>NW_026622852.1:37429422-39929422 GCF_023065955.2 Ursus arctos
TGTTCGTTGTCTGCCTTTCCCTTCCAGCATGTCAGCAATCCAAGCCTAGAACTGTGCTTTGTCCACCATTGTAGGCAGTCAGTATTTTTTCAGTGAATGAATAATTTCCACTAAAGTACTTATAAGAGCTCCTAACCTACGATCATTTTATATTTTTTTAAAAAAGATCTTCCATGGCCCCTTGTAATATTTGGAAACAAATTCTGAAATGGGGAATAGCTGGGTCCCCGCGGTCACCTCCTGATTCCTTTCAGGCCTACCTCCCCCCATTCTTCTCATCTCTCAACAGGAACATAACCCCTTCCCACCCTGGGAGCCTTTCCAGGAAGACAGATGGGGGTGGAGGGAGATGGGTCTCTCCCGGACAACTGTGGCTGCACATCAGGACTTGACTCTGACACGTGTGGGCACCAGGGCCAGATTCAGGACTCTCCAGGCCTCTGTTCTGACCGCCAGACAAGAATGTCTGTCTCTGTTAATTTGACTTAAGCTCTGTTTAATTACTAACTTGGTAGTTTCTGCTCTCTGCTTAGCTGCTTGTCAAGTATGTGGCACTTTTGATAATTTAAGGGTTGGAATTTAGTCTATTTTTGCAATTGAAAATCAGCCTGGAGCCAGAGTTTCCCTTTTACTCAGAAAGACGAAACAGACGGCACACCAAAAGCGGGCATTCTGTAATTGTGTCTTTTCTGATACATTAAAAGGAGGCCTTTGCACACTGGCTGCTTGGTGTCCTTTGGAAATCTCTACTGGGCCTGTAAACATGAGTCTAGTGCTTTCATATCATTCATTTTTGTCTGTGTCCAGCTTAATCCAAAAAACTACTCAGCAATGTAAGGAAGCCACATGAAGAGGCAGCCTCAGGGGTGCCCAGAGAGGCCTGGGAGCGGAGCCTGGGTTCCAGGACTGGCCCCACAGCCTCCAAACTCAATGACTTGAATGCTTACCTAAGATAATTTAGCATTCATTTGGTACCTCATAGATATCAGGCACCAGGCTTACAAGAGTGAGATGTGCTCACTGTCACCAAGGAGCACTCAGTCTGACGAGAAGACAGACAGGGAAAAAGACCATCTCAGTCTGTACAACTGCTGTAACCAAGGTGTGCAGAAAGCAAGCAGGAAGCCTAGGGATAAGAGGGAGTCCATCTGCTTGAAGGATGGGTAGGTACTTACCAGGATTCAGGAAACAGGCTCAGGACAGACAGGATAGCACCTGCAAAGGCCTGAGATAGCCTGCACAGCACAGGTAGGGGAAAGTTCACGGTAGGCTATGGATGAAGGGGGAGTGAGGCTGAGGAGGGTGTGGGGGCAGAGACTGGGAGGACAAGATACGGGGATAAAAATAAACAAAGTAAGGCCTGACCTACTAGGTTAAGGACAAATGGTTGGGTTATGGAAGAACATGAAGTCACTTGGTAAAATGGGCATGACAGAAACACTAGCTAACCGTTATAGAGCGCTCCTTAACCATATTGTAACTACTTCCCACTTGAATCTGTGGGGTTCAGAGATAGTTGCCCAAGATAATTTAGCCAGGAAAAGGTGAAGAAGGGATTTTGAAGGCAATGTGCAGACTCCAGAGCCCCACCCTTAGCCATCACACTGCCTTGCAAATATTAAATGAGGACCTTGCAAATATTAAATGAGTTAACAGATATGAAAGGATTCTGCAAACTGTAAAGTACTGCCCAAATGGAGCCACTGGTGTTTAATTAGTTCTACTACAGGGATCCCCAAACAGGAGGCCTTTCTTCAAGGCCTTCAAATTAGTATTTGACAGTGCAACCCTGAGCATTTTCTCCCAGCTCAGCATAACAAGCAAGAAAGGCTGTGAGAGACCAGAAGCACTCCAGATGAAAGGAAAGGAAGTCTGGGCTCTCATGAGTCACACTGAGGGATGGAAGAATGATACGATCAAATGAAGCAGCCCTTCTGAAAGCTTGGCCTGTGCTGGCACCTGCTGGTTCCCACAGTAGATATGCCAGCTTCAACAAGCATTTATCCTCTGGAATGCAAATGCCCAAGGGCAGTTATGGGTTGTAGGGGGAGGAGGGGAAGAGTTACAGCTAGTCCAAAAGGCACTGGGAGACTTCTTTTCCTTACCTGAATGGTTGCCATGCATTTGTGAAAAAAAACCTTCAGCCTGGAATTCACTAATCATAACCACTACTAAGGACCTCCTGTGGGCACGCACAGCTCTGAGCATCTCACACACCTTCCCCAAACTACAGCACTGCCAATCCCACCAGCTCTGCAAGATGTCATTCTTGTTTTAGAAATGCAGATAGCTCCAGGAGGTTACTTGATTTGACCACGATCACATAACTAACTAGTAACTGGCAATCCTAATTTTGGATCAAAGTTCAATTCATACTCTTTACAGCACCAGGTTGCTTCCCAAAAACTTATGTCCAAAGCCTAATTCTCCCAGTTGCTGTGTCTGAGATCCTGGCCCTAACACTTCACCACTGGGAGTTTTGTTTTGATTGCCTGATGGGTTTGTCCTTGCATCATTCCAGAAGTTTAACATCTTAATCCTTCCCTGCAGTATAGGGAGGAACTTCTCCTACTGTGTTTATAGAGATCCTAGAAAGGGGATTAGGTCAGAATTATAAGTAACACTGGAACTACCTTTAAAACCTGAGGACCTGGAGCTCCTGGGTGGCTCAGTCATTTAAGCCTCCGGCTCTTGATTTTAGCTCAAGTAATGATCTCAGGTCCTGGGATTGACCCCTGTCTCAGGCTCCGTACTCAGCAGAGAGTCTGCTTCTCTCTCTGCCCCTCCCCCAATCTCATGCACTCTCTTTCTCTCAAATAAAGAAATGAACATAATTTAAAAAATTAGAAAAAAAAACCCTGAGGACCTGCTGCCTCATAAAATATATGTTTGAACTTCATAGCTCCAAACAGAAATGAGAACTCTAAGGTGCTCCCAGAAATGGTTTCAAAACTTACCAAATATAGAAACCTCTGCCCTAGGTCATCTGTCAGTTAATGTTCACACCCTGAAAAACTCTCTTCACCCTGAGTGTCTCCAATCAAAAATCTAGGACACTCGTTTTCTAGCACTCAGTTGAAACTTAAAGAAAACAAAGATACTAGTTTGAACCATAGGTTACCAATATCTATTTTTTGACTTACAAAAAAACTAAAATAGTAAATTGATTGGGTTCAAGATAATTGATGCAGGTTTTCAAAAAAGTTCCTTTATCATTGCAAAATGATTGAACAAGCCCATCATCAGCAGGCAGGCACAAGAACCACCTGGACAATTCTTAATATGAAGATTCCCAGACCTACCCCCATATTCAGTAGCGGAGTTGGGGTGGGGTAGTTCAGGAATTTGCCTTTTTAAAACACATACCAGATATTCCAAGGCTGAGAGATTACTTAAAAACAAAAAACAACAACAACAACAACAAAAACTCCCCTGGAAAATTTCTGAACTGGAAGAATATTCTATTCCCAACTACTCAGAAGACAGCACCCCAAAATGCCATCAGTCTCAAAAGGCATCCTTTATCTGCTTGTAGGCAGTTTGAGGACCTCTGCTGTAAAGTAGGCAAGAGCCCGGTGACAGTTTCAAACCCTTTTTCCACAACTTTCCAGCTTTGAGAAGTCTTTTGAGCGCCCAACTTTTTTGTTTTAATGACTCCATGCCTTCATTTTTCTTTTTTTAATTTTATTTTGTTTTGCTGCCTGAAATTAATGATTATTGCAAAGGGACCTAGACCACTCTTTAAATAATAGTGTTTGGGTCCTGTGCCCAGCCCCCATCCCTCTACCATCCAGGAGAGAATTACTGCGGTTCCACTTGTTGGTGTAGAGACTATTTATGCCCATCTTCCACATCGCAGATTCAAACCAAAGTCTCGTTATTTCCACTATGTTTGTTTTGCAGCATAATGGTAACATTTACATGGAAATGGGTCTTTTTCTCTATCCTATAATTTGGATTGTTTAGTTTTCCTTTTTGGACTTCTTTGATGCTGCTGAAGAAAGAAGTCCGCAAGAATCTGGAGAAAGGAAGAGAGTGGGCTGCAGGGGGCGGAGTAGGCGACAATGTTGTTTGCTTCTCTGTCTCCTTGGTCCCCCACCACCACTTCCGAGCTGGACTAAGCTATCTCCTTCCTGTTTCTGCTTTTCTGCCTCCTACAGCCAGGCCAAAATATGTTAGCATTTAGGGCTGGAGCTCCAGCTCTATCACTGACTTGATATGGGACCTTGAGCAAGTCTCTCTGCTCTGAAGGCCTCTCTTCCCATGTGAATAGTGAAGGTGTCTAACCAGATGACCTCTAAACTCAATTACTTTCACAAGCCCACTGGGCTGTCACTGACTCTGCTGTGGGGTAACCAGAAAATAACCCTTTACCAGCCATATGACTTTGGGCAAGTTATTTAACCCCTCTGATCGACTATCAAAATGAGTCGCACCATTCTTTTCTACATGCAGTGAAGAAAAAAAAGCAGACTCTTTATACCCAAGGCATGAAAATAGCAACCAATCCGTGTTCCCTCACATGCCCCTGAGTTCCAAAGATTATGCCATTACTGAATAAGATTTTCCAAAGACTTTCCAAGGCTTTAAATCCTCTATCATATTCCAAACACAACCACCACACCCACTACCACACCCACTCGTCCCAGTGCAACCCTAAAACCTTCTCATTTTAATTTCTGCTCCCCTCTCCCCTTTATTTCTTGCTAGAGGGTTCTATGAAAAATGTAATTCTCCTTCTAGGCAGGTACTCTAAGGAAGCACTCGCATATGTCCATAGTAAGGCATAGAGAAGGATGTTCACTGGAAGCTTGTTTATCATAATGAGTAATAGGAAACAAAGGTCCATTGCCTTAAGTAACATGGTGGGCAACTCACTTAATAGAGTACTAGGTAATGGGTCAAAAGAATGAGGTACTGATATGGGTAGACGGATAAGATACACTGTTGAATAAAAGAAGCTGCCATAGACTGGTATGCACAGTGTGATATCTTTCATGTAAAAAAACTAAAAATATTCTAAGTGTATATATATATGCGCACGCATGCGCACACACACACGGTACAGGCATAGAAAAGGTTTAAAACAATGTATAAGAAACTTATAACATTGCTCACCTCCAGGGAAGGGATGGATGGTCAAGGGGACTTTAGGCTTTGCGAAATGTCTTAATATTTTTACACAAAAAAAATTACGTATTACTTAAAAAATTTAAAATTTATTTGAAATAACACAGCCCCTAAGTATATGATAACAGAACAAAGGAGGGGGGGAAACTTGTTGTAAGGTTCTTACACTATACATGAAGTGGTATAGTATTATTTGAAGATGACTATTTTTTTGAAGATGACTATTTTAAAATGTGTAAATTAAAGATGAATATTTTAAGTCCTGTGACATGCACAGGGAAAAAATATTAAAAGAGGTTTAACAAGACAAGAGTGAAGAGAAACTAGAATCATAAAAAATAATCCAAAAGGTGGGAAAAGAAAGGACAGAAGGAACAAATAATAAACAGTTGGCAAGATGGTAGATTTAAATGTAACCATTTCAATAATAGCAATGGAAGTGGTCTACACACCTCAATTAAAAGGCAGAGATTGTCAGATTGGATAAAAAAGCAAGACACCATCATATGCTGTGTACAAGAAACTCACCTTAGAGATTAAGACATAACTAAGTTAAAAGATGTAAAAAGATATACCATGAAAACACTAATCCAAAGAAAGCTGGGGGGCCTTTATGAATACCAGAGTGAACTTCAGAACAGGAGTATTACCACAGATAAAGAGAGTCATTAGATAATAATAAAGGAGACAATTCACCCACAAGACATAAGAATCCTAAATGTATACACATCTAACAGTGGAGCCTGAAGCATGCCTGAAGCAAAAACTGACAGAGCTCAGGAGACACAGACAACATCAGGACTAGAGTTGGACACTTCAACAATCCTCCCTCGGGAATAAAAGCAGAAAGAAAGTTAGAAAAGACATGGAAAACATGAAAAATACTATAAACTAACTTGACCTAATAGTCACAGAGAATTCCCAACAAACAGCAAAATACATATTCTTTCCAAGGGCACATGAAACAGTCACCAAGAGACACTTTTCATAAAACAGACTTCAGCGAAGTTTAAAATATTGAAATCGTACAAAGTATGTTCTCCCACCACAAGGGAATTAAATTAGAAATCAACACAGAAAGGTATTTGGGAAATTCCCCAATATTGGAAAATTGAAAACACGCTTCTAAGTAACTCAAAGAAAAAGTCAAATAAGAAAATTTAAAAATAATTTCAAATGAAAATTAAGGCAATGTACCAAAATGCATGGACTACCGATAAATCAGTATTCGTAGGAAAATTCATAGCATTAAACATGCGTAGTGAAAGTACCCACACAACCATGGTAAACATCCTTAAAACCCAGCAGACTTTCTCTAAGAAGTGTGGCAGATACCAACAAAATAACACAGTATGAGAAGGGTAAGTTTTTCATGTATCCCGGGGAAGCAGTGTTGGGACAGGAGGCAGAGTGACTATGGTGAGCAGACTAAGACAATTTTACAGAAAAAGGCTGAAACCATAGAGAAGATTGTGCAAAAATGCGTGGAGCCCAACTATAGATCTAAGAGAATGCCAGCTATCAAGAGATGCAAGCATTTTGAAGTAGGACGAGATAACAAGAGAAAAGGTCAAACAATCCAGTTTTGAGCTTCATCTTTTGTGTTATTCTAAACGCAATAAAATCTTGAGGTTATGTAACTTTGAAAAAAAATAAGCTTATACTAAGAAGAGAAGAATGGTCTCAAATTAACGATCTAATAAGTATTCACCTTAAGAAGCTGGAAAAAGAAACAGAAGGAAGCAAACAGAAGGAGGAACATAATAACGTGAGCAGAAATCTATCAAATAAGCCAGAAAAATAATAAAATCAATAAAACCAAAAGCTGTTTCTTTGCAAAAAAAGACAATTGATAAACCTCTGGTCAGACTGATCACAAAAGACACATATTAGCAGTATCAAGAAGGAAAGAAGGAACAGTACCAGATCTACGAATATTAAAAGAAAAATAAGGAAATATTATGAACTATGACAATAAAGTCAACAAGTTGGATGAAATGGACAAATTCCTTGAAAAAAATAAATAAAGCCCCTGACCTACACTGGTAGATGGTGAAAATGCTAGTGTTCACCCCCCTGAGGCACTCCAAGTAGAAAAACCGTAAAGATGTAGAAGCACTGAACAAAACAGGCATTTATTACTGGAGTAAAAAAAATGCAGAGTAGAGAGTAACAAAAGAAGCTAAAAAAGAGAGAGAGAGAGATCAGCAACAGAGGATTAGTTAAGAGGCTACTGCATAGTTTGGTGAGAGATGATGAGGGCCTGAACTACCAGGGTGGGAGTAAGAATTGAGAGGAGATTAAAAGTTGAGAACTATTTAGCAGACAGGTGCTAAATATTAGTGACTAACTAATTACGGGAAGAATGAAGGGGGCAGAGCAGAGAAAGGCTCACCTGTTTCTGGCTTGGTGACCAGGTGCCACAATTGATACTGGGACTAGGAGAGCAAGAGCCCCATGCTGGCAGAGCTAAATTTACAGATGTTAGGTTTGGGGTACCTGTGGGAAATCAAGGTTGGGAATGTTTAGCCAGCATCTGGATGTATAAATTTGAAGCAAAAGGGAGAAGTCAATATTGAAATAACATCGTAGGTGGAAACCTCACCTAGGGAGACTATAGAAAAAGAAGAAAAAATGGCTCAAGAGTAGAACCCCGGATTAGAAAATCATCTGAAGTTTGGGGAAAGCTTTGTGATTTTTGGAATAAGACAGTTCAGAAGCAAGTACAATTACCCACAAATATGTTAAGCAACATCTTATAATATCAAAAACTTAGAACAAATCTGAATATCAAAGAAAGAACAGAATGGTTAAGTTAATATGGAACATTAACTAAAAATGATGTTTAGGAAGAGTATACAATAATGTAGAGATTGCTTGGGATAAAATGTTAAATGTTTTCTGACCTTTCAAAAATATATGTGTATAGATATTATTTAAACACCAAAAATACGCATAGCAAAGTCTGGAAAGAAATACAATCTGAAGGTTTCAGAGGGGAGAGGGGTGGGGGGATGGGGTAGACCGGTGATGGGTATTAAAAGAGGGCACGTGTTGTAATGACCATTGGGGGTTATAGGCAAATAATGAATCATGGAACACTACATCAAAAACTAATGATGTACTGTGTGGTGACTAACATAACATGGAAGGAAGGAAGGAAGGAAGGAAGGAAGGAAGGAAGGAAGGAAGGAAGGAAGGGAGGGAGGGAGGGAGGGAGGGAGAGAGGAAGGAAGGAAGGAAGGAAGGAAGGAAGGAAGGAAGGAAGGAAGGAAGGAAGGAAGGAAGGAGAAGCAATAGGGAAAAAAAAGAAATACAACAAAGTGTTAGTATTAAATGTTTAGGGTGGAGCTTATGAGCACTACTACTATGGGATAATGTGTATCTTGCAAATGTGCTAGATAATACTCATGCGAGAAAATGTTCAAAAAAAGAAGAAACGTAGCGTTTGCTCGCATCTCTGGTGACTACGGTCATATCCAGAGGCCCAGTCTAACAGAGGGCCTGACACGGAGGGCCCCTCCAGCAAAGCAAGGCTGTAACAGAAGCCTACCTGAGTCGTGAAGGCAGCTCCACCGCTGTGCTGGAGGCCTCGGGAGTCTGCTCGGGCTTCTGCCTCTGCCCCTCGGGGGTGACCTCGTGCCTCCACCGTCACGCTGCACTGATGGCCTTCACCTGGGGACTCTCGGGAACCTGGCCTTGCTGGAGGCGCCGGGGCCTTCCCGGCGGCTTCCCAGAACACAGTGCCCAGCGCGGCCTTGGGCACCCTCCGTGGTCCTGCGGGTAGCGTGAGATGCTGGCCTCGCCAAGCCCCCGCGGCAGCTGCGCCAGAGCGTCTGGGCCAGCCCCGACCCCGGCGCTGAACATAGGTTCTAGGCCCCCTTCCATTTCTCCTTCCACTCCCGCGGCAGCCTCACAAGGCAGGTATGCACAGTGTTCCAGTCCCTGGGACGATGTCACTGGGACCCGAGCCCGGGGACTTGCCTAGAGCTGGGCAGCCAGGGCGACGTGCGGCCTCAACAGGCAGCGGTCAGTGCTACGGTGATGATGATGATGATGAAGGTGACCTGCGCCAAGCTCCAGCAGAGAGGGCGGCTGGTGCTCAGGGTCTCTCCGGGCCCTCGGAGGCCGCCTCTGGCCCGTGCGGCCCCACTGTGAGCCCCAGCGGGGCTGAGGTGAGGGCCAGCTGGTGAAGCTCCGGGGGCACGGGTGGGGGAAGGTCCCATCCTAACCTCGTCTCTGAGGGTAAAGCCCCAGCTCTTCCTTCCCGACTCATAATCCTGAGGAGAAGCGGCTACCACCACCAGAAAGCGGGAAGCGAGCCCATGCAGGCCCCGCCCCGAAGCCGCAGCCCCGCCCAGGTGTGGCCCCGCCCCTGACGTGGTCCCGCCTCCAGGACGCAGCCCCGCCCCCCGAGAGTCCTGGAGTTTTGCTGGTGAATTCTCTTGTACCGTTATTACTGACCGTTACCTGGGTGTGACCCACCAGGCCAGTCGTGAGGGAGATAGAGAGGACCCCTCAGGGAAGCTCAGAGAAGCTGGACAGTCGTCCAAAGTTACAACACGGTGTAACAAGAGTTGTGATGGTCAAAGTGAGAGCACCGGCCCCTCCTTGGGAGGGTCAAGGAAGGCCTTCCAGAAGGACCTCTCCTTCACACAGCAGTAAGGAAGGAGGAAAGAAAGGTGGGATGCAACGGTTTTGAAGATTTGATGATGAAAAGTTCCCATCTGAAGGCTTGCGGGCCACACAGCAAATCTGTCGGGGCGGGGGGGGGAGGCAGAAGCTTGAGGAGAATGAAGGAGGTTTGATAATTTTGTGTAGTTTCAGAGGAAGCCGACTCAAGGACCAAAGAGGTAAACTGGACAAGGGCAGACAGTTTTGTTTTTCTCACTGATGTGTCCCAGATGCTTGGAACGATGACGGTGATACTTTACCAAACTCCTCTGGTTTCAACTGGACGTGGATGATACACAGGTGATGGAGGTTTTTTCCAAGCGATCTTCTTGCTCTTAGCTGTGTCCTGGGACAAAGTCACTGAACCAAGCATCTCATCCTTTGTTCCTAAGTGACTTTTTGTAGAAGTCTATTCCAGCTGGGGTAAAAACCATGGGTCTTGTTCATTAGGGTGTCACCTAAGTCCCTGGACTGGGAGGGTGACTCTTTGGCTTGGTGTGTCCCTAATCCTACCTCCCTTCCTTGATGCATTTATCTCCTAAGGTCTTCTCATCCTTTGGGGCTACATTCTTTTTTCTGGCTTTTCCTTGGGGCCTAAAGCTTATGGACATAGGGCTTCTGCTCACCCAAGCTGCTCCTGAGCTGGGGATGCTTTGGCCTTAACTATTTCCCTCCGTGAAAGAATTCCAATTCATTCCTAAATTAATTTCTGTCATCATATTCCTTTTTTTTTTAAGATTTTATTTATTTATTTGACAGAGAGAGAGACAGCCAGTGAGAGAGGGAACACAAGCAGGGGGAGTGGGAGAGGAAGAAGCAGGCTCCCAGCGGAGGAGCCTGATGTGGCGCTCGATCCCAGCGCTCTGGGATCACACCCTGAGCCGAAGGCAGATGCTTAACGACTGAGCCACCCAGGCACCCCCTGTCATCATATTCCTAAAGTGGGAACTCAACTTAGAGAAGATACATACTATCCATCTTTGGTAAATTCTTTCTCTCTAGAACTTTTCCCCAAGGGCTGGGGCTAGGTTTTAAGGTGGGGAATTGGTTATTCTGGGGATTGGTTATCTGCATTTCAATTGCAGGAGGAGGGCATTAGAGTTGGAATAAGTGAAAGGGAAACTGGTGGGGGACAGCTATCAAAGAACAGGAGAGTAGCCAGCAGGGACTCGCTGTGCAGAGCAGGGACCTCAGAAGAACCAGCCACATTTCTGCTGCAGAGTCTGTGAAGGTTTGGGGATTTGTAAGCTCCTATAGACTATGCAATTTCTCCAGTTCGCCTTCGTATCTCCAGAAGAGTCAGAGGACTCTGGAGTAGTACACAACAATAAGGGATGCTTACCAACAGTAAAGTTGGTAATATGCCCTTTATTGCTTTAGAAATGATCCCCTCTTCTTTCTCCTCCCAAATCTGGAAATCCACATTCTTTGTGACTTGTATCTCCAGGAGTTTCTGGACTAGTAGAGCTGAGGAAAGAGTGTCTACCTGCATCCACATATCTGGTTATAGGATCTCCCCAGAGAAGGAACCTGATAGAAAAAAAAAAACTTCGGCTGGAAGTCACAGAATGATAAGGTAGGGAGAAACAAGTCCTCAGCAGACACCTGCCACCAGAAAGTTGATAGGGGCAAGTTTTTTGAGCAGTCAGTGCTTGAGGTTGTTGTAGCAGAGAGGCCAGACAAAAAGCCTCTGAAGATGAACTTTCTGGAACAGTGTTCAGTAAGATTGAAATTGAGCCAAACTGAGTCATTGTTAGAGTCTGGCAATGTGGGGTAGAGACAGTTGGTGGAGGGGGTTGACAGGCAAATGAATCCGTGGGATTCATGGAGTGAATGAGGCTTTGGTGAGAAATGAGAAGCTGAAGTCCTGACAAAGAGGGTAGCATCATGTGAAGGGGTGGGATCTGGTTGGGGAAGAGGGTCTAGTATCTGAGTGTGTTCCAGGAGAGAGGAGAAAGGGTAAATGATGGGAGTAGAAGATAGTCTGTTATGATTGTAGCTCCAGAGGCAAAAAGGGATCTGGTGCTCCATGATGAGCCTGAATTAGGGCACCTGGGGGGGCAAGTGGAGGCAGAGAGACCTTGTGGGAAAAAAATGAGGAAGCTGGTAGTGAGGGCAAAGGAAGGACAGTGAAAGATTAGGCAAGACCAAGGCATAGAGGACTCCCAGGCAGAGGAGAGAAAGCCATCATGGGAGTGGAGAAAGAGATGAGTGAGAATGTGGGAGAGCCCCTGGTGGCAATAATAGGGTGAAAGTCGGGATGAGGGAGTGGCCCCCACTGTGCAGGGCAGGACAGAATGAGAAGAAAACAGACTCTGTGGGAGCAGAGTCAGACACAAGAGGGAAGGTGCAAGGGTTGACAGGACTCTGCAGGGTCCTAGAAAGAGAGGCTGATAAATAGGTCAGTATGTGGGCTCAGCCAGAAGGACTGATAATGGTTTTTCTGGAAGGTCTAGTAAAAGAGTGGACGCCAGAGTTAAAGAGGGCCCAGGTAGAGAAGCTACAGGAACCAAAGGGGACACAGACAGAGCAGCATCTTCCACGGGCCTGCTAAAGGTCAACCTCCAAAGGGAGGCTTTCCCAAGCCCCCCTGTGCAGGTCTTGACCCGGCAGTTACTGAGATCAGGAACAGAATAGGAATAAGAGGCTCTGGAGAGAGTAAGGGCACCTAAGGCATGCTCCCCCTGCCCATTCCCCCACATCCTAGACTCATAATACAGGTATCCTCCCCCAACTTTTCCAAAGTTCATGTAACACCACTTTACAAAAGACCTACATTAGTACCTGTTTTTGCTAGCTGAAAGAAATCCGAAGAGGATTTTCACCTTTAGAACAAAAGATGGAAAGCAGAAAGTGTTTTTGTAGTGAGCCCTTTTTTGGATACCAACCTACATCGCTATCTTACTATATGCAAGCCCTAGTAAGCACTTCACATGTATTCCGTTCATTTCATCTCCCACAGAACACTCATGGTTCCAGATTTCCCCTACTTTTTGAAAGTTTGTGTTATGCAGCCTCGTTTTTAGGAAAGACCTACGTTACTACCTGTTTCCGTTACCTAAAAGACATCCAAAGATAATTTTTGCTTTTACAAAAAAAGGTGAACAGTGGAAATAGCGTTCAGCATTTGTGCTGCGGTGAGCCTTTATGAGGCAGCGCGCACCCTGAGCTCCTTCCCCAGAACTACACTCAGCATCTCAGCATCAAGCCGCCAGCCCTCTGAGCTGTGTGAGCTTCTGTGCTTGCTCTTGACTTATTTTGTGCCTCCTTTAGCAAATGTGCCCGAAGGTATCAGAAAAGCCTAAGAAGGTTTTTTTTGGGGGGGGGGGGAGGTGGTCTGGGAACATTCAAAATTTTTCCATATAAATCAATGGTAATGGTTCTTTGCTTTATGCCATTTTTTTTTTTTTTGGCTTATGAAACTTTTCATAGAAACACACGACTTTTGGATAGTGGGGAAACCTGTACACCTTTTTACCTCATCCCAAGGCTTGCTTTCTCATTCTGTTCCCTATGGGTTCCTCCTTTGGGAACAACCCGAGGCTGCACTGGGGCCCCAAAATCACACAGCCCATCCTAGGAAGCAGGGAAACAGAAAAGAAGGGAAGAGATTAATCACTTTCAGAAAGGTCCCATGCCATCACAGCTTCTTTCTGGCAAGTTCTACAAGCTGGTAAAACAAGAGACTGAGTTACATGTTGAGAAAGTGAAAATTAGTTTGGCCTGAGAAACTGAAAATCCACCACGCCATTCATCAAGCTGAGAAAACAGACACAAAACACAGATAAAGCCAGCTGCAAAGTTAGCAGAAAATTCTATTTCTCCCAAAGAAACATTGCAGCTGTAAAGTGTTCTAATGGCACTCAGTAGCATGACTATTACTTTGCTAGTGAGAAATCTTGCTTTCTAAAAATCATAGTTTATCAGAAACTACTTTTGAAATAATTTCAATAAGAACAAAATATCCTGCTCTTGTCTACAGGATCTAATTCACTTTAACACAAAGCATCTGCCTTCATATCCAACCCAGGAACAGATTCAGGATAGGGGTTTGGGCATATAACATTCCACATTTATCTGAATTTGTAATTTCAAAGAAAAGGAGACCTTGTGTCTATTTCACCATTCAGGCCTGATATTGTCCCTTTTTCACACAGTCCTCCTTTGCTTAAACTTATCAAAATACTGTTTCATATAAATGTCATCTAAATGCCACCCTTCCTCAAAACCGTACCATTTAACATTTCCCTTTCTTGGTGACACACCCCATGGTTCCTCTGGTGTGTGACCTCCACCATTGCAATGAGTCAATAAATCTGACTTTATCAACTACAACTTTGCTACTGGTGTCCTAAAATAGGACATTTCGAGGTTCTCTTGATATTTGGTCAAGACCTTCCCTACTAAGCATTGGCCTCCTTCACTCATAATAATGTATCTGAGACTCCTTGAATCTCAAGACATTGAAGGTCTCTCTGTCTTTGTGTGGTTTTAGACTGAATTTAGATTCTGATATTGAAGGACCAAAGATACAACCAGTTTAATATTTGCTGGAATTTTTGGTTTCTTGATCAGACCTGAGTGTCCCCTGGTAAAATGTGGTTTTTAACAACATCTTCTGTTTGTCTATGAGAACTTTCTCCAGTCTTTTCTAGGTGTGAGAAATTGGCTTTGGCAAAAATCTCTCCACACATTTGAGCCAGGTGGCTGCTGATTTCTCAGGTCAGCAAGTAGCAGCAGCCTAAACTTAGTCTGAAGACTTAGAGCACAAGTGATATTTTGCCTCTGATCCACAGTCCAAAAATCTCTCGTGGGCTTGTCTGCTAATAAGCTTGCGCTAGCACCTGGCATAACTTCACTGAGGATAAATTAGAATTATAGTGGCCACTTGGGGAACTTTGACACAAACAAGAATGTTCATTTGAGAAATGCCCGAGGCAAAAAGGGAACAGAAACTCTCAAGAGGAGATTGTATAACTGGTCTAAAAGAAAGAGATCACTGTGATTAATGTAGATTTCCCCTCTGTTTCCATTCCATAGGGATTAATAAACACTGGCTTTTAATTGTATGGCTTGATAAAATTGTCAAGGGCTTGAGTTACTGTTTAAACCTGTAATGACTTTCTCTTTTGTGTCTCTGTACATATGAAAAAGTTCTTCCTTCATATAAACTTTCTCCCTTCTCCTTAAAGAGAGAAGATAACCTTTTACATTGATAACTTTGTATTTGTCTAAAGCTACCTTTCACTCAACTTTGTTGTTCTATCCCTCTGTTTTTCCCTCACTTGGGAAATTCTAAACATCAATTTGATGCTCAGGAAAAAAAATCATGTCATTATTTTGCACTAAATAGTCAAAATATGTGTGAAAAAAAGACAATAAAAATGTTGGTAAACTATTTTGCATTATAAAATATAGACAAATGTATTAAAATACTAACCTTCATTACTACAGCTATGAGAGATCTTAGCTTCAATATAAGAGCTTTTAAATATGACTTGAAGATCATTTAAATTTTGTTTCACGAATACAAAGTTCATAAAGCATATTTTTAAAGTATCCTGTAATTTTCTCATAAATAAATTTTGGGCAAATTGGAATGAGTTAATCATATTGATTAAAGACAACTCTATGTCCATATTGCCTTGGTTTTATTATAAAAAGTTATTGCTCTGGTTTTGTTATATAAAATTAATGCTGAGACAGTATTCTACTTTATAAGAAACTAGGATTAAAACTTCAAGATTTAAACCTTCTAAATTTTGTATATTGGTTTTATGGGACAAGAAAAGAATCATTGTTGAAGCAAACTTTTTTAAGATTACAAAATATAAAATTGTGTTTAAGTGAAATCATAAGACAGATGTCTTTTAAAGGGTTGTGATCTTGTAACATTTTTACAGTACTATGAATCATAAGGATTTAATGTTTTAGCTAAAATTGTAATCTCTAAATACTTAGTTGAAATGGTAAGACGTTAGGAAATGTTGTGTTACTTGATATATAACATTTGGATACCTGAACGGTTTCTATGCTTTTAGATATATATAAAATATAACAATTTTAATTTATCTTTATTCATATATATTACATAAGGACTATAGATTAATAGAATTAACTATTAATTCTATTAATAGAATGTGTAAATGACTTTGGACAGTGTTTATTCTGCCTCCTGAAAGTGTAAAAGGTAATCTAAAATGCATACTCAAAAAAATTTAGTCAGTCAGTTCTTGGTCTCTTACCTTTTAGTTGTCCCTGTGTCTGGAGAAAACAAAATTTGGTTACCTTGATTAAATAGTTAGAACTAAAAATGATTAAGACTATATTTAGTATAATAATTACAGAAAATATGAATGTGTATGTAAGAATGAATATGGTTTATCTGTTAAGGAATTTTTATTGTATTAAATGATAATTCAATGTAATATATACATTTGTTTTTATATGCTAAGATAAATTATACATTAAGACTAAAATTAACTTAATTTTATATATATATACCTTATATATATATATACCTTATATATATATAATAAAGTTAATTTTAGTCTTAATGTATAATTATATATATATTATATATATATATTATATATATATTTATGTATGCCTACATGGACATATAAAGATACATTAATAAACTTTGATTTTATAAATGACCAAAAAACAGCTTCAAGGATATATTCCATATTAATGGATTTATTCACAGAAAAAGCCTTCTAAGCCTCTTACTGCAAATTGTAACCTAGACAGTACACAAAAAGAAGAGATTTAGGGTTTTCTTTCTTGATTAAAGACAATGACCCAAGTTATTTTGTGCCTAGATAACAGAGTTTTCTTTTGAATCACCAAAATATTCTGTTAACTCTCTGTCCTGTCATTCTCTTGAATAACACAAATTTCCTTATTTATTTTTTTTGTTACTAGATGAGACAGCAAAGAAAAACTCGGTGAGAAGGACCTTACCAGGTACTGTTAACAGCTAAACACAACGGTAAACGCATGCTCCCAAGTCAAAAGACGTAAGCCGCACAAAACCACTGGGAGGCTGTCCGGAGACCTCAAACAGCACCATCTGAGGAATCATTCCAAAACAGATAAGGGCAGGAAGTTGCACCTTCCACCCACGACCATTGGGACCATGCTGGTAACTGCAGGAAGTGTCACCTTCCCTCAAGATCCACCAGACAAGACCACCAGAGCCAACCATGGTGGTGCTTTGATCTGCATGTGCTTTTGCTCTTTTTCTTTCCTCTCTGTAAAGTTAAGGTTTGAATTGTTGACACTTCTTACCTATTAACCTTGATACCTCCAAGGTCTTTACCTTTCATACTGTTGTTTGTTTGTTTGTATTTTATCTTAGTCACTCCTCGGTATGAGTCCAGTCCCAGGCGCAATTTGCTTACCATTTGGCTACAACGTGCAATTACACTGTCTGCTGCGTTTGTACGTACTTGCCTGTGGGTGCCATCCAACTGCCTTTGCTATCAATGTCATGGAATTAATCAAATTATTTCCTAGGTGATAAGACTCAACCAAGAAGTGATCTAGGGATGAAAAATAGTATAACAGGTCAAACAACCAGAATTCTAAAACCCCCTGTCACGTCGTACATAGAAAGGAAGTTTGGAGTCCTAAACAAAACAATCCTCAGAAACCTTTTGTGAAAATCAGCTTTTCCACCCAAATCTTCACAAAAGGAAAGGCAGTGATGATGGTAAAATGAGTGACAAAGAGGTGTTTTGAGAAAATGGGACACAATGAGAGGAAAGAGACAGTAAAAGTTTGCTGAGGGAAGAGGGGCCCCAAAGGGTACTCAGGCAAAGAAGCAACTGAGTGAATACGCCGCTGGAGAGTCCACGGAGAATATGGAAGGCAGTGCTACGGAGTCTGCAGACGGTCTGGAACTTGGGCGTCTGTAGAATCCAGTGAAAATGTGGAAACCAGAGGTACAGGGGCCTGAGGGTTCCGTTATAGGTCTTCTGAAGGTCAGTGGGAGGTTGAAGGCAGAGATAGAGCTAAGCCCCTCAGAGGAATGGTGGGAGCCATGGGGCTCTAAGGCAGCAGCATCTTCCACAGGCTCCCCAAACAGCAGAACGTCAGCTTCCATAGCCACTAGATCACACAACTCACAGTAGGGCTCTTGACAAAACAGTTGCCACAAACTGCCTGTAACGGGGAGCTTGTCCAAGTGGCTGCAGAAGACAAAAAGAGTAAGCTAAGTCAGTGAGCTGGGATGGGGGCCTGCAGAGCTGAAAACACATTATGTTCCCCCACATCCCAGACTTCACAATGTTTCCCTCATTCCTCACACTAAGGCTTTTTTGCACATGCCCTTCCCTACAGGCTTCTAAGCCAACGTCAATCCCAGGCTGCACTGGGCCCTGCCACTGCATAAGTCATCCTAGGAAGAGGGACACAGAAAAGAGGGGAGAGAGAGTCCTCTCCTGTTCCCCGGAAAAGCTTGTCCTGTGCTCCATCAGATTCTACCAGTCATCCTCTCCAATCTGAGAATCCAAGAGCTTGGGTTACTTGCGGTGAAGAGAGGAGCAAAGTGATATTTTAGGAGGCTTTGTGGAATGATCCTTTGGGGCAGACTCTTGGAAGACTAAGACTCTGAAAGCAACAGAATTAGTACACGAGATAAAATAGTCCATGACAAGAATAGGAAGGCCTTTCCCAGACATTTTCTCATGCGATCCTCACAACAACCCTGTGAGGTATGGAGATCAGGTGACACCTCAGAGGAGGCAACTGAACCTTGGGGAAGTCAGAGAGCTTGTCCAAAATCAGGGCCTGGGAGTTCTGCCCAGTGGTTCCAGTAGATCTCACATGACCCCCTTCTAAGAACTCTGTTTTCTAATAGGGACTTGCTCTAGGAACTGTCATCCTCAAGAGATTATGGACCTGGGTCCTCATGGATAGCTGAGATTAAGGTTAAACCTTGAGCATCCCACAGTTGACTCGACAAAATCTTGCCTTTTAGTGCTTCACCTTTGTTCCTCTTTTTGACTCTGCACTGATCTTAAGAGACTAGATTGAGTGGCTAGGACCAAATTTTCACTCTCTTCTCTCTAGGCTAGCTGCACACATTATTCATGATTCATGGATAATCTGATTTTCTATATTGAATTAATAGAGCTCTGGGATCCATCCCTGTTATTCATTTTAAAGTGGGTAAAATATTGTCACTTTTCCTTCTGCAAAATTTCAAGAAGGGTTTTCTGTATGCCATGCTCAATTGATTTTTCAGTCCCTATCCTCTTCAGATGAAAGACACAAATTTCTCAGAGCAGCAAGCTCATGTGTACTCGTTCATGTTGACTTGACCTTGATGACAGAACTTGGGCTCCAGCATCTGATTCAAGGCTTTCAAAGGCTAGCAGCACTGTTCTTCATATTAGCCCTAACACAAAGGGAAGCCTTGGCCCAGAGATAGACCTGAGCTGGGATCATGACTGATGAATAGAGTTGAGGGACTCCATCCTCCTACAGGTATCCTAAACTCTCCTGATGATCCAGTCTATGGCTGGTGACTATTGTCAGGATTCTATCATGGAGCCCTCTACCACACCCAGAAAGAGGATCTTTGAGCTTCAAATATAAACCCCAGTTCCCACCCCTACCCCTGCCCTATGCCCCTCAGTGAATTCTAGTCTTTCCTGAGAGTTTCCATCTCTGGTGGCTCTCTGTAGCAACATAATTGATCCAGGAAAGTAGGAAGAGGAAAAGGTTCATCTCTGCTGGGGGCTGGCCCTAAGGTTCCTCTGCCAAATTGATGTGTCTGGTTTTTCTAAATATTGGTAAATTTTGATTCCTCTGTAAATAGCATAGGAACAGAAAAAGGAACCCCATACTCACAGAAAATATAAAATGGCACTAGTGCCCCAAGGCTCACTGAGAAGCATCTGAAAGCAGTTTATCTGAAGTACACAGAAGCCTCAACTGACACTGAGAATATATACTGTAGATTAAAGTTCTAGGTCCCCATCAGGAGTTAGGGGACAGTGACAGTGTGTTTGAGGTGGGAGAAGGTCCTTAAAGAGGAAGGTGAACCCACAATCCCTCCCCACAGCATCCAGACTAGTAGATCCCTTCACCCTTCCAGGGGCCTTCTAGATCCTTCTATCCTTCTCTGGGCCTTAGTATTTTTCCAATCCCATCTTTTCTTCATATCCTACATACACTAATGCCTCCTACAACCCAGATATTAGCTGGGTCGTCCCCATTGGTCACCTCAGCTTTGATCCTACCAGTTATACAGCCTTTGAAAAACTCAAGTTCTTTCAGGAGTTTTTGCTAATTCCCGGGGATTTAAATTCTCAGGATTTCCTGTTCTCACCTCCAGATTCCCACCCAGCATTAATGCAGACATAGGATACAACTCCGCCTTCATGTTTACCCAAAAGAGTCCACTTTCACATAAAAGCATTAGTGAGCAATGTAGCCTTTACAAAATGATGATGAAGAGGACTGGGGCAGACCTCACCCCTGGCAAACAACTTTAAAATCCCCACCTGCTGAATTAAGCACTGACTTATTTCCTGACCTGAAACAGTCTTAGCCTGGGGCACCCAGTCCTTTCTCACCCAAATGATGAGGCTTTGCCAGAACTCGCAGCAAGAACAAGTATGAAGGATAGATCCTCAGTTAACATGACTACTGGATACTGTTGCTTTTAGGTCCTTTCAGTGAACAGAGAAAGTAAAAATATCTAAACCTTGAGTTCATATTAATATATCAAATTTAACACAGGGTTTTTTAATTTTTATATGTTGTCTCCTTTCACAATGAAAAGTTTGGCTCTTAACATGACCATTCTCATTTGTTCTTTCCAAATATATGAAATTATATATTTCAAAATTATAACACAAATATTACTCCTAATAAAAAAACTATGAAGTTTGAAATTATTTGCAATTCTTTTTTCCTTAGAATATACCTCTCCAAGAATATATACCAGAAGAACATCTTCCAAAGTCACTAAAAATAATTATTTTCTCTGTATGGTTATGTAACCAATTTGATAAAGAGTTAAGGTTATTAATTTCAATTTATTTCCAATTTTAGGGTTAGCTCTATTTTCCTTGCTGATTTTAGTCTTCAGAAAAAAACCAAAACATTTACATAATTCAAAAGTCAAAAGTAAATTATACTTGAGAAGTCTCACTTCCAATCCTTTCCTCTGATTCACCAGCAAAAACAGAGATGATATAACCTGGCTTTTATTTCTTCCCTCAAGATACAGAAGGAATGTGAAGAACAGAAAGGAGCAGAAACTAGAAAGCTGTGGTTCAAATCCACTACTCTTTGAATTTGGGCATTTACTAGCTCTTTTGAGACTTGCTTTCGTCACATGAAAATGGGAATAATAATACCCATTTCCTAGAAATAATCTACAGATTAAATGATATAATATGTGAAATGCCTGGTCCATAGTAAGTGCTCAAAATATGAGAGCTATTCAGTAGAAAAAGATTAGTAGGGACTTTGAAATTTTAGACCAACTTGTCATCCTATTTTGGTGTCCTTTAAAAATCCATTATGGGGGCGCCTGGGTGGCTTAGTTGGTTAAGCATCTGCCTTCAGCTCAGGTCATGATCCCAGGGTCCTGGGATCGAGCCCCACATCAGGCCTCCCTGCTCAGCAAGGAATCTGCTTCTCCCTCTTCCTCGGCTTGTCTCTCCCACTTGTGCGCGCTCTCTCTCTCTGAAATAAAATCTTAAAAAAAAAAAGATTTAAAAAATAATAATAATAAAAATCCATTATGTATAATGTAGAAATAATAATAATGTATGCTAATAGTCTGGGACAGAGCTCAGAAGAGCTAAACAAACACCTATATTTGAAGGGATATAAAAGTAAATATTTTACCTATTCAAACCAAAAAAAGCAAAAACAAAAAACCAGACTTGTCTGGATGGCAGTGGTGAGGTAGACTACCGAGAAAAGGCATAAAAAGGAAACTCAGACTATGTAAGGGACTGAATGTTTGTGTCCCCCTCAAAATTGATGTCCAAACTTCCCACCACCACCACCACCATGTTCTAGTATTAGGAAGCAGAGCCTTTAGGAGGCGCATAGGATTAGATGAGGTCATAAGAGTAGAGCCCTCACCCTAACCCCAACCCTTTTAAGAATCACAAGACAACTTACTTCCGGGATCTCTTTTCCCCCATGTGAGGACACAGCTAGAAAACCGCCGTTTGTGGAACCAGGAAGCAGGCTCTGGCCAGGCACCCAATCAGCTGGCGCCTTGTATTTGGACTTCCCAGCCCCTAGAACGGTGAGAAATGCATGTTGTTTAAGCCATGCAGCCTATGGTATTTGTGTGATAGTGGCCCAAACAGACGAAGACTTTTTGAAATAAGGACGCAGAAGCAGAATAAACAGCTGGGATAGCACTACATGAAAGTGGGATAAAATCCTTAGGAAATGAAAAACTCAGATTGAGTCCAAAAATGAAACCACACTCTATGCTTTCTATAAATTAACATGCCTAAGGTAGAGACTCAGAAAAATTAGAAAAGCCAAGAGAACTGATAAAAGAATAAAATAATAAAAGTAGCTAAGTAAAAAAATAAATTTGCAAAATCATGAGTTCCTCAAATTCTACTTAGGGACTCAAAGGAGAGAAAATTTGTTTTAGGAGACGAAGATACACATTATTTTAGGATGGAAAGATACGAAATTATAAAGATGTAAGTTTTCCCTAAATCTATAAATCATTATAATTACAATGATAACACCAACATGATTAGTGGTGATTAAAATTAATATAAAAAGAGGAAAACATACAAGCATGGTCAGAGACATTCTGGAAAATAGTAATGAGGGAGGCAAGTGTCCCAAAGGTATTAAAATATTTTAATAAAGTTACAGTAAACAAAACAGTATGGTATTGGCACAGAAATACAGGAATGTGGGTGTGAATAGTCCATAAATTGTCCCAACTGTGTATGGAAATTTAGCATCTTGTAAAGATAGCATGTCAAATCAGGGAGAAAAGATGGGATATTCGGCAAAGTTGGGGCAATTGCCTAGGTGTTTGGAGGAAAAACTGGCTATAACTTTTTTAAAAAATATTTATTTGTTTATTTATTTATTATTGAGCGAGCAGGGGGAGGGGCAGAAGGAAAGGGAGAGAGAGAATCTCAAGCAGACTCTTTGCTCAACTCAGACCCTGACTCTGGACTTGATCTCATCACCCTGAGATCGTGACTTGAGCTGAAATCAAGAGTCGGATGCTTAACTGACTGAGCCACCCAGGTGCCCCATATAAGCATACTTAAAAAAACATAAAAAGTTCTAGAAGACTACCATCTTGGAGTGTGAAAAGCATATCCATGTTTTTTTTAATAATATTTTTTATTATGTTGGTCACCATATAGTACATCCCTAGTTTTTGATGTAAAGTTCCATGATTCATTACTTGCGTATAACCAGTGCACCATGCAATACGTGCCCTCAATACCCATCTATGTTTTAAAAATATTTAAAAAGTGTAACAGCAGAGCATGCTTTTTATAATAAATTCAAACAACACATAAATGTATAAATCCCAAAGTGTAAGCATTCTCATCCCTTTACACTCCCATTCTGTGGAAGTGGGCACAGTTAACAATCTGGTATGTGTGGAAAGGCATTTTAAAGCATAACCTGAAACCCAGAAATCTTATAAAGACTGATTCATGGGCCAAAATAAACAGATTTAATATTTCTGTATTAAAAGGTAAAAACAAAGTCGAAAACAAATGGCAAACTGGGAAGTATTAGAGCTCAAATGATAAAGAATATCCTTATTTTATGCAACGTTCTTACAAACCAATCAGAAGATGATGATTAATTCATAGGCATTCACACAGAACTATATATGAAAAGCTCTTCAACTCATTCATGAAACATAAATTCCAAAAACAATGAGGGTATCTTCCTCTCAGAAGAATGGCAGAGGTAATGAAAATTTAAACCAACATAATTTTCTGTGCCTGTATTAAAATAATACTGGGACCCACATATTTTCTATCACTATGTTAAACAGTACTGAGAACAAACAAAATTAATGTAGCCATTCGTTCCAGGAAATAGTTTACTCCTAGAAGACTACAGTGCAAAACAACTAAAATAATTTACTCATCAGGACTATTATTGATCAAGGCTTGCTACAAGATCTTTGCTTTGTTGTGCCCACTGATCCAAGGCTATTATAATGTCGTAAACTAAACAATCCCAATCAATTTTGCACCTTGCAAGACCTGGCCAAGTTTGTTCCTTCCTTGGATACTTTCTCACAGCACTAGATGTACTGGCTGCTCCCCCATTTGCTATTTCTGTATTCTTCAGAGTTCTCTTTTACTCTTCTTATTTGTTGATCACTTTTTACTAGTTAGCAATTCTTTACAAATTTGTTCGAATTACTAGTGTGGCTTAAGCTCCTAAGTAGACACTAACTGGTGTGTCTACCAACCATGCAGGTGAGGGCCAGGATTTGTTCTGTTACCCAGCAGGGTGGTGTAGGAACATGAAACAACACAAATGTTATTACTTTATATGGTCTGCAGGTTGGGAGTCCAGAACGGATTTCACAATTTCATGAGACTTATCAAGGTGTCAGCAGGCTGCATTTCTTTCTGGGGGCTTTAAACAAGAATTTGTTTTCTGTTCATTGGGTTGTTGACAGAATTCAGATCGCTCCTTGTTGTTGTAGTACTGAAATCCCCAAATCCTTGCTGGCTATCAACTGAGAATCATTCCCAGCTTCCAGAAGCTACTACATTCCTAGGTTTATAACCCCCTTCTTCCATCTTCAAAACCAACAATGGAGGGTTCAACTCTTCTTTCTTCTTCCACCTTATCTCTCTAACCCAGCCAGGAAAGGTACTCCATATTGATGACTCTCTGATTAGACTGGGCCCACCCAGTTAATCCAGAATAATCTCCCCATATTTTAATTGCATCTGTAAATCCCTTTTGTCATGTAAGGTGACATTCACAGATTCTTGGAATTAGGGTGTGGACATCGTTGGGGAGAGAATTATGGTGCCTATCACAAGGTCTGTTTCCAAAAATCTTCAAAAACAGTTACTAATCTTTCCAATCATCCATTCTTCTCCCTAAAAGAACATTAGAGAAACCTATTGATCAAATGAAGTTACCAGACATAGTGCAGTAAAGGATCAACAAGTTAACTGCATTGTTATCACATTCAAAATTGAGCTCATCTCCCCATCTCAAAACCAACTTTTCTTCTAGTGTTCCCTACCTTAGCACCAGTTTTCTCCCACTATTGCCCAAGTCAGAAATCTCTATTTATCTCCATAACCTGCACTCTTCTCTCCTTCCCTATTGCTACTATCTTTGTGCTACTACCCTCATTCCTCTCCTATATGAATTACATCAACCTCCTGTTTCCACCAGTCTCCCTGTGTCCAGACTTGTTTTCTTAGAATTCATTCACATTGCAATCAGAGGGCCTAAATTAGTTAGCTTATGCTACTGTAACAAAATATCTAGACTGGATGGCTTAAACAACAAAAATGTCGTTCTCAGAGGTCTAGAGGCTAGAAGTCTGAGATGCCAGCATGGTCGGTTTCTGGTGAGGACTCTCTCCCTGGCTTGTAGAAGGTCACCATCTTGCTGGTCTTCATATGATGGTAAGAGAGAGTGAGAGCAAGCTCTCTGGTATCTCTTCTTATAAGGACTCTAATTGCCACTCACATGACCTCACTTAAAACCCAACTACATCCCAAATGCCTCATCTGCAAATTGGGGGTTACAATTCTGTTGATAGCAGAGCTTTTTCCCCAAAAGCAAATATCTTGCTTAAAATCTTTCTATGGTTCCCCTGTGCTTTTAGGATAAAGTCCAATTACCTTGACTTTCAAGATCCTGCATCATCTGTCTCTACCTACCCCATCTTACACCACTCCCTCATATACTAGTTAACGGACCATCTCTGCCTCCTCGAATGCGTTGCATGCTTTCCTGCCGCTGGCCCTGTGCTTTTGATTCTCCCCTCTGCCTGTGCTGGCGAGATCCAATTCTTTTGCTTCTCCAGGGAGCCCTCTCCGACAGCCTGGGCAGCTCTTGGTCTAGGTCTGGTGCTCCTCCAAGGTACTCCCATTGCACCCTGTGTTCCCACTTACCCCACTGCCTATTATTCTCTCTTTCCTATTAAGCTAGAAGCTCCGAGAAGGAGGTATTACCTGTTTTGTTAACAGTACACTTCTAATAGTCTAGCTCATTACTGCATAAATGGTAGCATATAATACATGTTTGTGTATGTTTGGGTGGATGGATGGACGGATGGGTGGATGGATAAATGTGCTGCATTTGAGGTAACTGTCAGGCGTCCAGGTAAAGCCATCCAGGAGACAGATCCGTGGACATGGAGCTCAGGAGAGAGGTCTGGACTAGAGAGAAGCCAAGTTCAGTCAAGAACACGTCATCAGCTTTCTCTTAGACATACTTTGAAAAGCCCTTGAGTTGTCAATAGTAGTGTGCCAGACCCTAGTTTCAAGTGTATTTACCTTTATCCTCTGGGATAATCTTTCCTGCCACATCTTAATCCTAGCCCTCTGGTATGCATGGTCCTGAACTTACTGCTAACTATGAGCTGTTTCCCAGCTGCTTTATTATGACATTACCCTTTGAAGTAGTTCTCCTCATTTACAGGTGTGAATAGAGGCCATGAAGGTTACCCTCCACAGTGATTCTCAAGGACTATAATCAGTGTTATGGATACAATGAATTGGCTCATTCCACCTCCCTTCCATCTTCTTTCCAGAGTGGCACTCATCAATACTCTAGCTACCAGACACACGTGACCCTTGGAAATTAAATTTAAATAACTAAAATTAAATAAAATTTTAAATTTACTTCTGCAATTGCCACATTTCAAGTATTCAACGGCCACATCTGGCAACTGTACTAGGCAGTGCTGATAAAGAACTCTTCCCTCATCACAGAAAGTTCTACTGACTATGAAGATCTAGTGTGCCTTCCTGTTTGGGAGTTCAGAAAGCTAAAACTACACTTTCTACACTCCTTTGCTGGTTCTGTACGCAAATTCTGTTTACAAATTCGATATGCTTATAGGAGTTTGGTGAGGCAAAAATAAGATAAACATGGGGCACCTGGCTGGCTCACCTGGGGACTCCTGCTCTCGGGGTTATGAATTCAAGCCCCACGGTGGGCACAGAGCTTACTTCAAGAACAAAAACAAAGATAAACACAACCTGAGGGTGTTCCGCTTTTCTGCAGCAGCACACTAGCATCTGTTTAGCTTTCTCCGTGTCAAAGGCAGCTGCGGCCTTGGCCTTGCAGGAATGTCAGCAGCTTTGTGATTCCATCTGCCTTATTCAGCTCAAAGCTACCGTGATAGGTTCTTGAACTCAACAGTTCTTAAGGCTCAAGAGGTGGTAGCTTTCCAGGTGCATTATTTCTGTAGTGTTCTATATACCCAGAGGCCCAAAGCCGAACCAGTTCCCCCAACACTCATCACTATTTCGGTGAGCAAAATTTGGTAAGATTTAATGTATTAAAATCTCTTCCTGCTTAAAATATTCAAAAGGCTACCAAATTGTGATTGATGTGGGACAAAGCACATTGACAACATAGCTCTTTTGTTTCCAAATCATTCCTTTGCTTTCCAAACTCCATACATGCAACCCAGACTTCTAGCAATTGAACTAGGTAGCTATGCACTTGATTGCCTTTTGAAATTGTTTCCCCACTTCACTCTCCTTTAAAATATGACTTATGCCTTTCCAGATGAAACCTAATCCGTCTGTAAGAATGAAATGTGGTCAACAAGATAACCT
The DNA here is from genome assembly GCF_023065955.2 of Ursus arctos. Taxonomy (NCBI): domain Eukaryota; kingdom Metazoa; phylum Chordata; class Mammalia; order Carnivora; family Ursidae; genus Ursus; species Ursus arctos. Next base: position 37,457,049 of record NW_026622852.1, read on the forward strand.
AATTTCTTGACCTGACCCAACCACGCCTGTAGACTACAACTGCACCGTAGTAAAATACACAGACTAGAAAGCGAATTTTTCTAATTCCACCATATTGAATGGCATAGATTTTCTTAGATAACAAACATGTTAGTGTAAATGAGTTCAATCAGCTTGCTTTCTTATTTATTCCTTTGTGAAATAAGCCAGACTAAGGAGTTGGGGGATTTGGTTGAAATGTAGGGGAGGTGGCAATTTGTAGCGAAGGCAGGCCGGAAGCATAGGGCTGAGTGGGCATGAGGCATCTGGTCACCGGAGAATCATCCCCTCTCATGACTCTCTTACCTTGCTCGCTAGACCCAGAACTCAGACTATGAGTTATAAAGGTGTCTGGGAGCTAGCCTGGGTATGTGTCACCATGAATCACTCTGATTCTATGGGAAAACATGTTCTCGGTTCCAAACAACAGGGATGTAAGTGAATTGTCCCATCACTATTATAAACTGGGTACAGCCTGTACCAGCTTCCTGCCAGCCTCTACCTGCATGAACAACCAAGCCCATTCCACTTAGGAACTTAAGACTTAAAACCACCAAAGCATAGTGAGCACTTATTTTCAGAAACACATTCTGGCTTATTGGGAGGGGCGGCATGCCACAGAGCAAAGCTCCTGGGCCCTGGAGTCACAGTGACCCAAGGTCAAATCATATTCCTGTCATATATTAACCGTATGATCTTGGGTGAGTGACCTGAGTCTGTTTTCTCAGGTATAAAGGCGGGGGGACCCCATTCACAGGATTTTTATGAGAGTTGTATGAGACAGCTGATTTGCTTACTTAGGGAAACTGTCAGAAAAGGAAAAGTGATGGACAATAGCTTTACAGAGAAATTCCATGCCCAGTCCAGTAAATTTCCAAAAGGGTGGGATTTCTACCAGCAACGGCCTAGACTCCTTCCAGTTTTGCTCAAAATGTCACCCATTTCCTATTGTGCTCTCCCCAGTAAAGTCAGAGTAAAGGATAACCTTCTACATCCAAAAGATTCCCAAAATATAGTAGTTTAAAGGAGAGGGAGATTTCTGTCCCTAGGTCCCTGAGGTTCAGCTTGGTGAGTGGTTTTTCTCCATGTGGCCATTCAGAAATCCAGGTTTCCTCCATCCTGCTGTTCTGCCATCACCCATCAAGGGCATCATCCTTGTCTGCATGGACAAGGCTAGGTCACAGGCACATTCACGTTCCAGCTCAAGGAAAGAGGAGAGGGAGGGCTGTGGCGGGACCCCGTTGTTGAAGATGACCCAGAAGTTGCATATAACACTTCTATTCACACCTCGTGGGCCTGAACTTAGTCACACGGCCACACCTCGCCGCAGGGAGGCTGGAACGCAATCTCCAACTTCAAGCCGCAGGCCCAGCTACAAATCCTATCAAAGCAGAGGAATGACTGCTTGACAGCTATCATTCTCTGCCACAGCCTTCCTCCTGCTTTACTCTTCTTCAACAATACTTGGCTTGTTCTTGGTCTAGCTGTGAGCCTTTGCCATTTACTAAATCAGGCCTCACTTGGGGGAAGCTTCCTTGAGGCCATCAGACACTCTGGTGAGATATAATTGGCCATTCGGGCTCTCTAACTCTGATGAAAAGCTGGGGCCCCAAAAGGGAGCCCTGGGAGCTCAGTGCCGGGCTAGGGATCTTCCCGAAGCGCCACCCAGCTGTTTTCTGAAGATATGATTTTGATGTGAGGGGCCTTCTCCCCCAGTATGGTGAGAGATACTGGCTTGGCTGTTACTAGAGGTGACTCATTCATGCTCTTTGTAGAGAGAGCGCAATCACATTGTTTCTGCAAAGAGTATGCTCCTGTGGCACCCACAGACAGGTCCGTTCCTCTTTAAGTGACTCTCAAATGATTAAAAAGTACACAGTGTGAAGGCTTCGGATGTGCTGAGCTGCACGTCACTCAAGGAGATGCTCCAATGGCGTGTGGAGAGCACAGGACCAAACACCAGGATCTCACAGTGGCCTCAGCGCCTGCACTCGCCAGCTATGTGTCCTTGGCCAAGTTGCTTCCCCACCCTGGGCCTCTGCTTCCTTATCTAAAAATATTTGACCAGATCATTTCTAGATTCTTTGTTCCAATCCCCCAGTTGTCCATGACCTTTTCTTGTGTTTCTTGTTGGAACACCTCAGCAGTAACTAAAGGGAAAAGATACCTCTTTCCTTCTCATTCATTTAGAATGAGAAGGTCCATTACCTGAGGTGGGAAAATTCAAGGTCTCCAAAGAGTCTCCCCCTGTGCCCTTCCTGGGCACCAGGACCTAGGGCTGGCCTTTTGTTGGGGCCAGTTCCAGCCAGATGTCAAAGGAATGTTAACATAGTGTTGACTAGTGTCCCTGCAATCCAAGTCTGCAGAGAGACTGAGGTAGACAGCAGACACTGAGAGAAATGAAAAATGTATGTGATGGTTGGAGCAATATTTTCTACCTTTGTCATCAAACACAGGCATTGGGAGGGATTGCATATTCACAAATGGGATGCCACATGTCCTAATTTGTTCTTACCCCCAGTGGCCTCTGTCTTCTGGCTACCTGCTGGGCAAAACTCATTTGGGAACCAGGTGCTTTCTTATTCTCCACTTGTTTCTCCCTCTCACACTTAGCTTCATCTTTATTGGCAGAATGAAGTCAAGAATTCAGACCGTTAACAAGATAATTCAACCAAAATTGTCCTAGCAGGAATTTTATTTGTTTATGTCTCTTGGAAGTGAAAGTAGGAGCTTACTTTTTCACCAGAATTACTCTGATAACCCACCTCTGTCAGCAAGCCCATGACCGGGAGAGTTCTGCTGTAACAGAGTCTGTTTAGACTCCTAACACCAAGAGCATTATTATTTATCTCTATGAGCCTCAGGCTCCTTCTCTCTGTAAAATCAGAATCACAGTTCCTACTGAACGAGACTGTAAATATCAGGACTGCTGCATGCAGCTGACACTCTGTACATGTTTAAAAACACACGAATTTTGCACATATGTACAACACACCCTGTACATTGATCAGAATATTTATATTGCTCTTACAATTTATGAAATTATTGCTTTTACAATTCATGAAATACTTAGCTGCATTTTCTCTTCAATCTTCAGAAAAGCCCTGGGAAGTAAGAAGAGGTAGCCACCATTTTACAAATGAAAGAGCCAGAGGTTAAATGACGTTAAATGGCTTTCCCAAGACCCCGCAGCTGGTCTGAGTTGTGTAAGCCCTAACCTCTCCACTGCCTCTACACGGATACTCCATCCTCCACAAAGCTGGCTGGGGTATTGGTTCTCAAACTTGGTTGCACGCTGGAACCACCTGGAAAACTTAAAAATTAATGCTAACCCCCGATCCCACCCGCAGAGATTTCGATTTAATTAGTCTAAAGTGTAGCCTTGATATGAGGATACATTTTTTTCTCAGTCTATCTCTTCATTTTCAATTAAATTTTTTTATTGTGAGATAATTGTAGATTCATGTGCAGTTGTGAGAAATAATATAGATCAATCCCATGTACCTTTTGGCCAGTTTCCCCAACAGTAACACCTTGCGAAACTGCAGTATAATACCCCAACCGTAATACCGGCATTTGTATCGCCAAGATGCAGAACAGGTTTCACCACCACAAGGATCTCTTGAACTTTCCTTTTACAGCCATAACCAACTCCCGCTACCCATCCATCCCTTACCCCCAGTATTCACTAATCTGTTCTGCACTTCTATCATTTTGTCATTTCAAGAAAATTGTATAAATGGAATCATGCAATCTGTGACAATTTACGATTGGCTTTTTTCACTCAGCAAAACTCCCTGGAGATTCACCCAAGTTGCTTCATGTTTTAATAGTTCATTTTTTCTTTATTGCTGAGTAGTACTCATTGGTATGATGTGCCAGTTTACTCAACCATTGAAAGATATCTGAGTTGTCTCCAGTTTGACAATTATGAATAAAGCTGTCATGAACATTTGTGTGTGGGCTTTTGTCTGAAGATGAGTTTTGATATCTCTGAGATCAATGCCAAAGTACAATTGCTGGGTGGTTATGGCAGCTGCCCAACCATCTTTTAGAATGACTGTACCATTTTACATTCCCATCAGCAATGCACGAGTGATCAAGTTTTTGACACAATTTTTTCTTAAAAGCCAATCTGATAGAATGGTGATAATTCTTCCTGTGGTTTTACTTTGCATTTATTTCCCTAATGGCTAGTGATTCACCCTGGCGAATATCTTTTCATGTGCTTATCTACCAACTGCATATCATTTTTAGTGAAATGTCTGCTCATGTCTTATGTCCATTTTTTAATTGGATTGTTTCTAATGGTTCAGTTTTGAGAATTCTTTATATAATATTCTAGATACTAATCCTTGGCTGGATATATGGTTTCCACATATTTTCTCCTGGCCTATCATTTGTCTTTTGATTTTAATTAACAGATGATTTTCTTAAATTATTTTTAAACAGGTTTAGATTTACAGAAAAATGAGCAGATAGCACAGGCAGTTTCTACATACCACCCCCCATCCACCCATACATTTGCCCTATTATGACATTTTGCATTAGTGTGGCACATTTCTCATAATTAATGAGCCCAAACTGACACATTACTATTCACTAAAGTCCATAGTTTTTATCACTAAATAATGTTCCATTGCATAGATGTACCGCCATTTACCCATCAATCTAAAGACATCTCGGTGCCCTCCAGTTTGGGGCAATTATGAATAAAGCTGCTGTAAATATTTGTGTGTAGGTTTTTCTGTGGATGTAAATTTTCAATTCAATTGGGTAAATATCCAGGAGTGTGATTGTTAGATCATATGATAAGAATATGTTTATCTTGGTTAAAAAAAAAACAAAACAAAAACCCTGCCAAACGGCTTTTCAAAGTGGATGTACCATTTTGTATCTTTTATATAAGGTTGAATATCTCTTCATATGCTTATTTGCCATCTCTGTATCTTCTTTGGTGAAGTGTTCCTTCAGATCTTTTGCCAATTTTTAATTGGGTTGTTTGTTATTGCTGTGTTTTGAGTTCTTCCAATTCAAATCCTTTATCGGATATGTGTTTTGCAAATATTTTCTTCCATTCTGAGTCTTGTCTTTTAATTCTCTTAACAGTTTCTTTCACAGAGCAGTTTTTCACTGTAATACAGTCTAAGTTACCAATTCAATAGTTTCTCTCATGGATTGTGTTGGTATCCTATCTGAAATTCAATTACCAAGCCAAAGGTCACATAGCTTTTCTCCTCTATTGTCTTCTGGAAGTTCTATGCTGTAAGTTTGTGTTCTGCATTTAGGTCTATGATCCATTTTGAGTTAAATTTTATGGAAGGTAAAGACTGTGTCTAGATCCTTTTTTTTTTTTTTTTGCAAAAATATTTCCTATTGTTCTACCTCCATTTATTAAAAAGTTTGTCCTTTCTCTATTGAGTTGCTTTTACTCTTTTGCCAACAACTGACTATATATTTGTATGAATCTATGTTGGAGTTCTCTGTATTGTTTCCATTGATCTATTTGTCTATTCTTTGATCAAGACCACACTGTCTTGATTATTTCAACTTTAGAGAAAGTCTTTAAGTCAGTCTTCAAACTGTCTTCCTTCTTCCTCGATGCTGTGGTGGCTATTTTAGGCTATTTTGGGTCTTTTGTTTTTCCATATAAACTTCAGAATCAATTTGGCAATATCCACAAATCACTTGCCTCCAAGTGGAGGTGCAAGATTAGCTCCTCACTGGGCCCCATTAGGAGCCCATGAGGAGGAGGGAGGTAAGTGCCAGCTAGCCTCACCTCTCACCACTTCATTCCACCTCACTGCTGCTGGCTGGGGATGACAGTACAGCTTAACACAGGATCCCTGACACCACCCCCTGGCGGAGTCTGAGCATGGCACTCACTTCCATGGAGCAGAGGGTTGGGTGGGAGACCAACTCCTTATTCAGCCCCCTTGAAACCCAGCCTAAGTGTGTTTTCTTATATTCTGGTTGTCTATTTGGCAACCGTTCATGACAGGGCCAATTATATTAACTATATTTTCTTTAAAGATCCTGCAGAGCTCTGGGAAAGGAAGAACAACAAAAACTCAAGAAATAGAAATTAAGGAGTCTAGGAACGATAAATGCAGCATCCCTTTTCCCCAGGCACCTGCTCATGCCAGACCCAAGCCTCCACCAGGACTCAAAGATGGGAAAGACAGTCTGTCCTTTCCACCAAGTTGTACAGACCAAAAAAAAAAAAAAAAAGCCAAGGCAGACCTGCAAAGCCACAGCAGTGCAAAGGGGTGCAGGCGCGTCAGGGAATGCCTTCCAGAGGAGCGGCCATGGGGCTGTGCCTTGGAGGAAGATTGGGGCTTAAACAGGTAACGAGAACCGAGAACCGTTATGACCTAAAGGAGCAGCATGGCAGACACCCAGCACCTTTGGCTTGTCCCACACTATGCCACAGCTTCTGATTTACTTCTGAACATTCACACTGCGCTTAGCATGTGCCCGGCACTCTTCTGAGCAGCTCTTTACCGGGAGTGTCTATTAGAGTCACCGGGGGGGGGGGGGGGGGGGACTTCTCACATACAGATTCCGAGGTGCTTCCCCAAGTCTACTGATTCAATCTAGGAGGGTGGTCCACACCAGTTTTGTTATTTGTTTTGTTGGAACTAGCTCCCTAGACAGTTCTGCTGCCCACCATTTCTCTCCCACTCTCCTGCTCCCCCCCTTTAAACAGACTCTCTGTGGTGGGCAGGGGACCCTGATATGTAACACCTGCTGATTTCTGTGGGGATCAATACGCCCACCAGGCCCAATTCAAGCCACCAACACAAATTAACAATTTAATTTGGCTTGCAAAATTCCTGAATAGTTAACAATGGACTCTCACAGGCCGTCTTAAGAGCCAGCTCCAGCATAACCAATAGCCCACATCCCTGTCCCCACTGGTTTAGAAATACTATATTCTAGTAAAATGTAGGACCAAACAAAAAACCACCTAACGTCAAGTAGAAAAACATTAATAGTTTGTATTGTAATAAAGTTAATTGCTGGGACACCTGGGTGGCTCAGTCCGTTAAGCGACTGCCTTCAGCTCAGGTCATGATCCCAGGGTCCTGGGATCCAGCCCCACATCAAGCTTCCTGCTCAACTGAGAGTTTGCTTCTCCCTCTCCCTCTGTCAAATTAATAAATAAAATCTTTTTAAAAAGTTAATTGCTTAAACCCATCTTATGCAGAAAACTCTCAGAGCAAACTTGGTAATAACCACTAGGGGAAAAGAGATTAGGCTGCCCAGACAGGCAGCGAGGATGAGAGGCCGCTGGCCATGTCTAAATAGTAGAATTTCACCACGTGATGTCACTCTAGTACTTGCGTCTTTATGTCTCTGGCAATCTCAGGCAAGAGAAGTCTCTCCCTCACTAAAAGGTTGGCATTCTTAACTTTTGTATCTCAAGGTGATTATGAAATTACATCATATTTGTTGTTCATTACTTGAAAGCAGTTTTTATGTCAATATTTTTTTCTTGGTTAAAGAAAGCGGTAATTTGCAGGAAGGTAAGAGACAAAGGCAAGGAGGCATTCTGGAATCACGAAACTTTGATTTAGCACAAGACTGATTTATCAGGCAGGTGAACTTGGACAAGCCTTTTTAACCTCTCCAGGCCATAGTGTCCTCATCTGTGAAATGGGGGAAATACCTGTAACTTCCACCTCACAGGCTGGGAGTACGTTATCTCGGTTGGTAGTCTGTTCTGCACTGGGCTTGCAGAAAACAAAGATAAGGAAGTCGAAGTTCCTGCCCCTGAGGAGCTCCACCTTTAACCTCGGGGACAAATATCTACACCACCCGAGATCACAAGACACTGGCCAGTAGACACTCTTAGGTTTCTGCATTTCAGCATTTTGTTACCTGACACTCTCTAAAATCTTGATAAGACGTCTTCATGGGTAGTAGCCGATTTTTTCGGAAATAAATGAAGCGCTGGTCTTAAAATTTCAACTGTAGCAGCCCTCTCCAACCCCAGCCCCTCCGCCCCGCAAACTGCTCTGGAGGAATACCACTCCCGAGGAGGAAACTGAAACCGAACGCTCCGGTTCCCGTTCCCCGTCCCGAGGCGCAGGCGCGCAGGCTGAGCGCGTCGGCTCGTGGAAACAGAGGCTGCCGGTAGAGGGCGCTCCGGGCCCGGTCGCGTTCTGAGCTCACTTTCCCATCAGGGGACCAGGTGTCTGAGTTCTGCGCTCCCTGCTGGCTCCGCTTCAAGCTGGTTTCCTTCCTGGTAACAAATATTGCTGCAGCAGTTCCAGGCCACATCAATCCCATGTCAAGCTTCCCAGCGAACGGCCTGTGACTCGGCTTAGGCACACTGAGTCACGTGCTCACTCCAGCCAGGCAGGTGGATGGCCGCTCTGATCGGCTTTGCCCCTCGGCTCTGGGGAGGGGTCAGCCCTGGGCCACACGTGATGCCCACGCAGAAGAGGGAAGTTATGGGGAAGGGTTGAGGGGGAATTGGAGGCATCAACTATCGGCTCCACCTGGGGCGTATTAGCTAGACCTGGGTGTGACTCGTGCTTTCGGGAGGAACAAGGGGAAGCAGGTGGAGCTCATGATGCGCTCTTCATATACGCTCCCATTCCCTGTACTAGCACTGCCTCCACAGAGTGAGGTCTTCCGTTTCCTGCCTGAGAAATTCGCACTTAGAAGCCGACCGCTCTGCTCACCCCTCTACCTGCAGCGCGTGGGAGGGGGACTGTGCTCTCAGGGACCATTCGTTACCGTCCCCTCCCCTATCCCGTTTTATCTCACACACTTCACTCAGAGATCCTCCCCTACTTGGCATTTGCAAGTCCCCAAACTTTACCTGTTCTGCAGGACGGGAAGCCACCCTCACCCACCAGGAGCACCTTGCAAGCTTCAGGCGGCAACCTTCCTGCCCTGCATCCACTTTCCTTCTTCCAGAATCAGGCAGAAATCTCTGGCCTCCTGTAATCCCTCTATCATCCTCATTTGCAGTGGGATGAAACATTGATTCTTCTATCACTTTAACGCAGTCCTAGGAGGGAGAGGAGACAAGCACATGTTTGGTTGGTCATTTTAAGTGGGAAATCACGGACCCATAGTTTTCCACCAAAATTGTTATGTCTGTGATGGGCTTGGATAAATACATGTCAAGGATGAAGTGTTTCTACAGCCCCTGCCACCAGTGAGAAGGAGAGGACCAGGCAAGGAGGGCAGTGAGGGGGTGACTGTGGAGAGGGAAGTTGCTGAGGATGTGGGGAGCAAGGAAGAGGCATGGATTTGGAGATCTCCAAGATCAGCATGTGGAAGAGGGTTCCCATGCAGCCCTAGCTTACTGCCTGTGATTTGGGGCACGTCATTTTCCTCTGTTTCCCTGTCTGTAACTCATCAGTATTTTAGGATTAGTATTTATCAAAGGTTCTTGGAGTGCAAGCAACAGAAATGAATGCCAGCTAATTAAGCAAAAGATACTGCAGCAGCAGGTTCGTGTGAAGAGATGGGAGGGGGGAGAGACTGGGGCAACCTGCAGCACGTGAGCCCCACTGAAAGAATTCGCATTCAGGAAAACACGCATACACTGTGCCAGCCAAACGTCATGTGCTTCCTGGCACCATCGCCCTGCAGCCCCGTCTGCAACCCCTCCCCACAGGAAAGAGCCCGGGTCCCTGCCTAACACTGAGGCCCTGCCAGCCCCACAGGGACTCCAACCCAATTCTGGATGATGGGGAAGGACTAAATGGCCAGGCATTGGGCAATGAAGACCACGGCTGGTTCTTTTGCAAGCCTGCGGCCTCCAGCACCAGCCCAGGACAGACGCAGCCTCACCGGGTGCCCCAAATCAGGACTCTTAAGAGGTGGCTCAGGACCATTTGGTAGCCCATCAGATTCCACAGCTCACCAGCGTCCGATCCCACAGATGCGTGGTCATGGGCTCCGTCAGCACAGGGGGGCTGGGCAAAGAGGCAGGAGCACCTCCTCTGGGCAGTCATCCCTGAGCTGAAATCTCACAGGCCTCACCAGCTTCTCCCTTAGCCCTGAAGCCACCAAGCAGCCACCACGCCCAGCACTTCTCTATTTACAGCTTTCCAATACCACCTCCACCTTCCCGCCCCCAGAAACATGAGCTTCCGGCCTCATCTTACCAACATGGGTGACCACCGAATCCCCCACTAGCTGTGTGTGATCCCGAGGGAAGCGCCACATTCTTGGTTATGGTTACTAACCATTAAGAACCACTGCTATAGACTGAGTGTTTGCCCCACCCCCGATCCCTACTGGCCCCCTTGGTCAGTTCATATGTTGAAAACCTAGTGCCCAAGGTAATGGTATGAGCTGGGCAGCCTTTGAGAAGTGACTAGGTCACAAGGGCAGCCCCCATGAATGGGATTAGTGCCTTTATAAAAGGATTCAGAGAGTTCCCTACCCCTTCTGCCATGTGAGAACACAGCAAGGTGTGGGCAGTCTGCATCCCAGAAGAGGGCTTTCACCAGAAACCAGCCATGCTGGCAAGCTGATCTTAGACTTCCCGCCTCCAGAAATAAATTTCTGTTGTTTAGAAGCCCCCTGGTCTGTGGTCTTTTGTTGTAACAGCCCACGCTAAAGGAACCATGTTTACTCTTCTGGAAATAATCATGGCCTGGGTCAGAAGACTTGGGCTCAACCACTGACATAGGCCCCTCCCTCCTTGTCCTCAGTTTCCCCTTGTCTACAGCAAGGAGAGAACCATGTGATTTCTAAAGGCCTTTCTGGTTTTCTCTGGCATCCTCTGGATTCAGTGGCTTGGCTTTGCCAGTGCAAAAACAGCTGCATTTTGGGCTGGGGTTGGGAGGGGGAAGGCCTGAGAGGCAGAAATGGCTGCGCACAATCAGAAGACACACGCCCATGGGCTACACCTTCGAAAAGGGCGGGTTGTGAGGGGGGTTAGTGAGAGCGCCTGGAGAGATCCAGCAAGGAGAAGCTGTGGGCAGCAGTGGGAAGCTGTGTGACCACCAGGGCCAGAAACAGGAGACTGAAGTCGGACACCTGGCTAAGGCTCCCACCCACTACTCAACTACGGGTCCCAAGCTAGTCCCTTCATACGAGGCGGTCATGGTTGAGCAAGCAATATGCCTGTTGAGCTGGGTTTCGAACTCAGGCGAGCTAATGGAACACTCCGGGCTCTGAGATGATGTCACCCTCATGATGGGGGTTGAGGGGGACGGGTTAGGGAGCCACAGCGGGCCCCCCCCCAGCCCACCCATTACTCGACTCAGTAGAGCAAAAGGTGCTGAGATCTCTCTGCTCAAATCCGCGCCCCACCCCCCGCCACCCTGCTGCCAGACAAGAGCAAGAAATCCAGACTAGACAAGAACCACTGCACGTGAAAGTTTTATGAGAAACTCTGTAAATGTGTAGAGTGGCCGGAGGCCGCCTGCCCACCAGGCCCCGCCTGTCAGGGCAGTAGCGCTCAGCACTTGCTATAGATGGCCGCGCTGCCCCGCTCCTCAAACTCTTCCTTGCTGACCCAGAGCTGCTGGAAGGCCTGCAGGGAGGCCAGGATGGAGCCGCCGGTCCACACGGAGGTCTTCCTCTCGGGAGCGGCAGCCACCGCGGGGCTGTCACCGGAGCAGAGGAGGCTCAGCTCCCTCTGGAAGCGCTCGGGGAAGCCATCCAGCATGGTACAGCCACCACACAGCAGCACGTTGGCGGCCATCTCCTCCTTGAAGCCCACCTCCTGGCAGCGGTCCAGGCAGGCGGCCGTGAGCGCGGGCAGGCCAGGCTGGCTGCTGCCCACCAGGGTGGGCTTGAAGAGCATCTCGGCGCACTGGAAGCGCTCCCGGCCGATGGTGATGAGCTTGCCGTCGGGGAGCTCGTAGTCCACGCGCATCTCCTCCAGGCACAGGCCGAGCTCCTGCTCGGGCATGAGCGCCGAGTAGCAGCACTTCTTCTTGATGTGCTCGATGATGTGCAGGTGGTCGTCCGTGAACTTGTGGCCGGCCTCGTTGAGCAGCTGCAGCAGGTAGTTGGTGAGGTCGCTGCCAGCGTAGTCGGCACGGCCCGTCAGGCCCGGCAGCACGTCGCCCTCCGAGATGGGCACCACGTGCGAGACGCCGTGGCCGCTCTCCACCACCAGGCCCGAGGTCTTGCCGTAGGAGTAGATGGACAGCAGCGACTGGGACGTCACATGCATGGCAGGGATGCCGAAGGTCTCGAACATGAGCTCCGCGTACTTCTCCCGGTTGCTGCTGGGGCTGAGTGGGGGGTCGGAGACCAGCACGGCATGCTCCTCGGGGAGGATCTTCATGGCCGTGTGGAAGACGTACTCCCAGATGCTCTGCACGCAGTCCCAGTCCACCACGATGCCGTATTTGAGCGGGTTCATCAGCTTCAGGGGCGCCTCCGTGTTGAGCAGCTCGTGGCCCACGTAGGTCCCCTTGCGGGTGTCGCCGGCATCAGCCGCCTCCGAGGAGCGCTTGCCCACGGTGGAGGAGATGAAGTAGGTGGGCCGCGGCTCGCCCGCATAGCCGCACTTACAGTACTGGGAGCCCAGGTCAAGGATGAGGGCCTTGAGCTTGCGCACCTTCTTGGGCTTCATCTTCAGCTGAGTGGCTGAACATGCGTCCCGGATGCCGGCATCGGGACCGGACAGCGTTCCTGCCTCGCCAGGGTCACCCTGCGCCGTGCCCAGGGGCATGGGGCTAGGGCTGCTCCTCGTCGCCATCTTCCTTCTTGGCTCACCTTCTCACATCCACATCCTAGAGCTCCGTGGGGAGAAATAAGACAGCCCGCCTCCAGCAGTGCCTTGGCAACCCCTCAGGACTGTGATGTCACTGAGGGCCGGTCCATTCTGGCGGCCCGGGGAGGGCTTGGCCTTGGCAGGCCCTCGATCTGCCACCCCCACTGCCGTCCACCTAACTCGACTTTGCTTCGAGACACAGCAGGCGGCCAGCAGTTTTAGAAATCCAAGCACATTGGGGTCTCAGGTTTCCGTCCCCTCCCCTTCCACCCCTGCTTCTAATGCCCTGTCCACTGACCGAACGCCTTTTCTTCCTCTGCTTCGTGGCTGAGAGGGTGATACACATTTGAGCCCCTGCAGTAAGCCAGGCACTGCACCAGGTACCTCACATACATTACTCCCCAGAATCCTGAGAGGTACAGGCAGAGCTGAGGAAATGAAGGCTCAGAATTCAAATGATTTGCTCAGGAGCAAACAGCTCTTGAAACTTTGCATTTTCATTCAAGTTCTTTCAACTCCCCTGTGCCAGGGCTTAGAGTGTGAGGGCTCCAACGGTGCCCTCATCCCTTCATTCAACGTTTACTGGGGCTGGTGCAGGTCGAGCCCAGGGCAGCTTGCCAGTGAGTGGTGACAGAAGCCTGGCCACAGCAGTGTCCCGTCTAGGTGGGAAGGAGACAGGATGGATGCAGATGAGTTTGTAGGTGGAAGGCTACTGGGAAAACGAAGGTGCCCAAGGAAGGAGTGATTACGGAAGGGAAGGAGTCAGCGGGTTCTAGGTGATCCTAAGTCAACTACTAAAGGGTACGTGGGCATCTGTCAAGTAGCGAGGGGGAGGGGAAGGCATCCCAAGCAGAGCACAGCCTGTACAAAGGCGGGGTGGGCGGGTGGCCGGGGCAACGGTGGAAACTTCTACTAGTTGAATGTTTGGAAAAACAGATGAGGCTAGAGAGCTCATGGAGCCAACTAGGGAGGGCCTCAAACACCCGGAAATAAGCGCCCGGGTTAAATGGAGGACAGCTGGGGAACAAATGAAGACTATAAGCAGGGGCTGGTCAGATCTGACCACTGGAAAATTTGGGAAACATCTGTGTTTAGCTGTGATGTAGAGGGGCAAGGCCACGGAAGACATTCTTGTAAGACCTGAAGGTGACCCAAGCCAGGCTGTGGCAGTGTGGAAGGGAAGGAACAGGTTCTCGAGCAGTTTAGAAGGCAGAATCTCATCCAGTTGGTTGGTTCCCCAACTATCCCCCATTCAACCCAAGCTCTTACTCTAGCATTGAAGGCCGTCTCTCGTTGTTCCTGTGACATGCCTCACCTGAAACACCGCATTTACATCAGATGATTAGACTAGCTGTGGGGAGTGAGGGAGAGGGAAGGAGGAATCCCTCAGCTTCACCAAAGCAAAGAAAGATGGCCTGTCATCCAGAACAGGCCAATTCATTGTTTCCATGGGGCCCCAAACCGTCTTCCCTCAAAAAAACAAAAACAAAAACACCTCCAGGTGATTCATAAGAAACCCTGAACTTCAACATTTTCCTTACTAGATTCTCTTTCTTCCCTCCCATAGCTTCTAAAATTACAGGGGCTCAGTTCACCTTTCTTCCAAAAATAAAGGGTGGGTGGTGTCCTAAAAGCTGGAGCAAGGATACCAGCTCAGGGAGAAATGTGTTTCTTGGTCTAATCTTACCAATTGTTGGTTTTTTTGGTGTGTTGTTTTGTTTTTTTCCTCCACTGCAGGAGGGCCTCAGAGTTGCTTTCAAGAAGGATCACCTCATGGTTTTCCAGCCTTGGGCCAGAGGAGCAAAAGTAGGTGTGATCCCACTGGAATATGTGGCCCAAGATAGTTTGAACAATAGTGGGCATCTCTAACCTGGCAGGACCTCACCAAAGACCCCAGGGAGCCCACCAGTACCTTAGATGGCTAGTGACAAGTATGGGGGCTTGTGCATGCCAGGTACTGAAGGTTTGGAGTGCAGTGTGCCAATGGTCTCCATATTCTTCCATCATCAATACCATTAACTGTGTCCTGACCCCCGAGAACAGAGAAGGAACAGAAAGGAGGACATAGAAACTAAGGGAAAAGGGCTTCACTTAAGAGAGAGCGTCCAAGCATGCAAAATCCTGAGAGGTGAAGTGAAAGGAGTGAAAAGTATCCAGTGACTTTAGCCTGAAGGATGTGGGGTAGACCGAGAGTCCCTGTGCTCTTGGGCCTTACAGACAAGATGGAGTGACTAGCTTTAAGCCCGCACAGCACCTCTCCCACCCGCACTGACAGAAAGGGCCAAGGAGGGCCAAGCCTGGGGGGGGGGGGCACTTGAAACACAGCCTGGCAGGCTTTAGTGTCTCTCAGGGAAGTGGGAAGCACAGGTCAAGGGACAGGGTGAATAATGGTCCCCAAAAGATGTCCCCATCTGGAATCTGTGAATGTTACCTTTCATGGCAAAAGGGACTTCACAGATAAGAGTTAAGGAGTTTGAGATAGGGAGCTTACCCTGCATTATCTGGGTGGCCCTGAAGTAATCATCAGGGTCTTAATAAGAGGGGGGACAGGAGGGTGAAGTCAGAGATAGGACCACAGAAGTAGAAGTCAGACAGGTCTTTGAAGACGAAGGGGCCCCAAGCCAAGGAATGTAGGTGGCCTCCAGGGAGCTGGAAAAGGCCAAAGACGATCACCTAGAGCCTTGGGAAGGAACGCGGCCCTGCCAATAGCTTGACTGCAGCTGAGGACAACTGTGGACTTCTGACCTCCACAGCTGTTGATAAATCTGTGTCTTAAGCCACTAAATACGTGGTAATTTGTTACAGCGGCCACAGGAAAGGAGCACGGGCTCTTACAGGAATCCGGGACAATGAAAATGTGCTAGGCAGCTGCACAGCCGTCCGAATTCAAGACGAGCGTTGAGAAGGACAAACTGGTCATTCTACATTAAGTATGCCCTTGGTTATCACATACACGTTCTTTTGAAGTGAAGTCAAACAATCCAAGTCGGCCACGCGAACCCCTACGGAACAGCAGAGGCAAGTACCCAATATTTTAGGCAGCCAGGTGTAGAGAAAAGTACTTTGCTCTTCTTCCAAAATTCAATGCCATCTCATCCTCCACCCATTGAACCAAGAAGCTGACACTCTGCCTTTGATATGACGGCCTGACTGCCCCCATCAGGCGGTCACAAGACTGGACCTGGACCTTTTCTTCTCTCACCCCCCCCCCCAAGGAGCCAAGAGTATCTTCAGTAACCTCCTTAAAGGAGAAAGCCACCCCCGCCCCCCGGAGTAACTGCCTCTTTTATGAAAAGAGTGGGACTGTATAACAAAAAGTTGGCTTCTGGGCGCCTTGACAGTGACAGGTGTCAGCACCAATGTGCCTAGCTTCAGAGATGGTAGATGAGATGACGGCCATACAGCCTCAGAGACACATTTTGGGTCTCACTGAGGTGTGTCCACACCACACCCCTGGGAAGAAGTCGCAGTCAGGAAAGCTTGGCCCCCGCTGGCTGGATGTCCACGGGTGAGCCACGCACCTAAGAACCTCAGTGTTCTCATCAGTGCACTCTGTACGGTCCGATTTCATTGCCAACCCAAGGACCTGCGTGAAGGAGTGTGTGTACACACGTCTAAAAATTCTTCTTCTGCAGGCTGTCCTAAGGGCCAAGTGGGACAGAAGTGCTTAGCACAGTCACTACAGCAGCAAGCGGTCCTGCCAAAATCTCAATCACAGTGTCCACTGTGCTCATGTCTCTAGTGCTTTCTGATCTCATGCAGTCAGAGCCAACGTCCTGGCAACCTCCCAAGAGAACAGATGCGGGCTGCTCGCCCTCCCCACCCCCTTCTCCCGCCTCACGTAGTTTTCCTTGCTGTCCCCACTCAGCCACACGGGCATGGGATCTTCTAACTCAAGGACCAACAAACTTGTTCTGTAAAGGGCCTGATAATCAACACTGTCGGTGTGGCGGGCCGTGTACTCTTTGTGACAATGACCCAACCTTGTGCTTGTAGCACAAAAGCAGCCAGACAGGACGTAAATGAGCATGGCTGTCTTCGGATAAAGGCTGCTTTACAAAAACAGGCTGCAGGCCCTAGTTTGCTGACCTCTCCTCTCACTCATTGGTCACAGGCGCACCTCCATCATCTGCACCTGTGGCTCCAGATATACACGATACACACGTGGCACCGTCCCTCCCCCACTTCAGGTCTTCACTCAAGTGTCACCCTCTCAGGGACCCCTGCCAAGGCCACCCTCAACCCCCCTCCCTGCCTTTTCCCTCTCGCCCTTACCATTTTCCGACAGCGGTTTGTTTTGGCTATTGCCTCTCCCCCTAGCCCCCACTGACCAGAGTGTGAACTCTACAAGGGCAGACCTTTTTGTCTTTTTTCCTCCACAGCGGCCTTGCACGTAGCAAGCGCTCAATAAATAACTGATTGGCTAAATCAGGTTTATTACAAAATCTAGAAAAAGGTTAAATGACCTCCAAAACACTACCCCAAATCCACCCTAACATGGGACACAGGTTCCCAGTATCTAGAAAGCCCCGGGTCACCAGATTATGTCACAATCAGTGATGTCATTGTTGGGAAAATTCTCAAGTTGCTCTCTGATATAAGCCTTTCAGGCCTTGAAGCCTGTGGGATCGAGGAACTTTCTGAGAGCAAGATGGCTCTTGATAGCATGTGGGCTCCCCAGGCATCAATCATTGGGGATGGGCCTGCCAAGAAAGTGGGTGAACAGGCCCCCCTACAGACACATGTCCTCCAGACTGCCTCCTTAAGAGATGGCCCGGCGAAGCGGGCAGTGTGGGTCCGCTGTAACCGCTCAGAGCCAGAAGAACCTACTAAATCAAAGATGGTCAAGGAGAAACCCAAGCTAGGGGTGACCAAAGCAGTGGTCGTGGACCTTGGCACTGGCTCCTGCAAATGTGGCTTTGCCGGGCTGCCGAAGCCCACCCATACCATCTCATCAACAGTGGGCAAGCCCTACATGGAGACGGCCAAAACCGGGGACAATCGCAAGGAGACATTCGTGGGGCAGGAGCTCATCAATCCAGCAGTTCGTCTCAAGCTAATTAATCCTCTGCGGCACGGCATCATTGTGGACTGGGACACAGTGCAGGATATCTGGGAATATCTCTTTCATCAAGAGATGAAGATCGCCCCAGAGGAGCACGCGGTCTTGGTTTCAGACCCACCCCTGAGCCCGCACACCAACAGAGAGAAGTATGCTGAAATGCTGTTTGAAACCTTCAGCACTCCTGCAATGCACATCGCCTACCAATCCCGCCTGTCCATGTACTCCTACGGAAGGACCTCTGGCCTGGTAGTGGAGGTGGGCCACGGCGTGTCCTACGTGGTCCCCATCTATGAGGGTTATCCTTTGCCCAGCATCACTGGACGCCTGGACTATGCGGGCTCTGACCTGACAGCCTACTTGATGGGCCTGATGAATAATTCGGGGAAATACTTCACCGAGGACCAGATAGGCATTGTGGAGGACATCAAGAAGAAATGCTGCTTTGTGGCCCTGGACCCTATCGAAGAGAAGAAAGTCCCAGCCACTGAGCATACAATCCAGTACACTCTGCCCGACGGGCAGGCGATAAACCTGTGCCAGGAGAGGTTCCTCTGCTCGGAGATGTTCTTTAAGCCTTCTCTGATCAAGTCCATGCAGCTGGGGCTCCACACCCAGACGGTGTCCTGCCTTCACAAGTGTGACATTGCCCTCAAGCGGGATCTCATGGGGAACATCCTGCTCTGCGGGGGGGGCACTATGCTCAGCGGTTTCCCCAACCGCCTGCAGAAGGAGCTGAGCAGCATGTGTCCCAACGACACCCCGCAGGTAAACGTGCTGCCCGAGAGAGACACTGCAGTGTGGACGGGCGGCTCCATCCTGGCATCACTTCAGGGCTTCCAACCGCTGTGGGTCCACCGCTTTGAGTACGAGGAACACGGGCCTTTCTTCCTCTACAGAAGGTGCTTCTGAACTCTGACCAAGCATGGCTGCCGTGCAGCGGCTTTGCCGGGGGAGCACCCACCCGACACACAGGGAGCTGAATCCACACGGTCGCTCCTGTAGTATTAAATCCTCGTGTTCCCTCCGAAGTGTGCTTCTCCATTTCCTGACTTAACACGAGCAAGTTCATATACACAGCATGTACCAAACAAAAGTCAGGGGTGGGTGAAACAACAAAGACCTGCAGTACGTGTTGCTTGCTTAAACATTTTTTTAATCTTTTTTTTTTTTTTTAAAGATTTCATTTATTTATTTGACAGAGAGCCAGCCAGTGAGAGAGGGAACACAGCAGGGGGAGTGGGAGAGGAAGAAGCAGGCTCCAGAGGAGGACCCTGACGTGGGGCTCGATCCCAGAATCACGCCCTGAGCTGAAGGCAGACGCTTAATGACTAAGCCACCCAGGCGCCTGTTGCTTAAACATTCTTGGGAAAAACTAGCTCTAAAATTATTCTGTCCCTTTTTTGTATTCCCTGTTTTAGGAACTATCGCACTGTTCAATCTGCTCAGAAGGGGAGCGAGATGAAGATAGATTAAATGCTGTCAGGGCCTGCAGAACATCCCTTTTGATCAACCACAGGAAGTCTGCTGTAATGGTTCAACGTCCCACAAAGCTGCAGAGTACATTTCATGTTTCATGAAGGCTTGTAAAGAGCTGACGAGGGTGTCTGATTCCTGCTTAAACTGTACTTTCTTTTAGTTCCAACAGGAACTTACGTCTCAGTACCAGCTCTTACCAAGCCATCATGGTGTCTGGCTGTTGAAACCTGGCATGTAATGAGCAAGGTGTAAGTGTGTGTCTGAAGGGGGCAACTCTTCAGCTGCTTGTCACCCACTAGACTGGATTCCCCATCAACCTGTAGGATATACAGTTGGAATCTGGGACGGGCGCAGGACAGAGGGTGCTAGTTCTTGGGCTAATGGTGTGGGTTTGCGGGAACCTGCCCTATGCTGGTTACTCTAACCTAACTGAGTGAGGAGCCAGAAGGAACACACAGTCCCTCAAGACCAGAGAAGCCCTTCCAGGGCCCAGCATGTTCTGTGGTAGTCTTACAGGGCCAGTTTTGTAAATGGAACGCAGATTTTTCAGAACAGTCCCCAATATATTCTCTGCCCTGTCTCTAAAACTCAGTATCTGAACGCTGGCAGGGAGCAGCATCAAACAGTGGAAAGAAAGGGGCTTTGAACTCTGATTTGAAAACCTATTTTACTAACACCTAACTGTGTGGCCTGAGTCTACTTACCTATAAAATTGAATTCAAACACCTACACTGAAATACTAGTATCTGGCTTCTGGGAGGTGATCACAAGACCTAGCTAGAATTATCTTGTAGATTTCTCTTATACAGGAGCCCCAAAGTCTTACCATGGTGGTTTTTTTTTTTTTTTTAAGATTTATTTATTTATTTTAGAAAGTTAGCATGGGATAGGGGGAGGGGCAGAGGGAGTGGGACAGAGAATCTCAAGCAGACTCCAAACTGAGTGCAGAGCCTGACACGGGGCTTGATCTCATGACCCCGAGATCACATCCTGAGCTGAAACCAAGAGTGGGACACTTAACTGACTACGCCACCCAGGTGTCCCTTACCATGGTCTTAGTCACACGCACAACCAAAGGCAGGCATTCCAGCACTCACAGGAGAGAATGGCATCTTGACCATCCCCAGGGAGAAGCCCTACCGAGCCATCTTTATAGTATCTGGGTTTGCCTAGACTGGGAGGCCTGGACTGCCTCGAAAGACCTAAATGCCCAACCCTGGATCCAGGCCTGGTAAGCATGGCTGACTGGCACCAGCAAGCCGGAATAGAGAAGTAAAGACCGGCACAGAAGGGCTTCTGAAGTTCCTACGGTTAAGCAAGGACGACTAAACCTTACCCTGAAGCACCAGGATCCCCTAGCAGTAGGGTACACTGACTTGAGAAGGAGGTAGAAGGTCTTATTCACCTCAGTTTCTCATGTCCAAGATTCCATGAACGCTCACTGTTGGACAGGTTAAAATTTGATTAATTCCTAACCTTTGGACCTCGCTGGCAGGGTGCTAAAGCCTCTGGACCCCTCCTCAGAATAATGTGTTAAAATGCATAAAATAAAATACACAGAATTACAGAGAAAACCAATCATGTAGAAACATACTATCTTTAAATCCATTAAGTATCTATGAACCCCAAGTCAAGGATCCCCGAAAAGGTGAGTCTTGATGAAGGAGAAGCACAGGAGGTGGCTCTGGAGGGAAACCTCCAGGCCACAGTAGGTCTAAATGTTCTGCTGCACTTTAAAATGAAAAAACCAAAAAAGGAAAGAAGAAAGAAAAAGAAAAATACCAATCCAAAGCTGAACAACTATGTATCTTTTTCAAAACACTTTGATGGGAGCACCTGGGGGGCACAGTGAGGCGCCTGACTCTTGCTCAGATCATGATCGCAAGGTCGTTAAGACTGGGCCCCACACTGGGCTCCACACTCAGCATACAGTCTGCTGACGTTTCTCTCCCTCTCCCCGCGCTCCCTCTCTCTAAAATAAATAAATCTTAAAACAAAACAACACTTCCATGAATTCTCACTTGATCCTTACACAATTCCCCTTGTAGGAAAAAAAAGTCATCCTCACGAAAGAGATGAATAGTTGTAGTAAGTACGTGAAAGTCATCTTAGCCTAGTGGTTCTCAACTGCGGGCAATTTTGACCCCCCAGGAGACACTTGGCAATGTCTAAAAATGTTTCTGGTTATCGGAACAGGAGTGGGGGATATACAGTGCTGGCAGGTGGTGGCTAGAGGCCAGGGATATTGCTAAACATCCTATAAAGCACAGGGTGCTCCCTACGACAAAGAATGAAATGACCCAAAATGTCAACAGTGCTAAGGCGCACAATGGTGCTAGTAGGTACACAAGGTTGGAGGAAAGCAAGATTCAGGGAGATTAAATATGTCTGTCCAGGTGTGCCTGGGTGGCCCAGACAGTTAAGCATCTGCCTTCAGCTCAGGTCATGACCCCAGGGTCCTGGGATCGAGCGCTGCATCGGGCTCCCAGCTCAGCAGAAAGTCTGCTTCTCCCTCTCCCTCCACCCCTTCCCCCCCTCATGCTCTCTCTCTCAATTAAGTACAATCTTTATAGAAAAACGTCTCTATCCAAGGACACTAAGATGGGTGGGTTCTCCAGGAGAACATCTGTTGGTCTTAAAACCCTTGGGACTTCAGAGCCAGTAAGATTAACATAGACGTGAGCACAGGCAAGGGCTTAGGGAGCACAGAGAACACAAGAATCAATTCAGTGTTCCCAGATGTCACCATATTAGCTTTGACTTGTCTACAGCTTCTGGGATATTAATGGGTACCTAACGTCTAAGATGTTTATTTTCCTCACCTCAGTTACTAATAAATACAACAAACAAGAAAGGACAGCCAGAAACTCCCAAGGGTTTGTTCAGGTGGTACTTCTGATGAAGCACAAGTTTATGGGAGGCGGGGAAAAAGCTGATTTTGCTTCCCAAACTTGTAGTGACCTTAAATTGCTAAGAATCATTAGCTTTATTTATTTTTGAAAACACCCTCTTCAATTATGGCTATGAACAAACCCTAAAAGGTAAACCTGTGTGTGTGTGTGTGTATATGTAGACATGTATGGAAAATGAATTTATTTTAAAATATGTGGCAGTGCTAAAAAATTACATCAAGCAACACTCATAAAGACATAACAAAAACATTACCTCCTGCCTCAGTTTTTTTTTAAGTGTAAATTTAAAATGGATTGTAGGAGACCGTCCTCTCCAAGTTCCCTCTTGATGCCTGGAACATCTGAGCACAGCTGACTCAACGGGACCAACAAAATAACTGGGGTCTTTAGCTTACTGCAGCATGAACTTGCTTTGGGACAGAGTTCCAATCTGGTAGAAGAGTTATAAATTCTTTTCGAGGACCTTGACAGAAGCTTTCCCCAAAATTAAGTGTTCACCACTTCCAGAAGTTTCTCCTCTTCCCATACACTGCACTTTCCTCATGAATTCTCCCGTGACTTTGACTTCAGTCTGGAAGGTCTGCTCCAGCCTGCTGCTTCTCCAAATGAACAAAATTCCATCTTGCTCACAGGAAATAGACAGTAATTGATAGCAATTTGTATTCACACAAATTCTTTCTTGCCGCTTCAATACATTATCTCAAGGAAACGGAACATCTATGAAAAGTCACACTAGTATCAACAGGCACATTTACTTCTACTTCCAATCCATCAGGCATGGGTGCCCTTGCCACTGTGCATAGGAAGAGCACTATAATATATTAAAATGCCATATAAGTTACTATGTTCATTTACCCAGGTCGAAGAGTAGTCGCAGAGCATGTTCAGCCTTTCAGCATGGGGCACTTAATTATAGCAAATCCATTATGGATACAAATCAAAAAGTAGATTTCTACAAGGCAGGAAATACTTTCTTTTTTGTTTTCTATTATTTTGTAAAAATTTTCAGACACTCAAAGAAGCTTAATTATACAAGCAAACACACCTAGATTCTATAGTTAACATTTTGCTATTTAGGGAACGACTTTAATTACAATTCTGGGCAAATCTATACTCCACGGATCAGAGGCAGCATTTTCGTTTATGTACAGTCATGAACGTCTGGTTCTGGTATTAAAGGCATGGAAGAAATTGTTAACCTTACCCAAGAATCAGCCACAAAACTGTTGTCAAAACAAAATGAGCTTTTTCTAGACTCACCAAAAAGAGAAAACATTCTCATTTTTACCAAAGAAAATAACTAAAAGAAGTCAGTGAAGCGTGATAAAGAAAAATACATGAAACAGCCTTGACACTAACAAAAACCTTTTAGTTAAAAGCAGCAATTACTTGGAGAAAAAAGGAATAACTTAAAATTGTGCACACAGTTCACCATACCAAATGTGCATGATACTGTTTCAGAAATTCTCATCTGTTTCAGCTCTAGCGCTGCTAACTCCCTAGCAGAAAATTCACAGGCAGTAAAAATAGTCCCTATGGGCACTGTAGTGAAGCTCAATGCCGTTGTAACTGGAAGCACATGGCCTGGTAGGATATCACAAAATAACAGCTGTCAGCAAGGAAAGCTTAGAATTTCAAAGGATATATTTAGCTTTTTATTCTGCTTTAGTTCAAGGTGAAGAAGTCATTTAAGTGATTAAATTTCACCAACTGTTGGTAGCACGAATAGCCATGTTGTTTATATATAATGCTCTCCTCCCAGAACATAAAATATTTAAACAACATTCTTTTCTTTTCCTCACACTTTGAGGTAGAAGCCATGAAACATTATTCCCAATTAACTGAGGCACAAATCAATTAATTATGTGACTTGTCTAAGGTCCCAAAATGAATCAGACTGGTAGCTGGGAATGAAAGTCAATCTTCTGATTACTATACCAAAAATATGCTCTCAAACAGCACTAAACAAAAGAAAGTAATTCTTACAAATTGATGCAATACTGGTTAAAGCTTAATGTTTTGCTAATTAAAATTATACCCCAAATAAAGCAAAAGTGCTTGGTGTCTGCTTAGGTCTGCTGTATAGAGCAGCTCTCCACACTGCTAAGGCAGATCACTGTCTTACTCTTCCCAGTTCCCGACAGCCAGGCCTCGAGGAGGGAGTGAAAGGAAAACCGTCTCTGCTGGGGTTAGTCACTCTAGAAGGCTCAGTTTCCACTGGGTTTTTTTGTTGATCTTTGGGGGTATAAAAAGCTCAGCATCTAGAAGAAAAGAAAGGAAAACTGTGACAGACACACTTTCTTGCTAGGGGGAGCTGAGGCAGTAACTCTGCGCTGGAAGCTACGAGATAACCGTCATAACCATCAAACGAGAGCTAAAGTTCCTGTTAACCCTCACAGCCTCCCGTCAGAGCAAACACAGCCTGGAGGCCCTGCCCCAAGAACAGGGATTTCCACTTCAGGCATGTGAAGGGTAGAAGAAAAAATGCCCACTGAGTGATTCAAAGTAGAAGAATGTTCTAGATTTCAAATGGGAGGGGATGGTGGTGGTTACAAGGCCATATGTAATTATTAAATCTCATCAAACTGTATACTAAGATCTGTACACTTCACTATCCATGAAGTTTTCCTCAATTATAAGAGGAAAAAAAATGTGATGGCATGTTATTTGGTAAAGAGTTAATGAACAGAAAATACTTTTATGATAAAAAAAAATTCTACAAACACAATGATCAATAAAAATGTCCCTACTTTTAGAAAAAAGCAAGTGGAGGAGGAGAAGATGGATGGGGTAAAATTGTCACTATTAAATAAAACTTGCAGGCCCTCTTTCTTTCCTTTTTCTAAAAGATTTTGTTTTTAAACAATCTCTTCACCCAACGTGCGGCTCAAACCCACAACGCTGAGATGAAGAGACACGGCTCCACCTGGGCCCTCTTTCAGATTTGTGGTAGCAGAGATATATAGAGGTAGCAAAGATATGAGAAAATACATGTACAGAAAGATGTTCTTTCTCAGCATTATTTGTAATACACTTCCAGCAGAAGAATATCTATCTTTACGAACCATACAGACATTAAAATTTATTTTTAAGAATATTTAACCAATGTGAGAAAAATGCTCAAGATAGAATGTTTTTAAAAACATGACTTTCATATTAAACATACATGTACTAAAAATTGTCAAATTTTAATATTCTTTGACATACTTTTCTGTACAATCCAGATTTTTGCCATTAATCACATCAGTTTTATAATTTTACATACAATTAGTGCTTTCTACTCCCCTAAACAAAAAGCTAGATAGACAAAAAGACCACAGGAGGTTTTCCTTATATAAGGACACTGATACAGGAAATTCATTATCAGCAAGGCCCATCATCTCATGTGAAATGGTGATTAAACTTTAAATGAGATGATCTTATATAACACCCAGTGCTCATTACAACATCAAGTGGGTATTATATAAGACGGATGAATCACTGAACTCTACATCTGAAGCTAATAGCACACTATGTATTAATTAACTGAATTTAAATAAAATGAGATGAACTTTTTAAAAAAAGAAACAAGTTATGAAAATAAAGTATTCTATCTTATTAAAAAATTAGACATAACTACAACTATATTTGATTTCTACACTTAACTAAGAATACCAAGCGTTGACTTTTTAGTAAGAAAGTAACTGTGCTGACAAACTGTATGACAACAAGGCATGACATCCTTCACCTTTCCGTGTCTGAACTTCACAGTGTAAGAGCTATTTTTGGAAAAATACTTTGAAGGTCTTATCAATTTTTCCAAGGACTTTTCTTAATCTTTAATAGTCAAAATCACTCCCACTTGAAGCACTTACTCTGTTATCAATTATAACAAGCCCAACTCAGCTATGATGATTCAAGCACTTCTCTTAAAATACTTTAATCCATTTTACCAAACGCTACATTTTTGCAAGACTTACAATGGATCTGCATGATACTGCGCTGTAAACATGAAACAGAGAGAATGCCTATCAAGTCATGGATCCCACTCACAGGGCCCTGTGAGCGTGCTTAACTCCTCCCCTTAGCTGGGGAGAAGCAGTTGAGGAATAGTGTTGGGACTTTGTCAGTAGTTCATCTGCCTATTTTTAGATTATGAGAACCTTTCTTTTCCTACGCCATCTTGTAACCACAAAGACACTGATAATACTTATGCACTCAGATAATGAGGAGCCTCAAAATAGTGTCTTTAAGGCTCAGCTGGAAAATGAAAGTGCTCTTCAATAAAGCCACCAGGATACTCTAGGGAAAGGTGTGACTAGACTTCATGTGAAGGTCAGCATCAGGCCAGTAGTGAGGAAAATGGGGCGGAAATCACCACTGGATTGCAGAGAGTACAACTGAGCAATGACCAAGCTGCCTCAGGTCTAAGATGAATTTTCAGCATCTCAGAATGAAGTATATGTTGGGACTGACAGCAAAAGCAGTTTGTCAACCTTCGGGAAGAAAGGGAGCTGGGAATACAGTAGGTACTGTCCAGTTACATGAGCTAAGCTGGATGGGAAGCAGTTCATTTATTCCTGGTAGCAACATAAGCTGTTAAACTTCAAACTTAACGGAAAACCCAGAG
The DNA here is from genome assembly GCF_023065955.2 of Ursus arctos. Classification (NCBI taxonomy): domain Eukaryota; kingdom Metazoa; phylum Chordata; class Mammalia; order Carnivora; family Ursidae; genus Ursus; species Ursus arctos. The sequence goes on from NW_026622852.1 coordinate 37,483,835, forward strand.
GCTACTTCAAATGTCATCAGAATGTTAGTACAGCACAGCATTTAAAGGAAAAAAAATTCTGGAAAATGCAAATTACAGTAGTAAAAACTCCCAATTATTTCAGAACATACCGCTAACTTTTGAAAGCTAAGAGGCTGCTATGCCTGGTTGATTCACCTAAAGGTAAATACTCAGGCACCAAACTGATCAGTCAAAACTTTCTAACCAAATTTAAAAAGAAAGCCTTCGGGGCTTTTAGCTTTACGGGCTATGCAATCTAATCAGGAATCATCTCCCCCACTAACAAACAAAAAATAAAACAAAACAAAATATTTTAGGTAAACTTAAATAGGAAATGCAAATAAAATACTAACATTCTTTGGATTTGCTTTCAAATTATATTGTCAATCCCGGATGATTATGAAAATGTCCCCAAGATGTAGTGCATAACTGCCAAAAGCCAAAAATGATGATTCAGAAGAATCCTTAAAACATATATATATAAATTGGACTGCTTAGACTCAAACTTCAGCTGTCATGTGCCTGTATGGACAAGCGTGTGCCCGGGTATGGACAGTATATGTCCGGATGATCTTTCAAAAATTTATACGTTTAACGTCATCTTGGATTCCCCACCCCTCCGATTCCCAACACTAGAAGCACTAAATCGATTGTATTAAAGATATAGTCATAAATTTGAGGGAAAATTGTGGTCAATACCTGATCTTTCCTCATACCCCTGACCTTCTCAACACTTAAGAGAAAGATATTCCTTCTGCTGAGTACTGTGATAATTTGAAGAGAAAAAAATACTAACCAAGAACAGGAACTGAAGTCTTCTGTTGTTGATAAGAGGCCATGATACTATTTGCAGTAGAACTGGGACCCAGAACCTAAGTAGAAAGTAGATCAGCAAAGATCATTTTATACTTCTGATGACCGTGGATACCAAAGGCCAAGTTTCTACCAGCAGTAAATAGCTTGTCATTTTCATGGTATCAACCACAGGAATTCCCTTTTCCTTTGTGATTTTTACTTCGCCAGTTTTTCCAGTCTCAACTGAGACCTCCAAATCTCCTTCCTTCCAGAAGACAAGGTAACAATGAGGGGAAAACAAAAAAGGAAAATCTTAAGGAATATAAGCCATACCCTGAGGGGAGGACTACAAAGGTAAGAGGCTACACGGAGCATCAAACGCACTCAGAAGATCTGTGGGAATCTCGATATTAAAACCAATACGTGTATATATCATGGAGTAGAACGCAAACCGTGCACGCGTGTTAAAGGTAAAACCAGAGCCTCCAAAGGAACTCCACGTTTGTATCAGCCTCAGGGAGCACATGTCAGGCCCTCTGCTTTGTCTTCGCCTGGCTCAGCGTGCACACCCTCAGGGGCACCTCCTCAGTAGTGCTGTCCTGCTCAAAGCACTTCCACGTGACTCCGGAGATACTGCCCACGTGTCATTACCACAATTTACCAACCCAAACCAACACATGATTTTCTGGTCATTTTCCCCAGATGATTCTTAAAGTTGGTGTCTCAGAAATTAATATGATCTTCAGCCATCAAAAAGAATGAAATCTTGCCATCAGCAATAACATGGGTAGAGCTAAAGTGTATTATTCTAAGCGAAATAGTCGGAGAAAGGCAAATACTGTTATGATCTCACTCATATGTGGAATTTAGGAAAGAAAACAGATAACACATGGGAAGGGGGAAAAGAAAAAGGAGAGGGAAACAAGCCATAAGAAACTCTTACAACACAGAACAACTGAGAGTTGATGGAGAGAGGTGGGTAGGGGATGGGCTCGATGGGGGATGGGGATTAAAGAGGACACCTGTTGTTATGGGCACTGGGTAAATTATGTAAGTGATCAATCACTAAGTTCTACTCTAGAAACCAGTACTATAGAGTAAGTAAAATTTAAATTTAAAAATATTTTTAAAAAATTACCATGATCTGAATAGAGAGCATGAAGAAGTATTATAAACTGCTAAGCTTCAAAACCACTACAGTTTTGGAGATGATCACATCTCTTCTAGGAAATACGTATTTTAGTAAATTCAAATATTTGTGAGGCGCTGATTCGCAACTTTTATTGTTAAGGTATGCTCTATGTGCTTATATCTACCCTCTTACCTAAGCTTCAGAACATTCCAGTGAAGTGGATAGGGAAGTATATCCCCATTTGTAACTGAGGAAATCGAGGCCCCAATAAAGCTTATGTGTTTCTAATCAGTGAGCTCAATACCAGTCTCTCTCCAGGCTCCAAACCCACCCTCTACAGTGCCTGTGATGCTGGGACTGGGAGCCTGAGAAAACATTCCGCCTTCGTCAGCTGCTCATTATGCTCTGCCCATAGATGCCAGAGGAAGAGTGCAAGGCTGGAGAAAAAGGAATGTGCTCCTTGCTTTCACTCAACAGTTCTTTACCCTGGTAACAGCCGTTCATTCCAGTTTACTTATTTCTCTACACTTACAGCCATCGCGCCCCCTCAGAAGTATCAGCACCAGCTGGCTGGCACCCCTTTTCAGAGGGTCAAGAACCAGCTCAGCAGGGCCCCACCTCCAAGCTTCTAAACTGTAGTAAACCCAAACTCTTCCTTTCTTCCCTCACAGTTACTCTCTCAATGTTCCTTCTCCGTGTTCCTCCCTTTGGCCTTTTCAGTTCTCCAATACTTGTTCAACCAGTTCCCTATGTTAAATTCTCTCTGTTAAAATAATAGCTGTGGCTGTTTTCCTTAATGGATGGTGCCTGACACACCAGCCTTTCTAAATCAAAACAGAAACTCTTACCAATAGGCCTGGGGTGTGAGAGACTGAGCAAAGTATACAAAATAAATAGATAACACACCAGAATTCTTGACAGGACACAACTGCCTTACACATGAGCAGCAAAGCTCCCCATAACCACAGAGTACAAGCGACAAGTCAAGTTTTCCATAAACAAAAGGGAAAGCAATTGTCTGGTTTACTTTTGTTGTTGTTGTTGTTGTTAAAAATTTTATTTATTTTAGAGAGAGAGCATGTGAGTGGAGAGAGGGGCAGAGGGAGAAGGAGAGAGAGAATCTCAAGCCGACTCTGTGCTGAGTGCAGAGCCTGATGCAGGGCTCCATGCCACGACTCTGAGATCCTGACCTGAGCCGAAATCAAGAGTTGGCTGCTTAACCGACTGAACCACCCAGGAGCCCCTGTCTGGGTTACTTTAAAGAACTCTGATACCAACCAAAGTCTGAACAGGGAAGTGAGAGGCCAACTCTGGCCCTAGCTCCCCCGCTTCCCCACTCCAATCTCACACAAAGGCAGGGGAAACAGTCTGACTTGCCCATCTTCTCCACGACAGCTGTTTCACGCAGAAAGGAGAAATAAAAGCAAACTTAACCTAGGCCAAGGTGTACTCAAATAGAAAATCTTCTTACTGACAGCTTAAACATAAGCCTAGGATAATTCAACTATGGCATACTATGTTTTTAAGAACAAAAAAATCTTTTGACTTTTAAGAGATCGTGTGAATGTAAGAACCTGTGAAATGACTTTTAAAAGATGCACATTCTGTCACTGAGGAAAACTTACAGGTGTAGCTGAATTCTGCTGGTGAGTGGGAGTCCAAATTTCGGGAAGTGACCTTTCCATCAGCTGGAGGGTATCCTCAAAGGCCTTCTGTAATTCCCTTCCTTGCTCATCAAACTCAAAGAGAAAGAGCACCTTTAAAATATGGTATACTTCATCTAGAGAGAAGAAATTTGAGAAGGTAGTAACTTGGGTCCCCAGCTCCATTGCTAGGATCATAACACAGTTTCTTCCCCAAGCAAAAAAATATTTACTATCACACTACAGTTGCCATCTCTCACATTTTCTTCTGTCTCCCCGAATGCTGGAGTAATTCAACCTATCTACTACAAAAAAAAAAAAAAAAAAAAAAAAAAAAAAGGAATATGATGGGGTCCAAGCAGGAAGCTGTCTTCACAGTCCTTTTCCCCGGCTTCAGTGCCAATGTGTCTCAGTGGGGCTAGGCGGGGGCCAATGGAAGAAGGCTTCCAGGTTCCCAGCTGAGGGTGATTCAGGAACATGCCCTGAAATGACACTTCCTGCTGAAAGTTTCTGTCCTTCCTCGAGTTGGGAAAACTGTGTATCTTGACTATCTGCTAAACTCTGTCTGTGCTATCCATTTACCTTTTTTTGTGGCAAGAATCATCAGTATTGAGAATATACCTTTCAATTTTTCAGTGCTCTGTACAACTTCACTGAGTGCCTCTAGAAGCGCCAGATCCTCCAGCGGACTCCCTTCTTTGAGGCTATGCTTCTTCCGCTCTGCTTTGCGGCGATTCTTAGATGATCGCCTGTTAGAAGAAATTGGAAAGATGTTATAAAAGGGGTTCTTTCTGCACTGAACAGATTCAAATGAATGTACCTGTTGGCCACCAACTTTCTGGGAACCCAGAGAGTCTACAGATGGTATGTGTATTTGGGAGAAAATGGTAATGAGGTGTTGGGAGTGATAGCTAAAATAAATTTGGGAAAGGCAAGTCTTACAGGCAGGAAATAATAAGGAAACCCCTAAAAAGTAGTATCTGGCCTTGAAATTTTAATTAAAATACAGAGTAAAGTGAGGTTATATTTGATAATGACAGCTGGAACAACAGAACAACCAACTTGAATTTTGTAATGAAAAACAAATTTAGAGTAAAACTTATTAAATAAGGAGACACACACATAGCACACTGAAATTTGGATATAATAAAATATATATGAATCCTATATGTTTCCTGCTCAGAGGTCTTTAATTATGCCCCCTGTCTTGTCTGGGACTCTCCCACCCTGACTCCGAAAAGCCCAGTTTCTAGCTGCCTCTCTTACAGTTTCTGATCCCACCATATAACCTCAAATTCCTAAAGCATGATTTAGTTTTATTTATCTATTTTTATTTTTTTTTTAAGATTTCATTTATTTATTTGTCAGAGAGAGCGAGCACGCACACACACATACGAGCAGGGGGAACGGCAGGCAGAGGCAGAGGGAGAAGCAGGCTCGCCGCTGAGCAGGGAGCCCAACGCGGGGCTCAACCCCAGGACTCTGGGATCATGACCCGAGCCGAAGGCAGACGCTTAACCAACTAGGCCACCCAGGTGCCCCATCATGATTCAGTTTAAATACACAATCTTGCACTGTTTTATGTTTCCCAAGGATGACTATAAGCTCTTATAAACCACATCTCCTTAAAAGTTTTTGGTAACATCCACTACAACTAGCATTTGGGTGTTCTGACCAAATGCTACACTGAGTAAGCACGATGACTTATTTTATATTAGTAACCTCTTCTAATCTTGACTTTGAACTGAAGATGCCTGATATCTTTTTTTCTTTATAATCTTTTATTTTTTTCAGCACCCACACAATCCGGTCACCTAATATTTGTTAAACGAGTAAAATCAGATGTCATAAAAACTGAGTACCAGAGTAAGGGCCTCGTGGGCAGAGACAAACACACAGTGCACAAAGCTGCAGCAGAACGACATCTGCACACCAAGTCTAGTTTCTGAGCTGTGTGGGGAAAGCCCTTGTACACCAAATCCTGACCTTGAGAACTGTCCTCTCTCCCCCCTGCACTGTCCTGATGAGAACCTGACCTCCTTACTTGCACTTTCTCCATCTCCCCAAGGCCTGGTCCACGTGCTGAATAAACATGATACATACGCTGATATCCTGGAGTTGCTCTGGGAATATTTGCCGCTCATGTCACTGCCACTCATGACACTGCTAGTTTCAGAGAAGAGGTCGGACTCTTGACCTTGGGGCACCTCATCATCTAGAAAAGAACCAGATACAGGATGAAAACTCCCTGCTGATGTAGGTTTACCTTCAGTGGGGTAAGTGGACTATAGTAAACCAAGGCATATCCGAGGATGGATGAAAATTATTATAAAGTAGATCTCAAAGTGAAACGAGGTAATATTAAATACAGTTATCACTACCACACACCAGCACACCAGTACCAAGCTTGTTTTTTCTTTTCTTTCCTTTCTGAAAGCAAAGGAACCTTTGGAGGCAAGGAGGCTCATTCTGCTCTGCTTGGTGGGGGTGGACGGAATGTGTAGCAGAGCTCTTCCCAGTCATGCTTGGTCCTGCTCCCAGCCCTCCCCACCACGCACCAACACAGACGTACACAGCCCCTACGGGGTTTCAGAAGCCTTAGACATCCCCCAGCAGGGTAATCACAGTGAAGGAGGCAAAATAAGCAGCTCAGACGAAGTGTGACGTGTCCCCACCATGCCCAAGCGTCCATGTCTTCATGCCGACACTCACCCAGATTCACCTGCTGTGCCTGCTCCTGGAGCTCTCGAACCACCAATAAACGATCTTTATGGCGACTGAATGTGGCTGTCTGAGAGTCCAGAAGGGCCATGTAATTCTTCTGGGCTGGCGGTGCAGATGGAAAATAATCTGAGCAAGATGTTTAAGTCAAGAGAAAAAACTCGAGAAAGGCAGTGAGGGAGTAAGAATTTAATAAAAAGAAACAGGTTACTAGGTTTTCCAAGCAAGACTTTTTCCTTAATGAGAATTAACCTGCATTGTTTTATTAGGAGAATGAACTACTCAATGAAATTCAGATTTCAGAGTTCATCAACATCATCTTAGAATACTCTCTAGCACTAAATTAATAAAATCACCTAACAAAGACTAGGTACCGAAGAGCGGACTAGCAAAGAAAAGGAGTATACAAGGAAGCTGTTAACAGAAACAGGACAGTCACTGAGATGCTTCTGAAACACAGATATTAAGTCTACGCAGATGAACAGTCAGCACTTTCCTAGGTGCTCATTAGAGGAGAAAATCCAAGCAAGAGACAGCTAGATGGACGGCTGGAGGGTCAGGAGGGAGCTTTCAATAACCAGGTAAGGGTACCTACGTGAATGATATGAAAAGAATCCTCCCGTGGTGTTAATGAGGAGGGCGGAGGGGGACGCAGGCAGGGTACACGTGTGAGTATATGTACACATCAGAAAGGCCAGATCCTACTCACAGGGCGGACTGTGCTGAAAAGGCAGAGCTTAAAACCAACCCCCACTGCTGGAAATTTCTGTAAGCCAAACAGATGTCCTTCTTTTCCACCCAAGTGTTCCAGAACTGGTCAAACTCACCTGGTTCAACATACAAATACACACTCCACTTGGATTTACTAACTGTAAACATTCTGTTTTCTGTTTCTCTCCATACACACACACACAACTATTATTTTTGTGGGACCTTTTGAGAGTAGGCTGCAGGTGTGATCTTTCCCTCTTAAATACTTCAGAACCTCTCTCCTAAGAATAAGGACATTATTATGATCTCATTGGGTCATGGGATCAAGCTCCGTGTTGGGCTCCACACTCGGCACGGAGTCTGCTTAAAATTCTCTCCCTCTGCCCCTTACCCCACTCTCTAATAAATAAATAAATCTTTAAAAAAAAAGAATAAGGACATTACCTAACATAAGCACAATACAACTATTAAATACAAGAAATTGGCCACTGACAAAATACGATATTATCTAATATCTAGTTCATACTCAAGTTTACCAACTACACCCAAATATAAAGATTCTTTTTTTAAAAAAGATTTTATTTACTTATTTGACACAGAGAGAGAGAGAGAGAGCGAGCACACAAGCAGGGGGAGCAGCAGGCAGAGGAAGAAGCAGACTCCCCGCTGAGCAGGGAGACCAATGTGGGGCTGGATCCCAGGACCCTGAGATCATGACCCGAGCTGAAGGCAGACACTTAACTGACTGAGCCACCCAGGCGCCCCTACAAATATGAAGATTCTTAACCGTATATCTTATCACGTGTTTTTAACATTCATATGTCTTACAGACTACCATTTAGCAGTTTAGCATATTTAAAAATCCTGGTCAGAATTAAGTATTACACCCAGTGGAGAACTCTGATCAACTCTATGTAACACATGATTAAAGGACATAATAACAGGGAGTATTCTTCTTCTCTCTCGCTTCCCCACCTCTACACTTCCAAATGTAGAATTCCGAGATATAACCCTTACCTTCTAAAATGGAAGGCTTTACGTTGGTTTCTATTATATCTGGTCTGTTATATTTGTATACCTAAAAGGAAAAAGACAGTAATTTTAGGCAAGAAAACTGCAAGTCATTTTAGAGTTAAGACACTTGGAAGGAAATGGAAGATTTCAGAGGTCACCAGGTTATTTTCAAGAGGAGCAGGCCTCTACAAGGTAGCTGGAGAACACTCAACTCATTTCGGTAAAAACCGGTAATACTTCACATTTAAAGAATTGACTAATTCCAAACATCAAGAATAAAATTTTTAAGTGGTTTTAAAAATACTGCTTCTCCTTAGACCAGCAACCTAAACTACTTTGACTTAATTTTGCTAGCCTCAGAAGACAAGGGATTCCAGCTGACCCTGTCTCCCCTGCACTCTCGCTCTAAGCACCTAACACAGGGAGGATTTTAGAAGTTTTCCTACCAGTCTCAGAGCTTCTTCCCAGGCGGCTCCTTCTAACAGTAAGACCACAGCTTCTTCATAATCCTGACAAGGAAACATCAAGGAAGATAACAGGTGAATGGAGCAAGAGTGCCACCATGGCAAACTGCAACGCTGCCGACAGAGCGGCCTCTCTGCCCTCCGGCCTATCCCTGATGTCCCGGTTCCTAGAATCACGTCTGGCCTCAAGTCCCTGCTCAGTAAACAGTGATGCAAAAGACAACGTAGGGGGAGATGTAAATTCTGGAAATAACCATAAAACACAGGGCACCACCTCCCTACATCCCCGAGCATCGAAACCACCAGAAAGGTCTGACAGAAATGCCCACTGCCCCAGCTACTCCACCCAGTTCGACTTGGCAGGTTTAGAGGTTTCTAAACCTTTCTTTTTGCTCCTTAATGTTTTTTTTTTCCTCCAACTTTTATTTTGAAACACTTCAAACCTACAGGAAACTGAAAGGTGAGTGTAATAAACACCTGCATATCCTAAGTCCTCAAACATTTTTGATGCTTGTAGCCTTACCAGTAAAAATTTTTGGACATGTACTGCAGTATGTAATTACTTACTATACTTATAAAGCACATACAACAAAGCATTTTTATAGGTACATTTCATGTTTATCTATCCACTACTGAAGTGCAGTTGGCACGCAATGTTATTATCAGTTTCAGGCGTCCAACACAGTGATCTGACAGCTCTGTGCATTACTCAGTGCTCCCCACCGTGAGTACAGCCCCATCTGTCAGCACACATGATTCCAGTATTACTGACTATACTTCCCAAGCTGTACTTTTCATCTCCGTGACTTATTTTATAACTAGAAGTTTGTGAAACTGTAAGTAAGTGAAACAAAACACATTTTATTTTTTTTAAGGGGGGGGCAGAGAGCTGAAACAAAGAGTCGGACACTTAACCGACTGTGCCACCCAGATGCCCCTGTATCTCACAGCTTTAAAACGTGTTTTGTGGGGCGCCTGGGTGGCTCAGTTGGTTAAGCGTCTGACTTTTGGTTTCAGCTCAGGTAATGATCTCAGGGTTGTGAGATCAAGCCCCACATCAGGCTCTGAGCTGAGCAAAGAGTCTGCTTAGATTCTCTCTTTCTCTCCCTCTCCCTCTATATCTCCCTGCTACTCTCTCTTTCTCTCTCTCCCCCGCCCTCTCAAATAAATAAATAAATCTTTAAAAGGAAAAAGGTGAAATACGTAAAACAACTAGCTGGGTTTCCTCCAGTAGTCATGGTGATAAAAAGGGGGGATGGGAATGCATTAGATTAAAACGCATTTAAGAGACATAAGATACAAATGCAATACATGACCCTAGATTGGAACCTATCTTGGATCAACCTACTGTAAACAAGTTTGGAACCAGAGGGAATTTGAATTTGAATTATTAGATAAATTAAAATGTATTAACATGGAAAGATGAAGACCATAAACAAATAAAGCAAATTTAAAAACAGCATAGTGTAATTTCGTTTTGGTTAAAAATGCTTCTGTGTGCGTGTGTGTGCGTGTGTGTGCGTGTGTGTGTGTGTGCAGAGAAATCACTGTAGGAAGAATCAGAAATAGGGAAGACTAGCAAACTCTTGAGTGGTAGGAATGACATGCTTTGTTTTCTTAATTACTTTCAGCATTCTAAATAATCTACAATACATACATAGTACTTTAAATTATTTTTAATTAAAAATATTAAGTAAAAGCATTTTCTTCCCAGACCCCAATGCATATTCACCACCAACAGGCCCATACCACAGGTCCACAAAGGGACATAGCAGGGGTATGTGCTGTGTGACCAGCAGTGTAAGAAAGGTGGGAGGGGAGAGTTGTTTTACCAAGGTGACAATCACATGACATACAAGCACTCTGAAGTGTACAATTTGTGGCATTTACTGCGTTCACAGTGTTGTGTAACCACCAACCTTTTTAAAATCACCTAATAAAAACACTCCCATTTCTCAGTCCCTTCCTCCCCTGGTGACCTCTGATGTGCCCCTTCTCTGGGTTTGACTACTCAGGACATATCATACAACAGAAACCATAAAATAGGTGACATTTTGTGTCTGGCTTCTTTCACTTACCATAATGTTTTCAAGATTTATTCAAATCGAAGCATCCATTGGTTTTAAATTCCTTTTTATGACTGATTAATATTCTTCTGTGTGTGTACAAATGTGTGTGTGTATGTGTGTGCGTGTGTGTGTGTGTGTGTACCTCATGATTTATCCATTCATCTCTCATTGATGGACATCTGGGTTGTTTCTTCCTTTTGGTTATAAATAATGCTGTTATAAACATCTGCATACAGGTTTCTTTGTGGACATGTTTCCATTTCTCCTGAGTAGACATATGACTGTCATATGTTTATGTTGATTTTTTTTTTTTTTTTTTAAAGATTTTGCTTATTCATCTGAGACAGAGCACAAGCAGGGAGAAAGGCAGAGGGAGAAGAAGAGGGAGAAAGCACTCCCCGATGCAGGGGAGCCCGAAGCAGGGCCTGATCCCAGGACGCTGGGATCATGACCCCAGTTGAAGTCAGATGCTCAACTGAGCCACCCAGGTGCCCCATATGTTGAACTTTTTAAGGAACCATCAAACTGTCTCCCATAGGGGCTGTGCCATTTTATATTCCCAGCAGCAATGTACAAGGGTTCCTATTTCTCTACATCCTTGCCAATTTTTCATTTTTTTGATTAAAGCTATTCTAGTGGGTACTGTGGTTTTGATTTGCATTTCCTTAATGAACAATGAAGCTAAACAACTTTTCATGTGCTTGTAGGCCATTTGTACATTTTCTTTAGAGAAACAGCTATTTCAAGTCTTTTGGCCATTTTAAAAATGGGTTGTTCTGTCTTTTTGTTGCTAAGTTGTAAAATTTCTTGATATATTATGGATGTAACAAGAAAACTATAAACCAATATCGCTCATGGACAAATACAAAAATCCTCGAGAAAATTTTAGCAAATTGAATCCACCAATAATGAAAAAGGATAATACATTATGACCAAGATGGGTTTAACCTAAGGAATGCAAGATTGGTTTAACATTCAAAAATCAATGTAATTCATCCTAGCCCTGGTCTAAAACAGAATACCTTAGTTGAAAATGCATTTGACAAAATTCAATACCTCTTCATGATAAAAACTCAGAACCAAGAATAGAAGGGAATTTCCACAACCCAAGAGAGCAAGGATTGGCAATTTTTTTCTGTAAATGGCTAGATAGCAAATATTTTAGGCTTTGTGGCCAGACCATCTCCGTCACAACTCCTCAACTCTAAGGTTATAGCTACAAAAACAGCCACAGAAAAATATGTAAACAAATAGGTGTGGCTAAGTTCCAATAAAACTTTATTTATAAAAACAGGTGGCCAGCTAGATTTAGCCCATAGACTATAGTTTGCCAACTCCAATAGCCCTACCAGGTTCTCACATCTATTAAAAAACAATAGCATGGGGCACCTCAGTGCCTACATATCTGCCTTCAGCTTAGGTCATGGTCCCAGGGTCCTGGGATCGAGTCCCACATCGGGCTCCCTGCTAAGCAGGGAGCCCGCTTCTTCCTCTCCCCGCTGCTCATGCTCTCTCTCTCACTCTCTCTCTCTAAAACAAATTTTAAAAAATCTAAAAAAAAAAAAAAAAGCAAACCTCACACTTAATGTTGAAAGACTGAATTTCCACCCTAATATCAGGAAAAAGGCAAGGATGTCCACCAACCCCTACCATTTCTATTCAATACTATACTGGAAGTTCTAGCTAATACAGTAAGGCTAGGAAAAAATATAAAGGCATATGAATTGAAAAGATATAAAACAGTCTTTAGTCAGAGAAGCCATGCTCATTAATATAGAAAATCCTAGAGAATTTACCTCCAATGCTCCTAGAACTAATAAATGAGTTCACAGCAAGGCTGTAGGATATAAGGCCAACATACAAACAAAACAAAACTATATTTCTATTTACTAGCAACAAAAAATTGGGAAGTGAAAAAAAAAAATACTAGTCAAGTCTTAAGATGACCCCAGCTCTGGCCAACGCCTTAACTGCAGTCCTGTCAACGACCCGGAGCCAGATGCCCTAACTAAGCCCTGCCCAGATTCTTGACCCATAGAAACAAATAGGTGTTTGTCATTTGAAGCTAAGTTTTGAGGTAATTTGTTATGTATCCATAGATACTCAATTCACCCAGTGTACATGAGTACAGGGTCAACGGAGTACTCCTACCTCACTGGTGGCAGCACAAAACGACAGAGCCACTGCAGAGAAGCTCTGCCCCTCCTTATTAAATTATGCACCACTTACCACGTGACCAGCACTCCCACTCACAGGTATTTACCCAAGTGAAATGCAAACATCTGTCCTCACAAAGACCTGTACCAGTTTATAGTCGCTTTATTCTAACCCTAAACTGAAAACAACCCAAATGTACATCAACTTGTGGATGGATCCACAATTGTGCCCTATTCATAAAACAAAATGCCACTGACCAAAATAAATGAGATACACAATATAATATGGATGAATCTCAAAAGCATATGACTTCCAGTTTCCAGTCCAACACACAAGGAACTTGGAAGACATCCCTCCATTGTAACAAGTAGAAAGCTGAGCAAACTGAACAACTCTCCTTTGACCCACTGGAGAACTGAGGTCATAGGGCAAACTACTGCCCCCCCCAAACTGGAGAGACAGACAGGCAGACGCAGAGAGTTACAACTTACCAGAACAGAGCAGTGACCCACAAGTAGAGATCTCCACCAGAACCAGTACAGGGGTAGGAAAATCTGAACTGTAAGTAGCTAGTGGCTGAAGCACCCCTGTGGACAACGTTAGAGTTGAAAACTCTATGGACGTCCAGACTTAGGAAGGCTCCTACACTTTTGCGAGTTTTTACCGCTGTGAGCCCTACCAGGTTCTCACAGCATCAGATGAAAATCCGCTTCTGGCAAGAAGGGAAAAGTTGTCATTTTGAAAGCACCCAGAGCATGCTGCTCTTAACAAGGCCTGATGTCAAGAGAAACAATTTTGCCAAAGCCTAACTGAAGTTGGTTTGACCAGGGCCTAACTAACATGACGGAAGAGAAATACCCAACTCCAGCTCCCCTGGCCCTCCTGTCCTACCTAAGGAGTGAAAAATCTGAGACGCACTGGTGAAGTTCCAGGTCCAGGGACACAGGCTCACTAAAAGACTGAGCCTTAATCATAGGACTGTAGAACACTTCTCCTCTCCCCACACCTTACCACCACATCACTAAAGGCGTCTTTACCAAATTCCTCACACCCAGTACATAACGGGCAGGCTCCAACCAAAAATTACACAAAGGACAAAAACTGTTCGAAGAGCCAGGGCGAGCATCAGAACAAGACTGAGATGTGGCAGGGATATTGAAATTACAAGCCCAGGAATTTAAAATAAGTATGATTACACCTGAAACTAATATGCCACTGCATGTGAATTATTGAGTGTAATTCTATAATTCCACCTGAAATATTAGAAAAAGAAAAAAAGAGGTATGATTATAGGCTCAAGGCTCTAATGGAAACAGCAGACAACATGCAGGAACAGATGGGTAATGCAAACAGAGAAATGGAAATTCTAAGAAAGAATCAAAAAGAAATGTTAGAAAACAAAAGCATTATGTGAGTGAAAGAAGCCAGACTAAAAAACCACATACCAGATGGTTCCATTTATATAAAATTCTAGAAAAAGCAAAACTGTAATGACAAAAAGCGCATCAGTGGCTGGTAAGAGCTGAGAGTAGAGGGAGAAGACTCACTAAAAAGGGGAAGCAGGGAACTTTTTGGGGTGTTACAAATGTTCTATTAGCATGGTTGTAGTAGGATTTGTCAAAACTCATCCAACTGTTCATTTAAAATTGGTATATTTTATTATATGGAAAGTATAACCAATTGAAAATGCAAATTAAATATATATATATGTATTAATCTTCATTTAGACAAAAAAAAGGATGGTGGCATCTTATCCATTTAATTAACCACCTTAGATGGTATATCTTTCTACTCTAGACTTGTTATTATGCATATTTTATTCATTGATGTTTTCAGCTCAATCACCCAACATAATTTCTTGCTAGGATCTGTCAAATTTTAGTGATCTTCTTTCACTCATACTTATTACATGAAAGATATTCAGGTATTTTAAAAGCAACGATTATGTTATACAAATGTGCCTACTAGTAACAACTGTAAAAAATACTTTCTAATCAAAGGCTAAAACTCTAGAAGGCACTGACCCCTGGTGTCAACTGTGTACCTATGTCCTATTAGTTCATGGCCAGTGTCAATACATAGTTTGTTGGTTTTTTTTTTTTTTTTAAGGTTTATTTATTTTAAAGGGCGAGCGAGTGGGGAAGGGGTAGAGGGCGAGAATCTCAAGCAGACTCCCCACTGAGCATGAGACTGACACAGGGCTCAATCTCACGACCCTGAGATGATGACCTGAGCCAGAATCAGGAGCTGGACACCCAACTGACTCAGTCACCCAGGCACTCCATGTCAGTGCATAGTTTTATTATTTTCATAATAAATTCTATAATTCTATCAAAAGCCAGTAAAGGTACTCATCTTTATAATCTGCTGGAAAATTGGAACCCATCAAGTTGCCTGAGATAAAAGACACTTCCAACAGAGACAATGGCTGTAAAAGCCAAAAAAGTATCTGAAATCCAATCCCTTTGTTTTAGAATGGTCCTTTCTCACTGTTTCTACTTGGCAAGGTAACATAAAAAGTACAACTCCCTTGAGTTTTAATTTAGTACTTTCTACCAAGGTCAAACTACTAGTGCCTATCGTGGTAGAGTGGTATTCTACCTTATAGAACTTATTGTTTAGAAAACTAATTATTTAGAAATAAGTTAAATTGGGGCGCCTGGGTGGCACAGCGGTTAAGCGCCTGCCTTCGGCTCAGGGCGTGATCCCGGCGTTCTGGGATCGAGCCCCACATCAGGCTCCTCTGCTGGGAGCCTGCTCTTCCTCTCCCACTCCCCCTGCTTGTGTTCCCTCTCTCGCTGGCTGTCTCTATCTCTGTCAAATAAATAAATAAAATCTTAAAAAAAAAAAAAGTTAAATTTAGATGTCTAAGTCAGGTCAGCAAGAGGGAAGATCTGCAGAGCAAATACTGTCTCTGCACTTCCTAATTACCCCCAAGTTCCTTTAATTTTCACAGATCAGTGAGGTACAACTGGGAAGGCCCTGCTTGTTGACTGGGTGGCTGAATGGAGGAAATGAGGTTACCTGGGCATATTGTTCCAAGACTGTGGCCGCATCACTGTGCTTCCTCTGCTCAACCAGCTTTCCTGCAAAGATAATAAACATTTGACCATAACTGGCTTGCTAAGAACAGGATTACCTCACGTTGAAATGGTTTTTGGAGGTACTTTTTTTTTAAAGATGTATTTATTTATTTGAGAGAGAGAGAGAAAGCGAGCACGCATGTGTGCACACAAGTGGGAGGGGCAGAAGGAGAGGGAGAGAATCTCGAGCCAACTCCACACTGAGCACGGAGCCTGACACGGGGCTCTATCTCACAACCCTGAGGCCACAACATAAGCCCAAACCAAGAGTCGGACACCCAACCGACTACACCACCCAGGCACCCCTGGAGGTACTTTTTAAGTAAAAACAGTCCCCTACAAATTGGAGATTGTGCTCTACCGTGTACATTGAAATAGAACTGCTTTAAAACAGCATTTTCCAAAGTGTTCCCTAAGACTGTTCTGAGGATAATAAAAAGCAATACCAAAAAACCATTCTCGGGTCAAGTAAGTTTGTGAAACATTGGGCATAACAAGGCTCCACAGATTCCTCTGCTGAAATACTTCACTAACATATCTTTATTATGTATCAAACTATATACTTGTGAATATCTGTCAGGAAATAGGCAGGAATACCACAGCGTCCTATCTTAAATGGCAGTTACAATCTAAATTTAGCATGGAATGTGAAAACCATGGAGAGCCAAAATTAGCCATGAAGAAAAGCTTACAAAGGTACACGTATGGGAAACCGACCTAGCATCTCCGGCTCATCCACTTCTTCCTCAAACAGGAAGAGCCTCCTGTTGTTTGATTGAGCACTAAGATGAAGGTCGTTGGCTTAGGGGTCATGCAGTGTCTTTAGATCCTCGAATCACTCAGCACAGGCAGATAATCATGCTTCGAGAGGCACACGGAGCCTGAAGTCGACTATGGAGCTGGCAGACTCGTGTCTCCCATCTCCTGCTAACTCCAGCGCATATTCTCCCTGATAAAAACCGGAAGAATGACCTCCACAATTTCAACAGCTATCTTTCTTTTCTTGTATAAACTACCGAAGTTAAAGTGCACATGAAGTGACTCTACCTTCTAACGTTTCTCAACAATCTCTGACCACCTTCCCTACTGTTTTTTGCTAAACGTCGGGGAGAACTGGATGTATATACCATTCGGCATAACAAACAGCGAGGTAAGAGTTATAAAGAATGTAAGAGAAGGGGCGCCTGGGTGGCACAGCAGTTAAGCGTCTGCCTTCGGCTCAGGGCGTGATCCCGGCGTTATGGAATCGAGCCCCACATCAGGCTTCTCCGCTATGAGCCTGCTTCTTCCTCTCCTACTCCCCCTGCTTGTGTTCCCTCTCTCGCTGGCTGTCTCTATCTCTGTCGAATAAATAAATAAAATCTTTAAAAAAAAAAAAAAAAAGAATGTAAGAGAAGATAATAGGGCCTAAGAACAGATCTGGAAGGTATAAACTACCACAAAATAAGCTTCTAAAGCAGAAGTAATAATGGCACTGGAATGAATAACTAAAAGCCCTAATACAGGGAATTCTCAAAAACTAAAGAGTTCACCATGGAAATGAAAAGGCCTTATAGAAGAGCCTACAGACCTAATAACCAGAAAATGCCAGAAAAAGAAAAGTGATAACGTCAAAACATTTTTATGACCCAAAGAAAAAGGAAGAATGCAAATAGCTAAGGAGGACATGTACGTATATTTAACACGATTTAATTTGGAATTTTTTCAGGACTGCATTTTTTTTTTGAAACGATAATATTTTTAAAACTCTTAAAAGAGCAAGGGGAGAATATACCAAACGAGCTGAGAGGGCAGAGCGCCTATTCACCTCTTCTTCCACGCAGTCCTTTAGCTCTCCTCCCTCAAAGGAATCAGACTCTGACATAGGCCCACCTTTGGTTCAGACAATCCCTAGACCCTGACACAGCTAAACTGCCTTTGCTTTCAGAATGCTTATATGTTTGGCCTTTTCTTTCACCTCATTTCTCATAAATGCTATTATGTTTCCCAATGATCTACTGTCTATACCTGAATGGCCCCACTCCAAAACTCACGTTTACCTTCTGACAGGGCACAGGGCCACACAGCTGCTCTGCACTATGATGTAAGTTTTGGCAAATGAGATGAAACACAAGTAATAGTGTAACTTCAAGGTCATTTCCAACTTCAAGTGTTCTCCTAAGGCTCTAGTTTTTTCCTCTTCCTAAGGCCTGGAATATGGGTATGGATAAAATCCAGCTACAACCATCTGCCTGAGATGACAGAGCCACACAACAGGAGGACTTCTCAGTCCTTACATGAGAGCCAGAAGCTTTCTTTATCATGCCACTGTGTTTGGGGACTCGCTATAGCAGTTTAACCTTTACTTAAGAAACCATTCTAAATTATCTAATTAATTTTTATTAGTGAATATGAGACTATCGCAAGGTATGCTGTCTTAAATTTACTTGCAAAATTGCCAAAGAAAGGAAGAAACAAAAAAACCTTTGGGAGAGTTCTCCTTTTAGAGAACCTGAACAACCACGTTTACCTGCCAGAGTTCTGCCGAGGCCAGCCAGCTGGTCTTGAGTCAAGTTAAGCCGGGCCGCCATGCAGAGAGCTTGTTGCCAGCTGCCACTAGTCAGAAAGGCATCGAGAGCTTTCTCGTGGGCACCACAGCGGGCAAACACAAGCCCTGCCGGCTCATAGAGGCGTTCCCGTGTCAGGTGTTCCCCATAAGCAATGCTGATATCCTGTCGCAGAAGGACACAGGCTTGGTGAGGAAAGACGACAGTCATTTCTTAACCTCCAGTGTAGGCTGTCTCATCACTACATTTGAAACTCTCCTGAATGACTTAGAAATACCCCGTGGTTAATCAGTGAATTCAATCATTCTTCCATTCAAAAACCTTATTGAAGATGTGCCATGTATTCACACAACAAATAATTACTAAGTACTAATCAGGGCAGTGAAAATCACACAGCAATGCATAATAAAAACAAACAGCAATAACCCAAACAATAACAAGAACCACCACCTAGATCCTGCTCTTGTGGTGACTTATAAACACAATATGGCCTATGACATAGTGATAAAGGGACAAAGAGCCATGGGAGTGCTATTTCAGAGGGCTGAGGGGAAGCAGCCATGTGAAGAGTTATGGGAGAGTAATCCAGGCCGAGAGCTAGAGAAAGCACCATGGCCATCCGGCAGAAATGTGTACGGAATACAAAGGATGGAATAACAAGAAGGCTGGTGTGACTGGAGGAGAGCGAGCACGGGAGAGAGGAAGAGACAGTGAAAACGAGAGCAAAGGGGCAGCCATTGGCCAAATTCTCTATCCCCAGGCTCAACGTCAGGCAGGGACACAGAGAGGAATACAAGACGAAGCCCCTGCCTTTAAGCAGCCCACGGCCGGTGGGGAAAACAAATCTGGGAGCTCGGTGTGGCACCTCACCCAGGAACAGCTTTCTGGCAGAGGAGACCTGAGAGTTGAAAGACAAGTGGGGCTCAAGATAGGGGCAGAGAGAGGTCTGGAAGAGGCAGCCAATGCTAAGGAAGCAGACGGGAGCCAGAGCAGAGACACAGATGAACTGCCGAGGGCGGGGAGGGTGGCGGGGCTGAGTAGTAGTTCCGGCACAGGCTCCAGGGTCAGACAGCCTGGGGTCCACATCCCAGGTCGGCGGCTTCACACTCCAGCTCCTGAGGCAAGTTGTTTCCTCATCTGTTTACCCAATCAGGTTGTCATGAGAATCATAGAATACATTTAGCAAAGTATTTGGCATATAAGAAAAACTAAACAGATGCCTGTTTAAACAAACAAACTGTATCCCTTTCTTCCAAACTCCATGAGAAATATCTACACACTTCAGTATAGTCAGTCATGCGACAGCAAGGCTGGGCTGGAGCAAGGGGTGGGACGGAAGCAGGGAACCCCAGGTAGAAGCTGCCGTGGTATTCATGATGAGGAATGGGGGACAGCTCCTAGCCTTCCAGCCCGGGCACTTTCTTCAGAAGAGAAGCAGGTCAGGGCCATTCTCCAGATAAGAGCTCAGGACGACATGAATTCATCTGAAGATAAACCTTGAGGCCAAGAATGGCATTATGGGCTCAGGATCCTTACCCCTCGCCAGCTGACGCACAAAGTCAGAAGAGCCTCACTTCGCACACCACTCACCTTGTACTGCTGCGAGTCTGACGGATATAACTTCAGAGCTTCCTTATATAAGTTTTTATCTTTTACTAAGTTTAAGCATTCTGGGAAGTATTCAGGTCCTGAGGAATAAGATTCACACACACACAAGTTTAAGACTTTGGAAGCATAATGGATTTCATTTATACCAGCAGTCCCTACACGAAATCAACAAGGGACCTTTGTAAGACCTGCAGATTCAGGGGTATCAGAATCCAGGAATCCTAACTTTAGCAAAGCACCTGGGCAGATGTGAGGAATGAGAAGCACCGGTTGGGATCAGAGTTCTATGTAAAAGGACGCTGTATACACTACCCCTGATAAATCACCCTCCAATCCTGTGTTTGCTCAACCTCCCTCATTAGAATCACGCGGGAGCTTATCAAGCACACACACGCAGCCCAGCTCAATGAGGTCCTCCAAAGCAGCTTAGTAACACCCAGGTAACTTCTTATCCCCATCTTAGCTCTCTGGAAAGAACCACACCTGCTGAAGCCATAAACTCTAGCAGGGGACGGGGACGGGATGAGGTGGAACAACAGGCACTGTGCTCATCCTAGTCCATCGGTACCACTTACACCTGTGTCCTTCTGGAAACTGCCAGTGTGCACGGCCACTGACTCCAGACAAGCTACGTTTCCCTCGGGTGTTTGCAAATACCACGGAGAAGAGTGCATCATCAAACAATTTTTATTCTGAGATACTGAAATGAATTTAGGTGATCATCCTTAACCCAAAAAGGATCTGCTCTATTTTTTTTAATTCGGGAGCTCCTCCAGTTCATCAAAAGTCTTTGCTTTGTCTTCAGCTTTTCAGATCATACGATAAAAGAAGGTACACATAAGTAACTGTTAAAATTATCAGGAGTAGAAACTGAAATCAGTCTATGTCTAAATTAACACTTTAATTTATACCCTGCCTAGCTCCAAAGAAGACCTGAAGCAGAAATAAACATACTAATCCTCACACTTACCACATTTGCTGAGGTGCCCAATGGCTTTTTCATAACGTTTCAGGTATTTGTCTATGGTGAACCGCTGATAATTAATTTCCATTTTTCTAAGTGTGTTAAGAAATGGAAGATACTCTTTGGGATCCTAAAAAAAACAAAACAAAACAAAAAAACCACACACCAACAAATCTTTACTGCTTATGATTACATTTATTTATAACAATATAAATAACAATTATAACAATCAATAAACCCAAAGCTACATAATTTTAAAAATATGTACTATATTAGTATATTAATTATTGTATAAATACATAAAATGAAACAACACATAATAAGTTTTGGCAAAAATGCTTTCATGTATAGACGTTGTTTTCATTGAGAACAATGATGATGATCTCTTATGCAATCTCACAAGAGCCACTTATTTCAGAGGCTAATAAGGAAAACAAGGTCAATCTAAAAGATATTCAACAAATGCATCCAAGTTTCTCCAGAAGTGCAAGGCATTGCGCTTAAATCTGTTTGCATGACATTGCATGTCCTCCCTCTGCAAGTTTTTTTCAAAATTTTATTTATTTCTTTAGAGAGAGAGAAAGAGAGAGAGAGCGTGCGTTCACGTGCATGTACGTGCAGGTGGGAGGGAGGAAGAGAGAAAATCCCAAGCAGACTGTGCTGAGCGTGAAGCCCGACTTAGGGCTCGATCCCAGGACACTGAGATCATGACTTGAGCCGGAATCAAGAGTCGGATACTTAACTGACTGAGCCACCCCCGGCACCCCACCTCTTGCAAGTTTTAAAACAAAAGTAAAATTGTACTGAGTTAAAGGCAAAACTCTAAGGCCCTGCCAACCAAGATTTTATTAGCACTGATCGTCTGCAGCTCTGTGCCATGCTCTGAAAGTTATTTTTTTTTCTAAAGAACAGATGCTCCCTGTTCTTAATGCTGAGCAGACAGGATAAATACACATAAAAACAATCCAGAAAAAAAAAAAAAACCTAAAAGAAAAAATAAATACTCAGGCATGTAATACAGAGAACTAGAGGCCAAAGTGTTCAATCAACAAACATTTAGTAAGAATTCGCTACGTACAAAAAATACAACCAAGCCTTACCCTCAGGAAACCTACACCTAGTACAGGAGCTAGAATATATGACATGCAGGGGTACGCACTGGGTCCAATGGCCGCACATACGTGGCCCGCCTCATCCAGTCCCTGCGTGGGGGGCAGGGAGGCAAGAATGGAGCATTGGCAAGATGCTACCTTGGCATCCTCTGCCTGAGACGAGTGAGAATTAGCCTGGCGAATGGAGCGGGGGAGAGTGGTGAAGTCCACCGGCCCATGGGAGGCAGAAGTAACACTATCTGCAGAGGTGTGTGGCAGCTGGGGGGACAACAGCACCGCCTCTCCTCTACAGGCTGAGAAAAAGGAACAACATCAAGAGATGAGCACAGACAGATACACAGAGACCAGATGCTAGGCGCAGGGGGTTAAGCAATACGATGGCTTCTGAACTTTATCCTAGGGGCAAGGGAGAGCCCATGAAGGATTTTAAGTAAAAGAATGAAGGATCAAAATTTCATTTGTAGAAAGATCACTCTGGCAAGAGCAAGGAGAAAGATGACAGGATGAAATTGAGGTTGCAGAAACCAGACCAGACCAGGGGCACCCAAACTTTTCAAATGTAGCACGCTAAAGTGGGACAAGAGGCCCCAAACCTTCCTATTCTCCGTGTTCCCATTTTCCAGCCACGTAACAAGGAACTGGATGGGAATATGAATCATTTGCTGAATTTCCTTTACAAGAGGAGAGTTCGTTCACACACATGACCATAATCTTAAAAATAACCGAATAACTTTATTTCACTTGTTCCACCTGGCATTCAAAATACTTTGACCAGCCTTGAACTATGACAGAGAATGGGGCTTAGAAGTAGGTGCCCCGGAGAGCCCCAGCTCTGCCCCCAGGCATGTACTCGCTGTGTTCACATCAGACAAGCCCCAGCGCTGCCAGGGCCAGGGATTCATACTGCCACGACCACAGAAGCAAGAACCGGAAGGACGTTAAAGTAGTAAGTGCACCTACCTTCTGTGACTTCTCAGCTACCATGAGGACCAAGTCAAAGTCATAGGTCCCAAGAGAATGATCATATAACTCATTAACATCTACCAGAAGCAGCAGATACTTCAGGGCCTCTTCGGCACTCACAGCACCAGGAGCAGGTGGAGCACTGCCTGTCAGTGTGTAAGGAAACAAGACACAACAAAGCCATTTGGGGGAAAAAACCCACGTTTCTAGCACATAACCCAAAAGATAAAGTTACTAATATTCTTGACAGAACTGGATGCCACAGGACTTCTTCTGTCCATGTTTTGTAGGGCAGCGCTCAAAAAAAACAGACACAGGTCTGAAAATGGCAACCCCAAAGCCCCAGACTAACTGCGTGATGGGGCACTGAGCGTGGTCAGTGGGCTCCCCAGAAGCCGGAAGGCTGGTGACACACTGTCTGCGAACGGGTCTCTACCTTGAAGCTCGTGTACCTTCTGCAGCACAATCTCCAGCTCTGGGGTTGTTTTCTTCACGTGAGAGGTGAGGATGGACAGGCAGTACCTGCGGTGGTGAGTGAAGAACCCCAGGATGAGGAGAATGAACAAGCTGAGTAAGGACAACAGAACGCTCCGTGACTCAGAAGATGCCAACTAATGACAGTGCACATACTTGTGGGGATTTATGCTCTCCATGGCTGCTCTCAGAGCATCACACACAAGGTCTACTTTTTTCCCAGCAGGATCTTTGGACGGCTGGACAGCGCCGGTAACTGGCGGAGGATACATGGTCTTTGTAACATCCTCTTCCCTAAGGGCAAGTTATTAAGAGGTCACTAACTGAACATGTGTCCAGCTACCAAATGACGGACGTGTCCCCAGGCAGGTTGAGGAGGGAATAAAAATGGCTTTTGGAAAACAGTTTCATCGTATTCACATAAGGTGAACAATGAAGAAACAAACTGAGAAATGAAAGCATTTCCACACAAGATTCATACAGTGATGTTACAGGTGTTTTATTCACATTAGCCCCGAACAGGTGTCCAACTCCGGGGGAACAAAGAAACAAACCGTAGCAGATCTGCACTAGCGCACACTACTGAGGGGTAAACACGAAAGAACTAGTACTACCAGCAAAAACATGGCTAATGTCAAGGTAACATGCTGAGTGAGAGCAGCCTACCGAACACAGAAGAGTAAGTACTATATGCTTCCACTTAAAGTTCTTCAACAGGCAAACCGATCTACGGTGAAAAACTCACAACAGTGGTTGCCTAGGGGGAGGGGACAGGAGTGACTGACACGAGGTTTGGAAGAACTTTCTGAGGTGAAGGAAATGCTCTCTACCTCGATAGAGGTTTGGGTTACATGGAAGTACACACTCGTGAGAACAGTAAATAGTGCATTTCTGCATTTCACCACACATGAATCTGACCCACAGAGAATGCACTCTAGTCAGTGTTCTACGAAGTGAAATACTGAGCCATAAAGTGGACTGAAGGCTACAATTAACTTAAAATTTGCCTAAAAAAAAGATGAATGATGGATGGACAGATCGTACATCATGACACAGCAAATACAGGAAAATATGAACTAGAGAGTCTAGATGGTGGTACAGGATGCTTACAGGACAACTTTTCTTATATGTTTACAATTTTTTCTTAGGTTAAAAAAAGTCATTGCAGAAAAACATACCATTTGATTTCAGTTTCATAAGACAAATAGTCTTATATGTACACCTAAAAAGAGTCAATTATAATTCTAAATGACATGCTTTCAAGTCTCAGTTTTAAATAGGCTGTTTTTAAAAAGAAGGGAAAAGAGCAAAAATCTGTTACAGGTGGCATCTGAGAGTTATAGTAATAAAAAAAAAAACCAAACACAAAGTTAATTTTTCTCCTCTAGCTATTTATCTGCTTGATTTCCTAAACTAGATAAATTATGGATATGATACTCGTGAATTATTCAAAATACTTACTTCAATTCTGTGAAAAACAAATTAATATGATTTACAGAATCTATCTGTCTTATGAAGGTGTCCACATTTTCAAGAAACACCTACCCAAAAAAAAAAAAGGACAAAAAATTTTAGTTCCAATCACATCAGATCAGGTCTTGGGTAAGCCAGAGTTAATATCAGATTTAGAAAGTTACCTTAGGGTTATGGTCATGAATCAGATTGAGATTAATTCTCAGTTTTCTCATGCATTCAAATGCTTCTTTAAACATCAGTCTATGAAGAGGCAGAGAGAATAGACAGAAAGGTCATTTTACAAAAACTAAACTCTCTGGATCGAACACCATTATTATGATACAAACCAGTTGTAATCAGATTATAGTCCAAATGCCAAACAACTACTACTGTATTTCTACTCCCAACTCACAGAATGAAAAATCAGGCACCAGATTCGCTTGCCTTTGTAAAAGGCGGGACTTAGTCACCAGGCAGTCTGAGGACTGTATCTCCATATACACACAACAGAAAATCATTATAGAACTTAGGTCCACTTTCTCTTTTAACAAAATGCTAATGAAGATCTTTCTAATACAAAGTTTCCCCAAAATAAACTGACAATGGATCATCTCCTTCACAACAGTGGCTCAGGCATTTTTGGGTCACAGGCTCCTCTGTTTATCTGCCAAAAGCCTTAGGCCTTCTGCCCAAATAAATACACACAGACAAAGTTTGGTGCAATTTCCCTGGGTTCACAGAGCATCTAAAGCCCATATGGATCCCCCCAGGCTAGGAAACCCTCTCTTGTATGATGTGTTTCATGATTCTTTCTACTAGGAATATTTACCAGACTATAAAACACACAAATCAAAGTGCAGGAGGAAAAAAAGCCTCTGAGAATCTGATTGAAGGCATGTGTTAATACAGGTTTTCCATACTTTCAAGTTTTAAAAACTTTAATAGCATACTTACTATCTTCACATATAAGTCATAAGAACAAGCAAACTAGTCATATATATGGTTCTTACTTGTCCAGCCACTTCCGAATCTGAGCTAAAACCAGAGCTCGATGATGAACAACTTCTAAGTTTCCCCTTGGCATCTTAAATAAATCAGAATAATGTTTTTAAGTGAATAGAAAAAATTTAAATACCCAGGATACACAACTTCACCTAACTCAACTCTCCATACAGAATTAATCATGATCCTGTAAAACAAGCACGCTTCCAGCAGAATCTAGTTGTGCTCAGTATTTATTCTGACTTCCCTGAGAAGCTTCCCTTCCAGCCTTGCTGGGCACAGCCTGTATGAACACTCCTTTGTATAAAGCTAACGCAGAACCTCGCAAGAAATGGCTTATAATAAATTGTTACAAATGGTAAGAGGGTGTAAAATAAAATCTGCAAGAATTGTTTCATAATGACAGCCCAACAACAATCAGAAACACAGCTTAGAGAATCAGCTTACCTGTAATATAAGCTTTGTGTCCTGGGGCACAACAGTGACAATACGTGAACCCCTCTCCACCTTCCGCAGAGACTCCCCTTTAGACAGATGGCTGCTGCTCAGACCTGCATGTAATGCTAAAGACACCATGGGCTAAGCCATAAGAATCACTGTCATGACAAGCCACTTTCCATTAACTGCAGTTGAAACTGAACATAGGACTCAAAACAGAAGAAAGCAGGGGCGCCTGGGTGGCTCAGTCGGTGAAGTGTCTACCTTCAGCTCAGGTCATGATCCCAGGGTCCTGGGATGGAGCCCTGCATCGGGCTCCCTGCTCAGCAGGGAGTCTGCTTCTCCCTCTCCCTCTGCCCCTCCCCTCCACTTATGCACTCTCTCTCAAATAAATAGAATCTTAAAAAAAAAGAAAAGAAAACAAAACCCATAAAAATAAAGTAGAAGAAAGCAATTAACGACCACACCCCTTTCCTCTCCCACTCAACCTTAAGACCAGTAGCCTTTCTGACAAACAATCTTGTCCCTGGAACTTGCCCTTTCTCACAGAGCCCTCATGCATAATCACACACATAGCTTCTCAACTGATTCAGAAAACACAGGCAGGATGCAGTTTCTCTATTTCTTAGCACTATCAGTATACTATAATCACATCAGTGAAAGATTGCTAGTTTCCAAGTTGGAAGCAAAGGCAATTAAGTGGAGTTTTCCAGAATAGGGAAAATACACACACACACACACACACACACACACACACACACACACGGTGGGGGGAGGAGACATGAGGAATTGAAGGAAAAATGGACACAGACTCCACAAGATGGAGTCTTTCAGATCTACTATGGAGGGTGGTCACAGTGAGCAAAGGAAGATTACAAAGAAGTTAGAGCCAGTTTGTATCTGCATGGTAACCCAAGGTAATATACTGGATTAGTTACATAATCCTGAAAAAGTTTAATTTCACAATGTTCTCCAGGAAGGACCTCCTTCTCTGGAAGTCTTTGCTGACTCGTGTAGAATATTGAACTGAGATATTGTGTTGAAATTAGGGGCTAAGTACATGAACTCTAAAGGTTTTCTTCTCTATTTTTTTTCTTTTTAAAAAGATTTTATTTATTTGACAGAGAGAGAGGGAGAGAGGGAGAGAGAACACGCTGGGGGAGCAGGAGAGGGAGAAGCAGACTCCCCACTGAGCAGGGAGTCCAATGCAGGGCTTCATCCCAGGACCCTGGGACTGTGACATGAGCTGAAGGCAGACACTTAACTGAGCCACCCAGGCGCCTGTAAAGGTTTTCTGATAGTCTAGGACTCTATGACAAAAGCCAAAGTAGGTGGTGAACTTTAAAAATCATCAAGATTTCAAAGGACAAAAGATAATAAAAGAGGGACTATTTTCTACTCTACACACTGAACACTTACTGTTAAATGAAGCGTCTCTCAAGCAGAAACACTGGCAGGTATGGGAATGGGTTGTCAACAACAAAAATTCAGCATATACTGCAAATGATGTGATATTTGAAGCAATCTACAACAAGGCAAAGGGGAATGTTAGCTTTATTACTTGGGAGTCAATACTGAAAAGGATCCTGCACCAAACCAAGCCTAGTTACCTCAGTGTCATTGATAAAAAAGCGACACCTGTCGCTCAGACCAAGGACACATTCCTGCAAAGAAACAAAACTGAAATTACAAACAATTCTAACCAAACTAGTTAAACCTAATTTTTCTATAACATAGTCCTACTATTGCCCTGTGCTTTCATATCTAAGTCCATGTCAAGACTGAATACAGACACCCATCCTCATAGCTACCATCCTCTCATTAGCCACCAAACACCTCAACACTCTTCCACCACATTCTGTTCATTTCATTCATTCTCCCATCAGAGGGGATCATCACATCTATACTGATAGATTATAAATTCCAGAAGAGCAGGGATTAGTCAGCTATTTTGTTCTGTAACCACTGAATCCTACCACCCACCACAATTACAGACATTCCAGTATTTGATCAATGGCAAACTCCTGAACACAATTTTTAAGATTACATTTCTGCTGTCCCCAGATGGTATTTAAATAAAACTAACTCTGATGGTCTGTACAATGGAGGGTAAAAGTCTGCCAACTGCGTTTTTCTATCTTTTAATTTATACCTCCAAGGAAAGGAATCAACGAACTACTACATAAATGCTGGACAGTCTCTTAATCCCATTCATGGATGAAGAAGCTGAAGCTCAGAAATTTCTCACTCTTGCCCTGAGATGAAGTGGAGACCCAGGTCTACCTCCAAAGTCCATATTCTTTACCTAATGCCAGCAGTACCTGGGCTACTGTTCTAAGTGGTAAAGTTTTCTGTTCACTTACCTCTCCTCCAATCATGGCCAATTCCGTCTGTGTGCATGGATAAGGAAACCGAACAGGAAATCCACTGGGGTTCTTCCATGGTTCAACAGCCAGAGAGGGTGACTCTGCAGGATGGGCAGATGAAGTTTACAAAAAGCTGGTGTGCTCACTGTAAAACTGTCACATCAACATTTGCTGAAACACTTAACATACAATTTGGGTCACTTTCCAAATATATTTTGGAAACTCATTAGAACACTCTGGTCCATTACAGAATACACTTACCAATTCCACTCCACAGCTTAGGGTTTTCCAGGACAGCTAAAAGACCTAACCATCAATGTAGCACTGACAAGAAACTCACAAGTACACATTCTCAAGAATTAAACATTTATGTAAGTCATAAACATGCTTTCCTAACATTCTGATACTCACCCCAAAAGTACTTAAGTATTTGGCCACCAGCCAGCTGCAATGCTACGGACTTGGTCTTGGAATTGCAACACAGACTGATTATGACTCCATCCACTGTCACAGATGAACTGATGAAAGTAACAGATTAAAAAAAACCCAAAAAACAGGAATGGGAGTGTGAACAGACCACTTTTCTCAAAACTAGTAGCATTTCACTTATTTTGCAGAAAGAGGAAAATAAATAAACAATTTCCCTTTGGGCTGCAGGGCCTATTTCAATACAACATACACATAATATATACACACACACGCACATATATACACACTGACAGATAAATACTGTAAGCCGAAGGCCAAAGTAATGACCTGTCACATGACACTGTTTTCCACAATGCCAATAAGCTGGGTGTCTACACTGCGAGGTCATCACTCCCACTCTGGCAGCAACTTAATACAACTTATAACAACTTACTGCCTTCATTAGATATGCACAGTATTATCTCTGTCTCCTTAAAATGCAGTACATAGAGCAGTGAGTCTGTAGGAAAATGAGCATACTCAATATCTCTTATTGCTATCACATTCATTCATGGAAATTGGTGGGTCTTCATTAATGAGAAGAGGGGAATCTGTTACTGTCACATTTTTTTCCTGTGTCAATGAACAGAGAGAGTAGACATATTAAGAGATAGCAATAAAAGCAAATGTTGCCAATGCTAATATTTACTCAAAGAGTTTTTAGCCAATATACAAAAAAACTCAAAATGCCCCAAATTTTGTGAGGATAAACAATCTGCGAATAGGTTAAGAGAACAGACTCCAGAGCGAAACTGACTGGGTCTAGATCGAGGCTCTACCTGCATCATGTCAGGCAAGTTACTGAACTGCTCTGGCCTGAGAGGTCTTGGCTATAAAACAAGGACGCCAATAATATCTACTTCAAAGACGTAGCATGAGAAAGGAGGTACCATAGGGAAAGCACTGAAAAGAGTACCTTTTACAAAACTTAAGCATAATAAATATTAGGTTTTAAAGCCATAAGCTGACTGAGGGACTTTATATTCCCTAAAGACATTAATATTTTAATATGAACAAAACAGCCTTTTTTTGAAAAACAAAAGTCAAAGCAGCAGAAACATATTTTAAATGATTTCTCTTTTCCCTTACAGCAAATGAGATGATCTAGTTTTTCTTTCTACAAGCTGATGATAAAGAATTTCAAATTTGGAGAAGCAGAAATGTGTACAACTTAGGTATTTCTAACGTTAGGTATTTCTAAATAAATAAAAATCTAAAAAAAACCAAGTAAGCTCCTGGTTAACTTGAGTGTTGCATATAGCTAGAACATTTCCTGTATCCATCTGGATATTCACAAAAAGCTTTGTAAAAACATGAAGCACTATGAGTCAAAAATGAGTTAACAACTACAGTAGAACAGGTTTTGTGTATACAATGAAGTTCCTAATTTTGCAGCAAGGGTTTTCAGAATTGAAATCTAAATAGGAAACCCTTAATTACAAATGAGTGTGAGGATTAATATCAGCTTTTGGTTAATGTGCCAAGTTTTTTTTTTTTTTTTTTAAGATTTTATTTATTTATTCAACAGAGATAGAGACAGCCAGTGAGAGAGGGAACACAAGCAGGGGGAGTGGGAGAGGAAGAGACAGGCTCATAGCAGAGGAGCCTGATGTGGGGCTCGATCCCGTAACGCTGGGATCACGCCCTGAGCCGAAGGCAGACGCTTAACCGCTGTGCCACCCAGGCGCCCCTGATGTGCCAAGTTTTGACACTGGAAGCCTGAGGATTTCTCGGAGCTGTCCACACAAAGCCATCTACTGAACAACGGGGCTTGAGTTACAGAAAACAGCATCCATTATTTGAAACCTGTGACAAACACGCAGTCTGGAAACAAAGCAAAACTCAGGGCCAGGGAGCAGTGAAATTTTAGCAAAGAGAAACAGAAACGATGCCTAGTAGCACACGCAGTCAAGCGCCAAACAGAACACAGAGAAGCCAGAAGCAGCCTCCTGAAGTCACCTCACCCAGCGAAGTGCCTGTACCTCATCACTGAGTTTAGTAACTAACAAGGGTAACTGTGGCTAATTCTCTTGGGCTAACAATTACCCTGCTGGAATGTAAGTATATGCCGAATTAAAAACTGTAACACATCTTAAAAATGTTTTACCCCATCTACTGGTATTTGTCCTCTGTTCCACCACTTCCTGATGCATTTTTAGGTTTGTATTTTGACATGACTTAAAATACACTTAACCCTCTTGCTAAGTGTGTTTAACAAGGAAGCTAATGCCCTCAACCTTGCTCACTAGAAGAGTCCTACACCCAGAAAAGACAAAAGCGTGACTCCACCTGCTTATGAGCACACGGAACGCAGGCAAGTGTCGAGATACCTAATGCTGAGCTGTCCGTGCTCGTCATCCGTCTCAGAAGGGGCCACAGTCAGATGGTGAATGACAGACTGTGCGCTGGACTGACTGTGGCTTACAGCCAGGAAAACGTCTTCTTGAATCCAGGTGAGAAGGCTGAGCTTCAGTGGGTTTACTTCTTCATCTTCACCATTCTCAAACTGAATTCTGTTTTAAATATTGAAGAATATCCAAGACATGAATAAAGCTCTAATGTCACTGAGATTTTCCTAAACGAAGAATAAATTCCCTTGTATATAGTCAACTCCTAATTATTTGGAGGGACAAAACCTGAGGTAATGCCAGAATGTTTTTCTATTTAGGTTTCTTATATTCTGAGATCTTTAGATTTGAAGAGAACACTTCAGGAAACTGACTACACAAGAAAATCACTTGCCCCAGGCCCTACAGAAACAAACCCCAGAGGTTTTCCACTGTCACCACTTACCAGCATTCAAACCAGGCTCCAGCAGATATGTGGGTCTCACTAGAGTAGGTTATTTTTAAGCATCTCACATCGAAACGGCTAATTAGCTTCAGAGATGATTTCTCTGGCCTCTAACACCTGCCTCCTGTAGCATTAATACATCAGAGGACAGCACGTTTTTGCCACCTCAAGCAGGAACCCGTAATGCTACTTCTACTGCCTTTTAGTTTAAGTGGCAAATCTTCTGCATGCACTGAAGAAGCTGGGTCACTACCCTGATCTTCCTACTTAACCAGCTCTCCCTGGACTCAGTCCCTCCACTGCGTTCTTCCCCATGTGGGGGCATTCCCACCTCCGGTTCCCACCGACACGTTCCATCCAGCACACTCAACGCTCCCAGTCTGTCTCCACCGGTCCTAACCTGATCTCTCCTTCAAAGATCAAAGTAAGTATTCATGTCCATCATGAAATCTCCTAAATGACTGGGAGCTATCCTTCTATCAATTTTTTAAAAATCAAATTATATTCTAAATTGCCTCATGCTTCCTAGTTTGCCTTAAGTCTGTCCTTCAGTGGGTTGAATTCCGTGAGATGAAATAACCCACATAAACGTTCTTTGAAAACGACTAAGCATTATACAGACAGCCCCCAAATCATACACAGGTTGAAAATTTATACGTGTTTATTAAGCATACTGCATATATTTAAGAAACATATTACTTATGAAATTCAGTTACTTATTTTAGTCAGTTTACTGTCCCTATTAATTTATAAATAAATGCTCTTAGGAGGCAGAGTTCAGTAATTGAGAACATGTGCTTATCAAATAGAACAGAATCAAATCCTGGATTCTCACAGAAGTGGTATTATAATTAATAATTAGCTTCAGGGTCATTTTACAATACTCAGAGTGTACCTGAGGTACTCGTTCATACCCGTTTATAATATCGTTTCAATGGGAAAATACATTCTGATTTCCAACCTGAGAGACTCAAAACGCAGCAACCCAAAGTTCTGGAGTATGGGATGCCACCAGGAGAGAGACTGCATTCAGCCATATGTGAACAACACAGACCCCCTCACGTACACAAGCAAATGCAGCTTGGCTCTATCACCCTCACCTCCACCTTTGCCACGTGGTCTTCCCTGGAGAACCAAGGGCTGTTGGAGGAAATGGGTTCTAAGCCAGCTACCAGCTTGGCGCCACTGCCATCAGCACATGGCACTCAGATCTCAGATAACGGACTTCCCCAGCAGCCACTGTATCTACTTCGTGTTCCACTCAGCAACAGACACTGAATGGTAACAGCTGGCTGAAGTTAGGACTAAATGCTGTTCCCAGAGGTCCAAGGTAATTAAGAACAACCTACTTGTATCTCTTTTCCAGATGAGGTGTTCTCAGAGAAACTTTAAATCCATTTCCACCCACAGCTCCCAGCTTCACTGTAGGGTCCACACTTGGACTGTCACCTAGAACACAAAAATGCAATTACTATCATAGTAAACTACACACATTTTCCCTGATACTAAGGGTACTGAATTCTGCATTTAATGGGTTCTAGAATGTAATCCACTCTAGATATAAAGCGGTCAGAAACAATCACATCTCAACCTCTTTCTTAAATCTCTGTCTGCCTTTCAGCCTGAGAATTCAGGACAATTTGAAAACAAGGCTGCCAGTATCATGTGCCAGTATAATTTACAACATGATCACAGAACTCACAATTGAAAACACATTTCAGCTTCTCCTGGACATCAGGAAAGCAACTAGAATCTGACAGAAATGGGATGGTAGAAGGACAACTGGATTAGAAGCTAGCACACCTAAGCTGAGATCCTCGTCCGTTCTTGTTCGAGCAAACTGCAAACACCCTGGCATTTTCTTCCCTCATCTACAGAAAAACACAGGTCTGACGCCGCTCCCAGGAAGGCTATGAGATCAACTAGAAATGTGTGCAAAGGCAATGAGAACTGTAAACCATGTTAAAGACACAATAAGATACTATGCTACTTCCAGGATGAATGTTTTTCTTAAATCACTGACTCTTCAAGTTCAAAAACCAAAAGGAATTGCTCTTTATAAGCCAGAATGGGATCAGACCCCCCTCCCACCCCAAAAAACCCCACAAGTCAATTAGATATCATAGTAATAATGATACTAATTACAAACTTCAAGGTTTTTAGAAACACTAGAGCTAAAGCAACACCACACTATAATTTGCTTTTGTGCAGGAGGGACTCGGTTCAGAACATCTTGGTAACAGTTTTTGAACATACCACATTTATAAACAGAAATCTGGTTACTGGCATCTAGGACTGCAAGGTCATTACTCTTTTGGGGGTGTGCAGAGAACATGACTTGATTCACAGGGTGTGGGAGCAGCAGTCGGTAGGTGCACATGGGAGGTGGAACCACACCCTGTCGGAAGACTGTCACCAATACCCTGTCTGCGTATGAGAGAGAGAAGAGGAGATTAATACATGGATGTTTAATTTGTAAAATGAAGCATCTGACAGCACAGTACCATTAACTAATGATGGGGGTAGAAAATATATAGCAATTCCTAAAAATATTTGGTGTTTTTTTTTTTTTATCATAAATAAGCTTAAACACAACATATAGGGAAAATTAAGTGTCAGGGCTCTGTATCTGGCTACTGTCACCTCCCGGCCCAGAGCAGTCCAACTCTGGCGAACATGGGCAAGAAGGCCAAGGGTGCTAGCTTGAAACCAAGGCCTGAAACCAAGCCAGACTGAACCAAGGGAATGATTCCCTTGAAAATCCTTAAACCACTTCCCTATGCATGTCTTTAGTAATAAAACATACCTGATTAAGTCCTCTGGACAGAACATGCTATTGTAAAATCAGTATTAGGACTACTACACAGAACAAAATTAGCACACCATGGCACATTACAATCCTGGAAACAAGTTTTCCTTTATGTTATCAGCAGTAAGTAAACTGTCTTTTCTGGTGACTACTTCTTGCCCCAATTTCCTCCCCGTCATCAAACAAAAAACATCAACCAATCCTCACACTAGACAGATGTCTGTGACTTGAAAATTTTGGAGAGATTATATAATTAACAAGTATTACATCAAAAAGCAAAACAACCCAAGTGGGGGGATGCCAGTGTCAATGCAAATCTATTTCAATAGGGCAAAAAGGTAAGGCTAGCACACCCGATGCCACAAGACCACTGCTATCTTCCTCTGTACCTAGAGTCAAAATTTTCAACATCTTCGAAGGCCAGACAAGTAAATTCGTGAAGACTACAGATGGAATTGGGGTGGAGCAGGGGTAGGGGTGAGGAGGAAGGACTATGGTTCTCAGGAGAGTACATGCCCCCACTAAGGGCATCCCCATCCAAACAAAACAGGAAATAAGTAAAAATAAACCAAACCACCAAAGCACCACACAAATCAAAATTCCCCAGTTTTAGTCAAACCACCATATCTGCAGGCACAGGCTCATGGCCACCCCTTCCAGCTCCTTACTTCCATCAATGACAGCCACATTTGCCATGTCACCGGAGTTCTCTCCTGAGCTCCGGTCCGTCGTCCAGTGCCAGTCGTAGCAGAGGTAATGCCAGCCCTGACAGAGAACGTGCAGCCGGGACGGGGTCACTGGGTCCCACGTCAGAGACACGAGCTTGCTCTTCCCGCAGGTGCTGAAGGGCAGACTCTGCTTGAGATACCAGTGATAGTTCCCCACAGTCCAGAGCTGCACTGCAAGGGGAAACGCAAGCAGGGCCGTCAGAGGCCAGATGACCAGACTTCTCATCACCTGCTGGACGGGGATGGGGGCAACTGTTTCTTTTTCAAACGACCCTTCCTGCTCAGGCCCTTCATTCAAATAATATTAACAACAGTAACAGTCAAGAAGAAGTAGTTTTCCACGGGGACAAACTAAGGCCAGAAGCACAGATGTTCAGGTTGTCTCTACTTTCAAACTTTAGGATCATGAGGTCAGAAAATTACTAGGACGACAGTGCTTTAGTGAGTTGTTTTTTCATAAAGATTTACAAAGAAAATTAGGCAATTAGATTAAAAGTATGAAAACGCTCAATCTGAGAGCTTGAGATGAGTATCACTATGCTATATGAGGCTTAAGATGCTGATTCTTTTCCCCCAGGCGCTTTCCCTACAGTTATGTCCCGAGCGATCTGGTATTAAGCAGGATTCAGCTCTCCAAGGAAAATCACTTTATCAGCAACCGTCCCTTTCAACATCTGTTAAAAGAATAAGACCTGATCCTGGGGTGGGGAGGAAATGGGGGAGATGTTGGTCAAAGAGCACAAACTTTGAGTTCAAGTTCCGGGGATCTGATAAACAGCATGGTGACTACGGTTTAACATCCTGTATAGTACACCTGAAAGTTGCTATGAGAGTAGGTCTTAAATGTTCTTGCCATATTAAGCAAATTGCGAATTATGTGAAGTGAAGGATGTCAACCAACTTCACTGGGGTAAACATGTCACAATACATACATGTATCAAATCATCCCAATGTACATCTTAAGCTTACATGGTGTTGTATCTCAATAAAGCTGGGGGGAAAAGACCTAATCATGTCGAAACCAACCTTTATTAGAACACTTCTACTAGCTGTACATTGTTAAGTAAGACCACGTACTCACACTTTGTGAGGACAGATGATCGGGCTGTTCTTATGCCACACTTTTACCCCGAGCATATCACAGTGCCAGCCCTTGCCACCCTGTCTAATCAGCGGTTCGAAACTCTGGCTGCATGTTAACAATCACCTGGGAACTTTTTTTAAATTAAGCACTGATGTATAGTCCCCATTCTAACACTGGATCCAACTCTGAGATGAGGCCTGGATGGCATTTTTTTTCAAAAGGCGCAGCCAGCATTGAGAAGGATTGTGTAATGAATGAATAAATAAAGGAGCTTCTAAATAACGTTTCAAAGAAAAAGTTCTACTGATTAAAAAGTTTAAAAGCCACTTAAAAATAAGCAAGTGAAAAGATTTATGAACAAAAATCAGTGCATTGCTAAGTTGGTACAGCCACTCTGGAAAACAGTGTGGAGGTCCCTTAAAAAGTTAAAAATTGAGCTACCCTATGATCCAGCCATTGCACTACTGGGTATTTACCCCAAAGATACAGACGTAGTGAAGAGAAGGGCCATATGCACCCCAATGTTCATAGCAGCAATGTCCACAATAGCTAAATCATGGAAGGAGCCGAGATGCCCTTCAACAGATGACTGGATTAAGAAGTTGTGGTCCATATATACAATGGAATATTACTCAGCTATCAGAAAGAACGAGTTCTCAACATTTGCTACAACATGGACAGCGCTGGAGGAGATAATGCTAAGTGAAATAAGTCAAGCAGAGAAAGACAACTATCATATGATTTCTCTCATCTATGGAACATAAGAACTAGGATGATCGGTAGGGGAAGAAAGGGATAAAGAAAGGGGGGGTAATCAGAAGGGGGAATGAAACATGAGAGACTATGGACTATGAGAAACAAACTGAGGACTTCAGAGGGGAGGGGGGTGGGGGAATGGGATAGACCGGTGATGGGTAGTAAGGAGGGCACGTATTGCATGGTGCACTGGGTGTTATACACAACTAATGAATCATCGAGCCTTACATCGGAAACCGGGGATGTACTGTATGGTGACTAACATAATATAATAAAAAATCATTTAGAAAAAAAAAAAAAAAAAAATCAGTGCATTGCTGTTGATATGAAAAATGACAGAACTTTAAGTGCCTAACAGCAGGAGATTTAATAAGCTGTGGCACAAATGTGTATTACACAGCAATTTAAAATGATGCCCACGGGTACCTGAAATGGAAACATGTCTGTGACATAAATCTACATGTATCATATACTTAACAAAACTGAGATCATAACTATACTGTTTTATACACATAAAATCTGGAAGACAAGAAAATTTTAACAGTGCTCATTACTGAACAATAGAATTATGGAAAAACTTTTGTTTCTTCTCTAATTTTTAATATCTTCACATACTACACATACACTGAAAGACACATATTTACAATCTGATCTACAATAAAAAGGTATAGAGTGGAGTCTTACTTGTAGCTACTGCCATTTCTCTTTCACTGCTACAGTTTTCCCCTGGCTAGCACTTTAACTTCCTGCAGTTAAACTTCCTCCATCCACGCAGAGAAAGCTCTGATGACTTGTGATGGTTAACTTCATATGTCAACTTGGCTAGGCTATGACATCCAGCCGTTTAAACAAACACTAGTCTAGATGTTGCTGGAAGGTTATTTTGTAGATGTCATTACCCTTCACAATCAATTGACTTTAAATATAAAAGATTATCCTCCATTACATGGGTGGGTCTCATGCGAGGAGTTTACAGCCTTAAGAGCAAAAACTGAGGTTTCCCAGAGAAGGAATTCCTCAAGACTGTAACACAGAACCTGCCTGAGTTTCCAGACTGCAGGCCTGCCTTTAGAGATTTAAGACTTAAGACTGAAACATCAACTCTTAACTTCCAACCTGCCAGCCTGCCCTGATTCTATTTGTCTAAAGAACCCTGATACATGACTAAACTCCACAAATAATCAAAACCAAACCAGTCCCTCATCCCCACCAATCCCCTCAGTTATCCCTGATTCTACTACAGGACAAAGTAGAAGGGAGAAAGGCAACTCCACAGCCTACTACTTTCAACTACATTTTATGTGGCATAAGGTTGAGATACCAGCGCTGTCTTACCATAGGTTTTTAGAGTGCAATTTTCTTCCCTCTGAAGATCTTCCAGCCAAACTGCAAGCACAGTGGAATCTGCATTCCAGAGCAGGCCATTTACCTAGTAGGGAAAAAAGATGGGTCACCGGCTTTTCACTATGTATGTACTTCAAAATCTTTTCAAGAGCTGAATTCCCTGCCCTCACAAACCAAATAATCCCACTACTTGAGCTGATCCCCAGGCTACAGACTATGAACCCACAGAATCATTAAACAAATCTAGATAATATGTCTTTATATGTAGGGAACATTAAAAAAATGCCTTATGCTTAAAAATTTAAGATACTTAACCAAATGCAAGTTGATACTTTTAGACAATCAGGGAAATCTGAACGTGGACTAGGTATTAGATGATACTCAGGAATTATTACTTTATCATCATATAAAAAAAATGTTATCTTACCTGTTAGAAATGAGTATTAAAAATTAAAACCCCAGGAAATAAAAACGTATGTGTGTGTGTTTAGGCTAGAAAATGGTGCTTGGATGAAACTCTACAAAATGTTGGCATCTGTTGAAAGTGAATAAGAAGGACATGGAATTCATGAAACTCTTCTCTCAACTTTTATCTTCAATTTTTAATTTACATGTAACAAAATTTTAAATTATGTTTATGTCTACGTAATTAAAGCTTACCATTTGGTGTTTCTGCTCCAGTAAAAATCCTAATGGTACACAAGAGGCTTAAGGTTTAAATGTTATTAATAAAAAGTATCTACCATTGGAAGCATTATGCTTTTGGCCAAACAATACAAACGAGGACTTCTATCTGTGTTTTACCTAGTGTAAGAAAGAATGCCATTTCTTCTTTGCAAAATATCCTTTTAAAAAAAGCCTCTTTCAAAAACAATGCAGTTAGAAGAAGCCACTATTTTTATTATTGTCTACCCTAGAGCTTCTCTTTATATACCCGTATAAGACATAAGCCTCTATAACTGTGAGAAGTCCTCTCAATTTGATGGGGAAACAACTCAGGCACTTACCTTAACCTCATCTTTGAGAAACGGAAGTGTAAAATGTCCATGAAGAAGGCCATTTTTCTCAAAAAACACAATATCCTGCTGATTGGGTTTCTCTTGTGTAGATGCAATCAAACTACCTGAGGGCCTTAAAGCAAACCCTGAGCGTTAGAACATCCAGAAGTGCAGCCAGCTGGCTAAGAACAAGACGCAAGTCAGAGAAACAATTTTTCCAACAAAAAATCTCCACCCAAGGGAGGTTTAAATCCCACATGTCTCTTGGCAAGCTCTCCAGTCTAGTGTGGGACTACACCTGCCCAGAGAAGGGCCTCTTCCTAATTTGCAAACACTCCATTTGCCCACAAAGACTTACAAATTTAGACTGCACCAGTGCGACTTTTAAATAAAACAATAATTTTTTAAAAACTATTCCAAATATAATATCCTATAAAAAAGTAATGTATTTCTCCTTTAAGTATATGCCTTCAGCAACTATTCCATGCTCAGATAAGTATTTCTTAAGACTTCTCAATCTAGGGGCACCTGGATGGCTCAGTCAGTTAAGCGTCTGCCCAGGGTCCTGGGATCAAGCCCTGCATCAGGCTCTCTGCTCAGCAGGGAGTCTGCCTCTCCCTCTACCCTTCCGCCCTGCTTGTGATCTCTCTCTCCCTAATAAATAAATTAAAAAAAAAAAAAAAATCTTAAAAAAAAAAAAAGACTTCTCCATCTAATTAAAACATGCCAAGCACCTCATCTTGTTCATATTTGTCTCTATGGTTTTAATTTAAATACCTTTCTCTCTTTGCTCTGTCATTCAATTGTCACTCAAATACTGGTGGGAAACATGATGTCTAAAATCCAGAGACCCAGGGGTTTGGCATATAACAGATGCTACTGAGAAGGAGATGTTTCTTCTATCTTTACTCAGGGAAGCTGCAGACACTGGACAGGAGGTAAATCAAGCCTGAATCCAGCCTGCATGTTCCTCAGCAAGCAGAAACTTCCAGTCTAAGAGCTTGTAGCTTGTGCAGAGAAGAGAGCCCTTTTCCTAGTTTTCACCAAAGCTCACTGCCCCACAGAGCTTTGTAGACTATGACTTCCCTTCTGGGCACCATTTTCTGTTACACCCAACGGCTTCATACAGACCCACCCTATAAGCCGTAAAATGTGTGGGCCTTGGTATGACGACATCTGTGAAGAAGCTCAGAATCCACTATTCAAATTGAATTCAGACTTCAGGAAAAGTAGAAAGAGAAACATACAGGCTTATAGCCAAATGAGAAGTTAGTATCGTTTTGTGTTATATAAACACCTGTATTTAACAGGTACCACCACCCCTACCCGAGTTCCTAGATATTCCCTGAGGAAGAAGTTACAAGGTTTCTTCTCCCACTCACTTCCAAGCCAGAGCTGGTCCCAGTCCTGCCACAGGCTCACTGGTTGACTGCAAAGCAAACTCTCGGTTCCATACTCTGACCTTCCGAGCTCCTGCATAGCAGGCAGAGTTAAAATAAACAGACAGACATCTTAAAATGTTGTCAAGTCAGAACGATTCAAACATCTCATTAATAAAA
The DNA here is from genome assembly GCF_023065955.2 of Ursus arctos. NCBI lineage: Eukaryota > Metazoa > Chordata > Mammalia > Carnivora > Ursidae > Ursus > Ursus arctos. The sequence continues at coordinate 37,525,091 of NW_026622852.1, forward strand.
ACTGCCATGGTTTTACAAAGCCAAGCAGATTATCTTATTAAGAATTTGTACCCAACAGGTAGGAAGCTGGACCAGATGGCCTCAAAGAATTCTTCCAGTTCTTAGCTCTAAATTCATTTAACATCTAAAACAGAACCTTGTATGAATAATTTTAAAAAGCAAAAGGAAGAAAACCTTCTTGAACTTCATAAAATAAATTTTTCTTTAACTGCAATTTATTTCCATACCTGTCTCTGGGCAAACAACACTCACAGCAAAAAATTGGCCATCACCACGCCATGTCACTTGTGGTCTATGGTCATCCCAGGGCAAAGCCGACTCGTACTAAAGAGAAGAAACACAAATGTTACTGGAGTACTTAAATGGCCCCAAATCAAACAAGCCCCAGGCTATTAAAGTTAAATCTTTTACAGGAGGTTTAAGCTATCTAGAAAACCAACTATACAGAATCCTCAGGAACCCTTCTAAGAGGCAAGACTCTTAGACCCTGAAACCATCCAAAAAAGAGAACAAAACAAAATCTGTCTTGGAGCATTAAAAAAAATGGTCTCCAAGCACAGCAACAGAGGAAAGGAGGTGCAGATCTGGATATTAAATAAAATGGCTCAGGAATCTGCCGGGTAACTAGGATAAGGATATAAATGTTTAGTTTATCTAAATGTCAGAGGGTAGAGTTCTGGTTCTTTGATTACTATGTAAGCTTCAGAACAGTACACAGATGAGTTAAGAAGATGAGAGGAAGGTAGGCAGGGAAAACCAGAGGCGGTAAAGCCAGTAGTAACGATGAAAATACAGAGGAGCTCTATGGTCTGCAGTATGGGAAGAAGAAAGGTCTCCAGCACCACCTGCATCTCAATCCTGAAGGCCTTGAAGACAGAGGCTGACTCTGCGGGGTGGGGAACAAAAGACCACCCGAGCACCCATTCCAGTAATAGGGTGCAGCAGAATGGCCACACTCTGCATGGGAGGGAATACACAGGCAGCCTAACAAGACCTATTCTCAATGACACTGCCCTACAGCAGAGAACACAAACCTCGAGCGAAGGGTTAAGAGATGACAGACGAGTTACATGGAAGGAGAAATCATCAGGGATGGAAAATCTGCTCAGCCCAAATCTGAGGATCATTCTCAATTTCTGTCTCTCACCCCACATTTAATCCATTATCAATAACTCCTATAGTTCTACCTTCAAAAGGTATTCATAAAAAAGGAAAACACAGTTTCGTCCAAAGGGGAAAATCATAAAAAATATCTAATATAGGTATGTAGGAAAGCATGAAAACATGTATATAAATGATCAACAATGAATGAAGGACAGCAGCTCTGGGGAGGAAGGAAGGAAAGAGTACCAGGAAAGGATGCAGAAAATGCTTCGTTTCTATCTGTGATGATGTATTTTTTAAACTGAATATTGGTTATAATTATTCTCTATACTGAAAAGAAATTACAAAGCAACTTGGCAAGGAAAAAGAAGTCTTTCTAGATTGACTCATTCCCTGAGGGCTTGACATGGTTTCAGTTTTACTAAAGCACAACAACTCTGTCCATTATTAGCCTCTAACAGGCCACCTAGAGTTCCCGGTAGATGGCAAAACTTCTATTTGTTCCAGTCAAGGTCCTGTATCCATCAGACCAATCTTACCATCTGCACCTGAAAGGCTGCTTGTCGGCCTTCTGATCCACGGAACTGCGTCTCCTTCCTGCCCCATCCAACAGTGATAAACTTGCCTAGGGAACAAGTGACGGAGAACACGCAAGACAACCAATAAGCTAAATGAAATGAAACAAAAGCAGTTTCATTGCGTTCTTCATTAAGTTAGTCACTGGCAATTACTTGGGTCCTCTGAGACCTCTCAGTAAATTGACCAACACTCAATGTTTGAAAAACCAATATTCCATATTATACACAACAATGATTTTTGAAGAATTTTAAATGGCCTTATTTGGGAACGCACTTTACTGCCATCTTATATATTCTAAATTCCCTTGATGATAGCAATTCCCACTTTGCAAGTAAGAAGAATGAAACATGAAGAATTTATAAGACACCTCCATGGATAAGAACATTAAACTCAAGATGAGAGCTGGGAATAAAATTCTGATTATAAGCATTCAATCAACTAAATGCATCCAACCTCCTCTATCAGTGGCGGAAGCAACTGTAGATTATGGAATTCACTCCTCACACTGACAGAGACTGAGACCCTCCAGTGGCAGAGGCCAAATTAGAACAAAGGGTATCTGCCTTCTAGCCTGAGAGTCTCTCTAAATCATAAATGTTTCTCTTGCATAAAATACGAAACCAGAGATGCTGAAATAATGCAGCCCCTGTCGGGAGGAGGACTAGGCAGCCACCGGCAACAGGTACTACAGCCGTCTCTGAAGGCATCGGCCAGATCCCAAACCCAATACTTCCCTCCTGCCATTGATTCTGATGAAGCGGGGCTCTTCATAATTTCTATATATTATGGGTCAGCATGACCATTTCCTGTCTGCTTCACAGGGGTCCAGGTGAGTACTGTAATACCTCAAAGCACACCTGCAGCTGTCTATGAACAGCAACGCCTACCCCAGCACACACCTTTGTGCTTCTGAAACCTTCCAGAGAGACGTAAAGGACCAAGGAATGAAGCAAGAGAACTTTTCCAATGGGATCAGGGATCAGCAAACCACAGCATGTGTCTGCATGTACAAATAAAGTTTTATTGGGGCAGGTAGGTAGCTCAGTCAGTTAAGCATCTGCCTTCAGCTCAGGTCATGATCTGAGGGTCTTGGGATCGAGCCCCACGTTGGGCTCCCTGCTCAGTGGGGAGCCTGCTTCTCCCTCTCCCTCTGCCACTCCCCATGCTTGTGCGTGCACTCTATCAAATAAATAAACTAAATCTGAAAACAAAACAAAAACAACAAAATTTTATTGGAACACAGACATGCTCATTCCCTATGTATTATCTATAATTGCTTTAACACTGCAACAGCAGAGGTGAGTAACTACAACAGAGGCTAAGTGGCCTGCAAAGCTGAAAATAACTGCTATCAAGCCCCTCACAGAACAAGTTTGTCAACCCCTAGGTTAGAGGAAAAATACCTATTCACAACTCCATGGAGTGATTTTTTTGTACTGACAAACACATGTCTAAGACCTAAGACCCTAACTTGGACCCCTATTCCCTTGACTTATATTCTGTAAGCTTCTTCTGAAAAAGTTACTGGGATTAGCCAGGCCCCGTGGACTTTCCCATCCAAAGGTGTGCTGGTTACTTCTATGACTGTCCTCAAAAATGGATGCCCAGGAATTCCCACCTGAGCCTGCCCAGGAAATCCACCACCTGCTCCTGAGCAAGTTCGCCTCCTCCCAAGATTGGAAAGATTCCCTCCATGCCATTGACTCCCAATCCACAGGTCTGGCCTATCCTGAGCTTCAGCTCCTTATACCTGACTACTCCACGTGGTGATCCCATATGGTCCTTCACAAACCCAGAACAGAACTCACCACCTACCGCTTATAACCCAGCACTTCCCCACCTTCCCTCTCAGTTACTGGCATCTATATTCCCATCACCTGAGCTTCTGACCAGAGTCCCACTGAACTCTTTCTTCCTCACCTTACATACCCAAGCCCATTTATTTCACTTTCTAAACTGCTATTTCTCAAACTGGCTAGAATGGCAGGGGACCATGCAAACTATTCCAAAAACATTTCTCAGATAATTCCAATTCCAAAAAGGTATTACCCTCCTTACTGAGAATCAAATGTTTCCTGAATTCATTCCCTCTTTTAGCCCCACACTGACCTTCCTTATCTGGATTCCTGTAGCCCTCCTATCTGATCACCCTGCCTCCAGTCTCTTCCCTCTCCACTCATCAACCAATCAATCTTGCATCATCAAAACCTTTAACAACTGGTCATTTGTATAGCCAAATTCCCTACCAAACTCAAATCAAAATCTATCCTGTTTATTTCAAGCCACACTCCTGTCCTGTTAGCACCAGTACAGACGTACTCACAGCGGCCTGAACAAGCCATGACTGGTCCATGAAGCATCTGTGCCTCGGAATGGACTAACTCCATTGCTTAGACCACTCCACCACCCTTAACCCTCCCCGACCCAACACCAATTAGCCCGGCCAAGACTCAGCTCACGCCAGCCTCCTCTGAGAAGTCTTCCCTCTCTGTGGCTCCCTTCCTGCCCTCATGCTACCCTAACACCTGCACATCAGGTTATTATGGGACTCCTCAGAGGAAAAGCTGAATTATCCACAGCACCAAACACACTACTGTGTTCACAGTACCTACTCAAAATCATTTCTGAATAAATTATTTTTGAATGAATAAATGAGCAGCAACTTTCTAAATGATTTCTGAGAGTTGGTAGAACAAGAAGGCATGAGGTCAGGAATCAGCAAAAGTTAAAATCCCTTCTGCCCCCATCCCTCTCCTCAATCAGGCCATCTATCTGGTGCCCCCTTGTTGGTCAGAGCTTCGTACACACAATAAACATCTCCCCTCTTCTCCCTTTCAATACTCCCACAGCTTCAAGGCCCAAATCACCTCAATTAGATCTTAGCAAGAGAACAATCCGATGGTTCCCATGAAAACGCAGAGTCAGGTCTAATCAGCAGGAACTAAAAATCAGCCTTCTATCCCACCTCTCTTGTTTTTGCCCCAAAACTGTACCCCAGAAATGCTCTCTTTATTTCAGCTAGCACAGTTCCTTTCATTGAAGTCCCAGCCTAAGCCTGTCCTGAGGTTTGGGCAACAACTATGTAGGTGACATTAAGCAGACTTCTGTCCCCAGGTTACTGGCAAAGTGAGTTCTCAGACTTGGAGAGGCACCAGAGGTATGCCTTTTACTAAAGTCTGGAATGGACTAAAGCAACAGGCTTATCAGACATTTAATGCACGAGGCTTCATGTTTCATAATTCTTTGGGTTTATGATGTGACTATTAGTGTACACGAAAATGATCAAACCTGAGAGGAACTTCAGATCACAAAATGTTTCAAACAAAGCTATACTCACCTTCACCAAAATCATCCTGGTGGATCTGCTGTTCCATGATTGGTTCAAAGTCTTTTGTCATCATAACTAGGGTCTGTTGACCTTGGGTGGGCACAAACAAGAACGATTTTGCTTTCATGTAACAAATTTGCTATTTCGTAAGTATCTACAACACTGGAAGCTACAGAGCTGGAGTGGAGGAGTTTAGAGTCCGAACAGGGAACACATAATTCATTCTAAATATTTTGACTTTCATTTGAAAAAAGAAAGAAAGAAAAAGCTTCGACCAGCTAAGTTACCTGGTGCTTATACTCAATCATTTATGTACGTAAAGCTAACACAAAAATCTACCTAGCCCCCCTCCACTAACTTCAACACTTCACCGAGGTATCTCTTCCACCACATACCTTATCAGGGGTGCCAGCTTACAGAAACTTATCTGGAATGAAGAGACTTACAGGAAAAAAAGTAGTTTTAAAGAGCTCATGAGAGCTCCGAAAAGAGGTAAGAGCACAGTCTTTAGAATATATTTATAGTGACTCTTCTTTCTGAGGAGGTTAAATATTGCTAACATTTTTAACTACAACTGTGGACCCTGTAGATTCTCCAAGTTTTATGACTCCGTTTCCCATTTCTAAAAATCAAAACAGTAATATGAAATAACTTCTTAAAACAATGTATTAAGCGCGGAAACTTAAGTCAAAAAGAGCACATTCCCTTTAGATTATAATGCTGGTATCATTGTTCAAAGATATTTTTTGAATAAACCCCCCAAAATTTAAGTCTTTAAGATATTAGGAGTCATGTTTTATAAAAGCCACAGTGAGAGACAGTGACAAGCTTACCTGTGGCGAGGAGCACCAGCTCTTGGTCAGGACTCCAACTCATGACAGAGATACCACTGGCTACACTCCCAACACATTCCAGCTGCATCAGGAGACAAAGGTGAGTTTTTGAAATACAGCTCAAGTACAGCTGAAATACAGCTAAAGCCATGCCAACAACTTTTTGTAAAGAAACACATAATGCAAAGACTCTAATTTGCAAAATGCTTAAATGTAATATTTAAGCATTAGCTCCTGATTTTTTTAAGCTTCTACACAAAACACATGACTTATTTGAGGATGCTTGAGAGTTCCTCCTCACTGGACTCCTCCACTTACCTGGCATGTGCTGAGATTGCAAAGTATGACGTCTCCGGAGGCTGTGGCCACACACACAGACTCCTGATCCAGCAAGTCCTGAATACCAACAATGCAGCCACTTCCATCCTCTGGAAGAAAGCCTTCAGCCACTAACGAAATTTCATTTTTCACCTTTCACCAAAACAAACACATAAACAAATTAGGCCAATCTATTTTTAAGATCAATTCATTACATTTCCAAAAACAAATTAATGCTTCTTTTCTAATATAAAAGTTTTCAATTTTTCCTAGATTAAAATCCAAACTTTCATTTGAGAAATATCGCAACACTACTGTCTTTAATTAAAAAAAAAAAAAAGTTAATGGGCCCTTTTTGCCAAGCAAGTACTAAACAAAAGCAAGAAGCGTGGTCTCTTTAAAAAAAGCCCAATAAAACATGAAGCTAATAACTATGGTTTTCTAAAATATCTATAGTATGGTAGAAAAAAACTAAGAATGTAATCACCTAAAATACATTAGTAGCAAAATATAATTAAAGCAATACCTCAGAATCAACTCAAAGATTTTTTAAGTATGTGTATACATACATACACGTATACATATATATGCATATATACGTGTATGTATATACGAGCATACACACGTATTTATATATATACACAAACACACTCAGGATCCATCAGTGAAGATTCTGATTTAGTTGGCACAGGATGGAGGCTGAAACACAATTTTAAAAAGCTCTACAGGCAATTTTCGTTTGCATTCCCAGCTGAGATCCACTGTTCTTTACACGAAGGAAAGGGTAAAAAATAGGGCACCCACACGAAATATAAAGTCAGAATTTTGCCAACTTACATTTCAAGCAGAAGCAGAGTTAAGGGTAGGTTACTATTTAAGTAATGCCTAATATGACACCAATATAAAGCAAAGGGAATGTTCATTTAGGAAGATATGTGAAATCAGTAAGATTCAAACTAAAGCCTATCTGGGGGAAGCAGGTTTGTAACAAGATAAGTCGAGGGTCCTGCAAGTGCTAGCATTCTCCATCACTAACTTACTTCTCTTGCAACAGGGTCTATTTCTATCAGTCCATGATCTGAGCCAATGAGCACTGTCCTCTGTTCGGTTCGGAGAGAGAAGCACTGAGGTTTCCCTGGAGCCTGAATATCCCTGAACTCCAGGGTCCGAAATAACTTCAGATTTCTCATGATGAAGCAACACCTGAAAGAAAAGTACAAATATCCCTTGATGAAGAATTGCTCTGAGAGAAAGGAATAGCTTACCAGTGAAAAATGACACTTATAGAAGCAAAATGATTCAGGGGCAGGGATGTGATAGTTAGAATAACCAAGAAAAAAAGAAAAAGACCTAATCTGAACCCACACAGGGATGTGTGGTAGCAACCTCACCAACTCAGAGCGTTTATCTATGGTCTACAAACTGAGGCTCTGAAATCTACTTTAAGTTCCTTCTCTTTGGGAGAGGCAACAGCCTCAACTTCAGAATTTTTTCTTCAAAAAGATTTAACATCAGTTATTCCTCAGGAAAGCTGAAGATCAAAATAAATAGGAAAACATTTTATTTTTGCAAGTAGGAGTATCTTTATAACCTGAAACTTATAAAATCATATTAAAAAAAACATACGCGCACACACACATACACACTGTCAGTTAAAGAAAATCTAGAATAAAATAGCTTTAATATCACCAGATAAATTTATTTGTAAACTGGCTTTATATGTTCATTTAAAAAATAAATACTGAAATTAAAGATAGAAATAAAAGTATTTACTATTCTCAGGGAGAAAATAAAGACACTGTGAAATTATACCATTTACCTCAAAATGATGACCAACATCTGAGGAGCCTGACAACTTGATAAAACTACGTCACATAATTCTGCTTTCCTGGCCTGGTTTTTACCAGTACAATAGAAAAGGTGACATAGGATGATAAATAGGAAACCTACTTTGGTCTGGCCAAATCAGACTTGCTTTAAAGCATAACATTAGCTAAGAAAAAAAAATTAATGTTAATGTGCTGGATATTTATACTCAGATCCCTCTGAAGTTTATAATTAGAAGTCCTTAACTTATGGTAGGGGTGGCAAATATATAGAACACAATGGCCTTATTATCACCTTCATCCAAGGTGAATTCTCTCATCTTCCATTTCATACACATGACAATGTAAAAATAAAATTAGTTAATCCTCATCCTACCACTGCACATAGTGGTAAGTGTAATATAAAAATACAAGATGTAATGTGGGTTAAGAGGAAGGCAAGATCATACATGGTGGGAGTGAGGAAGAAAATCAAGGCCAACAATGGTTTTGTAAGCTTTGGTGACATTCATATTCAAGAACTTCTGGAAATTATTTGAACCTATATTATACCATGCACGTTTTTAATTTAGATCTAATTCTACACAGAAAACTTGGGTTTTTTAAGGAATATAAAAATCACCTATCTTTCATCTTTAAACATACAGACGACCAGTGACACAGATCTGAAAGGATGGGTAGATTTGAGATGAGAGATTGTCTGACTAGAAGGGAGTAAGCAAGTAACAGAGGAGCAAGAAAAGAGAACAGACAGGCAACTGAGGTCCTATGTGTAGAGTCTCCTGTCTTTTATGCTAGTTTATCTAATAATAATCATGCTAGTACTGTTGCCATTATCAGATCATCAAAATGTCTTCGTATCTCTCCCTGTGAACTTAGATTCCATTAACCAACAACCTGTGGAGCCCTGGAGTCCAAGGACCCCAGGATAAGAATTTGGAGGATAAAGACAGAAGGAGCTGAGGACTCTCTTGATACGACAGTCATTGTCATCCCAGCAATTGGCCTCCATTCTTGAAGGGGCCCATGGTCCCAGTCCCTAGCACTTCCAGGACCAACCTCATCAACTCCACCCCAACAGATACTAGCACTACCCAGGCAGTCTCTCTCCAGGCACTGAAATCCAGAGCGTGGGACTCCTCCTCTGAATTCCAGAGTCCTCAACACCAGAAGTGTGAGTCCCAGCTTTAATAGTGCCTCTCCTCCAAGATTAGGTCATGCAAACGCCATCTTCCCTTGTTTTGAACCCAAGCTCTAAACTCAGTATTATAGCTACTTCCATCAGTTTACCTTTTACATTACCTCACTGCTCCCTTTCGTTTTTATTCCTCTAATAGCTACTTACCCAATTCTTCATATCAAATTCTGTTGACATTTTGTGTGGTTTCTACTTTCCTGATTGGACCCTGACTGACCAACACAGCAAACAACTGGTGTTCTCAAGTCACAGAGCTTCCAAAATCACTGACAAAGATGAGCTCATCATTTATCTCCCCCATTCCAACCCTTCCGAGCTCAAAAGGAACTTCTCTTAACTTTTCACACCCACGTCCTTATTCCCTTATCTTCTCAGAAGTGTCCCCACTCCTTTTCAAGGCTAGGGAAGTGGTATCCTTCACACTCCCCCAGGACCTCAACTTATTAGTACCCTTTCTTTTACATCGGCAATCCCCAACTCTCTCACCCTCGATTACTCTTTTCCCAGCCCTTAATTGTGCCATAGATCTCTTCATACTACAGATCAAGTCTGTATCCTCTCTGAAATTTCTGGCAACTCCTCCACCCTTGCTCCTCTTCGCTAATTAGCATGTCCACCACTACAAGTTATCAGGCAGCTCACTGATATGCTGATTAGATCTACATGTCTAGCCCCAACTCTCCCCAAAGTGAACAAATCCACATTTCAACCTCCTGTCGTTACCACAAGGATGTCTCATAAGCACAACACACATAGCCTGGAAAACGAAGTACTGCTATTCTCCTATTCAAATGAGTTTCTATTTGAGGACATGGCATCTCTTCTACTCTCCCTGTCCCCCAAGCTGAAAACGGTCTTTCCCTTCTTTTTGCTCACATTTCATATTAACCTATTCATTTACTGGTTAGTTCCATCGCTGTCAATATATAGTTTCAATCCTTTGCAATGTCTAATCGATCCTACGACCCGGTCCGTGGCCCACATGAAACACCTACTGAGCACTTAGTAAGTGCTAGGATCTGAAGACAAGAGAGGCCTCTGTCACTGCCCACACGAAGGTCACAACTTAAAGGGAGAGAGAGCCATATAATATACATTGGATGGAGAAGCACGCATCTCTAGATGCGAGAAGCAACGCGAAACACTCATCCAATCCACTAATAGCAGTCGCACATTGATTGGTTCAGCGGTACTATCCACTCCTGCAAGAATTCAGAGGCTGGGTAAATGTGCAGCCAGGGAAGCAACACGTCGTCCTCAGCATGCAGCGCAGAGCCCCCGGATGGAGCAGATGCCATGTCTGCAGAAAGAGAACTTAAGGCTCGAGGGCAGAGGTAGTCACGCCGCACTCCACTCCCGGGCCTCCCGCAGCAGGCAGAGGTTGCACGCTCAAGGATCCCCTCAGTCAGGACATCCAGAGCACAGAGCCGATTCCATGCCCTCCACCCCGAGGGAGTCGTTCGAACGCTCACCTGCGATGAGCTCCGAGGACCCGCAAACACCGGTGCGTCCACCCTCGCCTCACCCGCCACGCGCAGCGGGCCTTCCAGAGCCCGCGCGAGGCTGCACACACACCTCTCTCCGTCCGCGACTCTCCAGCTTTTGGGACGCGCACGGGGCCGCCCGGGAGCTCGTCCACAGGGAGTAGGAGCTGAAGCACGGCAGTGAGACCGCGAAGAGCAAGCGAAGTAGGTTAGACACGCGCCCAGCGGCGCGGGAGTGACGTCACGAGGCGGAGGGGGCGTGGCCGGCCTTCTCCAGGGCCCGGGCAAGCTAGAGGTGGGGAGCGTCGCTGCCCCTTCGCTCCTGTCCCTCCTAACCTATAGTATTGGATCCCCGCTTTGACGTCGGACTCCAAAACACAGTGCTACAAGCTCCGGTGGCGGAGTCGGAGGGACCAGGGAGCAGCGCGCGTGCGCACGCCGCGGGCCGCGCGCCGGAAGCACGTCCTCCTCCCGGGCAGGCTCGGAGGAAGTGCTCGGATCTCGTAGGGCGGGACTAGTGGCCCCCGTGGTCGCCATGGCCACTGAGCCCGCGATCGCCGAATCGACTGTGCCGTCGCTCGTGGATCGCTACTTCACGCGCTGGTACAAAGCCGGTAAGTGGGGAATGATGTCGGCTTCTGTTCGGCTGCCTTGGCCTGATCCTGTAGGGACAGTGGTGACAGATCATGAACCACGCTCTTCCTCTCCATGTCCGAAGGAACTGGATTTCTCTGTTCCTTCTAGGCGGAGGGAATGGCAGTTGCACAGCCGTGGAGGCCTGCAGTACAGTCGGGCGCACTCTGGGGCTGGGGTCCCAGTGCGAGTTCAAGGGTGGGTCGCTTGCGGGAAGGTAGTCGAAGGTGAAGCACCACCCCCAAGGAAGGTGGATTGCTATCGCCCTGAGTGCCTGCAAGGATTTGACGGGTTAAGTCCTACAGCAGTGGCGATATTTACAGTGATTTAAATGATCAGGTCGAAAATGGTAGAGGCAGGGACGGAGAGGAGAATTGGGTTAGAATGGAGGCATATAGAAAGCCGAATCTAACAGTTTTACTAAAAGTTGCTAGTATCATATACTTGTCACTTGAAAGTAGATGCCATGTTGTCCTGCTTTGTGTACCCAGTAAATATCAGTGGTGGGAGGCACTGAGGACCCTTCTCTAACCCCTACTTGCTTGCTTTCATTCAGGGATAATAGGTGTACTTATTTTTTTTTTAATTATGGCATACAATTTTTTAGCCAAATTCAGATGACTAACCGTTCCGGTTTATCCAAAACTGAAGGATTTCCCAGAATCTGAGACTTTCAGAGCCAACATCAAGATAGCCCTGGGTAAACCAGAAGAGTTGGTCACTCTAAAATTGACTGATAAAACGTATGCCACTATATTATATAAAGAATGCATTGCTAATGGCACTTTTTCTAATAGGAATTATGAGTGTACTCATTTTAATAAGTGAAGATAAAGCAAGAAGGAGCAAAGAGTTACTAATCATTTAATATTGAATGAATGATTCCACCTGGGCCAGATCTCTTTAAATACCTTACAGGAAGCCTTTATGTATATCTTTTTAAGTAATGAAGGAATAGCAATGATCAGTGTGTATTCAATCTTCATGATTATCTCTACAAACCAAAGAAAACACCACACAGTGGCAGTAAATATTGGTCCAGCAACCAACAGACTCATTCATTCTTCTAGATGTCAAAGGCAAACCCTGTGAGGACCACTGTATACTACAGCACTCCAACCGGTAAGCAAATTGGGAATTTTTAATTATAAAAAAAAAAGTTTCTGGTATTGTAGCCTGGTATGGTCTTGGATTAAAAAAATACTCATTAATGATTAACTTCCACCGTGTTGAAATCGCATTTATTATGAGTTTGGCTGACAAGAGTGAGCCTTTCAGTGCATACTCCAAACAAACTTGATTACCCCAACATCCAAGTGGAGAACCACACCCTCAGTCAGCCACTGCTTGAAGTAACTAACCAGCCTGTGCCCAACCTCAGTGAATTGCCAGGGCTCAGAGAATGGACTAGGGTAGAGGCACGGGTAGAATCCTACACATACAGGGATGCCTTACTTCTCTCTCAGTTGTACCTCAGTTCTACCTAAAGACTTCTAGTACTCTTCCTTCTTCTGGGAAGGATATTCAATCTCATTTTCTCCTATTACTGCATTCCCTTCTACAGTTAAGCTCCAGTAGTAGCCAGAGGAAAATGTGGGGCAATGATAATTTGACTAAACAAATGTCAGTTCATATATTCTTGTGCCAGTAGGAGTACTGTGTGGTATGAGGAAGAATTATACCAGCCAATAACACAGCATCAAATTTTTGCTCCTTATAGAATATGTGTCATCACATTGGCAGAATCTCATCCAGTTCTTCAAAGTGGAAAAACAATTAAAAGCATCTCCTATCAAATCAGTACCAACTGTAGCAGACTTCAGAACAAGGTCTCTGGGAAATTTAAGCGGGTATGTTCCCGTCATTCTCTACTTAAATCTTCAATGTCTTAGTAGTGATAGATCTAGTCAGTCTGAGAATCCAGTGATGTATGCTCAGCATACTTCCCTGACAGTTTGATGTGCTGATTTTTTAAAAAAGGTGTATTTATTTTAGAGAGCACGAGCAGGAGAGGGAGAGAGAGAGAAAATCTCAGGCAGACTCCGTGCTGAGCGCAGAGCCTGATGGAGCTTGATCTCATGAACCTGAGATCACAACCTGAGCTGAAACCAAGAGTCGGACACTTAACTGACTGTGCCACCTAGGCGCCCCTGATGTGCTGATTTTACGGATACTTTAACCCTAGGGATGCCTGGGTGGCTTAGTCGGTTAAGCATCTGCCTTCAGTTCAGGTCATGATAGGGTCCTGGGATCAAGCCCCATGTTGGGTTCCCGGCTCAGCGGGGAACCTGCTTCTCCCTCTCCCTCCTGATCGTGTTCTCTCTCTCTCAAACAAATAAATGAAATCTGAAAGAAAAAAAAAAAAAAAAAAAAGAGTACTTTAACCCTGAAGAAATTCTTAAACCAAAAAATGAGGTATTTCAGGAGGTGTAGGATTTGTCATATTTTCTGTTACGTATCACCATTCCTGTCATTCCCAGGGTGGAGGATGGGGAAGGTGTGCCTTTGAAAGGACAACTTCATACCAATATAACGAGATATTTTGTCTCTTCTAGTTTTATTAAACCAGTATCCTGAGTTCTATAAAATTTAGGTGACCAACTCTTCTTTACCATGTATTTTCAAATGTAAATAAAAAATAAATAAATTCTCAGGTAGTGAAAAAACAATCAGTCTGAAAAAAAATACAGAAAAAAAAAAGAAAAAAAATACAGTATTTGCTCCTTACCAATTTAATACCTTATCTAGCCACACCCTGTAGCTCTACACAGTGCGGGGTTGTACAGGATATTATCTCTACCCTATACAACTTTAGGCAGGATGGACACATTTTATTAGATGATCACACCAGGGACAATTCAGTAACATACTGAAGTACCCGACATACCTACTGGGTAAGGTTTCAGTGGATGATTTAGGTCCTTCATTTTCTGACTTGATACTAAGAGTTTCTGCTAATTTCCCTCACTGTTGTAGGAGACCCTTGCTTATACTCCCCTTTGAGGTTCGAATTTCCCTATTAATGTGCCTTACAATTAATTTTTCCTTGCTCAGGAAACACATGGACTTAGAAAAGTATGAACCTTTCTTAAAAGATAAAGTCTACAGGGGCACCTGGGTGCCTCAGTCGGTTGAGCATTGACTCTTAATTTTGGCTCGGGACATAATGTCAGGGTTATGGGATCGAGCCCTGCGTTGGGCTAGTGCTGAGCATGGAGCCTGCTTAAGATCATCTTTCTTTCTCTGTGTCCCTCTCCTCCACCCCCCCCCCCAGCTTCTCTCTCTTAAAAAAAAAAAAAGATAAAGTCCACAAATTACAAGTATAACAGTTAGTGTTTGTGAAGTTCCTGTGATAAATCTTTGTCCAAAGTAGTAACACTATTGTTACTATTGACAAACAGAGAAGAACCTGCATTTGGAACCCATTAGAGATAAGTTTTGATTCTCAGCACCGCCAATCATTTATTTTCCCAAGGGAGGTGATAAAAAGGGGTCAAAACACTTCTGCTCTTTTAACGTAGACCCAGTGACAGACACACACTTTGGGACAAATCCCCAGCCCCTCCTCCCAAAAGTGAGGAGTCACACTTTGGGAGTCCTCCCAAAAGTGAGAAGTATTTTGAAATGAAGTACCCATGTGCAGATGATTGAAGCCAATGTGGGAGCATCTGTATGCTGTCTGATGCTTTGAGTGCCGGACACCTTGGTGGCTTAGTTGGTTGAGTGTCTGACTCCTGGTTTAAGCTCAGGTCATGATCTCAGGGTCCTGGGATCAGGCCCTATGTCTGGCTCTGTGCAGAGCTTGGAGTTTTGCTTGTCCCTCCTCCTCCTCCCCCTCTGCCACTGTCCCCACCCCCACCCCACTCACAAGTTCTCTCTCTCTCAAATGGATAAATAAAATCTTTAAAAAAGAGAGAAAGAGAGAAATAATGTTTTGAGTGGTAAAGAGGTCATAGAGAATAGCATCTTGACCTCAGATACCATGTTAACTATAGGAACAATTCCTGGGGAAAAAAGTAAGCAATATAGACACGTGTGCCTCAGTTTCCTGGGAGCTTCCTTGTAGACATTAGTCAGAATCTCACCAGATACATCGATAATAGTGGAGTACGTGAAACAGTCGTGCCGTAGCATTCAAACAGATGAGTGTGAAAATGTAGTATAAGGATAATGGGTAAACTATTCTTGTTTGCTATTTAAAATTTTCCTGTATTTTCCCAATTTTCCTCAAAGTGCATTCTTTTTAATTAGAAAAATATCACTGCTTCAAAAAGTGTTGATTGACTCTAATAAAGAAGTTCCTTGGGGCGCCTGGGTGGCACAGCGGTTAAGCGTCTGCCTTCGGCTCAGGGCGTGATCCCGGCGTTGTGGGATCGAGCCCCACATCAGGCTCCTCCGCTATGAGCCTGCTTCTTCCTCTCCCACTCCCCTGCTTGTGTTCTCTCTCTCGCTGGTGTCTCTATCTCTGTCGAATAAATAAATAAAATCTTTTAAAAAAAAAAAAAAAAAAAAAAAGAAGTTCCTTTATCTAGTAAGTTCTAATATAAAAATAAGTTGGGAATCTTAAAGTAACTTTGTATAATATTGCTGTCATACTTTATCATGTTGAATTTTATATTATTGCTTATTGATGGATTTTCCTACACTTTTGAAATCTTTATATCTGGCCATATGTAGCTTTCTCATTTAAAGTTGGTAAAATATATTCTTAATCTTTTAATTAAACTACTTGTTATGTATCTTAGTCTGCTCTTTCCCCTAGAGCCTCTGATGGTACCTGGCCCAAGTAGGCACTTACATAAATGTTTGAGTAAATGGTTTTTCTGTACTTAATGTCATTTTTACTTAAAACACTAGTTCAGGAATATATTCTCTTAGCACACTGAGGACTGGCTCTCAAAGGAAAGTGGACATATACATCACTTAATTACTTCTTCCCTTTTATTATCAGGGGGCACAGTTTCTAACAGAGCTTGCACCTCTGTGTAAGATTTACTGCTCAGATGGAGAAGAATACACCGTATCTAGGTGAGTTACTTTTTAACTACAATTGAGGAGAAACAAAGGAGGTAGTATTTTTCTTCAAAACACCTTTTTTTTAACTAGCTGTGTTAGAGGACGGTTGATGGAAGTGAATGAAAACATTCTCCATGAACCATCTATTCTTCAAGAGAAGGTAAAGGAGGCAGAAAAAAGGGTGATCCCATCCACATACTTTTTATTTGATTTTACACATCTGACAGTACTAAATGTTCTATTTCCTTCCTAGCCATCCACTGAAGGCTACATTGCGGTTGTGTTGCCCAAATTTGAAGAAAGTAAAAGCATAACAGAAGGGTTACTGACACAGAAACAGTATGAAAAAGTCCTGGTGACGCGCGTTCATGCCGCGACAGCTACCTCGTGAGTGTCGCGCGGGATAATGACTCCTCCGCAGCCTGCGTGATCCGTGCGCTAAAGAACCGACACGTGTGAAGCATGCCTCCCACCCCGCCACCCGCAGGGAGGCCTGATCTGCAGACTGAACCTAGTCTTCCCTCTCTGTCTGGCATAACAAGGTTGGTTCCTATTTTGTCCTCAGCCTCCCAGATCTGCCCTGCTCAGGTACCCACTTTGTTCTTTTGCTTTTCTAACAACTGGCAAGCAAAGGATGTTTTTCTGATTAAAAACAAAGCACTTTGAGGAAAATTTGGACAAGACAGATGAGTTTTAAGTAGCAAAATAAAAATAATTTATCCATCATCCTGTAACCCCTTGGTAAATACTACATTTTAACATGCTTCGGTTTGAGTGTTATGGCATGGTTATTGTTTTTGCCTCAATTTTCCTTCAGTTTGAAGTTTAAAAAAAAAACAAAAAACCTGGCCTTTTTTACCCAATGTGCTTCCGAGTGACACTACCAAAAAGCTTAGTGCCGCCTCTGCAGCCCCAAGTCTTTTCCCCTGCAGTCGTGGGGGAGAGGCAGAGTACACTGTCCACCCCTTCCGCAGCTCGGACGGCCTTCCTCTCTGACACAAAGTCGACTGTAATACTGTGGCTTCTTAAACGAGGGATACAGGGAAAGGCTTTGCAATGCAAAGGGCCTTCCCAGCATGGAAGTACTCTGACGCAGAGTAAAGCTGCTTACTGCATACGTACACTGTGGTCGCTCAATCCCACACTCTCGCTACAGGGCAGCCAGCCAAGAAGTTGCTGACAAGTTGCCATAATCCAAAGGCACAGATGCCTTTGAATGGAACAAAAACTTTCACATCATCTAAACTGACAACGGAACTGATTTATGGTTTAAGACTGTCTATTCATTTACACTGAATGTCAAATAGAAGGACTTTTAAAATTGTCATTTTTTTCTTAAAGGCTGCAACATGTGTACATTTAAATATCTCTGTAAATAAAGCAGAAGATGTAATTTAATACAGAAGAAATCACTTTACTTGTAAATTCCTTTGGTTCTCTATCCTCTTACACAGTTGAAGTCATAAGTCATCCCTTCCCCACCCGCAACTGCACTTAAATAAGAGAAGATACGCTCTCATTTCAGGTATGTAAAAGTATTTTGTAAATAAAATCTAAAAATTATTTTTGATTCTCGAGAAAAACTTCCTGTCACTTGAGCGCCAGCATGACAGTCCCTTAAATATACCCCCAGACATGAAATAGGTAATAACTCTAGGAACACCTACATTAATGGTGCTGTGAGCTAGAAACACAAGCACAAACCAGCAGGCCCCCATTTCATGTAACATAATGATTCCTGAAGACATGAGAAAACAAAGACTAAAGATAGTAAAAGAAATATATATTTTACACATAACATTGTCTCACATTGTTCTCCCATTACTTTTGTTGTAATTTTAAAGAATATTTTGGCTTCAGGGAATAAAAATCATGCTTGATAATTTTTATAAAGGAAGTGTTTTATAAAAGTCAATAAGCCAAGTATATCCCATTTTCTCATGAAGGCTTACAGTCACCTTAAGTTTCCTTCAATAAAATATTGACTAGCTAACTGGTAGTACTGTGGTTCTTCAGGATCTTGTGAATATTGATTGTGATAGCTGACCCAGATACCAATCATCAGACAAGCTTCTATAACTACTGCCGTTTGACAACTGACATGTTCTATCAGATTTCAAAATGAATTTCACAGTTTTGGGATACAAGCACTAGCAAGACTTCAAAACAAAGTTATACTATAAGGACAGAACATATAAATCAGATCCTTCAATCAAAGCCCCAACCCAAACAAAAAACAAGAAAAGCTTTAAGCTCTAAATTAAAAAGATGAAAGATGTTTATTTATTTTATGATAAACATTCCAAAGGCACATATACAAAATGCATGATTATTCAGAATTTATTTTAGACATCTTAGTTCCATTGTTGTCTCATATCTTAAATTCCGTGAGTCAGTACAGAGAAGGCTGGTTCAAAGACTTTTTTTACACCAGTAAGATAGGCTTAGGATTCCAGCTAATGTTCAAGGCAGACAGGCCAGCCAGCTATGGTAGAAGGAGACATGAAAGCCATCTCCTAGTGAGTTCCTGGAAGATTCTGTGGAGTGGGCTCCAAGACCCTGCTTTTGGGAAAGGGGGAGATAACGTGCAGCACAACAGAGAGCCTGTGCTCTGAAATGCTTGTTAGAGAATGAACGTGTGCTACTAGCATGGGTGATCTGTGACAGGACAGCAAAGAGGGCAGTCACAATTGTGGACAGAGAAGGACTGAAGAAGAGTCCACAGATTTAAGGAAACCCCTGTGTTCACCCAGACAACTGTATATTTTCTGCTGAAAGTTAGTGTTCTAGATGATAAGCTTAAATAAAAGGAGAAAAGAGGAAATTAAGGTATTTTATGCCAAAGGTGAGCACATTCAAAATAGCTTCTTTGGATCAAACTGTCATTAAGACAGTTGAGATATTTGGTTTGACTCTCAAGAACATTATTAGTGGCAATGTCCCATCATAAATTCACACGCAATCAGGAATGTAGCAACTACCATGGCATTTATTAGTCACCAAAAAGCATCACAATCAGTTTCATAATCAGAAAATAAAGCAAGATTTCATAATTGTTTTCTTTATAAAACTGTTGAATTTCTGAAAATATAAAGGACCATTTACTTTCTAAAAATATTAGTTTTGCCACATGCTGTTCGAGAGATCTGACCCCAAAAGCTTCTCAAGTTTTACCGTCCACGGAGTCTTTATTTGTAACTGAGACCCATCTGTTATTTTCCAACTGAAGCTAGAAAGAGTTAAGACAATTAGTTTCTACTTTACTTTCAAAATAAAAATTGCAAAATTAAATAGTAACTATTTCTTTTGCATTTTTCTAGAAACTTATTTTTAAAAACCTGATTTTCAGACAGAAAAACTATCTTACCTTCTTTAGCAGTTTATAGCAAAGTGAGAGAAGTTGGACCAAAATAGCCATCACAGATCTTGTCTTTGTAATACACTTATCAACCTATAATGACAGAAAGCAAGCAGTCAAATTCTACAAAGAGTACTTCAAAAGACTGTATCTTTGATTTCATTTTAACCAGATAAAATGTCATTGTAGAAATTTAAAGGATCTCAAAAGGCATATGGATTAGGGCACATGAGCAGACTGGAGGCCCCAGAACACAAGTGCAGGGCCTGTTGCCCAGGTCTCCTGCCCACTTCATGGAACCCCCGAAGAATGGATGGAAAATCAACCTGTTTTATTTTGAGCTGTTTAGGCACTTAAAACTCTCCAAATGGTGGCAGTGAACCCCCTACTTTGCAACTTCTGGCACACTGCTTTGTGGGCATAAGCTAAATTCTCTAAGACAAACAACGGGAGCCCCTACTCTGAGGGATCTGTGTCTGGTTAGACATGTGACAACATCAGGATTTAAGGGTAGCTGCTCAGTGTTGTGGACGTAATCATGTCCAAAAAGCTGATTTATTTGGTGAACCCACTGCTCCCTGGAGTCAGTTACAACTACAGATGATAAATGAGTCTTGCAATTAAGGCATGAAAAATGGAAGTAAACTGCCCGTCTGGGGGTAATAACACTCTGAAGAAAAATGGGCTAGAAGCAAACCTGATAGTGTGAAAGTTTCTCACGTGTCTCCCTGAATAACCCACTCTTCCTTTTACCTTTAGAAACACTTGATTTTGCAAAGGTGTCTTAGTTACTGTCTGGAGCTGGTGGCAGAAAGGAATTAACTTGTTTATTTCCAGGAGAAGCATAAGCTTGTCATCATCTTTCAGCTGAAATATAATTTAGGAGGTTATAACAACTCCAACAAAAACCATCTTTTAAACTTTAAATACCCTTATACCTTAATAATATACTCCCCAGGTGGGTATTCATGACATCACCACCAAGACCAAGCAGGCAGACTTGCATTACCTGTTTTGAAAAAACTTGTACACTTGAAGCAAGCTTTAAGCCCTCTTCAGCAAAAACCTAGTGGAAAAGAAAAGTATCATTAGTTAGACGTTTATCTTACAGATCGTTCGTAAGAAATATATTCATGGCTAACTGTCTTATTGAATTTTAAAAGTAAAACCTAAACATAAAAGGTCTGTCATGGAACGCCTGAAGCTTTTCTTCTCCCCAGGAAACACAAATGTTTAACTGTACTCAGAAAGATATTTCTCAGGCCTGATGCAGAATCAGTCCCTGGAGAGGCTCCTCTACACCTGGAAACCTCCAATTACACTGGAGGGTCATAACCATACAAAATAACCATACAAATTATGTGTGGGCTTCTGGAAGGATCGGGGGCTCATCTTACAACACCTCAACTGTAAAAGGGTGATGCATTGTAGAACACGAGGTCAAAACAGAACTTTCCCACTTCCACTAAAATTTGTCACCCATACACATTCCTTAACCAGCCATTTGAGAGGACCAATTTAGATCGGTTCTGGACTATTCACCATGCATTGTATAATTTAGTGAGGAGAACGGGATGATGGCAAAGAACAGTGAAAAATAAGGTTGGACAGATAAGATAGGAATATTTAGGATGATTATTTTAAAATGGTAACAGAATGTTTCAGAGTAAGAAACAGCAGGGGAATAAAGGGTAGGAGTCTTAGCTTTAGGTCACAGCCATAAAAAAGAAGAGAATGGCAAAATGCAAGGGTGGTTTGTGAAGAAAAGTAATGTGCCTTGGTAATGAATTAGATAAAACATGAAGAAGGAAGCAATGCTTTCGGGGTTAACCTTAACACTCTATCCAACAGCCTTACCACCTTGCTATCATTGGATGGACTGATCTCAAGGTCAAATAATCCTTTGCTCCCTTCCTTATCCTTTAAAAGGGAAACCAATGAGTTTTACACGGGATTCTAACCAAACAGAATGACTCTCTTACCCATACGTTCCTCATCATCCCACATTACCACTTTCTGTTTACATCTCTTCCCTTCTGACCTGTAAACCTCTCAGGGGCAAGATCCATGTCTATCTCCTGGACTATCATGGTTTTACAACCACCTGAAAGCTGATGACTCCCAGTCTCTCTCTCCATTCTTGAACGATCCTGACACCAGTCTTTTACATACTACTTGAGCAAAACAAAATGATTGATTTCCGCCCTCTAAATCTGGTGTTCTCCCTCAGTGTTCCCTAGCTCAGTAAATGGCACTACCCTTTACCCTGGTGGTCAAGCCAAAAACCTTTTAAAACCTAAGTCCGATCCTGCCACTGCTCCTCCAGATCCTCAACGGGTCTTCCCTCATACCTGAAAAAAGAGTCAAAGTTCTTCCCGTGGCTACAGAGATGTCAAACCTTACCACTTTCCTTTTGGCTCACTCCATCCCATCCACATTTGCCTCCGTATTTTTCTTTAGACCCCCCCAAGCATACCCCAACATCTCAGGGCCTTTGCACTCTGTTTGCCTAAAATATTCTACCCCCAGATATCCATCCAGCTCCCTCTCATTCATTAATCTCTCTACTCAAATGTTACCCCCTTAGAGAGGTCTTTTCTTGCCACCCTTCTATCAACGCTCTATCTTTCATGATTTTTTCTCTAAATGCTTATATAGGGGCATTGCATGCTTAACTTTCTCCTGCCTACCTCCTCCCACTAGAATGTAAGCTCCAGGCCAGCACTGGCTTTGGTCTGTTCTCTTTTCTCCACAGAGCTCTTCCCCTCAGGATCTGACACACAGTAGAAGCTCAGTAAACACTTGATGAGCGCTGCATGTTCATCAGCAGACAACTCAGTAGACACCGGTTTAATGAATAAGCTCACACAGGAAGAAGGTGACTAGTGGGTTTTCGCGGTGAAATACCCCCTGTGGTGTGGTATGACTTCAAATGGATATGAGCCAAATGGAGCAGAATGAATCCAGAATGTATTCCAACTGTTTTAAGGGAAATCGCTCATTTATAGTTGACTTTACGAAAAAAATATGAAAGAAATATTTTCTATAAATCTTCTGACTCTGATGATAATCATCCTCCCAAGCTAAAATCCCTTCCTGAAGAGGCTCTGGGGGCAGCACATGGGAATGCCAAAGGAAATATTAAAGGTGAGAAAGTGATAGAAATTACACATTTCAAATGTAAGAATGCCTTTGGTTCTAGAAAAGCAAACAAACGTGAGAGTTAGGGAAAGTAATCTTGCAACCCACTTGCCAATCTAATGCCTCTAATGAGGGAGATGAATTCAAGATGGGCCTATGTGGAGTTCCATTGGACACACTGGGGCACAGCGGTGAGTATGTCTGTCTCTCCCTGAATGCCTTAAATTAGCAGGAATATGGAAGGAAAGAAAGAAACTGTACCAAGTACCCTCTGTCTCAAGCCTATGACAGATGCTTTCTCATGTGTGGTCCTCATTTACTCAATATCATTCATCCAATCCAATAATGAAGAGGCCAAAAAGCCTTCCTAGCATTCAGGAAGGTATCCAGGATATGTGTCTGCTGACAGGATATTTGCACCTGCTTGGAAAACTTATAACTTATTGCACATATTGACTGTCAACAAAGCCCATTCTCTTTATCCTTATAACATTTGAATTTTACACAAGATATCCAAAAAAAGCCCCACAAAATGCTACTGCAAGCCCTCTGCTTTTCCACTTTTCTCTATGCAAGTGTGTGCACAGGTAAGCACACAAACATGATACGGAAAATCATTTAGAAAATCTGTTATTACCCACTTTTAGCCCAGAATTAAATTAGTAGCGTAAAATAGAAATAAAACATACCTCTAGTTGATGAATTAAATCCTGGGAAGTTCTCAGCGGCCCCTCTCCTCTGAAATAAAATGAATTATCAAGGACGTGTAAGAAAAAGTTATTGTCTGAAAATTGGTTTCATAAGGAAAGAGTTCTAGAGCATTTTGTGTATTAATAGATCCCAAATTTTGAAGAGTAATATTGAGTAAACTAATAATATTGTGACTTTATTCTTAAACAACTTTATTACTTCTTAGGGCACTTCGAAATTTTTCAGTGAACATTATATATGTTAATTTTATAATGTAAAGAAATTTAATACTGACAAATAATATTTACGTTTTATTTTTCCTTTTTAACAAAGCTTTTTCATTTTGCTTCACAAATTAAATACATGAGATCTGACAATATGTCTTAACCAAAAGGCCTTTGTTACATAATGTTAAGAGGATCAGACCAAAACTCAAAAAACTCTCATTTTTAATTCTAAAACTTTGACAAGGCACGTCATTTAAGTTTCAGCACTGAGTACATAAAATAATCATAGTAATATTTGTGCTACCACTTTCATCAGAACATTCTGGAACGTCAGATTGAAAACTACCAAGAAGAACCAAGACCTCTAAAAACAAAAAGCAAACCATAGCAAAGAGAACAACAGAATGCATTAAAAAGAGCATAAATCAGAAGAAATCTAATAACAACCAATTCTGGCCTCAACATCTGTGACATGTGAACAAATTATTCCTGTTCCCTGATAAACCGCTGTGATCATCAAATGAAATCGTGAAACAGAAACCATTTAAAAACCTATAAGGCTCTGGTAAGTCTGAAATCTTTTTAAGCTAGAAGGCACCAGTAAATCTTAAATATATAAATTATCAAGAAATAGGGATGCCTGGCCGGCTCAGTTGGTAGAGCATGTAACTCTTGATCTTGGAGTTGTAAGTTTGAGCTCCTTATTGGGTGTAGAGAGCACTTAAAAATAAAATCTTTAAAATTATCAAAAAATATGAATTATCATCTATAAATTACTGAGAAATTATATAAATTGTTAAGACAACCTTAAACAACAGCCTGAGGAAAAGCTATAAAATTGCCCAGAAAAACTGTAAAACTGGATATTGTGAAGGTTAACAGATGGGTCTCAGAAACAAGGGGTGCCTGGGTGGCTCGGTGAGTTAAATGTCTGACTCTTGGTTTTGGCTCAGGTCATGATCTCCATAGGTCATGGGATTAAGTTTTCATCAGTCAAAAAAAATTTTTTTGTTTAAAGATCTGATTTTTATCACCATGATATAACTAGCATGTTTGTAGCCAAATGTCAAGATCTGTGTTATTTCAGCTCATCTGTGCACATTTGGTGTGGGTAAACGAAGGAGTTCCATTTTACTTTGTTCTGCAAATTTGACTCATCAGATTTTTAAAAGACAGGAACTAAGAAAAAAAGGTCAAAATTGTGTTAGGAAGACTCAATCCCAGGAGAAGCTTGCAGAAAAACGATTAAAAACGAAGGAAACCACCGAGGAGGAAAGGTGACCCATGCTGGAAAGTATGGGAAAGTATTAACAGATGACTGCAACCAAGGCCCAATCACTCAGCTCCTATCACTTGTTCTGCACCCTCCAGAAGAATTCGCTATCTTGAAAAGGTAGAGGACTTCATCAAGAGGGAAATGAATGCTTCTTCCTCACTTCTGACCTTCCTTTCGTACAAAGGGATCTTCACTAGCCTAACATCCCTCACTTCTCTCAGCTCTCGCACTTATTCCCTCCTGTAGAAGAGTGTGGACATTTACTTAGCTTTTCAGTCTTTTTGGTGACTTTGCGAAAATAAATTGGATGTGGTAGGCCTTTCCTTTCTCCTTTTTCTCTTGGAAGTAAAGCTGCCTTTGGGCGACACCTGCTCTTCTGGGTATTTTAAGAGACGCATTCTGTCCCTGTAGAGTAAGATTTCTGAATTCTAGAGATCATTTTTTAAAACCTACTTGCTGGGGCGCCTGGGTGGCACAGCGGTTAAGCGTCTGCCTTCGGCTCAGGGCGTGATCTTGGCGTTATGGGATCGAGCCCCACATCAGGCTCCTCTGCTATGAGCCTGCTTCTTCCTCTCCCACTCCCCCTACTTGTGTTCCCTCTCTCGCTGGCTGTCTCTATCTCTGTCAAATAAATAAATAAAATCTTTAAAAAAAAAAAACAACCTACTTGCTAGTGGATATAAACTACATCATCCAATAATAGCTTTATCAGTATAAAGGTTACATCCCCTATCTGCCTACTCTTTTGCTTATTTTTTCATTTTGTTCAGAACTTGAGTAGGAAAAAGGGTGCTATTTATTGAACCTCATTGCCCACACAGTTGTGGAGATCCTAGCTACTCTAATTGAGCTTTTAAGACTCCAGATGAGGGGTGCCTGGGTGGCTCAGTCGGTTGGGTGACTGACTCTCAGTTTCAGCTCAGGTCTTGAGATCGAGCACCACCTCAGGCTCTGCTCTCAGAAGGGAGTCTGCTGGAGATTCTCTTCCTCTCACTCTGCCCCTCCCCCCACTCACAAGTGCATGTTCTCTCTCTCTCTCTAAAAGAATAAATCTTTAAAAGAAAAAAAAAAAAAACTCCAGATGAAATAGATTACATTGCAGAATACTGAAACAACTTGTAGGTGTGAACCACTGCTGATAATATTTTCAAAATCAGAATGAGTAGGAGAGGAGCCATAACATTAGAGATAGCAAGTATTTTCCAGGTTTCCAAAAATAAAAAAAGACAGATTTCAGAAAGTTAGTGAAAAGTTTAAAGTCATTCCTTGAGAAAATTCTAGAGCAGATTATTGAGCAGATAACTGATAAATGTTTAGCAACATGGAATTACTATACCACACGTATAGATTATTTTAACAGAAGATTGTGGAATGTAATCAACGTGGACTTCAATGAGGCATTTGATTAATAAGAGTCTTGTAATGCAGACAAGACAGAGAACGTAGGTCATGTAATAGTAAAGTTACGGAAATTCCCCGCTATCTAATGAATACTGATTCATGGAGATTTGGCACCCTACTGAGGTGGTAGTCCTCATGGTTCCACTCTTTGATCTGTATTATCTAATCAATTATTAATCACTTCCATAAAGAGTTAAAGGCATGTTTTCTAAACTTACTGATGCTGGCTAGGAGAGAGAATGATACATAGAAGGACAAAAATCAGAATGCAAAATTTTTTCAAAACTATGAAAAGAACAGGACACAAACCTGGAGGGGTTATCTTCTGAATCTAAATCCTAATTAAATAAATGTCTTCTTGTTGCATTCACTCAATTATCATAAGAACTTACAGTCTTTTTTACCAAATATTTGAAATTGACTTTAACCTATCAATGATTTAACATGAGTTTTTCCTTACACCAAATATTTTTAAAATGATTTAAAAGGATCAAAGTGTAACTATATTTACCTAGTAAATAAATACAGAGAATAGGCCATACTGGACATGTTCCGCCCATTTCGAACAATTTCATTTTCCTGATCCTCCCATTTCTTGATCTCACAGTTGGCATCAGAGGTAAGCAAACCCAGCTTAAGTCCAAGCTTTGCTATCTTGGCTTGCTCCTATAAAATACACATTTTAATCACCATAATATTGTCATTATTGATATAAAAGGAAGATTGGAAGTAAGACTGTTAAAAGAAAAAGGTCTTACCTCAGAGTCAGGCTTGTCTGACTTTAATGATTTCGGGTTTGCATTATTCTATGACAAGAAAAAGATTAAGACATCTTAAAAAGCAGTACAGTTCATTGTGAGGAAATGCAACAGTAATAGAAAGCATAACAAATGACATATAATAAAATTTTAATTTAAATATTTTCAGAACATACTTAAACTATATTAAATTAAATTGAAACAAACAACTAATTGCAAAAACTCTTCCAGCATGTGAGTTCAGCTTTGAACACGTAAGTAGTTAGAAACTCGGGACCAGGGAAAGCAGTTTACATCCCAGAAGGACTTAAAGACTTCCGCGGTCTTCTCAGAGTCCAGTAATTATGCCTCCAAACATTCCTGGCCCCTCTGTTGAGTTATTTTTATAAAATGATGTCCTAAAATTAGCCACTATATGTAGTTTTCCACATGTTCCTAATGTTATAACTCTGGAGCTCAATTCCTTTAACCAATTTGCCCTTTGAGGGCTAAATCTCAGCACCCTAGTGTCACTGACATCCCAGGTCCTAATCCTCTACCCCAGGCTGTATACTAGATTATACTTAGAATGTAGCACTTCGGGGTGCCTGGGTGGCTCACTGGTTAAGTGTCTGCCTTCGGCTCAGGGCGTGACCCTGGCGTTCTGGGATCGAGCCCCACATTGGGCACCTCCGCCGGGAGCCTGCTTCTTCCTCTCCCACTTCCCCTGCTTGTGTTCCCTCTCTCATTGGCTGTCTCTCTCTCTGACAAATAAATAAATAAAATCTTAAAAAAAAAAAAAAAGAATGTAGCATTTCATATTTGAATCAACATATTGGATGGGCCCCTATTTTTGAAACAGCAAGTTTGTTTCTGTGTAAGCTATATGGAACTCAGAATATAGTTCCCCTAGCAGAGGCGAAAACATCGCAGTTAGGTTACCAGGCTACCCAACAGATGCCTATTTCCATGAAGAATAGTAGGGCGCCTGGGTGGCTCAGTCGGTTAAGCATCTGCCTTTGGCTCAGGTCATGATCTCAGGGTCCTGGAATCAAGCCCCACATCGGGCTCCCCACTCAGTGGGGAGTCTGCTTCTCCCTCTCCCTCTGCCCTTCCCCCTTCCCCCCACCCCATCCTTACGCTCTCTGTCTCTCTCAAATAAATAAAATCTTTTAAAAAGAAAAAGAACTGGGGCGCCTGGGTGGCTCAGTTGGTTAAGTGTCTGCCTTCGGCTCAGGTCATGATCTCAGGGTCCTGGGCTTAACCCCCATATCGGCCTCCTTTCTCAGCAGGGAGCCTGCTTCTCCCTCTCTCTCTGCCTCTTCCCCTGTTTGTGTGCTTTCTCTCTCTGTGTCAAATAAATAAATAAAATCTAAAAAAAAAAAAAAAAAAAAGAATAGAAACCACTACCAATAGCAATGTTTCTTTGAAAAATATATGCCGAAGCTCTCAGGAAATGGCAGCTCAGGTTGGCCATTCCCCTCAATCTGAGGTCTGGTGGGAGCTCCCCTAATTGGGGCAGGAGTTCCAGAATGGCCGAGGCTAGTGAACATAAAGGGGCAGGAGAGGCTGGTAACCTTAACCTTTTTTTTTTTTTTTTTTAACATTTACTCAAACCATAAACACACACATATACACACATTGAGGAGATGTACACTAAGTATAAATTATAATACAGTAGAACAAAATACCCTAGCTCCTTTAGCTAAAGAAACAGGTCATCATCAATGCCTTCGAAGTATATGTATATCTCCTTGGTTTTTGTTTCCCTTCTTATGACCACAACTTGATACTCTGACCAGCTATTCTGTTACCGGTTTCCCTGCAGAACAGAAGAGCCTCAACGTTTCCTTTTTCTTCTGTCTCATGGTTTATATTTGCTCATTGAACATAGCCCTTTTGAGACATTCTAATGCTGCTTACTATAGAAGAAATAGGACAGAAAATGAATGTGGGGAAGCTATAAAGCTACACACATGTTCAAATACAAGCTGCCCCTTATGTTCATTGGCAAATAGAGATGATCTGTGATCTCTCTGGCCCCTCCTTGTGCAGACGGGCACATCACCTGTATCCTCCTCCTCCGTCTGGTAGACTCTAAAGCGACTGATAAAGCACTGAAGACACAGCCTCGAGGTGTTGAGGGTTTATTTTATTTAGAATTTTACACCCTGTCTTATTTTTTTTAATTCAGTTGTGTTTTCATTATTTTTATTTTTATAAATGATTATTATTAAAGTGTTTCATGAAGAATGAAAGGCAACTGCCTGAAAAGGTACAGAAACCACCTTCATATATGTCACCACGCTGGCCATCTAGTGGACACTATTTTGGAATGCAGTCAGATGCAGCCATTTCAGTCTCAAGTTTATAATTTGAGTTCTGAATAAAACATTCCAAAATGTACAAAACTCTGCTACTTACCATTGGCTTTGGAAGTGACAGGTAGCCATACTTCTCTCCTACAAATAACACATATAACTTAAAACAAATTTTCTATTAGCGCATTTTCTATTATTCACATTTAATTTTTTAAAATATTAATTAGGAAGGTTAGTACATTAGTTTTGATAATTTAGTCTATTAGTTACACGTGTTTCAGAAACAAAATCGCAATTTGGGGAACATGAAGGCTGTCAACAGTTGTATCTCTAAGGTACCTGGTCGAACAGTCTCTACCTCCCCCAGCGTAATGGCAGAAAGGCAAAATACCTCAGTGCTGTTTACTTATATTTACAACAGGCTTCATTCCCGGTGCACTTTTACAGCCGCCTGCCTCTAGCGACACGAGATGCTTCTTTTATCAGTACGGGTTATCAGTGCTTGCTTCCTTTTCTGTGACTATCAAACCAAATCATTTACAGCTAAATTCTTAAAGTATTCTTTCAGTCAAAGAGAGCAACCCTAACATACAAGATAGGAAGATGAAGTAAACCAAATTAACAGTGTCTCGGCTGTGAATTAACACACGCAGGAAGCACAGTAACTGAGGAAAGGTAGACGACATGTGATGCCCACTTCACCCCTGTGCTGCTTTCATATTTCAAACTTCCGGATTATGTATAAAGTCAGGTTACAATGGACGGTAGATTGTTTTTAAAGCCTAATTTGTTAATAGGGGAAAGAATTCACGATAAGATTGAACAGTAATTGTTTCTTGATTTCAAGGAATGGGAGTTTGTTCAGCTGTAATATGTTAGGTAGAACCATATGAAATTGCTGATATTCAACCACTTTGATCAACAAAAACAGCAATTTCACACAGTTTCACCTAATGAGAGTAAATACAGTGTAAGAGCACTAAGTCGTACACTTTCTTATAGAATGACTGTTACATGAACAGCATGAGCCTGTTCATAACATATTTAAATTTTCATCTAGAACTGTGCTATTGAATATGGAATCCACCAGCCATGCATGACTACTGAGCAACTGAAACATGACAGGTCTGAATTGAGATGTGCTGTAAGTATAAAATACATACTGGATTTTGAAGATTTAATATAAAGGGGGAAAAATGTAAAAGACCTCATTAATAATTTTTAAGTATTGATTATAAATGGTAACAATATTTTGGATACATTGAGTTAAGTAAAAAACATTGAAATGAATTTCACCTGTTTCTTTTGAAATTTTTTTTGTGCCTCCTAGAAACTTTAAAGTACATATGTGGCTCATCTTACATTTCTGTTGACCAATGCTGATCTCAAAAATGCACTGTCATTACAGGTCAGCCATTGGTACTCGGTAATAGCCTTATGGTTCAAATAATTTCTTTGTAATGTCAGAATTGTAAGGGAATTTTATTAATGATTTTCTGTTCTCAGAATTGTGAAAGAAAAATAAAACTTAACGACATGATTTCCAGGCCTTACCTCCTAGCCGTGATATAAAAAGTGCCTGATTTAGCTGTGAAAGATTAATAGAAGACTTTAAGTCATTTAGAACCTCAAAATTCACGATATATCTTAATTCAAAGTTCAAATCCTGTCCATAATATCCCTAAAAAGTGGTCTTAATAAGCTGCAGAAACAAGCATAATCATTACTTAAGCATAATTAGCTCAGGTGTGAGCAATCCTGTGTTATCTACCCTTGTGATACTCCATAGTGCCTATGACCCTGAAATGTTCACATTTACTCTCCAAGAGAAAAAAAAAAAAGCCACCTATCTTAGTATCTCTTATTTCTCCGAGAAACAACAGAGTTAAAGAAACCAGAAGGCAGGGAGAAATAAATGCAATGAAAAAAGGAGCCTTCATATGATCTGGTTTGCTGGCATTACCATCACCAATTAATCACTGGCACGTCCAGTCCCCGAGGCTGTCTTACAGCTACTTTGTTTTGCTCTCTATTCCCATCATTTAGTTGGACTCAGAATGCTTTGCATATTTGAGGATAATTGCAAAACTGATCATTCTTCAAGATAGCTTTTCCCCAAATGCTCTGCAGGTAAGGTTGTCCCTCTTTCCCCCAATTCCAATATAAGCCAAGTTTAGTTGATAATCATAAAAAAAAAAAAGTTGATAAAGATACCAAAAATCATTAATCTGAATCATTTTATAGCTGTTTTTTTCCATACAAGCCTTATTATTGCCACTGATTCTAAGCAGAGCGAATCTATTGACTCAGTTATGTTTAGCTCTTCTATCAAATTAAAAAAGTGGCATTAACAAACAATTTCTATCTCTGGTGAAAACATGTTATAAACATCAGAAGTAACTGGAAAAACAGGAATATTTATGGGGAGAACATAGTCGATATTTGAAGTATAAACCTGTTTTCAAAGCACTGTTTTCACAGGAGTATCATAAACTTAATACTCCCAAAATCCTTTGTCTAATATTCCCTAAATCAACACCACAACTGCACCATCTTTACTTCTCACCTTACACCTCCAGAGGGACTAAGTTCAGGGTTAAGCTCAAGAGCCCCTTTCATCTGATGGGAGTACCTAAATGATCTCTTACGAAAACCTAACTGAGAAATGCTGCCTCATTTTCACTACCCAGAGCTCTTCTGCATCTCTACAAACTAAAGCTAATTTCCCAAGGACAGAAAAGCCTCACTATTCCACTAAAGATGTGCTATATAATTCCCCATTAGACGTTCCCACAATCAGCGTTTTTGATTCTGGAAGGAGCTCTATATGGCATGATCAGAAAGATCATGTCCCCAGACCCACTGAAAATGAATCGCTAACTACTGAAGGAGAGGCGATTATGAGCTAACCACAGGAGCAGGATTGGGGTATTCTAATCCAAACCTAGTCGTCATGCTCAAACTCTCCCTTACCTCTACATTCAATTAATCACCAAATCCTACCAATATGACCTGTAAAATTCTTCTTAAATCAGTCTTCTTATCTCCATTTCTACTATCATCATCTCATTCTCTTGTCTGGATGGGTCACTCCCTTGTATCAAACTCCATGTTCCCCAAATAAGCTCTTATCTATCCATAAGCATGTTCCTCTTTCTATGCATCCCATTTCAGTGAACAGCACCTTACACATCCAATCAGCCAAGTGATAAAATAGGCGCAGAGCTATGGAACAGGACCATTAGGGACATCCCTATAAAGTGAAGCCTAGTCATATTAATTCTAAGATGGTTCAAACAGAACAAGAGAAATTCAGCCTCTTTCAAGGAGAGATAGTCTACAAGGTGTGAGAAAAGGCTTCTTTCAACATTTAGTTACCTAAAATTACCTCAAATTCTAAATGCTATGATTACATATTCATTATTAAGGGAAAGTGGAGTCTTTCTGATCTGTTCCTTTCTAATATGAAGACCATGGCATCCCAGGAGGGTTGGGTATGAAGGTAGAAATGGATGAAGAGAGAAAGGCAGGAAGACAAGTATTGATTTTTGGGTTCTTAAAACAACCCCAGGAGGCCCTATTGTGAAATTTGCGTGTCTCAGGGTAAGGGGGACAATGACCTAGCTCTGAGTCCCTTTCTCATTGCTTACCATGTTATTTGCTTTAACTGGTGGGTTAAACGATCCTTGCAAATATATCTGATAATTTTTCTAGTAATGAGAGTCAAGATATTCAGAGCAGAACAAAGGTAGCTAGAATACAGCAAAGGCTTTTCAATAATAGCCATAACATGAGTTATAACAGTAGCAGAGAGAAATCAGGATCTGAAGAATACACTCCGTCCTTTGTATGGAAAGTAATGGACAGGTGCAAGGTAACAGGCCAGCCTGTCGTAATAACCATACAGAACAGGAAAAGCAACACTGTGACACTGGACTCATTCCAATCAGTAATGGCTAACCCAGAGTTGGAATTCTTTGTCAGAAAAGCTGTTCTTATGAGCTTAATGATAAAAGTCGGGACAAAGAAAGGCAGTACAAGAAATCAACCAACACTATCTCAGTTAGCTCCACATAAGGATCCTTCTGAACAGCAAGATACTTTACCAGTTAGACAATGGATGTACCATTGATCGAGGCAGCAGAGTTTCCCACCTACAGAGGAATTTCTTTCAGCCCTAAGTTAAGGTAACCCTGATTTTTTTGAGGATAGGTTATCCAAACCTGGAGAAGAGACCATTTACATAATACCCAGCTTGAAAGTAAAAGAAACCACAGTGACTATGTGGTCCAAACATCAAGTATAGGATTTTCTTGTTTCAGCTCTAGTCTATCTGTAGTGGGTGCTAGTGCTGAGAAAGACAGGGAAGTCACTTTCTTCCTTTCCTAAACAAGTCCTATAGCTAATGACCATTCTTCAGATATTACCTTTTAATATATGCAACTTGCCTCACATAAAAATCCATGTGCCTATAAATACTTTATAAAAGCATCAAAATGATAAGCCATTTAGACTAGCTATCACAGAAATCTTTAAATGTAAAAGCATGGTAAACATTTATTATACTTTACAAATTATGCTACATTTACAAAGTCTATCTAATTTCCTGATTTTTAAAAGCAAATCAACGATTATCCTAAATAGGTATTTTTAAAAATATGAAATGTTTAGATGTTCAAGTCAATAAAAATAAATATGTAATTTGATGTTATAGTGGCTTAAAGGACACTTTATTTTAAAAAAAAACAAGCATGCTTGACACCAACAGAAGCCATTCAAAGGGAAAAAAATACATGAAAACACATAACCATAAATAACAGGACGCACTATACAATGGAAAATAAACAAAAGTCCCAGTTGTTATTAAAATAAAGAATAAAAATGACGCCCTCCTATACATTATGCAGTGCTATTCTACATGTTGTAGAAATACCAGTGAACTTACCCACCACAGGAAATTTTCCAAGATTATGTAGTCATCAAAGAAAGAGATTCCATCCAAGTGGAAGGAAAGCAATTCAAAAATCAAATAACTACATTCATTTCATTATGAAGTTAGTAGAATTAAATCATTGAATAAGTGTATTACAGAAGAATTTTTGTACTAACATTAAAAAACAATTTAGATAAAATATAAAATGACTGAATTTCAATAGGAACTCTAGAACATTATTATTAATTCAAAGAAATCTACTACACTGTTGTACAATAAATTGTACTGTTTACATACTACAATAAGGAAGGACACACAACGTTTTCACAATTTTTCTGTGGGAGATATGTTACTACAAAAATAACCCATTGGGTTATAACAAGATAATTCATTTTGCAACTGAGGTTTGACATCAAAAATCTAATAGAGCTAATTAAAATAACAATATATTTAAATATGCGGACAGTTTCTCACCTCGTCTTCCTTCAAACACGTCGTTGATTTCTCTTAGCAGTGTTGACATGTCGCCAATTTGTGATTCCCAAGCTTCACAAAATACATCTAGGTTTTCTTTAGCAATTTTACTAGATGGATGCAATGTCAATGTTTCAGCGGCAGAAATTATCTAATGAAATACAACACACACAGGTGTCCACTTCAAAATCTTAGCTCTCAACATCATATTGGAGACCAAACTTAAGCTGTACTGTTCAACCCAACAACTATGAAGTGCTTTCCACACATAAGTGCCATGTGGGCCAATATGGAGACACACGCCACAAAACTCACCGTTTCTTTGAATCTGATCCACAAATAAACAGCATGCATTATTACATACAAACCTTTATTGAGGGAGCAATGGTCTTTATTTCAGGAAAACTGTTTCAACAGAGTTATTTCCACAGCAGAATTCAAAGAGTTATACTCAGACAAGAAACAGTGTAGTGTGCACTGTCGCACAAGAGATAGGGCAGTGGCTGTGGCAGAAGCAGCAGTCACAGTGTAGTGGTGCTGGTGGCAGTAGCAGGACCGGCAGGAGTAGTGGGAGTGGTAACAGTGGTAGGTGGCTAGTAGTATTGGTAGTGGTAGGAGTGGTAACATACACACACACCTATGAACACATGGCAGATACATTCTCAAGATACTGTCTTAGAGGCTTGATCTACACTAGTATTAACCTTCAGAAACACACAAACAAAATACATTATTCCCATTATGGAAAGAGGAATGGAGGCTCAGGGATACCAAGTAACTAATACACAGTTATTCATTCATCCTCTCTGTGCCAGGCACCGTACCCATGTTCCAGGAGCTGGGGAAACAGCTGAGTGAAACAGATAAAGACGCCTGTCTCCATGGGGCTCACATTAGCATGGGGGGAGACATACAAGTAAATGATAAGATACTGTAAATTATGATAAATTATATGTATAAAAATAAAGGGTAAGGAGGAGAGAGGGTATTAGGTGGTCACAGAAAAGGTAGCATGTAAAAGCAAAGAACTAAAGAAGGCCAGTGGGGGTGGGGGGCACAAGGAAATCTAGGGAGAGTCGTGTGGGATAAGGTGGGAGCACTTCTAGGGTGGTCAAGGACCAGCCAGTAGGCCAGTGTGACTGGACTGACATGAAAAAAAGGAAGGTCACCAGATGCCATGTGATGAGGAACATACACAGTAAGGACTGGACTTTACTGTGAGACAGGAAGTCACTGGAAAGCTTTCAGAAGACTGATACGGTCCACGTCATGCTACCTTAAGGGAATTTGAGCTACATGCTCCTCCTGCATGGGCAGAGTCACATGGGCACAGGGCTTGACAAGTAGGTGGCAGCTTCATGTGCAAAACAAGGTTCCCCATCTTCAGGGAAGGTGGGCACATGGGCTCACCAGAGAACTACAAGCTAGATTTCAGTGTGACTCCCCTCTCCACCAGGAGCCATTGTATGCTGTACAAACTGTTACGCTGTGCCCTGGATGGGATCTAACATCCTAAAGGAAATATAAAAATGACATAGCTAAAGTAGAGATGTCCAGAAATAAATACAAATTATCCCAGAGGCATGTTCTATTTCCTTAAACGATCCCTTTGTGAGACAGATGGCAAAGACTAGGAGTAAAAGCTAAGGCTATGAGAAAAAAAGTGCTTCTCTGGTTATGGAAGTTGACAACAGGCTCTATCACCATCCTGGGGCAGAAAGTATGGTTATTCCTAACATCCCTGCTACAATAAAAACAGTAAGTGAAGAATTACAGCCAAATAGCAAGCAGGGCTTGAGGAAAGCAAGAGCTGATTGCATATGGCAGAGGAGTCAAACCCTTTAATTCTACTGATATACATTTAAAGCCAAGGCAAATAGGATGAATCTCAAGTAGACAAGTAAATATGAAAACCTTGGTTTTTCTTAATAAGCAGAGATCCTCTGGTTACAATAAAATGTTTAGCAGATGATCATTGCTAAGGGTCACTCATGTACTTCCTCCTTCCATGATAAGCCTTTGACACTGTTCTCTACAGGGGAGCACACAGCCCTCCAACATTCTACATGCTTCTGCTAGAGGACACAGGCCACCATGGTCTCTAAGTCACTTGTGCTATTCTCAACTCAAAATTCAAGGGCTCTGCATCTACAATCTAATACCGCAGTTAGCAGGACGTCCTTTGGCTGACCATGATAAATGGAACAAGAACACCTGGTAAATTGTATTTTGGAGCTTAGACCTAAAAAAGAAAGGAAGTTCTGCCCCTCGCTTTTCTCTTTAGATTAATTTGACAGGGACAGTATTAAATGGGATATCAATGTTTTAAAGGCTCTGGAAAATTATAAAGACAAAGTTATATTTCAGAAAATTCAGAAAAAACTCACAATCCTTCCAAAAAAGCACAAGACCTTTCATTTCTACATATTCCTATGTAGTCATTTTTTTTTTTAAGATTTATTTATTTTTAGAGAGAGAGAGGGAGCACAAGCAGGAGGGGTAGAAGAAGAAGAAGAGAGAGAATCCGGACATGGGGCTTGATCTCAAGACCCTGAGATCATGACCTGAGTCAAAACCAGGAGTTGGACACTTAACTGACTGAGCCACCCAAGCACCCTTCATTTTCTTATATACATAGGTTTTACATAGTAGCAAGTATACAAATCTGTATCCTGCTTTTATCATCTAACATTTTAACAACACATCTTTCAATGTTGCTAATTCTAGTTATAATTATTATTTTAAGGTCATAATATACTATTTGCCTAACTTAAGATAATTATTTTGCTTCCAACTGAATCTTATAAGTAATGCTGTAACAAACATTGCTTTAGTTTTTGTTTTTCTAATTTCCTTATGTCCTTGGGAATCCTAGGTCAAAATATGTAAATATTTTTATGGCTTGGTCCATAAATGGTAACTTAACTTTTTTTTCAAGGTTTTATTTTTTTTAAAGGTTTTATCTATTTATTTGAGAGAGAGCATGTGTGGGGGAGAGGGAGAGAGGAAGAGGGAGAAGCAAACTCTCCACTGAACAGGGGGCCCAACATGGGGCTCGATCCCAGGATCCTGAGATCATGACCTGACCCGAAGGCAGACGCTTAACTGACTGAGCCAGCCAGGCGCCCCTAAGATTTTATTTTTTAAAGTAATCTCTATATTCAATGCAGGGTTAGAACCCACAACCCCAAGACCAAGAGCTGCATGCTCACACTCCACTGACTGAGCCAGCCAGGTGCCCCGGTAAATTACTTTTCAAATATGGCATTACAGCCTGCACTGCAAACAGCTCCACAGAAAATAAATATGAACTAGGACATCAATTAAACGGGCCAATCTCCAATTTTGCAGATGAGCAGCATCAGCATGGAATGTCAGCTATGTTCTGGCACACTGTCAATGACAATTCCATAATCTTCTTCATGACTCTCGGATTTGACCTCTCGTTATGCAGAACCATGTACATCTTCCTTCCACACAATTTGTTTTGACACTCAGACAGGACATAATATAAAGGAATGATCTGCTATTGATCATACCTGCTGGCCAGTCACCTGAAACGTCTCCTCTGCATGTACACAGGTTATTTCAAGAGGTTCTGTCCCAGATATATGACGTAACAATCGACAGACCTATGAGAAAACATTTCT
The DNA here is from genome assembly GCF_023065955.2 of Ursus arctos. Lineage (NCBI taxonomy): Eukaryota > Metazoa > Chordata > Mammalia > Carnivora > Ursidae > Ursus > Ursus arctos. Next base: position 37,563,618 of record NW_026622852.1, read on the forward strand.
ACAGTTCAACCCCCATGTTCTCAATCTTCGCAATACAGGTTTTCATTTTATAATTAATAAAGGAAATAAAGCCTTACACGTAAAACTTATTAAAACCTTATTAAATTAAACCTTATTTATTAAATCAAGTTGTACATTACTTAGAAGATTATTATAATGCTATATTGGTCACCAACAGATTTTCTAGGAATAAAGCAGGAATACATAAGGGTAGAGCATATTGTCTCTCTGTCTCGCTTCTTATCTGATTATGGCAAGCGGTCACAGAATATTAGAACCAGAAGGAATCTCTGAAAGGATCTAGTAAGTGCCCACACATTGTACGTATGAAGAAACTTCACTCAGAGGAGTGACTTGCCCAAGGTCCCTCAGCTATACTGTCAAGCTACACATTCTATCAACAAACAACACTTCCCCTCGGGGTCAATTAATTAACACGCCTTTCACTGGAGATAACACTAGATTAGGCAAGGCTGGTGTAATGATAAAGAGCCTTTATCAAAGAAAATTACTGAAACTCTTGAGACTTCAGACAGAAAACATTTTTTTCACTTAAAATATTTGCTGCAGGATTCCTATAAGTAGCAAGTTTGCTTAAAGTCATAATATTTGGTTTATAAACGTAACGGCACTGGGGCCAGGGAAATTAAGTGAAGGTGATCAAAAGGTACAAATCTCCAGCTATAAGATAAATATGCTCTGAGGATATAATATATAAGACTGGAATTAACAGTACTGTTTTGTATACTTGAAAGTTGCTAAGACAGTAGATCCTGCAAGTTCCCTTGATAATTTTCTGTAACTATCTGAGGTGAGAGATGTTAACGAAATTTATTCTGGTGATCATTTCAGAATATATATGTATATGAGATCATTCTATTGTACCCCTTAAACTTACACAATGTTATATGTCAATTATATCTTTAAAAAACTATTTTAAAAAACATAATCATCAAATCTAGTTTAAAATGGAGATGTATCTACAGTAATTTTAAGAATGCTCCCTAGCAGTTTTCATATGTAAGCAAGTGAAGGAGAGGAAGCTAGTCCACTTAGTCTAAAGGTTCCTTGTAACCATTAGAAGGAACCTTCTAACCGTTAGATTCTGACTATCACAAATCCTTGCGATTTGGTGAGCCGGGCACAGCAGGTAATATGGAGACAGCGCTATGGTTCGTATCTGTGCCTTTGTATACATGCTGGCTATACCTCATATACACAAGTTATACGTAGGTTAAGTATGTGTTTTTTACTAAGAGATGTCTGGTGTTTTCAATAAGTGGAAGGCTTAGAATATCAATTAATAATTGAAACTATAGCAAAAGTGGCAGGTGAAGCACCAACAGAGGTTTGGGCAGAATAGAAGAGGTTCAGAGGAGGAATACCGTGCTGAATGTCTTTTCTTTGTCCATCCACATCCACTCTCCTTCTTCTCAACCTGCTCTTTGCCCTGGGAGACTAACATTTGTGGTCTCCAGCTATGTTTGGCCAGTGGGAAGCCCCAGCAATAGACCAGCAGGAATGCAAAGAGTAAGGACCTTTACTCTCATGCTCTTTCCCTGCAGGGTTGCCTTGGGCTGTCTCTGCATCTAGTCCTGAAATCAGAATCTCTCAAGGTGGCTTTCTGAAAGACTCTATGCCCTTCTGGTTTCTAGTAACCACTCCTTTCCCCGATTAATTTGGGCCTATGAGCAGTACCAGCTCTGCTATCACTAACCCCAATTACTGCACTCCCATGGTCCTCCCCCAAACCCTGTCTACACAATTGTAAACAGCTCCTTTATTAAAGCCTCTTTAAATTATCCTAATTCAAGTGTGCCATCTCTTTCCTGCTGAGACCCCAGAGATTCAAATAGAAACAAGGTCAGACGATGTATCTCCACCGCTCCACTCCAAAGCCTAACCTCTCTGAGAGAATAAGGACAAAAAGATTAATACGTGCATCTGTGGGTTCCAGCATTTTTTGTTGTTTTGTTTTAGAGGCCAGATTGTTGTAAGAATAGAACAGATAAACATTATATCTTTAAGATTCCAAAGGAGACAGATAAAATGCTCATGTAAGTTACCCAAAAACTCTATTTGTGTTAATATTCCCTGATGATGGTATGGCTATCAGGAAACCACAATTTCTTTAACAAACGAACCTATTACTCACCTCAACAAGCTGCTCTTTCTGTTCAGAGAGTTTACAGGCATATTCAGCCAAACCTTCTAAATTTCCTTCTACTCCAGTAAGTTTTAATGCTTTTAGGACCACGTGATCAGCATGGGATTTTAACAGATCTGCTGCCAGCTGGGTTGCTGTCCTGTGAAGCTGCAGATGTGGGGGGTGAAGGGCAATGAAAGAAAGACAACAAACAATCAGGTTTTGTCATCAAGCACCTCACAAGCACTTTAAAAACAAAAAAGGAGCAGTCCCCACTTGATCCACTGAGAGGAAAGTGTACAGTTCCTGTGGTAACAGTGGAAGTTGTGCAGCATGGGGGAGCTTGTCAGTTCTCCCAGCGCAGGAGTGACATGGACATCTTCTGAGTCCCCTCACGTTGGCAGAACTGCTGTCTGCAAAAGATGAACTGCTCAGCTAGTGTGGAGTGGCCAGTCCCTTTCTCATCCTGCTAGTAACCAGCTCTCGCCCATACAGCTTCTCTCTTACTTAAGAAATGCTCCCACTACTCTAGAAGTGAGTAAGAAACACAACAGTATTAAGAGGACGGTATTCAGAGTACTACGAGGAAAATCAAATGGCAGTTCATGATCATTAAGGTTTTTTAATAGACTTTTGAGAAGGTATTGATGTGAGATTCAATCAGTTAGGTATTCAACACAATTTTGTTAGATACCTAGATCATGGCAGACCCTGTACTAGAGGCTGGACATAGACAAGTAGGACATACTCCCTTCTCTCTGGGGGGTTATAGCCCATCTGTAGTTGCTATCTAGAACTTTATCCCCCAACTCTTGGGTCACAGGATAAATGACAGACAAAGGGTAACCAAAACCCCGAGGCTGTATTTGACTTGGAATGGATTTTAAGCACGGCCCACCCTTAGCAGATAAATCTATTAACTCCAAAATCTTCCCTTCATCCTGACTTTTGTTTAAAAAAAAAAAAAATGATCTGACGGGTTATTCTGGGGTTCTCCAGGAAGAGATCACTTTTAATAACACTGTTCTAAGGAAAATCTGACTTTGAATGAAGCCTATTGAATGAAGTGATTTTTTTTCCTGGAAATAATCCAATGTCAATTCAAATTACAGGACTTTCTATAAAATTAACAATAGAGTAGTCCACATTCATGCAATCAAGTGAAAATAATTACAGTCAGAAACAAAGACATTAGAATGTACTTTCCTTTGGAAACTAAATGCCACATAAGAATTTTAAAAGATTTTATTTAACCATCAGGGCCTTAGAGAATACCTAATGCCAGCCCTTTATTTTATAGACTATGAAACAGGTCCTTAGAGACGGAGTGACTTGCCCATGGTCACGTAAATCTCAGTGATTCTAGAGACAACTTATTACCACGCCTAAGGGAGGAAGGGTGAATAAACCCAAAGTTCCGGTCTGCGCAACGAACTGACAGCAGCTTTATAGACACTAACTGCCTTAATCCTTATAAAAATTCTTCTAGGTTGATGTTGTTACACGCATTTCAGAGGTAAGGAAAATAAGCTGGTGGGAAGCAGCTGAGTCTGTCACCAAAGGATTTTATCCTCTTACTGATAGTCAAATTTTAACAATAATCTAGTTAAAACTGAATAGGCTGGAAAAAATGGATAGGCTTTCTTTAAACCAAAGAAAACCATAACATCCTTCTATGTTTAATAAGATGTTAAAATGAAGGTTTCAACAGAGGTCCGTACTAAGTAAGATGCGAAACAAATCATCATGTATATAATTTATAAAAGAAAACCAAAACCCAATTCCTTTCTCTTGAACCCTTGAGTCCGCAAAAATATAAAAGAATAGAGGAATTAGAGGTAAGGAAGCTGTTTGGAGAGCGGATAGGTGCTTACTGAGTGCCTCCAGTGAAGAGGAAGCAGGGTGGTGTGGGAGTTGCAGTGAGGAGCTGGAGGCCCCACAGGAGGGCTTCTGAAGAACACACTCAACCATCCAGGAGAGACAAAGCCAGCTTAAACAGAGCCCAAAGCATCCTGTAAGGGCACCAGTTTCAAAGAACTTTCCACCTCCCCACTTCCTCTCTTCTGGCCCTGAGCCACACCTGGCAAAGATCAGGAACTGAAGCTAAGGGCGAGCGGGGAAAAGGAGGAAAGGTATGAAGAGACCAGAGACCACACCTTTCCCAAAAGCCCTAGGTGGGCTGGGGGCTGGGGAACAGGGGTGAGTCCTTCACTGAATGACTACTGAAGTAGCAATTAATATACTGGAGAAAACATTCAAATTTTGGAACTGAGATTGTGTTTCATGACCTAAAGCAGGTACTGGCAAACTTACTCTGTAACCAGAGAGGAAATATTTTAGGCTTTTCAGGCTGCACAGGGTCTACTGCGACTACCCAACTCTGCTGTTGTGAAAAAACAGTAGACAATACGTAAGCACATGGGCAGGACTGTGTCTCCCGAAACTTGACTTACAACAGACAGCCCGGCTGTAGTTGGCAAACATCTGACTTAAAGTGACTATCAATTACCTAAGAGTGATTAAATAAGTCATGAGAGGGAGACGAACCCTGAGAGACTATGGACTCCGGGAAACAAACTGAGGGGAGGCGGGTGGGGGAATGGGGTAGCGGGTGATGGATATTAAGGAGGGTGTGTGTTATGATAAGCACTGGGCTGGGCGTTATACACAACTAATGAATCATGGAACACTACATCAAAAACTGATGACGTACTTACTATACAGTGGCTATGAACATAAAAAATAAAAATAAAAAAATAAACAAGTCATGAGATGGCCAAGTTTTGCAAGAAGCAGGGAAATCTCAGCCAAAAGAATAGTTTAAAAAAATCGATTATATTAAGGTTATAGTTTACATACAGCAAAATGTACCAAGGGTACAGTTTGATGAGTTTTGACAAACATATCTACGTAACCACCACCACAATCACTATTTACTACATTTCCATTATCCCCCAAAGTTCTCCCATGCTCCTTTGCAGTAAATACCCCCAACTTCTGCCCCCAGGCAGCCACTGATCTCGTTTTTGTCACTACAAATTAGTATTGCTTTTTCTAGAATTTCTTCTAAATGGAATTATATATATACACACCCACTCACACACTCTTTGGTGTCTGACCTCTTTCACTGTTATGTTTTAGTGATTCAGCCATATGATTATCTGTATCGATATTGTTCCATTTTATTGCTGAATAATACTTGTTAGAGTGATACCAAAATCCATTTATCGATTCCCCTGTGGATGGAAACTTAGACTGTCTTTGGTTTGGGGCTATTATAAATAAAGCTGCTATGAGCATTCATGTACAAGCTTTGAGAAGGATGGCACTAAAAAAATGGGGCTTCAAAAAGGAAAGCCATCTTCTGGGCACACAGACGTACTAATATTAATGCATGTCATATATACCATTCTACATGAAAATTAGTAAAGCATTAAAGGAGGCTAAATGTTGGGGCGCCTGGGTGGCACAGCGGTTAAGCGCCTGCCTTCGGCTCAGGGTGTGATCCCAGCGTTACGGGATCGAGCCCCACATCAGGCTCCTCTGCTATGAGCCTGCTTCTTCCTCTCCCACTCCCCCTGCTTGTGTTCCCTCTCTCGCTGGCTGTCTCTATCTCTGTCAAATAAATAAATAAAATATTTTAAAAAATAATAAAAAATAAAAAAAAAAATAAAGGAGGCTAAATGTCAAACTATACTTACTTCTTTCTTAAGTTCATTGAGACTGTGACTGATTTTCAAAACAGTGAGTTCTAGTTCTTCAGCAATACTTTTTGTTTTATTGTTTTGCTGAAAATTAAAAAAAAAATATATAGTGTTACATCATCTTTTTAATCTGGTAATTCCAATTTTACTTAAACTACAAATTATAATAAATGTTTAATATCATTCTGTGAGTTATTTAAAAAGTAGATTTTAAAAATTCACCTATTTATGGTTAAAATGGAAAACAGAATTTTAACTATCTAGTTATATTTTCCCATTCTAACTATAAAAAGATGAATTTTTAAAATCTCATTTCTTTAATAAATTTATCATGTCTACAATGAATCTATTTTATCTTCTGCCCAGAATGTTCATCTCTTTGCTCTTAATGTAGTTAAAAATTAAAATCCTATTTACCTCAAGTCTCTACATAAATGTCTCTTTCTCAGAAAGACCTTTTCAGATCACACAATCTAACTTACGCCCTCTTCTTACCCATTCCAATCTTTCTCTAAGTAATCATTCTAGTTTACAATTACATATTTACTTTTTAAATATTTTTGTTTAAAGTCGATCTTCTCCACTAGGCCTTGGTAAGCTCCATGAAGGCTGAGATCCCATTTCTTTTGCTCACCAATGAATACACAATACCTGGCACAGCAAATGGAAGAGAGTAGGTACTCCGTTCTTTGAATGGATAAATCAAAGTCAAATGTCAATATCTTCAAGAAGTCTTCTTGATTCGTCTCCCTAAATATAAATTCGCCCTCCTTCAAATCCCCGCAACACATGGTCTGTACCTCTGGCAGGACATTTACAAAGCTTTCTGTACTTATTTTACCCCTTCCCACACTTTTCTCCATTGCAAAATTCTTGCAGGCAAAGATTTTATCTTATTCGTCTTTAGATTTCCAGTGCCTGGCATATAAAAGGCGCTCAGCAACAACTGCTGAAAAAAATGAATGAATGAACAATATCTCTGGCGTGCAGACTCAGAGATCTGAGCACTTGTGAAATATGGGAAAGGTGCTAACTGCAAATTTAAGTGTTGACAGACTCGGATTTCCAACACAGAGAGCATTTCCTCACAGAAGCTCTTTATGTTGACTGTTGGTTTTAAAAATTTAATGCTGAAGCAATCTATACTTCAGATTAGATATCACATAGATATGTCAAAGTAGTCACAAAATATTGCTTTTAGCTCTGACACTCCACTTTAGGTTAATTCCAGTTAATATGAGCATTTGCACTGTCATGATGCAAAAGAATAGGAGAGAAATCTTGATTTATATCTACTCTTCATTCATAAACCAATCTCTTTACAAGAAAGTCAACTGCTACTTCACGCACTATTCTCAGCCACATTCGCCCCTCTTCATCTTTACTGCCAAAGCTTCTGTTCATAGCTCTCAGATTTGTTCCATCTATGCTGTACATTGTAAATCACATTAAATACTTTTTTTGACATACCTTGGGTCTAAGAAATAAATAAATAGTGTAGGGGCCAGAGTCTCAAGCCTCTACCTTCTGATTTTGTAACCACTCTCTACAAGAGTCTGGCTACACACTTTCTGTGTTGTCCCACTCTGTCCATCTTTTTTTTTTTTTTAATTTATTTTAAAAAAATTTTAAGTAAACTCTACACCACATATGGGGCTCGAACTCATGACCCCAAGATCAAGAGTTGGATACTCTACCATAAGCCAGCCAGGTGCCCCCAGCTCTGTCCATCTTTACCCTTCTGCCCCACATAACCCCCCAGGCTGTATGTGCACCAGCAGTCTGCCTCTGAATGGCTGCTCACGATCTTAGACCAGGAATCAGTGCATGGGTAAAAAATCTTTTACCTGCTTGCTGGATCCACCCTGGCCTTCACTGCGTCTAGACTTTAGTAAGTCATCTAAGTTGTCATGTTGTGTCTGTAAGGGCGCCTGGGTGGCTTAGTTGGTTAAGTGTTTGACTCTTGATTCCCTCTCAGGTCATGATCTCAGGGTTGTGAGATCAAGCCCCACCTCAGGCTCCACGCCCAGATTTTCTCTCTCCCTCTCCCTCCCCTCCTCCGTTCCTTCTTTCTCTCTTTCTCTAAAAAAATAATAATAAAATAAATTGGTGTATCCGCTCAGCACATGTGAATGGCTCCGGCAGTAAGATTCAGGTGACAAGAACCTCTAGTAGGGGTCAGCTCCTCGGCTCTTCACTCTGAAGAAGCATTTTGGGGAGGAATTTCCCAGAAGTGAGTTTGGTGGACGAGTGGGGATTATGGGATGAACTCATGATAATGATGGTGGTACAGAGTCTAGGCTTGCCAGGATGGGAAATTGAGAAACAACAGGCCTAGAAATGTCAAGTACTGTGAGCGCTGGATGGGAAGGAGGCTTTGGGCCAAGAAGGAGGGAGAAAAGGGATGAGATATCCTTGTCCCATTCCAGACCACATTCATACTCCTGATGATTATGTTAGCTTCCGCAATTCTCAGAGCTTTAGGAAAAAGCTATTTGGGGGGATTTACTTTGACGAGAAAAACTTCTTACACTTTGAATCCACACAGAAAGTAACTGCTGCAGTTCCAGTCTCGCCTGGGTTGACAGTTCCAAGATGCGTTCCCTGTGCTCATGGCTGGTGTAGGCAGAATCAGTAAAGTCCTCGGTGCGCTCCAAGATGACTTCCAGAGTCACAGAAAGATTCTCTTTTGACTGAAAATAAAGATTCTCCCGAAGAGCTTCAATATTCATCTGAGAACGGAAAGGATATCCATCCGCATGAGTCAATATTCCCACCTAAACAAATGGGCTGCAATTTCTAACAGTGCCCAGAGACACACTAGCAATTTCTTTCCCTATCTGAGGGCTCCAGGGAAATACCACCTCTAGTGAGGACTCTTTTCTCCAGGACACACAGCTTAAGAGCCCCCAGCGGCCATGCAGAGATTCACTGCAATAGCTGTTAATACAACAGTCCTATGAAATCAGTAAATCCTAAGACAGAAAAGCATCATCACGTAGCAACCGGCAGGAAAATGAACCAGCCCGCAGGTAGAGAATGTGCATCTGAGAAAATGCTGAGGCGAAGTCCTGAAAGACGCTCCACCCAAATATGACCCTGTGCTGAGCCCAGGGGGACAGGGTGTGGAGGGTGTGGGTATGGGAAGGGCTGGGAAAGGCACCAATTGTTCCTTCCTTAATTCAGCAAAACTCTCCTAGTCACCTACTTGGTCTCCCCACATTTTGTCTTATGTCCCCGACAGCACCTCCCTGACCAAAACCTTCTCTACCATCCTCTATCATCTTTCTGTATCATCTTTCTGAAATGGAAAGCTTCTGATATTGCCACCTCCCTCTAATTGACTCCTCACTACCTATAAAATTAAGCTCAAATTTCTATTGCATAACACAAAATCCTCTAGGGTCTTGATTTTATAGATCTTTCTGACAGTCTGTCTCACCACCCCCCCAAGTTTCCAAACAACCTTTCACTTGAGCCATCCTGTGCTCAGAGTTCCCCAGCTGTGTGATGGACAGGTATTCACTAGTGCGTCTTTCTCTGTCAGCTGTCTAGGTGACACTATGCCACTTCAGCTGGCTCTAACCTCTCACCTGAGCAGGGTCACAGAAACAACCTGGGCCAAGAGGCGATCCAAGGTGATCTGAGGTGATCCAGGCGACTGTGCTCACACTGAATGTGCTGATAAGAATAGCTTACATTTGTTTAGCACTTTAAAGTCCTTTCACAGACAGTCTCAAGTTAATCCTTACATCTGACCCATTTTCACAGGACCCATGAAAATACTAAGATTTGGAAAGGTCAAGAGGCCACAGTGGGTCTTGCTTCCCCTCCTCCTCTTTGCCCAAGGTGTCTCCAGTAACCACCCTATTCTAGCTAGAAGGCATTTTATTTTTAAGCTAGGAAAGAACATGGATAAGAGTGAGGTATGGAATTGACAAGGAGTATCTGAGAATTTAGAATTTAAACATTACAACATAAAAATCAGTCATGTGGACCACACACCATTTATGTAAGGTTTTTGATTCTCCCCTTTGAAAGAACACAAACATGCTTTTAAACAGCAACTGAGTAGTTTTTTCAGAAGTCATGCATTTATATGGTTTCATAAGATTTGTCCACATATTCACAGTACCAAGCACAGTAAAATATCCAGTTTCCGTCTACAGATTATCTCTTCACCAGTAAAAATGATAAGATGCCAAAAAGATACCCATTGACGGAGAGACGGAGTCTACTCATAATAACTCTGCCCTCCAGAATGCCTGATGGTGAAGGGTCAGCAGCCAGAGCAGCCGGCAGCGGCCACGGGCACGGCACTGCCCCGAGTTACCCTGGAACCCAAGTGTAGCACCAAGAAGCAAAAGACTTGGCTCTAGTCCTGTTTGTTTCCCTAATTATCCTTTAACCCTTGAGAAGACATCTCCCCCTCAGCCTTTATAAAAAGAGGGGATTAGAAAAATAATCTCTAAGATCCCTTAGGCAATAAAAACTCTAAAACAATGACTGGTCTTTGTAGCTTCTTTCCCCTCAGAGAGAGATTTAGGGCAGGACCGGCAGCATACAAGCAAACCCACAGGCATAAACTGAAAGGTCGTGGACTTTGGATTAGTGTGTCCTGGTTCTAAAGGGGGGGGGGGGGGGGTTCCACCACTTTCTAGCTTTCCTCCTCAAAAACATAATGATAACAGTACCCACCTAAAGGGAAGTTAGTTTAAATTAGATAATATTCATGAAGACAACCGGCCCCTAAAAATAACTGTTCTTTCCATGACTTTCTTTCACCCCATGTTCCTACCTAAGTAGGAATTAAAAAGATGGAAGGAATGCCACCTCGTTGCAGCCCTTAGCCTATTAGATAACTTCCAAGGGCCCTAGTCTTCCCAGCTGTTAAATGAGGTGTTGGACTAGATGATTTGCTAGGGCCCTCCTCAATCAGACCCCGCTCTGACCCAGAGGGCAGCTTCAACAGCTCTCTGACTTCCCATGAGAAGTTCTGCCTGAAAACGGGGTGGATTCAGAGTCAGACTGCTTGGTTTCTAATCCTAACTCTGGCACTTCCTCACTAGCAAATCACTTAATCTCTATTTCTCAGTCTCCTCAACAGTACAGTAGCAATAGTTCTTATAGGATTTTACATGTACATACATTTAAAGCATTCAGAACAGGGTTGGCACAGAGTAAATGCTCAACAATACATGTTAGCATGTATTAGTGTTCATTCTAGATTGTAATTAACATGAATATTATTATTACTAAAGTCTCAAAGTATCCACCCTAGAGCTCGGGGGAAAAGCAGGGATTCCAGCAGAAACAATTTGTCTGTCATCAGCCACGGATAGCACAGCACTGCTCAAAAGACTGGGCAGGGAACACCTTTCTGAACGGAGGACAGGAGGCTTCCGCTGAACCGTGCAGCAACACAGGGCCAGGGTAGCTACCATAATCCCAGACCAACGTCCTCCATACAAACGACACTAAACTAAATGTTACTGAATATTAAGTTTTTACAGAGTAGCACTGTCTTACAGAAAAATATCCGCTTTTGGGAAGCATCTATCCTAAAATATTATACCAAAACATGGATACTACGTCTTAAGATGTTCCTCTGCTACGGAAAGGAAAAAAATATATATATTCTCTCTATTCTTACCTTGAATTCTTTAATTCCAGTAAAAATACTGACAGATGAAATGTCAGTCTCTCCACTTGGTTTGCAGTCAGTCACGATTTCAATCACCTTATCTAATGCCACTTTCATTCGGTCAAATACTCCCTCTTTGTTTTTATGGGCTGATTCGCAGTTGGGATGCCTGAGACATGTCTTCAAAACAATTGAAAATTTTTATTTCAATAAAAATACCATACCATAATACACAAAATCTTACAGAGAACATGTCATGCTAATAAAAATGGTTCTTTACCAAAATCTCCTGGGTCCCTGGCTCACTCAGCTGCTTCTCCTCACTAAAAGTGGAAGCAGGATGAGTAAAAAGCGATAGCAAGGTTAAGTGAAAAAGGCAGAGTGCAAAACTGTATCTTTATACTTCAATAAGTTCACTTAAAATTTGGGGGGAAAAAACTATCTTCATCATGATTAAAACTATTTTAAAATGTTGCCTTCCATGTGCAAAAACTAAAAAAGAATGAGGACACATGAACACATGTTCTATGACAGTGGATATATCTTTGACTTTTTAAAAATGATGTGATGTGAATGCAAGCTGCTCAAAGGGCCTCAGTGTGAACACAGCCCTGCAGGCGAACTCCGGGGCGCTGTTTATGTGGCTTCGCTAACCCAGCCTAGAGTAAATACTGTGAGCAGAAAAGGCAATTCTCAATAAACTGCTCATGAGCTGTTGACTAGTTTATTCTTGAGTTGTACCGACTTGCTGGCCAGCTGCTGTGTGGAATCACCAGCGCTCAACAGACAATTTTGTTAAAAGTAGAATAAGGAATTAGAAGTATGAATTTACAGAATAAACAAATGAAAGGCTGGATTAATACTCCACTGTTACTTAACAGATTCTAACTTGCCTCGTTTTTTCGAGAGTACATGTGTTGGCTCCCCGACGAGATTGGCAAACCCTGCAGGCAGTGACCGTGTGTGACAGGCCCCGACTCACGGCACCTCACACACCATCTTCTGCTCAGCTGCTCCCGCAGCGCTGACTGGCAGACTAACTGCGGTCTGGAACTGGGGAAGGAAGTTAGCCTTCTTGCTAAAGGATAACTGAGATTTGACCGCTGTAGCCTATGTTCCAATTTATCATGTTAGTCTTTTTAAAAATGTAAAACATATAAATTAGTTGCATTTAAGCAGGTAAAACAAAAGCGTCCCTACCTTCGAGGCTGTGAGAAGCATCATTGTACATTTTTCAAGGACTGCCCTGGCTGCTGCCATTTTTGCCTTTTTCTTCTCGTCTTTCAGATCCTAAAAATGAAATAAAACCACTGAGAAGTCTAGGATCCTGTAAACAATTTCTTGAAAAATTATTTATGCAACAAGACTCAATCAATTAAGTAACAGTGTTTAAAAAGTGACAAAGTGAAAAAAAAAACCAGGATAAAGTTTTATAAAATGTCACTGCTTTGATCTAAATACATCAACACAGGGGCGCCTGGGTGGCTCAGTCCGTGAAGCATCTGCCTTTGACTGAGGTCATGGTCCCAGGGTCATAGGATCGAGTCCCACATCGGGCTCTCTGCTCAGCAGGGAGCCTGCTTCTCTATCTCCCTCTCTGTGCATTCACTCTCTCTCTCTCTCAAATAAATAAATAAAATCTTTTATAAATAAATAAATCAACACAATGTGTGGAAAGAAACAGGTGCCGTTATTGAGGGCAGCAGAGCCAGGGACTGAGAAGGAGCAGGGGGATGCCTCGCTGCTCGCACGCTGGTGGTCTGCACACCTGACATCCTCGTGCCCACGTGGATACACCTCACTCCTGACCGGAAACAACCATCCTATGCTTTACTCCGTTAAGAGTGACCTGTTTATCAAGCATTTTTGGGCTATTATTTCCTTCCACTTAGATACTTAGATGTCTACTCTTTCAGAGACCATGTCCGGTTAAACTTAACCAATATGCTGCTCTGAAATATTCTTAAGATGTTTCTCGGGTCTATCATTTTCTCCAACTAGATTATGAGGTCTGGGGCAGGCACCATGCTTTGAATTTTTTTCTTTTAGTTGCTCTTCATAGAGCCCTTGATAGAATATGTGCTATTACAGAAAGTACCTAAATATTGTGATCAAATCTAGAACCCAATACTCTCATAATAATTTGATGATGGCCATCTAAATCAGAGGTCAGCAGCCATTTTCAACAAAAAGCCAGATAATAAATTTTTCAGGCTTTCTGGGTCAGTGTCTGAAACAACTACTTAACTCTGCCATTGCAGTGTGAAAGCCACGCTGAGACAATCCATAAACAAACTAGCATGGCTGTGGCCCAACAAAACTTTACTTATGGACACTGAAATTTGAATCACACAAAATTTTCACCTGTCACATTAGTCAGTCTTTCCATTTGTGAGTTGTACGCCATACACGACACCATCTCTTGTATGGTGATAACAAATGAGTGAAAAAGATGCCATCTCAATCTGTTAGAGGGCTAGTCCACAGGACAAAGAGAGGCCTCCATAAAACCCAGATGGTCCAAGAAGCACTAGGTGAACCATACAAACCAGCCTGTCACTTTCCAGGCCAATACCCATCTTTCAACTCCAGCTACAGCCAGGAAAGTTCATGGCCAACACGAAAATGATAGCCTATGGGACTATACCAAAACACCTCAAGGGGTCCCTTATTATATACCTAACCTGCTGACAAGATGAACTCATGCATGAATACCCCAACAAAGAAAAGTCAACTCTAGATATAATATGGTCTTCTATCACCCTAAATTTAGGGGCTTATAGTCTAAACTGAGGAACAAGACCCATAAAGAACTAATATCACAGTGTAGGTTAAAAACTACAGGCTCCAGGAGCGCCTGATTAGCGCAGTCGTTAAGCATCTGCCTTCGGCTCAGGGCGTGATCCCGGCGTTCCAGGATCGAGTCCCACATCGGGCTCCTCCGCTGGGAGCCTGCTTCTTCCTATCCCACTCCCCCTGCTGTGTTCCCTCTCTCGCTGGCTGTCTGTCACATAAATAAATAAAATCTTTAAAAAAAAAAACAAAAAAAATACAGGCTCCAAAATCAGATATAATGAAGTTCAACCTGCTAGATGAGTGACCTTGGGAAAGTTTATTATCCTCTCAGGTTCCATCTCCTCAGGTGTGAAACAGTAGTAACAATACCCGCCTTATAGGAATGTTTTCAAAATTAATGAGATCATGTATATTAAGTACCTAACACACAGCTAATGCAGATGAGTAATGGCTTGACTTAATACTACTGATTCTAATGGAGAAAACTGACAGAAATAGGTAATAACAGAATAATACGTAACAAGTTACAAAACAGATATACAATAAAATACTAACAGATTATATATGATGACTCAATTTATTTGCCTGAGCCCTGGTAGAAGAGGTATTTTCCTAAAAAAGCAAGTATTAGATCTGAGCCCTGAAGGCAAATATGACCTTTTCCTAGTCTGTGTGGTGAGAACATATTTAACTATCACATGTATGCAAAAAAAAAAAGACATGTAGATTTACTTACTTTATCCTAGCTCCTTTATGAAAGGCTTTCAACACCAAGGTTATAAATTTAATAAGCAAATAAACCAAGATCATGCCTCCATCCAAATGAAAAAGTATGCATGTATTTGAAAATGTTTCAATGCGGTAAACACATACGTTTTGTCTATCTCCAGTTAGATGTGCAAACTCCACCATTTCATTTCCAAATTGACTGAATATTTGGACAAACTCTTGAAAGCTATTCACTTTCTCTAGTCTTTCCATAGTTGCAAGAACCTGCAAAACAGAGAATATTTGATTGTCAGGTGTAGAGATGAAAGAGACTGAGATGTCAAGGCTGAATAGAGAGGACAAAGGAGAAACTCTGAATTCTAGGCGAGAGCTGAGGAGTCGTCGTCACAGGGGAAGACAGGGAAGGAGGAGCCCAGAGAAGCAGAAGCCCATCCAAAGGTGAGAATCATCTAGCGAATAATTTGTTTTTACGATGGGGAGACCTGAGCTTACTTGAAAATTAAAAGGAAAAAGAGTACACGAAACACCTCAATATACAGGAGAAGACATCATTTATGTAGCAAAGTCTGGAGAAGGTGAACGTGTGCAGGAAAGAGGTAATCAAATCTTCAGAGAACTAAGGAGACAGGGAGGATAGAGGTAATACACAGAAGCCTTAAGGTTCAGTGAACCAGAACTGGGGGGAACCTCACTCTTCCCAAGAAAGTGGAAGGAAGGTCACCTGCACAGTGAGGAGTGGAAAGGAAGGTGTGGTGCTTCAAGAGCAGGAAAACAGTTTGGATCAGTCAGGAATTGCCTGTGTTGAATAAATTAATTGCCAAGAGCCTTTGGGCCGCCAGAGGCAAAAAAAGTGAGAAACCTATAGTAGAGCCAACAGACAATGTTAGGTGTTTTCTTGATATTAAAAGTAAAGTAAATAGATGAGAAACATATTTTCATACTTTTCTCTAAAATAATAGTACTGGATTAGCTTTCGTCAGACCAAGATAGGTAAAGAAAACACAGATATCCTGTGTTTACGTTTGAAAATGAGGATATGATGGCTGTTTGGCACGTTAATCCGCCCTGGCAGCTCAGGAAGTCCAGGAGACCAGCACAGATAAGACAGATTGCTACCACTGGGCAGAAACCATCTTTCAAAGAGAGTGGGGTTTTTTCCTATCACTCCGGCACTGCCCGATATACGTCTCCAATTTCTTTTTCGCCTGAAACTCACACTCCTCAATTCACTCAACACCCATCAGGTAGTTTTGTCCTAAAACTCGGTTGAGACAATCCCTTCCCTGGCAGATTGCCCTCCTCCTTGCCTCGGGAATTATCCAGGGAAAGAAGTGACTGTCCACACCCTGGCTTCCCCGGATGATGGGGGAGCATGACCATTATCTGAGCGACTGGAAAAGTTCTAGACTGGGACAGTTTAAATTTATTCTGTCAGCTTTATGATATTCATAATCTCTAGGGATGCTGCATACAGAAATATCATAGTGTGGATAACTGCGGTTTCAGATGACTGAATTTTTTTCTTAAGCTTATAAATTATTATCCTCTGACTCTGAAAAAAAAAAGGTACTGAGGAATTTGGTATTTTTATTAATTAGGTGTCTACTACATACATTGTCACGGGTTTTGGCTTTTCTTCCAAATTTGTACACATGAAAACTTTCACAAATAAGCCTCAACAAGTAGATAACAATTTCCTGAGAAAAAATACTATTTACATGTAAATGGTTTAGACTCAGCACACACATTGTTTAGGAATTATAGGTGCAGAAGAAATATCACTTTTAAAACTACAGACAACTAGAGGTATAAAAAACTGAAATTGACAAGCATTGCCAAATTACCCGTAATTAACCTAAAAAACACTTTTGAACAACCCCAAAGACACAAATATAGAAACATGAGAAAGACAAGTACCTTATTTCTTGATGTTATTATCTGCTTAATGACTACTCGGTCTGCCAGCAACAACACTTTTGTCACTGAAGAAAGAAGTAATCTTGCAGCCTTTATAACTCCCGTTTTATCTGTAAAAATTGTGATCTGGCCATCAGATTCTGGATGATTCAAGCTGCTTATATCTGTAAGTGCTGCGATTGTTTCTCCTAACAAGAAAGGCAAGGGTGAAAAGTTAATTGGGAATAAGATGCACTTCAATTAAAATCCAGACTTTTCTCTACTCTTAAAGTAGGGAATATGCTCAAGTGGGTAGACACTTGGCTCTGGAGTCTCATTTCAGGAAGAAGAAACAGCTTCTGCTTGATGAGCACAAGGATTATCGTATGAGGCTCTCTAATGACAAAATAATGGCACGTTCTTAAGAACTTTGAGAAATTTGTTGCCTTCACAAGTTCACAAAATATTTTAACTTTTCCTCCAGTGATATGGCAAACGACATGATCTAAAAAAGCCTTCTTCTACTGTAAGACCAAGTAAGAGAAATCCTAAGAGCTAATAACCAAAGAAGAACCCCAAGCAGGGAAGTAAGCAGATGCCAAGGCTCTGGCCTGGGCTGAAGGGACAGAGGGGGTCTGGGGCGGGGGTGGTTGTCACTGCCCATCTCCACAGCCTGAAGAGGTTACGGTTTTTATGAACACCCACGGAAAGAAGACAAAGCTTTGGACCCCTTGGAAGGCATCCTCCGTAAAAAGGGGGCCTAGAAAAATCATCTATAGGCAAAGGGAAATAATATGCAAGTTTATCTGTTGGGCAGCCTGGGCTCTGAGTGGGAAAACAACAAAAGTATCTCTCCTGAGAACTCAAGACATAGGCTGACCCTGAGGCTTGCTGTTTGAATTTATACTTCTTATGATGCCCGGCATAAACCGTTCTACCAAATGAACGCCCAACCCTCTAGAAAAAGTCTCTTCTTCACTATCAAAATGTTGCTGTCAAAATGCTTTGATTTCTGTAATAGCAATTATCCATCAATAAAACAATACAAATATTTGTTCTCCTCAAAAATGAAGCCAGGCTGTAATTTCTTCCAAACTTTACTGCTTAACTTAACAAGATTTAAAAAATAAACTTTCCATCATCTTGCAATGTTCAAGATAATTTTTTACATCCTAAATAAACCTCAGTGCATAATGGATTGATTTCTCACAAAAACCCCTTTGTCAATATTATTATATATATCCAATAAGGTATCAGCCCATAGGCTAAGGATCTTGAGTAAAAGTACCTGAATTTTAATGGACAGGTCACAAGGTGTGACATAATGAAATCAAGATTTAGGATCAGTCTGGAGAAAGGAGAGACTCAAAGTCAGGGTACTACTCAGGCAGCATTTCAATTGCGGGTATGGAGGAGTAAGGATCTTGCAAGGCTGGTAGCTACAGGAATATAAAAAAGACGATTTGGGAGATACCAGGGAAAGAAAATGCAAAATTGGTACCTGGGCAGTGATAAGAAAAAGAGAAATGTAAACAATGGCTTCAAGGTTGTGAACCTAAATCACTTTAAAAAAAAAAAATCAGAAGGGCACAGAAAGGAAGATGATAAATTTACTTTCAGACAACAGGAATTTGAAACAACACAGGAAAACCCCCCAAAAGACAAGCCTGTAGATATGGACTGGTTACCTATCATGACAACAGCTGAAATTCTACTAATAGAGGAAGTCTGTGGTAGCCAGCCTCCAAGATGGCTCCCAGCAATCCCAATGCTTGTGTTGTCTCCTCCTACATCATACTAGGGTTGGTATAGCAGAAGTGATGGTATGTCCCCTCTGATACAGGTTTTTAAGGACACTAAGGTAGCCATCTTGGTTGCTCCCTCTCTAAGGGAAGCCAGCTATCATGTTGTAAGCAGCCATTCCTACAAAGAGGCATAGATGAGGAGAAACTCGGGCCTCTGCCCAAAAGCCAACAAAGAAGTGAAGCCTGCCAACAACCATCAGAGAGAACTGGAAAGCAGATCCTTCAGATAACCACAGGCGCAGCAGACACCTTGAGTGCAACCTTGTGAGAGACACTGACCCAGACCCCACTGGCTAAGCCACTCCCTGATTACTGACCCTCAGAAACTATGTGTGATAATAAATGTTTATGGTTTTCAGTTGCTAGGTTTGGGTTAATTTGTTACACAGCAATAGGTTACTAATACATTTTATATAGCAAAATATACAGAGAAAAAAGGTTGGAATTAAACCTTCATGAACATAGAATGGGGCAGGAGAAAAAGTATCAGTTTGCAATAGCTTTGAGGATAAAAATGTTTCCTCTCTGCCTCTGGAAAATGTTACTTCTTCCTACAGCTCTCAACCCTCAAAGATACTACATATGAGCCTGCACATATGGCATTATGTAACTTTTCCTTTTTCTGACTAAACCCAGGCATTAAACTCCTAACTACGTGGGATGGCAACATTTGGTTAGTTACACTAACATGGTCAAATTCTTCCTTAACATTATAAAATTGTTCAAACTGTAGACTGTTAAGAAATTAGCTCCCTGAAAAAGTCACAAAGCTGTCCTTTTAGCTTTGTGGTTGCCATTTTTAACTTGTATATGTAATTAGTGTTGTGTCTTAATGTGAAAACCTAAAGTCAGTCAATTACAAATATTTATTGAGCTCCCATAAAAAAAAAATATGGGACTAAGTAGACAAGTAAAAATGTTGAAGGGGGGTGCCAATTGGGTGGAGTCAAACATTACAAATTTCTAGTTACTGCATCAGTTGTGGGGATCAATATATAGCTTGGCAACCAGAGTTAATACTGTATTGTGTATTTTTTAAAATATTGGATATTTTTAAGAGAGTAAATCTTAAAAGTTCTCACTACACACACAAAATTTTTAACTATGTATGGTGACAGATTAACTAGACTTACTATGGTGATCATTTCACAATATAGTTGACCCTTCAATAATGTGGGTTGAATGCTGTGGGTCCACTTATATGCAGATTTTTTTCAATAAATACAGGATAGTACTGCAAATGTATTTTCTCTTCCTTATGATTTCCTTAATAACATTTTCTTTACTCTAGCTTTCTTTATTGTAAGAATACAGTATACAATACATATAAAACACAAAACATGTTATTAATCAACCATCTGTTATTGGTAAGACTTCTGGTCAACA
Organism: Ursus arctos; assembly: GCF_023065955.2. Classification (NCBI taxonomy): domain Eukaryota; kingdom Metazoa; phylum Chordata; class Mammalia; order Carnivora; family Ursidae; genus Ursus; species Ursus arctos. The sequence continues at coordinate 37,583,724 of NW_026622852.1, forward strand.
GTAGGCTATAAGGAGATAAGTTTTTGAAGAGTCAAAAGTTATACATGGATTTTCAACCGCACAGGCATTGGTTCCCGTAACCTCTGTGTTATTCAAGGGTCAACTGTACATCCAAATATCAAATCATTGTGTTGTACACCCAAAACTAACATAACATTGCATGTCAATTATACCTCAATTTAACAAGATGTAAAAACACAATGCAAGAACTCAACAGAGGAGGGGTCCCTGGCTGGCTCAGTTGGTGGAGTATGTGACTCTTGATCTCGGGGTTGTATGTTCAAGCCCCACACTGGGTGCAGATTACTTAAAAATAAAGTCTTTAAGGAAGATAAAAAGAATTTCCCGGAGGAAAGAAAAGGAAAAAAAAAAATTATAATGATAACTAATACTTACTGAGTACTTTCTGTGTGCCAAATGCATACATGTATTATATCAAAACACTTCTATAAATACTAACATTACCCCATTTTATTGATGAGAAAACTGAGGTTTAAAAAGTTTAATAGCTTGCCCAATATCACACTGCTATCAAGTCAAGAGCTAGGACTGAAATCCAGGTAGTCTTGACTCCAAAGTTCTAGTTCTTTATCACTACCTTACATTATTTCCCTCAAATAAATATTAAGTTGTCCAAAGGAGAAATTGAGTACTATGGCTGAGTGGGCTAGAAACATTTCAGGAGTGATTCAAGTTAAGTCTTAAATTTGTACATGTTAAGAGAAAATAAGGCTTCCATACTACACAACTCCAGGAGGCGCCATTCTCATTCTCTTACCAGAGGGACAGAAGAGGTAGTTCTCAAGAAGGGAAAGGGGACTTTAAAAGGAGACAACAGATGGCTTCCAAGCGCCATAGTCTACAAGAGTGTGGGTCGGTGGACCACATCCTCTTTTCTCACCCTATACTGAGCACAGTGACATCCTACAAAGCCCATAAGGTGAGTAGGACTCAGCTTGCCCTTTCATTCAAAAACCCCTACTCTTGCTTTAATTAAGGGCTGCTATAAAAAAAAACAGTAATATGTAGAACATCTCTACATTTTCTGTTGAATTGTCCATTGCATTATGTAATGTCTGTTGAATAAGCGCCCACACAATAATTTAGTGCCAGGAAAGAAGTTGCTCTCCACTTGACAAGCTGGTTTGTTTCCTTTTAACAAACAATGAGAATTATATAACCCTTTCTTTCCCACATTTGTGCCTTGCCTTCCAGGAAGTACAAAGATAAATTTCATGCTTAATTAGAGTAACAATGTTGGCCAAAGTTTCCAGGATATTTATTTTCATCTCTCATTGTAATGGATTTATTAAACATGTATCTTTTATTGTAAGTTATTTCAAATCTCTTTAAAATGTAGGTAAAATATAAATTATGAATAGAATAAGGCCATCCTTCCTTCCCCACTTAAAATCTATTCGCTAGCACAGTGAATGGCTACAAACTCAAGAGTCAACTCAGAAACCTCCCTGCCTCTAACCAATAACGAAGTCCTATCTATTTAAACACCTTAATGAATATTTCACATACTCTCCCTGTTCTTTATTATCCCTAAGGCATTGCCTTGGCTTAGCCTGGTTTATTGTAAAAGCTTCCATATTAATCTCCCTGCTTTTATCCTCAACTCTAATCAACCCTCATTTGTTTATTTCTTCCATCCTACCAGAAAGATTTCTCTCTCTTTTTTTTTAAGATTTTATTTATTTATTTGCCAGAGAGAGTGAGCACAAGCAGGGGAAGCCACAGGCAGAAGCAGGCAGAGGGAGAAGCAGGCTCCCCACTGAGCAGGGAGACTGACATGGGGCTCCATCCCAGGACCCTGGGACCATGACCTGAGCCGAAGGCAGACGCTTAACTGACTGAGCCACCCAGGCGCCCCCTACCAGAAAGATTTCTAACACAAAACTATGTTTCTTATCTGGCTGAAAATTCCCCAATCTGTCATCTATAGAGTAATACCTGAAGTCATTCACATAATACACAAGACCACATATGATCTGGTTGGTCCCTCCGTATTCACTTGGCCTTATCTCACTTAGGATGAGCCTCCAAACACACCGGCTCCTCTCTCAGGGTTGCCCATCTCAGTAAATGGCACCACCATTTCCCTAGCTGTTCATACTCCAAACCTTGGAGTTACCCATGACTCCTCTTTCCGTCATACCCCACATCCAAACTATCAGCAAATTGTATTAGCTTTACCTTGATAATACAACCAAATGCAACCAATCTTCACCACCTCAAATGCGACAACCTGATCTAAGTTGTCGTCATTCATTAACTTAACCTCAGCAACAACCTTCTAATTGGTCTCTGATTTCACCCTCAGGCCTCCTAGTATCTACTCTCCATATAGGAACCACCAGTGACCTTTTTAAAATATGAGATTATGTCACCACCCTGCATAAAACCTTCCATTAGGCCCCCTATCATATTTAGAACACAGTCCAAAGCTCCTGCCCTTCTAGAAGCTCATACCTGTTCTGTCTTCTCCTTGCCAGAAATGCCATTCTTCCAGATATTCTTTCATATAGCTGGGACCCTCATTGGAGCAGACTCTGCTCCAATGTTACTTCCTTAGAAGGGCTTCCTGACCCCCTACCTCAAAAGCTTTCAACCGGGGGGGGGGAGCATTTTGACCCCCTGAAGGACATTTGGCAATGTCTGGAAACATTTTTGGTGTCACAGGGGGGAAGAGGGGGAATCTAATGGCATCGAATAGGTAGAAGCTAGGAATTCTGGTAAGCACTTTATAATGCACAGGACAGCCCCCACCCCCAACAAAGAATTATCAACAAGTAATTATCCAGCCCAACATGTCAAAAGCATCGAAATTGGGAAAACTTGTCCTCTCTAAAATATACCTCCACCGATCTCCTAACCCTTACTCTGCTTTAGTTTATGGTCTCCCTCACTAGAATGCAAGCTCCATGAGGGCAGACATCTGACTGATGTGTACACAGCTATATCCCTATGGCCTAGAAGAAAGCCTGACAGATAACCAGCACTCAGTAAATCTTTATTGAAAGAATAAATGGATAAATTAGACTTCAACAAAGGTGAACTATTTATATCCATCAAAACACCCCAGGTTCTCTCAGGCTTTTGTGCCACCAGCTATAGAGAAATGTGGGACATCACAAAATTTGAAGTCGTTAAGATTTGTCTGCTTTGAGTATAGGAACATGCTAATTTTTTAAAAGATTTTTTAAAGTATTTTCTATACCTAACGTGGGGCTCAAACTTACAACCCTGAACATGCTAATTTTTATTTCCATTTTCTACATGGTGGAATTATGCTAATGTGCTCCTGGAGGGCAGAGTCCATGCCTCACATTCTCCTGTATCTCCAGCATTTCAATGGTTAATGGCAAGAATGGAAGACACTACCCTACCCAATGAAAGAATTCAATGTGTCAGATTTAGGATTTGAGCCAAGAGAAGTTCAATATTCCTGGAAGCTAATCCAGGCCTTTAATGTCCTAGGAATCTAATCACAGGGCTAAGGCACAGTACACACCTTTACTCAAAATAAGACCATAATTTGTCATCATATTCAAAGCAATAAAACTGGTATAAATAGGCTTTAATATCAATATCACATACCTGCTTGTTTAGCTTCAATGCAGGCAATATTTATTTCTTCTTTCAAATCCCAGTTTTCATTGGCTATAGCTTCTCCTACTTTAACAAATCTTCCAACTGCCAAGTTAACGGCTTGTCCTACACGCTGAATTGCTTGCAGAGTTTTATCAGACTTTTTGGTATTATCTTTATGATTAATAAGCGTGGTGATCTAAAAATAAAAGACGAAAGCAACCTGATTAAAATTTATCTCATTATCTTTTAAAGCTATATCACAGAGGCCAAGAAAATGAAGCCCAGCATACTAGACAAGGCCCAGCATACAGCAACAGTCTTTGGCTTAACAGACTAAATTCACAGCTTTGATGCTTCAACCCAGAGACAACCAGCAAAAGAATCCTGCATCCGTCCTCAGGTCAACGTTTCCATTAATAACAACTCCAAGTTTACCTGATCACAGTTATCTGGCACATATAGTTCCAGAAGCCCTCCAGATATTTCAACAAATTTAAAGACAGGAGAAAAGTAGGAACAGAGGAATCATTACATTAAAAAAAACACACACACACAGAAAACCAAAGCACTTCTTAGTTCTTACTGCATCCTAGAGATCTCGTTTCCTTTAATGTGGCTTGAGCTGGTGTGAGAGTAGAGACAGCACCTTGCTCCCCTTGCATTCCGCTCCATTGCCCAGCACACGGTACAGGTTGTACAAAATGGTATGCGTGCCCTACATGCTTACTGAATTAGCCAGACACTTTAGAATGACCATTATAATCTACATGTTATACTTCTCTAAGTGTTGTTGTAGAACCAAAGTAAATTAAATACCAAGGATTTGAACACTTAATTCCAGACCCTGAAATAAAATACAAAAGGTGACAAGTTAAGCTTGTTGAAACAAATATAAATCTTCAAAATGTCCTATAGAACTAGTACATGAACTATACGGACATATAAAAATATTTAAAGAATGTTACATGAAAAATATGAATCCTAAATAGTACATGTCCACTGAATGTAACTGTGAAATGATTTATAGGAGTGCATTCACAAAGACCAGAACAGAGAATTAAGAAGAGGAAGGGAATGGTTCTTTGTGCAACTACTATGTAGCACTTTATATGTTCTAGTATTAATAATTTAGAATCAGGAAGGCCTGGGTTTGAGACTCGGCTCTGCCATTACTAGCTAAATGACCCAGGGAAATTTACTTCATCTCTCCAAATTTCCTCACCTATATTATTTTTTAAATTTTGAATATTTCCTAGATGCCAGGTCCTGAAGATGTATCTCTGAACAAGACTAACACAACCCTATTCAGTTTACAGTCTACCAGGATAACAATAATTCAATCATATAAAATATATTTGTTGCACACCTATCGTATGCCAAATGAAATTTTAGGCAATGATGAAAAAGCAATGTACAAGAAAGAAAGGCCCAAACCCTCATTCAAGTAGGAGAGAGAGGAGACACAATAATCATACAAATAGGCAAAAAAATAAAAGAATAAAATAAAATAATGTAAATGCTATGCAAAATATTAAAATAGGATAATGTGATAGAAAGTATTTGTGTAGCTACCACAGGTTAGTTGATCTTGCTTCTATGAGGAAATGCTACTTAAGCTAAGATCTAAATGATATAAAGTAGCCAAGCTGGCAAACATCAGGAGACAAAGCATTCTAGAAGATATAGTTGTTAAGACAGAGAGAGAAAGGGAGAGAGAAAAAAAGAGGGATAGGGAGAGAGAGTGGGAGAAGGGGAGAAGGGGAGAGAGAGAAGGGGAGCTGGTCCTGTTCAAGGAATGAGGTAACGCCAGAAGTGGTCAAAGATCAGGGGCAAGAGGACAAGTATAAAAGCAACATCCAGCAGGTGGGCAGGGATCCGTCATGAAAGGTTGTGAATTGGAGTAAAGAATTTGTATTTTATTCTAAGTGTGACAGGAAGCCACTGAAGGGTTTTTAAGCAGGAAAGTGGTATAATCTCTGTAGTGATTTTTTTTTAAGAATTATTTATTTATTTGAGAGAGGGAGAGAGAGGGAGTGGGGGAAGGAGCAGAGGGAGAGGGACAAGTAGACTTTGCACTGAGTGCAGAGCCCATCAAGGGGCTCAATCTCACGACCCTGAGACCATGACCTGAGCCAAAACCAAGAGTCCAACGCTTAATCGACTGAGCCATCCAGGCACCCCTGCAGTTATTTTTAAGTGTGCCCACAAGTTCTTCAATATTTCTTCTTTTAAGAGGTAGAGCCTCATTTTTCTCCCCTTAAGTATGAACTGAACTTAGTGACTCACTTCTAATGAATAAAGTGGAAGCAATGGCATACTTCTGAGAATAGGTCATAAAACACATTGTAAACTTCCATCTCCCCCAACTCCTCAATCTCAGATCAATCACTGTGGGAGAGAACCAGCTACCACGTCTTGCAGGACACTCAAGCAACTCTATGGAGAGACCCACAGGGGAAGAAACTAAGGCCTCTGGCCAAAAGATAGGGAAGAACTGAAGCCTCCTGCCTACAACAAGAACAGTGAACATGGAAACAAATTCTCCAGCCTCAGTCAAGCCTTCAGATTACTGTGGGTCCAGCCAACATCCTGATCTCAATCTCATAAAGACCTTAATCCAGAACTACCAGGTAAGCCATCCCAGAATTCTTGACCCAAAGAAACTATGAGATGATAAATGTTTGTTGTTTTAAGGCATTAAATTTGGGGTAATTTGCTATGTATCAATAGGTAACTAATACATGTTTTAGTCTCTAGAACTGGGGCAATGCTGTAACAAAACCTAAAATGTGGGAGTGGCTTTGACATCAGGCCTTGAAGCTGAATGGACTTTGAGGAGTTAGTAAAAGCTAGAGAGTGCTGAATAAACTTTGTAGAAGCATGGTGTCCATTGAGAAGCTTTGGGTGAAGGCTTAAAGGAAAGTGAGAAAAATACTACTGGAACCAGGGAAAAGAGGATCTTTGTTATCTAGTGGCAGAAAATCACCCCCAGGAATGTGTAAATTAGAGAATATACCTAATGAACTGGGTGATCTAACTAAGATTTCAAGACAGATTTTGAAGATACCAATTGGTTTCTTCCTTAAAATGTAAAATATAAGAGGTGAGATGGAAGCTAAAGGAAATACTGTTAAATAAAAAGAAGCCAGGCCTTGTTGGATTTGAAAATTCCTTCTTCTCCAGAAGGCAAATGCTGTTAAAATTAAGAATGGCTTCCAAGCATAAACAAAATCTAGGGCACTGTCAGGAAAGCAAAGTCTAAAGATGAAGCTAAGAGTGTGACTATAAAATCTTATGTTAAGATCTCAGAAAGATTCAAGGTGGTGCTCCAGAGATCCATTCACTTAAACAACAGGTCTCCTGAGAAGTTTTATAGGTATTGTCCTCAGGAGCCCCATCAGAAGCCCAAGTTAGAGCAGGGCTTATCATAAAGAGACTTGTGGATATGGTTTGCCTAATTGAGTGAGCACAATAAGATTCACAGGAGACCCACAAAATTTTAAAGATAATTATGTCAGGAGAAATGCTACCAGCTTGGACTGAAGGAAATAGATCAGTACAAAACGAAGAGAGGCTTTTGAATCCCCAAGCTTCCAGAGGCAAGGAACAGGCTGAGAAACTATGCAGCTACAAACATGGTCTACCTCTCATGAGCGAGGATGGCTTAGAGGGCAGTGCTAAGAGCCATGAAGAATCATTCCCAGGCCTCAGGTCTTAATCAAGGTACTGCTAACCTGTATCTAGGTGGGTTTCAGAATACTGCGAACCAGTGACTCCTATTCCTGTTTCCCATTTTCAAACAGAAGTATATGGCAGTTATCCTATGCCTATTTTCCTGTTTTGTTTTGTTTTGTTTTGTGGGGGGGGGGGTTGTTGATGTTGTTTTAACAAATTGTCCATAACGATTATCCTCTGCTTGTCCTACCACTATAAGTTGTGTGTTTGGGAACAGATAAACTGTCACTTTAGCTCACAGGGTTTCAGATCAAACGGAACTATACTCAAGGAGCTACACCTAAGGAACTACACGGACAAGAAGTCTCATCTGAATCAGAATTAGATGCCAAAATCTTGAATCTCCAGCTGATATCATAGAGGGATGAGACTTTTAGGAGGACTGGCATGAAGGTTGTTTGCAAATGGAAAGAAAGTAAACAATTTGTGGCCAGAGGGTGGAGTGTGGTGGTTTTAAAATACGCCCACAAATTCTTTGCTATTCCTCCCTTCAAGAGGTGGAATCTTGTTCCCCTGCCCTTGAGTGTGGGCTGAACTTTGTGAATCACTTCTAACTAATAAAGCGGAAGTGACAGTATGCTACCTGTGAGGGCCGGTCATAAAGACACTCTGGTTTCAATCTTTCTCTCCCTCTGAGGTTATTCACTCTTGGGGAAACCAGTTACCATGTCATAAAGACGCTTGACCAGCCTGATGCAGTCTGACATGACAACTGAGTGAGGCCTCTGACCAGCAGCTAGCAAGAGTCTGAGGCCTCCTGCTTACAGACACGTGAGTAGTCTACAACCAGACAGGTACAGCACTCACAAATTCCTGACGCACAGAATCTAAGATAACAAATGTTTGTTGTTTTTAAACATTAAGTTTGAGGTAATTTATTTTGCAACAGTAAATAACTAATACAATCTCAAACTCATGTATTTTTAAAAGAACACTCTCTTCTGGGGGAAGAATAGATTGATAAAGTGGCAAAAGTAGAAGGAGGGAGACCAGTCAGGAAACCATGCCAATAGTCCAGGTAAAAGATGATGCCAGCTTGGGGCACGTGGGTGGCTCAGTCAGTTAAGCATCTGACTCTTGGTTTCGGCTCAGTTCATGATCTCAGGGTCGTGAGATCGGGCCCTGTGTTGGACTCCATGCTCAGTGTGCAGCTGGCTTGAGATTCTCTCCCCCCTGCTCACACTCTCATGCTCTCTCTCTCTCAAATCAGTAAGTCAACAAAATCTTTTTTTAAAAAAATGCCAGCTTGAAATAAGGCAGCAATAGTCAATATAGAGGAAAATGGATAAGCTGGATTGCTTGATGGATTAGATTGGTGTTGTCAAAGATGACCCCTAAATGTGTGGTAGAAGAAACAGGGTGCATTGGCATAACACTAACATCTCAACATGGGAGGCACAAAAAAGTGTTTTTGCACAAATAGTTTAATCCTCACAATGATCTAAGCATGCAGGCCCTACTTTATCCCCTTTCTACAGAGAAGGCAACTGACATTAAAAGATGCTTATTTAAGGTCTCATAGCTATTAAAAGGTAAAGCCAAGATTCACAGTCAGACAATTTGACTCAGAGACCGTACTTTATTTTTCCAGCTTTACTGATATGTAACGTACATATAACACTGTGTAAGTTTAAGGTGTACAACATGATTTGATGCACATATACACTGCAAATGGTTCCACAATAAACTACAAATGATTGCCACAATAGTTAGTTAACACCTCTATCACCTCACATAATTATTATCATTATTTTTTTGGTGGTGGTGGTGGTAAGAACATTTAAGATCTACCCTTTTAGCTACTTTTAAGTATGTAATACAGAGTTCTTTTTTTTTTTTTAATAATGATTTTTTATTATATTATGTTAGTCACCATACAGTACATCCCCAGTTTTCGATGTAAGGCTCGATGATTCATTAGTAATACAGAGTTCTTAACTATAGTCACCATGCTGTACATCAGATCCCTAGAACTTATTCATCTTATAACTGGAAATTGGCACCCTTTGACCAACATCTCCCTATTTTCCCCACCACATAGCCCCCCACAATCACTGTTCGACTCTGTTTCTGTGGGTTTGGCTTTTGTAGATTCCACATACAAGTGAGATCATTTGGTATTTGCCTTTTCTGTCTGATTTATTTCACTTAGCATAATGCATTCAAGGTCCATCTACATTGTAGCAAATGGCAAGACTTCCTTCTTTCTCATGGCTGAATAATATTCCATGGTATATTTATACCACATCTTCTTGATCTATTTATCAATAGAACGACGCTGAGGTTGTTTCAATATCTTGGCTATTGTGAATAATACTGCAATGAACATGGGAGTGCAAATATCTCTTCAAGATCCTGATTTCATTTCCTGAGGATATATACCCAAAAGTGGGATTGCTGAGTCATATGATACTTCTATCTTTAATTTTTTGTGGACCTTTATGCTGTTTTCCATAGTGGCTGAGCCAATTTACATTCCCATCAACAGTACATAGGCTTCCCTTTTCTCCACATCCTCACCAACACTTGTTTTCTTGTCTTTTTTAAAACAGCCAGTTCTAAGAGGTATGAGGCAATATCTCATTGTGGTTTTGACCTAGCATTTCCTTGATGTTTAGTGATGTTGAGCATATTTTCGTAAACCTTTTGACCATTTGTGTGTCTTCTTTCAAAAAATGTCTGTTCGGGGCGCCTGGGTGGCACGGTCGGTTGAGCATCTGACTCCTGGTTTTGGCTCAGGTCGTGATCTCAGGGTCATAAGATAGAGCCCTGTGTTGGGCAGTGCAGAGTCTGCTTAAGACTCTCACTCCCCCTCCTTCTGCCCCTCCCCACCCCACTCCCACTCTCTCTAACAAATAAATCTTTTAAAAAAAAATTCAGTTCCTCTGCCCATTTTTAAATCAGACTTTCGTTGTTGGTGTTATGGAGTGGTATGAGCTCCCTATATATATTTTAAATGCTAACCTCTTATCACCTAGATGGTTTGCAAATACATTATTCCATTCTGTAGGCTATCTTTTCACTTTGTTGATTGCTTCTCTTGCTATGCAGAGCTTTTTAGTTTGATGTACTCCCGTTTGCTTATTTTTGCTTTTGTTACTTGTGTTCTTGGTGTCATATCCAAAAGTCACTGCCGAGACCAATGTCAAGGAGATTTTTCCTTCTTTTATTCTAGGAGTTTAAATTTTAAGTCTTACATTTAAGTCATTGATCCATTTCTAGTCAATTTTGTGAGTGGTGTAAGATAGGGGTCCAGTTTCATTCTTTTGCATGCGATGATCCAGTTTTTCCAACACTACTTATTGAAGAAATTATCCTTTCTCCACTGGTTTTTCCTGGCTCCCTTGTCAAATATTAGTTTACCATATATGTATGGATATATTTCTGGCCTCTTGACTCTGTTTCATTAGACTATGTGTCTGTTTTTATGTTGGTGCCATACTGTTTAATTACTACAGCTTTGTAGTATAATTTGAAATCAAGAAGTGTGTTGCCTCTAGCTTTGTTCTCCTTTTCCAAGATTGTTTTGGCTAGTTGATGTCTTTTGTGCTTCCATACAAATTTTAGGATTGTTTTCTATTTCTGTGGGGAAAAAATGCTTTTGGAATTATGATAGGGATTGCACTGAGTCTATAGATGGCTTTAGGTGTTATGGACATTTTAATAATATTAATTCTTCAGATCTATGAATATGGGCCATCTTTCCATTTATTTGTGTCTTCTTCAATTTCTTTCATCAAAGTCTCACAGTTTTCAGTTCCAGACCCTTTACCTCCTTGATTAAATATATTTTTAGGTATTTTACTGTTTTTGATGCTACTGTAAATGGGATTGTTTCATTTCTTTTTCAAATATTTTGTTGTTAGTGTATAGAAACACAACTGATTTCTGCATGTTGATTTTTTTATCTGGCAACTTTACTAAATTCATTTATTCTCTCTCTCTCTCTCTCTCTCTCTCTCTCTCTCTCTCTGTGTGTGTGTGTGTGTGTGTGTGTGTAGTCTTTAGGAGTCTTTGATCCTTCCCCACACCAGACAGACCCTAAGGAACTCTTAGAACCACCTGGAGAACAGAGGACTTAATCACCATTGACTATTCCAAACAACTAACTTGAAAGAAACTCTCGAGTGAAAAGGAGTTTAAGTTGTTTATTATCAAAAGCTTTACATTTTCAATTATATAGAAGAGATCATCAATTAGGCTAAAATGCCAACTATCGTCCAGTTCTGAAATGCACATTTTGTTTCACTACAAGCATCTTCCCCTGTGCATAATTAGGTGTGGCTGTCTTCCTTTTACTCAAAGCAGGCTAGGAAAATATTCAATCCAAATACAGGTATACATTTGAAATGGACATATACAGGAGCCAAGTCAATTTAGAAAATTCCTCATTAAAGGTCGATTTATATCCTTAAATTATTCTCAAACTTTTTTAAAGGGAGTTTCAAAAAGTTATACATGTTGATTGTTTTTAAAAAATAGGAAATGGGGTGCCTGGGTGGCTCAATCAGTTAAGCGTCTGCCTTCAGCTGAGGTCATGCTCCCAGGGTCCTGGGATTGAGCCCCATGTCAGTCTCCCAGCTCAGTGGGGAGCCTGCTTCTCCCTCTGCTGCTCCCCCTGCTTATGTTCTCTCATTCTGTCAAATAAATAAATAAAATCTTTTTTAAAAAAAGGGAAATATAGGAAAGACTAAAGAAATAACAATTACTCATTATCACACAACCCTGTGAGCATTTTGCCATAATTTTTCTCAGTCTTATTTTATACATAAACACACAGTTTTACAAAATTGAGATCACACTTCAATTTTCTTGTCATGTGAAAAATAAGACTAGATAGCATTTAACACTCAGGCACTATCCTATGAGTTTTATGCGTGTTAATTCATTTAATGCTTACATCTCTATGTGACGGATACTATTATTACCCTCATCTTACAGATAAAGACCTGAACCTTGAAGAGGTAAAAAATTTGCCCAAGGGCACAAAGGGAGTAAGTTGCCTATGCTGTTAGTAACTACACTGCTTCTTTCCTCTCAGGATTATGCTAAAGATCAGGGAAAAGACAGTTGGTGAGAGTGCCTTGTAAATTTTATGTGCCAAATAAAATTTTAGCTATTATACTACAAAAATAGAGGCATATTAAATTGAGACTCACAACCTGAAGATGCTCTGACCCCAGAGCCTAGAGTATGTGTGAATGAACTGGAAAAAGGAGGGCAGAAAAGCATCCCGTGGGGAAAAAAGAGCATCTGACACATCGAAGAATTCTGCTGTAGAATAAAAGAATAAGAACTAGGGCTTATTTGATACCTTCTAACAAAGGGTGTCAAGAAGTATCAATCTCCAACAAAATATATCTTAGCAGTTAAGAACATGAACTCTGGCTTACTTTGCCTGGGTTTGAATTCTGGCTCTGTCGTGTGACATGTGGCAAGTCATCTAACCTTTCTGTAACTCCATGTTCTCATCTATACAAACAGGAATAATAGTACCCATTTCACAAGGTCATTGTGGGGAATACATTAGTAAATAAAGTATTTAGAATAGTGTCTGGTATATAGTAAACATCGCACAATTGTTAGATATTACAGTTTACATTTTAGAATCTCTCTTCTTTCCTCATGTTTGTGACGTTATTCTTATTTTCTAGAATAGCTCACAGCAATCTCTTCAGTGAAATGGATTTTCTTAGTTTACTTACTTATTTTGTGGGGAAGCAAGAAAGCAAGTGACGACCAGGAAGAAAAAAAGATGGTAGTAGCCCAGATAAAAGAACAATGGCTTAATTCCCTGGGACCCGAAAAATAAGGGAGCCAGGCTAGTACAGAGAAATTTGTCTCTGGGCTTAACTCATTAGTGAGTTTTCAAAATAATTAGATATAAAAATTAGAGGTGCCTGGCTGGCTTAGTCGGTAAAGTGTGTGGCTCTTGATCTCAGGGTTGTGAGTTCAAGCCCCACACTGGGCATGGAGCCTACTTAAAAAATAAAAAAATTAAAAATAAATAAAAATTAAAAAATAATATATATATAAGCTAATTAGCTATAGAAACCAGTATGGAAGAAAACACATAAAATCATGGGAGATGCTTTAAAAGATTCAGGAAAAAGGGCACTTTCACTTACTTTATGTGTTTTATGTTTGCAAGTAAAAAAACACATATATTCACATACACAAATCAGCAAAGAGGGCCCCACACATAGTCTATTCATCTTCAGTTAATAAGACAAGGATCCTGAAAAGCCTACAGGACAGTACAGAAAGAAACGGAAAGACAAGGTGAGCTACCTTAGAAATGTGAAGGGTCTGTACAATGGCGAACGGTAAATCTATCAGAGACAGGAAAAGACTAGTGGGTGGTAGAATAACATTCCACACTAGGGTGGAGTATGTGGCAGACATCCCTCTTCCCTTCCTTGGATAAAAACATTTTAAGACTGGGAGTGGGCATTTTGACAGGAAGAATAAAATGATGATGATGATGATGATGATTTTTTTAAAGACTTTATTTGAGAGAGAGAGAGAGCACGAGCAGAGGGGAGGGACCAGAGGGAGAAGCACACCCCCGGTTGAGCAGGGAGCAATCCCAGGACCCTGGGATCATGACCTGAGCCACAGGCACACACTTAACCAACTGAGCCACCCAGGTGCCCCAAGAACAAAATGATTATTAAAGAAGGTGCAGAAAATGTGTTTGGGACCTAACCCAAGGCATTTTATTTTTATTTATTTATTTATTTATTTATTTATTTATTTATTTATTTTTATATATTTGATGCACACCCTTTTTTTCTTTTTAAAGATTTTATTTATATATTTGACTGAGAGAGACAGCCAGCAAGAGAGGGAACACAAGCAGGGGGAGTGGGAGAGGAAGAAGCAGGCTCCAGCAGAGCAGGGAGCCCGATGCGGGGCTCGATCCCAGAACCCTGGGATCGTGCCCTGAGCCGAAGGCAGACACTTAACGACTGAGCCACCCAGGTACCCCAAAACCAAGGCACTTTAGACTGTCTGAATTAGAAAATATATAACAAATGAATATATATAACATATATGTGCACAGTGTAAAGAAATGGAAGACATATGCACCCAGCACCAAGCTTAACAATATTACCAGTACCTCTGACAACCCACACGCCTTGTGGGTACCTACCTTTCCACATCACCTGCCTCCCTTTCCCCAGAAGAAACCACTATCCTGATTTTGTGCTCATCTCTTCCTTATTATTACTGCACAGATGTTATATCCCTAAATGATATATGGTTTCATTTTGCCTGCTTTTGAGCCTTTAATTTTTTTTCACTCAACATTATGTTTTTGAGATTCATCCATACGGATAATTATAGCTGTGGTTCATTCATTTCACTGCTGCATCGTATCTCATTGTATGAACATAACACAATTTACTTAAACATCCTACTGTTAAAAGACATTTAGGTAGATTTAGGTAGTTTCCAGTTTGGGGCCACTTGAAGTAAAAACAAACAAAAAACTATCAACATTCCAATCCAGGTCTCTAACACACATGCAGGACTTTCTCTAGGGGTTTAGATTTTGGAGTAGAATAGCTGGGCCATAGGTAATACCCACCTTCAAGTTTAGATTACATCAAACTGTTTTCCAAAGTTGACATTCCCATTGGCTCCACATTCCTCACCAATACTTGTTCTCATTGTGGTTTTAATTTGTACTCCACTGATTTCTGATAAAATGGAACATCTTATGTTTTTTTAGCCTCTTCCATGAGATGACTATTTATTTTTACCAATCTTTAACAGGTGATCTTTTTATTTTTGATTCATTGCAGTCTTTCATTTATTCTGGGTACCACCAGTCATTTATTGGTGATTTGTGTAGCAATCATATTCTCCCACTTTATGGCTTATCCTTTCAATTTTGATAAACAGAGGTTCTTCATTCTAATGGAGTCAAATTTATCAATCTTTACTTAGAATTTTTACTTTCAGTTATTAAAAAATCACTTCCCACCATGAGGGGTGAAGATATTGCCCTTTTTTTTTTTCTCTAAAAGTGCTACACGTTTTCACTTTCGTATTGATGTCCTTAATCTATCTGGAATTGATTTTTGTATTTGGTGTGAGACAGGGATCCAATTTCATGTGTTACTATTAGATAACAATTGTCTTAGCCCCTTTTTAAAAAGTTTTTCCTTTCCCCACTAACCAGCAGTGCCAATTCTGTGATTTATCAAGTTTCCATATATGTGTGGACCTGTTTCTAGGTTCTCTGTTTCCTTTCAGTGGTCTATTGCCTTAATTATGATAGCTTTATAATGTCTTAAAATCTTCCCACTTTGTTTCTCTTCTGGTTATTCTTGGCTCCGTGCTCTTTCATATAATTACAATTACTTTTTATCAAATTCTACTCAAAAAATCCTGTTGAAATTTTCATTGGAATTGTATAAAATTTATAGAATAGGGAAAATTGATATGTCTAGAACACTGAGTCAATCTAGTCACGGAACACTGTACTTTACTCCATTTATCTAGATCTACTTTGGCTTTCAATAAATTTTTAAAATTCTCGGGGTGTGCCTGGCTGGCTCAGTGTGTGGAGCATGGGACTCTTGATCTCAGGGTTGTGAGTTTGAACCCCATGTTGGGTGTAGAGATTACTTAAAAATAAAATCTTTAAAAAATATAAGAATTTAAAAAAATCTTTTCACAAAGCTTGGCATCTCTTTTGCTATGTATATACTCCCAGGAACCTCATTTTTTGCTGTAGTTTTTATCCTAAGTTTTTTTTTTTTTTTTAGAATTACCTTTTTTTTAATTAATGTAGAAAAATGCAGTTGACTTTAGTATCCTATATTCAGTGAACTTACCTACGCTTCTCATTTTTATGATTTATCTGTAGACTCTTGAGATTTTTGATTTTTCCTTCTCTCTTTACACCTTTCACTTCTTGTCTCATTGCACTGGTTAGGATTTCCAGTACAGTGTTGAGCAAAAGCTGCAATAGCACACATCCCTCCTCTTGTTTCTGGTTTTAAAGGAAATGTTTTATTTTTTTAGGACTTATTTATTTATTTGAGAGAGAGCAAGAGCACAAAAGAGCATGGGGTAGAGGGGCAGAGGCAGAAGGAGAGAGAGAAGGTCGAGCAGACTCCCTGCTGACCGTGGAGCCTGACTCGGGGCTTGGTCCCAAGACCCCAAAGCCATGACTTGAGCCAAAATTAAGAGTGAGATGCCTAACAGACTGACCCACCCAGGAGCCCCAGGAAATGTTTATTTTAAATTTGACTTGTTGCTATGATGTTAACTATAGGTTTTCTGCAGATACTCTTCATCAGGTTAAGGAAGTTTTCTTTAATTACTAGTTTGATAAATGTTTTTATCATGATTATAATTTGGACTTAACTGAATGTTTCTTCTGCATCTACTGATAAGAACATGTATCTCTTCTAACATGTGAATACAGAAAATAGTACACATTTGTCTAATACTAACTCAATCATCCGTTCCTAGAATAAGGCCAGTAACTCAGAACTTTTTACTTGTAGAGTCAGAAGAGGTTAGATTATATCTGCTTAAAACTCACTAAATTTTATGATGCTAGTCTTACTTGCTCACCTTAAGACCGTCTCCTCTATGGCATCATTCCTGACTCATCCATGCCTTCTCTGAGCTCTTAGAGCATTTACTATTGATGTTATTCATTTGACAACTGGCACGTGTTAATTTATATATGTCCTGTCTCCCAACCGGACTACAAGTTCCTCAAGGAGCAGCTGGTAAGTACACAATACATGCTTACTTAAAATATTCTTGTGGATAAAATGGTGAAATATGAGTTGAATAATAATGCAGCATCCTTAAAAAAATGAGACTTCTGGACATGAATTTTCTAGAAAGCTGAAGTTTTAATCAGCTAATAGTCACTGAAACTTAAAAATCACTCTAAATTGTACTCCACACTTTCCTGCTTTGTTAGCAGTATTCTGGCCATGCTTTATTCATTTCTTGATTTTAAACAACGTCAACTGTTATTTGTTGAGTACGGGCAATCATAAGGAATGTCAGTTATGGTATCGTGCTAACGATACAGCTGTGGATACATAATATGTGGGATGCAGAACCTCAACTATGACCCTGAATGAATCTTTAACAAGGAAGGAAAAAAAAAAAAAAAGCCGGCATTTTCCCCCTTTGGCATTGACCTCTAGTTAACTCTCAGCAGCAATTCATACAATTCACAGATTCACACATTTCCTCCTCCACTCCACCCTCTTTTATCCCAGAATTACACAATGCAGAGCTGTAGGACTGATACATTTTTAGCAGTAATACTGTGAAAAGTTACCATTTCTCCAGATTACAACTACTTTCCACCTTGTTTTTCCATTGTGGATTCTCTTCTCTGTATCTCTTACTAGCTGACCTCATCACCGCTTCTAATCTCTAGAGAGAACACAGCATATGGTGTAACTAAGAGCACAGAATCTGGAACCAGGATGCCTGGGTTCAAATGCTAATTCGACATTTACAGTTCAAAGTCCCAGAATAAATTACTTAATCTCACTATTCCTCAGTTTCCTCTTTCATATACTGAGAATAAACACAGATCTACCTCATAAGATTGTTATGAGAATTAAAGGAGTTAATATCTATAAAGTGCTTAAACCATGGCCTAACATAAATAGTAAGCAACACATGTATTGTTAAATAAATGGATAGCATACTGTCAAGTTGAACTCCACCATTCTCTTATCACTCTTAAAACTACTACAGTATTTCTCATTTTGGGTTGTGGCTGTATTAGTGGTAGTAGTGGCATTCTTTGGGGGGAGAGGAGACAGTGTAGACATTATTAACAGATCCTAGCACTCCTTCCCCCTGGTCAGTGCCTCTATCAGACATGGAAGGGAAGGAGAGGGGGTGGAGGACTGTCAGGTGTATTCATTCCTGTTCTGTTAGCCAAGCTAAAGTGCACACAGGTATTAAAAGGGGGGGGGGAGCTGTTTATTTAATCGGCATAACAGGAATCTAGGGACATGTGTGACTGCTATTTTCAAATATTTGCAGGACTGGGACGGAGAAAAGACAGCATTTAAAATTCTATGGAACGGCTACAGGCTCCCCATCACTGAACATGTTTAAGCAGGAGACTGGTGACCAGGTGTAAGGATGCTATAAGAAAGAATTTTTAAATTTAGAGTCAGATAACCTTTAAGATTCCTTCTACCTCTAAAGTCTTGGCAATACTAGCGTGAGTCATCAAGACATTACCATCTAGTTGTGAGTCACACATCGCCAACGCTCTCCTGAAGGCACAGAATTCTTCACTCCCCACAGTGCTTGGCACATTACAACAGATCGAGGTGAGGAATTCTAGCCCTCAGGCTGCGTATAACTCGGCTCACAGTAACAAAAACTTCTCTAAAACTCAGCGCGTCAATTAGCTGATTCCAGACTTCTGTTATGACCAACAAATACAATAAAGCATACATCCCAGACGGGATTTGGCAAAAAGATGTGCATCCGGATTAACTATCAGACAGCGCTTCGCTGCACTCTTCCGAAGCCAGACAAAAGCGGCAGGTTAAGGGGCAGGGGCAGGCAGGGTGGCCCGGGGTGAATGGGCGCCCAGCGAGCCGACACGCGCAGAGGACAGGGACAAAGGCCTCGGGGAGAGCACTCTGGACTTGGAGGCCGGCAGCAATGCCCCGGCCGGAGTGGCCAGCAGTCGGGGTGTGGACTGGGGATGCGAACATTTGGGCCCCCTCAGGGTCCCCTCTACCTCGGGGGAGCCCGCGCGGGGCCCCTCGCTGGGCCCGGGGCCGCCGGAGCCGGAGCCCCAGGCGGGTCGCGCGGGGCAGGCCGGGCGGCGCACCTGCCCGCCCGGCTCTCCGGTCCGCACTGGGCTCCCCGCCCCTCTGCCTCCCCTGCCGCGCAGCCCACTCGGCCTCGCGGCCGGATTTCGGATGGTCCAGACCAAACGCCGCAGCCGCAACCGAGTCCGGTCCCCAAGCCTCAGACAGGCAGCCCGACCCGACGCCACAGTCCTGGTGCGGAATGTGGGGCAGCGGCTGCCTCCCGCCCGGCCCGACCAGACCCCGGGTAGTGCGAGCGGCCGCCGCCATCGCGGGCCGCTGCCGGAGGGAGACGAGGGGCCGCGCCGGGAGCCAGTTTACCTGAGAGACCAGCGGGAGCAGCGTCTGCTCCACCGAACGAGTTTTGATCTCCAGTCCCGAGTCGAAGGCGAAGCCCGACGGGCCGGCGCCGCCAACGCCGGCCGGGCCCAAAGAGGCGGCCATGGCCCTCGGCCCGTCGCGCAGCCGGGACGCAGCCCGCCAGCAAGCACGCCCGCGGCAGCGGCAAAGCAACCGCGCCGCCCGAGGCCCCGCCCCCAGCCCAGCCGGGCCACGCCCCCGGGACGGCCACGCCCCCACGCGCTCGGGTCTAGGGTCTGCCCTGCAGCCCCGCTGGGTCTGTCCCACTTCTCCGCTCCGACTCGCCCCCGCCTGGACGGATCAAACCAGACACATGCGGGCTTTGAAGGGCTGTGTGGCCTCCTACCGGGACAAAGACAACGGTCTCTAGCAAAGCTTTTCGTCCTCCTGGTAGGTGACTCGTCTTAACTCCGAATTCCCACGAGAATTTCTAGAAGCTGAGCTAACTGGTGGAGCAGAATCAAAGTCAAGTCTGTTAGGAAGGGTCCTTTACCCTGAGACTGGAATTTTACCCGTAAAGCGTCTTTCTGGAGCTTTCCAGAAGGTCCCACTTGCCCCCTGGCTCCTCTTCCGACCCTATCTTTCTCACAATTTGGGCTGGATTGAGAATGAAACATTTGATAATGCAGTTTTAAGGAGTACCTGAGTACTTAGCAAGGAGGCAGGGATTTGGATACTTTTCAGGGTACTGCTTAAAATTACTCTTCAAAATGAAATTAACTAGAGCATATGGAAAAGCTTTTACCTACTGTTCAACACTATTACATTTTAAAACTACTTTTTTTTTCTTAACACACCCAGCATGGAGCCCAAGGGGGGCTTGAACTCATGACCCTAAGATCCAGACCTGAGCTGAAATCAAGAGTCAGCTTCCTAACTGACTGAGCCACCCAGGTGCCCCTAAAACTACTTTTCAGAATTACTTTTCCCTTAGGGCCCAGCACAGAGCAGTTTCCTAAAGGCTGTTTATTGACTGAAAAGATCATTAATGTATATTTCTGACTGAACTCACTTAAAGGTAAGGCTAGGAATCAGGGAGCCCCAACATGATCAGATGGGAGGGAGAGCTGAACACCCCTTTCCCCAGGAGTTCCAGAAGCAAAGCCAAAAGGAGGCTGTCAGAAACACATACAAAAGGAGGCTGTCAGAAATCCATGAGGGGGTCCTCAGCTTAAGCAATAGACTGAGAAGCATGGAGAAGTATTTGTGAACATACCTGCGAGTAAGCAACCAGTGGAGTAGAAAAGAATCTGAGACTGGCGAGTCCACCCTTTCACTTTCGCCAGGATTATTTCTCCATCCATGTCAGATTGATGAGCTGAATACCACCAACTCCAGGTGTCAGAGGCTCTTTCCCAAGCACTGTTGAAATGTGCTTCACGGTACTCCCACTTGGGAGTTTAGCTCCGTCTGCCGGGGCTGCACAGATATCGTTGCTATTGAAGATAGCCATAATGTGGGCTTGTTTTCTTCATTCAAAATGTGCAGTTCCTTTAACCAACTTTCTCTTCCTTGGATTCTTCCTCCCCAACCACTCACCTTACCACTTCCTTGTCTACCACAAGGCCATCTTCCCCTGTGCACCAAAGGCTCCAGCCTCAGCTTTGGACCTTTTCACCTCTTTCAGGTGCCCACATTCACTCTCCAGACACATCTTCTCTTATGTAAGCTGCCCATATTACATAAAAATTCAGTGTAGCCATTGGTGCCTAGGAGACAGATGGATGTATTCATAAAAGTTTCACCCCACTGAAGATCAAATTTCTCCACAGAAATGAGACTAAGTTTACCACCTGATTCATTCAACACTAGTAATTTTATTTCAAAATATAAATATTTCACATTTACAAAGAAGTTACATTAGAAGTTCGTTAAAGCTAAGAAGCATCTGTGTGAGAATAAAGAATGTGTACTGTCGGATTTGAATATACTTTTTTGCTTTCAAACCATCTCTACTTTGCCTGAGAATGCAGAGGATATCTTTTCCAAAAGTTACAGAAGCAATTACAACTATATATCCAAGCTTGGTTTCCGAATCAAATGATACTTGAAATATACTCCAGTCACCCAAACAAGTGGCACTGCAAAAGACAGAAGAAGGGTTTTCTTTGGGAAAGCTATAATGAGAGTTACCTTCTGGGTCACTGTAATAAAAAAGAAATAGGATTTGATAACAAGCCAAAATGATGTTACTTTAAGATTCATTTCCACACCTTTCATTGTAAGATATAAAGCCAGAAGAAAAATAAGAAACAAGGTATGGAGTAAAGAACTCTGGACTTGGAGTCAGAAGTTCTGCCACTGAATTCTGGCTCCATCATTTTGTGGTATAAACTTAAGGGAAATATCACAAAAAAACCTTCCCAAGCCTCCAGTGCCTCATCCGATAATACTTAACACCTGCCTATCTCACAGGGTTGTTACGAAAAGTCTGAAAACTATCAAGTGACATACAAAAGCATTATTAAAATGTAATATCAATAATATCACCACTGTATTTGCACATTAATAGACCCTTGAAAAACTTGAAAAACTAAACACAAATACTGTTTTACACACCATAGGTGGAAAAGAATCTCTATACTTTACGTATAGCTCTGAACGGCAAATAGGTTTTCTTTCTGGTATCTCACTAAACTTTGAGATTTATTATCGTTTATGTGATACTATGGTAATAGATTTACCATTCAGAATTTCCATTAAGGATGTCTCCTAAAAGAGCTGTAAACTTACTTGAGAGGCCTCTTTCCCAAAGGACCAGTAGTCCTTGGAGAAGCTCTGCTAAAAGGATGGGGGGGGGGGGGGGGGGAGTTGCAGTTTAAGGTCAAATAAGTGTAGTAAACACAATGTCTCCCTTCATAAATTCACAATATATAACAGCATGCTAAAAACTCTTAGAAGTCTTACAGAAAGAAAACAAACTCAGCATTCCTCAATTTTAACTGACCATGGAGTCCCCTCCCCCATGCACACTTTTGTCTCTTATAACATCTAATAACATCCCTTGGAACTACTGCTATAAGGAACACATTTT
This sequence comes from Ursus arctos, assembly GCF_023065955.2. Taxonomy (NCBI): domain Eukaryota; kingdom Metazoa; phylum Chordata; class Mammalia; order Carnivora; family Ursidae; genus Ursus; species Ursus arctos. Next base: position 37,606,290 of record NW_026622852.1, read on the forward strand.
TCCAAAAGCTGCTCAACTATAAGGGAAAGGGAAGAGACGTAGAACAATGGGCTAAGAAGAAGAAAAAAAAAAGAACCATATTCCACTCAGAATTCTGTTACTAATTGACTGTGTGTGTGTTAGAAAAGCCACTTTAATCTATGGATTTGTTTTCTCCCCTAGAAAACGACAGGATCACCTAATTATACAAGGCCCATTCTAGCATAGAATTTCTATGACTAGTAGAGAGATCATCTTGATTTACAATTCTCTTGATTAAACTATCAAAAAAAAAAAAAAAAACCCACCAGCTCAGTGGTTTCAGTTAGCACATTTTTTGTAGGTCCTTAATAAATTAATGAATATATTTTGATGGCAAATGTGTAAGGACAAAAATTAAAAAAAAAAAGTTGCTCAGCTGGAACTAACACTTGGAAGTATACTGCCTGAGGCTATCTCCAATATGAAATGCCTACTGTAATACTCTTTTAAGGGTCTTAGAAGACCCCTACAGGAAACTGCCAGTCAGGACTAGAGTATGGGAAGTTCTGAAGGTTTTTTTCCTATAAACCCTGAGGTTGAGAGCCCTGGAGAGCTCACCTGTCTTTTGCTCTAATCTAACTCTTCATGGCCTGAATTTCTGAGTATCTCTTGCCCAGTAGTGGCACATCCTGAAGCACTTCGTACAACCAGTGTGGGAACTAGGGGTATGAGTAGGGTCACAAAGGGTATTTAAAACCAAAGTTAGCCAGAGGACCTCATCTGCAAGCCCTTTAGCAGTTCTTTAACTGGAATAAACAGCTGCTGTTTCCAAAGGCTCTGAGTTTGTTTAAATATAGCATGCCTCCAGAACACTTCTTGGGTAATCCTCTCCTTGTCAAGAGTCCATCCACAGCAGTCTCACAAATCACAGGAAAATTCTGCCAGCTAACTACCTCTAATGGAAGAGCGTTAGGAATCCTCACAAGTTTAAACCTAAGTAAGACTTGTATCTCAGGCAGTGTGACAGATCACTTCCAGGAACACAGAATGTGACAGGAATTTTGGAACTGAAGAAGGATTTACAGGACATGAAGTTTATGCTAAAAACGCTATACCTTATTCTCAGACGAAAGACGAGCACATCTGTGTGGAGACTTTCATCTTCTCCCGTTCCCCCATTCAGTTTACAACTGAAATAGTGAATGTGAACTTAAAACTAATCTTTAATAAAGCTATAGAAATGTAAGACCTTGTGATAGGGTTTCTGGTATACATTTTTACTAAAGCTACTTCATCAATGCACTGTCTGTTCCTAGGGAAACGTACTCTTTCTGGGACAAATCCTCACTGAGAATCTGGGGGCAAAGCCATTCTGTGACCTGAGCTTGAGACTCCTAGCTCTCCATACCACGTGATCTCTGTGCCCTGTGAAAATTCCGTAAAGCCTCTTCACTGTCTGAGGGGCTAGGTTTCTCTGGTTGAGGGCTCCTCCCCCAGCTGGTTGGCCTTTGGAGTCTGTCTCCGGTTGCTGGAACACCAGTGCCGTTCCGGTCTCCTGATGAGGATTGTGTGTAGGACTGATTTTTTAGGGGATATTGCATCACTGCCCATTTTGGGAGTCCCCAACTATTCTCTTAGTGCTCCAAGTTCGTCTCCCAGAACCTGGTATTTATACTAATAATTATGACCGGCAACAGCCATACATTAGCTGGAGTTTAGTTTTTTGCAGTATCACTTTATACAGCTAAAAACACTTTGGAGGTACATAATTTGTACATGCACACTAAACTCACTGTGTATAATACTTGCCTCTTAGGAATATGTGCCAATTATAGCTATAAACTTATGGGTATACAATTAACAAAAACAAATCTGATTTCTTTTTTAACCCTTTTAATGCAAAATTCATCATTTTAGCAAGCACTTGATCTGGCTAAGATTTACAGTGGGAGAAGGCCTTCCCAGGAGCTCTCCCCTACAGCACCCTGTGCAGCGGTTGGCATGGAAACCAGAGATGGCCAACCCTCAATGACTGTGTTACTGAACAAGTGACTAACAACTGACTAAAGAAAAAAAGGAGTCGGTTAGCGGCCAAATGGAACACTTGGTGCAATATCAGATTATAATTGTAGAAGGACAGTAAAACAAGAGATCTGCATGTAGTCTACTGTATAAACAGTCAAAACCCTCACGGTCGCCTCTTTCTTACATGGAGTTAATCTCTTAAGTAATATCAGAATGAATTTAAGCTGATTATCACTGACTATGAGACAATGGTTTAGAAAAAAAAAAATAGAAAAAAAAAATGATTTCTACTTTTAAACATTTTCCAAAGGGAAGCCTTTGATATTCAGGAACGCTTTCTCCTCCATATTCCCCTGGGTATGGAGAAAGAGCCCGATGATTGTTTTCTACAGTGGGAAGGGCACCAAGCTAAGAGCTGGATTCTAGTCCCAGCCTTTCATTAACTGTAGGACAAGCACTGGGAAAACTGCATAAGGGGTTGGAAGAAATGCTACAGCACAGCAGAGTTTGCAGACTGTGAAGTCAGGAAGATCTTACTAAATTTCTCTGAACTTTAGTTTTCCTGTCTGTATGAAAGTGTTACAAAATAACAGCTGTATAAAAGCTGCCGGAAAGTGACTGTGAAAGAAAATGCACAGAATGACTTTGAAAAATGCAAAGCGCTATGCTGGTTATTGTGATGTCTGGGAGACTTAGAAAGTCATAATTCAACATGCCTTCGTCTAGAGTCTTATGTTCAAGGCACTGTGCTAAGTGATGGAAAAATACTGCCTAAATGTAACATTCTACTGCTAATAAGTAACTAATTGGCAGAATTCCAAATAAGCAAACAGGGATACATTTAACAACTCAGAGAACTGCGACTCCTGAGATTTTTCACTTAAAGCATTTGGAAAGAAAAACTGAACCACAACATGACTTCTGTCCTATTGTTACCATGAACAGCAGCTTACTAAGTTTTTTACTTCAAAGTGGTCAACCAAGTTTTAAGAATTTGGCAACAGTGTAATGGCAGATGGAGGGAGCAGAAAGGGGAGGAAGAGCTTGTTTTTCTGTGTCTCCTGTGGTTGCAACATACAACTAGGTGACCTTCAAATAAGCCACCTGCCTTACATTTACGGAGGGGAGTAGGTAGAAGGGTAGAAGGGTAGAAGACTCCTTTTCCTGCTCAAGCAACTACATATTCAAAAGTGAAAAACCCTCTTCATCAAAAAGTGAAGGTCATAAAAAAGTTGAAGAACAGATTTCTTAAACCAGGAGAAAATTACACTGTGAATACTTTTAACAGCAGGTAGTTCAGAACTCTTAAAATAACTTTATAAATACATATTATAATAATATAGATAACCAAAGTGGGAAATCGCGAGCCATGGTACCAGTGTATAAACTGAAACTTTTCAAGCCATCTTACAACAGGTAAGTGAGCGAACCACAATTCTAAGCTCTAAAGCTGTGCTTTAGAAGGCAAAGCAACCCACAGCAAGTTCTCTCTTGTCCAGGCATTCTGTATGGAAGGCCAGGAGGGTTCTGCTTCTTTCCCGGGCTCTGCTTGCTAGGCACAGATGAAAGGACAGAAGGCCACAGCTGAGCTGAACTCACTATCAAGTGAACCTTCTACAGAAATCACTGTGGTGCAAACCATGTCAGTCTACTGAAGATTTCAGATCATCAGAAATATCCTGGAAAGTCCTGTAAGAAGAAAAGAGAGAATGATTAGTTCTACTTTTGGAAAAGGGTGGGGGTGTTGGTGGATAAAGCCAAAGAAATACTTTTTAAAAAAGAAAAGCAAAACAGTGTCCAAACAATAATTAATTGCCATAGAACAATATCTTATTTTTATAGCTGGAGAGCCTTGACAAGGTTATACAGTCACTATATATTGTTAATACTTTCACTGAGTATTGTTTTAAAGTCTGCTAGTTGTCTCTGTCTTTGGTAATAAGAACTCCATTTTTTTTTGCTGGGTCCATTGTCTCCCATCCAAGACGATCTCCTCGGACTCCCCTGAAACCACATATGACCGACCACGTGACTAAGTAGTATCTGGTCTGGATGGAGGTGTCTGCTGCGTATCTGAGGTGCCTGCCTTAGCACTGTAATAGCTAGCTCGCCACTGCTACATGATTTATGTGCCCGAGCTAGGAGGATGTGACCCAGTCAGCTCTGTATCTGTGGTGGCCAGGTCAGAGTTTATTGATGATGAGCTCAAGATCCCATCTTACCCAAAAAGACCTCATACCAAGCTGGCAGAACAGGATGTAGGGAGACTGGGCATGAATGTGGAACAGTCATATGAGCCCTAGACTGCCTACTTCTGGCTTCTTTTGCGCAAGAAATAAACCTCTAGCTTATTTAAGTCACTGTTATTTTGAGTTCCGTTGATGGTGCGGTTTTTTTTTTCGTTTTGGGGGCTTGTTTTCTGTTTATATACAATCTATCCTAAATGATAAAGAGACAAAGCACACATGTATTACCCTTTCAGACAGAAGTTACACTGCTCCTTTATAGCAGTATCACCAATTAGGAACTCAGAAAAATAGTTAAGCTTAAAATGTTTGCATTTTTCAAAGCAATTCTAAAGTCTTCAAGTTATATTAACCTGTAGCCACATCACTATACTATGTTGTATCTTCTAAATTTTTTTTATCAATCAAATAAAGCCCATTTTATTTTCAAACCTATAACCAAGGGTTGGTTACTGTACACAGATGACTCAAGTTTTTCATTACAAACAGACCTAAAGTGAGTATAAGGGAAGTATTCCAAAAATTAAGAAAACAACTCAGCTGTAGACACAAAAGGTGACAAAAAGTTGTCATTAAGTACAAATCACCTAAAACTTCATAAAGCAAATAATCTGTATGTCAGGTGCAATTCCACACTCATGGCACCTGTCTTACCCCTTCTGCCTTATTCCTTTGTCTTCTCAATTTTCCCATCACACTACGAGGCAGGTTAGCTGGGTGGGAACAGAGGTAAATTAAAGACTAACCTTTTAGCACAATGTCAGAAGTACTTCAGAATCAAGAGGGCACAGGTAGAAAGTTACAGAAAAGAGATTACACTCAAGAACACTGCCTTATTTCAAGGCTGCCTCCCTGGCAGGGGGCCCTAGCCTCTGGACCTCTGACGCACGCCTCTAACCAGCACAGCTCTACCTCCAAAGGAATAGCTCTGAAGAATGGATAAGCTTCCTGGCTATGGCTTTGAAAAGGTGTACATGTGACATGGCCAAACCCACCATGCGGAATATATGCTGATAGGAGAAAGAATTGGAATGAATTTTGTTTCCTTTAATATTTTTAAATTCTGAAAGAAATCCCCCAAAACGAAGATTTACATACTCCCAGGTTTTATGCGTGCTACTATCTATATATCAAATCAGGGTTTCTAATTGGCAGCACCATTGACATTTTTGTTCATGATAAGAAATTTAGCAGTATCCCTGCCTCTATCTGCTGGAGTTGTGACAATGAGAATGTCTCCACACTACCAAGTATCTACTGAGGGGAGCAAAACTCACCCCCACCCAGAACCATTACCCTAGCTGTCTGTCTATTTATTTATGTATCTATTTTTCAGTCTCACCTAAATTTGTCTTCTTAGATTTGTGTACAGGCAAAGTTGGCTACAAGCTGTGGGATGCCCTGGAAAATATTTAAAACCAATAACCAAAAACTGGCCAATATTAAAAAGTATTTCCCAATACACAACAGGTTTCTAAATTCATCCTTTGACATCTTTTCACATTTCTAAGATACCTGCAAGTTTGAATCTCTAATCAGTTCCTCTAAACTATGAATGAAAATTTCTGCCTCAGGGCAAACATGCATGAAATGAGATTAAGACTGTGGTTGGCCTGGTGACTGCTTTCTGTTGACAAGTAAGCTTAGCTGTCACCTTGAAATTCATACCTACTATTCAATTCTGCCCCCAGGCCAAGAAAGCCTCCAAAAGGACCCAGAAAAAAAGGAAAACAAAGTGAAGCAAGCTGAGAAAACAGTTACTAACAATTTTCCAACTCAACATTTTACCTTCTCTAGATGTTTAGAGCAGCGATGGCAGGGTGTATGTGAGAGTGTGTGAGTGTGTGTGTGTGTGTGTGTGTGTGTGTATGTGTGTAAGCCTACAGAAGTAACACTGATCTTTTTTTTTTTTTTTAAGATTTTCACTTATTTATTTTAGAGAGAGTGACTGTGTTCACAGGGGGTGGTGCGAGGGAGAGGGAGAGAATGCTGAAGCTGACTCCCCCGATTGCGGAGCCCCACACGGGGCTCAATCACAGGACCCTGAGATCATGACCCGAGCTGAGTCAAGATCAAGAGTCAGCTGCTCAACCAACTGAGCTACCTTGGCACCCCAGATCTTCAACACTGATCTGCAACAAATGTCTATCTCCTGGAAAACAAACCCCTAACCTAGTGATACAGAAATAATTTATATCTGTCCTCACGGAGAAGCACTGAGCTCACTGATCAGCAGGGCTCATAAGTCCTGGCCTCTCTCGAATAGGAAGAAACAAAGGGATAATACTGCATTGACAATATTTCTAGAAATGGTAAACGTCCTACCTCAGTCATCTAAATTATGTATGTATGTATGTATGTATGTGTATATGTATGTATGAATGAATGAATGAATGAATGAATGAATGAATAAATAAAACAGTATTCTTTTTCCAAACCGTAAGGATTAATATATGCTAAGAACTACAGTGGTAGAATCTCTCACTAAGAGCAAGAAAAGCAGAACAGGACCACATGTGGTTGGAGGGACAGAGGCTGCTATTAACATTTTACAGTTCCTTTAATGGCAACGGGGAATGTGCAGTGTGATTTCTCATTTACAATCCCCGCTCTGAATTCTGAATCTTTCTCCCCATAAATTTTCAGTAAGATTTTTAAAAATTCATTTATGTAAATGTTTAAACATTTTCTGATTTAACAGCTCAAGAGCTGTTGACTCCTTGCCTCCTAGAGATACAGAATAAGCTCTGGACATTTAAAAATAAAAACCTTTCCCTGATTAATTTAATGTAGTTGGCTTGGCACAGCTGAGTGTGTATTTCCGAACCCTCACCTCGCACACAGATGCACAACCTTGTGACAGAGCCCATGTCATCACTATGAGGCACATTCCCTCCTTCCCGACAACTCTGGAATACAGCTCGAAGGCTGGGGCTTACTATGTCCCATCTTCTTTTATCAGCCTCAAGGTGATATTGCAAAAATCTTTTTGTCTGAACTGTTCTTGGTTTCACTAATCTATTAGTTCATCGAATGTTTACTGAACATTTTCTATGTGCTGGACACCATACTAGAAATGGTAAAAGAGTAGTAAACAGATGAGACCTAGTTCCTACTTTCACAAAGCTCACCAACTACTGGGAAAGACAATTAATTAAAACTACACAGTTATAATGTGTATTAAGTTCCAATAGGATAAGTGGAAGATGCTGTGGTTCGGGGGACCACATGGCAGGCACATCTCACCTAGCCCAGAGAGTTCTGGCAATGCTTCTCAGAAGAAGAGTACTTTGAGGACAGGCCACAGCACCAGCCTTGCCTGGAAAGGGTGCGGTATTCTTTATAAAGAGGGAAAACATGTGCAAAAATGACAATGACTTCAGGGAACTACAATATGGCTAGAAAATTAAACATAGGCGGGCAGCAAAAAGAGAGAAAAAGAGAGAGATAAGAGTCTGCAGATATAGACAGAAAGCAGGCGTGAAGTCTGAGGGGTCAGCTTAAACTTCCCACCTCCAGCTCTCTCTCTTCTCCCTTAGTCCAAACAGGCATGACAGGGAGTGCACTCCAGCTGAAATTCTGAAGGTTAATGTAAAGGTCTGCAGCAGTGGTGAGGTTTTTTGGGAGAACACCTCCTATCTCATTTTGCAAAGACAAAAACAAAAAACAAAAAAGAACTTCGTGCTCTATAAAGTTGGAGCATGAAACCTTAGGTTAATTACTAAACAATTTCTTTTGTAACAAAGCACTCACTTTTGATTTAACTTTGGGTATTAAATTATAAAAGATATTCCAAGTCTGGTTAAAAGGATGCTTCTCAAAAACAGAAGCGAGCTCCTGATAACTCCTCCTAGTGAAAGATCAAGCTGAGTTCCTAAAGGACTACAGTTGTCGTTCTCGGTACGGGCAAGATGTGACAGAGGGCAGAGGAAAACCTTAATACAGAGAACAACATTCCTAGAGGAGTCCCTGGGATATGTTGCTACTTGCTCCTTGCAGGTTTTGCTGACCTTTAATATTCAGAGATTGCTGCTCAATTTTTGGTAGGAGTGAAATAAGTACATCAAATCAAGTCTGAATATCCTGTCCGAAAGTCAAGAAAGTACTCTAAGATACATGACTGCAGGAGAGTCTCTGCCCTTCCCCACATCCCCCAGACATCCCCAGTGTTGAAAGAGAACAGAGGAAGTGATACACTCGGGTTACTGAATCGAGGCCAAAATAGTTGGGAGCCTTAAGCTGTGCTGTGTCCACAACATTCCCTCCCATCAAATACTGCAAACAGCACTATCAACAGTGATAATCAGAGAAGGAGGTGCTCCCTCCTTCGGTTTTCCTTAGGTGGATAGTTGCGCATCCCTCTGAAGACAGACGGTAGTTCACAGCAACAGTCTTGCAAATGTGTACTTGTAGCTACCAGCGCCTGCACCTGCAAACAGAAGGTACGTCTGCCTAATGAAATGCAACCATCCACCCTCTACTATCACACTGCAGCAAGCCTGGTGCATCTGAGGCCCTGAGAAAAAGCCCATATGGGAGCAGCTCAGACAGCAAGAGGAAATGTTTCAGGAAGAAATCATGCAGGGTCTTACAAGCCATGTCAAGGATTTTGATCTTCCTCCTAAAACCAACGGGAGGCCATTTTTGATAAGCCGGTATCATGATCAGATATGCCTGCATTTTGAAGAGAACATGTTAGCTGCAGTGCAGAGAAGGGACGAGAGAACTGTACAAGCGGAGGGCAGGAGACTAGTTAGAAGACTAAGACGACCACGGCAGTCCCGGTGAGAAATGCGCCAGCTGGGCCCAGCTCAGACCAGGGCCGTGGCACTGGAGATTCGGAGGAAGAGAGCTGAGGCCAAACGGGCAGCACGTGGTGAGGACGGTGAACAAGGAGGTGGGAGGTAGTAAGAATGACTACAAACTGGCCCCTGGAAGTGGAGCGTAACATCCCCTGAGGCAACAGGAGAACGTCTGCTCTTGTGGAAGGGAACAGAATGGCTCAAGAAGAAAAAGAAAGATCATTAATTGAAATGCACCAGCTCTCCTGCCTTTTAGCTGTGTGGCTATGGGCAAGGGAACCTCTCTAAGCCTTGATTCCCTCATCCACAAAACATGGAAACCTACAGTTCCTAACCCATACGCAAACACTGGACAGATCAAATAAAATAACACACGTGACGTTTTATCACAGAACTTCATCCCAATAAACGTCACCAGAGGTTGTGTTTGCTTAGACTTCCCACTGAAGGGGGAGGTACTGAACACACGCTTCCTTCAGGCACTCTCAAAACCCCATTAAAAATGCCAGTGAAAGTGTTTTTTTAAAGGCATAAACTTACTTGAAAAGGAGAGCGGGGAGAGAGAACCTACAAGGTTAAGAGCCATAAACTTCTAGAAGGTGGAAGGCAGATGGGACAACTGCTCTGACCCAGCATACCCTAAAAAGCTGATGCTAGGCCGGTAGTGGAAAAAGCCAGGAACAATTTGATTTCTTCAGCAAAATCCCCACGAGGCTCAGGAACTGGTGATAGCAAGGAAACTCTGGAGTGGGATGAAGGTGGGGCTACATGCAGAAGGATTACTTTAATGTCTACTTAAAAAGCAGTAGGGCTCCGCTGCTCAATTGTCACCCACCTCCACCTGGCCAAGCAACTGCCCTGTCATCAGCAGAAAATTAAGAGTTTTTTCCCCCATGAAAGAAGGTAAAACAAAAAGTCTCTGGAGTAGGGGACAAGAGGCAGAGATGAGGGTGGGGGTACACACTGACACCGGGGGTTGCATGAATGCTTACATATTGAACGCCGTCTGTCCCTTTCCTTCCCTTGGCTCCCAAAATGCCAGTCCCTGCGCCACCAACTTCTAGGCAGGAGATTATTAAGATGTTTCTGGGAGGAGTTTACCAGCCGAAAAGGGGAACCAAAAAATGTTGACATCAAGGATTGCACAAGACAATGGCTCTGCCAGATTCTATCATGGTAACACACACAATAACCCACCCACAGCTCCTGAGTGAATGTCCCACTCTTAATAGGAACCAATACCCAAAAATATAGGATAAGTGATATTGTGATTATGTTGTGTTAATATGGCAAAGGTGAAGGGATTTCACAGATGTAATTAAGGCCCCTAATCAGGTGACTTTAAATTAATCAAAAGGAGAGCATACTGGGTGGACCAAGCCTAGTCAGGCAAGCCCTTTAAAAAGGGGTCTGAATGGTCAGAAATCGAAGTTAGAAAACTGCTCTCCTATTGGCCTTGAAGAAGCAAACAGCCATGTTACGAAACTGCCTCTGGAGAAGGGCCACCTCCAGGAGCTGCCAGCCTCGGTTCCCCAAGTGTAGGAAAGCTTAGAACAACAACAAAAGGCAAGCTTAGAACCCAACCTGCAGAGGAAACCCCAGCTCCAGCTGACATCTTGACTGCAGCCTTGTCAGACCCTAAGCAGAAGATCCAGCTAAACTGTGCCTGGACTCCCAGCCCGTGGAAACCTGGATGGAATAAATGCATGCTGTTTTAAAGCCACTAAGTCAGTGGTAATCTGTTACGCATCACAGAAAACTAGTAACTACCTGAATGCTAAAAAGGTAGATAAACCAGACTGAAAAAAAAAATGGGATAAAAATGGAAATTTCTGCAGAGGGGTTGGAAAATAAAGGTGAAGAAAGCACCCAGAAAATCAGAGCAAAAAATCAGAAATGGAAAAAGAGCAGAGAAAAGAAAATGAGTGACCAGTAAATGACACTCAACATCAAAATAAGTTTCTAAAAGGACGAGAAGGAAATCATAAACGAAATAATTCCAGAAAAATTTTAGAACTGTAGAATGTTAAGTTTCCAGTTTTAAAGGTCTTATCAAGTATCAATCAGAACAACAACAAAAAAAGTAAAACAAAGAAGATCCTATAGGTTTTCAAACAGTTAAAATATGAAGACTCAGGAATCAGAACAGCTTCAGACTTTTAACAAGCATGGAAGCCAGAAGACAATGAAGAACTAAAGTCTGAAGGTAAAAATTTTCAAATGTAAAATTCTCTACCCAGGGGCACCTGGGTGGCTCAGTTGGTTAAGCGCCTGCCTTTGGCTCAGGTTATGATCCTGGGGTCCTGGGATGGAGCCCCTTGTTGGGCTCCTTCCTTAGCGGGGAGTCGGCTTCTCCCTCTCCCTCTACCCCTTCTCCTGTTCATGGACTCATGCTCTCTCTCTCTCTCAAATAAATTAATAAAATCTTAAAAAAAAAAATGCTCTACCTAGGCAAGCTATTGATTAAGTATGACTTCAGAAAAAACCTCTTTAGACATGCATCATCCTGCCAAAATTCACTCCCCTTCTGCAATCTTTCCCAAAAATCTATAGGAGGCTGTGCACCACAAAAAGGGAATAAATCAAGAAAGAAAATGATATGGGGAATGATATAGGAAGAGAGAATTCCAACACAGAGTAGAGCTGAAGGAATGATCGCTAACAGCAGGCAAAAGGGCAGCCAGCATCCAGTGGAGCAGATCAGAAGACTCTAGGAGAGCCTTCATCAGCAAGATAAACCCTGACAGAACTGAGCGTACTGAGCAAGACGAGATGTGAACACCCGGTGCATAGCTTGAGGCTAATCATAAGTACTCAGAAAACAAAGCCAACAAAACGCAGTATCTTTAGAACTCAAAGGAAAGCAAAAAGTTGTATAAAGTAAGGAAATACAGAATATACAAGAAGGCTCAAACAGAAATATAAGTTACAGAGTCCTAAGTGCCAAATACTGATCTACCCAATATCACAGTTTAATAGTGGGAGGTGGGTAGTAAAGAGCTAATTTCTCACCTTCCAACTGGGAAGTAAATAGATAATGCTTATTCATGGGAAAAAAAATCAAGAAATAAACATGCTATTTCAAGAAATGGAGGTAAAAATTAAATTAGAGTCAAAAAGTGGTTTCTCTCAGGGGCACCTGGGTGGCTCAGTCGGTTAAACGTCTGCCTTTGGCTCAGGTTATGATCCCAGCGTCCTGGGATCAAGCCTCAGTGCAGCTTCTCCCTCTGCCCCTCTCCTGCTCATGCTCTCTCAAAAATAAATAAATAACTCAAAAAAAAAAAAGGGGGGGGGGTTCCCGCAGAGCAGAAAAGGAGAAATGGGGGAAGGCAAAGGATAGTTTTCACAACAAGCTTTGTAGAAATTTTTGACCCTTTCAACTACATGCATACATAACTTTTAAGGAAAAAAAAAAAAAAGATGAATACTATCAAAGCCCTCACACTGTATTTTTTTTTTTAAGATTTTATTTATTTATTTGACAGACAGAGAGACAGCCAGCGAGAGAGGGAACACAAGCAGGGGGAGTGGGAGAGGAAGAAGCAGGCTCCCAGCGGAGGAGCCTGATGTGGGGCTCGATCCCAGAACGCTGGCATCACACCCTGAGCCGAAGGCAGACGCTTAACGACTGAGCCACCCAGGTGCCCCCTCACACTGTATTTTTAACCCCCATGCCACCTAATTAATAATATTCTACCTTCAGAGAAAGGGGAAAGGGGTCATCTGCCTGGAAGAATTCATATTAGTTAAAAACCAATTCCTGCTTTACTAACTTGGAAGCATTAAAAGTCTTTTTCTAAAATAAGAGCAAAATATCGATCAACCAATTTCCTTTTGGTTTCTTGTACAGATCCCCAAGGAGTAGGGTATCCAGTTATCAAGTGCTCTTTACTGCTTTCAAGTAACTGTTCACTGGTTTCTGAGGTACCCACATACTTGCCTTTAAGAGGCAAAGGCAGAAATCGCAGGGTCACCTCCTTCAAAATGGTGAAGCTTTTGTTAAAACTACCTAAGTGCCTCTCCTTTTATTCTTTTTAAGGAAACAGATTTGTCCCTGCCATCAAGTTAAGTGCTTGCATTAGCTACAACGGCCCTCTAACCAACTGGGTCTAACTCAGAAACTGTATTCGATCTGCTCTGAGTTAAAGGACCATGCCTTCTTCAGAAAGTACAACATTTACACAAAATAAGCAGAACCATGTTTCTAAAGAATTTTAAAGAAAAACATAAAATAGTTTCAGTAAATACATTTTCAGAATCAACTCATTAATGACTCCTCGATTATACTAGAAGACCCAATGCAGGAAAAATTATTTTCCAGTGGAGAATAGTAAGGACAACGTAGTATAGTCTCTGGAAAGTTAGAATTCTTTATTCTGAGACTTCTTACTATTCCATTGTTAAAAGTCTGTCTTACCTTTCTGCTGTATTTCTGGTACAATCACAAAGGAAAACTGTTTAACCAGTGGTATCCACTCAAGTTAAACCCGATGTATACCCAGCCATTCCACCTCTTGGTATATACTCTAAGTACTCCTGTCCACCAGAAGACATGTATACAAGAAACTGGCAAGTAGGAGGCGCCTGGGTGGCTCAGTCAGTTAAGTGTCTGCTTTCGGCTCAGGTCATGATCCCAGGCTCCTGGGACTGAGTCCCACATCAGGCTCCCTGCTCAGTGGGGAGCCCGCTTCTCCTTCTGCCCCTCCCCCTGCTTGTGTGTGCTCTCCCTCTCTCTCACCCCCTCTCACAAATAAATAAATAAAATCTTAAAAAAAAATAAACTGGCAAGTATACAAATTGCATCATCAACACTGCAATGAATAAACTGTGGTATCCTCATGCACTGGAATACTAGGCAGCATGAGAAAAGGATGACTGGTCCATGCAACAATGTGGCTGGAGGTCACAGACAATGTTGAGCAGAAGAGCCTGACTCAGGAGTACTTACTGTAGGATTCCTGTTAAGTGAAGTTCAGAATTAGGCAAAGCCAATCTAAGGTGACAGTGGTCAGATTATTAGTAGAGAAGGGGTCTGACAGAGAAGGTGTATGGGGAAGGCTTCTAGAGTAATGGAAATACTCTCTACCTTAATATAGGTGATGCCTCCATGGGCATGTTTATATTAAAAAATCCATCTAGTTGTATATTTAAGATGTGCATCTCAGCCCATAGAAGATAAACCTCAGTAAAAAGCTTTGTAAAATTTTGAATTATCACAGAAAAATTTTTAATTGTAATTCATATTACATTATAACTTATTTTATGAACTGTTTGTGACAGCAGATGACAGCAATATTGAACTGTCTGTCTGTCCTTGCAAAATAAGTCATAACTCCATACTGGTGCACTCAAAATTTTTTTCCCCAACTTTTTATTTTGAAAAAGTATAAAACTACAGAAAAAACTGAAAGACTAGTGCAATTAACAACGATGTCATTCACCTAGACTCACCAATTGTTAGTATGTTGCTATAGTCACTTTCCCCCTCTGTTAGTTTTGGCTGAACTATTTTGGAAAGCAAGTTGCAGATATCTTGACATCTTACCCCTAAAGCATATTGTGCTATACAACCACAGTATTATTATCATGCCTAGGAAATTTAACACTGATATAAAAATATTATTTAATAAATAGCCCACATTCAGATTTCTCCGACTATTCCATAAATGTTCTTTATCGATTCTCCCCACTCCTAATCCAGGACCTCCCATTGATTCCTGCACTGCATTTGATTGACCTATTTCTTGACTCCCCTTTAATCTGGTACACCATGTCCCCAAGTGGTTCTTTAAATGTTTTATTTATTTTTGGTCTTTCATGATATGAACAATCCTGTCTGAATTTAGTTTTTAAATTTTCCTGGTATCTGAAACCCAAACATCTACAAACAAATGGTTTGTTTACTTAGAGTCTTCTACAATCTTTCGCAGAGCGTGCACACCGAAATACCTGTATCCTGACAGACTATTCACGTAAAAAAATAAAGGCACGGGATAGTTCAGTTTCACACACAGTTCATGATCATTCTGCTTTAACTCACCGCTGAGTCTGAGCAGGCCACGGGGTCTGGTTTGGCGTGGGCACTGAATTAGTGGGACTCACTAGCATGGCACTATAGATGTTGGAAGCGACCACGAGTATGCAGAGAAGTATGGGCCCAATGATTGCTCCTTCCAGGCCTAAGTAGTACGCCCCGCCAGCCACTGCCAAGCCTGTCAAGTAAGGATGCCCACCTCTGGAAGAAAGAGCGTACAGATTAGCTCCTGGCTTTTAACAAACACAAACCTTAAAGTAAATCTGAAACACATCTCTAACATAATGTTCATTCCTAACACACCAGGCCTTTGATTGCATGACCAGCTTTCTTTAGAGTACCTCAGTGCAGATAACTGAACGTCGGTTATAAAAATACTGAGATGCAAACATTTTCTTACCTATGTAACACATACAACATCTGCCTTTTTATAAGGTCTGGCAATGGAGGGAGTGAAGTCATACTGTTAACAGATATCCTACATCCATTACATGGCTGCCTGACCTAGGTTAGTGTTGGCTGAGGACTGGTTACACAAGTCACATGTTAAGTTTACTTCCATCAAGGATAGTTAAGCAGGCACAATTTAGCATGTAACTCAAATAATTACGCTTTTTATAAGGCAATACACTAGCATCCATGTTATTCATAGGTTAGATTTGTGGCAACCTCCTAAAGTAGTTTTTAAACACAGGTAATGATAAAAGGCCTCATGGGGAAACTATCCGTCACAAAGCCCGAGATTTCTATCTCACAGGAGAGTCATAATTGCCCTCCAGCTTATCACAGAATCACTTACATAACCCGAATATGGTAAGAGGTTACAGCAGCACAGCACAGTGATAACAATAACAAATGACCACTAACGTAAGAGCGATGGGGAGAGAAGGTATGTTCTATTTCTAGGTTTCAAACACAGGTGACTGGAACAATTTACTGAGGGACAAGTAACTCTGGAATAATGTTCTGTACTATGTTACAGTTCAATAAGTAATATTTAAGGGGCGCCTGGATGGCTCAGTCAGTTAATCGGCTGCCTTTGGCCCAGGTCATGATCCCAGGGTCCTGGGATGGAGATCAGGCTCCCTGCTCAGCAGGCAATCTGCTTCTCCCTCCCCTCTGCTGCTCTCCCTGCTTATGTGCTCTCCCTGCTTATGTGCTCTCTCTCCCTCTGTAAAATAAACTCTTTAGAAAAAAGAAAAGTAATATTTAAGGTGACCTAGTCTTTAGGAAACCAATATATTATATTCATAATCTATCTTCCTCATTCAAAAAAAAAAAAAACAATTTAGGGCAGTATTCCACATGTCTATGCTATGTAAGTAAGCTTTTTCCCTAAATAATACACTTTTAAAAAATTTCTATCAAAAATGCTTAAAGCTTTAAAAAAAAGAGTGGAAGCTTTTAAATAAATGCTTCATTTATTAAAAAATCAAACAATTTACACAAAATCATTTCCTAATGCTGGCTTAATAAGGTAGTATTTTATTATTAAGATAAAATCAAATATAAATCTTAAATTCTAGCTAAAAACGTCAATAAAAAATTTAAAGTTTAGAAAAATGAGAACATTTAATGATAAGTCATATAACTACTCTATTTAAATTTCAACTACTCTATTTAAATTTCAGCACTAGTTAACCACATTCTCATGTTCTCCTTTTGTCTTTAATTTTCTCTCTCAAGTTTTAGACATAAAAGGTTCCCTACGGCCTGTGTATGGATTTGCTTGTTTCTTTCTGCTCTGGAACTTTGGGGCTTCAGAGTAGTTATACATCATTTGTTTTCTACTTCAACTAACTGGAGCGAAAACAAGGTGGAATATAATTTGTCCCTTTATGTTTTCAAATTAACTTAAGGGCATTCTTCCTATGAACTTAGCCCTTGTCTACACTTACTGTGATGAGCTTTACTTAAAAAATTTTAATATATTTACTATTATGATAGTTTCAGTAGGCATATTCTGAATTTGAGTAACTGGTGAAAATTCAGCATTTGCCTACATCCTAGATTCTAATAAGCAATGTGAATCTGTATACTTGACTAAATAAGAACTGGCTTGATTTACTTAATGCAATTTCTAAAAGAGATACCAAAATCTATAAAAAGAGGTATTTATTTATTTTATTACATGGCCAAAGCTTGGATTCTGCCTTAAATTTAACCTGTACTCAATGTAGAACCACACCTATAATATCTTAAGTAAAGAGAGCTCTGCTTATCAGACATTAACTTGATGAGATTTGGTTTCACACGGAAAATCTCAGACCTACAACTTCATGTTTTTCTCCAAAAGCAAAGAAGTTCTAAAAATAACCACTATCTCATTACTGTACTTTAAATGTTTTATGTACATCTAGTAAGATTTCTTTCCTAGCTTAAATATCACTAAAACAGAAGCTCATTCACAATTTTGTGTTAACACAATGTCTCATATATTATAAATACTGAGACAACAGAATAGCATGCCATGCAATCAGTATTAATTATATTACATTAAAATCTGATTGTATCAGTGGGATCACAAAAGACTACTTCCCTGAAAAATCCTACCCTACCATCTGTCCCTTTTCCCATCCTCAAAAGGGAAAACAAACAAAATAAAACAACCTTCCTCTAACAAGGCCACATGAATCCCTGGATATGATTCACCAGAAACCTGAGAAGTTGTGCGGATACTTACCCTGATATATCCGAATAGATGGCAGTGTCTACGAAGTATGTTGGCAAGAGATGAAAAACCAACAGCAAGATGGCTCTGCACCCTAAGCCTTGAGTAAGCCACAGGTCTAGAACTGCAGGGACTGCTGCCCAGTATGTCCCCAGAAATGGCACCGCTCCTAGGATTGCTGCTAACGCTAAGATTAAAAGAAAAGCAACTTTACATCACCAATAAAACAATAACAAAAGAGCAGAACCTAAGCACTAGCTCCTCCTCCTTAAACAATTACATCAACACAAGTTAAATACAAACTCAAATTTCAGGTGCATGATAATGCCCCGTTGAACTGAATTTGCTAAATGAAGGTCTGATATATCTCAAAAGCAATGCTGAAAATCTCTCTAAAGTATGTGTGTACTTCCTTTTTTTCCCCATGAATCTCTTCTTAAGCCACAAAATTCTAGTGTCCCGCAGCTGTTATTTTGAATCAATGGTTAGTTAACACACAGTCCTATGACGCAACAGTAAAGCATTGGTCAAATCTGTACGGAGTCCAAAGCTGAATTAGAAATCAGTTTCTAAACCTCAGAGATGAATGTATACTCTTCACTTGTATCTTTCTAATAAAAAGGAAATGTAATTTAAGAAAAACAAAACCGAAACCCTGCCTGCTGAAGGACCTGACTTCAAGCTCATCCCCTTCCAGAGCAGTGTGTTCACTCTCTCTCATACGTGGATTCTCGTTCTGGTCCTACCAGCTACGTGACCTTGGAAAATGCCTGGTTTCTCATCTCTCCAACAGGAATACCACCCACCCTGCCTGCCTCACAAGGTTGTTAAGAAACCACCACCGCCCTGTGCTGTCAGGCTGCTTGCAGTCAGAGGGTAGCTTAGAGGACAGTGAAGTAGGGAGGAACATCAATGAACTTGCGAATGCAAAGAAGAAAGGGAGTGTGGACAAAAGGGGAAACAGTGGTGGTAGAGGGTCAATGTGGAAGGCAGATATATTTGGGAAGACAAGCAGCCACAGAAATAAAGGAAGGAAAAGTGGAAGGAGAGGAGCAGAGATAATGTAAAGGAAAAAGTAAAGGGTGGTTTTGAACCATCCTGGTGCTTACAGAATGAGTGTATTATCAGAATAGATCCTAAGGGGTATGGACACAGCTTATGTGCCCTCAAAGACATTTGTCTTGCCCCTGTGACAGTATCCTTCAAGGGACAAAGCTATTTGACCAACTCATTGCTCCCTGTCAATAGGTTCAATACAAACATTTACTGAGAGCCAAGTACGTACTAGGTGTTGTGCTAAGTGCTAGGACATTCACTCGTTTAACAAATACTTATGCACACTGTTTTCTAAGTGCTGGGTATCGTTTGAGCTACTGGGAATACAGCATAAATACACATTACAAATCATACTTCTCCTATTCTGAACTAAATTAGATCTCAAAATCTAGTATTTTAAGCTCGAAGAAGATGACATTTCCCAATGTATGGAAAATGGCTTAATTTTCCTT
The DNA here is from genome assembly GCF_023065955.2 of Ursus arctos. Classification (NCBI taxonomy): domain Eukaryota; kingdom Metazoa; phylum Chordata; class Mammalia; order Carnivora; family Ursidae; genus Ursus; species Ursus arctos. The sequence goes on from NW_026622852.1 coordinate 37,625,537, forward strand.
AAACAGAGGACAGTGGAAGTAATGATACTATTGTTACCTGATGGTATGAAGACAATATTGATGCCAAATATGGTATGAGTCAGCCACGTGTACAATCCGTAGAAGCCAGCCATTTTGAGGGAAGCATCAAACACCCCTCTAGAATGCCCAAAGATAAAAGGGAAAGTAAATAAACACAGCATCACATTGTGATTCAGAAAAATCAGTATTTCCAGGCCTCTGGCTTCAAGCTTACTAAATTTCTCTAATGAAAAAACAACTGAAATATAACACCTTAAAATAGCCTATTTGCTGAAATAATTCATCAACTTTTCACTTCTAAAGCCATCTTTCACCGCCAAAATAAATGGAAAAAAAATTAAGCATGACTACCTTATTTCTGAGGACACAGTTAAATTTTAAGAGCTACAGGCTATGGCCAGTCCTCCCCTTCGGAAAGAACACGCACAGGATAATATAACTTGCACTTCGTGGGTCTTCTCTTATTAACAAAATTCTCCCGCTTTCCTTCAACTCTGCAACCAAGCCTACAAAGAAACTGCTACAAATACTGTTTAAAAATGCAGGTCATTGGGAGAGAATTTATGAAAAAAAAAAAAAAAAAAAAAAAAAAAAACTCTTAGTACCTCCCAAGTAAAATCAGAGAGGAAAATAAAAAAGGATAAAAACAGACCCACATAGCTGGTGACTAATAGGAATGAAGTACATGAAAATCTGCAATGTCAGGTGCTTCAGCTTTGGTTTTCAGTTGGAAGATTAAGGCACTATTGTGTTAAGGAGGAGAAATTAGGAACTGCTCAGAGAGAGCACAAAGGCAGCAAACCTTAAGTTTCCCAAAGGTATCATAAAATTACAAAACCCAGGATTCTGAGGGGCACAGGGGAAGCAAGGGCATATACTCACGAGAGAAGGAAAAGCTGTCATTAAAAAATCAGAGGCCGTGGCAGCAAAGGGGACACTGGACACACAAAAGGAAACACTGAGCTTTTCCAAAGCATCCCAAGAGATAGACTGCAGGAGCTAAGACAAGCTCCAGAACCTAGGGATTTGGTCATTTACTGGGGTTCTGACACATGAACTTGGTGACACAGGGCTTCCCAAATTGTCAAACCTCCTTTGTCATCCTGACCAGCAGCTTTCACTGAAAAATGTGGAGCTGCCATGTGACCTCTGACAATAAAGATGCAGATTAAAGTGGTTATCAAAAAGGCTCAAAGGAAGGGGGAGAGCCCAGAGGAAACAGAAAATATCCAAACAGTAAATGAAGAGAGGACCTAGGGGAAAAGAGAAAGTAGCAGAGCTTCAGGATTTCAACCTGAGGGGGACAGAAGTGTCTCAAGGGCATGGAAAAGCCCCGAATGAGAGAGGACATGGAAAAAAGGGGAATATGTTTAGTTTGGGCAATGGTAAGAAATAAGGATGGTGAAAATTCCCAGGAGGTAGCTGGAAGTAAAAGACAGAAGTTGATGGAGAACTTGGGACAAGAGCTTTGAGATGTGCCAAAAGACTTAATCACAGGAAAGGATAAGATACCCCCAGGGACAAGCCCAGAGAAAATGGGGCAATGGACTGTGTTCCCATAGGGGACCTAAGGACAGAGATACACCAGCCAAAGAGATAATGAAATCACACCTGCAGTTGGGAGACAATCACTAGAGTGTAGTATTTCCAGAGACCAAAGGAGAAAGAAGCTTTTGAGAAAGAGGGGATGATATTAAGGTCAAATACCCCAAGGAGATTAATAAGAATAAGGTCTTAAAAAAAAAAAAAAGTACAGGGGTACCTGGGTGGCTCAGTCAGTTAAGCATCTACCTTCAGCTCAGGTCATGATCCCAGGGTCCTGGGATCGAGTCCCGCATTGGGCTTCCTGCTCGCAGGGATCCTGCTTCTCCCTCTCCTCTCCGCTCATGCTCTCTCTTGCTATCTCTCTTTCGCTCTCAAATAAATAAATAAAATCTTTAAACAAATAAAAAAAATTTTAAAAGGCACAGATTTTGACCAGAACTAGGGAGATCAATGAGAAAAAATACAGATGTTTTCACCAAACTTATGTTATTCAAAATGTTTTACCAACCTGTAATTCAAAAATTCTTACACCAAAATGAAGTTGATATCAAAGGTACAACGAAATATCTCAGCTGAATCACCCCTCTGGCTGGCAAGAAGGCAAAATCAATCCGAAAAGGACCACTTGTACGAAGCAGCACACCATCTTCCTTCCTCTACCTCTGGGAATACTGACTGTTGATAACGTTCTCATTAAGGCAACTTTCAAGTAACTCTGTGGACCCTAAATGTATAGACACTGTTTACAGTTACTAAACATGTTCATGTAACCCACTGAGGGATGAAAAGGCAATGCATTCCCTCTATCTCATTATTTATGATCTGGTACACAAGCTTTATAAAACAGAAAGACAAATCCCCTAACGATTTACTAGGAGACAGACTATTTTTAACTCCATCAAATTCCCAGCCATTTTTTCCTCCTTTCTATCAGCTTTACTGAACTATAATTTATAAACAATAAAATTCATCTTTAAGTGTATTAATTCATAAGTTTTGGCAAATGTATACAGCTGCAGAACCACCATTACAGTCAAGATGCAGAACATTGCTGTCACCCTAAAATGTTCCCTCATGCCCTGGGATAGTCTGTCCCTCCCTGAACCCTGATCTCTGACACCAACTAGGTATGCTCTCTGTCACTATGGTTTTGCCTTTTTCAGAATTTCATATGAACAGAATCATACATTATGTAGCTTTTTAAAAAACTGTGGTAAAACATACATACCAAGAAATTTGCCATTTAACCATTTTTAACTGTACAGTTCAGTAGCATCAAGGACATTCACACTTTCATTATATAGCCTTTGTGTTTGGTTTCTCCAACGTACTACAGTCTTTTGAGATTCACCCACATTATCATCAGCCGTCTGAGATCCTCTTTAATTGCTGAGTATTATTCCATTATTTGGATACGTTACAATTTGTTTATCCAATCACCAGCTGATGGCCATTTGGGCTATTTCCAGTTTGGGGCTATAGTGAATAATGTTGCTCTGACATTCAAATACAAGTCTTGGCACGGACATATGCTTTCACTGCTTTTCAGTATGTGCCTAGAAATGCAGATGCTGGCTCATCTGGTATGTTTTAATTCTGTAAACACCACTAGCAATTCCTCTGATCTCTCAATTCAAAGAAAACATAGAGTCCATGGACGATCACCCAGCAGTCACTGCCTGCTATATTACACCACACCCCTTCGAGGTGTGAGGCTCAATTTCATACTTACGGTATTAGGAGGGTGAATATTGGCAGAAAGAGCAATTCAACCTCATGAAAAGCTAAATGCCCATGCATCCAAATCTTCTCCTAACTGACCCAGTGCACGCTGCGTACCCAATAAATAGGAGCTGTTACCAGAGCTATCGTAGTTCTACTTCTCGAGACAGTACACTTCATTGATGCTCAGAGGAATCTGATGATGAAGACTCTAGAAAGTTGTAGTACAAGAGCTTAGTGTATCTGAATTGAGAAGGTTAAGTTCAAGAGACACTAACATTTGCTAAGCACCCGTGGGGAAGACTGAATAACAGCCCCACAAAAATATCTACATCCTAATGCCCAGTCCCTGTGAATATGTTACCTTGCATGGCAAATGGGACTTTGCAGATCGGGTTAAGCTAAGCATTCTGAGATTAGGGAGATTATCCTGGATGACGGGGTCGGCCCAATGTAATCACAGAAGTCCTTATAAGAAGGTGGCTCTGATAGAAGACAGTGGTGATGGATGCACAAATTGTGAATATACTAAAACCACTGAACTGTATACTTTAAAAATGGTTAAAATGGTGAATTTCATGTATATGAATTTTATCTCAATAAAAACAATTTATAAAAAGAGGGAAGCAGGAGAGTCAGAGTTAGAGGAGACATGAGGATAAAAGCAAAGGTCAGAGAGAGAGACATTTGAAAATGCTAAACTGCTGGCTTTGAACATGGAGAGAGGGTCATGAGCCAAGGAATGCAGGCAGCCTCCAGAGGCTGGAAAGGGCAAGGAAACAGATTCTCCTCTAAAGCTTCCAGAAAGAACACAGCCCTGCTGACACCTTATTCTTAGGACTTCTGACCTCCAGAAATGCCAGATTAAAAAAAAAAAAAAAAAATCTACGTGGTTTAAACCACTAAGGTGATGGTCATGTTACAGCCACAATCAGAAACTAATACAACCCACCACGTGCCAAGCACTGAGTTACACGCTTTGCCTATGTGGTTCCACTGACTCCTTGTTGGGTCCCCTCATTCATCCAGAAAAGAGACTCCTGGTCAAAAATCAAATAAATCTGTTAAGCTGAAAGTGCATATGCATTTTTCTTTAAAAAAAAAAAAAAAACCAGCAGAAAGCTCAAAATGAGGGTGGGGGCCGGGGGGGTGGTGCTAAGCTATTTACAGGTCAAAGGCGAGAAAACTCTTCTGGACGTTGTTAGATCTGGGTACTACGTTGCTCTGGTATATTAACTCCCAATCAAGGCACCCAACTCACTAAAGGTCAAGATGTTGGATAAAGATGTATTTTTGGTATCCAGATTCCTATCATATATTACTAAGATATTCACCTGCAGGCCAAACACATACTTAATGGTCCTCAAAGCCAAGACACCACCAACAGAAGCCCGGGCAGCTGCATGACACCTGCGTCTGGTTCTGGCCAGGGCGATTGTTCGATAGTGGCCATTCTAGCTGCCCACTTCCAAAGGGGACTGGGGCTCAGTATAGCCATCCTGAGACAAACTGGGATCCTATTCACCCTATTAGAGTGAAATGTTGTGGAAAAGAGAACATGGGGCTGAGGAAGAGGAGCAATGAGAGATGCCACAAGGCACATACAGTGCCCACAGTGTGTGCACCCATGCCTTGCTGGCACAGCTCCATGACCCACCGCGCCACCAGATGTCTGGGCTTCTAGTGAGCTGGTGTCTAGACTGGGAGTTAGTACACCACACTGATCTAGTACAGATCCAACAATTTCAAGAGGGTTGTTATTGCCTTTTTACTTGGAAGAACTCAGGCCCTCATTTTGAGCCTTTTTTTGTCCTCAGTTTTTAAAAAACCAAACTATACTGCCAGTTTGAAAAATTCTCTTGATATCTGACCAGAGGTCTCTTTTCTGGATGAATGAGGGGACCCAAGAGGAAATCAATGAAATAATATATGCAGAGCACGCTTGGCGCACAGCAGGTGCTCAGCAAATGTCAGGTAGAGGATGGATGAAAGAAGAGACAGAACTGGAGGCCATGGGCCCAGAAGTTAGGAGACTCCAAGAGGTAATAAATGAAACGAAAAGAGTGGTGGTGAGGAAGGCAGCAGTCAAAAATGCAGTAATACGTGAGAAATGTTAATGAAGGCAAACAAAATGTGGATTCGGCGGCAAGAATACAGAAACGGGGGTCACGAGACCTGCGAGAGCTCTGGCTCTGTCACCAAATGCTCTGGAATCCCAGTTCTGTCATGGGTTAGTGGCATGATCTTCAAAACTGTAAAACTTCTCTGAGCTTCACTTTCCTTCGTTGTAAAAGAGATAACAGACACAAGCATTCACTTCCTAATGTTATTATGAAGATTAATAATGCAACTAAAGTGATAAGCTTAGTGACTGGTGCACAGTAAGCACGCAATTAAGTTGGTGCTATTAGAGAGTTGCGTCATTATTACCAATTAGCATTAATTCAGTAAGGCTAAAAATAATGCACATAGTAACTTTCTTTTTACTCCTTGCAGTTTTTGGAAGTATACCAATTTTTGCTGTGTGCTAAAGAGATACAGGGTATGGCAAAGCTGGGAGAAGCAGCAGCATACCACAAAGTCTTAGATTAAGCATTTTAAATTGTAAGGTACTGAGGAAGCTACATGAGCAAACACCCAAAATACTGTGTATACAATCACTCATCTCTCAGGTTCTTTGGAACCTAAAATTCAGAGACTGCTAGGAATTGTTCATTCTCATAACCAAATACAACTTTATCTGACACATAATTAATGACACGCACAATACAGTTGAATAGGTTACCAGAAATCACAAGTTTAATCAATGCAAAGAGTATTTATTCCTTATAATCATACCAATGAAAGATCACTTGCTCATTTCATTCACTCACTGATATCAACCCATTAATCAACCCTCTTTGGATACTCAAATTCAGTGAGCATTTTCCTATCTTGCCATCAAAGAAAGACAGTATGACATACTTCATCAAATCTCTTGCAAAAAATCACAAAAGTTCTGACTTGCGGCATTTTCTAAGGGTGGTTACATATGACTTGCGCTGCGTGAACGCACGGTGCCAGTGGAAGTCACCCTCTCTTCATAACTGTTCACAACCATATGATCAAGCACCTACTACAGAAATTCACGGAAAACCCACATCAAGCTCATCAGGCTAATATGCATGTAACACTTAGTTTTTCCTCTACTGTCTATTTCAATTCTCTCTCCTGAATAGGGTATTTGCCTGTGCCCAGTCTTCTGGGACCTCTCTTTTCAGAGATTCTTCAAAGACCATTGACATTGTTCAACTACATCTCCAGGCTTTCCTAACACTCAGCAATTTAAGAAAATCAAATTCAGAAGACCCTGTTCTTTTCCTCAGTCAAGCTGGTGCAACACGTCTGATTTAGCTCAAGGGATGAGGCTGATACCAGCCACAGAGCTGGAAGCTCCCCCTTTCTAACAAGGCCACATCCTCATTCAGAAACCTTCCCCTGTTAGTCTTATAGACGTTCCCTTGCCCCGTGCCGTATGCACACCCAAAAAGGGCAGGACTCCCCTCTACTGGAGGGCAGGCTCCAGGGCACCCAGTGCAGTCAGGTCCCACCTAAGCATACCTCTCTGTGATAAAAATTCCAAGTACATTCACAATCAGTTGTTGTCTACATTTTCCCCTAATAAACACTATTGTGGATTTATACTGTGCGGCACTAAAGGTGTGTGTCCATGCCTCGTTTACACAACTGCATGGTTGATCCTTAAACAACATGGGTTTGAACTATGCAGGTCCACTTATGTGGGGATATTTTACAATATGGAATATATCTTCTCTTCCTTATGATTTAATAACATTTTCCTTTCTCTGGGTTATTATACTGTAAGAATACAGTATATAACAAGAATAACATACAAAATATGTGTTAACTGACTGTTTATGTTATCAGTAAGGCTTCTGGTCAACAGTAAGCTATTAGCAGTTAAGTTTCTGGGGAGTCAAAAGTCACACACGAATTTTCGGCAATGAAGGGGGTCAGTGTCCCCTAACCCCCACATTGTTCAGGGATCAACTATGTATCTAATTCTTCTGCACCAGGGGCTTGAACAGTTTTAGATGCCTGGTTAGGGGCACCTGGGTGGCTCAGTCGGCTGAGTGCCCAACTTTTAATTTTGGCTCAGGTCATGATCTTGGAGTCATGGGCTTGAGCCCTGCGTCAGCTCCCCACTCAGTAGAGTCTGCTTGTCCTTTTCCCTCTGCTCCCCTTCCGCTCACGCTTTCTCTCTCTCTCAATTAAATAAATCTTAAAAAAAAAAAAAAAAAGAGCCTGGGGGCACCTGGGTGGCTCAGTCGGTTAAGTGTCCACCTTCAGCTCAGGTCATGATCCCAGGGTGCTGGGATCGAGCCCCACATCGGGCTCCCTACTCAGCAGGGAGTCTGCTTCTCCCTCTGCTCCCCCCCTGCTCATGCACACATGCACGCATGCATGAGCGCTCTCTCTCTCTCAAATAAATATATATATTTTTTTAAATCTTTAAAAAAATGCCTGGTTAGGTTAGGATATAATTCTTAACCAGGTCTCTCCTTACCCTTTACAAACTCAAAGATGAAATTTAATTCTTTCACAAGGTAATTAATATTTTCCTTCAGCTCTCAGCCCTCTCTCACTTCTGACCAAAAGGGTGTTCTTGTAGGGAGAGATGGCGAGGAAGCTTAAAAAAAGAAAAAAAGAAGGGCGTTGTTGTTACTTTTCTAAATAAGTGAGAGAAAACTGGCCAGACAACCCAGGATTTGATCAGATGACCTGGATTAATGGAATGAGACTGAAGCAAGGAGGGGTTTCAGGAGAATGATAAGCCACAGTCGAGCAGCTCCATGCCCTCAGAGGACACCAGGCTCTAGACCATAGACAAGTAGAGAGCACGTGTCTAAGGAAGAAGAAAGAAAAGAGTCCAAAATCAAATTCTGCCTACTTCCAACACTTCCTTACACTGGTTCTGCCCTCTTTTCTTTCTAAAGGTCAAACAGAAGACTATCAGATTATTGTTCCCTCAGGAAACAGCCAGGAGCATGACCTTACCAGGGTTCTACCTTCACTGTGATATACTACCCCTCCAGGGAAGGCCAGGTAGTAGACAGGGCAGGCTGGCTTCCAGAAACACAGCAGATAAAATTACCCATCGGAGAGAAGTATCCCCCAGCTCTCTTCATTACTACCTAACCTCTCTTGAAAAGTTACATCTCCTTCCGTTTCCTGGTTCATCTGCCCCAGAGACCCAGCTCCACCGTGAAGTGTACAGAAACCTGGTTGACACTGATTTCCCCATTGCAGAGGGGAACGGTCATGCCGCATGAGCAGACCGAGTGTGCTGCTGAGGAGCACAGGGAGAGGCCACTTCCATCCCCACTGAAAAAAACAGTGAGTCATTGTCACACACAGAAGCATCCAACGGTGACATCACATTTAATCAACTGGAGTCCTTGGCAGTAGAAATATTAATTCAATATTTTTATACATTAATACATGGTTTTGTATCTTTGACAGTGCCCACTGATTATGGATGCTTACTCCAATGCTAACTAAAAAATTAACAAGGGGCTGTTTCAATCATATAGACAAACAGCAAACATTTGTATCTCAACACTAATTCAATTATAAGGCTATTAAAATTAATTTAACAATTTTTAAACAATGGGAAACTAAATATAAGACAAAATTTCCTAAGGTCATTTCCTTGGAAACTTGACATAAAGGTTTAAGATTATTAGACCGATCTATAATCAAGTAGTTTAAAAGGGCATTATTTTTACTGAGTTGGTTATTATTTAAGAACTTCAGTTCATTTGATTTTCCCAAACATGCATAGGAGATTCTGTTTCTCTATCCCAGTGTTAGGAGAGCTACCTCTTCAAATAAATGAAAATATATTTTCTTACAGCTTTAAATCTTCCTTATATATTTTAATTTAAACAAATGCTTATAACCTTAAACTCGTGAGAATTTCTTTCCAATGAATATTTAATTTACTCAAAGTCAAAAATGGAAATACTGATTTACGGAATGATGGACACTGATTTTTTTTAACCCAAATACTTCTAATTCTCCAGAGTTGGGGGGGTAGAGGTGAGAAGCACATTCACTTTCAAAAAAAAAAAAAAAGAAAAGAAAAGAAATCTCACAGTACATACATTCTTCCATCCAATTCATAAGTAGGACTCCCCCCCCAGCACTGAAAAGCTGTAATCCCACAAGCAAGAGCCATACCCGTGTGCATGCACTCATGTGAAAATATCACACACACTAAATTGCACGGAGGCCGTGACAACATGCAACTTAGTAATGTGCAATATCTCCACCAGAGCAAGCAGAATGGGAGCATCGGGGGAGAAGGGTGTGATGCAAACATTCAGGACACAACATGCTCTACAGGGACGAAAATGGTTTGGGGATAAGGGATGCATGCCACTAACTCAAAAATTCATGAAATGAAAACCCAACTGAATACACAAACATATTCCATTTAGAAAAAACACTTATTCAGAACTGAGAATCGTAACTGAGGTTCAAAAATTCAACAAGATGGTGATCAGAAAGTGACCATGTATTTCAGAAGGCGAAGCTTCAAAAGCCAAGACACTCTGACTGCCTGGCCATGCAATTAACTCCCAATGTTAACTCCACTTTCAACTTATTGATAGATCATATAAAACGAGTTGAATGATTTTCACTTGACCGCAACAGTGATGACGACTAATGGTTGATGTTTATGAAGTCTGATTTCATTGATGATTTGCAGACTAAATTACACTCTCAGGACTTTATAATAACATTTTCATCATCACTTGTATAATATTTTTCCTCTTAAAATCTTTGTCCATGAAGAAACATATTCTATCTTGAACACAATCCTTCAGAATGAAAAATCTGACAAGAGCTCTGAGAACTAGAACTCATTGTTATCTTACATATGTGAGAAGTTTCTTCAGAGGCATCTGCGTAAAACCTGTCCATTTTAGGTCTTGAATTTGACCCAGTAAAGAAAGAGACAAAAAGCACCTGGACTGCTAAAAATTGTTTTGAGTTATAATCTTCAATTTACATAACTTGATATAGTGGTGGTTACGCAAATGGTCCAGACAAGTTATCTAGTCTGTACTGTATTTTTCAGTTTTGACAACCATTAAGATTATAGTTCTGGTACTGAGGGTTTAAATTTTTTCCTATATTAAAAATATGAGAAAACGAATGGTTTTATACCAGTATCCTTTGGAACCAAGACATGGGCCACTGTTACAGTGCATAATTAGTGTTTACAATCCCAAGAAGATAAGGCAAGTCTAATTTGTGAAAAGGCACATATATATTCCCTCTCCCTGTAGATGACCATACTCTTTCTAATCTCAAATTCCCTTGTGAGCCAAAGATCTGAATTTTTAGCTGCCAGCCTCATGTGTCCATCTGAACAGTCCTAACAGGGCCACAAATTAAACTCATAATCTTCTGTCCCAACCAGCTCCTCCTGGAAGAAGGTACCATGATATACCAGAAGGATATGTGCTTGCTTGCTTGCTTGCTTGCTTTTTTAAAGGTTTTATTTTTAAGTAAACACTATACCCAATATGGGGCTCGAACTCACAACGCTGAAATCAAGAGTCATATGTTCCACCAACTGAGCCAGCCAGGATATGTGCCCCAGGATATGTGCTTTCAATCAGCTGGACCAAGGTACGAATCACAGCTCTGCTTACCAATTCCAAGCAACCATGACATTAAAGAATTAAGTTTAAAACAAAGGAGCTGGCATATTTGGTATGAAAACAAAACTGACTGGAATGACAGAGGACGGCTAACCAGTGGTTCACTCTAAGAAAGCAGAACAAGAGAAAATTCAAGAACTGTGATTTGAAAACAGAAAAGCTTTTGTGAGAATAAGAGTCAGTGTTAATAAAGGTTATTTCAGGAGAAAGAAGTGTCTCTCTTGAAGTTCTTAATGGGACAAGGTATATATTTTTCTATAAGGCTCGGCTTTAGTCACATTGACTAAAGGATTCTGCCAACCTTTGACATAGTTGATTCAATAGTTTCAGCCTACTGGGAAGGTAGAAGGTTATTTTTCTTTTTGGTTGAGTTATTTACATAAACTTCTTTGAGTCAGACAGAGGTCACTTAGATAAACTGACATGAATTTATTGCTAGAGTTTTCAGCATTTTATTTACTCAATAAAGATGATACCCAATAATCACACAGACTTAGAAGGGATGCTAAAGCTAACAAGTGTCTTCCCTGAAGACAGCTTCACCCTGAAAACTGTTACATTAGATAATACACTCCCAAACTTGGAATCTCTACATAGATGGCCCCACAGGGATACCCAACAGCACCACAGAGGATAAGGGCATTTTAAAAAATCCTACCTGATGGCCAATAAAGGAAGCAAGATATTGATGAAGACTTTACCCAGGCCTTACTAGTAGGAAAAAGAAAGATAACCCAGCAAACCTTCTAGAGAGAATATATTTTAGGAACATGCATGCTATTTGAATATGTCGAGGGTTTTCCAGCGACCAAAGTGGTATCTTCAACCACTTGTTAAATGAACACAATGAAGAAATAAGCCAAGATCAGTCAAACAATTATCAGGTCAAATCAAGATTTCCATGAAAGACTAGTTCCAAACAATGCTATTTCTTGAAAGTAAGTAGAAACATAAATGCCAACCAAAGATCCACTATTCAAGATAAGTTTAAGACCACTTAGTGAACAACTTATTAGAAAAAGAAGCTCTGATAACATGAGGATTTAATTTGGGCAACTATTCATAGGCAGTAAAAATACAGTAGAATCCTAATGAGCTAAAAGCAATGGGGGATAAGGGTGGGGAAGGAGCTGAGATAGGCCTGGTCTGCAAAAGGCCTTTCCCTATCCAAAATGACAAGGAGGAAAGGCGGAGGAGGGGGCGGGAAGGAGCCAATGACTTGGAAAGCGCATATGAAGAAAAAAGTTGAAGACTCATCTCATTCAGAAGCCAAGCCTGCAATACATGGACCCCACAAGACATGATGGAAGTTTCTGGCCAGAACCTGTGACGTACACATAGCCTGTGACTTGAAATAACCAGAAACTTTGTATTTCTAGGATCTGATCTACCTCATGCAAGGGGCACAGCCTAGCTAGAGAGGAAGAGCGGAAGAAACAAAGATCATCAACTGCCACTCCCTGGCCAAAGCTGCAGTTCCTGAGAACAGGAGGGCTCCCAGAGAAGGGGAGGTACACATGTGGTGCCAGAGGGGGCTTCTCCCCAGCGAGTGACATGATGACAGGAGCTGCAGCCAGAGCAGGAGCCTGCAGTGGGGGAGAGCTGTAACTCACAGGACTGACAGCGGGAAACTGAAACTGAGTTATTTTTCTTAGCAACGCTTGCACTGCTCACATTATTCTCTCAAAAGGAAATAAAAATTTTTGAAAATACCAAGGTCCGTCACTAATTTAGCAATGGATGTTATTAGAAATGCTCAGGACACAAAACAGGCTTCTTCCAGAAAGCAGTTTCTGATGGAAAGAAGAACAGCATAAATCTTGTCCCTACCTGATGGCTTCTTCCACAGACTGGCCAATAATATTAGAAGAAGGACCTGGCTGAGACAGTGGTGTCAGGCTTATCACCCACTTCACTGGCTTGTAGTACTCATCACTGGAACTTAACAGATAAAATAGTGTGGTCAGGAAAATTATCTGCAAAACAAAGGATAGTATCTCCTAAAAAATCACATTTGGAAACTACAGGAAGGAAACATAAATGGAACCAAGAACATGCTTTCCTGTGGGAGAGGTGCCATGCCATTATCTCCCTGTACATACCAGAGACAGCACAAAATTGAGAAGGGCAGTCCCACTGTAGAAGAGGATGGTCAGGAGTGTCGTGACAGTGGTGAAAAGGAGGCTCACGTTCCGGCTCATGACAATCCACAGAGACTCTAAGATCTGATGAAGAGGGAAAGCTGAACATCAGAACTAATCCTCCAGAAAGAAGTTTCCACAGCTCTCTGCTGTGCTTTTAGTACAAATGTGTGAGTACCAGAAACTGAAAAGAACGGAGTATTATTTTAAATGAAAAAAAAAATCATCTGAAAGCATGCGAACATTGAATAGTAAGGAAAATGGTTAAGAAAATCATGGTAAACCTAACTCCAAATCATATTAGGCTGCCATTAAAGATAGCTCTATTATAACGTAGAAAAACATTTTCTGAAATACTGCAGCATTTAAAAAGCAGGAAATGAAAAGTTGATATACAGCATGATTATAACTATGTAAAAATGATATTTATAGGAAAAATACCCACAGGAAAATATGCCAGAATGCAACCTGTATAGGATCACAAGTGCAGACCGTGAAAATTCTAGTATTTGTCTTATTAGCTGCCTCCCCCGGCCTCCAAACTTAGATTCACCCACAAACACAAAAGCATCACTTGGATGATTTCACTAAAATCATAAGAAATGAACAGACAGGTCAAGGGCAGAACTCTGCAGCTGAAAATCTTTCTTCAAACAGATGATGACCCTTACACCAAGACTTACAGCGTTCATCTAACCCATCACCTGCAAACTCACTAGAACCAGCTATTCGAAGTTATTAATACCCGTTAAATATTACTAAAAGAAGACGTACAATATCTATGCCACACCTACATGTTTTCATTTCCTAGCTCCTCATGAACTTAAATTCCCTCATGATAACATCTGTTCCCTGTGACAGAAGCAATGCAGATGATATGATCTTTACTGTAAAGCCAGACAAACTGAAGCTCAGAGATTTTTTTAAAACTTGCCAAAGGGCCTTGGAGCTAGTAAGCGGACCTGGAGCTGGGACCAGAAGTCTAACGTCTGATTTTATTTTGGTGTGCCCTTTCCAAAACAGCAGTTCTGTTTTTTGTCCTATGTGCAAGTTATACCATCTGTTCTATGAAAGGCCTATCCATTCCTTTCCTATCTCAAATGTGCCATTTATAAAGGCATATTTTGTTGTCCCTGGCATTTCCTGCAAACCTCAGCTCCGTCTTCATGGGAGAGCTTTTGCAGGCTGGTTTCATTTACAATAACTCCTTACAGAAAATCTTGAAGATGCTTTGCAATGCCTACGAAAATATGCATGACTGACCATTTGACCTTGTGGGATAAAGAATGAATGAATAACACCACTGATTCCAAGAAACAAATCAACAATGCCCTTACTTGTGATTTTTACATGCATTCTTTTGGGGGCTTCTGTCATTTTGGAATTTTTATCAAAAAAATTTTACATAGTTTCTGGGTCACACTGATAGGAAATACTCTGCGGTAATTCTTAAGAAATTAACTGAATACATTAATTGTAGACTGGCAGTCTCCAAAAACCTTTCTGTGTACCCAAGAGGATTAGGAAGAAAGGTCCGGAACCTGAGAGCTACTGGATATTGTAAGGATGAAGGCAGAAATAAAAAAATTTGATCAAGGGTTGACCTTGACACCTTAAGATTTTTTTCTGATGAGATACGTAGTTATATTAAAGAATGTGATTGTTTTATACTCTATAAAAATGTGTGCTGATACTTAGATGATGCAGAAAAATCAGTGAACCAATATTCCAAATGACCAGTGCATATCACAAAAACATGAAAGAGTAAAAGATCCATTTCTAGCCAAGATACATCAATGGACTTTAATATAAGACAGTACAAAAAGTTTATTGATATGGTTTCAAATTCCACACTGCAACTAACCTTTAAGAAATACCGTTTGTGAGTTTTGGTGTAGTATCAAAGAAAAGCCACAATTATCTGAAAGGCTATTAAAAGACTCCCCTCTTTTCCAGCTACGTATCTGTATGAGGCTGGAATTTTCTTCACATACTTCAATCAAAACAATGTGTTCCAAATGACTGAACATAGAAGCAGATATGAGAATCCAGACATTAAACAGATTTGCAAAAATATAAAAGAAAGCCACTCTTCTCACTGAATTATTTTTTGTTTTGGGGACACCTTAGTGGCTCAGTCAGTTAAATGGCTGCCTTCGGCTCAGGTCATGATCCCAGGGTCTTGGAATTGAGTCCCGCATCGGGCTCCTTGCTCAGCGGGGACCCTGCTTCTCCCTCTGCCTGGCACTCCCTGCTTGTGCTCTCTCTGTCTCTCTCTCAAATAAATAAAATATTTTTTTAAATTATTTTTTGTTTTGGAAAAAGGTTACCTTGCAGATGCAAAAAAAGTGTTAACATGTAACATCATTTTTAGTGAATTGATAAGTATTTTTAAAGTTCTCAGTTTTAACTGCTGATACAATAATAATCAACAGAACCCACATAAACACACACTCTGGAATCCTCAGACCAAAAAGTTTCATGGCCACTGGACTAGAGAAGACAGAGGGAAGGGACTATCAAAACCATAAAGTCTTAGAACTGAAGGAGATGAATTTCTAGACTTAACACCTAACTTAACTGTTATAGCTGTATTAGGTGCATGGGAGGAAGGGCAAGTGTGAGTGTGGGGTGGAGGGAGTGGGGGGGACCAAAGGAGTTGTAAGAAAATCCCAAAGGTGGTGTAAGAGAGCACGGAGAGGCTTCAAAATCATATCTTTATCTTCATCTTGCATATCAGGAAGCCAAAATATAATATCGAAAATTGCAAAACCAAAAAAGACCAACATAAACCTTATTTTGGAAATTCAGAGGTAAATACCCAGAGAAAGCTGAAAGAATTGATAGCTGTTTCTAGAAAATGAGACTGAAGTGGGGAAGCACAAAGCAGGTCACTGTTGTTTTTTACTAAAAAATCTAAAATATTTCTGACTATCCATTATGGTCATCTATTAGTTTGATAAAAATTAAACTTAAAAAAATAGAGCATTGCAGGGCGCCTGGCTGGCTCAGCTGGTAGTGTGTGTGACTCCTGATCTCAGGGTTTTGGGTCTGAGCCCTGCTTTGGTTGTAGAGATTACCTAAAAATAAAATCTTAAAAAAAAAAAAAAAAATCTAGCATTGCAAACTTCAACTTTTGTTAACTTGATGAAAGTCATGAGTCTATTCACAAGAAAATTCCTCTCATCTCTGTGAAAAGCCACATGCCAAGACACTTTACCAAACACGCTGTGGAACCAAGAGCGGTTCCTTGCTGCCTCTGACCCTTTGGCAAACAAGGCAGAGGTGGGTGGAACATGGCCAGAGAGTGGGTTGAGGAACATCCAGTCTCTCTAACGTAACCGGAACCATATTTCCATCTGCCAAAGACTTTGCCCACCAGAAAGGCCGCTCTCTCTCTAGGGGTCCAGCCTGGGGATGACCTGGTCAGCGTAAGGGGACAAGGATACCTGTACCTCAGAATCTGAGAGTCCGCAACACTGTACACACGCTTCCTGACTCGGCATTTCTCAGTTACTCTTCAACCACAGAGGCGGCACCCGGGGAACTACTTACCCCTGAGGCCTATGGCTTTTGGACATCTTTCTAGCGCATTTATAACTCTCAAAATTGTAAAGGTCATGGCATTAAAAACAGGGTAACTAAAGGCCTCTAAGGGTGCAAGGACAACTGGAAATTAGAATTTCTGTTTTTATTTCTAAGTCCAGTTCAACTAAAAATACTACTTCTTACCGAAAGAAATGTCTCAATGTTCTCGTGAACAAAGGAAGCGATATCCTGCCAGTCCAGAATGTCTCCCAGCCAGCTATTCTGACGACTTATATGCATCTTGTGTCCTTTGTGCCTTCCAGAGTGCGTTACGTTCTACGGAATAAAATGGTTCAGACGTGAAATCTCCATCTTAACCCAAAGCATAAAAAGTATAAATACCCCATTTTGGTCTAGGTCCACTTGAGCACCTTAATAGTTACTCAAAGGTGAAAAATTGTGCATTATTTAAGAAATCGGCTAAGAGCTCCACCTAAAGACCTGAACTATATTTTTCTGTTTACCTTCTTGATACCACATGTCACCCTAGCTCAAGTGGTCCCTTCCTAAATACAGTTGTGAACACACTTTATTCCTCAAGATGTACAACTGCACCCCAACACAGCATTTACTTTCTTTTTTCTTTTCAGCCCCTCTACCTTTTTTTGGGTCTCCCATTTTTGCTTTTTTCCTCCTTTCTTCATCTCCCTATCTTCCATACAAGATAAAGAGAGCAAGAGGGAGAGAATATAAAGGACACCTAAAACTAATACATTATATATCAATGATTTCTCGACAAAATGGGGGAAAATGAAAAAGAAACAAGAATGGGGGGAACCTAACTCTATATGGAAGACAATTACACTGACAAGAATGCAGGAATAGTTAAATTTGAAAGAGATATGAATAAACAAAGTGACCAGTGAGGTTAACATTCAGAAACAGAAGTAGTTCCTTGACATTTTGTTTGCATTCTGACACTTTTGCTACTGGCACAGTGATATCACTCTTCATTATGCAATGAAGACATTAGGTCCTAGTAAAAGACATAAAGAAAGGAATGCACCTACCTACTTAGAAACCTATGCTTTTAAAACACTGCCCTTCCTTGATCATAAAATGAAGTTTTTTAAAGGGGGTGAGGGATAGAAAAAGCTGTCTGTAAGCAGAAGCCCCAGATATTGCAGAAGAAACAGACACCTTTCCAACTGACCGGTTCTTCAGCAGATAACTACCTACAAATTCCTCAATTAGTTCTAACCGCCACTCTTTGAAACCCACAAAAACCAACACTGTTCCCTCAGTTCATCCCAGGGGAAGAGTAAAAACAGGTCACTGAGCAACAAATTCAAATTTCAAATTGAGCTTTCCTCCCTTCCACTCCAAGTGAAGAGGTTGATGTATACATGTTCCTCTTCTCCTTACTGTCCACCCTGTGAAAACTGAACACCAACTTGTCCCGTTCTCTGCCTCCTTCCCCACTGGACAGTCATCTTCCACAGCACTGTTCCTGGAGGCCCACAAGCCCTGCCAACCCACATGACCCCAAACAACCAGCTGCTGTCAAAACCAGCATTTTTATGTTTAGGGGGAAATGGTATTATTTTCCGTCATACATTCTGAAGTAAGAGCACAAGTAACAGGTGCAAGGGTGATTAAAACTAAAGATCTCCAAACTTTGGAATATATTTTACTTCCTCGAAGAGAAAGTTCTTAATGTTTAGAGCTATACTATCTCAAACAGTAGCCACTAATCACATGTGGCTATTAGCACTTAAAATGGAGGGAGTCCAAAAACGGCATTAGTACAAAATACACCAGGTTTCCAAGGCTTGTAAGAAAAAAACCAGGATATAAAATATCTCATTAAGATTTTTCTACTTGTTTACATATTGAAATGATAATATACTGGGAGTATACTGGGGTAAGTGAAATTATTAAAATTAATTTCACCTGTTAGTGTTTTAGGGTGGCCACTAGAAAAATTAACATTGTATATGTGGTTTATGGTGCATTTCTACGTAATGAGATGAGATGCTGTTGGTGATAATGAACACCAGATGAAAAACACTACATCACAGGGACTGGTGGGTTCTGCATGGAGATTAACCATCAATTCAAGCGGACTTTTAATGACCTAAAGTTTAAGACCTTGTAACTTAAAAATTTCAATAAATGATACCCCAATATTAATATCTACCTCATTAACATCTATCTAGACAATGAGTCTGTAAAATAAAAGGACTTTATCAGTTTACAGCTGAAATCCTCTAATAAAATAACTTACCTTTACAAACCAAGAATGATACAGTCTGTCCCAAAGTTCTAGTACTTGCTTTTCAATTACAGCAGTATTGTTCACCTTATCTCCCAGAATTTTATGAAGCTGGAAGAAATACAGATACGATCTGGTTTAATATTTCAGACAACAATCCAGTCAAATTAATTCATGCTGGGTCTTTACATTTGTTCCAAATCAAACTAAAATGTTCCAGACATTTAATTGCCTCCAGCCACCTTATGATCTTTTCTTAAACTCCACTCTTCACTATTCGTAGCAAATTTCCTTGCCTTTCTTGGCTTTTTGGTTCCCTCTATTTTGGGGTCTCTAAGAGAGGTACTTCAGGTTGGAAGAGAATGGTCATATGAAGCCATGATCACTGACTTAGCAAATCTTAACTGCCCAGAGAAAAATCTGTTGCATGTGGCCTAACTGCTCATCCATTACACAGAAATCTTATGTTACATTTATCACCAGTATAAGAATTACTGCAGAACTTTAAGTAAAATTTTAGGACCTTAGCTATAAACACAAACATTTCCCATAGTTTGCTGAAAGATGTCAAGTCTCAAGAGTTATGACTAATGAGACTGGCTTCAGGGTTTCTGGGATCAAGTACAGTGAGACAAGATAACTTCAAGGAAAGTTATTCATTATAATACCCCATGTTTTGTTATTAAAACCATAACATAATAGTAAAGAATTAATTTATTCATTCATTCATTTGAGGGGGGGGGAGAATTTTAAGCAGGCTCCATGCCCCATGCAGAGCCTGACATGGGGCTCAATCCCACAACCCTGAGATCATGACCTGAACCAAAATCAGGAGTTGGATGCTTAACCGTCTGGGCCACCCAGGGGCCCCAAAGACATTTTTTAAAAGATAAATACTAATTTGTAGTCCCACTTTATTACCACAACTGTTTCCATTTTTCCGTGTCCTCTGCAACTTTCTGCCTGTTTCTAGATATAATTTAGAATTCTTCGTCACTTCATCACTAACCTTCGTCTTTATTTTTAATGGTTCCACATTAGTTCATTAAGTTTTTCTTTTTTTTTTTTTTTTAAGTAATCTCTACACCCACCTTGGAGCTTAAACTCCCAATCCCAAGATCAACAGTCGCACGCTCTACCAAATGAGTGAGGCAGGCACCCCAGTTCATTAAGTTTTGGTACTACTTTATCATTACCCGATCAAGGAGTAGAGAGATGGTTCCCAATTTTTAATGTCACAAGTAACACTGCAATGAAAGTCCTTATAATTTTTTTCCTATTATTAGTAATAAGATAAATGTACAGGACTCAAAGGAGAGAGGCGCGTTACTGGCTCTTGCTATGCATTGCTAAGTTATCTTCTATAGGGATTATGCCAATTAATATTCCCAACACTGCATGAATAAACCAATTCTTCCAAAGCCTTATGGACTGACAAACTAATAGATAATTTAATAGGTGTGAGAGTGTAACCAATTCTTTATACTTTTCTTCTTCAGTTACGAAAGTTACCATTTTTCCACGTTGGTTTTCAATGTGTATTTTCTTTTGTGTGGCCTAGTCATACCTTTTGTTCACTTTACACTGTCCTTATAAATATCTGAACCAGTTTTTAGACATATCGATGCAAAGATATCTGCCCAATGTTTTCCTCTATATTTTATTTATTCATAACCAAATACAAATGAGTGAATATAATAAAAACCACTCATCTTTGCATAGTATTTTACACTTTACAAATGGCTTTCCCCTACATTATGTGATCTTTACAACAACCCCAAGAGTTAGGCAGGAAAAGGTTTTTATCACCTGTGTTCTTTCAAGATGAGAAAACAGATTTAGAAAGACCCATGACAGGCCCAAGGTCAGGTGGCTAACCGGCAGAGGCAGGATTAAAAATTTTTTTTTTTTTTTAAAGATTTTATTTATTTATTTGACAGAGATAGAGACAGCCAGCGAGAGAGGGAACACAAGCAGGGGGAGTGGGAGAGGAAGAAGCAGGCTCATAGCGGAAGAGCCTGATGTGGGGCTCGATCCCAGAATGCTGGGATCACGCCCTGGGCCGAAGGCAGACGCTTAACGACTGTGCCACCCGGGCGCCCCTGGATTAAAAATTCTAATGCTCTTTCAACTGCAGCATATATAACCTATGAACAAAGAACACCTAACACAGCAAACTGCCCAAAATAACTATAAGCCACAACTACTCCTAGTCTAATTTCCTTTAATTACTTTCAATTAACGACTGTCGGATACTCACAGACTTCCTACTACCAATTCTTTCTGTCATTGCCAACTCAGTTTCTGAGGTCCTGCTTTACCCAGAAGAGCCCCCATCTAGGCTGCCCACACTTAAAGCGCTATCTCAAACCTGCAATCCCTTTATCACAGCATGAAAGTGAATAACTCTACAACACAACGACTTTTAAGGCAGAATTCAGCATCATTTCCAACTCGTGGTGCTGCCAACCACAGCAGAACCTCACAGACCCAGAATACCACCCTGTGACATTACAGGACATATCACAAGGCACAAGGAAGACAGGGCCAGAGAGCGTGGGGCCTGATGGCCACATCACGGCTATGGGAGGAATCACCAAAGCACAGGTACTGCTGGTGGTACAGGAGATGCTCTTTGTATGCGGAAGACAATGAGGCACTCAGAGTAGTCAGAATGCCTTTGGGAGCCGTGTAACTTAAGGTGAATAACCTCATCTATAAAATGGGGATGCGGAGTCAGTGGGCAGTTCTCTGTTCTCACTTTGCTTGGAACCTTGACAGCATTTGCTACAGCTGACCAAGTCTTTCCTGAAACAGCTTCTCTCAGCCTCTAAGACACACACAGGTGGTTCCTCCCACCTCACAGGCTACTCCTCCTCAGTCTTCCCTGCTGGCTCACTTCCATGACCTTCAAAAGTATCAGTGCTCCAGGAAACTATCTTGGGTCCTCTTCTGTCTGTACTGTCTCCTTAGACCATGTTATGGGATAAAACTGTATCCCTCCTAAATTCACATGTTGAAATCCTGACGCCCCCGCCAATACCTCAGAATGTAACTGTATTTGGAGACAGGGTCTTTACAGAAGTAACAAAGTTAAAATGAGGCCATCAGCAGCGGCCCTAAGGCAATATGACTAGCGTCCTTATAAAAAGAGATCAGGAGACAGACACACACAGACAGAAGACCATGTGAAAAAGACACAGGCATCTATAAGCTGAGGAGAGACCCCTCAAAAGAAATCAATCCCACCAACACCTTGATCTTGGACTTCCAGCCTGCAGAACCATGAGAAAATAAATTTCCGTTGTCTGAGCACCCAGCCTGTGGTACTGTGTTATGGCAGCCCTACCACACAACACAGTTCATCTCTACTGATGGGCAGAGTGAGGCACGATCTGACGATATTCAAATTTCCACCTAGAGCCCAGATCTCTCCCCTGAGCCCCAGCTATGTACATCCAACTGCCTTTTCTGATATCTTGACTTAGCTATCTGATAGGTATCTCTAACTTAACATGCCCCAAACAGAATTACGGCTCTATCTGTCTGTAATCCACCCCCACTCCGCCCTACGCCCACCACCTCCAGGTCTTTTCATCTCAGGAAGTGGCACAGCTACCCTTCCAGGTGGGCTAACCAAAAACTCCCTTCCCTTTCACTCCATATCCAATCCATGAGTAATTCCTGTCAGAACCACCTCAAAAATATATCCCAAATGTGACCATTTCTCTCAATTCCCACTTCTACCATCCTAGCCCAAGTCATAAACATCTCCCCTGGACTACCGGAATAATATTCTTTTAGCCGGCCTCCTGTCTTCTCCATTCCTGCCACAAAACAGCCAAAATGAGCTGTCAATATCCTAAATCAGGTCACATCCCTTTCTGCTTTAAATGTTTATCTTTGTAACTAAAATAAAATCCCAACTGCTTCTTATCATCTATGGCTGGTCCTGTCACCACATCCCCCATTCCAGCCACGCTGGCTTTCTTTCTTTCCTTCAACCAAGCCTGTTCCTATTTCAAAGCCTTTGAATTTTCTATGCCCTAATCTTGAAACATTCTTTTCCCCGTGTTGGTGAAAGCATCACCTCGGAGACACTGTCAGGCATTCTAGCTAAGGCATCACCCTGGGTCACTCTCCACATTACCTGGTCACAGCACTTCTAGATCTGAAATGATTACTTGTTGACATGTTTCATGTCTGCTCCTCTCACCAGAGTAAGCTCCGGGAGGTGGGTAACTCTGGTCTACTGCTTTTTCTAGCACTTAGAACAGTGCCTGGCATATTTGTGGACTGGCTGTCACTTTCTTCATTCTAGGCGTGGGAGAAGGGACAGAGAAAACCCATTCAAGACTAATTCTCCCGCTGTCTCAGGGCAGCATCTCCAGGTACAAATTTCAGAAAGAATATATTAAGCAGAAAGGTTAGCTCAAGCAAGGATGTCGAATGAAGAAAGTAAACTAGATTTGAGCAAACTGCAAACTAGCGGATCTGGGTAGAATAATGCATGAAGGATTCAGGAGATAAGGCTGACAAGGTAGACTGGGGCAGGTAGACACGAACCTTCTCTGTTCATACCTAAACACACCCTAAAAAACTCTTCCTTTTCTGAGTATGACCTATTCCCCTAGCATTAGCCCTTTATACACTCTAGCTCTTAGGACCCAATTCTCACATGATTTTTAGCTGCATGAGATCTGAGCTTATTAGAAAAGCTAGCCCTGTAGGGGCACCTGGCTCGCTCAGTACGTTAAGCATCTGACTCTTGATTTTGGCTCTGGTCATGATCTCAGGGTTGTAGGATCAAGCCCCACATCAGGCTCCCCACTCGGCAAGGAGTCTGCTTGGGATTCTCTCTTTCCCTCTGCCACTCCTCCTCCCCCTCCCCACCCTGAGTGTGCTCTCTCTAAAATTCTAAAATAAATAAATAAATCTTTTAAAAAAAGCTACCCCTATAGTTTCAATGATACTTTATTTAAAACTTTATTGAGATAATTTACACACCTTATAATCCACCCTCTTACATGTACAATAGTTTCTTTCAGTATATTCAGAGTTATGCGACCATCACCACAATCAATTTTGGAACCTTTTCATTACCACAAAAAGCAGCTCCATACTCCTTAGCAATCACTCCCTCGTTTCTCTCAATCTCCCCTACCCCAGAAACCACTATTTTATTCTTTGTCTCTATAAATATACCACTTCTGGACATTTCGTAGAAATGGAATCATAGGTATGTGGTCTGACTGCTTCTTTTACTTAGCATAATATTTTCAAGGTTCATCCATATCGTAGAATGTATCAGTGCTTCCTTCCTTTTATGGCCAAATAATACTCCATTATAGAGATATACCACATTTTACCTATCCACTCATCAATGGACATTCAATGGCTGGTTTTAGATATTATCCCCGTGTCTTCCAAATCGGGACCATGAATATGTTACAATCTTTGTTAGCAATACCCACCTGTCTTCAACTGTCTTTCCTTTTCAAATCTTCAGCAAAAGGTTTCAAACTTATCTTTTCTCTAAGTAATTTGAAATTTATTTCTATAAAATCAAAGGCACATTTTCCAGCTCTTCCCAAATAGGTAAGAATTCCAGAACTCAAACAGATAAACCAAAAAACTAAATGCTATGCTGTCAGCAGAGTAAGTCAGCCAACATAGTTCTAGAGGTCTAAAAGCCTTCTGCAATTGCTGGATCTTCTTCTATACTAGTTTGGAGATCTATACCCATAAACTTGTCTCTCACCTACTCAGCAAATATTTTTTAAAGACTTCCATGTGGCATTTGATTGGCTCACCTGGTATGGACTCAAGAAAATCAGTTACACAGATCTTTCTTTTAACTTTTTCTCAACCACAATTCCATCCTTAGATTAGATTACTACACACATGTGTACAGTGTAATTGTCGAGATAACCTTTTTTTGAGATTTTGTTTTTAATTTTGAACAAGGAATCACATACCAATACTTTTTTTCTGGGCGTACGTCTCACTGCAACAAATCTTGTCAATCCCTAGATGTTCCTAATTACTTCAATATGTTAAAACTCCAACCTACTTTCTTTCCCATAGACAATACTGGGGAGGAGGGAGCATCCCAAATCTGTATCATGGAGTCTGACCCTTACCTGCAGTAACTGTGCCTTATCCTCTGTCCTTAATTCCCTCCACAAAGCTTCAGACAAGCCAATCTCCTCAAGCACACTCCCGCCTCCACATCTTGGCTCACATAAATATACCTTAAAATACACGATTCCTTCTCTATTCATCTAAAACCTATCATTCCTTCACGGTTTATCTCAAGTGCCACAGTAAAGCACCTAACCCAGTGCTGGGCATGCACTTCTAGCGTGTTATAGTAGAGAGAAAAGGGATTTAGAATTAGTCTTCAGTTTGAAACCAAGCTCTGCAATTTACTACATGACCACTGGGAATTTACTTAGCCTTGGTAAGCTTGTTTCTTCCTCCATAAAGGGGGCCAGACAATTTAGACTACTACAGGTTTCTTGGAAAGATTAAATGAAACAAACCCGAAACTGCCAAGCACAGTCACCAGCAGATAATAACATTTAATATTTGCTAAAAATTTTTTTTTTCTCCACAAAGCCTTATTTGACCACCCAATCTTAATGATCATTCTGTCCTAATGCACAAATAATGAATACCTACCTTGAACAAGAAGCAAAGGGCCAATGTGTCTGTTCAGGCTACTAGCACTATTAAATACAATCCTCCAGAAAGTTTACTTTCATTGTTAGGTTTCTTGTTGACTTATAGATTTAAGCCTATTTAAAAAACAGAAGCTGTTCTAAAGAGAATCTCTACTTACACTTCCTCAAAGCAGGAAGCCCCTACCAATGAAGACCCTATAGAGAGAAAGCCACAGAGAGAGGCTCTTCCCTTACCTTGTGCGTTATCCATTCTCTTCCATACTGGTACACGTTGTTAGCTGCAGAATTGAGGGCTCTTTGGACTACTTGAGCTTCAGGAAGCCAACTAATTTAAAATAAAAGAAAGAAAAAATTAAAAACTAGTACATTTTTAGTGTACTGGGTCAATAACTCTTGGAATTCCATGTATTTAAACGATCAGTAACTGACAAATCGTCGATCAGTCATCACGCGCAGGTACAAATGAATCACATGCAGGAATCTTTGACTTCCAAGCCTAACACTTAATTCTACGATCTGAGAGGCCCTTCAAGCTCTCCTTAGCTTTTAGACTCACTTTCCCCAGAACCTCCCTTTCATTCTGCTCTGTCTGGTTTCTCTGCCCATGCATGTCCCTGATCACCTGCCTTATTCAGCACCAGCCTCATTCCAGCCTCAGAGCTGCTCGGAAACCTGTGAGACATGCAAATTCTTGGGCCCAGGTCCAGACTTACTGAAAAATGGGGCTGGGGCCAATCAACCTGTACCCTAAGGATCCCTGAAAGTGATTCTGATACACGCTGCTCTAAGAACTGAGTGAAGAACGGAGAAAGAAAACAAGAAAAGAAAGAGGGTGAATCATTGTTTTCAATGGAGATCTTTTTCGTTAAGATGCGAGGAACTCCTGAGCAGAGTTCCATCTATACAAGGAGTGTCTACAAGCTTTACTCTTCATGCCATGAGACACGGCCTCCCCACTACCTTGTTAACTAAGGAGGCTGTGTCATCTGCCTTAATCAATAACACATTACATATGCCCAGTGTTTTCGGAAGGAGAAATATTTTCACATAGTCTTTATTTTTTTAAAGATTTTATTTATTTATCTGAGAGAAAGGGAGAGAGTGTGCACACAAGCAGGGGGAAGGGCAGAGGGAGAGAGAGAAGCAGACTCCCCGCTGGGCAGGGAGCCCAAAGCG
Organism: Ursus arctos; assembly: GCF_023065955.2. Taxonomy (NCBI): domain Eukaryota; kingdom Metazoa; phylum Chordata; class Mammalia; order Carnivora; family Ursidae; genus Ursus; species Ursus arctos. The sequence continues at coordinate 37,652,367 of NW_026622852.1, forward strand.
GGGCTTGATCCCGGGACCCTGGGATCACAACCTGAGCCGCAGGCAGATGCTTCACTGACTGAGCCACCCAGGCGCCTCTCATATATTCTTTAAATTGTTACTTCAATGGGTTGTACACTATAGATGTTGACATTCACAAATTTAATAGTCCTGATTTCAACTATCCATGGGTGATGCCCAAAGGCCAAGGCAAGGAGTAACCATGAACTTTCCCGAGGCCTAAATATGACACAAAGCCAGCTTATGGGGAAAGAGTCAAATAGTGAGTCAAGTCAAATGTGCAACGTTCTCAACTTACAGCAGTTTTATATACTTGTGATAACTTGCATGTGTGTGTGTGTGTATGTATGTATGTGTGAGAGAGAGAGAGACACTGAGACAGACAGATGGTCCTAAGAGACAAAAAGAGAGAATCCTAAAGAGAAAGCCAACTGCCACTGACAGCCACCTAGGAAAGCACTTGTCTTTAACCAGAGAAAAAGACATTTTGGATACATTAGAAAGTGGAATGTCAAATTGGTAATGGTTTCGATCTTTAATATTAACCAGTTCTTCCTACTCCAAATAAAGCATTTCTGAAACTTTTGGCAAATTCTCAAATATTTCTCAGCAAGTGAAGACAAAACTTTAGAGATGGTTACAAATGTAATAATCTAAGTATGAAGATATGAACAGGAAATTGAGATCTTTAAATAGAGATGGGATTTGAGAGAAATTAAGTAGCTTTTAAATTATTCTAGTATTTAGAGGTTCATCAGTGCTTTGAAGGAACTGCTGAATATTCTCAATTATCTGGTACATTTTATGGGGAAAATTATACAAATTATAGTGTTAAAGTATGAGGATTCACATTAGTGTCTGAATAGATATTTAATGACTCTTGTGAGTCTATCAGGCCTGCTAAATTCTTGCTGGCTACTGTGAAAACACTTTGCCAACATACTCACACAGGTGTCCTAAGAGCTATAGATGAGAGGAGCTGTCTTGAGGCCAGGTCAAAGGTCCAGACCTCCTCACAAGGAGTGTCCTCTAGGAGACAAAGGGCCAAAACCGCCTGAGCAACCTTGGCTGGGACATGCTGGGATGTGCCTTGATCTTATACCAAGCACAGCCAATCACTAACTCTCCTATCCTAAGTCAAGAAGGATCCCTCAGGGGGCGCCTGGGTGTCTCAGTCGTTAAGCATCTGCCTTCGGCTCAGGGTGTGATCCCAGAGTCCTGAGATCGAGCCCCGCATCAGGCTCCATGCTCCACTGGGCTCCTGCTTCTCTCTCTCCCACTCCCCCTGCTTGTGTTCCGTCTCTTGCTGGCTGTCTCTCTCTCTCTCTGTGTCAAATGAATAAATAAAATCTTAAAAAAAAAAAAAAAAAAAAAAGAAGGATCCCTCAGGAGAAACCAAGTTCCTACAAATTGGACTGCCCTACCCTCATCTTCCTGGGTAAAGGTTAATCTGTATCACAATTTGACCTACCAAGAGAACAACTAAAAACAACTTAGCTTAGCCTGCTGGATTCCTCCCAAGTAAGGGAAGGGCTAAGTCACATTCAGCACCATTTTAATGTCATCTCCTAATGAGGGTCATGAAATCAACAGGCTTGAGACTAGTTAACAGAAAGTAGGAAATGGACTCCAAGTGAACAGAACCACCCAAGAATTCAGATGTGCTCCAACTTCATTTTCTTTCTTTTTTTTTTTTTTTAAAGATTTTATTTATTTATTTGACAGACAGAGAGACAGCCAGTGAGAGAGGGAACACAAGCAGGGGAGGTGGGAGAGGAAGAAACAGGCTCCCAGCGGAGGAGCCTGATGCGGGGCTCGATCCCAGAACGCCAGGATCACGCCCTGAGCCGAAGGCAGACGCTTAACGACTGAGCCACCCAGGCGCCCCTCCAACTTCATTTTCTATGAAGCTCTGTAAAGAGGACACTATCCTGTCTTTGTATCACCCATCAGCTCACCAAACACACTCATGGGAAGTTGAGGTATCTACATAGGGTATAAAATGTGCACCACACTGGAAGAAAGTATATATGACCAATTCCTTTTTTTTTTAAGGTTTAATTTATTTGAGAGAGAGAGAGAGAGTGCAAGTGGGGGGAAGGGCAGTGGGAGAGGGAGAAAAGCAGACTCCCCAGTGAGCAGGGAGCTCAACACCAGGCTTGATGTCAGGACCTTGAGATCATGACCTGAGCTGAAATCAAGAGTCGGCCACTTACCTGACTGAGCCACCCAGGTGCCCCTGACCAATTCTTAACTGTATCTCCTCCACTGAGTATACCCACATGAATTTTCCACAAAGTCAACTGCCATCTTCAGGACAGGAATCCACTTGAGTACTAAGTCTGCAAGAATCATTAGTATTCATGTCTACCCCTATTAATCTGCTGCAAAAGAATCAGACTTTACACAAATCATCAAAGTCTAAACAGCTTTTAAAAACCTTCCTGCATGGAGTGCCTGGGTGGCTCAACTCTTGATTTTGCCTCAGGTCATGATCTCGGGATTGTGAGATCAAGCCCCACGTCCGGCTCCCTGCTCAGTGCAGAGTCTGCTGGGGTTTCTCTCTCGCCCTCTGCCCCTCCCCCTGCTTGCTCATGCGCTCTAAATAACTAAAAAACAAACAAACAAAAACCTTCCTGCACGGAATATTACACAGCAATAAAAGGGAACACACTAAAAATACATACAACATCTTCAATGAATTTCAACAGAATTATGCTGTGGGTGTGGCTACAAAGGGGCGGCATGAGGATGCCTGTGGTATGGAACAGCTCTGTATCTTGACGGTGTTGACAGCTTACAGGAAGCTACACATATGATAAAGCTGTGAACACACACACACACGAGTGCATGTAAAACTAGTGAAAAGCCCACTTCCTAGTTTTGTTATTGTATTAGAGTTATGCAAGATAACAATATTAGAAGAGGTGGGGTGAAGAGTCCATGGGACCTCCCTGTGCCTTTCCTTGCCATGCCCTGTGAATCTAGAATTATTTCAAAATTTAAAAACAAGGGGCACCTGGGTGGCACAGCGGTTGAGTGTCTGCCTTCGGCTCAGGGCGTGATCCTGGCGTTGTGGGATCGAGCCCCACATCGGGCTCCTCCGCTGTGAGCCTGCTTCTTCCTCTCCCACTCCCCCTGCTTGTGTTCCCTCTCTCGCTGGCTGTCTCTATCTCTGTCGAATAAATAAATAAAATCTTTAAAAAAAAAAAAAATTTTAAAAACAAAAACAAGCAACTTTCTAAACTACTCTGACCTGGGGCTCCCCAGATTGTGTGTGCCTTCAATACAGTAGTAGAGATAATCAGTGCTATTGCAACTGAAAACGAATACAGAGGGGCTGTGGACTTATTTCCACTACAGAAGAATGACCATCAGAGAAGCCACTGAAATATTAAGGCTGCCAATTTTTTAACTTCACTCCAGATCTCCAGATCTCTCTCCTGAACTACACACAAACACAGCCAGCCAATGGCCTACCGGATGCCTCTGCTTACACTTCCCACAGGCACCTCAAACACCACAGGTAAAAAAGTAAGTGAATTTTTTCCCCACCATATCTGCTCCTCAATTTCCCATCTTGGTGAATCTACCATCATCCACCAACTTCCAAAGCTAGATTTCTTCCAACTATATCCAACTAATCACCAGCCACCCTCCTTAAGGTCTTACAAATCTGTCCAGCATGTTCATTTCCACTACAACTGTCCGCAATTAAGGGCTTCATCATCTCTCACCTCTAGTTTACTCTAGCTTAACTGGTCTAACAGGCTCAAATCTTGTACCCTGTCCATCTTTTCTCCACAGTACAGAGGGAAAAACTGTTCCAGAATGAAATCTGTTTATGCCACTTCTCTTCTTCTTAATCAAGATAATGAACATATGTACCACTCTCAAAAGTTTCCTCGTGGGGGCACCTGGGTGGCTCAGCTGTTAAACGTCTGCCTTTGGCTCAGGTCACGATCCCAGGGTCCTGGGATCGAGCCCCGCATCGGGCTCCCTGCTCAGTGAGAAGCCTGCTTCTCCCTCTCACACTCCCCTTGCTTGTGTTCCCTCTCTCGTTCTCTCTGTCAAATAAATAAATAAAATCTTAAAAAAAAAAAAGTTTTCTTGTACCCGTTTCCCCCCTCCCAGAACCAACTTCTATCCACAGACAACCACTGATCTTTCTTTTTTTTTTTTTAAATATTTTATTTATTTGACAGAGATAGACAAAGCCAGCGAGAGAGGGAACACAAGCAGGGGGAGTGGGAGAGGAAGAAGCAAGCTCATAGCAGAAGAGCCTGATGTGGGGCTCGATCCCATAATGCCGGGATCACGCCCTGAGCCGAAGGCAGAGGCTTAACCGCTGTGCCACCCAGGCGCCCCAACCACTGATCTTTCTGTCACTATAGATTAGTTTGCAGTATGAACTGGTTGTTGTTTTGTTTTTTTTTTTTGTCTGACTTCTTTCACTCAGCATAATTATTTGGAGATTCAACCATGCTGCTACATTTACAGTTCAATTTTATCTAATGCTAAGTATTATTCCTTTATATGGATATACTACAATTTGTAATCAGAAATATTAAGGGCAAGCACTTTGAGTATGCTTTGGGTAACAGGAGATAAGTGCAGAGAAATATATTTTGAAAGATGTCTTTTTAAGGATATTCAAATATGATTTTAAACCAAGTTCAAGAAATGTCCAAACAGGTTTCACATAAAGAAATAGTCAATTGAGGGGCGCCTGGGTGGCACAGCGGTTGGGCGTCTGCCTTCGGCTCAGGGCGTGATCCTGGCGTTATGGGATCGAGCCCCACATCAGGCTCCTCTGCTATGAGCCTGCTTCTTCCTCTCCCACTCCCCCTGCTTGTGTTCCCTTTCTCGCTGGCTGTCTCTATCTCTGTCAAATAAATAAATAAAATCTTTAAAAAAAAAAAAAAAAAAGAAATAGTCAATTGAAAGGAGAAAACCAAGCTAAATCTCAATTTACAACCCTAAAACTAGCTATGTCCTACTTAAATTAGTGACTACCTTGGAGTTAGTTTAAGAAAAAAAAGAAAAAAGGAGGCCATACAATTTGTCATCAACAGGTGACATAAAACCTCTCTCACAGGGGCACCTGGATGGCTCATCAGTTGGGCGTCTGCCTTCAGCTCAGGTCATGATTTCAGGGTCCTGGGATCAAGCCCCACGTTCGGCTCCTGATCACAGGGAACCTGCTTCTCCCTCTCCCTCCTGCTTGTGCTCTCTCTCTCTCTCTCTCAAATAAATAAAATCTTAAAAAAAAAAAAAAAAAAGGAAAGAAAGAAAAAACTCTGTCACAGAAGCCAAATTAAACAAGTACACAAAGAAATCCTCTAAGACAGGGGTTGGCAAATTTCTTCTGTAAAGGGCCAGAGAGTAAGTATTTCAGGCTCTTGGGGACATAAAACCTATGTCACAAATACTCAATTCTACCTGTTCTTGCAGCCCCCAAACAGCCATAGACAGTACGTAAATGAATGACCGTGGTTTGTTCTAATAAACCTTTACAGAAGCAGGTGGCTGGATTTCACCCTGAGCCACAGATTGCCAACCTTGCTTCCAAAATGATACAAAGTGAGGGCTCTTGGGTGGCTCAGTCAGTTAAGCGTCTGACTCAGTTTTGGCTCAGGTCATAATCTCAGGGTAATGAGATCGAGCCCCATGTCGGGCTCCGTGCTCAGCTGCAGGTCCGCTTGCGATTCTCTCCCTATTCCTCTCCCTCTGCCCCTCCTCCCGCTCATGCTCCCTCTCTGAAATAAATAAATCTAAAAAAAAAAAAAAAAAAAAAAAACAAGATACAATGTGGAAACACTGCTGATTCTGCCGCTGGGGGATTATCCCAATTTGCTTAACCTTTGATCCTGATTCCTTGTCTGTGAAATGGGGATAGTCTCCTCATTCTCCTCAGTCACTGTGAGGAACACAGGACACACTATAGGTGAAAGTGCTTTGCAAACCATAAACATATTATAAATTGCAAATCTCGCTTCAAATATAAAGACATTGGCCATAAACTGTTCCCAAGATCTCCCACCATCCCCCAAAACATGCCGTTCTTATGCAAAAATGACAATATTCATCAAAGCTTTTCTCTTTCCGTCTTTCCTCTTCCAAGGTAGCCACATCAGTGAAGATCGTTTCGCGAAAACAGATACTGAACCTCAGGCACCCATTTCTATTTTTGCTAAAATAATATTCTTACTTTGCCCACTCGGGGTGATTTGCTAGAGTCTCATTAATCAAATTGCTTGTGACTTCAATCATGTGTACACTCTCTTGATGGACCTGTATTATGGAGAGGAGAGAAAAGAATCTCAATAAAAAATAAGCTCAATTTAACATTTATTTTTCTACACTACTATTGGAACAATGCTTTTAGAGTCAAATAGTTATACATCTTAGTTTTAATTAATTTAGAAACCTGTACTGAATAGCTGTTAGGCATAATGTCCTATGACCCTCAGTATGGAAAATATATAATAGCTCGCCTTCAAGAAGCTCAACTTCAGGAAAAATTACATAAAAAGATACATTCAAATACTTATACAAAAGCCAAAGAGGTAAATATATTCAGTTCACACACCTGTGTCTATAGTATATGTAAGCAATATCAACACCGCATGAGCTTATAAAATTATGCTGCAGTGTGAGACATACAAGCAAATAAGGAATTTAGTAAGGTTTCTGAAAAAAAAAAAAAAAAAGCCAGCTGAAACTGCATCTCAGCATTTACCTTGCTAAATAAATAACCAACAAAACGAGGGGATGGGGTGCCTGGGTGGCTCAGTTGGTTAAACGTCTAACTCCTGATCTCAGCTCAGGTCATGACCTCAGGGTTGTGAGATCAAGCCCTGTGTCGGGATCCCCGCTCAGCATGGAGTCTGCTTGAGATTTTCTCTCTCCCTCTGCCCTTCGCACTCTCACCCTCTAACATTAACTATTAAAAAAAAAAAGAGAGAGAGAGCAATAAAAAGAAACAAGCCAGTGTCAGAGAACATGCTCTATATTTTACTATTTTTTAAAAGATTTCTTGGACAGAGAGAGCGAAAAAGAGAGTGACAGTGGGAGGGGCAGAGGGAGAAGCAGACTCCCCATTGAGCAGGGAGCCTGACTTGGGGCTTACTTCCCAAGATCATGACCCGAGCCGAAGGCAGCCACTTAACTGACTGAGCCATCCAGTTGCCCCTATATTTTACTATTTTTTAATTAGGTATATTGAGTATATGGTTTATCCTGATATTCCATGTTTACTTGAAAGAACATGATTCTGCTGTTGTCACTTCACACTGGCTGACAGTGTTTTTCAAGACCTTTATATTCTTATTAATTTGCTATCTACTTATTCTCTCAATTATTGCAAGAAGAGTATTACTGAATCCCTAACTATAATCATTGGTTTGTCTATTTCTCCTTTTAATTCTGAATATTTTGCGTCATGTATTTTAGAGATCTATTGTTAGGAACATACACATTTAAAATTGGTATGTCCTACTGCAGTATTACCTCTCATCATTATGAAAGTCCTTATTTCTTGTCTTCAGTAATATCTAAAAAATTGTCTGATATTAATATAATCACTCTACAGTTCTTATGTTTAGTTTGCATGGTGTATCTGTTTTCATCCTTTTACTATCAATCTTTTTATGGCTTTGAATTTCAAGGGCAAATCACTTATAGATACCACTGAGCTAGAACTCGCTGTTTTATATCCAGTCTGAAAATCTCTGCCATTTGATTATTTAATTGCCTCACATTTAATATACCCATTGATATGACTGGATTTAGGTCTGCTATTTTGCTATTTGCTTTCTGTCTCATCCCTATTATTCTTTTACTGCCTTCTGTGTTAAGCAATTATATTTTAATATACCATTTTAGGTCTCTAAAATTTGTTAGTGGTTACTCTTTATCTTAAGCTTACCCCATTTTTATCACAGACCACCTCAAGTTAATACTAACTTACCTCCAATAAAATATAAGAACTTCATACCAGTATAATTGTTTCCCAGTCTTTTTTTTTCTTTAAAGATTTTATTTATTTATTCGACAGAGATAGAGACAGCCAGCGAGAGAGGGAACACAAGCAGGGGGAGTGGGAGAGGAAGAAGCAGGCTCATAGCGGAGGAGCCTGATGTGGGGCTCGATCCCAGAACGCCGGGATCACGCCCTGAGCTGAAGGCAGATGCTTAACCGCTGTGCCACCCAGGCGCCCCTCCCAGTCTTCTTCTTTGTGCTATGGTTATACATATATAGTTCATCTATGTGTATTATAAACTCTACAATACAGTGTTTCTTACTTTTCTTTAAATAGTCCGTTTGTTTAACTGAAAAGGGGGGGAATATAATTTTTATATATACCCACATATTTACCAGGTGTTCTTCATTCCTCTCTTTGGATACAGGTTATTTCTGGAATCATTTCTCTTCCGTCTGAAGGAATTCCTTTAGCATTCCTTATACTGTAGGTCTGCTATTAACAAATTCTCAGTTTTGGTTATCTAGAAATACTTTTATTTTGCCTTTACTTTTAAAGAATAGTTTCAGAGGGGCACCAAGGTGGCTCAGTCAGTTAAGCATCTGCCTTCGGCCCAGGTCATGATCCCAGAGTTCTGGGATCGAGCCCCGCATCGGGCTCCCTGCTCTCTCAGTCTCATGTGCATGTGCTCTCTCTAATAAATAAAATCTTTAAATTAAAAAAAAATTTTTCAGTGAATATAAAATGCTCAGTTGACTAGCTGTTTTTTCCCCAAAGACTGAATATGTCATTCCAGTGTCCTGTGGTATTCACCGTTCATTACGAGAACTCAGTCATTATTTGTTTTGCAGTTCTCCTGTGCATAATGTGTAATTTTTCTCTTGCTTCAAGATTTTTCTTTTCTTTTTGGCTTTCAGTAGTTGGACTATGATGTGTGTCTAGTATGGTTTGTTTTGTATGTACTTATTCCACTCGGCATTTGTTGAGCTTCTTAGCTATTTTAATGTTTTTCATCAAACTTGAGAAGTTTTTGACCATTATTTCTTCAAGTATTTTTTCCACTCTTCTCTTTCTCCTTTCACTTTCTGGGGTGCGAATTACATGTCTGTCAGAATCTTTGCTCTCGGGGCGCCTGGGTGGCACAGAGGTTAAGCGTCTGCCTTCGGCTCAGGGCGTGATCCCGGCGTTGTGGGATCGAGCCCCACATCGGGCTCCTCTGCTGGGAGCCTGCTTCTTCCTCTCCCACTCCCCCTGCTGTGTTCCCTCTCTCGCTGGCTGTCTCTATCTCTGTCAAATAAATAAATAAAAATAAAATCTTTAAAAAAAAAAAAAAGAATCTTTGCTCTCATCCTACAAATCTTTGAGTCTCTCCTCAACCACTATTTTAAAAATATTTTGTTTGTCAGATGGGGTACCTTCCACTGATCTTCCTTCAAATCCGTGTTTTTTTCCTAGATCCCAAATCTGCCGTTGAGCCTATCTAGTAAATTTTTCATGTTGCTGCTCTTTTCACCTGTAGGATTTCCATCGGGTTCTGTTTCATAGTCTCCATTTCTCTGCCAGCATCTGCATTTGTTTACACATTATTAGCATACTTTTAGAACATATTTATAATAGCTGCTAAATCCAACATCTGTGCTACTTAAGTATCCACTTTTTTGTTTTTTTTCCCCCTCCAAGTCACACTTTTGTTTCTTTTGTGGTTAAAAAAATCGCTTAAAAAATTGCTTAAAAAATGCGTAACAACTCTGGATTTTGTTTTGTTCTTCTGAGAGCTGTTTTTTGTTTCAGGAAGCAATTAACTTATCTGCAGTGAAGCTGCAAAATCTGCCTTCCCTGTCGCTGATGTTTCTGCTCAGTGTTTTTTATTTTATTATTATTTTTTAAAGCCTAAAGCCTTCCCCTGAGCCTGCATAGCTTAGCAGTCAGCAAATGATTTTGGCAAAAATGCTCAGATACTTCACAATAGGAATCTTCATCGTCTGCAGCCTGAGATGTGTGAGAGTTGAGAAATGCAATCAAAGGCATAACCAATTTGCAAATCTCCCCAGACTTTCAATGTTCATAGGGCTCCTTAGGGTCTCCCATATACCAGTTTAAGATGTGTGGTTTATTAATCTTCTTATTAAGCCCTTCATTGTTCTCTTGCTTCTAGAATCTCCCCCTTTAATTTATAGTTGCTCTGTTGCCAGCCCCAAACCAAGTCTACCACCTCCCACAGGAAAAGCTACAGGTTTCTGTTGCCCAAGCTAGGCAGGATGAGAAAAACTGCAAGGAATAAAGCCACAAACCACCTGTTTTACCAGATGCAGTAACAGTTTTTCATGAACAAATACTCCTCAAATTGTTGCTTAACAGATGGTTTTCCAATGCCCTGATATGGTGTTTTTAATAACTTTTTTTTTTAATTTTTATTTATTTGAGAGAGAGACAGAGCACAAGTGGGGGGCGGGGGGCAGAGGGAGAGGGAGGAGCAGACTCCCTGCTCAGCGGGGAGCCCGACACGGGGCTCAATCCTAGGACCCTGGGATCATGACCTGAGCCGTCAGACACTTAACCAACTGAGCCACCCAGGCATCCCAGTGTTTTTAATAATTTTATACTGTTTTGTTCTTGCTTTCTGTGGAAAGGATTTATCTGACATCCTTGCCCTGCTACTACCCAAAGATGAAGCCAAAAAGGATTTTCTGACAAACTGGATGTGGATACAAAGGAAAGAATGTAGTCAAGGGTGACCCTGTGGCTTTTCACCTAAGCAAGTATAATGGAGTGGTCATTTACGCTAAAATAGTTAAACTATCAGGAGGAGAACAGACAAGCAAGGGAAGAGCTGAAATTCAGTTTTTGACATGTTACATTTGAGATGGCTATTAGACATTCAAGTGGATACTCTCATGGTGTTTTAGAGAATCCATTACTGGCTGACAGAATAAATAGATAACCAATAAGTCTCCTTCTCAAAAGCTCGGTTTCATGAGTCCTAGACCACAAAGAAGTGGTTCAGTAATACATGTTATCAAAGTTCAGGAAAGCAAAAGCTCACTGAAGCATGGGTTGAACAAAGAAAAAGGATTTGAAAAATGAACAGAATTGAGATGAGCAGTCAAGAAGACCCTAAGCATAGAAACAAAGAAAGGTAAGTAGAATAGAAGAGGAGAGAAGAAAAAAAAAAAAAAAAAGCAAGATCATATAAGGTTTCTCTAAGAACTAGAAGGTAAGAATGTATAATGGCAGGTTTAGGCAAAATATAACAAAAACAAAAAAGGTCTCTAAACAAGTCTATATGGTTTATATAAGTGACTATACATGATCAATATCCAAAGAACAGATAAGAACTACACAGAAACTGAAACAGAGATATGGAGAGAGCAAATTGTTAGGAGCAAAGACTGAGGACATACTGAGGCTGAGAATAACTGAGAACAGGACTTCCAAGTGGAGATTCACATAGCAGGAAACAATGGTAAATTCTGCATATCAGAAAATCTATTGATAACATATCTCTACAGCACTATATGAAAATTTTTCATATCCATGATTTCACATAAACTTCACAATTCCTGGAAAATAACATATCAACATCTAGGATGAGAAGTTTAGTGGACTTCAGATAAAGGTTAAGATACATAATAAAAATTTATTTTAAAAGACAGTAAGATACATCACTACAGAGAAAATTTTAGCTGTACTTTGGAGAATGGGTTTTATTTTGTTTTGTTTTTATAAAGAAGGGTGTTAAAACCTGAATGTTTGTATCCTCCCAAAATTCTTATGTTCAAATCCTAACCTTCCATATGATGGTTAAGAGGGCCTTTGGGAAGTAATTAGGTCTTGAGGATGGAGCCCTCATGATGGGATTAGTGTCGTTATAAGAAGAGACACAAGACAGGTGATCTTTCTCTCCTCCATGTGAGGGTACAAGGAGAAAATGGTCATTTCTAAACCAGACAGAGTGCCTTTACCAAGAACTTGACCATGCTGGCACCTTGATCTGAGACCTCCAAACTCTAGAACTGTGACAAATAAATGTTTCTTGTTTAAGCCACCCAGTCTGTGGTATTCTGTTACAGCAGTCCAAACTAAGAAGAGAAAGAACTGGAAATGTAAGCTGGAAGGACCCAGAAAGTAAGACATAAAGATTCTATGGTAAATTAGCAGAAAGACCAATGAGACAAAAAGGGAAGGAGCTAATCAAGAAATTCTGATCTAGTAAACAAGGAACTAACTAGATTAGGACTCATGAGACCAGATCATAGTTCTCCCATTAAAAGAAGAAGCCACTTATTCTTCACTATCTCAATTTTTTCATCTGTGATCATTTCTGAGAATTTTGATAACAAAATTAAAATGCACATAAAAAAGTTAAAAGTAGGCAAATTCATGGCGAAACTAATAATGTAAAAATCTAAATAATTTGTTATATATATTTATAATTAGAGTAAGTTTTCCATGACAGCTTCTGCCAGCTTCTTATGAGTACTATAATTCTTTTTTAAATAGGCTCCACGCCCAGTACGGAGCCCAGCTTGGGGCTTGAACTCACAACCCTGAGATCAAGACCTGAGCTTATACCAACAGTCAGATTCTGAACTAACTGAGCCACCCAGGCCCCCTGCATACTACAATTCCAACAAGAGTTTATTAATGGCAATAGCAATTGTTATACTCTACCTTTGCAGTCAGGAGAAGAGCTAAAAGAAGGGTTCCTATCACTAACAAAAATATGATGAAAATGCTTATTATTTTGTCTAACATCTTCTCCAACCAGATGATCATCTGCACAGAAACAAAAAAGAGAATTACTTATCTGTCAACCACAGCTTAATAAAAATGCATATATATTCAAATATTATTAAGACAAAATAGGATACTCAGCATTGCAAATCAAACTATGGCGTAACGATTAAAGCAGTGAAAGGCGTAAGCAACTTCAGAAAATTAATTAACAGAATTAATTACTATTGTTATATAAAAAAAGAGTTTATTATTGTCCTATCTAAGAAAAGGCAGTCAATTTGAACATAATCCATATTTACATTTGAATTCTCATACAGTGGTATATTTATTTACATTTCAAATTGTAATTTATAATCTGGTAAATATTCTAAACGAAATAAAATATTTAAATGAAATAATGATAATACATTAGCTGACCTCAAATCTCATGAAATTTTACTGTCAATCAGCAAATATAGATAGTTTTAGAAAAAGTATGCCTCTTACAAAACAGGTATGCCCGAAATTATACAGATAAAATAGGAGCAAATTAAAATAGGAATTACATTCAAAATATTTTTTTCCCTTTGATGCCATTAGGGTTACAAAACAGTAATAATAAAAATCTAATGTTAAGGTAATGATAACATCAATATCAGAATACTACCCTGGGGGGAAGGGTCAAGTAGGCAAATGCACGATCAGGAGGGGTACAAAATGGGCCTGAATTATACAGGTAATGTTATATCAAGCCAGAGGATAGACTCACTGATGTTCTTTACATCTTTTTATATTTGAAATATTTCATAACAAAATATTTCTTAAGATCTAATATTCCACTTGAAATCTCCATTCTTTTTAAAACATAAGCTTTAGGACAAACTGACTGTAAATAAAGAGTAATCATTACTGTAATGGTTATTCCTTAATCAATAATTAAAATTATGCTTTCCCTAAATGCTACTTGACATTCCATTCTGAGTAGAACTTCTCTCATCTTCCACAATCACAAATAATCCTACATTTTAAAAAATTTTTGTTCTCAGAATATATAGTAATTGACACATTTCTAGAATTCCTGCCATACAAAGCTACCATTTAACATTTCAAAAATAAAGTCAATTAGACTGATGACTGCTGAAACACCACACTGCACCCTTCAACCCCCTACAAAAGCTACAGCATTGCTGAATAAGTTAGTCTTAATTTAAATCTGAATTATGCTCTCCAGTGAGTTAAACACACAAGAGCAAAGAATGGTGGTTAAAAACAAAACAAGACTGCTAAAACATTTACTTTCCATTCCATGCTATACGCTTGCGTCCCTTTATCTTTCGTGAAAGATACTATCGCGAAGAGATCAATGCTGCAGTGAACTCAAAGATAAAAAGTTCATCTTTTATCTTGACAATTATAGCTTCAAACGGAAGAGTTAATTTTCAGTGCATGCTACCAAAGCATCAAAGACAATGCAGAGATTAAAAAAAGTAGTATCAAGTTTCTAAGATATGGAAGGTCAGATGTCATATTTTGAAAGTATGTTCTAAAGTCAATGAAACTGAAAAGTTTCACAATCAGAAACCAACTCAACACATAGTTCTTGAGACAGTTTCCTGAGGAAATAGCTAGTGTTGTATTATTCCTCTTTGCAGTTCCCAAGGCTGACAGTGCATGGCACATGGTAAAAGCTCAAATATATATTTGAACAGGCAAACATAATTTCAGAATTAAGACGAGATTTTGGTATTCACAAATTACAATTTCTAAAAATAACTTGGGAGCCCCAATTTTTTTTTAAAAATGTCTATTCTGAAATATATTTCTTTAAATGTAAATGATGTTTTATTTAGACAGTATATCTATATTTAAATCTTGGTATTTCTAACATACAAAACATGGAATTCACAAACACATTATGTATATCCACATTATAAAATCAAATTTTATGTTTTTTAAACCAGGATAGAATTTTCCTATCAGCAGCCATATACCTAAAAAATTGGGAAAAAAAATCACACTAAGAGTCACCTAAATAAAAATTTATATTCAGGGCTAACAGTGAGGGTTAGAGGTTTCATTCAAAATTTAAAATAAATAAAACCATTTAAGATGCTCAATTTATAAACTAAAAAAGATGGGGAGGGGGAATCTATTCACATTATGGCCGGCTAAGGTAAGGTGAAAAAACAGGACAAAAGGAGGTAGAGAGAAGACTGGGGAAGAGAGACAGGGAAAGACTTATTAAAGAATAAAGGGAGTTGTTTTTTTTTTTTTTTAAGTCAAAACAGGAGAAAAAAATGTGTGGCTGGGGTGAGGTGGTGCATAGAACGTAGGATCAATCAATAAAGAGGAAATAACAAAGTGGACAAAAAACTTAGATGGAGGAAAAGAACTCCCAGAAAGAGTGACTGGAACAAGACTCTGAAGGAAACAGAAACTCAGACATAGAAAGAGAAACATAGGGGTGCGTGGGTGGCTCAGTCAGTTAAGCATTTGCCTTCCGCTTGGGTCATGATCCCAGGGTGCTGGGATCGAGCCCCACATTGGGCTCTCTGCTCAGCGGGAGAGTCTACTTCTCCCTCTGCCCCTGCTCGCGCTCTCTCTCTCAAATAAATGAATGAAAGCTTGAAGGTAAAAAAAAAAAAGAAAAAGAAAAGGGAGAAACGTGGACTGAAGAAGCAATGGAGAAGCAGAAGGGAATGGAGGAGAGAATTCCTAAGAAATGCCGGAGGCACTGTTCCAGGAGACAGATCCTGTGCTGTGCTCAGCTTCGGGCAACCAGAGCCACAGCACATGTCATCACTGCCATTAGCTGTCATGACTGCCTGCCCGTAGAAGTTACACTGTCCCTGGTGATCTCCCCAGTCTTCTACACTCAGAAATTATTTTAGTTATTAAACTTTATTTTCTTTTTTTTTTTAATTTTTTATTTATTTGACAGAGATAGAGACAGCCAGCGAGAGAGGGAACACAAGCAGGGGGAGTGGGAGAGGAAGAAGCAGGCTCATAGTGGAGGAGCCTGATGTGGGGCTCGATCCCATAACGCTGGGATCACGCCCTGAGCTGAAGGCAAACGCCTAACCGCTGTGCCACCCAGGCGCCCCTAAACTTTATTTTCTTAAAGGGGAAGGGGAGTAATTTTAAAATGACATTCTGAATGTTTCCAGTGTGAATGAAGGGCATGCACTTTTTAAAATTTAGAGAGGTCAGTAAATGTCTGGTTATACTGCAAGACTTTGAAACTTCTAAACTGGCTTTATTTATAGCAAGCTATTAAGAAAGTTACCATTCCACTACTGGGTTTTCTATTTCATTATTCTGGGCCTGTAGGCTTTCATTTTGCTTTGTTTTCTTTTTTTTTTTAATCTAATTCTAGCTGAGTCTTAGTGCAAATAACCAACATTAAAAAATAAGACAAGCCTTGAGAAATAGGTTATGTCTCAATTAACCACAGATATGTTCTCTCACCCTCCCTTCCTTGAATTGGTTTCCTAGTTCACTCCACTTGAACTTGACATACCAAATACCCAATGCTGCAAATTTTCTGACTTTGGATGTAATGTAATGAAATAGACCTCAACCTACTTATGTGCTTTCCTGGAACGCACAGTCCCAGAACTTACAGCAGTCACTCCTGCTCTCCACCAATGCTTTACCTATGCTACAAAGAATCACCAAAGAAAAGAAACCATCACT
Organism: Ursus arctos; assembly: GCF_023065955.2. Classification (NCBI taxonomy): domain Eukaryota; kingdom Metazoa; phylum Chordata; class Mammalia; order Carnivora; family Ursidae; genus Ursus; species Ursus arctos. Next base: position 37,668,763 of record NW_026622852.1, read on the forward strand.
TGATCTCTTAGGAATCTTTTAAAACTGAGTCATAACTGGTTAGCTATGAATTAGGCTCCTAAATTAGGTGCTCTAACTCATGTAGTCATCGAAGGTTAAATCAAATTGCACATAATGACTTTAGCTCCCCTTTATCTCACCATTTGAGGACAATTTCATTTCAATACACACAAGTTGGAGAAGTGTATAAAACCACCTACTTTGATCAAAATAAGAAAATGTGACTTTTGTTTGCAGCACTATCGTTTGCCAAGGATTGTACTCATTTACTCATATTAGTTTTGCAGGGAATGGAGGTAAAGACAAAAGCATGTATGTTGGTGGGGACAGGGGGGTCGCCAGTAAGCATACGTATGTATGTATGTATGTATTATTTATTTATTTATTTATTTATTTATTTATTTAACACACTGTTGATTTTCCAATCCGAAGTTCAGAAGTTTACAAACTGAGGGCTTCAGAGGGGAGAGGGTGGGGGAATGGGATAGACTGGTGATGGGTAGTAAGGAGGGCACGTATTGCATGGTGCACTGGGTGTTACACGCAACTAATGAATCATCAAACTTTATATCAGAAACCAGGGATGTACTGTATGGTGACTAACATACTATAATAAAAAAACATTAAAATAAAAAAAAATAAAATAAAATAAAAAAGAAGTTTAAGGCATTGTCAAGTCCCCCCTTTCTTCTTCTTCAAAAAGAAAGAAGAAAACCCTAATCTCTATACTCAAAAGTGCCACCTTGGTCTATTTCTAAGAAGTACCACATTCTTCTTAAGGTCTGCCATAATATCTCCACCGAAAATTTTAGAGTTTTTTTGTGTTTAAACACAATACACATAAATGTCATCTCTTGCTATCTGTCCCAGGGATTTGATAAATTTATATATGTGGGCTATATGTCACAAGTACAGCACTCCTAATTTATCTGGATTATCCTTTATCGAAGTTATTAAAAATGTACCTATTCCATCCAAATCATGTGAAGCATTCACCATACATACATGTGGAAAACACATGAAATTAAAGGTCACAGGCCATGACCACAATCTTTTTTAAGTTAAAAATGAAATTCTAGAATAGCTATTAAAAAAAAAAAATAGACACTATATAAAGTTACCAGCCAAGTGAATCAAGTATTTCACAGATTTATCTTTTTAAAAAAATTCCTGTGTCATTTATAAAATAAGTAGCAACAAAAAGTTCTCTTTCCGGGGCACCTGGGTGGTTCAGTCGGTTAAGCATCTGCCTTCGGCTCAGGGGTCCTGGGATCCAGCCCCACAGCTGGTTTCCTGCTCAAAAGGGAGCCTGCTTCTCCCTCTCTCTCTCTGCCTCTCCCCACTGCTCATGCTCTTTCTCTCAAATAAATGAATAAAATCTTTAAAAAAAAAAAAGTTATCTTTCCTTTTCGGTAAGTCTTGCCTAATGTGCCCTCACACATCAAACTAAGACTAGAACAGGGCCACATTATAGAGCTGAAAAGGAATGGCATTCACTCACAGCAGACAAAAGGACTACAACACAGAACTTCTTACACACACCTAGGCAAGGAGATACCAACCGTATATCCTAAATAAATAGCTTTGGGTGTTTAGCAAATTATACTGTGATAGTGTCAATGCTTCACGACCTTCCATAGCTTATTAATTTGAACTTTAAAAGCAAAAACTAATTTTGACATATGGAAACAGAATGAGCATGGAGATACAGGGGGAAGTTACAGAATTCAATAGTAAAAACCAACATCCATGTGTTCATTTACCTTCTTATTTAGCCAGTGCCAGAGCTTGAGGATAGGGGGTAAGGTAAGAAAGAGAAGATAAGAACAGTGGAACATCATTAGAGAATGCAATAATAGTATGAAAAGAAAAGAAAAGTCACCGAGAGTATGAGGAGGAAATAATCCCAGACCAAAAAAACAAGACGAAAACTAGAAAAATAATTGTAATGCATTAACAAAGTTTTAAAATCAAGTGAATACAGTGTTCGTTTAAGATATACAGTGATTAAAATAACCACAAGCTTTGTCAGCAGTTCAACAATTAAAAATACGTAAAATAACCGGCTGCTTGTCAGCTTAAATAGTCACACCAAACTCCAAAGATCGGAATAATAAGATTCTTTCACATATCACGTACCAAAAGGATTTTTAGTCCCGATATAATTCACGTTCATACACTATGTGTTCACTGAACTTTGTGATTGTGGCTTTATAGTACTGGGTATTTCACATTTTTTAAACAGTAAAACACGTCAGGGCTCATTTGGAACAGTGACCACTTGGCCAAAGAGCAGACACACCTAAGATTCTGTTAATATTTGGTGTATTTCCTTCCAACTAAATTTTTTAGACACACATTTTTCTACTTTACATAACATCCTTTCTTGCACATAAATGTTACCTCATCTAAACACCTCACAATATTTAGCGCTATAATAACTAATGCTCGTTAGTAGACACATGAGGTAAAACTTGTTAAAAATAGGATTTAAGGCATAACTAGTGATATAAAAACTATGAAAGCTAAAAAGCATAATTTCATCAGAGTAACTATAAATGCTCTTCGCAGAGTTTTTACTAAAAGTACACCCAATGCATGTTTAAGACTATACTTCGAACAATCTCCTATAGAGGAATATTTTCAAAAACACTAGTCTGATCAATCAAAATGTAACAGAAACATGAAAAATATACTTATTCCCCAAAGCAGCAGCCCATATACATTATACTAGATAGAACATGATTACAGCATCAATTATAACTAGACAAATATTCAGTTTGCAATAGCCATTTATTCTGATATGTTCATTATAGCCCAAAATGCTTGTTTTATTCATTTTACTGTCTCTCGTAAGAAGAACAAATTAGCATAAAAATTTGAATAAAAAATGACAAATTTTTACAAGGCTAATTCATCACAAATACTTTTGATACCCTCAGAACTTCAAATGACACAACTATAGAGTTGTCCTAAGTGAAGGGTTCCAAATACAAGTACGCGGGATTCTGAAAACAAGATTTAGTGTCCAACCCTTCTGATAGTGGTAAGGCTGTCAGAAGTTAACCAAAGTAAGAGTCACCCTCTTTAAACAGTCTGAAGGACTATATCTGCTCTAGTAAGACAAAGCTTCACCCCAATACCAGGAAGATGTGATAAATGTTAAAATTTATGAGAAGTCTTAGACTCTTCCTTATTTAAAAAGTTGGAAAATGAATACAAATAGGCAAATCACAAAATAAAAATATAAATAGCCAATAAGCAAACTCATTTTCATTTTTTAAAATTTCAAATTAAAATGACACTGAGATACTTCTTTTTATGAAACTGAAAAGGCTTTTTGTTACATTGTAACATCTAGCATTAGCAGGAGCTCAGGAAATGGGCACTGCCCTATGTTACACTGATGGGAATTAAAACTGGCAAATTTTCTGGATGACAGAAAGGCAATACTTAAGAAAACCTTATCTCCCTGGGGAGCCTGGGTGGCTCAAGTCGGTTAAACGTCTGGCTCTTGGTTTCGGCTCAGGTCATGATCTAGCGGTTGTGGGATTGAAACCCACATTGGGCTCTGTGCTCAGTGCTGAGTCCGCTTCAGATTCTCTCTACCTCTCCCTCTCACTCACTCTCCCAAATAAATAAATAAATAAAATCTTAAAACAAAAACAAAAAACAAAAAAAACTTATCCCCCTGCATCTCTGTTGCCCCAGGAGGAAGTCCAGCTCATACAGCACAGCACCCACAAAGAACTCGATTCGGTCTTGCCTGACTCTCCAGCCTTGCGTCTTCATATAGCCCACCATGACTGTGTCCTTGGTGCTAAGAAGTCACGCTGCAGCAGTCTCTACCTATCTCTGCATGGCTCTGTCCACCTGTTCTTCCTGCCCTGTCAACCTAATAAACTCCTACCTGTGCTTCACAATTTGCTCTGGCATCACCTCTTTGGCAAAACCTCCCGGGTCCCACTGCCTGGCCAACAGCGAGTCCTCTCTTGCTCAGGACTACCACTGAATCCTGCACACACTTTCCTCCACAAACTAAAACCACAGCTAACACACAGAGCTTACTATGAATCAGGCTCCGATCCAGAAACTATACGTTTACTAACTCATTTAACCCCCACAGTCGTTCCCCGAGGTGCATGCTATTATATTTATTGTACTGATAAGGAAAACAAGGCATAGAAAGGTTAAGAAATTCACCCAAGATCACATAGCTAGTAAGCAGCAGAACTGGGATCTGAAACCAGTTTGGAATCAGGGTTCACGCTCCTAACCAATGCCTCTAAATTTTAATGGATTGCTGTCTCTCCACTAAACAGAGTTCCTGCACCTAATTTTCTGTGAGTCAGTGGATTTTCCTGAGGACTTAGCCCACTACCTGACATGTGGGAATTACTCCAGAAACACCACACTGAGGCGCCATTACCTGGCAATATAATTTTAGGCATGTCACTTATCGTTCCAGATTTCAATTTGGTCCTTCTAAAATGAGTTGAACAGCTGTTCCATAATAACCTTTTCTCCCATTTTAAGAGGGAAACCTACATACACAATACTGATTTAAACTAAATCTACCCTATCCTTACAGAAAGCCAAAATTCTAAACTTGAGGTTTCATCACAGATGTAGACATTAAATGTGTCATCAACAATCACAGTACAAACACCAAATACTATGACACAGACTCTATGTATACATAAACTCCATTAAAACAGTCCAAGTGCTTAAAATACAATACCTTGCTATCAACTTTTAACAAGAATTTTCCAAGCCCAACAACAGGCCATGGGGCAAGAGCCTCCTGCCGCTCCCTCAGAAAGTGCTCCACGGCCTGCCACCACACCAGGCAGCGTTTCTCCAGGAAGTCCACAACTCCAAAGTGAATAACAAGCTTTTTGAGGATCCAGACTAGAAAGAAGGAACACATACAAAACCAAAACACAGATTACAAAGTCAGAACATGAAAAGGTCCTTTAATTTCACGTGACCTTTCTAAAACAGCGAAGCTATTATTAAATAAAAACCAATTAAGAGGGGCGCCTGGGTGGCTCAATCGGTTAAGCATCTGCCTTCGGCTCCCAGGATCTTGGGGTCCTGGGATCGAGCCCAGCATTGGGCTCCCTGCTCAGCGGGAGTCTGCTTCTCCCTCTCCTCTGTGCTCTCTCTCTTAAATAAATAAATAAAATCTTAAAATCAATTAAGAAAAAAAGGCAAGGAGAGAGATGAAAAGTTCGCGGTATTCCAAGGTGACAGAATTAGGACAAATAACTTATCACACAATTCCCGCCTGCCTATGTACTACCTTCGCCATGAAGGCCGAATCCCTGAAGGAGCCAGGGATTATTTCACAGCCCGTATAAAAGTAAGATACTCTGATCATCATTTCAGGGACTACAATCCTAGCCCCTCATACCTTGCTCTTCCAGGATAAAGAATACTAACCCCTAACATGTCCCAATTTCCTTGGCTATTATAGATTCTCTTGCAAATGTTATTCTTCTCCTTGGATATTTAACAATGTTAGTGGCCAGAAAAGTATCGAGGATTCCAGCCACACCATGATTTTATATCTCTGGTATCTGTATTTCTCTACTTGATGCTGCTCTGTACATGTGAAACTCTCAGCAGGCTTCAGCAGAGAAGCAGAGTAGGGACAAGCAGGGTTGTTACAGATGGTCCCTGAGGCTATGCAGGGCACCGCCTCTGCAGAGACCACTCACGGAGCACAATACGAATGTACCCTCTGCACTGGGCAGCGAGGCTGTCCTACAAGCAGGGGGTGAGCTTCCTATTAAAGGCCAACTAAGAAGATGGTGTGGCCAGAAGGAAGTGCTACTTATCTGTGGGGGTACCTTGAAGTCTGGACCCTGGATAATTGATCCCAACTATTATAATTTCCCTGGGGAAAGTCTGGGGATTTCTGTGTCCTTAGCCTGGGCCACGCAATCTAATGGTTCACAGTTTACTCTTCTGAACCATGAACTCAGTGTTACATGCCAGTTCAACAATTCCATCATTAACATTTCTAAATCTCTACAGAGATCCTAGGAAAGCTCCTATGGTCTCTAGAATAAGCTCAGAGTAATTATAGGCTGTAGAAAATGTTCTGGGGGCCACCTGTTCAAAGCCTGCTCTCCTAAAGCCACGTCAAATTGTTATGATGGTCTGAAGGTCAAGAAAGGACTAGGATAAATGTTAAGTCCTGCTAACAAATTTTAAAGAGAAGGGGGTGCCAACAGTACCTGACACATTTGGCAGCATAAAATAAATCATTTGGTAACACCAAAAATGTATGGAACAATCCAGAAAGAGCAATTTAAACTATTTCACTAAGCATTTCTACAAATTCCTTAACAGAAAGCATGGCAATGGTATGTACTCTGTGACTTGCTCAGTTACAACTGTTATCTTGTTCCAACTGCCAAACAGAAGCTCTGTTCGAGGATGCAAGAAGCAGATACAAACTCTGAGCTTCACATTCTGTGCTCCCCAAGGACAGGCACTACACGGTGTTCCGATCATAACAAATCTTTAAAAAGAAATTTTTTTAAAAAAAGGTAACTATTTCATTAACTGTCCAAGTTAATGAGAATATTAAGTTTTAATTAAAACTAAGGATCTAGAAAGTAAATGGTCCAATGAGTTTAGATTTTTAAACCATGGTGAATAGGCTACCAAAAAGGAAATTCTGTTTAAATCAATAGTGAAAAGCTTTAATAAAGGAGAAAGGACTCATCAAATTTAGGAGGTATCTGGATGGCAGGACCCCGAGCATCAACTGAGGACTTAATAAGTTTGAAAAGGGGGCACTTGGGTGGCTCACATCTGCCTTCGGCTTAGGTCATGATCTCAGGGTCCTGGGATTGAGCCCCGCATCAGGGCTCCCTGCTCAGCGGGGAGTCTGCTTCTCCCTCTGCCTCTGCCTCTCCCCTGCTCATGTTCTCTCTGTCTCTCTCAAATAAATAAAATCTGTAAATAAATAAATATATATATAAATATAAATAAATATATAAATATAAATATATATATTTCCAACCACGAAAGCATGAAATAAAAGACTCTTCCACAACTCACCTGAATTACTTACCTTTCCAGTCTTAGAAGACCGCTTTAAATATACAATTGTTTTATTCTTAAAAGAGAGTAATATTACCTCAAATATTACAATGCAGAAGTTAAAGAAGTCTTCAAACACAGAGCATAATTACCCGCAATAGGCACAGGCAGCAGCTGCACTATCCACAGGTTCAGCCAGAGCTGCACTCCGATAATGGCCCACACGAGGGACACGAAGTAGATGTCGCTGGTTTTCTTCTTCCTGACAAACGTTCCCATTTCAGGCCTTTTTCTGCCCAGAGTGGGTGAAGGGGAGGAAGGTGAAGGAGAGGAGGATAGCGCAGGAGGGGGTTCTCCTCTGTCCATGCTTTCTGAAAAGGGGGGGGAATCACCACTCTATTAGTCCACATTAGTTAACAGTCCTACGGAGCAATTCGCTGGACTACTCTATTGTAAGCCTCCAAAATGGACTGTGAGAGTGTGATCGCACTGGGTTAACTGGATGTATGTTGGCACATGCACCGGAAAATGTGTGGAGAATTACACTACTGACCGTAATTATATCTAGGGAAATTAAGTTTGTTGGGGGGTAGGGTGGGAATGGTGATTTACTTGTTACTTTATATATTTCACACTGTTCAAAGTTTTATGACAAATATATATAATATATATATATATTATACATAAACAAAAAACTATGACAAAATAGCTGAGAATTATAATTAGCCCATGAAAACTCCTCAAACTGTATAAAGCAACAAATATTAACATACAGAATTCCTAGATCTGAAAATGCCTCCTCTTTTAATATAATTTTATTAGATATATATGTATATATTTCTGATACAACATGGCTTTTTGGTGCCATTTCACTTAAAATGGAGCCAACTGCTCTTAAAGGAAGGAACCCAGGGCTTTGAAACAGGTCTGTCCCTTAGAATGAGAAATAAAACAATGACGGATTGCTGGGGGTGAGGAATTTTCAAATATAGGAGACCTTACCAAATGATTTCACATAAGGTACTGTTTTCTAACAATGAAACTACCACGTTACCCTTTACTACAGGGTTATATTATTTCTATTTCCTGCTTTTACCAAAACATATCATATACCTCAAAATCATGTAAGTCTTAAAGCAATATTACTCAGTATATGCCACGATGATGAAAAGGAGTAAGACCCTACAACCTGCAATTTACCTCCCATAAAAAAAGCTAATGACAAAAATATATTATGATTCATATAAAGTCTCGAAAATAAAGGAAAGAAACAATAACCATCACCCCAGCTCCCTATTTGTCCCATAGTTTTTACATAGTTTTATGTAGTTATATCGTGTTCCACTTACCCTGTCGCACTTTCCTCCTTCAGCTGAATGTCACCTCCAGGAGAGCTAAGACCTTGTCTGTCTTGTTCTCCCTCCGCTGAATAGCACATAGAATAGTACCTGACATACAGTGGGTGCTCACTAAATACTGCTGGAAGACAGCCTTCCCTCTCATTGCATAATGTTCATAAGCAACTACACAGCAGCCCTCTGAGTGCTATATTATAATGTCCTTAGAGCATCTTCTAATGTCACATGTTTATCTGTGAGTAAATTGTTACTACTGATACACTAGCACCACGGTAAGTCAGCCCACCTCACTAGAACGAACATTCTACCATGAGGTCTGGTGCTAAAGACCAAACTAGTTATATGTTTGACTTCGCTCTTTGAGAATCTTTTTAATTTGGAAACTTCATGTTGGTGGGTGTGGCAGATACTTAGAAGAATAAGTCCATAACCAAATCATCATCCCCTCTTCATTTTGAAAACATGATTCAATGTGCAATAAAGATGTGTTTTCCTACCACCCCAAAGGACTTTTCCTTAGCTGATCCCTCCTTTCAAGACTTTTGTAAAGTCAGTTCTTCAGGAAGAGCTCACCAAAAATATTCCTTAACTGCAAATCCCCTGGCACTAATAGACTGCTTGGCACAGAGATGGCCCTTTCCTTCCTGAACTCTATGTGAGTACAGTGTGACTTCAAAGCTGATATAAATCTACCAGCTAGATCTCTTAGGACCCTGGGATCCAGAACAACCAAACAGGTCCGTTTTAGGGGAAACAGTTAATATATTAACAGCATGAGGCATGCAAAGCAAACTTTGAGAAGAAAAGCAAGAAATGCCAAAGAAATGGATGACCGTAAGACAGAAAAGAAAAACCAAAGAAAAAACTGGGTCAACAACAAAAGCAATGTGAAGAGTTAGAGCAAAACAGAACAGTGGAGAAGAACTGACAGCTATATACGTGGAAAATAAGGAAAGGATTAAGTGGGAAAAAAATATGGAAGAAGGTACATAGGGCACCAAGAAAAAGAAAATAAAATGAAAGTGAGAAGGAATAACAAAAAAAAAATAAGAAAAGCATTTGATCTAAAAAAAAAAAAGGAAAAGATGAAGATTCAAGATAAGAAACATAAAAAGGTAAATAATTAAAAGCACGAAAAATGTGATTATGTGAGAACAAGGATGAGAGAAGGAAAAAGTGTAAAAATCAGAGGAAATCAAAGGAAAATGAAGAACCAGTAAATTGCATTCTGTGATGCTCATGTCCTTAAGTTTATCCTTTATAAAGCATATTTCATTTTCCAGAATGATTTTGAAAACATTCCTTCGTAAGGTGAGTCACCTGCAGGTTGGGCGGAGGGCGGGTCCTCGGGGCTCGATTCGTACCCTGTGATAGAGATGGCCAAGGTTGCTAGAGTAGAAGCCGCCATGGAAATAACCTGCCCTGGTAACTCTGCTCCTGTAAAACAAGCATGTGTTTAAAACTTTTTTAAGCAAAGTGGGAAACAACTGCTGCAAACTGAAACATAGTCCTCAGATTTCAAAAGCAATAAAACGAAATGGTTATTAACTGATCCACTGGACCAGGGATTCTTCACCAAGGGAGACTGCTTAAGAATCAAAAGCAAGGGGCGCCTGGGTGGCTCAGTCGTTAAGCGTCTGCCTTAGGCTCAGGGCTTGATCCCAGAGTCCTGGAATCGAGCCCTCATTGGGCTCCTCCGCTGGGAGCCTGCTTCTTCCTCTCCCACTCCCCCTGCTTGTGTTCCCTCTCTCACTGGCTGTCTCTCTCTCTCTGTCAAATAAATAAATAAAATCTTAAAAAAAAAAAAAGAATCAAAAGGAAAGTCTGCTAAAAATTTGGTTCCTGGACTCTGCATATCAGTCTCCTTTAGGAACCTCACACTGGTGCGTGCAGCTGAGAGTAGATATCTAAATGTGGAGTCCGCTTTTTTACTTTTTAACTTCACAAGTTAATGTGAATGCACATCTCTGTTGAAAAACATTGCAACACCAAGTCTGTGAGTTTCCTGAATGCAGACCGTCTTACTCCCCTTTGTGTCACTAGCTCCCAGTACAGTATGGAATGGCCAACACTTGGTGCTCTCAATAAGAACATTCCATGAATGAACAGGCAAACATATGGGTACTAGGCAAAGCCATATAGCTCTATGAAGTACATAATTCAGTACAGGCAAAATCCACCACTGAGAGTCTAAAATATATTATTACTCTGTTTCATATTATATGTTCCCATGTTAAGTTCCTAAAAGGTAGTGCGCCAAGCTTAATCATCTGCCCTGAACTCAAATAAAACATTTACTGGTCAATGAGGTCTGTCTATAACGGTCAGCCTTTAATCTGCGATGGCAGACAACACGGACTAGCTCACACAATACCAGGTTCTAGCATGCTTTCCTCCTCCAAGAGACTGGAAAGCTACAAACTATATTTCTTAGACTCCCCTGTAGCAAAGGTCCCATGTATAAGGCAGTTTCTACCAAGCAGGCACATGTGTGCAACACCTAGAAGACCAAAGTGGGACTCACTGTAATTTGGACACTCTCATGTCAAACAGTCATGGAGGCATATGGTTTTTCTGCAGAACTTACTTAGCAGAAGTTCTAAAAGTTCTGCTATCTGATGTCTAACTTTGTGGCAGCTGTGGTACTTCTGCTCAAATAGTCCTTTGGTGTCACTGAGCACTTTACCCAGTTGCATTGCTTCTGCCTGTGTCAGATCCAAGCTTAATTAATTGTCTGGTCTTCCCAAAAATCCTACATGTAAAAATTCTACATGCTGACCACTCTCTCCTTCTATTTAGACTAGCTGGTGTGGACTCTACTGTCCACAACTAAGAGCACGAACACTCACCAAATCATATAACCACACTCATAGAGATGGAACCTCACTTTTGGTAGGCCAATATACAATGTAACAACATAGAATTCTGCCAAGCCAATGAAAATAGCCTTGACCATTCAGAAAGCCAATGAATTTCAGCTCCAAAGGAATTCCACCCACTCAGCAAATCCAAGGCTGGCCATCTCCCAGAGACAAGTAGACCAGGCCCTGAAATGGCTCACTGATCCTGAACCATCAGGATCAAGAGCATGCACCTTACTCAACCATATCCTATTCTTCCTCTAATAAATGCTTAACAGAGGTTTATTTTTAGGCAATCCAAGAGAAAGTCAAATTCATGATCTGGGAAGAGAACAAGGGATCTGGATTAGGATCTCTTCTTCTGGCCTAAGTATGTAAGATGTTTCTTACACGCCAATGAGGGAACAAGGTTGAGAGCGAAAGACACTGTCTTTCATGTCTCACATGTCCTCATTACTCACTGTATTGAATGCTAGGGATAAAGACACAGACCCTGCCCCCATGGAGTCTAGTGGAAGAGACAGATACGAATTAAAGAACCACATGGGAAAAAAAAAATTCTTACTGTACTTAGGGAATAATTTGTTAATTCACCTTAAAAAAAAAAAGAAAAAGAAAAAGAGGGGCACCTGGCTGGCTCACTTAATAAAGCATGTGTGCTACTCTTGATCTTGGGGTTGTGGGTTTGAGCCCCACAATGGGTATACAGATTACTTAAAAAATAAAAATAAAAAATAAAAAAAGAACCACACAAACGTGAATGCATACAAACTACAGTGACTGCTAGAAAGGAAACATACAAGCTATTTTATGAACTCCTAACTGAAAAAATCTGATTTAGTCTGGAGAATCAGGAATAGCTTCTCTTTAAGAAATGAAAATGAAGCTGAGAATCAGAAAACAAAAGGAAATAAAAGGCATCCAAATTGGCAAAGAAGAAGTCAAACTCTCACTCTTCACAGATGACATGATTCTCTATATAGAAAACCCAAAAGACTCCACCAAAAAATTGCTAGAACTGATACAGGAATTCAGCAAAGTTACAGGATATAAAATCAATGCACAGAAGTTAGTCACATTTCTATGCACTAACAATGAGGCAGAAGAAACAAAATTAAAGGAATTGATCCCATTTACAATTGCACCAAAAACCATAAGATACCTAGGAATACACCTAACCAAAGAGGTAAAGGATCTGTACTCTGTATATAACATTTATGAAGAAATTGAGGAAGACACAAAGAAACAGAAAAACGTTCCACGCCCATGGATTGGAAGAACAAACAGTTAAAATGTCTATGCTACCCAGAGCAATCTACACATTTAATGCAATCCCTATCAAGATACCATCAACTTTTTTCACAGAGTTGGAACGAACAACCCTAAAATTTGTATGGAACCAGAAAAGACCCCAAATAGCCAAAGGAATGTTGAAAAAGAAAACCAAAGCCGGAGGTATCACAATTCCAGATTTCAAGCTATATTACAAAGCTGTAATATTCAAGACAGTATGGTACTGGCATAAAAACAGACACACAGATCAATGGAACAGAATAGAGAACCCAAAAATGGACCCTCAACTCTATGGTCAACTGATCTTCAACAAAGCAGGAAAGAACATCCAATGGAAAAAAGACAGTCTCTTCAACAAATGGTGTTGGGAAAATTGGACAGCCACATGCAGAAGAATGAAACTGGACCACTTCCTTATACCATACACAAAAATAGACTCAAAATGGATGAAAGACCTAAATGTGAGACTGGAATCCATCAAAATCCTAGAGGAGAACACGGGCAGCAACCTCTTTGAACTCGGCCGCAGCAACTTCTTGCTAGACACATATTCAAAGACAAGGGAAACAAAAACAAAAATGAACTACTGGGACTTCAACAAGACAAAAAGTTTTTGCACAGCAAAGGAAATAGTTGACAAAACTAAAAGGCAACCTATGGAATGGGAGAAGATGTTTGCAAATGTCTTATCAGACAAAAGGTTAGTATCGAAAATTTATAAAGAACTTACACCCAAAAAATAAATAATCCAATCAAGAAATGGGCAGAAGACATGATCAGACATTTCTCCAAAGACATCCAAATGGCCAAGAGACACATGAAAAAATGCTCCACACACTTGGCATCAGGGAAATACAAAACAAAACCACAATGAGATACCACCTCACACCAGTCAGAACAGCTAAAATTAACAAGTCAGGAAACAATAGATGTTGGGAGGATGTGGAGAAAGGGGAACCCTCTTATACTGTTAGTGGGAATGCAAACTGGTGCAGCCACTCTGGAAGACAGTATGGAGGTTCCTAATAAAGTTAAAAATAGAGCTACTCTATGACCCAGCAATTGCACTATTAGGTATTTATCCAAAGGATACAAACATAGTGATTCGAAGGGGCACAGGCACCCTTATGTTTATAGCAGCAATGTCTACAATAGCCAAAATATGGTAAGAGCCCAGATGTCCATCTACAGATGAATGGATAAAGAAGAGGTGGTATACACACACACACACACACACACACACACACACACACACACACACACAGGAAGATTACTCAGCCATCAAAAAGAATGAAATCTTACCATTTGCAATGATGTGGATAGAACTACAGGGTATTATCCTAGCGAAATAAGTCAGTCAGAGAAAGACAAATATGATTTCACTCACACGTGGAATTTAAGAAACAAAACAGATGAACATAGAGAAAGGGAAGGAAAAATGAGACAAAAACAGAGAGAGAGAGACAAACCATAAGAGATTCTTAACTACAGGAAACACTGAGGGTTGCTAGAGGGGAGGTGGGTGGAGGGAGGGAGGAACTGGGTGAATGGCATTAAGGAGAGCACTTGATGGAATGAGCATTGGGTGTTATATGCAACTGACGTATCACTAAATTCTACCACTGAAACTAATAATACAGTATATGTTAATTAAATTGAATTTAAATTAAAATAAAATGCAAAAAAAGAAAAGAAAATGAAGCTGATATACAAAGGATGAGAAGGAATTAAACAAAAGAATGTAAAGAATAATATTTTGGGCAGAAGGAGGTGAGTAGGAAGACTGTAAGTGAAGACACTAGCAGGTTAAAGATAGTGTAAGAAGGCCAGTGTGTCTGGAACACAGCTAGCAGGAAACTGGTATCAAATAAACCAGGCTGGACATGGTGAGCAAGATGATGCAAGTCACAGAAGACCACAGTAAGTACTTTAGGCTTTATTCTAAAAGGAGTAGGAAAGTAGTGAAGAATTTTAAACAGGATAATAATATTTCTACTGAAATGTTATTGAGATAATTGTAGCTTTACATGCAATTGTAGGAAATAACACAGAGAGATCCTGTCTACCCTTTACACAGTTTCCCCCAGTGGTAACATCGTGCAACACTGAGGTACAATATTGTGACAAGAATTATCAGCATGGACACAAAATATAGGACAGGCTCATCACTGCAAGGATCTCTCGTGTTGCCCCTTCAGGAGCACACCCAGCCCCCTGGTTTGTAAATAAATGAAGTTTTGAAATATAAAAAGATCCATTCTTGCTGTTTGGTCAAGAGCATATCGGAGGGGATGAAGAATGGATACAGGGAAAGAAGTTATGGCAATACTACAGGCAAGACATGACGATAGCATGGTCTGCGGCAGCTAGCGGGGAAGATGTCAGAAAAGTAGCTGCATTTAAGAGGCAGGGAGTAGGGATGCCTGGGTGGCTCAGTTAGTTAAGTGTCTGCCTTTGGCTCAGGTCATGATCCCAAGGTCCTGGAATTGAGTCCCACATCAGGCTCCCTGCTCAGTGGGCAGCCTGCTTCTCCCTCTGCCTGCCACTCCTGCTGCTTGTGCACGTGCTCTCTTGCGTGCTCTCTCTCTCTCTCTGGCAAATAAATAAATAAATAAAATCTTAAAAAAAAAAAAAAAAAAGAGGCAGGGAGTAGTCAAAATGGACCAGACTTGATGATGAACCCATAAAGGAAATAAAAGAGACGAAGGGTTAAAGGTAAGCCCCAAGTTTCCAGATTATGGTTATACAGATAACCACAAGGGAATACCCTGTTGACAACCATGGAGGGGAAGAGGAGGAAGATCTGAACTTATTAACGTGCTTTTTTAGACTTCCAGACAGAAATTTCAAAAACAAACTGATTACACCGGAGACAAGACAGGACTTAGATTTCTGTGAACCCAAGAGAGGTTTCTTAGGCTCCACTGGAGAGCAGAGGATGGGAATGCCTATGACTAATGGCCCGGGATAGCAGAGCAGAAAGAGAAAAAGACTTCCAGTCAGAATTCAAACAAAGTGTTCTCCCTTACATAAGATTAAAGACTAGTCACAGGTCCTAAATTACTAAACCCACCTCTTCACAAGTAATTTAATCAAGTAGTGACTCATCTTTGAGAGAGTCTGAAAAATAAGCCCCTTGTATTAAGTCGCTCCCCAGTAACCATTTTATAGCTCCTTCAATATGGACTTTGAGTTTGGCTGCAGTTTGACTTCTGTTTCTCAACTCCCATTAAGTCCTCATTCACCAAACAGATGACCAGGCTACATGCTGAGATAAGAAACTGACCCACGTCCCTAGTTCAGTCTGATATTTAGACTATCAGTTACGATTCAGTAAGTGAGGAGCGAATGTGAAAACAAGTGTAGCATATTTGAGGAGCACAGAAGATGGAAACCTAATCTATGCAGGGAAGGGCCTCCAAAGGTGCTACGTGACAAGAATGGCAAAAGATGCCACCCTTTAAATCCATTTAAATATGTTATCCAGATAAAAAAAGACAGAGCAAGTCTATCTTGGAGGGGATGGGAGAGGATGATGTCTCAGAAGGCAGAGCGAGAAAAGGTTTCCCGAAAGACAAAAAAAAGCAGGTGTAAAGACACAAAGGCAAGGAAAAGCAGTGTCCTGTTCAAAAAACTCTAAGAAGTCCAATCAGGCCAGGACATATGGTACAATGAAAAGAGTGGAGAGACACAAGGATGCAGAGGGAGAACGGAACGTCTCACATGTACTAGGCACCCAGGCAGTACAATCACTGCAAGCCAGTGCCGGGAGCACAGGTGAGGAAACAAGACAGCCCAGGTTCAAATCCCAGGTCTATTCCTTACTAACTAGATGACCATGGGCAAGTTACTTAAAATCCTCCATGTATGAAATGGGATTTATATAAATTCCTATTTCATGTGACAATTAAGTGAAACAATACATATGAAATAATCAGAACAATGCCTGGTATGAATGGCTTGCTCAATAAATGTTAGCTATCTCAAAACCATTGGCTTTGATAGTATAAACTATGAGCATAAACCACTAGCACTCCTATAGTATTTGTCTGTGCCTCTCATCCCTTTTCTACTTCATTTTATAGCCATTTTCCTAGATCTTATGCCCCTAGTGCACATTTTTAGATCTCCCCGCAGAGTTATGTGAAATATCTTGCATCCAGTAGGCACTGACAGACTTACGGAAAAGTTAAGACCAATAAATTAAACCTTTACAACTATAGCTTAAAGACTCTCCAACTTGCTGATGTCACTAAAATAAAGCAGTAAATATTCAATGAACCATCACTAAGTCAATGAAAACTATGCAATATCATCCTCGTTGATAAACAATTTAGCAAATTTTTAGAGCGCCTGAAACTTCGCAAAGGAATGAAAAGAGTAGCACACAGGGAAAATCCAGAATATCTGAAAACTATGGATGTAGGACTTGACAACTGCTCTTATTCCTCAAACAGGCATTTTAACAATTTCTGCCTTAGTGATATACTCCCGCACTTCAAAAACCCCAAGGGTTCTGGCAGAAATGATGAACTAAAAACACAAGAACGCCAGGACGAAGAATCTAGGCAAAGTCACGGTACTGGAAAAGAAGCCCCAGCTAAAAATAAGCACACAGACAAGGGCACATAATCTTGGGACCTAAGAACTATAAACAAAAAAAGGAAAGAGCATCCAAGGTTTCAAGTATCAATCTACGCAGAGACAGGGCCAGCATCAAGTGGAGGCCCAAATAACAGGGATCTACACGAGGCCAAACAAGCAGGCCACTAACATTAGCAGCCTAGCACCAGGGGTCAGAAACTCATGGTCTGGCACCTGAGACACCGACAACAGAATCTGTTAATATGGCTAGCTCAACAACAGGCAGAACAACATTTCTAATACCCAGGGGATGATATATTTCGAGAACAGTCTAAATAAGGAGATACTCGATCTACTTAGTGCTCGTTCATAGTGATAGTGGCAGATGCCAGAAATACATCCAAGGATGCTTACTGGAAGGGGGCTCTACCACATACCAAGTAAATCTCCCCAGCATGCAAAGTTCCCTTTGAAGAAGGCTTCTGTTTCCATCACTAATGTGGAAAATATGCCTCCCTCTCGATGGCTTCTAGGATCACTTCATTATACTACTGGTCAGTAGCAAGGGTTTGGATATGGACCAGCAGGAGTTTCTCTAGGCCTATTTAACTCACTGTGTCAGACTGGGCAGTAACAGATGAGCAGTAGAAATTTAGTTTGTTCCTTTTCTTTTTCCAGTTTGGTCTTAACTGGACCAAACATGTTCGCTCATATTACATATTATCCCAAAATGATTAAGGCAACTACTAAGCCTTCCCTGCCAAGGTATTTCTGATCATTTATAAACAATCACCAATATTTAGAGGAACAGACCCAGCTGCACTTGCCCATACTTGTCAGACTGGGTGTCCAGGGTATTAAAGACACATCTGGTGCTTGTTTGCCTAGCTTTTGAAAAAGCACTTCTAAGTGTAAATTTACTCAGAGTAAATGGCTTTCTGAGTCTACGTTTCTTCATCTGTAAAGTAAGTACCAATCCCACTGGATTATTAAGAAAATTAAATAAGATAGCATGTTTAAAGAGCCCAGCAGGGCCTCACTCATGTTGCTATTATTAACGATAATGCCAGCGTCCTTTTCTCACAAGCCAAGGACACACACTGAAGTTGGATTCCAACCAAAACTGAAGTTGGTTTTTATCAAGTGAGACATGATCCAGGAGGCAGAGAAGCTAGTTCCTGAACTTGCGGTAGGCCAACAGGGCCCACAGGTAAGACCGAGGAGCTCACAACCACAACTGAGTGCAACCCTTTTCAAGATGACTGATGCTTGTTCAAAGAACACCAGGCTTTGAGTCAAGGACCATAAGTTTTTTTTGTTTTTTTTTTTTAAAGATTTTATTTATTTATTCGACAGAGATAGAGACAACCAGCGAGAGAGGGAACACAAGCAGGGGAAGTGGGAGAGGAAGAAGCAGGCTCATAGCGGAAGAGCCTGATGTGGGGCTCGATCCCAGATCGCCGGGATCACGCCCTGAGCCGAAGGCAGACGCTTAACCGCTGTGCCACCCAGGCGCCCCCAAGGACCATAAGTTTTAAATCTTAGCTCTACCAGTCGCCCGTGTGGGCAAGTCACTTAAACTCTGAAATTAAATGCCTTCATTACAAGGGTTTTTGGTTTTTTTTTTTGGTTTTTTTGGGGGGGTTATTTATGGATTTAAAAGGACAGTACATTTTAAAACACAAATAGAAAGTAGACACTTAACATTTCTTCCCTCCATTATCTTGGAGTTCCAGAAAATGCCAAGTAAGAGTTCCCACGGTCTGAGAGAAAACCACTGACTAAGGCCCCCGGGTTCAGAAGGAACCACTGAAACCAACTCCATGATGATCCACAAGAAGATGTTCCCAGATCAGGAACTAAACAAACTTCATGCTTTGATCCGAAGGATTAATTCTGCGAATCCAGTGACCCATACACCTTAAAAGCTCCTACAACAGCAAGATTCAAAGCTCAGAAGACACAGAGAAAGATGCCCACACTGGTGACTATTAGACATGTCCTCCAATGGGACAGTGGAAACGATAAGGAAATAATAAATGCACACATTATCACGGCAAACGGCAGTGCATTAAAGCCCTCCTGTGCCTAACTATATTACAGTGACATCTACAGGACAGAACTGACCATAATAAAAGGGAAAGGCTGTCCTGATACGGACTAGATGGGTTGAATTCTGATGCCTAAAAGACACAAGGTTCTAGGGGCAAGAAGAGTCAGAAATTTAGGGGAAAAAAATGTTTAAAAGGCCTATTTTATGATGAAGACTACCTAGACTAGAAATCTATGAAAGGACATTAGATCAAGAATAATCTATTCTGGGGGCACCTGGGTGACTCAGTTGTTAAGGTCTGCCTTCAGCTCAGGGAGTGATCCCGGTGTCCTGGGATCGAGCCCCGCATCGGGCTTCATGCTCCACTGGGAGCCTGCTTCTTTCTCTCTCACTCCCCCTGCTTGTGTTCCCTCTCTCGCTGGCTGTCTCTCTCTCTGTCAAATAAATAAATAAAATCTTAAAAAAAAAAAAAAAAAGAATAATCTATTCTGGGGGCGCCAGTTGAACGCCGACTCTTGGTTTTGGCTCAGGTGATGATCTCATGGTTTTGGGATCTAGACCCAGCTCGGGCTCTGAGCTCAGTGGGGAGTCTGCTTGAGATTCTCCCTCTCCCTCTGCCCCTCCCTACATTCTCTCTGTCTCCCTCCCTCTCTACAAAATAATTAAATAAATCATTTAAAAAATAATCTATTCTGAAATAGACTGGAATGAGAGTAAACAAAACAAAAAGAACTCCAACATTTCCAAATCTGTTCTCAACATGTATTCTGTGTCTCTGTGATTTCCTTCCCTGTAATAGTCTAAAATACTAGAAATCTGGCTGGCATGCCAGCACATCACTATGCTGGGTTTATGGCTGATAATAATAATTGAACATGAAAAATAATAATGATAATAATCAAACATGGCCTTCTTTCTCCCACAATTCAAAACTTGGTCTCAGAATCCCAACTGCACAGCTCCCTAAGCTGCCATCACCAGCTGACGAGAATTTTTTTTTAAGACTTACTTGAGAGAGAGAGACAGAGAGAAGGAGCGAGGCGGGGAGGGGCAAAGGGAGAGGGTGAGAGAAACTCTTATCAGACTCTGCGCTCAGCAGAGCCAACACAGGACTCAATCTCACAACCCTGAGATCATGACCCGAGCCAAAACCAAGAGTCAGAGGCTTAAACAACTGTGCCATCCAGGCGCCCCAGAGCTGACTAGAATTTACACCCAAGAGAAAACCCATCTGAAATCCATTTTGACCTACATTATTCATATACTTGCAGCCACATACTTACTTAGCCATGGACAAAAGCAGTCAAGACGAGAGCACTGTCCTTAAGAAATTAAAAACAGAACTACCATAAGATCCAGCAATTCCACCTCAGTGTATTTTTTTTTTTAATCTTTTTTTATTATATCATGTTAGTCACCATACAGTACATCTCTGGTTTTTGATGTAAAGTTCCATGATTCATTAGTTGCGTATAACACCCAGTGCACCATGCAATACGTGCCCTCCCCACCACCCATCACCAGCCTATCCCATTCCCCCACCCCCCTCCCCTCTGAGGCCCTCAGTTTGTTTCTCAGAGTCCATAGTCTCTCATGCTTCATTCCCCCTTCCACCTCAGTGTATTTAAACAAAGAAAACAAAATGCCCCCATGTACATCACAGCATTACTTAACAATCACCAAGATATGGAAACAATCTAAGTGTCCATCAATAAAAATAAAGTGGTATGTGTACACAATTCAGCCAAAAAGAAGGAGGAGGAGGAGGAGGAGGAGGAGGAGGAGGAGGAGGAGGAGGAGGAGGAGGAGAAAGGAGGGGAGAGGAGGAAGAAGAACAAAAAGAAATCTTGCCATTTGCAACAGTATGCATGGACCTTCAGGGCACTACACTAAGTGAAATAACTCAGAGAAAAATACCATACGATCTCACTTATATGTGGAAACACACACACACACAGGCACACCAAGCTCATAGATATGGAGAATAGATTGGTGGTTGCCAGAGCTGGGGGCAGGAGATAGAAAAAAATGGGTGAAGGGAGTCAAACTTCATTACTTCATTACAAAGTCAGTCACAGAGATGTCACATACAGCACAGTGTCTAGAGCTAATAATACTGTACTGCATATTTAAGAGTTGCCGAGAGAATAGATCTTAAAAGTCACAAAAAAAACACCACTTTTTTGTAACTACACAAGGTGACAGATGTTAACCAGCTTCTTATAATCACTTCGCAATGTACTGTTCAAACATCAAATCATTGCTGTACACCTCAAACTGATAGAACACTATATGTCAGATATATCTCGGGGAGAAAAGAAAGAAAAGAAAAGAAGAAAGGACTTTCCAGATAAACGAAGAAAGAAAACCATCCTGGGGTGAAGGGTGAGGGATAAGCCGAGTTATCTGAATCATCACTATTAGCAGAAAAGGGGGGGGGTAGAGCTGCCAAGAGGAACAAGTGTGACCACTAAGCTTCCACAGTACTGTCAAAACAGGAAGTCCCCTTCGACTGGTCTGATACAGAACCACAGAGCCTCACAGATTGTGACCAGGAAGACGGGGTGAGCAAAGAGAACCTGGAAAGAGAGAAAAATAAAATCTTTCCTATTCTCCACTATCAGAGCGATAAGTAAGGTTTCCAAACAAAGTAAGACACAAAGAGCAAGTTAATTTAAAAATAAAAACTATGAGGTAGCTGTACAAAACACCAGGGTGCCACGAATAGCCTCTGCGATTAGCATAAAATGAAGAGGCTAAGAATAATGCTGTAGGAGTATACTGGACACAGAAAGGTGGTCATGACATAAAGTTTGAAATGTCGATTACAGAAGAGAACGTTCACCATGAAACAATTTTCTTGTGTTTTAAAGTCTGAAGGCATACAAGTCTAAAGGCGTTAGTTAACGTTCAGATGGACAGTGGGATTATGAATGATTTTTATTTTCTTTTGTTTATTTCTCAACTTAACAACAAAATATTGGAGAAATTAATTTTTTTGGAAAAACCTGCTGCAATTAGTAATTTGCTTTTACTTTATGTATAACCATCAGAAAGAAGGAACAAATGTCAGTGGCTGTAGAAACTGTGTGCTGCTCAGGTCCGCCTCTCCAGTCACAGTTGTTTCCACAGGGATGGATAAGGAGAAGTCCAGTCTGATGATCTGAGGACCATTAGTATCTGGCCACCCCACGCCCCACCTTACCATTCATTAGAAACCTGTTTCTTTAACAAACTGTTTCTGGATATAAATCACTTGCAACCAGTGTATTTCAAAAATACTCCTTAAGAGAAAATGGTATATTCTGCATGGTACTGAAAGTTCCAGCCAGAGCATCCAGGCAAAAAAAAAAAAAAAAAAAAAAAGGCATCTGAATTACAGGGGAGTAAAACTATCTCTTTTCACAGATGACATGATCTTAATATATGTACAATCGTACAGAAGCCACAAAAAAATATTAAAGCTTATAAATAAATTCAGCAAAGTTGCAGGATCCAAGATCAACCTTGGATTTGGCAATGGTGTTTTTAGATAGGACACCAAAAGCACAAGCACAAAAAAATTGGAAAACTCGCAAGAGGTGGAAATTAACAATACAATTCGCATTAACCAACGTGTCAAAGAAGAACTCAAAAAGGAAATCAAAGGGTATCTCGACCCAAAGAAAATGAAAACACAACAAATGAAATTTATGGGGTGGAAAAGCAATTCCAAGAGGACAGTTTAGAGTGATTAAGTGCCTACATTAAGAAAAAAGATCTTGGGGTGCCTGGGTGGCTCAGTTGGTTAAGTGTCTGCCTTCATCTCATGGTCTCAGGTTTCCTGGCATCCAGCACTCAGCGGGGAGCCTGCTTCTTCCTCTCCCACTCTCCCTGCTTGTGTTCCCTCTCTCGCTGGCTATCTCTCTCTGTGTCAAATAAATAAATAAAATCCAAAAAAAAAAAAAAAAAAGGAAGGAAGTGAGGGAAGGAGGGAGGAAGGATCTCAAAAAAATAACCTAACTTTATGACAAGCTGCTTAATGGGTACAGGCTTTCCTCTTGCAGTGATGAAAATGTCCTGAAACTAGATGGAAGTAGTGGTCGCACAGCAATATAAATGTACTAAATCCACCTTTAAAAAGGTAATGGTTAATTTTATGCTATATGAATTATACCTTTAAAAAATGAAAACAAAAAAGGGGGGGAGTGGTGCACATTCTTAAAAACTAAATATCTTAAACATGTTTATTCTCTGTTCAAAAAATGCCACAGATTTTTAAACAGATTTAAAGGACTTTCATCATTGCATGTTTTTTTAAGTAAAGCTACTTTCCCAAATACTTCTTAAAGTAATATTAATAGAATGCCCTATTTCTTACCAGAAGACTCTTTTCCATTCTGTTTCTCATAGAGGGTGCCCACAGACATCAGGAAAACAATAACCAGGAATACTGGAATTCTCCATGAGCCAGCCAGGGATGCTGAAAATTATTAAGAGTTAACATTTTTAGTTAAATAAAAATTTAGCACTTGTCTTTAAAAGACTCAGTTTATTCTTAGCAACAGTATCTAAAGGTAAAGGTTTGAATGAAAAAAAAAAGACTCAGAAGACTGACAGAACAATTTGGCATAGCTGTCATTAACAAAATTATTTCACAGAGGAAAAAAAACATTTTAAAGGCCATAAGACAGATGAACCTCAGTTCAGGACTCCTCTCAGTTAAATCCAGCCCTGCTCTGAGGCCCCTGGTCTAAAGGATCGGGTATATGCCAGCTTACCCTTAATGGGCTTCTATCACCCGTTCTAACACACACCAGCGTTTAAGATGATCCTGAACTCAAGCCTTTCGTTTAACCCCAAAATGACCTGCATCAGGCATAGAATCTAAAGTTATGGAGCCTGACTTCATTTCCTGAAAACACCACTGGGTGTGAACTCTCATCTCTCAAGAAAGGATGATATGGCCCAAAAGAGCACTGCAAAAAGCTTCAGTGTATCCTCAGTGTACAGGTCAAACATGCTAACATTTTTGGTCCCTACCTGTAGGCATTTGTGTTGCCCTGAGTTGGTCTAGAGAGCCCTACACTGTCTGTCTCCCTCTGCTGCCTCCCCCAAATTCAAAATGAGTCACATCAGACATCAGGGGATCTTGCTAAACTATAACATACTTCTTTAGGATTCCAAATCAGCAAAGCTAAAAAGTAATGCTTTGTTCCACATCAGACTCTAAGCAAAGACCTATCAGTCAACTCTGGTTTTTATTTTTAACAATAAGCAGCTCTAAAAACTACTTTAAATAGGCTAACTACTGTTCTATATTACTGAATTTTGTTTTTATTTATTAGAACTTAATGCTTCCATAAGCTTAAGACTTGGAGATAAAAGAGTCCATGAAAAAAAATCACTCTACAATATCCTAGCACCCGCCCAGCGAACAGCAGTGTCCCAAGTAACAAGGAACTCATTACTTTGAGCAGCTGACACTGATCGTCCTGACCTTGAACAGATTTGTCTCCCTGAAGCTACTGGTTGCTCTGACATTTCTCCCTCACGGTTACAGAGATGTTTAAACCGCTCTTTCACAGGATAGTCCTTCAAATACTTGCAACAGGCCTCCATATTTTATCTCCTCCTTCCCCCCACCTGTGTAGCCCAGTCCCCTTCTCTCATCCTGAGTAAATACCTCTGGTTCCCCTAACTGTTGCTCACACAGCGGACTGCTTATCTATATCCTCCTTATGTATGACACTCAGAAGTGGCCATGATAGTCCAAGGGTGCTCTACTTTTTAAGATATATTTAAAGGACCTTTTGAAAATGAACATTTGATATAATTAAAAGACAGACATGTTAAAGCATAACATTTGTATTAAAGATTAAAGGATCAAAGCATAACATTTTCTAAAGATTATTTTAAAGAATGTTAAATGCAACATATAACACTACAAAAAAAAAAATGCACTTCAATTCATGTGATCAGCCTCCGCTGATCTTAAGCTAGACTTTCTTAGAAAAAGGGACCCACCTAAATGAAAAAGCAATATAATCCAGACAGGAATTGAAACTGCTCTCAAGTAGCGTTCAGTGCTTGCATTCCACTTGAATGAAACAGTCAACACATAGCCAACTACCAACGTCCAGATCTTAAATGAAATATAGACACAGTTGTAAATATATACACATGAAAATAAACATATAATTATACAAAACCTGCAAACATCTATATAGCATGAGAGCTGCGGATACAACACGGAGAAGATGAAGGTGGTGGTGCTAAATGGCACGTGTATAGGTTTTCCTCTTCTGTGTAGATAAATCAAGTTTTGAAATAAACAAGCATTTGAAATCCAGCACACTTAGCGATATTATTTAAATAGTCTGCGGCACCTGGCTGGCTCAGTCAGTGGAGTGTGTGACTCTTGATCTCAAGGTTGTGAGTTCAAGCCCCACATTAGGTGTACGGATTACTTAAAAATAAAAATCTTAAAAAGAAAAAAAAAAAGTCTTAACAACAACAACAAAAAAGACCATATAGTTTTAAGATACGCTGAAGTTCAAAAGTTATTTTATACATAAAGATGCTTAAGATAAAATACTGATTTTTTAAGCTACGGACTTAAATCAAGAGCTATTAATATGGTGGAATCCTTCAAGTTTTCTCTATAGATTAATATTTAGAAAAGAACAACAAAAAAAGAAAGCTTTCCCAGGGCGCCTCGTGGCGCAGTCAGTTGAGCATCGGACTCTTGGTTCTGGCTCAGGCCATGATCTCAACGCCCTGGAACGGAGCATAGCGCTCGGCGCTCAGCATGCAGTCTGCTTGAGATTCTCCCTCTCCTACTGCCCCTCCCACTCATGCTCAGTCTCTTTCTCTCTCAAATAAATAGACAAATCTTAAAAAAAAAAAAAAAAGAAGAAAGAAAGAAAAAGAAAAAGAAAAGAAAGCTTCCCCAAAAGAATCAGGTTAAAAGATTCCATCACAGCCTATGAACTATGCTTGTTAACTGTGAAAAGAATTTTTTTTAAAGCTAGCAATAAGGCAGCGAGGTGAAGTGTGACCCCTGAAATAATCTAGGTAACCCTAGATTGGTTAACCTTAGTCAAGTTACGTGCACAGCTCAAGGAGTGTAGCTTAAAAAAAAAATATGACCAGAGGAAGAAACGGCAAGGGCTGAGGACAGAGGAACCACCAGGGTCCCCTCCTCAGTTTTCCCTCCTCTGAAACCAATGACTCTAGCACTAATAATGAAACACCTGCACAGCCTACACAGAAACTCTCTAATAACATTTACAAAAGATGGAATACATAACCCAGAACAATGTTAGCACCAAGGGCCTATTAAAATAACCTGAGGGTACCTGGGTGGTGCAGTTGGTTAAATGTCTAACTCATGGTTTCCACTCAGGTCGCGAACCCAGAATTATAAGATCCAGCCCCATGTCGGGCTCCACACTCAGTGTGGAGTCAACTTGAGATTCTCTCTCCCTCTCACTCTGCCCCTCCCACTCATACACGCACTCTCTCTCAAAATAAATGAATAAATCTTATATAAATAAATAAATAAATAAATAAATAAATAAATAAATAAAATAAAATAACCTGAACCTTGGGGGGGAAAAAGGCAAACAAAACAAACTTTGTTACAATTCAGAGAATGAAGAAAAAGAACTGAACTGATTACTACAAAAGAGGGGAAAAATACCTATCTCCTACTTTATTTGGGTCATAGAGATCAATAAAATAGTCTTCTGGTCTTAAAATGTTCATAGCTTCTGACCTGAGACTTCAGCTTTGGAAACTTACTAAATAATAATAAATTCTGAAAAAGACTTTATAATATAAACAAGCTCATCAGAGTATAATTTAGAACAGTGAAAAGTAGATAACCTAATAAGTTCAACAATTGGGAAGTGAGTACAGAGGATTCACTCAATAAAATGTTATGCAGCCATTAAAATAGGCTTTTTAAAAATAAACACCATATAGCTAGAAACACTCCTAAGATATTCTTAAAGAAAAAGCAAAATACAAAAATCACATGCATATGACATTGTTTCTACTGCATGGAGGGAAGAAAAGGAAATGTAAAGAAGTTAGTAGTTATATTTGGGTGGTGAGATTTTGGGTTTCCTTTTCCTTTTTTCTGTATTTTCCGAAAAGCCTTTAATGAGCACCAATTCTTTTATCATGGAAAGGATATTAAAATATTCTTCTTCAAGCAACTCCATTAGATGAAATATTCAAGAGATCTTAAGCTCGAGATATCTGAGCACATGGGAAGTGAGACCACAGCTGCTTTGAAACAGTTCAAGCCTGCAGAACTACACAAATACAACCTGGGAATTTAGAGAATCTGAGGTAGGGCTGTAGAGCTGAGAACAAAATCTGAGTATAATTAAGAGTCTACTTAAGGAACACTTACTAAGAACCAGACTCTGTTCTAATGCTGCATATATATGAACTCATTAAATCCTCATAACCCCAGGAAATAAGTATTATTACCATCCCCATTTTACAGATGAAAGAAACTGGGACTACGGGGAAGTGACCTGCTCAAGGTCATACAGCTAAAAAGTGACAGAGCCAGGATTAGAACCCAGGAATCTGGATCCAGAGGCCATTCTCTTAACTATGAGGAGAAAGAAGGCTGGTGCTCAAAAAATAAAGAAGAAAAGCTGCTCCAGCATTCACAAGCAAAAATAAAAACTACAAATTGTTGAAATAAAAAATGATCCTCAGCAAGTGGTCGGTCTTCAGTGGGCATGCCACAGGGGTTATCGGCGCCACCCTGTGAAACATGTAGTCAGTAATTCAGGTAAGAGAGTAGAAGGCTTACTAACTGAACTCCCAGATTACACAAAACTGGGAACAGTCAATAGAAACTGAGATGACTACAACGATTCAAAACGATATCCTGAAGCTAGAAAATAGCTAATTAAAATAAGATTAAATTTAATAAAGAGATAAAAAATCTGCTCTCAGGTTCAAAACTCAACTGCACAAGTACTGACTGGGAAGAGGACAGCTCAGCTACTTTCCAGTTCAGTGTGAGTCAGCAGTATAAATGGTGTGAGTGCCTATTAATAATGCTCACATCAGGGGAGATGACTGTTTCAATGACTTTTGCACTATCAAAGCACAGCAGTAAAATTCAGACTGGGAAAGGAAATAGAAATCACAACATAGGAGATACAAATACAGATGGGGAGAGAAAAACTGCTTAGCTTAGAAAAAAGAAGGAAATGTCAAGATTTGATAACTATCTTCAAATAGCTGGGAAAATGACTTCTGGGAGAGGCATTCGCCTTAATTCCCTGTGGTCCCAAGAGCTGGAACAATATGTGGGAATTGGAAAGCAGTACATTTCAGCTCAATATAAGGATAAATTTTTCTAACAAACTATAGCTGTCTAAAATTGGAATATTTTCTTTGAGCAAAAGCCGTCAGGGATGACAAAGCAGGAGAATCTGCTCTCAGTGAGAAGCTGACCTAAAGGATCACAAAAGGCATATCCTTTTAGACTTTAAGCCTATGATGGTTTTAAATTGATCTCCAGTAAGTTTCTGTTTCCTACCTGGACTCATAAGGAATCAGTATCACCTACAGGGAGAGAAAAGACTTCATATTTCAGACTTTTTAAGGGAAATGCATGGTCTAAAGAGAAGCACATATTTTCACCTAGTAAACCTGAAACTCACGGATAACCTCATTTCAGTTTAAAATAACCACTTATTAAGGGCGCCTGGGTGGCTCAGTCGGTTATGCACCTGACTCTTCATTTCATCTCAGGTCGTGATCTCAGGGTCATCAGGCTCCGCACTGGGTGTGGAGCCTGCTTAAGAGTCTCTCCCTCTGCCCCTCCCCCACTGCCACTCACTCTCTCTTTCAAAAAAATAAATAAATCACTTATTAAATATACTCCCAATTCCATTTCTAAACTCGGTTTACGGAAGCACAATAGATATGAAAATGTTCACTTTGGCAGCATAAAATATTAAAAAATTAATAACCTAAATGTCATTTTATAAGGGACTCTTTAAATAACGGTACCTCAAAAAACTGGAATAATTATTCAGATTTTCAGAGGCATGATGAATATCTACATTCAATGACACAGTACAAATGCCTACATGTGTAAATTTATAATGGTAAAAATACACTTGCCAAAATATTTAAAAATATTATCTCTGGATGGCTGGATTTCAGGGGGTAATTTGCTTCTTTCTGTTCTTCTTCAAGTGCTGAATCTTCTAAGATTATTATCTTTATAAATAGCAAATGTTTTTTAACTTAAAAAAAACTCTTTTGGCCTATGGGGTTTTTTTTTTCCCAATATTCTGAAGCGTCTCCTCAGAAAAGATTCACAGAATATTATTAGCTCAAAAAGTAGGACCATTTGTAAGCACTCGAGATTTTTTATTAAACCATATTATACAAATTACCAATATTTAAAAATTTCTTATCAGATTATCCTAATACAAATTCTGAGCTACAATAATCTGATAGGAACACTTTCTAAAACATCTGGAAAAAAGTTTTTTATACTATAGTACTATTAAAAAGAAAGAATTTTATCTAGAAGTGCTAACAAGGAAAGATGTCTGCAATACAATGATAAAGAGCAAGGTGCAAAATTTTATTTATGTTACCAATTTTTGTTTTGTAAAACAAAATGCCTATACTTTATATGTTCACATAAGCATATAAATAAATTTAGAAGGCTATTCATCAAACAGTTAACAATAGTAACATCTACACAGTGGGCATGGTAGCAGAGAAAAGAAATTATTCACTTTACCGTAAAGACTTCCATGCTGCTTAAACTGATTCTTACATAACAAACATGTTTTACTTGAATCAATTTTTGAAATTGCTAAATATTCTTCAAGATAACTTTACCAAAAATAAAGATTTGTACTTTCAAATTACATAATTTCTAGGATGGATTCCTACAACTGCATCTTTAAGAGTTTTTTTATTTCTGTCTCTATGTTTAGCCTCTGAGCAAACCTGTTCAAGTATGAATTTTCTTCCAGCCATAAATCAGTGAACCACAGTTTATATATGAGGTCATACTTTCTCAAATGTATGTTCTTTAAAACAATGCATCCTTCTCAAAATACACATTCAGTACTCACTTTAAAGCACCAATGTGTGCTAGGTACCATATAAGACACCCCATAAAAACTGGCAACATTCATTTCGCACTACAAGCAAACTAATAAACAATCCCATTTTCCTTTCATCTGGCTAATTAACCACATATGCTTTTCGGATTAAATAAAATATTAAATGCATTAGTAGACTTTGCCTCTTAGACTGTTTTATTTATCTATTGTCATGCAGGCATTAACCAGAAAAACAACTCGGCTTGCTTCTGTTGCAGGTTTTTGCAACACAGCTTCTTAAGTCTTTCACAGACAGAAGAAAACCACAGATAACGAACAATCCCAATTGCACAAATCTCAATCAGTGGTCGCTTCAGGTACTTCATCCTCCTTTAGAACAGCTTTATTCTAATTTGAAAACTATTCTCTTTTGTGGCGTGGCAACTTGGAGTCAAGAATCTTTTATAATCAAAGTCTTTGAGAAAGAACCTAAGCACCGGAAACGTTCCTCCTTACTGATGCCAGGCCAGCAAAAACACACCCAGGAAGGGGTTCAGAAGTGGGATGGAGTGGGCCTGGCTGGCTGACTAATGTGCTTCCTGAGGCCCTCTTGAGCAGCACAGACAAACACTTCGGAACTGCGCGAGGAACCTTAGAAATCATCCAAGCCAACCTCACACTTCACACAACTGGAACTGAGTAGTGCAGAGAAGAGCCCTCGTCAATCCGAGGTCACAAAACAAGTTACTGGCAGAGCTCAGGTTAGAATTGACAGTGTCGGGGTGCCTGGCTGGCTTAGTCAGAAGAGCAACGACTCTTGATCTTAGTTCAAGCCCCATGTAAGTAAGAGATTACTTACAAAAATAAATAAATAGAATTTACAGTCTTCTCACATTTCAGCCACTATTCTTCCTACTTCATACTTCTTTATAAAGTAAAATGGAAACAGTGGGATCAGGGACCATGGAGAAATCAAATCTATCACTATTGCAAAAACTGTAAACGGTCTCCACATATTCTAACATGTCTGAACTAAGAAAGAAAGGCAGATCAAAACACTCTGAGCAAAGAAAACGGGTGAGGGAGGGGTGGGTATTAGTTTTTCAGTTTTATCTTGACAACTCCACATCAGAGGAAGATGCCAAGGGCCCCAAGGACTGTGTCACATGTGAGCATGGTGCAACAGGTGATTTTTTTTTTTAAGTGTTTAGAAATCACTAAGTCCATAGGGGCGCCTGGGTAGCACAGTCGTTAGGCGGCTGCCTTCGGCTCAGGGCGTGATCCTGGCGTTCCAGGATCGAGTCCCACATCGGGCTCCTCCACTAGGAGCCTGCTTCTTCCTCTCCCACTCCCCCTGCTTGTGTTCCCTCTCTCGCTGGCTGTCTCTCTCTGTCAAAATAAACAAATAAAATCTTTAAAAAAAAAAAAAAAAAAGAAATCACTAAGTCCATACAAAATTCTAATATATTTGAAACTGAAAGAATTATTCATACCATAAATGACTGGTCTTTCACTTGTAAACAGAACAGAGTGTTAGGAGACTGAAGAAACACAAAAGTGAGGTAAAGAGGAACTGAACCAGAAGGATAAACTAGCAAAAAAGGAAAATACAGGTACTGAAGCTACTATAAAGGAAAACTGTTTCCAAGCAACTTGGAAGTAGCTGAACAGATACAAGGATAAAAGAAGAAAAGAGAGGACCAAGGGTTCTAGATGACTAGAATCCAAGGGTCTTTGGGGGGAACATGTGTGGTTGGTCCAATCCTGATATTCTTTCATGTTTTTTCCCAAATAATTAAAATCAATTTTTATTTTAAAAGGTTAAATTAGGGCGCCTGGGTGGCACAGCGGTTAAGCGTCTGCCTTCGGCTCAGGGCGTGATCCCGGCGTTCTGGGATCGAGCCCCACATCAGGCTCCTCCACTATGAGCCTGCTTCTTCCTCTCCCACTCCCCCTGCTTGTGTTCCCTCTCTGGCTGGCTGTCTCTGTCTCTGTCAAATAAATAAATAAAATCTTTTTTAAAAAATAAAATAAATAAAGGGTTAAATTAAAATATGTAAACACAATATAGTGGGGGGAAAACTTTTAAAATCCTTATCAAAAGTTACTGAGAGAATCCTGATGACCAAGGACTTCAACTGCTGATAGGTCTGCTGAATACCTTTTACTGACAGAATAAACAGATCAATCTCTAAATCAATCTTTGCACCAACGAAATTTCTCCCTCCTTCACAGGATAATCGTGAGAATAAAACAACACCCATGAAAGCACCTAGTCCAGTGCCTGGCCCGTGATAGGTGCTCAAAAGTTGGATCTTGAACGCATAAATTGTCAGCTCTCCAAAATGTAGATTTACTTATATGTGACTTCTCTCCCTGCCTTTCCCATCTACGTCCCCCTCTTCAGCAGCAGGCTCAAATTTACAAGTTGTCTAGAAAACATGGACTCTTTTTCAACACCAGGCAGCTCTGCTTGGGCTCACGAACCACATCGACGGTGAACTATGCAATAGAAAAGTTACAGAGTGGGCCCCTTGCCCAGTCACCCAATGTTCCTTCACTTTGTGTCAAGCCTTAATCAGCCCTTTTGGCTGAGAGCTGAGGACTCTCTGTTTCCCAAGTACACCTCTCCCCCATCCAACCACCCACCCCTAAGTGCTGCCTCAAGAAACCACAACTGCAAGCCTCATTTCTCTCAAACTCAGATTAACCTAGAGGACCTACTCGTTCAATTTAACCCCTCTACCACTCCTACTCACTCTTAATTAACTCATACGGTTTCTGTTAAAATGGTTTTGTTTTCTCCCACTCTTCTCCCGCGCCCCATCACTGCAGCCAAACAGCTGTTTCAAGCCTTTTAAAAATCATTAATTAACTTGACCACCCCAAACCCCGCCCCCCCGCCATGAAATCAATATTGGCCCTTACTGCTCTTCCACTCATCCACAACTCAGGTTAGGGTATTTAAGTAAAATACAAAAATGAGGGTTTCTCCTCTGTAAAAAGATATACAAAATCACATACATTTGGCTACAGGCACTTCTTCACTGATACTCAAATTCCTCATCTCTTTCACTGAAGGTAACTAGCAGAAATGCCCCACTTTCCACTAATCCTGCCAATTTACCCAGGTATTCAGCTTCCTACTACAGTATGAAATGACACTATTCACACGTTGGATCTTTTATTTTCCACCTTCCTACAGTTTGGTGGATACCCTATTTGGCCTTGCCTACAATAATTTATACTAAATTATAGTATCAACAGTCAAAATGTCAGCAGAAACCATACGTGCGTGTGCCTCTGACAAGACTGAATTTCTCGGATAGGAATCAAGTCATAGTATTTATATTTCTTAACAGCATACAGTATTCTGCCTTATAAGCGCCATTCGATCAACTAAATTGTGCAACAAGGTAAAGGAGAAACAGCCCTGAAGGTATAAAGAACAGGGTAAGGGAGAAGTGGCATACTCCAGAAAAGCGAAGTGTGGTTTTCTTCACATTGTGTGATTTTGGGACAATCACATTTTCTGTGCCTAAGAAGCCTCTCCTGAAAAGTGGCAGGCATCTGGCAGTAAAAAGTACATCAACTCCTGGATCTCCCTAACCTGACAATTCAGCAAGCCCTAGGAGTTCAAAGGTCATTCGACATCCCTCCTTCCTACCACAACTGAAATAGCCCAGGCCACTTGAGAGGCCAAAGCCTGTCTGTCTGATCAGACAGGCAGCATCCCAAAATTATGCATGAGGGGATCCCCAATACCTTGCTGGCCCATGACATGTGTATCTGTCTTCTCCATGAGAATATGTTCACATAAAATTATATGCACCTTGAAGACAATGCCAGCATCTTATTCCTTTTAAACCCCTACACAAAGCCTAGTATCCATCAACATGTTCAATCACCTTTAATGGAACTGAGAGGTGGCAGTGATAGAACAAGAGAATACAGGAGTTCTGGGAATACAGGAGTTCGGGGATCAATCATCACTCTACAAATAACCCTGGCAAGTCAAAATCCTGTTTGACATATAAGGGGGATTATTTTGCAACTTGATGTCAAGGTGCACGGAACACTGACAAAAGTGAACAAAATTATTTTTAAATGGTACTGTTTGACAAATTAGCCTTCTTATGCATTAAATATCCACCTGTTTTTAACAGTCCTCAGTTAAATAGCTGGGTATTCATTGGTGGGCAATCTACTCTGAGTTAGGAAATGTGCCACTAGATTATCTTTGAAATCCCTTCCAATTCTAAAGCTCCCTAATTTTCTGAGAATAAGCTCAAGGTGATCCAAGAATCACAAATCTCTCTCTCCTTCACCCAGTCGGCTTCAGTAATTCAGGCAGGAGGCGAGGTACTATGGTACAGCTTTCCCTCGACAGGTGGTTCCGAAGAAGCAGACTGTGGCGTGGAGCAGGCCCAGGTGCGTCCCACAAAGAATAATGAAATCATCTGAACTCAGAAGCTGCACCAGCCTTTGAAGAGCGCTTTGTTTTCGGACTTGAGAGTCAACCAGTCCCTTCTTTGTACCTAACTAGCCCTGGCCTGGTAAAAAAAAAAAAAAAAAAAAAAAAAAAGTCACCTCTCCTATCTGCAGAATGACAAGATGGACTAGGATTTGTAAGGTCCCTTCCTACTGCCATTAGAAAAGTCCCATGTGAGAACCAAAGATGGCCAGAGCCACCACCACCCTCCCCCTCCTCTGACCAGGGATAAATCCAAGTCCACCTGTCGATGCTCAAATCAACCTGCAGAGCGGAAATGCGATTCCCAACCTGGGGACACGTCCCCCAAAGAGGGTCTATTAAGATGGGGCCGGGGGCAGGGAGGCTGTTTCGAGCCACAGCCACACCCGCTCTCTCTTTGGAAGGGAAGTGGGCCAAATTCTTTAGGTGCACGGCAAGGAGGACGGAGCCTTTTGATGGTCCCTGCACTGGGGAGAAGGAGCTGAAGGATGGCACCCCCGGGAACCAGGGGTGTGTGGTGAGGGGTGCCGCGTGCCCGCTGGGCCCACGGAGGGGGGCCGGGCCGCCGCTCACTCACCCACAGGCTGCTGAAGTAGTCCAGCCCGCGGCAGATGAGCGCGCCGGCGTGCGCCAGCAGCACCTGCACGCCCAGATAGCTGCCGAGGCTGTAGAGGCCGTAGAGGAGCGGGCCGCCGGCGCCGAGCAGCAGCAGCAGGCGGCGGCGGCGCAGCGCCTGCTCGCCCAGGGCCTCGACGCCGTAGTCGGCGAAGCAGAGCGGCAGCAGCAGCGCGGCCAGCACGATGGGCGTGTGCGCGCGGTGCAGACGCTGCAGCCAGTGGCGGCCCAGGCGCGTGAGCGAGCTCTTGAAGGGGTGCAGGAAGGTGCCGCACAGCACGGCCCACAGCAGCGGCCGCAGGAAGGCCTCCAGGATGAAGTAGACGAGCACCGCCGCGCCGCAGCACAGGCACACGAACAGCACGGCCCCCGTGTTGTAGAAGGCCTGCTTGATGGGCTTGTCGAAGCGCAGCGCCAGTGCCGGCGTCCTCGGGGTCTCCCCGCAGCCGCCGCTGCCGCTTCCGGGCCCGACCTGGCGCTGGACTCGCGGCACCCGGCCCGGGGAGCCCCGTGGACTGGGCGCCTCGGCGGGGCCGCTGCCGTCGGCCATAGTCCCTCTGCTCCCGCCGCCAAGAGGCGGTACTGGAAAGGCAAGCGGGAGGCAGGGGAGAGAGGCAAGGCGCGCGGCGCGCAGCATTATGGGCGTTGTAGTTTCTAGATGGGCATCGAGCGCCTATAAGACACTTGGGGAACTACAACTCCCAGAAAGTATGGAGAGAGTTCCTTCGCCCCGCGGGTTCCTTCTCCCATTGGTCCCTGCAGATCTAGGTAACAGGTTTCTGGGCTCGGCATCTTCCAGGAGGGGGAAAAAGGTCCCTTCACCGATTGGTTAAAGTCAACTTTTCAGGAGGCGGAATTCCAAAGGAGGCACTACATTCGCAGACTGAAATTCAGTACTGTACGTTAGAATCCCGGGGGCGGGGCGGGGGGGATGGTAGTACTCACGAAAGATGGATCCCCACACTTATTGATTTCCTTAATAAGCGAAGTGTTTGCTCTGGTTCAGGACTTTAAATAGCGATTACCATATCTCAGACCCTGTTCTAAGCGCCTCATTCATTGAATCCTTTGAACAACCCTACAGAGAATATAGTGTTATTATCCCCACTTTACAAAAAAGAAAACTGAGGCACAGAGAAGTTAAGTACCTTGCCAAGGTCACACAGCTACTGAGTAGCAAAGGCATAATTCAAGCTCGGAATCTGGCTCCTAAGTCTGTTGTCTTACCTGCTATACTAATTGGTCTGACTAGTGATCTTTGGCATGTTTTATAAAGCTCCTCAGTGGACTGTGAAGTACAGCTACAGTTGACATTGGGGTAGGTGTCATGGAAAGCAATCTAAACCCCTAAAAGAGCTCTAGATCAGAGTATGAAACTGCCGCTGTTTCTTTTTGAGACCTGGTGTCAGGTTAGTTAAGCCCCCAACCCTGATTTCCCCTCTGTCACATGGAAATGATAATAATAGAATCTCTTGTCTGAGGAGAGAAAAAAAGGAATCTCTAGGGCAGTGTAAAGTGTTTCTGTTATGTTGTAAAGGTCCTGGGATCCAAGCTTACTACTCACATCTCAACCAACATTTTTATTAAAAGAAGACGAGAGAAAGAAAGAAAGAAAGAAAGAGCCCGAGTTGGAGTCTGCCTGAGATTCTCTCCTTCTCCCCATCTGTCTGCCCCCCCCCCACTTGAGCAGTGCTCTCTCTCTTTCTCTCTCTCACTCAAACAAATCTTTAAAGAGAGAGAAAAAAGCAAGCAGGTAAGCTTTACTGAGTACTCAATATGTGACTGCTTTGAAACCCTGCAGGTTATACCTTTTCTGTTTTCAATAAGTTTTCATATTAATTTAAATATAATTTTTGTTTCTCTTCTAAAGTAGACAGGACAAGTATCATTATCCACAGTTTTCAGATGAAGAAACTGTTGCTTACTAAGACTCGGAGACAAGGGGATTCAGGAAAAAAAGTAAAAGAAAAAAATAATTGCTTTCCATCTCATTTTTTTAGGTTTCAGGTCACAGCTCTTGTTTTTCAAGTGGTCTTTGGACTTTGACTCTGTAAATATATTGCTTCAGTTGTCTTACATTTTGCTTTGCTTCTTTACTTTGTCCAGGGCTGCTGAGATTAAATTACAATCGTGGTCACGTTGGTTTTCAGTGCCCATTTTACACTCACCCCAAGCTCCTATTTGTATCACATCAAGGACTCAGCCTCCCTCCCAAAAAGTCCTCAGTAATGAGTAGGGACTCCCCAAGAGGGTGCCTCACATATATCCAGAGACATGAGTCAACCTCCAACCACCCCATGTCCACAGCAACATACAGCTGCCCATACAGCTGTCTCCTGAACCTGTCATAGGATTGGCAGTGCCCATGTCACTATTCCCAGATCCTGAATACTCCCAAATGTCTAATCCTCAGAGTGCCAAAGAGCTGGGTTCCACTCAGAGATGGGGAAGAAGTCCTCCTCCCTGACTTGCCTACCCTGTGCCCCTTTCTGACCCAAGCCCTACACCAGGCCACTTGTGCTAAATGTATTGTGACTCTTCTCATGACAGTTCCTTCCGTGTCTGGCCTTCTGTCCTCTAGCCACAGGAACTCAAAAACTATACAACGGCATCAGTGAGGTAACAAAGACCAAGTATCACT
This sequence comes from Ursus arctos, assembly GCF_023065955.2. NCBI lineage: Eukaryota > Metazoa > Chordata > Mammalia > Carnivora > Ursidae > Ursus > Ursus arctos. Next base: position 37,706,791 of record NW_026622852.1, read on the forward strand.
GGTCTTCCTCCAACCAACCACTCAGCCTCTAGTTACAAAAAAAGGAAAACAAACAACAAAAAAAAACAACCCCCCCCCACCGCAACAGCTCCATTTTACATAACAAAAGACTTTACAAACAGAAACTGACTAAGGTATGCATTGGGTGTCAGGGGTGGGGGAGGTTGGGGAAGGAGTGGCGCAATAGTAAGGTTGCCTAAACTGTGTTAGGGCCCCAGCTCAGCGAACCCCAAATTCCCTGTCGTGGTGTTCTGCTTCCAAGCCTCAACAAAAGGCAAAATTGCTGAACATTTCAAAACTGCTCTAATAGCCAAAGCAATCGAACTGACAAGTCTCCAATAGAATTTCTAGTCAAGAATGGAATTCTAACAGAAATGGTGACGGATGCACGTGGAACGAACTAGACTAACATTTATATGGCATAATTTAAGGCTGGGTTCCCACAGAATTTTGCTCGCCGCACTATGATTGCACTTACCACACTGTGGTCAGGGTCAGTGGTTTACATGGGTTTGCTTCATCTCTGTTTCCCCAGCACGAGACACAGCATATGACGTTCATAGTACAGAGGAGAACCTCGGTAAGTGTTTGCTGAGCAAGTGAATGAATGAGTGGTAGCCTTTCAAAAAGCCTGTTTGTGCTTCCTGCACGAAATGTTACTGAAGCACTGAGAATGTTTCTGCCAGGCATTCTTGAGGTTGACAGCAGAGACAAATTAAAATACTGAGATGTAGAAGCCACAAACTCAATTTGAGAAGAGCACACAAAGTCCATTCAATTCTCTAGTCCGCGGGACATGTGCCTTTAGGCTTCTCCTCCAATATGCAAGGTTACTTGAGCTTTCTTTGTTCACCTCACACAGCAACTCACTCCAACCACGTCAGGCAAGAACAGCATCCATGGACAGCCGGGATACAGTGGAGATAAAATGGACTCGGAGTGGATCAAGCTGACCCTGGGACCACACTCCCTTTGGCCTTCCTGTTGCATGAACCCATCAATTCCCTAATCATTTAAGCCAGTTTTAGTTGGGTTTTACATTTCTTGCAACAGAAAGCTTTCTGGCAGATAAAATGATAATACCTACATCATTAGTTGCCGTGAGGATTTTCGAATAAGAGTGTGTCTAAAGCAGCAGCATAGCGCCTGGGATACGGTGAGAAACTGATAGGGGTTCTCAGGGTGACTAATGGCTATCTTGAGGCCAAAGAGGCAGGTCTTAAACAACAGTTAACATCCACAGACACCCCCCCCCCTTCCTCAAGGTATCAAGATAAAAGCCCCAGAGATAAAGCAAATACAGGCAGGAGAAGATTCTCCCCGACATTATATCTTAGAGTTCTCCAAGTGTCTCTACAGTTACTGAGTTATGCTAAGCACCTGCTTTGTACAAAATCCAGTGCTTACAATAGAGTGTATATGAACAAACACAGGAAACAAAAGAGACAAACCAAAAAACAGACTCTTTTAACTATAGAGAACAGATGGTTACCAAGTGGGAGGATAGGGGAAAGAGGTAAAGGAGATTTAGAGGAAACTCATCTTGATGAGTAGTGAGTAATGTACAGAAGTGTTGAATCACTGTATTGTACACCTGAAACTAATGTAACACTCTTATGTTAAGTATACTGGAATTAAAATAAAAAATAAAACAAAAGACCATGGAGTGTGTATGTCAGGTATAAAGTGATACATATGTACAGTGGAGGAGGAGAGATCACGTGAAAAAGTAATCAGACATGCATGCAAATTCCAAATACGAGTTACCACTTTTCTTTGCTAAGTCCAAGGCAGACATTGCTAATCAACCACTGATCTCTTTCTCCCTATGCCTAGACATAGCCTCAAAATCCTCAGCAGAAATTCTAGGGAACCGCTATCAACTGAACAAAGCAAGCACGCAGGATGAAACTTATTTGCCTTTCCTACTGTAACTAATCATGGAGTATCTGATACTAGATAAAACTGGCAGACTGAAAAGGTAGATAACTGGTTTAGAAGAAGAGTTTAGAAACTTAATTAGTGTGTATGTGAGAAATTAATAAGAGATTAAAAAATTTTTTTCAACAGCTGAAGGACAAATACTGCAAACAAGTCTGCTACCATCAGGCCTTGCCTGACTCCCTAACTATTCCGCTTCTGTCTCCTCTTCCCATGCTGGGACACAGGACATCACTTACAGTGTGGGTCCTGCCAGTTCACTAAGTGGAGTGTAGCCTTTCCTGTCTCCAGGTTCCTGTCCTTCTGGTCTGTGACGTCCAGCTTCAGCTAACCTTCCATGCCATATCAACGAAGATAATTTTACCAGTTAATGAAAAGATTAGTGAAGAGATTATCAAACTGATTCAATTAACTCAACTGAGACCCATGTACTCAGGAGAGAGCCAGGTGATAAGCAGCAGCTTGGGTAGTCCTTTTGGGAAAACACACACACAGACACACAGACACACACACACACACACACACTTTTTTTTTAAAGTCTGCAACCAATGGGGTACCTGGGTGGTTCAAGTCAGTTAAGCATCTGCATTCAGCTCAGGTCATGATCTCGAGGTCTGGGAATTAAGCCCCTCATCAGTCTCCCTGCTCAGCAGGGAGTCTGTTTCTCCCTCTCCCTCTCCCTCTCCTCCTCTCCCCCACCCCCTGCTTGTGCTCGCTCTCTCAAATAAATAAAAAAAATCTATTTAAAAAAAAAAAAAAGTCCAGGACACCTGGGTGGCTCAGCTGGTTAGGTGTCTGCCTTTTGCTCGGGTTGTGATCCCGGGGTCCTGGGATTCAGTTCCATGTCGGGCTTCCTGGTCGACGGGGAGTCTGCTCATGCTCTCTCTCTCTCAAATAAATAAATAAAATCTTAAAAAAAAAAAAAAAAGGTCTATAACCAAGAGCTATCTTGGTGGGAGGAAGGTTGGTCAGGAAGATGGGTGAATTTTGTGATTAACAATTTCGTGCTGGAAGCCAGAGTGCCTATCTAGAAAGTAGGTGGCCTTAAGTGTCCTTAGTTGATAGCTAGGCATCTTCACAGGAGAGATCTACATTTTACCTGGAATAGCTGAGTTCGAGAATTGCTCAGAATTTGGAATTCTTAGCCTGCCCCTTCCTTGGCTCTACCCCCAAACTAAGGCTGAGGCCACTCAATGTATAGACACCCACCCTTCTGGGTAAATCAGAGTAAGACTGAAAACCAGAAGATGCTGGATGCATTTCAAATTGGCCAGACTAATCCTTCTTCATAAATAAACTACTTATGTTTGAGAATCAGGTCTTGCTGGGCTTGAATCCTAAGTGTCACCTGTTTTTATGCTCTTGGCCCCATGCGATGATGTCACTGGAGCCTCTGGGCGGCCTCTGTCACCATCCCTGTCCTCCTGCTCCCCTCAATTCTCTACATTGCAAGCAGTGCAACCTTTCTCAAATACAGTCTGATTCCTCAAAACCTCTTTACCCCGTGGAAGAGTCCAAGCTCTTTACTCTGACTTCTAAGGTCCTGTGTGATGGGGCCACACTCACCCTCACATCTCCCCAACCCTGCCTTGTCCTTTATCCTCCAGCCCTGTGGTGGAAAGAAGAACGGCCGCGTCCTAATCCCTACGACCTATCTCAGCTGTGTTACCTTAGGGAGTAAAAGGCACTTGGCACTTAAAAGATTCTGAGATAGATTATCCTGGGTTATATGGGTGGGGCCTAAACGTATTCTTAAATATCTTTATCAGAGGGAGGGGAGAGATTAGGCTACAGAAGAGGAGAAGCAATCTGACCAAGGATGCAGCAGGACTCAGGTGCAGCCGGAGGCCAAGGAATGACCACAGGTACCAGAAACTGGAAGAAGCAAGAAAGGATCCTCTCCCCCGGAGTTCCCAGAAGGAATCTGCCCTGCCAACATCTTGATTTTTAGCGCCCTAAGATTCAGTTCAGACTTCTGGCCTCCAGAATTGAAAGAGAACACAGTTCTGTCATTTTAAGCCACTAAATTTATGGTAATTCGTTACAGCAGCAGTGCGAAACTCATATAAACCTTGTCAAATGGCAGTGGTCCTGGACATATCCTGCTGGTTTTTCTTCTGGGGTTGCTCTCTTTCTTGGAGATGCTTCTTCATGCCTTTTGTCTGCTTTACTCCTACCCCTTCCTTAAGATTCAGCTTCAGGATCCCTGCCTGCTCTCCTGGTGGCCACAGACAGGGTGAGGGTCCGTCCTCCAGGCGTGCACCACACCTGAGCATTTCCTTATCACTGCAGTCATCAAAAGGTCTTATCACGGGGTTTATGTGTCTGCCTCCCCAGCAGGCTGTGAGTCTCTTCGGGGCAGAAATCGAAAGCTGTTCTTCCTTTAGCCCTCTTTGTGTAGTGCCTAGCACAGGCGTTGGCACGTAAGAATCCTCAGTAAATGTTGAATGAATGAATGAGCAGTCCCTTGCGTCTGGGACTGAGCCCTAAGAAAATTCCAACTCAACCATCAGCCAGGTTCAAGTCTGACAGCTGAGCTATCCACTGAGAATCCTGCAAAATAAATCCCAGAGGGAACACTTAGAATACCAAGAAATAACAAAATATTCGTTTTCTTGTGGGCGGGGGGGGGGGGGTGAGCATTAGAGCCTATAATATAGAATGTGGTAATGCCTGATTCCTTCCTAACCTGACATTCCTTGAGCTTCTCAATCTAGCCCCAGTAGTACTGACAGCTCACCTGCTCCATTCTGCAAGTCCATACTTCCCTCATGATTCATGAGGCTCTGTTACTAAACTCTATTCTTAACATATAATATGATTTAGCTCCCAGTAAGGCTCATAACCGAAATTATGCTACTAGCTAATTAATACTGTATACTTTAAATGGGATTATAGGCCTCCATTTACTATTTGATAAAGGTATTAAGCTGAAGCTATAAATACAATTTCATTTTGCAAACTGTTTCTCTACAAGGACTTTTATCTGACTACTGCAACGTGACTTTCCTCTTTGTCAGACAAGACGGGCTGTCATCTTCGCCAACATCTATAAATTGAGGGAGACTTTACTAATGAAAGCATGCAAAACAAACCACAGAAAACTAAAAATGGACCAGAGCAAAGCAATAAGGAATTATAAACTAACTTTAATTGTATCAACAGGAAGAATTTCAAACCATGTTGAGAATTTATATTTTAAAGTTTAAATCTAGTTAATATATACTAACTGTAACATAATTCTCTAAAGATAAAAGGATTTGTGATGGCAAATGGACAGAACAATCATTTAGGTAGCATCTAGGAATATCGCTACAATTACTTTACATAAATAGAAATCCATGTCTTTATTAGTAAGGTATCACATCTTAGAGTAAAAATTCACATAGGACAGGCTTATAAATATACATAAATCTCAAAATCAATTGCAATTGAACATTAGGTACACAATTATTATAAAACAAATATAACCCATCAGTGTCTATGTAAAGGCATAGTTTTTACAAAATAGTATTTTGTAGACAATCTCAAAAAGTATATTAATACTCCTGGAGCCAGATTGTTCCAGCATATCAGCGTGTCTATGGGAATAAGGCATGTGGAGAAGCTGCATTCGCTCATCCAGGTGGACGGGACGTTGTACGTGATGAAGTGGTAACTACTTTAGTGACCTGGGTGAATGCCACGACCACTGCAAAGAGTCACCCTAGAGAGTCACTCACCCTCCAGAAGGATGGAACTGAACAGCTATTTGCCTATTAACGAGCGTCAGTACACTTTAAGTGAAAAATCTCAAAGAGCTTGATGATGCACTTCAATGTTCAGTCTCCAGACATATTTAAAATCACACTAGCATAGCCACTATTTTTGTGAAAAGGAACTTATAATCAGGTTGTTTATTAAATACAAAAACAAGGATGTCCAACTTGAAACTAAATAACTGAATATCTGAATAAGGAATCTAAATACAAAATATGTATACGTCCTATCAACATGCCATTTACTTAGTTAACATTAGCCTTAGTTTCTTAACTAAAAGTATAGACAAGTCAAACTGAACAGTGATACTTTATACATTCTTAACAATTCATATAATGTTGAGTAGAGGAGGCAAGGCTTAATAAAGGAATACTTTCTACAAACTAAATTCCTATAAACTCAAAGGAAGTTTTGCCTGTAATATGCACAAGGTTTTTGAGTAGTCAGGAGATCAGGAACAGGAACAATCCTGACAAAGACCTTCACAGGGGCTTGCCGTGTATCTATAGGCATTTATGTACAAACACACACAGAGCTCGTCATGTATGTACAAATATATATACACACACACTGAGGATAATCAAACTGTCCGCTAAACATAACCAGTTCTGTTTAGAGAACAAGGATACACACTACAATTATATACAACAAAGTATACATATCTCAGCATCTGGCCTAGTGAAGGCGCTTTCAAACATTTTCCCACTAGGATACACGAGGGAGATGCCTTAGTCGCCTGTGTAAAACTCTCCCCTGGGCGTAACAGATTTAGGTAATGCTTAAAAAGAAATCTACAGGGAAATAAATTACTCTGAAACATTGTAATCCCCACCACGAATTGCAATTCAACAGTAAAAGTCATTCATGATCGCCACAGCTTAGAGATATTAAAACCGCTGCTTACCCGGTTCCGAATTTACTGCAACAGAGCTGAGCAGCTGAAACAGAGACCGCAAAGCCTAAAATTCTCTACCATCTGGCCCTTTACAGAAAGTTTGCGGACCCCAGGCTAGGCCTGAGAATGACACACAGCCTCAGTGGTAACATCTTGGAAGCACAAAATCCAGAATATAGACAGTAAACTTTATTACAGAAGATGTAACAAAAACTGTCTGGGATGAAAAATCCATCCCTGAGTTGTCCGAACTTCCCAGTGTCCTTAATGACAAAAGCCACCTTAAATTAATATCATTAAATATGGCTCCTGCATTTTGTCTGAAATCATGGTTATAAATTCAGCTCTGAGACTACAGTGGAACAATAAAAGGGCACGGAGTTCCAAATGAGAAGACCTGGGGTTTTAGGCAAATCACTTCTAAAAATTAACTAAGACAAAGACATTCTTTCAGTATTGTCCAATCTGTGCATTAAAAAAAAAACAACTATTAAAAGCACTAAAATGGCTGATAAAGATTCTAAATGTTTTTGAGAAGAAATTTATAGAAAGAAAAATGTACCTCTTTCCCCAAACAGAACTATAAAAGTCCTCTTATTTATTGTGAATCAGTAAAGGGGGGGGGGTAAAGTACCTACCTAATTTGAGTGTGCACAGTGGGTTCCATTTAATAAATACCTTAATGAGTGTGCATAAAGACATGAATGTGTAGGGAGTCCTTTCACCTCCCTAGGTCTCAGCTGCCCCTTTGTAAGGTAAGCGCACTAGATTAAATGCCAGCACTGGTCATTTATGCCAAACGTCTAGCCTCGGTTTCTTCATCTGTAAAATTGGATTAATAATAGAAGCTACTTCCTGTGGGGATTGTGAGGATTAAATGGGTTAATCCACATGAGGTGCTTAGACCAGCACTAAATACATTTAGCTGGTATGGTTCTACTTGGGCATTTTACAAAAACAAAACAAAACAAATACTGGTTAGGCATCTCCCCTGTGACAAGTACTATGCTAGAAAACGGGAATACAGAGATAAAACGAAATTTATTCTCATATAAGGTACGAATAAATGAAGTTGAAGTCTACAGAATTTTAATTTCAGTGTGCCTATAAATGAACGATCCTCTGGAATGAGTCAAATGCTGTTCTGCATTCCTGGTCTGTTAATTCTTATTTGCGAACAATAATTATTGTCAAAACATCAGTTAAGGTTCACTGCAGGGCAAAACAGCACCAACTTTCTATCAGTGTTTCAAAAGTTCAGTGTTTGCTAAAGAGATGGTTTATGGTTTGCTCACAGGTGGAAGAATATACAAATGTTGGCCAGTCTGGCATTGTATATGAACCAAACAAACTTGCCACGGAAGTAGCGTTTCATATTCTTTTTCTGTCCAACAAGCGTTTGCTGAGCACCTACGGTGTAGCGGTGTCTGTTACAACCATGAGTAGCAAGAAATGGTTCCCGCATTGGGGAGCTAGCAAGGGAGGGCGAGCAAGCGATTGCAGTAAAGTGTGATGAGTAACAGGATGGGGAAGCCCAGTGTGCTGCTCGGGGCATGTGGAGCGGACCTAAACCTATCTAGTCCAGGGGACTGGAGGAAGAGATACTGAAGCTGTGAGCTGAAAGATAAGCAGGAGTTCAGCAAGCACAGGAAGTGGGAGACGCCTGGGCACGGGCAACACCATGAGAGGGGAGTTGAGAGCAGCTGTCTTGCGTGGGCATAGCCAGTGAGGAGTGGTGGCAAAAGATGCTTTTGGAGGTAATCCAAATGGATTGCATTTTACCCTAATGGCAATAGGAAGTCAGAGAAGTTCTAAGCACGAATATGCAAGACTGGTCGTCAAAGTGGAAATGATTCGTGAAATAATTAGCTTGACCTGAAATGCAAGGAGAGGGAAAATGCGTTCATGTATTCCTTCCCTGCCTGCTACAGAGGCTAGCCTGTCTCTCTTTAGTCTTAACCTATTTATAGCTGAAATACTATATACATAAGAGAGTGAAGTATAAAAATATTTGCCTTCTTATTTACAAAGGGGGTGCCTGCATATCCTGTGTCCTCACCATGGAGCAACCACGATAGCATGAAGGTGTGCACAGGCTTCTCAGCTGAGACCGGAGGGCTCGGTTCCAAGGCAAGGGCAGCGAGGTGGAGCCACAGACTTGAACCAGATGACCTGAGTTTGAATCCTACCCAGTTCTTTCGCTCACCTAATGTCATTTAACCTCTCTCCATCTGCAATGAGGATTATTTCTCCTACGTCACTTGGTAGACTATATGTCACGCAATCTGTGTTTTCCTTATTTTTGTACAGTTACAGAATTTGAAAGCTCTCCCCCCAAAGTGGACTTTCACCCTGATGGTGAATTCCAAGGATGGCGTTCGAAATCAGTCTCCAGTCTTGTATAATCACAAAATCCACAAATCCAGCTCTAAAATAATGAAGGGGGCAAGTCAGAGGACTGCAAAACTCTACAGTGGAGATCCATCAGCAGCTCAACGACACCCACAGACTCTTTTCCTCTGAGTGGGCTGTTGGCACAGAACTTTGGAACAAAGGAACATGCGGGTTCCTTTGAAAAAAAGGGAATGCGTTAAGTCAAGGCATTATGACAAGTTCTGCTGACTGCTGGTCCAGTTTACAAGTCTGAACATGTTGAACAGAAACTAGGTGAACTCACTCTAGGGGTCATCTCCCATTTTCTGATTTAAAAAAGAAATGTCATCTTTAAAAAGTTTCTGCTCCAAAGCTCCACAATCTCCAAAAATGTTATTTTCAAAATACCTTAAATCTTTATTAAGATGATTTGTCTATTATAATACATATTTAATCATACTCAGTGGATGTCGACTCTGATGACAGAATTAGCTATAACCACAGATGAATCGTTTAATTTAAAAATAAAAGATAGAAGAGTTCAAATTCTAACCACTAGGAATGCCCTTATTTTTTTTTATCATTAATATAGTTTTACATCTTCAGGAACACTCATATTTCCGTTTCTAACCTTTCCAAACAGCAATAAAAAATATTTTCTCATAATTATTCACTGATGGAGAAGAAATTTCAAGAAAATTTCATTTTCTTATCGTTGTAATCTTTCCCATTCTCCCCATCAGCTGTGTAAATATCCAAACACATTTATGGAAATTTGAAATCTCTTCTGCCTAAAAGGTTGATTGTGAACCAGGGCCATCCAGTAAAGTTCTTTTGAGTAATACTCCAAGTAACTCTGCCAAGCTGTACTTGGAAGAAGAAAGGTTGTTTAGATTCCGTATGCCTGGCTCTTTCTCTACCTTGTTATGTGTTATCTGACCAAGTGTAGCCAAGGCCATGTGGCATGTGGGTCACCCAAAAAGGGAGCGTCCCTCGGCCCCAAATCCCATTCAGTAAGATGGCACTAATAATTTTCACAAGCCAACTCAGAGATGTTATGAAGCTGAAATAAGAAAACACAGTTGAAAGTGCTTAGAAAAATTTGTAAGTACTTTCCAAAAGTATGGGATCAATATTAAACAATCCTCTTTGATTAGAAAAACAGCTTGCTCTTTCTTCCAAAAAACTGAAATTATAGGAATCTTTTTTTTTTTAAATAAGAAAAGCTAAAATTATACCGCACATTCTTTAAAAATATATTTATACTAAGGACTTCCTAATCTGTTTAATATGTGGGCTTTGCAGCTGTGGTTAAGGGGTTCCCATCAATAAGTAGAAGGTCAGGGCAACAATGAGAAGCAAACAAAACGGAGAAGAGAAGGTTTGATAGGCAGCTGATGGCATAAAAATGTCTTCATACTTGTAAATACTGACAACACGCTCTGAAGTCGGTGGCGAGTCTATGTCATGTCGGGTGATAGAGCCTTTAAGAAAGAAAGAAAAAGGAAGGGGACAGTAAAAAAAAAAAAAAGATTTAAAATGATATATGTAAACAACAGAAAGACCAGACAAGTCTTTAGCATTGAAAACATAAGCAGGGATAATAAAGATCTGAAATCAGGTATTAGAGCTATCATCAGAATTCTCTGTAATTGTACACACATAGAAATAGAAAGAACATAGAAATTACCTAAATTTACCCCCAAAAGACTAGTTCTCATGAATCCACACACCCACCACCAGCACAATATTACTAATCTCTCCATTTCACCCCACTTTGATGCTTCTTAGTGTTTATCATATGAAGGCTAACTTTCAAGGTCTCTGAGGAGTTTTATCTCACTAATACCATAAGGAAAACTGTATACTGATTTCAAACAGCAAGAGCTACTACTTTTTTCTCCTCAAATATATCTTTTATATATGGATCATCAACCACTCCTGACCTCACTATACTTGCTTCTAGACGAAGTCTCCGTCACCGTCTGTGATACATGAAGTGGTGGCCGGCCCAGGTCAGACCGGAGAGTGTGTGGGTGTGCTGTGCGTGGGTCTGTATGGCTGACAGGCAGAGTAAGGTAGTAGAAGGATTAAGATACCAAACAAGTGTTTGAACTAGAGACGTTTTCTTTTTCTAACCTGGTTAAACGTGTAAAGAGGGAAAGGCTGTGCACATGGGATGCTTAAGCAGAAGTTGATTCAAAGTGCCTGATCTCCTGAATAAGCCACGTGGAACTTGGGTTAGGTTGACTACAGGCGTGTGAGTTCAGTGCAAAGGTCTCCTTGGAAACAGGGCTCAGAGTGAGTGTTTTTTAAAGTCGTAGCTGCTAGGGAAGCCCTGCCAAATTGGACGCATTAATTCTTTCCACAGATCATTTTCTTTCCACAGATGCATTCCCCTCTCCCATCTAACCTAACCTCCCTCATTGGTCATGCACATGGGCTCCTAGGCTTAACCATGCACTTCCACTTCCCTTGAGGGAAACCTAATCCTGTATCCCCTTTAAGCCTTAGCTTAAAGTGCAGCCCCTTTGAGAGACTTTAAGAGAATGGATAGGATTTGATCAATAGAGAGGGATTTAATCATAACGGGTGCACAAGCCTGTATACGGGGTAGGAATATGCCTGTTCTGTTTGAGGACAGTGAGAACACCCAGAGTCCTGGAGGGCTAACCAGGCAAAGTGGGATCAGACTTGCGGAGGGCCTGGAATGTTAGGCTATTATTCCATGTATGTCAGACGAAGACTTTCCCAAGTACAGCACTTTCCAGGTTGTAAAGGAACTTGAAGTACTTGTTTTCATTGAATGCTTAACAATGATCCACTGAAGTTGGTATTCTCATCCCCCCATTTTAGATACAAAGAAATTGGAGTTCAGAATTTAGAAGAAGGCTGGGTATAGCTACCAACAGGGAAAAACCCACACCTAAAATTTTGGAGTTTTAGGCTCCAAATCCCATGATTTTAAGTGGGTTCATTTCTCCAGGCTGAGATAAAATTTATTTCTGTGAGTACTGAAAGTACTCAAAGATATAACTGCAGACCCATTGGTGGGTTCCCAGGAAATAAGCAAATGGAAAAGGTGTCACAAATCCAGAGCCATTCAAATGTTCTCCCCATTAGGAACAGACCAAAAAGGAGCGCCTGGATGGCTCAGTCGTTAAGTGTCTGCCTTCGGCTCAGGTCATGATCCCAGGGTCCTGGGATCGAGCCCTGCGTCAAACTCCCTGCTAGGCGGGAAGCCTGTTCCTCCCTCTCCCACTCCCCCTGCTTGTGTTCCCTTTCTCGCTGTGTCTGTCTCTGCCAAATAAATAAAATCTTAAAAAAAAAAAAAAAGAAAGAAAGAAAGAAAGAAAAAGAAAAAAAGAAACAGGTTAAAAAAAAAAGGGGGTCGCCTGCGTGGCTCAGTCAGTTAAGCACCTGCCTTTGGCTCAGGTCATGATCCCAGGGTCCTGGGATCGAGCCCCACATCGGACTCTGTGCTCAGCAGGGAGTCTGCTTCTCCCTCTCGCTCTGACCCTCCCCCGCTGCTCATGCTTTTGCTCACTCGTGCACTCTCACTCTCTCTCAAAATAGAAAAAAAGAAAGAAAGAAAGAAAGAAAGAAAGAAAGAAAGAAAGAAAGAAAGAAAGAAAGAGGCAAGGAAGGTATAAAATCTCCAGACCAATCAATGGAAACACTTTGAAGAAGAAAAAGATAAAAAGAAAAACAAACAGATCAGATTAGGCAACTGAGAGTTGATAAGCACAGAGTAGACAAAGAGAAATTGCTAAGAGCCAGAATGAGCTGTTCTCCTACAAGGACCATAAACAACTCACTTCCATTCTTAGGCTGTTAGGCTTGATCAGCCAGGAGGAATGCTGAAAGACACCATGTAACTTGATTTTGGCAGCCTCCAAAAGGTCTCATGATGTCCTTGGGTCTTTGTGGGGGATCTGCTGAAGAGCCTTGCCACCCAGAGTGAGGTCGTCAATGAACCGGCATCCACTGGGAAGCTGGTTACAAACTCAGAATCTGAGGTCCCACCCCAGACCTACTGACACTGCATTTTTATGATATAGCCAGGCAATTCCTGTACACATTAAAATTTGAGGAGCAATGGGCTAAATCATAGGGTAATTTGGTGACTTGTGACTACCAGAATAGTCATAAAGTGAACACGAATGGGACGCTTCAGTCTCTACAGAAGTCTCCAGATGTCCCTTCCTGTTCAATATTTTTTATATTTATTTCTCTCTCTCTCCTTTTTTAAAGATTTTATTTATGTATATGACACAGAGAGAGAGAGCACAAGCAGGGGAAGCGGCAGGCAGAGGGAGGGAGAAGCAGACTTCCTGCTGAGCAAGGAGCCCGATGCAGGGCTTGATGCCAGGACCCTGGGACCATGACCTGAGCCGAAGGCAGACGCTTAACCAAATGAGCCACCCAGGCGCCCCATATTTATTTATTTTCAATAGTTTCTATATTTAGAGCATAAGAGCTAAGAGTACTCACTGACTTTGGAGTCAGTAGGACCTAGGGCTGAATTTTAGTTCTTCCATTAATTAGTTGTATAGCCTTGAGCAAGTTCCGTAATCTCTCTAAAATGAGGATGATGATATCTATACCTCTCAAGGAGGTGGTGAGGAGTAAATGGGAATGTTGTGAGAATTTAATACAGCACATACCCCACAAGAGCGGACAGATGATCCGTTCCAGTAAGCACAGAGCTCACCATATACTACCTTGTACTGTGTCACCTGTGTACACGTATTCCTTGTCCATTTGTATGTCCATGTGCACAGAGGGTCCATTACAACTTCCTAAAGGCAGGATCCTATCTCCTTTTTCTTTTACGCTATTCAAACGGCTTATCGCTCTCTTGCCCAATAAAGAATGGACACAAGCAAAGCAGTGTCTGGAGTTTAATCCAGATGCCAAAATGTAAGCTTACCCTGAATGGCTGGACCCCAAGCAAACAGATAATACCAACTCAGATGCAGATCGACAATTGTCTCATCTCTGGGAACGTTCACGGGGCGTTTAAATCTGCAGGTGACCCGATTGTTCTCAAAGACTCCTTCTTCATCTCTGGCAGGATTTCTCTGGATCTCCTTTGCCCACTGGCCTACGTTATAGAAGTGCTGTATGCGGACCCTCCCGTTGTCATCGTGGACACAGGCCATGACGTCATCACCACCCTACCATGAAAAACGATGAAGGGAAGAGTCAAAGGTGTGTCTTTTACAAACATCTCTGCTAAAAAGAAGTTCAGCTCAGATATCCACTTCATCTCTGTAATTTGAAATCCCACCCCCCAAATTATTTTTATTAAAAAAGCTTTAACCAAGTGACCGAAGTCAGCATGGCAAGAGTGGATAAGTGCCTCCGGACGTGACGTTCAAAGAACACATCACCAGCTATTTAGTATTCCTGCTGAAAATACAAACCGAACCTAATCCTGAAGAAACAATCAAACAAACCCAAACTGAGAGTCATTCTACAGAAAATGATTATTATAAGTATTATGAAAAGTACTTGTAATCTTCAAAAGGGCCAATGTCATGAAAGACAAAAAAAAAAAAAAAAAACCAAAAAGGGGAAGAAACGATTTCAAAATGAAGAAGACTAAAGATTCATGACAACTTAGAGTATTCCTAGACAGAATCCTAAGTCATAAAAATAGAATTTCTATAAGGGTAGTATTGGGCCAACGGGCAACCCTGGAAAATGGACACTATGTTTGATCAGACTAACATACTAATATTAAACTTCCTGACTTTAATAAGTAGATTGAATCTCCAAAGTTTCCAGAAAATAATAAAAATAATAGAAAGTAGCAGCAGCAACAGCAGGGGAGAGAGAGAAAGCATGTATGGCAAAATGTCATAATTTGTAAAAAAAAAAAAAAAAAAAAGAAGAAGAAAAAAAAGAAAAAGAAAAAAAAGAAAGTTCTGGAAGTAGACAGTGGTGATGGTTGCACCTGTGAACGTAATTAATGCCACAGAGGTGCACATTTTTAAATGGTTAAAATGGTAGATTTTACGTTATATACATTTTACCACAATAAAAAAAAAGTTATTCGGTGAACCTGGGTGAAGCATACTTGCGCTATCCTTGCAGATAGTCTGTACATTTAAGTTTTTTTAAAAACAGGTCCAAAAAATGAGGCACCTGGCTGCTTCAGTCGAGGACTCTTGTCCTTGGGGTTGCAAATTCGAGCCCCACTCTGGATGTAGAAGTTACTTAAAAATTAAATCTTAAAAAAAAAAAAAAAGGTCAGAAAGTTGAAGGTGCTCATCGACTATAACGAATGTACCACTCTGTGGGTGATGCTGATAATGGGGAAGGCTATGCATGTGTGTGGGCAGGGGGTATATGGAAATTCTCTGTATCCTCTATTCGATTTTGCTGTGAACCTAAAATTGCTCTAAAAATAAAATCCCATTAAAAATAACATACCATTTCAAAAAAAAAAAGTTTAAGGCTATTAAAAAGGGGTTCCATTTAGCTTTTCCTTTACATCAGGTTTTGAAAAAATTTTCATCTGTGCTTCTCCTCAGAATAATAGGAGAAGAAAAGAGAGACTTATCTGTTAAAGGCCTTCAGACAGCAAAATGTCAAAGATAGGGGAGCCCGGGTGGTGCAGTCAGTTAAGCAACCACCTCTTGGTTTTGGCTCAGGTCATGATCGCAGGGTCCTGGGATAGAGCCCTGCAATGGGCTCTGTGCTCAGCAGGGAGTCTGCTTAAGAATTCTCTCTCCCTCTCCCTTGCCCCTCCCCCCACTCACGCTCTCTCTCTAAAATAAATAAATCTTTCAAAACAAATGTCAAACATAAAATTTGAATGCCCCTTACTCAACCTCCCTCCTCTGAGCGCCCTAATCTTAACAGCTGCACCATGAGCACAAATGCATTCTAGGACAGGAAATGGTCAATCACATTGCAAGCCAGCTTCTGGGATGGCACGCACCTGCTGTTTCTCTCGCTGACCCTAAAGGAGGAGATAAGAGATGCAAATTCATATCCATGCAGTCTTACCAGTTAGGCCCATTGTCTTACTGCCTGGACTGGCTTTGGTGGAAGCTCATCCTTTTGGTGACCTTTCCAAGAACAAAGCCACCAGAGTTCTGACTGCTTAGCCTGATTCCCCAGTCTCTACTTAACATCCACCTACAACCTATCTCCAAACCACCAGCGAACACTGGCAGCGCTACCTTCAAAGCATATCCCAAATCTAAACATGTCTCGCCACTGCCACTGCTGTAAGCCTGTCTGAGCTGGCAGGAGCCTCAAGACAGGCCAGGCGAAGAGAAGGCTCCTCGTGGCAGAGCAGCAGCCTCTGCAAAGGCGCAGGGGCCCAAGAAAGTCTGCCTACCTGGGAAGCACCCTGGCACAGTGAGATGGCAATGATGGTATTACAGAGGGAAGAGGGAAGAAGACAGCAGAGGCACAGAGAGAAGCAGAGGTAAGAGACGGACAGCTGCCTGGGATCCGCACGCCCTGACTGGTTCTGCTCCCGGTTCCTGGTCTTTCTGAGGTCCAGAGGTGTTCCTGCCCGTGCGTCCTGTAGGAGACTGAATTGTTGGACTCGACTCTTCATTCCCTGGTAGTAGTAGTACATACCCGCCCCTTCACAGGGCCTCTTGGGAAGGGAAGTGAACGTCCCTATCCCTCCATTCTGGGCTTGGCTGCGTGACTTACTTCGGGCAATGAAATGTTAGCAGATGTGACGTGAGCAGAGGTTTGAAATAGGCTTGGAGGGCTCTTGCCCTTCTGTCTCTGCCACGAAAAACAACATGCCTCGGTAGTTGCTGGTTCCAGAATGATTAGAGAAAACCCGAATCCAACTCATGGCCTGGAGCCAAGCTCAGCTGAACCCTCGCCAATTCAACACACATGAATAAGGAATAAATGCTTATAAGCCGTGCGGTTTGGAGGCTCTCCTGCAGCATTACTGCCGCAATAACTAATAAATGCAGGTACCACGAGATACCTCGTATTCCCATAACCAACACTCGCGTTCTGTTTAAGCTAGCTTGAATTTTTTTTAACTTGCCATCAGAGAGCTGTAACTAATATAATCGTTATACTGCTTTTATCCATGTATTTCCTTGGCTTTGAAAAAGAAAAAGAAATGTTAGAAATTCACACATTTAACAGTGGCATGGTAGCTTGGAGAAACCATGCCCATTCTCCAAAATCTAAAGTAGCTCAGCAAACTAAAAAAAAAAACAAAACTCTTATTATGATTTGCATCTTACCATTTTCTTGTCTGAAGAGAATCCGACTGCTACCCAACCATCTGTGTCAGCGCTCAGCTCAAATTCCACATCGGCCCCTATCATCCGATAGCTGAGGAAATAGTCGCAGGTCTCCGCGTTACAGCCCGGCTTGCCGTATCTATAGGATAGATTGAGACACAGCACCACCGCGTCATCTTCTTACTCACAATACGGTAAGAAGGCAACAACGAACGTATCAGGCAGAGCGAAGCGAGATTACCAAATAAATGAGATCTTTGCTACCAGGGATCTGAAAACCACAGTTTCACTTGGGGGAGACCGTGGAAAATATCTGCTCCTTTTTATCTACGTACAACCTGAGGACCGGAGATGGGACGGGGCTTGCTTGCACGGTGAGTCAGTGGCTGCAAGAGGACTTCAACCTGGCCCTCTACTCCCAGCCAGTGTTCTCAACATTATATTAGAGTTTCTCGGGTATTTGCTATTACTGAGTTATTTCTGAATCCCTTTCAGAGGAAGACATTCTCAGAGTTAATAAACTGTCTTTGTGAATGAAATGTGTGCTAATTATTTTTTACTTAGAAATTTTCATACGACTAAATTAACAAATACTTAACAAATTAAACATAAATTAAACTACAAACCCAGGAACATTGAAATTCTCAGCATTCCTGTGATGGATGGTGTAGTCTTACTGAAGGTAGATTTTGCTTACCTGCACAGGGTGTCTCTGACTACACTGTGCGGGGTCTCTGGGTTGAGCACGTTCTTACTACTCAACAAGATGCCACTTTCCTCCACTTTTATCTGTTTGAACGCCTGCAAAACCCTCGTACGTACATCAAATGAATACCCCATCTGGTATTCACGGAGCATGAACGCATCATTGATGTATAAAATCTGCCTCGGCTCTCTCAGGCTATCACACAATTACAAATCGGGCCACCAGAGTACTGAGCACTATAAACTGGTTATCCAAATAATCTGATTATGCATACATGCATCATTTTAAGGGGCATGATTGAAATGGAAACACAAATTTAGATTTTCTTCCAGGGGACTGTGGATCCTTTATGAATCAGAAAGCCCTAGTGAGAGGGACACTGTTTTACGCCATTTTCAGAAGAACAGAAAACTGTAGCAATGGGTGGGACAAGGGAAGCTCAGGTGGAAGGTATCTGAAAGAACAGGGTAGAAGGCTGCCAAGTATTGACTGAGGAGGGAGGCAAGGAACATGCCAGTAGGCTGGCAGGAACCCTGAACAGCTGGGAAGAGATGTGAGCTCAGGACAATGTAGAATCGGGTGAAAATGCTGGATGGGTGTAAGGAAAGCTAAAGGAGGAACGAATGGGCCAGAAAACCAGTCACCCAGAAGACAGCAGATACTGAAATTCCTTCCCTTCTTGAAAATGTCCCCCAGTTACCAGACTTAACATTCCTGGCCATCTTCCTCAATCATAGTATTAGTTGGATTCTTAAAAATTCCTAAGAGGGGCACCTGGTTAAGTGTCTGCTTTCAGCTCAGGTCATGATCTCAGGGTCGTAGGAACGAATCCTGGATCAGGCTCCCTGCTCAGCGGGGAGTCCGCTTCTCCCTCTGCCCCTCCCCCCTGCTTGTGCGTGCTCTCTCTCTCTCATTCTCTATCTCAAATAAATAAATAAAATCTTTTTAAAAAATTCCTTAGAAATATCCTTGTAATCCAAAGAAAACTCAAAACCCCTTTATTCGCTTTTATTCTCCTTGGACCTTGAGCACCGAGCAAAAGAAAAAAAATTCAGAACTTTCAGTGCAGTGGCCATCGCAACCCTTACTCAAGGACAATTTATTTTAGGAAATAACAGTCTCAAAGAGGAGGCACCTTTTCCAACAAAGCGGAGCTGTCTGGATGGGAGGCTCACTGTCTTTACTAGTGTTTGCTGGCTCCGGCCCACCATGTCTTCATAGAGCACGACTAGTAATCACGTGGGGACTCCCTAAACCGGAGATAACAAACTCGCTACGATCATCAGTGTTCATGGCTAGTTAGTATCATCCAGATATCCCTAAGTCATGACTCTTTATTTGGAAAGGAATTGGGTCTTAGACGTGTCTATCATGGTCTGTCCCCTCACAGCCCTGCTAATAAGACATAGCCCGTGTCATGTGATTCTTTTTCATACAGCCAACTGGTCAGAAGTAGATACCTGGGCCGACGGCAGTACGGTCATAAATGAAAAACCAGATAGGAATGTTCCAGTGCCAAGTAGCATTCGAGAGCTTATGGCCTCTAAGACTGATAGCTGGGGTGGCCATCGGAAACAGGCCACACCCCTGTTGAAACTATGAGGGGGTGCGGGCTCCAGATTAGAATGAGCTGTATGCGACTGAAATACGACCTTGAGAAGTAAATCAGTGCCTTAGCCTTCACGTTATCCGACTCGCAGATCTACCAACCTAAAGCATCCCTTAGTCTTTCCACAGTCATCCACTTTGATTTTGGCAAATGGGTCCACAGGAGGAGCAGTAGGGAAAGGGTAACCTAGACAGTGAGAATAAACAATGGTTAGAAAATCCAGCGACAGCTTTTCCAAGGAGAAATTTTTCTTTGTAATATGTTGACTACTTTCTATCACACACGTCTAGATATGGTTAGGGCCTCCGTTAAGGGCTTTCTGTAAGCTTAATCACCCTCTTCATGAGGGGCGGGTGTAGGGCACGCCTCTTTGAGCTAGTTTTACGTGTAAACTGAGAATTATGTAGCCTTTCCCTCATTTTACAGGCAGGGAACCTGAGGCAGAGAGGGGGCATAATTTCATACAACCACAGGCTCACCATCATCCCTGGGAGTGCGAACATCACAATTTTCACACAATACCCATGCTCTAAAAGGAAAAGAAGTCAACAATGAAATATTTGTATATTTGATAGAGGTTTTCCATTTATACCTATACAGGATAATAGGATTTTCCCATTTCTCTGAAACTTCCATTTGTCATTAGGCTGTAGAGGACATTTTCCTAGCTCACGAAATTCTTCAAGCACATCGTTTCTGACGGCTGAGTATCTTTCTTGTAAGATCACTTAACATCCTAATGCATTCAACCACGTGCTGCAGGGCCGGCCTGCACTATGCTTCCAGTTTGCAACAGCAAGGTTTTTCTCCCCGGCTGCTAACCCCATTCACACGGGAACCACGGGTGGGTCGTCTTGGGTTCTCTGTCCAGCGTACTGCTTGGCACTGGCCGCTGACTACATGATTGTCAAAGGAATAACTAAAATCACCCACAGATATTAGGCAATGTAAATAAATATAAACTTGAGGTTTTGTTTACTTTGTTCCATTATGATGTGTGAGAAAGATGTTGGGGTCTGGAGCAAATGGCCAAGAAAGAATTCCTCAGACGTCTTTGGTGCAAAAAGGTGATTTTATGAAAGCACGGGGACAGGACCTGTGGGCAGAAGGAGCTGCACTGGGGTCATGAGGGTGGCCCATTATACATTTTCAAGTTTGGGGGGGGGTTGGGAAAGCACAAGCCTCCCAGGTATTTTGGAAACAAGGTTTCCAGGACCTTGAGGGGGCCAGCTATTGTTAGGAAAAGGTCATTTATTACTGTTTAGGGAAAACCCAATCATGAGACCCTTCAGATGTATTATCAGTGGGGAGATAGAGGTAAAGGAAGTTTCCAAAGGAATTTTTATATGTTAAAGTAGATTCAGGATCCTGGGGGTCGGGCTAAGAGTGCCTTTTGCCCTTAGCAATGTACTAACATCGAGGCAGCTGCGTTCCTAGAGGAACGTCACTCTGCCTGTTTCAAGGACTTGTCAGTGGGCTGTAAGTAGTAAGGAAATTTTTCATCACATTAGATTACACTTTAAAAAAAAAAAAAAAAAGCCGCTAAGCCACGCTTCCCTGGCACACATCTGTATACTTTGGACAGTTCATTTCTACTACCCTAGATCGTGATCACATGCTAAAATACAGCCCTAGTAGCTTTTTACCATCTTTAAGTAATTGGGCCAGGTGCATTACTTTTTCTTTTATGCTTATTCTATGCTGAGCCCTAAATCTACTTTGGTGCTCTAGACTGAGTCCAGCCTTGGACGAGTGTTCTGTTGTTGTCTTAACATTTACTGAGCAACCGCTTAATGCTACACACTATGTTAAGCATCTTCATATATGTTCTTATTTCTCACTAC
The DNA here is from genome assembly GCF_023065955.2 of Ursus arctos. NCBI lineage: Eukaryota > Metazoa > Chordata > Mammalia > Carnivora > Ursidae > Ursus > Ursus arctos. Next base: position 37,728,161 of record NW_026622852.1, read on the forward strand.
TATGCTGAGGCTATTTTTTTCTCAAAATATTTAGCCAAGAATGCTATGACTACTTATGTTTTAAAAATTCTATAGGTGGGGCGCCTGGGTAGCGCAGTTGTTAAGCGTCTGCCTTCGGCTCAGGGCGTGATCCCGGCGTTCCAGGATCGAGTCCCCACATCAGGCTCCTCCGCTGGGAGCCTGCTTCTTCCTCTCCCACTCCCCTGCTGTGTCCCTCTCTCACTGGCTATCTCTCTGTCACATAAATAAATAAAACCTTAAAAAAAAAAATTCTACAGGTAACCGGGGCGCCTGGATGGCTCAGGCAGTTGAGTGTCGGACTCTTGGTTTCAACTCAGGTCATGATCTCAGGGTCCTTTGCCTTGGGCTCTGTGCTCAGCTGGGAGTCTGCTTGAGATTCTCTCTCTCCCTCTGCCCCTCCTGCTCACACAGTCTCTCTCTCAAATAAATAAACATTTTAAAAAAAATTCTATAGGAAACTGAAAAAGACAGTTTCTAATAATGTTGCTTCTCAATTTCCCCATCTTCTTCTGTTATCCTTACCACTTTGTAGCACCTAGAATAATACATTGGCACACAGCAGATTTCCATCTCAAATGCCAGTTATTATTACGATTGGATTACTATTAAGTTTTTGTAAACTGGACTCAGAACTAATAACCACTGGGTGGGATCATCTCTAGAAGACTGGGTTTCTAGGCTCTAAATACTAGCAAGCTTTGGAACAAAACTCATTTATTAATGTACCAAACTAGCTTATTAGCGTTGGCAAAAGGCTTCTTGGGACTTTTCTAGTGCTAATTTCCTATTCTCTTTTGTGCTTCTAAAACTTGGAATGAGAACTTGTTTTGCCAAATGCATATGGGCATATCTTTTTCTCTTGCTTTGTAAGATGGTGTATAATAAAGATTTTGACGGTTTTTTGTCCCTGATCCCTGGGAGAGAAGCTCTGAATCCTTGGAACTTCCCAGCAGGACTGACTTTGGTATTCATGAGCCCCTTGGGATCACACCTAAGCTTATGCTAAGAGATGAGATGACTCAGGGTGGGGGCTGGTCACCAGAAAAACCAAGCGTGTGACTCGAGGTTTGGGGCTGTCAGCTAGGCCCACCTCCAGGGAGGGGTGGGAGGCTGGGGACTACATTTAATTATGTAGCCAGTGGTTAAATCCCAAACACTGCCTATGTAATGAGACCCCAGTAGAAATTCTGGACACAAGCTCAAAGCCGCTTCCTGGTTGGTGAACAAACTAACACTGGGAAGGGTGACAAGGCTTGATTCCATGAGGACAGGGCACAGAGAGTCTGCATTTGGGAGACCCCCAGACTTCACTCTATGTATGTCTTTACCATCTGTTCCTGAATTGTATCCTTTATAGTAAGCACAGTATGCTTCCCTGAACTCTGTGAAACATTCCAGTGAACTACAGAACCTGAGGGGAGTTGTGCGTAGCCCCAGGACGTGCAGCCAGTTGATCTAAAGTGAGAGCAGTCTTGCTACGGACCATCCCTCTAGCTTGTGAGGTCTGCACTAACTCTGGGTTATTAGCACCAGAATTTAATTTCATGATACTAGTTGGGACTGGCCGAATAATAAGTGCAGCAACATTACAATTTTTCCCTGAATTTAAATGATCTATTTGGCATAAATTAAGTCTGGATCATGTGCCAGTATTTAAGCTCTTGTCTCTGAGCTACAACCCAGCCTTCTATGGCCAACTCTACGATGGGCTGAGCACTCTGCAAACCACATTTCTCCTTTGCCAGCTGGCTGGGCTCTGCCGAAAGGAAACATTGGAGGGAGGCTAGGAGGCAGGAGGAAGGAAAGACCATTCCTTCCAACTGGATTGCTGTCCAGTACACAAGTCCTCGGTGATCCTGCTTCATCCCTGCAGTGGCAAGCTGGTTCCAGCTTCCAGCTTTTTTGCTAGACTCCCCTAACCAGCCTTGTCATGCCCTCAAAGGAACCAGCAGCAGCTGGACAGAGAGCTCCGTTCTAAGAGGATGGGCTGCAGTTTTGGGGGGTCTCTTGGCTGAGCTTCTAGATTCTCACAGCCTCAAGCCCTACTCTGTGCCCTGACCCCTCCCACCACCCCAGTCCTAGGGGCAGTAGCTTCTTCCCACCTTTCCTGTCTCTGTGCTCCTTTTGGCTTTTCCAGTCCCCCAACACCTACTTAGGTAGCTCTCTGGGCTGGTCATCCCGTTTAAAAAAAAAAAAGCTTAGAACTGGTTTCTGTCTTTCTTTCTGATTGGATCTTGATGGCTAGAGACTGAGCGGATTAGTCCTTGAATACTGACACAATGGATCTGCAGACTGTACCTTATCAGCCCTTCTCTTGGTAACTAGTTAGAGAGCGGTGTCCTTTAACAGGATGTTTGACACGCTCTGTACAATTGGACTGGCACATTACCTTGATGGCAGAATTTTAATTTTTAAGTATGTAGGTCTACCAAATTAAATCGATGACCTTTCTTGGTTTATGGGACACTCATATCAGTCCATGCAAAGCCCATTTTCTGTTTTCCTCTAATCCGTTCCTAAATCCACTTTCTTCCTGGTCTGGAGTATTTCCTGTGTATCCTTCTGCAAAGGCTGCAGGTTTTAACAAAATGAGCACACTGACACATACATCTTAGAGAAGCAATATTTTACTGCGATACCCTGAAAGGGGGGTTGGGGGGTAAGCTGCTCATCTGTGCCAGCTCCTCAAAGGGCATGGAACTCTGCCTGCCCCGGGTGAGGTCCCGCCTTACCGCGAAACTCCTTTCATGTTCCCAAGAACACCATCCCGAAAGTCTTGCACGATTGCCTTACAAAACAATCACCAAAGCGCCTTCCCCAGAACTGAGCAGCCGAAGTGGAGGTTCCCGGCCCCATTTTTCACCAAGCCAGCAGCGCCACCCTGCCCCGCGGCCCGCAGCTGCACTGCCCTGGCCACCCCACGGCTACGCAGGAGGTCTGGAAGCACCTGGGCAGAGCAGACTAGCAAGGGCCCAGCCCAGCCCCCCAGCCACCGTCCCTGTGTTTATTTTTATAAATGTGTGCTCTTGAAAAGCAGACGGCTTATGTATGCTTCTGATCTGCATAAAGGACACTGCGTGGTACAGCTCTATTTATTATTTTCCTTTGGAAATCTATCCCTCTATGTAAACGTGAGACCTGTTATTACTCTTGACTGAACAGCACTCCGTGATGTGCATATAACCACCTTTTGTGAAATAACCTCCCAATTGCCTTAATGGTTAAAGTGCCTTCGATGTTTGCTTTGTCGAATAATGACGAGATGAACCGCCTTACCTATGTTTCTCGTGGACCTATGCAAGAGGTTTCTGTTTTGTTTCAGTAAACCCTGGAGAGCAATAGCTGGGTCACATCTTTAATTCCACAAAGCTCTGTGAGATTAGTATTCAGCCAAACCGCACGGGTTTACAATCCCATCCACAGCGCACAAGGTCCCCATCTCCCCTCCACTCTTGCCTGTACTTGGTATCACCCGACATTTTCAGTACTTCAATTTGTATTTCCCCCAAGTACTAATGGGGTTCAACATCTCTTCCTATCTGTATTAGCCACTTGGGTTTCCTTTCCTATGATGTGTATATACATTATCATTGTGCTTTTCTTTAAACTTGGTTTTCTGTCTTTCTCATGGGTGTGTATGTATATTCCTGATACTAACTCACTGTTGGTTTCAGATGCTGCATTTTTTTCCCCTTCCAGCCTGCCACAAATCTTACTTTTTTCTATGACAGTCTTCCTTGGACCAAAATCTTTAAATGTGATGTAGCTGGGGAAATAATTTTTCTTCTTTTGGTTTCTGCTGTTAGAGTCTCGTCCCAGAGATTAATCTCCATTCTAAGGACATGAAGATCTTTCCCTACACACGTTTATTTATTAACTTTGTAGCACTGCCTTTCACATTTAGACCTGACCCATTTGGAATTTCTTTTTTTTTTTTCCTTTTTTTTTTTTACGATGTGAGGAAAACAGTTTTATTTTTCTCCCTACATTGACTCAATTTTTCTCAATGCCATTTACTTAAATAACTCATCTTTCCCCTAGCGATTTATTAGGACCCTGCGATAATTTACTGGTCCTCAGAGGAATGTAGGTCTATTTCTGGACTTTCTGCTTTGTTCTCTGGTTTATTTGGCTGTTTCTGAGCCAGGACCACACTATATGAATTACTAGGCTTTGTACCATATCTCAGCAATTCACAGAACCTGATTCTTCCATGTAAAGGATAGATACTAATTTGTCAAGTTCTCTCCCCAGATACTGTTGGGCTCTTGTATGAAACTGCGGTAAACGAACAGATGAATGGGAGGAGAGCTGACATTTTTATAACAACAAGTCACTCCTTCCAAGATCATGGTATATTTCCCATTTATTCATATTTTCTTATATCACTTAATAGTTAAAATTTTTTCTCCACACAGAACCAGGGCATTCTTTGTAAGGCAAAATTTGAACTGCTACAGATTTTTGTTGCTATTTTAGATACTATCTTGTTTGGACATTTTCTAGCTATTGCTGTTAAAAAAGAAGAGAGCTTTTGGTTTACCTACGCTGATCTTGTCTACGGTGACCTTACTGCATTCTCGTGCTTACAGATCTGTTGACTCTTTCCGATCTTCTACATAAATACTCCTATCAAGAGAGCTAAAAAACATATATTTGCATAAGGACTTGTACACAGATGTTCATGGCAGCGTTATTCATAATAGTCAAAAATGGGAAACAACCCAAATATCTATCAATTGGTGAATATCTGTGGTCTCCTTTCTTGTCTAATTCCCAGATACTTTCTGTTCCTCTTCTGCAATCCCTTGAACCTGTTTTGCCATCCTCCACGGGGTGGTTAATGGCTTCTGGTTTGCTATTTCTTGCTTCTAATTGACTGCTTGGCTCACAGCCCTCAGGTATTAATTTAGTACTTGATTCCTTGAAGTTTTAACCAGCAGCTGTCTGTTCAGATCTGAGAACTACTGCACCAACCCCTCTCTCTTTCTGGACTGCCTAAATCGTTGTTTCTGCTTATCAGAGTCACAGAATGAAGTACAAGGGTCAATTCAGAAAATGTAAAATACGGAAAGCTCCACACACGTGTGAATGGCCATGGAGCAAAGCTTTCGCCGCGGCACTCCACCGGGAGACAACCCGCAGATCCCCATGAAGTGCCTACCCCATTGGTTCCGAACCCCTTTCCTCAAGTCTGCCCGCCCAAACACCTCATTCAGCTGGTCCCACTGTACTTCCGAGCGCAGATCAACAGGGGCCTCTACTCCAAAGCGCTGGACACCGTGCACCATCTTATGCATAAAGTTAATCAACAAATCTATGTAGTTCTCTGCTACTTTCCAGCTGTGTGGCTTTAGCTAAGATGCTTAAATTTTTCTGTGGGTCCGTTTTCTGAACTCCAAGTGGGGCTAACGGCAGCATCTAAGTCACAGGCTTGCTGCAAGAATGAAAGTTAATATGGGTGAGGGACTGAGAACAGTACCTGGCGCACAGTAAGCACTTACTGAAAGTTTAGCCCCAGTTAGTGTAATTATCAGACTACATTCAAGGAGGATGCACAGATAAACCAGAAGCAGGTTATTTACCTTTAGAGGACTTGCGGACTGGCAGGGTGATGAGTTAGGTATCCACATACAATACATGGTACTTGTAGGAAGAACACAGGCAGATGAAGGAGTCTGTGCCCTTTCCCCAAGTTCTGTCCTTCTCTCTACTGTCTTAATAGCTCTTTCCCAAGTAGGAAAAAATGTGGTCAGAACTCAATCAGAAAAGGGCGACATTTTACGAGTGGTCAGATCACTGTGCCTTAAAGATAAGCAGCAATGAACAGGTTTCCTCTTTTCCTTCCAAGGCAGGGCATGGCTCTAGGGACAAGTCACTACCACCTTCCACATAACTGGCTAGTAAGGCTTCAGGGCGTGCAGATCCTCACAGCAGGGGACAGAGAGCAGGAGGCTTTACTTGGGACTTGACACTAAGCCCAAAACACCCAATTCGGTTTTTTCAAAGAACCCTCAGAATACAATATTTGCCCATAATCATGAAGTAATCTGTTTTACATTCTGTTGCTCTGAATACATAGATTCTGTGTTAAGAACCTCAAGAGGAAGAGGGGTGAATGGTAGGATATGAGCACCAGGACCCTATCCAAACTCTTGGTCATAGAGAGCAAAAAGGGTCAACGGCGGGGTTAGATTGTATGCAGTGAGAGAATATCCTCACTTAGTGGCAGGGGATGGGGAGAAGGAAAAATCAGGGAAGGCTCCCTGAAAGAGGTGGCAGTGGAGTTAGGAATGTCAGGATGGTTGTATAGGCTAAGACAGCGGGAACCCCTAAGAAGTCTGAAATCTAGCATAGTTAAGAGGTGCCTGGGTGGCTCAGTCAGTTAAGTGTCCAACTCTTGATTTTGGCTCAGGTCATGATCTCAGGGTCGTGAGATGGAGCCTTGCAATGGGCTCCTTGCTGGGTGTGGAACCTGCTTAAGACTCTCTCTCTCTCCCTCTGCCGATTCCCCCACTCCTGAACTCTCTCCCCAAACGACAAAACAAAACAAAACAACCCTAGCATAGTTAAACCAAAATGCAAACTAAATTTTAGAAAATGAACATGTTTAGGGGGCAATTAAAGATACCAAAGTAGCCAGTTTTCAGCCTCTGGCTTCGAGGGTCTTGGGCTATCAGGACACTGGAGAAATGGTTTCTAGACAGGATGGTAATGGACAGTGGGCTCTCCGGAAGTTTCAGTGAATTCTCCATCTCCATTAGTCTAATTCCCTTTTTTTGTATTTACATACTACCAGGCCATCTTCATTGAAAACACAGTTAGTTGGCTACTTTGAACCTGAGAAGGGGGTCCCCTGGATAGAGGTAACACGGAGTCCAATCACTAGAAAAAGACAGCCGCATTCGTGCTGATAGAAAGACAGAGTAGTTTTTAGGGCACCTGGGTGGCTCAGTCAGTACGCATCTGCCTTCACCTCAGGTCATGGTCTCAGGGTCCTGGGAGCCTCTTTCTCCCTCTCCCTCTACCCCTCCCTACCCCTCGTGCTCTCGCGCTCTCTCTCTGTATCAAATAAATAAATAAAATCTTAAAAAATAAAAAGAAGAGGGGCACCTGGGTATTTGCCTTCAGCTTGGGTCATGATCCCAGGGTCCTGGGAGCCTGCTTCTCCCTCTGTCTGCCACTCCCCCTGTTTGTGCTCCCTGTCTCTCTGTCAAATGAGTAAAAATAAAATCTAAAAAAAAAAAAAAAGAAGAAGAAGAAGAAAGAGTAGTTTAAAGGTGCTATTTCTACCTCTTCACTTGCCACGTCCTTCAAAATCAATCAGGGTCCCTCCTTTCTCCACTGAATTTATCCCAGGAAAATTCACCTCTCATTTCCCGAATCCATCAACTATTTTGAGCTTTCACGCTACTGGGCCTCACCGTGGCTTGGGACACTGCATCCTGACACCCTCTTTCCCTTCACTTTCTGGGTTAGAACATCCAGCTGGGACATTTCCTGGGTCTGCTTCTCCCTCTCTGGGGGTACCCTTTAAGGCAATGTCACTGGTTATTTCTAAGGATCTTGAGAAAGTCTCTATTCAGGATCCACAGGGCTAAAACCCAGGCCCAGGGCAACCTAGTGGAGGTGCTGCCCGAGAGGCTCCGCCCACAAATGTCCCCACTGGAACTGACCAGCCGGGTGTAGGATCTGCATTTGAAGATAGTGAAAGTGCTGGAGAGAAGAGAAGAAAGGACTGTGAAAGCCCCTGGTAAGCGAAGGGGAGGAGTCAGAAATGACTGTAAAAGGAAGCTGGGCCAAAGAGAAAATTCCAGATAAAGGAGTTGAAGCTTTATCCAGTGAGCAAGTTGGAACCATCATGGATTTCTGGGGGTTAGAGCTAAGCCTCAGGCTGCATGTGCAGAATGGGTGAGTGGAGCAAGCAGACAGACCAGGGATTTGTACACACACCGCGTGCCTTGTTGTCCTGCGGGGTCACCTCCCCTAAATGCCCTCCGTCTTCTGGCTCATCAAAGTCTACTTCCTAGCTCAATTCTACAAAGCCCTCCTCATGGCTGCAGCCACCTGACGTCCATGTTCATAAAACCGTCTGGACTTTACAACTAAGTACATTCTCTCTGTATATACAAACGGACATACAGCATCTGACCTTGTTCTCCTCCGTCTGTTAGAGACATGTGCCCAATGAGAATATGAGCTCTCGGGTGCCACGTGTGAGTCACCTGGCAGCGTGCAGGGCTGACTACGAACAGAATAAATATGTATTAGATGCTTTCAGAAACAGATGGGCTTTGAAATGTTTGTTCGTTTCCAGAGTGATAACTGCTGCTTCTGCTTGTCTGTCCCCGCCCCCTCACCCGTCCCTCCTCTTCCCTGGCCACATGGCTGCCCAGCCAGAAGAGGACATTTCCCAGCTTCTCTTGCAGCTAGGTCATGTCATTATGTTCTTGCCAAAGGAATGTGAACCACAGTGACCTGTGCAACCAGCCTAAAAGGTAACGGCCTGTCCCGAATTTCTTCTTTCTCCTTTCCTCAAGCTTGAACAAGGACATGCAAGCAACCCATCTTCTACCACACCTATGAGGGCAAAGCTTTACTGGATGGTGGAACAAGATGGAATGACCTTGTGGAACAGAGCTGTCCCAACTGCCCAGACCAGTCAGACTCATGTGAGAAAAAAAATAAAGTACCTTATTTAAGCCAATATATGTAAGGGTTCCTGATTCAGCACTTGAACCTCTACCCAACTAATATATTTCCCCAAATCCATCCTTTCCATTTCAATACAATAATTCCAATTTTTTAATTGGACATATTGCTTCTCAGCTAAAAGACTACCTTTCCCAGCCTCCTTTGCATTTACATGTGGCCACATTGTGGCCAATGAAGTATAATTGTTATATGGGACTTCTGAGTAATCTCCTTATAAAGTAGTTAGTGACCTTCTTCCCACTTTCTCTTTCCCACTGTCTGGACAGTGAAGGTAGTGGCTGGAGATCAAGCAGCCATTTTGGGCCACGAAGTTACATGCTAAGAATTGTGAAGAAGCAGAAGACCAGGATCCAGGGTCTCTGATGAGCATGGAGCCCTCAATACCAGCCCAGACTACCTACGTTTAGATTTCTTTACATGATAGAGAAACTTCTATCTATTTAAGCTATTTGCTGTATGCAGCTAAACCGAATCCTTCGTAACAAATATACCCAGCATCATATCAGTTGCCAGGACATTTCAACCCCAATTTTTTTCTTGCATACTCCTCTTAGCATAAGAATAGGAAAATCACTACTTTCCAAACTGCAGAAGGGGCCAGTTTCTAGTCCTTCTACACAGACTCAGCTTGACTTTTGTGCTCACTAAAGCAACTCCACAGGGAGGTCTGTAGCTGAAAAACCCCTAGTCTCTGGGCCTAGCAGCCCCCAACAGTGGTGGCTCACAGTAGGGAACCCTAACATGTGTGATAACAGAAAAGAACTGGGATGGAAGTAGGGATGGAAATGTGCCCCAGCTCTGATGGCACGGCATTTAGCAGGAACAGAGCGCTGAAATGTTGGGGCACTAATCACTGCAAATTTAGGTCAATACAGACAGGGAGAAAATAAGACAACATCACTTTAAATGGTGATTTCTGCTTCCCACCAGCTTCCCCGATTTCACACACCCCAGGCCAGATGGCGGCCTCCTCCCCTACCACCCGTTACCCCAACCCCGGACAGGAAGAGTGGAGGCCAGACGCTAAGAACTGGGGGAGCCTAGGCACAGCCCCACCTGTCCGCAGCCTCCCAGGGCTCGGCTGACCACCTCCTTCTCCTGGCCTCAGTCTCCCTACCTGTAAAGCGGGCGGCGGGTGGAAGGCGCTGACAGCTCTTCGGGTGCCTCCTGCAGGCCGGCGGGGGTCTGAGCAGTGCGCTCCCCATCCCAGTCCCACAGTCCCAGAGCTACCTCTGTTGGCCTCCTTACCAAACCGCCCCTCCGCCTCGCTCCCGCGGCCGCCTCGGTCCCCCACCCCCACCCCGCGCCTCCCTCCCGCAGCCCCTCACCCTCTCGCAGCCTCACCCTCCTCGGACAGGTAGCGCAGGTCGTAGAACTCCCCGGCGAAGGTGCCGTACGAGGAGTCGTGGCGCGGAACGGCCTCGTCGGCGCCCGCGTCCCCCCGCCCGCGGCCCCGGGGTCCGCGTCCCCCGGGGCCCGCGCCGTCGTCTGCAGGGCTGGCGGCGCAGGTGGTAACCCCGGCCAGCAGCAGCAAGAGCAGCTGCACCCAGGCCCCGGGGCGCTGCCGGGGCGGTCGTGCCATCGCTGCGCACCGATCCCGCAGCCAGGCCGCTCGGGCCGCAGCGGGGGCGCCGCGGGCGCCGGGCCGGGACTGCGCCGCCGCCGCCGCCGTCAGCACGCGCCCGCCCCCGCCCGCAGCCCACGCGGCCGCGCAGCCGCCGGTCCCCGCCGCCTCGCGCCTCGCTCTGCGCATTCTCCAGCCGGCGCGACACCTCCCCTTCCTTCTAGCATCCTCTTCTCCCGGCTCGGACTCTCTCCTAGCAGCTTCCCTCCCTCCGTCCTTTCTTCCAAGTCTCCCCATCCTCTCCCTCCCTCCACGAGTTCCCCCCCCCGCCCCGCCCCAATATGGCCCTTCTAGACCTTTGCTTCTGTGTGGTCCGTGGACCTGCAGCATGGCATCCCCGGAAAGCTCGCTGGCATTACCAATCCCAGGCTTCACTGCCGACCTCTTAATCAGGATATGCATTTTATCAACCTCCCCAGGAGACCTCAATGCACATCCTAATTTAAGTGCTCCCTGGAAGGTGTACCTTGGACACACCTTGCCAGAATTGCTGCCTCTCCCATCATCTTGTTCCAGCACTTTTTGTTTTATATAAAGCACTTATTATACTCATTATTTCTTGGGATCATCACAGAAGGAAGTTGAAATAGCAGGATCCCCACTCTCTAGATAGGTAAACTGAGATGCTTAGAGACAGAGAGGAAACTAGAACCCAGCTCCTGGGCTGGATTCAGTCTTTCCTCCCAGACTTTTGAAGTGTGTAATCAGCAGAGACTGCTTAGTGCCCTTGCATAACCTAACCCCTTCAAAACTAGGCAACTGGTTTACCCCGTTTCCCTGCAGCAGGCAGCACAGACGTTGGCAGGACCACACCATGCCTAATGACCACCTGGATTTCTCCACTTTCTCAGATCCATTCCTGCTGCTTGCAATTCACTGTTGCTTGTTTACCCAGCCATTTATCCACACCATGCACACAGGATGCTAGGTCCTGGAGTTCTTTTGACGGGTTTGAAGTGATAACTGCTAAACTGTTTTCTGTTAGAAAACATGGACGTAATTCCTTCCATGCTGGTGTTGCAGAGCCAGCATTTTAGCCTGCTCTATTTCTTTTTATTTCATTGCATAAACAAAGGAAATGACTATGGAGGCAGAAAAGCGTAGAGGTTCCAAATGCAGGCCCAGAAGCCAGACTGTATGGAGTGGTATATGAGTAACCTCTGTGAAGGCAAGGAAGGTGAGGTAAGATGACAGAGGTGAGGCTCAATAGGGTTTGATGCCATAGAAGGCATGCATGAGTGAATATGCACAAGATTACGAAATACAAATACTCAAAAAGAAACGGATGATCTCAACCTTTTTTGAACCAGGGGAGAGAGGAGATAGGGTTGAAATAGTAAAAAGTGCTATGTGCCCCAGAGGTCACATGTTTGCCTTTGTGTATCAGCTGACACCGATGGTGAATTGTCCAACTGAAGTTTAAACATGTTTAGCTTGGCAGGTGAATCAGATATAATTCATGAAAAGCTTAGGCTTCACTAGGTTTCCCAAAAAAACAGTTGTTACAAGAAGTAGATTTGATTTATTATTTGAAAAAAGAAAAGATGAACTGTAATTGCTTAAGAAAATCAAAACAAAGAGACTTCTTCCCCCCAAAAAACATAGCTTTGCAATGTGTAACATTTTAAAATATAAAGCCAATCGAAAGTCTGCTAACATGTAATTCTTTAGAAAAAAAAAAGAAAAGCTCATTCTTAAAAATCACAATTCCTTTCTTTTCTTTTTCTTCCTGTTCACCAGGAAAGATATGGTAAGTTATAAATGGACCAACATATAGCAAAAATCAATCAATCAATCAATCAATCATGTATTGGACTTCTGATTTCAGTACTGAGTCTCCGGTTTTAGAATCCAAGCTGTTATCTTTCACTTTCTTTTTTATTCCCTTCATTTTAATTACTATAATTAACAGTGATCGTGCCAGATAGAAGGCAAATGAAAACCAGGTCATTCTTCTAGTAAATTGGTCTGATAAAAAACCGCGTGGGCTTTTTTTTTTGTAGGGGATGCTGGGGGTGGTGTTGGAGGTGGGCTTGCGACCACAGCCTAAAATGAATCTTGCAGGTAATCTGTGGATTTCAACTCTTCAGAACCTGGGGTCCATGGACTCAAAGGGGACCACAGATGGGCTGCAGGGGTGGTGTGAGGACCTTATGAAAGTGCTGGAACATGTGATGCATGGATTTTTTTTTTCTAGGGAGTATCCGCATAACTGTCATCACTCACTCTGCATGTCTCATGAGGCCTTGGAAACTACTCTGCTTCTCAATTCTCTACTGACTTGGCTCTTCCTTCCATGATGTTTTCTCCCATTCACTTAAATTGCCTTTTAGGATTTTCTTATTCTTTGTGTTTTCTTTCTTTCTTTCTTTTTCTTTTTCTTTTTCGATTTTATTTTCAAGTAATCTCTACATCCAGTGTGGGGCTTGAACTCACAATCCCGAGATCAAGAGTTGCACGCTCCACCAACTGAGCCAGCCAGGTGGCCCTCTTTGTGTTTTCTTGTAAGACTGGAGCCCTGGAGGGAGACCTGTTCCCACTCTCAGCACATATTCCCCTGTTACATCCCGGGTTTTGCAGAGATCCTCTGCTCCCTAGTGATGTGAATTCACTGAGCAGCTAACCAATGCTGTGGTTTTCTCGATAGTGCACGTTTTCTGGGGAAGCACTTTTCCTGAACATTGAGAGACTGCTGACTGAACAAGAGCCAGCTATTCAAACAAGAACTTGGAAATGCACCGGAGTTTAATTTCATTTTCATTTTTAAAAGAAAGGCAGCACCTTCATTGTCTCTTCTTATCAAAACCATTTCTCTAAAATAACTTTTGTTATAAAAACTCCCCCAAATCAGTGCTACATTACAGTTTCTGACCAGTTACAGACATACCCATTCTTCTGACTGCCTAGTATATGTGATTTCTTTCTTTTTTTTGGTTGCCATATGATCCCGCTATATTCCAATCTCAGTTATATACTGAAGAGAGTTGAAAACATATGTTCATACAGAAACTTGTATATGAATGTTTATATTATTCATAAGAACCAAAAGGTGAAAGCAACCCTACTATCAACTGATAAACAGATAAAATGTGGTATAGCCATACAATGGTGTGTATTATTCACCCATTAAAGGAATTAAGTATTGACACATGTTACAACGTGGGTGAGCCTTGAAAACACTATGGTAAGTGAAAGAAGCCAGTCACCAAGGACCACATATTGTATGATTCCATTGATATGAAATGTCCAGATTAGGCAAATCCTTAGACAGAAATCCAGAGACAGAAAATAAATTAGTGGTTGCTAGGAGGTAGGGAGAGGGGAGAATTGGTAGTGACTGTAGATAGGGAGTTTCTTTTTGTAACGATGGAGATGTTCTGGAATTAGAGAGTGGTGATGTTTGCATAACATTGGGAACATACAAAAAAACGCCACCAAATGCACACTTGAAAATGGTTGATATGGTGAATTTCAAGTTTTAAAAAAACTGAGGTGATGAAAGAAAGATACAGATCTCAGAATATTCCTGTGATATTTTGGGAATACAAAATTTGGGGTGCATTCAGATGGGATCTTCAGAATGCTTTAGGACCTAGTTTCTAAACTCTTCAAACATAAGGATCTTCTCTGCAGCCTGTGATCCACAAACCCGTGAATTGCAGGATTCCCAGGCCCCTCGTAGTACCCCTCCCTACCCTCCCCATGCCCACCAGGAGACTGTGGTCCATGGTTCAGAGCTCTTATTCTGGCATGATTATGTCAATAAGCGTGCCCCACCCCCCGACCCCTAAACATAAGGTATGTGTCGTGTGACTGTATGATGCTGTTGTTTTGTGTTAAGTATATTAAAAAGGTAAAGCAATTCTATCCATTTATTTTTGTCCCCATGAATCCACCCAACACGATATCATGTCCTCAGGTCACCATGCCGAGCGCCCGTCATACATTTAAGTAGGCAAATAATCAGGACAACTGCTGAAACAATGGAATCCTCTTGATTTTACTGGTTAGAGCTGAGCTGCCAAAGGTACTGGGTTTTCATATACAGTAACAGCCAACTTGTTGGGATCAGACTTCCAGTGACATCAACTTCTGAACATCTGTGAACCCAGGGGGATGTGGGGGGAAAAAGCAGGAGGCTCAGAGCCTCCTGAAAAGAGCGTCCCCAAAGCCCATGCAACCCTCCTCAGAAGCAAAGCACACCTGACACATATGTCTTACTTGGTTCCCTGGCTTCTCCAAGAAAACTTCCGTTCTGCCATGGAGGTTTCCGTCGGAGAGCAGGAGGTGAAGAGCAGAAGACTCAGAAAGCAGGTTAGGAGGAGGGTGCTGGATTGGCAAGAGGTTACAACCCCAGACACAGAGAGCTCCCCCGACTTGTACAGGGACACATTTTGGATCGTGTGCACGAGATAAAGAACAGGTAAAGCTGTTTTAAAAGTATAGCCAGGGGTCATCTAGTATGGGAGTAAAAAGTCCCAAACACCACAAATGCCCCAGATGGCTTCACCAATAGAGCAGAAAGCAGTACAATTCATCAGTGAGAACAGCACAATAGTCCGTGAAAGGCAAAGCCAAGCCCTGTGTATTTTGATAGCTCCTGATGACATCACCGCACCACACCAAGGTACAAAAGGGGCTGATGTTCATAATGATGACCATGACTCATCAAGAAAAGGTTAAATACTCTCCAGTGTACTGTTTCCTAAGGCAGGGAAGTGCGTAACGCATTTTAGAAAGATTTCCCTCAAAAAAATATGAAAATTTTAAAGATTCAGCACTTAAAGGGTTAATCCTCTGTTCTCTGAATATTTGCTTACATACCTCATCTTACAACAATGCTAGTAAATGAGGCATTACATTTTTTTTATAATCATTAGTATCAAATTATTGGCACCATTCAGTTTTAAGGATAGGGACAGGAGAGCAAACTATACAATACAACATAAAAATACAGTTCTGATACAAATATACAAGATCGATTACACTTAACAAGTGGTCGTAAGAAATGGATGGACATTCTACATAGAAGGAAATACAGCTAGTAAATCATCACACGGAAAAGTGCTCAGCCTTGCTAGCAATTAATGAAATAGAACAACCTTTCAAGAACAACTATACACACCTATTAAACTAGCAAAAATAAATTAAAATGGCAAAACCCAATACTGGCAGAACTACTGGTAAGTAGAAATAATGCTTATACATTGCTGGTGGCATCATAAATTGTAGAGGGATTCAAGCATTCAGAGGGAATAGGGGAATTGAACTAACGACCTGTAAGGTCCTTCCAACCCAGAGATTGGATCTTTCTAGAAAGCAGTCTGGCAATATGAAACAAGAGCTATAAAATAGTTCATGCTCTTTGACCTTGTAATCCCTCTTTGGAGATATTCCCAAGGGAAGAATCCAAAGGAAGGAGCATTTTTTTTTTTTTTACAAAGACATTCATAGCAGCACTATTTATAAGAGTGAAAAATTGGAAATAACTCAAATATCTAATAGGGAGGAGTGAGGTTAACCATGTTACATGGATATACAGACATTGAAATTGGTGAGAGCAGGATCTGTGTTGAAAAGGGAAGATATGTGTGAGGTGGAGAAGTACAACCAAAGAGTACGTACTCACTGATCACAGCTATGAAAAAATGTGTGCATATTCACTGAGAGCTCGGGAAACAATTGAGAGGGCTGGTCTGTGGTGAGGGGGGTGCCTATATTCCTGCAAAGTTGTTCAAGTGCATAATAAAAATTTAAAAACACATTTCTTTAAACTATATAAAAAGAGAACAAAGTGTCATCTGGTCAAGGTTCTATCAACAGGACAAGAATTAATCAACTTCAGAAATAATTTTCCTTTACGGAGCATCCAAATAAATCCTGATATTGAATCATCTTATCCTTGTAAGGATTTTTAGACAATTTCAGCTCTAATTTCCTACTTTGGGTTCAATGAAAAATTCTGTTTATCCCAAATAATATCATATCCCATGAATCCATAATTTAAAGTGTATTTCAGATTTCACTGGTGCACTTCAGTCCTGGTGATCACAACTTTCTTGTTTTAGTTCATCGATTCATGTCTGAATAAAAATGAGTGTGAACGACTTTATAAGATCTGTATAATTACCAGTGTAAATGAAAAACCAGCAGTAAAGAATTAGTCTCTCATTAAAAATGATTCTTTAACAAACAGTCGAAGCTTGGTGCAAGTTTCAATCATACAAAATCATGGTTGAGACTGATAGCAAAGGATTCCGTGCCATATTAACCCCTGTGGTTATTAATATAGGACACACAGGTAGTACTAAAAAGGGAATCCCATCTCCCCTTCTTTCTTCTCCTAGGCTTCCCAAATCCCGTCCCAACTAGATTGAGTAGCAGAAAAACTCTAATACTCAGGAGACAGAAAATAACTTCTCCCATCAAAGTCAAGCCAGAAGCTGACCTGAACCAACCACAGAGACCTGGGTGAACAGAGCACACATCTGTGTGTTGTGCTGGCGCGAGCACACAAAGCCCGAAGAAAGAAAACGGACAGAAGGCACCATGCCATCCTCCAGGCAACAAGGGGAGAATTTCACAGTTCGGTCATCAACAGTCTTTTCATCATTTTCTCTCTCTCCAGTTCCTGTCGGAGCGTCTCTGCACTGAAGAAGACAAAATAATGAGATTCCACTAAAAAAGGTCAAGAACAGTGTCACCTCCCTGTCTTCTTTCCTGACCTTGGTTCTTGACTTTCCCTTTCAGGCTCCTTAAGGACCCCCGACCTTTGCTAGCGTTACAACGACCTGAAATTGTCTAGCTGCCTACTGGGTCTCCCCCCAGACTGAGAGTTCCTCAAGGCACTGGTCCCCAGCAGACTGGCCATATATGTCATTCATCTCTGAAGCCCCAGAGCTAAGTGTAGGACCTGGTACCCAGCAGCCTCTCAGTAAAGGTCTTCTGAATGAGCGGGCAAGATGTCCGGGGGCTAGATTTCTTTAGGTCGTGCTGTCAATAGGTTTCAAATGCACTTTCTCCCAGAGTCCCCTCTCCCCCGTATTTTAATAAAAAAAATTGTATGAAATAAAATTGGCTGTTTTGAGGGTTGCCTCTGACTTCTTGGCCCTCAGGCCCCATTGCCTAACTATGGGATCTGTCTCCATTGTTTATGTGCACGCGCACACACGCATGCATGGACACACACACACACACACACACACACACATCTAAAGCACAAACCAAGTTTTTCAGTAATCTCATACAGGGTAGAAATCAGTTTCTTCTGTGGCCAACAAGTACAATCTGGCCCCAACCTCCAACTTCACGGGGGCTCTTGTCCTGTCATTCATCCCGCTCTGGCTACGCTGGCCCCCTTACCCTTCCTTAACCATTCCGGCCGTGCTCCATCTCAGAGGTCTTAGAACTGGCTGTTCCTCTGATGAGGATACCATTTCCCCAAATATCTGCACTTCCTGCTTTGGGTTTCTGCTTACAAGCCACCTCAATGAGGCCCGCCCTGCATGCCCCCTGCCCTTCTTGGTTTCATTTTCCTCCCTAGCTTGTCATCATCTCTCTCTCTCTCATCCTCTCTCCCTTCTCTCTCTCTCTCTCTCTCCCCCCGCCCACACACACACACATTCACACTCATTTATTTAATATCTGTCTCCTCTCCCCCGACACTAAATGGTAAACTCCGTAAAGGTAGGATTTCTGTTTTATTTATTGTACATCGCTAGGGCCTAGAATACTCTCTAGCCTTTGTAGACATTTCAATAAATATGTACAGAATAAATGAATGGAAAAATAAACAAATAGATGTCACAGACGCAATGAAACTAGAGCCCACGCCCACTTTCCCTGTCACCAGAGCCCCTACCGGTCCCTGCTGGTCTCACTCACCTGGCCGCCAGAGAGACAGGCTTCCGGGTGGTGTAGATGGTCTGCACTGTGGACATGGTCTCTGTCAAAGGCCTCAGGGTCACTGCTGGAATCAGTGGGGAAGACTGGCCAGGACAGCATGGTAATTTACTGTCTCTAAAGTCCGCCTGGAGAGGAAACAGAAAAGAGGAAATCAATCTCAATTTGGGTTCCATTTTCACACTGTCAGAGACTCCCTAAGCCTTTCCATGCAGTTCCTGTTATTTTTTTAATAATAGCTAAAATCAATTACCACTTATTAAATGATTTTATTTTGTGCCAGGCACTATGCGAAGCACTTTACATGTATTACCTCTTGACAATCCTTAAGGTAGAGGTCATATTTCCTCGCGTTTGACACCATCCATTGTTAGATCCACCATTTTTGCATGTGCCACAGAGAAAGAAAAATGTGGCCATTCAAACCTTGTCACACCCACTCATGTAATGAATGTTCTGATTTCAGAGATTTATTTTTTTTAATTTTTTGAAAGATTTTATTTATTTATTTATTTGACAGAGAGAAAGAGAGAGCACAAGTAGGCAGAGGGAGAGAGAGAAGCAGGCTCCCCACTGAGCAGGGAGCCAGATCCCAGGACCCTGGGATCACGACCTGAGCCGAAAGGCAGATGCTTAACTGACTGAGCCACCCAGGCGCCTCTGATTTCAGAGATTTAAAAGGTGAAAAAAATGCATATCTTAGAACTGATTTTATGAAAAAGAAAAGGTTCAGAGAGGTTAAGTAATTTTACCAAGGTCACACAGTAAGTATTAAGAACTAGTATTTAGGACCAGTATTAACAGACCCCGTAATTGGTGTTTTTCACCACTATCTCAGTGCTTCCCAAAGTATGGTCCCCAGGCTGGCGGCATCTGTATTATCTTGAAACTTGGTAAAATTGCTGCCCTTGAGATACTCTTGCCCAGTTCTTAAAAGTCCCAGTGTGGTTTCTGACACTGGCTTCCTGCTCCATCTTGGCCCCCAGCTTTTCAGGAAGGCTTCCCTGGGTGTCTCGTAGCACTGCCAAGCCTGGGCAGGAGGCCAGAGTGCCCGCCATGGGTCAGCTGAGGGAAGGGGAGCTGTGCCCAGTGAAACCGCAGGGCCAGGATGAGTGCCCCGGCCCAGCCCCTGTGTCTCTGCCCTCTGGTTCTTCCAAGGCAGGTGCCGGAAGCAGCTCATGACCTTAGAAATGTATTATTCTAGGAACCTGTTTTTGCCTCTGCCTGGACTGCTGGACACCTTCCTACCTCTGCTCAACCTCTGAAGGCTGCACCAGCCACTGCTTCCTCCCTCTCTGTCCACGTGGCTAGAGCCGCCTCAGGCAGTACCATCACCCAGCTCGCCAGACGGCACTTTTGGTTACCCTAGGCCTCCCAGAGCCCACCTCACTCAGTTCTAGGGACTACAAACTCTGATCCCTGGGAAGAGGAGAGGGTGAGGCAAAGGAAGAGGTGATCCCAGACTCCCCACTTTGCTCCCTGCAGCCACTCATCCAGCGAGTTCTGCAGAAGCTTTCAATGAAAGGAAAGACTTGCAGCTGAAAAGAAGCCTGAACAGCATCAAACGCGCCCATTTTGCAGATGAGGAAAGTACAGCATTTAAATGTTTAAGAATATGTCGACATTTTGCAGAGCTTTAATCAGCGGTCCCGTGACACAAAGGGAGGTGGGGACGTGAAGTGGGTTGTCATGACTCCCTGCTCTCATTGATCACACCCCTCTGCCTTGCCGGCCCTCGAGAAACAGCCACCACACTTGACACTTGCGGGACATTCTGCGGTTGGTAAAGTTCTGCCAACTCCTTGAGCCCTTTTGATCCTCGCCTTCACCGGATACAAGGAAGATACTCATATTACCGTTCCCACTCAAATAAGAGGAGACGGGTGCCAGGACTGGCAAAGCGACTACCTAAGATCACACCATCATCAAGATGTACACCGAACCCCAAAGTGGAGACCGGAACTCAAACAAATACATGCACACACATGTTCACGGCAGCACTATTCACAACAGCCAGAAGGTAGAAACAACCCAAATACCCCCCAGGGAATGAATGGATCAACAAATTGGGGTATACATATGCAATGGAACATTATGCCACCGTAGAAAGAACGAAATACTGGTACACCCTACCAGACACACGAGCCTCAAAAGCATGAGGCCCCGTGATAGAAGCCAGGCACAAAGGTCATGTAGTCTACGATTCCATTTATCTGAAATAGCCACACTAGGGAAATCCACAGAGACAGAAAGCAGATCGGCGGGAGCCAGGGGCTGGCGGGAGGGGGGAAATGGGAGCGATTGCTTCATGGGAACGAGATTTCCTTTGGGGATGAGAAAAATGCTTCGGAGCTAGAGGGAGTAGTTGTGTGACATTAAATGTACTAAATGTCACTTCAGAGCAGAGTTCACCTGATTAAAAGAAGCTGTCGGGGCACCTGGGTGGCTCAGAGGGTGGAGGGTTCGACTCTTCATGATGACTCGGGTCACGATCTCGGGGCTCCTGGGAGCGAGCCCTGTGTCGGGCTCCAGGTTCAGTGCAGAGTCTGCTTGAGAGTCTCCCTCCCCCACCTCTTGCTCTCACTTTCTCTCAAAATCAATCAATCTTTTTTTAAAGATTTTATTTATTTGAGAGAGAGCGAGCCACACAAGAAGGGGTGGGAGGGAAGAGGGAGAGGAAGAAGCAGGTTTTCCACTGAGCAGGGAGACTGATGTGGGGCTAGATCCCAGGACCCTGGGATCATGACCTGAGCTGGAGGCAGATGCCAAACTGACTGAGCCACCCAGGCACCCCTCAAAATAAATAAATATATATTTTTTAAGATTTTATTTATTTGACAGAAGGAGAGAGCACAAGCAGGGGAAGTGGTAGGCAGAGGGAGAGGGAGAAGCAGGCTCCCTGAAGAGCAGGGAGCCTGACGTGGGATTGGATCCCAGGACCCTGGGATCATGACCTGAGCCGAAGGCAGATGCTTAACCGACTAAGCCACCCAGGTGCCCCAAAATAAATAAATCTTAAAAAAAGAAAAAAGAAAAAAAAAGCTGCTGACATTGCCGTCTAGCATGCCACAGAAAAGCATGCGGCACGGGAACAACATTTTAAAACACAGACCTGTTTTCTGAATCTACTTACGGTGAACTGTGGCCCTGAATTGAAAGCATCAGGAAATGGGGTCACTGTATCAGCCGGGAAAGTTTTTATCTTCAAAAAAGAGAGAGACGAGAGGGTTACTTACATGAAAACAAAGTTTTGAAATTTTTGGTAGTGCACTTTTAAAACCGAACTGAAAGTTTCAGGGGAACACGCGCAGAGCCCTCATTGTTTGTATAGGGAAACAGAAGGTCCCTGAGGACTCTTGGCCAGTGGTCATATCTGCACCAATCCTTGTGTTGTAGGGCCGGGACCCAGCAGGCTGGGTGACAGGCTGCGGTCCCATGTTTGTAGGGCACCCCATGCTTGCCTCGCCCTGGAACACCTTTCCCTGGAGGCTGTGTGGGCCTCCTAGGCATGCCGGGCCCTATGTATGGCCTGATCCATTCAAGGCCATGGTCAGGGTGTGTAATGAGGCAGCCAGAGCTGCCTGGGTGGCTGCTGCCCGCTTCCCCATGGCTGTGGGGAAAGGACTAGAGGCTGCTGACAGGCCACATCCTGGGACACAGTCTGTGACGGTGGACACAGTACCAGGAGGCTTGCACTGATTAGGCCAGAAAGTATTTCCTGTCTATTCCCTTTAGTTATTGGACTCCCTGTAAATCGTGGGCCACAGAAGACGACCTTGGGGAAGCCCCCGTAAGCATGTGAGAATCCTGCCACTGCGGCCTTGGGGATATAAGGCACCATGATCAGACGGCCCAGTGCTAGGGGCGGCTACTGCACAGGGCTGGTCTGAAGCGGGGGGGGGGGGGGGGGTGTGTGCACTGGCCTGATCAGGTCGTGGTGGGGAGCCGAAAAGAGCCTTTGCTTCCATTTCTTTCTCTTTGGTTATTTTGTCTTTGGCCTCCCGGAGGCCTTGAGAAATGTGGAGTATGCTTATTTCTTTATACCAGCCTAGAGGACCGCCAGCAGCTCCAGGGGCCCAACAACTCTGGTACTAGCTTTGCCTGCGGCCCTCAGGGCACAGAAACTGCGCGCCCACCTTCTGGGGAATGCGCACTCTGCCACCTGTCACCAGAGGGCTGCAGCCTGGACACTGAGGCCACCGCTGCCCGTGGGCAGCTGCTCTCGTCTCTCCGCGGGGCTTGTCTGTGGACCCTGGAGTAGTTATTTGATGCTCTTGAGTCACTCTAGTGGGGGTTAAGGTAGGGGTGAGCAAGAGCACATCTGAACAGACCCAAATCTGCCGAGGCTTTTCTGAATGGGTGGAGTAGTTCTCAGCCAATCTGAGAATGACCGTGTCTCTGCGATGTGCACGGAGATGCCCAGTCCACGCCTGCTCCCCTGCCCCAAATTCTCTCTGGCCTCTTCAAACATCTCAAAATTCCCAGAACGGGCCCCCAAGTGCCTTAAGACTCAGGTGCCAGGTCAGATTGCTGATAGTGGCTGCCTGCAACACAGTGAGAGGACCCAGGGGAAGCCCGTGGTGCCTTCTCCGCCCATGGCCTGGTGGTTCGGCGTGTGCGCCGAGACCAAGAGCAAAGTGAAAGGTCACAATCAGATAAGACTCTCAGACCATCGTGAGGTAAAAGGGAACAGAGGTTTATTACTGCTATTAAAGACATGTGAACATCGGCAGCTTCCATGAATTATACTGTGTCTTTTCTAAATAAGACAAAAATCTACCCCAACAGTTACACTCTGTGCTGCTCGGCTGTGGCAAGGCGTAGTCACTCTTCCGTTGCTGCTGTCACTTGGTATAACCACTTTAGAAAGGGAGCAGAGCCAAAGTCACAATATTGAAACCAGCAGGGTCTAGCCTAAGAAAATAAAATACCTGACACAAAAGCTATCTGTGTTCCCTCGCATAGTGACACGCTGGGAACCAAGCCTGCATCCTGCCGGAAGAGTGGGTTAGGTAAATGGGAGGCCACGCACTGGATGGAAGGTAAACAGTCACATACGTTGTAGTAACAAGAACAAGATAGAAACAATCGAACACTCAGTGGAAAGAGAAAAACAGGAGATGATATGGATACTATGATTTCACTTCGTAAAATTATGAATGAATACAAATAAATATTAGACGGACACATGCAAAAATGAAAAAAATTGTGCTAGGTTGGGACTACAGGTGATTCTTTTCAGGCTGTTATGTAACACTCATCCTGTTATCTTGAAACATAGCAGGAAAAGACAAGTGAAAAAAGTTTTTATTTTCAATAGAAATGCAACTAAGATTTTCTTTTTCCTTTCTGGGAAAAGCATCTATGCTCATCCAAGCTTTAGGAGAACAAACTCTTCCTGGTTCTTGAGATCTAGAGACACAGAGCAGGACAGCAGCCTGTGCGACCTCATTTGGCCAAACTACATATCCGTCCTGGAGACAGAGCACCTGTGAGCCAGGCCCTCGCAGAAGGTCACGCACACCAGCGGGGTGGCCACCTGGTGGCCCCTGCCCGCCTCACCTCTCCTGGCCAGGCCCCTCTCCCTGCCAGGGTACCTACCAGCCTCGTTTTGATTGGAGGGTGCATGCAAACTCCAGTGGTCTCTTCCTTCATGGGGGGAGAGAGTGGAGGAGAACAGCGAGAGTGGGCACAGTGGGGGGCGCTGGCGGGCTCTGCCTGCTCACGAGGAGAGGAGAGAAGGGGAGGAGGCAGAGGAGAGAGGGGGAGGAGGCAGAGGAGAGAAGGGAAGGGAGGAGAGAAAGATAGCACAGTGCAAGAAGGATCTGTCAACTCCAGCCTGCTCTGGAGCCAGCCTCGCCCCAGCCTGCTTCTAGCCTTCGGCCAGCTGGCTTCTAGGCCCCCCTCCTCCCTCCTCTCCCCACCTTCTCTCCTCCTCTCTGGCTCTCATCTGTCTTCTCACTATCTGAGCAGAACAACCCATCGAAACCCCATTCTCGGGGTTGGCAGGCAGGGGCCATCTCTGGACCGACTGCGCGGGCCTGACAGCAGCTTCCGGGGCCACGCCAGAAAGAGAGCCGTGATGAATGAGTGACGCTAGCCACGGGGGCAATGTGAGGAGAGGCCACACGCTTGAGCGTGCTGGCCGTCCACGCCTAGTGGCCTCCTGCCCTCTGCTAATAAGGGCTCCCATCAGGGTGTACAGGTCAGCAGATGTCCGAAAGAGTGCTCCAGGAAAGACATCTCTCAGCAAGGAGGAACATGGGCTTACGGATTTACTCTGCATGGCTTTCTGTTATCTGTGTTCAGAAAACATACTGGCCCTGCTTCCCCCCCCCCCAACCCATCCCCCTGGCCCAGGCCGTGACACCTTGGGTCGCCGCCAAGGTACCCTGTTGCTGTAGCTGGAAGATATCAAGCATTGTGAGAAAATGCCACATCGCTCGGGGTGCTGGGTTCCCCACCCCGGCCCTAAAGAGTGCCATGCACCAGCAGAGGTCCAGCAGCTTGTCCTGGTGAGGATGAGGATGGTGGAGAGAGGAGGCTCTGAGGCTAGGAGAGGGGGCCACTGACAGGATTAGTGTGGGTTGCCAGGAGGAACCATTCACTCCAGACAGTAAATACACACATCTTTTTTAGTTCAAGAGAGCTTCCTTAACTAGTCGGTAACATCCTGCCGTAATGAAGGAAGCAGAGCCTCAGGGCAAGTTTCACTACAACACTAGCGAGACCATTCAGCAGTCTTTTCTGACTCCAAACTGATCTGACGCTGACCTCTTTACCATTATGGGGTCCTGGACCATTTCCAAAGGGCTTTTACCGCCAGAATCTCCAACAGTCTTGGCGACCACCTTGCTTTACTACTCAGATTTGGAGATGCTGAAAAATGGCCTCTGCAAAGTCTAAATCCATGGTTCTCGACCCTCGTGTCAACTGGTTCTGCATCCATTCTTCAGAAACTTCAAGTCCGCATGCACCACCTGCCGTCCCGTTTTAGCAGCCTACTGAGAATCCCTCTACTGCTCTCTCCTGTCCTCGGGGCGAATCCTACCCTCCACGAGATGGCATTCGAGACCTGACTGAAGTGGGCTCCAGCCTGCTCCCCCACCCCCTCACTTCTCAGCACTGCCCCAGGCAGAACCAACCACACCAGGGACCCCAGGCCACAGGGCCTTAGCCTCTGCAGATAAGCTGGCACTCCTGTGTGCTTTCTGAAGAAAATAAAAGCTGGCGTAAATGACTCAACAAATATGGACATACTGCCTAGATGCCAAAATGGGCACCAGCCACTAGTGTCTTAGCTGAAGGTTATGGCGAATGACTTAAGGCTTTGCCTAGCATTGGACTTCTACGGTAAAGAAAGGTCGATCCATCCCACAGCATTTATGACCCTTCTAAACATGCATCTGTTAGTAAATGACAGGAAATAAGATAACACGTGTAATTGGATACTATTTTGAAATACCATTTTATTTTTTTCTCCTGGCATTTCCTCTCCTCCTTGGCTTCTTTCCACATTCAGGCAGCTAGGTTCTTCTAAGCTACTTGGCTTTTGAGGTTTAAAATCTGACTCCTTGGAGAAGAGAAAGATTTTTGGCATAGACAAATGAAGATAGAAATGTGAAAGCTTCTTCGTCATCCAGATAAGAAAAGAGGTTGCCAGTTTGAAGGCTGGAGAGAAAAGTCAGAGGCAAAGTGAGGAGGGGTAGACATTAGGAAGTACTGAGCAGAGGGGCCTGTGCCCTGCCTCCCGGGGCTGAGGCTAGGGCACAGGGATTAAAGAGCAGAGCGGGACTAGTGTCCCTCTGCTCAGCTAGAGCTGGGAAGGCAGAGGCCCCCGGGCAGAAAGAATGGCTGCGTGGCATGTCCAGCAGATTGAGATCCTTATCCCAGCAGGACAGTGACTTCCACCCACCCAAAAGGGGCATGAGGGAAGCAGGGAGTGCCCCAGATGTACCAGCAAACAGATGACATCACAAACTAAAGAGACTTCCCTCCATCTTCCTGTGCCCTGGAGAAGATGGGTGAATCCCCAGGAAGATGGAAGAGGCACCCTGATTTCACTTGGGATCAAGCTTCAGCCCTCCTGATAGAACAAGGCTCAAAAATAAAAACTAAGTTATTGAGATAGATGGAAAACCAGTTCTTCTGACAGCCAAGCCAGGCCTGTTTTTTACCCTACACAACCCTGGTCTGGCCAGGCCAGTCCAGTCTCCTCCCTGGCACATGAACTCTAGACTAATAGTCTCTGGCCCAGAGCAGACCTGGGTCCTAAGCGCTTCTGCTTTGCAGCTAGGTGAGTAGTTCCTGCAGCACGGGGATCGGGGATTGGGGATCGGGGATCGCGGAGGGACAAGCCCTAAAAAGAAAGCATCAGGAACACAGAAGACATAGGTGTTTGTGGGGTATGTCACCTGGGGAGGGAAGCTGCCGCCACAGACCTGGAGTGGGGGACTTGACTGATATGTCAATGTCCCCTCCCTCCAGTCTGTTAACATCAGCACCCCCGTGTGGGAGCCCACACTCTCCTTCCAAAAGAGAATACCAAAGGGACAGTGGTGCGGTCTTCACTCACTTGCCTTCTTCCCTCCCCACCCTCGCGCCCCATCCTGGCCAGAAACTCCAGTCTGATTGGCAGGTCTGTGATGCGGATTCCAACCTGGGAAGCCACAAGCTCCCCAGGCTGTAGCGATTCTATTGCCAAATTGAGCTACATAATAAAAGAGTTGGGGATGGGAGAAGAAAAGATATGGAAAAAGGAGGAAAAAGTGTTGCAAGAGTGACACTGGAAAGATGTTTTTTTGGAGAGTTTGAGGATGAAAATCCTTGGAGTCGTGCAGGGTGCAAGAGAATTAAGAAGGAAGCAAAATGAGATTTGAGAAGTGTTACCAGGGAGGTGGTAATTTTGAATGCTTTTTGAGAGATGCCAGTTAAAGACAGAAACGCTATTATTCTCAGTTGTTTGGACTCTGCTTCTTTGAAAACCACTCCACACAGAGACTGGATCATCAGGGCTGGAGTCGTAAGGGTTAAACTAGCACCGATAAGGCCTTGGTAGAACGCTGTTGAATGAAGGCAAGAGAATCTGGTCCCAGCCCTCTCTCTGTGGTCCTTCTAGCTCTGGCCCAAGGAACCGCGGTGGTGCTGTGGCTTTAGGAGTCTCATCTAGTCCCAGACCCTAAATCCAGTCTCTCCTCCACTGTCCTCGGGGGCAGAGACACCGCACCCCACTCTCTTCCCGACAAGAACAGAGAGGACCACTGCTTCTATTTCTATGATGCTGGGCGGAGCAGATGGAGGAAATGGAGGGAAGAGGACCAGACAGGAGAAGCAGGCTGCTGGAGTTCCCCTTCCTCTCGAGGACCCTTCGGCGCTGGTGGAGACAGGACTTGAGTGAAATTTTGGTCCAAGCCAGTGATGCCAAGAAAGGCCCAAATGGAGTGGGCTGTCATCAAAATACCAGCCCTCCAGCATACCTTCTGTGCGAACATGCGGCCTGGACACGCACTCACACCTCAAACCCACACAAGCGAGACAAAGGATGCTTCACCCTGAGAACACGTATTCACTGCAGACTTCCGGTCAGGAGACCTCTGGGTCCCTGGCAGATGCTGCTCCCTTTCTAATCTCAGACCATTACGTTCAAAGAAAAGATAAAGATGGGGCAATGAAATCTACCAGCTGGACCTGCAACACGATGGTTTTTAAGGGAATCCTATCACTCCTGTCAGAGCCATGAAATATTTTTTTGGCAAACTAACCCGAGTTTCTCAGATCTGCCAGAACCTTTAATAAATACGCAGTATTTTGCTCATGCCGTACCCTCCGTAGAATGCTTTGGTCCGTTTGCTCCACCTGGCAAACTCCTACCCATACTTCAAAACCCTAGTACTATGAAGCCTTCTTTTTCTCAGTGGCCCCAGACAGGGTTAGGCACTGGGTCTCACAACAGTAACAGTTTCTGTAGACTCTCAAATGGCATTAATGGCAACATGCTTCAGCAGTCTGGAAGTTTCTCAAGAGCCTAACTCAGAGACAGATCTTCTCCCACTGGCTTCTATTCCTGCCTGGCATGTTTTCTTCAACGTGGGCCTAGGAACTTAGCTTTCTCCCCTTTCTGCCTTCATAGGCCCTCAGGTTGTGACCTAGAGGTTCTCAGGTCCCTTTGGGGTTTGCTGCCCTCCAGCTAGATTGATGCCCTCAGACTGCGGCCCTGGCTTCCAGCCCCCACGCGTGGCCCTCCTCGGGTGTAAGGCCTCAGCTGGGATACTCAGTTGGGATACTGATGGAGCGCCAGGCCCAGGCTGCTTAACTTGCTGTCTCGTCCTCCACATCCCTTGTTCTGCTTTCTCAGTCTGGGGAGTGTGTTAAACACAGCCCTCCTTCCAGGCATTGCTCTGCTTCAAAGCGTCAAGTTTCTGAAATCCAGATGCCAGATTCAGCCCAATCTGATGATGCAAAGGGCACCAGAGAAGGAGCGAGAACACTTGGGCTTGGAATAGCTCGGTCCCTGTGTGGTTACCCCACTTTGTGACTCAGCTTCCTCATCTGAGCAAAAGGATGGCGAGGGGATGAGGGAAGGCCCTGCTTCTGGTTTACCCTGTCTTGGCAATTTGTCTAAGAAGAAGGCCGTCAATAACTTGGCTGCATTTTCTCCAACATGGGAAGAGAGTAACTCTGAAGGTTCCTGGAGTAAGCTGTCTCACCCACTGTCAGTTCTCTGCTGTTACCCAAACATGCTGACTTGAAGCTCTCAGACTGTCCCAACGCCCCAGAGGAGAAGCACAACTGTATAAATTACAAATGATTGCCTTGTGCCAGCTGGAGCAGGGACAGTGATCATTCCTAAAGCCCAGACAGTATTTTGCCTCATTCGTCCCCTCTTGAAAAAGCCTTCTGGAAACCCTCCTATCCACCACCTGCTCCTCCAGGAGCCAGGCCTGAATGACTCCCACTTGGGGCTTCTCCCCGAGCATCTTCTGCACGGCTGTCCTGTCGTGCCCGCCCTTTATCCACCCGACTCCCCTCCAGCCTCTAGCTGCCTTGCCCACTGCCAGAGCCTCACACACAGCCAGGTGTGTACTGAGCTCTCAGGAGGGAGGTTTTGACTTGGTTCACATTTTGAGTCACGCTCCACACTTGTGGACCCTGATTTACGCTCAGGTACACTTGGGTATCAGGCTGAGCCCAGCCCAAGGCACATCCAAGTTTGCCTGTGTCATCTGATACTGTTCATAATATCTCACACACATTTATGGTGCTTTTGTATTCTTCAAGGGTTCTCTCTGTCTCATGAGATCATTCGAACACTCTGGGGCAGACATGGTGAACAATGGCATCTTTTATCCCCTGATAAGGCTCCTAAGGAGGGGAGCAGAGATTGGAGCCAAGTCTGGCTTGCATGACTCCCGGTCCAGCGCTCTCTCCACTGAAAGGGTTTCTCACCTACAGGAGTCCCATGAGGGACATCCTAAGGGGAGACCTATATGCAGAGGATGGAGGATGACAGGGGGGCACGAGGGGCCTGGGAAGCTGGGGTGAGGCCTTGAGCCAGTACTTCAGACCAGAGCACATTGCTGGAAGCGGCAGCAAAAGATGCCCCATGGGTGGGCATGCGGGGAGCAGCCCAGGAAGCCGAGAAGCCAAGACCCAAGCACCAAGGAGCCCTACAGGCTTGGGAAGCAGCATACAGGCGGGGTGGGACCCCTGCGGCCACCCTCAGGGGAAAGGGAGCACCACCTCCCTGGAGGGCTTTTGGAGGGAAAGGGACCCAGGTGCCTGAACCCCCAGAGAAGGCTGATCCCTGAGCCTCCAGGCTGTGAGCAGGACAAGAGGAAGAGCCTTCCCGACAGCAATGCCCACCTCTGTGCATCCGTCCCACTGCCAAGGTGTTTCTATGGTCTGTGGCTTTTCTGGTTTTAGCAAAATGGGAAGATTACCAGAGGGGTAGCTTCTGTGAAGTCCATCAGGAGATCGCCTGGCTCCAGGGTAAAGGCACCTCCTCGGTCAGAGGGACTCTAGGAAGGCACATAAGAAGATTGCTGGTTAGTGCTGGCTCTGGACGGTTAGGGGAATGTCACCGGAAAACACGGAGTTTCCTCCCTCCCCCCTCCCTCCCTTCCACCGCTGAGCCCATGACCCTGCCAGTCCCCCATATGGTTCACTTGCCCAGCAGTGTGCAAATTATAGAAGCCAAACCCCAAATGTCTTCTGAAACCTTAACGGGCAGAAAGAGTGTGTAGGCTAGAGAGCTGCCTTTTTAAAAGGTGCAAACAACTTCCTTTAAGTGCTTTGAGTGCTCTTGGACTGGTCTTTGGTGGGGGGAAATGCTTCAAAGAGTCCTTTGAATATATAGAGAGCAAAGCTTCCATCCTGGATCAAGAGGGTCAAGGCCTTAAGGAGCTAAACTCATGAGCACAGGGGGCGCCTGGCTGGCTCAGCTGGTAGAGCGCGCAATCCTTGATCTCAGGGTCATGAGTTTAAGCCCTACGTGTGGCATGGAGTTTACTCAAAAAAAAAAAAAAATTTTTTTTTAATGTCATCTGCTTAATAATGAGGAAGATCTTCATGGTGGGAGGAGGTATCTCTGAAAACCATGTTCAGCTTTGGGGAAAACATTTTTTTCCCCTCCTGCCCTGGAGTCTTAGCAGCATGGAAGGCCAAGAGGCCCTTTATGGGAAAAAAAATAAGCCCCATCAACTTGGCACGAAAAGGGCCCTAAGGAGAGAGATGGCCAGGAGAGGGAGCCCTGTGGCCTCTGGTAGGATGCCACCCACATCCCCACTGAACTCTCCTTTGTTTCATAATTTTTTTTTTTTTTTTGCTTGGTTTTAACCATGGTGGAGAACAGGTGCTAGGAACCTGTGTCCACACTCAGAACAAAGCAGTATGAGGGACTCTGCACAAGGCAGGGGAACCCCGGTTGAGATACCAGGAGGTGATTGACCCAAAAGCAGGGAGCCTCAGTCTGAGGGGTCCCTGGCCTGAGCAGGGTCTCCTGTTGAGGACCACATAGGGATTCCCAAAGATCCTGGGAAGGGAGCTGGTAAATGCCTGGCCATGGTCAAGCAGGATGTGGCCTGGGCCATTCCATTGTTACCTAGAGGCTACCGGGAATCACGACATGTTTGGCCAGATGTCCCCTCTACTGGATCTGATGCTGGCCCATAGGCTGGGCAGGAAAGCACACCTTATTCCTATTTTTAGGCCAAGGAAGCAGGCTTGTAGGAACAAGGCCTATGGAGTAACTGCTTGTTTCAAGCAGCCGTAAGGCATGTGGAGGGACTGGCTGGGAGCAGAGTCTGGGGTCTGGTTTTGCCTTCGGGACTCCTACCCCACACCACCACCATTTCTCAGTGGGGTCCACAGACCAGGCAGCCTTTGACTGGATGTCTACTGGTAGAGTAATAGGTTTGAATGCATTTGGACCACTCACGGTGTAGAATGATCACAGCTAAGGGTCACTCAGAGAAAACCAAGAGAAATGTCTTGAGTAAGGCCTTTATCACAGCCCATTTGCATAGCTAGCAACGTCCTGAAATTGCAAACTGATAAAATAATATTCCCCACTTTCAAACTATTCATACGGGCCATCCAATATAAGGCACGGGATGGGGACAGTTCTATGTTTTTACTCTTCCAAATTTTCCATTATGGGGCGAAAACATGTCTTGTTTTCTATACTTACAGTGTACTATAGATTACGTAGGGATGATATTCTAAAACCAAATTGCCCTCAAAAATCTCTTCCATTTCTCTTAAAGTACGGTGCACGAGGGCTTTATTATACCATTGCATCTCATAAACAGGTCATCTTTCGGGGAGAGTTACAGAAAAACCCTGCCCTGGTGTCTGTTTCCCTTGCTTTAGGAGCGCACGGCTGAGTTTAAACGCGCGAGAGGCTGTGCACTGAATTTCTGCTGCGTTCCTAGCGAGTGCAGCCACTCTTCGGGGCTTTCCCCCATACCTTGGCCCCTGGGGACAGCTGGCCCTTGCCTTCTGAGGTCTGAGGCGAGCTGAGTTTGTGGCCCTTGGGGGACACCAGCGGCACGGAGACTTGCGAGGTGGCCGTGGCGGGGTTTGCGGCTGCGGCGGTGGGCGCTCCTACGGCCTCGGCCAGATCAGGGGGGAGGTCATCTTCATCACTGCGGTTACTACAAGCAAATGAAGCTCTGCTCATTACAGCAATAAACAGGCTGTGGGGAGGGGAGGGAGGGCCGGGGGGGGGGGAGCTCCCCAGACAGATGTCTGCCAGATGCCCAGCTTCCAGGACCCAATGCAGTGACATTTTTGCCAAAGCCAATTTGGGCTAGATGTTCTGTCATTTGCCAAGGGATTTAAAAAATCGTTTTCTTTATCATGGAAAGGTATACATAACATTTATCGTTTTCTCCGTTGGTCAGTGTACAGTTCAGTGACGTTCGACACATTCACGATGTTGTATACCCATCCTCACTGTCTACAGCCAAAATGTTTTCATCACCCCCAACAGCAACTCTGTCTCCACTGAACAATAAATCCCAATGCCCTCTCCCTGTGGCCCCTGGTAACAGCTGTTCCGCTTTCTGTCTGGATGAATTTGACTAGTCTAGGTATCTCACATGAGTGGAATCATACAATATATGTCCTTCTATATCTGGTTTATTTCACTTACCGTAATGTTTCCAAGGTCTGTCCATGTGGTATCATATGTCAACATTTCATTTCTTTTTAGGGCTAGACAATATTCCATTGAATCGATAGACTATATTTTGCTTATCCATGCACCTGTTGATGTACTAATGTGTTTGAGACCCTGCTTTCATTTCTTTTGGTTTGGAATTCCACTGGAGGTGGGATTGCTGGGTCACATGGCAGTCCTATGTTTAATTTTTTGAGATGCCACGAAGCCAAGGGAGTGGCTTCCCTTAGGAGGGTAAATCCAAGCCATTTAATAACCAACTGCCCTGAGTGAAAAGCATAATGGCGCCTTTCGTGGCCTAACAGCAACTTTCCTTTGGTGTGATAAACTAGCTACAGGGAGGAGCTGGGCACATGCATTTGGGGGCCTCGTAGCTCTGGTCTTAGAACCTCTCTGGTGGAATTGGATGATGCAGGCAGAAAAGTACACTAGACAGGAAGTCACCACGATGGAGAAGTCCAGGTTGGCATTCTAGGTTTGTTTACAGGGCTTGGATTTGTGGGGAAGCAAAGTATGTCAAGGCACAGTGACACAGGACAGAGCAGCGCCATCAATCGCCCATTCTTCATATGGACAGTATCTTCTCAAACTTGCAGAAATTAAGACAAGTCCCCGATCCCCTAATGACAACCAGATTGCCACCTGTGCAGGACAGGGTGAACCCTGTAGGCCTGGGGAGCTCTAACTCGGCACGTGCCAAAGGAACCACTGGCCGCTGACGAGCTTCCGGGAGAACCTCTGGGCCCTGGGAATATCCTGCCTGATAAGGGTGTCACTGCATACCTGACCTTGGGCCATACCACAGAGTCTATGCTAGCAATGTGACTTATAGCGAAGACCTGCTTTTGCATGCCTAGAGCTTAGGGCCACACTATATCAGTTTGACCTTGGGGTTGGGAGGCGGTTATTGGAGACTGGGTAGTGGTTCCAGGACGATGTGACTGACCCCCAATAATAACCCTCGGTGCTAGGGCTCAGGTGAGTTTCCCTGCTTGGCACGACTTCACATATGTTGTCACGTGTTTTTGTGGCTGGAAGAATGAAACACGGACCACGTGACTCCTCTAGGACAAAACAAGCAGAAGCTTGTGCCCGGTCTTCTTAAACTCCACTCTGTGTGCCTTTTCCTTCGCTGATTTGTCTGGATCTTTCCCCTGGAATAAGCCATAACCGTGAAGAAAACAGCTTTTCTGAGTTTTGCGAGTCCTTCTAGTGAATCATCAAACTCAAGGGTAGTCTTAGGGACCCTGATACCCTTCTCCTAAAGGACTTCCATGGGGAACTCCTAGAGCTACCCCCGCACCGGAGTTATGTTTTAGAAGGGATGGCTGAGCAATGGTGTAGATAAAAGGTCCATGGCCAGGGAGCACCAGCGTGGCCTGAGCAGGGTCCCTCACAGGGGCCTCCTCATGGCCGTGGCCTCGTGGGAAACGTGGCCACGGTACACAAACTGAGGTGAGACTGAGACTCACAGTGGAGGATCCCGGGAGATTTCAGATCCTTCTGTATATGGAGAAGCCCCAAGAGAAGGATTTAGGACTTATTCTTAATAAGGGGACAGGTAAGGTTGGAATAAATAAGTGGGGAAACTAGTGAGACGCCACATATGTGGATCCACGCTGATGAAGTTAATCAGCTCAGTAACACAGGCATTAGCCCATTTAATTTTTACAACAGCCCTGCGGCATTACGATCTCCACTTTTCAGAGAAGCAGACGTTATTCGGTGGCAATTGTGACATGACTTGCTCAAGGTCACATAGCTAGTTAAGTGGAAGAGTGGGGTTAAAATTCTTTTCTGCCTCATTAAAAAAGAAAATTATAACCTTAAAAGCATAGTTATTTAGTTTAACATTATAGGCCATTAAAAAAAAAAAAAAAGCTTAGCTCATCTTCCACAGCAGGAAGCCAACTGACACTGCCTAAAATTGAAAAAGACTCCAAATTCTTGATGGTTTTTATAACCTTTTGTCCTAACTTAGATTTTATGGCAAAGAGATAATCTGCTTAACTACATTGCGTCTTTCAATTCAACCTCCGTTTCTGAGGTAAATTCATGTTAAATTCATGAAACATCATTTAGTAAGTACAATTTTATGTACAGCTGGATTCTTCTCTTTGAAATGATTTCTTTCCATTTTAACAATATGTGAAAAATGTCTACAGCAATAGTCATTCAATGTGAACATAGGTTATTTTTGATGGCATGATTCTAGAGAATTGGTTATCATTCCTCCTCCGACTTAGAATATTTTTCTCTTTAGAATAGTTTTAGGCTTTTATACGATGTTTAAATAAATAGTAAAGTTACATTTCTAGAAGAAATACAGCAGCTCATCGTTGCCTAAACACACTGGCTGGTATCAATAGAGGACACTCTTTCCTGCCTCCAATTCTACATTGAGTTCTGCTTCTTTCTCTTCTCTGCACACAGCAGCCACACCTTTCTTCCCTATGTCATTACTTCCAGGACAGAACATGGCTGAGATTTTTTTTTTTTTTAAAGATTTTATTTATTTATGTGACAGAGAGACAGCCAGTGAGAGAGGGAACACAGCAAGCGAGTGAGAGAGGAAGAAGCAGACTCCCAGCAGAGGAGCCCGATGTGGGACTTGATCCCGGAACGCCGGGATCACGCCCTGAGCCGAAGGCAGACGCTTTAACGACTGCGCTACCCAGGCGCCCTAAGATTTTTATGTATATCCTTAAAAGCATCGATTTGAAAACGCACTCAGAGCACTTGAACATCGTGATGTGGGGAACCCTAAAATCCAAATCCACATCAGGCTGGCCTAGGAACCCTGAATACCCTAACAGCCAGAAGGACTCTGTGTGTGTGTGTGTGTGTGTGTGTGTGTGTGTGTATTTCAAAAACAGTAACGCAGAAATATTTTTTTAAAAGGGAAATCTGTTTTTTTTCCATCTGTATTCCTTGACACTGTGTTTATTAACTTATCAATATCTATGACTGGAAGAGATGAGAAAATAAGTGGTGACTGGTGTCAAAGATTTAAGAACTATTTTTACGGGGCAAAACCTTAAAACTGGGAAAACCTCATTCATTAATTTTGCTATTGTTACTAATGGGGAAAATGCTGTTTTCTTTGATTTTTGAAGCAAAATACTTTGGGGCAGCTTAAGAAATACACAAGAGAAGGGAGAGGTTTAAAAAGGGTTTCCTTAAAGGAGCCACCGTAGTGAGTTAAATTTTCTTTCCTTCTAGGCCACGTATTAGTCATTGTTTCCAGCATGATTACATACCCATACCCTGAATAGGTGATAATAGCATTTGGAGTTTCAAGATGTAAAAGGAAAGTCTAATCCTGGCAGCTTTATCCTCAGGGGAGCAGATTTTTTTTCATGGTTTAATTTGTCCCCCAGAAACCATTAGGACTGTTAATTATTTGAATTACTCATTTTTGGCTTTCCTAGGAAATACAGCGGCTCTAACCGTCCAGCGTTTCTATTAAGGCTAATGAGGTGGGAGGTGGCTGCCTCTTCCTTTTCCCCAGCTGCGGGCGGCAGGCTCGAGATGGGTGTTTGAGATATGCATCCAGAGTCACCCTCCCCAGCCTACACTTTGCACTCAGGGTATCCCCTAAACTTGACCTTTTCTCAGAGGCTCTGAGGTCCTTGAAAAGAAAGGAGAGGGAACTAGTTCATCCACTGGCCATGTTCCTTGCTATGGGCTGGACCTGCATTATGTCACATCAACCCTTCCCAAATTCCTCAGGGCTAGGTATTATCTCACCCATTTTCCAGACAAGGAAAGAGAGGCTGAAAAAAGTAATTTCCCCAAGAGTTTAGAGCAGGAAACTAGCCAGGACTCTGACAGAAGCCTTTCTGACTCCAGAGCTCCATGCTTCCCATGGCACGCAAAGATCCCCCCCCAGCCCTCTGGCCAATTACACACCCAGGCACAGTGCCACAGCCAAGGTCAAGAAATGGGAACTATTACTGTGATTAGCACTACTGCTCTTGCTAAAATACTGCTACTCTTCTGACAGCAGTTACTTGTCTTCTTTGGATTATAATCATTTGGAATCTGTCTCTCCCTCCAACAAATTGTGCCTCCTCAGATGGAAACTGTCAAAGTCATTTTGTTCTTCCTAGAATAGTCTAAAACAACTCTGTATACAGTTGCCAAGTAATTTTCGTTAAGCTGAACAAAACGGGACAGGCCCTGGTGGTTCTGGAATACTCTGGGACCGGACTTCTCCCATAAGTCTCACTCAGCTCAGTGATTAGCTTTGGCTCTGTTGACAGACCATGCTACCATTGCACAATTATGCCATGGAGGCAGCTTTTGATATGGCTTCTGATGATTACCCATCCTGGTATCCATGCCCCTGTGTAATTCCTGACCCTTGAGTGTAGGCTGGCCCTACTGACTTGCTTCTAACAAACAGAATATGGCAAAAGTGATGGGATGTCATTTGTGATTAGGTTACAAAAGGCTGTGACTTTCGCCATGGGACAGTTCTCTCCAGCCCTTCTTGAGTGCCTTCTCCGATGGAGAAAGCTGGAGAGGTCTACATGACTAGGAACTGAGGACAACCTCCAGAAAACAGCCAACAAGAACAAAATCTTGTTCCCATCTGCAAGAATGAGCCTTCAGATGAGACCACAACCCTTGTCCACACTTTGAATGCAAACTTGTAAGAGACCCAGACACAGAAGATCCAACTTAAGCCATGCCTGAACTTCCAACCCACATGAACTGTGAGGTAATAAATGTGGATTGTTTAAAGCCACTAATTTTGGAGTAACTTGTTACATAGCAATCAATAATCAATACATATGCCAACTATGTAGTGTTTTCAGGGAGAAAAGTCAAGTCCCATTATGACCTAAATTGGAAACAAACTGTATTTGGGGGAATGGCTCTTTGGAAATGGTGTGAGAGGCTAAGAAGCATTTATAACTGAACATTTGCAGCAACTTTGTGATTATCATCAAAAAACTTGCAGTACAGAACTCACAAACTGTATTGTCTTGTTAACTTCCTCACTCGGGGAGGCTTGATTTCCGGCTTTTCCACTGCTGGTTGGGTAGTTTCCACACGTATAGGAATAGGACTTCTAGAGAAATACCAAAAAACAGAACATCACCAAAAGAGAAGTTTATGGTCTAGTTTTGGCTGTAGGAACTGCTTTCTCAGTTAATTTAAACCCTTAATAATGCTGATAATCAACATAACCATTTTTCCTCCTTTCCACTCTACTTATTAAATATAATTTTTAAATATATCATAGAAAGTCCAGAAACAAAAACCAAAGTCATAGGGAAGAAAATATAACAAGTGAGAACTGAATATAATTGGGGTACCACATAAAGCTTCCCTGACCCAAAACACCTACCTCCAGGGTTTGGTTCATTACCAGGTTTTGCCAATAAAATGAGCAAAGAGAAGCCCATGGATACCCCCGTTTTACTTCCAAGTAATCTGGTAGTTATGTTATTTTAAATATAGCACAGAATATATTTTTAAAAGATAAACAGAGTATTTAATGTGAAAAATGCATAATCAGAAGGCCTTTAAGACTTGTTCTAAAACATTTTAATTTTGTGTATATGTGAAAATGTTAAAAATTGTTTCACTTCTCTACTTCCTCAAGAAAATATGCCAGATACCCAACAGGCCCTACTCAAAACAGTGATTTTTAAGAAAAAGCTTTCACACATTTTTGTAGTGGTTATGACTAATTTCATTTTAAAAAATCAGAAATTACCTTCTGGGACCTAAGGACATCAAAAGAAGTTGAGGTCCTCAGCAAGGAACCTTTGGCAAGTCAATGAATCATTCCGAACCCCCATTTTCTCCTCTGTACTAAACTAATATGGTGATAGGCATGTGGCCAGTGCCTAATCAATGTTTGTTGAATAAACACGTGAATGAATGAGCAAATAAAGAAACTGGAGTCACCATAGTCTAGACTCATGATTTCCTCAATTTGGGACCCTGGAGTCAAACTGAACATAGTTCCTGAAAGAACTCATACTCAACCAGGGAGCACAGAACTTCACTTGGGTGGAATGGCTGGCATCTGGAAAGCTTTGTGGAGGACTTTACATTTAACCAGATGGAGGAAAGACTTCCAAGGTGGAAGACAGAATAGAGAGCTACAGAATGCAAGATGCTGGAACCGCTAACAGGTGAGGTCCCAGCAGAAGAGCAGGGGATTTCCACCAGAGGGGGAAGCAGGAGCCAGATCATGAGGGGTCTCAGACTCAGTTTACACTGAAGGCCAAGTTGTCACTAAAGGTTTTAGGCCAGGGAATGGCATAGTCAGACTTGCTTGTTGGAAAAACCCTTAGATCAAGGAAGAGGATACTGGTGAAGACAGGCTGGCTGGGAGCATCTTCAAAGACTGTGGCAGGAGGTATCCAGGCAGAGAGACGGTGAGGGCTTGCTGTAGACTGTGATTAGGGTCATGAAGACGAGAGGACAGATGTGGGGGAAAATATGAATGCTGAATTAGCAGGACGTGGTGACCAATTTTATGAGGGGATGAAGGAGGAGAAAGTCAAGGACTCCCAGGCATCACATCTGGACAATGGGTAGGCAATAATGCCATTAAGCAAGATTGAAAAATAGATGAAGCATTAGTGGGGCAGGATGGGAAGAGATGAATTAAGGTTTTGAAAAGTCCAGGAGGCAGCAGGGTATCTGCTCTGGAGTAAGACGCTATACCATGAACATGGATTGGGAATCAAAGGTGACACAGAAAAGTGTGAGTTGTTGTTGTTGTTGTTGTTGTTTTTAATATCAAGAATTCCCCAGAGCAGTGGTTCCTGGATTACCTGGGGTACCTGTTGAAATTCGGGTTCTTGTCCATCCCACCCCACCCCACCCCCAAAGATCTGAAAGGTCTGGAGTAGGACCCAAGAGTCTGTTTTTATCTTTTTTTAAAAGATTTATTTATTTACTTAAGAGATAGAGAGTACATGTGCATGGTGGGGGGGGCAGAGAGAGAGAGAGAGAGAATCTTAAGCCGACTCTTCACTGAACGCGGAGCCCAAGGTAGGGCTCGATCTCACAATCCTGAGATCGCGACCTGAGCCAAGACCAAGAGTCTGACGCTTAAGCAACTGAGCCACCCAGGTACCCCTAAAAGTCTGGCTTTTAATGAGAGATTGATGCAGTGACCCTTGGACCCATTTTAGGAAACTCTACCCTAGGGATACCCCGCCATTATTAGACCACCAAGGTGGCAATGGGACTGCCATGATTTATAGGTTGTTACTTACTTGGGCTGAGAGGGGGTGGGTGCCTGCTTTCTGTGAGATCAGAGGAGGAAGGTTTTCCTCTGGGTTTAAAGTGGCGATGGCCTAGAAGCTTTAGCATGAGTGGTTCTAGTGCCGTAAAGGAGCTCAGTATGGACAGTGCTTCAATGGCCAAGGGGAGAGTGGTAAACTGAGCAGGGACAGAGAGCAGGAGCCCAGCCCTGGTCTCCCATGCTCTGCTGAGAAGTCTGGACTCCACTTTGAGAGCAAAGCAGAGCCTTTAAAGAAAGGACATCAAGCCGGGGAATGACAAGGTTTTATCTATATACTTGAGAAGCAACTCAGAGTGATTTCTTCGTTCGCACAGCAGTTAGAAATAATAAAACTGAGAATAAGCAGCATTTCTGAGACTGAAACAAAGTGGTTTTAAGCCAGTCTTTTTCTATCTCTTCGTGCTGACATTCTCTCCTATTTTCCTTTTTCCTCTCTGATTTTATTAGCAAATGCCCTCGTGAGGAACGTTGCGAGGATAACGATGATACAGAGCATTGTGTCCGCATTCAAACAAGAAGCAACAGACCTTACGTCAGCGTCCTGAAGACTGGATTTCTTACTGATATTTACAAACGTTGATTCCTCTTTTCCAACCTGTGAAAGAAAACAGGCAGGTTAGTCAAAACTGAATTATCTTGGTGAGCAAAAAATGTTTTCACGTCTCCAACATTCAAAGGATTACACAAATGGGAAGGTAGCTCAGAGCGGTGGTTCACTAAGCACTCAGTCAATAACAAATTTACTCCGGTGTTTATAAAACTTAAGAAAAAAACCCCTGTTTTCATGAGTCATTCCCCATCATGGGGATTAATACTTAACCATTCAAATGTAATCAATGCTTGCATTCATACTTGTATTGAGCACCTGCTATGTGCCAGTTCGTACTCGAATGAGAAAGGGATAGTGTGGGAAAAGTTAAACCCACGGTGTAATCCCCCACCTCACATTGTTGATCAGGAATAATCATCAGCTCTAGGCTCACGTATCACTGACAGCTCACGAAGGAATTTAGAATCTGTCTTTTCATATCAGTGTCACAAGCCCGGGAGGAATTATGTCATGTGATTTTGATAGAAGCCTTGTCCCCCTCCCTCTGATGAGTTCCACAAAGAATGGTGGGGGAGGAAGGGACACCCACTCAGCCAAGGCGGCCAGCTGAGCGTATGCTGGGGGTCAGTGCAGCAGCCCGTGGCCCTCAGCCCATCAACAACCTCCAGAGCTGGCCCTTGCACCTCCCCAGTGAATCACTGTGCGCCAGTTAAGAACTCTTTGTGTTAAAATCTCTGTTCATTTAACAGGTGTGGCTCCTGTCTCCTGGCTGGACCCTGCCGGACACAGCGTCTCAGGCCTCGAGTGCCTCTTTCTCCTATACAGCAGGAAGGAAATCCGGTGACGTGACGTCAAAGGAATGTTCCAGCTCCACAGACCTGGGCGCTCACTCGGGATGCGTTTTCCAGCTGGGCTTTCAAAATGTTACACTTCACGTGGTCGGCTACCGGGGAAGGCAAGAGTGGGGTCTGAAGAGTCTTCTCAGAAACTTTTTTCTCTTCAGCCTGTGACAAACCCAAAACACATGCAGCCGCTTGTCAACAAAGAGGAAAGAAAAGAGCTACGTAATCTCTCCCGTCAACCGTAACTGCCAATGACACACAGCCGTAAACACCTACACAAGTGTGTCCCCCAACTCCTTCTATGTGCGCCCCTGCTTTTAGTGTTTGCAAAAGGCTCACAAGCACATCCTCATGTCCTCTTGTGATGCAGGGAGAGGACGCACTAGGAAACGGGGTGAAGGGTCAAAGAAAAGTGGCTCTGCTCGCCAGGGGCAGCTCCGGGACTCAAGCTTCCAGTTTTCCATCCCCTAGTGTAGTACTGTCTCCCCCCATAACTGCCACCCCTTACATAGAGAGATTCAATCCTGTGACTCGTTGGGGAAAGAGTGAA
The DNA here is from genome assembly GCF_023065955.2 of Ursus arctos. Lineage (NCBI taxonomy): Eukaryota > Metazoa > Chordata > Mammalia > Carnivora > Ursidae > Ursus > Ursus arctos. The sequence continues at coordinate 37,770,324 of NW_026622852.1, forward strand.
AAATACGCATTGTTATTTTTGCAACAAATCTTGCTGAAATTTGCAAATCTCAAGAACTTTCGGTCTATGCCACCTCATTGCAGAGTCTCAGATGTCAGTAATTTGGTACCCAACCTTCGCTGTTTTGCCATTTCCTAGGTACTCACTAAACATGTACCTATAACTTATTTTATTTTTCAAGATTTTATTTTTAAGTAATCTCTACACCCAACGTGGGGCTTGAACCCACAACCCTGAGATCAAGAATCCCATGCTCCAGACTGAGCCAGCCAGGCGCCCCAACATGTACCTATCATTTATATTAAGGTGGATTACCCAGGTGGATTACCCAGGGACTACCTATTTTCTGTGTCCTACACAATGATATCTTTGAAATCATAGGCTTCGTGACTATTTATTAGAATAGACATCACGATAGTTACATAACTATGAAAAACCACTCATCTATGTGTATAACCTGAAATCCTATCTAATGATACACACACCGCACAGCAAATAGTCTTAATGTGAGCCATGCCTACTGTGGCCACCGCATATCCCAGTGCTAATGTGGTGCTTGGCACATAGCAGGTGCTCGAAAAACACCTACTAAAGAAGATGATAATGATACATGCTTATTATTAAAAGAGATGCATTTAATAAGAAAGGTATAAGACCCCATGCTCGCCAGAAGTCAATTTAGTGATAGCGGGACTTGAGGCGGCACGTTAGCCGTAATGCACAGAGCGAGAACAAAAGGTTCTGAAGTTCCAAAATGAATCCCATTTGTTAATTCAAAAGTCCTATTGAGCACCTTGGTACACATAGCAGGAGTGCTACGAAAGCGCCAGAAGAAGTAGAGGGCAACTGGCTGGTTGACACCATTTAATAAAGAAAAGAGAGCACAGAATGCAGTTTCCCAGCGGGCCCCGTATCAGGGTGCGTATCCTGAATGCATCGAGGGGCACTTGGTAGAATGAGTAGAATGAAGCAATTGCATGTAACAGCAAGATAAGCAGGGACAGAAGACCTGGATTTTAATCTCAGCTCTTTCCCTGTCTGGCACCATAAAACAAAAATGGTGACGATGGTGACAATGAAAAGAAAAATATTTCCAGTCGCTCGCATTTACTGAGAGCTTGCTGTGGGCCAACAGCTGACAAAGCCCATTTCATTGGCTCCTGTCATTGAGCCGTGCCATCTGAAGGTAGGTACTATCACCATTCCCATTTTATAGATGAGAAAAACAAAGCAGAGAGATGGTAAGTCACTGCCCAAGGTCACACAGAAAGGATGCAGAAGAGCCATGATTCACACTCAGGATCGGGTGCCTCCAAGGCTACAGGTCTTGACCCCTCAGCCATATTGCAACCCCTTAACCTCGCTGAGTCTGTTTCTTCCTTCATAAGATTACCGCGATGAGCAAGTGAGAAAAAAAATAAAATAAAAAGATATGAATGGCACTCTTATGTTAGATTCTTTGGTTAGAAAAGAAAACACAACTGAAAGAGAGCATCAGACATGAGGCACTAATGATCCTAAGCCATCGAGTTGGGTATAAGGAGAACAGAACCTTTCAACTGGAATCATTATCCTAAAAGACTTAGCATCTCCCCCCCAAAAAACAACTAACTAACTCATTTCTTTTCAAAGATGAGCTTGATAGTACAGCTCTAGGATAATATGTCTTTTGTTTGTAAATCCTGCCACGTGAAGGTAATTGTTTAACACAAGCATGGCTGTTTTCACTGGTGCGTGAAGAGTTAATTTTTTAATTAGATTTAATTTTCTGGAATGATATGCTGGAATGTAAGAATTAAATTGGTTCCAAAGCCCACTTGAGGTTTTTGACAATTGCTTAAGGGGATATAGTTATACTGACAGTAATGACCGAAGATCTATTTTAAAAAAATGAATGCTGCTAAAATAGGAAAAGAATGAGAATTCAGCACTGATTTTCCTTTTGAATTTAGTCCTTTTACACTGCTTTTTTTGGATCTAAAATCAAAGCTGGCTTGTTCCTGTTCTACCTGGTGAAGCAGGAGCTACCGGCCGGCTCTCTGAACGGACTCAGGTGAAGAGCAACGTAAAGTTTGGAAAATTTGACTATTATTCTATGAATAGGTTTGCATCAAAGACATCTCTAGGAGATGCACATCTGGATTACAACGAGTCCATCATGCCAGCCTGAAGGATGGCTCCAAGAACGTTGTGCTCTCTCTCTTGTTCATGACCTCGCGTTGTGTTTTGCATTTCATTTGAACGGTGAAAAGATGCCTTATCATTCAATGTTGAAATACAAATTTTACAACATACAAATGAATGACAATTGAGCTTTGAGATGATTACAATTGGAAACAGTGCATCTGTTTGGCGGAAATCAATTGGGGACAAAGAAAGGATCAGATGCATTTCTTTACTGTTTATAACATTGCTTACAGATTTGAAATCTGGTGAGATTTAAATGCCTGTGATACTCTGGGTACAACTTTGGACCTGGGCAACGAAAATGTCTTCTCACCATCAAATCAAGAACAGGAACTTATCCAGAACTTCAAAGACTCAGAGGATTCTCAATCCTGGAGACTGGAAAAATCCCTGAAAGCACTGAAGCCATTGGTCACCAACTGTGGTGTCACGACACGTTGTAAAGTCCGTGGCATGGAATGTGTGATTAAGGACAAAGAGTGGCAGTGTGAAGTAACATACTTTGCTTCTAGGTTAGGACAAACTCAAGGTCATCTGATATCACTTTAGCCCACCTGCTCCCTGATGCATTTCTTCAAGTGGAAGGAGAGAAAAGGGGGCTCCAGGGAAATGCTCAGTAACGCACAGTCATCTCAGAGATACCTTACCCCAGAGCAAGCCGCTCCTGCCGACGGCCCAATATTCACAGCAACCACAGATTACACAGCGCTTGTGAGCCGTCTGCCACTTGCTATCTGCTGTATCTCCTCGCAAAATATGTTTGGATTCTGCCAAACTCTAGGTAAGCCTCTTCAAACCATTCATCGTGTGGATTGCAGAAAACAAGTTTGAAAACGAAGAGACTAAGAAAGACCATGCAGGGGGCATGTGATATATCGCCTGCGTTCCCAGCACCTCGGATAGGCCTGCCCGCTAAGCGCACGTTGACTGAGTGAATGTCGGCACTGTCCTCGGGGAGGGATTCTTTGCAGCTGGCCATCTGGAAGGGTGGTGTGGAAGAAAAAGGGGGTAAGCAGGCCTTTGATGCTGTCGAAGGGACTTGAGGCTGCCCTTTGGGGGGGAATGCAAGGAAATGAGGGTCTTCTGAGAATTCCTGGAAGTCTGGTATAGGCTGGAGGGTCGGCAATGGTGGAGGAATAGCCCAGTGCGAGTAAGGAGGGAGAGCTTCCCAGTCCAGATGTTCCAAATTCTTCCTATTCCCTCTTATAAAGGGGCGAAGCTAAGCATCAGAGTGGAAGAAATGATCCATGAGTGAAAAAGACGACTGCTTTGGGGATTTTAAAAAATTAAAATATGTGTAAAACACTGGTTCGCAACTAGGGGTGATTTTGCGCCTTACGGGATATTTGTGGCAATGTCTGGAGACAAAGTTGGTTGTCACACCTGGATGGGGGTGCTACTAGCACCAGCGGGTGAAACCCAGGGATGTTGTCACACATCCGACAACGCACAGCACAGCTCTTCCACAAGCACAGCCCAAAATGTGTAGTGCTGAGGTCGAGAAAGCCTGGTGTACAAAACGGACGGGCATGCTGCAGTGCAGAGCGCCCTGGGCGGGGAGTCAGGGGCCCCAGGATTCCGCCCCTGCTGTGTGATCTCGAGAAGGTAATTTCCCTTCCTCTGAGCTCAGATGGTAAGAAAGCTGAACTAAATGGTAGACTGAATCCAGCCCCGACGTTCTACAGTTCTAAGATAAAATTTGGCTTTCATAAGGCTGCGCATTTGGATATAAGAACAGGCCTAGTGAAAGGCGAGCTTTGCTCTGGCCCTTTTCCTCTCTTCTTCCCTCCTTTCCTCCTGCCTTCAATCCCTCCCTTCTTTCCGTCGGGAAATAGTTACTAAACATCTCTATGTGTCAGGCACTGTCGGGGGGGGGGTGCTATGGACTTGTGTCCGCCCCCCCCCCCACACCAAATTCGTATGTTGAAGCCCTAAGGCACATAGGATGGTATTTGGAGATGGGGCCCTCAGGAAGTGAATAGATTTAGATGAGGTCGTGGGATGCGGCCCTCATGATCGGATTAGTGGCTTTATAAGAAGAGGAAGAGAGAGGGGCTCGGTGGGTAGAGTATTCGGCTCTTGATCTCAGGGTTGTAAGTTCAAGCCCCACATTGGGTATAGAGATTACTTACAGATAAAATCTTAAAAAAAAGAAGAAGAAGAGGAGAGAGAGAAAGATTGAGCTCTCTCTGCAGGTGAGGACACGGTGAGAAGGCAACCATCGGCAAGTTAGGAAAAGAGAGCCCTTACCAGGGAACCAAACTGGCTGACATCTTCATCTTGGCCTTCCCAGCTCCAGAACAGTGAAAAATAAATATCTACTACCTAAGCCGCCCTGTCTACGGCATTTTGTTACAGCAGCCTGAGCAGACCAATACAGATGGGTAAAAATGGAAGAGGTCCATGTGGGCGCCTCCTCATTGAGCTTTAGGTCTAGAAGGAGGGAGAGACCGGGACAGATCCAGCCTGCTAGCCTCAGCACAGAGGGCAACTCCTAGTGCTGTAATTCAGCCGGAAAGAATGTAAGTATGTTTCTGCTCTTAAGAGACTGAGCAGAAATGTCAGGAAAAATTGAACAGAAATCCCTCTGAGACAAAGGCACATAATCTAGGAGGCAGGCCAGGGGAACAACCAGAGGTTGATGGGAGGCGCAGGCCCACGCTCGTCACCCAGCCCTGGTCCTCAGCACCTTATTTATGTTGATGTGCAGAGCAGGCCAGGGGCCGGCAGCCTTCACGGTCTCCAGTTCCAGCTTCTTTAGATGGGCGGCGGCTTCGCTGAACAGGGCAGGCGGTCCTGGACTCAGTTCTACAAGCGGCCAGAGGGAATGAATAAGGAAGGGTGGAATGGACAGAGATAGCCATGATAAAAGATGCTTACCAGAGCCTGATCCCCAGCACCCTTCTGTCTGCCTTCTCCCCCACCCTCAACCTTAAACCCCTTGAATATGCACCAGCTGGTAGGCTGCGAGAACAGCTAAGATCAAGGCTTCCAAGCCTAACTCCCCCAAGTATGAGCTGGATGGCCTTGGGCAAGTCACTCTCTCTCTGAGCCTCTGAGCCATTTTAAAATAAAAATAAACATACTTACCCTGCAGGGTTGCTGTAAAGATTAGGGGAGGTCATTTACATACAAATGCATTATTAATGGGAAAACACATGCAAATTAGAAAGATGAGCAGTTCAGGTTAACAGGCATATGAAGGTGCCCTTGAAAACCATGTTGTTTCTTAAAGCCAAATTCACTGATTTTGATTTCTGTACTATTTTGGATTCGTTTGCCATCACTCCTTCCACTGGCTGGTATTTACCCATTAATACAGTGAAATATTCATTAATTATTAAATATTCATTACATAGTAAAGCTTGAGCCAAGTTATCTTTTGCAATTGAGATTTGGGTAGCTGGAATAAAAAGATAAATGAGGCACAATTCTAGTCCAGTGGGGGAGACAGAGACATGTGCAGATTTTAAAGAGAGAGACTTGTGCAGATATTAAAGGTTACTTAACTGCTATAGAGGCAAAAGGGAAGGCACTCCAGAGCCAGAAAGGCTTGTTAGGAGAAAGTTTCACCAACATTTGAGTTGTTTCCTGAAGAAGTGTGTGGGAGTTCACTAGGGTGAGGAAAAGCATTCCAGGCAGAGGGAACAGCAGTTGCAAAGGATAGCGCTAGGAACACAGCTCAATAATCTGTGAGAGGAGAGTAGTTTCATGTGGCTAGAGTGTAGTGAGGTGTTGGGGGAGACTGGAGACTTTGGCAGGGGTCAGGCTGGGAAGGTCTGTGTGTGGCCATGCTCAGAAGTGTGGGCTTTATCTCAGGACAGTGAAACACCACTGAAAGGTCTTAAGGCATTTGGTCAGAGCTCTCTGGTGAGAGGTCTCACTTTGGCAGCTACAAGATGGAGACTGTGTTGGAGGAGGTACTCCCTAGGGGGCTGGTAGAGTTATCCGGATACAGAGAGATGAGACATGGCCTGGAAGGGCAGTGTGGATAGTGATGAGGGGATCGAGTTCTGATTCATCAACACCGTGCGAATGATGAATTTCCATTTCCAACTCAGCCAACCCAGAATTGTTCCCTGTGGTCTACAGCTAAAGGCTCATCAGCTCATCCTTTCACCACTGCACAGACTCATGAAATGTCCGAGCTGGAAGATTCCTTGGCCATCTACTAGACACCCTCTACCCCATTTCATAGATGAGAAAACTGAAGGTCCAAGAGGGAACATGGCTCAAGAGTGAAGACCAGAATCCAAGTGTCTTGACTCCCGCCTCTAGCTTGGTGCTTTTGCACATCACATGTGATAAAGAACCAGCTCTTTCCCCTCTGGTCGGTCATAGATCAATTCTTTGGTAAAACATAACAAAAGGGAATTTCTAGGAAAATGAAATAATAGACATACAAAATCCAAGCCCATTTTTTATTGGTTTTAACGGATATAAAAATCACTCTATCCTACTGCTAAAAATGTATCTAAGTGCCTAACTCTCCATTTCCATACCTTCTCTTGTTGGGATCTGAAACAGGGTACACTGGTCCTCCCTGACATCACCTTGCTCAGAAGAGGGATGTCAGATATGGGACAGAATAGGTTTTCCTGTGATTCGGAAAAGTAGAGATTCTAGCCTCCTGGCTCTCCTCCTCTATTACTTGAGCCAGTGGAAGTAGGAACTGCTAAGGAGTGAGGTAGAGAGAGAATTGCTACGTTGGAATTAAATAGGAGTTTACTGCTAAACCATAATCCCTCAACTGAAATCCACGGGGCTCTTGTCTGCTCTTGCCCCAACCTGGCAACCCAGCAGTGACTTTACCGCCTTTCCATGCTGCACTGAAAAGGTCTGTCTTAAGGATCTAGGGAAGCCGTCCACACCCTGCAGCACCCCTCCCTCTCACCCTGCCCTCTCCAACCCTACTTACTTGTAAGGGATTTACTGCTGGAGTTTGGAGACCTCGAAGGCCCCTCCTTGTTCTCCAGAGTCAGCGAGAGGCCATAGTTTGGGTGGTGCTGGTGCTGGTGCTGGTGCTGGTGGTGGTGGTGGTGGTGCCTGGCTGAGGCTCGGGTAGTGCCCCCGTTCTCCTCGATGCCGAAAGGCAGCCGGTCCGAGCTGCTGAGCCCTGGGGAAGGGAGCGGGTAGCTGTGGAGGGTGTCAAAGTCAGGATTTAGAAAAGTCAAGTGTCTTGATATTTCTGTGTGTACTTTAAAAGATGTTCTCTGACCAATAAAAACCAAGAGAAATGGGTTTCACAAACAGATCCGTGGGGTTATTGCAAAACAGGACACAATGGCAACATTGCGCTTTAGAGAAAAAGCAGAAAGTGGAAATTTCTATGTATCAGAGATCTGAAACCCTGAGGAATTCTTACTCTGAAGTTAAATAACTTCTGTTCAAGAAAAGACATCCCTTAAATGGGAGGAGGAAATAAAAAGCAATACTAGCAAATAATTTGCTAGTCCATCCCATGACAAGATTGTGACACAGAGAGACGTCTTGGAGTCACTTTCTCTTCCTCTCAATCGCCCACCACATAGGAGACACCTGCTAAGGGTACCGCTATGACACCTTTAACTCCAATTGTTCTCTCCATTTTTATGAAAATTGCCCTTTTGGAAGCCCATGTCATCTCCCGTTTAGATGCCTAACTGCTCTTTCTGCCTCCACTCTCTCCTTCAGCCCACTGCTCGAAGAGCAGCAGCTGGGATGCTGTTCCCGTCCACACTGGCCGCCTCCTAGAGACTTCGCTTCACTCAGGATGGTCTTGCATTGTGTACATGTATGTAAGGATGTGAAATAAGGTATGACTTCAGCTTCTGGGGGGTCACAGCCCAGCCCCCCCACTCCAAGATGGAACATAACCAAGGGTATCGAGCTTCCCAGTGCAGCCAGTAATGGAGGCAACAAAAAGTGCACTCAGTTGAAGTTGAAACGCCTGGGTTCTAGTCTTAGTTCTGCCCCATCCTTGTGCAGGAACCTTGAACAGTTGCTCTGGGTTTCAGTTTCCTTCTCTGCAACATGAGCTGGATCAGGTGATTCTGGGTACATTTCCAGGTCTGAAAATTCATCCTTTCTCCCAACTATTTATCTAGTACTTGCTCTCTCCCAGGTAGTGTACTAGCTATTTTACACAAAACATCCCATTTTAGAGATGCAGAGACCTTAGCTAGGTACATTGTAGGTACTCCGTACATTTTTGATGAAAGGAAGGAAGAGAAGGCAGGAGGGAAGGAAGGAGGAAGGACTGACGAAGCTGTGAATCTGGGATTTGACAACAAAGTCTGCTGACATTATTTTCCTGTCTCTCATATATGTTGAAATCAATATCGGTCCTAAGGAGGCACAGAGACTGGGGTCTCAGAAGAGAGAAAATTCCTTTCAGCCTGGGAGGACTGCAGGGGCTGCCCAACTTAGGACCCATCTTGAATTACTCTGATGGAGAGAATGAACACCTAAGGGGAAAGATGTCCTATAGCAGAGATCTGGTGTACATTACGGCTGGAGGTGGAGTTGGAAAGCTTTGAGTAAGACCTTCTGGGGAATGGCAAATAGTCACCATCTCCTATGCCAGCTCCAAGTGGTTCTCACCTTTTGCTTGGAAAGCAAGATTGAGAAGGATTCTGAGGTTGTGCCCAGCTCAGGAGGAAAGAGTGCTGTGATTGATTAGTGATGTCTGCCACGGACTTGGAATAGAGCACTGGTATCATGTACTCATCTTTCCAAGTTTAAAAGTGTGTGATTTTTTACTTCAAGGAAACCCAGAGTAAAAAGCCAAACAGGGAAATAAATATATATGCAGGGAGTAAAAAATTGCATTTAATAACATGTCAAATAAAATATGCATATGATTTCCCTTTCACAGCTACTTATGGGGAAGACTGAGCAAGACAAATGGGAAGAGAAATAGATGAGGGTCAGAGAAGCTGCCCGAATCTTGTCAGGGTAAGGGTCTCAAAGGTTTCTAAGCAGGAGTGTGAGGACCTGGGAGCTCCCTCAGTTCATTTACGTGAGGGACCACCATCCCGGAGATCCTAATTCATGGAGTTTTGTAGGGCTGTGGGTCTGTCAAGGAAACCACTGCCCATGGCCTCACCGTCTCTTCCCTGCAGAACTCCAGGAGGGGCCGTTCGTATTGATTACAACGTAAATGGCACCCACCAGAGTTGTGCATCTGTCCTCTTTCCAGGGACCGCGGAGAAAGTCAAGCCCACCCAGAGGGCCCGGCAGCACTCCGCAGCCCCAGAGGCCTGGGACCACTGGTTAAAGTTCAGGAAATGAGACCAGCTCTGTGCTCATGGTCAACAGAGACAGAGGTTCATGAGGCTTCTGGCATTCTGGAAAGAAGGTCACAAGTCCTGGTTTTCAGAGGGTGATGGAGGAGGGCTATGTAGGCGTCAGCCTCTGCTTCCATGGGCCAGCAGCTGAGAAGAAATCTGCTGCAGAAGAAGAGGGCTGCCTGTGTGCTCAGCACTGTGCTAGGTACTTCAGAGTCTAACTTTTGCAGTTACCCTGCAAGGAAGCTGCTGATGCCTTGTGTTACATGAAGGCTTAATGAAGGTGAGTAACGTGCCCTGTTGTAAATGTGAGAAATCAAATCAGATCTAATTTCTTCTCTTCCCTTTTTTCAGGGAAAGCCCCCACTCCCATTCTACTTCCAATTCTAGAAAAGTTAGTGCTCTATTAAGGGGGCTATGTCATACAGGACTTTTTTGGCTATATTAGGGGTGGGCATATAGCTCTGCAGACTGGGGAGGGTCGGGACGTCCCTGCCTAATCTCACCAGAGCCTCTCCCCTCCGTGACCCTGGGACCCCAGCATGCTCAATCAAAATGTGTTGCATACTGAATGATGGGATAATTATTTAAGATGTTATAATAATATCAATAACATATTCATTATTATGATATTATAATAATTAATATAGTAGTATTAATGATATTGCTATACCATTATTTGCTAAATATAATTAGTATAATAATGGTATAATTATTCAGAATAATCCTCCAGAATCCACTGCCAGAACTGTGACCAGGGCAGGGCAGGAACTGGGGAGGGTCTTGAGCTGGAACACAGAACTCACAGGGCTTTCTTTCAAAAATAAGGCCAGGAATGATGACGGTGCTCTCAGAAGCCAACTGTACCATACGCCCTACAGCTCAGCTAAGTTCTGGGTGACATGGGCTTCTGGGGGCAGCTCTGGGGATCCAATCCTGGATAAGAAATCACAGAATTGCAGAAAAGGAGGTCCTCCATTTGGTGGTTTTATACCCCAGACAAATATTAATATCACTAGGGGAACTCTCACACACTGCTGGTAGGAATGGAAAATGGTACAGCTGCTTTGGGAAAACACCTGGCAGTTCCTCAAAAAAGTTAAACATAGAGTTACCATATGACCCAGCAATTCCACTCCTAGGTAGATACCCAAGAAAAATGAAAACATGTCCATGCAAAAACCTGTCCAAGAATATTCATAGCAGCGTTAATTATAATGGCCAAAAGGTAGAAACAACCCAAATGTCCATCGACTGATGAATGGATAAGTAAAATGTGAAATATTATTCAGCCTTACAGTGAAATATTATTCAGCCATGAACTGGGATGAAATATTAACCCATGCTAGGACATAAAGGAACCTTGAAAAACATCATGCTGAAAGAAGTCAGACACAAAAGGCCACATGTTGCATGATTCCATCTACATGAAATGTTCAGAATAGGCACAACCATAGAGACAGAAAGCACATTACTGATTACCTAGGGCAGGGGAGGATGGGGGAAACAGCAAGTGACTGCTAATGATACAGGGTCTCTTGGCGGGGGCAGAAAGGTTCTAAAATTAGATTGTAGTGATGCTTGTACAACTTTGTGAAAATGCTAAAAACCATTGAACTGTACAATTTAAATTGGTGAATTGTATGATACTAACTTCTATCTTTATAAAATTGATTTTAAAAAATCACCAGGGAAGTTTTGAAAAATATCCATGTCTAGCCCCTACCACAGACCAACGACATCATCATCGATCTGTAGGTCCAACGGGCAGCCAGGGCTGAGCGCCACTGCCCTAGTCCAACTTCTTCATTTTGCAGATGGGGAAGCGGGGCTCACCGGGGGAATGAGGTGACCGGGTCATACCGTGGGTAACTGGCTGAGCCTGGGACACAATCCAGGACTCCTGCCTCTCTGCTTGCTGCCCATCTGCTGCATCTTCCCATCTGTCTTGGCTTCTATTTCAGGCAGCAAATGCACTCATCGGGAAAATCCTAAGACCTCCTTAGAACCTCGCTGCCTGAGACATCCTTGTGTACACATCTTGCCTTCCCAATGACCCAGTGAGCTCTGCAGGAACAGAGACGGTGATGTCACGTGTTTTCATACCCTCCACTGTGCTCAGCACACAGCAGGTGTTCAACTCATACCGGTCAGATTGAAAATAAAATTAGATATCAATACACTCGATAAATATTTAAGTGCCAACTCCTGTGCCTGGCGTGGTGGCAGGCATGAGAGTGAAAAGACAAGTGAGAGGTTGTCCTTGCCCTCAAGGAGCTCACTGAGGAATAACAAGTCCAAGGCAGTGTGACAGGTGCTTTGATAAGGGTTAAGGGAGGAAGAAGAGCCTGGGGAAGAGCCAACAGGGAAGAAGAGCTGATGTGCATTTTGTAAGGGGAAGTTCTCACTTTTTTTCTGAAATGAAGAGCCAGTTGTCCCAACATCACCAAAGGAGTAATTCATCCTTGTCCCGCTAACTTGAAATGCCATCTTCTGCATGTGCCAGTCGCTTTTCCGAGAGCTCTCAGATCCCTGCTCTGCCCCAACCTGCTGTGTTTCCAAGGAAAAACATTTCTCAGGCTCCCTGCCCTTCTGGCTTTTATGTAGGCTTGGCCAGTGGGAGGCACTGGCAGAGGCTGGAAGGTGGGAAAAGGAGATAAGTCAAGGTGTTTCTTCCCATCTCTTTCTGCCTTAGGTGATGTTTTCAGCAGTAGCTCTGAGTTCCCTGTGGCCCTGCTCCTGGGCGCTGGGAGCGCTGCCACCTCCCTTTGTCCCTCTGTCCCGCCAGCTCTAGTTCTAGTGTAGCTAATCTCTGGGTTGCCTCACGGTCCAGTTTAGCTTCCTAGCCCTTCACCCCTTGTGTAACCAACTCCCTGTATGAAATTCCCTCTGTAAGAAATGTCTCGTGCAGTTTTGGTTTTCCTGACTGCCCGTGACCGATACACCGTATCCACCACGGATTCTAGGTAGTTTTCCCATAAACACCTTTGCCATACACATCTCCGCTGTGAGAATTTCCACCCCATTTTCACTGCATATCTAATGGGCTGTAAGAGAATTCTGCTGTAAAATAGAACACAACTGGCTGACAGGTGGGTTTCATTTCTCTATTGGCAAAGTTCGCATCTTTCTATCATACAAATCCTAGCTAGCCCTCAAAATGGTCTATGCCGTTATGAGTAGATGTGGTGGTCTTAAATTCATGGATGGTAACTACATATATCAACTTGATAGAAAATACGGTGTTAAAACTTACTGGAAGTGTGAAAAAAGACAGTATAAAGCCAGACCGCACGTGTATTTTCTATGCTAGAAAATAACACATCAGTTGCAATGTTATTAACAAAGCTCAGTTACAAATGCATTACAGGCTTAGCATTTCTTCCACTTTTCCCATAGAACTTTGGAGCATCCAGCAGCCGTCATGCAACAATATGCCAAGAACAAAACAACGGTGTAGAAGACTTTTAGGAGGGGCGCCTGGGTGGCACAGCGGTTAAGCGTCTGCCTTCGGCTCAGGACGTTATGGGATCGAGCCCCACATCAGGCTCCTCCGCTATGAGCCTGCTTCTTCCTCTCCCACTCCCCCTGCTTGTGTTCCCTCTCTCGCTGGCTGTCTCTATCTGTCAAATAAATAAATAAAATCTTAAAAAAAAAGAAGACTTTTAGGAAACAATACAAAGCTCAGCCGTAAACACGTACCCTAGCACTTGGAAACTGAAAGCTCTGTCAATGAAGGAAGAAATCTTAGGGACAAAAGTAAAACTGCAATGCCGAATGAGGAGACCAATCCGTAAGCCAAAAACAAACAAACAAACATATATATAATACTATGAACAGAAGACTTGGAAGACAAGCGCTTAAGTACAACCTACAAAATAAAATCAGTTATTTGTGCAGGTTGCTATGATTCTATGCTACACATTTTTGATGATTCAAATATTTTATATTTGGCAGTAAAGTCTTTTAAATTTTGTTATTCAGTTTTTTTTTGTTATTCAATTTTTCATGTTTCACTATGTCTTTAAATGAATGTCCCTCTTTTATTTATCACGATTTTATATTTTAGGGCAAAATTGCCTTACAGCCAAGTTGTTACGCAGAGAAAATGTTTGCAGCGAAAGTGCTTGTGTCAGAGATGCGTACGGTGAAAATACTGGACATGTATTTATGTCTGTTTCTGGATTTTTCCTATTTTTGTTGATCTATTTATCTATTACTCAACCAGCACCAGATTGTCTTAATTACTTTTGTTTTAATATATATATTTTAAATATCTGACCGGACAAATCCTGTTCCCGTTGCCACATCATTGCTCTTCTGTTTTCTTTTTGACTATTGTTATGCACTTACTCCTTCAGATTATTTTACAACTCAAGTTACTACCAAAAAAATCCCACTGGAATTCTGATTTGGAGCATTAAATATTATGGATCTGGGAGAATTTATTCATAAGGAATGGGAAAATTTTCATCACTTATTCAGATCTTTTTAAATGTCCTTCAGTTAGAATTTTTGACTTTTCCACAAAGATAAGCAACATATTATTAATTTAATTCCTCGGTGTATTTCAGTTTTGTCACAATTGAAAATAAGATTTCATTTATTATTACATTTCCTCTAATTTTATACTACTAGATATGCAAAATTACTGACTTTAGGATATTTCTGCTTCTGGCCACTTTGCTAAACTGTCTTATTAACTATAATTCATTTGTATTTTAGATAATCACGTAAATTTTGTTTCTTCTTTTCTGGCATTTATTGCTTATTTTGTTTTCTTGGCTTATTGCATTGGTAAGGTCCCCAGGATGATGTTGAATATTAACAGTCATTCTTATTTCTTAAGTGTGTAAATTATCTAGTGTTTCAATATTAAAGTTTGGTTTCTGACACATTCAACTTAACCAGGTTAGAGACAGCCCTTTTACTCTCAGCCTACTAAGAATCTTGAAACATTCGCACCACTTACTCTGAGTGAATCCTTGCTATTCCTAAGTGAACACTACTTCCTTAACTAAGTGCTTAAAAAAATCTTTCTTGGTATCACCCTCAAGCTTATCAGTCCAGTTTTTAAAATTCATTTTTCAAGAAACTGTATGACATTTCCCTGTCTATTCTGCCATTTCCCCGAGACTCCATAGTTTTTCAAAGCAGAGTGATGCTAACTCAGCAATGACATATACTAATTCTCTCAGTATTCCCCATGGCCATTTTTCTAAGCCTGAAGGCTTAAACTAATTGCAAAAGAGCGAAGTATTTCCCGACTATTCTCTCATCTTGGACATCAGTTTCCTTCTCTTTGTTCTTTTCACCCTCGGCAGTTAGTATTTTTTGCCTGGTTTCCTTATTGTAAAGGAGAAAAGCAAAACGGAAGTTTAGTGTTTCTTCTGTCCTGTTAATCTCATATACATCCTCAGGAATGGCTATCACAGATTACTTAAAAACAAAATCTTAAGAAAAAGAAGAATGGCTGTCATTAAATTGTTCATCTTTTTGTTCCAACTAAACCATACATCTACGAAACTTTAAAAGCCCTTTTTAAAAAAAGGTCTATACCCCTTCATTTTTTATATGATCCTTCTATTTAAAATACTGTTTTAAATTGTGGGTCCCTAAAAGCCTTTCTCTTTCAGATGATCTACGATATATTCATAGTCCATCTGAAAGATATTCCCTTTTAGACCCATCTTCTCTTTGACATGAAGGATTAAACCCTGAGCTCCACTCATTTTGTATTAACAATTTCAAGACATAAGAGTCATTTTTTCCGCCAAGGATCTTGCCACTTACACATTTCCAACCTAGTCTTCTTTGCTGACCAGAATTAATAGTAGTAATACTGGCAGTGTTTCTTCTACCTTCCAAACAACTATGTAATCAGGAAGGAAGGCCAAGAAATCAACAGATGTTCTGCTTTTAATGAAATGCCAATGTCTGGATGGCCAAGAAATCCCCCGTAGGTATTGTGCCAGCTTAAAGTCACTCCTAGGAAAACAGAGTGAGTATCCTCTCTATCCAAAGTCCTCTGGCTTCCTGTCTAAATTGCTCACTGCACTTACTGTGTGCTGCCTGGACCCAGGCTTACTCTTTTATCTGTTCCTGACACCTGTCTTAACTCCACAGCAGGGGTCTCAGAGGCAGGACCAGCTTTATGTAGCCTACACAGCACCCAAGCTCTCTGAACACTCTAGAGGAGCCTGGTTGGGGCAAACTGGCTCGGCTCCTGTGTCACTTTTAGCCTAAGTGGGGACAATTCCACATTCCTAATCAGAGCTAAAGCATCAGGGAGATATCGACAAATATCTCAGAAGAGCTTCCCAACGAATGGACTTTGGATGGGGTTGCAGCTCAAACTGTCTTATCTGCTTACCCCAGTGTGCTAGACAAACATGTCATTTTCTCTGTGTGCCAAGGACAAGAAAAAGTTTCCACTAGTCCACACCCTGTCCATTAGCTTGAACTGCGGCTCTCCGATTGGGACTCTTAGCAGAATCTCCTCAATTACCATGTTTTTACAGCAGATGGTGTCAGCCAGAATCATACTTCCTGGCTGAACACTGGTGCATTAATCATGCTCTCTAAATACTCACGGAGGAAAAAACTCAAAAGCTAACATTTTTGGTTGCCCAGCACCGTGCCATCAATTAACTTTTTTAATCCTCTAACAACCATTTGAAGAAGGGACAATTATTATTATCCTTATTTGACAGGTAAGGAAATGGTAACAGAGAGACTACTTAACTTTCTTAAAGTCACACCGCTAGTAAACGGCAGAGCTGAGATTTGAACCCAGGCAACGTGACTCGAGCCCAGTGCTTTCTTAAGTGCTGAGAGACTGCCTTGCCTGGTGGATGAAAGGAGCATTACAACGACATTAGAAGAACACTGGTGGGCACTTATCTTTGGTTTTGCTACCGCTTAGCTATGTGACCTCAGGTAACTCATTTCACTTATCTGGGCCCCAGACACTGCATTTTTGGACAAACATTTATTACATATTTATATGCCAGGAACTACAGCTCAATGAAATAATTTGATCTGTGCCATGTCCGACCGAGAGATGAAAGAAGGTGCATTTACTCATCATGGTTTCCAGGATACCTGTCACTTCCTTCAATGTTAATTCCGTAGAGACTGAACAGAGTGGGTCATTAGACTAACATATTGCTACAAGTTCTTATTAAATTCAGTGCAAGCAAGCATACTATTTGGCCGTAAGTAGAGAGTATATTTGAAAAACTACACCTTTTTCATAATGGGTTTGAGAAGAAAATTGTTATCAACATCTTAGAAATGTGACACATTATGAATGTTAGGTCTGCTAATTAGGGATGATTTCTTACAGTAACTTAGTGGTTTTATTTTTTAAAAAAGTGACTAGAGAGAAAAGATGAAATGGCCTCATTTTCCTCTTGTCTGAAAAGGTCAAAATTATATTTTTTGGCATGGTTTAGATTCCTTTATATAGACTAACTGGCAGACGGAAGTTTTCTCAACTTGTATTTCTTTCAAGCCAACTTCCAAGCAATCAACCTGGAACTAATTCCAGTGTTAGCACAGGTAATGTCTGAGTCCATAAGATCGGTAGCTGTTGTTCTGATTAGTTTATTAACCGTCTACAGCCAAAGGCAGCGTCTTCTTCGACATCAATTCCCAGTGCCTATTATAGTACTTGGCACAGCATAGAAACACAGTAAATATTTGTTGAATAAATGTTGTAGAGCATGAAATTGTAATTCTCCGTAGGTAATTTATCAAGTGTTTATTCATAAAAGCTTTACTTTGGTCGGAAGCTCCTCAGTGGTTCCTAACATTAAACAGCCTTGGTAAAATTGTAAAATATGCCACGTCTTAAGGAGCCACGAGAGCCTTTCCAGGTTTCTTGGTGGCTGCGTCTCTGTCCTGTGAGATAGAGTAGGATATGTGTCCCTGTCTTTGAGTCTGGAATTTTCCTTTGGTGAAACTGGTATCAAATGGTTTCAGTAAATGGCTGTAAGTGGGTTAGGAGGCTTTGACAAACTTCCTGCTAGAAAATTCATTTTAACCTAATGTGATTCTTACTAAGTTTATAATATCTGATTGCTTGAGGCATGGAGAAGCTGTGAGGAAGGGTTTTAGAAACTATGTGGTGAAATCTAGGATTTTAGCAATTCCGGATCAATTTCAGGATCTGAGCCCAAAGAATAAATATTTCATGAGTTCATTTTTGCAGAGGCTCATGACTAAGAGTTTATTCAATCTCTCCTGCCTTAAAAAAAATACTGACACAAATATAGTTGTTTTCTTTTACAGCATTCACTTGTAATGAATCTAACAGTGCTTTCCCTTCTTGGTTTCTTAGGGACTTTTTTGGTCTCTCATTTCTGCATTCCAGTGCCCACTTTTTGCTTTAAATGAAGATTTTTTTTTTTCAGGTGGATAATGGCATTAACAGACTCGCCCCTAGCCACTGCTTTAAATGCCTCCCCAAACAGTATCATATGGGAGCCCTCAAGGAGCAGCAAGACAAAATCATTGCCACGAACGTGCAGCTATTAGCTGTACAGAATAACGTCTAAGGAGCCAGTCTTTGCACAGTGAAAGAGCTATGGCAGACTTGGGCATGAGCTGAGCGTAATTTTTCCACTCTGCAGACACCATCCAACTCGCCAGAATGAATGAAATTAAACTATTATTCACTCCAGAATGAAGCTCAAGCCAGACGAAGAAAATGCATGCTCTGGTGAGGGCAGGGTTTAGACATTCTGATTGCACAAGATACTAGTGTGGGAAGGAGCTGGAGCTGAACACTGGTATGTGTTCCTGCGGTGATACAGATGAGGATTCATCTATTTTGGTTTTGGGGTTTTAAAATTCCCTCAAGTGATCCTTTCTCTGTTGCACAATTCTTGCAGGTTTTCCAGAAGCTTCTCTCGTAAACATCCTTAGTTAGCTTCTGAAGCTATACACTGGACCTAATTTTAAGGGCCCGTTTAATTGCCTTGAAAATAGATACAGCATCCATTATTCAGCCGCGGAACAGCGCCGGTGCAGCCGTTAGCATAGCAACACCTCTTGCTTTGGAGGTTTCCGCTGCAGAAAGTGAACGTGTGAGCCATTCACAATCCAGGAGGGGATGATTAGGTAGGTTCTGTGGCTTTCTTACAACACGAGCCTACGGGGATGTTCCTCTAATTATTCTAACCCTGTTTAGCGGACTGCCCGGACAGCAGCAGTTTTGGTGTTTTAAATTCTGCAGCCTTTCCTCCAATAAAACTGCTGGCAAGTCTTGGGATACAGTGGGATTTCAGACCTAATAAATTAGGACTTTAATTGCGACGAAAAGGAAATCCTTGCTTCCCTGGTCAATGCACCAGGGAAATTCACCATGTCTGAGTGGGTATTTAAGAAGTTGGAGTGGAAAGTTCTCCCCAAACTCCCAAACAGGAAAGCAAAGATGGGTGTTAGAAATCAAATCCTTTACCCTGGCTATTTTTATGCTGTCCGTATTCTTTCTTCTGATCTCCAGGGCATCGTATCATGCTGCTTGTTACCTGAGCTTCTGGAAATCTGCTTTCAAAAAATGTCTGGTAAATATCAACTCTTCTCAGCCTTCCCTTTCTCCGCTACTAAAAAGCCTATGATGACATGATTAATTTTGTCATGATTAATGTCATGATTAATTTTACTTCATCAGCCTTGTCTTTATTAAAGAGCACCACGTAAGAGCACAGGTTCCAGACGGTTCAGAGAAAACAAGTAACAAATGGCGTTCAAAAAGATGAAAAGGTATGCAACCTTGCTTCTTGAGAAATACAATTAAAATGGAAATTCTTATTTTTACCCATCAGACTAACAAAGGTTTAAAAGACTTCGTTAAGGCTAGGAGCTTGCCCCCTGTGGGATCGGAGGCCCTGTCAAATCGCCGGTGGGGTGGGGGGCCCAGGGGAGAAAGTGTAATCAGAGTATCTAGAGTGAAATTTCTTTAGGCAAAGTCCAAATTAAACATGCACATACCTTTTTAGCCAGTGCCCCTATTCCCAGGGAGTTTACCTACAGATGGATTTATTCAAGTGCATAAATGGAACGTACAAGGATAGCAGAAAAATTGTAATTTTAGAGATTTGGGGCAGCCTAAATGACCATCAATCCTGATTGGTTAAATACAGACACGTGTTTGCTTTTACGTGGAATAGCTCTAGATTGACACGATGAAACACCAACAACGTTTGCATCTGGGGAGAACTATGGAACTAGGGAATAAGAAGGTGGAAAGGAAAAGTCACTTTTAGATATTTTTACCTGAATTTTTACCACTGTATTACCTACTAAAATAAGTGAAAAAGCACAGCAGTTCCCTTTATTACTGACTTTCTATTTAGTCTCCTGACTGTTAAAAGTCTCCACTGTTTTGTGGAAGATGAAACCCTAAGTTAGACAAGTTGGGAACGGAGCGGATGCTGTTTCAATTCTCCCAACTTCTGGGTCCCCATTGTACCAGCAGAATGAATTCTCAGCGGTCTCAGCAATTGCTTCTTCCACCTGTTTTGCCGTCTGCAGATGGGAAAGCATTGTCTACATTCCGCCTGGACGGTTAGTTTCTAGTATTCTCAGACAAAAATATCATCTTCATTTCTTTTTATCCCGTCTCAAAAGATCCCCACGGCGTTTCTGCTCTTAGCTTGTTAGAGTTTCAGAGATGTGTCTTTATGTTTTGCGGTAACCCTCTCCCATTTGATCTTTCCCTTGGAGCCAAGCACCCCTTTCCATTGCTAAACTTAGACCACACATCTCAAGCCAGCAACCTTTAACACAGACCATTCCTTGAGTGCAACTTTGAATTTCTTTGACCCGTCTCCAACCGCATGGACTGCTAAGGCCTCACATCTCAAAACCCACCAAAAACTACTACTGGCCAGCATCAAACATGGTGCAAAGCACCTTCCATACACATTGTCCTTTAATTCCATGTGGGGATGAGGAAAAGGAGGCACAGAGAAGAAGCAAAGGTCACATGACTGGTGAGTGGCAAAGTTGGGATTCAACGCGTGCAAGACTCCAGAGGATTCCCATTTCACCTTGTGGGAGAACTGCAGGGCTCTTGCCCCCAGCAAAGTCACCATTCCACACCGGACCTGCAGTCTGCCTCTCATCGGCGGGCAACAGCCTGCCATTTTACTTCTGCAGGCTTCTGCTACTTCCCCACGATGGGTTCTAATCTTGCCGTGGGTCCTTATGCTGGTGTGTCTAGTCCATCTTCTTCTCCAGTGGATACAGTTCTCCAGCCCCTTGCTTCAGAGCAGAACAACGGCAGATTCGGTCTGACTTGGGGGAGGGGAGCTCGTGATGAAATTAAAGCCATATAAAGAAACCCTAGCATTTTCGCGGTCTTCTGCTTCACTATGAACCTAAGCAAGTGCAACACTATGCTGAGTAGACCTGTCTAGATACTTCTTATGAGTCTCTGCTTACTTTTTGATATCATGCCTACTTTAAAAAAAAAAAAAGAGTTCGCCTCTAAATGAATTAAAATTGAACAATAAAACACGGGCAAGCCAGCTAGGAAGCTGTGCTTTTCCACGGGGAGGTCGTATACTTGTCTGTCGCGGACTCACCTGGAGACTTCGAATGAAGGTTCCTTACGTCTCACCACCAACCACTTCAATACAGCCTAGCAATTTCCATTTTTAATAAGCTGTCCAAGCCATTCTTTGGCTAATTTTGGGGAAGTTGGCCAATTTGCAGAATTATTTAAGACTTCTTTTGCTGAGGCGCAGCTGAATGTCAACTTCACATTCGTTTCACCCTTTAGATACCCCTGGGGCCTCTTAAAAATGTGCTACTTTTCATGTGCAAAGGGACTCTTTCCTTAATAGCAGTCCGCGGTTTCCCTCTCTCCGCCCCATGCCTTGCCTGGGCATTTGTGGGTTGCCTCCCGGAGGGAAATGGCAGAGGCGAATCATCCCTAAGCCTATTTACGGTATTTACCTGGTCCTTTTGGAAGATTCAGTACAGTCAGGGAATTGACTTAGAGCCCAGTTTGGGAAATATCGATCCAAAGGATCAATATGGCGGCTCAGGGAGTTCTTTGATGAGCTCGGATCTTAAAGGACTAGTTAAAAGCTGGAAAGTCAAGGGCAACAAAAGGGAGCTATTATTAGTTGTGTTCAGACCCGGACCCAGGAGGCTGGAGTCACTGACCTGGAAGGATGGTGCCGTATTAACGGGCAAGAAAAAAAAGAAAGCAGCACTCCCACACTGTCCTTATTCCTTCATCTTTGCTGTTAAGGAGAACCATTTTCAGTGGAAATGGTAGACCAAGGAATGAAAAAGGCAAGAGGTTTTTGAAGGCCAAGATAATCGCCTGGCACAATTTCAAGTCTTTCAGTCCATATGGATTACATCAACCTGACCACACTCTCAGGTCACGGTTCGATATTCTGAGGGAGTCACAGAAAAATAAGAGATGCTGCAAGACCGGTAAGTACCCAAGTTTCAAAATACAAAGAGCCAATTCCACTAATTATGGAGTCCGAGCTTGATTGTGCAAGGCAGGTAATACTCCAGAAGAAATGACTAGCTCGGGAGCTGTGGGGAAGGAAGCAGTGGATCGCCTCAAATAAGGAGCAGCTAAGAAGAGAATAATGCTCAATCTCTGCTCCTTTGTAAAGGGGGTTGTTGGAGGAATGCAGGTTCTGGATTGCCGGAGGACGGGTGGGAAGGTGTTAGGGGTTACTAGACCCCGGGAAGGCTGACAGGGTGACTAGTTCACTGGTGATGGACAAGGTCACTAGACCACTGGTGTGCAGGGATATGGACGCTGGTGGTGCTGAGTGGCTTTCTAGCTGGTAACCGGATCTCGGGGACGTGAATTCTTCAACATAATCTAATAATGGTCTCGTGGATATATATAGATCGACAGGGTCCCAAAGGGTGACATGGTCGTCGGTGAGAAGCATCAGAGCCCAGGGGCCGAGAACACAGGCTGGGAGTCGGAACTGCATGTGTGAGGATGCGCAAGCTACTCCGTTAAACCCGAAGCCTGAGCTTCCCCACGTGAGAAAAGAGAACGCCCCCCACCACACACACTGGCCGGGAAGATCAAAGGAAGTGATGCGCGCAAGTGCTGGGAGCACACATCTGGCTGACGGTCCCTCCACGTTACTGCGGATCCAGGTCGACCTACCGGGGTTTCCAGTAGATCTCCAGTATCACCTGCCCTGTCGTACGAATGCTCATCATGACACCGACGCTTCGAACGAGAACACCGCAGACACAGTGGGTCGTATTCAGATGATGAAGCTGAAGCCAGAATATAGCTGGTGGTCAATGTCCTACTCAAAACACGACACCCCAGACTAGGTACAGCTCTTCGGGTACCTTCGGACCAGCACAGAGATGACAGACTGCCTGTTATCTGGCTAGACATTTTTTTTTTAAAAGCTTTTATTTATTCATTTGACAGAGAGAGAGAGCACAAGCAGGGGGCGCTGCAGAGGGAGAGGGAGAAGCAGGCACCCTGCTGAGCAGGGAGCCTGCCGTGGGGTTCCATCCCAGGACACTGACATCATGACCCAAGCTGAAGGCAGACGCTCAACTGACTAAGCCACCCAGGCGCCCCTGGTTAGACATTTGTTAGAATGAATGTGGAATCATTCATTTGCTGAACAGACATTCCTTGAGCACCTGCTATCAGGCATGGGGAACAAAGGCAGATATGGGACAAAGCTCATACTTAACAAGCAGGCAGCCTCCAGGATGAGATGAACAAGAGGCAGTTGTAATGTAAAGTAGTGAAGGCAATGTTGATATAGCAGGGTTGAGGGGCAGGCATAGAGTAGAACACAGAGACTAACCCGGTTTGCAGAGATGGGGGTGGTAGGAGTCCTGGGGAGAAGACTGCGTCTGAGCGGAGGCATAAGGGGCGAGCAGGAGTTGGGCAAAGGGGTTGGGAGTGAGAGCGTTCTCGGCAGAAGGAACAGTATTTGCAAAGTACAGATGGGAGCAACAGCAGGATATGGTGCATGCCAGGAACGACAAGCCGCTTCGTGGTGTAGAAATTTAAATGGGAGGGTAAGAAATGGGGCGAAATAGGCTAGAGCAATAGAATGGAAGCAGACAGCAAAGGAATTCCACAGAGGCAGCCTTGGACCTCACCCTATGGGTGCTGGAGAACCCCGGCAGATGTCAATCATCAGAACGACTCTGAGGACCATGAGCTCGGCAGGAACCTGGAGTCAAGGAGACCAGGAAGAGCACCTCTGAGGCAGAGACGATGCTGCTGCAAGATCAGGGTTGACAAAGCCCTGGGGACTGTCTGGATACGGGTGGCAACAGGGGGAAGAGCGACGGCTGGTGTGTGTATACATTTTTCTTGTGGGGAGAGGAGAGAGAATCAGGCGGAAGTCTCTTCTTTTTTCTCCAGTAAAAGATGATGAATCTGATTTTTTGACATGACTTTGAGGTGTACATGGGATACACGGGTTGAAGTGTCAGTCTAAAAACTCAATGGCGTGATCTGGATTAGCAAAAATGACTTCAGGGTCAACAGCCATAAAATGGCGCCAGCAGGAGAAGACCCAGAATCGGCTGTGATGGTGAGAAAGGCAGTGGGCAGAGGAAGGACCCCTGGAAAACACCAACATTTAATAGGAAGACAGACGGAGAGGCTGTTCCAAAGACTGAGGAAAAAGTCAAAGAGCTGGAGAGCCAGATATCGCAGAAACCAAGGGCACAGAGTTCCAAGAAGCCGTGAGTGAGTGACCACCACCGTCAAACGCAGTAGAGAAAGGCCCACTAAGCTGACGGATGAAAAGCATACACGTCATTTAACAACGAGAAGGTCATAAGGATGAATCCTGGTTAGACTTCTTGGTTGCAGACAACTGAATCCACTCAAGTTATTTTAAGCAGAAAGGTATTTATTAGAGGGTATTAGTGTATACAGTCTCCAGGAGGCCACAGACACAGGTTTGGACGTCTTTCCACCAGGAACAGCAGCAGCGGCCAGGACAAACAGCCACACCCTCAGCATAGGACTGTAAGGGGGGAAACCCACTCTGCCACCACTTCACTCTGCTCGGTGCCTATGACCAGGGACTAGAACCTTCACCACAGATGCACCAGATGAAGAAATGCTTCAGCCACTGTGCCTACCAGAGCTACTCTTCCCAAGAGTAGCCTCATTCAAAGATGAACTTGCTCCACGTCACCTAACGGAACGCTCACCTTCAGACTTCTGAACGCTCACTGCCCCGTGGCCTACACCATCCGCACATGACCCTTCTGCACAACGTAAATGAAGATGGAGTCCAAAAAAAGCAAGAATAATCTTTATTCCTTGGAAACACATTTGTAAAAATGTCTCAGTAAGATTAAAAGATTCGGAACACGTTTATTTGTATGCAGCACAAACACTGAGGATCGAACATCTGCTAAAACGGAATACACCTGTAGACAGATATCTCAGGACGAGTTTATAGGGGACTGGCTCCACTGTGCAGGGCATGCAGCTGAGTCCCTCCTTCTGGACAGATTTTTGTGGTAACCAACTAGCAGTAAAATATCTCAAGAAATGTCAATACATTTTTTTAAAAAGGCTTAAAATGGGCCAAATTACAATTACACGTATGAAAATGGCGTTTAAGAATTGTTTTCACAAAAATACTAGTGAAAAATATCTCAGGTCTATCAAGAGAAAAAAAAATGTTTGACCTGTGGCTTGAAATGGGGGGAAATAAATACTTGGGTTCGAGCTCTACCCTGGAAGACAACACACTGATTAGCTGGGACTACGAAATGACTGCACGACCCCCACCCCATCCTACTCCACAGGATGCTTTCGCACAGCGTCGTTAAAATCCTAGACACTTTAATTTGAGCCATAAGTGGATCTTGGGTTGCATGTCGCTTTTTAGAAGAGTGAAGTCCAGGGTAAAAACCAAGCCTCAAGTTCTATAAATTCTGACAGTGTGTATTCATAATTATGTCTTCTGAAATCATGCAAGTTAGCAGCACCAATCAATAATTTAAAAAATTATTCTCGCTCTTGAGCAGCAAGTTCTATCAAAATGGATGCTATGCAATTTGTGATCAGTAAAACTGCTAAGATTCAAAGTGGCTAGACTGCTTCAAGATAGGAAATTCCAAGCCTCCCCGTATGCACGTCCCACCTAACCGGTTATTTACTTTATTCAGCTTCCGAAAGGGGTAACCCTCTGTTAGAGAAGGGAATTTTGCAGTTTTCCTCTGAAAAATTTCGTTGGAATGTTAGATCCTCAGACTAAAATATTAGCTTTTCATAGATCACAGAACTGTAGAGCTGGAAGGAGCTTGGCGGTCATTTAGTCCAACCCGCTCTTTTCAGACGGGCAAAGGAGGACAACAGAGGAGAAGGGGCTTGTCCGTTCTCTGAAAGTGGCCGGGGCTGGGCCCTGGCGGCCTCCTCCTCACCCCAGGACCGTGCGGGGCTCTCCGCAGAGCTATCTTCCCATGTTCTTCTGGTGTTATTTGGTCCCGTTCATTAAATAACAAAGAAATATCAAGTATATAGCAATACGATGAACTCGGACTTTTACTCCAATTTTAAAATCAGAATATTAAAATGATTCCTGAGCCTTTAACTACCTTCATTTCATTGAGAATGCAGTCAACAGTAAACTATGACTAGTGATTGTGCTTGTTTGCAAATATTTACACGGACGCCGGGAACACCTCTTAGAACTATTCCGCAAAGACACCTGTGCAAACACATCTATGTGATGCCGAGACACTTTTCATGGGATGTAAGGACACTATGATGATGAATGGAGGTGAGGTGCTTCAGTCTCTCAAAGTGCAGTCATGAGTTTATCTCGATACACCATACTTTGCATTCCTCCTAAGTTCTTCTGGTTCTGGTCGTGGACATAATCGGAATGGCTGCCACCTTCACTGGCCGATGTTCCCCAGTGCAGCGGCCTGTCATCCTGAAAGCATGGCCTGTTTTGTTGGCAGAGTGAATGGTTAGCGGGAGGGATGGAAGAAAATTCAGAAATGTGAGTGAAACAACACAAGCGTGAGGGAGGTGGGCAGGAGAAACCAAGAGCCATGTGAATGGGGATGGAAACGAATGGATTTTCTACAGTATTTTCAAAATTCAGAATGCAGGTTATCTATCAACGTCCAAGTCGAGAGAAGCCCGCTCCACGGCCATACCATCATTTCTCAAAGGGCACGCTGATGAGCAAGTCAGTCTGGGGAAAGTCAGGTGGAAAGGGGTCCTTGACCAGGCACCTCTCAGGGCTGTGAGCGCATTGCTAATGGGCGCTGTGAACGGCTTAGGCAGCGTTTGCCGGGAGTGCTGGGCCAAGGAAGTCTCTTTTCCTGGGGTAGGTACCTCAGGCAGTGCTCCTCTAACTCTGGAGAGCCTGATAAACACAGAATGCTGGGCCCTCTCCCCAGACACCGATCCAGCAGGGTTGGGTTGGGGCAAAGAATAGGCATCAGCAAGCTTGCAGGGGAGGCCAGTGCCGCCCGGAGAGGACCCTGTCGTGGCCTCCCACAGACTCCCCTCTGCGAACTGCTGGGCAAGGTCGTGCCTCAGGAGGAACCCGATGTGGTAAAATAGGCACAAAGAAGTCTAAAATTCTGTAAAAATAGGTTACTAAAAATAGCGTTTCTAGAAATCTCTCCCGTTTTCTTATGTCTGGAAGAGAAACTGCCTTTGCAATACAGAAACATTTCATTATTACTCTGCTGGGCTGACTAGCTTTTAAAAGTTCCCCGAGTATCAAGTGCTATTGGTAAAACTGCAATGTGGGCCTCCTCCAAAGTCCTCCAACAAAAGTGGCAAGAACCATCAAGAACTAATTGCTCTCCTTTGCCTTGCTCCACATGGACTTATTTTCATCACTCCATTCTCTCCGTCCTTTCCCAAGCAGCAAGGCTAGCAACCTCACCGAGAAATAACTTTATGCAAAGTGAATTCACCAACAGAAAGCGCTTCACACATAAACACCAATTAAGCCTGATCTAAAATTCAAATCTGAAAAGGAACGTTTGCCTTTACAAAGCTGGCATCAAAACACTCTCAAGCCTAATGAAAAACCCAGCAAGGCAGGTGCCAGTTCACTTGGAAAGGACTGTGGTGGGTTAGGGCAGAGGTGAGGAAACACGGCCCGCAGGCTGGATCCCACTCACCGTCCGTTTTCATAAATAAGTTTTATCGGAACGCAGCCCCGCCCATTCACTTTGGGTTGTCTCTGGCTGCTTTTGAGCCACAACGGCAGAGTTGAGGAGTTGTGACAGAGACCACAACGCTGAAAGTACTGGTTATCTGGCTCGTAACAGAGAAAGTTTACTGACCCCTGAGTTTAGAAAAAAGATCTACTGTCACAAAAAACAAAACAAAACGAAAAACAAAAAAAACCCCAACAACCCCCCACCCCACCCCTGAAAAAAGTCCTTTCAAAAAACCCACAACAAAAATCCCCAAGCTTGAGGCACATTTTTAGTAACTGAATTCTTGGGACAGGAAAACGTTACTTAGAAATTTTAAGTAACATTTCTAACACAAAACCAAACCAAAAATATCTGAGGTTAGAATGCCTAAAAACAAAACAAAACAAAAACCCAAAAAACAAAACCCAATTCATTTTTATTTCAAAAAGCACAACTTTGGTAAATCCAGACTCATCACTGGCTTCCTTTGCTTGGCCAATGATTCATCTCTGCCGTGAAATGCAACTCTTAACAGCGGTTTCTGATGCAGATTTTCGATTCAAAAGCAGGTAGAATCCGAGTTTTTCCAGACAAAGGGAGAACTTTCAAGAAAGTATAGCTCTGTGAGCTCAAGCACTTACCTTACATTTGGAGAGTGAGGGTGCCACCGAGGCTGGCTGGGGTGGATACTGGGATGGTACTGAGGCTAGAAATGAAATACCAAACTCGATTATTCGATGACCTTTTGATTTCAATGGTCTTCATTTACTTTCTCTTTTCACTGGCATCCAGCTCAGGGGCCCAGGGCTGTGAATGGAAGGCTCTAACTAAACCCTGCCTGGGAGGTGGCTTCCCAGGACGATCACGTTTCCCCACGACAAAGGCTGGGGGGCTGGGGAAGGCAAGGCATCTGCCTGGAAAGGGTCCCCTAGAGCGCCCAGAACAGGCAATATCCATCTCCCCCAAAAGAACAGACGGAAGACACCCAAGATACGGGGAGAATGGTAAGTAATTTCTTTGTTCAGAAACGATTTTTCATCGCTGGCAATGACAACAACTGTGCGTAACAGTGACATCTGCAAACACAAGAGAACTGGACAGGGATACCAAGGCAACAGGACTGTGGGCGGTCTCTTTCTCCCTTGTTTAAAGAGCAAGAATAACTTTCTAAACTATGATCCAAAACCCAGTACCAAACCTCAGCCCCCAGCCGGTCGCCATCAAAACCAAACAAAACCCCAAACCACCCAGAGCACTTATTATCCTGATAACACGGAAGGAGGGAGGGAGGGAGGGAGGGAAGGAAGGAAGGAAGGAAGGAAGGAAGGAAGGAAGGAAGGAAGGAAGGGAGGGAGGAAGGAAGGAATCAGTCCATTTAAAGATAGGAAAATAGATCCAGACTGGTGACTCACAAAAGGACCAGAGGTGAAGACAAGGCGGGCCTGGCTGGGTAGCAGGGCTGTCTGTCCACCTCTGGCCTGCAGCAGGCGGCGGCCCCAGACATGGCCAGAAGTCACGGGGGCTTCTCAGGGCTAAACTTTCTGTGGGGCACATTAGACCCTCCACTACAGTCACTACAGTCTTGCCACCATTATTCTTTTAATTATTTCTTCCCCTTCTTCTCCTTCCCCTGCTGTTTTGGTTAATAAGCAGAAACCTGTTCTGTATTATGGAAAATTCTCAGTAATTCTGTTCATTCAGTTTTCAGGAATCAAGATACCCTCCCTCCCTGCCTATTGTGTCTTCTAGTGGCCTCTTTCCTTCAAAGATACCTGTCAGCAAGCGAAGTGTGCAGCCCCCAAAATGACATGCTAGAGGAAAAAGGATCTGGAGAAAAGATCTCAGGAGCCAAATGTGAAAGCAGACCTCTCTCAGGGAGACAGAGACCTAGAGTTTAGATGATTTGCCCAGAGCTGAAATGCTTCAAGGGTTTTGGTCACACAACGAGTCCCCAGATGAGGCTCCACCATTTGGATCTCCAGCAGAAGGGAATAATCCAGAATAGAAACGGAACTTCTGTTCTACTGTCTTCAAACACAATCGAATCAGATTCATTAGTGCAAGGTGGGTATCTCATCCATAAAGACCTGGAAGGATATTCCCAAAGCTTCCTTATGTCTCCTTTGGAAATTTATTCGCACTCTAAAGCTGTCAAGGAGCATTTTTAAATGATAACCCAGATGGCTCTCTCCAGGGCAGTTCTGTTCCCCTGGGGACAATTGGAAATATATATGTGCACTTTTGCTTGTCACGGTGACTACAGGATTACCTTTAACTACCAGGCAGAAAGAGGGAAGCTAAACATCCTATAACTCTCGGGACAGTCCCAGAGTGAAGAACTGTCCCTCCCCGAACGTCAACAGCATCCTTATCAAAACCGCAGCAATCCATCCTTTCTGCCGCTGGCTGAGCTCGCAGGAAGATGGAAGCTGCAAGCCCATCATCCCAAAAACCCTTCTCAGCACTCAGATGCTTACCGATTAGGCCACTTCTCAGGACGTTCTCTTCCTAGTCAACTCACTCCCAAACCTCAACAGAGCAACACAGAACCTCTAAGACGGGCAAGGGGTAGAGGACCAGGGGTTGCCAAAGTTGTTATGAGAAGAACAACATCTAGGTAACAGTCTTCGTGCCTGGAGTCCAACGGACAACTGTCTCTATGTTCTCTCTGGGCAGGGAAGGCTTTGCTTTATTTTCATTTTTTTCCATGCCTTCAAGCAGGGACCACCCATCCACAGCTCTTCCCTCCCCCCCCCCCCCAGCTAGCCTCTCACACCTGAAAATCCCTCCAAACCAAAAAGCCAACCTGTGACCGAGAAGATTCAAGAACCTAAAGAAGGCATCGAGATTGGGAAACTTGGCTGTACCCCTACCAGGTTCCAAGCACTTTTTGCATGTTATTCCCCCAAACTCAGAAGTCACGTCCAAGTTCTGCACATTAGGAATACGATGTCACGTACAGAAGATGATATCACAAAATTCTTCCGAAACATACCTCGGAGACCTTGTCAAGATCACATACACTGGGATCCCACCCCCATCTAAGGAATTAATATCTGCAGTAACAAAAGATCGAGAAAGACACTAACCAGAATAATGCTCCCAGGTGAGCGCCTTTGGAGTAGCTTCTTACACGGGACATTCAAAACCAGACTGCTGACAGGACAGTAGTGTCCTTGGACCGAACGCACCCAGCACAAGAAATACGGCCCCAAGTGAGGAGGTCATCAGACACAGATGCTGCCTCTAAGCAGGAACCCGGTGAGGGACACATTGTCCCGCACTGTCCCCAGCTGCTCCTCAGAACCACCTCAGGTGCTCAGAAGCTGTCCGACACCCAAACCATCTTAGAGCTTCTGATTCAATAACCAGTTATGTTTTTAAAGCCTGCCAGATGGTTTTACTTTCTTTATTTTTTCTTTTTCTTTCTTTCTTTCTTTTTAAAGACTTTATTTATTTGACAGAGAGAGAGAGAGAGAGCACAAGCAGGGGGAATGGCAGGCAGAGGAAGAGGCAGGCTCCCTGCTGATCACAGAGCCCGATGCGGGACTCCATCCCAGGACCCTGGGATCATGACCTGGGCCGAAGGCAGATGCTTAACCAGCTGAGTCCCCCAGGCGCCCCTGCCAGATGGTTTTACTGTGCAGCTGCAGGACTGAGGACCGCTGGTGTCAGTGATTATCAATCAAGAGGATGGGAGAAGGCCCTGATGGACGAGGTGGCTTCTGAGGGGGCTCTGGAGCATATTTTAATGCACAGAGAGGTAAGGGAATTTCAGGCAGGGAAACACAGACAAAGGAACAGCAGGAAGAAATTATGGGGCAATGATTATGTGATTCTCTGAGAGCCGAACACATGATGTGTGATGAGGAGCTGGAAGGAGGGGGGGAGTAACTGTAGAAAAGCAGGTTGGAGCCAGGTTGCAGAAGGCCGTGAATGGCCAATAAGAGCCACCCCCAGGTACTGGTGGGTGGGCAGGCAGGGGGTGGGGGCCCTGCTTGGCCACCCAGTAGAAGAGCAGAACACCAGCCAGGGAAACCTCTCTCTGTGCTCCTTCTGCAGGCTCAAGAGGCCTGGCACAGTGCCCTACGAAGAAGGTTCTAGAAACCAATGCTCCGCTGATGTTAACAGATTACACTATCCAAAAAACAGGTAGGCAGGGAGGTGAGAGGCTAGTTGTTGTTGTTGTTGTTGTTTTTCTAATAGGGAGGGATTGTTCAATAGTCAAATGATTTGGGGAAACAATGGCTTAAAAAATATATAAATAAATCGTGTCTTTTTTGCAGGATTTCTCAGTGCTTTTGACACCCGAAGGGGCACTGTAGGATCCAAAAAGGGGAATGAAGGACACACCATTCCCCAAACATGTGACTAAGACATCCTTTCCCAGAGGCACATCTCAGGGGACTCATGTTCCCGAGGCCGAGAACACACTGACAAAACACGGTCTCGCTTGAGTGCCCCTAAGAGGTTGTATTTGACCACCCAGAAACTTAAATATATGTCCCTGCTGTTGACCATCTGACAATGTGAAAAAAAAAAAAGGCCCAGCTGAAATGACCAAGAGGGACCAGGGGTCACGGAAAAAGGCTCTCCTCTTACTGTTTTCTCAAAAAAATAAAAACAACACCCCTGCCACCCGCCAACGAACAAAAAACGTTTTGCTATTGTTTCTTTGAAATTTGACTATAAGCATAATGACTGCTTGAATGTAGAAAATTTTGAAACTTTAAGAAGTATTAATGAAAATCTTTAAAAGCAGTATCTCACCTGGTAATTATGGACTTCGGGATTTGTTTTAGAGCTAAAGAAAAGAAGGGAAAAATCGTAACGTAACAGGTTGTAAAGTGGCATTATTAGTGATTTATTTAACAATCATCGACAAATCCTACCAACCCTGTTAGGAACCTCCACGAACACCATTTCTTTTTTGGTTATTAGCTGTTTAAATGAACATATAACCAAGGCAACCAAACAGCAACTTCCGTTCGGCACTTTCGAGCTCACAGATAGACACACAAGGCAATATTCCAGAATCCCACTCATGATGTCATGTTTCGGTGACAAACCAAGTAATTTTAGCTCCCGTCCCAGGTCTGCGCGGGCACTGCTGGGTGGCCAGCCAGAGCTTTCTCCAACTTCAGGGAGAGCTACCAGCCACTCCTGGGCAACTACCGCTTTGGGTCCCTCGGCTACCAACAGTGCTGCGTTCTGGCCACCGCTCGCTTGGGAACGCTCGCTCATTCCATTTAAGGCTCTGTACTGGGAACTTCACATCTGTTACTATTTAACCCACACGACAAGGCTATGAGGTCAATAACTGGTACCACCTTATTTTACAGATAAAGGAAAGGTTGCCTAACAGAGAAGTGAGGAAACCTGCTCAGGGCCAGCCAGCTAGACCGTGGCAGGGCCAGGACTGGAAGGGACATGTGCTCCATCCCAAAGCCCATGTACTTTCCACAAAGCCAAGTAGGCTCCCTGAGGGGCTGCAAAAATGGTCCAGGCTCCACATGCGTGATTCTATTTTGATGGACTCTTAAGTATAACTATTCTGGCAAAAAAAAAAAAAAAATTAAAAAGAGATATATACATGGGCGGAGCAGGCTGGCTTCACACATAAAATGCAATGTTTCATACGCAAGGTTGGCATCTACCAGGAAAACCACAAACCCGGCACAATCGTTGGGCTATGTTGCTAGGGTGGTGTGCTTGAAATCAAGGTTTATTGCTTCTCCAACAATGAGAGAAACATTTCATTGTTATGAGTCTAGCTTGGGGTCTAAATGGCTCTGTGTTCCAGTTTTCAGAGAGGGCGAGTGCACAGAGAGGCTCGGGGCCAGAATCACCTCTAGCTGGATTTCATCAGGAAGGGTAAGTGTTCTGCAAGGTGCTGTTTTTCTGGTATCACCTCTGCAGCCCAGAGCACAATTTCAGCCCTGGATCCCACAGCAATCCTACTCACCCCGGGATCCCACAGGCCGTGAAGAGCAACTGAACAGCTGCAAACAGTGGTTATTAGCTCATTTGTTCCTAAAGGGTATATTTACTGTGTTGTGTTTTTTTCCCCTAGTGGGCATTTTTTTTGTTTTGGTCCCCAATATATCTATAATTTCCACTAGAGGCTAAAAGGAAAATATAATTTTACCAGGGAAAAACAAAGCCGTCACTTCCTCAGAAAGCAAAGGAAAGACATGTTGTAATTCACAAGCCCTTGAGAAATCAAAGACACGTTGACAGGTGCAGAAAGGTGTGACTACTTTGCGCAGGCTACCTGCCACGGGGATCCTAGAGACGGGCGTGCCTGCGGGCCTGCAAGGAAGCCATGAAGGAACCCGGTGACCTCCTCCCTCCCTCAGGGGGCAGGACTCTGGAGCCCCTTCTTCAGGTGCTGAGACGTGAACGCAGACACAAGAGTCACCCGCTTGCCCCCCAGCAGAATGGCGCTGCAGGTAGAGCCCGGAATCAGAGACAGAAGGCCGCGTTCCCAGCTGTGCAATATAGGGGCTAGTCGTGTTCTCTAGCACCCTGGGGCCCTGCCAGGTGTCTTGGGGCTGCCTGGGGGAGAGGGAGCAGGTGAACAGGCAGGCCCAGCCTCCTCCTCTCTGCCTGGCTTCACCCAGAGCAGCTCCACTTTCGTTCTGTGCTCAAAGCTGGGCTTCCAGGTAAGGATTCTTCCAGGGGTCTAACATCGAAGGCTAAAAAAGTGAAGACCAACGCTGATCTTGCCCAACCTCCTCGTTTTCCATGAGAAAAAGGAGGCCCAGAAGGAAGGCCTAAGGCCGCAGAGCTGGATGGAAGCAAGGCTGGGGGAGAGGCCGGGGGCCTCCTGGTCCCCCGGCCCGCATCCTCATCACCCACCAGGGCATCTGCTACCCACTCCCCACCACGCCGGGCCCTGCCACCTGTCCGGAATTCCTGGCAGAGTCAAGCTGTGCTCATCTCTGAGATCTCCGAGACCTGTGCCGGGCAAGACCCAGGAGCTAACTCAACTGGGCGACCGGTGGCTGGAGCTTGGACACCAGGGCCAAAACAATTACAGCCTGTGACCCTCTAGCATGACAGCCGTTTCAGAGAGCAAAAAAGAGGTCTGTGGGAGGTGGTATGGTGGTTCTCACCCGGGCCACACACCAGAATCACCTAGGAGCTTTAAAAAACCAGATGCCTGGGTCCCCCTCTCCGTAATGGAAGCAATTAGCCTGAGGCATGGTCTGGCTGAGTGGCTGGGGGGGGGGGCGGGGTTCAAGTCTCACCAGGTGATTCCATGTACAGCAAAGATCAAGAACACCTGTGCTGGGGAAGTGGCTGGCAAATCACACCCCGTGGGCCGAGCCTGGCCCACCTGCATTTATGAGGGAAGTTTTATTGGAGCACAGCTGTGTTCTTTCATTTACACACCGTCTACGGCTGCTTTTGTGTGCCCGCAACAGAGCTGAGCAGTCACGAAAGAGATAGCATAGCCTCCAAGGTCCAAAGTATTTACTATCTGGCACTTTACAGGAAAAGGTTGCTCACACCTGTGCCGGAGTTTCAGCCTTTTGACATGTTCTTTTGTCTGCAGGACATTCAATAAAGGTGTTTAGTAAAGGGCTGCTCTGCTGTATGACTGTAAACCCTGCACGTCACCCCGTGGATCCAGCATTTGCTCTCGTGGAGCTTTGGCTCAAGAGCTCAGCCTTTGTTTCCCATCACTGCCTGCCGTGCCATCAGCACAGTGGGCCGCACACCCTCCTCTCACCTTTATCGCCCACCGTTGTCATAACCAAAGCACAAAGCTATGCAAACAAAGCAGCTGCATTTTAAAAAGGAAAAAAAAAACTGTCTCGGAACATTCTATTGTGTACTTATTGAAAACCAGGAGGATGGTATAGCCAGGCAGCAGAAAAAGGGGGGAAAAATCATCAGATGACTCACTTTGTGGTTTAATTATATTAAGGAAAAAGTCAACATTGCAAATAAAGACAATAATTAGAGAGAAGAGCTGTACCCCAGAGTCTGGGGGCACTTACCAGAACTGAGCCGCTATCACCGGGTTGCTTGCTTTAAAGGAAAAAGAGAAAGGTATGTCATCTTAGAGAGCTGTATCACTATTCACCACGCAATGACAATGACCAGGGTGGAGAGTTCTGTGATCTCAGAGGGGTCCTGACCCCAGGAGGCAAAATCTTCACCTTCGCTACTTCTCCTTTCTGGAGGAAAAGTCTCCTTTCCCGTGGGCCAAGCCCTCCAATTCACCCATCGAATGTTGAGCGTGCTCCCAGGGCCAGGTGCGCTCAGATGCAGAGATCAGAGACAACTCTTGTTGTCAAGGAGCTCACAGTCTTGACCCAGAGACAGAGAGGTGTGTAAAATCAAAGACAGCATAAGGGGATGAGAAAGGCTGAAGTACGAGTCTGCCTGCACCGGGGAGCTCAGGACAGACATTTCTGGCTGGAGCAGCGGTGTGTGTCTGTGGAAGGGACCATGGACAGAGCTAGAACTCCTGTATCTAGACTCGCCCTCGTTCTTTAAAGGATGCAGTGTGGGCAATCATTAAAAGCTTCACAGAGATGCCAGAACTCTGGCTGGAGAAAATGCCAGTAAAACAAAAGAGGAAAAGAGGATAGAGACTGGGAAGGAAAGCAGAGGAGAATCAGAGAAGCTGTGGTCTGGAAGAGCCCCAAAGCCACCCATGGGGTCAAGGGTCAAGTCACAGACCGCCTCCTCCCTCTGTGATACCAGGGAGTCTTTCCCTTTGTGCCTGCACACGCCTCCGGGGCCTGGGAGCTCAGCAGTCTTGAGATGGCTCTGTCTTTGGACAACACCATTAGGAAGCTCTTCCTTATTTGGAGTGTTTCTGGACAGCACTGACCCAAAGGACCACAGCAGGCATAAGGCTTGACAGGGAAGCAACACAGCCCTCCTTCTCTCCCCCACCGCATCACCTGTCACTCCCAGTTCCTGCAATCAATCACCTTCATCCATCATCACCCTTCTCTGGGCATGCCCCCAGTCCTCTCACCCTCTGGTCCTTCTTGGAGGTGAGGCCACATTTCCAGGGCTCTGGCCATTTTTCCCCATTAGAGCAGCCAAGAATGACTTTAGAGAGCTTCTGGCTGGCGTGCTATTGCCCCATTGGTTCAAAAAGGCAGGAAACAGTGGGGAACACAAGGTTGACGATTCTAGAAGGGGGGAAGTAAAGGTGCGGGTCCCCTAAAGGCCCACTAAGCCCTGAGTTATACAAAGAAAACCTATGGAAGGGCCGCTAGGAGTAAGTGATATGTAGGGAGGGCCTGGGGGGTTGGGCGCACAAAGGCCGTGCCATGAAAGGGCCCACAGTTCAATGGTAAACTAGGTGTCCCGGAGGGAGGAACAATCAAGCGCAGACAGAGGAGAGCTGGGAGGTGGGATGTGGAGGCCGGGTTTAAACGAGCCACTTGCTCATTCACTGACTGGTCCTGTATTGGGCACCCGGCCTCAACACGCGTGAGGCCACAGTTGTAACTGACAGACAAGGCTCAGGGGGTTCTGGAAAGGGGGGGAGGGGCAGGTTAAATTCAAGGGCATGTGTGTTCGGATGGACCTCGGGACCTGAGTCCAGGATTTAAAAGTTCTGGATCTGCTTTTACATGGACAGAATTCTGGTTAGCATGAGACTAATGTCCCCGTTTGAAATTGTAAAATGGAGGAGAGGAGGGACTGTTTTCCTAAGACACAGCATCATCTTCCACAGGCAAACGTGGTAACCAAGATATTCCTAAGGTCCCAGGTCCAACAGAAGCAAGAGGCACAAGAAAAGAAGTATGAAGAAGAGGGAGAAGAAAATGAATGACATCGAATGGGAAAAACTAAGGACAGTGGACAGCAAAAGTGGCCTGATTCCCCTCAAGAGAATTCCTCCCATCGGGATTTTGTCAAAAGCTTCAGAATGGCAGAGCAGAACCGTAGAAAGTTCCTTTAAGAACTGCGTTACCAAGGTCCATGGGGCTTAACCCACTAAACTATAATGTAAAATTCCAGGGAGAATGAACAACACACCACCTTTGAATGTCGAATGTCTCCGGGATGGATAGCGTTTACTAGGCTTCCGCTCAAAGGTGCTGGTTCTTCGTAACCTGGCGCCATGTGTGGCTTGGTATTCTGTCCGTCCGCTGGAAAGTAAATATTTCATTGCATGTTACCAATATCAGAGTATCAGTACATTATGCATATTTGGAAGCACGCTTCTATTTTCAAGAGCTCCGATGTAAATTTCAACTTATCATGAACTCATTTGGTGAAGACACACACTAAATTTAGCCTCGCGTTTGGAAATATAAGCTTTGCCAAATCCAAGCTGTATCATAGGGGCAGATATTTCCACTGAAAGACAAAGCCTGCAATTTAGGTACCAGCCACTTGGCTGCACAAACCAAACAGGGCCAAGTACTCAGAACATCTGACCGAGAGAGAACAATGATTCACAAATAAAATAACCTTTCATAACACACATTACATAGCCATTTACCTCTTCTAAAATGCTGTTCTCAATGACCACTTAAGTCAACCGTGGCCTTCTTACAATGCCAAGGGAAACATCTCTTCTCTCACCAAGGCTTTCTGGGTTTCAACCACCGTGCGGCCTCGCTGCCCTTTCCAGGACGCGTGCTGCTTTTATCTGATCGCTGCTGTATTCCAGCCGTGCTCGGCTGACGATTTCTCACACGGAAGGGACCACTGGCCACCTGCTCTAGATGCTTCCAAGGGGCAACCTTGTCTCCAACCTCCCTTCCTTCTTCACCTCTCCTCAAGCAGCAGAAGGGAGCCTGGTCTGGCCAAATCCTGGCGGAGTTTCCCCCCAGGATGGCAAAGGCCGCTTTGGTAACCATCCCAACCGCTATCCCTTGCACAGCAGATAAATCTGAAATGAGTGCATTTTTTGGCATATTCAACAGAGTTCAAGGACAGGCCATGTGTGGGTAGAGGTTATGAACCAGGTGAAGTTTTAGAGCTTATGACAGCGAGTCTCAGATCTGTAAACGAGCCTCAGAAACCAACCCGGGGAGGGCATTTAAAATGCGCATTCCCAAGCCTTGTTCCTGAACGCACATGTGCGTGCACCCCATCGATTCTGATTACAGGGGTCTCGGATGAGGTCATAAATCCTCATTTTCATTAAGCCTCCAGGGCATTTTTATGTATGTTGAAAGACACGGTCCTACAGTCACAAGTAAAAAGACGTGAAAAATTAAATTCTTCATGTTTTCGGGGTCTTTTCAGATTCAAATATTTACTGAGCCCACCCTGGGTCACTGGGACACACACGGACACCTGCTCGCACTCTTTACCATCACCAAACTTCTTGACGTTGGTGCAGGAAAGGCAAGGGTAGTGGTTAAAGTGTAAGACCTGATGGTCTGGGGTTGAGTCTCAGCTCTCACTTAACTGGCTAGGACTCCGGGTAGATTACGCAACCCCTCAGCCCCTGCCTCATCTGTAAAATGGGGATCATCAGAGGACCTATGGCCTTAAATCTGCTGCGAGGATCACACATTGGTCCACGAAAAGCTCTAGAGCACCTCATGTTCTAAGTCTGTCGACCTCACGTGCACTGAGCACTTAAAGCGTGGTTAGTGAGACAGAGGAACTACATTGTAAAGATTGTATTTATTTATTTATTTGAAACAGAGAGAGAGTACAAGTGGGGGGGGGGGTGGCACGGCAGAGGGAGAGGGAGAAGCAGGCTCCCCGTCGAGCAGGGAGCCTGAGGCAGGACTCGATCCCAGGACCCCAGGATCATGACCTGAGCCAAAGGCAGATGCTTAACCGACTGAGCCACCCAGGCTTAAATTATTTATTTAATATTAACCTTGGGGCACTGGGGTGGCTCGGTCGATTGAGCGTCTGACTCTTGATTTTGACTCAGGTCATGATTTCATGGGTCGTGAGATCGAGCCCCACGTTGGGCTCCGTGCTCAGCGGGAAGTCCGCTTGAGATTCTCTTTCCCTCTGCCCCTCCCCAAATCTCTCACACACGGACTCTCTCTCAAATAAATAGACAACTTTAAAAAAAAATTCATTTAATCTTACTTAATCTTAATGGCCACATGTGGCTAGGGTCTACTGCTTTAGACGGCATAGTTCCAGCGACACGTCCGCGATGGACAATTCTCTCATTAGTCCCACTTTTATCCATGAGAACGCGGAGGCTCAAAAAGCTTAGGACTCAACCGAAGGTCAGATCCCAAGAAAGAAGCAGGGACGGGACGCCCGACTCAAGCCCCCGGACACAGATCTACACGTTGCTCCATTCACGAGAAACATCCCTGCCGCCCTCTGTCGAAACGGGGCATCCACGTCGCGAAAACCCCAGTGCCCACCTGAATCTAAAGCGAGACCCCAGGCGGATGAAGTCCGATCTGCTGGATTTGCTGTTTCCTGGTGTCCGCAGTCGGAAGAAGGCGTGGTGCTCCACGGCGCATTTCCACAGGTGCTTGCACGTCCTGGCGCTGTCCAGCCGGAACACAAACGTGTGCTCCTGCTCCCGGCCCTGAGAGGCGAAGTGCGAGGCGCTGGCTCAGGGGCTCTCAGCGACCTCGGGGAGGCCCTGTCGGCAGCGAGGACGGCACGCCGGGGCCGGACTTACCTGATCGTCGTCCTCCACCACGACCAGAGTCAATTTGCTCTTTTTAAAATCCATTTTGGTAATTTTAGGCCTGGGCAGAGAGAAAACACTTTAAAAGTACAATCGGCAGGAAGGCTATCTACACAAACAGCAGTTTCCTTTCTACTCGTTTTAAGCTTAGGTGTGCTACAGAAATCATTCATTCATTCAAGCGTGATTTATGCAGAAGTTTCAGGGCCAGAGTGCCAAACACCCACAAAGGCAGAGCAGGGGGTGTTTTTCAAGCAAATCTGGGTGTTGCCAATCTCCCTCCGTCATCATCCATCACATAGAATTCCACCACAAGATAGGAAAAGACATTTTTAATATTAGACAAAACTAAATTACCAAAAGAATAAGCCTATTTTGTTAGCTCCTTCAAAGATTAATATGCCTGTCGGGGTCAGTCCAAGAGAATATTCACAGCCATCTCTTCCCTACAAATAAACGAAGGGACAATCGGTAGAGGGTTCTAACAGGTCGTCACAGAGCAGAATGCAAAACAGTTTCCTCGCCACGTTGCTTTGTTGGCACACTGTTTACACGTGGCCTGGCCGCAGCGCACCCCAAGAGACCCCGTCACTTAACCGCACACGGTTCTTACCCTGACAACGTGCATGTCTACCCCATACATTTCCAGCCACTTCGCTTTATTCAGATAGGACAGTTCCGCCTGGGCAGGGCTCTTTCCCCTTAGAAAAACCAACGGAAACACATGTAAACTGCAGCTCGTACACCCACAGGATTCTGAAGGGCACAAGCACACTAGGGGATGGTCTGCAGCGATGAAAGGAATGAGGGT
This sequence comes from Ursus arctos, assembly GCF_023065955.2. Lineage (NCBI taxonomy): Eukaryota > Metazoa > Chordata > Mammalia > Carnivora > Ursidae > Ursus > Ursus arctos. The sequence continues at coordinate 37,811,386 of NW_026622852.1, forward strand.
GTAGATGAACAGGAGAAGACCTCCATGGACAGACTGCCCCTCGACTAGAAAGGTGACCGCCAGCAGTGCTTGTAATGTGCACACGGAAGGCAACAATTTGTGTGCATGGACGTGGCTATGCCCACGCCGGGTAAAGAGGCCGGAATGCCACACCACTGGCTGCCCACGAGGACCGGCTGCGGTGTGCACGGGATGTGGCACCGCGACGCCCCGGCCACGCCTTCCTCTCCTGTTTTGACGTGGTACGAGAGTGGGCTAGCATCACTTTCCAGTTTCAAAAAAAGCGCTCAGGCCCCTGAGAAGGACTGAGGGACAAGAGAAAACTAGGCTCCATTTCTGAGTCCAAGACTGACTCAGAGCAGGCAGAGTTCAGGAAGGGGGCTGGGAGGGCAGAAAGGCATGAGACTGTCGCCGAGGGAGACCCCGGGGAGAAGGAGCAAAGAGCCAAGCCATAAACGACAAGGCTGGATGTAGCTGTGGTGACCACACGTCCTGAAATGTAATGCTGTACAACACACGGTCTCAAACACCAGTGTCCCTGTAAGGGTCTCTAAAGGGTTTACTCTAGAAGGTTCAGGCCACGGACAGAGGCCCGTGTGCGGGTGAACAGACCGAGGCAGAGCCTGGTCACTCTCTCTAGGAGGCCAGGCGAGCAGCGGTGTCCCCGGCAGCCACGAGCCAATCAGGACCAGGCTCTGTCATCAGGGAGCAACGGGAGCGCCGTGTACTCCTGCCTGTTATCTCAGTATCTCAGGAGAGGCAGGTGTCATGGGGCCCTTTGGCAAAACAGGACTGAGAGGCACGGGCGAGATCAGTGAAGAGCTGGAGATGCAGTTTGACAGTCTTCAACCAGAGCCACTCTGCCGGCACATCAGAGTCCGACACACACTTACAGATCACGAAATAAACATAGCAGAATGCTAGCTGGTAGCATCGCGGTACCTGCACTCTTTCCATCTCTGGAAGATATCAAATTCCATCGCTTCTGTCTGATTTGGAATGAACCGAAACTCAGACACAAGCTCTGGCGTGTGTTCTGGAAGCTCGCACTCCCCCAGCTCCGCTGCGAGGTTCATAAAAGGGAAGGAAACAGGAGACAGTGAATGCTTTCAGTGATTGCTGCAACCAGGTCCAGAGGCAGTTTGCACGATTATGAAGCACACATATCCCCACGTGGAGAACCCCCTCCTTCCAGGAGGGCTGAACTCCCGCCCGGTGTCCACACGTACATCCAGAATCCCCAAGAATCACCCTCATGCCCTCCCCCTTGGGCAAAACACCATTATCTCAGTGATGCCTGTCTTTTTCTCGACTGTTTCTCCTACCCGAGGAGGCCCAGATGATGTTTCCCCCGTGAAGTGGTAGAGCCCAGATTTGCAATAAAAGGCAACTGCAGGGAATGAGGACCTGCTCGGAAACATCCATTCGAGCAGGCTCTCGCTAAGGGTGGGTCCAAGCAGCACTCCTGAGTCTGCAGTGCTGGAGAGGACCAATCAAGAATTCAGTACATGTAGAATCTGGGGGAAAATATGCCAGGAGGGAGAGGGAAGGAGTGAGGCGGCCGGGGGGTGGGGGGGGGCGCGACAAGGCTGCAGGAGCAACTGCGGCAAGTCAGCCAGAACCAGGAGGAAGACAGTAGCTCAGAGAAGAGGAGCGGCCACCTGAGCAGTCCCAGCCTGAAGCCCAAAGCGCACGGTATGCTAGCTGCTCTCGCCAAGTACCCCACAGAGTGAAGGGCCCAAGGACACAGGGGGCCCCATGCCTCCAAGACACAAATGAAAAAATCCACTCTCCCTACCCTGGACCCCACCCCTGCAGCTCAGGGAGCAGACCCCAGGCCATAAAGGAATGCTCCAGAGGCTTCTCTGATGCCCTGCCGCACAAAGGGTGCCCCAGCTTCGGCATCACCGGGGAGTTTGCTTATAATGCCCAATCTCAGGCTCCACGCCAGACCTACTGAAGCCAAGCCTGCTTTTTCACCAGAAGCCCAGGTGACGGGTGCACAGGCTACTCTGGAAAGCACGGGTCTGCAACACTGGCTTTTGACCTTGCGTGCACATCAGGATCACCCAGAGGGCTCCCTAAAACACACACTGTTGAGCCCCATCCCCCAAGATTCTGATGCCGTAGGTCTGGAATCAGGCCTGAGAATTTGCATTTCTAACAAGTTCCCAGCTGACCCGGGAACACACCTTGAAAACCACGGCTCAACACAAGAAATCCCACCAACTGATGAGTCAGCACATGTCTGAGCTCCTCCAGTCACAGCAACTCCCTAAATACCCAGCAGCCTGTCCAACCCCGGAGCCCACCGTCTCTGGAGGGACTCCGACGGGCTTGCAGAAGTGGGTGAGACTTCTCTGCCCGTACAGATGAAGCACTACTAGCAAGCTCAGAGGGGCCAGGGGAGAGCAGTATGGGACACTGCCTGACACAGGGTGGGGACCTCACCTGACCGAAGCCCCTCATTGTGACTCTTTAGTGGACGGACCCTGAAATCACCAGGTGGTCTGGCGCACGGTGTGCAGCTACTCGGTGCCTCGGGCAAAGGCACAAATGAAGATTCTGCTCTGGAAATATTCACCCAGCGAAGGAGGGCTGGGCTCCCAAGGCTACCACTGACCGAACAAGCGCTCACCCTGAGGCTGGGGGGCTGGCGAGGCTAGAGGGGCAGTCTGGGAAGAGATCTCCTTCCTGTGAACCACACTTCCCCTGCACCCATGGGCCGAAGTGGGGCAACAGAGCTCTGGGTTTAAGTGATGTCTCGGCGACACCACTAACATCATCAAGCACAGCAGGGAGAAACCAGACAACGACAAGGTTTTTCCTAAGACCAGGCACGGGGGCCAGTGTCCCTCCTCACCGTTACAGGACTAGACACGGCCTGAGCGATGCCTGCTACACGTATGCTGAGACAGCACACTTGCCTTCCAGGAATCTTCCAAGTGGCAAAACGACACTCCACTGTCTGTGAATTCTGTAGCCAGGGTTCTGGCTATGGAGGGGGCGGAGGGTGGCGGAAAGAGCTCAGACGCAGCAGAGCCGGAATCCGCCCTCTACCATATACTATCCCTGCGACCTGGGCAACCCACTTAACCGCTCTCCGTCTCTGATGCCCCGCCAGTAAAACGGGAGCTACTGTGAGGATGAAAGAAGGTCATGGGACTCACAGCAAATGATGGTCCCGTTCTCCTCCCACTCTTTGTGCCTGGATTAACTTACTTCCTCACTTTCTTTCTTTTTTTTTTTTTTTTAAGGTGTTATTTATTTATTTGACAGACAGAGAGAAAGAGCACAAGCAGGGGGAGCGGCAGAGGCAGAGGGAGAGGGAGAAGCAGGCTCCCCGCTGAGCAAGGAGCCTGATGCAGGGCTCGATCCCAGGACCCCAGGATCATGACCTGAGCCAAAGGCAGATGCTTAACTGACTGAGCCACCCAGGCATCCCATTAACTTTCAAATCTATCATAAACTTAGTCCCCAAAAGAGCACAGCCTTCACTCAGGGCCACTGCGTCAGAACTCTGGAGGAGAACCGTTCATTCAAGGACAACCACAGCAAAACTATGTCTTCGGGGCTCAAGCAAGGGAAGAAACACACCCTCCATTTTATTCAAAGCCAGACACGCTCCAGTGATCCTGATGGCCTGACGCAAGCTGGTTCCCCTGGGGTGGAACTGGAAGGCAGGCTGTCGCACTTCCCAATGGGATGTAGGGAAAAGAGGCCCCAGAGGGACAATGTAACAAGACCTTCCCGCCTTGTGTGTCTAAGCCTTCAGCCTTCTTCATTTGTAGCGGATACAATGGCTGCATCTTAAATTACACCAGGTTGTGGTTCCAACTCAAATGGGTCATTTCCCCAAGAAAGGCACACAGACAGCTGATCTCATTCACGTCTGCCTCGGCTCTGGGGCGCAGCAAGCGGTCCTACCAGAGCTGGACTTTGTGAGTGTGCTGATGCCTTCACCCCACAGCAGGAAGTGAGGGAGGATGCGGGGGAGGGGAAGATGAGAATGCGTGTGCCTCGAGCTCTCCTGGCTCAGGACCAGTGGACTGATGGCCCCGGGTCTGACAGGGATGTGACTTCATCCTGTTAACTACACTCTGACTATGGCCGGGCTACCGACTCTGACGGCAGAACCTCCTGGAGACGCAGAAACTCTAGAGTAGATGCCACTTGGCCAGCTGGTAGAATGAGGACCTGGCCAAGATGGAGAGCAGATTTCCATGTCCCCCAAGCCATTATAGAGTCTTATAGCATTCACCATAAGGACTGTTATATCAGGAAAATGTGGACGTGAAGCCCTTAGCATTGTGTTTGGCACAGACATTTACAGAGGACAACACTGTCCCTTCTACAACCTGTGCTTTCAGACCTCACGAGCAGGCTCCCCCCTTCAACCAAAGTCTTTGAAGAGCCTCTCCAACTTCATTCGATTCATTCTATACTTCCTGGGCACCTACTACATGCGAGCCCCCATTAGAGAACAAGAATTAAAAAGTGACTAAGGAATAGAAGTGTCAGGTAAGGGGAGTATCTTGCAGTCATTAAAAACCATCGTTATGACAAAATATGTGCACTAAAAATACCAAGTAGAAAATCATACAAAAAACTGTATATGACTGATCGGAATTACATTTTAAAAACTGCACCTAACTCACAGAAACTCTTGACTGTGCATGGCAGGATGATGGGTTCCTTCCTTCCTTCTACTTGTCTATTGTGCTGCTGTCCTAATAGTCTATAATAAATTTGTACTGGTTTTATAATTTGAAGACTTAGATCAACTTTTAAGAATTGGCAAATACAAAAGCTGGAAGCCAAATCTTATGATGGTATTCAAAATTAAATAGTAATTATGAATGAATACATCATAATTCATTATCCCATAGAAGCTGATAAACACACTGCTGAACAAAACCACAACATACTGATGTACTGATAAAATTCCTATGTGCGGTTACATGTTAGGAACCTCTTAATTAATCCTGGAGACTTTAGCAAGTGTTTCTTGTGCATTTGAAACTAAAATCGACCAGTGCCTAATATGGAACAGTGAACGTTGACAATCGTGCAGGCAAACCTACCATCTAAGTCCCGCCTCTAAGTAGATGACTCCCAGTCAATGCTTCGGCCTGACCTCTCTGACAGAGCCGGATGTGCACACTCAAGAAGCTACTGGGGGTCCCACTGGCACCTCTCAGCCAAGAGGCCCTCCACAAATGATCTCCACTGGAGCCAGCTCCTCTAACCATTCACGCTCCCATCACCCACCATCGGGTGCCCTCTGTGACTCTTCCCTGACTCCCCTCTCAACAGTGATCTAATGACCAGATCCTTCTCTTATACCACCAATGTTGTTTTTTTGATGTGTGTGTGTACACGCGTGTGTACCCCCCTGCCCTAGTCAGTTTCCTTTTACTACAGCAACACCTTCTTACTGCACCCCCAGCCCTGGTCTTGCTCCAGTCCCTTCTCCCCATCACAGTCAGCGTGGCCTTTCTGAATGCACACCTGACCAGGCCTGCCTCCCTCTTAAGAGCCTTCAGAGGCCTGCTGACAGCATGAAGGTCATGCTCTTTAAACAGGGTTCAAGGTTGTCCACTTCTCCAGGTTCTTGAATTTCCACCCTCCAACACCACTCGACTGCTGGTGCCTCTCTGCACTTTTCTCTTTTGTGTCTTGATTCCTTTGCTCATTTTCATCTACTTATCTCTCCCAAAGGGCCTTCGCCTTCCAAGCTCCCTGCAGGCCTTTCTGCGGGAACTACGTTATACCCTGTGTGTGGTTTTGCCGTATCCTCACAGGACCACAAGCTACTTGGAGATGGAGGCCGTACTGTATTCATTTATACCTCCAAAGTAGAGAACTGAGCCCGGCACACGGGATAATCAATTGCTGAAAGGAGAGCATAACATTAAAATGCTAATTACCACTAAAGAAGAATGTACCTTGTAGACAGAGAGCAGCTAATTCCACAGCCGTTTCATAGGGGCATTTCAATCTTGAAAAAAAAAAAAACAGAGGAAATTAATTCTGTATATGAACTTTAATACTCATAAACCATACAAAATATCATTAAAGTCATTTTTCAAAAGGTAGTGATATTTAGATAATGATTTTTCCCAGCGGCTTCTACTTTTGCTGTCCACATGAAAGACTGCAAACAAGCTAACTTCCACTACCTATTTCCCAAAGTCAGTCTCACCATCTAGCAAAACCACCCAACCTAGGTATGGTTTCTATCCACCCTGTGGGCAACTGTACTGAATTTGGCCAGAATGGGGGAAGTTTGGGAAGTAGAATGAAAAGCCTTCCCTTTGCCTTGTGATTTTTGAAACTTACTTGATATAGTACATGCACCTTTTCAAGCTGCCTTATATCTTTCTTGAAACCAGGTCATAATGTTAAAAATAAACAGACAGACACAATACCTAACACTGCCAAGACAGCTGGATACACTCAAGCGTTCTAATAAGTATAAGGGAGGCAGAGCCACAGACGTGTATTACTACACCCCAAATTGCTGATCTCATTCACACTTCAAACTACAAATTGAGTTAGAAAAATAATAATGACATGCATTGGTATAGAACTTCACAGTTTTCAAAAGCCTTTCGCGTGTACGACCGGATGTGGTCAGTGCACGGCGTTTATAAACCCCGAAGACGGGTGCTGCCAGGTCTCCCCCCCGCCCCCACTTTAGAGATGAGGAACTGAGTGTTCAAGGGTCTTGCTCAAGGTCATCCAGCTGGTAGGAGGCAGTGCTGGGACCAGAACACCATCCTGCTCTGAAGTACAGTAAATCAGGCCGAAGTGCACGGAAACTGCGAAGTACTGTACAAATGCGAGATGTCGCCATTAATATTTTTCCAAACTGAAGACAATTACTAGAGTTAAGAGGCCTTTAGTATGAGGAGCACAGTATGCAGAGAGAGAGAGATACACACACACTCATAATACACACACCAAAGATCTGTATCGCATGGCTGAATAAGGCAAATGTATACACTGTACAATCTACGTGTGCGATGGTGGGTATTGCACTAAGGTTTTTAGAGCATACGTTCGATGCAGAGTCTGCAAATTCGGAAATCACTTTTCAAATTTCCTTCTGATTATATTCAGAATCAAGATGTGCTCTTTTCAGCATCAGGGGTTGCTTTTTACATTCAGTATAGTCTTTGTTTTCCGTGGCACAGAAAATGGTCAATATATATGCGGAAAAGTGACACAACTGTAAAGGCTAGGACGGCGGAAATTTCCCATTTTTAAAGTAAGTACTGCAGGCGAGACCAACCACGTCAGTGCCAATGCTTCTTGTGCTTAGCAATCATTGTCGCCCGGGGGCCGGTATTGAAAAACCATTTTCGAGAGGGGAAAAGGAAATGAGATGAGATGTCTAAACCTCCTATCAGAATCAGAACCTAACCTGTTTTCGTTGCTTAAATGCAGATGGTGATGAATGAGACTTCTGACTATCCAAAGGCTTGTACGTGTATACATACTAATAACGTATCTTGCTTGCAAATACGACAACAGCCATTATGAATGGGGCAGTGATGTGATCAGGGAGAGAATTATTCCCAAATGCACATCACTTAAGATATTAAATGCTCTTGGAAATGCTTCAAGCCATATAGTAATCATTTAAAATAAGATGATGATGACAGTGATACAAGTATTAGACTCACTTTACAATGCCTGGTGTACTTTTTTTGAATTTTGAAAAGGGAACAAGGGTAGAAGAGTTAAAACAACAACAACAACAACAGTGATTTAGAAATATACTATGATCTATCCTGGGGTAAGAGGGAGAACAAAAACATACTTACTTTCCTGAAAGAATGTCATGCCTGAGTTGTAAAACAAACAGGTACCTGATAAACATACACAAAAGTCAACAGAGGGGCCTCTTTCCCAGCCACTTCCAATCCCCAACTGCCCATCACAGATCCCGCCCCACGCACAGCCCAGAATTCCGCATTGTAAAAAGGAGTCCAAATCAAATGAGAACTTTTGGTGGAAGCATCTCCTCCTGAGTCTGCAAGAAGGCATCCCAGAACCTAGCTAGGCAGGTGAGTGCAAGGTTGGAATTCGCAAGATACTTGGAGGATGGAACATGGAACACCGCACAGTCCAGTGATGGCCTCGGCAGCACCGCAGGTGCCTGAGAAGAGAGCTCACACACGGGCATGCGACGTGGCCAATCAAACAGATGGGGCGGAGCCACTGCACTTGGCCCACAGCCAGTCCCACCAGCCGATTCCGGGAAGGGTGCAGCTGCTTGTATCAGAAAGTTTACAGCTGACTGTAGTTAGCAACTGCTTGAGGCTTTTTTCCTGATGCAGGTTAACTGCAGACTCCCTCTTTTAAAAAACAAACGTGCACAAGCACACACACACACACACACACACACACCCCCAAAAATCCCGGAACTGAGCTGGAGGGGGTTATGGGGTACTGAGAAATGGGGAAAGGAAAGCAGCAAATAACACAAGTGGAGTTCACCTAAGTAAAAAAATTAAGTGTCTTGGCTTAACTAAGTGTTGTTTTTTTTAACCAGGAAGATGTGGGCATCAGAACCACTTATAGTGCTTTGTAAAAGCCAAAGCTACCCACGCTCCGCCCCATACCTACGGAATCAGCCTTACATGCAAGAGTGGTCCCCAGGAATCTGATTTGTTCAAAAGCTTCCTAAGTGCTTCTGATTCACACAACCCTGGTTAAGAATCACTGGCTTTGATGATGGCTAGAAGCAGCATGTTTCATAAAGGACTCTGAAGAGGAACTCTAGAATAATTTGTTTGAACTTTGAAAACAATGCAGATGGTCACTCTCTGTTGGAATGGATCTAGGAGAATGTGGGTGACCCAGAAATCAAAGAATAGGGGAGCTGAAGGTTCTAGTACATTCCAGAATGTTCTTGCTTCTGACAGCTGCTTAGCCACCACTGAGCTGAGTACTCACATCAAAGAGAACATAGGGCTGACATGGCCAGAACTTCCAATTTCTGCAGGAAAACCTAGTTATGAAAGGCCAGTAGGCCTCTCCAGGGTGGAGTATGATAATAAGCAGACTTTAAAGTGTTCCTTAGGTGGTCATCTCCAGGCTAATGGCCACCACCATGAGCTGACAGGTCACCGCTACTGTCCATCACGCAAATGACAAGGAGGTTCTGGGGACATCTAAAGCAGTGGAAGGCTGGGCAGAGAATCTCACTGTCAGAAGGGCCGCTGGAGGGAAATTCCATACTTAAAATGTTTTTAAAGTCTCTTTTGCTTCAACACTGTTTCTGAAGTCTAAGAGACAGGCATAGGCAGGCACACTTTCAAAGAAATCCAGTGGGGCTGAAAGATAACATGAAGGGATTCCAAGAACTTTGATATCATAGCAATCAAGGGAATACTGTGCAGCCCCTTAAAAAAAATAAGATGGCAATTTGGGACTAAGAAATACTGTTCCGATACCTGCCTTCCCTTTTTGTACCTCGACAAAAATAAAGTGCCATAGAACAACTCACCAATTTACCCACAGCCCAACAAAATAGAAATGCAACAAGAAAATAAATCTTTTAATTCTGATTCACTGAGAAAAAGGTCAAATTAAGCAAAGGATAGATTTGCAAGAGAATACAGAGACAAGCACAGGCAAAGTACTAATGACTCTTGCTCAGAATATCAAGTCAGCAGATAGAAGAGGAGGCAGCCCTACAACTCAGGGGGCCCTTAAGTTATAAGGTAAGTGCAAGGCGGGGAAGAGGGGAATCTTGTTCTGCATTTTGTCCTACCTTGTAAACTCTTCACGAAGGTTGTTCGGTTCTGAAGAATAATATTTAACTCGAAAGTGCAAAGCATAAGCAGGTCCAACTAAACATATGAAGATGGAAAGTTGAAGATGTTTTCCCCCAGTTTTGAAGATCAGAGAATGGACAAAAGGAAAAACACGTTAAGTTGAGTCATACATTCACCGTCACACCGGGGAGGGCGCGATGGGGCATAGAAAGCTAGGGAGTTCTTTTCAATCCTTAAGCCTGGAAAACTAAGATGTGCTTTCGTGTTGACAAGGACGGTGTAGCTAAGAACTCATTCTGGAATAAAACCCTAACCATCTAGATGAATTACTAAGAGCTGACATTTTACTTTCACCCAATTGCCAAGATATTCCAAACAGACACTAACTTTTTACAAAATACGAAGTGGGCTAAAGGAAAGTGACGTGTAAACAGCCAGGGCTCTGTAATCTAAAAATACCGTGAGGACGCTGTAAAGCATTGCATGTCTTCAAGTGACCCACGCACACACAACACTGAAGAAATGGGCTTACCGTACCTATAAAACCAGCGAGCTGGACCGGACTGTCACAGCCCCAGCGTTCCCATACCCTCTTAGTCTACTTTCATAACTCATTAGCAAACGAATGCAACAGGCGTAAATTCATGCTTCCGAAGAGCAAATTAACCAGTTCTCTTTGGCAAGGGTGCCTGATTTCAGATGACAGCATGGTCTGTGTTTTCATATCTACCAAAAACTCTTAGCCAAATTTTAAACTCTAACATTTGGCCAGCCTTAAGAAATGAAAAACCATCCACTTAACACGGAATCTATTTAAAAAACGCTCCTGAGTCCTGATGAAAACATAATACCTCAAAACACTGGCCAAGGGGTTTTACACTCTGATAAAAGAAATAAGTGAGGAGGCTAAATTTCGCTTACTTACTTTTCATCTGCTTTTTTATGGGTTTGGAATGATCCAGCCAGTGCTGAAAGAAAGAAAAAGTTTCTTTAGGAATCATTCATTCATCAGCTAGACGATACAGCCCACATTTACCCTCCTCTATAAACTTTAGTCATTCTACCCATAAAACCGGGGATCGGACCAGATCAGGGTTCTCAGGCTGGGGATCAGCAAACTGTGTGGGATGGTACTAAAAAAAAAAATCTGGGGCGCCTGGGTGGCACAGCGGTTAAGCATCTGCCTTCGGCTCAGGGCGTGATCCCTGCGTTGTGGGATCGAGCCCCACATCAGGCTCCTCCGCTGGAAGCCTGCTTCTTCCTCTCCCACTCCCCCTGCTTGTGTTCCCTCTCTCGCTGGCTGTCTCTCTCTCTGTCAAATAAATAAATAAAATCTTTAAAAAAAAAAAATCTATGCTTAGGTACTGTTAAGTACATTTTTTCTTGGGAGAGTTACCTTTTCAAAGATGTGCCTAAAAGAACTTAAAACCTTTTAACTAACTGGTCTGTGGAGGCCCTTCTGGTCAGTGGTGCAACGTCAGCTTTTCCTTCTAAATTTCTCAAGTTACACTCAATCTTCTCCCGATTCGCCATCAGCCTGGTAAAGACTGGCAGCCACGCTGCAGCGAACCTCTGACCGCGCACGGGTCCTGGAGCTCTGTCGCTCTAAATGCTCAAATGATAAAACCCAAACTCATGACCCCATTGTTCTTTTGCCAGGAAAAGGACCCCAAGAAAGCTAGAAAGACAGGTAGGGATTTGCCGGAGATAATTTTGCTCTGGTCAACGAGGACATTTCAATTTCCTGTCATTTTCATCAGAAAGAACACTTGGGTCCTATCCACCCCAGGAAATCACAAAACCATTTCCCTCATATGAAAATTCCTCTGTAATGTCCAAGTGGTTGATACCACAGTCCTGATGAGCCTCTCAGCAGCTTAACTTCCACGGAAAACAGCATTTAGGACTGCTCTGCTGTGAGCCCCTCCAAGCGATCCCAAGCCCTGGAGGGCAGGGACGGTGTGCTTTCATCATTCCCGAGTCTCATGCCAGGCACGGAGCATGGCACCCAGCAGGCCCTTATTAGAGACTTGAGAAATAAATACATGCGAGATATAATTTTTTTTAAAAGGAGGCAAAGAGGAACTTTTGCCACCACTTTAGGTCAACTGGATACACACTGAAATGTCCCCGTGAGGGTAACGTCTGGAACAACACAGCCAGACTGGGTTTCTCACTGGCTGCTCAGACTCAGAGGCCCTTCTGCTGGCTGCCAATATACTTTCAGAAGCAGTCTCAACTCTGCACATTCTAATCACGAGGAAGGGTGGGACTGAATTACTGCAGTGTACTCTACCCCTCACCAAAGAGCCCATTATGACTGTGTGGGAGGAGGGGAATAAGGAAACACAAAAGCAAATAACAGGTGACTTATAACACAATAAGCTGTGAGCAGTGCGACGGGAGAACGTGGGCTTTGTCATCTCCACCCTCCGGCTCAGCAACCGGGTAATGAAGGAAGATCAGCACAGCAGGCTGCGGGTCTCGAAGGCCCAAGTGCGGGATGCTTTCTCTCACTGTTAATAGCTATGAATTGGGAGTGACCTAAATGTCTAGCAACAAAGAAAGATTTAAAAAATGGCTCGTCCATATGATGAAATACTATTCAGTCTTTAAAACTGTTGCGGGCCTCTTTATCAATGTGGCAAGAGACCCCCAGCTCAACACTTGATGAAAAGAAAACAAACAAACAAACCAACCAGGATCCTGTTTATATAAAATTATTACTTTCTATCAAAATATGTCTAGAAGGATTTATAGACGTTATTTTTGGATGTGGGGCTGTGGATGCCATTTAGCTCTTCTCTTTTTTACTTTTCTGCACAATTTTTTACTTTTAATGAGAATAGGATCTGCATGCCGGTGGGCCAGCTTGTCACTCGCATTTTTCATCCCGTTGTTTGCCCCATCAGAATGCCGTATCGCTGCTGCCCTCAACCAAGCAGAAAACCTCGGACCTTAGCCCCTGGGAGGAGGACAGATACAGACCTGATAAAGGTATATTTACTTTCCTGCCAAAGTCTCACACTAATGGCTATGACTAAACTCCTTTCCCTCACTTTGAAATGAATTTACTATTACCATGCAAAGAAAGTTCTCCCGGGAACCAGCCTTCTAATTAGCCCCAGAGGCTCCTAGCTTAAAGGGGCTTGTCCCATTTCCTTCCTTCAAGTCCCCTCCTATCTGGAATAGAACACATGAAGCCCACTGTTCCCCTCCCTCTGCCGTCACACTACGATCCTGATCCAAGTCCAACCTGTGCTGTTCCTGTGGTGGCGGTTTTCAACCCTGGTTGCGCATTGCAGTCACGATTACCCAGGTCCCACCCAAGATCCATTAAACAGAATCTCAGAGCATTAGTGTTTTTTAAAGGCTCCCAGTGTGCCCATTAAATATTTAGTGCTTAAGTCTTCCCACATCCTCCTCTTACCCTGAAATATATCCTACTGATCTTGGGGATCTTGACACATCCACGACCCCTTCTGAAAATCGTTGTCTGGGCTTGGTAAAATCTCAAGCAATTTCAAGGTTTACTGTCCAGATGTCTACGGTTGGTGTTAACTGTCAGGTCATGGCTAATGCTCCTACTGGACAGCAGCCTACTTTTCCTTCTGGCCATGCTGTGTAAGGAGCTCCCTTACCCATGCGGGCTGGCCTCCATCCTTCCTGCCCGGCCACAGCGCCCTGCCCAAAGCAGGACATGCCAGGATGGAGGCCTGTGAGAAGTCTGGGGCTCACTAAGCTGGGAAGTCATCAGAAACAGTTTCATTTTAAAAGCTCCTTGGCCCTATCGGGAGGGTTCAGATCAGGTTTGCTTGCCTGCATCAGAGGGGATAACAAATCCAGCCATAATCCTGAAACAAGAGATGATAAAATCTATCTTGTATCTAACCAGTTCAAAATGACCTGACCTTCTTCTTAGCTGCAGGAGCTGACCAGACTCTGATTACCAGTGTTTTATTCCACAAGACCACCTCATGATGAATTCCCGGGCACTATGGCCCAACGTGGCCTTTAGTAAATCGTATCTTACACGAGGCTCCAAGGGCTACGTTCAGCAGCAGCTGGACCTGTCTTAGATGTTCACCTGCATCCCAGCTAAATATAGCCACACTGCCTGTCTGCAAAGGCCAAGGCAATGGTTCCAGCCCTCTTAAAAGACCACTAAACCAGTCACTGGAGATAGACGAGGGCATATCTAAGTTCAAATGGCATAACATTTAACTCAAACAGGTGTTAGAAAGGTGGTTTCTGATCTGAATTTCGCATCCAAGCCAATCTGGCAAAACCCTTTCCATAAATCAAGATGGGAGACGATTTGGCAAAACCCATGTGTTCTGACAAAATATCCATTCTGGAACCATGACATGCATAAGGCTGGTTGTAGAACTGAGTTGTCTAAAATCTATACAGAAGCATTTGAACTCCAATGGCCAAGGGAAGCTCAGGAGTTGAAAAGGGTCTAGAACCCGCCTGAACAAGCCCTAAGCCTTCACCATCAAGGGTGAGTGCTGGAACCCATCACTGGCTGTCTAGGACCTGTCGAGTTTCTTAGCTTACAAAAAGTGTCTAGTTTGCATTTAAATTAGAGCTGGAAGAAATGTGAAGAGATAATCATATCCAAGGGATGAAAAGAGAAAGGAGGGAAAGGACACTTTTGGAGCTTACTGTGTGTGATATGATTTATAATAAGAAATATATATTTGGTCTTAGTTTCTGGCACAGAGCTCTTAAAATCCTTGGAATTTTCTACACAGTATGAGCAATAAAGGTGTCCTGACAGTCATAACAAATCCCCTTCAAACACACCTGAGTTTATGTTAATGAGGTGACTTCCAGAAAGCACCTAAGGATGGGGGCTGGTTGCCAGGGGAACTAACCTGTGACTAGAGGGTTGAAGCTTACCTCTGACCTCTGGGGAGGGGGTGGGGGCCTGGAGGTTCAATCAATCACCAATGCCAATGATGTAATCAATCATGCCCTTTTAACAAAGCCTCCATAAAAATTTAAAGGTAGGATCGGGGGAGCTTTGGGGCTGGGGAACACACAGAGACTGGGAGAGAGTGGGGCATCCAGAGAAGGCGGGGAAGCTCTGCACTGCCCACTCCGCCCTACACCTTGCTCTCTCTAGCTCTTCTGTCAGGCTGCTCCTGAGTTACCTCTTTTTATATCGGACTGGTAACCTAGTGAGTCAAATGTTTCCGAGTTCTATGATCTGTTCTAGAAAATTAATTGAGCTTGGAGGGGGTCGTGGGGAACTCCTACCTATACAGGTGACAATCTGGACTCGTGACTGGCATCTGAAGTGTGGAGTGGGGGTAGGTACGGGGTGGGGAACAGTCTTGTAGGACCGAACCCTTCACCTGTGGGATCTGAGGCTATCTGCAGGTAGACGGCATCAGAATTAATTGCTTGGTGGTGTTGGCAGACACCCACGTTGGACTGTGTCCCACCTATCACTCGCTTAGGCCTCAAAGCAGATGAAGGCGGCCATGCAGAGGGCTCGGATGCCCCGGAATCCCAGCGCTAGAGAGGTGGGGGCAGGGTCAGAAATGAGGCTGTGTCAGCAGCCAGGGGCCTGGGTCTCCACACCAGACACTAGCTCGGAGTCCCTTCGAGAGAAGGGATGTCTCCTTCTCATCCACGATGAAGCCCCATAACCTCACTTATACCAGGTACTCGAGATTTCCTTGGGGATTCATCTAAATCAACTGCAGAGACCCCTTTATCAACAGCTTTCCATCCAGCATCAATATTTGCACATGGGCAGGAAAATCCTCGCTCTGCCAGCCTTCAGAGATAGGCTGCTGGGAGGCCTGTGGCATTTTTGAGCTGTTTCACACTCCTTTGTACTAAAGTAGAAGGAGGCGGGAGAGCAGAGTTCGAGTCCCAGCTCTGCTGCCCTCCTGGCATGTGGCCATCGGCAGGCCCCCTGAGACTGTTTCCTCATCTGTGCACTGAGCTTGCCCTGACACGCTGTCTGAAGAATAACTCAATGGCCATGGAAACTATGATGAACCTTTGAAATGGAAGGATGGTCCGTTTCTCACAGTAATAGCACCCCAACAGCACCTCCCTCCAGGTGCATGTGAGATGGTAGGAAGGCTCAGCAGTGTCCACACAAGGGGCATGTGTGATGGCATTCCAAGCCATCATCAGAGCGAGGCCACAAACGCCCTTCAGCACCCACTGACCCTCTTGGAAGCCACCGAATCCGTGTTAACCTCACCTCGCAGCCCTGGGCCTCTTATTACCCATCCACCTGATTCTAGGCTACAAAGACCAGAGGAAAAACATTCCACAAGTCTAGAGACAAAGGCCCAAATCACCTTTTCTGGATCCCTTGCTGCAAAGCATGGCACCATAAAATGCTCCCTTTTCCTGTTGGGAGGGGCTCTGGAAGGGACTTAAACGGCCACACCTGCCCTGCAGAACATCTGACCCCAGGACCCGGAAGGAGGCTCCTGCTTGGTGGGGCTGTTATCACCCCTGCCCCCAATCCCTGCCACTCCTCTTCCCTCTGACGCCTCACTCACTCCTCCCCGAGTGAAGACAGAACCCCCCCCCCCCCCGTATTCCACTGGGACAGTCGTCTCCCCCACCAGAATGCGGCAGGCCAGAACAGTGTCCTGCTTACCTCGGCACCACAGAGACTGACCGTGAGGAAGCTCCCAGGCAAAGTTTGCTGAATGGCTACTGCTTAAACATGTTGTTTGTGTGGGCGCATGCACGTGGACGTGTGGCTGAGATGCTACCGTGTGTCATGGAACCAGTAGAGCCCAGTGGAAAGGGCTGGCCTTTGCAATGAAACCAGGCTCTGCATCCTGCCTCTGTGCTTCACTTTGACCTTTACAAGTTTCATCATCTGTAAAATGGGTCTGCTCTATGGCTGGTTTTCCAGATGATGAAGATTAAATAAGAATTATATGGAGTGTTTACGCTGATGCCTGGCTCAGAGCTCATCAGAGTGGGAGCTCAGGAAACAGCAGCTATCTGATCAGTCTGTAAGAAAGCTAGGTGGGTGTAGGCCAGAGCCTCCTCTCTCCGAAGAAAGCTTTCCTATATAAAAATAGAACCAATGCCCCTGCTTTGAGCTAGGCAAAGGTGAGATCTACAGAATGGGCTCCTGCCTGCCTGGATTTGGAAAAGGGAAACAGGAGGCCCCAGCCTCAACTGCTAAAAATAGGCAATGCCAATAGACTTTGACCTTGCTTCAGGGCTGGGCAGCGCACTATGGTAACCAGGCTTGGCTCTTTGCAGGGAGCTGGGGACATAAGCTGGGTATGCAGAGAGCTGTGCCAAGAGCCCTGCCACTGCCAGCCCTCTGATTTACATGCAGAGGCAGGGTGGGGATGTCATTTCTTGTAGGAGCCTCACAAGGCAATGAGCCAAAGGCCAAGCGGACCGTTCCCTTCCTGGCCCCCATCTATTACACCTGCCATCAATTGCTTCATTTGTACCAGGCGCCCGGAAAATCAACGACTCAGGGAATAGTCCCAAAGGGATCACCTAAATCGCTAACGTTTCTCCCACAGCCAAGGCAGCCTTGCAGGTTCCAGCTCGCCTACGTGCATCCCCTCTGGGAGCTGTGATGTCTTCTGGTTCCCCCTCAGCTTGCCCAGCTGGAAAGAGAAGACCCACACCCATGTGAGATTACAAAACCCTTTCTCCTCCATTAACTCTCTGAGCCCCTCAATCTCCCTGTGATACAGATGTTACTGCCTCTACTTTAGGGTTAGGAAAAGAGGCTTGAAGTATAGCACTTACCCATGAGGTCATAAAGCCTGTGTTTGAGTCTGAGCTGTGCTACTCGCTGAGGGCCCTGCCAAAGTCTAAAGGCTTTCGTCTCACCATCAAGAAGACAGAAACATCTGACAAATGGCTTCTAAGGTCGCTTCTAGGGCTGAAGACTTGAGGTTTTAGGTGGTATACCTTGTCAATAAGAGTCACCAAGAAGAAGCAGTCCTAAGTCTGAGGATCTCATCAGAAAGGTCTGTTTATATACACAGATAACGAACCCGAAGCCAGATAAGCAAACTGCCACAGGAGACAGAGCAGCACAAAGGTTTCCAGAGAGCAGGAGAAGCCCGGAAAGTTCAGGACATGCTGCGGAAGGAAGAGTTGTCGTCTGAGACAGTCTTGAAGGACAGCCAGAAGTTTAAACGGGGTGAGAAAGGGCATGCTAGGAGGGGAACCCAGACACACAGGCATACAGATAAGTGCAGGGTCGCCAGAACCCAGCCTGTCAGGAGCCCAGCCTGGAAATCAAACTCATGAGAAGGGTTCTGGGAGCAGCTGCTGCACACCCTTGGATCCTCAAAGTCCGGTAGATGAGGGCCCTGCACCTGCTCTATGGGGGAAGAACAGCACGTTGCACTCAGAGCCGGAAGCTGGGAAGATGTCTGGATCCTGCAGCGCCTGTGCCAGGGCACCAGCGGACAGGAGTGCCTGGCAGCCCAGGGAGCGGAGGTGCACGGCCAGGCCTTTCGTACTGGGAGTCACATCCTTGGCTTTCTGGGAATCTGAGTGGCTGGAGAGGGGTCACCTGGGGATGAGGACATGCCACCAGGGCCACAGGCAGGTGGCTCTAATGGCAGAAACGACAGATATCTTCTCCCTGCTGCCATGAGAAGCCATGTGGGTCAGACGCACCCGCCTCCCCCTTCAGAACATGAGAACTGGAAGAGCTCTTAGGAACAGGTCCGAGAACCCCATTTTACAGATGAGAAAACTGAGGACAAGGGAGAAAAGGCAGCTCGTCGAAAGCCCCCAAGTAAGTTAGGGGCAGAGCTAGGAACAAGGTCCAGGTCAGACTCACAGTCCAGGGCTGTAGACGTTCTGAAGCCCAAAATACCACATGCATGAAGCCACACGGAAGGCAGAACAGGGAAGGGAGAGCTTCCGGGCAGTGGAAGGCTGACGAGCGTCAGAGGATGGGACAGCTGGATGATACTGGAGACAGAGAGGAGCACTCTCAATCCAGCACCCCGGAAGCAACTAGAAATGGAACTGTGAGGCAGGTCTAGGGGGTAAATGCTAGAGAAATACACCCGTTTCCTGAACACCAAACGGTGAAAAGGACAGAGAGAAAGAAAAAGAAACTTTGTGGTGCAGGGTAAGAAAACTCAAAGGGTTTTAGCTAAATGACCTCCATCTTCTTGGCAGGAGGTAAGGCCAAGTGCAAGAACAGAGTCGTTTGCAGGGACTGGACTGCAGGGCTGTAGTCAGGATTCCGAAGGGGAACCGAGTCCAAGAGGGGCTAACAAGGCTCCAAGAGTAGCTCAGGGGCTTGGACTTTGCTGCATCTGTGATCTGTGACCTGTACTGGTGCCAAAAGGCACAGCCCGTGACTCTCCAGCAACGCCTGCCAGCCTGGGAGAAGCAGCAGAGGAAACAGATGGGCCTGCATGTGGAGGGGAGGCCAGGGGACAGTCCCGGGGGCAGGAGCATCAAAAGGCAAGTGAGCACACAGGAGAGATGGCTGAGGCTCTGCCAGGTCGCAAGAGGGGAGAATGAGGCAGGAGGCAATTATTAAGGCCCCAGGCCAGACGAGGGACTGGAAAGACGGAATCAAGGGAAGTTATCATGGAATGGGAATGACAGAATTCCAGCTCTTGGAGCAACTGGGTGGTGATAAGACCCAAGTGAATGTGTGCGAGGTTTGCCCAAGTGAAGTTTCAATGCGAGGAAACAGTGTCCAAGGTATTTAGAAAGATGCGCAACTTGAATTCCCAGGTTGCCCAGGGGAAAAGAGAGGCTGAGACAGCTGTGAGTCAGAAGGCAGGGCACCAGGTGGCCCAACCTGGAAGACAGAACTGGGGCGGGGGGGGGGGGGGCAGCGGCAGAAAGAGGAAAGCCAGTCTGCCCCTGTCCAGGGTCCTGGCGGGTGGGGATGAGTCTCCAACTGCAAAACGGAGAAGGAATCTGGACCACTATCCCAAGGTGGCAGCCAGAGTGTTCGCGGCAACAGTCAGGGAGGTAAGGGGATGGGCTGTCGGCGGACAGGAAGTCCTGAGGTCCAGGGGGGCATCTGGTGTCCACCCAGGAGGCCTGCAGCCAAGAGGATCCACAGAAGTCCTGACACCACGGCATCATCTTGGGACTCAGCATCACACAGACGTTCTCAGGTGGACCCAATTTCTAAGCACCGATTTTGAGTGTCTTAGCCTTAGCGGTCACAAGTCATCCCCCCGGGAGTATCTGAAGAAGTGTCTTTAGGTAGAAAGGCTTAGCCACGGATGGATGCTCAACCGTCTGCTATCAGGGAACCCACCCTCTCCTACAGTCTAAAACAGCATCTCCCCCTTACTCAGTCTGTCCCTCCCCTTACTCTGCTTTATTTTTCTTAACACTTACCACCATTTGTCATTTAGGTGTTCACTGCTTTGTCTACGGTGCTTAAAACAGGGCCCAGTACATAACTGATGCTCAATAAATATTTTTTTACTCAATTATAATTAACATAGTGTTATAATAGTTTCGGGCAGACAATGCAATGATTCAACAATGTTATACATTTCTCAGTGCTCATCAAGATACATATATTCTCAACCCCCTTTATTTCACCCATCCCCCCACCCACCTCAAAAAATATTTTTTGACTGTTGAATAAATTACCTTTGAAACACAAAGGTAGACTTTGTTGGGGAAGGAGACTCTGAAGTCATTCATGCTTTTGACAAGGGTGGTTCTGAGCTACGTCAGGTTCACTCCCCCTGGCGCCCCCACCGTGGCCAGTTCTGTCTCAGGCAAAGCAGAGGGAGTCTTTGCTGACCTAACACGACCTCCTGGAGCCTGCAAGATGGTTCTCAGGCAGTGCCAAGACCTGCTCCGACCAGCCCCTGCACCCACTAAGCCTGGCTGGGCTCACATGCAGTGTGTTCACAGTGCCTGCTCTCTCCACCCAGCAAGAGTCCACAAGAAGATGATGCTTCAGTCTCTGTGCCGGTTAAAAATAAAGCATCATTAAAAGAATTTCTAGATGGTATATCTTCTGCTTTCTACCTCCTCTAGAAATGTGCCTGTGCCGCATCCCTATGCTTGGAAATGTTTCCCGAATCCCTTGCACAATAGGAGTATTTCTTGCTCTCTTCCTCTCCTGGTTATTGGCCACATGGGGGGGGGGCGTATGGATGAATGTCACCTGGGCACCATCACTGCCACCCCAACGCTCGCTACTGCAACATCACAGTTTAACTCCTATTTTTCCTCGATCAATCTCCAGCAACTGCGGATCTGCAATTAGCTTGAAAAGTCAACCTGTCCCGAAACGAATCAAAGGTGTACTTACAGTGACCTGGGAAGAGTCGAGGAACTGGAGGCCAAAGTAATCTGTTTCCACCAGGTCCAAGTGGTACACGATCTGATCGAATAGATCCTGGCCTTTGGCATGTTTCTGGAAGACAATTGGGTAGATGAAAATTGAGGATGTGACTGCTGGATAAGAACAAAACATTTTAAAAGCAAACAAAACCAAAACCACTTTTGTCTCTATATTGCATACATGTATATGCCACGGTAGACACATTTTTAAAAGTTTAATTATTTTAGGGGTGCCTAGGTGGCTCAGTCAATTAACTGTCTGCTTTCAGCTCAGGTCAGGATCCCAGAATCCTGGGACTGTGGCCCCGCATCGAGCTCCTTGCTCAGCGGGGGAGTCTGCTTCTCCTTTCTGCATCTCCCTCTGCCCCTGCTCCTGTGTTCTCTCTCTCTTGCTTGCTCTCTTGCTCACTCTCTCTCTAATAAAATCATTTTAAAAATTAAATTATTTTTATTATAATAAAAATTCATTATTAAATCTAATTACTCATACTGAAAACAAAACACAACACCAAAGAACAACTTCATAGGATGAATAGGGAGCCAACGCCTTATTATGAAAACTGGTAAATAAAGGGAAGAGAACAGGCACTGATCTGGCCGTTAGCTGTAGCCCTGGGTAACCAAAGGGTAAATGATGAGATATACAGAAATTAAATCAAAACGGATCAAAGACCTAAACGCAAGAGCTAAAACTATAAAATTCTCAAAATGGAGGCACAAATCCTCATGACCTTGGATTAAGCAATAACTTCTTAGATATAACACCACAAGCACAAGCAACAAAAACCCCCAATAAACCAGAGGTGCCTGGCTGGCTCAGTCAGCAGAGCATGCGACTCTTGATCTCAGGGTCACGAGTTCGAGCCCCATGTTGGGCATGGAGCCTACTTAAATCAAAAAAACAAACAAACAAACAAACAAAAAAACCTACCAATAAACCAGGCATCATCAAAATGTGAATCTTTTGTGCTTCAAAGGACAAAGACACCAAGAAAGCACAAACACACCCCAAAATGGGAGAACATTTTTGCATATCACATATCTCATAAGGGACTTCTAGTTAGAATATATGAAGAACTTTTACATTGCAATAATAGAAAAAATTCAATTAAAAAATGGACAAGGATACCACCTTATACCACCTTACGCCAGTTAGAATGGCAAAAATAGACAAGGCAAGAAACAACAATTGTTGGAGAGGATGTGGAGAAAGGGGATCCCTCCTACATTGTTGGTGGGAATGCAAGTTGGTACAGCCACTCTGGAAAACAGTGTGGAGGTCCCTTAAAAAGTTAAAAATTGAGCTACCCTATGATCCAGCCATTGCACTACTGGGTGTTTACCCCAAAGATACAGATGTAGTAAAGAGAAGGGCCATATGCACCCCAATGTTCATAGCAGCAATGTCCACAATAGCTAAATCGTGGAAGGAGCCGAGATGCCCTTCAACAGATGACTGGATTAAGAAGTTGTGGTCCATATATACAATGGAATATTACTGAGCTATCAAAAAGAACGAGTTCTCAACATTTGCTGCAACATGGACGGCACTGGAGGAGATAATGCTAAGTGAAATAAGTCAAGCAGAGAAAGACAACTATCATATGATTTCTCTCATCTATGGAACATAAGAACTAGGATGATCAGTAGGGGAAGAAAGGGATAAAGAAAGGGGGGGTAATCAGAAGGAGGAATGAAACATGAGAGACTATGGACTATGAGAAACAAACTGAGGGCCTCAGAGAGGAGGGGGGTGGGGGAATGGGATAGACCGGTGATGGGTAGTAAGGAGGGCACGTATTGCATGGTACACTGGGTGTTATACGCAACTAATGAATCATCGAGCCTTGCATCGGAAACCGGGGATGTACTGTATGGTGACTAACATAATATAATAAAAAATCATTAAAAAAAAATGGACAAGGGATATATAGTATAGATAGCTAGTTCTCCAAAGACATACAAATACCCAATAAGCACACGAAAAGATGTTCAACCTCATTAGTCATTAGGGAAATGCAAACCAAAGGCACAATCAGACTCTACTTCACACCCACTAGCAAAAAAGACAGACAATAAGAAATGTCGAGAACTCGGAACGCTCATCTACTGCTGATGGGGATGTAAAACATCCAGACATTTTGGGAAGCAGTTTGGCAGTTTCTCAAATGGTTAAATAGAGAGTCACCATGTGACCCAGCAATTCCCCCCCAAGTACATACCCAAGAGAAATGAAAACATTGCCCTCATATAGAAATCTGTACAAAAACGTTCATAGCAGGATTGTTCATAACGGCCCCAAAAGCGGAAGAAACCCAAGTGTCCATCAACTGATGCCTGCCTAGACACAATGTGGAAGAAGCTTATCCATACAAAGGAATATTATTTGGCGATAAAAAGGAATGGAGTTCTGACACATGCAACAACACGGCTGGACTTCGAAAACATTAAGTGAAAGAAGCCAGTTACAAAGGACCACATATTACATGGAATGTCCGGAATAGGCAACTCCGGAGAGTGAAATTAGATTAGTAGTTGCTTAGGGCTGTGGTATTTGTGGGGTGACAGCCAAGGTGAGCAGGGTTTTTGGGGGGTCAGTGAAATATTCTAAAATTGATGATGGGGAGGGCTGAGTGGTTCAGTCGGTTAACCGTCTGTCTTTGGCTCAGGTCATGATCTCAGGGGTCCTGGGACATGTGGCTCTGGACATTGGGCTCACTGCTCGGCGGAGAGGCTGCTTCTCCCTCTGCCTCTGCCCCTTTCCCGGCTCATGTTCCCATGTGCATGTGATGTGCCTGCTCTCTCTCTCTTGCTCTCTCTCTGTCTCTCAAATAAATAAATAAAATCTTTACAACAAAAAATAAAATAAAATCAATGATGGTGACAGACGCACAACTCTATGAATATAGTAAAAGTTACCAAATTAAACATCTCGGATAGGTGAGTTATGTGGTATGTCCACCTCAATAAAGGTATTAAAATAGCAGATGGGCAGATCTTCTCTTTATAGTCGTACACCAACAACAAAATGAAGGAATAACAGAATTGCAATATCACAATTTTGCAACTTCTAGCGAATGGTAGGTGCTAAGCACTGAGCCCCAGCAGCTACTAACATCGCAGCAGAAGACAACTAGCCATTGCGTACCTCCTGATGAAGAACACCCCCCCACACACCCAAGATGTCATCCTGCTCCCCCCCTTCTCTTGCCACAGGAAAAAAAACCCAACAACAACAAACCAAACCTGGGGGCTGATTCGACCACTAGATCCCACAGCCAACCGCAGGAAAGGCAGAGCAATGTTCTAAACTACATGGGGCTGCAATCAGCAAGATCCAGCCTGTGGGAAATTCTAGAAACTTCTCAGGACAGACAACACAGCTCCTTCAGCAAATAGAAGAGACGGAAGTAAAGGGATGGAGGGGCATCTAGAGGTTAAAAAAGATTTAAAAGACACCTTTAAAACTACAAAACGAAACTGCAATGTGTAGAGACGCACACTTGGGTGATAAGACTTGAAGAGAGGGTCAAGAAGTGGTTACAATAAAGTCAGGGGAGTTGTTGCTCTTGGGGGCCCAGAAGGGATGTGCCAGGGAGAGAGCCCATGGTGGACTTCCCGCTGGTGGGCAGGGTCCCAGCCCCTGACGTGGGTGGTGGTACAAGGGTATCTGCCTCCCCGTAGTTTGGTAAACTGTACTTTTGTTTTATTTGTACGTCTACATTTGTGTCATATAAAATAGTACTCACAAAAAGCAAAAAACAAACAAACAAACAAAAAACCAACAAAAAGACAACAACAAAAAAACCCCTCAAAATTATAGCACTGGATTACGACCTTCAGACTCCTTCCTTCCTGGAAACACTCCTTAAAAGGCAACAATTCAACAGGAGCAGAAGGCTCCGGGCTCAGGGATGTTCTCTGGAGCCTTATCTACTGGAGAAATAAAGGTGGGAGTGGGGCACGAAGAAGAAACAGCCCAAACTCCAACCACAGGGACACTGGGCTGGGCCCATCAACACTCGGGAATACTGCCAGGCTGTGAGGACAGATAATTATAAAGATGAGACAGGAATCAGAAAGATTCTTAAGTCGACATTAAATAAACAGACCACAAAGGAATAAGGAGCTGTGATTCCAACTACACAGAAATCCGTCCGCACTGTACGGACAGCTTGATAAAAACAGCTTGCAAAAACAACAAGAGCGGTGTTGGGATGGAGAAACTATGGATGATTTTCTTCCCAAGTGTTCTGTAACACTGATCTTCTGGCAGTCCTTAGACAACAAATACAATATTTTTTAAAAAGTCACCATTCCGGCACTCTCCCTCCGGATGTACCCTCTCCTCCTACTACCCGGCACTCCTGGCCTACCCAACACCTATTACCACGGCGCCAATGCCTCATTAGTGGGTTTCCTAGTGGGACAGAACTGGTTAGCGTACAGCTTTAGCAGCAGGATGTGGCAGACAGAATTGGGCTGGCAGGAAGCAAGAGATCTATGCTCTAGTCCCAGATGCATTAGCTGTGACCTTAAGCAAGTCATAATTTCCCCAAATCCATATGCCCATCCATCCGGGTCTTCTCCTGCAGCTACAAATCAGGCATGGTGCCCTGAACGGACAGGGTCACTCACACTCAGCGGACCCCAAATCCTGCCTGCTCCCCACCTGGGTCTCTCTATTTTGGTTCAGGGTTTACCATCCAGGGAGGTCATTTTAACACTCACCAGAGGATGAACTGAAAAAACACAGTTCCACACGTGGAAAATAAGGGCAGTGGGCCCAAGGTTCTCTCTAGGTCATTCCAAATCTTATGTTTCTGATGTCTTTCTAAAACGGCTCTTATTTAGAAGGAGCTCAAGGGGGGAGGTTGGGAAAAGAACCCTTCTAGGGTCGGCTGGTCCTGTCTGCCATGCCAGACTGGCCCCTCCATTGGCAGACCCTCACTCAGCTAGACTCGGAGCTGGCGGACACAGCAGGGTCTGCTGGACAAGAAATACCGTGTTTACTGACTCACCTGTAAACACTTGCCCCCACTTATCTTCCCCAGCCCCTTATGCTCTTTGGTCTCTTCCTCTGGAAGAGAGAATTCTCAATGGCCCTTTCCAGCTTTAAAAAGAATCTGGTGAGATTATGAGGGGTGGAATAGAGGGGTCCTCAAAACAGAGGTCCCAGGGAGTGAAAGTCAGACAAAGACAGGAGGGTCCAGGCCACAGCCCCTGAACCCAACACTATCTCTTGCTCCTCCCAGCCCGCGGAGCGTCCACTCAAAGCTGAGAAGGCTCCAGGTAACTAACTCCCTGTCCTGCCGGCCAGGACACACCACCTGGGGCACCTCCCCAGAAGCCCACAGACGGTCATCTCAGGCTTAGCCCGCACAGCCCTTCCTCCACCCACCCCTCAGTAAGCACCCCCTCCCGTGTTCCCATAAGCAAGCACGTGTCTTTATTACACACAGCACCGCGGTTGCCTTTGTTCCTGTCTTACTCCGACTTCAGGCTGAGGGCAGGGACCAGCTGCGTTCATCTCCCCTTCCCTCCATCCCCGAAGCACATCCCTGGCCCGCACACAGAAGGCACTCCATAAACATCTGTTTGCTGCTTGGCTGGCTGGCTAGCTCTGCTGGCTGGGGGACGTGTGGGGTCTGGGGCCAAGCAACAGATCTTCTGGATGGACCGTGCGAAAACGTGACCCATAGACTGATACCTGACACGTGGCAGGCCTTAATATGAGAATGCACTCATTAAAGTCTTTTCAAATTAAGTATTCCGGGAACAAGTGCCCAGGGAACCGTGCTGCACTTCCAAGGCCATTTACCTAAACACGATTTTGTGGCTATTATGTGAAGTGCTATCTAGTGGTTACAATGGGAGGTCCATGAACGTGATAAGACGGGAGGCCGCTCCTTGTTGCCTCCCTGCCTTGATGTCTCCTCCTCTAGATGAATCCGTTCACTCATTCAACAAATACTAACCTCGTCAAGTGCCAGACACTGTTCCAGGGGTTGGGGTCCACTGGGGTCACAAAGTCTGGAAGGGACTAGCTACAGGAAGCCCTCACCAAATAAGTCATCCTCATGGAGCAACGTC
This sequence comes from Ursus arctos, assembly GCF_023065955.2. Classification (NCBI taxonomy): domain Eukaryota; kingdom Metazoa; phylum Chordata; class Mammalia; order Carnivora; family Ursidae; genus Ursus; species Ursus arctos. The sequence continues at coordinate 37,838,592 of NW_026622852.1, forward strand.
ATCCAAAATGGCATTGATACCTGAACCACGGTGGCAATACCACTCCTCTCCCCGCCTTCTGAGGCAGAATGTATGGAGCCTAAACCTTCACTTAGTCCAGATCACTCCTCTGGAATTCAGCGACGCTTCTCCTTCAAGACACATGTGGCAGGCTGTCCCTAAGCACAGCTCTGCCCTTGAGTTCTTGCTTCCCTCCTCCCATCTCGACACATCACTTCTCACAAGGACCAGCAACCGGTGTGGTTCTGAGTCAGTATGTCTCTCTGGAGCAGCAACTTCTGAGCACAAAGGAGCTAAAAAATCACCAAGCTCGTGAACATCCAGTGTACAGAGTTACCAGCTCCAGACTGGGTCAGGCAGGCCGCCAGCAGGGAACGGCACGGACACCGTGCTATCTTTGCTGGCCATTCGGAGCTTCCTGTCTTGTGTATTTACCGGTTCCCAGCCATACTTCTGATAAGGAAGACTCCTGGACAGCTGATGTCTTCACTGTCTCCCCAAATAAATGAACCATGCTGACCCTCTTAGATAAGAGGCAACTGGCAGTGTCTTACTGCAATCTGACCCACGTGCAATGTAACAGGTCAACTGTGGTCCTGAAAGAACAAAGAACACAGAACCCAATCCACGCAAATCTCACCAGTCTCCGCCGCGTGAGACACCGGGCATCCCAGGCAGGTTAGAAAGGAGGCGAGAAGCTGTGTGCCGGGTGAGTGTATATACTCTGGCTGGGAACTAAAATGCAAAAGCAGGACATCCAGGCAGTGCAAGGATTTCAGGAGCCATGTCCTTGCAGGCACGTGGGGCTCTCCTCTGTCCGCCTGCTCCACCTCCATCAGATGGCATGACCCTTGCACCCACCTTCAGAAAGGCTCTCCCTTTCCTCCCCGCAACAGCTCAGGCGACATCTCCTTGTATCTGCACCACGGCGAGCCTCCTTCTAAAACCCATCTTTCCCGTGTTTGCCAGAATGGACTTCACACAGCACAGCCCTCACCTCAGTCACTCTTCTGCACACAAATGTGCCCCCGAGAATGAACGGCAGGCTGCTCGGCCTGGCATCCAACTGCACACTCAATACTGCCCAACCCAACGTGTGCTTATCTCCCCAGGCCCCACATGTACCCTGGGCTCCAATCAAACATAATAGCCAACCGCAACGCCCACCCAACGTACACAGCAGGTTCCACCGCTACGGCGTTGCCTGTGTCGTCCCTTTGCCTGGGTGCCCTCCTCCAACGTTGCTAGTCCCAACCTCGTTGGCAGCAAGCCAATCCCCACGGCCATGCTGAAGTAACAGTGGTCACTACGAAACTTCTCTTTGGTGGTACCCTGTCCGGTTCATCTTTGCTTCTCGATCATCTGCCATTCTGAAGCTCACGGAACAAATGCTGATGTGGATGGATGAAGGAGAACCCTTAGTTCCCACAACAGTCTCCAAACGACTGACCTTCCTGCCTGATCTTCCTGGTCCGTCTCCACTGGGAATTCTCTACACCCAGCTGGGATCTGGGTCTGCAGAACCCTGGTACTACCATCTCGCCTTCCAGACACCTGTCTGCTCTAATGCACTGGTGTTCTGGAAACCAGACCATTTCTATATACACAAAATACTATTAAGTTCTGGATTTTTATATATGGGCTAAAAAATAACCAAAATAATTGTGGTGATAGTTTCTAAACCTAAGTGCAAGCTTTTACATTCGTTCAAACAGATGTCATCTTATTTAAATCGGCCCATGACACATCCTGTTAAGAACATTATGAGTCCCGGGCTATTATCCCATGTATCACATACTGATCTCAGCTTTACAACATGTGGGAGTTGTGATGCCGCCGGGGGTGGGGGGTGAGGGCAGAGGGGTGGAGGTGGCAAGTGGGGGTGCTGTCTTTCTTGAGTTGTACAGAACTAAAGGTGCCCATCTGATGGTGGCTTCAACCCAGTTATGAACAGATACAGTGTGACCATGGTGGGGTCATGCTCTGAGACTCTTAGAAGCCAAACATGCTGGGTTAGAACCCCAGTTATACCTCTTTTCTAGTAATATGACCATGACCTTTGGCACTGCGCTGAGCCTCAGCTTCATCTGAAAAATGGGGTACTCTCACCTGCACCATCAACCTTGCCAAGTCGCTGTATTAATAAAAAGGCAAGAGGGGCACCTGGCTGGCTCAGTGGGCAGAGCATGCGACTCTTGATCTTGGGGTTGTGAGCTCAGGTCCCACAACTGGGTATGGAGCCTACTTAAAAAAATAAAGTAAAATAAAATAAAAAATAAGAAAGCAAGAAAACACATGAGCATGCACTGTAAACTTCGGTGTCCTATCCACACAAAGGAATTATTATTACTTTCATTCAAACCTCGTTTCTCTCACTTGTCCACAGGAATGACGCAATGTGCTTTTTGCCAAATACTTAACAAAAATCAAAGTTTAGGGAGTCCGTGATCTATAGCAGTTTAGTAATTCCCTTTGAAGAAAAGCTGAGACTAGTCTGGTTTGGGGGATTTCTGTAAACCCATGTTGGTCCCTGGAAATCAAGTCCTTCCTTTCCAAGTTCCTAAACGCCCCAAGTGTAAGTAGCTCTCAGAAGTCCCCCTGGTCTCTTCAGTTGCTTGTGGCCAGCAGTTCCCAGAAGGCACCTGCCTCAGGGCCTGTTTCAACTGTTTCTAGGAAGTGCTAATCTCGTGGTTAGTTACCAGCTTTGGTCCCCCATCCTCACAAGTCGATAATCTGCTAATTTTCTATGTTCTTAGTAAGAAACTAGCTATTTTACACACGCACACACCACACACACACAGCCCAGGCATCTCTGTCCCCACTGCCATCAGTACTAAGTCATTAAGAACAAATATAAACTGTTTACTCCAAGATATCTGAAATTACCAACTATCTGAATTTATCAAATAAATACCTGAAATTACCAAAAAAAAAAAAATGTCACCTTGAAATTTCCTTGTGAGAAATACCATCTCATTTATCAGCAAGATCTGGGGACTCTTAACAGTATCTGTAATCTGCAGGATTTAAGGCCAGAATGTCCACCTTATAAATTCCACCCCCTAGTAGAAGAGTGCTTCATGTTTACCAACGTTCCAGGGCCCCATTTTGCACAGAGGAAAACTGAGCCTCAGAGAAATTACATGACCAAGTTCATACTGCTTATAAGTGGCGGAACTAGACTCAGGATCCAGCCTTTCTGATTTTTTTAGGCTAGAGTTCTTTCTACCTTCCTCCATTCTTCTCTACTCATTTGCCTCTGTGGCTCCGAGCACACAGAACGTGTCCTGCAAACAAGAAATATTTCATAAGCCCAATTCAACACACAAATACTGAGAGCCTACTTCAGTTATTGTCTGGGCTACAGCTGGGGTACAAGGCCACACAGTCCAACACAAACAGATCTCACGGTGGGGAGGCAATTACTAATTTGTTTGGAGGGCAGGCAAGTTGTGGCAGAATGGACAGCAGACGATTTGCTCACAAACTAACACAGAAGCCAAGACACTGTGCTGAGGGGGACATCAACAGTCTGGGCAGCTCCTGGAAATTCAATTCTGGTAAAACACAGCACAATGATATTAATTTCCTGACATGCCTGGCTAACAATCTCTTAGAAATCAGAGGAAGCAACAAAAACAACTGCCCTTAATTTATGATCAACAAGGAAGTAAGAATGATCTTGGAGGAAAGTGACTGCCATCTTGGTGTGTGACTCAGTAAACGGAGACCCTATTGATCAGCTGCGTTGAGAAGCAGGGTTCTTTCCACATTGGGAAAGGGGCTCTCACTGTGCTACACGAGGGCTGGGGGGGGGGGGGGAGAGATTTTAGGTTTTACCATTCCACCACAGAAGACCACCATATTGGGCTTCAAGTAATGGAGAGATCAATTTGAAACACAGACTGTGTGTTGCATTATTGATTAACTATTGATCAGCCTCTGCTTCCGACTGATAAATCGTCTTCAGGCCAAGCAGCAGCAATTCAAAGCACTCATTTGTTCCCTCAACTCCACGTCCCTCACTGGGCTGCTGCTAGAATTAAATGACCCCACTGGCCATGATCCTATGAACCTTCTTTCAATCAATATGGAACAGCTAACACCTAGTAACCTCAATTTCTGTCTGCCTATAGCTCCTTCCAAGCATGCTTATCACAAGGGACTCAATAGTTACAGGGATGATTTTCCATTTATTCCTTAAGATGCTGAATGAAGTCCAGACACTTAAAACTACTTGATCCTGGCTGCCTGAAAACTGGTTTCGACCAACACTTCAAATGTTATGCCTGTGTGGCTCAGTCGGTTGGGCATCCAACTCTTGGTTTCAGCCCAGGTCCTGATCTCATGGGTCTGAGCCTTGCATCGGGCTCTGCACTCAGTGAGGAATCTGCCTAAGATTCTCTCCCTCTGCCCCTCCCCCCACTCTCCCTTTTTTTCTCTCTCTCTCTCTCTTTAAGTAAACAAAATAAATCTTCAAATGTTATGCTTCCAACTCTCAGTAAGAAACATCAGAGATAGCATGTGTTGAATACTCTTCAATTTTGGGTGACATTCCTAAAAGGCGAATTGCAATATGCTATTCCTACCAACAGGGATATTAACAGAGCATCAGACAACCTCCTTAACACAAAGATCCACTGGACAAATTGCTCTTAAAAGTTCTACATTGCAGGGCGGGGAGGGGGGGCTCTCCATGTCACCTTCATTATTAGGCCAGGTGAGTCATGTAATCTGTCACGGTGTTCTTTGCCCAAATGAGTCCACTCAAATCCCTAGTGAATGGGAACAGGGGACAGGAGACTGCCTTGAATGACCTGAATGGGCAGCTGCTTTTCACCCCAGTGGCCTCTATCTTCCATCAAAAGACAAGCAAGTACACAGGGAGCTCAAAAGGTCTCAGGTGGCAAGTAGCTAAGGTTTAAGTGTGTGCATGTGAGTGTGTGTGTGTGTGTGTTGTAAAGATTTTATTTATCTATTTGAGAGAGAGCGAGAGAGAGCTGGGGGGAGGGGCAGAGGGAGAGGGAGAAGCTCAAGCAGACTCTGAGCTGGGCATGGAGCTCAACATGGGGCTCGATCTCACGACCCTGAGATCATGATCTGAGCTAAAACCAAGAGTCGGACGCTCAACTGACTGAGCCACCCAGGCGCCCCGGTGTGTTTTTATTTTGTTTTGTTTTTTAACTGTGGTGCTTACAAACATGGCAGCAAGATCTTTCTTCTTTTCTCTTTTTTTTTTCTTTTAAGATCTTTGTTCATTTCCCTTGCATCTGGAAGAACCCGGCATTGCTTCAGCCAAATAGAATATGGTGTTAGTAATGTTTTGTCATTTCCAAAGTGAGGTGACCATTCTCTTGGGATGCTTCTTTACGGGTAGAGACAGCCATCAAGTAAAAAGTTCAACTACACTGAGACTGCCAGCCTGAAGAGGCCATGGGCAGGCGTTCCGTCAACTGTCTTAGCTTGAGTCCAGCCTTCTAGACATCCCTGCCAAAGCACCAAACAGAGGAACACAGTCGTCTTCGGCCCTCCACACCAGCCCATCTTTCAAAGGAATATTCCTGGTGACCCTGGTCAATGCCATGAGCAGCAGAACAATCTCCCAGCTGAGCCCCCCTCATATTCTTGACCGAGAGAATACTGGCTGTCGTTTTAAGTCACTAAGCCTAAGTGGAGGAGTTTGTTATGCAACAATAGATAACCAGAATGAAAGCCATACGTATACACAGATACAGCAGGTGTTCGTGGCATATGTATGTATACATAAAAGCTTTGTGTAACTTTAAAAAATGTTTCTTTGGAAATCCCTACACTGTGATGCTAACTTCGGGTATCACCTGCTTGGAGATAAGCAAGTAGAATAACAAACATACTCATTCTAGGGGGGGAAAAAAGGAATAAACAAATCAAAAAACTACTCTTTAAAGGTAATTCTCCTTAGGAGAAACATTAAAATCGAGGGTTGGAATATCTGAGGCTGTCTTACTCTACACACACCAACTATGTACTAAGAACTCACTAAACTGCGCCAAAAAGAAGGGAGGGGACTGTTACCGATGAAAAGAGACTTAAGAGACAATATTTACTAAATGCGATGTGTGGTCTGTAGTGGGCTCCCGATTCAAACAAGCCAACTGTAGAAAGGTTTTTGAGATGACTGGGGAAAACCGAACAAGGACTTGGCGGCACAGGACATTAAGGAACCACGTTCAGTCTGTGGAGTAGGACAATGGTATTATGGATACAGACATACATGTGCAGAGACCCCCACTCGGGTGTAACAGGTTAGATGTTAAGTTGCCTGGGAGTTGCTTTAAAATAATCAGAAGTGGGAATGAAGCATGAGAGACTATGGACTCTGAGAAACAAACCGCGGGCTTCAGAAGGGAGGGAGGTGGGGGAATGGGATAGGCTGGTGATGGGTAGTAAGGAGGGCACGTATTGCATGGTGCGCTGGGTGTTACACGCAACTAATGAATTCATCAAACTTTACATCAGAAACCAGGGATGTACTGTATGGTGACTAACATAATATAATAAAAAAACATTAAAAAAATAAATAAAAAAATACTCCAGAAAAACAATTAATAAATGGGTTGTGTACGTGAGAGTTTCATCATACTATGCTCTCGGCTTTGTGTCCTTGAAAAGTTCCACGATAACTTAAAGCTCACAAACTGCAAAGGACTTAGGGGATGGAGGCTGTCAACACCGTCTGGCCTGAGCCCTGCCTCTGAGCATCCAAGCCAGTGGCTGGGACCAGTCTATGTCCTCAGTGAGGGTGAAGGTGCTACAGGATGCAAAAAGCCGTCAACAACTCCAAGCCGTCAACAACTGATTTTCTTCCACAACCCTAAAACAAAATCCAGTATACTGACTTCTGTCGGGATCCAACTCAGTACCCACCTGTGGCTCTTAGGTCCCATTTCATCCGTGCCCCCAGCCCTTGGTGCAGCGTATAAAGGGGGTGCGCGACTGTATTCTGGGCCCAACTTCACAGACGCAAATAACGTACTTTTACAGCAAGAAAGTATGTGCAGCAACAAAAGCTAACTCTTTTAAGCTTTGGACACCAAAGTTAAACGTTCTACCCTATCTAATTTTGTGGAATCAATGATTTTATCTCTTAGAACATTTCTGAGGGACACAGGATTGATTTTTAACCTTGAACTTAAAAAACGCCATCATCTGTGACCAAGCAGAGTAAAAACATTTGATAGGGAACAGAACACGCTCCCTGGTGGGCAACCTTAGATAGCCACGGTGAGCAGGCCTTGGTTAAGGAGCCCTACTCAACATCCAAGTTACCAAGTAAGAACATAGGAATGTTCTAGGTAAAACAAGGCCAGAGGCAGGTCACGCTGCCAGGCAGCCAATGCAAAGCCAGGAAAAGAACATGTGCCTTCTGACCCTGGGACGAATACAATTGTCTTTTTTTGGTCCATCTTGAGACAACTGCATTATGGATATTATCTCAACAGGAAAAAGAACAGGCAAGCCTCGAGTTTCTGAAAGGTTAAGAACCAAATATGCAACACTGAAAAACCAGAAATCTCAGTGTTAAAAACTCCATAACTATAAAAAGTGCTTGGTTTGGGGAAATATTTTTGGCTTTTTTAAATGGTGGTTCAGGAAAAAAAAAAAAACCCACAGGAGAAAGGAAAAAGAAAATGAAATAAATTTGTGCCTGACTAAACAGTAACACACAATTAAAATGATGGATGTCTTTGTGCCAGAGGTTGAGTTTGAAACAAGCTGCTGGAAGAAGGGCAGCCCTGAAAATAAATTGCCAAATTACTTTTTGCAGCCAGATTGCAGATTCCCCCGCCATGCAATTCTGAAAGCAAATAACCCCACATAAATAAATATGCAACAAATTCCCAGGGAAACCAGCCAAGAAACATGAAGAGAACTAACTTTGGGTGGAAGACTGCCCCCATCCATCCTGCGATTTAGGAGTGCAACTCAATTTACAAAATAAGGCAGGTCAATGCCATCTCACACGCGAAGCTTCCCTGAACTCCCCAGTCTGGTCACGACTGTTCCCCTCCTCTCTGGGGAGCCCTCCAGAGGCTTCTGGATGTCACAGCCCACCCTGTGATGTGGAGGCTGAAGGCTCGGACTCTAGGGTCAGCATGCCAGGGCGGGGGGTGGGGCAGGGGGGGCTGGGTCCCAGCTCTGTTACTCCACTCAGGCTGGGTTTGGGGTCAGGGAATTTCTTACCTGCTCAGGATGTTTAAGAACGAAATGAAATGAAATGAGTTTAACGGGGCTTGGCCCCAGGGTGAGCCCGTCAGACACCCCCGGCGATGGAGGTGGCCTCCTTCTTCCTAGCACGCCCGTTCACAGAAGGTCACGAGCTTTACGGAGATTAAGTAACAGGGGAGTATGTCATAGGCTGAATTGTGTCCCCCCGAATTTCATACATTGAAGCCCTAACCCCCCAGCACCTCAGAAAGTGGCTGTAGTTTCCAGTGAGTTCATTAGGGTGGTAATGAACTGATCTGACTGGTATCCTTGGAGAGAGAGAGAGAGATGAGGTCACACACAGAGATATCGGGGATGCCCGCGCCAGGGGCAAAAATCCACGCGGACAGGGGAGAAGCAGCAGGGGGCCCGCCGGCTACAAGCGCAGGAGAGAGGGAGGCCTCCGGGGAAACCAGCTGTGCCAGCCCCTAGATCTCGGACTTGCGGAACCAGGGAAGATACATGTCTGCGGTGTAAACCGCTCAGTCTGCGGTATCCTGCTATGGCGACCTGAGCTAACGCGGGGAGGCGCGCGGTTGCAAGTTAGACCCAGGCTGGGATCTGGGCTCCGCCGTTCACAACCGGCACGAGCCCAGCTAAGCCCCCTAGGCTTTGGGGTCTGTTTCCCGCCTGTACAATAGAGACGACACAGCCCCTGGTGATGTGTGGAGAAGATGAAAACATGCAGCTGGCCTGGGCAGAGCCGGGGCCGTGCCCAGGACCTCAGAGTCTCAGCCCCAGGAACCTCCCGCCATACCCTCCGGGGAGCCAGAGCCTTCGCCGGCTGGCCCAGCTCGAGTCACAGAACAGTTGTGGCGCCCAGCTTCCTGGGGTCCCTCCCAGAGCTGGTATTCTATAAGCACGGGCGGTGAACCCAACTAGCAAAGTTGCCTGCAGTTTAAAACTTTTAGGGATCACACCAATGGCAAAGGCACAGAATTTTCACGTTTTTTCACTTGGCTCCGTGTGCGTGTACAATTTTCAAAAAAGTTCACGGGTGGAAAAGCACGTAAGACTTTAAATCCTGTCTATGGTGCGCTTGGCAGTTAGAGACATACCACTATAACTGAGGCACACCGTCCATGCATGTGATGGAGGGGTGTACAAATCAAGTTGTCTTTTTCTAGTGGGCCTTCGATTTTTCCTCTCTCTCTCTCTGGTGACTCAGGAGTCTTAAAAAAAAAAAAAAATCTTCTGCAAGAAGAAGACAGAGAATGACACATTCAGATGGAGGAAAGGAGGTGTGATGCTTGCAGCCTGTAGGTTCGGATTTGTAAGGATGGCATTAACAAGATCATTTCCCGGAGGTATGTGGCTTGTGGTTAGTGGGAACTATTGTAAGAACCTTGACTGTAAGTTCACCACCCGAAAAGTTAGCCTTACATATCCATTAACTAAGAAAAAAACTTTCCAATCATATATGTTTGGTTTTTTTTTGAGACAACATGACCGCGCGCACACACACTCCAGCAGGCGGAGGGGCAGAGGGAGAGGGAGGGGGAGAGAGAGAATCTCAAGCAGACTCCCCAGTGAGCACAGAGCCCGAAGGGGGGCTTGATCTCAGGGCCTTGAGATCAGAACCTGAGCCGAAATCAAGAGTCAGACACTTAACCGACGGCACCACCCGGGGCCCCACCAATCACATATGTATTTTTGAAAGCAACAACGGAATACCAAGCAAGCAAGGGACAAGCACTAACTAGTATCATTGTGCAATGTTACTTTAAAATAGAATACAAAAATAGGGAATTATTTACAGAACTCAACACCTAGGTAACAAATAGAGTAACTTCTTTAATGGCTGTGGATTGGTCATAAGCCAACCCCCATTTTCCCCAGTTCAAGCAGAACTAATTCACCTGGAATGGCTTAACACACAAGATCCCAGCGCTTCGGGACTTCAAATCCATGTCAAAAGGTATTCGTACAAGACTGCCACTAAAGCAGCCACTGACCTCCCCCCCCGACCCAACCAGCAGCACGGAAATGTGGGAGGAAACTCTGAGCGGGGTTATGCAGGTACCACCCCCACACAAGCTACTGTGAAGCATTCCTGCCGGAAGTGCACAGAATGGGGAATGAGACGGGTGCACAGGCGGGGCCATGATGAATGGGGGGGCGCGGGGAGCATGGTGCAGTCACCGCATAGTTCTAGCCAACTGCCACTCTGGGAATTCAGATCTCCCAATCTTTTTTTAAAAACTCTACAAATTTGAATTTTTTATTGTGAAATGTGGTGATTTTGTGAAGCCTTGCATCGATCTCTAGTTTACTTTTTAATTGAAGGGTGACATACACAGACAAACGTGCACAGGTCAAAAAATAGGATAGTACCGGACTCCCAGAAGCCCCCATGTGCCTCTTCCCAATTTCTACCCCTTTCTTTCATCCCACAGGTAGCACAGATTTGTTTTGCCTATTTCAAAGTTCACAGAAATGGAATCACAGAGCATGTACTGGTTTACAGCTGAACAGGAATGTGGGGACAGTGCCCCTCCAATTCACAGACCTTGCATCTTTGAACAAAGGCACACAGGTGGCACTTTACAACCCTAAGCTGAAGAGAAATGAGACCCAAGTAGATTTACAGCAGAGAATGACTTGGAATCACCGAATCACGGAGGCCCCAAAGAGTCAGAGAGTCAGAGAGAAGACGCAGCCGGGCATGGGTGGAGAGGGATGGTCAAAGTCCCATAGAAGGGGAGGGTTTGTTCCCGGATCAAAGGGATAGGAAAAGGACAGGGACAAAAAAAATAGGGGTGGTGGCAGGTGCCAGTGGGAGAAAGCCAGAGTTCAAGATTCATGGCTACCCAGCAAGGCAGAAAGCAAGCAGACTGCAGAGAGCACAGCCAGGGCTGGCTGGGACCAACCCCAATGCCCAGAGATTCTGGGCCAGACCTCTCTGGAAGGAGAATTCACTGGATTCCTGAAAGGAGGAGTCAACAAAGAATACGTGGTCCACTTTTTCTTCACTTTTTATTATGGACAATGTCAAATAAATATAAAACAGAACAGCACAGTAAACACCTGCCACTCAGCTTTAACAATTACTGACATTCTGTATCCTCTTTATTTATTCCTCCCCACCACCCTCCATTAATGTTTTACACATCTTTTCCGGAAGGTGGTAATAAATTTACTTACCCTGAAGTGCACAAATCTGCGCGGTTTCATTTTGACAGGTGGAAACATCTGTGTGACCTCCCCCACCCTGGTACCATTCAGCACATTCCCGTCTCCCCATAAAGTTCCCACACAATCCCAGCGGCCCTCTCCAGGCCCCCAGAAGCAACGGCTAGTCTGATGTATTTTCTCCACGGACTCGCTTTGCCAGCTCTAGAACTGCATATATGTGGAATCATATGAGGGGGGTACTCTTTTGTGGAAGGTTTTACTTCACTCAGCATAATGCAAGGAAATACAAAAAGAGGAGGTTTAAGATTCAGTTTGGGCCAAACCATACAGACACGTCTTCATCACCTTCTCATGCCATTGTATGGGGAGAGCTAGAAGATAAACAACTGAGACTGAAGATAACCCACACTGGGATTCGGAGCCATGATTTTCAATGGATTCCTCAAGTCCTGCTTTCTTCCCTGAGTCCCATGTGCCAGATACGAGTTTCTGCACATTTTAGCAACAACTCTCTCAGAGCTCTGACCCACGAGAGCTGACTTGCAGTTTTCTCTGCAAAGCAAGGTGTATCACTATGTTTTTCCTGTCTCCTGCCCTAACCCTTAAGCAAGAAAAATGGGAGGAAAGCATGGAAAAGCTGTAGAACTCTCAGCAAATGCAAAAGACACATCTTCTCACTAAACTGGCAGCTGCTTAAGAAAAAAAATGCATCTTTGACTCAGTCTTGTATCCACCCAGCCCCCTGGCTTGGCTGTGTATATACAGCAGGCACTCAATAAATGCCTGTCTCTTGATTATTTGCCCTTCCTTGAAAATGCCCACCCCACCCAGATGTGGACAGCAAAAGAGCAGAATGACCAAAAATTCAGGGTGCCTTCCTTTTGTCATCTGTAAAAGAGTGGCAGGAATACCAGCCCCTATGCTCAGGGACGCTGTGTGAGCTGAGAAATCCAGGTAAAGCAGCCAGCCCAGCGCCCAGCAGAGAACAAGCATCTAGAGATCTACAGACATCAGTACCTGTTCCTCTGTTCCAGCCTCTTAGCTGGCCCTGTCAGGTGTGAACTGCATTCCAACCCCTTACCAGACTCTTCCCCAGGAGCCTGATCTGCGGGCCCCTCACACTGGCTGCATGTAAAATACAACCAGTAGTGAATTTGGGTTTTGTGGTACTTTACAACTTATACCATTTGGAGGTCCTTTTAAAGAAAGAAAACACACACACACACACACAAATCTTGTATTTGCAAACTGTACAAAACCAAAGACCAAGCCAACACAGTACAAGGGCCCCTCTCTACTGCTTCTCTGCCCACAGTATTCTCTACCTTCCCAACCTGCCAGGCACAAAACATGGAGGTCCCATCTCAGCTTCTCCGACAATTCTACTCCTAAATCCAGCCACCAAATCCACTGGATTCCAGGTCCTCAAGCTCCACTGCACCTGTGTCTCCTGTCCATGTCCAACATCACCCATTCAGACCCACGATGTCGGTAACAGCCTCTTAACCTGACCGTCCACCTTCAATCACCCTGCAGAGCCAAACTCCATGTGTCCAGTGGTGTTGGTCTCCCTTCCCGTCTCCTCTGCTTCTCTTTTTCAGACACATCTTCCTCCTGCCCTCCTTGGTGAGGCCATCTGTCACACTGTTCTTCCACTTGGACTGCCAATTCTCCACCGCTCAATGTCAAAATCAACCCAACAGTCACCTCCCCTGAAGCCATCCCCAGCGGAAATCCACCTCTACTTCCAAGGAACTCCTACACGATTTCACCTGTCCAGGTATGACGGTGCCCAATCATTCTGCCCGGTATTATGGTTATTGGAGAAGCACAATGAGGTGGCAGAGAGCTCCAAAGAGTCAAGAGAACAAATGTACCTTTCTGGGTTTGTCTACCCCCTCGGCCAAACGGGAATGAGAACACCTGCTCTGCTGGCCTGCAAGTTTTAAATGAGACGAAGCCCGGGAACACACATGACGATCCAACATTCTCAGCAGGGCTCAGAACCTGTGGCCAACCTCAGCCCTATCATGAGCCATAAGTTCCCCGTAATATGCCTTCTCATACCACAGCCATTGTGGATTCTTCTTTTTTTTTTAAAGATTTTATTTATTTATTCGACAGAGAGAGAGACAGCCAGCGAGAGAGGGAACCCAAGCAGGGGGAGTGGGAGAGGAAGAAGCAGGCTCATAGCAGAGGAGCCTGATGTGGGGCTCGATCCCACAACGCCGGGATCACGCCCTGAGCCGAAGGCAGACGCTTAACCGCTCTGCCACCCAGGCGCCCCCATTGTGGATTCTTCTATACCAGCGTGCAGGTGCTCTCTTGGCTGCAAAGATAAGATTTCTCCCTCCCATGACAAAGATCATATCTCTCCAAGCCTTTCTTCACATAAAAGAGGTAGTACAGTGTAAAGATTGAGAACGTGTTCTATCAGAATTTTTTTTTAAGTATACATAGTACGATCACATTTTTGTTGAAAAAAACTTTTTTGCCAACCCTTAGAAAAAAGTGACAGGGATATTCACAAAATGTTACCGTGGTGCTCTCTTAGTAGAGGTATTTCATGATTTGTATTCTCTACTTTCTTTAATCAGTAATCCCTAAAAATTCTAAACTAAACAAATATTCCTTTTATTTTTAAAAAGTGCAGGGGCGCCTGGGTGGCTCAGTCAGTTAAGCATCTGCCTTCAGGTCATGACCCCAGGGTCTCCTGGGCTCTCTGGGAGCCTGCTTCTCCCTCCATCCTCCCTCCACTCATTCTCTCTCTCTCTCTCTCAAATAAATAAAACCTTTAAAAAAAAAAAAGAATAAAAAAATTAAAAAGTGCAGAACTTGTATAACAAGGTAGCATTACTTTGTAATAAAACCAACAGTTTCTCATTTTTTCCCTTTTCTTCTTCCTATTCAAGCAACTAGGCTGTTCCGATCTCATTACCTTCAAGAAAGGTATGTTATAACCAGAAACTGAAAATTAGGATAAAAAAAAAATAAGATGAAGAGCCTGGATGCTGGAGCCAGACTTCCTGGGTGCACCCCATTCTAGTGGCAAGACCCTGGAGACGGGATGGGACTGCTTTGCACCTGTTCCCTTGTCTGTATAACAGGGCAATAGTCACCCTATAAAGTTTTTGTGAGAATTGACTAAGCATACCTGAAGCATTCAGATCTATGTCTGGCACACAGGACGCACTAGTTTTATAAGAAATCTTTTAGGTGCGATCCCTTTTACTTTTTAGTTCTTCAGACTTGGTCCTCAACATTTCAGTGATCCTGGAATAACAGTTGGCTTCTGTTGCTAGATACACAGTCCTCAGACAGACTCGACCTCCGACATTTGCGAAAAACCTGTAACAAAACTGACCCGCTCCAACTAAACCAAGAACTGGAACTGTAGAATCCACCTTGGCAATTCTGTTCTGCAGTCTCCTGAGGGGTACCTCTCATGGTTTCTGCTCCTGGAGCTGCATTATATGTTCTCCTGATGCTGTAGATTCTCTCCTGATGTTGCATTTTTGCCCTTCAATTTCTACTTCACACATTTTTACACTTCTCATCTCTCAAGGTCAAGGTCAACAGCAGGCAGAGCCCACACCAGCAGGACGAGGAAGAGGCCAAGAGCACTTATGTGCTGTGTGTGCTCTAGCATGTTGCTCAACCTCTCTGTGCCTCAATCTCCTCATCTGCATAATGAGGATGCTCATAGGAAGTATCTAGACAGTTGTGAGAGTCAATGAGTTAAGCCATGTAAAGTGCTTCCATTTATGTTAATGGTTCAATGTTCTCTGGAAACATTACGCTAAGTGAAAGAAGCCAGACACAAGAGGCCAAATATTCTGTACGATTCTGTTTATATGAAATAGCCACAGCTGGCAAATCCATGGAGACAGAAAACAGATTAGTGGTGGCCAGGGGCTGGGAGGAGGGTAGAATGGAGAATGACTGCCTAGCGGGTACAGGGTTTCCTTGTGAGGTCATGACAATGTTCTGGAGCTAGGCAGTGATGACGGTGATGTAACGCCGTGAGTGTACTAAACGTCACTAATGATCAATTTTTTATGTGTATTTTACCAAAAGAAAATCATTTGCCAAAAAAAAAAAGTCAATAATGTTTCCTATTACTCGAATTACTCCGCGGACAACTACTCTAGCAGGAAACGTACCGGATCCCCTGCAAGGCAGAAGTGGCCCACGGGCTCTCGGGCAGGAGAGGGCAAGTGAGAAGTCGAGCCCGGCGAGTGGAGGTGGGGGCTGCCAGAGGACCAGCAGGGTGGCAGCTGGGGGCACACCTGCGGGAAAGCGGACGTGGAGCCTGAGAAGGATTTCAGGTCTGGTTCCGACATTTACTAGCTGTGGGATGGACAAACATCGTCCTGCTGAGCTTTCTGTAAAGGTGGGATGCCCGTCAGTCTCTCAAAAAGGTGCCATCAGGATTAAATGTGGCACCAAACCTAAAACACTCCACGAACCTAAGGGGTGTGATGCCGTGGGACGCTGCTTCTCAAACTTGGCTGCACGATGGAACCCCCTCAGGGGTCTAAAAAAACCCCGTAACGACCGGGTCTCTGGCGGTAGCAGCCCGGCGTGCGCCCCAGCAAAGCCAGGGGGCAAAGCAATGATGTGCTGAAGGCTGGGACACGTTACAAGGTGGACCCCCAGGTGCAGATGATGAAGAGGCCTGAAAACCCAGGGCGGGGGGGGGGGGCAGTCCTAAAACCTTGAGGTTGTTCCCATGCTGACCAGGGCTCCCACGGCAAGACTAAAGGTGTTCATTCTCCTTTTTTAAGAGGGCCGGCAGGTGGGCAATGCACCCCCATGGAGCTTCTAAGAAGGGCCCACATTTTAACCGCTTCATATTCCCCGCACCGGGCCTCGAGCACACCAGATGATCTCGATTCGGTGTTGTTGTTTTTCGCGAAGAAGTGACATAAATGAAGTGACCCAGGTCTTGTCAGTCAACACACTGTAGCCCTCCAGACAACTCACATATGTGGAAGAGCTCATTCCCTGAAGTGAGTTAGTAAGATAAATGGCGTGCTCCATCAGGTACACACAATTCTGTTTCTTTTAGAAGACAGCATGCAATTATTGCATTTTTCTTCAGGGGTCTCAGAGGAACGACCCACCACAGCTTTTAGAACAAAGCTAGTAACTTTTGGACTTCAAAGCAAAATAAACCCACAGAGAATACTGACGGTGTATCCTGCACCAGGACTCCCGACCTTGGACGCCCCGCTCCCCCATTACACTATCCCGCCATCCGGACCTCCTGGTCTCAGCTTTCACCCTCGGGAGTCCCATGGGATCTGCCGCGGCCAGCTCACAGGCATGTGCGGGGGCCGGTTCCAAGCCAGTCTGAGCCCCTCCCTGGACTCTGACCGGCCACCCTCACTGCCGTCCCCGCAGCACTGATGTCACTCGATACATACCACCACCGACTGAGTAGGTGGCTTGGGCCTCGGGTCTCAGATACTGGCAAACAGGAGCAATAAAAGGACTACGGCCAGTGACATGCTTCGTACCAGGCTGCTAGAACGCTCTGCGGGTTAATAACTAACCCTCATAAGCCTTTTACAGTGTACTGGGTCTTTCCTGGCTGAAGCCCACGTCCATTTCATGGCCAGGCCACAGGGCAGGCAGTGTTTCTGCTGGGCCTGGGGAGAACCGGGGCTAGCCTGCAGAAGAGGTAGGGGAGTCCCAGAGAGGCAAAGAGGCTTGCTGACTGTCAGTTGGCCACGGAGAGCAGGAGCAGCCAGGAGGGCTGCGTGCAGGCAACCGCTCTTATTACACACTAATTACTGCTCATTTGCCACAGGTGAGCAGCGGCTGGCTGCGCGCAGCAGCAGTGAGCGCTCCAACGCAGAGAGGAAAGATCTGCCATCCCAGAATGAGGCTCTGGGCCTTGTGGCCTCCAAGAGCTCCTTTGGGGGTATAACCCAGTGGTTCCTGCTGCGCTACCATCGGCCCCGTCTCCCTTCTCTCTGAAGAGTTTCTTGATTCTGCTCCCTAAATTGTCTGCTGGCACCTCCAGCCCGGAGACATGGAAAGGACTCACTGGGGGCCTCCCAGAAAATGTAAAGGAACCAAAATAGGAGTGAGCTAGAAAAAGAAAGAATCCAAGGTCAAGGGAGACATTCAAAACCAATGTCAAGGAGAGGTACCTGGGTGGCTCAGTCGGTTAAGCAGAGTCGGATACTCTGGGTTTTGGGTTAGGTCATGATCTCACGGTCATGAAATTGAGTCTGGACTCTCTCTCTCTCCCCCTCTGCCCCACCCCACTCCCCCCTCCTAAAAAAAAAAATGTCAAGGAGCTAATGAAGAAACAGGAGTTAGACACAGAAGAAAATGAAAAGACATTCTTCCATCAAACCTACTGAAAACTTTCCGGAGATGAGGAATTTGGACCTTTTCAAAGAAGCAACATCTGATGAAAAACAGAGGATGCTTGGGCTCACTGGTAGGGCTTGAGCAGGGAGCAGGAATCTCAAATGGATTATTTCAAGCCTCAGTGCCTTTGCATATGCTGACCTGCCCACCAGGAAGTCTGTTCTCCCATTTGTCTTCAGAGCCCAACTTTTTCTCTGAGATTTTCTAGTTGCCTATTTCTCCCACTCAGTCCCCCTACCTTAGACCTTTCTTTCAGCTTATTTAAAATTCTCTATGGCACTCTTCACACCAGGTGTAATAACTTGTCTCCACCCAAGCTTCTTGAGGGGAAGGAGCCTGTCTTATTGTCCTGTGTGCCCGGAGTCAGATGCTTCAAATAATGCCAGTTCCCTGTACCGAGTGCACCTCAGGGTAACCAAATGCTGAGGATGCCATCAACAAAATCCAGGAAGTGAGAAACTATTATAGGTCAAACCAGCAAATAAATGACCCCAAAAAGGCGGGGGGAGGGGAAAATTCTAGATTAAGAGCTTTAAAACTGTTGGGTAGGGAAAATGGGGAGATGTCAGTCAAAGAACACAAACTTCCAGTTAGAAGATGAACAAGTTCTGGGGATCTCATATACAGCAATGGTGACTACAGTTAATTATAACGTACAATATACTGGAAACTTGCTAAAACAATGGATCTGAGAAATTTACTACGATACACATGACTATAACTGCTAAGGCAACAGACATATTCAATAGCTGGATGTACAGTAACAGTTTTAATAATTTATACCTCTATCAAATCACCAAGCTTTACACTCCAAATGTATATGATTTTTATTTGTCAACTATACCTCAATAAGCTAGGGAAAAATATTTTTAAAAAAATTTTAAAAACCTTTAGATAAAATATCAACCAAATGCAATGAAAGGACCTTGCTGATTATCAAGCAGGAAAATCTGAACACTGACTAAATATCTTCCGATACCAAACATTTTTTAGGTGTTTTACTAGTACAGTGGATCTAGTTACAAACACATAGCCCTTGTCTTTTAGAGATGTGCACTGAAGTACAAGTTCGAAATGACATGTTTGGAGTTTGTTGCACTGGGTGTTATATGCAAGTAATCAATCATGGAACATTGCATCAAGAACTGGGGATGTACTGTATGGTGACTAATATAACAAAATAAATATGATTTTTAAAAAAAAAGAGAGAGAGAACCAAGCCTGAAAAAAAAAAAATCCCTGGGAAGGGGGGCACCTGGGAGGCTCAGTTGGTGAAGCATCTGCCTTCAGCTCAGGTCTGATCCCAGGGTCCTGGGATCAAGTCCTGCAGAGTCCTGCATCGGGCTACCAGCTCAGCAGGGAGCCTGCTTCTCCCTCTCCCTTTGCCACTCCCCCTGCTTGTGCATTCTGTTAAATAAATAAAATCTTTCCAAAATAATCACTGGGAAGGGACAGGGTGAGGATACAGATGGAACAAGAGAGGCCACATTGATAGGTGAAGAAGCTTGATGATGCGTACTTGGGGCCCATTATGTGGTACGTACATGCAGTTCTCTCTACTTTTGAATATGCTTAGAAATTTCAATAATAAAAACTGGAAAAAAAAGTAGGCAGAATTTTAGTGCAATCTATAGATCCTACAGTTCCTCACTAAAAACCAGCGGCAACTGACTCCAAAATTCATGCACAGCAGAGCTGAAGTCAAAACAATGATCCCCACTTAATAAGGAAAGGCCTGCATGGGAGACGCAGACAGAAGCGTTCTCTCTTGGGGCGCCTGGGTGGCACAGCGGTTAAGCGTCTGCCTTCGGCTCAGGGCGTGATCCCGGCGTTATGGGATCGAGCCCCACATCAGGCCCCTCCGCTATGAGCCTGCTTCTTCCTCTCCCACTCCCCCTGCTTGTGTTCCCTCTCTCGCTGGCTGTCTCTATCTCTGTCGAATAAATAAATAAAATCTTTAAAAAAAAAAAAAAAAGAAGCGTTCTCTCTTGTTCCATGAGGTTACCTCAGAAAAAGAAGGCGCAATCTCACACAGACTAGCAGGGAAAGAGCAGAACACAACAGGAAAAACGGGAAAACTAAAAAACAGGCAAAAATCACAGAATGAAGCCTTCCAGGAGGAAATGTGGTTATGGTTCATAAACATATGCAGAGACACTCAACCTCATCACTAACTGAAGCGCGAAGACCACAACGGGTTTCCACAAACTCCCACTAGACTGGTAAAATAAAACAAAAAAGCTGCACGATGCCAAGTGAGGAAGAATGGATTCACAGAGCTGTGATATGCTGCTGGGATTCTGGGAAAACAATTTCGCATGATCTTACAAGGCCCTGCCCACCGCCCTCCCGGCCAGGCCACTCCTGAGCACATACCCAGGAGAGATGCTTGCTTGCACAGATGTACCCGGAGACCCGTTCCAGTAGGTTCAAAGCAGCATTTTTTCCTAACAGCCCCAAACTGGAAACATCCCGAATGTCCACCAGCAAAGCATAAATGTCAGTAGATTTGTGCAAAGGATTAATACTACAGAGTAATAGTGACTAGCCTGAGCTCATCGATATGGACAAATCTCATGAACACAATAGAGAAAAAAATCCATTTATATAAAGTTTACAAACATGCAAAACTAACAATACATCATTTGGATAAAAATACAGATGCGGTAAACCTATAACATAGAAAAGGGAAGGATGAGAGACGAATTTCAGGGGAGCGGAAGGATGAGAAGTGCAGTTAGGGGGAGCGTGGAGGGCTTGAACAGCATCGGTGATGTCTTTGTATTTTTTGGTTTGTTTGCTTGTTTTTAAAGATTTTATTTACTTATTTGAGAGAGAGTGAGAGAGAGCAAGAGAGAGAGCACGAGCAGGGGGAGGAGCAGAGGGAGAGGGAAAAGCAGACTCCCCGCTGAGCAAAGGGGTGGGGGGAGCTCGATCCCAGGACCCTGGCATCATGACCTGAGCCGGGGGCAGATGCTTAACCAAGCATCCCGATGTCTTTGTTTTTAAGCTCGGTGGTGGGTACACAGATGTTCATGGTATTATTTTTCTTTAAACTATTCCTGGCACACTCCTTTGCATTTATATTTTCATGACTAAAAAATGTAAAGACTGAGGACCTGCCCACACAGAGCAATTCAGACAGAAGTGTAAGAGGGAAAGCAAAGAGCAGATAACCCAGGAGGATGACCAGCATGAAGCAGACGGGTCTCAGGGCAGAGGGGCCAGAATGCCAAGAATGAAACCAGCAGGGGAGTGCTGGGGCCATCCGAGTCTCTGACGGCAGTGCTGCTAACGAACAGGCAGGACTGAGTTAGGAAGGCCCGGACCTGCACAAAAATCCATAACCTGGACGGCAGATAAACGAAATGTGCACTGGCCTAGCACTCGGCCTTAAAAAGGAAGGGCGTTCTGAGGCATGCGACGACACGCATGAACCTTGAAGATACTACGCTGTGAGAGGAGTCCGACACAAAGGGATAAATATTGCACGATGCCACTTACATAAGACATGGGAGTAGTCAGATTCGTAGAGACAGAAAGAAGGGTGGTTGCCAGGGGCTGCGGGGGGGTGGGGTGGGGATGGAGAATTATCGTTTAATGGGTACGGAGTTTCAGTGTAGAAAGATGAAAACAACCTGGAGAGCTGCAGAGCCATGGGAATGCACGCCACGCCACTGAATTGTACATCTAGAAATGGTTAAAATGGTGAATTTTATGTTACTTACACTTTATCACAATAAAAACCCATAATTCAAAGGGGTTGCAGCTGAGCAAGCATGGAGGCCGGCTAACGGAGAAGCACTATCACGCCCACCTCTACCTGCCCGCGCAGAGGTCAGGTATGATACGGACGACAACCAAATTGAAAAGTAACGGGCATGGAGGAGACACGACAGGGCTGAGGGACGCCAGTGCTGCAGGCACCTGCAGACCCAGGAGGTCCACGTCCCCCCAGCTGGGCTGGTCACAGGAACAGTCCTACTTTGGGGACCGAGCTCTGTGCTGAGAAACAAGGAAGCTCCAGGGGATCCCACAGGTGACACAGGACCCTGGGGACAGCATCTTCTAGTCCTTCACTTCAACAAGGAAAGGCTGGGCACTCAGCCAGCTATGACTTTAGGGAAAAGAACCGGAGAAATGATGGTACCCAAGTGCCAAAGATGCTGAAAGGCAAAGAGGTTCAGGAATGACAGGGGGGTTTATTGCATGGAATTCTGACCTGTCAAATCCCAAAGGAGTTTCCAGGAGCACACGTTTCAAACAGGGAGACTGAGTGTGCACAGCACAGACTGGGGGAAGAGCACTGGAAAATGAGTCAGAAAGCCTAGATTGAAGTGTGACTCTACCACACTTATTAGCTGAGTGGCCCAAGGCCACATGCTCCCTGAGACCACGTGTAAAGGGGATAATAATACCTTCCCACACGGTAGCAATTAGGGGAAGTGACACAGATTCTGCAAGCCTGGGGGTAGGGTTGCCTAACAGAGAAGATACCAGATGCTCTGCATATCAACCGCCAACCCCAAGACAGGTAGAGACAGGTATTACTCACATCACCACTGCACACACACACACAGATTGCGGGGTGAATTTAATCTAGAATAATCACAGAAGAGGGCACCAAATGGATGAGGGGTTTGTCACGAAGGCCTGGATGGGAGACAGAAAAGATCTACGCCATGTTCGCGCACACGTACATGAGAGCGCAGAGACCGCAGGGAACCAGTTGCCATGAGGCAGGATGGGAGTACGTAAAATGTTTTTCTGTGTGAGAAGTTTAGTGTTGTTCTATTAAGCACTTTCTAAAAACGCAGCCTACTTCCGACCTCAGAGTTGAAAAATTATAGCCATCAAACCAGAATGCACTCTGGGCGAAACTGTATTCAATGAGTATGGCTGAAAGATATAACTCAGGGGCGCCTGGCTGGCTCAGTGTGAGACTCTTGGTCTCTGGGTCGTGAGTTCAAACTCCACACTGGGGCTAGAGATTACTTAAATAAATATTTTTAAAAATAAAATAAAGATGTAAATCTGATTTCTGGAAATCCCAACTGGCCTGCAAAGGAGGCTCAGAGGTCCCTATCCACCTCAGGACCCCTGGGACAGTCTCAGAACCCACTCACCACCTCCCCCCACCAATGCCCAGTCCTGCTGTCAGACTTTGCAGACCACAGATCTCTCCTGACAGGCTGGGCTTAAAGCTGGAGTCTACCTTCACTAGCTATGTGACGTGGGCAAGTTTTTTAACCTGTCTCCTGAGCTCCGATTCTCCCCTCTACAGATCAGGGATAACAGCGATAACACCATCAAAGTTTTGTAAGAATTCAACAAGCCAATCCCTTAAGCACTTAGCACAGACCAGGCACACAGCAAATGCTCCGTAAGCCTCAGCTCTGATTAGCTCAAGGCACACATCTGCGCTTTAAAGTTCCTCACTTGCTCAAGATTCAGAGACGGCCAGAGCTCATAATTCTCCTCTACTTCGAGGAGCCCAGAGCCCAGGAAATGGGGTTTTCTGGCTCCGACCTCCATGCGTTTGCACCTGCTGTTTCCTCTGCCCCGACACCTTCTGACCAAATCTACAGCTGAACTCCTCCTGTGCATCTTCTGGGACAACCTGATGTCACTGTGGGCGTCAAACCATCGCCAACTCCACCCCACTGTTCAGCTGCTCACCCTCTGCACTCCTTCACGTGGAGCTACAGGTTATGTATTCACCCGGTTTCCCCTTCGAGATTAGAATTATCTCAGCCCTCGTGGATCCCTCCCCAGTGCTCAGTGCAGCCCTTGCTGACTGAAGAAAACACGCTATGGGGAAACAAAAACATTTGGAAAACAATTAAAAGTAAACCACAAATTCAAATCAAGGGGACTAGTGAGATAAATCCAGCTCTAGAGAGAAGCCAAAGAGGCTACAGGAGGAGACTGGGGGGATTAGGGCAGAGGGGGCGCACCTGGGAGGCTGCAAGTCTCCCCCAACTCTGCCAGATCCACTGTGGCTGGCCATAGAGCATGCGCAGCCCTGGCAGGTGAGAGAACAGTGACCACCCTGAGGTTCAGAACACAAGCCCCCAGATGCGAGAGAATTCTGTGGCCACATCAGCAGGGCCTTTAACCTGCCCGAAAGCAGAGATGATGGTGGGGAGGCTCCAAGGATGGGAAACTTGCGTCTCACTCAGGCAGGGGCCGTGTAGGTGGACAGCTCAGATGGCCAACCAGCACTGGGGACCCCCACCCCAGGTAAGGGTCCCTGGGAATGGAAGGGGGTGCCCAAGGGCCTCCACACCCAAGAGACACAAGCTCAGCGTCTGCGATCTCTATTCAATGGTGCTGAAGGGGTGGAGAGACTGTCAATCAACCCATGCAAATTCATCATTTTGAGTACATATTTATATCTAAATACAGAAAGAAAAAACTACAGATGGGTATACACAATTTTAACAGCGGCTATCTCTGATGAAATTTTAGATGTTTCCAGTTCTCTGGCTTCTCTATATTTATTTTCTAATCTTCCTGCTTTAAGCATGTTTTAATGCGAAACGAAAGTAGGGGCTGAAGGTACAAACCCACCTGGAAAAAGAAACACAACAAGATGAATCAGCAGTGGACCCTGCCTGCAGGCAGCTGTCACGGGCCAGACAAGGAAACCGGAGTGCCCACAGAACCAGGTGCCCGCTGAAGGGACACTCCAGGCAGGGGGAGGCAGAGTGGAGGAGGCTGTGTGCAGGGACTCAGGCAGGGGACAAGGATGAACACCTGTTTTGAGGACAAATTGTGGGTGGAGGTTTTCTGTGGTTACTGAGTGGATTTTTTTTTTTTCTAAGTCCCTATGCAAGAATTTAAGGGAAAGTCCTCCCCTCAACGTGCGTGCGCACGCGCGCACACACGCTGACCTTTTGCTATTTCAAAATTAAACAGACCTGTGCCTTCATCCCCAGTGGTGCGCTAGGGACAGAATTCAATGAGATTATGCACGTGAAAGTGCTTAGCAAGTTAATATTTGTTCGGTCCTGGAGCAGTGTAGGGTCATGTTACTGGCATGGGAAACACTGAGACACCCCCCCTCCCCCGTATTAACACTGACAATCCAGCAAGTGTGATAGAGGTCACACCTGTACCCCACTTGGGAAAGGTGTTCACCATTCACCTCTCTTCTTCCCGACTCCCCCCGCCCCCAGTAACCCTCTTTTAAAACGAAGTTATTTTTAAAGATACACAAACTCATGACCCAGGTAGGGGTCCGAGGTTCCCTGTGGCCTCATTTACAGGCTGGGATTGGGTGGAGGTGGGGTCAGCACTGGAGGGCCACCTGGAGGCAATACCTTCCCTCAGGGGCAGGAAAAAGCAAGCCACCCAGAGGCCCAGGATGAGGCAACGTGTCCGCGGAAGCCAGAATCTTGGGAGAGGGTGGAAATGAAGAGCTGCCTTCCCCTATTTTCTGGGGTGTCTTCTATGGCCCCCCATTTCTTCCCACAACTGAGGGTGAAGACCTCCCTGCCTCCACGCTAGACCCCACGAGGCCTCTGCCTCCCCCTTCCCCTACACTCAAGGGACTTCCCCTGCCAACTGTTCTGGCACCCTGCCCACTCCTCCAGGCCAGGCCCTCATCAGCCCTCGCCTGGGCCAGTGCAACAGCACAACTGCCCCGGCCTCACTCCGCTGTGACAAAACTGGGCTCCCTAAAGTTCGGGGGTTGACGGTGTCACAGGTGCTCACAGGTGACCACCGCGCTCCCATGCCTACAGCAGTTTTTAACAACAGCGTGGTTGCCCTCCGCTCTCAGTTCTACAGCCGGTGCTTTTCACAGGATGTGAAGGGACCCCGTTCATCAGAATCACCTGGGATACTTGTTAGAAGTCCAGCTTCCTGAACCACTCAATCAGAAATTCTGGGACTTTTAACTGGAAAGAAAAAAAAAATCCCAGATGCACTCGAGTACACCGCGGTTAGAGAACCCCTTTGCTGGAGTTTCCCATTGTTCGGGGAAAATGTGTCCTACTACCAACGGCCAGGAACATAGCCCATCCCCTTTCCATGGTCCTGTGTCAGGACTAGGGGGGTGGTCTTTCTACCACTGATCCTACACTCACCGCCAAAGGCTAGGCACTCGGGTGCCCATAGTGACCCATTCCAACTCTTCACTGAGTGACTAAAGGGAAGTCACTCTCCATGCACAGGCCTCAGTTTCCCGTATATACAAAGGATGGGGTATGTACTGTCTAGGGTCCTTTTCAACTCCAGAATAAGGCATATGATCTTACGTTCCATCACGTGCATTCCACTGTAGCAGGGATTCTAAAACTCTAAGAACTTGCATTTGAGGCAGGGGTGAGGGGGATGGGCTTATCCTTTTCTCATCTGAAGTGAAACAGGGCACCTAGGTGGCTCAGTCCGTTAAGCCTCTGCCTTCCCCTGAGTCATGACGTCAGGTCCTGGGATACGCCCCACATCCGGCTCCCTACTCAGTGAGTAGTCTTCCTCTCCCTCTCCCTCTGCCCTCTGCCCTCCGCCCCCAGCTCTCTCTCTCTTTTTCTCTCTTTCAATAAATAAAATCTTAAAAAAAAAATAAAGTGAAACTTTCAAAAAGCACTTCTCATACCCCATACGACTTCCGATGGCCACAAAAAGAGAGGTTTAGCCTTCCAGCCACAGCTTTTCTGGGTTTGTTTTTAACGTCCATCACTAGACATGCTTCCAAACCCTTTCCATAGGCCAGAGAGGAGGTGTGAGAAGTGCGTAGAATTACAACCTACTGGTAACCCTTCAGTGGCCTGCCGTGTACTGAAGCTCTGTAGACCATTCGTCACATAATCCTCCCAACATCCCCATTTGAAAGACCAGAAAATCGGTGTGCAGAGCGCCTGAGCGGCTCAAGGCTGCAGAGCCAGCCTGCAAGACTCGAGCCTGGATCTTCGGAAGCTCTCCCTGCTTGCACGGTACGGCAGGGAGTCAATGCCGAGCTCCACGTTCGGTGAGAGCCCCTGCGCCAATCGCACTGCTCCAGGCCCACAAGCCGTGCCCTCCACGGCATGGCGGGAGTGCCACCCAGCCAGTCGCACACACATCCTCACAGCTTTCCACACAGAGCTGCTGGAAGACTGTGCACGCAGGGGAGGGGGAGACGGGGCTGAGCAACAGCCGCACGAGCAAAAGCGATGCCAGGGATTTAGTCAACAGAGAGCTAATATGAGTCAACAGCGGGCGCCGCTGCCAAGCACACTAATGGGATCTTCAGCTGCATTAATAGAAGGAGAGTGTCTCGGGTAGGCCGAGGGCGTCCTGCCCCTTCGGACCGGACCGCACCTGAGGGCGGGGCGGGGCTGGGCTGCTCTCCGGAAAGGGAGGCCACCTTCCAAAGCAGGGCCAGGTCTGCCCAAGAGGAGTGGCTCAGGGTGCCTCTCCGGTTTGTAGCGTGAGCCAGGGAGTCCCCTGGAAGCAGGGTTTATACATTTTAGGTTAGCCCGTTTTAGGCGGCATGTTATACAGGGATTTTTTAAAAGACCCTTTTGTTCACATTTTATCAAAGGTTGAGGAACCACCGTAAAGGTTAAAAACAGGCAGACAAGCAGGCCCCAGGCCCAGTCACAGGATTGCTGAAGAGGATTACAGTTGCTTCTTCCTTTATTATATATATAGCCACGGGCCACCGGTTACCCTGGGAGTGGACTTGACACAGTAAGTATTCTAAAAATGCACAAGGGACACGGATTTGAGATCCTAGCACCTCAAGTGTCAAATTCTCCAGGAAGCCCTCGTAACCCGCCCATCCCCCAGCATCCTGTCCGGGTGAGCCCCCTCGCATCACTTAGCAGCACTTAGAATAAAACATCATGTTTCTACCTGTGTTTCCTCCAGGCCATCTCTCAAGTTCACCTCTGTGTGCCGCGCACAGTGCGTGGCACATGGAGACACCCAATAAATGCTGACGCAGACGGAGCTGCCCCGGCATGGTCACGCTGAAGATGCTGTTGTGGGCAAGTCCATTTCAGAACCTGCGACCAGATCAGGGCTAATAAAATGGCTTATGACAATGCATCACCACTGCCAGCGTGCAGAGCAAAGGAATGCTTGAAGCTAACTCCACCAGAGGGTTTTAATTACAAAGGAGCCATAGTTAGCCTGGCAAGTGCACAGAGTGCCTGTGGAAGTGACAGCGGACAGAAAATCCAGCTTAGGGCTATGGCAGCCAAAGGTAAATCCTATCTGCGTGACAGGAAGCAATGCAACACCAGAGCCCAGGAAGCGGTAAAAATCCAGGAAAGCGGAAGAGGGGAACAATGACAGTGGGGCTAAATGCCACACAGGAGCACATAAAAAAGTGAGCCCCGGGAAATGCGTCTTAGGAAGGAGCACACGTGCTACAAACTCATCTACACAGTCACTGGGAGCTGGCCGCCTGGCGCTAACCTCGTGCTCTGAGAATTAATGACAGGAACTAAAACTCTGATCTGGGGAGACTAGCATAGGAGACTGTGTGATGCAGTTCTGATATCTGATAAATCTTTGAATCGATGACCATGCTCACTAGTGATTTTTCTTGATCATTCCTCCCCGAGGGCTCACATGACAAAACCCTGCATTTTGTCTTTGGACAGACTGGATATACATCTGTGTGTGTGTGTGTGTGTGTGTGTGTGTATAAAATTTGTTGTTCACTCTACCCCATCTTTAAGCATCAAGAAATCTGCCATCATAAGAAAACCCGGGGAAATCTTTTGTAAAGCAACCTTTTGTAAAGTGGAGAAACCTTTCCCCCGATGTAAAATATCCCCCACCCCCACACTCGGTGAGGGCTCCGCCAGCCACAAGAAGTCAGCATTCCACCCCCATCCCAACCTGTTCATTCGTGTACCTGTCTGGGTTTATCCACCACGCATGCACTTGACTCAGTTTGCATTTTTCATCTGAGAAACACCACTTAAGCCTGTCGCACAAACCTGACAGAAGCAATACATTTTATAAACGAATCATCCCTGGGGAACAGACAAGAAAAGCGTCAAGGAGCACCATCAAAGTTCTCAGGGAGAGCATTCCTCTCCCGGATCCGAGATGCAAAATACGCCACATCCTCTCCACACACCAGCTGCCCACCTCTCCAATCCTCCTGGCTCCTGGGGCCTCCCCTCCCAGCTGAAGAGGAGCTGGAGAGCCTCAGTCGTGGGGAGGAGTAACATTTTAATGCTATTTTAAAGACAACAGCTCTAAGCACAGGAACGCTGGCTCCTTTTCCATGAATAAAAAGGCCCCACAAGGGTATTATCATAACAAAATGATATTCTATGGAGAGCAGTAGGAGGCACAAAAATAAAATCGCCATAAATTGAAACTGTCTCAAAATTAAACCTAAGGCAGCATTAAAGTCCAGGCCAAGCAGGCTCTGATTTTCCCATCTAAAAGCCTTACAGGCTCCTAGTTCCCTCGAGAAGTCTAAAGAATTTCCCCCACCCGGGAAGGCCTACATGTTTCCTTTGGAAGTCTGGGTATGTTCTTTTTTTCGCGTGAAACCCTCGCAATGATCTGTGACATTCATCTAAAAGCTCGATCGGCGCTGTGTCCTCAGTCACACCCAAAGATCCCCAAAGGCACCGTCTGCCGCAGCGCCGGGTGCCCAGTAGGCGCCCATTAATGTGCGCATTTAATTTGATCACATCTGGCCCCTTCGGGCTAGAAAGCTGGACGCCCTGGCGGCGACAACAGCGCCAGCCTAGCTCACTGCTGGAGGGGGGCGGAGTGCAACCACCTGTGGGCGGGTGGCCCAGTACCCGGCGCCGCCGCGCGGGGGTCCCTCGGCCGGCCCTTGCAAGTTGCCGGAGGTGTCGGGGGGAGGAGTCCGGAGCCCCAGGCCCAGAGGGCGCCCCAGGGCCGACTCCCAGCGCCCAGCAAAGGGCTCTGCCGGTGCAAAGTTGGCCAGGTCCAAGAGAGTCGATTCTAGAGTTAGCTCCCAAGTCACCCAAACCCCTGCGAGGCTGAGAGCTATAGGGGCTCTTTGGGATGAGGATGGGGCGGGGGCGGGCATCGAGAGGGGTGGGGAGAGAAATGGTCCCCAGATTCCCTCCCAAACTTGGGGCACCTGCTGGGCAGCAGGGGAGAGGGCTTCTCCTTCCTGCCATCTCGACAAGGCCTGGTGGCGACTTTGTGGGGGCAAGCAGGCCACCCCTTGGCAGCCCCGCATTGCTAACCCAGCACCAAGAAGGCCCCCGCTGGAACCGGGGGGGGGGGGCGGAAGGGGAACACCGGTCACCCGCGCCAGGGGGGCGGGGACTCGGGAAGAGGGGACTGGGTGAGCGGGGGAGGGAGCGA
Organism: Ursus arctos; assembly: GCF_023065955.2. Taxonomy (NCBI): domain Eukaryota; kingdom Metazoa; phylum Chordata; class Mammalia; order Carnivora; family Ursidae; genus Ursus; species Ursus arctos. The sequence continues at coordinate 37,868,664 of NW_026622852.1, forward strand.
AGCCGAAAGAACGAGGTGGGAGCCGGAGAAGGCGCGACCCAGCAACGCAATGTCCCAAGGAGGGGGCACGGGCCACAGAAGGGGTTCCAGAAGAGACCGGGACGGAGTGGCCCCAGAGGGAACCAGGGGTAGGGAGTGCTCGCAGGAGAAGGGGGAAAGGATTCCTCGGAGAGGTGCAAGAGGGGCGCCCAGAGGGGAACACTGGGGGAGGGGAGCTGTCCCAAGGGGTGCCAGTGCCCCGGACCGGCCCAGTCACTCACCGGCAGGTCCACGCTCACTTCGGTCCCGTCGAGCAGGAAGACACGGCAGTACAGGGTGGCCTTGGCAGCGCCGGCGGCGGAGATGTGCACGGCCGCGCCGCCCGTGAGCAGGGGCCCGCCGCCGGCCGGGAACACGCTGCCCCCCGGCGCGGCGGGCAGCGTCGAGGAGGCGGCGGCGGCGGCTGGGCCCCCCCGCGGCCCCCCGTCGCGCTCGTCCCCCAGCCCGGCGGCCCCGCGCCCCGCCGCGCCCCGCGCGTAGCGCTGCATGGAGCGGCGGCCAAAGGTCCGGCGCAGGAACCGCAGCATCCTGGCTGGGGGCGCCCCCTGCCTCCGCCCCCTGCGCCGCCGCCGCTGCGCCGCCGCCCGGGAGCGCCCCGCGCCGCCGTCAGTGCCCGCGGCCGCCTGCGCCGCCTCCCAACGCCTGCGGCCCGGGGCTCGCTCCCGCCGAGGCCGAGGCCGCGCTCCGGCTGCCTGCGGGGTGCGCCGGCCCGGCCAGCGCCGGCCGCGAGTAACCGCGGGCGGGAGGGCGCGCTCGGGGCGGCCCCGGGGCCGTCCCGCCGCCGCTGCCGCTGCCGCCGCCTCCGCCGCGCGCTCTCCCGGGCCGGCCGCCTGAGCTTGCCGCTGAGGGGGCCGCTCCCGACGGCCGGCCGCGGGCGGCCGGGGAGCTGCGGGGGACGCGGGGCGCGGGCTGCGGGCTGCTCCCGCGCCGCGCGCCGGCCGAGGGCCAGCCGAGCAGGGCGCCTGCGTGCTCCCGGCGCGCTCGTTCCCACTCGCCGCGCCGCGCCCGGGGCCGGAGGAGGCCCCGCCGAGCGCCGGCTCCCGAGGCGCCTTTTCCTGCGCCCGCAGCCCCCGCCTCCCACCTGGGAGGCTGCACCTCCCGCCGCCGCCACCGCCGCCGGGACTGCAGCACGCCCTCCTCCCTCGGGGCTGCGCCGGGTAATTGCAAACCGGGGCTGTGCTGCCCCCTGCCGGCCGGAGCGCCCCCTGCTGCTGTAGGTGTGCTCACGTGTGTACACGTAGGTGAGCACACACGTGTTTCCGGCGCCCCGAGCCCGGAGCCCCACAGCCCCGCAGCCGCCAGACAGTCTCTCCTTGCCTAGTGAGGAAAGCAGGGCTGGCTGCCCTGCGGGAAGCCTTGACCCGGAGGCCAGAGACGAAGGGAGAGAAGAGCGTTCAGTGAAAGCCCTACTGGGCCCTCAGGTTCCCCTTTCGGAAAAGGAGAGAGGAGCACTAGATGATCTACAATGTCCCTGCTGAATTAGGTTCTGTCCATTTAAGATCTCAGAGCTGGAAGGGCCCTTTTAGTCATTCCAGTCCAATGGACTCGTTCCAAATAAGGAAACTGAGGCCCGGTAAGGAGAGGGGAGTACGTTTGCAACCTACTCCGCAGAAAAAAATAACACTTTTCCTCAAGAAGCTTGTGTCCAGCATTGAGGCAGAGGCTTGCACAAATAACCAGCCATAACCGGAAAGGCTGATAAAGGTCGGAGGCAGAGAGAAGTGTTTATGAACAATGCCCCTCAGGTACGCGAGTTCAAGCCCTGCTTCAGGGGGAAGTGGGTCTTCCAGTGCTGCTGGGAGGAATGTTGGGGAAGACCACGTTGAATGGAAGGCAGGCCTCTCCAGAACAATAACACTGCTTTTTTTTTTTTCCTTTTCTTTTGTGCCTGACACTGTGCCAAGTAAGCCCTTTGCGTTCATCATCCCATTTAATCCTCGGAATAACCTGGTTCTCCAGCCGGTCTTAGCCCCATTGTACAGAGGAGGGAATTGAAGCTTAGAGCACTTAAGAGACTTGCTCCAGATTTCACGGATAACAGGGGCTCATTTGCAGGGCTTCAGAGCTCCTAACCACTGCCAGGCTGAGGCGTGTGGCAGGACTGGCAAACAGTGAAGGTTCCTGAGAGGCCTGGAAGGAAGCAGTGGCCACAGCAAAAGGGACAGAGAAAAAGGGAGGGGTGAAATCAGGCGGCATCGAGGCACTGTCTTAGGTGATTTCATGGATGATATTTTCATTAATCCTCGCTCCAACCCTGCCAGGTAGTTTATCCCCGTTGACTTCAGTGGAGTCTGGGGCTTAGAGGAGTAATATCCTTGCCTGAGGTCTCAGAGCTCTTGGCTGCCAGCCTCCAGTGCCTTGACTTGTGTGGCTCTACCACGTGACACTGTCCTGGGAGGGGGCATCGGCAATCAGCCTTCGGATCCCCACTCTGCTCCCCTTCCCCCAGCACTCCCCTTAATAGAATACCATGGCAAGGTGGCGTTCGGAGATAGCCCATCTGCGTCCTGGTTTCTAAGGACCGCTCATCTACTACTGGATAGCCCGGAAGTACTACAGTAGACTGAATGATGGCCCCCCAAAGACGTCCCCATCCTAATCCCCTTTGCAGATATGATTAAATTAAAGAGTTTGAGGTGGGGAGATGATCCTGGATGATCTGGGTGGGCCCACTCTAATCCCAAGGGTCCTTATAAAAGGGAGGCAGGAGAGTTAGAGTCAGAGAGAGCGATGTGACATTGGCAGCAGAAGTCCAAGTGTGGGTCCAGGGCCCAAGGAATGCAGGCAGCTGCTGCAGGCTGGAAAAGGTAAGAACCAGATAATCTCCCAGATATTCCAGAAGGAATGCAGGCTTTGATTTCAGCTTATAAAAATCCATCTCAAACTCTGACTTCCTGAATGGTACAATAGTACATTTGTATTGTTTCAAGCAACTAATTCGTGATAATTTATTTCAGCAGTGATAGGATACGAATACAAGTGCGGTATTAAATCCTAGCAGTTTGGTGCATTGCAGTTTTTAAAGACACTCCCCCACAGGAAGCATCATTCAGGTGGTGATTATTTGCTATCACAGGAAGCATCATTCAGGTGGTGATTATTTGCTATCATTGTTTCCAGCTTAGACACCAACCTCTGGAGGGACAGGGCTTTTTCTTATTCATCATTGTATCCCCACTTAGCATCTAGATTGCTCTCTGGTAAATAGTCGGTGCTCAACACACACACACACACACACACACACACACCACTTGTTGAATGATCCCAGGATCTCATTTCATTGTCATATGGCCTTTTGGAGACGGGGAAGATGAACACTGGGGTACAGCCTGAGCTCACACTCCCGTCTCCTGACTGCAGAAACCACCTGCTACCTGCTACCGACAGCACCGCATCATCGAGAATCCCGTGGGGCCGCCACGTGGCTTTAGGATTACCTCCGCCTCCTCTGTATCGTGTGCCGTCACCTACTGGATCTCATTCAGTCCTCATCACTAGAATGATTCAAGCACTCTTTACTGCGCAGAGAAGAAACAGAGGCTCAGGCCTTCCTTTGATTAAATTCCATGTCACTCAAGTTTCAACCCGAGAATTTCAACATTTGATGAGCCAGTTTGCATTTCGTCTGCTCACAGTGCTATGTATTTCAAAATAGCGATTGCTCTTTCTTTATCTTTGCCTTTTGGACCTAGAAGTCCCTGTCCCTGTTATCTGAGGTCTATAACCAGCCCTTCAAAAATGTTAATTGCCGTTTCTCAGCCCTCCTCTGTGCTCGGATGTGAACAAGCCAGAGCTGCACACGTATCCTGTTTGCCAATATATCATTCTTTTAGGAGCCTTTCCATCCTCAAACCATTATGCAACAGCCCCAGTGTTTTCCCTTGCATTTCCGTCTAGAACCATGTCCCGATGAAGTTCCCAAGAAGCAGTCTGTGCTAAATGCCAGGTCCTTTCCTTGGTCATCACTAGTCGCTTGACTTGCTCAGTTTCCTGGGCAGTATTTGGGGTTTGGTCCATAGAGTCATCTCCTTGCCTTGTCCTCATTAAAGCTCAGCTCCCACTTCTTCACTCACCTCTTCAGATCCACGAGAACTTCCCCACGGTCCCTGCAGTCACTACTCCACGAGCTTCGCGTCATCCGCAAACCTTGGAGAGCTCCTCATGCACTCTCTTCCTCCAGAGTAGTTCTACATGTTAATTAAACAGCCCTTAGCCCTGTCTCTAAGGAACTCCTCTCACAAATGTGCCATTTATCCCTATCCTTTGTTTCCTGGCTCCTTTCCTAGACTCAATAAAATTGTGCCCTCATTCCATCAGACTCCTTTCTTCATAGAACAATATTACACTTCAGTGTATGTTCCTATTGACTCTCTTGTAAAGTTTTCCCTCCATAGGCATTTACTGAGACCTTACTATGTACCACAAAGACTTCCCTACCCCTTCTAGGGTTTGATAAATGTCTGCTTCATGTTTCTGGTATTGTTCCACAATAATGATAGCTAGCACTAACTACAGATCATAGGGGGCAGATGCCGTGGTTTCCGTCAGCCTCCACTTGGCTTGTTTGGGTTGCTTTGCAAGCTGCTTCACCTGCATTCAGAGGCTTCGTGGTCTCGGTGAAGCTGACCCCATCCCCTGCCTCAGGTTGGGCTCCTGATCAGGCCTGGCTAATCAGAGCACTGCATTTCCCAGAGGCCTGTTACTGGCTCAAGAATGGGCAGTAAGCCACGTCAGGCCAATGGAGGTCAGTCCAGGACCTCTTGCTGAGATTATTGGGAACCAGCAGTGTTACGCCTGGACCCGCTTGCTGTGGACCCACTTTGACACCGCACAGGGAAAGCCTGAGAATGATAACAATGCAAAGAGAAGCAGAGCCAGGAGATGGAGAGACATCAATTTCTGATGTCTATTTGATTTTTGACTACCTAGATCCAGCCATGCCTGAAGCTACCCCCTGGAATTTACAATCTAAGGAGTGACTCAGATTAGAATGATTTTCCAGCTCCCAGATCTTGCCTTTTCCTCATTTGCTCTCTTTCCAATGCATAAGCATTGTTTTGAATAGATACTCACTTTGTTCATTCTTTAAAGGACTCATCTTCAAGCAAATAACTAGCAAGGCAATGCACATCACTGAATTGTACAGAAATAAATGGAGAGTTAACAAATCATCTAAATTTTTAGATACAGAAATGACTGACAAAAGGACTCAGAGACTACAACTGAGTCCCAAATTCATATTTTGAGCCAATTCTTTCCCCCTGCTCCAGATCATATTTCTGACATCCTCCTCAACATCGAATCCCTAGATCTCCATTCCAAATGTCTACTATCCAGCCCTCTGTCTAGATTCAAAAGATCAACATCTGGAGAGAAATAAGAGTGTCCCCCACTTCCTTTATGCCAGCCCTAGCATGGGTTTCCTATCTGAGGACCCATTTTGTCCCTAGACGATAAGCATCTTGCTTGGGAAAACACCTGTGGCTCTGAGGTGATAGCCCTAACGTTCTGATTGCAGACGCGCATGGAGAGCAGAAAGGGGGAGTTTTTATAGAGCTTGCCCACTCTGCTGCCTTCCTCTCTACATCCCCAATGTTACCCCTCTTCCTGAACATTCCTGAGGAGTTTGCCTTTTTCTTACTCTCTTAGCCAGCTGCTTACTGTTTATTCTTTTTCTATCCAGTGCTCGAAAATCAGTGCCATCCAATAGAACTTTCTACAACAATACATTCTTTTTTTTTTTTTAAGATTTTATTTATTTATTTGAGAGAGAGAGAGCACAAGCGGGGGGAGCAGCAGAGAGAGAGGGAGAAGAAAGCTCCCCGCTGAGCAAGGAGCCTGATGTGGGACTGGATCCCAGGACCCCGGAACGACGACCTGAGCCGAAGGCAGATGCTTAACCGACTGAGCCACCCAAGCGCCCCTACAATGGAACATTCTATATCTGTGCTGTCTAATATGACAGCCACTAACCACATGTGAATACTGAGCACTTGCAAGGTAGCTAGTGCAACTAAGAAACTAAATATTTCATTTTGTTGCACTTAAATTTAAATAGCTATGTATGATTTGCGGTCACCATAGCAGGCAATGCGGGACCAGACATCACCCCTACCCCATCACGCACACCTGGGTTCATCTGCCTAGTCCCTGCTCCACTCCTGCTAGGAGACACTAGTTCCAAATAGTGACCCCCTTTTGCTCTGTCCCCAGACTGCTGACATTAATCTTCCCATGCCCAGCCAAGTCACAAGATGATAGCTCTCATCCTCTTTGTCATCAAGTAAAAAAACCCATCTTCTCTCAACTCGGTCAGAACCAAGGTAAATTGTTCTTTTGTGGAAAGCCCTTAGCAGCGGGGCTGGTGGCAGAGGCGACTGTGCTTCTGAAATCCTGCGACAGCTCAGAGCACACTGGAGAAGCAGTACTCCAGTACGGGAGGCTTCCATAACTCGCCCAGGTTAACACCGTACAACCAAGGAACCAGACACAAGAGGAACCCTCCCCATCACCTCCTTCTCTGTGGTCGACTTCAAGTCCAAGTTCAAGCCAAGGAAAGAGAGAATTTGCCAAAAGAGAAGGCAGTGGGTAGGGTCAGGTGCATGGCAGTGAAGGCTAACGAGGAATGAGGTCAGTGAGGGGCGTCTAAAGTGGGCTAGCGGGGGACGAGCTGTGGCCTCGGTGACCTTGCGGACAGTGCAGTGGTGGAAGCAGTGAGTAGATGATATGGTTTAAGAGAAAATGAGAGCAGGGACACGGAGGTAGTGGATCCAGACCCCTCGTTTTTAAAAGCTTAGCATCAAAGGGGGCAGTGAGTGTCAAAGAAAGAACACGGGACTTCTGCTGGAATCTTGTCCGAGACTCGCTTTTCTCATCAGTAAAATGGGCAAGTACGACAAATACTTCCAACCTCAGAGAGGTCTGGGGGGAAGGAGGAGATGGCATTTTGTGACGCTGAGGAGAGAGAGAAGCTGGGTGGAGCTGAAAAGGGACAAATGCATATCAGAGGCACCCTGCTTTTCATTCCCAAGGGAATCATAAAAAGGATAATATTTCCCTGTGCTGTGCAGAGGCTTTATGGTTTATTAAGTGCCATCACAGACGTGACCACATAGAATGACTCTGCATGGCAATCCTGGCTGGGAGGCGTGCTTATGCCCGGTTTATAGCTGAGGAAACAGGGGCGCAGAGAAGTTGTGGGACCTGCCCGAGGCCACAGAGCTGGTGAGCAGCAGCTCGCCAGGATTGGAACCCCTGGATCCCACAGCTCCCTGGCTGGGCCTCCTTCCCTCCCTCCTGGCCTTCTCCAAACTGCAACTCGCCCTTCCCCACAGCCATGCCAGCTCCCGCCCTCCCTGACTCACTGGGAGGGGGCCCTGTTCCTCTGTAGTCCCCAGAGCCAGTTTCTGACCTCCAAGACTCCACCCTCTTTTTCATCCCTTCATCCCCTCCCCCACTTCTCCCTTTTGATGAAGCTGTGAGAAATAAAGGCAGGGATTTTGATGACATTAAGAGGGAAGCCACTGCCGGCCTGCCCTGCCCTGCCACTCCCCCGCGCCTGGGAGATTCCCAGGGGAACCCGGCAGCGAGGGCATTGGTGGTGGATACAAGCTGCGCTTTGTTTTGGTTTTGCTGGGTTTGCCCAGCACCCAGGGCTCTCTGATAAAGCTGAGATGGAGCCCAGGGCCTAGCCTGAAGGCTAAGACACACACACACACACACACACACACACACACACACACACACACTCTTTCTCTGTCTCTTTCTCTCTCCCAACACCCCCCCCCCCTTGTTTGTGGGATGTTTCCTCCTAGCCAGTAACTCCCAATGCAAAGGAGCGCACTGAGTGTGGGTGGAAGGGAGAGAGGAGCACATTCTTGAGTCATTTTTTTTTATGCCCTGTGACCCCACACACAAGTAAACTTGACCTAACCGTCGCCCTGGAACCTGACCAATCAGATTAGTATTCCATCTTCTTCAGGCGGACTGCAGAGGGGTGCCAAGGAGACTTTCGCGGTGTGCGGAGTAGAGCAGGGCCTTTCTCTGCCAATGATAGCCGTCCAAGCTAGGACCGTCCAGCCCTCCTTCTCCCTCCTCCCTTGACCTCTGTACCCTGCCAACACCTTTCCACAGCTCCTACCTGATCCCCTGGACCACTACATCTCTCCCCTGCGATCTCTGCCTCTCCCATCCACACTTTACCCAGCGCCTGAGCCACTGACCCTTCTGAAAAGGAAGTGGGCCACATCTTCCCCGTTTATCATCTCTCAGCAAGGCTGATGACAAGGGACACTGGTAAAAATGACAGTCCCAGGAGTGTGGAAGGGGGCCTGGGGCCATCTGTGTTTGATAACTGGACAGATTCCACATACCAGTTTTTAGCCGGCCTCTATTTGCTGGGGAGATGGAACAGGTTTTAAATCAGACTCTCCCTCACCTTTGGAGGCCTTGTCTTTCCAGTAGCTTCCCATTACCCATAGAGAAAAGGCCTTCTCAGTCTGGTCCTGCCTGTTGCCACGGCCCCACCGTCCCTTCACCCCCCTCCTCCATTCTGAATTTTAAATTATTGCCTTTCTTCAGACACCCTAAGGCACCTTTTAAGCCTTTATATGCAAATCCAACCCTCTCCAGTACATTCTCCCACCTTCACACCTACAAACCCTTATTCACCCTTCAGGACCCAGATGGGCCCCTGTGGTAAGGCCTTTCTGACCCTCTCTAGACAGACCTGCTTGTTTCCCTCTCTGTCATCTTAGGGCACCATATACTCATGTCTCTGCCTCTGCCACACAAATGGGGCAGCTTCTCTGTGCTGAGAGACCATCCGTCCTTAGCAGTTATGGATGATGGCAGCATGGGATGGTGTGCAGAAAGAAAGAATTGAGAGATTAAAAAGACATAAACCCGGGATAATGTGGTGAGGGATGGGCTATTGGGGCAAGGGAGGCAGGTGCCAGGAGGCTCCTAGGTTTGGGGCTGGTGAGTCCTGCTCCCTCCCAGATGAAGATCTCCTTGAAGGGGAAGCATGCCTCATCTACCTGTTCATCCCCTGCCCCAGTGAGCACCCAGTTGTGGGAATTCCCACGGAATGGGGTAGGTCTGAGCCTGCTGGGAAGCCAGTATCCATGAGACCAGCCAGGATCCAGGCCTGAGGAAGGGGCAGAGTACCAGGTGAGTGGTCCTGGGCATGTGTTCAAGAACATTCGTGGCAAGTTACTTCAGGTGTTGGCTATCTGTCCCTAACCTGCTCCCCAACTTCTATAGGGGTACCAATGCCCACCGAATGCTAGAACGGTTGGGGTTTGAGAAAGGAACTTTGAGACCCAATTTTACCCCTGCTCACCACCCTGACTTTAGTTAAGTGACATCTTCTCTCCAGGCCTTTTTGTCCTGATGGTGTGCTCTCTCTCTCTCTCTCTTCTCTCTCTCTGCCTCTCTCCCTCTCTCTCTGTGTCTCTGTCTCTCTCTCTCTTCTCTCTGTGTGTGTCTCTCTCTCTGTATCTCTCTCTCTGTCTTTCTGTCTCTGTCTCTTTCTTTCTCTTGCTCTCTCTCTTACACACACACACACACACACACACACACACACACAATGGCTGGCACACAGATGTGTTCAGTAAATGACCAGGGTCACAAGCAGCCCGATGCAGAAACATGGTTCAGGGGTTCATTTGAATGCTTGCTGTGTGACCTTGGGCACAGAATCTGAGCCCTCACTCCTTAGTCTCTCATCTGTTTACAGGGCATAATAATAGTATTGACCTCACAGGCCTGGTGTGAGGAATAAAGGACATGAAGTATGCCAACTATGTCTGGTAAGGACCCAATACATGTGACTTGTTATTGTTAGCATTTCCGTTCCTGTAATTATCGATAATTTTATACCCATTAAAAAAAATAGAAACCTTCTGGGCCAGAGCCTGGCTGGCCAAGCAGGCAGCCCAGGGGAGGACAGGGGCCCCAAGCCTTGGGCACGGGAGTGGAAGTGAAGTCTGTGGCCCAGGGCCTTCGGCCTGGGATTTGGCAGGGACTGTTGCAGGGACTGGGAGAGAGGAGAGAAGAGAGAAGAAGAGAGAGAATTTGAGAAGAAATGGAGCCAGAAAGAGAGAGGGAGAGAGGGAGAGGGAGAAAGGTGCCACAGTGGCCAGGGAAGCAGCTCCCAGTGAACAGAAACCCTGCAAACCGGTCTGGGCAGTCTCCGAGCCAGTCCCCAGCCAGGCCCCGGTCAGCTGGTGTGGCCGCAGCCAGAGGGAGCAGACTGTGGTAGGGCTGCCCTCGGCCATGCCTGAGGCCTACTCGCCCCACCTGGGAGGCAGGTCAGGGGCCCTCCAGGCCTGGCAAATGACAGCCTTTCTGGGTCTGGGAGAGAAAGACTGCTTTAGAGAAAACTGGGGCACACACTCTACTACAAAGAAGCCATTCCGCTTGAAGTCTGACAGAGCCGGATTTCAGATTCTGCTTCAGCCAGGTGCCAAGACCATTCAAGTAGGGAAGTCAGTGTTTTCAGTAAACGGGGCTCCAAAAACTGGATACCTACATGCAAAAGAATGAAGTGGGACCCTTATGTTACACCATATGCAAAATTAACTCAAAGTGGACCAAAGACCTAAACCTAAAAACCCGAACTCTAAACCTTTGACAAAGATGCTTTTGGGGACGCCTGGCTGGCTCAATCGGTTAGGTGTCCCACTCTTGATTTCCGCTCAGGTCATGATCTCAGGGTCATGAGATTGAGCCCCAAGTGGAGCTCCCCTCTCAGCGGGAAGTCTGCTTGAGGATTCTCTCTGTTCCCCTCTGCCCCTCCCCCACACTCATGCGCGTGCACACACACACTCTTTCTCTCTCAAAATAAATCTTTAAAAAGAAAGATATGTCTGGTTCATCATCTGAAGTGGAGTGACTGAGGGATGCCATGTTTTTGCCCCTCTTCGTCAGCCTACTGACTTTAGTGTGGGTGTGATCTCTAGGTCAGCGCAGGGCTTCTCAAAGGACCTTCTCCAGGACACCATTCCTTCAGCATGCTTCAGCACACAAGGATCATATGGCAGGCAAAATAGGTGTGGAAAAGGTGCCTCATACATTTTTCTCTTGGAAGTTCATCAAACGTTTGCAAAAGGAGTGTTAAAGGCCCTGAGAAGTCCTGCAGTTAAGAAATTGGTTTGATTTTCTTTAATCTGGTTGTCTTATCTTTATAAAGACATGGTTCCTGGACGAGTACATATGCCAGTCATTGCGTGCAAAAACACCAGTGGAAAGCACAATAGGGATGTCACTACAACGGAAAAAGATTGCTTTTCTGACAGGGTGGGTGGGTGGGGGTGGGAGGGTGGACTTTAGGATGCTGCCACTGGAAATATTTACAGCCGTGTTGTACTTTTGAAAATAGAAGGGAGAAAAGGAGAAAAATAGTAGGAGAAGGGGGTGTCTAGATGACATTACTTTTGGAAACTCAGGGAGAAGAGAAAATACAGATAGTAAACACACCCATGGGACACATTATCTTAATGATTATCTTAACTATAAACAAAGATAATGCAAATTAAAGCAGACTTCAGGCACTCTCAGACATTTACTAAAGAAATACGGGGGATTAGGAGGGACATGCAAAATAAGAGTGGCAGTGCTGGCAGGGTTGTGGTGAAACTGACATGCTCAGTTAATCAGTCAATGACACCATGAAATTATGCAACCCGCTGGGAAGGCGCTCTGTAGCGAGAACCACAAAGATCAGTATCTCTTTGACTATTAACCCCACTACTAGCAATCTATCCTAAGGAAATATTAAATTGAAACCCTTACACTGAATTACTCCCAATAATAGCAAAATACTGGCTGTATCTTATGCTAAAGTTTCCAATGGGAAGCGTGAGGTTAGGTAGAAGTGTCCTATCGGAGGTGACTGAGTACCTCTGGAATTAAAACAAACTGGGTATCAGTGCGTTTGAGTCTCCTGAGGGATTTTAAAAACACAGTTTCCAAGGCTCGACCCCATTTGTGCAAAATCAGACAGAGCTCTCAGGCTCTACATTTGGCTGCTCCCCTCTCAGCCCCCACCTGTCATTTCTGCTTCTGGTTTAGAGTCCAGAGACAGGGAACCTACAGGGAGGACATTCTTCTGTGCCAGGTCATAGGTCACTGGCCAGCCTACAGAGTTGCCTGGTCGGGAGTCAATGCCCAGCCCCGATCCAACCAGCCGTAGGTGGTTGACCACAATAGTACAAAACACAGTCCCCCACGTCTACCTGCCTCTCTCTCAGCAGGGCCTACGCATGGGACAATTTGCCTGGATTGCGAAGGCTATCGTGAAAACATCTGCGGCTCTTGGAGGTGGGGGAAGGGTGAGGGAGCTGATTACGTAATTCCAAATTTCCAGTTGATAAGAAATCAGGCTGAATCTTTGGATCGGGTCACAATAGAAAATCTCAGCAAACGAGCCTGCCTTTCTGGGCCAAGTGCTCTGACAGAGAGAAATAAATATTCTATAGCCCTTTAATAAACAACCACTGAGACAATCAGCAAACATAACCTCCAGTAGCGTGGACTTTCGCCTCCTACGAATTTCAGAAAGGTTGCTTTCACTCATGTCAGGGTTTTCAAGTAGCACTTTCCCAAATTATTTTAGCAAATTAGCAGTTTGGAATATCACGCTCCGCTTCAGCAATCCTTGCCAACCTCATCCCGCTCCGAGAATGCCGCGCTCGGTCTTTTCAAAGCAGAGAGTGTAGTGCTGCTTCTTGCTGAAGTTTGGCCAGTGGGGGAGGGTTAACTGAGGAGAGGCCTCGGCAATGGAGCTGCCAGAGATTGATGAACTCGGGGAAGCTGAAGGTCAGAGAAGCAAGAGAAAAAGAGAAGTCCAGGAGGCCTGAAGCTGCCTCCCTGCCTTCGCGTCTCGAGGTCAGAGAACTGGTGCTGTGCCGTCTCATGGGAGACCACCAGCCACTTGCGGCTGTTCCAACGGAAGATGCTGTCAAAGAAACAAAAGGGAAACTTCAGTTCCTCAGTGGTACCGGGCCCATTCGAGGGCCCAAGTGCTTCATGAGTCCTGTGGCTGCCGCGTTAGTGCGGATGTGGACCACTTCCATTACTGCAGAAAGTTCTGCTTGGTAGGGGCATGGAGCGAGCCGTGTTCTGTTCCCGCGACCCCTCTGCCAAATGGTGGTCACTCTGGGCCCACCCTGTGGGTACAGATGTCACAAAGCCAGTTTGGAAATCTCTTAATGGCTTAGTATTTATGCTGAGATCCAAGGAGCCAAAGCACGTGACAAAGGTCCTCTGAGGAGGGAGGCTCAGTCCCCTTAAGTCACAGCTCCCAGCCTTCCTGGATGGAGAGCTCCAGAGGTTTTCTCTCACTTTGCAGAGTGGGAGGGTCAATTGGTTCCTCCTTTTCCTTCTTTCCTAACAACATAGTCAGTTGTCATTTTGGTGAGGGGATGATTCGTTCTTGTGTCCCTATGAGGGAGAGGAGCCTTAAAAGGGGAGATCAGTCTGGGGTTCGAATGTTATGAAGGTATGGGGAACATGTGGAAGGTTGTAGCTTAACAATAAACGAAATCAAACTTCCCACTCCCACCGGGTCAACTACCAATAAGTACCAGGCTGTCCTGGGATCATGTTAACCCCTTTCCCGTGAGTGGCCTTGCCCATCAGGTGAAGCCTCAGAGGAGAGTTCCACTCGGCAGAGCTGAGCCCCCGCTCTCAAGCCCACCGTTGGGAAGATTACAGGCACATGTCATAGACATGCCGGAGGCCTCACTTCCAGCCGCGTTTCCCCTGACTCTGCTCCCACTTCTGGACGCACAGGCCCAGCCCTTCCGTTGCAGAGATGTGGGGCCTGGGACATTGGCTTGCTAGATGCTGCAGGTCCCCTCCCCACTTTTTAAAAAATTTTATTTATTTATTTGAATGAGAGAGAGCACGAGCAGGGGGAGGGCCAGAGGGAGAGGCAGAGAGAGAATCCTCAAGCAGTCTCCCCGCCAGGTCAGGAACCCCATGTAGGGCTGGATCCCAGGACCCCGAGATCACGACCTGAGCTGAAGTCAGACGCTTAACTGACTGAGCCACCCAGGCGCCCCACCATGGGCCCCTTCTGCTCAACAGCCCCAGACCGAGCCGCTCCCTTGTCTGCATTCCCAGCCTGCACGAACCTCAGAATGTGCTGAGCAGAGGCCGTCTGATTTGTCTGGAGCAATCCAGCCAGCCCCGTTGCAAAACACACTGATGATATCGACCCAGGTTTCCCAGCTGAAAGGTTTGACTTTTTTCCAAGAGAAGCCTTAATAGATTAATTAGATCTTTGCCCCTCAGGGATTTGGCAAATAAACAATGATGCATTTATACCAATAATAGGTATAAAGAACTAGTGTTTTATCATCAAAATTAGCCAACCTGGTTTTAATATGAGGGGCAATTAAAGTATGCATGGGGGTGGGGGGGCAGCGATAGGCATGAAGGCGAATTACTGCATTCCTAACCCTTCAGGTAAAATGTGGCAGAGTACAAATCTAAAGGCTTTTTATACTTGGCCTCAAAGGGAGCCCATATTTCTTGATCTTAAGGAAGCATAAAGCTGCCCTGGATGGCCAAATAGATCTTGTTTCTGAGAGTTACGGCCATCCCTAGCATTTGAATACATTGAAAATATTTATAAAATTCATTTGTTTTTGACATCTTAAGTCTCCAGGAATTTTTTTTCAAGATTTTATTTATTTATTTGGAGAGAGAGAGTGAGCGGAGGGGCAGAGGGGGAGGGAGAGGGACAAGCAGACTGTGCTGAGCGCGAGCCTGATGCGGGACTGGAACTCATGCCCCTGAGATCATGACCTGAGCCAAAATCCAGAGTCAGGACACTCCACTGTCTGAGCCAGCCAGGGGCCCCCAGGAATGTTTTTTAATAGTAATTTTCAGGTATGTGTTTTCTAGAACTAAGTGGAACACCAAAATTATCAAATGAACTTTCCTGTGATTGAAAAATAACTTTTCTTTGTTTCTTATTAAATTTTTATTTCTGGTTAAATAATGAAAGAAAGAAAGAAAGAAAGAAAGAAAGAAAGAAAGAAAGAAAGAATTGAAAATTCAAGCAGCAAGAGGTCCAGCCTATATATGGGTTAAACATTCCTTAACATGTGGTAACCCATATGAAAAATCTCCTAAAGTTTATAGGAAATGAGAGTTTTCTAATGAGAAGGAAATCGTATTATAGTCTTAAGTGTATTTTCCTCTGTGATCCATGAAGCAACAGCAGGATGCTTCAAGGCCATTCCAGTATGGCCCGATTACCTTCCCAGCCTCCTCTGTGTCCACACCCCCCAACCCTGAACCACTCGCTCAGTGTCTCTTTCACTGTCCTTTGACACCTCCCTCTTCAGTGCCTCCAGCTCCTTGCCCATACTGTTCCCTATGCCTGTGGGGTCCTACTTCACCCAGCTCTATTTTCTGACAGCTTAGCATACTCTCACCTACTGTTTAAAATGCACACAGTAAGTGGGTACTTTCAAAGTGCCAAGTAGATACACCAGCAAATATGAGATACATAGCAGAGTGAACCTGTTTTGCGGGTTCCAACTTCTCCAGGAAGCCTGGCTTCTCTGAGTCCTCAACTGCTGAATCCCAGATCAGCCAGCTCCCCACCACCCCTCCCCCCTCCCTGGCCCTCGGGGGGAAGCACTGCTGGTTTTCTGGGCATCAGTCCTGAGTTTAGGCCTAGGTTCCGCTGCAGACAGCTCTCAGAGTCTCCAGAGTGGCCCTTTGCCCTCCCTGCGGATTCCCACCCCAGAAATCTCCCTCCACAGGTCTTGCCAGATCCCTGGACACACACGGAAGGCCTGGGTTCCTGGAGCCCTGCCCGCCCTAAGGCTACCTCGCCCTACAGCCACTTCAGAAGGAGGCCACAGACTTCCTGGTTGGCCTAAGAGCCATTTTTTTGGCCACAGTTAACTGTGGGATCTGGGCTTAACTCTCAAACTTGGATCAGCCTCTCAGTGAAAAGGCCTGAGGGCATGTTAGCCCCAGTAAGTCAACACAGCATGAGCTGCACTCTAGAACCAGAAAGGAGGAAGCTGGTGGACTCCCTAGAGAAGGATTCTCTTCTGCAACTTCATTTTTTTTTTTTTTTTGAGTGACATCGATGAGAGGAAGGAAAAGGGTATAATCCTTACTGAGCACCTACTCTGTACTCATACAATTTTTTTTTCTTTGCATTTAATCCTTATAACCACCTAAATGATAGTATTGTTTTCCCCAAGCCTGCCTGCCACATTTGCAGGGCCAGGGGAGGGGTACAAGTGGAGGTCTGCAGACCGCACACCACATACTTCAATGTTTTGAAGTTAAAAATCAAGCTAAGAAATTGTCAAAGTAGGTGCTAATCTCAATTGACAAATATTTTCATAATGACCTGGGAGGCCAAGTTCCAGCTGAGAATTCACAGGCTCATCTGAGTTCTGAGCCGAAGCGTGGCGAGGTAGGGAGAACTGCCCCTTCTCTTCTCAACCCTGACTCTGTCCTAAGCCACCAGGACACACCTGTGTGGAAACCAGATGTCTCTGTTCTGTCCACCTTCACCCCCATCTCCTGCTCCCCAGCAGCTGCCCTTGGCTGCCATCGGGCCTCAGATAGGCAGCATCGTACATCCTCATGAGTACAGACCCTCAAAGTGGGTACAGGCCCATTTGGACAGGGGATTTTGGAGACCTGGCCCCTGCAATGTGGCCTCGATGGGGAGCATGGGTCCTAAGCCCCATTAACCCCTCACCCAGCAGGGAGGAGTACAGGCAAAGGAACACCAGAACAGGACCCTGCAGACTGAGGGGACCAGAGCAGCGGCCTCTCTTCCCTGAGCCTAAAGATTTTTCTGACTTTATTATCTCCTGCCCAAATGAGTGAGTCAACTATGACTGGCCAGGAGGGGCCGATCCCTGGGAGCATGAACCCAGGTGGAAGAGGCAAATTCCTTAATCCAAAGGGAACAGAAGATCTCATCCTAATTCATGGGCCACGCAGGGTTGACAAAGCAGCAGTCTGCACCCTTAGATCACCCGTCAAGTCCCCAGATGGGAAACAGACCCCGGAAGGGTCTAAACATTTCCTGACCATCACACAGCTACACAGTGACGGAGCCCGAACCCACGCTGGGCTGAGCCAGGATCCCCGCTCTTGCTGTGCCCTACACCACAAAGGGGAGAGTGTCTGCGGTTGAAGAGAGGAGAGGTTGCAGAAAACAGGGCTGCATTTTGAGTCTCTGGGATGTGATGAATCGGGGCTTTCCTTTTGTCTACAAGGCAGACCAAAGTCCAGGCCAAGGGTCCCCTGAATGTTGGTGGTGCCCCCCATGTAAGCTCCCGATCCCATCTCTCTGGCTGTACTACTGCCCCTGAAATTCAGACTCTCCCCCTGGGTGCATAGCTGGCGTTCCCCCAGCTTCTCAACCTGCTTCTTTACGTTTTTGCTTTGACGCTCTTTGACTTTTTCTCTCCGTCTTCCAAGCCATCTGCCTGTTGAGTGAAAAAAGGTGGCCTTGGGTGTGCCGGCTCACAGCCTTTCTCAGACAGGGGTAGCTCAGAGAGCACAGGGACACGGGGTACTTTTCCCCTCATTAAATGTAACTATTAACATTATAACTTGTTTATAGATCTCTAATTGGCTTTGTCAATGAGGCCAGAGTGCATTATAAAGCAAGATTTAAAGAAATAAAATACCTAAGTACAGACTAGAAATCTGGTCATTAAGTTTATATAGCAGTCAATCCATTAAAGCCTTGGCCTTCTTTCATTGTTCTTTTACGGCCAGCGGGTCTCAGTCCGGGCTACACATTGGAATCATCTTGGGAGCTCCAAGAACCACCGATGACTGGGTCCCACCCCTTGACATTTTGACGTGCCTGTTCTGGGAGTGGGAATTTAATTTTTGTTTTACTTTAAAAATTTTTTCCAAGTGATTTTATGCAGTTAAGATGGAGAACTACAGATTTTTTTTTTTTTAAGGAAAATTCTTACCTGAACCCTACCTGTGTTGCTTGCAGCATTTGAAAGTGTGGGTCCTTGAGCCGGCTGGATCCCCCTTTCCCAAAGCTTCCTATTTCTCCCTATTTTAAACATCCGCTGTCTTCCTAGGTACCCCAGAGTACTCTAGCACATGGTCAAAACTTCCTACATTTATAGTTTTAAGGAAAGAAGTTCTCAGTTTATCTCCTGCACAAATGCACAAGTCAAGTCTGGTGACCCAGGAGGGGCCGATCCCCGGCAAGATGGAGCAGGGGGGAAGAAGAGGCAAAGTCCGTGGTCCCAGGGCAACAGACCGTGCCATCTTAATCCTCAGGGGATGGAGGGTTGACACAGCAGCATTCCACATTCCCAGAGCACTTTCTTTCTCTTCTCAGCTGCATTTGCCCAGCCACTGTTGGCTGCCTGGGTGCCGCTGGGCTCTTCCTGTGTCAGACTCTTCTGCTAGAAGAACCATCTAGAAAAGGTGGGAGGGGTCGCAGAGGAAGATCTAAAGCCTGGGGAGCTCAGGGTCCTGCCTCCACCTCCTTCTCCAAGCCCGCTCAGGAGTCCTAGTCACATGGCTTGCCACCCACTTGTTGGCTGGTGACCCTGGGCCTTGGTTCAGGACGGTTACCTCCCACCGTCTCTCGGGCACAGCCACCACAACTGCAGAGAACTAGTACAGCAAGTTCCACAACGTCTGGCCTCTGGGGCTCTGGGAGCTCACTGGGGACTGTGGCTCCCCGCGGCTGGGGTGGGGCCTGCTTTCGGAGCCCTCTTCGCAGACTGAGTGTGGCCTTCGTGGTCACCCATTGGTCATCGACAGATCTAAAGATTCATGACCACACTTGTCGTCAGTCAAAATAACCAACTGAGCTCTGCTCCTGACCCAAGATGGGACCAGGCCTGGGAAGAAAATGCTCGCATTGTTTCCTCATGAGATCAGGCAGAGCTTTGCCAGTGGTGAGGGGAAGCCCTCAGATGCCTTTAATATTTCTGCCGGTCTTGGCAGGTTATTCTCATTCTTCATCGGGCACAGAAAACTATTGTTTTTGAGAACTCTCAAGCTCCCCCTAGTGCGTATGATGTATTGGGCATTACTTGAGTGTAAAAACTTTGAAGGACCTAAGGAAGTAATTAGAAATTTGAATGAAGACCTATGAATTGGGATAGCCATTGCGGTGACATTTATGATAGCAAAAAATAGAAATCACCTAAATAAGGACATGGAAAAATAATCATGTTACGTTACGGTATAGAACTTTGAAATATGATGATCGAGAAAGACTTTAATGACACAGGGAAATGTTCGTGAAACAAGAGTGTAATGAAATTATATAGACACTGAGATATAAATAGTGTAAAAAACATCTGTAAGAGGGAGAGGGAGGAGGAGGGGGAGTGCAGAGGACTTTTAGGGACATGAAAGATATTCCATATGATATTATATGGATGGGTACAGGTCATTATACAGTTGTCCAAACCACAGAATGTATAGCACCAGGAGTGAACCCTCATGGAGACAATGAACTTAGGCAATTGTGACCTGTCAATGTGGGTTCGGCAAATGGTAACAAATGTACCCCTCTGGTGGGGGCTGATGATGGCGGCGACTGTGCATCTGGGGAGACAGGGGGGTATGGGAAATCTCTGTACTTGCCTCTCAGTTTTGCTGTGAACCTAACACTGCTCTGAAAAAAGGAAAGCTTCAGGGCGCCCGGCCGGCTCAGTTGGTAGAACACGCAGCTCTTGATCTCGGGGTTGTGAGTTCGAGCCCCATGTTGGTGTAGAGGTGACTTAAAAATAAAATCTTTAAGAAAAAGAAGAAGTCTTTAAAAACAGGTCTGGAAGTAGATAATGGTGATGGTTACACAACATGGCGAATGTATTTAGTGCCACTGAATTGTATACTTAAACATGGTGAAATGGTAAATTTTACATTGTTTATACTTTACTGCAATAAAAAACAAAAAACAACCCACGTATGTGTGCTCAGAAAAATCTTGGAAAGAAATGCTCCAAAATGTTTGATATCTTTAGGAGTAGGATTTTGGATGACTTTTATTTTCTTCTTCGGTCTCTATCTGAAAGGTCCACACTGAGCAGGTAAAAATGTCATCAGGATATAGAATCTATCATCTGGAAAAAGTGATTCTATCAGTCAGGGTCTCCATAAGAAGCAGATGACACCCTCAAATCAGAATAGTTCGGGGAAGGTTCACTGAGAAAAGGATTAACTACAAAGGTATGGGGGTGCAAGGGAACCCCAAGGGATGCTGTGCAACCTGCGGTATTGGAACAGCAGAGCTGGTATAGTCCCCAGGCTGAAGACGGGAAGCAAGGACGGAGCGACTTCAGTTGCAGCAACAGCCCACTAAAGAGCCATTCGCTTCCCTCCTCGGAGCTCCTGCTAGGGATCCCGCTAGCCAGCACCTCCCGGAGGCCAGAGCCCTCTACTGCAGTACGGTCCGGTTGGCATTAGGGAGCTCAGAGCAGAAAGGTAGAGAGTGGTCCGGAGGGGCATGCAGAAGATAGTCAGCAGTAGAGTTTTCAATAGGAAAGTTGAATTTTTTTTTTAAAGATTTTTATTTATTTATTCGACAGAGATAGAGACAGCCAGCGAGAGAGGGAACACAGGCAGGGGGAGTGGGAGAGGAAGAAGCAGGCCCATAGCGGAGGAGCCTGATGTGGGGCTCGATCCCATAACGCCGGGATCACGCCCTGAGCCGAAGGCAGATGCCTAACCGCTCTGCCACCCAGGCGCCCCAGGAAAGTTGAATTTTTTGAAAGGACAGTTGCTCCTCTGTCCCCTAGGAAGTTTCTGACTTGTGTTGTTTTCAGAGTTCCATGACCAGAGCCACAGAAGCAGTCAATGTTTAAAGAACACTTTCTCCTTTGCTGTGCATAAATTCTTGGGCCCTTTCCCAGAAATGACTTTCCAGAATAATTGTCCTAGAAAGCTGCACATAGACTGCTTTTCTCTGAATTGCCACACATTGGAGTTAATTCACAGTTCCCATCATCTACCCGCAATGATGACGGCTAGCCACAAAAAGCCCTTGGCTTGGAGTTAGAAGATTCTAGGCTCAATTTCCAGCTCTAGAAGCTTCTCTTTGGTTACTAGTGTTTACTTGAGGTGTTAAAACATCAGGTGGAATGATTCATTCACTTGTAATTCGTCTAACACATATTTAACACGCTTGTCCCAGGCTCTGTAGGGGCTGGTGCTATAGTCATACAATGAACACCTGCTACTGACCTCAAAAGGATCATATTCTAATGAAAGAGATCAGTAACATGTAGCTATAATTCAACGGATCAAAGAGTGTAATTAATGGTAGCTGCTGCATCACACTTACTTGCCAAGAGTAGTGGCTGATCATGAAAAAAAAGCTGGGTTTTTTTTGCTCATGCAAAGTCCGGTGCAGTTTAGGAAGCCCTCTTCCTTCTTATGGCCACACCATATAAGACACATTGTTGTCAGAGTCGGGTAAGGAGAGATGAAGAGATACATTGGCTCTTAACTGCCTTGGCCCAGAAGTAACGCACATCACTTCTGTTCATAGTTCATTGGCTAGACCTGGGTCACGTGACCACCCTTAAGTTAAGCTCTGCGGAAGCTGGGAAATGCCCCCCGGCACAGACACTCCGGGAGTACTGTCTGCCCCCGTAGGTAATGCTATGATACCCGTGAGCAAGGAATCATGTATTAATTATGACTCTTTGGATTTAAGTAACAGAAACTGGTTTGAGTTAGCATAAACAAAGAAGGAAGTTCACGATAAGAATTTTAAGGATTTCGGGGTGTCTTCGAGAATCAAGCGGCAGAAATGCAACTGAACGTCAGGCACGGATTAGAATCAGGGAATGCAGAGCCATGGAAAGATTTTTCTTGATTTGGTACCATTTTGTGAAGAGAAAAGGAAGTAGCTGGCTTTTCGCTTCACGGACAATCCATTGGGTGTGCTTTGCAGGGAGTTCGGGCACTCCTGATTACAGGTATTTAATCCATATTAGGGAGAGAGAGGGAGAGAGAGAGAGAGAGAGAAAGACATTCCAAAGGAGATGATGTCTGCCCAGTTTTTTTGTTGTTGTTTTAATATATATTTTTATTGTGGTGAAATTGCCCTGAATTTTGAAGGCTAAGAAGGCATTTGTTGGATGAAGATAAAGAGCAAGTTCTTTCCAAACAGTAGATGCAAAGAAATGGATACACTAAAGAGCTTGAGATATGCTGCAAAGTAAAAGTGTTCTGTATGGCTAGAGCTTAGGGTGAGGTGATAGACACTGTAAGCCGACTACCCAATATATGGTCACCTTTTTTTTTCCCTTGCTAATAGATCCTTGATTTTAGATCCTGGAGACATCTGTCCTACCATTTCCAAGGTGATCATGACAAGAAGATCTAGGCCAATGATGACAAGTTTGTTCCTTACTTTTTAGATTTCCTTGAAGCTAGTGATGGCATGTGACTTCTTTCCTGGCCAGTGAGAACTAAGCAGATGTCAGCTAAAGGGTGCTTCTGGAAAAATCTCTTGCTGTTATGATAAAAGAAGACAGATGCAGCAAGTATGGCTCCTTGTCTTTTGCTCCCTTTTTCCTGCTTTAGGTAATGAAGTGTTGACTGGGACTGTGGCAGCCATCTTGGGCCATGAGGCAAGAAACATGAGGATGAATACATCATGCCAGTCATAGCAAGGAGAAAAGAGAAGGAGTCAGTATCTCTGATAGCATCATTGAGCAGCCAAACCATTGCCACCAATTTCTCACCTCTAGATTTCTTTAGACTTAGAGAAAAATAACCCCCCTTTTGTTTAAGCTGTATCAGGTACTCGCATACCACATCATATCTCTAAACCTCTGATTCCAGTCACATATATATTTCGCAAATATTTTCTCCCAGTCTGTGGTTTGTCTTTGGTTTTCTTAACAATCTCTCCCAAAGAACAAAAGTTTAAATTTTGATGAAGTCCATTTTATCAATTTTTTTAGAAGTTTGGGTTTTGTGTGTTCTTTGCCTAACTCAAGGTCACAGCGTCTTTCTCCTTTTCTTTTCCCTAGAAGATTTATAGTTTTAGTTTTTACACTTAGATCTGTGAATGCCTTTGAGTTAGTTTTTTATGTGGTTTGATGTACGGGTCAAAGTTAATTTTTTTCCGTACAGATGTCCAGTTGTTCCAGTAACACTTGTTGAGAAGTCTACCCTCTCCCCACTTAAAATACCTTGACTTCTTTGTCAAACCAATTGACCATGTTAGAATGGGGCTATGTCTAAAATCTCTATTTTTTCCATTGATTTTTCGAGTCTACCTTTATGCTTGGCTCTCAGTGACTCGATTATAGTACATTATAGTGTATTATAAATGGAGTTGGTTTTTAATTTTACTTTCTAATTCTCAGATCAGTATGTAGAAATGCAATTTATTTTTGTATGTTGGCCTTGACTCTTTCAATCTTGATGGATTCACTTATTATTCTATAGCTTTTTTTCTTCTTGTGTATATTCCTTGGGATGTCTGTGCCCACGATCATAACGTCCACAGACACAGTTTTTCCTGTCTATAACCTAGTGTTATCCTTGCCACTGGCAGGATTTATTTCCTATATTGGCTTTAAACAGTTGACTACAATGTGCTCAGCATAGCCCCCTTCGTGTTTATCCTGCTTGCTGTCCATTGAGCATCTTGAATCTTGATGTTTACGTTTTGAATCAAATTTGGAGAAATTTCAGCCATTATTTCTTCAAATGTTTTTTCTGCTCCGTTCTTCTGGAACTTTCTCTCCTGTCCTTCTGGAACTCCACTTATATGTGTCAGACCACTCAATAGTATCTATCAGGCCCTGAGTCTCTTCTTTGAAAAAAACAAAACAAACAAAAAAAGACTTCTTTTTCTCTCTGTTCTTCATATTATACCATTTTTGTTGCTCTGTGTTCAAGTTCATGTAGTCTTCCCTCTGTTATTTTCATTTGGCTCTTAAATCCATCTGTTACATTTTTAAAAATTAAAATATTGTTACCATATGGTGACTAACATAATAAAAAATTTTAAAAAATTAAAATATTGTGTTTTTAATTTCTAGAATTTCTGTTTAAAAAATCATTTTGATTTTTCTTTCCCAGTTGAGATTTGCCACCTTTTCATTCATCACAAGGATATTTTGTTTTATTCTGTTGCAAGTAGCTATAACAGCCATTGGAAAATCCTTGTCTTCTAGTTCTAACATCTGGATTATCTTGGAGTTGTTTTCAGTTGCTTTTCCTTTGTCTTGAGAATGTGTTCCATTTTCCTGGTCCATTACACATTGGGTTATTTTACATTGTAAATTGGACGTTATGAAAATAGGAAGTCACGTTGTACGATTTCCTTGCTTTGCAAGCGTATTCTGCCCCAGAATCTGCCTGGTTTCTGTTTCCCCTACCAGTGATTTCAGGGAGCTGTCATTGCATCATGCCCAGATTTAAGAGCTGTTGTCTGTAGGATTATTCATCCAGCAGGATCTTATTTAATCAGAACCAAAAACAGTGTGGCTTTTTAATTCACTTCGGCCTGACAGCATCTCATACCCCAAGGATAAACTCTACACCTTTCACTGTTCTCTCCCTTGGCTTCTCCAATGCTCCTGGGAAGGATGGTTTACACATGTGCAGCCCAGAAGGGTGGGGGCTTAGGCCTCCTGGGCAGCCATCACATAATGGGGGATGGGAGTCAATGGATAAATACTTGTCCTTGTTGATTTTATTTTTTTAAGACTTTATTTGACAGAGAGAGAGAACAAGCAGGGGGAGTGGCAGGCAGAGGGAGAGGGGAAGCAGGCTCCTGCCAAGCAAGGAGCCCGATGCGGGACTCGATCCCAGGACCCTGGGATCATGACCTGGGCTGAAGGCAGCCGCTTAACGGACTGAGCCACCCCAGCGCCCCTCCTTGTAGATTTTAGAGCAGGCAATTCCAAGAAGCATCCTGTGTGCTCCTTGGGGTGAGATTGAGGCCCAATGTTCCCAGTGGTAACTCATACAGCATACTCTTCAACGGTCTTTTCTTCTTTCCCTATTTCACTTTCTCTTGTACCTCACACTTCTGGGATCAACTCCCAAGGAAACTATCTGCACTCAAGTTCTTGTTTCAGTCTCCCTTTCTGGAGGGATCTCAGGCTGGTGCTCAAGTGTCAATCCCATGATTCCTCCTTTAGCCGGGAGCAATGGTATCTGATACGGATTCATTTCGGAAGACGATCAAGTACAGGAGTTAGGCTGGGATCCTGGTGGTAAAGTCCCTCAGGGCAATCTAAGAGGCTTGGGTTCTGTTTGGTACAGAAGAAAGAACCGAAAGATACCCGCTATGAAATATACATGATCCAACTGTTTATGGTCTTTTATTGTCCCAAGATCTGAAGATTCTCTGACCTGCTATCTCTGCATTTCAGTTTCTCTCATTAATGAATTGGGACGAATAGCACTTCCTTATTTTGCACAGTTGTTACAAAGACCAAATTAGATAATGCACATTCCACAAGGAGCTAAATAAAAGTAGGGTGTTACTACTATTACTTCGATCAGATGTTATGTGTTAGTGTGGGAATGAAACATTCTAATATTTTTAAAAAACATATTTGCCTAATACAGTTTCCAACTGTGGCAAAAGTATATTTTCATCATGTAATTTTGTGGACCGTGGAATCCAAATACAATTTTGGGTTGTATCTACAAGACGACAGAGTAATAAACAAACTCTCATACATCTGTAAGGACTTGCTGATTCTAAACTAACAAGGGCCTTAAACAGATAGAGGTGGGCCTTCTGAGGCTGGCATGGAAACTCTCTGATGTCTCAGGCTTCTACCTTTTGGCTCTGCCAACTCGAGAGTATGGCTTCTATCGTCCAAGGTCCAAGATGGTTACTGCAGCTTTTTTTTTTTTTTTAATTTTTTAAAATTTTTATTTATTTTTAAAATTATGTTCGGTTAGCCACTGTATAGTATATCATTAGTTTTTGATGTAGTGTTCAGTGATTCATCAGTTGCGTATAACACCCAGTGCTCATCACAACACGTGACCTCCTCAATACCCATCACGCTGTAACCCCCTTCCTCCCCACCCCCGAAACCCTCTGTTTGTTTCCCGGGGTCCATAGTCTCTCATGGTTCATCTCCCTCTCTGATTTCTTCCCCTTCGGATTTCCCTCCCTTCCCCTATGGTCCTCCATGCTCTTGCTTATGTTCCACAGATGAGTGAAATGCAGCTTTAGACCTCGAGTCAACTGTCAGGCAGGAGGAAGGGAGTGCAAATGGACAAGGGTGAGCCTTCAAGTGGAGTCAATGCCTCTGCTCCAAAAACTTTCTCGAAATCTCAGCTAAGGATTTCTATTTGTGTCGCACTGGCCACCATTTAAACAGAAGGAATGCTTGGGTGATGTAGCCTTTTAGCCGAGAACAAGTCATCCCCAAATAAAATCAGGGTTCCATCAGTAAGAAAAAAGGAGAGAATGGGCACAGAGCAGACAGTTAGCTGTCCTGGCCGTAGGTGGTGTCTCAGAGCCGTGGGTAGAAACCTGTATTCGAATTCTGCCTTTGCCCTTACTTGTTGGCTGACTGGGCAAGCCGCTTTCTGAGGTTCAATTTTTGCTTCTGTAAAATGGTGCTAACAGTTCCTTCTTTTGAAAGATTTGCACTGTACAGAGTCATTTTGAAGATCCTGAGAGATAATCTATGTCATGTGCCTAACACAGCACCTGGTACAGGAGAGACGCTCAGTGCATCTGTTGACTCTGACTCCAGCAATACCCTGTGCCAGGTGCTAGAAGGGAAAAACACAACAGCACATAATCTCGGCCTTCAAGGAACTCTGCGTGTGTGTGTGTGTGTGTAAGACATGTCACACAGGTACCACACTACTCCACACAGATCCGTCCTTCAGTGTCCCTGCTCCTGACCCCAGAGGGGGGGAAGGGTGGCTGCTGAGGGCTCCCAGCCCTGCACTTCGATGGAAATCGCCATCAGCCGCTGGGAACTGCCTGCCTCCAGGTTACACACCCTCGTAGGGGTGGTCCGTGGCCAAGGATTGGCTAACGCATGGGTCAAAAGCCCAGACCCTTTGCCTTAATTTTGGGACAACTCTGAAGGGCCATCGTGGCTCCAGAATTCCCTGAAGTGATGATCAACAAGGCTCAGTTGCAGCTGCATTTCATCTCGTTTCCCTCAGTGCAGCTCTCCCCTCACCTCCTTTCCGGGCGGATCTCTCGAAAGCATTCCCCGATACCTCTTCTGCAGCTCTCCAGAGAGCCTGTTTCCAGGAAACCTGATCTGTGATACATGACAAGTTACCCACAAGAGAATTCTCAGGTGTCTTCGGTTACCCGGGCTGGGCTGGGACTCAAGCTGGAGAGGCATCAGGCCAGCTGTTCTCGTCTCTTTCATCACCCATCCGCATCTCCTCTGTGCGGCTGCCTCCTGACAAGCCAGGCTTTCCGTGACCTCTGCGAGTCCTGATGCCATCTCGAAACTTTTTATCTCCCACTGCTAACTCCCTCATTCTCTGGGCATTTCTGTACGAGTCCCGACAAGAAAGCATCTGATAGGCTCAGCCCATCTTTTCGAGGCAGGCCACTTCACAGGCTGCCAGCAAACCTCTAGATAGGTTGATTTGGGGGTCACCTCTGGCCCAATTAGCTGTGGCTGGGGGGAGGAGGGGGGTAGAAGGGCGCGCCTGTGGCCCAAGGGCCTCCCCTTTAGCAGGGCTAGTGGGAGAAGGTGAGTGTTGTGGAAAGGGTGTTCAGTGTAATATAAAGGGAGCTTTTATCAGAACGCCATGTCAGGCAAAGCAAGAAGGCAGGGCTGCTTCCTCTGAGTTCTTGGCTACGGAGAAAATCAGCTTGATTTGGAATGAAGCGTTCAGGGCGGCCAAGGGGAGACTGGGTATGTGTGGAATGAAAGCACGTGGTTGGCACAGCCCCGTTTCAAGGGAAGTGGAACTGCAGATGTCCGAACATGGGGAAGAAAGCAGGGGAGGGACCTGGGGCCAACAGCCGGAGAGAGATGGGAGCCAGCAAGCAGTCAGATGTCCCTGGGACAGATTTAGTTACCTGTTGTTCTCGACAGTACATGCTGTGCTCCCCGGGGAGGCCGCAGCTTGCCCGTGGAGCAGGTGATCCCACACCACGTGCCTGCCACTTGGAGTGTTTTCTTCCCCCTCCCATGCTAATGACAGCAGGCTCCTGCTCTTAAAGGTCCCCACAGCCGACTTCCGACCTGCAGCTTGCTCTGTCGGAGGGAGGCGTGCTACATCCTCACGTCTGAGGACGCTCACAGCCCCGTGTTTATATTGCTTTGACCTCTTACAAACTATGAGATCGGGCAACAGGCATGAACTGCTCTTGATGGCACAATCCGATGCGGCAGCCGCTAGCCTCATGTGACTATTCTCATTTAATTACACGTAAATAAAAAGGTCTGCCCCTCAGAAGCGCTCACATCTCAAGTGTTCAGTAGCCCCATGGGTCTAGTGGCTACCGTATTAGATAGTGGAGATGGGAGATTTCCATCATCCTAGCAAGTTCTATTGGGCACTTCTGCCTTAGACTGTGAACTTCAAGCGTATGTCTGTCTGGTTCTTTGTGGCAGCCCCAGACCCCACAACAGAGCCAAGGACATAGCACATGATCAATAAACCATTGTGGAATGAATGAACTGATTGACAATCTCCATTTACAAGGGGGAAAAGAAGATGCGGAGAGATGCTACTTCCACGGGTGGTCGAGCAAATACAGAGCTGGGACTCCAGCCCAGTCCTTCCACCTCCCGGCACAGGACTTGGTCAGTTTCTCCTGCAGCTGCTTTATTTGCCCCCAGCCTCTGACAGGAGAAAGTGGTCCTCTGTTGTTACCTCAGTAATCTCCCGCTAGCTAATTGAAGAACCACTTTTAAAAATGGCTTAGGGGGGTGCCTGGGTGGCTCAGCTGGTTAAGCGTCTACCTTCGACTCAGGTCATGATCCCAGAGTCCACGGATTGAACCCTGAGTTGGGCTCCCTGCCAGCAGAGTCTGCTTCTCCCTCTCCCTCACTCTCTCAAATAAATAAATAAATAATAAATAAAATAAAAATGGCTTATGTTTTTCCCCAAGGTAAAGGGAATACAAAATGTGGAAAATACCAACAAGTAGAAAGAAAAGTTACTCATTCCTCTCACACTAAAACCGGCTCAGTTAACATTTTGGTACATTTCTTCCAAATCTCTTTTCAGTACGTAAAAAACAAAATTCAACTGAGTAATTTGCACATCTGGGGCACCTGGGTGGCTCAGTCGGGTAAGCATCAGACTCTTGATTTCAGCTCAGGTCGCGATCTCCAGGTCACGAGACTGAGCCCCGCATTGGGCTCTGTGCTCAGCATGGAGTCAGCTTGGGATTCTCTCTCCCTCTCCCTCTGCGCCCCCTGCTTGTGCTCTCTAAAATAAATAAATCTTTAAAAAACTTGAACATCTAATTGGCTTTATAATTGATTCATGAATTGAGCAACAGTTGCACAAGAGGGAAGATTTTTATAGGAAGGAGGGTGGGACCAGGAAGTTATTAGCAAAGGAACAGGATTGCTCCAAACAAGGTCACTTTCCTTTGGGGGAAGAGCACAGGGTCCTCTCATGCAGATTACCTCATCTTTCTTTGGGGGAAGGAGAGGGCCCATGTGGCGGGTTACCTCGTTGGTGCCCATCAGAAAACTCCTACCTGGTTAGGACTTACCTTCCGGGGGCCGTTGAAACTGCAATTAGCTTAGGTATCGAGCCCTCGTTTGGTGACTTGGTCTAAGTGAGGCCATTTGGGGCCTGTGGTTTTCTTTTAAAAAACACAAAGCTGTTTGAGCTTTTCCACAGGGCTGTGTCATTTGCTTTTTGGAAAACTGATGTTCCAAGAGGTTTGTTGGGCCACTCACTGCTTTCTTCTCCCAGCCTCGTCTTGAAGCTCCTGGGCCTCTTTCTGTCTTCAGCTATCAGCACGGCCCCGGCGTCATGGATGTTTCCCCGTCCACGAAGTGAGCCACAGCCATTACGTGGTGGGGCTCAAGGCAGGAGCTAGGAAGCTATCACCACTGCGTGGTTGGTGCTGGAGATTTCAGGCCTGCCTGCGAGGGGAGTCCAGCCTCAGGCTCCGTTTGCAGGGAGCTGAAAACGAGGGGTCTGTCGGGAGAGAGCTTCAAGTCACAAAGGCTGCCCCGCTTAGGAGGCAGGCCTGGAAGAACTCCCCCTCTTGCTCTGGCCCCGGGGAAGTTGTAAGGCTCCTCTCCCTTGTATGGTATGCGGATTCCAAGTGGAGAGATGAACGTGAAAACGTGTCCAGAACTGGAGGGGGTCCTGAAGGTCCATGAGACCAGGGGAAAGGGACACTTCTACAGTCCGAGTACGGGGTGATCACAGAAACCCAATAAAGGAGGGCTTGCAACACATGTATAAACCCAAGAAAGGAAATCCGCCGCATGCCATCAGCAGTTGCAACAACTGCGAGACTTTGCAACCCAAGAGCTAAAGATAATAAAACAATGCAAAAACCCCTCTAAAACAAGCAGGTTTACAATGTTTTGAAGTGATGAAGGAACAGATACGTTGAGCCTTAAAACCAGAGCGGAACAGTATGGGAAAATAACAGGCAGGTTTGAAAAGTGTCTACATAGAAAAATTTTTTTAGATTATTTTAGAGAGAGTGAGTGAGCAGGGGGAGGGGCAGGAGAGAGAGAATCTTGAAGCAGACTCTCCATGGAGCGCGGAAGCCGACACGGGGCTCTATCCCAGGACCCTGAGATCACGACCTGAGCCGAAATCAAGAGCCGGCCGCTCAATTGACTGAGCCACCCACGAGCCCCTTTACATAGAAATTCTAGGAAAGATACAATTATTGAAATACAGGGATCCCATGAGTTCAGAGATGTGAGAAAAGAATGGGAATGACCTTTTAAAGGATGTTTCTGTCATAACAATTGTTAACCTTTCCTATGAACCAGTCACTGTTTCAGGGATTTCAAATCTATTAATTCATTTAATCTGCTCAGCCTTATGAACTGGGTGATAGCATTTCACAGTGGGGAGGCAGGGACGATTCCAGTGACCCTGTGAACCAGCCATCCCCAGGACGGTCAAGGAATAATAATAAGCTATTATGTATTGTACGTATACAATAAGGCACTTTACATGGATTATCTCATTTAATCCTCATTTAATACTTGCATTAATCCTTCTAACAATCCCTCAAGGCAGGTGTTACTGTCACCTCTATTTCATGACTGCAGATACAAGCTTACAGCCATTAAGAAATCTCCCTAATGTCTGCACTATCACCAAGCACTGCAGTTGGGATTTAAAGTGAGGCAAGTTGAGGGGCGCCTGGGTGGCTCCGTTTGTTAAGTGTCGGCCTTTGGCCCAGGTCATGATCGCAGGGTCTTGGGATCCAGTCCCCCGTCAGACTCCTCGCTCAGTGGGAAGTGGGCTTCTCCCTCTCTGCCTGCAGCTCCCCCTGCTTGTGTTCTCCCCTCTACTTTGTCAAATAAATAAAAATCTTATATAAAAAAATAAAATAAAATGAGGCAAGTTGAATCCACAGCCCAAGCTCTGAACAACAAAGCTAGGGAACCAGTGGCTGTTCATTTTGATTTCAGTTTGTGCATTACTTATTACTGAATAGGCAATACAGTTGCTGATTTGATGCTAAGCATACTGGAATTAGAAAAAATAAAACAATAATAACATAGAATATTTACTAGTAATGTAAAAGGATAGAAGAGTAACAATAAAGGGCTTCCTCATTCATATTTGTGACGGCTGAATATTCCGTTGTGAAGTCTGTATTATAATTTAATTAGGCCTCTGTGCTGGGCATTGGGTTATTTTCAGACTTCTGCGGTTACAATGCTGCAGTGAATAATCGGGGGCGTGGGCTACTTCACACCCGTGAGGAATACATTCCTGAAGGTGAAACTGCTGCGTCGAAGTCACGTGCCTTTGCGATGTTAAGTCGTACTACGAAGCAATCCGTGACTAGTTATAAGTGATTTTTTAAGTGATTTTTTTTCCTGATTATAAAAACATACATGCTATGTATGTAGGTTGTGGAAAAAACCTAAAAGCAACCTTAATTCATAAACCTAAAGATATTCACTGTTAACCTATTGGTAGACTCTTCTGAGCCTCTTGCTACGTACGCGTTACACACGTACACACCTTGGAGACCACACTCTTTACCTAGTTTGTACTGAACCTTTTACACTGAGCATTACATCATTTTTAATTTTATTTAAGTGTCCTTTACAAATGGTATTTTCCATGATTGCATATTCTATTATATGACCATGCATAATCAATTTAGCCTATATCCTCAATACTGGACACTTCATTGTTTCCAGTGTGTCCATGTTTTAGAAGCCTGTGCAAGGAATAATGCTGCTATGTAAATTGCTTCCATCTCTGTTGGATTTCATAGCTGCTTTTTAGTCTAATCATCAGAATCAATGACTAGAAGCGGAAGTTAGATGAAAGAACATCAGCGTTTTTCAAGTTCTTAATACCAAGGGTTAACTTGGTAGAACTCCTGGTAGGTTGTACCCGTTTATGTGCTAACACCTTCCTCTCAGCACCCCCTTACCAACATGGAGACTTACCTTATAGGAAAGTCACCAAAGGTGGCATCTGTTGCTTTATCCTTATGATTCTATAGGTAATGCTTATTTATCATAATCAACTGAAAAAGAACAAAACTTAACAAAAAACTCCCCTCCTGCCAATCCCACAACTTTGTCTAATCACTATTAAAATGTTGACTTTGACTTTCTTTCTCGGCTTTTCTCCATTCAAGTATTTTCCATAAGACTGTCATTAAATATGCTTAAAAACATGACTTTTATTTTTGCCAAGTGTAAAGCTAAAAATGCCATCCCTTATTTGAAAATTTTGTCATGTTTGCTACAAATATGTTTCTCAGTTTATTGATTGCCTTTTTCTTATGTTTATGGTATCCTGAATTTTTAGGTGGTCAGATCTAGATATCTTTTCCTTTCACCTCTCCCCCCAGCTCCTTTAAAAACTTCTCGCTATGGGGATAAGGGTGCTAGGGGTGTTAAGTGACATAAAAAAGGCAGAGCGTTAGGGAGAAGAGGGTCCTCACTGAGATCAGCAATGTAAGGGAAAGAGCTGGACCGGCTCGCGTTCATTCCACAGGCTTCTACTGACAACTACTTGTCACTGTGTGCTGTGGTTCTCTCCAGCAGGGAGATAAGGTGACCATAACCAGAGACTAACACACAAGAGAGGGGGTGTCTTCCCAGCCATCAGAGGGCCACACAAAAGGAACCCCAGACTCCTTAGCTATCACTCCCCACCCCTCCTCCTCCCAGCCCCTGGCTGGGATCTCCTTTCGATCTACTTTCTGTCTCTATGAACCTGCTTTCTGGACCGCTCCTATAAGCGGAATCACACATTGTGACCTTGTGTGTCTGGCTTCGCTCGCTGGGCGTGTTTTCAAAGTTCCTTCACGTTGTAGCGTGTGTCAGCCCTTCATTCCTACTCAGGGCCAGATACTATTCCGCTGTGGGGACAGACCATGTCTTGTCTCTCCAGTCATCAGCTGACGGACATTTGGCTGGTTTCCACGTTTCGTCCATTGTGAAGAAGGCCGCTATGAACATCACTTTCAGTTCTGGATGGTATGAAGGAAAGAGAGGAGGCTCGTCCTGGGATGAGTGAGGCCGAAAGAGGAGGATCAAGAATCTCTGGGGGAGGGCGTGCCTGAGGCCGGTTCCAGGAGGCAGCTGGGCGCGTCTGCGGGGAGGGGGGCAGCTCCTGGGCCTCCCGCGCTCCCCGGCGCCACACTGTGCCAACAAAGACCAAAATAGACTGCCTCCAAGCTCTGCGTTATCCAGGACAACCCAGATTTGATACAAGAAATGAGAGGCCACCGAAGGGCTCGAGCTTGAACATTTATCTTAGAGTGTGTCTAGGCATTTCTCAGTTGTTTCTGTTTCGCTTTTGTGAGTTTTTATGGTTGGTTTATAAATAGCTCGTCTTCTGTTTCCACACTTGACTTACTGGCCTCGATCACGGTCAGGCCTGCTCTCATTTCCACACCTCCGGCCGTTGCCAGGTAGGTGTCTCAGCGCAACCGAAGCCGAGGGCCTGGTCTTGGTGAGACGTGAGCACGCAGCTCCTCGCTGGACCCCCGAGGCCTGGGTCACAGCGACCCCAGGCTCCCGGTGCTCGGGGCGGAGGGCAGCCGGCACGCCTCTCCCGGGAGAAGCCCTTCGTGCCAGGCAGTTCTGTTGTGCTTTTTCTTTGCTGCATCCTGAACATTTTAAAATATTTTACCTCATTTTTCCTCTCTTCTCCCTTTACTGGGTGACACCCTGTCTGTGCTCTTTCGTTACTGCCGCCAGATGAGACCATGACAACTGCGTCTTCACCCCCAGACAGGCTATGTGAATAACTGGACTTAATTACAGAGAGCGTTGGAATGGCTTGAAATTTAAGCACGAAGAGCACAAAAGCAAAGGCATCTAACTGGCTGACTGGGGTACTCGGGACCCAGAAATCATGTCAGTTTTAAGAATGAACTTCGTGTTCAGACATAGCCGCGTGAGACTCCTCAGACTGGCTCTACGTGTCCCTGACGTTGGACTTGAGCCCCAATCAGCAATCTCATCCTCTTCCCACACCTGGTCCTCCTGGCTTGCGGCACCTGCGGCCACTCAGGTGCCCCACCTAGAAACTGGCCCGTCCTCAGCTCCTCTCTCTGCACACCTGCCAGTTACGGAGTCCTCTCTTCTT
Organism: Ursus arctos; assembly: GCF_023065955.2. Taxonomy (NCBI): domain Eukaryota; kingdom Metazoa; phylum Chordata; class Mammalia; order Carnivora; family Ursidae; genus Ursus; species Ursus arctos. The sequence goes on from NW_026622852.1 coordinate 37,903,467, forward strand.
GCTCTTACGTATGTTGGGGCTGTGACCATTACTTCGCCCTCACCGCCACCATCTCTCCCCTGGACCTCTGCCACGCAGGTCCCAACAGGTCTTCCCGGGCTCTTCCTCTGGTTTGGACGATGATGTTGGAAGTTCCGGGGGCAGTCTCAGGAGAAATCCTGGAGCCTTCCTTGACCACGAGAGGAATCCAGAGGTGTAGGGACTAATGAGTATTGGATACAAGGCTGGCCATGGGGAGACTGACTTGTGTAATCTGGGGGTGGGGAATGGGTGGGGATCTGGGGTTTCTAGAAAAGAGGTTGAGTCTGTGTGATCCGTCTGTTCTTATTCCAGTGATGTTTGCATGTAACGGATGGGCGCTGACCTTGTCAGCAGGTGAGTGCTGCACTTCAGATGGTGGGTCAGTCTCACTTACGTGACATCATTGCACCTGATCCTGTGTGCTGGGTCTTAAGCAGAGTAACTCCTCCTACGTCAGCCCTTCAGTAGATCTGAAGTCAAGGAATCCGCAGGGGAGCTGCTAAGGTGCCCAAACCATCGTTTCTACTTCTTCAGTAAGAAAACTCCAGAATTTTGGCTGGGTAGAGTGCCATCCAGAATAAAGACTTCATTTCCTAACCTCACTTGCAGCTAGGTGTACCCATATGATTAAGTTCTGGTCAACTGTTTGTAAGTCAGAGTAGTCTGTGCAACTTTTAAGAATTATCCTTAAAGGCAAAGGCATTTTTTGCTATCATTTTCCTCTTTCTTTCCAGCTGGAACATGGATGTGATGACTGCTGCTGGAGCAGCCACCTTGCACTGTGAGGTAGAAGGTGTTATGTTGAGACTAATGGAGCAACCAGATTGGAGGGGGCACAGATCATGGTAACCACGCAGCCCCTGTACCAGCTCTGGACTCCTGTGTTTATCTGAGAGAGAAATAAACTTCTCTTTCACACCAGCCAACTTTACTTTGGTTTTTGGATTCAGAATTTGATCCTCGAAAGTAGGATGCTGCAAATAACATCTAAAATATGGCAATTGGCTTCGTGGAATTGGCAAGCCAGCAGATGGCACAGACAGACATTGCCTTTTATATAGTGACTAAGGTGTCACTTTGATGAAAGTGTCATCTGCAGTACTTTGGAGGAGGGACCACATGCGGACCAAGGCCATGATAATAGAGAAAATGGTGGGAGGGTATAATAAGCGTGACTGTTGCTCCTTGTTGTTTTTCACAAAGTCCCACAGAAGTGAGACGGGCTGGCGCTAGAGCCCAGAGGGCTGCAGCAGAGATGGAAGGGAGCCTGGCTTGGCTAAGGGAGGCAGTCTGTAGTCTGAGCTCAAAACTGGTGAAGGCCTTCAAGTAGAGACAATGCCAACTGGTGCTGTTCTTCAAACTGCAGCTATTCGAGGCAGTGGCCTTGAAGGGACAGCCTCAGCAGGAGATAAGGCTGGGGGCACAAGCCATCTTCAAGACTTCTCTGCCAGAAAATATGAACTAGGTAGCTCCAAAGGTCAGATGACGGTTTTGCCTTCCCACCCAAGATTCTCTTTCTAGTGGCCTCAAGGTAGCCACCTTTAAAAGGCATGAGCAGAGCATAGAACCATCATTCTAGGTCAGACCTTCAGCTGTGGGTACTTGCTGGAATTCTGTTGGCAAAGGAACCACAACACTGGGGACCCCCCAAAACTGCCCCAGGAGTAAACAGGCTACAAAAGCTGGTCTGTCCCCAAGAAGGCTGCCCACCCCTGAAGTCCCATCTTGGATGTGGCCATGGAGGTTCACAGACAAGAAGGTCCTCTGAGAGAGCAGGACTTGGCTGTCAGGCAGCTGAAGGACCTACTGGCCTTCTAGAAGCATCTTTGTTCTTCCTGTGCACTGGGCTTGGATAACTGCTTGGAGCAGTGTTTCCTGTTCTTTCCTCTTATGAATGAGTTTTCAATGGTTGTTTTCCTGTTTCTACTTCACTGCTGTTTATGGGCTGTGCTGGGAGAGCACTTGTCTTGAGTTTAGAGGTCACTAGACAAGAAGCCACCCAGAGCTGATGGAGAAGACCACAGAGCACCCAAAGGCGATCTCAGCTTTAGCTTCAAGCCGAAAGTGGCTGGGGCTTGGGTTGTCCACCCTGGGGAGAGGAAGAGCAGCGGAACCAAAAGGCTGAACTACAGCAGAGATCATTAATTGTCCTTCAAACCCATTCTTTCCTTCTCAGACACCGAACTCCTGAATTTGTCAGAGACATGGTTTCTGGGAATAAAAACCTTTCTTAGACTCCCTTGCAGTAGGTACAGCCCCGCCACTAAGTTCTGATCACTGAGATGTACAACATCCAGATGATACACCCGAAGGGGAGGGGTTTTGCTTTCTCCTTCCCCTTCTCCACCCCGCTGGCTGGAGCCATCGTCATGGACCTCGGCACTGATGCTGCACACCGGGGATGGCAGGGCACCAGGTCAGAAGGAACCTGGGACCCTGGGGAGCAGGAAGCCACCCTGGCAGCCTGTGGGATACATAAAGTACAGAAACTTCTTTACGTAAGCTACTGTTGTCATGACAGCTGAACCTAATTCCGATCTAGAATTCGCCACCTCAGATCAAGACAGGAACAGGTACTCTGCATTGTCGTGCTCCTGACCAGAGAGAAGGTAGGGATGGGCAGAGAGCACTCTCCTCCAAGAGAGGCAATTCTTACTTAAAAAAAAAAAAAAAAAAGCAGAGTGAGAAAACCCTTTCGGAAATCAAGACAATTATTAGAATAAAAATGTCAACACACAGTAAGTGTTGCATAGCTTGAATGTTTTTCTATCAAACTTTTTCAGTAGAGTCACTGACAGTTCAGAATAAAAACATCCCATATTTTCAGAAAAAAAATATTGCTCGTTAAGATACTTTTCAAGGGGCGCCTGGGTGGCATAGCGGGCTGCCTTCGGCTCAGGGCGTGATCCCGGCGTTCTGGGATCGAGCCCCACATCAGGCTCCTCCACTATGAGCCTGCTTCTTCCTCTCCCACTCCCCCTGCTTGTGTTCCCTCTCTCGCTGGCTGTCTCTATCTCTGTTGAATAAATAAATAAAATCTTTTAAAAAAAAAAAGATACTTTTCAAAACTACATAATACCAATCTTCCCATGGCTCCAAGCAGATTGTGGGTTATAAGGATGGCAGACAGTCAGTCATCAGACTCCCACGTGTTTGGCTTCTCAGAGTTAGGCTGAGGTCAGAGTCTTTGCCATCTTTATGGATTCTGTGGCAAGAACCAGTTGTCTCATCATTCGACCCTGCTAAGGTTTGAGGGACAATCTCTTGGAGACAAGTCATGGAAACGTGATACATCTCTCTCCAGTAGCTATATGGCTTTGATTTGGGGTTAATTTCAATTCTCTGGAACACTGACTCCCAGAATGGTAAACGTTGAGAGACCCCAGAAACTTATCTGGTCCAGCCCTACCTTCTCCTTTTCACACATAAGGAAATTGAGGCCTGAGGGTGACCCATCTCACCCAAGTCTAGGTCTAGACCCCAGTGAGCTCTCCCTCATCTGAGCTCCTAGGAGCATTTCCTATTGATGCTGCCTCTTGGTTGTCTCTGAGGGATGGAGTGGCTTGTTGCTTTCACTAAAATGATAATTTCTGAGGAACAAAAAAAAAAAATATATCAGGTAGCAACACAGGAGCAAGAGCACCGACATTAATCTAAAAGCATTTTTAATGTTAACTATCTGGAATTAAAATTAAAAAACTTCATAAAAAACATTTTTAAGTATAAATTACTGTGGTAGGAATCCTAGACCAGCATGTTTGTGACAGAACACCCCGCATCCTGACCTCCCCCAGCCAAACTGAGTTCCATCTTTTTTTTCCTGTGAAATCAAACCACCAAGTGCAGTTTCAGTAAGGACCCAGGGAGGGATGCCCCATCTTAAGTCAGCACATCAGTGGGTCTGATCAGATCTTCCAGAGAACAAAACACAGATGTAAAATGTTTTCTCTGTTCACATCCAGCCAAATTCTCCAGGCAAAATATTCCATTTTGATGCTTTTCACTTACGACTCAAAGAGGCTTAAGTATAATTGCTTAAATGTACAAAGTACTGAAGCAGGAATGTGGAGGCACAGAATTTAATCAGCTGTATCCGCAGTAATATTTGCTCGTGTATTCTGCTCCTTTAGATAATTCTCCTGTCCTGTTCTTCCCCAGTATTTCATGAATTTTGTTGCTAGTAATATCTGCTGGGTCTGAACTACGGGCCTGCATAGTGGCAGAAAAAGGCGAGTTGCAACCTTTAGTAAGCTTTTTAGAAATTTATGTACAATAACGACAGCATTCCTGCAACTGTATTAAACAATTTGCCTTTTTTAGAAAAAAAAAAAAATAAACCACAACTCTCCAAACACATTTAGACTTCTCAAGTTCTTGCGCACAGGGTGCTGATGCATTTTTATCAAATAGCAAAGACACGTTAGATATCCTGAAGGCATTTACATTCAGGTCAGCTTTCCACCTTCCCCTCTTTTGGGGACTTAACTGGTAGAATGTTTTCTGAGTCCAGACTGAGGAAAGACACTGGCATGAGGATATTCTTCTGTGCTTTTATTCTTATTCTCAGCAAAAGAAATTTTCTTTTGTGGAAAGATGCATACGCTTCTACTTCTGTTTCATGGGTTTTTGGGCTAATGGCTGATCAATTAACTTTTCCAAGTAACGCACCTTGTAAGCAGTGTCAGCTACCAGCTGATGAAAACGCCCGCTGAGAGCATTTTAGTCCATCCTCATAGTCGACCCACAGCCTCAGTATTATTTCTCCTGTTTTACAGGAAATAGAGGAAAGAGATGTAGCGCTCCGAAGTAACCAGGCCAAGAGATAGTTGTTGGTGCGTTGGGCCAGGAACCCAATTTCCAGCTGTGAAATTCCAACCTTTCCTGCTTCATTCTGCTAGCTTAGCACGAATCCGACAAACATGGGGCTTCAGCGGTTTCCTGTCTCATCATAGTGGCCTATGGCACTGCGTGACACCCCCCCCACCCCCCGCCATTTAGCAGTAAAATATTGGTGGGGGAAAGGTGGGAAGTATGCAACTAAATATGCTAAAGTCTGGAGATAAAGAACCTTTTAGAAACCTGGCTCCCACCATCTAGGTCTTTATCCAGCTTGCAACCAGGAAACGACTTGATTGGTCCAGAGTTTGCTAACCATCAAAATGGCTTCACTTCTGTGCACTATGATATAAAAGCATCCTTTTTCTACAAATCCCACTAAGAAAATGGCTTAGCTTCCTCTGCCTTCAGGATACATAAAAGCCGCTATTTAAAAATACCACATTAAAATTTTTATGTGATTTATTTTCCTTAAATAATAATTTGCTACCATCCTGTCACAAAATTTTTAAAAAATTTAACACAGTATGAACACAGGCAGAATTCTTGAGGACAATCAAAATCAGGGTGCACTTAGAATAAATTAACATCAAGTTGTGTTTATATTCAGATAGCCTGATCCTCTCCTTTGAAATGAAATGGAGACCATTCTAACTGAGGGTGAACGCACACATTTGTTCTTCTATACAGAGACTCATTCTTTATAGAAACTCAACTGTAATTTGAATCAAGTCAGGAATCCTGAGAAACACTTACCATGGGCGTGCACACACACACATCCACGGACAACCCTCTAGAAGCTGGGTTTCCCATGGTTCCATGACTAGATCTTTCCTCAGAAGGGCCAAAGATTCTGAATATTTAGATGATATCCCATCTCCCCTCAGGAAAATCGTAGTGTTTCAAGTTTAATAGCTTGAAGTAGCAGCAATCCATGTAGTAGATTCAGTAGTCGATAATTCCAGTCTTGGGTTCTGCAGGTATAGCAAGAGGCAAGCAGAGGCGAGAAGCACCCTACTCCTGACGACAGATGACAAGACACACCGGGAGTCTTCGTTCTCAGAGTCTCAGCTGAAAACTCACCTGAACCTACGGTACTAACCCGGGCCAGGCACCGTGTGAGCCCCTGAAGAGGGTCACTGATGCAGGGAGCAAGCGGGGCATTTTGGACATGATTCTCAGAAACACGAATATGGGAAGTGGGAGGGGGATGGGGCAGAGGAAGGCAGGGCAGAAAAGGTGCTGCCCGCCCTTCAGCCTGAAATCCCACCCCCCTGCCACTGAGTACATTCATCAGGGTTCCCTTAGCATTGGCGGGTGAACGCTAATGGTTCCAGCTCTGCCTTGAAGCACAGAAAACTCAGAAAGCTCAGCCCTTAGAGTCCTATACACATATACACACAAACAGCCAAGCAACTCGAAACAGCCACACCCTCTTGTTTCTGGGAGGCCAACAGCACCGCTGGCCTCCCCTCTCAACTGCCCAAGGATGGTTTACAGGAACATGGGAGGAAGGCAATCGGACAGGCCCCAAACTGAGATCCCTTTTTGCTTATTTCTGAGGACGAACGGGCCTAAATGTAGCTGTAACCGCATGCGTTATCTACACAGTTCCTATGTACATGATACCTCTTCTAGAGAACTTTAAAGTGCCTGGGTTCAAATGTGCTCATTCCTTCCCCGCAGCCTACAAACTTCCTCTTGCTGCTTCCAGAGAGAAGGTCTGTCCTTAAGGAGGATGTCCTTGGGAAAGAGGAATGAACATTTTCACAGTTGTCTTAACTGGGATCCAGCATTTGGACTAAGCCCTCTTCATAAACACGAAGAATCGCTTCACATACAAACTTGTACTGGCTCTGGAAAAGGAAAGAAAGCTGTCAGTCCACCCGTAGCTCCGTCAACATGGCCTCGTACCACATCTATGCTCACTCTTTCCCATCGCTCATGAGTACTGTGAGCTCCAGCTCTGGGCCAGGCCAGACCCTGCGTAGCTGCCGGGGACGCACAGCAGGACAGAGACCCCCCTGCGCAGCCATTATTCCTGCCTCGTGAGGGCTGGGGGCAGCTCCCAGAGAGCAATGGGCAAAGTGTCATGGAAGCCACAGCCGACGGAGGAACCGGGCCATTCTGCGTGGCAGTCAGGGCTCAGAGCCCCGGCCGGGAACACGTGGGCCCGGAAGGAGTGGCTGCACAGGTGGCCGGGCCCTGGGTGTGCGGGGCCTTGTGCCACAGTAAGGAGTCTGGACTTTGTCTTCAGCAGGGCCACTGAACGCTGCTCTGCAGGACGGGGTTCTTTATATTAAGCAACACCTAAGGACTTACTTAGTGACGGGTACAGGGTGAAAGGAAGCGCTCAGACGGTGCTTCAGCAGCTAGGAAAGTCTACCCTGAAGGTGCACGGTAGACACTGAACCGGCAGGGAAGTCTTCCGTAACAGGAAACAGGGCAGAGAGCGAGAGGCTTAATAACCTGACCTTCTCTTAATTGTACTTCCCGAGTATAATACAGAGCTCACCACCATTAGAGGAATGTTAGAAACTTTGTCCACGAGCTTGTGAGGACACAGAGCTGGTGGCAACATGGAACTCCCACTCCTTTCTTTGCTTACTCCACCTCCTCCAGAGAGCCTTTCTTGACTTTCCAAAGTCTATTTTTGATAATCTTCCATTGAGTTCTTAGGCTCCCCCTGGACTTCCTCCATTACTGTTGAGATTTTTAACGGACTGATCCAGTTTTCCCACCACATACAGGCTTGGGTCTCTCTGGTGTGTGCAATTATCTAAGTGAATGTGGGATGGTCCCCATTTTGCAGATGGGGAAACTGAGGCTGAGAGGTTAAGGGACTAGCCAAAGGTCACCTAGTACGTAGGGTAGCCTAAATCATGTTCTTTTTTCTCCACACCCCACCCGCCTCTCTTGAACTTCTAGGGGAAAAACCCACGAGATTTCCTCTGGGGGACACTTGCAGCATCAACGACCCGGATGTGACACACACGGGAGACAGCCCAAGAAGATGAGAGTAGGGCTGTGTGAAACGTCCACTGAGCCAGAAGGCGCACCCACAGACAGGCAGGTGGGGTAAAACCCTCGGGGGACTTTGCTTACTCCTGATGGACAAATGATGGGTCAGTGGCTCAACCATGCAGAAGACAACCAGGGCTGCGTGGCTGGCAGGAAAGACAGCATGAAGGCAGCAAAGGGGAAGGGCAGTGAAAGACAGAGGTCACGTGGGGTGGGCTTTGAAATCGCTCCGCCTCTGGCAAGCTCTATGACCTTGGGCAAGCGATGCAGAGCCCCTGAGCCTTGGCCTCTTGAGTTCTAATTTCAGAGCGTTGTGGTCTGAGAATATGCAGGGGATAATTTCAATCTTTTGGTATCGGTTGAGACCTGTTTTATGTCCCAGAACATGGTCTATTCTTGAGAATGTTCCGTGGGCATTAGAATAGAATGAGTATTCTTTGGTTCTGGGGAGTAGTGTTCTATATATATCTATGAGGTGAGCCTTGGCCTCTTAACCTGCAAAGCCCTTCCAAAGGCCTGGCCCAGGGCAGGTGCCCAGAAGGTGTTGGCCATCGTTACTACTGTTATCAGTGGATTTCTACTTACTGATGTCTGCACCATCATGGCACGCTGGTCTCGCATTTTCCGGACAATATCCAGTGGGTAAACAGGCAGGTTTCTCTCAGTTAGGCACATGGCTGTTTCCATGGTGACCAGCACACCGGTGCGGCCTATTCCAGCACTGTGGGGACAGAAGCAGAGACTTGGGATTTGCTCCGGCAGTATTTCTGCACGGCCCAGCTTAACTCCTAGCTAGCTCCCACGTTTACTCAGAGCTTTCCCCCCCTGACCTTCAAGAGCACCAAACACATTCAGGGTGTGCTCTCGAACGGGCTGAAAAGGCCTCTCCTCATTATTCTGAGGCCAGGGGCTTCAACACCACTGAAAAGAAACCAACCTTTAAGAGTGGGCTGCACCCCGCTCTCATTCACATCTACTGTGAAGGTCGGCGACTCAAGGACAGAGGAAAAGCTGAGGGTGGGGCTTTCTTCTTCTGGTCTACATTCAGAGATTTAGGCTTTCATAAAACTCTAAATCTTTTGAAATTGTGAAGAAATAGAGTAAACAGAGCCTTCTTGTAAAAGCATCTTGTCTCGTGGGATTTAGGTGCTCTCTGACAATTTTCTCCAGGTCTTTTCCTCTGGAGTATGTGTATGAAAACACACAAAACCGGAGAGCCACAGTACCTGCAATGAACTAACACGGGTTCACCATCTACTCGCAGGGACCTCACAGAGTTCACAAACTCCAGAAAGTCTGAGGAATCATCAGGAACACCATGGTCAGGCCACGCGACGTACTGCAGATGGGTCACAGTGTGCTCTTCCCCGGTCTGTGGGAGATGCAGGGTGGCCTTGGTCAGTCCATCCAGAAGGTGGGCGGGGGGACCCCGGGCTCAGTTGCGGGGGTCCTGTCTCCTGCTGCCCTTTCACCCGGCGCGCACAGCCCTGCCGAGGCCCGTGGAAGCCCCCGCTCACCCTCCACGGCTACCGGCTACTGTCCCACACAGCCATCCTCCGGGACACGGCTCAGGCCACCCCCACCCACTCAGGACGGCTTCCTTCCCCGCTTCTACCCACCGTGATTCCTCCCTCTCGCCCTGATGGTACTTGCCATCAGGGCCACACACACTGGCTTTTCCTTTTTTCAGGGGGGCAAAATATACGTAACATGAAGTTTAGCATTTTAAGCATTAAGCATACAGTTCAGTGGCATTAACTACATTCCCGGTGTTGTGCACCCATCACCACGAGCTACTTCCAGAAGTTTTTCATCTTCCCAAGCTGAAACTCTGTACCCATGAAGCACTAAGTCTTCAATCCACTCCCCCTCCCCGCCAACCACCCTTCCACTCTCTGTCTCTCGGATTCCGACTACTCCACGTATTGCACACACTTGTACGATCCTTTCGTGACTGGCTGATTTGACCTAGAAGAGTGTCGTCAAGGTTCATCCTTGCTGTAACATGCATCAGCATTTCCTTCCTTTGAAAGGCTGAGTAGTACTCCGCTGCACAACAGACCACATCCTGTTTCCCCACTGATCCGTCAATGGGCACTTGGATGTTCCCACCTGCAGGCTACTGTGAACAGTGGTGCTGCGAACAAGCGGGCCGGTTCTTTCACAAGTCGGCTTGTACGCTTGCCGAAATGCTCACCAGGTGAAAATGTAGAAGAGACCTGGAAGCACCGCCCTAGCCAGGACCACGGAGGATACTGCTTTAGCACCTGCCTCTAAGCTCTGCCCTCCCCCCCATCCCTGCGGGGGCACGGCTTACCTCAGTGTTGGTGACCAGCATTTCTCGGAACACATAAGCGAGGGTACAGTCCTCGGACTGACATCGGATGTGAAAGTGGCCGTGTTCCATGACATCGGGAGGATCAGGCCAGTACTGGTGACATTTGGTCTGCAAGGGAACCACCGGTGTGAGCTCACCTCCGCCGTGGGGGTGGTGCACACGAGCAGACACCTGGACGGCCAGGTGGGGCGTCTGGCCAGAACCCTCACACTCACGCCAGGTACTCTGAGAGCTGCTGGCAGAAGGGAGACTCAGGCAAAGCCCATCTGCTTGGTGTCTGTTCCCTGAGCCTCCCCTCCTCTCCTGGAGAGTAGGGTGGGGGTGGGCCTGCCAGAGGCCCGGCCACAGCTCTCCACCCGGCCTGGAGGATGAGTATAGAGGTCATCCTCCTTATCACCAGGGTCTGCTTGCTGCAAGAACAGGAGAGGCCTCAGACACAGTGCCTTGCCCCAGGAGCAACCTCTCCCCCTATCCATCCCCCATCAAGCCCACTCCAGGCCCTCAGGCCCCCCTTCCACTTCACCCTCCTTCACCATCCATCCCCTACCCACTCGAGTAGAAGGCCTCAAAGCACAGCGGTTAAGAGCACACAGTGGGAAGTCAGAACTTCACTGGACTCATTTTCTCCTCTACCTGTTACCCTTATGACTTTGAACCTGCCTCTCAACCTCTTGGATTTTCACTGCCTTCACCAGATAAATGGGGACAGCACCTGCTTCCCAGATGGTGACAGAGGCTGGAGGTAATGGTGTCCAGTGCCAGGCTCACGGCGGGGGGTCAGGTTACCACTGTTGCTGTGAGCCCCCCATCGACTTCAGTAAGAGTGATCAGAAATTGCACAGACATTCCAGTGAAAGAAGTCCCCAAACGGAGACGAACATCCCTTTACATTCAAGCAGAATCCCCTAGGCCCTCAGAGGCTTTTGTCCATGACTCACGGAGCTGACACACTCCCCAGATGGCACGTGGGGAGCCCTGGCCTCAGAGGGGTTAAGCCACTTGCCCAAAGTCGTGGGGCTGCTGTGGCTTCCCTGCAGGCTCACCGAGAGCCCACCATCTCTCCCTGTTTTTTATCCTCCCTTCCAAATCCTGTAGCTTGGGCCACAGCTGTCTTAGCTCTTGCCTCCGGCTTCAAAGCAAAACTCAGGGCCAAGCTGTCCATCCCATCACAGTGCCATCAAATTCTGACTCATTCAATTTTTTTTTTTTCTCCAAGCCTATAGCTGCAACATCTTACATAAAAATTATATTTGTGTACAGCTAAAAGGGGCTATAAACCAACAGATGCACGTAATTTGTCTAGAACAGCTTTTCTATTCTTATTTTTCAAACGTCACAGCGATTATTTGAAAGTAAAGTATGCGGCTGGGAAGTTGGAGTTAAGAATTTACTTGTAAACCTTAAATATGGGTGTTTGGGTTAGTGGCCATTTCCCACCTTCCCTTAGACATGAAGGGGCTCCTGTCCCCAGAACCCAAGGCAGAGTTGACACCCACCGGTCTACACCTGTCTCACCCTCACAGGTTGGGGAACATCATCAAAAAGACGTGAGCACACACTGGCCCGTGAGCTGGACCTGGGCACTCAGAGGCCCCTCACCTGTCCTTAGAACGTAGGTTCTGCTTGTCTTTCCTGCTCCCAGAGGCTGCTCCGAGGACACAGCCTTAAGACTGTAATGTGGTGCTGGAAACACCTATACCACAGACATAGCTGAGCCCAGTTAGGGCCTCTTCATAAACTTTAAAGATTTGACGGGAAGGTGCAGGGATCCATTTGTCTTGCGGCTACCCAAAACAAGCCTTGTAAGCTCCCTTTGCTTGTTAACAGTCTCCTCCCAACGTGGAGCGGCCCGCCTCTTGCTTCAGTCTCTCCTTGCCCTCTGCATTTGGGGGCCGGGGGCTGGCTTCAGATCACACCTGGGCAGTCCCCGGGGACGGCTCTCTGCTACGGACTCCCGGCTGCTGACGCGAAGGGTCTCTGAAGTGATCAGCCCCGTACAAGGCAGAGCCAGAGACACCTATTTCCAGAGACTCCCAGTGACTCTGACCAGAACTGGACTCTCTACCCCTTGATGAAATTTAGGTTTTAGGTCTATTTGGATCTCAAAGCACTGAGGGTGTAAGTAGAAAGAGCAAGGAAGCTGTGGAAACCCTGAGTTTTAATCCTGGTTCGTAGCTCCACTAACCAACTGTGGGATCCTGGCCACGTTACCAGACTTCTCGGAGTCTCTGTGTCCACACTCATGCCGGCTGTGGGGGTGAGGATGCTAACAACTAAGGCTGACTATCTAGGGAGCAGGGTATGCCCAGCACCCAATGGCACTCTTTATGGACAGTAGCTTGGCTTCAAAAAACCCTACGAGATAGGTATTATTAGTGTCTCTATTTTGCATACGAGTAAACTGAGGCCCTGAGTGTGAACCTACTGCAGATCACACATATCAGAAGAGGCGCGTACAAAGATGTAAAAGGTAATTTTTCACCCAGAGGGAGCGTCCCTCATGGAAGGTGCAGGAGAATGCTTTTTCAATTGAAAAGTGATACCTCTAGAGGTCTTTTCTCTCTATGAGGAAACCTGTGAACCTGAAGGGAGAATATGATGACAAACATTCTGGGTGGGAATGAAACAAGGCAGAAATCAGAGCGATGCTGCAGTGGGAGCACCTCACAGGCTACAGGACAATGCAGACACTGGAGCGGGAGATTCCGCGCTCACGGACGCACCTGCTGGGCACGCCACATGGCCCGAGGGGAGGCCCACTCTACTAAACGCACAGTAGGGGAGAAAGCAAATGGGGCATGCTGAAAACCTCAACTCTCAGAACAAGGAAGGGGCGAAGCTGCTGGCCTGGAGAGAACCCAGGGATGGTGGGGACGAGCAGATAAGGGACCTTAGGATAAAGGGCTCGGGTCAGCTGAGAGTTCACAACAGGAGAGGGAGGAAATACGCAGCCTGGGTTTTTTAAAAGAACGGGTTTCTAACGATCGATACACAAGAGGGATAAGTCCCCAGGGCCTGAGATAGTGAAGGCAATACTGATTCAGGAGAAGGGGTCGGCTGGGATGGGCTCCATCAGGAAGACAGGTGGGGAAACAAAGAAAGCCCCTGGGTCACACGGAGACCTTGGAGGAGTTCAGGTTCAGAGAGGTGCGATGTCACCAGGACGGAGCAGGAGCAGCCAGACCTGTAAGAGCAGGTGGAGGAAGGAGAGCCTGTGGGGAAGAAAGGGCCTTTCTGTCTGGGCTGGAACAAACAGGACAGGGAAGAGGGGCTGCTATCCAGGGCAGATCGTCTGTCACTCACCACACCTACTGCAGCTGGTGAATGAATGCAGCTCAGAGCTGGGAAGGGCAGAGCCAACCTTACAGGGGAAAGAGAAGCCCAACCCAGGGGAGGACACTGCGCCCCGCTGCCCCGAAAGACCGCGTGACACGGGAGAGGGGCACCTCCATGAGTACTCGAAACTTCCAGGCACCCAAAGTCACAGAACAATAGAGGCAGGCATAGCATAGGTTTCAAATGGGGAGCCTGGCAGGCTGTCGAAGTGAGATAGCGACAAAGGTGACGTTAGTCAACTACAAGATAGCAGACATGGCCCAGAGCAGGGCCTGCAGAGTATGGGAGCTGCTGGTACAATTGTGGGATTCAGTAACATGGCACTGCATGCATAGTGGTAAAGTGAACTTTTTTTTTTTTTTTTAATTTATTTTGAGAGAGAGAAAGAGTGCTCGAACGGGGGCAGGAGCGGCAATGGGAGAGGTAGAGAGAATCTTAAACAGGGTCCATGCTCACTGCAGAGCCTGATGTGGGGCTCGATCTCACGAACCTGAGATCATGACCTGAGCTGAAACTAAGAGTTGGATACTTAACCGACTGGGCCACCCAGGTTCCCCAAGCAAATTTTTTCACAGGGACCAAGGACGATCTGAATTGTGTTGAGGATGGCTTTAACATCACTTCCCTAATATAGTAACTCCCTTTTTATGGGAGACAGAGAAAGAGAGCGTGTGTGCACACATTCATATGTGCCAGACTTTGGGTTCAGGGCCTGTGGGGCAAGGAAAGAATATCTTACTTAGAATTTAATATCACTGTTCTATGGCATATATATATTATTTTTTTTTTTCAAGTAGAATCCACCCCCAGCATGGAGCCCAACATAGGGCTTGAACTCACAACCCTGAGATCAAGACCTGAGCTGAGATCAAGAGTCAGATGTTTAACCAACTGAGCCACTCAGGCACCCGCATGGTCTTTGTACTGTTATGCATACCTTCTCTTTATGGCATGTGAGAGTTTACTTCCATTTAAGGTATATCTTTCAAAATAGATTTATTAAAGCAAAAAAAAAGAAGTCAATTTAAAGAAAAAATAATACTACGGTAAAATAAATACAGTCTAGTCCCAGCAATAATTGTTAAGGTGGTCCCCAAACTACTTCCACGGCTAGCTGACATTTATGTAATATTTATTATGTGTCAAGCACTCTTCCAAGAAACCTACCTGCATTAACCCCCAACGATATCTGTTATCCCACAAGATAGGTGCTATTATTATTCCATTTTACCCAGAGGTTTTGTAGCTTTCCTGAGTCACACAGGTAGGAAATGCCAGAGCCGGGATCTGAATCTGAGTCTGCCTTCTTACCCACCACAGCGCGGAACAAAAGGGCTGTGAGTGCCCCAGAAAAAGGGAGAGGGCAGGACTGTGAGTCAGTCAGGGTTCCCTAAGTTCAAAAAAAGGTCCAGGTCACTTCATTTTCAATGCAAAACACGATTAGAAAATCACAAAATATAAAACAAAATATAAACAAAATTTAAAAATACACAAAACCAAGACTTCTGGACAAGGAGATCAGGTGGTGCCTTGTGATTTCAGGAAAGCCTTGGACAGTGTCTCAGGGTAACGGGGTAAGATAAGGTGGAGAAATGCAGGAGCTGGGAGCAGAGCTGGGAGAATTACAACTGCTCCCCAAAGGGTACCCTTGATGCCTCTGACTCATGGCATTCTAGAAGGAGGTTTCTACTGCCTCTTGAGGACCTTCATGTTTGTTAACTGTCACTTACGTGAAGAGAAGAGATTCTGATCAAAACTGTGAGTGACAAGAAGCTAAGAGTAACGCCGACACAAAGAACGATGGAAGGAAAGCCCAAAAAGCCCCAGAGAGCACGTGACGGGCCAGATCCAGTGCCAAATTCAACCAGTGATGATGGCACACAAAACAACGCTAACATTTGCTGGATACTTGCCACATGTGGTTCTCAAAGCCTTTTACAGATACTGTCTCCGTCTTTTACAAACCGTCCAAGACGGGCACTATTATCACCTCCACTTCATATACGGGGAAGCTGAGGGCCAGAGAGAGGAAGTAACTTGCTCACGGGAAATTCTGTTGTGAACCCGGATTGTCCGGCTCCAGAGCCGTGGCTGCATTCTGGATGTAGCTTTCGAGAGTCAAGGGCAGAGTACAAAACCAAGCAACTGGCCGGAAAGCAACACCAAGACGGAGTCCACACTCTTTCTGCTGGTCAAAGGATTAATAGAAGCCAAGCTTCTAACCTTTTATAAAGTCTGAGGTTATTTAGTGCCTAGAAGAGCGGGGTAACTTATCTGTGTCTTCCAGGTGGGAGAAGCAGGTGGGGGGAGGTTCAAAGCCATGTGGATTTCAGCTAGTTGTAAGGAGGAATTTTTTAAAAAAATATTGGAGCTGAACACGCACAGGATGGACCCTGGAGATGTTTTTGCAGAAGTGGAGAGCCCTCTGCCTCGGACAACACACAGAAGTCCTCTGCAATTGACTGGGCTCTGCAGAATTAGTTAGGAATTCTTACTCCGGTGTTTCAGGTGAGAGGGTAGACTGTTCTCAAACACACTATTCATTCTAATCTGCATATTCTGATTTTCAGCATGGATCAATTTGGTATTCTGAGTGATGTACCAAGGAGAGAGGCTGGGAAGAAGCAGCACACGAATCATTCAAAGCAGGTGGCTCAAAGTTAATTTATATCCAATTTTGGAAAGGGTTTCTGAATAAATGTTTCCCGACGAAGCTATCTTGCAGTACGCACAAGTTAGAGAATGCACAATACAGGTATCCCTTGCACAGCGACTTCTGTCCTCTGGAAACGGCACGCCCCGCTAAGCAGTGCGGTGCCCATCGCTCTTCTCATCAAGCCCTTCTGCCTCTTTCTGCATCAGGTTTTCCCGCATCACAAGTGACGGCTGACAGAGGTTGTCGTTTCTCCAACTTTTTATGGCCACTTTGGCACCCACACCACTCTTCTCAGGACCAGCTCTTGTCCTGGGTGGCTGAGGCTACAATCAACATGGGGGTTCTGTGGGCCAGGTGAGGTGAGGCAAGGGGAATGGCCTTCTGGCTTGTTATAACGGATCCGAGCCAGGAGCAGGAGGGGCTGTTTCATCACTTGTTAGCTCCGGGAAGGCCAGGGAGCGGACAGGAGTGCCGAGCTGCCTGTCACTCGAGGTGCCTATCAGGAGCTCTCTAAAGGAGACTTATGGGTCACGCAGGGGCCGGACCAGGGGGCATTAAAGACCCTTTCCAGGTCTGAGATTCATGCTCCACAGAGCACAGTGTGACATGCCCATGTCTGAACTGGAAATCAAGCCACTTACCCGCCCTCGCTCTGTGAGAGTCGTCAACATGACAATGAGTGATAACTTCTGATCCCAGATGACTTGCCAAAATTGTGCACAGGTGTGTGGCAGGGGACCCTGAGCAGCAATGTACTTGTTCACAAGGTTAGCAGCAGGAATTTCCATCTGGCGAGAGATTGTTCAGGCATTAGTACTTGTCACTGCGACAAGGTGGACACGGAACGGATCTTAAGCTCTTCTAGCAGGTGCCTGACATCACACCAGTATATCCCATCAGTGTATAGCCCACAAGGAAAATCAAAGCAAAAGCGATTTTTAAAAATCTTTGAAAGACACTTGACAACGACGCTAGCATTAACTACCTGAGGTAAAGCTGCACGACACGCAGTAGGTAATAATCAGCAGTGTACCTACAAGATGGCAGAAGAGTTTCAATGACCTTTACCGCTTAGCCTATATATAATCAATACTGGCCACCTGTATTTTCAGTAATACATACCAGTCCTCATGCCCAATCTCTCCCCACACAGAGCTTTCTATCAAAATCCACTGACTTTTCTGACACAGACCATACAGGCTTATGCCACCACAAATGCCACTCTTCGCTTTCTGCAGGGCTGCCGATGCTCGTGTCATTGAGTCGGCCGATCCTCTCCCCCACCCAGCCTTACCGATGTATAATCAACAAATAAGACTTGCATGTATTTAAGGTGTACAACATGATGGTGTGATATACGCACATGTTGTGAAATGACCGCCACAATCAAGTTCGTGAACACATCCGTCACCTCACCCAGTTACCACTCGAGTTGATTAACGTTAAACGTCAAGATGTTTTCAACTGTCCTCAGTGTCCCTCCCCCATCCTGCTCTGCCCTCACCTCCTCCCTCTGAACTGAGTCGTTTCTATGACAAACACTCAGAACCTGTGGAGCTTTGAGGTGACACTGGGACTCACTCATTCTTAGGTGGGGAAGGCAAACAGAGGCGCCTAATTCATGGTTTGGTTGATGCTTGGGTTAATAGCTTCTGCAACCCTGGTCTTAGTTCCCTCATAGCCTCACAGTCAAGGAGACTGGATTGAGTCACCTTGCTGACCCCACCAATTCTGATGCCCTGCTCTTAAGACACCAGGAATGGTGAAGTGAGGGTCAACGAATTCCACAGATGTTTTAGAATAAATGGAATCACTGATAGGACCCATTTTTATTAAGTAGTTCTTGATATTTCATTATAGCTTGAGAACCTGAGGAATCATCTGCTCATTTAGACCAGGGGTTGGCAAACTGTGGCCTGAGGGCCAAATCTGACAGTCACTTTGCAAGCTAAGAGTGTTTTGTGGGGTTTTTTTGAGATTTTTTTTTTTAAAAAGATTTTATTTATTTGAGAGAGTGAGAGAGAGAGCACAAGCAGGAGAACCTGCAGAGGGAGAGGGAGACGCAGGCTCCCACGCAGGGGTCAATCCCAGGACCCCGGGATTATGACCTGAGCCAAAGGCAGATGCTCAACTGACTGAGCCACCAAGGCCCCAAGAGTTTGTTTTTTTTTAAAGATTCTATTTATTTGTTTATTTAGAGAGCGTGAGCAGGGGGAGGGAGCAGAGGGAGAGAGAATCTCAAGCAGACCCCACTTAGAGTGTGGAGCCCAACTTGGGGCTCAATCTCACGACCCTGGAGATCATGACCTGAACTGTAATCAAGAGTCAGATACTTAACTGAGCCACCCGGGTGCCCTGCAAGCTAAGAGTGTTTTAAAAATATTTTTACATGGTTGTATTTTAAATGGTTGTGTAAGTACCTAAGTGATACCCTCCATTTTGCCTCAGCTTGCAAAGACCAAAATGTTTATCACCTGGCCCTCTACGGAAAAAGCGTGCTGACCCCTGGTTTAAATGAAGAAAATGAGGTTCAGAGAGGCCAAGTACATTGCCGAAGATGCATTTTCAGAGTGGAATGAATGCCTTTCCCACATGTGAAATCTTTCACCTTTTCTTTTTGGGTTATGTGCACAAGTGGTTTTCTTCCCCTTATTTTTAGGTGGGATGTACAGTAATAACATGGCGGAGGGAGAAACACAGAAAGTTACAAGCGTACCACTGGCAAGAAAAAAAAAAACCAACACCAAAAAAACCCACAAAAATGTCAGCAGTTGAGGACAGAAGGCATGTGGACGATGGGAGTCAGAGACACGGAATCTGAGTTTTGGTCTCACCTTCTGTTAGCTTTGTGACTTTTCAAATTATTTAATCTCTCTGAACCTTAGTTTTGTCCTCTGTAAAATGAGACTACTGTGCCTTCCCTCAGGGGCTGCTGAGGTGCTGAAATGAGGGGGCGAGCAGGGAAGCACTTCGTCCACTGCAAAGCACCACCCATGCCACGATCATGCTTGGGGCAGTGATCAATGTGCTCTTAGTATCCAGATTCTTGACTTACGTTCACATAACTCGCATTAATATAATCTTCATTTCCCTGCAATAAGACCCGGGTGGTGTCATCTGCGGGGGAGAAAAAAAAATTTACCGATTATCCCGAGCGTTATTTTTATCATGCCAAGGAAACCACAGTTCAGTCCCCAGCCCCATCTGCAGCTCTCGCCTCATTAGCATAAACACTATTCCCCAACTGTTCCCAGTCTGACATGGCGGCAATAAAGACGGTGGTGTTTACAGACACACTGAAAATTGTTCCAGAATACCAGACAATCTGTTTTAAAAAGGGAAACATTATCTCAGCGTGTTGGGGGAGGGCAGGAGGGGGAGGGAGGCATTCACACCGGATACTCACAAGGCAGCACATCTTTATATCGGTTTTTGTCCAAATTTTGAGGCAGCTTTGCAAACGTGATGGCCAGACCGGGCTTCTTTCTGTAGAGTTGCTACATAACAAATACAGAAAAGAGAAGAAAAAAACCCACACATTGCAAAAAACAGCTATGGAGGGAGTATGGAAACATACTTTAACAACAGCGTTAGTTTGTTATTAGATCTTAACATTTAAAAGTGATTAGGTGCTATATTTTATTTATTTTTTGAGAGAGAGAGGGAGGGAGAGAGGGAAAGATAATCTCAAGCAGACTCCTCACCCAGGGCAGAGATTGAGGTGGGGCTTGATCTCACAACCCTGCGATCATGACCTGAGCCTAAATCAAGAGTCAGATGCTCAACTGAGCCACCCAGGTGCCCCCAGGTGCTATATTTTAAAAGAACACTCTTCCTAAGAAGCAACTTTACACTCTCATGAGAAACTGACTATATTCACTTCTTTTTTTTTTTTTTTTTTTTTAAACATGAGGATCTTTGGGGAAAAGGAAGTCATAGGAAGGGGTCTGACTCACCAGATAATGGATCATGGTAAGCAAAACCTCGTCTTTATGACAGTCATTTGACAAATGGTAGAAGCAAGTAGAGAAAGGAAAGGATCGTAACTCAAAGTTACATGGAAACCATTTACATTAGCCTAGAAACATTTCCATCCAGCTCGATGGAGAGAACTGGCTTCTTAACTAAAGAACAAGACCATTTCATTCATCATTAAGAAGTCTGTTTCCAGGGGCGCCTGGGTGGCACAGCGGTTAAGCGTCTGCCTTCGGCTCAGGGCGTGATCCTGGTGTTGCGGGATCGAGCCCCACATCAGGCTCTTCCGCTATGAGCCTGCTTCTTCCTCTCCCACTCCCCCTGCTTGTGTTCCCTCTCTCGCTGGCTGTCTCTCTCTGTCGAATAAATAAATAAAATCTTTAAAAAAAAAAAAAAAAAAAAAAAAAGAAGTCTGTTTCCACAGTAAAAACAGTAAACTTTATTTAAAGAGGTATGTCCCTGTGTGTATAATTATTAGCAAAAAAATGCAATTAAAACCATCTTTGCACATCTACGAGCCCCTACTGGACACATTGTGTGGTTTCCCCAAAACTGACCACCCAGACACCCCTCACCAGTGGTTTTTTTTTTAAATTAACTTTATGAAAGTTTAAAAACAACACTACTGTTTCCTTTTCAACAATTCCTTGGCGATTCGGGGCCTTTTCTGGTTCCACACAAATTTAAGGGCTGTTTGCTCCAGCTCTTGAAAAATGTCATTGGTATTTTGATGGGGATGGCGTCGAAAGTGTAGATTGCTCTGGGTAGCATGGACATTTTAACTATGTTTATTCTTCCGATCCATGAGCATGGAATATTTTTCCATCTTTTTGTGTCTTCTTCAATGTCTTTCAAGAGTGATCTGTAGTTTCTAGAATACAGATCCTTTACATCTCTGATTAAGTTAATTCCGAGATAACGTATGATTTTTGGTGTTATTGTAAATGGAATGGATTCCCTAATTTCTCTTTCTTCAGTCTCATTGTTCGTGTATAGAAATACAACTGATTTCTGAGCATTGATTTTGTATCCTGCCACACTACTGAATTACTCTATAAGTTCTAGTAATTTGGGGGTGGAGTCTTTTGGGTTTTCCATAGGGAGTATCCAAAAAAAGCTGGGGGCATCACGTTGCCTGATTTCAAGCTATACTACAAAGCTGTGATCACAAAGACAGCATGGTACTGGCAAAAACAGACACATAAACCAATGGAACAGAACAGAGAACCCAGAAATGAACCCTCGGCTCTATGGGCAACTTATCTTTGATGAAGCAGGAAAAAACATCCAGTGGAAAAAAGAGTCTCTTCAATAAATGGTGCTGGGAAAATTGGACAGCTATATGCAAAAGAATGAAACTTGACCACTCTCTCACACCATACACAAAGATAAACTCCAAATGGATGAAAGACCTCAATGTGAGACAGGAATCCATCAAAGTCCTAGAGGAGAAAACATAGGCTGCAACCTCTTGGACATCGGCCACAGCAACTTTTTTCATGACACATCTCCAGAGGCAAGAGAAACAAAAGAAAAAATGAACTTGTGGGACTTCATCAAGATAAAAAGCTTCTGCACAGCCAAGGAAATAGTCAAAAAAACTAAGAGGCAGCCCATGGAATGGGAGAAGACATTTGCAAATGACACTACAGATAAAAGACTGGTATCCAAGATCTACAAAGAACTTCTCAAACTCAATACACGAGAAACAAATAATCAAATCAAAAAATGGGCAGAAGATATGAACAGACACTTTTCCAAAGAAGACATACAAATGGCTAACAGACACATGAAAAATGTTCAAAATCATTAGCCATCAGGGAAATTCAAATCAAAATCACACTAAGATACCACCTTCCGCCAGTTAGAATGGCAAACATAGACAAGACAAGAAACAACAAATGTTGGAGAGGATGTGTAGAAAAGGGTTCCCTTGTACCCTGTTGGTGGGAATGCAAGTTGGTACAGCCACTTTGGAAAACAGTGTGGAGGTCCCTTAAAAAGTTAAAAACAGAGCTATCCTATGATCCAGCAATTGCACTACTGGGTATTTACCCCAAAGATACAGACATAGTGAAGACAAGGGCCATATGCACCGCAACGTTCATAGCAGCATTGTCCACAATAGCTAAATTGTGGAAGGAGCCGAGATGCCCTTCAATAGATGACTGGACTAAGAAGATGTGGTCCATATATACAATGGAATATTATTCAGCCATCAGAAAGAACAATTACCCAACATTTGTAGCAACATGGACAGGACTGGAGGAGATTATGCTAAGTGAAATAAGTCAAGCAGAGAAAGACAATTATATGGTTTCACTCATTTATGGAACATAAGAACTAGGAAGATCGGTAGGAGAAGGAAGGGAAGAATGAAGGGGGAGTAGACAGAAGGGAGAATGAACCACGAGAGACTATGGACTCTGGGAAACAAACTGAGGGCTTCAGAGGGGAGGGGGGTGGGGCATTGGGATAGGCAGGTGATGGGTATTAAGGAGGGCACGTATTGCATGGAGCACTGGGTATTATATGCAAATAATGAATCATGGAATGCTACATCAAAAACTAATGATGTATGATATGGTGACTAACATAATAAAAAATACTTATTAAAAAAATAAAGTAAAACAAACAAACAAAAAAACAACACAACTTTTCTTCAATATTGAAAGTGTTCTTTTCTTCCCCTAGAAAGTCTGGGAAATTCAGACTAGTAGAGAGAGAAAAAAAAATACCAGTAATTTCACAACCCCCAAGATGACCCTTTTCATAGGTTTTCTCTAGTTTTCTATGCATCCATGTATACAAATAAACATAAGTACATACGTATACACATAAGACAGAGATACACTTTTAAAAATTAAAAATGAGACTCAACTACATATTAGCACTTCCTATACGATGTTCTATGGAACCCAAGTGTTTTGAAAGATGCTAACAGGAATTCCTTAGAAAGTTTCAAGGTCAAAGAAATTTGGAAAATACAAGTCATCTTATGTTCTATGAATCTCCAAGAAGCAGCCCTGCAGTACTTCAGCTTAATTTAATTCTGATTAGCTAAGCATTTCTCAAGCTCATTTGCAGGCCATGGACGATCTCACATCTCAGAAGAAGTATTCTGGGAAATACTACGATAATTTTGAAGCCTGTTTTCCCCTGCTTATTATAGTGCCTAGTTCCCCATGACATTAAATCTAAATATTCTTTACATTAAAAAAGTGATTTTTACTGGATTAATTTATAAGTTCCACATAATTTAACTTTTACTCTACTTTTTGATTAGGCTGTTTTCAATGTTTTTACTCTTATAAATTTCCAGGAGAATTACTGCATCAAAACATATTTTTAGGGACTCTGATACATATAACTAAGTTGCCCTACCAAGGTGTATGAGAATGGTTGGTCCATCAAATTGTGGCCAACATCGTCAGTGTGTTTGCACTTTGAAAAAGAAGGTTGCACAGTATTTTCTGCCAGTATTTTTGCAAATCGTATTTCTTGTTCTGCAAACTGACCTCTGTGAGTCTGCTTCTCTTATTAGTTCTTTTTTCATTAAATAAGCAAGCTGCACAGAAGTCACCAGGAGAGAATTTAGCACTGAGATTTTTGGCAACAATAATTGTGTCATGTCTTATACATTTACCAGATGTTTAGAATTTGCAATCTCTCCCCCAGCTCAGCTACTGAACTTCACAATTTCAGTTTATAACAATCAAGTAGCCACTAAACAACTTCTTAAATGTCTGCCAGCTTTCATAGATGGAGACCATTCCAGAAATAAATTCATGACTTATTGGAAGGTTTGGTTTGATACTGTAAGAAGACTATCTGAGTCAAAGTTCCCCAAATGACCTTTTGGTTCCAACTAACTAACTGCATGGAGGTAAAATCCAATTAAGTGAATATAATCAGTAAAGCTAAGCCGGAGGTTCAAAGATTTCCCTCCCCCCCCAATAAAATTGTAAATGTAATCAACTTGAGATGGTCTAGCAGAAAAACACAGATCCAGCAAAAGGCTTTAATTACAGTAAGTATATAAATATATCTTGGCAGTAATGATCTGTTGATAAGATTGTTAAGGTACTAAAATAAAAATAAAATAGCAGTGTTTAAACATTTTTAAATGTGCACACCCTGGGCTGTATCTGACAGGAATGCATAAAGATTCATATCAAAGACATTTCCCCACAGCAAAATATTTCTTCATTAGCAGAATACTGGAAACAGCCTGAAAATTTCCCAACAAGGAGAAGTGTTGCCTTAAATTATGGTACAGTCATACCACAAAATTATGTGCAATGAAGAGAATAAGATTAAAGTACAGATTTGGAAGGATATTCATTCATCTATTTTTAAGCAAAGAATGCAAGTTACAGAATAAAGTGGTGATCCTTTTTATATTTAACAGCACACACACACAATGGGTGTATAATGTATATGTGTGTGCACTTTTGTGTATAAAATATATCTGCATGAGCACCAGAACAACTGTGGAAGGACAGGCACCAAGCTGCTATTTGTAAATTGTAAGAAAGAGAAAGAAGCTAAAAGATGAGAGGAGACAATGCTACTTTGGCTATTTCCGAATTACCTGAATTATTACAATGCAAATAATTTTTTTTTTAAACTTTCATTTAAATTCTAGTTGTTAACATACAGTACAATATTGGTAGAGTTTAGTGATTCATCACTAAACATATAACACCCAGTGCTCATCACAAGTGCCCTCCTTAATGCACCCATTTACCCCATCCCCTGCCCACATCCCCTCCAGCCAAATGATTTAAGATTTATTTATTTGAGAGACAGCGAAAGAGCACGTAAGAGCGAGCGATCAGGGAGAATCCCAACCAGACTCCCTGCTGAGCATGGAGCCTGACACTGGCTCAATCCTACCACCCTGAGATCATGACCTGAGCCAAGACCAAGAGTCGGACGCCCAACCGACTGAGCCACCCAGGAGCCCCAGTCAAATTATTTCTTAAATTCAAATGACTGAATGAGAAAAGGAAAGCTAGAATAAATCTATATATAAAATTTCAAACTTCTACAAAAAGCTGGGTGAACAGGAAGATGATTTGGGGGGCCTTCAGAAAGTAGGACAACAAGCTCATACTCATGTCCGCCTTGCCAAGGTGAACACTGAGCCCTATTTCTGCTGAACTGCTTCAAGTCATCCACTTCGCTTCTGAAGGTGTTAAGAGCTGGTTTTCAACTTCCTTTAATTTACTGACTTTTTCTCCAGACCCTGTGAGCTGCTCAGCAGGCTATGAAAATACGAAGGGTGGTCTAGGGTGGAGAGTGAGGTGCTGGATACCCAGGTATGTGTTTCCGGAAGGGTCAGGAATGGAGGGAAAGGAACTAAGACCAAAATCCAGAATTCAGACAAGGCTCTTGCAAGAACTACTCATCGTAAAAGGACACTTGGCTTGGGTTATTCCAAGGCGAAAGGTGTGTGAGGCGAGCAAGAGCTCCAGAGATCCCTTCAATTCTGCCCTAAAACGGGAGCAACCAGGAGCCTGGTGAGGGAGTCCCAGGGGCAGAGGGTTAGAAGTTTTAATGTTTTTAAAAACATTTTTATTAAAAACTATTGATTTTTAAATCTTAAAGTGGTTCGTTCTCATCTTATTGGAGTGTAGTTCTAAGAAGCTATGAACTAAGGGTAAATTATAAAAAGACCAGCAGAGAATGGGTTGTTACGGAACAACCATATTTAAACGAGCACCAATATCACTAGCTCTGGCTTCCAAAGACAGCTGAACAGCAGAAGCTAGACCTTTCCAATGCAGGCTGACTGGGATGGGTAAGGCGATGTGGTTTTCCAGTCTAAGCTTCATCTTTGAAAAAGTCTTCTAATTTTGGAGAGAGGGCATCAGGAGAGGACTCTGATCCCCTCAGACTACGGGTCCAAGAAAAGGTGTGCAATCTGGTCACCATCCTCAGACGAAGGCTTCCGACACCCAACGGGCTCTGACCAGTGGATGCTGGCAAGGCCTTGAACAGGGGAATCGATCATCCCGTCAACTCTATGACCAGAGAAATGGACAATTCTTGAAGGCTGAGAACCCAAGGTGCGGGGCAGCAGTAGGGAGAAGAAGGGAAAAGACGAAGGAAAAAAAAGAAAAGGAGTGGGAGATGAAGCGGCAATGGGCAAGGAGAGATCAAACAGAAGAAAGACTCCCTTTCACGCCCTCAGCAATGACTAGGATCGACTGCAGGGCAATGATTTTTCAAACAGCTGCTTACGACCTACTTCCTGTATCAAGCACCCAACGGCGGGCTCCACGAAGGCAGGCATCTTGCTTCATCACCCTAAACCCTGGGCCAGCACTGCACCTGGCACACGGTATGTGCCCAATCCAAATGTGCAGAGTGAAGGAAGAGCGGGCCCTGCAGCTTTGAACAAAGGGTGCAGACCACTGAGAAAAGCACGACTAGAGGCGCCATGGGGCCGTTCAGGGGTAACTCCTTTCTCATGAAGACCCTGAAAGGCTGTTTCCCTAGTAGTACTCTGTAGATGTAATTCACTACTCAGGGGTCTTTGTCTACACTGGGGACTCCCCGTTTCCTTTGTACCTGACCCAGCCAGAGGGCAAGGGACACTGTCTGGAGGGGACCCGGAGCCTCCCCCTACATTCCCATAAAGGTCTGCTGAAATAAACTAACACTATTGCTAGGAATTTGGGGACCTTCAAAAGTGCTATTTGAAACGCACAATCCCCGATGTAGATCCCACTGCAGAATTAAGTATTCTTTCCAGTCCCTTTCACAGGTAAATACATGATAATGAGTTGGGGGGACACCTCCCTTAAAATGGGCTTCCGGAATTTGAAATGTAAAGCCCTCACACTTGCTCCAGGTATTCCACACATTACAGACTGTTTTCCTTAAAGAAAAAAAAATCTGGAAAAATTCTTAAATGCTTTTTTTTAAGGTATGAATTCTAATCTTGAAGGTATAATTGCCTTCACTAATTTCTACGTGTGTCAATTTAAACCTCTCATTAAGTCTTCAGCTATCTTAGTCCTTCCACATCAACTTTTATAGTAATCGTAGGAGCCAGTGAGTCACTTGTTTTGACACTAATGGATGTTTCCTATAAGAGTGATATAGGAGGGACTTCAGGGAAGATGGATCAGAAGAGAGAAAAAGATGGGCTTCTAGTTTTGTAAAGGAGGAACATGCTGGAGTGGAGTGGGTGGCAGTTTCTGAGCTGGACGTGGTCTCTGGTGGAGTCCTGTAGCCTCTGCTCCTGTCAGTGCGGAGAGGGAGGAGAGAGGTTCACTTCCTATCAATCTCACTCCAAAAGCCTGTCTTCACTGGACAAGGAGGCAGGGAAGTTGCAAGCCACCTGGTCACTGGATGGAGATGGGCACAAAGGTGCTTTGCTGGGAAAACTGGTTCTCAAAGGAACCCTTCCCTTGCTTAAATAGAATGGTCAACAAAGGGAAAGCATGAAATGAGCCACAGGTTTCCTTCAGGAAGCATGAACTTGGGGCCAACTTAACGATTTCCTTAACAAAACAGCATCCCGGAGATGGTAAGACTTGGAACCATGCAAACCCTAAATCTTCCCCTTGACATGAGACAGAGCGACGCCCAAGCTTGGCTGAACCAGGTAGAGGAGTCAGGCAGTTTGATGCCACTCTGCTCACATGGGGTAGCTCATGCAGGGTGGCTCCGGGAGGGAAGGGCTCAGGTTGGAGGCTGGGTGAGGAACTGGGGGGCACCCGGCGACGGTGAGTTCTGACACTGACTAGATTTTGACACAGACGCTAATCCCACCTCTATCCTACCAGCTATTTAACACAAACAAGTCCCCAACCCCCGAGCCTCATTTTCTCCATCTATAAAGGCGCCATCCTAAAGTTGCGAGAATCAACAGAGACAACATATGTGAAACATACTTGGCAGATTCCAAAGTGCTACACAAATGCTAATAATTATTAAGTGTGATTTTATTACAGCTGGGACCAAATGCTTTCTGGAACACATTAGTAATTGTTTATCAAAAGCCATGGGAGGGACGGGGAATTCCCCTAATGAAAAAATACTTTAAAACAAGCTTCGCTGAAAACCAGCTTGGCCACCGCGGGGGTGGGGGAGGATTCCATCCACCGCCCAGCTACCCCAGGGCAGGCTCTTGGTGTCGTGACGTGGGTGGCAAGGGCACCTGCTAGGGACCAGCCCCTTCCTTCTGCTCCTGTCCAGAGCACAGTCCCCGTCAGATATGCTGCCATCTGCCCATGGCACCGGGGAGCAGGTGGAAAACCAGAACAGCCAAGATTCTGGAGTCAGACGGCCCAGGGTTCCAAACCCAGCAGACGTGACCACTTCTTGTACGGAGACTGAGCCTATTTTTTTCCCCCATAAATAATTACAGTCGTTACTCTTTATGGCATTCCTACCACATGCTAAGCAACGCACTATTTATCTCATCTAACCCTTACAACCAACCCATGAGATACCTAATTTACAGATGGGGAAGTAGGGGGTACAGACAGGTGAAAGGGACATGCTGCCTGAGGTCACACAGGATTTAAAGTCTGGCCCTGTGTAGATTGCTTCTCAGATCTTTTCTAGCTCTCACGCTGTACTATTCTAATCACAACTCCCACACGTAAATAGCACTTTGTTGTTTCCAAAAGTTGTATACTTGTTAAGAGAACAGGCTTCTGAGTTAGCCTGTCTGGTTCCAATCGGGCCGAACCATTTCCCGTGCAACACGCTCTCTGAGACTCTGACTCTCCATCTATACTGCGGGGACGACAGTTCTGTGAGGCGATGCCCATAAAGCACCTGGCACATACCAAGTGCCCAATACAAGGTTTCCCTCTGTCGTAGTCTCCTGTTTGATCCTGCGTGGCTCCCCTCTAGCAGCCAGGGGAGACGTCCTCCCCCTTCTGTAATAGGGGGTCGTTACATTACGTTCCACACTCTAGGGCTCCTTGCGGGGCCGTGCGGGGAGACTGGGGAGGCAGGGCTCCATGCACCCCACCAGCTCCAGCACAGAGCGGGTCTGGCGTTCTGTCTTCCGCAAACGAGAGTGGTCAAAGAGAGGGTCTTCCTACTCCATCTCTAGGAAACGTACAGACTAAATGAAACGTGCGCACACTAAAATTTAACCCTAACATTTCTATGTTCTCCGCTCCTTATGCTGCAGTCCAACTCTAAGCTCTAAAGACGAGACTCTGCGTGGACAGTGGTGGTACAATCTCCACGCGGCGGTTCCCCGGGTCAGCCTGTGCTTCGGAACCTCCTGCCCTCCCTGTGAGGACGACCAACAGCCAGGCCCTGTCCCCGTGCGGCTCACCCAGCAGCTGCGGGCCGGGCCCCGTTTCACAGGCTCCTCAGGTGATGCCCATACAGGCGGTCCGTGGGTCAGCCTTTGAGAGATGCTACTCAAAGCCACAGGGCATAGTGGGTACTCCTCTCGCAAGTATTTTTAAACTTCTCAATGAAGGTCAGTGGACAGTGTTCAAGGAAAATCTCATGTGGGATTCCCACATGTGAAACCAAAGTGGAGTCAGCTGAGTGGAGGGGGTTTTCTGGAGCACAGTGTAAGACCATAGTTAAGCACTTTCCCTCTTTGAGAGCCCACAGTGCCTCCTTGTGGACAATCCGATCAAGGACAAACTGTGTGATGGCAGGACTCCCAACACCTGGAGACTCTCCAGGACTCCTGGGGCATTGCACAACCCAGGTAGGCGTGTTTCCCTGTGCTACATGACACTGTAGGAGCTTAGTCGGCATTCATGCTGTGACCTTCCTGGAATGACCTTCTCTCCACACTTAATCCCATCCATCTTAATACATCTCACCCCAGACGACCTCCTCGAAGCCCCTCACCTCCATTTCCTACGGAACATACATCTACTATGTAAGGAAATCTTGCCCTACCTTGGCCTTTTTTTTTTTTTTTTAAGATTTTATTTCTTTATTTGACGGAGAGAGAGTGAGCGCAAGTAGGCAGCGCAGCAGGCGGAGGGAGAGGGAGTAGCAGCTCTCTGCTGAGCAGGGAGCTCGATGCCGGGCTCGAACCTGAGCCGAAGGCAGATGCTTAACTGACTGAGCCATCCAGGCGCCCCCCTACCTTGGTCTTCAGCTGTTTCTGGGACTCATGATACGTCCTCCAAATATACCAATATCAGACCTTTGGCTGCTTGGAGCCAGAAATTCTCTTTCCCTCGTTATGTTCCTGACCCAGTGTTTGGCACATGGTAAATACCCAATACACACTTGCTGAACGGGTGTCTCCACAGTGCCTCCCTGCCTTTCCTGTCCCCTCTGATGCTAAACATTTATTCATATTCTGTAACTGCCTTTCACCTTCTCCTTGTTTCCATTACTTCGGAGAGTGTTAAAAATGTTGAGCTTTACAGTGTTTAAAATATGTATTTCAATTTTGAACTTTTTTTTGCAATTTCACGGCCAGACAACCTCTACATTTTCTTCATTCAAAACCTTAAGTCAACACAGCCTCCTGCAGGACGCCGGAAGAAAGGGCTATTTCTCTCTGTAGATACTCAGTATATGTCTATCAATTCTACCAAGTAATTGTATTTTTCCTCCCCTCTTACCCTGATTTCATTTCCACAAGATACGCAGTTATTTTTTGTTTTTCGGGGTGGGGTTTATTATCTTCGCCTTTTACTTGCGGGTTTTTACACTTTCTACTGTTGTTCAGACACACACCGCTCTAATAACATATATTATTTACATTCTATTCCTTATGCCATTATAAACTTTTCTCTCCCTTAAGATTCTTTGTTTACAGTGTTTCCTGTTTGATAGTCACACCACTCATGCTTTTCTGAATCAATATGTGACCACGTGCATTTGACAAACTTCTTAGTTTTTCTCCTGTGACTTTTCCCTTTCTACAGCTTTCCAATTAAAAATGGCATTGCGGACTTGTGTTTTTGAATCGAACCTGGACTCTTTCCTAATTTATGAATCCAGGCTGTGTATGCTGTCGTTAATCATGATCTATTTTAACGGTCTATGTTAGGCTTCTTTGCGCTCTTCTGTTATCTTTTATTGTGTGAACGACACTTCTTCTACCTTTAAAAAATTTGGGAGATAAACACACTCCATTCACTCCGTTAGCGATCAACACAATGGACTTAAAAACAGAATTGGCTTTGTTCCTGCTTCGTTCTGCGAGGGCCCTGCGTCTGCCTCTGTCACAGTCTCAATCCCGTGATTAGAGGCCCCTCCTGGGGAAGGAAGACAGGGTCAGACTCTGGATTCTACTCCTGGTCACACGGTTCTGGGGGAACCTGGGCAGGCCAGCCACTCTGCCCTCATCCATGACGCTACCTGCTCCGAACTACAGAGGGTGTCTGGTGGGGCCTCACCCACACTGCCTCTCCAGCACCTTCTACAGCTGAGCATTTCGAGCTTCTGTGTTGGCAGCTAAATACACTCAAGAGTCCCTCCTCCTTGATTTCTGACATGTTTCTCCATGACTACCGAGCATTACTAGACAAGAGGGTGAGGCAGAGTTCAGCACCAGGCTGTGGTCCCCTCCCCGGCTTTCCAGGCCCGCTGCGCTGCCCTATGCTCGGGGCCCGCACTGTGTTCCCACGACGAGCACGGGCTGCCTGGTGACTCTGGTCACACACCAGCAACTGAGCAGCCCACTGAGGCACTGAGGCTGCTGTGGCTTCCCCACAGGCCCAGGACGTGGCCCTCGAGGTCTCTTACCTCGAACTGGATCAGCACTGTCCCGCTTTCAAGGCCCTTCTTTAGCTGTTCCATGGATCCCTCCAAGGTGTCCCCACCCTCTGGACAAATGGGGAAAATGGCCTCTGGGAAAAGCTGGTTCAGTTCATCTTCAGATTTGATGTCAGCGAATGAGTGCACAGCTGCAGTGAACAAGAAAGAGTGTGTGTGGCAGGGGTAGGAAGGTTCTGGTTGATCCGTTTCCTCAAAAAAAAAAAATTATACTTACAGCACCTGAATGCAGATGGTTTAAAACAGCTTATTAAACGATTAAGCTCACGGTAATCACTTTCACCAAAGACACTACTTCTTCAATGATTCCGTGAGTGCTAATTATACAAAATGACATACTAATCTTTTTGGTTAGTTTTAAATGACGGCGTTTTGTACTCAGAGCCTTTTGACAAAGGTGGGAGGAAGGGAAAGCATGTTTTTAAAGAAACCTAACTTTCTCCACCTTTGTCCTCTCTGACCAGGTTATTCTTCTACCCAACTGTCTCCCCTCCCCGCTTCTTTCTCAGGTCCCTTTCATTTGCTCCCTTAAAACAAGGATTTCTCATGGGCACTCTATGACCCCATTGCCCCACAGAGCCCAGTCAACCTCTCCCTTGACGCCATCTTTAGGTGGGAGGCTCCCAAGTCAATGTATCAAGTCCTAACACCTCCTCTGGGTTCAGTCCTACCTCGTCAGTATACATTCTCCCTTCACATCAGACTCCTCTGGGTAAAGACAAACCTGGGATCTCCCCCATCCCCTGCACTAACTTCCTCCCCAGAGTCACATGTCTCTTTCTGGCCACTGCCACTCTCTTCTCCAATCTCCCAAACCGGAAACTTTGGGATCCTCTCTGAATTTTCCCTTTCTACCCAGGAAGGGAAGTCACTCTCTTACTCAAAAGCCTTCAATGGCTCCCTACTGCCTTCAGAACAACAAGAAAGGAGAGGGAAATTAACAACCATGGCATTTTCCCCACATGGTTGAACTGAATGCTGAACTAGCTGCCATTGTCCCCATTTTACAGATGAGGAAAATGGACTATCAGGGTGAAGAAGTTGTCTGAAGTGTCCAAAGTGACCCCAGACTATCAGGGGGCTGAGGGGGACACACACAGGAGTCCAGTCAGTCCACATGTCTCTGATCCAAAAGACCACATTCTTTCCACAGACCCTGGATGCACATATCTTCTGCTGTTTTGTGAGGATATGATTTGTTATGTCTGCTACTCGCTATGCTGTTTACTTATCTTTCTTTCAATCAATTCATTTTTACTTAAATGTTTATTTAAAGAATGAACTTATTATCATTAGTTCTAGACAGCCAGTGGCACTGCCCTTTTAGCTCTAACAGTTTGCAAACATCCATTTTTTCCTCTCAGACCAGTGCCAGCCCCTTGTCACGGGCCGGTGGAGGACTCCCATCGCTGGCCTGGCCCGAGGACTGCAGTCCTGGCCCCTAGGATGGCCCGCACGCCCGGGGTGCACCCTGTGAGGAGGCCTGCTCCCCATTCCTCTGTTTCCCGTCACCTGGCAGCAGGGCAAATTAACCAGGCTGTGACTTGGTTTCCTTATTCCCTCCCTTGGGGACACGTCCTGACCTTCTAAGAGTGTGGTGTAAAGCAACGCGCAGGGCGCAAGGCCCTTTGGCCGGTGCTGCACAGCCATCAGCAGCTATGGCTCCTGAACACCGGCCGTGGCCAGGCGTGGCACTGGCAGTTGGCGGGGGTGGGGCGGGAGGGATCTGGAGAGATCGGGTGAGGCCTCAGAGACGCAGGCCAGGTCTGGGCTCGGACGTGTATGGGGACAGAGGGACAGCAGGCATGCCGGGGTCTGGGGGCTGGGCGGAGACACCTGTGCAGCGGAACCCAGATGCGCAGCTGGGCCTCGAGTCACACACTTCATCTCCCTTCAGTATTTTAAACCTGGGCGGAAGGATTCAAAGACTTGGCTTGTTTTACAACAACAATGGTATTTAAGAGAAGCCGTCCTTCAAACGCCCGCCAGGTATCAGGAAGCATTCTAGGTGCTTTCCAAGTGTAAGCATCAGCTCGTCCTCACAAGAACCCCGTGACGGAGTTGTCGTTGAACCCTCACTCTGCATCAGAGGGAGCCAAAGCACGGGCTGGGCAAGAAACTTGCTCGAGGTCCCTCAACCCAGTAGCAGTGGAGGTAGGATAACCGGGGCACAGCCAGACTCCCGCCCTACTCTGCTCTACTGACTTCAGCAGAACCCAACCCTTTGTGAAGGGGCCGAAAACGCCAATGTCTGCAGGGCCGGGCAGCTGAGAGAGGGACATGATGCCGGGGGGCCGGCCTGGCAGGGATCAGGGCTCGTGTCCCGCATAAAGGGGGTGGGTGGGTGCTGCCTACCTCCAGAGGGCTGGCCATGAGGGGCTGGGCCCCGCGTGGGCAGATCTTCACATTTTTCAAGTGAGGAGTCCCACATCCTGGTTGTGAGGCGAAAGTTCTGGATTTTCCAATGTTGTCTACAAGCTCAACATTTTCAAAACCACGGAACGGGCCAGACAGGGCCCCACCTCGCCACGGCCCCGTGGCTCCTCCCCTGCGGCGGCGGTTACCTTTCCTCCTGATCACCAGGGCCAGCTCCCGCGTGTGGGACTCCCGGCTGGCTTTGATGAACATCACCACTTGGTCATGGGTGTGTTCTGAGATGTCCCGGCCATTGATTAACACGATTTGATCCCCTTCGTTCAGCTTAGGAATGCAGGTGTCTGCCTGGGTAGAGAGGAAAAGCGAGTTTCTTCGGTTACCATAACACAATCCTCAAGGGCAGGACACGGATGCTCTCAGAGCCCAGACACTTGAGACCATGTTCAAATTCTCTTCTCCCTCGGGTGCGACCGCGCCATTACTTTTATATCCGCTGCTGTGCTGACATGGTCGCCGGTTGTGGGATTGTAAACGGTTACGACGTGGGTCATGCAGCATTTCAAAACAAAGCTATGAAACTTACCGAAGCCACTTCTCTAAGATAGCCAACCTTCACGTATTACTGTAACATAGTAACTGTGAGGCTTCTGAGCTTTTGTTTTCTGGATGTGCTGTTAGAAAATGATTTGTCAGCCAAACATGAGTGTTTGTCTACCTTGCAATGGAGAAAGCCTTTGTCAGCATAACACCAAAGGCAGAAACGAGCATGGAGAAAAGCAATGCACTGAACAGTGTAGGAACAGAAGCCTCTTAATTTGAAGAGGCCATAAGCAGTAAGAAAAAGTAAACTACGTGCTTAAGGACCACTTACGAGTAACCTCCAACCTGGTTCCTTCTTAGGAGACGCAGTGACTCTTTGCTGCTCACTGCTCTAGAAAAGCAAATCCTCTTCTGAGGAGGCCTAGACAGAGGTCAGAGGGCATCCCACCTGGTGGTAGGACGGTGGGTCCATTGCACAGAACGAGCAGAGCAACATTCTTTGGGCCTCAGTTTCCTTTTCTTGAGAGTACTTCTAAATTTTAATGTGCACACCAATCACCCAGGAATCTTGTTAAAAATGCAAATTCTGGTTTAGGAGGTCTGGGGCGGACCCTGAGATTCTGCATTTCTAATGAGTTCTCAGGTGATGTTGGTGCTACAATGACCAGCAAAATTCTGGAAAAAACATGGGTTCCATTCTTTCTTTCCATCTATATGCATGCACTGACACACACTCTTTGTTGCTGATCAAGAAATAGCACACAGAAATAGAAACATTAGATTTAACAGAAAACAAACGTAGGAGAGAACAAAATGTGCTCACTTACAGGTGACTCCGGGTTTATCCTTGACACCACAAGAGGCATCTTCTGATCCACTCCTCCCTATAAACATGTTAAATTAAAAAACAGAACACTTGAATAGCTCATAGCAACAAAGACACGCAGATATCGCTGATACGGGGGGGCTCAAACTTCACTTTAACCTAATCTAATCGCAGGGGTTGGCATCCTTTCGGGATTACAAGGGTTCTGACCCCGTGGGGTCTAGTGGGATAACCAGAGGACTGCTCAGAAGCCTCTCACTGCCATCCCCACGTTCCATGAACTAAAGATATGCTTGGAGGGTCAAGCTTCTTTTTAAAAATGCAAACATCCCCAGAGGACTCCAAAAGCACAGTGCTGCTGGAAAGGGAGTTTTCAGCATTGGAGAGAGAAGCTGTAGGAAAAATCACAGGATGCGAGGGCAGGTCCTCAGCGGGGTGCTGGGGTACAGGAAGGGGAGTCCATGGCGGCAGCTGTGGGGATGGGCAGCGGAGACCACCTGCCCTCATTCTGTTCTAGAGAGGGGTTAGTCAACTTTGCAAAGGGCCCGAGGCTAAGTATTTTAGGTATGGGAGAGAGGGCTCTGTTCCAACAGCCCAACTCTGCCACCAAAGTGTCAAGGTAGCTGCAAACCATTTGTAAATGAATGGGTGTGGCCACATTCCAATAAAACTTTATTTGCACAAACATGGGACAGGACTTGTGGGCCAAAGCAGGCAGAGGTGGGTGAAGGCTCTATAAATGGCCCTGTAACTTGCGCTGCTATTCTCTCTCATTGGCTTTAGTGATGCTGATGGGTTCCCTCAAAAACCCTTCTTCTGGAGGTAGATCTACTTGGCCAACTGTGTGTCATCTCTCTGAGTCTTAGTACACATTTATCAAATGGGTTTAAAAATATCAAATTCACGTATTTATAAAATGGGTTTAAAAATATCAAATTCATGGGTGGCGCAGTCGTAAAGCGTCTGCCTTCGGCTCAGGGCGTGATCCCGGAGTCCTGGGATCGAGCCCCACATCAGGCTCTTCCGCTGTGAGCCTGCTTCTTCCTCTCCCACTCCCCCTGCTTGTGTTCCCTCTCTCGCTGGCTGTCTCTGTCAAATAAATAAATAAAATCTTAAAAAAAAAAACCGCATTCACCCATTATAAGCACTCAGTGAGGTAACATAAAGACAGGCACAGAGAGCACCAAGCACAGAGGAGGCCCTTGGTGTGAGGCAGTGCTGTGGCCACATTAAAAAAGCCCGATTCTGAGGGCTGAGCCAGTTTCCTAATGTAGTCTTACACATGCAGCACACTCCTAATGGAAACTTAAAAGCCATCTAAAGACGGCTTCCTTATAAAGACACACAACATACCTTCAGATTAAATCCAAATTTTCCATCTTCATCTGGTGTAATACGGATCAAAACTAAGTAGCCATCACCATTATCATTCTGGAAAACATGGCAAAAAATGATTAATTATGTTACTTCTCTCTCCTGTGGGTGGTGAGGAGGTATTTTCTCTTGGTTCTAATTACTTAAATTGTCCATAAGGCGCCTCGGCGCAGGGAAGCCTGGCTGGTCGCCTGGCCACCCCGGTGCCCCAGGACCCGAGCTCGCCCACCTTGTCACAGTAGTACTGGCTGGAGTCCTCGGTGGAGCCCCCTTTGGTCACCCTGTGGAAATCCTCTAAGAACTGCTGATCGACGCCGTCTGGTGAGCAGGAGCCTGGAGCATTTGAAGATGGAGACACGGAACTGGATGACTTCTGGGTCAGGCAGCTTTGTGCTGGATTGTTCTCGGATATACTCCTTCATTATGGGGAAGGAGGAGATATCTTAATAACTGGATTAACATTTTAGCAGAGCAAGCATTATTGACTGTCGGGGCCTGGCATCCCAAGGCTGTCATGAAGCCCTGTGACCTTAGGAGAGCTCCAATCCCAGGGCTCTGGCACACCTGGGGTCCACGGGCCGCCCTTGCCCGACCTCAGTATCATCACCTTTAGTTTTGGGGAAAATGGGCAGGAGGGCAAGAAGGATCCAGGAGCTGCTGAAAACTCAGCTCCCTTCCCAGCTGGTCTGAAGGTGACAGATGTGCCAGCTACTCTAGTGGCTTAATTACTGAAGCTCACTCAGATGCATGCCTCCATCCTTTCTGAAAGCTTTCTCCTTCCATCCCATTCCTGCTGGCAGCTCTGTGTCAGGAGGACTCTTGGCTAACACCCCCACCCCCTGCCAAATGGGACTAATGTTCCACATCCAAGACAGTTCACATTAATCCTAGTTTGCATTATTTGCCTGTGATCCCCATTAATTGCCTCCAATGAGATTATACTTTTTTCCCTCTAATACATGTCCTCCTGCGGCCATTCACATTTAAACGAAGATTAGGAAGCTCCTTGGTTCATCAGTCACATCTCAAAGCCACACGAGGCTTGTGGCTCCTGTTCTGGACAGCACGGTTACAGAACATTTTTTTTTTAAAGATTTTATTTATTTACCTTTTATTATTTTTAAAGATTTTATTCATTTATTCGAGACAGAGAGAGAGCGCGCAGAGGGAGAGAGAGAGGGAGAAGCAGACTCACTGTTGAGCAGGGAGCCTGATGCAGAATTCGATCCCAGGACCCTGAGATCATGACCTGAGCCAAAGGCAGATGCTTAAGCAACTGAAGACCCCAGGCGCCCCCAGAACATTTCCATCAGCACAGGAAGTTTTTTTTTTTTTTTTTTTTTTTTTTTTAAGATTTATGTATTTATGTGTCAGAAAGAGAGAGAGAGAACAGACGCAGTGGGAGCGACAGGCAGAGGGAGAAGCAGGCTCCCTCCAAGCAAGGAGTCCAATGTGGGACTCGATCCCAGGACCCTGGGATCATGGCCTGAGCTGATGGCAGACGCTTAACCAACTGAGCCACCTAGGCGTCCCCAGCACAGGAAGTTCTACTAGACAGTGCTGTCTTCGTACAGATTATGAGAACTGAACAGACCTCTCAAGTCCTCTGGTCCAACTTCCATTTTACAGATGAAGAAACTAGGGTCTAGAGAAGCTGAGTGACTTGCCCAAGGGGGAAGTCACTTAACATACAGAATCTGATGGACCTGGGTCCCTGAGCATCTCTTTCTTCTCCAGGCCACACCAAGTGTGTTCTTAAGACCCCCTCCTCCCCACCACAGAGGGCCACAGGGATTAACCATGTTGGCTGTCACTGTGTAGGACACTTGACTTCTCTGCATCACACACACCCACACCACACCCCCTCAAGAGTCACAGGCCTAGCAAAAGATGCCTTAAAATGCCTAAAGAATACAGGGTTTTCCTTACCTTCTACAGACTCTGCCACATTCTAACCTCAAATGGACTTAAAAGATGACAGAGGAGAGGAGACAAGGCATTCAGTGACACATAATAGACAAGAGACGGTTGCTGCTGCCTCATTAAATTTTTATCTCGAACCCTTCTCTGTGGATTTTTCATTAAACTGGGGCTTCTCTATTTCCTAGCAAGTTCGAATTATCTTACTCTAAATATAAAATCTGTATCATATTCACACAATAATTCACAATCTCAATTTATGTGAATATAAAAATTCAGTGACAGACCAGTGTAGAAATAACAGCAATATGCAAGACAAGAGTTTGGCCTTATGGCTTTCGAGCTGCTGGTGAGGGAAGGGTGCTACGGATGGGAACGAATTTCAGAGACAGGATATTTTTGAAGTGAAGCTGTATACCAGTGGTAAATTTTCAGAGTGAAAATGAACGAATCTTTAATTTACTCAAAGCTTTAAAAAAATTACCCCACATAGGGTAACTCGGCCCGGTTCATGTTTATATGAGCGCCCCCTAGTGGCAGGAGGGGCAATTGTTGGCAGTCGCCAGACAAAAATCAAGCCAAACCCAGTTTAGGAAACACTATTTCCAGTTCTAAGGGTGGAGCTGAACCTTTAATATGAAGTTGCAAATAGCAAACACACTTCAAATGTTTGGACGACTCTGGAGGGTGATGGCGACAGAAAGGGTGAAGGGCATATAAACAAAAAAACAGAAGAACAAAGTGACAAAGCAGAAGAGAACAGACTAATTTCAGGAAAAGTCTAATTCTGTATTCATTATATTTAATTTCTACACTTTGGATGTGTGGCTTACATTACATAAAGTTTTAAAGTATTTTTCTTTTTCAGTATAAAATGTAACGGTCTATCTAACACAGCCCACAGTGCTAAAAATAATATACTCCAAGTCATTATGTGCCCAAACCTATTTTCTAAGTAGGGATGGAGAGGTTACTTTTAGAGAGCAATTTATTAAACATATGACGATCTTTTTTTTTTTGGCTGATCAACTATGTACAGACGTTCCCTGTAGGCTGCAGTAACGTTCTGCTCAGCGTGGAGGATGGACAGACAGATGGTGAGGAGGACATCTAACGAGAAGCAACAAGAACGTGGCAGCTGGATGCAGCACAAAGATACCAGGAGCCAAGACGCCAAACCGAGTGGGCTTCCTCCCTCCTTGGGGCAGAATGTGAGGTGCTCCTGAGAGAGAGCCTCGTGGGTGAGCAGGGACGAGGGGAGCTCCCAGGGGTACCTGGATTCCAGGGAAAGGAGTGAAGAAAGGGCAGGATGAGCCAAAGCAAGAAGCCAGTGCGGGCTGACAAAGCCAATAACTGGGAAGAGGGTCTGTCCCCGAGGCAGGAAGGGGGCACCTGTCAGAGGAGGGGGGATGCAGTGGGGGGGGGGACTGTCACTGCTGTCTGGGAGCCAGAGCAGCCAGGGAAGGATTGCCCACCTCCAGCTCCCTGAGGAGACAGGGGCAAGGACAGACTGACAGGCAGACCAAAGGGTGTTCACCTTCAGGAAACAGATGCTTCCGGAATGGGCCACCGACTACAGGTATGAGAAACAAAGCCATGCCAGAATTCATTTCTCAGAAGAGAAGCAATGCTAAGGAAATTATAAATGGTAGGACTGCCCATGAAGGAAAGACTCCTGCATCGTGATGCTTTTATGCCATGCTTCCCGAAACCCTACAAAAGGACAATGACCTGCACCCTCAAGGTTGTTAAAGGGAGCAAAGCGGTGCTCCACGGAGGGCATCCCGGCTCTAACTGGGTGCCCTGTGAGGAGGCGTTTGCTGTGTGGTATGACAGAACAGGGGCCATTTGCTGTCCTGTTTCTCTCTCGAGTCTATGAGCTTCTTCAGGTTGGGAGAGACCTTCGCCCTCTTCCTCTCTTTTCTCCTATCCTAGTGCATGTAACACCCAGCCAGGCATGCCACGAGAGCTCAAGCAAGGTGCTGAGTGAATGAAGAAGAAAACCACCTTACTGAAGTAGCTGGGCTTGGCTGAATTACTCTGGAAGAGCACAGAATTCACTCGGTCACCTGGAAGCGGAGGGGAAAAGGTGGGCTACATAGTTCTCCGCTTCTGCAAGCTCAGAGCTACTGAGATCGTCACGTTCATATAGGTCCCTGAGGATCTTGTTAAGAGGCAGACTCTGAGCCAGCAGGCATGGGGTGGGCCTGAGGTTCACATTTCCAGCAAGCTCTCAAGAGATGCTGATGTTCCCCAGCTGTGGCCGAAACGGGAGTGTGAGGAGCTAGAAGAAAGGATACCAGCTCATTCCCAGAGCAATGTTTCTTTTGCATGAGATTCCTGGAGAAATTTTTCATACGGATCTTATCTTCACATCAAGGTCACTGAATGAAAAACAGAATACTCTTTTCAAGTGTGGGTCTTTGGGACATGGAGACGTTCTTCACGTGATACTCTGATCTCTGTCATAAATGCCAAGGGCCCAAGATCAAAACTTAAGTTGCTGAAGTGGCTCAGGGAGTATGGCGCAGACGCATTGCTTTCTGGGCTTTCTACACTAACGGAATCATGGTCGTGCATCCACCCCCACCACCGGCTGCCCCCTCAGACATGAAGACACCTCAAAGCAAGAAAGCTCATACATTTCAGTCACTTCATGCTTTAGGTCTCTGATGACAGCTTCCTGCCATATGCCCTGTAGAAGCACCTACCACATGGCTCTGCTCACAGGTGACAGTTAAGCCAACCTCGCCAAAGGAGGTCTGCTTGATTTCTTCGTGTGCATATAAATCCCGTGTGATGCTGTTCATAGGATATGGGTACCTAACGTGGAGGTGGCAGAAGGGACAGCCCACTGTCAAAGTGTGGGAGCTTGTTCTGTAACCATCTGTCCGTCCGTCTGTCCAAACATGCAAGTACTCACTGAATAGGTACTAAGTGCCAGGCGCCATGCCAGGTCCGGGGAAGGAGAGGTGCATAGGGCACTATCCCTGCCCTCAGAGAGCTCACACTCTAGTTTAAGAGAAGACATGAAAGTATAACAATAATCAAAGAATATCATCGTGTTGCAATGGAGATGCTCAGATGTCTGGGATGCAGTGGGAAGCCAGGAGGGCCTTCAGAGAGGAGGGGGGCCTAGACCTGGAGTTTTGAGAGATGAACTCGCAGGAGTCTGAACGGGCAGTTGAGAGGGAAGGAGAGGTGGTCTAGGAAAAATACTAATAATCAAAAAGACAAAACAGCAGCATATGCAGAGGCATGAAACTCTGAAAAAGCACAGGGGCATGACGTGCTGGGGCACAGATCTCACAAGAAAAGCTGTCGGCTTGTGAGGGATGGTTTGGGAGGAGGAGAGACCCAAGACTAAGGGCACGATCGTGACTGTCCCCGTGACCGACGACGGTGGCTGACCTCGGGCCGCACAGTGGCATGGTGCAGGGGTCTCATTCAAGAGTGGTCTGGGAGGAAGATTACCGAGGTGAGGACCTCACGGAAGGCAAAAGAAAAGGAGCCTAGGATGACTGAAGTTCCCAGTGGGTGCAAACAGGGTGGTAGCGAAACATGGTCCCTACCCACCAAGACCCAGCAGGAGCCAGAGGTGGGACAGGGAGATGATGAGTGGAGACTGGGGTCCCTAGGTTTAAAGTACTGGTCACATGTCCATGTGCAAGTGGTCAGATGCCTGGGGGAGGACAGGTGAGGCACAGAGAAAACGAACACAGAACTGCTAAGGCAGCCCCATGGCGGGCTGGCCTCCTCTGACAGAGACCCTTAGATGTACGTTGATCCTGTCACCATGTCCCAATCCGGGTGTCACTCTTCAGTCCAGGGCTGACGTGCAGAGAACGGTGACTAGCAGGCTGAAAGGTGGACAATGGCCGACGGAACGGGAAGTACTTTAAAGGAGAGTAGTTGGGGTTGTCGGGGAGAATGAGAAACGGACGCTACCTGTGTCGCTCTAGGGGCTCCGGGCAGGGATCTGTGGACGGCAGGGCCCGTGCTGGGCCGGCGTCCAGGACAAGGCTTCCTGCACCTGCTGGACAACGGGGCTGCCCACCACCAGGACAGGCTGCCACACCGCAGGAGAGCTCCTGGCTGCCAGCAGGGCACCTGGGTGGCAGGGCCAGGGGCCTTCCCGCACACCCGATGTGGCTCCAGAGGGCGTTCCCAGAGTCCCTAAAGTTCTTTCTAGAAGTGTTTAATAGCGGTGCGTAAACACACACACTATCAAATTTACCATTCCAACCTTTCTGAAGTGTACAGTTCAGTAGCATTAAGCGCATTCCCACTGTCACCTGCAGAGTTTTGAGATAAAAAGTGACAGCCGCCCCGTGTCCCCCCTGGAACAAGGCAGGCTCTAAGAGAGAGGCAAGCAAATATCGAAGCATCACAACACAAAGCCCCACTCCCTCTGAGGACCCTTCAGGACACTGTGAAAAAGCAACAACAACAAAGGTCTTCAAGTATGACCCTTCCCTGCACCAAAGTGGGGTTTCTCCCAGTCTCTGCTCTGCAAAGTCACTTCCTTTAGGGAACTTCCCTTCCCACGTTTTCTGGGTGGTGGGTTTAAAAATTTTTTTTTTTTTTTTTGCCATGAAGGAAACTTCCTTTCCTGCAGAGTTCGGCCTTTGCTCTGAAGCAAGCAAAGGAACACGGAAGGGCTGAGAGAACCCTGGGAGTAACAAAGGAGTACAGCTGACTCAGGCACAAAGCAAACTGCCAAGGATTCATAACCCTAATCATAAACTTCGCTGTGCTGCTATAAAT
This sequence comes from Ursus arctos, assembly GCF_023065955.2. Classification (NCBI taxonomy): domain Eukaryota; kingdom Metazoa; phylum Chordata; class Mammalia; order Carnivora; family Ursidae; genus Ursus; species Ursus arctos. Next base: position 37,947,195 of record NW_026622852.1, read on the forward strand.
ACGGAACAACCCGGCCGGTGACTCACCCGCTAAGATGATGTTCAGAGAGCCTAGGCCGCGCCACTCTGGGTTGAGAGCCAAAGTCTATCTGCTCTTTTTCTTCCTTTCTCTTTCTTCTTCTTGTTTACATGGGTACAGAATGTTAAACTTAATTCTCCTTTCTACAAGGAACTCTCCAGACTGTGATATTATTCATTTGATTTCTCTGACAGAATACTTCTTTTTGCCTCTTAGCACAAACGGGCTGTATAAAACATGCCAGACGTTTCTTCAACGCCTTGCAAATAAATACTCACTCAAGTAACCACCCCAAGTTTCTTTCACCAAGCACAGACCAATCTTTCTTGCTTGCCTTGGGCAGTGGAGGGCCCCCGGACTCTAGGGGGGGGGGGCAGCTGCCTCTGAAGACCCAGAGGGAGGCAGCTTCCCACCAACAGGAAGGGGTCCCCCACCTGAGGTGGTAGGGCCGGCCATTTTTCACCTGCTCACCCCACCTGCCATGCACGGCCGCTAACGTGACTCCGTGAGATGTCTACTGGAGCACCTGCAGAGCCACAAGGAAGGCTGCCTTCGAATCACCATTATTTGCTACTTTTAACATTTAGCTGCAAGATAAAAAGTGCCCCAGGATGACACATCTTACAAGGTCTCACAGAGGAGTTTCAGAAAGAACGGATGTGCTATGCGCAGGTGTGTGCAGGGCCCAAAATTACTTGAATCAAACAAGACTTAAGGAAGAGAATTTTGAATATAATTTTAATGAATGTAATTTTTAAGTCAGCTCCCCACCTAGAGTGGAGCCCAACGTGGGGCTTGAACTTATGACCCTGAGATCAAGACCTGAGCTGAGATCAAGACCTGAGCTGAGAGCAAGAGTCAGCTGCTTAACCAGCTGAGTCACCTAGACTGCCCCGAATGTAAACTTAAATAGCCCTATGTGGCTAGTGGCTTCTGTGTTGGACTGTGAAGGTCTCGCTGCTGCTTGATGCCATCATGTGGGCGGCAGACCACAGTAGGAAAATCTCATATGGGACATGTAACTGGGCTTCTCAGGACCCTCAGAACGTTCCCCGAACTCTTTCCTTTTACCAAAGTGGCAGAAGATGCAGTGATGAGCAGGCTGACAATGTGCTATTTGCCTGGCTGGCCCGGCGGCCCCTTAAGGCAAAGACCGGTCTCATTTGCCTTGATGTTCCCTCCGCGAGCAGCAACGGGTGCATACGGTATGCTGCTGTACTCAGCCACGCACGTAGCCCCGGAAAGCATCCACACCCCACTGGACAGAATCCACCTCTCTCTACCCGGCACTGGTCAGTGCTACCAAGAGCACTTTCTGTGATGGTGGACATGTACTCTAGCTGTTCTGTCCAGTACGGTAGTCACCACCTCCATGTGGCTCCTGAGCACTTGAAATGAGGCTCAGATGACTGAGAAATGGGCTTTAAATGTTAAGTAACCTACATCTGAATAGCCACTCATGCTTCGTGGCTACTGCACTGGACCACAGGAGTCTGGATGGTCCACAAATCCATGATGAGACTGCAAACCACAAGAGGAAGGGCTGACATGGAGGGTGTGAGACTGGGCTTCCCAGAGTCCTTGGTCCATTTCCCAAACCCTCTTGCTCCTTTCCCCAAAGCCACAGAACCCCATCACAGACTCGAACTGGCTCAAGTCATGCATGCCTGCATTCCTGCCTTGGCTACCTAGACTTGCAAAACTATGGTGTCGCACAAAGGAACTCACACCCTTCCACAGTCACTTCAACAGGGCTGTAAGTTGGAGCAAGAGATAGTGATCATTTCAGCAAAAGCATCATCTGAGCTCAGGCCACAAGGAAACAGTGACCAGAGGATTATTTAACCAGAGGTGTTAAGAACAGAGATAAGCTGGAAACCATGTTTGCTGCGGTCAGAGACAACAGAGAGGTAATAACCTCACAAGGAAGGGGGAAGCCAGATTTGCAATTCACCTGCGATGTCTAGAATACAATCAGGGTGCGTTGAATGTGTTAAGCCTAGCAGCTAGAGTGGTAAAAATTTACAGATTAACTAAAGTGCCTTCTCGCTAATCCTGTGCCGTTAAGGGAGGCATTATGTTTCTATATTCCGGGTATAGTATGGCACTTAAACAGAATCGATACCCAACGCCTACGGTTGACTTCCTAATGGTTGATCTGGTCCTCTCATATTTCAGCTTAAAATGTCATTTTATTTACGATTACGTCTTGCCCACTTCAAAAACTTGATTTAAGATCGCTTACTCTAAAATGTATGGCTTGGGTAGGACTGTGAATTCATTAAGAGAGAAAAATAAGACCCATGAATAAGGCAAGGAAGAGTAAGGACTCTCTTAGAAACTGGAGTAAGGGAAGCCAATGCAATGGAGCCACCACGGAGCTCTGAGTTCCCTGCTAACCAAGACAGAATTCTGAGAACTAGTGAACAGTGAATTCGATACAGCTTACTGAATAATAAAAGAACTCAAGACAGTACTTTTGGAAAGACATTTCCCCTCCTTGAGATGCAAAGGGAGTTTCACATTTAAAAAAAGTAAAGTGCGGACATAAAAGAATTTAACGCAAACTGTTGACAAAAATGTAACAAAAATGGAGGAGATGGTCCACGGATGTTTTTGCTTTACACTAACAATTCACTAAAAACCACCTCCTCTCCCCATAAAACCTGAGGGCACACTGTGGGTCTGAGAAGGCTTTCTGCGGACGGGTACAAGTAAGCCTATCTCCAACGATCTAGAAATCTCGCACGGATTAAAAACTTTGGCAATCTAGAGAAATACTACTATTAAGGTTAACATATCTATAGCTCTGGAATGTAAACTGATTTAAAAGGGGCTTTGCTCATGAACTGGAGACATTCAAGAGAGCTCACACGTCTGCGGAGAGTAGGTCTTTGTCATACACAAAACAGAGTGTAAGCTCTTGTCCCCGCCCCATGGCGGAAGGGTCAGTCTGATGTTTGCTGTCATCCTGGCAGAGAGCAGCCTAGGGAGCTGGCTGCAGACTCCAGCCCTTGACTTAAATGGCCATCTCTGGGCCTGAGCAAATTCCTCAACAGCCAAAACAAGCAGATACAAAGAAGAGAACATGTTGCTTACTCTCGGTGCGGGCTTCGGTTCTGAGAAACCTCGGATTCACTGTCTTTTGGGGACAGGGAGCCCTTGTACGTGTAAAATACATCTTCGGTTTCGGTAATGTAGGTCATCTCGTTCGCAAGGTTATCTGCAGAAGAGTGCCGAGGCTTTCGGATTTCGTGCCGGAGCCGAGGACTTCGCCTGTGTGGGGGAAAGGTTGAGTGTGAAGTGTTGAAAGCAAATTCCACTTAAAAACTTTATCAGGCATTTGGGATCTAACTTTGTGCCCTGACCTTTCTAAGGATGCCTTGGCTGAGCTGTTGGAAAATAAGAACCAGTTAACCCATTACTACACGGGAATCCACCCAGAGCTGCACGAGTCCTCGGTACTCTCAGCCCGGCGCTGTAGCCTCCAGAACGGCAGCCTCGGCTATAAAAACAGGCAGATGAGATTAATTTATGCTCTTTGGTAAGTGGTAAGTGTTGATTTAGGGTGAGTCATTCTTCTAGGAAGACTCAAGCTCTCAATGCACAAATAATAGACCGTACTGACTACTGATCAATTCTTCGGATTCATTTAAACACCAGTATTAAGTAAAGGGTTTAGAAGCCAAAGTACAGTTTCTGGCAAAACTGAAACCTTACTTTACTTACATCTCTTCATGTGAATTTCACTTAATCCAAGAAGAAATGTTTGCTTTTTTTTAAAGATTTTTATTTATTTGATGGAGAGAGAGAGAGACAGAGAGCAAGAGAGCATAAGCAAGAGGAGCAGCAGCAGGAGAGGGACCCCAACGTGGGGCTTGATCCCAGGACCCTGAGATCACGACCTGAGCCGAAGATAGACGCTTCACCGACTGAGCCACCCAGGGGCCCCGAAATGTTTGCTTTTAAAAATAATATCCGTTATGCCCTATTAGACGGCACGGCAGCACCACCCCATTCTTCCGATAGCAGCAGCAGCTGTGTGGCTTTAGGCAAGTCACAACACCTCTCTGGGCCTCAGCTGTACCTACCTGCTCCTGAGAATGAACCAAATGAAGCAGTGTTCTCTGGACGCTTGGCGCAGCCCCTGGGCATTGGCTCCTGCAGTGGTGACCCCAGGCTGCTGAGCCTTCTTACTTCTATTTTCTCTCCGTTTTTCCACCTTCTTCTTCCTTAGCCATTTCTCCCGGACACTGTCAGGGCCTCCACTATTCCCATTCCCCCCGGGCCCAGATAATCAATAATACTGTGTCCAGAGTAGCGGAGAAATGCTTGTGACTCCTCAGGAGGGGACCTATAAATAGCAGTCAGAGCTCCAGGCCACGGGTGTGGCGACATCAAACCCTGCTGTTCTCCTGGATGCTGTCCTGGGCCTCGGCTCCAGGGCCCTGGCATCGCTGCCTCAAAGGCTTTCAGACAAACGAAGCTGCTACTTTACAGTATAGATTTACCACTCTAGGATGAAGGGCCTAAATCTTGGGAAACCAAGAAACAGATCTACTCAGTCGTGCTATGATTTCCAACCCTAAATACCATCAGCACCTCTGCCTAGAGCATTTGGCCCGGGGCGGGGGGATGGTGGGGTGGTCCTCACCCATTGGCCCTGTGGAGCAGCTCCGTTTTGCGCCTGTTAGAATCTCCCTAAGTCCTAGTCGATCCCTCCCTGGTAATTTATAGGTCCACACGCATCTTTTATGAAATGAATACAAAGTCATGCTCTCCAGTCCAGTGTGGAGCCGGGGCAATGCTTCTGGCTTGGTTTTCCCTCCTGCAGACGATGCCTGGTCATTTTGGACCCATTCACAAAACTGGCCTGATGTTCCTGAGGAACATTCTAATGCAATAACAATAAGAATTCCACCTGATTTTTCCCCCCACTTACCAAACATTTGTACACTGTTAAATCATTTGTGGTGATTTTTTGAACCCTTTGACAGATGGGAAGACTGAGACCAGAGAGGTAAAGAAAAGAGCCAAAATCCGAGTCCAGGTGATAGAGCTCCACACTGTCCAACCCACTTTGCCAACAACCACTTTCTTCCTTTTAAGCCATCCTCTTAAATGCCGGCAGGCTACATACACCCCACTCTGCACCTGCTACTGTTGCCGAGGGCCACGCATCCTACACCGCACACCTTTACTAGGTTTTCCCCGAGTTTATTTTGTGCGATGTTAACGGAACCCAGATGAAGTAAAACTCAGTGTGCTTCCTTATCACAGGACTTCCCAGAACATTAACATGCCAGTGAGTACTCTAATTCCAAGAGGGGCACTTCAGGAGGCTGTAGTTCTCAAATTCAGACCAAGTAACATCTCAGCATCACACACTAAGGAAAATGTTTAGCTGGGCTTGGGCATGTCATGGAAACAGTAAACTGTTCATTCTGATAGAGCCAAGCACGCAAAGATAAATTCTGATTGCAGGCCACCTATATTGGGAAAACTTACGAAGCTGAGTTTTTAGGAGAGATAAAGTGTTTACTGGTGGGTAATACCAACAAAAAAGGAGGACGTACCAGTTGGGAGTGATGGGAGGGGACCGAGAAGGCAGGCTCTTGGTTTCTAAGTGCTCCACTGATAATGATCTCCGCATGGCTGGGTTCCACACCATCCCTCCAATCACCTTTTTGCAATACTGGTTATTTAGAGACCTGAAAAACCAGAAGCAAGATTCACTTTCTACACAGACAGATGTGTTCAACAAGACATTACGCCATAAAAGAAACAGTCTCTCCACACTCCCTCCCCGGTGGAGGGCTGGTTAGCACCTGGGTGACACCAGCCAAGGTTACAAGGAATACAGGTATGAGGCCCAAAGTGGTTCCCTTCTACCCTGGCCTTTCCTTGTTGTTTCTTCTTTTCTGGTGAAAATATTTTCTTGGGCCCTACTAGTGCGAGCGATGAAGTTGCTCTCAGAATATAACCAAACTTTCCACGAGATGAGAAGGCATTTTCAGGATAACACAGAAATACAGTTCAAGTAACTTCAAGGAATTTTCACGTCACTCACAATGGCATGAATACAAACATTAACTATCCTTCCAGGAAGGTGCTCTTCGTCACCCCAGCTGGCAGAAGCCATTAGCTATAAATCACAGAAAACTCTCTGAAAGAAGCCCTGAGAAGATGCTTTGGCGGTGGAGTTCCACGCCATGTGCTTTATGAATGGGCCTCCCTGAAGCTAACCTTCGTATTTTATTTATACCTAGAGAATTTAAATCTTAGCTATCTAGACCCCTGAAGGAATGAATTCTTTGAAAGGATGGGGTTTGAAGTCAGTTGAAAGGAAACTCAGTTCTGCCATTCCTGCATTTTAAACAATGTTTTAACGTCTTATCAAAACATTCCACGCATTTCCTTGTAGCCTAAAACAAACAAACAAATAAACAAAAAGAACAGGACATAAAACCCAGAACATGAAACTCTCCCTAGAATATCAATGTACTAATCCACAGTAAGAAATACCTCTGTCACGTGATCAAAACGTTCATAGCAGCATCACTAAGAGAATCTACATCAGAAAGCAAATTGGCATTGATTGAGAACACTGCCCCAGAGAAGGAGACCAAGTGAGAGGATTTAAACGTTTAATGTTGTAGCTCCCCAAAGTATGTGTCATAGGTTATTAATAGATACTCTGGGGGGGGGGGAGTGTTCTATTGTTCCTTAAGCTTGCAAAATACTGAATCAGTTCCTTTTATGTGGAACATCTATCAGGAGGCCCCATATGCAAATACGTAGGTGTCACTCTAGGGTTGGGCAACTATCCTCAATTTTCTCATCTATAAAATGGACACAGTGAGGGTGAAAATTTGCAATACAATCAAGTTGGTCTTAGTAGTAAAGAACTGTTGACCCATGCCCCCCAGTCACCGATATCCCATTCAACCCCCCAGCGGCAGATTAAAAATGGCTCAAGTTCTTGGACTCCTGAAGGTAGGTTGGCCTGTGACTGCTCTGACCAAGAGTAGCTATGCCAGTTTTGGGCCTGGCCTGCAAGATGACTGGCTACTCCTGCCTTAGGCCTTCAGAGCCCTGAATTTCTGCATAAGACACCCAAATACCCTGCTGGAGAGCCACCATGAAGAGGCTCTGAGAACAGAGAGAAGTAAGGGGTCCAGGTGAGTCCAGCCTTCCAATCACTCCATCAGGCATGGGAGCCAAGTCATCTTGGATCTGCAGCCCAGCCCAGCCACCAGCTGCCCATTGCTAAGAAACCCCAGTCTATACTGCATGGAGCAGAACAGGTGGCTGGCCAAGCCCTTCCCAAATTCTCGATCCACAAAATCTCAAGAAAGAACAGTTTTGTTTTATTTTTTAAAGATTTTATTTATCTGAGTGAGAGAGACAGCGTGCATGCAGGGAAGGAGCAGAGGGAGAAGGACAAGCAGACTCTGCACTGAGCGTGGAGCCCCACCCGGGACGTGATCCCATGACCCTGAGATCATGACGTGAACTGAAATCAAGAGTTGGACACCTAACCGACTGAGCCACCCAGGCGCCCCAAGACGGTTGTTTTACGGTACCAAAATAGGGGTACTTTATTCTGTCACAACGGATAACCACAACCTGCCCACCTCACCCCCAACTCTATGTTGGCTGTATTTTATAGAAATGAGGACATTCAAATAGTAAATTCAAATGAAAAGTGACACAGGCAAGATCTGAACTCAGTCTTCTCAACAAAGTCCATGCTTTCAAAGGCTCACTATCCAATCCTGTCAGCTGGTCCGAAGGCTTAGGTTGGACTAAAGTGAATAGTAAATTCCCATAAAGTCGTGTCTGTGACATGTTCAGTAAGAGCCACTGAATGTATAAAATCCTAGATAAATATTACAGGAGCTGGAAACTTAGAAAATATATTTGTCCTTGGTTCATCAGAAGCTGAGAGAACACTTAGCACCAAAATACTATCACTGATACTAACAGAAATTCACTGCTTATTGAATCTATAAAAAGCTACCTAATGATTATTAACATAATAGGAACGTCACTGAACAGTCTGATACAGTCCCACATATCAGGTAATGGCTCAGACAGGGGCACTGTTTCATTAGTAACAGCCACACCAACAACAATGCAAAATTAGGAAAACCATTTTTCAGACCAACCAACAGTTTATAGTTACTTGATAATTTCTGCTAGATCTTGGACTCAGAGGGCAGTTTTAGAATAAATACACAGAAAGATAAACTGCAGGATTAGTTTAGGAAATGCACCTTCATCTAAAAAGTTAAAATTTTAGAAGAGTGATTTCCTTCACTGCACTACTCATCAAATATTACGATTATCATTCCTGTAGATACTAGTACACATGGGATTTAAATATAATATAAATATAATTAAGTATGTGCGTGGTACGAAGCACGTGCTCAACTGCCAGTTTCCGTGATTACTGTTATTTTTTAATAGTGACATGTAGTGTATCCCAAAGTCACTGGACTCTGGGAAGCTTTATTCCTGCTCATTCATTATTTGGGAGCACTGTATGGAACTAACATTCTGCGGGAGAGGCTATCCTAGGAGCACGACGACCCTGAGTCACGGCCACATGCTTCCCTCATTGTGACATGGTGTGGGAGCAGTTTTAATTCGGGCTGCTTGGGCGGGCGCTCCCAGGGCAGCCGAGTTGCAGACGCAGAAAGGAAGGATGGGAATATGAGCAGTGGCTGAACATGCACGGAAGGAGACGCGGCTGCCTCTGGAGACACTTTCAGCCACACAGCTCCGGCTCCAATGCCTGGGGCCCCTGGATGACAGCATCCCCTTCCCCCAAGGATGTCCCCTACCCGGTGGTGACCAGGACATATTCACATCTCAGTCCGATGTGGACGGCGTCCCTAAAGAATACTCACTTTTTGGGGTTCCTAGAGCCCATAGTCCAGTACTGAGACAGAACATTCTTTTCCTGAGGTAGTAGCTTCTTTGCCTGAAAGAACGTATGATGCTCGACACAGGATTTCCACAAGTTTTTGCAAGATCGGTAATTTAACATGTTGAAGGCCACGATATGTTCCCTGGATTCAGTCTGGGAGGAAAAACATAGTAGAGGTTTTATCTGCACAGACGAAGGAGCAAAGGCTCACAGGCATTCTACACCCACATCAGTGGTCGTCGGGTAAGATGCGACGGACAGCAGAAAACCAGCTTTGAAATGCCTGAGGCCACAAACCAGTGTTACAGGAATAGTCAGGAGCAGGATCTGCTACCCACCTTATTAACGTGGTAAAGATGACCTGACTCTATTTTTTATTATCACTTGGGATCCTTCAGGAAGACTCTGATTTCCAATGTGCTTACATTCCTGGGTCGGATATATTTGGAGCAACCAGAAAAAGGCTGTGTGATGTATTTCTTTTAAAATTTAGCTCTGGGAAAATCTCTCCTGAAGAAATACTCTTCCATTTATCTGAAACTGGAGATTTTTATAAAAGCCTTTGGATTTCTCTTTGTTCCCCAAGCATGGAGTTAAATTAAGTGCTCACATATCATCACTTTAATTACTTCCTTGACCTTCTTCCTACCTAAGTTTTCTGTTTTCATGTTAAATTACCACCTTGTGCATTTTGGGGCCACCTTCGATCTTGCAACGGGGGGTCAGGAGACCCAGATTCTAGTCCTAGTTTGTTCTGAGCTTTAGTGGCCTCATTTCCATGTGTACTTTAGTGTCCTCATTCCAGGCTAGGTGAAGCCATTTTAAGAACATATTATCTCTGAAACCCTGGGAAATGAACATAGTGACAGTAAGTGGAAAAATACAGAGCCTAACAGGACAGAGCGTGCTGTCGTGGAAAGAGCGGGCATCTCCGATTCAAATTCCAGCTCCTCCCTTGGTGGCTGTGGGAACCTCAGCTTCCAAACCTTCAGGTCCTCTTCTTCACTCAGAGTCATCTGGAGAGCGGTGGTCTCCTCTTAGGAGACACATGTGAAGGTGACTGTGCATTTTATTATGTTATTTCATTTTTTAAAAGATTTTATTTGAGAGAGAGAGAGAAAAAGCGCAGAGCCCACCACGGGGCTCGATTCCAGGACCCCAAGATCATGGCCTGAACCGAGGTCAGACACTCCACCAACTGAGCCACCAGGCCTTACTGTGCATTTTAAACATATCAAGGGAAGGAAGTGATCTTGCTGACATTTACTGCTACTCTGCGTGGGCTCATGCCAAGTGCTCTGACCAATGCTCTTTTATTGAATCTTCTGGAGTCCCCGAGAGGCAGGTACTACTGCATTCCCGGAACGAGGAAGCTTGGGCGAGGGGACGTTAAGGAACCGGCCCAGCTAGTCAGTGGAGGTGGAACAGCGAGGATCCAAACGCATCGTCACTGACTCCCAAGCAAGTTACGTCTCCAACCTGGTAAGCACAGTGAATTCAACAGGGAACTCTGGGCTCCGGCTTCCATTTTCTGTCCAGCACATGCCAAGCTCTTTCTCCCCAGTCACACAGACGGCCAGCTGCCCTCCCCGGCTGCAGAACTAATGGCCGAAGTGGCTACAAACCCAAGAGACAAAGCAAGTGTGGACATAACTCACCTGTTTTTGTCGCTGATGTATGAAGAACTTTTTCCTTTTGAAAGAAATTTTTAGAATGTTCACCCTGCAAGGAAGAAAGCACACAAAATGCAACTTGGGGATGAGCCGCGTGACCGCTGATGCCTCGCAACGTGTGCCCTCTGCTCCGTGAGCATGAGGAGCGCGGGCTCGCGCCTTCCTAGACTTTACCTCAGGGTAGGAATGATGGCGGCCTCGTTGCCTCAGCCAGATGTCAAGGAGCTGACCGAAGTGGAGCATCACATGAGGGCCGCTGGATTACAATGTACCTTTTTTTTTTTTTTGAAGATTTTATTTATTTATTTGACAGAGACAGCCAGCGAGAGAGGGAACACAAAAACAGGGGGAGTGGGAGAGGAAGAAGCAGGCTCCCAGCGGAGGAGCCTGATGTGGGGCTCGATTCCAGAATGCCGGGATCATGCCCTGAGCCAAAGGCAGACGCTTAACGACTGCGCCACCCAGGCGCCCCTACAATGTAACTTTTAAATAATAAGAGCCATGGGCAACGTGCTCTCTTTGTGGTCAGCTGCTCTGGTGAGGCTGCAGCTCTGTCTGAGCTGGTGCGTGCCTGGGGAGGGCGGCTGAGGGCAGCGCGGAACGGCAGGAGGACAGACAGCAGCCAGCCGGACCTGGGTGACCACATCCCAGCTCCGATACTTACTGGCCATGTGTCAAGTAGCTCCTCTATTGTTTGCACAGGAATACGATTATAGCCCCTTACAGACAGCATTTTTATATACCAGGTCCCCCACTAAAAGCTTTACTAGCAGTCCCTCAACGAAGCCTTGCAACAGTCCTGAAATGTGTGATTATAACCAGTTTTCAGATGGCAAAACTGAGGCTCAGTGACCTCACCTAAGTGCTCAAGATCATTCAACTAGGAATGCGAAGATCTGAGCCTGTGCTTTCAAGTCCTGCACCATGCAGTCCTTGGAAAGCACTGCCTTTTTTCAGAGTGGTCTTGTGAGGATTCAAGTCTGAACAGCTGGTAAAAGTCCAACTAATAACCAAGGAACCACAATGACAATACAGTTTCTGCCCAGAGGAAGTTCTCTGACTTCTGGCCAATGCACTGCCCAGGACTCCTTAACTCCAAAACCCGCCTTGCACCATTTTATCCATGTTTCCACAGAGTATCCCAGACCACACGGTGACTGGGGGGGAAGGGGCTGCCGGTGAAAACCCAGCTACTTTTCCCAAGTACTGAATCTGGGTCAACCCCAGAGGTCAGAGGTAAAAACCTAGGGGTAAAGTCTCCACATCCTCCTTCAGAAATAAAAGTTTAAAATTAGAGATAACATTTCTTTTGTTCAGCATATTTTTAAAGCATGATTCAGAAAATAATTAGAACTGGTTTGCACTTACCAAGGATAGAAACTTGTGCAAATATATTTTCGGTACACGGCGATGCCCGCAGAAGCAATCCCAATCATTAGCTCTAAATTGTGCAGATCCTGTAAAAAGGGAAGAGCTCAGATTCACAGCATGGCACAGTCATGCTGATGCCCTCCGGTAACTCAAACACCCACGCTTTTATAAATAGCAGTATGTATATGCTCCAAAGGGAAAATGTTATGGAAAACAGGCACAGGATACTTCAGACCCAAGTACTTAGCTACTCTTAGCAGACTCTTCTAAATGAACACATGTGGCCTGAGAGCAATAACTGGGGCCCACCAGCTTAGACAGTTACCAGGTAGGCCCACTCATCATGCCACAGACTCTTGCCACAAGCATCCAATTGTACATTTTCAACAATTAGATACCATGCTAGCGCCAGAAAGGCCTTGCCCTTTGCACAGTTTTCCACCCATCTCAACTCCCATCACTGAAAAGGTGTTAGCTATCTGCTGTCGTGAAGCATAGACTGCTGACTTTAAATCCAGCGAATAAAGAAGTATTGCCTATAAATCCAATACACTCGACATTAAGAGCCTGTGTGCTACGCATTGCCATAGACAATGAAAATACAGGAAGACAGAGCGACTATAAGGTATTTTAAATTCATCTGAGAACAAGGTGAGTACAGTAAAATTTAAAAATAAAATGGTTCTTCCCTTGAGTCATCTATATCCCCATTTACCCAATCAGATACTTGTAATTATATTAAAAGGGGGGGGGGGCACCGTCGGACTTAGCACTGAGCGTGAATGTTAGGTTTGCCGCTTACTAGCTGTGTTACTTTGGGCTACTGAGCCTCATTTTTTTCCTTTTGTACAATAAGAATTACCAAAGCCACCTCTCCAAGGGTTTTTATCGGGCTGAAATTACAGAACATGCGGCAGGTGTAATAAACTTTCATTCCCTTTTGCCTTCCAAGAGGTGGTGGGGCAAATCACTTGTGAACAGTGATGTGAACGCGGGGAATTAGAGAAACTGGCCAAAGAACACAGTGCTGATGCCGGCGACAGGCCAGAGAACACTCACTACTGTACCCAGCTGAAATCCCATGCAACTCATCCCCGGACGGTCACTGCTCACTAAATTCCCACGCTGTCCCCACATTTCCCAGCTGTTCGTGCAGAAGGCAGGGCCACGTGACCAGTCGTGGTCAATGTTCTAGGAGAAGTGATGGGCCTCTTCTGGGCTGAATCATTTAAGAACTGCTGTGCGACCCTCCAGCTTCCTCTTCGCTCGCCACAGGCATGAGGCCACGTGTGGAGCTGGTGAAGCCACAAGACGGAAGGAAGTAGCCTGGCTGCCGAGTTGCGACATGGAGGAAGGCTGCCCTGGAGTGTGGCTGGGACCCATCACAGCTTTTGACCTACTGAGGAATGAACTTTGTGGTATCAAGTTATTGATATTTAGGGGGTTTTCGGTAGACCCAGCATAGCCAAAGGTAACCCAACTCCCTCTGATACCTTGGGAGGTGTCAGCCAGGCAGGTAATCATCTGGCCTGAGGTCTCTCATGGGACACAGGTGGTGGGGAGAGCACAGATCAACTCAGAGACACAGAAAGCCCACTTCACCACCGCAGAAAGTTCTCCACAACATTCTACGACAAATTATTGTTTGCAAATGTAATAAAAATTAACCATCAAGTCCCAAAGTTGGTATTTTCTTTTTCTTTTTTTTTAAAGATTTTATTTTTATTTATTTGAAGAGATAGAGACAGCCAGCAAGAGAGGGAACACAAGCAGGGGGAGTGGGACAGGAAGAAGCAGGCTCCCAGGGGAGGAGCCCGATGTGGGGCTCGATCCCAAGACTCCGGGATCATGCCCTGAGCCGAAGGCAGACGCTTAACGACTGCGCCCCCCAGGCGCCTCCCAATGTTGGTATTTTCTAAGATCCCATATATTTTCCCTACCTTATTACTTAGGTCATAACTTGCCTATCACACAGTTATAGGATTGAAGGGACACAAAAGAGATGAAAGTGTGTCTATGAATTGCAAAAATATTCTATTTGCTCAACTTCCCTGAGCCTCCATCTTCTCACTGTAAAATGGGATGATTAGCATACCAACTTAACAAGGTTACTATAATCTTTAAACGAGACCTTGGGGTCTTGAGAAAAGCATCTCGAACAATGGCTAGTACCTACTAGGTATTCAACCAGTATTTGCTTCCTTTTGGATATGATGTGGGCCAATTACTGGTAGAAAATATAAAGGTCAGATGCCACTTAGACAGTGCCGGGGTCATGTACTGAAGCTGCTATGTGACCTTTGAGAAGTCCCTGAGTATCAGTTTCTCCATCTGTAAAATGGGGGTAATGGTAATACTCACCTCATGGCATTACTGTGGGAAATAAGCAAGCCACTGTGTCAGGCAGATAGAAATTTCTCAGTAGATGATGGATATTAGTCAATTTTATTTAAAAGGTCACAATCAATTTAAAATATTTATTGATTTGCATGATCATACTATTATGATTTTTAAAAGCTGTCATACTTGAGCTATTAGCTGTATTTTGAGCAGCACTGAGATGAAACAACAAAAACCTTGGCTCACTAAAGTATCACTTGGAAAATGGATATATACATTTTTTTGTTTCTTTAACCAAAACATGAAATCATCTTACAAAAACTACTCGTTTCTAATCCCCCCACCCCCTGGAAACATGAAACGTGAAAAAAGCCACTGGATAAATAACCAACCAAACTCGACATTACTTTATATATTTTCCCAATATTGTTTAAAAAGGTCTTTTTTTTTTATTACACTAACAAAGGCAGTTGCAAGAGGTTTTCGAACTTTGGGAAGTTAATTTCTGAACCCGAGTGGGCCAAGGGTACCTACCCTACCGCTGTGCAGCTCCACGCCATAGAAGTCGAGGGTCCGGGCTATGTTGATAAAGCAAGATTCAGCCTCTGATTGTTTTAGCCCACTACAGAAGAGGAGAGAAGATGCAGAGTTTGCCAATCAAGAGAGTATAGAACTCCAATTTTTAAAATAAAAATCCCCTCCACGTTGGTAACATTTCTGTCAGGTCCTTAAATGCCTTATATTATTAATCTTAAACGATCTAACCCTGAATTCTGCTACACCAGGTCTTTCTCTCGTCCACTGAAGAGGACCTCATCTAGCCCGCTCAGTCCTTTACTAAATCCTACTTCTTACTCGGTAGGCTCTCAGCCCTCAGATTCAGAAGACGGCCACTTTTTGAAATTCCCACCCTCCTTGTTCCAAGCTGCTTACTTGACAGGCGCTCTTCAGGTCTTTCCACCTTTATCTACTCTTCCGGCAGCCTCAAACACCCAAACATCACTGTCCTATTTTAGGGCGCTGGCTTCTGCCTGGGAAGCAATTCCGGGAGGGAGGACTGGCAGTGCCTTTTAGAAGGGACGCTGGTTGCTTGCCCTTTGTTTTTCCAGCCTTCCCAACAACGGCAGGTCCCTTGAGCCCTGGCCTTCCCGGTCGGAGGGCCCTTATCTGACCTGGACGACCTGGACCGAACAGATGCCACTGCAGCTTTGATAAAACGAGGCGAAGGACGAGGGGCCGGAAGCAGGCACGTCTGCTGGAGTGCAGGCTGGGCCTGAGGCAGCTGCAGAAGACTGGGGCTCCCTTCTGGAACGAAGGCCATTTCGTGACCTGAGCCCAGAGAGGACATGGGATTCACAGAGCCTGGCGGCATTTGTCCATCTGCCTCTCTGTTCTGCGACCGCCTGAAGGAGCCGCCCGTTTTATTAAGTGTGGTCAACCGTTCAAAGGTCTGCCGGGCAGGTCAATTTGTGGGGCAGTCAGATTTAAAAAGGGCATTTCCCCTAGGAGTTAACGGATTTTAACGACATCCTATAAAAAGAACGCTGTAAATCCCCCTAAACTCTTACTGGATTTTGCACTTTACAGAAATGCTAGTTATGCCAAATATATCTGCCCTCCTAACAGCGCAAAGGTTCACAAACCCCCAACAGCTTAAAAGAGGACTCGTGAGCAAAAGGAAGCCAACACATCAAACCTAAGGGAACTGGTCTGAAATGCCCGACCTGGGCTCTCAAAGTAGGCCACCCCACCCCTCCTCTCACCTGTGCTGTTCATGGAGGGATTCCACCTTCGTTAAAAAGTCATCGTTCTGATCTGGGATAAATTGACTATCGGAAAGATAGCCCGGATGATGAATGGAAGAATCATAGTCTCCAAAATGAGCTATCAAGACAGAATGAGGAGGAAATCGCCTTTTCAGTATGGTCTGTATTTACAAGCATCGACGGCATCACAAGAAAAGCACTGGGAGCATCTTCTAAGAGGCTCTACCACCACATGCAGTAGAGCTGCTCATTTCTCCAGATTCCACATTTTTATGGGAACCCTACATGGGCTAGGTACTGCTGTACACGCTTCAGCTGAATGCTCTCTCCCTGAGGCCAGACGTTTGAACAGTCTAAGCTAGGTCCTGTTCTCAACCCACAGTCTGTGTGAGCTCAGGAGTTTGTACCCTACCACTGGACACAGACACGGAAGGGAGCCCACTCAACAATGCCACGCCCTCCACGCCAGGCACTGTGCAGACAGACTCTCTAATACCCCAAGGTGATTACGACACTGGACCAACCTGCTCTAAAACAATGGGTGTGGGCAGAAGAGAGGTCATGCTGACCTGTCTACTCTCTGCACCTTAACGAGCTTCCTGGAATTTGGAAACGTGTGAAAGAAATAGAACCAGGATGTGTCTGGTGGCACAGTGGGAGGGTCGGGGGTGGCATGCAGGATGGGAGTGGGTGGGGCTGATGGATCTGAGCCCTGGCAAGGCTGAGAGCAGAGTTCTTGGGAAGAAGGAAACCTTCTTAGGAGAGTCAGGGAAACACTGGGAACCTGCAACTGCAAAGGGAAGAGGAAGGGGGCCTTCTAGAGGGATTACCAGATACATCCTGGTCCAAACAGCACCTCTCCCTCAAGAGCCTTGACTACCATTCTACAAACATGACCTATTGTTGTCTATGGTGCTACAGGTATGCCTACGAGTGGCGTAGTAGCCAACTTGTTCAAGTGTACATGGCTGCCCTGAGGATTCAAACAATCTGGGTGTCTGGACTGTTGAGACTGGGAAAAAGACCCTGGGTGGAGCAGCCAAGGATCCGGCTGGGGGACCCAAGGACACCTGCTTCCCTTCTCCAAGATTGTTTTTCCTGCTTTATGAAAACAGGAGAAAAGCAAGTTCTAGTTCTGATGGGCAAATGATCTAGTATTTCATTTTCTTAATGAGACACTTTCATCTTTTTCTTAAAAATATTAACCTTGATCTTTCCAAAGGTTTCGATGATTTCTTCCTGCAGCTGCTTTCAGTGCCAGGGGGCTTCTGAGGACTGACGTTTCACAGTACCCATTCGACACAGATTTCTAACTCAAATAGCTCCTTCTGTGTCACAAGGATGGGGACTGGGAGAAGCTGCGGTGATGCTTCATGGCCAATCTCAGAAGGGAAGGAGAGGAGCCGGGGAGCTGCTTAGGGGGATTTCATCACAAAGATGAGAGGAGAGGCACAAGCATGTCTTTCTTTACATCCGTGTGGCCCCATGCCCCCTCAACTGACATCATACGTAACAGCTGCCCTTTGAGATCCACACTGTAACGGAGGGATCTGTTTCCTCCTTCTAGTCTTCCTGAGGGCTGGGAGTGAGGCAGACTCATCTGAGGGGCCCAGCTCCTATGCGTGGTGCACAGCAGATGCTCATGGATGCAGTGCTTGGAACGAACACCAAAAAGGCTACTCCAAGTTCAATTTTGGAAGGGGAAGAGGGCAGGAAGCCAAGTGATCTACACAGGCAGACGTGGTCAAGGGGAGACCACAGGCTGCTCAGGCCAGCCAAATGCAGCTAAGCTAGGGACAGAAATGTCAAGGTTGGATTAGGCGAGCACACGTGGGGCTTACAGGTGAGTCTGTACACGGTGAAGTGTACAACAGTATGTTTATAGGAAATAATTGAGATGCCCAGACACAGAGTCCCCAATGAGGAAAGTCTGAGAATGCCTTAAAATTACCTTGTGTAAATTCATTTTAAAAGGGAAGAAACAAACAGATAAAAGTAAGGGAAGAAACTGGTCCAGAGAAGGGCCTTCCCCATCACAGAAGCCACTTTCTGCAGTCAAGACCAGAACCTGGGTGATCCATGCCCCAGCCAAGCACTCCCACCATCCCCACCAGCCTGCCTGCCAGGTCCGAGCGGCTACTGGCCGGCTATTTGCTGAGAACAGCGGTCATGTCCCCAGAAAGCAGCCAAATGCTGCAAGAGATTTTCCTGAGCCTCAAGGCAGAGTCCTGTTGAATTTTACTGTTGGTTTCATTAGCTCATAGAGATCCTCTTGGATCCTGATTTGGTCATCCACATTAGCTAACAAGTCCCAGCCCCTGGGCCTTTCCACAAACATGAAGAGCAAGGTTGTCTTTAGTCAAGTCATTGACAAACATCTGAACTTAAATGAATAATGAACCTCCCTGTGGGGTGGTTTTCCCTTAAAATCTTAGTGGGCTACTCTCTGCAAAGTGCTATACTAACCACTAGGGGGAAACAAAGTCAAACAGTCATCAGCAAACACCCGGAAAGCGCAGGGAGGTTCCCATGATGGTTTCAAAGCCATGGACCCATTAGATGCGCATGACAACCCAGTGACAGACATTGCTTTTATCCCCATGAAACAGTTAAGGGAAGGGAGACTCAAGGAAGGGACCTGCCCACTTTGCTCAGCTGGCAACCTGGAGCCTACATCTGACCGCAGTCCATATTCTTCATCTGCTTCCTATGCCACATGCCCCAACCTCCAGAGTAATACACTTTCCTCCCTGTGGAGAAGCAACACACGCAAAAGCTAATTATAGCAGGAAGAAAAGGAAATGAGTGTTTATGTGGGAAATACATTGTCTTGAGTTCCATGCATTCTTCTGGCTAATATTTTATACTCTGCGGGAAAGAGAGAGTATATTCCAGGCACTCAGACGTGCAGCATTTCAAGCGGTTAAACTGTTCTGTTCGGGAAAGTCCTTAACGTAATATAAGCCCCTTACATGTCATTTATCCATCTCCCACTTGACCCTGGAGGCTTTCCTCAGGGGTCATGACTAAGCAGCTTTCCTGGGCTCGCTCGCTTCTCTCCCACGCAGGATGGAGTGCATCCTCGGTGCTCACCCTCACTGCCAGCACCCGCTGGCCCACCTGTGCCTCCCCACCGGGCAGGAGACCCCTTGCAGAGAGAGGCGGTGCTTTGTCTGTCTGTGCAACCCTGAGGCGGGTGCACGTGACAGAGGTCAATGGACAGTATGGGGTAAATACGTATTCCTAAAAATTTCATTCTTTGAGCCTCATCAATACTTGAGGCCACAGGCAACCTAAAGTCTTTCTAGGTATTTGCCTATATTACTTTTTACCTAGTAAGAAAATGTGCTTTTGGTTTGCTCATCACTGGTAGGGCTTATCTCCCCATGACACATCCCTGTTGGGACAATCTGGTGAAATGCAGTAGATACAAGTTTGACATCCAGCAGTATCCCACCCAAGAATTAATCTTACATGAATGCACGCACAGAAGTATGAGGAAAAATACATATGTACTTCCTGAGCGTGAAGGAATAAAGAGCTTATACTTAAAAATGCTTGTCTGACAACCCATGATTTTATTAGCATGATAATTATGCTAATATTTCCACTGAAACTAGTTTGTACTTTTTAGGTGCTAATAAATTCCTTTAGCCCCCTGTCTAGCATTCGTTTGCGAAGGGGAACCTGACCACTGAAGCTTAGAATGGTTTTTTCTTATTTGGTTCTTACATTTTCCTCTAAGTAGAGCTGTTTACAACAGCAGTTCTTTAGAAAGCTTTCTTCTGGGCAGACATGAAAACAGAGTGAGAGTTAACACTCGCCATGTGCCAGGCACGATTCTGAGAGCTTTCCATAGAATAACTCATTCCATCTTCACTACTACCCCATGAAGTAAACATTGTTATCCTCCCCACTGGACAGATGAAGAAGCTGAGCCCTGGGGAGGCTCAGGGTCATGCACGTATGAGGGGAAGAGCCAAAACCCAGGTAATATGGCTTCAGGTGTGCTCTCATCAACTCAGTTAACGGCAAGGGTCCAACTGTACAGTTTCTAGTTACAGATTACCTCACACGTGTGGTCTGACTCAAATAGTCAATTCTGAGTTGTCACAGTCACCGTCCTCACCTCTGTTTTACCGATGAAAAAATGGAAATTCAGGGAGGTAATACCACATAAGTGGCAAATGGAGAAGCCAGGCTTTAAATTGAGCCTGACTGCACCCACAGCTATGTCCTTTCTAAAAGTGTTCCCGGCCCTCTGGGATGTGGCAAAGCTTGTTTCTTCAGCTGATCAGTCTGGCGGAGATGGAGGCCATGAGGTCTAGAGATCAGCAAGGATACAGGTTGACTGTGGCTGTGTCACTTCCCACCTGGATGCAATGTGGCTGGGTCTGTCTCCGAGGCATTGTAGGGAGAGGGGAACTTTCCAATCTACCCAGGCCCACCCTGGTGCAACCTCTTCTCAGTTTCCCACTGGGGAGGAGATGCAGGCTCACTGGGGAGACTGACACTAGGTCTTAACTGACTAATGAGTAGGGTCACTGTTAAAAGTCTGTCTTCCACTTCCTGGTATCATGCAGGTGGGCAGACGAGCTGCAGGCCCAGCCACCCTGCTCTTCACCTCTCCTATTCCTGTTCCTTGAAGCCGGGGGTGTGGACAGACTGAAGGCTACCTCAGGAGTCCCTGTCAGCCTCCTCCTGCTATTTTGCTTCTGAGACCAAAGCAGAGTGAGTAATTCAGCCAGCACCTGCTCTGACCATCTTGCCCGCTTAGCCCCCTACCACATAGTCAGCCAAGAAGGTGGACAGGCCAAGACGGTGTGGAGCTCACAGAAAGGTAGAGGGGCCTTCTTAAGTCCTGGGCTCCCATTAAGTCTGCCCAACTTCTAGGTCAGTATGCTGCACTGGCGTCACATGGTACCACATGCAGTGGTACTTCACCCTCCTTCTGGCATTGTGCACACCTGGCATCTACCATGGGGCCTGATGTGGTATATATTCTCCACAAAGTTTTGCTGAATGAGAGAATTCTTAAGCTTAAACAGGCCTTGCTGGGAAATTCCATATGGGCTTTCCATCCAATGTGGCAGCCGCTAGCAACATGCGGCTACTGAGCCCTTGAAATGTGGCTGGTCCAAATTGAGATGTGCTGTAAGTATAACATCGGGACTGGTTTTCAAAGACTTCATATGAAAACAAAATGTAAAATATCTTGTTAGTTTCTTACATTGCCTACATATGAAAATGATGATATTTGGGATATACCGGATTAGTTAAAATACTAAAGCCAATCCCCCCTATTTCGTTTACCTTTTTAAATACTGGGTACTAGAAAACTTAAAATGCTACCTGTGGCTCACATTATATTTCTATTGGACACTGCTGCTACAGACCCACAAATGACCCATTAGCTCTACTGAAACTCTACAAATAAATCCCTAAGATCCTATGAAAGTAGCGTGAGGGGCCTCCAGCAAATTCCTTAACCGTGGGACCTGGTCTCCATGTCTCTAAGAGGTGACGGGTAGAAATATCTGCCCCACTGGGGTTTGTTACGAGATCCAACACGTAAGCGAGGGTCTGCATGATGCAGTGTGCGATCGGTGACTTCTGTTGTATGGGCTCATCCACACCTTCCCTAACCACCATCCCTGTGCTGGTGGAGTGTGTCAGTCAGGGTGAAAGTGGGACTATCCAGACAACCGGAGAGAAGCTTGCCCAACAGGATTCCTGGGAAGAGGGGAAGCGACCTGGTCCAACGGAAAAGCCAGTGACTTTCTTAGTACATGGGTCAGAACAGTCTGTCCATCTGTGAAACGCTCTCTGGGTGACTTACATTGTACTGCATAGGATGCTAGAACCACTGCCGAGTTAAGAGGGCAGGTTAACCTGTCAGGAGAAAAACATATTAGCAAAGTCGCAAGAGCCAACAACAGCCTGAAAGAGCCATGATGGGGAACGCCTGTCTTCTTTCTTGGATTAACCATTAAAAAACATCATAAGTCATAATAAAGATAATTTTAGGGTATACCTCAAATAGTAAAGATAAGTTAACGCTAAAGATTCACAATTAAAAGAAAACTTTGTCATGTTTAAAGTAATACACATTAATACAAATACCATGAAGCTAGAGGCCTAATGTTGGCCGAGGTTTTGGCTGGTCAAGAAACGTCAGGCTCATATCACTAAGAGAAAAGTGAGAAAAACTATACTCTTTGATCAATGGGCAGCCTTCGTATCTTTTTAGTAAAGACGTGAGACTTTTCGTAGGGCTAACTAAACCCTGACTTCTGTAGACTCCGTGAATCTTGATTATCCACTTTCTAGAAAGGTGACATCCTCTTGGATGGGAAAAATAGAAAAGGATCTTAAAATTTCAAAACTCCTTTGAGTTCTAAATTACTTAGTAACAGTTACTTAGAATTCCTAAATCTATTTACCCTCCAGAAGCTTCCGATCTACAGGGAATGGTCTGTCCGCCTCCCAGTTTGCCTGCCACCTGCCAGAAACCCATGGACTGGACGTTAGTTAGACTTGAGCTCTCTTCTTCTCGGGCTCACTGCCCTCCAAGCACCCTGTTTCTGCCAACGACACTATCTCCAGCTTACTCGGACTTTGAATCCTCTGGTTGCTCCCTTCTCTCTGTTCAACCATGAACTTCACCATCTGCCTAGGAGCTCGGCCAGCAGACCTGGGCCAGGGATCCCTGCCAGGTGGAGAAACACACTGTGGAGGGGCTGACTAGAAGCAGCGAGAATGAAGGCTTGCAGGGTGGGGAGACACAGATTTTAAGAGCATTCTTCCCAGCAGCCCCAGGGGAAGTGGAGAAAAAGTGCTGTTTCCATGGTAGCTCATGAAATTCCCAAGATGTGAGTCACCCCCATGTCTCTGACTAATCAGGTTGGCCAGCGCAGGGTTCCCCTTCCTGTCTGCTGTGCTACGTGCTGTCCTAAGGCCACACAAAAAGGTAGCCTTCCCTATGTGAGGGGCCCCCAACTTTCCTCAAGTTACTAGGTGTTCCATGCCAGAACTTCTAAATGACCTCTCCAAGTTGGGAGATATGTCCAGGGACACTCACCATCTGTTTGTTCATCTGGAGACCCAGAGTGCCCGTGGGGAGAGCAAACACCAGCCACTCGCTCTCCTACCAAGATGGGCTCCAAGGAAACCTAAGTCAGTGTCCCTGCTAGAGGCTGAGCAGGTGAATGGGATTTGGGGAATACCTGAGGAGACAGGCTAAGGAGGTTCCATCTACATGGAAGGAACAATCCTATGAATATGTCAGAAATGAACATTTCCAAAGAATAGTATAAATACAAACTAAAAAAGAATGCTGAAAGCCTGCGTGGCCATTCAATGTGGCCCCTAGAGAGATCCCTTTCTTTCCTCTAGGCTTTAAGGTCTCCGTCTGATGGCCAAGGTCACCTATCTCAGCTGGAAGGAGAGGATGCCTTGGGAACTGCCTACCACTGATGGTTCGAACAAGTCAGGGCACCCAGGAAGAAGGCTAACCAGATCCATCCGGTCTGTCAAAAGAGCCACAGGTACAAATGGCCAGACCCACTCTGATGCACCCAGGAAGTGTCTGGTAGCATGAGACCCTCTCCTGAGAGAGGTGGTGAAGGCCACCAGCAGACCTGACGAGGAATGCCAGGGATTTAAGGCAGGATATGCCCCTCAACAGGTGTCACCCAAAACTAACAAGGGGTATTGTGTTGGGAGAAGAAATAATGAAGACAGCCAATTCTCACTATGGGGAGCACTGGACTTAGAGCTCCTGGGGGGTGAAGGCCTTGCCTTATCTGACCAGCACAGCACAGAGCCCATCGCCTAACAGGTGCTTGCAAAATGCTCACTGGGAAAAGAAATGAGCACGTAGGAGAGAGACAAGTTTCTACTGCTGCAGAGGACAGCCTGGACCCAGGAGAGGGGTGAGTAATTTCGCTCTAGAGTCACCCTCACATGTGAGAAGTCTATCTCACAAGGGGGGGGGGGCTCGTTTATGGGGGCACTTAAGCAGAGGCCCAAGGCCTGTGGCTGTGCTAGAGAAGGGGGTCCCCCCTCCTCCGAGTGAGACAAGGAGCTAAATCACACAATTTCTCTAATTCTAGGAGCTCTGAACAGTCACCAGTTCTGACAGTCCAGAACTCAACATGTGACTTGTTTCTCAATGTTCCTCCCCCTCCCTCACCCCAGGATCTTCACGGCCCTGCCCACGAATCTCCCTTCCGTCCAGAAGAAGCCCCCCAGCCTCTTCCAGCCTTCCTGTCCTTGCATGGCACTGTCTTTGTAGACACTGCTCCGGCCACAGGCCTCCTGCTTAAAAACCTCCACAGCTCTCCTCTGCCTGCCGGACACAAGACGCCTGTCTAGCTTTGAATGAAGACACCCGCCCCCCCTTCCCCTATTCTCCTGGAAGCCTCCCACATGTGCTTTTCAGCTGGGACCAAGGGGGTGGGTCAGGGCAAAGCCTTCCAGCCTGCACTCCTCCTTCTAAACCCTCGTGGCAACTGCAGTCTGCACAGCCCAGACTGGTCCCAGTTGTCTCACGGGCTCCTGTCCCACTGCCCCCAAGCACATGGCGGGCTTCCTCACAGACGCTCCTGAAGACCCTCCTCGGGGGAGCTGGCGGGAGGAAGGAGGGAACGAGGAGAATGGGAAGAGGCTGTGACTGTTTCTACCAGTTCACGGGCGGCAGGTTCTCCTTTAAGTCAGGGCAAAGTCAGGCTTTGGAGGTGGCGCTCAGGGACGAGAGGCTTGGCATTTCTCCTCCCTTCCCGAGCCCCTGCAATGGTCCTGCCACTCAAGACGCACCGCATCACAGGCAGACGCTCACGTCTTCCAGCACAAAGTCTCCCGGAGAGAAAATGAATCATCTATAGGTACTAAGGGGCTTGGAAGTGGACCTAAATGAGGCCTGATCTGCCTTCCTGAATGAAGCGTGGCTCACATTCTCCCTGTGACATTTCTCAGGTCTTTACCAGAAAGATAACTGTCCCTTTGCTAGTAAAACTGAAACATGAAGTTTATCTGTCCTCAGCTTTTCCAAATCAAGACTGAGTTAAAAACAGATGTCCAGAGCATAATGTCATACAGGATGCTGCTTTCAATATCCACCCTTTGTTTAGATTTAATACTGTTTCCAGAAATACACGCTCATTAGATTAAAACCAGGAATTTTAGTGTCTGGCAACTGACAGGGAAAGAACGTGAAATTCTCATTACCTTCCTTCACAAATATCCGTCTTCAGTTGTAAGAAATACAAATGCCTACGAAACAATTGTTTTTGTTAATGCATAGTACTCAAATTGAAATACAAAAAAGAAAGGTGATAAGTCAAAGACAAGATCTGTACATTTGGAAAACAAAATACACAAACACACATTTTCGTCTGAAGTCTCAGGCGCTCTTCTGTACATTGCAAAGTTGCCCCTTTGGTAACAAAGGTTCCGTGTGGCTGCTGATTTCCAACCAGCCTCACGCCAGCACATGCCGTCCCAGGGATGGTTGAGCCCGCCAACGATCGGCCGGGGCTCTTGCCAGTGGGCACCCCCACCCTGGACATTCCCCATCAAACTCAGGGCATCCGAGAGCACCAGGCCCCACGGGCATCATGCACAGGCAGCCCCCACTGCTGGGGGGCAGTGGTTCAGAACACACCCACATTCCCTCTGCATGAAGCTGCAGAGAGGAGGTGGGTCTGTGAGGACACCTCCTTGGCTGGGTGCAAACACCCAGCTCAGTTTTTTCCTATGTCCCGGGAACTGTGGGTACTCGAGCAAAAGCATAAACATCAGTCAGCTCCCAGCTGCCAGGACCTCCGAGCTGAATTCGGCACTTGCCTGTGAGCCACCAGCAATGTCAAAACCCTGGACCTGATTTGTGGGCGGTGCTCGGGAACCCATCCTGGGCCCCACACCCTGTGAATCTGCCCCCCATCCAGGGACTGGGTAAGAGACAGCAGCAAGAGTGCTGCGCCAGCCACCGAGGGCCATGGAAAGCTTTATATTTAGGGATGCAGCATACACCCACTTGGCTGCTAGCTCCCACTCTTTTTTAAAGCCCAGATTCAAATGGGATAGACATTCCAGTGTCTGGCCAAGAGGACAAAAGGGAAACTTCTTGAAATATAATACAGATGCAGCAGAAGTGTTCTGGGGCAGGAGAGCAATCATTTTGGCAATTTGAAACACACGGGGTCTCCTTAGTCCTTCAGGTTTATACGTTCAAAGGTCAAGGTGCTGGTGTTCCAAGACATGAATGCTTCACATGGGCGGGAGCGGGGAATTCATAACGTTCTGCCTCATTTCAGCCTCCTACCACCTCTGAAGTAGATAACGCCACCTCCTCTTTCTGAGGAAACAGACATTCAGATAGGTAACATGGGGTCAGTTAGATCTTATTTTAACCTGGACGCTCACGCTATGAAAAAACCTGACTATGCTACAAATTTCTTATGTATCTAATATATCTAATGTATCTAATGACTTCAGGCTTAGGGTCAATTTCCTAACTCTGATATTCTTACGTAGACTGTAGTTATCACTGTTGAAGACCAGCCTTGAGATACCACGTAGCACACATTTGCTGATTCACCCTTACTCTGTACTGGAGACTGTCTTTTTCACCTAGGAGAACATCATTAGTCCTTTCTAGTTTGTTCCCATGTTTATCCAAGCTGACATTCAACCAGAATTAAGTGTTCTCTCCTCCTACAATGCTACTGGGAAAAAACAAAGGGAGGGAATGCTAGATAATCCGATGGTAAATCTGGCTCTCCAGGGATGAGCCTGGCTAATCAGTGTATCTTCCTAGGGATAGAAATGAGAATATAAACCTGGACATCACCATTCATCAAAGGCTACCTTGCCTGAGTCAACCTCATGACATCATACAAAGAGGCTGTAACAGTGGAAGGAGGCCAAATTTAGGGGGTCTCCTGGGAATCCTGAAGGAGCCTCATTTTGAGACCGCCAGTAAATGCAATTCTGTGTACAATGACCTAGATTTATCAGGAACAGCCATTGTGGAGGCTCCCAGGCAAGGAGAGGTCTAACAATTAGAAAAAAAAATCATAGAGAAGAGACGTCAGCACACCTGACTTCAGAAATATAAAGATCACTCCTAGAGTGTATCCCATTTGTGACCTCAACTTCACAAAAAAAAGCAACGAATGCCTCCCTGGAATTTTAGAAAACAAAGAGAAAACAACAAATACCATTTTCTCTGACACTTGAGAGCTAAATTTCTTTAAAATTTAAAACAGAACTGGGGCTTAATAGGATACTGTGTGTCAGGAATATAGGCAAAACTCTAAGTTAAAAAAAAAAAAGACATGTGAATTAATGGTGGCAATCTAGCTTGGCATAAGAAAAAGATCTGGCAGTCCTGGCTGCCCACCAGCTCCATAGGAGCCATGTGGGTGGCTGCTATGGCTCCTGTTGCATTGAAAGCTGGTGCCCAAAATCCCAGGAGGTGACAGCTACACTCTACTCCAACCCTGGGGATACCACCCATCTTAAATTGGGAGGTGGGGTGGTAGGGTCAGGTATCAGTCCTAAAGCAGTGGATTCTAGCAGGGATACAAACAAACTGAATTGTATCTTGGACTTAAGGAAGAACAAAAATTCGTCTACTACTCATCTTATGCCCAAATCTGCCTCTCGGCATCCTCCCCTCACCGAGTGTGTCTAATTCCCCTTACCCATGACAACCCTTACAGATCCCAAGGCAACCTGTTTCTCCCCAAGTCCTCCCTCC
This sequence comes from Ursus arctos, assembly GCF_023065955.2. Taxonomy (NCBI): domain Eukaryota; kingdom Metazoa; phylum Chordata; class Mammalia; order Carnivora; family Ursidae; genus Ursus; species Ursus arctos. Next base: position 37,975,062 of record NW_026622852.1, read on the forward strand.
ATCCCAGACTTCCTACATTTCCTCAAATGCCCCTCAAATGACAGGGAGCCTCTGCAGGAGAAGTGAGCTTCTCTCTGGGGGGCTAGGGGGAAGGTAGGGAAGTGGATGCCCAATGACCAAGAGGAGCCCTGGAGAGGGACTCTTGGGTTAGGCCAGCCCTAGCAATCCCCCCAACTTAAGTTCTTTGTTTGGAGAACTCTGCCATGCCCGCTGGCCACCACACCCTGCAGCCCCAGCATCACAGGGGTCAGACAGAACCAAGGGTGACAATTACTAGCTTAGGCAGAGCGGTTCATACTTGGTGTTGGAACCTATCAGTTGCTCATACATTTAATGGGTCACAGTTGGCATTTTAAAGGAAGGAAACTGAGAACAGAGAACGTGAGAGTGCTCGGCACTTGCTCTTGGTTTATTAAACATGTGCTTCCGTAACATCTATCTGGACTGCACTGTGAAGCAAAATATATTTTTACTGTGTGGTTGTGATTTTAAAATCCACTGGTTAAAACCACACACGTGTATAGACACACGCATATATAATCCATCATAACGTTTTTAAAGCATCCCTTGAACAGAACTTGGTATTTAGTAATGGCCTGGGGGAAGCCTGGTAAGGTGACTTCAAACACCTGGTCTTATAGCTATGTTACCCTTCTGTGTCCATCGGCTCATGAACTGAGCTGCTGCACTAACCCCTTAGTCCACCAGCATAAGGAGCCATTATGGGGCAAACTCAAAGCACCTGTGAACTTCCCATGGTGACCCAATGAGCCCTCCTGGACATCTCTTACTCTGGCTTAAAATTCAACTTACCAGTAAACAGTCAAATCTGAGATGTCTGCTCTTGTGAGGGAAAAGGTGCACAAAGAAGGCAAAACAGAATAATAGACTAGTATTTACCTTTAAACATACTAAAAGTTAAAATGTCATCATGTGATTACCTTCAAAAACAAAACAAAAAACAATACTCAATGCCTGAGCTAATGTCACCTTCTTGGTGATGGTCTCATGGGCACAATGAACACAGAATAGGAGTCTATGTTCCTGAAAATCCATGAAGGCCCCCCCACCCCGTAGTTAAAAAAAAAAAAAAAAAAAAAACCTCTGGAAATTTCCCTCCCTATGAAAAATAAACATATCATTAATAAAAGGGCTCAACGTTGCCATGGGGGAGGGGAAGTAGAGGCAGGGTCACCGTTCAAACAGCAACAACCTTCCTGTGCCCGCCCCCTCCATTCCAAACCCTGTTCCCCACCCAGAAAACCCACGTGCCAGTACAAAACAAGGGCCAGGACCTACACCAAGCCCTGAGGGGTAAACAATCCTATCTCAGCTCTCTTTCCCTTATCTGGCTCACATTTTGCCTGCACAGTCTGATTCACCCAGGAGAGAAGCTGGTCCAGCTTGCATTCCTTTCTATTTCTACCAACTGGGGATCTGGCTGAGAACGCTCAGTTCAGATACCTCTTGTTATCCTAAAGGGCCTCTGTTCTAGCCCCGCAGAGATACCGTGTTATTTGGAGTGTAGACTGTCTCAGCAAACTGGTCTTCCAAACCCCTGCCTGCATTAGCCAATGAACGGAGTGCTTTCTTTGAGCGCCTGCAGGCTCCACGGGCAGGAGGGGCTGGGATGGCGGGAGGGGCTGGGGTGGCGGGAGAGGTAGGAGGCAGTGGATGGCAGTGGACTCCAAATGGCACCAAATAAGGAACTAAGCAGGCCCCAGACACAGCTAATTAGCGGATGAAAATTTCAATATGTACCCCTCCGATTTTTACTTGGTTCATAACCGCTGGTGTGGTTATACCCACAGGAAGTGTATGGCCACAGTGATAAGATAAAAGAGTACATTTTTAGTGGTTACTCATTTTTATATACTACAAAGGAAACTTAAAAAAAAATGTGATTACCTGGTTTGTTCTTCCTGTAGTGTGTTGGGATCAGGTATAAAAAATCTTACTCGAAAATGCAGAGTACAGGGGAAACCTCCTACAACATTTTTCAAAAACAAATTTAAGTTTTCCCTTTGAAAAAGTCAACGCAGGTAAGCGGCAACTCTTCCATAAGTGATGCATTTTTTTTTTCACTAGACCACAGCTTTTTTCATCAATAAAAGCACTAATTTCAAAAAAGGAGTGCACAAGATAATTGTTTATAGATCTCCAAGTCTGCAAAGAGTCAAGTATTTTGCAACATGAGCACAGAATGCGGTACTATCCCCTCCCTACTACAGGTTTAACTTAGGGCTACGTTCAAAACAATGCACTCCGTTACCATAGCAGGAATTTTAAAAATCCTTAAATCAACAGATTATACAACATTCATAAGGACATAATCTCACACAGATAGCGATTTTATACTTTTCCCAAACATTTTCATGTACGTTTTGAACTTAAACATTGCCATGACTACGATGATGTTGATGGCATTGTTTTACAGATAAACCAACAGGCACAGAGCCTTGCCTTCAGTCACACAGCTGATGACAAAACCTAGAACTCAAGCACTGAGGTTTCTGATTCAGCTATGCCACACCTCAATCATTTGATACTGGGAAACCGTTCATGCTTTCAAAGCAAAGTGAATTCCCAAAGTGATGAACATACTAGCACATATTACACATTAACATACTCAAATATGGCTTTATGCAATGATACCAAGAGTCGATTTGCTTGTACAGATAAAATTAGCCCATTTCTTTTGCTGGCTATGGCAAGCGGAGAAGATCGGACTGTGTTGCTAAGATTCCGTGCTCTTCCTCAGGTCAACTTCGCCCATTACTCAGTAAATGTTCGCTGACCCTATCTATGTGCTCAGCACTTTGCTGCTTCTGAAACTCAAGCCTTCTCCAGCCTGCTCCTCTCACTGATCCTGCCATGGAGCTGTCCACCCCACCCTCCCTCTCTTTCATACCTTCTGTTAGTATCTCTCCGGCTTGTGTCAAAGATATGAGCGGTGTGTGTACGCCTATGAAGGGACCTCTGTACAGGTGCCTGGGTACCAGTGGGTGGCCTGTAACTTGGTACGGTCTGACCACCTGCGCACCAGGGGATAGCTCAGTCTTCCCACTGCCTTGGGACTTCCTTTCAGCTCCCCTCCTCACCATAACTTGTCACTGTGTGTCTCAGGACGCCTTTGTGCACCCAGAGCAACCTATCATGTGCTCAGAACTATCCTAGAACCGTCACTCTCCTTGTCTACATCCCCACGCTTGGCTGTCAGCTCCTTGAGGGCAGGGTCCAAATCTGATTTGGTCCAGATTCCCAGAGCTTAGCCCAGTGTGCTGCCAAAATCTGAGCTCAGGACACGCCTCCAGAATGAACGAGTTAGTGAGAGAATGAATGATAGCACCTTTCCATGTGTCTATGAACTCTATGGACTTCATGCGTCTATGGACTCTGGTGCTCTGAGAATTCAAATAGGGGGCAGGTATTTATCTGCACAGTGGCTCTGCGGCTCCCCGTGGGTAAGCAGTTCTGAATGCTAAGGGAGGTAAGGGCTTGGAGGCCCAGGCTCTAGGCGAGAGCAGCGGTGGGATCACAGCCATGGTTCCTTGTCTCTACTCCTTCCCATCAAGGTGCTGGGGCAGGTGGCATACGTGTGTGTCCACTTGTGTGAAATCCACCTGCTGTTTACCCCTCAGCCATTCCCTGGCCACCTCCTGTGGAGGGGGTGCATAGGGAGAAATGCAGAGAAAATGTGGCAAGCACCGTTCCCCAAAGGAGCCTGCAGTCTCCAAGGAAGATTAAGGCAGGCAACTATGAGATGAAGGAGAGTTATGACAAATGTAAGGGAGGGTCGTGGGAGGCATGGCTTCTAATGGAAGAGATGGGAGTCTGAGTGGCTTGGAAGAACAGCAAGATTTGGATATAGAGAAGAGGGAAAAGCATTCTAAACAGAGGGAACAGACTGAGGGAAGGCACAGAGGAATGAATGTGTGCGGCCTGGCAGGTCAGTCAGGTTTGTCTGGGGCAGAAGCAGCATAAAGGGGAACAGACAGTGCAATGCTAGAAAACCAGGCTGAGAACAGATCTGGGTGGAGGGTGGGGCAGGGCACACTGTGAAGTGTGGGGCCCACTCACGGCTGGCTGGGGAGCACTATGTTCTATCTGTGATATTACCTACCTACGTCTTCGGTTCCAGTGGGAGGGAGTGTGTGTGTGTGTGTGTGTGCGCACGCGCGGGCGTGCGCGTGTGCATACACATGTGTCTTTCCCACCCTGGCTCTCACGCTGGGCTAAGAAAGGCTATCCTCCTTCCCTTGTAAGAAAGTAAGTTCCTGGGCTCTTGGCTGCCTTCTTTCACCTTTCCCTTTCCCTTCCCTGCTCGCTGCTGGTGAGGGCTGATCTGGAAGCATCTCTGCTCACTGAGAAGTCAGGGAGAAGTCGGCTCACTCACATCGCCTGACCACCTAGACTCCAGGTCCCAGATGTTACAAGCACGCTGATGGTTGGAGGACAGAAATGGGCTACGATACACTAACACCCCGTGTTCAACTGAAATGAGAGGTCACACTCACCTTTCAACTGCTTCCTGATGGGTTTGCTTGATTCCAGCCATCTCTGTCGGGTAAGAAAACAGAAGCTGTAAAACCAAACCACGTAGGAGGCCAGCATGTCTTAAAGGGATGGTACTCACGAGAGAGTCGACTGAGTCATCTCCATGCTGCAAACCAAAAAACTCCTTTTCAGTCACACCCAGGTGGTTGTAGGCCATATCCAGAAGAACTTGACCGGTATCTTGTTTCTACAAGAAAAAGTGTCTAGTGGGCAAACTTTTAAAACGAACCAAGAACCAATGGTTAAACATCTTTATTGCAGGGGCGCCTGGCTGGCTCAGTCGGCTAGGCAGCCAACTCTTGATTTTGGCTCAGGTCTCGATCTCAGGATCCTGGGACTGAGCCCTGCATCAGGCTCCACACTCAGTGTGGAGTCCACTCGAGAATCCTCCCTTTCTCTCTGCTCCTCCCCCTGCTTGAACATGCATGCTCTCTCTCTGTCTCCAATAAATAAATCTTTTTTAAAAAGTCTTTATTGTAGACAGAAAAGGTGTTAAAACATTTAGAGATTTTATGCACACTCATATCTCATAATAAGAAATGCTAATAAGAAATGCTTTAATAAGTATCCTGTCAAGAAGTCACAATGGTACATATGGGAAGTAGGGCTACGAAAAACCACATACATAGGATTTAAGACAGCATAGTTTAACTTTCTAAGGCTTCTTCCTTCTCCTTAGCTGAGATTCCCAAGTGATGTCTGAATTGGAAAACGAGATACCACAATGAGAGTAAACTCTCCATGACCTACCCGTGGATTATCCACAGCAAAATGCTAATCCCACGGCAGTTAGTTGACTCCGTGGGAGCCACGGAAGTGTGTACAGGGAACAAAACTCTACTCACAGCGTGAAGGAAGATGGCTAAGAACACGAAAATGCCATCCTAAACACTGTCAAAGTGACCTGGTAGGTGACAACCAGAGGGATTATCTGCCTCTCTGCTCCCCGCCATCTGAAGTGAGAAGCCAGTGGAGACACTCGACCACACTTCACATCCAGAGCAGGACTCAGCCACCATCGCCACTCAGACTTTACAGAGCAGGCACAGTGCTGGGTGTGGGGACAGAGCCACCGTACATGTCCCAGAGAGGCTAGGCGTGGAAGCAGGGACCGGAAGGTGGTGTGTCAAATGCTGAAACACTCAGGGCATGATAAACACACAGAGGACAACACAGATGGTCACTCAACCTGGGGACAAGTGGAAGCAGCTCCTGACCTGGTCTGGGAGGGCAGCAGGGCTGAGTGTCACCGCTCCCCTCCAGGTGAAATTAAGAAAAGGCATTTTAAGCCGAGAGCCTGGCACAAAGACATAAAGGAGGGAGACAGCATGGTGCCTCTGGGAACTCACAAATTCTCCTTTATCAGGCCGACTTCTCAGGAATCCTTTGAACCGAACCATTTGACGTAAGGACAATAAGACTCAGAAATAGACTATACAGAACAAGCAAAAGACAGCTCCTTTTTTGAGTGCTTGAGAGCAGATAATACACCTGGAAACAGGCCACAGGGACCAGAAAGAAGAGAATTAGGGAGCTGTCAGGCCCCCTCCTGCAGCCTCTTCTTTGGTGTGATCTCGTACTGTTTGGTCATAAGTGTGGGAACATGAGACACGCCCATTTCCCCTGAACACATTCCCCCTTCCTGCCTTAGGGCCCTGCACCTGCTGCTTTCTCTACCCAGGACAGCTTCCTTCACAGGGGCATCACCACAGTGTGGAAAAGATGGCCTGGGCCACATATTCCAAGTTAGCAGATACTCTTCCAGTGCATCAAAGAGCGATCAGTTCCCCTCGTTAACATTTCTACAGGATTTTATATTTAAAAGGTAAATTACTATTGAACATCCACAACAAACCAGATGTGAAACTCTGTGTACTTTTTATATATGCCCTCTAATCTCTATAGCTACTTGTGAAGTCATCAGCAGCATCCCCTTGGCCGTGAGGCTCTATGCTGTATGCCCACAGCTGATGATGGATGGTCTGCCTGTCTGACTCCAGTCCACTGGCTGCCAAAGCCTGCATGGCCCCACTGCATGGCATCTCCCCTGTAGAGTGTGTAATTCACCCATTCTAGTATATTCTGCTCAACTTTTCCCAGTTCTCAAAAGGAACTGAAATATACTAAAGGACACGTTTATAAAGAACAAGCCTTCCAGCCCAGCTCCCCACCCTACAAGAGGTCATCTTTGCTACGCCAGGTCACTTCCCGGGACCGGCTCGCTCCCTGAGCCAGGCTGAGAGCAACCGATGTCCAGGCCAGCTTCCTGCTGAGGCCCGCTCCGGCCCACAAGGCGGTAGTGCAGGCTCCGGAGTCAGTGCCAATGATACCTACAAGTAGAAAATCTCAAGTGAATGGGATTTAAGCTGCCACCAGACCCTCAGATTCAAGTTCAATGTGAGTCAGCTTTGACCCGACTGCTGGAGGCTTGGGGAAGCAACACGTGACCAACAGTGTTCGTGACTAGGAATGACAGGCTGTCTGCTGAGTGCCAGGCTGTGTTCTAGGATCCCCACTCTGGGCAGGCGCTTTCCTTATCCCCATTTATGGGGCTCATCACTCCTCCTTCAAGAAGTTCCTACCTGGGATTCTCGGACATCGGCTCTTGCTCTCTTTCTCCCTCCCAGGACAGTCTGTCCTCATCTCCTGTACTGCCTACTCCTCGTCTCTCAGACCTTTCAACGCTGAACCTTGTTCGTACCCTCTCTGTCCTCGCTTCTCAGGTGGCCTCATCTAGTTTCGTAGCTTGCAATACCACCTCTACCCTAGTAAGCCCCCCATCTGTATCCCAGCCCAGACCCGTCCCTGAACCTTCTCATTCGTACAGTGACCACCGTCTCTATGTGGGTAACAGGCACCTCAAACTCAACATGTCCACGACAGAACCCTAATCCTGCCCTGCTTACAGCCTTTCCCATCTCTATCAACTGCAACTTCATCTTGCCAGTTGCCCAGGCCAAAACCTTGACAGTCACTGCGAGGCCTCTTGCACACCCCAAATTTCATCTATCAGCAAACCCCGCAGGCTCCATCTTCAAAAATAGTTTGAGTTGGTTTACTCTAAGCTACCTTCCCATCACCACCATGCTGTCCAACCCTCCTCCTCCTCTCCCCCGGACTGTTATAATAGTCTCTTAGCCCTTGCCCCCCCCCTCGCCTCCCTCACTACCCAGTCTACTGTTGACAGAGTATCCAGAGTGATACTTGAGTCAGATCATGTAAGGTCTCTGCCCAGACCTACCAATGCTTTCTGCCTCCCCCAGAATAAAGCCAGTGTCCAGAGCCCTCAGGGTGACCTAAAAGGCTCTCCACAGTCCCCCTGACCACCCTCGCACCAATTACCTCTGACCCCTCTTGCTCGTTCCACTCCAGACACGCTAACTTCCATACTGTTCTGCAACTACACTGAGTGGGATCCTGCCTCAGGACCTTTGCACTGCTATTTTTAACCAGGAATGTGCTTCCCCTGCAGGGAATCACATGGTTCTCACTTCTTTTAGGTGACGTCTTCCCTGATCACTTCTGTAGATTGACAACCCCACCCCTGTCCTGCTCTGGGCCTCTCTACCCTCCTCATCCCACTTTATTTTTCTTCTAAGCACATACCACCTGACAAAGTATACATTTCTTTATGGTCCATTTCTTCACACTAGGATGTAAGCTTTAAAAGGCCAGATACCTTGCCGTTTTGTTGACTGCTATATTCATTATACCCAGCATGAAGCCTGGCACACAGTAGGGGCTCAGGGAGCATTTGTTGGATAAACATTCATGTTCTTGCCAGGAAGAAGATAAATAGCAAAGGAATAGCTCCCAAACCGACAACATACATTTTAGCAAAGGAGCTGGACACATACTGTCAGTTTACAGCTTCTGGAAGAGACACTTGTGACCTTTTTAGAGCACCCACCATGCTGTGACTTCATGCAAACTGCCCTCTCCTCCTGTCCTCTCAGCCATCAAGGTCCATAATGACCTGGGGTCAGTGGGAGGCAAACTTAGGGGTGGGGTGGAAGACCCAGGGGCCAGTTATGATTACCCTTTCCAGTCCTGTGGCCTTCTATTACCCGTAGTTGTTTCCTGTACCCAGCCTTCTCCTTCTGACCCTTTCCTTGCACACTGAACTTTCCAGGCTGGGGCAGGTGCTGGCAGCCAGTACAGAGGCTGGGAGAGACAGGCAGAGGGCACTGGCCTAAGCAGTGACGGGCGGCGGGGAAGCATGGACTGCTAGAGTTCAGGCATCTTCGTCCAGCGTGGAGGCTATGTTTCCAGTCCTGCCTCTGTTGTGGGCTTGAGGTGGGAGAAGCCAGGCCCTCCCTGAGCCCTGCCATCTATGAGAGGAACCGTCTCACCACCCTCTAGATTGCAGCCATCCACTCACACACGTCATAAGCACCTGCTGTGTGCCTGGCTCAGCATCAAGACCAGGGGAAACGACACTATTCCTGTCCTCAAGGAGCTCAGTTTAAAGAACATATAACCTAGGAATTATAACTACTATTAATGAAATGTGACATGGGCGCTAACAAAGCATAGAGGGGACCATTATGGGAGAACTAATTCAGGAAGCTGACGAAAATGTCACAGAAGTAGTAACACCAAAGAGTCAGTTCATGTCACCAAGAAGAGGGGGAAAGACACTCCAGGTGAACAAGAATGTGAGCAAAGTTTTCAGGGTTATTTCCAGTCCAATTTCAACATACAAGGTCTGAGACTGCAAGCTTTTATTTTACTTTTTTAAAAAATATTTTATTTATTTATTTGACAGAGAGAGAGACAGTCAGCAAGAGAGGGAACACAAGGAGGAGAAGTGGGAGAGGAAGAAGCAGGCTCCCAGCGGAGGAGCCTGACATAGGGCTCGATCCCAGAACTCCGGGATCACGCCCTGAGCCGAAGGCAGACGCTTAACAACTGAGCCACCCAGGCGCCCCCTGTTTTATTTTGCTTTTTAAAGATTTTATTTATGAGAGAGAGAGAACATGAGCAGGGGGAGGAGCAGAGGGAGAGAGACAAACAGACTCCGTGCTGAGCACGGGGCCGAGGCGGGGCTCTATCCCAGGACCCTGAAATCACGACCTGAGCCGAGATCAAGAGTCGGACGCTTAATCAACTGAGCCACCCAGACAACCCCCAAGCTCTCATTTTAAAATAGTTTTCATCTCTTGGTTTATAAAATGAAGAAAAATTATTTCTTAGTGGCATTAATTCAGAAAAAATTAAATTTGGAAAACTTACATTAGCTTTAAAGGTCTGTACCAAGCCATCTAGAAAGCGGATACTGCAGACGACTTCAGATCGAGTTTTCTCTTTGGGTAATTCTGAGGTGCGTATATTATTAATTCTTCCACCCAACGCACGTAACCGGGAGGTCATAACTATCGCTGAATAACCTGTAACAGAAGGTAGACCTGTTAGCTCTCTGACATGCAAATTACCCATTACACGTGGCTACTCCTCACAGTCCACCCATCCCTTGTCTGCTCTGACCCTCATAAACCGAAGAACTCACAGATAAACGAGAACCAGGTAACCCACCATGTTTCCATTTGAGTTCCGACTTCTAAGTGCCTCTAAGCAAAATTTATTGCTTAATTTATTAATTTATTAATAGAATTATATGGGTTATTTGTGTGTCTTATCTCCCTGGTCTAAATCTAATTTATATTTCCCAGGCTTTTAATTTTTTATGTTTTTTGAAAAAGTATATTTGTGTATTATCCTATTTTTAATTTTTTTTACAGAACTAAATGTGGTGTAAAAATGATCTAAAATATGAAGACGCTTATTGGTAAAATAAACTACATTAAATAACTTATATTCACTAAAAGACACCATTTAAAAGTAAAGACAGGGGCGCCTGGGTAGCGCAGTCGTTAAAGCGTCTGCCTTCGGCTCAGGGCGTGATCCCGGCGTACCGCGATCGAGTCCCACATCGGGCTCCTCCGCTGGGAGCCTGCTTCTTCCTCTCCCACTCCCCTGCTGTGTTCCCTCTCTCACTGGCTGTCTCTATCTCTGTCAAATAAATAAATAAAATCTTTAAAAAAAAAAATAAAATAAAAAATAAAAGTAAAGACAACCCACAGAAATACTATAGAATATATAAAGAGCTCCTACAAATCAATATGAGAAAAAACAAGGAATCTGGTAGAAAATGGGAACCACATGAGTTGTCAAAGAAATACAAATTAAAATCACAAAGTAATAGTACCACATACCCACCACAGTAGCTACAACAAAACCTGACAAAACCAAGTGTTGACCACAGTGTGTAGCAACTGGAACTCTGAAGCACTGTTGGTAAGAATGGAAATTAGCACAATTACTTTGGAAAACCGTTTGGCCGTGTTTACTAGAACTGAACATATGTGTACTCTGTGACATAATTCCACTCCTAGGCATATTCCCAACAGAAAAATGTAGATTTATCCATTAAAAGACATGCATGAGAATTTTTATAACAGCCCCAAACTAGAAAAGACTCCAATGCCCATCAACAGAACGGGGAAATTATGGCAGAGTCCAACCACACACGACTATACAGCAAAGGAAATAAATGAACTACCATTAGGCAAAAACGAATGAATTCTTCTCATGTTATGTTAAGCAAAAACAGCCAGATACAACAGATTATTGACAGCATGAACCCATTTACATAAAGTTCAGAAAAAGGCAAAACAGATCAATGCTAAAGGAGGACAGAAGTGTGGTTACTGCTGTGCGAAGTGATGGGTGTGTGTGTGTGTGTGTGTGTGTGTGTGTGAGAGAGAGAGAAAGAGAGAGAGAGAGAGAGAGAGACAGGAGTCTTCCGGGATGCTTATAATACTCTATTGATCTGGGTTTTGATGATACTGGTGTATTTACTTTGTGAAGCTTCACCAAGCTCTATACTTATTTGTGTACTTTTCTGTATATTTCAATATCAAGTTCACTTAAAATAACACATGTATGCAGAGGGAGTTGGTTTAAAATCTGACTACGGTGTATTCAGGGAACAGCGAGGAAAGAGGTTTTCCTAGCGAATATAACTGTAGAACAGTAGACCAGCAAAGACTGAGGAAGCGTGCAACCAAGCACACGGTCGCAGCGTGCACGCAGGAAAGCCAAGGGTCCTCGGCTTAGGTAATTGAAAAGGTGTAAATCTGACGAAGTTGGATGGAAAAACAGATAAAGATGAAGGACTTGGGTGCAATTTAATGTTCTTTTTTAATTAATTCTCTGTAAACTTTCTATGATGAGCTGGACCTTTGTGTGTGCTATTCTCTCTGCCTAGAAAGTTCTTTCTGGGGGTGCCTGGGTGGCACAGTGGTTGAGCGTCTGCCTTTGGCTCAGGGCGTGATCCTGGTGTTGTGGGATCGAGCCCCACATCGGGCTCCTCCGCTATGAGCCTGCTTCTTCCTCTCCCACTCCCCCTGCTTGTGTTCCCTCTCTCGCTGGCTGTCTCTATCTCTGTCGAATAAATAAATAAAATCTTAAAAAAAAAAAAAAGAAAGTTCTTTCTGCTCCTCTTCAGGACTCAGGACCCAGCACAGGCGTCACTTACTTGGCAAAGCCTTCCCTGGTGCCCCAACTACTCTCTATTTGCATTACAAGCTCTCTTCTTTTTTTTTTTTATATAATTCTTTTTATTTTTTTTACTTTTTTATTATATTATGTCAGTCACCATACAGTACATCCCTGGTTTTTGATGTAAAGTTCCATGATTCATTACTTGCGTATAACAGCCAGTGCTCCACGCAATACGTGCCCTCCTTAATACCCATCACCAGCCTATCCCATTCCCCCGCCACCCGCCCCGAAGCCCTCAGTTTGTTTCCCAGAGTCCATAGTCTCTCGTGGTTCATTTCCCCTTCTGTTTATCCCCCCTTCTTCTTCCCTTTCTTCTCCTACCGATCTTCCTACTTCTTATGTTCCGTAAATGAATGGGACCATATAATTGTCTTTCTCTGCTTGACTTATTTTGCTTAGCATTGTCTCCTCTAGTCCCGTCCATGTTGCAGCAAATGCTGAGAAATCGTTCTTTTTGATGGCTGAGTAATATTCCATTGTATATATGGACCACATCTTCTTAATCCAGTCATCTGTTGAAGGGCATCTTGGCTCCTTCCACAATTTAGCTATTGTGGACAGTGCTGCTATGAACGTTGGGGTGCATAAGGCCCTTCTCTTCACTACATCTGTATCTTTGGGGTAAATACCCAGTAGCGCAATTGCTGGATCATAGGGTAGCTCAATTTTTAACTTTTTAAGTGACCTCTGCACTGTTTTCCAGAGTGGCTGTACCAACTTGCATTCCCACCAACAATTATTGTTTCCTGCCTTGTCAATTTTTGCCATTCTAACTGGCATAAGGTAGTATCTCAGTGGTTTTGATTTGAATTTCCCTGATGGCTACAAGCTCTCCTCTATGATGCTGGTCGGCATTCCACAGTGAAGCTGATGATGTATCTAAGACCTGCTTCTGCCCCTAGAAGCTGAGCTTCACAGGGGTAGGACCCAGGTCTGGTTGTGCTCATTGCATCTCCCAACACCTGGTTGTAGGAGGCAGGCAATAAACAGCTGAACAAATCAATGAGCACAAGGAAGAATGAAGTGAAAAATGAAGCATGGGAAAAACAGTGCTACCTGGGACACCTGGGTGGCTCAGTTGGTTAAGGATCTCCTCTTCCCCTGTTCAGTGGGAAGCCTGCTTCTCCCTCTGCCTCTGCTGCTCCCCCTGCTTGTGCTCTCTCTCTCTCTGACAAATAAATAAAATCTTAAAAACAAAACAAAACAGAAAGACAAAACAAAATCCAAAACACCAGTGCTACCTGACAGACGAACTTGGGTTGGTGGGAGCAGGCAGGAGGATGGAACAAGGGTGGGGACATCCTGTAGACCAGGGCTCCTCACACTGTAAGGTGCACACGACAGACCCCTTGGGGATCTTGAGCAGATGCAAACTAGGATTCAAGCAGGGCTGAGTGAGGCCCTGGAGCCTGCATTTCTCGGGTTCCCAAGAGCCTCTGATGTGGGGTCCTCACAGTGAGGAACAAGTCACAGATAACTGGAAAAGCAGCACTCAAAGTCAGGCAGGGCCAGAGATCCAGATCTGGGGATCAGCAGCATGGAAGGGGTGAGGACAAAGCGGACTGGAGCTTGAGAATCAAGCCGCAGGGAACCACGGAGGCACAGCTGAACAGCAGGGCACGTGGCCCCTCACCTACTGAAGGAGCTCCGGACACACTTCCATCCTCCCGCAGTCAGGGACGGGGAAGTCTCAAATATTAATAAAACAAATCCCTGGGACTGGCAGGGGAGGAAAACTTACTCTGTCGCTTATCCAATTCCACCCAGCCCACCACCTCCACCTTGCCCTTTCCAACAAAAATGTCATCAGAAGCAGGGATGCATTTTCTGAGGAATGCCGAAGGTTATCAAAAGACAACAAATGCATTCAGTAATCCCTGAACCACACTGCATTTAAAATGTCAAACTTCTTGTTTAATCTTTGTCTAAGAATTTCAGGCAGGCTCTAATTTTTTTTTGAGATACAACAGAATCATTCTAAGGGTGGTTCTTAGTGGGATGTGCACAGCAGAATTACCTGGGGAGCCTTCCAAAAAAAAAAAAAAAAGGGCCTGTCCTGGCCACACCCAGAGATGGTGATTTAGCATCCTGGGGTGTGGCACAGAATGACTGTCCCTTTGGGAAGCCCTCAAAGGAAGGGCCAGGCAGTCAATGGCCAGAGGAGTGGGTTTTCAGGGAACCTCAGGATGTGTTTCGGACGGTCATGCTCAGAATATAGGTCCCACGGAGTCTGAGCCATTCACTGAGGGCGCACGCGTGAAACAGCTAAAATGAAGAGCTCGTCATGCCATGACACTGGACGGAAAAAGCCAAAGGTGACTTCAGACAAGAGCTGCCAAGTGAAAGTACCACGGGCTGATGAGCTCTTCACAGGCACTGATCTTCAGACTGCTCCTCACCTGAGCAGCTCCGGCGTAGTTGGCACAAGCGTGGGTACCAGTGGGACTTATTAACTTGACCATGATGAATGTTGCCCCCCGGCACAGTCAGGGAACCAGCTGACAAAGGACATCAGCAGCCCAGAAGAGAGACTTCTTCCTCCGCACAGCCATCTCTGCTCCATAAAAAGGTCTGACACCTAGCGACAATGTCATAAAGAGGAATCTCATGGAAGTCGCAGAAATGTTCTTCCCACCATTGTTCCTAAGCAAGCCTTGATAAGAGCAAGCCTCATGATGAATAACCATGTAATTGAACCATGTGTTTTCAGATTGTCTTGAAATTCTATCTTAAACAATCGGGTCAAGACAATGGATACTGACTGATTGCACTGTTTCCTGTACCACAGCAATTGGAGAACTCAGGCTTTCTATGGCTTCCTTTATAAGCCTCTTCATGCTGAACAAAGCCGCAACCCAACCAGGAACACACCCGCCTCCCCAACCACAAGTGATTACAGCGGCAACTGATGCATTTTATAATATGGAAGCCAGGCTCCTTCTTCATTTTTAAAAACAAAAGCAATCAGTTAATAGCTTCAGTATCTACTCTGCACAACAGAGGTTCTACTGTGACTATAGTTCTTATCAGACTGTACTTGCTGGACATAAAGAAAGAGGCCGCGCCTCACTGGATGCACAGGAGGGGTCCAGTACATACCATGAGGGTTAGGGTTAGCACGGATAAAGTGTCTACACAATGTGAGACACGTAGTAGGTGCCCAATAAAAGGCATTTTATTTTTTTATTTTTTCCTATCAAATATTTATTTTAATTATCCCTTGTTGCTACATACCAGTGTTTCAGTGGATTGAGATTTTAATATTAAAGTGCCTTTTATGACATGGCATAGACATTAATCAGTGTTTATGTCATAACAATAAAAAAGGCATTTTATTTATAATGCTAAACTTCTAATCCATCAGGTGCCGATTAGATTCTGGATTTTGTAGGCAATCCTGATTTCAAATACCTTATAGATATGTAAATATTCTGTTTCTTAAATTTTTAATAAAGACAGCTTGTAAGGTTAAAAGATACAACAGACGTGTGACATACCTATCAGCTGCTCTACAAACTCGGGTCCCAGGAGCACACTGCCTGGGGTGTGGCAATCTGGGGCCTGTGGGACACCAGAGCCCTCATGGGTAGGCCTGGATAACGAGGCTGCAACCACTATCCCTTCTGAGCTCCCTGTCTGCCCTGGAGCTTGGGACAGGGAAGAGGTAATGCTTTATTTCCTAAGAGTCTACACGCAGACCTGGAGAGCTCTGTTCTTTCACAAGCCCATGAACCACAGACACAAAGGAAGGAGGGAACTATACTCTTCTCCATTAGACAAAGTCAGAAAGCAACTCAATTCCATTCTGGTCATTTTAAACGAAAGTGTTAAAGTTATTTCATATCCTTTTTTCAAAAATAAGAATTTAGACCTCTAATTCAAGACTGCAAGTTTCAGTTAAAAAAAAAAAAGAAAAGGAAAGCAATCCTGATTTATTAACACCTATCTGTAAATAAACCCTACAAATGAACCACAGGTAGCTTGATAAGGGAATCAACCCGAATAATCAACAAGCTGACTCAGGCTGATGCTACCACCTAGTGGCCGCCAGAGGAAAACACTTCACCTCCTACCTATGACTTCCTACTTCCTTCCTGCAAGCCAAGCTCCCTTCAGTTCAACTTCAAAAAATCTCTCACATATAGAAGGCCTTCTTTGTATCCCAATTCCCTCCTTCTCCTAACTCTTCTTCCCTAGTGAACTCAGGAGAGGTTCTTCTGGGGCGTGGGGAGGATATTTATAAGTCCCAACAGATGTCTGATCAGCTAGAGTGGAACGTCTCCAGCACGGAGAAGTAATAAACACTCATGTATAATCAGCCATGCTAGAGACATGACTCACCAAATACCAATACTGCTATCTCCTCCTTTTCACTGTAAATACACAGCAGTCAGGCTGCATTCAGGGCTTAACCAAGTCTTCAGGGGACACACGCACGTCACTCACAACCCCACTGCATACCCATAGGAGAACATAAACCACCTTCTGACTGCCCGCTGCAGCTCACGTAGGACAGCTTCTAGCTCTGGTCTGTTTTACGGCCAGGCTTACGTGTTCCTTAAACTCCTCTGAAGTGGCGTATTCCCTTCTCAAGATTTATAAACATCTGGATGGGGATTTATGGATTAAGCACTAGATTAAGATCAGATCAAACTGTTTAAGAATGTATGCTTAGTAATTAAGCTGCTAAGAAAGAAACATCGATTAAAATGAGACTTTTTAAACCAAAGACTTAAATAAAACCTGAATGTGCTTGATTTAATCATCTGGAGAACCTGTTAAAATAGATTCTTGGGCACCACCCACAGGAACTATGGTTTGGTAAGGACCGAGGAAACTGCATTTTAAAAGTTAATTTTTTCCAACTTATAGAAAAATGGCAAGGAAAACATAACTCCCATACACCCTCATTGGCCTGGATTTAATTAACAGTTTGCCACATACGCTTTCTCTCCTGTACGCATGCACACGTGCGCGCACACACACACACACACACACACACACCCCGCTTCATGCTTTTTACTGAACACTTGCAAGGTGTAGATACCACGCCCCTTTACCTCTGAATATTTTAGTATGTCTCAAGAACAAGGACCTTTCAAACCACAGTACAATTATTGCACTGAGATAATTTAACATTGATAAAGCACTTATGTAATACACAACCCATATTAAAGATTTGCAAATTATTTAATGATGTCCTTTATTTCTTTCCTCCTGATCCAAGATCCAAACCAGGCCCTTGCCTTGCTTTAGTGGTCAGATAGAAGTTGCATTTTTCGTAAGCATCCCCAGGGGACTCAGATACAGTGGGTCTGAGCACCCTGCAGTAGAAAATACTCAACCCGATGATCCCAGGGATCCTTCGGTTTTCACTGTGTGTCTACAGCCAGGGGCTTGGTTAGGACTGTACCCTACGTCAGCTTTCCTACATTACAGATCACTTCCCAGAGCTAAAAGGAGTTTCTGCAGCTTAGCAGCTGTCCCCTTACTCAGTCTGGGGAAGCCCTTTGTAAGGCACCGTTGAAGCAACACAGACTTTCCAGTCTATATGTCAGTGCTGGGATTAGCACTGTTGTCATAACAGACGAAGAAAGCAACACGAAAATAATGTTAGTTCAGAAAGAATCCTGTCACTTGATATTACGTAACCAGATGTCTTGGCTCATTTCCTCAAATTAGTTCACATCTTTCACACAGTGACTCTTAACAATTCCTAATATCCAAGTTATAAAAAAGACAGCAGTGCCTTCTTTAATGTTCTTCCTCAGAAATGAGGGACAGTCAACTACTATTGTGGCAAGGAAGGAAGGAAACAAAGGGAAAAGAGATGCACGCATCTGGGATCTATTAGGCTTTGCAAATGTTATTAATGGAACTCAGCCCAACCTATCAGTGATTTTAGATCATTTTAAAAATACCCATAGACCTTTTTTTTTTTTTTTAAGATTTATTTATTTGACAGAGGGAGACAGGCAGCGAGAGAGGGAACACAAGCAGGGGGAGTGGGAGAGGAAGAAGCAGGCTCCCAGCGGAGGAGCCTGATGTGGGGCTCGATCCCGGAACGCCAGGATCACGCCCTGAGCTGAAGGCAGACGCTTAATGACTGCACCACCCAAGAGCCCCGAAAATACCCATATACCTTAAAAAACACTGCCATATATACTACTTCACTTTATTAATTTTTTTTTTTGAAAGCGAGCATGTTTGCGTGCAAGGGAGGGGGTGCAAAGGGAGAAGCTGAAGCAGGTTCCACACCCAGCTTCATGCCCAGCACAGAGCCCAACCTGGGGCTCGATCTCAGGACCCTGAGATCACGACCTGAGCTGAAAGCAAGAGTGGGAGGCTTAACTGACTCAGCCACCAGGTGCTCCTCACTTATATTAATTTTAAATTATGTGCAGCTGATAAAATTACAACTGGTACATGAAACTTCATTTTCCTCATGGCTAATTTCCATATCTTTATCAACACTGCTTTCTGGCAATTACCTCCCCACCCCCCCCCACTTGGCTTTTTTAATATCCAAAGTACAACACTGCATAACAATACGAAGATAAATACACAGACTTCTTTTAAAAACTAGTTTCTAACGTAAACAATCACTATGAATGTCACTCAATTAGAAAAAAAGTCTATTAAGGATGGCATTTTCATATTGCTAATTCAGTGTTACAACCAATGCACTAATTTTTCGGCAGAGAGGCTGAGGACAAACTAATTTTTCAACAGCATTTTTAAAGCTTAAAGCCTGTTAATGAAAACAATAATCACAGCTGACAATGGAAGTATTGGTGTACGAGACTTATTTTTAATTTTGGGCATGCATATATAAGAGTATTTAATATCATATTTATTAAAAAAATGCTTCTGTGAACACATTTACGAAAGTTCTTAACTCTCACATTTCACATTATTTGCCACCACATGGGAGAAAATGCTCATCCGAGTCCCTTCAATAGCACAGCTCAATACTCAAATTATCTTGCAATTATTAATCCTCACGCTCCAGAAGTACAGGCTTGGAATCAAATCATTTGTTCCGTAGATCCTGTAATTTGTTCAGGGACTGGATCTCCCAACTGAAGCCCCCAGGAAGCAGGGTGGAGTAATTTGTAGGATTAGTTGTATTCAAACAGAGACCGGTAATTAGCACCCTCCTTCTCCTGCAACTTCAAAATGCCAAATACTTTTCTTATTATGGAGTCGGGGTTTATTTATAGGTTCAACACCATGACACTTGCAAAATTAGCAAAATAAGAGAGTTACACTTGATACTGGGAGGATAACAAGGAGTAGTTTTAAGCTCCCTGAAGGGCAAGATAAAGAGCTCCGTCAGAGCTGTAGACAGCTCCGGGAAAGAGGTAATGGGGCTATCAAGAGAAGCCAACCTCTTAAGTTCCATGAGGCAAAGTTTTCAGGGCGGCGCTGCGACGCTAAGGAACTCAACACAAAGCCTGCCCCCAAGCGATGAGAAAACTCTTGTTAGACTTGTGAGTCTATTAAATGAAGTCATTACTGCCCCCCTCCTCTTCTTGAAGGATCACAGAGGGGGAAAAAAAAAGCACAAATCCTAAGTGCACAGCTCTCATGAAGGCTGGCACGAGCTGCCCCCCGACCCTGCCCTCTTGCAAACATGACTTCCCCCAGAGGTGAACACTCCTCTGACTTTTAACACCATCTTCTTAAGATTTCTTTAAAAGTACACCTGACTCCCAACACGGGGCTCGAACTCATGACCCTGAGATTAAGAGTGGCATGTTCTACCAACCAAGCCAGAGATGTGCCCCTTTATGAGATTTTTTTTTAAGTGAGATTTTTAGAAGTTTTTTTTTGTTTTTTTTTTTTTTAACATGTTTGGGAAAGGTTATCATGGTGCAGTGTTAAACTGCACCCCTGTCCCCAATTTCCCAGGACTCAGCCCTCCCAGGGCTGTTTTCAGCATGCGTGTGGATGTATCTGGCGCCTGTGCAGTGTGGGCTACAGAGAAATGAGAAGGCTGGGATGTGGGCTCCCCCCAAGGACGGCTCTGAACAGTGTCCTGTGAAGATGCCACCTCCGTGAACCCAGAAACTTCAGAGGCCAGCAAGCCTGCCTCCTTGAAGAAAGAGGGGGCACATGCCAGCCCTTAGAGGGACTGACCCAAACCATGTTGAGGAAAAAGACTTCCAGGACTCCTCACCAGACAAGCTGTCCTTACATCCTCCCAACAACTGGCCGAAGTCCCACATTGGACTAGGACTACAATTTCACAGACCCTTAATCTTGTTTATAATTACTTTTAGCCTTTATTACTACTTTGGCAAAGGAGTTCTGGACCATTTCTCAATATTCATTTACTGGGCACCTGCTCTGTGTCAGGCCGGGTTGGAGGGGCGGGGAGGGGAGACGGAGGTGCCTGGAGTTTCAGCTTCTAAGGGAGATGAACACCCAAGACACCAGAGGAACAGGACGAGGGCTCCTAACTTGGCTGTGGTGGGCAGTGGGACCAGTTCACCAAGGTCTCATCGGGAATCTTGCAGGATAAAAGACAGTCCACTAGGTAGAATGGGTTCCAACATCACAGTGCATTTGCAAAAGCCAGGAGGGGAAACACATGTTAAGAACTCCAAAGAAAGAGATTTAGCAGGAGTGTCTAAGGAATAAGTGGTATCCTAGAGAAATCTCAGGGTGTTTCAAAAATCCAACTGGCCGTCCCACAGTAAGGTATGGTGTGAGGTTATGGGAAGGTCAGCAACAATGGAATCAGACGTGGGCTGGAACCCCAGCTTAACCACTTAGTAGTTGCGTGAACTTAGAAATCACTCACCCGTTTCCTTACCTATAAAAGGGGGGAAATTTTCTTTGCTTTCCGACGTTTTAAGCACTGAATATGTATGCAAATTAACTGGCACCTAGCTGGGTCCAATCAATGGTACTCATTACTACTACCGTTAGACTGGTTTATTTAAACCCCAAGGGTTCCATGGGTGGAAGATGAAAGAAACAGATTTTCCTTCAATAGAAGGAAGAGCTTTTGAACAGTCAAGGCCGCACAAATATGGAAGGGACTATGTCAGGAGAGAGTGAAATCCCCGTCACCAGGTGATCAAGCAGAGAAGCTGGACAAGACCTCTGGTGAGAAGGCTGCAGAGGGCAGGCTGGCACGCAAGGAGGGGGGATGGGTGCACTCCGAGCTTCCAAGACCAAGGTTCCATTATGACTTCTGTTTCAACAATGTCAAGGTTAAGTTTCTGTACATGTAAGCCCTCTCAAAGCAGCACCGTTGAAACTGGATTCCTTACACAGACTTCTCATGGGAAAGAATTCTAAAAGGATACCTCACTCTTGAAAAAAACTAGAATGGCCCATCACTGAAACAGGGGATAGAAGAATATGAAAGGACAAAAAGCAACACATAAAGCTCAAAACACAGACGACAGAACGTTTTATACTGAGCCGTTTCCACCTAAAATTAAGCTACCGATCTCTTTCCATTCCTCCTCTGGATAGCTTCAAGAGGCCCCAAACGGACTGGAAAACAGGATGGAATAAATTTACTCTACAGGGACATGAATCAAGTTGCACAAACTTTACAAAAATACTGTGCTAATATTTGCCCTCGGGGCACAGACATGCCCATTTGAGTGTCAGTCCCTGATATTTCTATCCTGGGCTCCAGCCCCCACCCCTTTACAGCCAAAAGTAGCAGAAGCCTTCAGAAAAGAAAACAACTAAAGTCACTTTGAAAGGTTTGAGATGTGCTAATCGCAGCTCCTCCCAGCCGAAAAGCTGGACTCTCAGAACAGGGCCGTCTTGCCAACTTTGTTCCTGCCAAGGAGTCTGCGGCCAGCAGCAGCCCGGCCAGAGAAACCCAATCCTTACCACCAGCAGCCCTCGCCATAATTTCATCTCAAGGAAACACAGAAAAATAGCCTCCGACCCTCCCCTCGGAAAAGCATCACCCCCTTTGTCACTAAATCAGCCAAGTGACCCAGGAAGCTGCTACTCCATTTTTCTTCAGTTTTCACTGGTTTTCTTCCATCGATTTCCCAGCTCAGAGCCCTCCAAAGTCTCTTTCCAGCTTTCAAACCCCCTGCCTGTAAGGTTTTTAACCCAAGAGGCCACCTCGGGTTACATTAGGTACAGTAACCCAGCGACTCTAGACACCAAGATAAAATGTATTTTTACACAGCTTTCTCAAGCCAGGGCTTTAGCACTTGGTGAGAAGGAGTCAGAAGATTACTGAAAGGAAACTGCATAGCCTCTAAAAAAGATTTATAAAGGCATGCCAAAATGCTAATCAAGGTAACAGCGTTTAGGAATATTTGAACGCAAATAATGTATCTTGTTGCTGCCATTGTTACATTTATTTGTGCGAGGCTTCCCCCGTGCTGGGAGCTGGGAATACAGAAATACAATCCACTCTTTGCTGTCAAGGAGTGCTTGGGGAAGGGGAAGAGCAACACCACTGCCCCGGGGCTCCTGGTGGCCAGAAGGAGCAGGCCAGACCTCAGTGAGTTCCAGTCTCTCCTCAGCCACTCCTAAGATGAGGGGACCTTGGTCCGAAGAACTCTGGTAAGTCTCCTCATATGTAAATAATTCTGAGAAGCAATGCTCTCCTGCCTGGCCCACAGCAGACACCAGCAGCTGCTAGGAGTACCGATGGGCCTATCCATTCTGTCACCTCACCCCAGGTCCCCGGGCCGTGGCCATCACAGCCAAAGGTTCCACAGGGCTTCAGAGTTCTCTAAATACTTTTGCCCCCATTCCTCCTGACTCCATTCACTCTGATGGGGCCTGGTGGGCAGTACTCCTGTTCCCATTTTACAGATTGGTAGAGTCGACTCCAAGAGCCACGTCCAAGTCACAGTCAGCCTCTGAATGGGGTCATGATCCCAAGCTCAGTGCAGGGCATCACACACCTGCCCACTGAGTCCACTGGCCCACATGGTGGGGAAGGAAGATGAATTACAGGTGGTTCACTGTGGTGGGGGGGGAGGAAGGCCCCATTTAAGCACTGTGGTCTCTGTAATTCACTGACTAGAGGTATGTTCTTACCTTTTGAGATAATCTTGGTAAACACTCCCCACAGTTCACATGTTCGAAGATTTCCTCTTAAGGAGGAAATGGTCCAGAAGACCTTTTCCCCCTAATTCTGTAGCATCAGAAACCTGAGTAACGACTTGGGTATTTATTACCCTATTCCCTCTAAGATGACACAACTGATTTAAGAGGTGTTTCAAACAAAATTAAAGGAAAAGTACAAAGTACCCTTGGATTGCCAAGGGCGTGCTGATGAGAGAGGAGTTAAAACATGGCACACATCTCTCAGGGCTGAGGAAGCATAGTAAAGGACCTCCTCTCATTTCTGCAGAAGGTGTGGGCTGGAGTGTGGGCGCGTGACATCTGCAGGCCCTTCCAGCTCTACAGGCAGCCACCCCGGGTTAATTATTAGCAGTGGGAAAACAGGAGGAGGTCACCTCATTTCTTGAGGCCAGGCCCTCAGTGTGGCCTCGGGCCTCTCTGACCCTGTGACCAACAGCTCTCCTTCTAGGGAGATCCTGAGAGTGACAGGCCAGTCCCAAACCCAGCCATTCCCCCATTCTTCCACCGCACCTGCCTCCAGGGATCCTAGAACTTGGAGGACTCCAGATGGAAGCCCAGGTTCACTGCAGCCCTCGGAAGGCAGGGCTTCCTAGTCAACTTGAGCTCAACTAGACCCTTTCCCCTTCACCTGCATGGGGTGGGTGGGGGGGAGTCCTAAGCCCAGGATCTCATGAGGACAGAAATGGGGTGGGGCAGCTGAGGTGTGCCAGCAGTATCTAAACCTTGCTGTTCTTTCAGCGAGCTGTGGGAGGTACGCACACCGTGCAGAATCTAGCTCCATGGCTGTGAAGGACAAGCTGGCCCCCATCGCCCAAAGGGAGCTAATCCTGGAGGGGAAGGAGAGGGCAGTAACACAGACCTGTTGCCAGGCGGGATGAGCTCTGATCCATGCACATCAGAGAAAACAAGCCAGCTGACAGTGTTGTCCTGACGGGGTTTTTTTTTTTTTTTTTTTCTTTTTCTTTTAAGTTGTCCTTGTTCCCATTATCCCACTGTCAAACGTTTGTCCAGGTATTCCAAACACTTCACTGGCATGTTTTGGTTACAGTTTACAATATTCCACCTGGTGAAATCATCAGCATGGCTAGGGGTCTGAGTGACCTCTAGTCTGTGCGGCTCCAACTTCTGGAAGACTCCTAGTAAATATAAAGGGGAAGAAGGAGCACATGACCAAGGGCTGCCACAAAGGTCAGGGGAGTGGGGCCCAGGGGAGCCCTGCTTTAGGGCAAAAGCACCAAAGATGTGTGGCAGCAAGATGACAGGAAGGGGCAGACACCCGCCCCCCCCCCCAATCTGGAAGAAAATGGCAAAACAGATGAGCAGGTAATTGATGACGATTTTGGCAAAACCACCAGATGTACTGTTTTCTGTCTTTTCCACCAGACAGAACAAACTTTTTACACTTGGGATGGATGGAATTGAAGGGGACGGAAAGGCGTCTCCCACGACCACACTCCACACCTGTCACCTCATTTGACTTCCACATCAAAAGAGAATCAGGCTAAAGGCGGCCAGGCTCGAGCCAGAGGTGACCCGGTGTGGAGAGCAATCGGAGGGAAATCAACCCTCACACAGCTTCTCTCCAGTCTTTCTTGCGGCAAAACAGAACACAAAATTTGCCGCTTTAACCATTTTAAAGCATACAATTCAGGGGCATTAATTATATTCACAACGTTGTGCAACCAACCACTATTTCCTAAACTTTTTTGTCACTCCAAACAGAAACTCTGTACCCGTTAAGCAATAACTCGTCATTCCTTCCCTCCCCCAACTTTGGCAACCTCAACTTCGTCTCTATGAATTTACCTATTCTAGATATTTCATACGTGTGGAATCAGACAACACTTGTCCTTTTGTGTCTGGCCTACTTCACTCAGCATGGTATCGTCCAGGTTCCTCCATGTCAGGGCATGTGTCAAAATACCATTCCTTTTTGAGGCTGAATGATAATATCCAATCGTACAGAGACACCACGTTTTGTTCATCTATTTATCTGTGGGACACTCGGTTTCCTATGTGGCTATTATGAACAGTGTTGCAATTAACATCTCTGTACAAGCGTTTATTTGAGCCTGCTTTCAATTCTTTTGGGTATATGCCTAGGAGTGGAATTGCTGGGACATGCGGTAATTCTATGTTTAGCTCTTTGAGGAAACCAGACTTTTTCTATGGAGGCTGCACCATTTTGCATCCCCAACAGCAATGGAAGAGGGTTTCAATTTCTTTACATCTCCATCCATGTTTTTACCCTTTTCAGTAATAGCCATCCCAGCAGGTGTGACGTGGTATCTCACTGTGGCTCTGATTCGCATTTCCCTGATGACTAATGTTGAGCATCTTTTCATGTGCTTATTAGCCATGTGCAGATCTTCAGAGACATGTCTATTCAAAGTCCTCTGTCCATATTTTTAATTGGGTTATCTTAATTTAGACTGAAATATAGAAGTTCTTTATTTACCCTGAATAAACCTTTACCAGACATAAGATTTGCAAGTATTTTCTCTTAATCTGTAGATTGTCTTTTCCTTCTTGATAATGTCCTTTGATGTACAAAAGTTTTTAATTTGGATGAATACAATTTGTCTTCTTTTGCTCATGCTTTCTTATCATATCTAAGAATCTACTGCTAACCTCAAGGGAATGAAGAGTTACTCCTTTTTTTTTTTTTTTTAATCTCTATGAGTTTTATGACTTTGGCTGGTATATTAGGTCACTGGTCCATTTTGAGTTAATTTTTGTATATGGTGTGAGGTAGGGGTTGCCCTGGCCTTTCTGACCAGGGTCCCTCCCCACCAGGATCCTCTGCCAGGGCTAGCACTGCTGCACTACACCGTGAACTTCATGAAGGCAGAATCTGGGTCTCTTAAAAATCACCACTGTGACGTAGGCAGCCCAGTGCCTGGTACTCATTAGGTGCTCGGTAATTGCCAGATGGATGGATGACTAAATGGATAAGCTATCGGGGGCATGCCCCATTCCCACCTGCCTACCATTACTGCAAGCACCCAGCTGGCTGAGCAACTGTTTGTAACAAATAAATCCGACGGGCTACACTTATTAAGAACTAAGTATCTATTGGGGCACCTGAGTGGCTCAGTTGGTTGGGCACCCAATTCTTCGTTTTGGCTCAGGTCATGATCTCACGGGTCATGGTATCAAGCCACGTGTTGGGCTCCAAGCTCAGTGAGGAGTCTGCTTCAAGATTCTCTCCCTCTGCCGCTCCCCCTGCTCACGCTTGCACACTTGTGCATGTTCTCTCTCTCAAAAATATAAATCTTAAAAAAATAAAAATAAATCTTAGAACTAAGTATCTATCAACAATTTCATTTACACACTCCAAACAGTTAATTTAAATGACCAGGATTTAACTAGCATACTTAACTAATGGCACTTAATTGAGTCCTAGCCCTGGAAAGCTCCTCATTTCCTTACCAATCTCCTAGCTCAAGTCCCTCATTGCACAGAAGAGGAGACCCAAGGGCCAGCAAAAGCCATGACTTCCCAAAGTCTGGGTTTCAACTTTCAGGGCTTTCCCCTGCCTAACAGAGGCCTCAGCAATCACCCACTGCAGATAAGCAACAAAAAGGTATGAGGTTAGTCTGAAATGCTTCAAATGGCAGGAGCGGCTGTCTGGATTCCAGTGGAACCCTGGGTCCTACATCTCATTTTGCTACAAGGCCCATCTCCTGCCCTAATACTGCAGCACGTCACTGCTCTCACTCCGCTCCCCAGTCCGTTCCCAGTGCTGGAAGCTTGCTTCCCCCAGACATCCTCCACCCCCCCCCCATGTGTCTGCTCAACTTTTACCTATCTAGTGAGGTCTTCCCGGCACTCTATCTCCCTCACTCTATAGTTCTCCTTACCATTTATCGCTGCCGGACGTATTAAGTATTTATTGTCTCCGCCCTATTCCCACATCCCCACCTCCTACTAGAATGGTCGTTCCTTAAAAGTCAGGCACTTTGTTAGTTAACGGTTACCCTCAATCCTGAGATAATGCCCAGCACACATGAGGTACTCAACAGGTGTCTGTGGGATGCATGAATAGAAGGTAAACGGAGAACACCATACTCTGTATTCACCATACCGCCAAGCATTATTACAGAAGGAAAGGCACAGGCAGCTCCAAACTCATGGTTAGCGCTCACCGGACCCTGCAGCCACAGAGGCCTGCAAGTTTACTTCTGGACCCACGGGCTGTCCCTGCTTACTGGGGCAGGCGGGGCTGGGATGCCGTGTGTGATAAAATACGCCCACACATCTCAGTCAAGCCAGAGATGCTGGCAGCCGTTCCTCTGCTGACCAGGCCATAGAAAATGGAGTCTTTCCCCACAGGCGCTTAATAAATGCTTGTGAAATGCACACAGGAATGAATGAACAAACAACTAATGTACACAGGGCTCACACCCGCACTTTCAGAAGGCTTGTGTCAGCGGTAAGGAACGATCATCCCAACAAAGCTGGGAGGTGGTCTGACGAACTCCATTTCTAGGAACCTACTGTCAGGATGTATCCAGACGTGAAACGAAGCCATCTGCAGAGATTTTCCTCCAAACAATACTTCACGTTGAAAATTACAAACCAAAAAAGCTGATTTCCAACTGTAGAGGGCTAGTGAAGTAAATCACAAAATAGCCACAGGATGCCATGAAGACTTCATAACGACATCGTGACATAATGGGAAATGTTAGAACATTAAGTAAAAAAGGCTGGTTATAAAATTGTATCTACAGTGAACACAACCATTTAAGATAATTAGAAAGGAACTCAAGACCATAAATATAATTGCTAGTTTTTCCTATCCTTTCAACCTTTCTGTATTTCCTAAATTACAACCAGCAATAATGAGTTTGAAGAAAATCAAACTGATAGAACTTAAAAAAAAAAAAGCTGTCACCTGATATTTTATTGGCCCCCAGGGTGTGTAACTACTTAAACCTCTGTCTGGCCAACCCCCCCCTCCTTTCTGCATTCACCCCACCCTGCTTCTTCCTCTTCCTCTGCCCAACTGCCCTCCCAACCCCCATCAGCCAGTGCTTGGACCTTGTCAGCCACACCTGCAACCACTCCTCCCCCAGAAATCCTGCTCTAAGGCTCAGCCGCCCCACCCAACACCCTCCCGGCTCACAGACCCCAGGCTTGCTCCTGTACTTCCCAGCTCTGGGGCTCTGAGCAAGTTACTGAACCTCTCTGACACAGCATTCCCAACTCAGGAAAATGAGTCTGATCCCAACTCATGGGAGTCTCTGAAGGTCTAGGGAGCGAACGGACCCCCACATTGCAGGGCACCTGAGGTCCAGGAAGCTAATGGACCCCCACGTGGCAGGGCCCTTTTGTAGGGAGGGTCGACGTGCTAAGGGCTGTGAATGTGCTCTAGCCCTGCCGCGTGTGCAGTCTCAGTCTGCGGCTTCTACCCAGGCTCATGAAGCCGAAGTTCTTTATCCTCTACCTGCCTAAGTCTGGGCACCTGTCCTCTCCTGAAGGGACAAGAAAAGCAGGTCTGCTCTTGGATCTCAAATCAACACAATGGATGCTTGGCTGAAAGTCCTATTCCCCTGGCTGAAGCCTCTGCTCCCACACAATCCAGCTCTCAGAGCTGATGCCCAAATCCCCAGCAGCTGCCCCTCGTGAGGCCCCATTCTATCTTCAGAAGATATTCCCGGTATTTTACTTAAGGTCTTGAGGACTCCTTAAATCCTCTTCCCTCACCCACACCAACATTCTCCAAGTCTCAGCTCAGTGCTTGCTTCTCCTGCTCTTTCAGTCACAGGGATTTACACATTCTTCCCTCGTGAACATTCTGCATTCATCCCTCTCTAATCCCTGAGGCATTTAATGAGTCTCACCTGCAGCCATGCTCCACGGCAGGTGCTGGGGTTCAGGTGAGTAAGAGGCTGTCTCAGCTCCCCCTGGAACTCATAGGCTGGTCAGAGGCAGAAAAGCATGAATAATCAAATAATCACCTTTTGGTGTGGTTAGTGCTCTGGAAACAGCTGGGTGCCCCTGGCTGCTGGGGCCTTGTCCAGGCGGTGACCACTGCTCAGCCAGGGACAGAAACAGCTTCTAAGGGGATTCTTATGGCAAAGCTAGACCCTGAAGGATGAACTATCAAACAATAAAATCAAATCACTCAATACTTATCTCAAAGCTCTCAGGGTCCCCCACTGCCCCTTCTCCACCATCACCCACAACCCCATTCCGATCTGGCTCAGGAGGAGATGCCAGTCTGCAGACACCTGAGTGCACCTGCCACTCCAGGGTATCTCCACGAGCTGAACAGAAAGGGCTGCAGCTGTACTTAGGTTGCTTTTTCTGTAAGCTCTTCTCCACGAGCCTCCTCCCTACCACGGTCACGTTCCAGACCAACGCCCCTCCAAGTGCGGCTTCCAGACGGCGGGCAGCAGCATCACCTGAGTGCTTGTTAGAAATGTGGACTCTCAGGCCCCACCCCAGACCTAGAGATCTGAATCTTCTCATATGCACATTAAAGTCTGAGGGACCCTGCTTTCCACCCCAACCAACTTGCCCTGGTCTTCAGCTTCCTCCTCTTTACGGTGGCCAGCTGCCATTTTTAACATCCACACCACGAGCAGATACCCAGCCTCCAGAGCGTCTGCCTCGTCAGCTGCACAGACCTTCGCATCCACCCCACGGCGGCACCACCTCAGCCCCAGGCTGCCCAGGGCAGAGCGCACGGGGCACAGCCCTCCCAGCTGAGACCTCTGGCTCCACCTGTGGACGAATGTCACTATGGGCCTTCTGTCAAACTTACTGAGACAGACAGACTGGCAGACAGCGATTGCAGGCCTGCAGCTCCTAAGTAATTATCATGTGCCACTGGGAGAAGCACTTCCCCAGACCTCGTGAGCTGGAGATACAGGTCATTCCCGGTGCGGAGATGAGGAAATCTAGACATCAGGAGCTCAACAAGGGTCACAGAGTTAGTGGGGATGGGGAGCAGAGAGGACCCCCCCCCCAATCTTACAACCTGAACCAAGAGATAACAAGGAGTCCCGGAGCCTTGCAGAGAAAACTCTGGAAAGGGGTTTAGTCCTGAGGCAGCCCATTTGCACTGGGCCAGGACCTAGAAAGAAGGGAAAGTAGGAGAACAAGTGGGAGAGGCAGGCGGAGGCCAAGTCACGAAACCCTTCCTTTACAGACTACAGAGCTTAGACTTACTGGGAGATAGGAAGGTAACAAAATTTTGGAGCAGGCTGGTCAAAAACGGCTACATCCTTCCCTGACATCCCTCCCACTACTCACCCCCCATGAACCTGATTCTTTGCTTTGTGGTACTTGCTTCCCCGACACTCCTGGTGTGGCAAACACAGTCAGACTCTCCCAGGTACTCTGGCTGCATCTTCTTGCCTGCTCACCCTCAGCCCTCCTCCTGAGCCCTCAGCCCTCCACGACCTCCTCCCTTCCCTCCCAGGCTAAAGCCCAGTTCCTGGAAAACCTCCACCAGCACGTTTCTCCCAGCCGGCTCCCCTCCGCAAAGCCTTATTAAGAGTCATAAAATGGGCCAACATGCCCCTCGACAAGCTGCCAGGAATCCCTTCCCTCCCTCTAGGATGGATAGCGCCTTCCCCAGGAGGGCTGGAGGCACAGGCTCCCCTTCCAACCAGGCGTGGCACATCCAAGCTCCTCTTAGAGGAAGACCCAGACTCCTCCTCCCCTTCAGCCAACATCTTAAGGGGAGCCGGGCCAGGCCCTGGGGATGGAGCTCTTTAAGAGACAGTCCCTGCCCTGCAGAATTCTGCTCCTAAGAGGGAGCCCTGACCTCGAGTATGTGCCTCTTTAAGAGGAAAACATTTCACGACCCCCTGTACATTCACACACCTTGACCTGTTTGGTGATTCTTAAAAACGGAAGCCTTAGTTTAGAATGTCTCAAAGACCTTCTAAAATGTCTTTAAGTGGCAAGTCCTCACTGCAACAGCCTTTATGATCGAAAAAAGTTAAGATTAACTGTAGAAAAAAAGAAAACATTAAAACTACCCCACAACATTAAAAATTTCTTGCATTATTTATAGATTGAAAACATGTTGGTAGAGATTTTATTTGTGAGACACAGATCTATTCTGGAGTCTGGCTTCTCCACGTCTGGTCTGTGGATCAGTCTCAACCCCATCCAGGAGCCTGTAACAAATGCAGACTGTAGGCCCACCCCAGACACCCTAGAAGCAGAATCTGCAACTTAAAACTAAAGCTTGGGAAGCCCAGGCTTAGAGCATATGGCTTGTGGGGTTGGGGTTAGAGACGGGGAAGCAAGGCCAGATGGAATCTGCAGAGAACAGGGTGATCTTAGGTGCTTTTGTAGGGAACAGTTTTTGGCAACACCATGAAGGAGGTATAGGTGTGAGAGGCCTACTGACGGGGGGTGCGGGGGAGGAAGCAAAAGTAGAGGCAAACGGTAGCAGCACAGGGATGAACCCAGTTTTAGTGGGGGTGGGGGGGTGGAGGTGGGAAGGAAGGGCAGGCTGGAGGAGGAACGTCTGAGGTGTGATGGGGCAGGAACTGTCCAGGGCAGGTGTGCGGGTAAGCGAAGGGTGATCCTGGGTTTCTAAGCTGGCAGACTTTCACTTATGGAGAGGGTGTTTCTAGGGAAAAAGGTGCAGAGGAGGGAGCCGGGGACACTCATGGAGATGTTCAGATGTGATATACATATGACCCAAACTGCCCAGAGATGACCAGGCCCTGTGGGTCCCTGATGATGGCATCAGGTGAGTCTACCCAGTAAAGCCTGCAGAATGGTAAGAACAGAGAACAAAGGCAGAGGATGAAATGGGGTGGGGGGTTGTGGAGCCACATCATAAAAGCCCTGGTATGAGGGAAGGGCAATCTGCCCTCGGCACAGAGACCCAGTGGGCTGAGACATGAGAACCCGCCACTGGTCTTGATGAGTGAGCAGTCTCTGAGCATGATGGCGAGGGTGGTGTTGGTCAAGAGGTGAGTGCTGGGGGGGTGCTGGGGTAGATAAAGTCAGGACTGCTGTACAAATGATTCAACACCCCGCCTGCATTTGCAAGTCCCAACCAATCAGAGTGATGTCTTTCTGTACACCCATGTTCACAGCAGCATTACTTGCAAGAGTCAAAAGGTGGAAGCAATTTAAGGGTCCACTGACAGATGACACGATGAACAAAACGTGGTGCACATGCATTCGACGGAACGTCACTCCTCCCTGAAAAGGAACGGAATTCTGACACCTGCTCCAACACGGCTGAACCCTGAGGACATCATGCCAAGTGAAATAAACTGGGCACAAAATGACAGATACTGTGTGAGTCCACGTACGGGAGGTTATTAGAATCATCTCACACATAGAGACAGACAGTAGAAGGGGGGTTGCGGGGGGCTGAGAAGTTAGTGTTTGATGGGTACGGAGCTTCTGTTTTGCAAGATGAGTTCTGCAGTGCATGGGGGTGACGGTATCACACCAATGTGACTGCACCTAATGCCACTGAGCTGTACCCCTACGTCCATTTTACTGCAATTAGAACAATCATGTCTTTCATCACAGACAGAGAAAATCTGAACTCCCACAACGGAACAGTAGGTCTGCATTGAGAGGTGAAAGCAAATCTTTTTCAGCGGCCACAGACAGGGAAGGGAGTAGCTGGGTGGTGACCTGAAGGTGAGGCTGGGCTAGGAGAAGGCTTTTTTCCCTGGGTGACGGGAGGACAGCCTTCAGCTGTAAGCAGAGAGGCAAGCCCGAGCCAAAGGAACACTCACTTTCTCAGACTGGAGGACAGGAAGAAAGAGGAGAGGAGCCAGAAAGGGAAGGACAGGACAGGGAAAGGGGATGGAGCTCCAGCATCTTGGGGCCACGGGCCCTCTGGAGAGGCAAGGTGAGGACAACAGGTAGGAGACCTGGAGAGCGTGGGATGGTCAGGTTGGCTGGTGTGGGAGTAACAAGGGAGAGCTGGTTGGAAGGCGGGGGTGGCAGGAGAGGGCAGGGGAGGGAGGCGGGGGAGACAAGCTGGCTGCAAAGAGCAGAGCACTTGTCTGAAACTACCATGGACCTGCAGTAGCGGTCCTCAAAGTGAGGTCCCTGGTGTGGGGAGCAGCGGCAGCACCTGGGGCCTTGTCAGACATGCAAGTTTACAGGCCCCGCCTGAGTCTGATTCAGACCCACTGAATCAGAAACTCTAGGGGTGGGGCCCCACAGCCCATGTTTTAACAGGTGATTCTGGTGTGATAAAATCTGAGAAACACTAGTATATACTACAGAAATTCAGTGGAAGATACGTATCATTTTCCGTATAAAAACAGAAAATCAGCCAAGCAACTTCCACATAAAAGAGCCAGAAATGCAAAACTGGCTTCAACGCCAATACAACGTATTTCTGTAGTGAACAAACTTGCTGTTAACAAGAGAAAGATGCAGTCCATCTCATCAACATCCTTAGAGGAGATCTGGTAGACACACCCAAGATCTGGGGGTGGAAATGTGGGTACTGGTCCCTGCTCTGCAACTGGTTACGTGTGTGCCATGGAGCATGCCACAGACCTTTCACGGCCTCAGTTTACCCGTCTACAAAACCAGGGAGCTGGAAACACTTCTTCTGAGGTCTCTTCCAATTCTGACACCGTGGGATTCCTTCTGTCCCATAAAAAAAAGTGACCTCAGACTAAGTGCTTTTACATAGCTGTGCCTCGGCAGGGGAGAAAGACTATCTTTAACTGGTAAGACATCATATCACAGTTAACTAGAAAACCTTTCCAAAGTTCAGTAAGTGCTAGTATCTTGCATTCGAAGAACGAGAACACTCCCTGACTGGCTTTGCCATTAAAGCGACCAATGCCTAGAGTTATAAAAATATTATACTGCACTGGCCTACGTTCATGAAGTCCACATGACTGGGATGACCCAGAAAATATCGCCAGCCTTCACATTCTTATCCTATGATACTTTTTAATCCAGGAAGGTGGGGTTTGTTATTTTTTGCGAGGCAGAAAATGCGTTAAAGAGCTGTACTATACAGACCCCTGTGCCTGCCCCCTCTGACCCGAGTATCTGGGGACGCGGCACTGCAAGTCTAGGCTTCCGGATAAATGGCCTTGTATTGACCTTGTTACCGGAATCCCTAGACGCTGGTTTCCTGCCTGATTTCTCTGCATCCAACTCCCTGTCTACACCTACTGGTCATCCAATGCTCATCCTCTTGTGCCCGGGTCCCCAGTGCCACCTGCTTCCCTGCTTCTGCCAAAGGCCAGTCACTTGGTTCTGATCTCAGAACTAGGGTTGGGAGAGGGATGTGGGTGTTTGTGCAGGAAGGACAGTGGAAGTGTGAGCACCAGGGGAAAAAAGATAAGGTCTAGGGAGCCCCTGGTCTCCTGTCCCACCTCACTTAACACACCCTGGCTCTTAAATTCCATCAGAATTTATCAGTGGGAAACACGGCTGGCTTGTTGGTCCCCCTTGTGCATCTACCGTAGACCCAGGCCCTCCTCCTCCTTCCAGCCTGGGTATGTAAATGACCTTCCAGGCTCTCACAGTAATCCCAGTGGCAGGAAGGCGCAGGGGAGGGGAGGGGAGGGCCAAAGTAAAGTGTAGCAGGAGCCAAGTTGGGCAGGGCAAGGGAGGTGTGACTCACCGCAGGTACTAGAGCCACGAACAGGGGCTGGACAAGCAGTGCTAGGTTAGTTCTGTCTTTATCCAGGCAGAGGACACCTAGTGCTGGAGGGTTTTGCAGGCTGATCTCCAACCTCGAAGTCACATTTGGGTAGGGTGACCACACCTCCTGATTTGCCTAGGGCAGTCCCAGTTGAGGCTAGTTCACGAGATGCAATTGTTAATAGCCGCACTTTTATCTCAAAATGTTCTGGTTTAGGTGATGAATTCTCATCGCTTTATTCTTGGGCCCCTAAGCCTGCAGAGTAGGGGTCGCAGATAGAGAAAGGTGCCGAGAACGAGGAGGGACGCCCAGGCTGAGTCTCACCCCTCCTCAAATGCTCCATTTTCCTCTCCAGCACCCCTGCCAAGCCATCACCTGGCGTCTGCTTGTATACCTCCAGGGACAGCAGGCTCGCTAGCTCTATGAAGCCTCTCTTTTCTGGGAAAAGCTGTGTTATAAAAATAGTAGGATTCAAACCTATAGACAGTATGACTGCAACTAACAAGATCCTTTAGCAAGGAAAGGAGTGGCAGTGGGGAAAACTAGAAAACCTGCTTTCCCCTTCCACCTCCTTCCATCTTATGTCTCTCCATTCAATAAATATTTACTGAGTGCATCTGATGTTCCAGTGGTACTAGGGACACAATGGTGAGTTAAAACAGACTCAAATTGAAGGGCATTTCTATACAATAATGGGCCTGTGCTTTCCAAAAATGTCACGGTCATAAAGGGCAAAGAAAGGCTGAGTAACAGTTCCAGTTTAAAGGAGATTAAAGAGAAAGGATGACCTTATGAAATGCATGATCTGGGGGTTTCTTTGCTACCAAGGACACTATCAAGACAACGGGCAAAAACCTGAGTAAGATCTACAGATTAGAGAATAGTATTGTTTCAGCAAAGACTTTTTGATTCTAAAAATTGTGCTGTAGTCATATAGAAGAATGTCATTGCCTTTAGGAAACACTGAAGTATTTTGAGGGAAAGGAAGACTATAAATAACCCTCAAATGACTCAAGAGAAAATATATATACATAAAGAGCAGAATAAAAAAATGTGATAAAATGGTAACATTTGCTGAATTTGGGTGAAGGGTATATGAGAGTTCTTTGTTCTATTCTGAGAACCTTGCTTTAAGTCTGAATTAGGTCAAAATAAAAAGTTAAAAGAAAAAAAATAAGTCTCACAGAAAGGTGTTTTTTTTTTCTTTTTTTTCTTTTGAAAAGAAAGCCAGATCGACCCTGATTTCAGAGAGCTCCCCGTGTCGCTGGGGAGACAGGTACTAATACAAATAATTACACTCATTAACTGCAAAATTGCAACCGTGAAAGCGCTGTGAAAGGAGAGAGATCCGGAGGCATGAGCGCTTACAGCAGGCAGTTTTACCCAAATCAAGTGCAATCAAGGGCTAACACCCAGAGCAGGAGTTAAGGGGGGGGGGGAGCTCTCACAGCCCCTGTGGCAGATGAAGTGAGCAGACCAGAGCCTGCGCACGGGGTGGGGGGGGTGGGGGCGTGGGAGATGCCAACATCAGTCTCATTGACTCTCCGAGCCATAGGAGGTGTTTCTGAAAGACCCCCCCTGACTGAAGAGAATAGGCTGGCAGGTGAGAAGGCATGTGGGGTCCACTGTGGCGGTGGTGCTGACTGTAACCTCCAGAAGGAGCATCACTGAGGATTCTTCTGTTTCCGCACACTCTGATTTCTACAGCAGCCATGTATGAATTTGATAACCAGACTAGGGGAGGGGGCTGGCGGGAGCAAAGTGGGCTCCAACTGTCACATCCTCTCTCCAGGCCCACTAGGGATTAGGGTCAAGGGACGGCTGATGGAGCTGGCTGGTGCCTCGCTCACAAGGACCCCGGGTCTGGACTGAGGCTGACTCCACCTTAGGGAAGCAAGGTGCTGGGGGTCAGGTTTGCACACTCTACTCCCAAAGTCAGCCCAGTGCCTTCCATCACACAGCATCCAGTAGGCCATGGCCCCTTTCTGGTCCTGGATCCTGCCCCTTGGAATGTCCCTTTAGCCCTGAGAGCTAGGCCCCATAGCCTGGTCCTTGGAGTGAGCCATTACTCACCCACAGTGACTCCTGGCACTGAACACTAAACAAAGCATTTGTCTGGAGGGTCAGGGACCTAACCACAAAGGGAGGGGCTATGCCAAGTTCTGTCCTAGTGGGTTTTCATTCATTAGCTCCTTTAAAATGGTCCACTTAAAGGAAACAGGTTCCCTTATTATCCTCATTTTACAGTTAAACGACTTGTACGGGAAAAACATCTTGGCTCCTGCTTATGAGCAACGTGCCCTTTGGGTGGTCACTCCATCCTTCCGAGTCTCGGTTTCTCTCACCCTATCAGGAATGTGGGACTAGACAGTACTATTTATTCCCTTTTGAGGCACCAAGGCCTCTGTACAGAAAATCCACTCCAAACTACACATCACTTAAATATTTACTAAAACCTTGTGTATCCTGACAGTAAATCATGGGACCTGAATTTTCCAGGACTATCCCCATTTCAAATCCTCTGTCCTAACTTTCCACATAAAGCATCAAACTGCCTCAAAAATTCCACTCTCTCAGTATCCAAACAACACCTCCCAGGCCTTCCTCTTACACGAAAAAGCAGCACAAACATTCTTTTTCAGACGACAGATCCCAGTCTTCTGAAAGTTCAGAAAATGTAGTCAGTGCAACCTGGCTGGCCCCCTGATGGAAAGAGGGTCATGGCAGCCGGAACTCTATCCCACTCCGACTCCGCTGCTTCCCAGCACACTGGTATAAACTGCAGCCAGGAGAAGTCGCCCCATGATCAGGGCATCACCCACAGAGGGACACAGACTGGTTAGATGAGCTCTGCCCCCACCTACCCAGCAAGCTGCCAGTACCCAGGTAGGAAGCATGGCCAAAGGGTTGCTCCAAGGCGTAACTGAATGAGTTAATATTTAGAAAGCACTCAGAACAGTGCCTGGCAGCCAATAAGGGCCATAACAGTGTTTCCTAACGAAGACCAAAGGCATCCCTGGCAGAAGGTGCTCATGGCTCAAAGACAACCCACAGGCCTCACTTCTATCAGGGGAGAACAAGGAGAATGGGCACTTACCCCGGCTTGAGTGAGGCTGGGTCCCCTTACAGACATGGGGGAGTACCCTGACTCCGGGAGGTGGGTCCTGCATTAACCAAGGTCAGGAGGCTGGACCTGGGGAAGAGTCACCACTCCTGATACACACGTGGTCTCTGGGCCTTAGCGCCTGCTGCTCTGTCCGCCCGCCCAATACCATCTTTTTCTACCTTCAAGGCTGAATTCAAATGCCAACTACTCTTTATGGTGTTCCTTGATCCCCATCAGCATGAATGGCTGCCTCCACTGGTCTCTCTTGCATCTGGCTTTATCCTCTTTTAAAGTAACTGTGAGACAGATAAGTAGATATAGAGCTGCACACACACACATACACACACGCCTCACTGTCTTCCCAATTCCACCATGCATCCTTCCAAGATAAGGGTCTGACTTTTGTCTCTGTAACCCTAGGGCCTGACACACAGCTCAGTAAGTGTCTGAATTTGCTGTGAAACCTGTGCTCTCAGGGGGGCCTGGGTGGCTCAGTCGTTGGGCGTCTGCCTTCGGCTCAGGGCGTGATGCCGGCGTTCTGGGATCGAGCCCCGCATCAGGCTCCTCCCCTGGGAGCCTGCTTCTTCCTCTCCCACTCCCCCTGCTTGTGTTCCCTCTCTCGCTGGCTGGCTGGCTGTCAGTCAAATAAATAAATAAAATCTTAAAAAAAAAAACAAAAAACAAAAAACAAAACCTGTGCTCTCAGCTGGTCTTCACCAGGAGGCAGAAAGTAGCTTCAGGTGCACACATAACCAGAAGCTACGTAGCTGCAAGATCTCTGGGTCTTGGAACCCACGACTAGATCAGATTTAGACAGGGGCCTATCAAAGCATTCCCTTTCATCCCCCTTCAGGGGGATGAAAGAAGACACCTGTGAGACCCGAGCAGCGTGGACACTGCCCAGCTCCTGGCCTGTCTCTAAGAGAGTTGGTTAAGAAGAGCCTGAGCTTGGGAAGCAACACCATCAGGCTGCCCTGCCTCCACCACCAGCCCGTTAAGGACAGGGCAAGTGCAGAGTGCCTTAGGCATTTCAGCCCCTGCAACAGACCTGGGAACAGATGAAGAGGGACTGGCCCTGCTTTCCAGGAACCACTGCTGTCTGGTGGAAGGAAGCTGAGCAACGGGATTACCGTCAAAGTTGCAGGTCCCCTCCCAACCTATCACAAACCCTGAGGGCTCAGCGGGGAAGTAGGGGGCCAGGCCTTCTTGCTCTCTCCAATCCCCAAAGCTGAGCCCTATGGGTGGGTTATGTCAGAGAATTCCTTCTGTGCCTGGACCGAAGGTTCAGAAGGTCACAGTTGGTCACTCTTGCTCCTGGCCCCAGACTACCTTTGCTAGCTCAGTTTCCTCAACTGCAAGAGTGGGAGAGAACAGCACTGAAATTAAACAATGTAAAGGAACCCTCCCAGTTCACAGTCAACAGTCAAGGAATTGGTCCCAATCCCCTGAGGCCAGTTACCCGCTGGGAACCCCAGCTTCTTTCAGGGGTAAGATTTGTCTCTAACCAGGTTCCTGCCACCTGCCTGAGGTTAAAAGCTACCAGAATTCTTCTCTATGAAAAAAGGTCAAAGAGGAGGTCCAAAACAGGAGTGGTGAAGCCGTGAGGAATCCTGAATTTGACCGTGTTAATTTAGGTTCGTTCTGCCACTCCCAGCTGTCCCTGAGGACCTGCCCCCTCCTGGCAGGGAAGTTCCCCCAGGCCTCCTGGGTTTGCTGGGATCCATCGGCCTACTCAGCATCCCCACCCAGCACTGCATCTGATATACGGAAGCAGGTCATTAAGTGCTTGCTGAACAGAAGGCCACTTGGAAAATGCCTTCAGTAACTTGACCTTTTATATTCCTCAGCTAATGCCTGATTTGCATATAGGAGTCCAGTTTTAGGAGATGGCAAGTCACCAGAGACAACTCAGGATCAATACAGAGTAGTAGGCATGTTTTATTCTCCTTTGATTCTCTGCAAATTGGTATTCCATTAAGTGTATGTGGGATTTATGGGAGCTCACTATAAACTAGAATATTTAACTACAACGACCTACTCTCTGTCAGATAATAGCTTACCGTTGTTAATTTTCAACTAGTCAATCTCAGAAAGGGTTCCTGCTTCCAGTCTCCTTTACATGTTGATTTAATTGCCAGTAAAGTCATCTATTTGAAAGTCTCCACACAATAAAGGGCAGTTTGATGCAGAAGAAAAAGACCCGCCCAAGGAAGCAGAAGACCTGAGTTCTATCGCACCTAGGCCAATACCGTAGGCTCGGCTGTTCAAGGCCTCAGTTTTCTCATTTGTAAAATGGGAATAACACTGGCCTCAGCGGCGAGTTGTAAGAATTAAGTGAGTTGATGTATGTGGATGCACTCTGCACAGTTCTAGAAGGCTATACGAAGGTTAAACACAAGATGAAATTCTTGAACAACTCAGGTAGGCTAATGACAGAAAGCAGGATAACTCTAAAAGGGAGAGGAGATATTTTGCCTCCCCCCCCCAACAGGGGACACTTGGTCCCAGCAGGAGACATTTTTGGTTGGCACAACTGAGGGAGAAGGACTGCTACTACAATCTACTGGGTAAGACCAGGGATGCAGCTAAATGTTGCAATGAGTTGGACAGGCCCCACAACAAAAAATGATCCAACCCCAAATGTTAACAGTGTTGAGGTTAAGAAACTCTGATCTAAATAATCAGGAAAGTTGGGTAGGGGAGGTTTTTCCAACAGAAATCCTTCTAACCAGGCTGTACTTCCTCCCATCATCTCTTTAAACATTTGCAAGATGGATCATCTTGCAAAACAGCTCTTTTGTAAGTAAAGCTCAACTGCCAACTTCTGGAGTTTCTGAATGTATAAAACTGCTTTCAACTAAGATGCTCTCCGATTACAATTCGGCTAAATTGTTTTTCCAAAGCCCTTGACTTCTGCAGTTCTCCAGGGCACAAAGGCAGGGTCTGTCACTCTGCCACTAGGCCCTGAAGATGCTTTCGTAATTCTAATTTCCTGGTCAGATGGGAGCCACAAGGGTCTCTAAACGAATTAAATTCACATCACGCCAACTGCTCCCTTGCTTTGTGCCGGGCACGGAGCCAAACACCTCCACATAATTTATCCCACTTAATCCACCCAACCACCGAGTGAGGTGGGCATTATTACCGGCTGTTTGCAGTGTAGGAAACTGAAGATCAGAGAGGTTAAACAACTCGCCCAAGGTCACCAGCTGGCCAGGGGGAGCCCAACTTGAACGGAGGTCTCCAGTTTCCAAGTCACAAGCTCTTTCCACCAGCTCGGAAAACCCAGGTGTCAAGTTGTCTCAACTTCCCATGAATTTTTAAGGCAACCGCAACTTCTCAGCAAGTTTAGGTTGCTGAAAATGGGAATTTCCGGGGGGCTGGGCGTTCTCACATACACTCCCCCACTGCAGCTGTCTCACCGCAGGTACCTGATAAATCATTCTATATCGCCCGCGGAACGGGGAGGATTTATTGGCGCTGGAGTTCGTGCCAGGCCCAGGAAATGCCATCTTTGAAAGCCGAGAGGCGGATTCGCCCTGGGAGCCGAGGTCTGGCCGCCGCGCTTGGCTGGCTCCCCGCGGGCCGTGCGCCCCCTCGGCGCCCGGGGCTAGTGTCGCCGCGGCACTGGGCCCTCCGGGGTCGCCGGCCACGTCCACCCCTGCCCGGGTCGGAGCGCACGCCCACGCCCCGCCGCCGCCGCGTCCCGAACGCCCGCCCGGTACTGAGCCCCACCCCGCCCGGCTTGCTCCCTCCCGCCGCGGCCCCGCCAGGTGAGCGCGGCCCGGGCGCCCCCTCCCCGCCCCGACGTGGCGTCGGGACCCCGGGGCCGCGGCGTCCACCAGCCCGCCCGCGCGGTCGCCGCGCGCTCGGGGACGGGTGGGGGCGGGGCGGCGCCGAGCGCGCCCCCAGCCCCCGGTAGCCCCGCGCCCTGCCTCGGCCCGCTGGGGTCGCGCCCGCCCGTACCTGCAGCATCCGGGGGCGCGGGGCGCCCAGGTAGGTCGCGCGAGCGGGCGGCGCGGAAGCTCGCTCGCGGCGCGACCTGGCCGCCGTCTGAGCATGCCCAGTGCCGCCCGCGGGCGGCTCCCGCCGGCCGGGCTGGCCACGACGGGCCCGCGCGCTGGGCGGGGGGCGGGCGCCCGGGCCGCCCTGCGGGGCGCCCCTGCTCCGCCCTGGTCTGGCGCGCTCGGACGCACCGCCCAGGGCCACTGGGGCTCTCCTGCCGAGCTCTTGGCAGCCCCCAGTCGCCTCGCGCCGGCACGCAGGCATTCGTTCCATAACCATTCATTGGGTACCTACTGTGTGCCGAGCCCTGAGTGATTTTATGCTCAGGAATGTCAAGCAAAGTTCAACAAATCTTTGAAATGAGGACAAGTCTTGCCCAGCTGGGGTCCTGCCGACTTTCAGTCCAGTGCTCATCGCGTTCCAATAGTAAGCTTACCGGCCTAAACCTTCTTCCACAAATTTCTTACCCGCCATTACCCCCCTCCTCCCATCTGTGCTCTTGCTGTCCTCTTCCACCTCATCGGACACCCGCCTTCCTGCATCCTCACGGGCACCTTTCTGTCCACCAAAGTCTCAGAACTTGGCCAGCCTCAGGACTTTTGCACATGCTTCCCCCCCGCTGCTGTGTGGGACTTCTTTGCCCAGTTTTTCACGTGGCTGGCACCTTCTCATGGTACCTATGTCCTCCTTATCTGAGAGGCCTTGCCTCAGCACCTTACTACATTAACACCCTGTTCCTGGACATTCTCCATGTCCTTGTTTTATTTCCTTCACGTTTATCACTATCCATTAATTCATTCAACAAGTAATTATTGATCATCTACTTTGGTTCTTCAGGCGTCGTGAACAAATAGGCAAAAATCCTGTCCCCTGGCGGAGTTTGGGGAAAGAGAGGCAGGCAACAGACAATAAACATGTAAATAAGCAAGCTGTATAGTATATTAGAAGGTTTTAAGTCCTAAACGGGAAAAAGGACAGGGTAAGGAGATGAAGGTCTAGGGAGTACAGTTTTCAATGCAGTGGGCTGATCAGCCTGTGAGAGTGACACTGAGAAGGTGACGTTTCAGCCCCGCAGAAGGAACAGCCGGCGCGAAGACATTAAGGTGCAACACAAGTTGGGCTTTGAGAAGGACGGAGCAGTTGGAGATGAGGTCGGCCAGTGACTTTTCCTCTCATTTGCTTACTTCTTGTGTATTCACCTAGGGAACTGCTGGAGCTGTATAGCCCTGCCTGTCTTCACTGCAGTGTCCCAGGTCCTGTACGAGGCACACAGTAAGTGCTCAAAAACTATTTGTTGAATGAATATGTGAATGAAGGGATGGACTGATGTCTGGAGCCCTCCGGTCCGGACTAAGGTGCCCGAGGTCCAGAGGGCCGGTCTGCCCAGGGCCATTCGGTGGCCGCCGGCGGCACCTGGTCCCTCATTTTGGTTGTCCCCGAATTGCATGTCCCCGGGTAGCGCCACTGCAGCGGGCGCCGCCTGAGCGTCGCGTCGGGGGGGAATTCCGACGGTGTCAAGGAGTCCCAGGAACAGGACCCGCCCTGCGCCCTGCCCCGCCCTTTGGTGGCTCGCAAAACCTGGAGGCGGCGCCGGTCCAGCCCCGCTGAGACGGACGGGGAGTTCACTGGGCATGCTCGGAGCCGGGCGGCGCCCGAGTTCCCCGGGAGGAGGAGTCTCCTGGTGGGGTCGGCGACGCCCCCGCAGAGCCCCGCTGGACGCTCAGCCCCCGCTTTGTTCCCGACGCCTCTTGGAGGGTCTGGGGGCATTTGTTTTCAAATCTTAGTAAGATAGCTGGGGATTCAGAGTCCAGGAAGGGCGCTCTCTGCCCTCTCCGCTGTGTGATCTGGGCCAAGCACCTTACCCTCTCTGTGCTTCCGATAACACGAATACCCATCACTTGGATCTAGGTAGAACGTGGGGACTGAATGAAATAAAAAACGTGAGCATGTTTAATCCACTTCAAAGATCCATTTCATGAGTGCCTACTTCAGTAATCTGTCATCTGCAAACCAGTTTGCCAAGTGCTAATATGAGGAAACGTAAGTTAATGGACATGCGTATTCTTGGAGTTGTCTCAATTTGCCTTATGACAAAATAGGCTGAAACTGCCCTTTCTTTCCCCACATGCAACAGTCATGAACTTAAACAGTGTTCTTAAATTCGAGCTAAAAAAATATCTGCACACCTAAGGAAAAGACCTAAATCTTTTCAAAATCATGCATTTCGATCACCATAACAGAAGCAGGAAGAAAAGGAAAGAATATTCCCCAAACTGGAAACAAATGAACGTCCACAATTAGTGGAATGATTTGTTAGTTAGGTTATGGTATATTTGTTGAAATATTAACTAGTTTATACTAAGTTAGACCATACTGCAACAGGGGGAAACTTACAATACAATGTTAAATGGGAAAAAAGGCTGAAAACACAAATACACTGCACAAAGATTATGTCTACACATTAACCAGACTGGAAGGAAATATGGGAAAATGTAAATACTTTAACTTTGGGGGGTAGTGTGGTTGGTTTCTCTTTTTAAATTTATTACTTTAAAAAAAGTCTATTACTGTCACACTGTTGTGTTTGCAATAATAAACATTAAAAGACCAAATTAAAAATCTGTGAAGTTTTGTAAAGGCTAATCATCATCATAATAACTACTATTATCAAGCTCAAGCGTGCTCGATATTTTACACATATTGTGTCTTTTATCCTGACAGTCACTGTCCAGAATCGGTGTTTCTAGCTCAGTTTTCCAGAAGAGGAAACAATCTAGGAGCCATTCACAACTAGTAAGAGTCAGGGTCAGGACTGAACACAGTTGGTCTGACCTCAAAGCCCAGGGTGTTAGGTTTTATAATACTGCCTCTCTGTGCAGTAGCTTACCATGTATTGATGAGAAGAGAAACCACATATTTCATTTTGTGTCTTTTTTGCCTTATTTTCTCTACTGTTTGATGTGTTTGTAGGC
Organism: Ursus arctos; assembly: GCF_023065955.2. Classification (NCBI taxonomy): domain Eukaryota; kingdom Metazoa; phylum Chordata; class Mammalia; order Carnivora; family Ursidae; genus Ursus; species Ursus arctos. The sequence continues at coordinate 38,019,976 of NW_026622852.1, forward strand.
TGCAGATTGACTTTAAATGTTCTGGTCTCCTGTTACTATTTTATTGTTGGAGCCAAAATGTTAAAGTCCGTCCTTTTCAGCTGTTGCATCTGGAGTGACATGATGTTATTATCAGCAGTGACAGTTGATCTTATATCATAAGCTCCCAAACTTTATGGAAATGAAGCATTTGGATGGACACATAATCTTCTTAGTCTGTGTAGTTGAACCCCACCAAATCGAGAGCAAGTAGAGGCCTCGTTAGGGGTAAGGCTATCCCAAAGTCTCAGATAATGAGGCCAGTCCAGACATAGATGATTCTCCCTGGATAATCATTTTGGAGTTGGAATCACAACATAATAGAGCCACCTGGTCCACAGACTCCTCAGAACTTTGCTGTGATGAAAAGATACAGGGCCGATAGTCCCGATGATGTTTGCCAAGAGAAAGCCAGGGCCCTAATAGCAGCCCTCCTGCTGATAAGCAAAACCAGAAACAAACAAAAAAACCCCAAAAAACCCAGCTCTCTCTTTCAGCAGAGCTGGTAGACTCTTCTTGGCCCAGAAATCATTAAACAATAACAAACACAAAAAGCCAAAGAGGGTCATTTCGTTGGAGAGGAAGGTATGCCACAAACCCTATACGCATCACTGGCAATGGGCCAGATTCGTACAAGAGGAATGCAAGATGGGCAGCTGGACACAGTTATTAGCATATTCCCAGAAGCTGCCATTCGGCAGAAAGTCTGGTGCCCAGCACCATACACAAGCAATTGGCTGGGGGCATTTATAGGAAGAGTTTCCTGGAAGAATCACTGAGGATTGTCATTCACATCAAGACTCAGGAAGTCTGGGCACCACGTGGACTGTTTCAGTGATTTACAGGGCAGGGCTCCCAGCTGCAATGCTAATGCTCATCAATTATTTGTACTGTTAATGCAGGCTCCTGAAGGGCCAAACATCAGCAAATCCATGGGCAAGTGGTGCTGTTGTAATGACAAGTGAAAAGAACACAATGCAAAATTATATACGTAGTATGGCTTCTACTCTGAATTACTAAGTTACACCATACGAAGCTGCCGTCATGTGGGTCAATGATGGTTGAACATTGGCAACTTCCTCTCTGTCAGCGTGATGCATATGCATAGAAAAAAGACTAGAAAGAACTGCACCGAAATGTTGATGGTGACTATCTGAGCATTGCATTTACAAGCAGAGAAACAAGATATGGAAGGTATCTTTTATAAATCCAGAGAACCTCAAGTCTTTGGGCACCTGTTTCTTTGCTATGTCTTTATAGTTCCCTAAATCTTATTTTATGGTGTATTTCTTTCATGATCAGGAAAAGTGAAACAAACTTTAAAAGTTGGCAAGCCAAACAAAATGATGTAGAGAGGGAAAACAGCTACTCTGGAATCATACAGGAATGGGAGAAGTTCCTTTCACAGAGAGTGAAGCCCACCCTGCCCTGTCCCAGCGCTGGCAGAAGATGACAGAATGTCTGTTCCTGGCCCAGGAGGGAGGGAGAGGATGAACTGATCAGTGGTCTAGTCGGGAGCCTGTAGGGGGGCGGGTTCATCTGACTTGGGACCCTGTTCATCCCCTCAGCCTGTGTTCTTAGCGCTCCTGGACTTCATGGATCTCACTGCGAGGAACACAAATTTTTAGCCTGAAGTTTTATGCATCGAAAAATGTTTTTCCTTGCAAATTATCACTGCCAAAAGAGGTTTGTGTGTAAAACCAGTGAACAAACTTAGCATGGGTACAAGAGCAGTGTTGTGGATTCATTCATTCATTCATTCATTCATTCATCACATATTTATTAAGCACCTGCTATATGTTGGGCACTGCTCTAAGGGCTTGGGAGACATAAGTGCACAAAAGGAACAATTTCTGCTCTCATGGGCATGGGAGCCTTCCACCAGGACAAGTCAGACAAGGAACAGCAAGCATTATATACGAGTGCATTGTGTTGTATGTTAAGAGACCAGGGGTAAGGCTCATAGAAAGGGTACTAGAGGTGAGGTGGGTGGGGAATTGCAGTTTTAAATAGGACTGAAAAATTTAGTCACTTAAGCAAATTCTTACAGACACCTGAAGAAAATGACAGAGTTACTCATGTAGATACCTGGAAAAGACTCCGGGTAGAGGGAACAGCCAGTACAAAGGCCCTTAGGGAAGCATATCTAGAATAAGGAGGTTGGTGGGGCAGTGTAATGCCAAAGAGTTACCAGGGGCAAGAACTTGAGGGTCCTCCCCTGTCCGTCCCGGGAAGGACTCAGCCTTTCAGCGTGAGCTAGACAGAAGGCAAGCCAATGTGATGGCTGCCAAATGGGCTTCTCAACATAATCGAAAGTTAAATGTCGTCCTTGTAGATGGTGACCAGATGCAACCTGACAGTAAACACAGATTTGAATAAGGGAACTGAAATCATGTAGCAGGCCTCTCTTATAAGGGAGTCAGTCATATGATCCAGAGTATGTATACATTTTTAATATTATCATGTAAATGCAAAAATAACATAACCAGTTATCTCAGAGGGTTCTCAGACCTTCAAGAACACTTGAGTGAACCCTTAGGGATACACAGACCTGAGTTAGAGAAACAATTTCCTGGCGCACACGCTGTAGGTATGCCAGAGGACCAGAAGGAACCTAACAGGCCCACCCATCACCACATGGATTTGCTGCTACACAAGAAATGGAAAGGTAAGTCTAGGGATTTTGAGATCCTGCTTGGGGAAACTCAGCGGAAGGCTGTGGCTTTAGAAACAAAGAGAAATGATGGGAAATGCAGGGAATGAGAGTTGATATCCTGAACTTGGCTGATGGTGTTTAACCAATGGGTGGTGTCATCTTACAAAACCCAGGGAGAATGGGTTTGTCAAGTCTCCCAACCACACCTCTGAGGTTCACATGTCCAACAATAGAAGGAGAGAGAGAAGAATACCCAGGCAACGTAGGATAGTCATACAGAGTTCATGGCTTCGGAAAATCAGCAACCATAAAGGACACATTCAAGGAATACCCTAATAGAAGATTCTAGGGAGAAGAGTCAGGGAAAATACTGAAAGCAGCATTTTTAAAACTTTGATCCAGGAACCACGTATCAAGATCTGTGTAAAAGCAGACTTCTGGCCTCAGCTCAGACCTTCTGGTTCTGCTTGTGGACCCCAAGAACCTACATTTTATAATTAACTATAAAGGGGCGCCTGGGTGGCCCAGTCGGTTAAGTGTCTGCCTTTGGCTCAGCTCCTGATCTCAGGGTCCTGGGATCCAGTCCAGCTCTCTGCTCAGCGGGGAGTCTGCTTTTCCCTCTCCTTTTGTCCCTCCCCCCGACTTGTGTGCTCAATCTTTATCTCTCAAATGAAGAAATAAAATCATAAAAAAAAAGAATCTTATGTACACTGAAGTTTTATAACTTCTGTCCTGTAGCCTCCAATATATGTACACTAAGAACCTAGTCTGATAAACTAAGAGGATGGGAAATTTTACCAAGAGATAATCATGGACTTGTAGGTATTACTGATGCTTGGATGGATGGGGTGAAGAGCCACAGCATCAGCTTCTTAACCATTTAGAGGGGTAGAAGGGGAGAAGACAGGAGATGGAGAGAGGGCATCCCCTGCAGGCTAATAGGGACCCCTAGTAGTGAGCTATCAGGCTTTCTGCTTTCTGTTCTTGACCTTGGATCTCTGACTCCATCCACCTGACCATGCTCTCCCGGGGCCAGGAGGAAGCTAACCATGTGACTGGAGAGGAGGTGGTAATGGGGATAGTCACAGTGGTGGTGATGTTTGCTAAGAGGAGTAGACACTAAAATAAACACATTGGCGTGTGTAGAGTACACACAAAACTGAACCTGAGAAGGTCATTACCTCCTGAAGAGGAATTGGACAAGTGGGGGCAGGGGAGGGATGAGTGTTTGCCTTTTGCCATAAACCCTTTTGTACCTTCTGAATTATGTACCAGGTGATGCATAACCTATTTAAAAGTACATTCCCTGTGGGAGAAAAATATAATGATGTATGCATGATATTTTTTTTAAAAACCCATTTTGTTTTACATTTTGGCTCCCTCAAAATTTTACTGACTAAGTACAAAGCCCAGGTTACTTGACAAATCAAGGCTATAACTAAGACCAGGGCACAACACGGTACAGCTTACTTTAAAGAAACAGCCCTAGGTCAAGGGCTCTTACTCCTGCTGGCAATGCGTGTGGCTGAGGGATGGAACAGGAAGAGAGCTTCGGATGAGGGTAAAGGAGTAAGAAAAATGACTTCAGTGATCTTGAGATCAAGAATGATGCTTTCCTGACACAGCTGGTAAGAAAATGGCCGGGAAGTCAGAGTACTTCAGCTACCCACACCTTGACTGGAAGTCACAGCCCTATGGAAAGGCGATCATCTGAAATCTGTCCTAGCTTGGCTCACCGTTCCATCCCTGAGACACTGGAAACCTGATCTGGGCCCAAAAGAGAACTGTGCTTCCAATCCCTGATGACATTTCAAGAACAGGGGGCACCGTTCAGCCTGCCCTGTGCTCTGGTGACCTTCTAGTATTGCGTGGATGACACACCACAGGATTTCCTCAACTGCGCCCCGGCGTCCTGCTAGGATGTTGCTCTCATTTTTTCCATAGTACACACAGTCACTGCATTGAAGTCCAAACAGACTGTCCAGCGATGCCTCCGTAAACACGAGTCACACGTAGAGTTTAAGGAATCCATGTTCGGCCAGGGACATCAGAGTTCCTAAGGCAAACCATCTCCACATACAGGGTATGGGTTGATGAGAGTCATATGATTTTCTGCCAACATGCCTGAGCAGTGATCAGGGACCGGCTTCATGTGGCAGCCACCAAGGCCTACCCAGATACTGTTTTTCTTCATCCAAAACTCCCTGTTCCAGTGTGCAGTTCTCCAGCTATTGTATCAGAAAACATTACGCTCTGTCCATTTCTTCGTCTTCTTGGGTTTCTCTGTTTGCTCTTCATTGCTGCCACCTTGCCCATCCGAGGTCATTTAGCCCAACCACTGGCACAAATCTCTTTGTTGCTTCCTCATGAAGAATGAAGGTGAACCACATAAACCTAAAACAGATCATCCGACCGTCGCTGCCTTTGAAATCCTACCCATCCTTTAAAGCTCCTCTGACAAGCTACCTCTTTCTAGATTATCCCAACTGGTTATGTGCAGTCTGATTCCTGCACCCCTGTGGATTTGGTCTATTCTATCATGCTTCTTATCACATCCTGACTCCCATGTAGTTATTAACGTACATGCCCCTTTTGGAAGGCTCTTAGAAAAATCCCCTGAATGGGGTCATGATGCCATGATGCCATGTAGGCTATGACTATTATTTCTGAGCAGGGTATGCAAAGGGCCATGAGTCTCCTCTCAAAAATTGCCTGCCTTTCTGCAGTGAGCAAGAAGTTATGTTGTATCTAAAGTCCTTTTGGAGTTCCTTCTGGAATTCTGCTTGCAAGCTTAATAATTAATTGACCAATAGACGGAAAAGAGGTACAGACAGATGTAGATACACAGGGAGTATAAGAAGATATAGGAGATAAGCTAAGGGAGAAACATGAGCAGTGGTGTCCCAAATAAGGTCTAATTAATCTGTGATTAGATATCACTATGCACTCTCGATTTCTGTGTGCATCAATTAAAGGAATTAGGACATTGCCCCTGCCTCTCCACACCTGGGAGTCACCTGGTGGTGCTGGCAGAAGGTCTACAGGTCAAGGACACACCCCTTTGTTGTCTACTGTGTTGCTGAGTGAGCTCATCCCAAAGCAGCTTGGGGTCCGTGACCTTCATCTTTGGGCAGTAGGACCAGCAACGACAGGGTGAATGAAATCCATCATAGAAATTACCGGGGAATAGAGGGGGGCCTAAAACCTTCTTAGTGTCTTGTGGTTTCAATTTCATTCTAATCTAGAATCGTGTACAGTCTCAACCATGGGAAGCTGCCCCAATTTTGTCAGCACCCATGACAATATTTTATCCTTGCATTATAAGGTCCAAAGCATCGAGGGCAGTCCTCATTTCTCTCTCAGTCTTATACAACCTGAGTAATCAGCTTTCTTTGACTGCATAGGCAGACCCAGGAGCCCCTCCTTCTGCATTTAGATTCCATAGATTTACGTTTAACACATTATGTACAATTGAGCAAGCCAGCTGCCCCCACTGTGAACTCACATCATTTCTTTGCATGCTAGAAACCTAGACAGGGTGTGAAGAGTGAGAAAATTAGTTGAAATTGGATTGCCTTATTGATACATTTCAGTCAGCCCAAGTCCTTTGACTTACTAAGGCCGGCATATTATTTTCCATTACACTTGGTTCATTGGCATAAAAAAACATACATAATACTAGTACATATTTCAAATGCCAATTCACATGAGAGAACAATTTCCCAACAGTGTTATCTAGTTTCTTCTCAAGTTCCCTGGGTTGAGGTCAGTCTTTGTAGTTAATGTTGGGTTCCTGACCCAAACACAGCCTGTGCCAGTTATGAAAAAAAAAGTCAGTTTTCCGTGGTTTGGATAAAGAGGTGACCGTGGGAACATGTACAGCTCTGTCTCTGGTCCTGGTGAAGTCATTGAAAAGCCAACCCAGCCTGGCTATCCTGTGCACCCACACGGAAATGAGGATAGACAGGACTGTAGAGCAAGAGGAAGTGGACCTACTCTGCAAAGCCAGCCTTGGCATATGGAGCGGAGGAGAGTGTCCTTCCCATTCAGAAGGAAAAATCTCTCTTTTACTATTTATTAAGAAACACCAAAATAATCTTGAAAACCGTGCTATATAAGGAAAAAATATGGACCCGATCTATTCAAAGGAAAAATCCAAATGTAGATAAAGTCTTATGAGCAGAAATGGATTATTTTAGCACTGTTGATAATTGCTAAGAAAGATAAGGGACCGAATGAATACACAACCCTATGTCCCACCAATTATCGTATAACTCTTAAAATTATTTTACAAAGAGTTTGTAATGACCTGGGAAAATGCTAGTGATGTAGTTTAGGTAAAGAGCATAAGATAAAAGCTGTATTCGTAGCATAACTTTGTAAAGAAAAACACATTCGTGAACATAAAAATCCTGAAAGAAAGTATAGTAAAATGTTAAGAGTAATTGTTCCTAGATAATGATACGACCGGTGTCTTAGTTTGTTCGGGCTGCTACAACAAAATGCCATACGCTGGGTGGCCTGCACACGACAAACATTTATTTCTTACAGTTCTGGAGGCTGGGAAGTCCAAGATCAAGGTGTTGGTAGATTTGGTGTCAGGTGAGGGTGTGTTTCCAAGGTTTATAGACAGCTGTCTTCTCACTTTGTTCCCACATGATGGAATGGGGTGAGGGAGCTCTCTGGGGTCTCTTTTATAAGGCCACTGATCCCGTTCATGAGGGCTCCACGCTCATGAGCTAATCACCTGCCCAAGGCCCCACCTCCAAATGCATTAGGGATTAGGTTTCAACATAGACATTTTGGGGGACACATTCAGTTTATAACAACTGGTGATTTTCTTCGTATTTTTCAAATCTTCTACAACAGACGTATAGCACTTCAAAAATAAGAAGGAAATATTTTAAGAAATCTATGTAACCAATACAAACACAAAACTTTTGCTCCCAGATAATCGTATGGGAAGATATTTTTATATCCGGGTGACTATAGCAGTGACCACAGGAATTTCATGACTGTTCCGTGGGAGGTTTAACTATGGTACCTCCGATACCCATGGTCACCTCATCTCCTTTATACAAGCCCTGCTGGGAGTCCTTCTGAGTCCTAGAATCCCCGTGAGTTAGGAAGCCCATGAGCCATGGAAGTGCTTAGTAAGAGCAATTGGATTCCTTCATGTAGGAATTTCAACTGGAGGACACAGCAGGAAAAAAAAGTGAAGACACACAAAGAAAGCCCAAGATCAAGAGACAGCCAGAGTAACTGTGGTTGAATGTTACACAGATGACTTGCACAAAACTGACTTCCTGGGGTCCACACCCCTATGCAGTCTGCTCCCACACAGAGGCTCAGCCAAAGTCACTTGATTTGTCTGATGGAACATCACTGAACAGGACCCAATAGGTGTTTAATAGACATTTGTGCATGAGGAGCGGCCCTCTTGGATCCCTGAGACCACCACACTGTTGAGAAGCCCAGGACGGACAGGAGAGAGGAGAGAGGGCTCGCTACAGCAGGCTTGTCTCAGCTGAACTCAGAGAAGACCAGTAAAAGAACTGTTTAGCCAACACATAGAATCATGAGATGTTAAAAAAAAAATTGTCATTTTTGAGCCACTGTCTTGGCAGTGGTTTGTGACCAGCAATGGATAACTGGGACAGCCACAACAGGGAGTCCTGATACTGAGGACTCCACCTTGCATCCTTCCATTTCCAAACTGCGTTTCTTCCTGGTGCACTTGGACCCCGTGGAGTGTCTGTTCTGGGGTTCTTTGAGATTTCCATCTTCTGTATCGATCCTTATAGTCTTACAGCAACCTGCGTAATTTTAAAGTAGGTATTGTTGTCAAACCCCAGCCTTCAAAGAGCTGAGCCAAAATGTGAGTGTCTTCAGGAGAGGGATGTTGTGGGTTTTGTTCACCATTACACCCCCACAGAACGGTGTCTATCCCATAGCAAGACCTTAGGAGATATTTGTAAGTAAATGAGCAAGCAGATCTTGGGAGCTTGTTTAAAATATAGATTGCAGGGGTGTCTGGGTGACGCAGTCAGTTAAGCGTCTGACTCTTGATTGGGTCATGATCTCAGGGTTGTGAGATCAAGCCCCACATCGGGTTCCATGCTGGGTGTGGAGACTGCTTAAGATTCTCTCTCTCCCGGGGCACCTGGGTGGCGCAGTTGTTAAGCGTCTGCCTTCGGCTCAGGCCGTGGTCCCGGCGTTCTAGGATCGAGCCCCACGTCAGGCTCCTCTGCTGGGAGCCTGCTTCTTCCTCTCTCACTCCCCCTGCTTGTGTTCCCTGTCTCACTGGCTATCTCTCTCTCTGTCAAATAAATAAATAAAATCTTAAAAAAAAAAAAGATTCTCTCCCTCTCCCTCTGCTCCCCCCATCCCTGCTCTCTCAAAAATAAATAAATAAAATAAAATATGGATTCCAGGGCCCCACCTCTGGAGACTCTGATTTGGTAGGTCTAGGTTGGGTCCAGGAAACGGTATCATTATTAAGCCACTTCAGTGAAGCTGAGGCAGGTGGCCTAGGGGACCCATTTTCACCATCAGGGCCTCGAGTTATCTGCAACCAAAAGAAGTCAACTGATCAATTTTCTAGCTGTCTGTGCATCAGAATCACCTGGGGAGCTTGTTCATGGTATTAGTTCCTGGTCCTCACTCCTGACCTACCAAATCTGAAAATCGCTGAAAGTGAAAACTTACAATGTTGTGTTATTAAGAAACTCCTGGGTCAGTGGGATGCAGCTGGTCCACCTGCTTAAGGGCATTTGGAAACCACTGGCCCCACCAACACAATTCTCCGCAAGTCATTTGGCCACCCAACACACTTTTCTCATTCCCAAGAACAGAGAACACACGCTCCCCCAGTTAGATATTCTCACACTAATCTTTATGGCTTTAAAAAAAAAAAAGGTTTTTGTGATGACTGTGAGAAGTATTTGCTAGGGCCTCTTTATAAGCCTAAATGTCTCATCTATCAATCAGATGTTGGTAACACCTGCCTCTCAAGTGCCGTGAGGACTGAAATGAGGCGAGGTGCATGAGGGCACTTTGAAACTGAGCACGCCATGCACGTGATTTGTAAGCCTTTAATCATAAACGTGTCATGCAGGGGATTAAAGTATTTTTATCAACTTTTAGATAAGCAATCAGATTCATTAGGAGTTATCTTGTTCTCCTAACGAAGGGAGAGCCAGACCTTTGGGATCCCGATGTGAAATGTATCAGGGACAGGAAACCCTGGTTGCATTTTGAATTCCTTCACGTGGTGTTCAAAGCCATGTGTCATTGGAGTCCTGCATCATCTTGGTCTCTCCTAACCCCTCTCCTCCACACCCTCCTGCCCCCACGTGCCAGCCCTTCCACTAATGCAGCATGCTGGCTCACCTCTGTCACAAGCCCTAGCTCACGCTGGGCACTACTTCTGGAATGTTCTTTATTATTGTCCATGCCCATCAACCTGGACCTTTCCTGAACCTTTGGTGTCTGTTACTATCTTCTACCCTCTAGTCAGAATTGACCAGCCTCTGTCTCGAACCCCCATTGAACATTTGTCCAAGATCCTGTATCACTTGGTTGCATTTACCAAGATCATGTCACCCTCTTCCTCCACCTTGAAGGCAGGGACTTTTCCTTACTCATCCCTGTGTCTCTGGCCCTGAGCACACTGCCTGGCACAGAGAAGGGACTAATAAATAGTTGTTGATTGCATGAAAGTCTGGAGCTGTCCTTGGTGGGGTCTTAACTTCTAGGGAAACAAAAGTGCTCGTGCCTGGCTGTAGCCACTTGTCTCTCTTGGACTCTGATTTCCTGCTGTTGTCCTTTGCTCCTCGTGCCTCCGTGCAGAGACTTATGAAAACCAAGCAACTTGCAATGAACTGTTCGCCTGATCTTTAACTGGTGGGGGTGTCCAGGAGTTTTAGGAGAGTTTGACTAAGTGGGTATTATATATAAATGTAGTACTTGATATAAATGAAAAATTAAGGTATTAATGAGAAATCTCTTCTGAAGGCCAGTTCTGAATTGTTGGTGTCTACTAGCTACCATCCAGCTGGATGTCCCAGAAGCACTTCACATCCAACAAGTTACAAACTAACAAATCAGCTCCAGCACACAAGCCTACTCCTTGTCCATTGGCCATCTGCCCAGTTGCCTGGACTCCAAGCTCCAAGCACTCGCTCTCTCTTTCCATTCAAGAAAATGGCTTGTTCTCTCTATTCTACCCCCACGATATTTCCCACATCCTTCCCAAGCTTTGCTTTCTGCCACAGGAACTCCTTATCTCTCTTGCAAATAGCCTCTCCCAATTGGTTTCCCAGCTTCCTCTCACTTTTTTCTTGGAATACTGATAACAGGTTCCTCTTGCTAAAGCACAGATTTGTAAAGTTACTCCTCTGCTTGAAAATAATACAATGTTTCCCCATGGCCTACCTACTGGAATAGTCTGAATTCCTTAGTCTGCAAGGTATTTGATGGTAACGAATCTATCTGATCAGATGGCATCTCCTGGGAAGTGAGAATGTAAGAAGGCAACAAGAAGCATTCATTTGTTCATCAAATATTGATCAGCACCAGTTATATGCCATGCTCTGTTCCAGGTTCTGGGAATAGCGTGAATCTTTGATTTTATGGAGCTTATATGTGAAGAGACCAAAAAAAAAAAAAAAAAAAAAAAAAGTGGAGTCACTGATGTCTGCTTCTAAGATAACCTCTAGTCTGAAAAAACAAGATTGTGTAGATTGCGTTGGCCCCAGTTCTTCCCTTCTCTCTGCATCCATGCTCTTTGCCATGTAACCTTGAATTTCCTCATACAAGAAGTAGATGGACTCTTCCCCGCTCAACTCTGGGCTTGGCCACGTGACTTGCTTTGGCCAATGGGATGTTAGCAGATGTTACACAATTAGAGGCTTGAAATGTGTTTGCGTGGTTAGGCTTGTCCTTCTTGTACTTCTGCTTCTGCCATAAAAAGGCTGCCCCCGGTAGATTGCTGGTCCCAGAAGATGAGAAAAATATGAAGTAGAACCAAACTGTGAAGGAATGGTGGTGGTTTTAAGATGCTGGATTTTGGAGGTGGTTTGTTACATAGCATTATTGGGGCAACAGCTGATTGAGTCTCTCCTCCACGAGATCTTCTTGACATCCCTGCATTGGGGGTGCCTCTCCAGAGGAACTGGGGTGCTGCTGGGGCAGCGGGGGGGAGGGGGAGCTCTCCTTCTTCCTTACTTCCGTACAAGAAACCCTTCCTTGTAAGGAATATTTTACTCTAGCCATTTACATCAGCACCTAAGAAACCCGAGTATGTCTTTTCCTTGCAACCTGAATGAGCCGAATGAAGACGAAGTCTTATGCTATCACAGGTCCCTGAGGGAACAGATAATTGGCACAGAACCTGGTGTAGTGCATGGTTTACTCCAGTAGTTGTGAAACCAGATGAAACTCTGGGCAAAATTAGTGAATTTAATGAAGCAGTCTGCCCTAGGTCTTCTCTCAGGAGATCTTTTTCTGTGCAGGAGGCTATTGTTAATTCAGTTTACCTGTCTATTCCATCTCCCCGCTGCCCCCCCCCCCCCGCCATTGCTGAAAGGAAGACATTCTGTTAGACCCTGAAATATACAGGCAAATTAGGCATGGCTGATCTTGTCCTTGTAGAGATCACAGATTAATAGAAGAGATAAACAGAGGGTGGTGAGATATAAAAGCTACCAGAGAAATGAGAACAAGATACTAAAGGAGTGCAGACAAATCCAGCTTGGTGGCTCAGAAAAGACTTCAAGGATAAGATGACACTGGAGTTTTGATTGACGAGAAGGAATTGACCAGGTAGAAAAGGGGGAGAACATTCTGGGAAGAACGTAAGCAAATGCATGAACTTAAAATCTATGATGAGGGTGTGTGGGGTAAGGAGGGCGTGGGAAGTGGTGGGAAATGATATAGAAACTCAGACCTGGCCAGGTGTGAAGAGCCTTGTGTGGTACAGCGAGGAGTCTGGACTAGGCCCTGAGGACACTGGGGAGCACCAAAGATTTTAAGCAGAGGAGTAAAATGTTTAGATTTTGCATTTTTAAAAGATCCCTCTGACAACAGTGGCTTGGGAAGGAATAAGGGAACTTGTTAAACGGTCATTACAGTAATACAGGGGGAAAATTTAGATGGCCCGAAGTGTTGCTAGAAACCTAGAGAAGTGAGAGTTTGGTAGAGTTAGGAGGTTGGGTGAGTGGACCAGGTACCTGGTATTGGAGAGAGCAGTGTTGAGATGGCTCCCAGGTTGCTGCTTAAACACAGGCTGGACAGTGGTACTGCTCACTGAGGTTGGGAGCCTTGGCGGGGTGGGGGTGGGGGTGGCGGGGTGGAAGATGAATTCCCTTGGGGTCACCTGGATCGATGGGGGGTTTCGGGAGCCTCTAAATGTATGTCTCATAGGCAGCTGAATACCCATACTCAGGAGAAATAAGTGTTTGGGTGTCATATGGTGTGATGGTTGTTGAAGCCATGTGTTTGGCTTGTTACTTTGTCCACACTGAAGAGTCATTAGCAGATGGTAGGAATGACTTCTGAAGTCCTAGAAGAATCCCTACATGGGATGTAAGAGGTTATCCTAGGATATTCACGTGGGGACCATCCTTTTTTACTTTGTGTGGTCAGAATCCTCCATAGGGCCCAGATGTTAGCTCATGCTCAGTAATGCAGATGAATGAATGAATGAATGAATGAATGAATGAATGAACGAAGTCCCCTGGTGCTTTGGAAGTGGTAGGTGGAAAACCAACCTTGTCAGACCACATACCACAACCTGATTCTGTGGGTTCAAATTATGAATTAATGATGTTCAGAATTCTTATAATTCCATACCCTCCAGAGACCCCCAGGTGAATTCTACAGCCACCTTGAGGAGTTTTCTGAGAGGATAGAGCCTCAGGCCCCCAGGATAGATATGTTGATTTAGTAGGTCTGGGCTGGAGCCTAGGAATCTGCTTTTGAAACAAGCTCCTGAAGGGTTTCTGATGCTGATGCAATGTGGGCCATATTTTGAGAAAAACCACTTGTGCTGGATATTCCCCATTTCTCCATCCAGATCTGCTCTTGGCTTTTACTCGCTCGAGTCTGTGCCCAGTCAGGCTGCTTTCTGTGGCCTGCACCAGGGTGGGCATTGATGTCCCGGGCCCCCCTGCCAAGCTGTGGTTTGGCAGGGGCTACCCCCACAGCTCCTGAGGGGCAGCCCCTCTGCTGGCAGCAGCTCTCCCCAAGTTCCGTACCAGCTCCCTTCCCGTACCCCTGCAGGCCTGGGGTAGTAACAGCTTCTCCCAGCAGCTCCTCTCTGGGTGCTTCGCTGTCTTTATTTCCTCTAACTCTATCCAGACGTCTAAATAATTTGTTTATTACATGCTCTTCAATTACCTCTCAGAGTGTGCCCTGTGCTTCCTGCCGAGACAGGAAAACAAAAACATTGACTGGAAAGAGTCAGGAATTCTGGGCCCAGTTCAGTTCAGTTCAATTCAATTCAGCAAACATTTACTGAGCGAGGTCCTCTGCGCCGGGCTCTGGGCCAGAAGCTGGGGATCCAGAGAGTGCCTTCGACACAGTACCTGCCTATAGAGGGTTCACAGCTTCATGGGAGGCAGATCCCCGAAAACAGGGTGATGACGTGGCAACTCAGGGGAACATTGGCAGTGCAGGGGGGACCACTATGCCGGGAGTTGCAGGCAATGAAGGCTTCCCAGAAAAGGGGTCATGTAGAATTTGGGTGGGCGGGAAAAGAATGAGATAGGACGTCCAGGCAGAGACAGAATCGTGATGTGAATGGCAGTGTCTGCTGTGGCTGCCTGGAGCGGGAACAGAGGGATCTTCGTGCCCACTCTTCTGGGAGGCAGAGGGAGGTCTCAGAGTCCTGAGCTGTGGGATGATCCCCCCGGACAGGTGCTAGTCAGGATCCCCCTGCCTCCAGGTGTTCTCTGTGGGCTGGCGACCACCTGTTCTTTCCCAACTGCCGTGATTTGGGCTCCTCTTCTTCTAAAGCAGGTCTTACTCACCAGCTTACCCTCCCAGGGTTGTCTGGGAGAAAAGAGGGGGATTGCATGGATAATGGGTGTGGGGGTCCACGAGGCTAAGACCAAAGAAACGCTCTGGCTTGTATATACAACAGACTTCCCACTAGGGACTCCTGATTCCACAAACTATCTCCATTGACTTTAAAGGAAGATGAGCCTGGCAAACTCTTATTCATCCTTCAAAAGCCAACTGAGATTTCACCTTCTCCAGGAAGCCTTCCTAGAGCTCCCTCACTAGTGCTCCTGCCTTGTATTCATCACAGGCTTTGGTAATTTGTATGATCACCAGCCTATGCAGCCCACTTGACTACTAGATCTTCACACACAGGCCTTTGACCTATTTGTCTCTTTCTCTCCGGACCCAGCACGGGGCCTCGGGCATAAGAGGGCATGAGAAAATATTTGCTGAACAGAACTGAAAGGAAATCTTGCTGCATTAGCAGAAGTAGGAGTAATAATGGTGATATTATCAGCCCTATTTGAGGAATGAGGAACTGTGGCCGAGGGCAGTGAAGGGGCCCGCTCATCATGATGGCACATCCCGTCAATGACAGGACAGAACTGGGACTTGAACCCAAACAAGCCTGTTGACTGCAAGGGCTGGAGTAGACTTCTTCACCCACCCAAGCACAGCGTGCGATGGCTGACCAGTGCTGCTCAGCCAGGAGATTGAAAATAAGAGTGCGTGTTGGCAGACGGATTGCTCCTAACCAGGAACGGTCACTTAACCATCAACTCTCTTAACCCTGACAACAGCTTCGGGAGGTCTGTGTGTGATCATTGCCTGACGCCAAAGATTAGGATCCAGAGAAGCAGTTAAGAAATGCATCCAGGTCGGGGCGCCTGGGTGGCACAGCGGTTAAGCGTCTGCCTTCGGCTCAGGGCGTGATCCCGGCGTTCTGGGATCGAGCCCCACATCACGCTCCTCCACTATGAGCCTGCTTCTTCCTCTCCCACTCCCCCTGCTTGTGTTCCCTTTCTCTCTGGCTGTCTCTATCTCTGTCAAATAAATAAATAAAATCTTAAAAAAAAAAAAAAAAAGAAATGCATCCAGGTCATACCAAGAAGAGACAGAGCTTGCATTCAAACTCAGACTTGTTCCAGAGCCCATGCTCTGCCCCACTGCACTTTCCCCAGGGAACGTGACCCAACTTCAGATTTAGGAAGAAAGAGAAAGCACATACATACATATACATATACACAAACATTATAGTATTTGTTGTTGTTTTCGCTGTTTTTTGGGGGCGTGGAGGGGCAGAGGGAGAGGGAGAAGAGAATCTTAAGCAGGCTCCATGCTCAGTGCAGAGCCTAACGTAGGGCTCAATCTCACAGCCCTAAGATCATGACCTGAGCCAAAATCAAGAGTTGGATGCTTAACCTACTGAGCCATCCAGGTGCCCCTATATATACTGTATTTTTAATAGATTTATAAACCAAAATGTGTCTCCATATGACAGCGGCGGTGGGGGGAGAAAAAGAAAAAGAAGAATGTTTCTAGAAAAATCCTGAATTATACAAATTGAGAGTTTTAGAAAATTTAGAGCATTGCAGAGTAAACTGCATGGACCTGGTTGGAATGTGCTCATTCTGCTACTGAGCAGCTGTGTCATTCTGGGCACATCTCTTCACCTCTGGATTTCGTCTGTTTTCTCGGCTGCCTGAGCCTTCCTGAAAGCCGTCCCTTTCGGATTGCCCAGTCCTGTGCAGTTTGTTATCAAGTGCAGTCTTTTAGTGCCCTCTACTGTCCATTTGCGGCACTGCCAGCGGCGTGGTTTGAAAGGAGAGGCAGTCTAGGTCTGAGCCAAGCAGGGAGGAGCCAAGGACACCCCCAGGAGAAGCCCAAGGCGTGAAGCAAAGGCCAGTCCATCCCTTCAAAGACTTAGAAGTCCTGCCCACACAATCTCAATTGTTTCCTGAAGCCCCGCCCCCCCAGCACCACCTGGATTATTAAGTGCTTAACATTGTGTTGTAGTTACTTGTTGACATGTTGGTCTTTTTAAGCACAACGCCTGGTGTTACTTTTATATTCTCTTCCTGCCCCCTAGAAGAGTGTGTGACACAAAAGCCCTCAATTCAGGCTTGCTGAGTGGATGACGAAGGGTGAGAAGAATGAATGAACCAACAGGAGAGTCTCAGCTAGAGTCTATCAAGTTCAAGTTCAAGTATGTTAAATGGTTTGCTGGAGTTCCACAGCTTGCAAGTGAAAAAGATTAGATTTTAACCCAGCTTTGTCTCGCTCCAAAGCCCACACTCAGAACCACTATCCTACACTGCCTCCTTATGAAGGGATATAGGCAAGAAGTTCACAATAAATGGTAAGTAAAGAAGTAAAATTGCATCATCACAGTGAGCACAGTTGTGCAAAAGTATGTCTGCATGTTGAGAATATTTGCTGTGCAAGAATGATAGGATTATCTATGCTTTTTCTCAAGTCATTTCCTTTAGTGACAGCTGCTCTATGGTTTTTACAATTCTAAAAAGTTGCCTTCACCTGCGAAAATTACTGCCTTTAGCCTGATAAGGTCTTAGCATTGGTTGCACATGAGAATCACCTTGAAGGTCTATTTGAAAAGATACTCAGTGCCTGGGCTCCATCACAGATGAAGGGAATCTGGCTTGCTGGGGGTTGGTCCAGGCAGCAGTATTTTAAGGGCTGATTTTAGTGTGCAAGTAGGATTGAAGAATAACTTCATGGAGAAGCTACCCCCACCCCCACTCTTCTTCTTCCGGAGAATCTAGCTGCCTTGTGTTCTGCAGCCCCATGCTACTTAACTCAGGCTTTTCCCTCTGTGCCCAGGAGGGGCTGACAATATGACTTTTTTTCCCAATCTTTTTTGCAAGGAGGCACTGGGAGGACTTTTTGGCTGATGGAAATGTTCTACATTTTGTTTTTTTTTTTTTAAAGATTTTTTATTTATTTGACAGAGATAGAGACAGCCAGCGAGAGAGGGAACACAAGCAGGGGGAGTGAGAGAGGAAGAAGCAGGCTCATAGTGGAGGAGCCTGACGTGGGGCCCGATCCCGTAACGCCGGGATCACGCCCTGAGCCGAAGGCAGACGCCCAACCACTGTGCCACCCAGGCGCCCCGGAAATGTTCTACATTTTGACTGTGGTGGTGGTTACATGACTGTATACATTTGCCAAAACTCATTAAATTGTGGACTGAAAATTGGTGAATTTTACTTTATGTAAACTATACTTTACTAAGCCATTTTTTAAAAAAAGTATGACTATTGGAAAGGAAGAAATAAAATGTATTATTCACAGATCGTATGTTTGAATATAAGGAAATCTAATATAAAGTATTAAATTAGTAATTGGCAAGAGAGCTGAATACGAGGTGAATGGATAAAACACATTTATACTTCTTCATGCTAGCAATAAACAACTAGAAAATAAAAATTTTAAAATATTTATAATAACAGAAAACAAAATATCTAGGAATGATTTGAATGAGAGATTTTGAAGACCAGCACACTGCCAACCATAAAACATTCCTGAGAGAAATTAAAGAAGAATGAGGTAAATTGAGAGATAAACCATATTCCTGAATTGGGAGACATAATATGGATAAGATATGAATTTCCCTTATGTGCACCTACAGACTTAATGCAAACTCAATAAAATTCTGGGAAGTTTTTTTTAAGTGGATATTGGCAAGTTTATTTTAAAAATTATATGGAAGCAAAGGACATAGAATAGCCAAGGCAATATTGAAGATTAACAAAGCGGAGGACTTCTACTACCAGCTATAAACTTATTATAAAGCTACAGAAATTAAGACAGTGTGATACATGGATAAACTAATAGGCCAATGAAATAAAATAGAGTCCAGTATCACTCCCATCCATATATGGTCATTTGATTTATGCCAAATGTTCTACAGGAAGCCAATGAAGAAAGCATTAACTTTTCAGTAGAGAAAAAAAGAAAAAAAAAAAAAGAAGAAACTGGACCCTTCACACCATGTACAAACATTCATGATGGACCATGGATATAAATGTGAAAGATGAAATAATAAAGATGCTAAAAGGAAACATTGCAGAATATCTTCATGATCTTGGGGTATGCAAAGATTTTTAAAAAAAGGTGTAAAAAGTATAAACCATAAGAGAAAAGCTTGATAAATTGGATTTCATCAATATAAATAACTTCTATTCATCATAAGCACATTAACAGAGAAGGCAAACCACAGACTAGTAGAGAATATTAGCAATACACATATATCTGACAAAAGACTCATACCCAGCCTATATAAAGAGCTCTTACAAATCAATAAGCAAAAGACATACAATCTAATTTTAAAAAATAGACAACAATGATTGTTTCACAAAGAAAGCTATCCAAATGTCAATTGTTTATGAAAAATAAGCTCAATATCATTATTATTTATTTGGCTAAAGCAAATTAAAACCTCATGATGGTCTGAAGGGGTATATGGGAACTCTGTAACTATAACTGCTCAAGAAAAACCTATGATTTAAAAGAAATTATTGACAATGAACAACAACAACAAATTCAGAAAAAAAGATCAGACTTGTTACCAGAAGTGGATGGTGGGGGAGGGAGAGTTGGGGGAAGGGGGTCAAAAGGTCAAAACTTCCAGTAATAAATAAATATTAGGGATGTAGTGTACAACATGATGACTATAGCTGACACTGCTGTAGGATATATAGGAAAGATGTTAAGAGAAAAGATCCTAAGTGTTCTCATCACAAGAAGAAAATTTTTTTGTCTTTTTTTCCTTCCTTTTTTCTTTTTTAAATTTTATCTGTATGAGAGGATGTATGTTAGCTGAACCTATTGTAGTAATCATTTCACACCACATGTACATCAAACCACCGTGCTGTATGCCTTAAACTTGTACAGTGATGGGGTACCTGGGGGGCTCAGTCAGTTAAGTGTCTGACTCTTGATTTCAGCTCAGGTCATGATCTCAGTATTGTAAGATTGAGCCCCACATCAGGCTCTGTGCTGGGCGTGGAGTCTGCTTAAGATTCTCTCTCTCTCCCTCTGCCCCTCCCCCTGCCTCCCCCAAAAAACCAAAAACCAAAAAACAAACCCCCCCAAAACCCCAACCAACCAAACAAAAACACCCCAAAAACTTATACAGTGATGTATGTCAATTATTTCTCAGTAAAACTGGGGCTAAAACCCCCACATAATCCTCCATCCTCTCCTGCCCCATCACTTGATATAATTAAAAGTACTAATAAAGCTAGTGTTGACAAAGGTATAGAGCAACTGGAATTCTTGTTGCTACAACCATTTTGGAAAACTGACAGTATTTACTAAAGTTAAACATAAGTAAGTCTTAGGTCCACACATGCCGCTCTGTATACGAAAGACGAGCACATTCTTATGTTCACCAAAGGACATGTATGAATATTCTTAGCAGTGAAACTGGAAAAACCTTAAATATCCCTTAATTGTAGAATAGAAAATAAATTGTGATATATTTGTACAATGGAAAACTATGTGTCAGTGAAAAAGGACAAACTGCTACACGCCATAAAGAGGATGAATCTCATAGACATAGATGAGGGAGAAGAAGGCAGATGCAAGAGAGCACTCATCTCTGATTCCATTTGCTTGAGGTTCCAAAGCAGACAAAACAAATCTGTGGTGATGAAGGGCAGAATGGTGATTATCTTTGGGGGTAGGGAGCCTTCCAGAGGGCTGGGTGTTTGTTTTGATCTGGGTGGTGATTTCAAGGGCATATATAAGTGTAAAAATTCACTGAGCTCTTCTATTAATATTGGTGCACTTTTCTATATATGTATTATATATATGATATATTTATATATAATGCCTAAAATCAAATCTGTATAGCAGTCTCTTCTTCCCTTCCTCCTTTATCTTCTCTTCCTCTCCTTCCTTCTTGTGTGTGTATATGTCTCTAGAGTCTGTCTGACAATATTATCCATGTTTTAGTGTCTCTTTGATTAATTCTACTTCCTTGTGCATTAATTCTCTTTCTTGACATTGTTGCTGTTCTTCTCCCAGTGTTGGCTTTCCTCAGATATTCTTGGCTGCCCACTCTTCGTTGACGTTAGAAGTCCCTGGTAAGGGGCGCCTGGGTGGCACAGCGGTTAAGCGTCTGCCTTCGGCTCAGGGCGTGATCCCGGCGTTATGAGATCGAGCCCCACATCAGGCTCCTCTGCTATGAGCCTGCTTCTCCCTCTCCCACTCCCCCTGCTTGTGCTCCCTCTCTCGCTGGCTGTCTCTATCTCTGTCAAATAAATAAAATCTTAAAAAAAAAAAAAAAAAAGAAGTCCCTGGTAAGCTCATGATGACCGCTCATATGTTCAAGTTGCTGCCTTCCTTCACTGTGGGTGAAACGGGATGTGTGCTCGTGGTTGTCCTCCAGGATGGAGATTCTTGGACCCACCCTTTGAGTTTTCTATGAATCTGGGCTTCAGAATCTGCACTCAGTGCTTCCACTTGGGAGAGATGCTGCTGTCTGTCCCTCGTTAGAGGTGGTGGAAGGGGAAGGCTGACAGGTCTAGCTGTTTCTCAGAGTGGTTTTCAAATCTCCATCTCTAAACCAGGAGCATTAACATCACCTGGGAACTTACTAGAAAGGCAAATTCTCAGGTCTTACCCCCAGAAAAACTGAACCACAAACTCAGGGGTGGGGTGTGGACATCTATGCCTGGACCCACGCTCCAGGCGATAGCGATGCCCCATCAGGTTTGAGGATCGCTGTCTGTTTATAGAGTACCCCAGTTAATTTCCTGGACCATCACTTTTTCTCTTTCTTGACCTGTTTTCATTGCAGGGAGCCTTGCAAGTATTTTAAGCTAGATGTCTTCCTTCCTGTTTCTCCTTCAGTCCAATCCCAACTGCTTTCTATCATTCAGAAATTCCTTATAGTTTCTGGTGGGTGATAGCCCCCATTCTTGATTTCCAGTGTTCTGCTGGATTTTTAAAAAATTTTTATTAAAAAGAATTTTTTTTAGTAGGCACCACACCCAGGCCCCGCACCCAATGCGGGGCTTGAAATCCTGACCCTGAGATCGAGACCTGGACTGAGATCAACAGTCAGATGCTTAATCGACTAAGCCACCAGGCACCCAGATTTTCATTTTTAATTGTGGTAAAATTTATAGAACATAAAGGTTCCTACCGTGACTGTTTTTGAGTGCAGAGTTGAGCAGCGTTGAGTACGTTCACGTCGTTCTATAGCCCTCACCGCCATCCGTCCCTAGAACTTTATATCTTGCAAGACTGAAATTCTACACCTTTTAAGCAACAACTCCCCTTCTAATGGATATTTTCAGGCATTTTTTTCTGTCATTAAATAGAATTGGGGGTGGAATTTGAATCCACAGATGCTTGTCCTTTGAATGCCATCTTTTAAAAATTGTAGTTAAATATACATTACATACAATTTACCATTTGAACCATTTCTAGGTGTTACAGTTCACTGGCGTGGAGTGTATTATGTTACTGTGCAACTCGCACCACCATGAATCTCTAGAACTTTCTCTCCTCCCCAGACTGAGAGTTTGTACCCATTCAACACCAGCTCCATTCCTTCCGCCCCACCGGTGCCTAGCAACCACACTTCTGCTTTCGGTCTCTATGAATTTGACGACCTTAAGTACATCACAGGAGTGGAACCATACTGTATTTGCCCCTTTTGTGACTGGCTTATTTCACTGAGCATATTGTCTTCAAGGTTTATCCAAGTCATAATATGTGTTGGAATTTCCTTCGTTTTAAAGACTGAATAATATTCTATTGTATGTAAATACCACATTTTGTTTATCGAGGATGCTTGGGTTTCTTCCAGTTGTTGGCTATTGCAGATAATTCTGCTGTGACCATGGTGTACAAGTATCTCTTCATGTCCCTGCTTTCTATTCTTTTCATTCTTTTGGGTATATAGCCGGACGTGGAGGAGCTGGATCAGGTAGTAATTCTATTTTTAGTTTTCTAAGGGACTGCCATACTGTTTCCCAAGCAGCTGCACCAGTTTACAACTGTGCACAAGCGTTCAAATTTCTCCACGTCCTTGTCAACACTTGTTATCTTCTTAGTTTTGTGTTGTTTTTGATAACAGTCATCCGAACGGATATGAAGCGGTATCCCCTTCAAGTTTTGATTTTCATTTCCCTAATGGTTAGTGATGTTGAGCCTCTTTTCATTGCTTATTAATCATTCGTGTATCTTCCTTGGAGAAATGTCGATTCTAGTACTTTCCTTGAATCTGGTTGTTTGTGTTTTTGTCATTCTTTATACATTCTGGATATCAATGCCTTATCAGAGGTAATTTTCAAATATTTTCCCTCATTCTGTCAGCTACCTTGTCACTCTGTGGATAGCGTCCTTTGATGCACAAAAGTTTTTCATTTTGATGAAGTCCAATTTGTCTATTTATTCTTTTGTTGCTCGTGACTTTGGTGTCTTATCCAAGAAAATCAGAGCCAATTCTGATAGCATTGAAGCCTCATGTTTTCTTCTCTGTATGCCATCTTGATCCAACCTCTAATAACAGTTTCCAATTGTCTGCTAGTTAAGCATAAATATCAAGCTTTGTCCTGCCTCCACTCTGCCTCTGTCATTAGCATGGATATTTAAAATCTGGCACTTTCACTATCAATTCAAGGTGAGGATATAGCTGCTCTCTGATAAAAGGCTAAGACAGGCTGGAGTAGGGCCAGAAATCAGAATGACCTTGATCTTAACACTGGTCACACTGAAAGGGACCTGGGAATAGTAGAGTGGGCAGAGCTTTGGGGATCAAGGGAGCCTGCTCAAAATCTTGGGTTACAGCCTTGCCTCTGCCACAGCTAGCTGGGGGGCCCTGAGCAAGTTCCACCAATCTGAGTTTCAGTTTTTATGTTATTTTTTATCTTTAAAGTGGGGATAAGGTGTACTCGTGAGAATGACAGATAATCTATATAAATGTCTGGCTCTTGGAAGCTGGGAGATCTCATTATTAATTACGTGGTGCTAGACTTGGATGTCACCCAGTACATTTCCTCTACTTGGCCACTCCCGAGGCCAGCGTAACACGTCTTTATCTCTGGATCCCAACACCTGACACCACACCTGGTCCATGGTAAGTCAGGACCTCAGTACGCATTTGCTCAGTGAGTGATTTGGAAGGTGAAAAAACATTCCCTTGCAGCCTGCCTGAAGGTCACATTGTTGTCCTGGCACACAGGTGGGCCATCTGAGTCTGAGGGCTCCTGTGGAATGCTTTGCAGCCTTGACTGCTGCACCCTGCTGACTTCCTGCGTTCTTGCTCTTTGAATGTATTTCTTTCCACATTATGGATGCCAAATGAGCCCAACTTTTCCTTTCTCTTCTGCACTGCTGCCATTTTGTTTTTTTGTTTTTTGTTTTTTTTTTACTTCCCAAATGAAAATAATCCTGCACAGAAGATAGAATTTTGGAAGGGGTTTCGGTGGCAGTGAAAGCCAGGTGCCCAAATATTCTGGCTTGAGCACTGAAAGTCTGGGGTCTGGGAAACCCCTCTGTCCTGCGGCTTCCTTCAGAACAGCTGGTCACTCTAAAAAGGCAAGGGGAAGCTGACCGTATCTGCACCAACTACAAGATCGAGACCTTTCGAATTCCCTCGAAAGCTGGGTTAGATATGTTCTGTCTGGTGCTCATAGGTCACACTGAATTTAGTACTTAGGTGAGCATGGAGTAGACCAGATTTTCCTTCCAGCTTCATTCACATTTTTATTCTCCGTACGCAGCAACCCCATTGACTACTTTTAGGAAGTTATAGCATGCGGTATTTCTTGACGTGGTAAAGTGGCTGAAATTGAGACTGAGAAAATAAGTGTATTAATTTTGGATCCTACCTCCTTTTCTAAATCTATTTTCAGACTGCAATTTGCTCTCATCAAAACCAGCCTTTGTTCTTTGGTGAAGTAGTTGCTCAAAGACAAGTCTTTATGAGTAATCTTTAGAGAAAGAGGAAGCAGGTTAATTTCACGTTAAAATCTGTTGGATGCCAAAGGTGGTAGGATGTGCAAAAATAGGGGCTTTAGCTGTTTAAAAAAACACCCACAACTTTTCTTCCCGGAAACAGTCTCCTTACTGTTTCTGAGTTCACATTGAGTGGAAGATGATTACCATCACTTAACTGAAGCATGAAGAGGCAGGTGGTTTATATCCTGGTCCATCCGTGATGAGCTCTCACTGCGCCACATGCTGTTTCCAAGGGTCCAGACCCTCCCTACTGTTATCAGCCATGCACTGTAAATGTCTAGCTTTATTTTTTAAGATTTTATTTATTTATTTTTATTTTAGAAAGGTGGGGGGGGAGGGGCAGAAGGAGAGGGAGAAAATCTCAAGCAGACTCTGCGTTGTGCAGGGAGCCGGACGCAGGGCTCGATCTCATGACTGCAAGATCACAGCCTGAGTGGAAACCAGGAGTTGGATGCTCAACCAACCGAGCCACCGAGGCATCCCCAAAATGTCCAGTTTAAAACAAGTCATCCACCGGCTTAAAATTCCTCACTGTCTCTCCTACTTCTCCTAGGATAAAGTCCAAAGATATCCCAGGCTTGTGGGAGCCCATGCTCAATGGATCCTATCAATTTGCTTTCTGGCCCCCTCCCAGCTTCTTCAGAGCCCTCCTCTTATTCACAAAATATAAAATTAACCATTTTAAACTGAACAGTTCAGTAGCATTAGTACATTTACAGTGTTGTGCAACCATCCCTACTCTCTAGTTTTGGAGCATTTTCATCGCGTTAAGCAGTCACTCCCCGTTGTCTCTCCCCCCAGCCCCTGGCCACCACCAATCTGCTTTCCATCTCCAAGGATTTATCTGTTTTGAATATTTTATATAAACGGAATCATATACTCTGTGACCTTTGTGTCTAGCTTCTTTTATGGAATACAGTATTTTTGAGGCTCGGCTATGTGGTGGCAGTGTTAGAAAGTCACGCCTTTTTAATGGCTGAATAATATTCCATTGAATGAATAGACCACGTTTTGTTTATCCATTCTTCTGTTGATGGACGTTTGGATTGTTTCCATCTTTTGGCTATTGTAAATGGTGCACGCATATACATATTTTTGTCTAAGTACCTGTTTTCAGTTCTTTTGGGTATATACCTGAAAGTGGAATTGCCAGGCCACGTGGTAATTCTGTATTTCATGTTTTGAGGAACTGCCAGACTATCGTCCTCTCCTTTCTCTCGTGTTTCAATAGCACAACACATTCAAGTAAATTTCTGTCATATTACAATTAGAAGATGCCTTTTATCGTAACAGGCTGGGTTGTGTCTTATTCATCTGTGAACGTCAGGTGGTCTAGTATAGAGCTTCACAGAGAAGGTGCTCCATAAAATGTCTGTGGAATTGGATTGACTATAGGAGGATTGTATATAGTTTTATCCTTGAGGAGAATGTGGTGTCTGTGGTAAGTCTTTGAATATGAGTAATGAGCTAAGTGGAGACAGAGGGTGGGTGAGGTGAAGAAGAGCCTACTGACTGCTTTGGACAAAGGGAAAGGAACATGAGTGTAGTAGAACCAGTTATCCATATGCCTGGCTTCTATTACTGGTTTGCCTTTACCTAACTCATTATAATTCCATAGGAAGTTAGATTCCCCTCTCTGTCAAATGAAAAGGTTGCATATTTTAGTGATATTCAAGTTTTTGGTTTTCTTGAAAGCAATGGAAACTTTTTCCTATGATCTAGCAGGGGAAAGCCCAATGGGGTTGGGGTATGTGGGTTGGGGTATGCATTTGAGGAGAGGGTCTTTAGGGGGAGGCCAGAACGCAGCTATCCCTGCAGCCCCAAGAACCTTGACAGGACCCCAAGATTCCAAGGTCCCAGCACAATCTGAGCTCCCCTCAGTAGTTCTGACAGACCTCTGTTCTACAAAGATTAGGAAAGCGTTAGTGCACTAAAGACATAATATTCTGTAAAAAATATTTTTTTTCCAAGGAATAAAGGGGAACGTAAGGATTGAGGAAGCAACTTAAGCAAGAAAAGAACAAAAGGTCTTTCTTTATGAAAAATTATAGTGAATAGTACGCTTGGTTAAAAAGGGGGTACCCCAGGGGCGCCTGGGTGGCTCAGTTGTTAAGCGTCTGCCTTTGGCCCAGGGCGTGATCCCAGAGTCCTGGGATCGAGCCCCACATCAGGCTCCTCTGCTGGGAGCCTGCTTCTTCCTCTCCCACTCCCCCTGTGTTCCTTCTCTCGCTGGCTGTCTCTCTCTCTGTCAAATAAATAAAATATTTTTTTTTAAAAAAAGGGGGTACCCCACCTTCTCACCTCCTCATCCTTAAAACGTAAAAGTAAAGATATTGTCAGTTGACTTCATGACAGAATTGTCACACATTTTTACTTTCCTAACCGAACGGATTCCTTCACTATGAGAGCATTTCCTCTGCAAATGTCCTGTTCTGAACCAAAGCTGAACATGTCAACGGGCAGGCTTAGTCTTGTCCTAACACTCTGGGTTTCCTTTTCTTTCTGTCTCTCTCTCTTTCCTGGGGAATTGTCTTGAAAGCGTAACATTTACACTGTACCCTCACATCACCTTTTCTCTCTAGTTCTTTGCTTTGGAATTAGCCTGCAAAATCAGGGGTTAGCTGAGTCCCCCTGGCCATTTCCTGACACGCCTATGGCGCTGGCAGGCTGGGACCTGTCCCCTCAGCAATGGTCACTGTTGACGCTCGCCCCGCCTGGGTCTCGTTGGATTCTTTATTTCCGTGGAGCTCATTTGTAGGCCATGCTTCTGAAAATATCCTGCCTGAACTCCAACATCGCCTCTCTTTATTCAGATGGAGGCACAGAAGTTCTTCAGGCACTGAGACTGAAGATGATTTACACAGATGTCTGAGTGAGCCCAAAACACACGGTGTTCTAACACTGACATTCCTACTGGCTGTCATAGAAACACAGTTTAAGCAGTGTAACCACCAATGTTATTCACATTCTAGTATTAACCCTCCCTTTCTTTCTTTCTTTCTTTCTTTCTTTCTTTCTTTCGCGAGGCTTTTCTTGAAATTCTAGAACTTCTTTTAAAACAGAGTTTCTAAACAATGACTGCCCCTTGGGTGGCATAGCCCTATTATAAAAATAGAAAGGATATTCAGTTTTATTACGCCTCTGGTTTGTCTTGCTTAACATTTGCTTTCATTCCAAAATCGGCATGAATACAAACACTGCAATATTTCCACCATTTCTTTAAATGCTTTGTTTCCAGGGAACTTACGGTTTTCCGGAGGAGGGTGCCGGCGTGACGATAATCCCTCTTGCTCCACCATGATGCTGCTGGACGAATGGAGAGGTGAATGCTGTAATTCTTTAAATAGCACTTCAAAAATGATTTAGAAAAGCTAAAGTCTGTCTTGTAAACCCCAGAACTTGTCTCACAAATCTTGCCTCGATCGGCTTCCAAAGTATAATGCAACATGATTATTTTCCTCTGGGGAAACCTGTGAAACAGGTCTTTGAGCTCCATTTAATGTGTCAGAGTTTTAATTGATTCTTTACCACGTCGATCCACCCCATAATAGCAGTGCTAAGCACAGGACGTGTTTTACGGGAATCGTCACCCGGAGCTTAATTTGTTGTTTGGTGCATAGCAGACGGACTATTTCACAATGAAAATAAATCTGTTTCGTGTCCTGAGAATTTCTTCCCGATGAAGTCTGTTCGGATGATATAGAGAGTGCAATCCCTGATAGCCTCCAATTAGCACTACTGTGCTTGCGGGGAAAACTTAGTCACTGCTCCCTGCCAGCTCCAAAGACATTTTGGTTGAGAGAGGGGCATCATGCAACTCTTAATCCTTGAGTGCATTCATTCACTCTTCCCTTGCTTCTTGAAGCACAAGACAAAGGTGATCCACAGGCCCTTATTTAGAATCCGTGTAAAGCAACTTTGCATACCTTATCTCATTCTGTTCTCGTGATACCATTACAAAGAAGGCGAGGCAGATATCATTATGCCCATTTTACAGATAAGAGAACCTCCTAACGAACCTTGCAACCTCCTCAAGGAAGGATAATAAGCACCAAGCAAGGACTAGAAAGCAGATACTCTTTTTAGTAATTACTGTTTTTCCTGGAGAAGAGCCAGGAGTGCTTTACCTGGAACTGGCTGCATGCAGCACCATTTCCTTCCCCCAACACAATTGGTTCATTCATTCAATCAACAAACATTTGTAGTGAGTATGAATTTGGGGGCTCAAAATTGGATCTGGCAAACAAAGGTGGCTTTCTTTTTCTATAACTTCAATTAAATTCTCTCCTGGGCCCTTACGCCTTCTGGTGACAGAAACCTGTCAATTCTAGTTTTTTTTCAGCTGGCTCAGCGATTCCGCCCTCCCTTTTTTTCCACGGTTGTATGTAAATTCAAGCCCCTGAAAGGTGTGTGTGTGTGTGTGTGTGTGTGTGTGTGTGTGTGTGAGATGGAGGATGTGTTTGGCCTTCAGAGGTCTTCCCACCCTGGCTGCTATTGAAATGTGTGGCCCATCTGGTCTTCAGACATTTGGAAAATGCTGGCATTCCTTGTTATGTGGCGTTTTTGTTTGTTTGTTTAAATGTGATCTTGGGGTGTCTAAGAACTGCTGGCTCTCCCTCTTTCAGCTGGCTTCTGTGTCCTCCTTATACGTGTGGGAGATGTTTGCTGGCTCTCCTGGGCTGCTCAGAGGATCTGGGGGAATGCCATAGGTCTATCTCAGGTCCTCTTGGTCTAGCCTTGTCATATGTCATTTTTATTCTAAAGCTGCTCCCTCCTATCCTACTGTGCATGGGGGTGGGGAGAAAATACTATTTCTCCATCTCCTGAGGTATCCCCTGGTGTGAGGCACACGTCCCTTCTCCTCCAAATATACCAAATATACCAAACCGACCTGGGCTGTGCCTGATATCCCTAAGCACAAGCATACCCCTCACCCCGGGGCGTTAGCCCAGGGGAAGGAGGGCAGTGCAGTGTGCCGGCTGATTGGAAGCATGTGTAAGATGCCATTGGTGCCTTTCTTGGAGACCTGAGCAAAGACTATGATCCTACAGTTTCCTTGTTATCCTAGCTATTTGGTGCTCACAACTTTGGGCAACTGATCTGAACTCAGATCTGAGCAGAAAACCAAAGGAGGGGCGCTTGGGTGGCTCAGTCGTTAAAGCGTCTGCCTTCGGGCGTGATCCCGGCGTTCTGGGAACGAGCTCCGCATCAGGCTCCTCTGCTAGAAATCTGCTTCTCCCTCTCCCACTCCCCCTGCTTGTGTTCCCTCTCTCACTGGCTGTCTCTCTCTCTGTCAAATAAATAAATAAAATCTTAAAAAAAAAAAAAAAAGGAAAAAAAAAGAAAACCAAAGGAAACTTAATGATAAAACCATTGTAATTTTGTATCTGTGATCTCACTGGCCTTCTTCACCTCAGCGAGAGCTAGGAAGGTTGTCTCCATGTGGCCCCTATAAAACCAGGGTTACTCAGTAGCCTCTTGTAGGTACCACTGCATGTGGAGAAACACCAATCTGGCGTCTGAAATAATCCAAATTTTTATCTCTGCCTGTCAAAGAAGCTCTTAGAGTGTGTTCTTTACATAGAGCAAATTCCCTCCTTCTTCCAGCTTCTCTTTTCTCATTTTCTCTTCCTCTTTGCTTCCTATTTATCTTATCTATTATCTATCAATCTATCTATCAATCTATCTATTCATCCATCCATCCATCCATCCATCCATCCATCCATCATCTGTCATTGACTCATCTGTCTCACACCCAGTTTGGCTCTTTCCCAGCCCAAACTCCTGCCCCCAAATCTCTCGAATGGAGCTGGCATAGTCTTTTTTTTTTTTTTTAATAAACATTTTCAAGCACTTCCTGTTTCATTTTCTTCTATTTCTCTTTCCCTTTCTCCTTTTCTTTTCCTCTCCTTTCCCCAGAGGTAGGCATCATCCATCTTGTCTGCCCAACACAGGGCTCGAGCTCACGACCCTGAAATCATGATCTGAGCCAAAATCAAGAGTTGGATGCTTAACCGACTCAGCCACCCAGGCGCCCCCCCCACCAGAAATTCTTCTAAAACTTATTAAGTCTCATCTTTTTACTTTAAGATCTTTGATCTTCTGAAATTGATTTTGATGTGAGAAGTAATGAAGTTTGCTCTATTATTGTTATTTTTATTATAGAACATCTTCGGTAGGAAAATGAATCAGCAGCCATAGTGGGAAGACTATGGGATGTGCAGTTAGATAGTCTGGGTTCAGGTGACAACACCACTTACGAGTGTGTGACCTTGGTCATAAGCTCCCTAATTCCAGCTTCCTCATTGGAGTAGTGGAGATAAGAGTAGTTCCACCTCATGGAGCTGCTGTGAGTATTAAGTGAGATAATGCTAGTAAAGCACTTTGCACAGGGTCTGGCACCTAGCAGGGACTTAGTAAATGGCAGTTACAGTGGGTATGGTGATGGTGATAATTATTGTTGTTACGTAAGTAATGAGGCGAGGTCATCACACTTGTGAGTCAGGTGCACTGAGGACTTGGGGAGGCATTGCTCAGCCAGAGTACACACTTCAAACCACACAGAAAGCTGCTTTCTGTCCCAGAACATGTGTGAGGTTTGAATCCATGAGATGGATTTGAGTTTGTAGGATCAGGAAGTATGACTGGGAAATGGGCAATGTTGTAGATATACACATTCACATCTCCCTTAGTTAATGGTAGTAGACAAGGAAAATGAGGAATCCTATGTTTTCTAAGATAGTGTTTTTCAAAGTCAGAATAGAATCATCTCGTACCCTTGCTAAGTAAGATGCAGATGCTTGGGCCCCATCCCTGATCTAGGAAATTAGAACCGTGGGCAGGGCCTGGGAATCTGCATTTAGCAGGCTCCCCAGGTAATTCTTCTGTGCACCAAAATTTGTGAAACACTTCTCTAGAAAGAAAAGGAAGAAGGTGGGTGTGGGGATGGGAGAGGGGAGAGGAAAGGAGAGCAGAAGACAAAACAGGAAAAGAAAGAGAGGAGAGGGACTACTATCGTGAATTCGAGTATTGACATCTCCTGTTTGTAAATCTTTCCTGCCCGCCCCCCCCCATTACCTGCCATGATAAAATACAACCTGGATCCCACTTCTTATAGGTCACTCAAAAAGCCCATTTAGTCACCCAAAAGTTTTGAGTCTGGCTGTGGACCAGAACCTTGGAGAGAGACAGAAAAGACACATCATCCAGTAGTGGAGAAAGACACACACATCCCTCAATTCAGCATGAAGGTGCGGTGGTAGAGATAGGCATCAGGCGTACATGGAAGGCTGAAGTAGGGCCGCTAATGGGGGACATCTAGAAATGGCTTCCAGGAGGAGAAGTGCCTGGACTGAGTCTTGTAGAGAGTAATCATTCATTACTAAGAGGGGGAAAGAATTAGCAGGGAGAGGGGAGAGTGGGAGCCAAGACTCAGTCAAACAGCAGGGTGTGTCCAGGATACACTGGCTCAGTGTTGCTGGAGGAGGCAGTGTGAGATGGGAAGCTATTCTGTTAGAACAGTGGTCAGGAGCAAATATTCCCACAGTAGTAGCCATATCTCAAAAGATCCTGTGGGTTGGGCCAAGGAGCTTGATCATTGAGGAACCACCAAGGGTGGAAGCAAAGGATAAATTGGTGAGATGCTCATTTGCATGTTGTAATGTTGTTGTTTTTTTAAGACAGAAATAGTTTTATTGATTTTTCTGATCTATAAACATGATGCATGCCAATCGTGAAAATAAAGGTAATTCAGAAAGACATAAGGAAGAAAGTAGAAGTCACCTAGAATTCCAACACCCAGAGAAACTCTGCAATTACCGTATGTGTTTATCCTTCCAGACTTTCGCCTAGGTGCGCATATCCACCCACACACATACACACCGCATATTTTTAAATGAGGTTGTTTCACACACATTGTGAAATGCTGCCTTTTAATCATTTTTATCTTGACAATATGGAGTGGACATCTCTGTCTATAAATATAGATTTGTATCTTGATCATAATTTCTTTCTTTTTTTCAAATAATATTTTCTTTTATATTATGTTAGTCACTCTACAGTACATCCCTAGTTTTTGATGTAAAGTTCCATGATTCATTACTTGCATATAACACCCAGTGCACCATGCAATATGTGTCCTCCTTAATGATCATAATTTCTAATAGCTCTGTTGCTCACTTTTGACCTCCTTCTGACTCCCTTTCCACGTGTGGTCCTCTTCCCATCTGGCCTCGCTCCAAGTATCAGCTCGGGGGCTCAGCGCTCAAGTCCATCAGGCAGCTGGAGATGCTCCACTGTGGGACCTTGATTCTGGTAGGGCTTCTGTGATGGTTAATTTTATATGTCACATAATTTATTTGCTTGGGCCATGGGGTGCCAAGATATTTGGTTAAACATTATTCTCTGTGTGTCTGCGAAGGTGTTTCTGGCTGAGATTAACATTTGAATGAGTAGAGCAGATTGCCATCCCCAAAGTGGTGGGCCTCTCCTAATCCATCGAAGGCCTGAGTAGAACAAAAGAGTGGAGTTAGGGAGATTTTGCTCTCTCTGCCTGACTCTCTTCGAGCTGGGACATCAATTTTCTCTTGCTTTTGGGCTCAGACATGGACTGGAGTTTACACCATTGGTTCTCCTGTTTCTTAGGCCTTCAGACTTGGCCTGGAACTATGCCACTGGCTCTCCTGCGTCTCTAGCTTGTCACCTGCAGATATTGGGACTTCTCAGCCTCTACAATAAATCTCTTACAATAAATTCATACACACACACACACACACACACACACACACACACTTTTAAATCCGTGTATGTTCTGTTTCTCTGGAGAGCCCGGCCTAATGCAGCTTCCTGCCTTGTTCTTCTGTGTCTTCCTGGCCCACCACCTCCTCTGTGTCCAAGTCCCTTGCATTGTCCCCTCAGTCATAGCAACTCGGATCTCAGTAATGTTCTGCCTGTCCTAACACTCACCTGCTTCCTGTTTCTGTGGCTCCCTATGGCCTTCAGGATGACGTCCCAGTAGGCTGGACCAGGGAGCTTTCTTGTCAACGTCTCCAGTCTCACCCCCACACCCTCCCCATCATCCATCACCCACAGCCACTCTTCCTTAGGCTGCCTGTGTTTCCTGCTTCTTGTTTCCCGCTGTTGCTCAGGCTGTTCCTGCTGCCTGGAATGCCCTCCAAATGTATCTGGTTCACCTGGCTGACTCCAATTCATCCTTTGGAACTCCACTCAGTCATCACGCCCTCCAGAATGGTCCCTGACACAACTTAGCCTGGATTACCTGCTCCTCCTGGTGCTCCAAGAATACTCTGTGTTTCTCTTTGTTGTTTCTTTTATCAGGTTGTGTTAGTTTTATCTCTCATGTCTGTCTTCCTCTTTGGATTGTAAGCTCCTTCACTCATTTAACTTTGTATTCCTAGACCTTAAAATATAATTGGCGCCAACTACATATTTGTTGAATGAATAAACCCACATCTTTGTAGAGGGGGCTCCTCAAGAGCCGTCATACTCTTTTCATACCACCTACCCTGGTGGCTCAGATCTCTGCCCATCACTGCTTTCTGCTGCCTGGATAGACACCTATCTGGGACAGACCTTGAATTAGTATGGACCTTGGCTTGTGAGGATTACTTCTGCCTCTGCTGCCCTCTCTAACTGATCTTCTGGTTTGGACTCCTATGTCTTGCCCTTGACAATTAGCCAGTATAGCCTGTCATCTGGATCTACCTTAACTTTGAGGCCCAGCTCCCTCTACCCAGTACATCTTGTCACCTCAAAAACAACAACAACAACAACAACAACAACAACAACACTCGAAACCCAAAAACCAACCCTGCCATCTCCAAATTCCCTGTTTTACTCTACAGACATTAAGCATTATTATCAGTTTTATTCGATTATAGTAATACCTTGTCAAAAAAAGTCCTTCAGAGCAAAACAACAACAAAT
The DNA here is from genome assembly GCF_023065955.2 of Ursus arctos. NCBI lineage: Eukaryota > Metazoa > Chordata > Mammalia > Carnivora > Ursidae > Ursus > Ursus arctos. The sequence goes on from NW_026622852.1 coordinate 38,054,600, forward strand.
GTGTGCATTTGTGTGGTTCTGTGAAATTTACAAGGTGCCTTCACACAATTTGTTTCATTCAGTCCTCCTAACAACTGTGCGCAGTGGGTTATTATCCCCATTTTACAGATGAGGACAGTGAGGCTCAATGTAGTTAAATGAGCTGCTTGAGGCCTCATAACTGGGGAGTGACAGAGTGTGAACCTCGGGTGAGATCCTTGGATTCCAAAGCTTTGAACTCTCTGGAGTTCACCATGGCACTAAAACTTTAGGTATATCTGATTGTAAGCTTAAAAATATGTCCTCTCCAAATCTGTCCTCTGTACTACTATTAACATAAGTTTTTTAAAAACTTAAATTTAGAGCAGATTTCTTCCATGATTATAATTATCCAATAGACCCTGGTCTCTCACCTCGTTACATGGTGTTCTGATGGATCCCTAACCTCAGTCCCCACATTGTAGCAATCAATCTCTACCTTGAACCTTGCTCTGAAGGCCAGTGGTGGTCCAGCCTTGGTGCTCTTTGACTTCACCTCCCACCGCCACAGCATCTGCCCTTTGCCTGGCCAGTATGTCCTTCCTATCTAGCTCAGGTATCACCTCTACTCTGGACCCATTTTTAACACATCCTGTCCTCATTCTCCCCACTACCTGCTTCATAGTGTCATGGAGTGAGTCACACGTTTGTCCCAGCACCTCTAACCACTTGGGGTATTGTTTTGATTATCTGTCTGCCTCCCTCTGAAGACCTCTAGATTCTTCAGGTTAAAAATGAGGTCCAGGTCCTCCTGTGTTTATAGACATAGCACCTAGCACAAGCCCAGCATGGAATACAAGAGGCAAGTGGGAAGGCAAAAGCAGGAACATCCGTACGTGTCCTGCTGAGGTCTGTGCTACGATCCTGGTAGGGATTTTGGGAAGGAAGGCTTCAGTCCATCAGTCAGGCTGCCTGAGGCACCTTCCACAAAATGAACGGGATCAGATCCAGGATATGATTGTGGTTTCCCTGAACGCTGAACTCCCAAGCACGGCATGCAAGGCATCCTGCACTTGTCCCGGGTCCACCTCTCTGGACCCTGCAATCTACCTCTCCCGCGCTTCAGCCACACCCAGCGTGGGTCCAGTTCCCCTCACTCCACGCATGCCGTGCCTGGCACCTGGGAGGCACTTTCCTCCCCTCCTTGCGGGAACACTCCCCAACGTCAAGCTCTCAAGTTGAAACTCATTAGGACCACCTCCGTGGGTCCATGGTCCATCATTGCCTCCTTTGTGATTGCTCAAAGACTTGCTCAGATTCTCGTACGGTGTCTTTTTCTGTTTGTCTGTTCCCTTTATCGCCAACTGCCCTATTTAAAACAGCAACCCTCATTTCTCTGTAACCTCTAATCTTGCTTTCTTTTCCTTCCTAGCTCCTAACACCACCACCTGACATTTTCTGGTGTATTCATATTTTCCATATTATTGTGTGACTCCTCCCACTAGGAAGCAATGCTTCCAAATTCCTGATAGATAATTATCTTAGGGATTTAAGAACCAAAAATGGCAGTTTCTTGGAATTTGGGGAGATTCTCCAAATCATGTTATTCTTTTTACAAATCTAAAAAATAATTTTTCATAACTTTACTTAGTTTAAAATGATGAGTGACCATAATAATAAACAAGGAATCATTTTTCTGTGATAGGGTTATACCCAAAGTTTTAGAGATTTCCTGTTGAAAAAACCTGACATAATAAAAAATACAAGGTTTGTTAATTATGAATCAGTGTGTTATGATAAGATTATCTATTTCAATAACATACAAAAAATGGTTTTTGTGTGATTTTTTAAAAATAAAAGATTAAAGAACATTAACACAAATAAATTACTTTTTTTCATCCTATGACAAATATTCCAGATGTCAAAAATTTCATGTTTCATTGATTCAGTTAAGAGTAAATCCAAAAGTATCTTCAAGTTGGATATGTATTGTTTCATATAAGCTCATTTTCTTAATAATGACAATATCTTTTCTGTCTCCTTCTTTCAGCTCAGCTATCACCTCCTCAGAAAAGCCTGCTTGGACTGCACGATTCAAAGCAGCAGTGCCTCACTACGGGCTTTGCCTCGGTCTCCCTGCCTGCCAACAGGAGGTACGTGCTAAGAGAAGAGCAGAGACAATTTGTAAGTTTAACCAGGCCCTCAGAATTCTACAAGTTCATTGTGAGTCAACTTGTAAGAGGGCCACTGACCCTTCAGTTAGTAGCCATAGCAATAATAGTAATAAGCTATCATAGTAATAGCAACAATAAGAGCTATTTTTTAAAGGATATTTCGTTCTGTGTGGGTTTTTTAAAAATTTATTTCTTACTTTTTAAATTCCAGTATAATTAACATACAGAGTTACATTAGTTTCTGGTGTACAATATAGTGATTCAACAATTCTGTACTTGACTCAGTGCTCATCATGGTAAGTGTGCTCTTAATCCCCTTCACCTGTTTCCCCCATCCCCCACCCCACCTCCCCTCTGGTGACCATCAGTTTGTTCTCTAGAGTTAAGAGTCTGTTTCTTGGGGTGCCTGGGTGGCTCAGTCATTAAGCGTCTGCCTTCGGCTCAAGGCGTGATCCCGGGGTCCTGGGATCAAGCCCCACATCCGGCTCCCTGCTCCGCTGGGAGCCTGCTTCTTCCTCTCCCACTCCCCCTGCTTGTGTTCCCTCTCTCGCTGGCTGTCTCTCTCTCTGTCAAATAAATAAATAAAATCTTTAAAAAAAAAAGTCTGTTTCTCGATTCGTCTCTCTCTCTCTCCCTCTCTTTTCCTTTGTTCATTTGTTTCAAAAATTCCACATACTAGTAAAATCATATAGCATTTATCTTTCATTGACTGACTTATTTTACTTAGCGTTTTACTCTCTAGATCCATCCATGACATAAATCCATGACATTTCATTCCTTTTTTTATGGCTGAATAATATTCTGTTGTGTATATATATACCACATCTTCGTTATCTGTTCATCAGTCGATGGACGCTTGGGCTGCTTCCATAATTTGGCTATTGTAAATAATGCTGCAATAAACATAAGGGTGCGTATGTCCTTCTGATTAGTGTTTTTATTTTCTTCAGGTAAATACCCAGAAGTAGAATTGCCGGATTCTATGGTGGTTCTATTTTAAATGTTTTGAGGAACCTCCATACTGTTTTCCACAGTGGTTGCACTAATTTGCATTCCCACCAACCGTGCACAAGTGTTTCTTTTTCTCCACACCCTTGCCAACACTTGTTTCTTGTGTATTTGATTTTAGCCATTCTAATAGGTGTGGGGTGACATCTCATTATGGTTTTGATTTGCATTTCCCTGATGATGAGAGATGTTGAGCATCTTTTTATGTCTGTGGGCCATCTGGATGTCTTCTTTGGAGAAATGTCTGTTCATGTCTGTTGCCCATTTTTTAATTGGATTATTTTGTGTGTGTGTTGAGTTATATAGGTTCTTTATATATCTGGGATATTAACTCCTTATTGGATATGTCATTTGCAAATATAGTCTCCCATTCAGTAGGTTGTCTTTTAGTTTTGTTGGTTGTTACCTCTGCTGTGCAGAAGCTTTTTATTTTGATGTAGTCCCAATAGTTTACTATTTGTTTTTGTTTTCCTTGACTCAGGAGACATATCTAGAAAAATGTTGCTATGGCCGATGTCAGAGAAATTACTCTCTGTGCTCTTTCCTAGGATTTGTACAGTTTCAGGTCTCACATTTAGGACTTTAGTCCATTTTGAGTTTCTTTTTCTATACGGTGTAAGAAAGTGGTCCAATTTCTTTTCTCTCTCTCTCTCTCTTTTTTTTTTTTTTTGCATGTAGTTGTCCAGTTTTCCGAACACCATTTGTTGAAGAGACTTTTTCCCATTGCATTTTCTTGCAAGAGCTGTTTTGTTTCTGTTTCTGTTTTTGTTCTTAGTTCTTATTATGTACCAGGCATTGTTTAAGTCTTTAAAATGTATTGTCTCTATGGGACTAGGTAGAATTATTGTCCCCATTTTATTGGTCAGGTTACAGAGAAGTTAAACAACTTGCTCAAGGCCATGCAGCTAGGAAGTAGGAGAGCTGGGAGCGGAATCCAGAATGCTTGACTCTGGATTGTATACTTTTCACTGTGACATTTTACCGCCTCCAGAACAGTTTTATTCTATGCATAACACAGCGTATGTTTCCAGGAAAAAGGGAGGTATGGATGCACTTCCTCTACTCTGTGCTGTGTGGCACAGAAGAGTGCTGTGTTTGGTGTTGGTCCTCTTAGAGAGGGTCCAGAAATTAACCTTGAAAGGAAGACAGTCAGGGACCATGGGCACAAGCCCCGAGTGGAAAACATTCTCACCATAAACCACTGCCTATTTTCCCCACTAGAGAGTAAACTCCATGAGCTCAAGGATATTGCCCAGGACGGTCTCTCCAGGGACGAGAGGAGTGTCTGGCACGGAGCACACACTCAATATATTTGTTGAGTGAATAAATAAATCTGAGTCCCCAAATATTCTCATGTGTTGATATCCTATTCTACTCCTTGTGGATGAACAGATCCAATTTCTATATACTTTCGGCAACATCACAGAATTTGATGTCCTAAATTTTCCACTGGTATTGGGGCCATGCCTATTTCTTTTCTTTCTTTCTTTCTTTCTTTCTTTCTTTCTTTCTTTCTTTCTTTCTTTCTTTCTTTCTTTCTTTCTTTTTCGGCATTTAAGCCTTACCCTCCTCTTTTCTTTCCTTTCTCATCTCCACTTTCCCAAAGGCAATTGATATTAAAAGTCGATCCTCCCTTATCTTTCTCCCTGGTTGTATAATCATGTACATGTAAGTTTTTTCATTGGTTTTCCAAATGGTTCTCTTGCATCTGCCTTTCTCATGTACATAATGGAAATTCTTCCGGGTCAAACAAAATATAGAATAACCATTAAAAAAAAACCCAGTGTAATATTTCATGGTGTAATTGTTTTAGCAATTTATACTGTATTTCATACTGATTAGTGTTTTGATTGTTTTCCGTTACCATGTCTATCAGTTCTGCAATTTGCATTCTTACAGTCTTTAACCTTGTGCTTCCTTTCTATTTGTTACATTCCCTAAGTGGGATTTCTAGAGTATGAAGGTGTGTGGTCAGAATAGATTTGCTAGATTACTTCCCCAAAGAGCTATCACAATTCAAGTTCTATCAGCAAAGCCCAAGAATGCTCTTTTTTCTCTGCAACCCTCTGTGGGGACACAGACCTTCTCTGGACTTCTCGGCATTCCTATAAAAAGCCCTAGCCTCCTGAGACAGAGGAATGTACATGGTATAAAGCCAGGGAATGTTTGACTTCAGTTCTCCTAGGCACATTTTGCTTTTCACACTGTATGAGAATTAGATCTGCAGGCTTTTGTTAATTCCTCTAGTCCAAAAGGGTAATAAAACTTCTCTTATCTCTCCAAGAGGGACCAATGATTATAACCTGGACTAGATTTCTGTTACGCTTCTTAAGTGTCAGGAATACTGGACGGCTATCTTGCCAGGTATTTACATTTCAAAAGGAATGAAGCCCAGACCTTGGAGACATCCCTTGATGGTAAAAGCCTGAGACTCTGGGTGTAGCTGGCCCTTGGAGAGTTGTTTTTATGTTCCAAAGGGTAGAGTGAGAAGCCAGGATCCTTCTCATCCGCTTTCCAAAGAGCCAAGGTTTTTCTCCTTCCTTTCTAGAGAGGACGGGGATGGCCGCCCTTCTCCTGTATACAAATGGAGGAAATCCTTTCTTCCATCCCTTGTCTATGGAGTGAAACCTGCCACTCCTGAGAAAATTGCTGTGGCACTCACAGCATTGCCTGTGGGCTGACCCTGCGATTTACTCTGACTGTTCATCTGGTTGCATCAGTAAAGAATGCTTCCCCTCCCAATCCAAGCCCCTCATGTTTGTACTGTATCCACACATAGAAAGTACAAAAATTATGCAAGTGACATAACATTCCAGACCCTTCACAGTTCTTGGCAAAACATCCTGCCAGCATGAGGAATGATCATTATTTTTAATTTTTGCCAATCTAACGGGTGAGAACTGGCACTCATAGTTACTTGCATTTTATTTGCCTTGCGTTTATTTCAACAAAATTGAACATATTCCATTTTAGACATTTCAGTTATCATGTGGACGCATCTATGTATGTGTGTGAGCATTGCCTTTTCATAAATTCTGCCTGTTTTTTTAAGGGTTTCAACTGAAAATTTTATCAGCTTATATGGGCTGTTTTTAGAGTAGCAGAATAGTTATGAATATAGACCCACGGTGGCTCATTAGCAAATGTTTTGCAGATACTTTAACTTCCAGTCCACCTTTCTTGGGGCGTTGTCCTCATCCTGCTCTTCTTCCTTCTGCTTTCTCTGTCGTTAAACAGGAGAAGGGTCCTTAACGCCTGCTATTTGCAGGTCCAAAAGGTAAAGCAGGTCCGTAGCTGAGGGAGGGGCCAGAGTCACCTGGAAAGAAGCCCTTCCAGAGGGGCTGACTGTAGGGAGGGTGTGTCCATTGACAACCTCCTGTCTGACACTGAGTCTGATAAGAGAAGCGAAGCCGGAGGAAAGGTCACAGTCAGGAAAAGGGAAAATCATGGTCAGGTGCCCCAACTGACTTGGTCACAGCAGCGTGAGGCTTAGAACGTACGCTCAGTACTGTGTTGGGAAGAACTTCGGCATCTTGCTTTCTACTTCATCGTGAGTGAACAGGCACACAGCCAAAAAGCAGGGCTCACCCCATTCCCCACCCCCCTGGAGTAGGGGGTGGTCACAGAGGAACAAGCGAAGCAGGACCCACAGCCAGCAGGAAAAGAGTGCAGTGTCAGGAGGCTGTTTGGACCAGAAATGAGCAGGATGCGAAATGGGGCTGGCTGCGGAGGCAGAGATGGGGAGAGTGGGGGCAGTCTCCATGCTGGGTCCTGAGAGTGGGAGAGTCACAGGGACAGAACTGGATATCCTTGTAGAGTGTGGCTCTAAATGCTGCTGGGGGCTGTGAAGACGGGGGATGGGGGGCGGGCAACGGGCCATGTGCTGGGTACATTCCTTCAGCAAAGTTTATTTGTAGAAAGAAACCACATGGTAGCTGATCAGAGAATGAAGTTTCTTTTCCAGATGTAAGCTCTGAGTATAGAGAAGCCAAAAGGAATTCATGGCTTAATGAAAACACTAACCTTCCCAGAAGCAAGTAGAGGCCTTGTTTCCAGGGACCTCCCTCACTGCAGTTCTCCTGCTGGACAGCCAGGGTGTGCGGGGAGGCCTGGACATGCATTCCTAGTACTCAGATCTCATTCCTCCCTTCTGACTCTACGGTGAGGGTTCCTGCTGCTCTCCTGGAGACTGAAGAGAGATGGCGGAGAGAAAAGAAAGGCAAGTTAGGGTCGTGCTTCTCTAAAGATGCATTTGGGGCTATTTCAGTGAATGCACTGGGTAGCAGTGAGGACAGTGAGGCAGGGCGGTGACTTCGCCTCATGCCTAGGTGTGGGCATAAATGATTAAGCATCACGTTGCAGGCTGTCCTGGGAGCTTGCACAAGGATGGGCATGTTCTGTATTTGTAGTCTCTGCCGTGGTAGCCACTAGCCACGTGTGGCTAATGAGCACATGGAATGTGGCTATGATTACTGAGGAAGTGGATTTTTAATTTTACTTGTTTTAAATTTAAATGTCAGTAGCTACCGCACTGGCTCGTGGATTCCACACTGGATCACCCTGCCCCGGAACATAGGTGTCTGGAGTTTGGGCTTCAGAGTAAGACAGAGGATCTTGCCGCCCTCAATTCCTAGCCCTGTGAACTCAGAAAAGCAACTTAACCTCTTAGTGCTTCAGGGTCCTCTAATCCAAACTGGACCTAATGGAACCAACCTCTCAGTCTTTCTGGGAGTGTTGAATGACGTCACCCAGGGGAAGGGAATAGAAGCAATCTTACCTGCACGTACAGGTGCCCAGCAGAGAGTGGCTCCTGTTCCCAGAGGTCCATTCAAATTTCCGAACACGAAACAAACATCTCAAATAACTGTCACAGTCCTGAGAAGCCACACCTCTAGGTCAGGGTGGAGGTTCCAGGAACTGTTAGGAAATGCAGAAAGCCCTTGCAGGTGGAGGTGGCAAGGGAGGGGATTCTTGCTGAGAAATAGGCTCCTGCTCGGAAAGATCCAAGTTAATGGGCTCCTGTATCTCCATGTTTGAGGGTTCCCAGATGGCGAAGAGTTTCCCAATGGGTTTTTCCAGGAGGTGACCATCTTAGGATGCTCAGTTCTTTTTTTGTTTTTAATTTTGTTTTTAATTTTTATTTTTAAGTAATCTCTATACCCAACATGGGGCTTGAACCTACAACCCTGAGATCAAGAGTCGCATGCTCCACTGACCAAGCCAGGCACCCTGGGAGGCTCAGTTCTGAGCAGGCTTCTTTTCTGAGCGGTCTTCGGGGCCAAGTCCTGCACTACACAAGAAAGATTTTGGCAAACTCTAATGTGACCCCAAGGGACAACAGGCAGTGGAATGGTGTTGAAATGCAAGTCCAGTGCATCTTGGTTGAGGGAAAGGAGGTGCAACAGCACAGGCTGGGGTAAGGTCCTTGCTTCCCAGGCCTGCTGAGGAAGGAGGATGAGCCCCTTCCCAAAGCCCAACATGCCTTTGGTTGGAAGGCACCCGAAGGCACTGTGCACTACTGCTCTAGGAAGTGGGTAGGTACAGAGAAGGCAAAAGCCTAGGAGGACTGCAAGGTCAAGTCTCCTTTTCCTGGCCGTGAACCTAATGTAAACTTCCAGCTGTTTTATCAAGGAAAGATGCAGGGTGGGGACAAAATTTTACAGATGGGCTTTTTTTGTTTTTTTTTGTTTTTTTACATTGTGCAAATCAACTGCAACCTCACTGCCTGCCGGTGACCTTTGTTGGGTGCATCTACAGGGGGCTGGGAGCGATGTTGGATTGTGTTGGGCCTATGTGACGAGGTGACACAGTGATGGCACTTGTCTCCTGTGATAGTGTAACGTATAGGGTGGTTCAGTCGGTTAAGCATCTGCCTTCGGCTCAGGTCATGATCCCAGAGTCTTGGAATCGAGTCCCACACGGGGCTCCTTGCTCAGCGGGGAGCCTGCTTCTCCCTCTGCCTGATGCTCCCCTTGCTTGTGTGCTCTCTTTCCCTCTCTCCATCAAATAAATAAATAAAACCTTTTAAAAAATGTATAATAAATATATATTTGAGCTTCTTTCCCCTTTCTTCCGCAGATCTCCTAAAACCCTTGGAATTTCCTAAGTGCTGAGAGTGATAAAGGTACCTTTGTTTTGTTAATGAGGTGACTTTTGAGAGGCCTCTAAGGATGGGGGCTGGTTGGCGGGAGAACCTACCCTGTGATTAGAGGGTTGGAACTTTCAGTCCCGCCCTCTGACCTCAGGGAGGGGAGAGGGATTGGAGGTTGAATCAATTGTCAATGGCCAATGATTTAATCAATCATGACAGTGAAATGAAGCTTTCATAAAAAAATCCAAAAACGTGGGATTTGGAGAACTGCCAGGATGGTGAACAGGAGGAAATTTGGGGAGAGCGCAGCGCCTGGAGAGGACATGGAAGGTCCGAGCCCTTTCTCTGTACCTTGCCCTCTGCATCTCGCTTATCTGGCTGCTTTTGAGTCATATACTTTTATACTAAACTGGCGATCTAGTAAGTAAAATGTCTGAGTTCTGTGGGCTGCTTTGGCAAATTAATCGAACCTGAGCAAGGGGGTTGTTGGAACCTCTGATCTATACCCAGCTGGTGAGAAGCACAGGTGTCTGAAGTGGAAGGAGGGGCAGTCTTGCAGAACTGAGTCCTTTACCTGTGGGATCTAATGACAGGATCCAGGCAGATCCTGTCAGAACGGAGTTGAACTGACACCCAGCTGCTTTCAGCGTCTCTGTCTCCTGTCTGTCCAGCACACCCTGCGTTTGAGTTTGGTCGTCCTCAGAAACCACTTCTCTCATGGCCCAGCCCTGTTTCCTGCCGCCTCCTCTCATTCATTCCAGACCCACCCTGCCTGGATGCTCAGGCTCCCATGGGGTCCTGGGCCACCCCGCATGCCTCCCACGTCTCCCTTTGGTGCTCATCCAGCATAATCTTTCATCCGTTCTCTTCCAGGCATGGCCTTCTTACCCGAACCACACCCGTTTGCTTATAGCTCTCTGCTTCTGAAGCCTTTTCCACTGCCCTAGCTCACATCACCTGTCCTTCCGTGCACTTCCTCAACACTTACATTTTGACCCTGCGTGATGCAAGAGGACTGGGATATCTGGTTCTGAATAAGGAAGCGCCTCATGACTCTCACTGTAACAAAATCCTGCTCCCCTACTACCCACTCCTTGCTCCCACCAAATCCGGCTTCTTGGACAGGCGGGGAATCTGCAGATTGGGTGCAGGCTTTTCTCAGGAACGAGCTTAAGACTCTTCTGCCACATGCTCTGCAAGCATCCCGGGGAAGCCCCCGAGGTTTGCAGCAGGGAGCAGAGGCATCAGAGCATAGTCAGGAAAGTTGAGGCGGTGACTCTGAGAGCCCTGCTCTGCCCCACTAGACCCTCTATGTGGCTCTGCAGTGCACGGAACCCGGGTAATGGCAGCAGGATCAAAGCCCAGCCAGTTGCCACACGTGGCAAATCATTACCATCATGCATCAGGATTCCAAAGATAGGGTTGAAAAATGGCAATGTATTTCATCCGAATGACTAATTTCCTTTTCTCTCTGGCAGTAACTTAACTACCAGATTAAATTGTTTCTTGAGACCCTTCTTGGACCTGAAGGGTAGAGCCACATTGTGAACACAGAGAAGGACACTGTCTATATATCAATAGGAGATCATGTATCTCGATCACTAGAAAATGGTACCCACAGCACAGGGGCTAAGAGAGAAGGTTCTCTGCTTTATAACCAGCGATGACAGAATGGTGATGGGAATAACAATTAGAACAGATCTGGGTTCAAATACCTCCTCTGTTATTTACTAGTTGGGTAAGTGACTCAAAGTCTCAGAGCCTCAGTTAACTTTTTTGTGAAGTGGGGATAATAATGGTAACTACCTCATAGAATGTGGTAGGGACCAAGTGAAATTGTGTGTCTCAAATACTTAGCACAATTCTTTGGACATAGCAGTGCTCACTAAGTGTTGGCCATGACTGATGTCATTTGAAGAGTAGTATCAATTGTAAGATAAATCTGTAGTCTCAGAATACAGACGGTTATTAGGTTTTAGTAGTAAGCACATGGAATATATTTGAGTAGAAAGCTGTGAAGTTTTGACCTTCTTGGGATCACAGTAGGGAAATGAGCCAAGGACACTGGTGCAATATGACCTGGGGTCTTGGCTAAGGACAATTGGTGTGAGTCTCCTTTCTGGCTTCCTGAGTTTTGAGTTGGCCCTTTATGCAAATGACATCATGATGCGCAAAACCCCTACAGATGAAGTAACCAGGCATCAGTCGTAGTGATCTGTGGTTCATGAGCCCCACCTAGAGGAAGGGGTTGGAAGGGGCCAGTTACTGAGGTTACATGGAAGAACGAGAGCTCTTGATAAAGAGGTGCCTTGGGCTGGAGTTTGAAAGCCTCTTGCACGTGTTTCTGCCTGCAATTTCTCTTCCAGGCATGGCTGAGACCTGTGAGAACAAACTTCATCCCCTCGTCTGTCCTGCTCGCTCAGGCCGTGGTGGGAGAACACTTTGCCCAGGAAGACAGTGGTGGTCGCTGTGCCAGGGGCTTCTGTGTGTGGGTTTAGGTTGCCAGGGACCATGGCAATCTGAGCCTTTTTGCGTTCCCGGCCCCTTGCTGCTTCTAAAGAGGGCAGAGCCTGCCTGTGTAGGCGAGATTGAATGTCAACAATGTTACCACTGTGGCCGCGGGTGTCACTGACTCCCCCACCACCACCCTCAGTTCTAAAGCTGGCGAAAGGTATTGGTTGGTCCAGAAAACTACCGTTGAGAACTCAGTTTCCTCTACTTAGATAAAGACAAGCAGAAAAGAAGGAAGAAGAAAAGACACTAATGAGCAGTAAGTAACCAAAATAAACGTCGCAGTTCAGCCATTTAGGAGCAGAGACCAGAGAAGGCAGTAAGATGTGTCCAGGAAAGCCCTCTGCCTCCCTCCTATCCCCAGGACCACTTTTGGTGGCCCGCGATGTGCTAGACAGCCTGCAGGTACACGGTGCACATTGTCTTGTGTCATCCTTGGGACAACCCAATGATGCACACACGGGTCATTGTACCTATTTCACAGTTAAGGTGAAGGAGGCTCAAAGACCTTGAGGAGTTTTTTTCCAGTTTGATCCAGCTAGTAAATGGGAGAGTGGGATTTGAACTCAGATGCGTTGGATCTAAACTTCTTTAATTCATAATTGGGATGTCAATCCCACCCCCCCCAAGTCTCTATTTTCCTTCTCAGAATATGGGGGAGTGCAACTGATTCTAAGGCCATCATTCTAACCCCAAGGACCATAGGTGACCATCAAGCAGTACTGGAAATGGGAAAGAATAGGAAAGGACCCAGTTCAATGGAGCAGCAGCTCTGTGTCTGAATAGAGTAATTCAGGCAACAGGTGTGTGCCAGGGGCTGGCCTGGCACAGGCGGATTTGGGACGGAAGCTCTGAGAAGGTAGGGATTGGGACATGTAGGGTGTGTCTTCCTCAGGCCCTAGGGGTTCCGTAGAAAGGATATTAAAGATGCTAGCCTCCCGTGTGCCTCTCTGCCCTTCATCCTAGCCATGAACCCTGGGTTATCACTCTGACTTCTTCCCTAGGAAAGACCCAATCCTGCCTAGCTGGGTTTGTGCCAACAGACTGAACTCTCGGCTCTTAAAGCTATATTCTCCTTCTCTCTGGATGCCTTTCTCTTCATCCCTCTTCACCCCTCTTTGCTACAGGGCCAGCACCAGCACCAGAAGGTTCCGGGAAAAGTGGCTGGAGACTTGATCCCCATGCCCATGTAGCCAGGCTGATATCGCTTATCTGGGAACCGTCATGGATGACCCAAGCACAAAAATGTAAACCAGAGCCCGCCAGTACTTTGAGACCTTCACATTTTCACTGAGCTGGCGGCATCTGCCACGCTGTCTGTCCCCACTGCGCTGATGTGTGTGTTAGGATTCAAACGGCCACCAGAACCCCAGCAGACAGGCATCTCTGACCTCACCAGTGATACCAGAACATTCCATGGTCAGCTCAAACTCATAGCCAGCATCTGAAAGACGCTGTAAGGACAGTTCCTTTTTCCAATGAAAACCCCCATGGATGTGCTTTTGTAAAAGAAAAAAAAAATCAGTTTTATTGAGGTATAATTTCCATATGAAACTGCACCTCTTCCAGGCGTACATTTGATGACTTTTGACGTATTTATACGTGTGTGTAATCAGTATCACAATCCCTCTATAGAACATTTCCTTCCTCCTACAATGTTCCCTGTGCCCTTCCTCAGTCAATTTTCCATCTGCCCCTGGTCCTAGGCTGCCAGGGGTCCGCTTTCTGTCATGGTAGATTTGTCTTTTTTCTAGTTTCATAGAAACGAAATCATACAGTATATACTCTTTTATGTCAGGCTCCTACCACTGGGCACAAGAATGTTGAGATTCATCCATGTCATTGCGTGTGTCATAGGTCATCGTTATTATTGCTGAGTAGTTTTCCACTGTATGGATATAGTCTTTGTGTGTCCGTTCCCCTGTTAACGGGCATTGGTTGTTTTGGGTTTTTGGTTAGTACGATGAACACTGCTATGGATATTTGCATACTAGTCTGTGTAGACATAGGTTTTAATTTCCCGTGGGTAACACCTAGGAGTAGAACTGCAGAGTCTGTGTCATGTGTATACGTAACTTTCTAAGAAATTGTGGTCTAGTCCAGTGCTTTTTCTACATTGATTGAGCAAATCATGTGAGTTTTCTCCTTTGATCTGTTAACACTTGGTCCGTGATGTGTTACCTTTTTTATACATTGGCTGATTTGATTTGCTTAAATTTTATTACAGAGTTTTGTGTTTGCGTTATAAGGATATTGGTCTCAGTTTTTCATTTCTTGCAAATTGTTTGCCTGCTTTAGGGCACAAGGTAGTGCTGGTCTCCTGAAGTGAGTTGAGAAGTACTCTCTTTTCCTGTATTCCCTGTTAGAGTTTGCATAGAATTGATATTGTTTCTTCTTTAAGTGCTTGATAGAATTTATCAGTAAAGATAGCTAGGTCTGAAGGGTTCTTTGTCAGAAGGTTTTAAAATTGCAAATTTATTTTCTTTAACAGATACTGGGATACTCAGGTTTCCTAATTTTTTCTTGAGTCAGTTTTGTTAATTTGTATCTTTCAAAACATTTGTCTACTTCATCTCAGTTGTTGAATTTATTGGCAAAAATCTTTTTATAATATTTTTTTGTCCCATTAATGACTGCAAACATGATAGTGGAGTCCGTCCTTCATTTCCGATATTGCTAATTTGTGTTTCTCCTCTTTCATTTCTTTTTAAAAAATTGACGTATAATTGACATATAATATTATATTAGTTCTAGGTGTACAACATAATGCTTTGACATGTGTATGTATTGTGAAATGATCACCACAATGAGACTAGGTTAACGTCTCTTACCATACACAGTTGTGTTTTATTTTTTTCGTTGTGATGAGGACTTTTAAGATCTACTCACTTAGCAACTTCCTAATATGCGATATAGTATTAACGATCGTCACCCTGCTGTCCATCATTACATCCCTCTTTCATTTATAATATTGGTAATTGTGTTATCTCTCTTTTTAACTTGGCAGTCTGGCTAAGGGTTTATCAATTTTACTGATTTTCTTCATGGAATTCGCTTTTGGTTTAATTGATTTTTTTTTTTGTTTGTTTGACCATACTCTATATCATTGATTTCTGCTCTTATTTTTAGTATTTCCTCCCTTCTATGTACTTTGCATTTAATTTGCATTCCTTTTTCTCTGTTGAGATGGAAGTTTAGATAATGAATTTTAGACATTTCTTTTTTCATTAACTTTTCAAACTTATGGAAATGTATATTTGAGAAAGCAAGAAGTTCCAATAATCCAATCCCCTTGAGGTGATTGCCTTCTTTAAAAAAAATATTTTATTTATTTATTTATTTATTTATTTATTTATTTATTTGAGAGAGTGAGCCCATGGGAGCAGAGGGAGAGGGAGAGAGAGAATCTCAAGCAGACTCCGTGCTGAGCACGTTGTCTGCCAGGGCGGGGTGAGGGTAGGGCTTGATTCCAAGACCCAAAACCCTGAGATCATGACCTGAGCCAAAATCAAGTGACCGACTGAGTCACTCAGTTACCCCAGGTAATTGCCTTTTTACCAACGCTCTGCGCACCAAAGACTTTCCGAAGAATTTGACATTCTTCTAACACATCACATGCCTTTGAATGTATGTGCTTTGCCTGGTGGCATTCCTTCAGACTGGGATACCCCGCCCAACATTCTCCACCTGGTAAATTTCCAGTGATCCGCTTTCTGTCCTGATTTGTAAATTTCTGCTTACTGAGCTCAATCTTAAATTCAGCCTCCTCCTTAAACCTTCTTTCTGTTCTACCACTCAGAGTTAGTTCTCATCTTTGTATACCATTGAATCTTATACACAACTCTACCATAGCGTTCACTGGATGGAAAGGGTAAAATTTTAATATGATGCATCGGTTTCCGAAGTCCACACTCTTGTGTGCTGTGCTTCTTTCTTGGAACTTTTTTCTTTCTTCTCTTTCTTTCTTTCTTTCTTTCTTTCTTTCTCTTTCTTTCTTTCTTTCTCTTTCTCTCTTTCTTTCTTTCTTTCTTTCCTTCCTTTTTTTTTTTTTTAGATTTTATTTATTTATTTGACACAGAGAGAGAGAGAGAGAGAGAGAGAGCACAAGCAGGGGAAGCAGCAGGCAGACTCCCTGCTGAGCAGGGAGTCTGAGGTGGGGCTCAATCCCAGGATGCTGGGATCATGACCTGAGCCGAAGGCAGACGCTTAACTGACTGAGCCACCCAGGTGCCCCTCCTTGGAACTTTTCTATTGGAATTTAGAGCATGATCTATGATTCTTGATTTGCCATACTCTTTTTTTTTTTAAATTTGGGATATAATTCACAAACCATATAATTTACCTCTTTAAGGTGCACAATTAATTCTAACTATTACAGGTTTTTAATCACAGATTTTTCTCATGGAAAAATTATATCTATCTTGCTATTTCCAGTTCCTGGTACAGTATTTAACATTTGATAGTAAGACACTCAATAAATATGCTTCCTGAATAAAGATAAATGTTTACTATATGCTCCAAGCCAATACTTCTCAAACTTAATGTGTATAAAAATCATCTGGGGAGAGTGTTAAGATGTAGATTCTAACTGGGGGGGGGGGATGCAAGATCTACATTTCTAGCAAGCTTTTACATGATACCCAGGCTGCTGATCTGAGGACCACCTTTGAATTTCAAGGCTCAAAGCTCCCTACTCTCTAGAATAAAAATAGTTCCTCTAAACTCTCACAAGGGGTCGCAATGGGCAAATATTTCTACTGCTATTTATAAGACTATATTAAATGAATTCATGCGACATGCTCTCAGCAGCTGTTTTGCTAATTGTTATTTATTTCATGGAACAAGCACAGTGCATATCTCAGTAGGCTAAAAATAGACTTTCCTTTATGCCATTTCATCTGAAGAATATGCCAAGATTGTGCTCACAGAAACTGGAACCATTCAGTATCTCTGTTATTGGAAGCGTCATATGAGAATAGTACTAAAAAAATTATTAGACACTAAAGATCTCAAAGATGTGAAAATAATAATTGTAGCAATACAAGTAATAATAATAGTAGCAGTCACTTATTACATGTTGTGGTATAGTACTAGCTGTCTTGGGTAGATGACTTCGCTTAATCCTTACAACCACCCCATGAAATAGGTAATAATGCCCTCATTTTACAGGAAATAAAACTGATGTTTATAGAAATGAAATAAAATGCCCAAGTCCTTGGGTGCCTGGGTGGCTCAGTCGGTTAAGTGTCTCCCTTTAGCTCAGGTCATGATCTCAGTTGTCCTGGGATCCAGCAGAGCCCCTCATTGTGGGTAGGGCTCCCTGCTCAGTGGGGAGTCTGTTTCTCCCTCTGCCCCTCCCCCCGCTTTTACTCACACTCTCACTCTCTCTCTCTCTTTTTCTCTCAAATAAATAAATAAATAATCTTTTAAAAAATGCCCAAGTTTTGGAGGTCATAATTGGAAGGGTAGGATTTGAATACACCCCATTTTTCCCAAGGTCCACGGTCTTGTGTGCTGCGCTGCTTCCGAGGCATTTTCTGCTGGGATTTAGAGCAGGGATCTATGATTCTTGATTTGCTATCCTCTTTTTAAAAATTGAGATATGATTCATATGCCATAAAATATACCCTTCTAAAATGCACAGTTCACTACGTTTTAGTATAAAGGTTGTGCAGCCATTGTCACTGTCTAATTATTATTTATTAGATTATTATTTTTTAAAGATTTTATTTATTTATTTGACAGAGAGGGAGAGAGCACACAAACAGGGGGAGTGGCAGGCAGAGGGAGAGAGAGAAACAGGCTCCCTGCCGAACAAGGAGCCCGATGTAGGGCTCGATCCCAGGACCCTAGGATCATGACCTGAACCGAAGGCAGACGCTTAACCGACTGAGACGCACAGGCGCCCCTAATTCTGAATTATTTTTGTTACTCCAAAGAGAAATCTGCACTCATTAGCAGTCATTCCTCATTTCCCCCTCCCCTCCTGTCCCAGAAAAGCACGAATCTACTTTCTAGGGATTTGCCTATTCCAGGCATTTCATATAAATGGAGTCATACAATAGGTGGCCTTTTGTGTCAGACTTTTTTCACTGAGCATCACGCTTTCAAGGTTCATCCATATTGCAGCATGTATCAGTTCTTCATCCCTTTATATGTCTCAACAATATTCCATTGTGTGGATGTACTGCGTTTTGTCTATCCATTCATCAATGGATGGACATTCCGGTTGTTTCCAATTTTTAGCAATTATGAATAATGCTGTCATGAACATTTATGCCTCAATTTTTGTGTGAACGTATGTTTTCAGTTCTCTCGGGTATATACCTAGGAGTGGAATTGCTGGGTCATATGTGAACTGTCTGTTGAGCTTTCTGAGGGACTTCTAGACTGTTTTCCACAATAGCTGCTCCGTGTTACATTCCCACCTGCATTTTTCTCCATATACTTGCCAATGCTCTGTGTGACCCTGGAGTATGATCTCGTCCTTCAGATTCTCAGCTGCAGATTTGAGATAATAAAACGTGACTTGTACCCCCTCTCAATAAATAAATAAATAGAATCTGACCCAGTTCCCTGGTGGTCCTGGCATGAAGCTAAAACCAAATACCTACGTCATGAGAAAGAACTTTCACCCAAGAAAGAGCTGCTTTGGGGTTCATGAAGGTTAAGGACTAGCACCCTCTCTTACATGGGCCCTGCCTCTGTGCACTCTCTAACCCCTCTCCCCTAGGAGTGGCACTGGAATGGCCAAGGGCATGTTGAGTCAGAGCTAAAATTTAGTTGAGTTGGGTTCTAAATGACTTGTTTCTGGGGCACCTCAGTGGCTCAGTTGGTTAAGTGTCTGCCTTCAGCTCAGGTCATGATCCCAGGGGTCCTGGGATTGAGCCCCACATCAGGCTCCCTGCTCAGCGAGAGTCTGCTTCTCCTTCCCCCTCTACCCCTCCCCGTACTTATGCTCTCTCTCTCTCTCAAATAAATAGTCTTTAAAAAAAAAAAATAAATGACTTGTTTCTAATGAGGTGAGTCCTAGATATCAAGAAGTTCATGGCATATCTTCACTTATTTAACTCCAGACTGTCCTGTATCTAGTACCTGTACTAAGTAACTGGAATACAGTTTTGTCTAGGGTAATTAGAAATGTTATTACAGAGCAGACTTAAAATAAGCAAAGGTATAGGAGAACTACTAAACGTAACTAACGAGCCTGAAAAAATACGTACAATTCACACTTCATGGCCAACACGCAGAATATACACATGTTGATTATACATCGTACGTTTATTAGAATCGTCCATGTTCTAGGCCACAGAAAAATGGTCCAAAGAGTCAATATAATGCAAACTATGTTCTGTGATCATAATGTAATAAAATTAAAAACCAAGAACAATAAAAGAGTTAAAAATTTCCATTTCCTGGAAACTGACAATGAACAAACCAAAATTAAAAGCAAAGGAAGCCCCCTTCCCAATCTTTGGGTTAAAGGGATTCTTGTATGTCAAAATTCATGAGGCATAGCCAAAACAGCATTTAGAGGGAAAATTATAGTTTTAAATGCATTTATCAGAACACAGAAACATTTGAAGGCAAATAAATAAAGCATTTGGTTACAATAGTTTGAAGAAGACAGTAGAGCAATTATTTTTCTGGGGCACCTCAGTGGCTCTGGTGGGGGACAGAAATTACAGTATAATTCATGCTTTGACTTATACATACACAGGACCCCAAGAGAGCTCACCGGAGAGGCAGCTACCCTGGAAAGATGACACGTGAGCTGAGTTTGATGGACTTTGAGGGATTAGATAAGAATATTGGAGAAAAATGGTGGAAAAAACAAAGGGCAAGTGCACTGAGGTGAGAGAAAGTCAGTTGGTTGTGCCCAGCTGCAGGAAGGGCTTCTATGAAGGAGCGGTCAGGGAGAAGGTGGGGTCATGTCAGACCATGAAAACTTTGTTGTGACATTGATAGGGAAGCCTAGCATTTTTTTTTTTAAATAAGAAAATGATAATGATCAGTATAGGGAAGTGGTTAAGCATGAGCTCCATAATGTACAGACTTATGCAATCACTGTATTGTACTCCTGAAACAAATGTAACATTGTGTGTCAACTATACTTCAGTAAAAAAAGAAAAAAGAGAGTATGAGCTCTAGGGTCAGCTGGTGCCGAGTTTGAATCTCATTCATTCGAACTGTGGGATTCAAGCTGTATGTTCATGGGCCAATCACTTAACCTGTGCAAGCCTTAATTTCCTCATCTTAAGTGGGTAATAATCGTAGTTGCCTGATAAGTACATCGGGTATATAACACACTTAGCACAGTGCCTGGCAGGGAGTTAGGGTTTATTTGCTTTTCCAGTGCAATTATTCATGGCACAGCCTGTTACAATCGAAAGTGTCTGTTTGGCTGATAAATTATATGGCCACATCTAGTTGGAAATCTGTGGGTCAACTCTAGGTGTAGGTGAGTGTTTTAGGAAGATCATCCTGGATACGCATTGGAGAATGGGTTTGGAAGACACTAGACCAGAGACAGAGAGGTCCTCTAGGAGGGGCTTGAATGATGCAGGTGAGAATTGACTGGAGAGTTCAGAACACAGCTGTATTTTTTTTTTTTAAAGGAAAGCAGCATTTATACAGCTGGTGACTAAGGTGATACTCCTAGGCGTATACTGATGTTTTTGACTTAGATGACTGAATGGATGGTGATGGGGAATTCACCGAGGTGGGGCTTTCCGAAGGAAGCACAAATTCAGGATGAAGACACGTGGGATGGTGAATTTTGGATACGTCGGTTTGAGATACCCAAGGACGGCAGCGGGGAGGAGTTCATGAGAGTCAGAAAACAGAGTCAGAAGTTCAGAGAGAGGCCAGGTCTGTTGATGGAGATCTGGGTCTTACCTGTATGTGAGAGCAGATGGGATCACTCAGGACAAGTAATGAACAGTGAGAGGAGGTGAGGGCTGGAGACCAAGTGTGAGGCACCCTGCCAGTTAGGTGTCCACAAAGGATGTTGTTGCCTGGGAGCTGGGGAAAGCCAGGAGACACGAGGCTCACAGAAGCCAAGGAGAGCAGAGTCTCAAGAAGCAGGAAGCTGCCGTGGACAGGTCAGATGCAGTGAGGGCACGGACCAGCCACTGGTTCAGCCGTGTGGAGCTCATGGCTCCTACGGAAAGAAAGGTTCTGTGAAGTGGCAGGCTGGAAACCGCTGGCGGAAATCTTAGAGTGAACAGCAGTCCACGGAGGAGTGAAGAGTCAGGTTGTATTTATAAAATTTCCCAGAATCATAGGTTCAAGTCAAATCCATCATTCTGAGAATTAGAGTAACATATCCGAAAGTTGTGAGACAATTCTCATGGCGGACATGTGATACAGTTCTCATAAGCGTCCACGACTGTTAATTTATTGTGCATTCAGATTGCCACACACTTACTGCACACTATATCTGAAACTGATGATGTACTATTTGTTGGCTACCTGCCCACGAGGTCTGGTGTGACACAGTGATGGTGTAAGAAACGTGCCCCATCGACAAATGCAGGAAGTGAAGTGCAGGGACTCTAAGTGACCTGCTCAAGGTCACACAACCACTGTGTGATGGAACTGCAAATTGCACTCATCTCTGACCCAGCCCAGGGTCCACGAGCGTCCCTCTGAACCTCAGCTCAAATCTCAGAACATCCTCCCGTTTTTAACTGTCTGAAAACAGTTAGCAACTACTGACATAGTGATCACTTTTTCCAATCAAAATGCTGAAGCTTCGCATAATCGCCGGGGAAGGCAATCACTTGTTTTCACCGTGCAACCTGGGGACCTTAGAAATGTTAAAAGCATTAAAAAAAAAAAAATCATTGTGCTTTCTTGTGTGGAGAGCAAACGGTGGAAAATGACCTGTCTTTCCAACCCGAGCCCAGCTTTCGGGGAACAAGGAAACTCTGTGTATCTTTCAGTCACAGAAAAGGGGGGCCTTGTCCCTGAGTAAAATAGCAAGTTTCATCTTAACCTTCAAGAATGATGTCTTTTCACGTCTCCCTGGGGTACCTGCAGCCCTGCCAAAACTCTCGGGTGAGAAACCAAACCCAATTCACTCTGGCCAGTCTGCACCATTCCCAGCCAAATATGAGGCCCTTCAGCGGGGTGAGGGCACCCTTGTCCTTGGCGCTCCATTTGTATATTATTCTTTCACATGCGTGTTATATATAGCTTTTCCTGTGTGTGGAACATCTCATGATACGATTCAAAATGCACTGCTTAAAATGTAAACAAAGGAAGACTCATATTTCCAAAAGAAAAAGAAAAATTTTTGAATAGAAGAATGGTTAAATAAAACAGGGTAATATGTTTTATGGAATACTCTACAACGAAAAGAGCAGGCTCGATCTGTTTGAATCAATTTGGGGGAAGCTCAAAAAATTCATGATTGCCTGAAGATAGCACACTGCAAACTGACATTCTCAGCATGATATTTATCCAAATGTAAAAATAATAAAAAGACCTGTAGATTTTTCTATGGCTATCGACCGTCTAGTAAAAGTACATATTAGGAATAGATGCGAGTCCTAGAGTTGTGGGTATTTCAGTGTCTGGGAGGTGGTGGCAGTGCTGCAGGAATTGGGGGTGGTGATGGATCAGGATGACTTCTGCTTGATCCTTAGCAGCTGTTTGTGAGTGTGGTCTGAGGATCCCGAAAAGTCCCCGTGACTCCTCCAGGGGTCCCCGGAATCAACACTGTTTTCATAACAACATTAAGATGTTCTTTGTCTTTTTCACGCTATTGACGTTTGCACTGATGGGGTAAACCAACGGTGCGTAAGCCTGCTAGGTCCTTAGTGCAGGGGCCCCAAACCATGGGAGCTGTCATTGTGTCTGTCCTGCCACCTGTTTGAAGTGAAAAGAATAAACCTGCCAGCTTCCCTTGGGAGTGACCTTGAGGAAATGGTAAAAATGGTTAGTTTTATTAAATCTTGGCCATTGTACACACATTTTTTTGAAGATTTATTTATTTCAGAGAGAGAGAGTGTGTGTGAGCGAGCAGGGGGAGGAGGGAAGGGATGGAGCGAAAAGGAGAGACAGAATCGTCAAGCAGATTCCCCTCCCAGCACCGAGCCTGAGACTCAGGGTTCCATCCCAGGACCTGGAAGCATGACCTGAGCCAAATCCAGAGTCAGCTGCTCGACCAATGGAGCCACCCAGGCACCCCCCAACCCCTTGCATACACATTTTTAAAAATGTATCCTGAGTGGGGGGTGCCTGGCTGGCCCAGTACGCAGAGCATGTGACTCTTGATCTCGGGTTTGTGAGTTCGAGCCCCACATTGGGTGTAGAGATTGCTTAAAAATAAGAAATCTTCAAAAAAATATATCCTGAATAATGAAGCATGAATAAAGTACCTTTGCTGCATTCCGAGGTACAATGGCTGTCTTCATTAAAAGCACTTGTGTTAAAAAAAAAAGAAAAAAAAAAGCACTTGCATGTTTGAGTTGAGAGCTCAATTAATCCCCCCCCCTTTTTTTTATGGAACACCATTTTTACTTGAGAGAATGACTGGCAGACAAACTGTGGTTATTCAGACTAAGGTGTCTGGGGGCTATTTTCCTGGAAATTAACAAAATGAGCCTGTTTCTTCAAGGAAAACAAGTGATGGTATTTGTTACCAATGATAAAAATACAAAATTTCAACCAAACATTTGAATTTTGGAAAACTGGTTTCTGCAAACGAGCTTGGCTGTCTCTCAGTTCTTAAAGAATTTTCCACTGAGACTTGTGGTAATAGTAACATGGGATTTTTTGATATTGTATAATACAATGAGCCAACATTTGGAAGATCTGCTTAAGCTAGTGAATCAGTATTTTCCAAAGGACTGATGTGTTTCATTACGAAATCATTTTATTCTGTTTTTCTGCATCCCCAGCTCTAAAAAAATTATTTGCTGTAAGGTGCTTCTTTCTTGCAAGAAACCCAGATCATTAGAAATAAAGTTATTTCGGGACGGGGAACAATTCACAGCCTGCATAGCTCCAAGGAACTTTCATTTGCCTTTTTCTCCTAAATCTTATACTGCATCTTCCTTTTCCCCCACTTCCCTTCTTTTCCATTTCCTCCTTCTTTCTGGTGTTCCCAAGCCAAAATGACAGGTGCATTCGAGGGTTGTTTCTATGACTGGTGCCTGTGCACCCTCGCGTGTACATGCATGTATGTGGGGGAATGCAGCAAGTGGGGGGTATCAGATAATGGTGTTTTGTGTTTTCCTCATATATTGGCATTAATACCGCTTTCCTCTGTTCTACTATTAAGAGAGAACCGGGGCGCCTGGGTGGCTCTGTTGGTTAAGCATCTGCCTTCAGCTCAGGTCATGATCCCAGCTGGGGTCATGGGATCGAGTTCTACATCAGCCGCCTTGCTCAGTGGGGAGCCTGCTTCTCCCTCTGCCTTCTGCTCCCCCTGCTTGTGCTCTTTCTCTCTGACAAATAAATAAAATCTTAAAATAAAAATAAAAAAAGAGAGAAACTTGGAGGTCAGAGAGAAGAAATTTGAGCATGGAGCCTTTGTCGTCCCAAATATCTTAGGCCGACATTTTAAAATAAGGAAGAAAAGAGGCAAATATAATGAAATATATTATATCTAGAAATATAATGCCAAGGCTATTATTTCTCAAGGAGTGGGCCAGTGTCAAAGTCGTGGGAGAACATACATTCTTCCTACAGCCTGACTGGGAGTCCTTGGAAGGGTAATGAATTCTTGTGGGTCCAAGTCATGTTAGTCTTCCAGTATTTTAGGGAGAAAACTGGTCACAGCATGGTAGATGGGGAGCAATCAAAGCAACCACTCTTTCCTGCCTCCTCCCAAGTCAGAACGAAAGCCCACTTCCTCTCCTCCCTACAAGGGGAGTCAGCAGAGGGGTGAGCTTGAGTTCATCACTGCAAGCCTATCATGGGTGGTGTTTGGCTCAAGCAAGATCCTTAGCCCTGGATCCATGACTTCAGCTGCTTCTCAGGGACCTGTTAGTTGTCCTTGTGGGTATTAATAACTACAACATGTAATATCTACTGAACACTCACTGTGCACCTGGAATGCTTATTTTATTAATCTTACATAATCCTGTAAGGTTATCATCCTGTGGCAGGGACTGGCTGGCTTCCCCTTGTGCACGCACAACTAAACTCTATTTCCCAGACTCCTTTGCAGTTAAGGATGGTGATACGGTTGAGTTTGGGTCAAAGGCTTGTTAGTGAAGGTGTCACGTGTGACTTCCAGGCCTGGCCTACGCACTCCTCCCATACCTCTGACCCTCCACGTTCTTTTCTCCTCCTCTATCTTGTGAAGACAAGCATGGTGATGTTAGAACTAGAAGCTGAAGGAATCTGACTTTTGAATCACATCTTGGAGGACAACCACCACTCAGTGACACCCTTTAGAACTTCAAGCTAGCCACAAATAAATTTTTACTGTGTTAAGCCAGTGAGATTTTTGGAGTTTACCTATTACAGCAGCTGTGGTACTCACATGAATACTCATCCCCATTTAAGAGATGAAAAAACTGAGCCTCAGAACATTTTCTTTGTTCAAGGTCTCACCAATAACCAGCAGATCTACATAAGCTTGAATTGTGTGTGTGTGTGTGTGTGTGTGTGTGTGTGTGTGTGTGTGTGTTTATGTGTGTGGGAATGAAGTGGCAAGAACGGCAGTCAGATAATGGTGGGAAGTGTGTGTGTGGGGGGGAGGTACAGTTCTACCAGTGTTTCTGGGCTCTCCGGTCCCCAAGGCCCCCCTCAGTCTCCAGCGGGCACAAGAACTGTGAGTTTCAGTGACCACACTGTACCCTCGTCCAGGAATTGAGGGCTGCACAGGCACTTCTGCTTCTGGATACGGCTGAGCTAGAAGCAGTGACCCCCAAAGTGACCTAAACTTCATCCCCCACATAGGTGCTGCTGTGAGGTTCCTGACAAGACCCCAGCCCTTATCTGAGATGTAGGGGGCCCAGCTGAGCATGACACTGACCTGCAGGAGAATGTAACTCTGTTAAATGTCAGCCTTTCCCAGGGATATCAGTTTCGGGAGGCTGGCAGGATGTGGAAAGGAAACAATGTCAGGCCGGCTTACCTGGCCCCACTCTCACCCTACGTTGTGGAATTTCCACCGGGGCAGGCAGAAAACAAGCACGTACCCCCTTCCCCCCACCACTCCACCTCCTAGCCAAGTGACCAAGGCTGGCCTTTTTACTCCTACCTGCGTCAGCATGGAACCGCATGTTTGTGACAAGAGAAGTGACTCGATGTGGGTCACGTAGCTCGCTAGTGGTGGATTTGAGCCCCGACCATATGCTCAGCGTTCTTTCATTGTTGCAGGATTGTGTTCCCAAGGCAACACAGTCTGAGACTCTGAGGCTTTCATGCAAGCCATTTATTGGATATTCCCTTGGAAGGCACCTGTAAGGGAGCGAAAGAAGAAGTTGAACTGTGATTTAGTTGCAACCAAGACCCCAGCTGATTGCATAGGGAGCACCAACATTGAGGTGGTCCTTTGGAGATGTTCCAAATTGAGGCAAGAGGGCTAAGGTTTTGTATCCCCACCTGGACCGAGATGCAAGTGGGCTGCTCTCGGCGGGGGTGGGGGGTGGTGGTGGTGGAGGGAGGTCATATCCTTGGGTGAGGCAGCTCCCTTTGGCATGGGGCAGTTTTCAGGGAGAGGCTATGCTATGAGCTGGGGGAATGAGTGCTCCATTTCTAGATCCTGGAGGGGGCTAGACAGAAGACCACAGCATTTGCTATATTCTTTTTTTTTTTTAAGATTTTATTTATTAATTTGACAGAGAGAGAGAGACAGCCAGTGAGAGAGGGAACACAAGCAGGAGGAGTGGGAGAGGATGAAGCAGGCTCCCAGCATAGGAGACCGATGTGGGGCTCGATCCCAGGACTCTGGGATCACGCCCTGAGCCAAAGGCAAACGCTTGACGACGGAGCCATCCAGGCACCCCAGCATTTGCTATATTCGTTTATACACACAGAAATGCTGAGATTTAGGATGAGGGAAATTGGAGCTTAGGGAAATGGTCACTTCAGTCACAAAGCCACTAAGTGAACTAGAAAAATTTATGTCTCTGGTCTCAGACTTTTAGTTTGAAGTCTCAAAGTGGTTGGGAAACACACCAGAGAGGACAGAACAAGGTTGATCTTGAGACTGATGGAGTTTCCAGTTTAGGAAAGTGGCCTAAGTGGAATGCCTGGCCAGGGCTGAGTTGACCCCTGAAGTGTATACTGGAAAAGGAGAGAAAAATTGGTGAGGTCAGGGGCAGGGAATGAAAGGACTTGGTAGTGAGGGCAAAGGATGGGAAGGGAAAGCTTGGTGCTGAATTCCAAAAAGCCTGGTCTCCCAGGAGGAGCTGAGGAAGCCCTGTAACCACTGAGAAATTCATTTCCCTGCCCTTAGGGTCTTGGGAGCAACAGTGGGTGAGGTAGAGAGGAAGGGCCATCCTAAAAGTTCCTGAAGGACACTTCTTCCCACCAGCAGACCCCAACCCCCATCCCCCCACCCGCCAGCTTCATGGATGTAAATGCCTTCGATGATTGATGACATTTAAGCAGGTGGCCCTAGCACCTGGGAGGCATATATTCGGCCAGGAAAAAATGTGAAAGACTTTGAAATGGGCAAAAAAGACTACTGGGTGTCTTGTCTAGCACACTCTTCCTGGTTATCTGCATCTCTTATTGCTTTCAAGCTTTTTGGTGACTCTGTCTTTGTAGAAAACTGATAGTAAATGAATCATCGAACTTTACATAAAAAACCAGGGATGTACTGTATGGTGACTAATATAATATAATAAAAAAACAATTAAAAAATTAAAAAAAAAAGAAAACTGATAGTAATGCAAATGATTCTTGCCCATAGAGATGCAAATGGATTTTGTCCAGTGGAGACGCAGTTGGTTATTGCATGGTGGACATTGACTAGGTTAGCATTTGTTTGTAAAGTCGTTTCTGCATTCGGGATTGCCCTCCTCCGGGTGTTCTTGAATGCTCCTTTGATCTGGTTGTAACACCTCACCATTCTCATATTCATTATTAAATGAATCTTTGACTTGTGCTCAGTAAAAAAAAAAAAAAAAAAAAGCAAACAAAAGGAAAAACCCCTCCAGGTCACCTTTCTCTCAGTTGAATTGCTCTAAACCTGGGAAGAGTTGTTACACCCTGCCGAGACTTCTACAGACTGCAGGAAGGGAGCGGTGCTGAGGGGGCAGCGGGAATTCAGCACCCTCATGTCACTTAGAGAAGCTCCATTTTTTCCCCCATAGGGGCATCCTCATGAGCTTTCATTGGAACCGAAGTGGCATGGATTGAGTCGTGTCCCTCTAAAAGATATTGAAGTCCCATCTCCCAGAACCTGTGAATGTACTTTTTTTTGGAAGTGGGGTCTTTGCAGGTGGTCAAGTTAGGATGTGTCATTAGGGTGGGCTTTCATCCAGTATGACTGGACCCTTATAAAAGGGAAATTTGGACACAGAGGTAGATACATACATCTAGGGAGAATGCCATGTGAAAAAGGCAGAGGTCAGGTTGATGCGTCTACAAGCCAAGGAATGTCAGAGATTGCCAGCAAACCAGCATGAGCTAGATGAGAGGTGTGGAAATAATTCTTCCTCACAGCTCTTAGAAGGAACCAACCCTGCCAACACCTTGACCTTGGACTTCTAAGCCTTCAGAACTGTGAGGCAATAAATTTCTGTTGTTCAAGCCACCCACTTGTACTTTGTTATGGCAGCCCTGGGAAACTAATACACAAGGCTTATATAGCTGCATGCAGTGTGAACCACCAGATTTGGGCTTGCTATCTCCTCTTTACCATGAGAAGTGGAATGAGGGCTGTAGAGTGTTATGGGACCTCAAGTACCTTAAATACAACCGCCATTCCGTTGGGGAGGCACCTCATCTTTTTGGTTGTAAAACTCTTCAGGAAAATATGAAATCCAGAATAGCACGCCCAGCTGCAGTCTGACATTGTGTAATTATAGCCCTCCTGTTTGTTGTAGGCAAAAGAAGAGACCCTCCCTGTGTCTTAACAAAAGGAGCAGATTGTCGCCTGAAGGGCACTGTGTTACTGTGTCCTCAATTTCCCGATCAGAACTGTCAGAGTTTGCACTTAATTAAGCTGTCTTCCCAGCCTCCTGGCATCCGACAGGTTCCCATAGTAATTACTGAGGTTTCCAAGAAGGGCTGGCTTTCCTGCGTTTTTACACACTCTCATGGCAGGCGGTGGGGGGGAGTTTGGACTGTGATGAGATCTTGCCTTTTCCCACAGCATACACTGGAATTAAACACTGATGGAACATTACTTGAGTGAAACCTTGGCTTATCCAATTTTTCGGCAAGAATATGAGTACGGAGGAAGATACACCCAGGGCTTGAAGTGGGAGTGACCCATGTGCCTTGCAAGGGGTCTGTGGCTGTTCTCTAGAATGCTGGGGGCTGTGGGAGTAGGGTTGAGTGGGTAATGAACCTGGGGAATCAGCCTCATGGTTCTCTTAGGCCAAAGAGTTGTCCGGTGGTCAGTTCTCTTCTCTGCGTAATCATCCATGGATGCCTACCAGAAGCCCAGGCATTGCCTGTATTCCCTAGACTGGCTGAACATTTGATTCTGATGGAGATCTGATCACTTGTTTTCCTGCAAGAGCTCAAGTCAATGTCCAAAGCTGGAGGATGGGGAGGGCAACAGAGGTAAGGCAGGACTAGGGAATTAGGATTCTGCTTTGCATCTTCCTTGCTTGCTGCAGAGCCCTTGGCCTAAGGGGGTACAGCTTTCCTATGATAGTTACACCTCATTCCCTAGACCCTCTGTCTTTTCTCCTCCCATAGTCCTCTTTTTAGGCTTAGAGTTTTGAGGACCTAGCACACCCTCCCATTGGGGAAAAAAAAAAAAACCACCTAGACTCCTTTTGTGTCCTGTAAGATCTGACACCTTGGCCTTCAGCTGGAGGTTGGTGGGGCTTCCTCTGGTGCCCCAGGATGTGTCTTATGTGAGTTCTTTGAATATCAGTTCTTTTCCCAATTCTAATCTGTCCATGAACTTCTCTTTTGCCTTCGGGGCGAGGGGTCTCCTGATCCCTTTGCCCTTGAGACTTCATAAAGTGGCTCCTCACCCTTGCCATGGCTGTGAGTGTCCACAGTGTGATGCTGATGTCCAAGGCAAGTCCCCTAAGGGTGCGTCTCATGTCTTCACTTCTGGCAAAGATTAGTGAGGAGGATTCCTCCCCACTGTGTGCCATTCTCTGTCTTTTGTCTAATTTTTAGTTCATGTTAACACTACAAAGAAAATATGTGCTAGACTTGCTCAGCCCCAAGCTCACCCTAAGGCCAATGCCAACACACATGGGGATGGGCTGGTGACACCTTCATGTTGGGGCCTGGAGCCTTGGCTGTGGAGTCCTGTGACCACAGGGATAAGATGGGCCAAGATGACAGAGAGTGACGGTTTCATTGTAGACCTGTCTCCATTAGGTGTCTGCACTTCTCGTCACAAAAGAGATAATATACGAGGTATTTGCTTTTCCTGGCACAACGTGCAAACTATTCCCCAAGCCCTTCTGACCTGCAGACTTTGTAGCTGCTTAGTAAATGCTTGTCCAAACATCTGCAGGGTCAAATATGTCTGGTCACTTGTGTTCTCAACAAAAACTTTCACTGTGTTTCTCCTGTTAACCGAGAAGAAGCTCCCAGAACAGACAGGCCTATCTCTAAGTGAATCTAGCAAAAGCAGTAGGTTAGACTGGCACAGCCAAAAATCACAATTAAAGAATCTACCCAATAGGAGCTCATGCATTGTTTTGGGAGCAAGAGAGCTACTCTGAATGAGATTTCCTCCTGTGGTTAAAAGCCATTTCTCACCCTTGACTTAGCTAATCCTTATGTTTCAGTTACAAGGAAAGGTTACCCAAGAATGTGGAAGCTGTCCAGATCTGTAGATCTCTCGGTCTACGAGGAAATGCAGCCTGCGTGAGATATGGGGCTTGCTGTTCATTCACCTGGCCTTGCCCTTGGAACTGTCAAGAAGACCTCACTCAGAGGGGATGCTCAGGGTTCCTTATAATGGTACGGCTAATGCGTAGCAGTCAAGGTCCTGTCAGGAGATAGAAACCACATCTTATTTTTATTTTATTTTATTTTATTTTATTTTATTTTATTTTATTTTATTATTTTGAACATCATGGGTGATGTTCACAGTCCCGGGCCTAGTCCTGGTGGGTAGAGTGTGGGGTTTCCCAGGAAGGGGAAACTGGACATGGCTGGAGGCCTCAGGGTGTGCTTGTGGCATAGGGTATGTGTGGGTGTAAGACCAAGTCTAGATAGAAGGGCAAAAAGAGAGTGACCTGAGATGTGGAGCAGACCCTTTCTCCAGGTCAGTGTCTGGCATTTTCTGGCCTCCATCTGATGCCCAAGGCAACCCTTCCTAACTTAGGGCATGGTGTGCGGGGTCCATTCTATCTTCTCTTTTTTGCAAGAATGGGAGACTTTGCCCCTTGTCCCTGAGCCTCCCAGCCACTAGAAGTCAGGTCCTGTTCTCATCCTTCTGTGAACCACATGGCTTTAGTGTTTGCCCCTGGGTCAAGCTGTGCATGTCTCTCCTTCACTGTATCAGTGGAATTCCTTCCTTCCTTCCTTCCTTCCTTCCTTCCTTCCTTCCTTCCTTCCTTCTTTCCTTCCTTCCTTCCTTCCTTCCTTCCTTCCTTCCTTCCTTCCTTCCCTCTTTCCTTCCTTCCTTCCTTCCTTCCTTCCTTCCTTCCTTCCTTCTTTCTTTCTTTCTTTCTTCCTTTCTTTCTTTCTTTCTTTCTTTCTTTCTTTCTTTCTTTCTTTCTTTCTTTCTTTCTTTCCTTTCTCATATATGTAGTGAAAAAGTTCTTATTTTGAGAGACTTGTGTGCTTTATTTTGCATTTCTACATGCTTGTAGCTGAGGTGGGGAGAAGGGGGCGATGCTTCGATGACAGGTCACTGTTTCATGGTGACCGAGAGTGTCCAGGAGAGTTCTGCCAGCAGATGGAGAGACAGAATGGGAGAGATATGCAAAGGGAATGTTAACAGTGTTTTGCTGGGGACTAAGAATGTGGTCTTCTGCCTGCCACTGATAATGATTCGAATTGTTTTTTAATTACCTTCGTTTGCCAAACTGTAGTTTATTTGATTACAATTTTATAGTTTATTTGATTACATGCACCAAATGGAGTCACACAGAGCTCTAGTTATATTTGAGATAGGACTTCAGGTCTCGATGTTTGCCGTATAGCAGATCCTCGATACATACTTGTGAAACGAATATTTGTGGAACGAATGTGTGCATGAATGAAGGTCAGAGTGTCAGTTTGCTAGGACAAAAATCTTACAATTGGGGTTTTCCATCGTTAATAATTTGACAACTCTGATGACTTGAGGAGGTGCTGACATTGACCAGCCACCCCAAATTAAGTCAATGATAAACAAAGGCACTCTTGACAGAGGGGGACACCTGAGAAGCATGAACAGCAAAACTAGAAAGAGGGAGCTGGAAGAGGAAACATTCGTCCAAGAAAGTGACACATTGAAGGCAACTTAAAAAAAAAAAAAAGGCATTGATGACCTTATGGCAGAAATAGCTTTATTGTCTCCCTGGAGACAAATCAATGAGAATTTTAGAGTGAAAAGAGAGGACTAGTGGGTTTCTCAGAGCATGTTGTCTGCCAGGTAAAATGACAGCTTTGCATCAAGGGAGGCTCTTATGGTGACAGGAGGAAGGTGGCTTCCCTAGGCAAGTCGCAGGCCAGCTGGGGAGCAGACCTGATGGACGGAGCGGCAGATTTTTCAGAACAGAAAGCTGACTCAGAAAAAATGTATACTTAGGTGTTGTGGAGACAGGAAGGTGGACCCAGTAAAAGAGAGCTTTGATTCAAGAAGGGAGGAAGCACTTGATAATCACAGTAAGTTAATGAGAACAAGTAGCAGGAAGACAGGTGCGAGAACAGAAGCTAAACCAATGGCAGTTATCAGTGCAACGGGATCAGAGAGGAAGCCCTGGACAATGGAGCACACTTGGGAGGAAGGCGGGGACAGGAAACTTGGGAGGAAGGGATCCCGGTGGGCATAAAAGAGAGAGTGACCTGGTCACAGCTTGGCTCCAGGCTGTTGACAAAGAAGGGAGAATGATTCCAATCTGTTCTTCCATTCTCCCTCTCTTTCTCTCTCTCTCTCTCTCTCTCTCGGGTATGATCTTCAAACTGGAAAGGGTAGAACGGTGTGAGAAGGGAACTGCAACCAAATATGGTTAAGGAAATAGTGGCAACGAGGCCCAAATTAAGCATATTCTGGAGATCAAAGGGCCAGAGCCATATAAAGTTGTTGTCAGCAATCTATGAGAAATTGTAGAAAATTGGTGCTGTCCAGGAGATCTGAAGGGCGTTGTCTTAGTCACAGCTCTGAAGAAGGAATCCAAGATTCAGGTGCCGGCAGATTTGATGTCTTTTTTTTTTTTTTTTTTTTTAAGATTTTATTTATTTATTTGACAGAGAGAGACAGCCAGCGAGAGAGGGAACACAAGCAGGGGGAGTGGGAGAGGAAGAAGCAGGCTCATAGCAGAGGAGCCTGATGTGGGGCTCCATCCCAGAACGCCGGGATCACGCCCTGAGCCGAAGGCAGACGCTTAACGTCTGAGCCACCCAGGCACCCCAGATTTGATGTCTGATGAGGAACTGCTTCCTACTTTGTAGATGGCCTTCTTCTCCCTGTGTCCTCAGGCGGTGGGAGGGGCAAGGGCACTCTCTGGGGTCTCCTTCATAAGGGCACTATTCCCATTCATGAGGACTCCACCCTCATGACCCAAGCGCTTCCCAAAGGCCCCACCTCTAAGCACCCTCCCACTGGGGAGTAGGTTCTAACATAGACTTTTGGGGGATACAAACATTCGGTTATAGTGCGAGTTAATATAATTTTCAGGAAAGCCACCACCGCCCACATGAAGACTTCGCGTGATGTAGCAAAAGGCACCTATTTCTCATCATACCTTGCTTCCACCTGTTGACAAATTATCACAATACAATTTTCAGAGAATAAAACACTTCATGGCCTTCTGCCAGAACAATTTGGATAATATTCAATACTCAAATCTACAATATCTACCAGGTGTATGGTCTCTCCATATATGTGTCCCTCTTAAGTAATGTATCACCCGCACACCTTACACAGGTGTGTACCTGACCTGATTTTCAGGACAGGAAAAAGGTGGATTACAGGAATTATAGAACAGGAACATGATAGACCCTTGGAGAAACTGAAGAGCATTCAACGATCCTACTTGGGAACAGAAAATAATATGGTGGTCTGTAGAACTCACCAGGAATTTTGAGTAATGGAGACAAGTTACCTTGGAGAGAGGTTTCTAGGGCAGATGATGGGCTCTGCCATCCGTTCTGCCTTATTTAGCAATTTCTAGCTGGCACGTGCCTCAAATTTTCAGACAGGACATTAAAAGCAGTTAGGAATATAGAAATGCTGGGTAATAGAATTGGGGTGCCCGAAATGTTGACAGATCAAAATGATAGACTAATCTGTTAAAATTATATTTCATTTAGAGAACCTGTAGGTGTCAACCCTTCAGTGTGAAAACAATACCACAAGTATAAGGATGGGGGAAAGATGTGGTTTAAGGGAGGCATGTGCGGAATAGAATTTCTGTTGCCAGGAATCTCAACATAAATACCTGGTGAAAAGTGATGATCTCTGTAAAAGGGTTTGGGGTCCAAAGCCACATCTATGGAAGTAAAATTATTAGAATGATGGAGATTAGGGTCGTTTCCTATATTTAAAATCTCAGACCATGATTTTACACGTCATTTTGTGTTCTGTACAGGAAGGTAGATACAACTAAACTGGAGTAAATTCAAATGTTTATCTAGGAAAGTGAGAAAATTTGAAATTACAGGAGTCCCCCCCTTATCTGTGGTTTGGCCTTCTGCAGTTTCAGCGACCCCATCAGCTGCCATGGAGAAGCAGATGCTCCTCCTTCTGACAAATCATCAGATGGTCAATAGCAGCCGCGTGTAACATGACGTCACAACACCTGCGTCATCCACCTCACTTGTCTCACCATGTGGGCTTCTTATCACCTCATATCATCTAAGAAGGGTGAGTAAAGCAAAGTAGGATATTTTGGGAGAGAGAGAGACCACACTCATGTAACTTTTATTACAGTATATTGTTACAATTGTTCTATTTTA
The DNA here is from genome assembly GCF_023065955.2 of Ursus arctos. Taxonomy (NCBI): domain Eukaryota; kingdom Metazoa; phylum Chordata; class Mammalia; order Carnivora; family Ursidae; genus Ursus; species Ursus arctos. The sequence goes on from NW_026622852.1 coordinate 38,089,568, forward strand.
ATATAATTATTGTTGTTCATCTCTTGCTGTGCCTAATATATACATTAAGCTGTATCACAAGTATGTAGCTTTAGGAAAAAACACGAGTATATGTAGGGTGGAGTACCGTCTGTGGGTTCAGGCATCCAACGGGGGTCTTGGAACTCATCCTTCGCACTTAAGTGGGGGCGACAGTATGTTGTGTGTGTAATAGTCTAAGGAATTGGAGGCATGAGCTTGTGTGACAGGAAAAATTATAAAAGAAAAAATTATTTGTGATTTATAATTTTCCCATTGAATGGTTGTGCTTGAACATTGTTTTGTTTGCTGAAATCAAAGTCATCCTTGGGAAAGTAAGCTTTAGCATGCTGGGATTCTAGGAGGAAGCTAAAGACGGATTACAGGGCAGCCGGGGGGAGAGATGTTTGGGAGAAGGCTTGTGCTGGATGGGGATTAGTGGGCTGTGAGATCCTCCCTCTACCACATCAACAGAATCTGGTAAAGTTTATATCGCTCATTCTTGATGGTGAAAAATATTTAGGGCCACAAGCTGAGATGAAATATGGAGTCCTGCTTCAAGGTGGGCCTGGTCACCTCGGAAAAGAGAATTTTTTTTTGTAGGGAAAGTAATAGTTACAAAAGGCCATAAATGGGAAAAATTAGTAGCAGTTGCTCCTTTAAATCTTTTCTGATCTATAACAATCCTGTACCCCCACCCCCACCCCGCACCTTTATCATGCTCTTCATTTGTGGAAGAAATATGGTCATTTCTCCTGCAGAAATTCCTATATGCTGGATTTGGCTAGTTGCTTCTTGTGTGTTGGTATCCTAATGAGTTGGTATCCTAGCAACCTCCAAAAGTGACCAAAGTGTATTATTATCATTATTTTTATTTTAGTTACCTATTTTCAAGACTTCATTCATTCATTCATTCATTCATTCATTCATTCATTCATTTATAGAGCGTGTGTGGGAGGAGAGGCAGAGGGAGAGGGAGAGAGAATCTTAAGCAGACTCTGCCCTGAGCATGGAGCCCGACATGGTGCTGGATCTCAGGACCCTGAGATCATGACCTGAGCTGAAACCAAGAGTTGGACACTTGACCAACTGAGCCACCCAGGTGCCCCTATTATCATTATTTTTAAAGGATCACATAACCTGGGCAGCATCCTCAGATAGTTTTCTTGTTCCTTTCATTCTTGGCAGATGTTCCCTGGAGAGGCTCAGTCTTTTCTCCACAGGTTTCTGCTGTTCATTCCCTCCTAAAGCAGTTCCACGTGGGACAGCTGATGGTGGACTAGTACTGGGCTCTGGTAGATCGAGGTCCAAATCCTGGCTCCACCACTTAGCAGGTGTGTGACCTTAGCCACATCACCAGACGTCTCTCAGCCTCAGTTTCTCCTCTGTAAAAACATGAGAAAATAATATTCACTTTGAGTCTTGTTGTGTTAAAGGAGATAATGTGTGTAAGGCACTTATCACAGAGCCTGGCAAATAGTTTGGGTTAGAAAAATGCAACTGTTACGAGAAGCCTCTCACAACAGACTTTCACCTCATTGATCCATCCAGGCACATAAGCGTCCCTGCCGAACGTCAGTCCTCCCTCCCTGCCTGCCCACGGTGGTTGGGCTTGCTCAGTCCAGCCTCAGAATCACTTGTAGCTTTCTTCATTAGCAGATCAGGCAGCTGGGTCCTTTAAACCTGTCCTGAAGAGAACCCCCCTCCCTTACTGTGCTCATCAATAGTATTTCTTCATATTGAAGTTATTTGTCATATACTTATCTTTCTTTAACCGTATCTGTTTCAGGGGACTTTGTGCATGAAAATAAAAAATATTTCTCACAGTTGTGGCACATTTGCCTTTCCCAATTCACTCTCCATCCTTTATCCTGCTCTGTGTTGGGAGGCTGACTCTATGCACTACAGCAGAGGGCAAAAGCCCTCTGGCTTCTGGCTAGGTTTGGCCAATGGGAGGCACAGGTTGGGGACCTGATTTTATTCCTGCCACTCCCTCCTTGCCGGGTCACCGTGGCTTGGCTGTCTCCCCCTAATGCAGGCTACAGCCCTGTCTGGCAGCTCTCTCCATATGCTCTCTCCAGTTTCTGGTGTGCCCTCCTTCTCCATCAGGCCTGGGGAGGGTGACCGCTCCCCAGCACTCCCAGCCACCAGGCAGTGCACCATCTGCTGTTGCTTTTCTGAAGTCCTCCCCTTAACTTTGTAAATAGTGCTTTTTTTGGGAGTAAATAGTACCTCGATTAAACGCTCCTTGAGTTTCCCAATGTAAGTGTACCACCTGTGTCCTGCTGAGAGGTAGGACAGGTGTTGAAGTGGTAAAATCAGCAACAGCCTAAAATAATCACAATTTATAGAGGATTAGTTTATCCAATTATGGTGTAGCTATGAGAGAAAAGAGTATGTGGCATCCGAATTTGAGTTTTTGAGAAAATACTTAATGACAAATTAAAATGTTCCAGTATTATCTTCAGGACTACCCAATTTTATAAAAGTATGTCTGAGTGTGTGAGCCTGTAGAAAAAGCCTTAAAGTTAACATAAATCCTGTATAGGATTGTGGTTGATTTTAATTTGGTTCATGATTTTATGTTCCCAAATTAAAAAACAAAAAGGTGGAGTTTGTAAGAATAAAACCCAGACATTTCATTACTTTTATATTATTGAAAGGACTTTTCTACTTAGTGTTATGAATGTCAATTATAGCAATACCAAAAGAGTTACTTTGGGCAGATGATCTTTTCTCTTTGTATATTGTTATGATGTCTATAATTTGCTTTAAATTACTTCAGCATGGATGTGTGTGTGTGTGTGTGAGAGAGAGAGAGAGAGAGAGAATGAATCTAAGCCACTTTCTTTTCTTTTTTTTAATTTATTTTTATAATGATTTTTATTATATTATGTTAGTCACTATACAGTACATCCCCGGTTTCCGATGTAAGTAAGCCACTTTCTAAGGGCTGTCAGTTGCCCTCGACAACAATTCACACTCCAGGGCTGGTCAGCTAGCATTTAATCTGAAAGTCCATACCCCAAAGGCAGCTGCTATAGCATTTAAGCTGCTATATTTCAATCACCACCAGTTACTTTATTAGTTAACATAATTAATGTCAGAAATGGGTTTTCATGGATGACCGTTAGGTCTTGCTAATCTGCATAACAGATGTTAGAAATAAGCTTTTCTTAGTAAAATTAGATTTCTCCAGATACGGAGATTGGCTTAATATTTTAGAGACAATTGCCACCCTTGCAAGTCCTATAGCCTGTTCTTTTGGGGATGGCCCTTGAGGTTTGGTCCCTGAGTAGTCCTGTGTTGAACCAGAGTGGGATGATTCTAGCTTTCTGTGGACAATATGGACAGCAGCTTTCTGTGGACAATATGGACAGCAGAATTCTGCCTCTGGAATATTGTGGTATCTACCTCTGGTTAATTTTCCTTGCAAGGTGGGGTCAGAGCACCTATAAACCAAAAGGGGTTGTATGATGTTTTTATGCCTACTACTAATAAAAGTTTATTTAATCAATATCTGTACATGTGGCAGAATTTAGTCTGAGATCTGCTTTCATAAAAACCTGGTAGCAAGGTTATGGGGAAGTAGTTCATCCCTATACCCAGAACTTTTTGATGTGGATAAGACAATGAATTTGAGAGCCTTGGGTGACCAATGCAGCTGAAGTTCATTTATAACACAGAGCATTTGGACTCTTAAGGCACAGATATTCTCTACCAAGGTTTTGGAAAACTATAATTGCAAAAGAGCTACTTGAGGATGGAATCAGGATGGAAAGCACTCTTTGACCAGTGGAAAATAAGATAGTTCAAGGGTATGCAGCAGAATGAGATGTTCACTAAAGGCCAAAAAGTTTGCCCATTGTTGTCACATTGTACCCTGTACCTTTGTACCATTCCCGGCACTCACCTGCTCCTAAGACCAGGATGTTGCAGGTGGGGAAGAGGTCAGAACCCCAGCTGGGCAAGAGCTTCCCAGAAGGTGTTTGTGTCTGGAGGAGAACAGCAGACCCTGCTAGGTCTGAGGAGGAGAGTGGTTATGAAAATAATTTCAGGGCTGAAAGGGAAATAGGGGCCCCTTCCAAATATTCTTGGATATCTCCAAGAAACAGCACATAGATGTAAGACGTCCAAGGCCTCGATGCCTCCTGAGATTGAGAAATATAGCATCAGTAATTGTGGACATGTCAAATGTGTTTGCGTACTGAGTTCACTTAGGATTTCTGAGTCATCTACAGTGTCTACCCTTGAAACGGGCGTCACTTATGAAGTTACATATAAACAATATTTTTATTTACTAAAATTCTGCCTTTGTCCTAGAACTGTTGAGGCAGCTGAATAATATTGCCTAAATAACAAAATGAGGTTAATTCATGCAGTGTTTGAAGATACATTTTATGGACTAGCCGAATCTGATAAAGCTTTTAGATGCAGTTTTGTTCTCAAAGGCATCAGGTGACCAGCTGATTGAAAAAGCAGGGCTTTACCTTTTCTCTAAACCTTTCTGTTGACTTGTCTTTCTCTGTCCTGGATGAAACTTTGGGCAGCTCCCCCAGCTTTTCCATAATCTTCAGGTGTTAACACATTGTGTAATTTTCCAAGCATTAGTTAAGTCCAGTCCCGTTGAATAGCAAACTGCAATCTTTCATCCAGTTTAAAGCCTCTCCTCCCCCACAGTGTGGACCTCTGTCTGGCGGGAGACTAGCAGTGGGGGGAATGGGGGTGTGGTTGGATTCTTCACTATTCCTCACTCTTGTATTCTCTGTCCTCTTCTTTGTTGCTCGGGCTTCTCCATGGTGAGGGCTAGAAAGAGAGGGAGTGAAGAGGCAGAAAATGCCTGCCTTGACTGCTCTAGCTGTAACCCACATCGGTGCCCTCTGGGCGGGGCCAGCAGACAGATGCCAGTCTGTCTACAGTCTCCTTCCTGGAGGGAGTCCTCCTATTCCTTGACATGGCACTTTCCTTGGACAGTCCCCGACTCTCAGTGGCTCCCTCCACACCCTTTCTAAGGCGATTGTCCCTCCAGATGACTTGTCCTTTGTTCCTCCAGATGACTGAGCCTTCCTTCCTTCTGAAGGATCCAGAACTTACATGTGGGAAGCACATACGCATCTCTGGCCCCTCCACAGTCTTCAAGTGCAGGCCAATTTCAGTGCAGCCCTCTTTATCACCAGCGGTCCCTCTAGCCAGTTGGCCTTTCATCTGTTGACAGTATCAGGTAGGGGACAGCTCCAGACTCCAGGAGTGCAGACTCTAGCTCCCATCTCTATCACTAGGGTATATCAAGCTCTCTGAGACCCGAAAGTCACCTCAGGTCAGTAGCCTTATGTGGCTTAAGGTGAAAACAACTTCCCACTTCCTTCCTATTTCCCAGTGGGAAGCGAGGAGAAATGCCACAGCACACCAAGTCTGTTCTAAAAAAAACTGCCCACTTCCCGATGTCTGTGACAAATCCTCAAGACTGTCCCAATGTGAAGAGTGAAGGATCGAACACCCTCCCTCACATTTCCTCGCACATCCTACAAGAGCGATGTGTCCTATTGTCCTCAGCTGAAACCTCAGTCTTGTCCTATTGTCCTCAGCTGAAACTTTGATGAGAGGAGAAGTCCTGCTTAACACCCTGTAACTCGAACTGCACACGCCCAGAGGCAGTTCTGTGCAAAACGAAACATTCCAGAGGAGCCCTGATAATTGAGATTCTACTGCAGAAGTGGGTGGGTGATTCCTGCTCTTAAAATCTATCGGGCCAACATTGTCACATTCCCTGTGTTTCACTGTGGAGAATTTAGAAACTTAAACACATCAAATACTCAGGTTACTTATCTTTTGGGAAGTCTCTAGAGAACACCGTTTTGCATTGACTGCCAAATGGTTTCTGTCAATATCCTGGGCACAGGTGGAGCGATCCCAGCCATCTCAGATTCTCTCTCTCTCTCTGAGAGCCATATCAGGCAGAACAGGCAGTTGATTGAAGAGTCTTTATGGGACTATGATCTAATCCCATGGCTTTCATCGAAGGTCAGTATAAAGAACAACCATACACAATTTCCTTTTAGCCACACTAGAAATATCAGGAAAAAAGCAATTGTAATGGAGAAATAACCAACTACCTTTAATCTTTCCGTAAAGCATCAAAGATGTGAGATAAAGCTGGAGATTCCAGAGCGAAAAAATGCACAGTCCAGACCATCAACATGGCCCTATAACGCCTGTGACAGCAAGAGCACATGTCATGGGGAGACATTGTTGGTGATTGCTCTGCTTCATCTGGGGACAAATCCTATTGCAAATAGCAGAACAAACTTCCTAGAAGTTGTAACAATTGCATCTGGGCCAGACTGGAAGAAGAACCAATTGGGAAGAGTGAGTTCAAATGCCAAGAACAAGAAGAATGATGTTAGCAGCTGTAGAAGGTAGCCTTTGACCAAAACATTCTCCCTGCCCCCTCCCCCAGCCACCCTCAAAATCTGCACAGCCTAGAGCAAGGTTTGTCACCCTTTATTCATTATGGCCCAGTAAGGAACTTTTTCAGACATTTTTCCCCCTACTCTCCTCCTCCCATGAAAATTTAATATCACATATGTGTTTACGTACTTACTGTATATTTGTCTGTGTTTTATACATGGAAAGAGTAAGATATTTTCACCCCCTATATTAATTTCCTAGGATTGCCATAACAAACTATCATAAACTTAGTGACTTAAAACAACACAAATTTATTCTCTTATGGATCTGGAGACTCGAAGTCCAAAATCAGAGTGTTGGCAGGGCGGTGCTCGCCGAAGGTTCTAGGGGAGAATTCTTCCCTACTGCTGGCCCCAGCCGTTCCTTGGCCTGTGGCTGCATAACTGCAGTGACAGTCTTCACATGGCCTTCTTCTCTCTGTGTTTCTGTCTGTCCTTTTCTACCTCATACAAGGACACTCTCATTGGAGAGTGATCCCATCCCGCATGATCTCATGCCTTACCTGAATTATGTCTGCAAAGATCCTATTTCCAGGCAAGGACGTATTCCGAGGTTCCAGGTAGACATGAATTTGGGGGACACTATTTGACCCAGTACAGATTTGCCTCTGTAGGGATGATATCATCCTTTTCAAGAATGCATAGACTAGAGAATAAATGATACGCCAAGCACTCCAGAACTTAAATGCAGCTGACCTGGAGAAGTGTCAACTCTCTCTTACAAATCCTCTGTTGGAGACTTTCTCGTAGCTTCCTGCCGAGGGACATCGTGCTCTGTGAAGGGGCGTCACAGCGCTAACAGTCCATCTGCCTTCCCGCACCCCTGCCTGTCAATGGCGTTCTTTAGCACCTCTCATCCTCCACCGCAGCCTAGGTAAAATGGAGAGGATAAGAGTATCTCCTCCTGGAGTTCATTTTGGCAATAATGGAGGTCATGCAGGAAGAGGCGTTAGCTCAGTGTCTGCAGTAGAACACGTGCTCAATAAACTATTCATCCTTGTTTTTACTGTTACTCTCTTCCCCTCACTGTGTCTTCCCTGAGAGATGGTGCTCCCTGTTCTTCCCTGCCAGTTTCATGATCCAATTCCTCTCTCTAGCCATGAGTTTTGAGGCTTGTCTTTTGACTCTCTCATGATTCCCATTTAGTGGCAGCTGATCTGACCTTTACAAGCTTCAGCTTTACTTCCCATCAGGAAATCATGGAAATGCCTGTCCTTGGCCCACAGAGCTTGCCTTGATAGAAGCAGGGAGCCATGCGCGAGGGAGGGCCAGCCCGTCGAGGTGGGGAGCCAGCCACGTCATGAAGAAACTGGGTGCGTTGTCCTGCTGTGTTCCCTTGAGAGGCCCTCTGTGTGACTGCTCTTCTGGAAAGGTACGAAACCCACACATTGCCTTTTCTGAGAAAACATTTTGCTATGTGGTATGCTTATAAGTAATCTGCTTCCAGCACGTTTGTCTTGGCGTATTCCTAATTTTAGGCTGTTTGTCTTTATATTGTGGCTAAAACTCTGTGGCAGAAATAAAGGCGGAATAGGTGCCCTTAACCCCATCAGCCTCAGAGGACTTCTGTCAGGCGGTTCCTCTTGTAGGATGGGAAACTCTACCTTGTGGTTTTGATTTTATCTCTGATAAACACGTCAAGATTTGTCTTCCCTGTTTCATCCTCTCCCCTCGAGTTGCACCAAGACTTCTTGGTCACACAGTATTGTGTTTAGGATGACTTCCCGTGATTTGTTTTACATCCCCTTTGGTAGAGCTAAGCATTTGTGGGGACTTGAATGCTGTGTGGGGACCACTGCTTAAAGGATGTGCTAATGATCGGTTCCTCCAGATAACCCATCATATACCCTCGAGTCACGCTGGCTCAAAGAGACCCAGGAAGGTGGATTGCACTGTCGTGGTGCCATGCAGTTTGCCTGAGTGAATTGCTTCTTGATTTGCCGTCTTCAGCCTATATTAGCATCCTCGTGGACCGAGCCCTAGGAAGCTGCTGCTTCTGTCTGCTGAAAAGCAATACTGAGGATGTCCTGCTTTCCTTCCGCAGTGTCCTCTTGGGAAGATTCTTACCTTCACACCTGAAAAGATCAGTACTGCTCTTGAATGTTGGGTCTGTTTTTTTGCCTCTTGGAATCATATATATGATGTTTCTTTTCTTGTGTCGAAGGCAAAGGGTAGAACCAGTTGGTGGTTCCCTGCATAGCCAGGCTGTGGACCCCCTCTTCCCCCAAGCTCATTCCCATCCCTCTCCTTGTATTATTCTTGCTTCTGCACCATTCAAAATGTGTGCTCTTTTGTTGTGTTTTAGTCATTCTTGTAAACTCCCTTAGATCGTTTCCCGTAATAAAGTAGGAAACACACTTTTGAGCAAATGAATATTTATCTGGAGAGGAATTAGACTAATTCTGTATGATCCAAATGGGCAAAATGAGGATTCTTTTCTCCCTCCCTCCCTCCTTTCCTTCCTTCCTTTCTCCTTCTTTCCGCCTTCCTCCCAACATATGTCAACTAACTGTCTGGAATTGAACGGGGGGGACTTAGAGAGATAGAGGGGGCAGCTTTCAGCTATTTAAGAAAGGACTTTACGAAGCTCACAACTGCCCAAAGCTTAACAATTACCATCTGCACCTGAACCTCAGAATTTACAAAGCACTTCTGCACACATACGATTTTGTTTTACCTTCACAGCTATGCTCAGTTGTAGGTGTTATTTATTATCTTCATTGATCAAGAGTCTGAGCTTTAATGAGAATCTTAGCTAAGATAACTCAGCCGCTAAATGGGGGAGGTAGGGATTGCCTTCTGGTTTGTTTGCCCTTTCCATGACCTGATACTCCCCACCACCTGTCCCTCCTCTACTCCCCGTGTGGTGGGCATACCCTGTCAGTGTGAATGTGCTCCATTTCACTCTGACACCATTTTTACGCAAAATATGAATAACATTTCATGTAGTGCTGTTCCTATTTTTATTCTCTGTGATTTAAAAGACAACAGAAATATGCCAAACATGTTTCCGCTTTCACGCTTCAAAAGTTTTGCTTCAGTCTTCCATAAAGGGGCCATATGAACGCTGGTTGGGAAACAGGTGGGTCAGTGTGCCCATTACTCAACACTCCCATCAGATTCAGCACATAGTTTTTGAGTCACCACACACCACCACCTCCACCTGGGAGGTGAGGTCCAGTTTGCTCTTTACGTATGTGTAGATCATGCGTGATCTGAGGGAGAGCAGAACCATGTGTTCTAGAGCAAAGCTAGTGCTTGTCACAGCATGCCCCACCAACAACCGTTAAGGTACTTCCTTCTCCAAAACCAATATAAACTTGGAGAGCATTATTATTTGTGTGTGTGTGTGTGTGTGTGTGTGTGTGTGTGTGAAGGAAGACTCCTTACCCTGTCCCTATTTAGCATGAAGAAGTAAAATTTTCTAAGATATTAATTTGTTTAAAGAAGGCATACTGGATCATCCCTCGTTATCTGTCCTTAAACTCATTTTCTCTTGTTGAAATCCCTCAAACCTTACGGCTTACGGATGGTACTCTTCCCTAGCTCCTAGAGAGATGCCATTTCCCCCTATTTTTATGGTTCTCTGGTCATTTCAGTGGGGCCCTCGAATGTAAGCCCATGTGTGTAGTGTGTCAAGCAGGGTAAGTCAGGTTGTGCTGTGGTAACAATATGCCTCAATAAAACAAAGGTTTATTCCTTGCCTGGGTTCTCTGTGGGTCATCTGGGGGCTGTGCTCCTCATCGTCTTTATTCTGGGACCCAGGCTGATGGAGCAGCCCCACCTCAGTGGTGCTGGTTGCTGTGGAAGAGGGAAGAAGTGTCACAACTTCTGCACTAGATCCTAAGATTTCAACCTTTCAAAACAAGTCACTTGGCCACACCTCACTTCAAGGTGCACTAAAGTGTGAACCCACCATGTGCCTGGACAGGGAACCCGAAATAGTTGGTACAGTGAGTTGGATCCCTGTGCTATCCTTTAATCTTATCTGGAAACATCACCATTTATATTTTAAATGTAAATGTAAAGTTTTATTAGGGTTTTGGAATCTTGAGACTAAATCTGCCACTATGGCCTTACACTTTTGAATAGGTCCCTTACCCCTCTTCTGAGTCCAAATTCCTTTATCTTAACATTGTAGTTATAGCCTCTGGTCTGGCTGCCTTTTGTAGGATCATTGGTGAGTTTATCAGTGAGATACTATCTATGAAAATATTCTGAATTGTGAAAAAAGCTTTATAGATAAAGATTGTTCCTATTATTACCATATACCTCTTTTGGGTAGAATGATAATTCTAACTCATATTATTTAGATTAAGAGGAAATACACCTCTTTTGAAAACAGGAACCCTTTCTGCAAATGATTCTATCAGTGGTACCCAAATGTCAAAATTAATGTACAACAACAACAACAATAACAGAAAATTAATGCAGAACACACGGGAGAAGAGGCTATGGTCAAAATGGTTACTTCCATGGGAGTCTGAACTCATGGGTCACTTTGTCTTTAGACACTTGTCAGAATATCTTTAATCAGACAAAGAAGGATTGTTTCCATCCTTTGCTGGCCTCCTATACGTTGACAGGTAGAATAATGATCATTAGAGAAGACAACACAGCACTCTAACACCATAGATTGTGAATGGATAAGATTTAGTGGGCGGTCTGAGGAGTTCATTCCATGTCATTCCCATTTTTCATGGCAGTTCATGATGATCTTCTCTGGGGCTTCCTAGAGGCGAGCATTGAACATGTATGCTCTTCTTAGGTTAATAAGACTGTTCCATTTACCCCAAATTCCACAGGACACCATGGAAGGTATGACCTTTAGGCCTCCAAGAGCCTACAATTGGGCACATCTCCCCAAGTGGGTAGCACATGTGCTTACAAAAGCTGGTTCTTTGTTCTTGGCTTTTCCATTCACTGAACACTAATTAAATACCTCTAAGGTGTCAAGCACTGGGCTAGTGATCTAGCTAGTATGGATGCAAAATTAATAAGACCCAGTCTGCCTTTGAGTTCACAGTCTAGTGAAGGAGACAATTATACAAGTGATGATAACTTACAACATGTTAGAGATGTCCAGAAGCAGCTTAGAACAGGGGAACCTAATTGTAGAGGTCAGGGAAAGCTCCCAAGAGAAGAAAGAATGCAAATCGAGTCTTAAATGTCTGTCAACACAGAGCAATAGAATTGAGGGCAGAGGGATAGCATATGTAAAAATCTAGAGGCTGAGAAGACTTCATATTATGAAATTTGTGTCACTAGGGGGGTCATGATGCCGAGCAGAGCTAGAAAGACATGCAGGACCAACTCTGTGCTGGGAGAACTGTCTCCCTCAGAACCAATTACTATCATCCCAGGGTGTTAACTGAAGGTGTAATATAGATACGTTACACCCTGGGTTGGAGCCCAGAGAGCCCTTCTCAGGTTTCCCCCATTCCCTCCTTCTCTGCTCCTCTGCCTTCTCCCTGGCCTGTCACTCTACCCCCCAGGATTTTGGTTCCATCCAGCTGCTTCTCCATTTGGCCAAGCCTGGGACACCATGTGCCCCTTAGGTCTGAGACTGCTGCATCTTGGGAAGATAACAGTGGATCTTAGCATTCCTCAGAATGAGGCACCTACCAGACAAATCCACCTCTCTCTTGGCAATACCCATTACCCAAAAGGCTTAATTTTGATGCACGATTATGCTAAAAGACTTTCTTCCCATAAGGGAAGAGGGTGGGAAGGAACAAAGCAGATGAACAGCACAGACACCCATGTCTATTCACTTTACCTTCTGCGGTGCGGATGAAGAGTTTCAGAGATCAGCCGTGTCTCTGCATTTGCATTGTTCCTTGCCTTCCCTGTCAACCTCCTGTTTTCATGGTAAGAAAAATAAATCCTACCCCTGTGAGAGGGTGATACAAATTCAAGAGCTTACTTAGCCAGCTCACCGTCAATGACAACCTAATGGATTCCATTAGATTTTTCCAAGTTATGTAAGCCAACAGCTGTGATCTCTGACTCGAATTAGGCAGCATAGCCAAAGCAAGAGCCAGTAAGAATGTATTAGTAAGGCATTTGGTCTTAAAAAAGAAAATTTGCAGTTGTTTTTGGTAATGCAGAGAAAGGTTACAGAATTATTATGTGAGCAAGGGTTCTATTCTTTTGCTTAGTTCCAGTATAGACTGGAATGATCCTAAATCATTCTCTATATTTCCAGCTCAGTCCCAGCTGGTCATTTTCTGTCATTGTGCCTGCTGAAAATGAAAAAAAATTGCAGCTGACCCATAACACAAAGACTACTGTATTCTTAGAGATTTGTTGATTTGATTTTAAAATCCCAGAAGCTAGCACTGAGTTTTGAAATGGCACATTGCTTGACATGGGGTTTAAATTCATCTTGGATCCAATTCCTCGCCTACCACCCCAGTTTCTTACTGATAGGTCCTCAAAGCATTCTTAACAGCAGAATTCTCCCACTCCCCCCTCAAATCATTAAATTCTTTCAGTTTGCCACTTTACACAGTGATCAAATGTAGTGACCGTAACTGAATAATAGCTGTTTTCAAAACTCTCCTAACTGTGGGAGCATTTATGGCAGGAATTGTCAATCTTTCGCTGCCAGTAGATTCTTAATTTCATTGCTATTCTTGACAGATAGTAGGTGTACAATAAATATTGGATGATCTTATGTAATATCTCTGCTTAAACATTTTCAAGTCTTCCTGTAGTCTTTTGATTTCCTCCTGACTTCAGTATTTAATGAAGAATCATTCTGTGTAATTTGGGGTTGAAGGATTCAAAGAATATCCTTGGGTCACATTCTTCATTACCCCTAAATACTTACAGTATCTATTTAGATCAGAAAGGCTATCCCACTTTTTTTCCTCATTAGCTCTCACTTGAACTGTTACAGTGGTTTCTTATCTGGTCTCCTTGCCTTCTGACTCTCCCCTCATTTTAATCATTCATAACCCCATATTCTAAGGTCATGACCAGACACATAATATGAAGGTCACAAGGCAATATGAAAATGCATGGACTCCCATGCAAAATTACTCAAACTTCTAACACAACAGCAGTGCATTACACCATGCAGGGGACCCTTCCATGCTTGGGGTCCTATGTGACTGCATAGTTTGCATAGCCATGAAGCTGGTCCTGCCTGAGTTCAATTCCTTTTTCTTCCCCCAAAGATTTCATTTATTTATTTATTTATTTATTTATTTATTTATTTATTTATTTATTCAAAGAGAGAGGTGGGGGGGGCAGAAGGGGAGGGAGAGGAACAGGGAAAGAATCTCAAGCATACTCCATGCTGAGTGCAGAGCCTGATGTAGGGCTTGATATCCCAAGCCTGAGATCATGATCTGAACTGAAACCAAGAGTTGGATGCTTAACTGACCGACCCACCCAGGCACCCTGAGTTCAATTTTTTTAAAGTACGGTTTTGGTCATGGTAAGTCATTGCTCAAAATCTTTCAACAGCTCCACAGTGTTTAAAGTTGTAACTTTAGGGACCTCTAATTCTAACTTGCAGTTGGTAACAGAGGTGAAGATGATTTTGTGGACCCCTGAACTTTCTAATGGGGGGCTACAGATTTCACAAGGAGAAGCCCTGGGTGACCCAAGCCTTATACTCCATTGGTCAGCTGAGTCCAGAAAGGCCTGAGGAGTAAAAAGAGAACAAAGAATGCTGTTGTCCCTTGACAGGTGTCTCAGGGGAGAGCTGCATACAGTTGTGACCTGGAGAGACAGCAAATAAAGGCCATCGATGCCATTAGTCATTGCACATTATAGAACCTGTGGGAAGAAAGAGGACACTTTCGATATGCCAACCACAAATATGGTTTCCATCTAATTGAATCTGTTCATCACTATGGTAAAAAAAAAAGCTGATGCAATTGAAAAGTGAGTTAAAATAAATCCATCCTCCCACAAAAACATCCTGGTGTGTGAGTGTTGATGTAGATCTTATTTTAAAGAAAAAATAAGTCCTGACTTCAAGCAAACCAGAGGCTTATTTCATATGGCAGCCTTCTTGCAGACAGCTGATGGTTCCAGCACATGGAATTACTTATAACTTAAACCTCTGACTGAAAATGAGGATGTGGCACTCAATTATCATCCTCTTTTCTGAGATTTAAAGGGCTCTTTAGAACATAAACCAACACCAGTTATTATTTTAACAAATCAGTAAGTATCTTCATGGGCTTAATCTTCCCCATTTGGCAACATCCCAGAGCCCTCCTGTGACTGCAAAGGTTGTCATATATGTGCTGGACACAGCCAGCTGGAAGAGTATGTCTTCTTTCACAGAGTCTAGAAAAGGCAAGGGCAGTACTTGTTTAGAACTGTGAAAACTAGACATTCTTCCCTTAGTATCTCAGCTTGGATTAGGATTGCATTAGTTATCTATTGCTGTGTAACAAGTTACTGCAAATTGAGTGGCTAAAATGATGCACGTTCATTAACTCAGTTTCCGTGTCAAGAGACTGGACACAGTTTAGCTGATTCCTCTGTTTTAGGGTTCCTCACAAGGCTGCAATCAAGTTGCCAGCTGGGGCTATGGTCTCATGTGAAAGCTCACATGGGGAAGGAGCCACTTCTAAGCTTGTCCAGGTTGTTGGCAAAATTCAGTTCCTGGAGGACTGTTTGACTGAGTGCCCCAGATTCCTCATAGCTGTTGGCTGGAGTCTCCCCTGAGTTCTTTGCCATGTGGACATCTCCAACATGGCCACTTACCTCATCAAAGTTTGCAAGCTGAGAAAACAACAAGAATCTGTTGACAAGACATATTATAATATAGGCAACAGCCCATCATCTCCCCTGTACTCTTTTGGCCATCCCACTCTCAAGGGGAGGGGACTACACAGGATGTGTGAATACCAGGGGGTGGAGATCATTGGGAGCCATCTGGGATCAGCCCACCCCAAGGATGCGGTCTCTGCTTGAGGGAATCACAGTAATATTCTCTTATAAAGAATGTGCTGCATGTTCCAGAGTTTCAAAAATTCTTGTGGATAGGTTCAGCAGACAAAGTATATCTTTGGGGAACTATGATGTCCCAGTGGCAAATTTATGTCTCTATTTCAGCTAATTTTCTCATCTTTCCCATAAAACATTATTTTCCATTTTCTCCAAAGAGTCACTTTTCTTTCATATCCCCTTTCATCATAATCTAGTGGAGGAAATATCTGGTCTAATTAGAACCAAGAAAGAGCTCAGATTCCTTGAGGTTGGACAGAATAGCCTAGAATTAGCTGGTGAGCAGTGTTGTGTCTGCAGAGCTGCCTTCTGACCTTGGCTTTTCTCAGTTTCACTATTTCTTTCATGTTTATGAGGCCCTGAATCAGACACCCACACATTTCCAGAGGTCTTTCCTAGTGGAGTTGTCATGACAAAGCATTTTTAGGGAATTTCATGCTTTATCCTCTGGAATCTTAAAACCTATTGAATCTGTTCCCACCAGTTTTCCTTGTAGACTTTGTTAAAAGTTGCAGATGACTTTCTGCAACTTATATTTATAATTCTGCAATTTCTATTTTATTTGTCATTTTTAATGACAAATATAAAGCACCTATATGTCTTTTTCAAGTGGGCAGCAGTCTCAGGAATTAGAACATTGCTGTTGTGCCTGTTCTTTTTGGTCACCAAAATGTAGTATACTAATTAATTCACTCATTCACAGAGCAACCTTTACTCCTTTGAGAATGGTCATGGCCGATGGTGTTGAGAATGACAAATGCCCTTGTGGATCCTTGCTGTCCTCACTCTTCCTCACATTTCCTCTTAGCATACACTGTTCTGGCCTCTCCTAGAGATAGAGAGTATTTTATCTCTAGTGCCCCTTAGGTCCCTAGCTGACTCAGAACTAATATTCCTTGTGTCTGAACATAGAGTCAAGGGCAATTCTTAGGTTTAGTCAAATCATTAGCTACTTCTGCATGTTCTGCTGGGGACTCAGGTGCTATTTAGACCTGCCTGCACTGGGTCAGGCCCAAGGGTATGTAAGGTTTCTCCTTTCATGACCTACTTAGGGGTAGCAGATGGAGAGGGGGAGGAGATAAGAGGGACATCAGGAGTCTGAAGGCTAGAGAAGATGGTTAGAGTCTTTTAAAAGGTAAGATGGTAAATTTCAGAGCCTGTGAGAAGTCCTAGAGGTAGTTCTTAAGTAGGTTAGGGTACACTAGAATCACCTGGGGAAAGTTTTTTTTAATGCAAATTATTTGTCTCCCTCCAATATTTTGATTGGGGTGGGAGAGGTCTAAATATGGCCTAGGAATCTGCATTTGCACTTAGCATTCCTCACAATTATGATGCTGAAGGTCTACAAAGCATCATGTAGAAACAGTGGGGTCTTTGCAAAATACATAGATCACATGTAAAATCGTAAGAAAAAAAAATCCGAGGAATGAATTTACTATTTGTTTTTCCCTTCATGGATTTCAGATATATAATCACAAACACAATACAATCCACTTATTATATTTGACCAGAGAGGGAATGATTGTAATGTGTATTATCTGAGGGAAACCTAAAAGCTGAAATTAAACCAACTGGCTGCTTAATTTGATCATTTACCTCCTCCATTTAAGGGCATTCATTCATTTCGTCTTTTCTTTCATTCAAGAACATAGTCACCTATGCTTTATGAATGAAAGTCAGCAGCCTTTCACAGCTAGACAAATAATGCCAGCTTCGAACAACCAGACAATGTGTCCTTTATATCTGTGTCTCTAAATCACACCCTGAGTGCCCACTGCTGTTATTCTTTCTTGTTCTCAAAGTTCTGGAATTACAGAGGCTCAAATGGAGAAGTCTATGATTTGCTAAAGAGAGCAAGGTACAAGATCATGAATGATCTAGTGTAACCAAACATGACATAACATCTACCTGTATATATTTGTAATATTTTTATGATGAAAAACTTTTATGATTTTTATGAAATATTGTCATGAAATATTTTTTATGACAAAAAGAGGTAAACGATAGACTCCATCCTATTAATGTTTCTTTTCCCCTTTGGGGAACTGAAGATGAGATTGGTATAGGAAATTAACTTTTACTTTTTATATCTTTGTAGTATTCTTGTTAACAGTGAACCTGTATATTTTTTGTATCAAAAAATAAAAAGGTAGAATATTACAGTGTGTATTAGGTTCAAGGAAATTCTGGCTTTTGGGTCCCAGGTGCTGGGCGTGTTAAAATTAGAGGAAGAACACAGGTATAAAGGTAGATGTACTTCACCTGGCTTCCTGTCAGATGCCTCTGTTCAGTGTCTTGTATGATCAGATTTACTGAAGATTTGTGAGGACCAATCATCTGCTTTCTTTTTTCCTCAATAGGTGCTTGAATACTAAGGGTATTCACTGTCACCAAGAGGCCCAGTAGGGTGCTTTGCCAAACACAGAGCACCCCCCAAATCAATGATAAAATGGCAGGATTTCTGATAACCCTTCAAATGTGCCCTGATTTGGAACAGAGATTTTTGCTTGCTACTAAAAGTGACCGGCTGTTAATTCTTGAAGAGCTAATAGCAAAAGTCCCATCACCTGTCCAAGTTTTGAGACAGAGGTCGGGTACCATTCATTTATTCACTGAATGCATTTTTACAGGTGGTGGAAGGCCAAAAAAGAAAAAGTTGCATACTGATTTCATTCTGCTAGTGGTGCCCAGTCAACAGCTGGTTATTTCAGCTACTATAATTGTAAACTGGTAAAATTCAATTTATACTTTAATAAATTCTTGAAAGCAAAAACGGACAAATATTGTATGATTCCACTTATATGAAGTACTTAGAGCAGTCAGATTCATAGAGACAGTAAGTAGAATGTGGTTGCCAAGGCTCAGGGGAGGATGGGGAGGGGAGTTAGTGTTTAATAGGTACGGAGTGTTAGGTGGGGAAGATGGAAAAGTTCTGGAGATGGATGGTTGCGCAATGATGTGAATTTACTTAATGCCCTAGGACTGTACACTTAAAAATGGTTAAAATGGTATATTTTATGTTTTGTATATTTTACCGCAATATAAAAAATTACTGAAAAAACTTGATGGAACATACAAGATGCTTCCAGAAACCTCTGCAAGATGTAACATTCCTGGATCTTATTATCCTTGCAGCGTGGTTCTTGTTCTTCTTGAACAGGGTTGATTGAACCTACCTTGATGGCAGCAGTGGTAGAATCTGGGTTTTAATTTTACGGCTTGCTCGTTAAGTCATTTCTGTCAAGTGGTAGCTGAAGGGCATCTGCAGTCTGGTTTCCATGACCTTCTTAGGTTATTTGCCTGAGGATTCTGATGGTACCCGGCACTAAAGGATGCAGGGTTGAAAAGGGTTTGGTGTTTTTCTTGCTATCAGTATCATTCTTTCTATTTATGTATTTTGGTTTGTATCAGTTTGGTTTCCTCTGACTATCTGAGCCGTTTTCGCTTTCTTTCACAACTCTGTTAATTTTTCATGTGCATTTGTTCTGAACCCAATCGTGCCAATATCTGCAAAGTGAAAATTGCTGCACCAAAATTAAAAGGAAGCTGGATCTCTTTGCTTTCTGGCATAAGTTGTTTCAGGCTCATCTTGTACTTTTTTTAGTTCTAGTTCTGAAATGAGTATTCAATGGTCAGATTTCATTTCTTTTAGTGATTGAATAATTCCAGAATTACATTCTTCAGGACTTAAAAGGCCAAAGAAAGATTTGTCACTATTGTAAAAGAAAAAAAGGGAGGGGGGGCACTAGATAAAAAAGGAAAAGAGGCTATCTTGGTATGTTTAGAAGGAAAATCACAATATTACACAACATCAACACTGATGCTTCCCAAAAGGAACAAATGGTGATCAATTACATGCCTTTATTCTTTAGCGGATCAATATCCTTAACAAATACTGGCACCTACATTTCCACTTTAAATTCTGCTCCTTATCATAGTTAGCTCCTCTATCTTGCATAAGAATTTTTTTTTAAAGATTTTATTTATTTATTCGACAGAGATAGAGACAGCCAGCGAGAGAGGGAACACAAGCAGGGGGAGTGGGAGAGGAAGAAGCAGGCTCCCAGCAGAGGAGCCTGATGTGGGGCTCGATCCCAGAACGCCGGGATCACGCCCTGAGCCGAAGGCAGACGCTTAACCGCTGTGCCACACAGGCGCCCCTTGCATAAGAATTGATACAAGTTTCCAGCTTATACATATGAATCAGTTTCTGAGCAAATAAATGGATATATTTTGTCTACCTATAGAGATAGTTAACAAATTAGATTATAAGGGTTCTTTAATGGGGCAAGTGACTTTTCCAGTTAGCTTTTATAATTTCAAAATATTGAGTGCTTATATCAATATCAAGTAAGAGAAACTAAAAATTCTAAGTATGATTTAAATAAGTTGACTCTATAAGAAGTTTTTCTTGCTAAAGCTGTAACTCAGAAAAAGGTTTACCTGTAAGTTTCATTAACAGCCTTGGATACTAGGTTTGAAAATTGAACGGAAAAATTTGCTTTTATACATGTTGGATGCTTTAACGTATGGTAATATGAAGGTATAGAAAAGAGCTTCTTTTAATATTTATAACCAAAATGCCTCTGAAAATTAGACTGATATAATAAATTTGTTTAAAAACAGTATCTATTTCCTCTATGGTAGTCTTGGATATATTTTCTCATGAAAACCTAATCAATTTGAATTTCCTAAATTCTTAATACTGGTTTGGTTAGGTAAACTAACATCCTTTTATTTAAGATGATAAAATTACAAAAGCATGTGTTCAAGCAAATTAAAATTTAAAAGATGATTTCTTTATAGAAAGATATACAATGTTACCTGTAGACAAAAATAGCTAGTTCTTGCTTTTCTGTTCCAGGTTTTCTGTATCTGGAGAAAAAAGTTAGTTGCTTTGGTTAAAGGTAGCAATTAATAGAAAAAGCTGGTATAACATATTAAAGAATAAATATGAGGGGTGGCGCAATGAGTTAAGTGGCTGACTCTTGGTCTTGGCTCAGGTTGTGATCTCTTCATCATGGGATCGAGCCCTATGTCAGGCTCCGGGCTCAGTGCAGAGTCTGCTTGAGACTTTCTCTGCCCAACACCCCCTCCTGCATTCTCTCTCTCCCTCAAATAAATAAATAAATCTTAAAAATAAATAAATGTGAGTATACAAGATAATGGATATTTTGCTGTTTATCAAGGGAGTTGTTACAGTTTATTAAGATGGCAAACTTTATATGTTGTGTATATTTTTATTTTATACATTTATATGTATACATTTATACGGTCTTATGCATTTCACAAATGAAACAATCTCAAATGCATAGAAATGCTGGAAATACTACAAAGACCTTTTATTTCCTGGGCCATTTGAGAGCAATTTGCCAGCCCAATGCCCTATCACTCTGTCTAATGTACACGATATTTCCTATGAACAAAGCCCATTTTTCCGTAAAACCGCAATACAACCGTTGGAATTGGGGAATTGACCTTGATATGTTATCACTGTACAATCCTCAGACCACATTCAAACTTTCTAATAATATCTTTTATAGGAAAAGGACCTAGTTCAGAATCATGAATTGCATCTAGTTGTCACGTCTTTTTTGTCTCCTTTAGTCTGGAACACTTCCTTGCTCTTCCTTTGACTCTCATGACCTTGACACCTTTGAAGATTATAGGTCAGTTATTTTGTAGAGTGTCCCTCAATTTGAATTTGCCTCATGTTTCCTTATGAATAACACAGGTTAAGCATCCTCAGCAGAAATATCACAGAAGTGATGCTTGTTCTTCTCACAGCAGCCCATCAGTGGTGCAGGGTGTCACTTTGTCCCATTACTGGTGATGTCCACTTTAGTCACTTGGTTAAGGTGGTGTCTTCCAGGCTTCTCCACTGCAAAGTTCTCTTTGCAATAGCTCATTTGTCATCCGACTTAGCTGCCTTCTTTCTCTTTCTCTCCCTTTGTCCCTCTGTCCCTCCCATCCTTCTATTACTATTGACCCATGGATTTCTACTCTATTTGATGGGTTACAATCTGTTTCCATCATTATTTCTATTGTCCCAAATTGTTCCCCTGAGACCAAATCAGTGCAAGTTAGTTCCTGTGTCCTTCTGATGTGTTCTTCATTCTTCAAGTACTTCTTTGCTTTCTGGCATAAGTTGTTTCAGGCTCATCTTGTACTTCTTTAGTCCCAGTTCTGAAATGAGTCATTTCTCCAAGGGGCTTTGGTGTCTTTTAATGGAGAATTATATCCAGAAACCCAGATCTGGGGACTTAGTGTCCTCACCTCACTTTTATTGGGGTGTCTTTGTTCCCAGGCCCTCTCTTCGTGGACACAGCTAGAGAGAATATATGTTTGCACGTTTATATTCCATCTACACATTACATATGCACACATTTGTATCTCTATTAATTTGTCTATTGTATGTTAAAGACCATGAGTTAACACCCATATCTCTAATTCCAGCCCAACATCACAGGTTTCATTTTGATTTTCAGTCTTTGTATGTTTATTGCTCCTTTTGAGATACTGAGAAACCTGGCTCCCATTACCCATCTGCATTTACTGTTTGTTTGCTCTTCCTCACCAGTCTCCATGCTATGCCACCATCCTCATTTTGACTTGACTGATATTCAACTCTGATAGTAATCCTAATGTGATTTGTTTGATAATACCTCAACAAGGTATTCCTTGTTCTGATATACTGTAACTTTTAGATATTTTATCATACATATGATACAACATATATAAATGATATCATATATATGTGTATATATATATATTTACCTATAGCTTATTCTCTTCAGATAGTCACCCTACTAGAGGTTTAACAATTACATCTCTATCAATTGTGCATATGTCTTCAGAGTTGGTTGTGATTCTGATGTGGTGTAAAAATAAAAGTAAAAAAGGTAATGACTTCTTAGACTTCTTCACTTCAAGAAAATCTCAGCTATTAAAATTAAAGCCAAAGAAAATGCCCCAAATGACTGATATGCCAACAAATAACCATGGTGCCTATGGGTTCTAGGATTCTGTGAAAGTAGAATGGGCTATGGTATGTTGAAATCAAAATGGTTCAAACTTTCAGAAGAGCTTACTCTTTACCGGTAGCACTAATACTAACAACACACTCCACCCCCGAAACTCCTCCTGTGCTCTTACCCTATGAAACAGTTGCAGGAGGACGCATGGGACTTGCTTGACTCTTCATCTAACAAACCCTACTTCTTGTACTCTGACCCAGTCATTAGATTGCACATTTTTCTTTGGTTTCTTGGTTTTTTCACCTTGCCCTTTCTCAAATTTGCTGGTTCTGACCTCAGATTGTCCCTGAGTCTGGTCCTCCCCTCCCCTCTATAGACTTGGCAATCTGTACTTGCTTTGGTTATCGACCAATGTCAATCAGGCAAAGGCCTCTTTGATTTTCACAAGGAAATTGAAAGTCACATGGCACAGAAGCAAAACGTATTCTAGAACATTTTTGCCTTATATCAAAGGAAATCAAAGCCCAGAACTATTCTTTTTTTTTTTTTAAAGATTTTATTTATTTATTTGACAGAGAGAGAGAGACAGCCAGCAAGAGAGGGAACACAAGCAGGGGGAGTGGGAGAGGGAGAAGCAGGCTCCCAGTGGAGGAGCCTGATGTGGGGCTTGATCCCAGAACGCTGGGATCACGCCCTGAGCCAAAGGCAGACGCTTAACGACTGAGCCACCCAGACGCCCCAAGCCCAGAACTATTCTAAAAAGCATTGATTGTTAGCATTTTATTTGGATGGGAGAGTCCTGTGATTTGTCCAATGTTATATTTGGTCTGGCCAATTTGCAACTTTACACTGTAACTTTAATATTTCTTTTAAAATTGATATTATTTCAAAAACTAACTGGTACCCAAATATTTTTCCCAAGACCAGTCACAGTGTCTGAATCTGAACATCAGAGGTTCATTCGGTGATAAAGGGAGCTTGAAAATATTTTTAGTCCTTAAGTGCCCTCCATAGAAATCTGAATCTCTGCGGGAGGATTGTAACGCTGGGAGAGGTTCTGGGGTTCTTGAGATCAATTTCACTTTTTAGAGCCAGCCTCGCCTTGCCCACTATTTTTGTTTAAACTTCTCAAACACTTTCTAGTGTTTTGGTTTTGAAGTGCTGTGCAAATGATGCTTATGAATATGAAAAAAATTAAGAGGGAAGTTATTTGTATTGTTAGAGACAAACACAGCCCAAGTTCATCTTTGTAAGCTGCTTAAGAGCTCAAATTAAAGAGCGTGCCTAGGAAAAAAAATTAAAAAAAAAAGGGGGGCGCCTGGGTAGCGCAGTTGTTAAGCGTCTGCCTTCGGCTCAGGGCGTGATCCCAGCGATCTGGGATCGAGCCCCACATCAGGCTCCTCTGCTGGAAGCCTGCTTCTTCCTCTCCCACTCCGCCTGCTTGTGTTCCCTCTCTCGCTGGCTGTCTCTCTGTCAAATAAATGGAAAAAAAATTATATATAAAAAAAAAAAAGAGCGTGCCTAGGGGAAGAGTTATCTGTAGTGTTAAAGAAAACCGTGGGTGAAGGCAGGGGACCCGGAGAGCGGGGGAGTGGGTTTGGGAGGCTTCAAGGACAGCTCGGGAGGCAGAAAGGCCACCCCCAGCAGAGAGTCTGACAATGGGCCATATGTGCTTCAGGTAACCATCTTGTATGTGACACCTATAGTCAACATCTCTGTTGACTGGGTTTTGAGCCAGTCATCTCCAGCAGGAGAAGCTGCAGGGACTGCTGCCATCTCTGAGTTCTGTGGGAAGTACCCCTGTTCCCCACCTGTCACTCATCTGCTTATCAGCCCATTAAGTGGCTTGTTCTGACTTGTCCAGAAACCCTTAACTCCCCTAAGAAAACTTGTATATGTCCTGACCTCTCCCCATTCCTAACAACCAACATCTTTTAAAGAAGCCCAGAGCACCCTTCACCCCCAGTCCATCACTAAATAGCCACGCAGTAAATTGCGTGACTCTGTGAGGAGCTATAAGACATCCATGTGGTTTAGGAAATTCAAGCCCATGACTGTTGATTTCTTAAAGCAAAAGTTGTAAAGGGCCAAACATGGCCCTCTGATCCACAGAGTTATTTAGAAAATTTTAGTAGGTACACACCATTTTCTTAGGGGAGATTTTACACAATTTTTTTTTTCCTTGAGAAAATTCAGAAGATCTGGACATACCAGACCTATATTCCTACATGGTGGTACTTGGCTGGGGCTGAGTAGAGGTTATTGCCTCTAGATGGTATATAGATTGGTCACAGTCCCCACAGGTCCCCATTATCCCTCTGCTCAGCCCATTTGATCATTTAAAATATGTGCCTGGTCTCTGTATGCTGAGTTTACGAAACTCATCTAACACTATCCTCAGCTAACCTCTTCACCAGGTGGGAATAAGGTCAGAGAAAATGGTACAGAGAGGATAAGAAAGCAGTAGGGAGTATCTTCAAACAAAATTATCCTCTTTCAAAAAGTTGAACCTGGCACTCACTCCCTGCAGGCCACACAACCTTATCCTGATCCTGACTTGGACCTTCTCACTGACTGACGTTTCCTGTCCAGGTCTGCATTTGTGTCAGCTCAGTGGGCACACATTGGAGACGTGGGCAGGAATATTCCCTCTCATTCATCGAAAAGAGGCCAGGGTATACTTCCATTTTCCCTTTGAGAGTTCCAGGACCAAGAATATTAGCTCTGGGAAGCAAGGAGAGAACCTACCCTTGCCCCATACCTCCTCTCAGCTTCTGTTTCCCAAACCTTTGCCCCTGTGAAGGAGAATCAAGAAGAATGTGGAGATCCACTGTACCATCTCTTTCCCAAGATCTGGACCTCAACCCAGGAGTACCTTCCCCACCCCCTCCTATTTTTATGTCACAGTAAGTTTGTAGGAATAGAAGGAAGAAAAGTGGATATGGAAAAACATGGATTCTAGAAATCTGAGAAAGTAAAACAAGACTTTATCTTTCCTTTAAAAGTAGGTCATGTTCATACTTGGCATTTCAGTGTGAAATCTGATGGGTGTCATTGGTTTGAGTGGAATGGAAATTAAGTTGCTGGGTTGAGGAGGTCAAGAAACTGAAGAAAGGATTTGCACAAGACATTCACGTGAGCATTTAAGCCAGTGATATGATGATGGTATCTGGCTTACAGAGGAATTCTGGGAGTGTCAATGAATGTGAGTAACTGGCACAGGTAATGGGAGGGCATTGTTGGTATGGTTTACTTGGTTCAAAGGAAGATATTTAAAAGTCTTATCCGAGAATGGAGGTTAATGGGGGAGAAGTGGCAACTGGTAGCTAAGAGGATACCTGACCTAATTTATTGATCTTTCTACTGATGGAAAGTTTGCTACTTGAAAAATCAAATGATTTCTTATTGGAAGTAACTTACTTAGTTCTCTAGATTAACACATAACCAAACAGCACAACTTCTGAATAATCCGTTACTTCACTTACTTTCCCTGAGCCCCCTGACACTATACTTTCATAGCTCTCTGAAACAGTATATTGTAGAAAATCAAATTCAGTTCTCCTCAAATGTTGCTTCTCCTTTCCTGACTTCTCCGCACAGCTCTACTGTGAGCAGCTCAATGTATTTCTTAGGTCACACAACAAAATACAGGGTGTTCTTGGTCCAGGGGGAAATGATAAGCTGCTCATTTTTTGAGGTCAGAATCCTTTGGTGTCACCTCCAGACTCCTCTTGAATGCTCTGGCTCAGTTGGTCTTATCATCTGTCAGTGAGTCATTTGAGCAGTGAGAATCAGGTGTGATGCCTTTCTCTTACCCACACATTCTGCACCCTGGCGTATTTCTTGACCCTCTTTCCTTTCCATGCCAACTCCGACTGCCCTAATTTAAGACCTTATCATCTCCTGTCTAAACTATTGTAGAAGTTTTGTAACTAGCTTTCCAGCCTTCAGTCTTTTTTGCCCTAAAATCCATCATCCAGGCTGTCATGGAGTGCCAGTACCTTGCCAACATGACACAGAAGCAATAACATAAGACTGAGTGGGAGAAGTCATGATGCCCAACCTCCAGATAACACCTTCCTCCACATCACAATATACTGTCTCAATATCCCAGAGGGGAGGAAGCCTAAACTATTTGAAATGTGGTAGACATAAATTATGATTATAGATGAAATCAGCTATGTCAATCATGGAGATGATTCTATTTGTTCTGTGTGCATCCCAAAAGTTTTGAAGAAATAGAATTGTACATTAAGCAAGACCATGAATGCCTCTTGCCTCAGTGTTCTGTGAGTTGGAGGTAAGGAAGGGTGTTGCGTTTGCCAGTGTCATCCTGTCCCTTAGTTAAGCTTCTGCAGTCTATACCTCTGGTGACCTTCTTTGGTCTCACCTTTAACCACTTCCTTCAGGTCCACTGCATTGCACAACTCCAGTGGGTATCATTACACTGGACGGTATGTAAATGGTGCCTCTGGAGTTGACGGATACTGTGGTCCTTCTCTTTGTCTTATACTCCAGTAAATGCCAGTGATATGTAGACTTCACCCTGCTGAGTCTTGTTTCTTTGTCTTTGATTTTTCTGGTCCTTCCTGGAAAATCTTTTCAATACTTTTCCCACCTTCTTGGATACACAGACATATGAGACACACACATGGACATGTACACACACACACACACACACACACACACACACTTCTGGTGAAATTTTATTCATCCTTAAAGACATAGCGTAGGCATCAAACTCTTCCAGCAAGCTTTTCCTGTTTCCCTACTCACCCTCACCTTTGTGATCACACTCACGATATTGTATTTCAATTTTGATTAGATACACCTGAAGATACTTAGGGGCAGTCACCATGTCTCAAGCATCACTATAGTCCCAGTTCTTACCACAGTACCTGACACCATCTTTCCTTTAACCACTTGCTAACATCCCTCTCTGCAGTTCAACAAATTTCCCATCCCAAGGCTGAGCCCAGGGTGATGAGAATGGAACTAGAAACCCTGCCCTACCTACTGGGGTGTGATTTTTTTCCCCCCACCCCCTGAATGACATTAAACACAATACTTGGTCCCACACATATTCCAAAGGTCTAGGTTGATTGAGCATTAATAGTAATACTAACAGGGGAAATATTGAGAATCTAGACCAAGTTGTACTGACTCAGCATTATCTAGTTCCTTTTCAAAAATTTCTCCAGCATCAAAGAGAAACAGATATGCTACTTTCTTGCCTATCTTGTGTGTGTGTGTACTTGTGAGTGTGTCATGTTCCTGGATCCCTGAGATAGGATCATACACATATGAACAAACACTATTATATGGGGCAGTCAAGGCAGACTTAGAGAAAGAAACATTGCTATGGGAAAGACTTGGATTTGATAAAAGGTACATCCAAGAAAGTACAGTTTCTTGGTGTCTTATGTAAGATGATTTTTTTCATTGTTTAACAAATATTTATTCAGAGCCTGCTATGTGCTAGGCACTGTTTTAGGGGACATATGAGTGAACAAAATAGGAGAAGAAATGTCTGTCCCTGTAGTTCTTACATTCTAATGTGTAATTGATTGCATTTGCAAAAGTAAAATGTTCTACTTACATTTCTCTTTCCTAGAGCAAAAGAACATTTTACCTCAAGAATAAATCCATTTCCAATTCTCAGAAGGGAAAAATGGTTTTCAGCTTTCTAATGATCCTCCTCAAAACAGGTTCCCCCCAAAAATCTTGAGGTTCATCTTAGGTAGTGTTACTTTTAATATTGACATTTAATATTTGTATCAGGAGATGAAAGTATGCAATGAGTTTATAGAAAAGCCAACTTTTAAAGATACCACCAAGTAACCAAATAACTTCCCTAGCTTCATTCAGTAGAACGAATGATAGAGCTGATAGGATTATACTAAAGTAAGTATTAATGGTCTTTTATCAATTAAACTTCATGAAGGTCTTCTGGCTCCCAGCTTAATCGATGTGCAGTGTAGCTGGGTGATATTGAACTGGTTTCTCTCCAGTGTGTGGTAAGGGGGCAGCTTTTCCTTGCCAAAGTCCCTTGATGAGTCCATGGTGTCACTGGCGTTATCTCTGAGAGGTCATTGTTCATCTTCCATCATAGGTCAGACTTGGCAGTGGTGAAATAAATGTTCTTGTTACATCTGTACATACATAATCATGGGCTGTTCTGAACACATACGTCATTTTGTGGGTGGGTGAGAGGATTCTAAAAACAAAAAACAAATAGGCCTTTTCAGCTTTTTGAACTAAAAGAAAACAATAAATGTGTTTCAACAAGAAGGATGATCCCAGGTCAATTGTAGAAGTTTGTGTAGGCTGATGGGCTAGGTAAACTCTAGAATCCCTCCCATCGTCAATAGACTGTGATCCCGAGAATCATCCATGAGTCAGAAGTCAATGCTATTAGTGTCTTGTCTGAGCATAGTCATAAATATATAGAGAAGTCAATAGAAAGACCATGAAGAAGAGAGATAAACTTTGCCCGTGTTCAACCAAAGAAAAGAACTCCTTGCATTTTGCCAATATCCTTCCTGTCGCAATCTATGGGCTAATTTTACCAAGCATCGGAATTACAAAAGCCATTTGAGGTGACATATTTTTAGAGATGACTTATTAATGGTGGAAGAAGAGTGAGACATGAAGTCTAACAGCGCCTCCTCCATATTAACTCCATTTCTATAAGCCAAATGGGAAACCTACGGAACAGTGGAACTCAGTAAATTATGTAATTACACTTCCCCACCCCCTACACGCACAGCTCTAGATGAACAAATACCCAGTTTCCGTTAGAGATGTTCCTTTCCCACATATCTCTAAATAGTAACATGGAAGTAAAAAGATAAAGTGGTATGTTATAAAATATAAAAACTGCATAAAGCTCCACGGGACATAGTACTTCTAGGAGTAGAGTTAAAATCCAGTAATGCCAGGTAAATTAGAAAACTGCCTGTTTTCATATTTTAATGATCAATCTAATGATTCGCTTTGGGTTTGTTAATGTATTTGAATGATGCCTTGAGCTTGGCAAAATGATTGTGCCTATTTTTATGCCCTTCCTCCCCCATGAGACTTTTAAAATTATAGTAATATCTCCATTAACCAAACATTGACGAGCAATGAGACTGAACGTGAACCCCGATGCACTTTCCAAATAACTAAATTTTAGCCTAGCTGGAAGATAAACATTGAAAACCTACTATGAATGGGAACATTTGAAAGCCTGTTTAGTCTCATACACAGGTGCTGAACACGATTATCCTGCGATGTTCTCAGGAGCTACTTTGATGTATACGACCGTTAGTTCCTACGCTGAATGATTCCGTGCAAATGGTTTCGTTTTGCTGTCCTATGCCCATTTTCATACATCTCTTCCTCATTTTTAGCAGTTACTTCCCAAGGTAACAGTTTTCCTGATCCTCCCCAACCTCTTCAAATTGTGTGTTTCTAATGCTGTGACCCAGAAACCATTTAACCAAATATACTAAGTATTATATCCAAAGCAGTCATATTCAGAATTTTGTTTTGAGTCAGGGAGCACTGAGGTAACACAGTGAGAGGCATGGACCTATTCTCTGTACTTCACCACCACTCCCAACCCATAATTCTGTCTGTAGTCTGAGACAGATCCCCAAACCCATCCGTGGTCCCCAGTTTAAGAATTCCACTTCTAGGGGCACCTGGGTGGCACAGTCGTTAAGCATCTGCCTCTGGCTCAGGGCGTGATCCCGGCGTTCTGGGATCGAGTCCCACATCGGGCTCCTCTGCTGGAAGCCTGCTTCTTCCTCTCCCACTCCTCCTGCTTGTGTTCCCTCTCTCGCTGGCTGTCTCTCTCTCTCTCTGTCAAATAAATAAATAAATAAAATCTTAAAAAAAAAAAAAAGAATTCCACTTCTAAAGCTTATGCATTATGCCTACATAGAAATCATGTTGGGTTTTCTCTCAGCTGGCTTATTCTCTTTTTAGACCAGGGGGTTGAGGACTTTGGTTTTATGAATTTGACCCTTTTTGACGTGTGACCCAAGTAAGTATTTAAATACTCTAAGCTTCAATTTCTTCATCTATAAAATGGGGATAATAATAACTGTCCCACAAGATAATCACAGGATAAATAGAAAACAATGTATACGGGTGCAAACTCCAGGTGCAAACTCCAGGCAAATAGAACTTAGCCTGAGGTCCATGAACAATGGCTGGGCTTCAGCGTGTCTGCAAACCATGTGATATTATAAGAAAAATGTGGGTTTGTGCCATCTGTATGTTTTTCTTGGGAGAAGGGTCCATCGTTTTTGTCAGATACTCAAGTAGGTTATGACCCTAAGGAGGTTAAGAATAATCGCTTATAGCATGGACTTTATGATATCACTCTTTCATTTCCTGGTTCTAGACTAAATTTCACTAGGGTAAAGTTGATAAGGTACTGACTTCCAAGTTAGAGAGGTGTTAATGTGCATTTGGTGTACTAATAGTATCTAGTGAGCTCAACTTAAATGAACACACTATTAGAGAATGTGTGTGTTGATGTATCCACATACCCATACCCTGCTACTTTGTATGCCATATATGCTATTTTACTATGTTATATTATCGATATGTCATATCATTTAAAAAAATAAATAGTGTATCATCTAGTGTAACATTCTCATTTCATCAAAAGGATAAACAAATTGATCTTCATAGTGTCTACACCTGTATTAGTTTCACTTCTTCAAAGGGATGCTGTGAAGATAAAGATGTAGCTGTTACAGTGTTTGGGATTTTGGAGGAAAGTTACAATGTAATAATAATGATACGGTAACAGTAGTAATTATGATAATTATATCTACTGTTAATTGAGTATCTACTAAATAACAGGCACTGTGCTAGACATTTTGTGTACACTGTATCTAGTTTTCAAACCTACCTTTAAAGATAGGCATTATTGTCCTCATTTTATAGATGAAGAAATCTATGAATGACGTTAAGAAATATGTCCCAAACTACAAAGCTAATAAATGATCAAGCTGGAATTTTAACCAGAGTCTGTTTGGCTCTAAAGTCTGTTATTTTTTCCCCCTACAGTTAAATGTAGCAGATGATATATTTGTGAATTTTAATAAGATACAGGCCAGCCTTGTAAAATGAATTAGTTCTTATTTTTCTACTGCATTCGAAAGCCTAATAGTGAATAGACTAACTTCAAACAACTTAGGGTCCACCTACAATGCAATCTGATCTTTATCTTAAAGTTAAGAGATGCCTGTTGGAAGTGTTAGGCAAGGGGGTGATATATTAGATCTTGTGTCTTTGGAAGATTGCTCTGGCTGTATAGTTGGATGAGTTGGGACTCTCTAAGATGTGACTGGAGGCAGAGAGGCCAGAAGGAAGGCTGTTTTATCAGCAGCAGTGGGATTAGACAGGTATGAATGGGCTCTGTGACTCTTCAGGAGGTAGCCTGGGTAAATCTTGATTGACTGGATATGGGAGGTCAGGATGTTGACAAATCAGAGAAGGTGCCCAGGTTTCTTTGTGGACATTTCCCTCTCTGTTGTTAGGATAGGCGTACAGGTTACTAGGAGATTTACAGGTGAAAATAATAAGTGATTTTTGGACATATTGGGTGTGAGGTGTTTGTGAAGATGTTACAATGGACTTTGGATATTCCATTTTGAAGATGAGAAGAGTGATAGGGGTTGAAGATTTAGTTTTGGAAGTGAGCACCAAAAAAACCCCAGCTAATTAAAGCCATGGAAGTCGATAAAATTGCTCAGGGAGGGTTTGTATGGTCAGAAGGGAAGAGGGTTTAGACCAGATGCTGCAAAACACTGACTTCTAAAAGACAAGGATCAGAGGAAGGGTGGCTAGATCTGTGGCAGTGTGGCGTCGTATAGAACAGTGTTTCAGAATGGAAGGAGTGACCGTTGTATTTACCCAAAAGAAGTGAAAGCATGTTCACACAGAGCCCTGTACTTGAATGTTTATAGAAGTTTATTAGTAATTGCCACAAACTGGAAACAATCTAAATATGTATCAATTGGTGAATGAGTAAATAGATTGTAGTGCGTCTGTACAAGTGCTCAACAATGAGAAGAAACTGTCTCCACACACAGCATTGTGATGACTCCCAGAAGCATTTGCTAAGTGAAAGAAGCCAAAGACAAAAGGCTACATACTGTTTATATGACATTCTGGAAAGCAAAACCATAGAGACAGAAATCAGGTCAGTGGTTGCCAGGAGCTAGAGGTGGGAGAAGGGGATTGACTATCTAGGGACTCAGAGGAACTGTTCGGGGTGATGGTAATGTTCCTTATCTTGATTATGGTTGTCGTTACATGAGTGTATAATGTATCCAAACTTTTAGACCTGTACACCTAAAAAGGATGAATTCTACTTTATATAAATCATGCATTAATAAAACCAACTTAAAGGAAAAAACAAACAAATACAAAAGGGAGTGGTCAAAATGTCAAATGCTGCTCAGAAATCGTGCAAGAAGAGGCCTGAGACATGCCCATTGCATTTGGTGTTAGTGACTCCATAGGGAGCAGTGTCAGTGGCATGGGAGAGGCAGTACTAGATTCCTAAGGGTCAAGGAGTAAGAAAATACTGCTGGTTGTCCCCCAATACCCACTTTCTCCTTCTTTCATGGGAATGGAGCCTTGAATTTCTGGCTAGGCTCATGACTATGTAGAATGAAGACTGTTTTGTCCAGTATCCCTGGAAACCGAATATGGCCATGTGACTGAATTCTAGAGTTGTAGGTGAAAGTGTCCTGAGGCAGCTTCTGGGAGCCTTCCATAAGAGGCAGCTGGCATGCTTCCTTGGACCCTTCTTCTTTGCTTCTTACACCTTTGTGGTGGTTGGAATGCAGACATGATGGCTGGAGCTGGAGCAGCCAGCTTTAACTATGAAGTTAGAGAGAGGGAGGGAGGAAGGGAGACCAGAAATGACAGAACAACATTTTGGAGGAGGCTGGATCTCTTAGCTCTTTGAGAGGTACTAAACCAGTCCAGGACTGCTTATCTCTGGACTTTTATGAGGTAGACACATCTCTTTCCTGATTGAGCCTCTTAATTACTCACAGGTGAGTTTGATCCTATACGCTACCAGGAGCAGATAGGAGGTAAGAATGGAGAGACAGTGAGTATGGGTGATGTTTTTAAGAACCTTGACTATGAAGAGAATGAGTGAAGATAGGATGGTAGCTGGAGAGGGACATGGGTTGAGGGAGGGTTTTATGATATCCAAATTCACACCAGATTCTCTGTAAGAATGGAGACCTGGAGATGAACCAGAATCTCTTTCCACAAAACAGCCCTGTGAATCTACACTAAGATTAACTTTGTGGCTCACTTTTCAGAGGGAAAGGAGGAGCAGTGCATCCCCCCAGAACATTTTGCACCCATTTCCTTCCAGCCCCTTAATTGTGCAGAGCTCTTTCCCATCTAGAATCACCCAGGAACCCGGGGCTGCATTTCAGAGCTGGTCCCCTCTCAGGCCAGTCTCTTTAGGGGTCCTTTCCTGAACACCTGACCTTAGCAGGTCTGCTTCCCTTTTATTCTCCATTGCAGTAGTTGTTTTTTTTTTTCAACTGCTTTATTAAGATATAGTTCATATACCATAAAATTCACCCAGAATGTACAATTCAGTGCTTTTTAGTATACTCACAAATTTGTGTAATCATCATCACAGCTTAATTTTAAAACGTTCATCTTGATATTTTATTACTTCATTTTTTAAGCAGTATTTTCAGCCTGTGATGATGTTTATTTTTCTCTTTTTCTGTGCTTTGTCTTTCTGCTTTATCTGGTGAGCTTCACTAGGGCAGGGACTGTGATGACTATGGTTAGAGCTGCATCCTTAGCACCTGGCAGACACCTACTCCCAGAGGGACCGGCCAGCAAGGCACAGCGAAAGCCTAAAGCCTGGTGCAGCAGGTGCAGGGCACCTGGATGGGAGCCAGGTTTCCACTTGGGAAACCGTTAGGAGTAGGGAATCCTCAGAGGGGGTATAAGGAGGGAATATGTACCCTAGGGGGCTTATAACTCTGGGGTGGGGCCATTGGTAATTTGGGAAACCATAATCAAGGTACCTATTGTTTTCAAAGAACGAACTAAGGAAAGTAACGGTGGACGATACCTTCCTACTGGGCAGGAATACGCAGAATATGGAGTGATAAGAAGGGCGTGGGGTCGCCAAAGGGATGAAACACCGCCTTAACGTGCCGCCACGCAGCTGGAGTTTTCCTTGGGAAACTCAGACATTTGCCTGCTGGGCTGGCACAATGGCGTTTCCGAACTCCTGCCCGGCCCGCTGGGGGCACTACTTGTTATTTGCAGGGGCCAGACGCTTCTCTCTTTCGCAACTTCCAAGCCTCGAGAGCCGCAACCTTGAGGATGACTCAATCGTTTCCCTGAGCCTCTGGGCTGTGCCACCTCCACAGCCGCCCGTCTCCCCTCCCACCAGTCGCGCGCGCCTCGGTGCAGCGCCGCCCGTCCCAGGGGAGCCGCCGGCGCACCTGGCGTCTGGGGCGCCCTGGCACTGCGCGCTGGTGGCCACACCGCCCGGCGCGTAGCTGCCAGCTCGCTCCCTCCCGAAACATTAAAGTGGAGTGGCTTGTCTAGCGCCCAGCGAACAACATTATCCAATTGCTTCCCGTTTTATTCGCAGGCTGGGAGCTGAGAGGGCCTGAGCGTTCACTTTCAACTCTCAAGGGGAGGAGGGGGTGCGGGCGGGGAGGGGAGAAGCTTGCGAAGCTTGCGGCTCCACCTCGCGCGCGGCGCGGCCAGAGCGCCCGGCCCCGGCAGAGGCTAGCAGCGCCGGTGAGCCCTGCAGCAGCGCGCCGGGCAGCCCAGAGCCCCGCGATGGAGTGAGTATCCCCGCGCAGCGCGCACGCAGCTCGCTGCCCTCCTCTCGGCATGTTGCCATGGCGACCGCGGCAGCAGGCCGATCCCGGCTTCGGTCCCAGTCCCGGATGGGTGTTTAATTTCAGCCCAGTGTGTACGCCTGGTGTTTCTATAGCAGCAGTCGCAGGGGCCCGCGCCAAGGGGTAGGAGCCCCGGGATGCGTGGTTTTGTGCCGCTGTCTCTCGGCCAGCAGGGCCTCGGGAGGGGACGCTGCTACTAAGGAGGGAGGCATGTTCTAGGCTTCCCCATCCCTGCCCCAAGCTTCCGCTTCTTAGGGAGTTGACTGCAATAGCCATTACTTCCGATTCCTAACCATGTCAGCATTATTGGACTGCAGTTAAAAAAAAAAGGGGGGGGGTGTCACTGCGGATCGGAAGCAAATGTGGTTTGGTGTGAAGCGTGTAATGGAAGGATGATGAGTTAGTGGGTAATATGAGCCAGAGCTGCAATGCCCTGGCTACTAGAAACCATCAGACGATCCCAAATAATTGATTTGTTCCTGGGGTAATTGAGAAATGAGACAGAAAGGTAGGAGCAGCAGCCGGGGATTGAGTTACGACGTTTGGCACCTTGGGCACGGCACCGGAGGGGTGGGGAAGGTGGGCAGGGAGGCAAGAGGGGCGTTAACCAGAAAAGACACAATAAAGGGCTTTGGTGGTGGGTTCGAACTGGGGTTTCTTTCTCCTCAGTCTTTCCATCCCTGCGTTGCTTTTTGGTGCCTCTCCCAGGCTGCTGCCGCAGCAGGGGCACTTTGACAGGCGACAGGCGACAGGCTCCAAGAAAGGGTCAATTCTGGAGCCAGATACTGCTCACTTGGTCAGCTTCTCCGCCTCCTCTTCTCTTCCCACGGAGACTCCCTGACATTGGGGCTGTATGAAATCATATTTCAGCCTGGAGATAACGTCCAGTTTTCAGGTATCAGGACCTTCATGCCAAACCCAGTAAACCCTAGATGCAGCTTTTATCCCTCTGCATATCTGATTGTGTAGATGCAATTTAATCCTCACCAAGGAGGCTGCTAAAGCCGAAGTAAGAGCTGGTGTGGTGTTTTTCGAGTGAGGAGCTGTAGGTCTCAGCCCCTGCCTTGGCTGGTATTAGTGCTATTGATTTCCTATACCAATAATTTAATGTCTCTGAACCTCAGTTTCCCTGTGTATACAATGGAGACAAAGATGTTCCTGACTTACTTTTTAAGCATTGTTGAGAGGATCAGGTAAGGTTTCTATCTCTCCTAAAGGGCTTTGTAAATTGTAAGGTGTATACAGATTTAAGGAGTTAATGATTAAGTCTTTGGAATCAGTTTGCTGGGCTTGAGTCCCTGTGCGCTTTGCTGAATGACGTCAGTCTCTCTGGGCCTCATTTCTGGAAATAGGAATAATAGCTATTTCATGCAATTTTTGTGAAGATTAAACAGGTTGATACATATAACAGTCTTAGAGCCTGGCACAAAGAAAGCTCAATAAATATCATCTATTATGTATAAATATTATCTATTGTCTATTATTATTATTACTGTGGTCTTCAGCATCCTCCGTTGACATTTTGTGGGGTCTCAGCTTGGCACCAAGCTGTTTTTTCCCCCCTCCAGACAATTTATAAAGAAACTTAATGCCCCAAGGGCAACTGAGAGTAACACAATTCTCAGGATACCATTGTAGATGTGGAGAAGCAACCAAAAGACATAGCAGACATGGGTACACAGAGCAGAAGCTGACAACTTGGCCTCTGGCATATTCTATTCTTATTGCCATTGCTGTTTGTTTAGACGTGGAGACTGTCCTTAATAAGAGAATGAGTGTAGGTCTAGTCCTTGCACCGTGGAAGGTTAAGGGGTACCCTGGTTGTTTGCCAGGGTGGTAACTTTCATCTTTACCATCCCACCTTAGTACACTAAGGTATTGCCTATCTTCCAGACTTACAACTTGAGTGCTCAATAGCTGTGGAACAGCATAAAGAATTTGTAAGTTTCCTTCCTCAGACCCTCCCTCATTTCCTCTCCATCTTGCAGCTAAGGTTTTGTTCCAGGTGTGGCCGCCCTCCCACACTCTTCCTCTCCTTCCGGAGGATTCACATCGGTGCCGCAACCAAGCCCCATTCTCTCCTGATCAACCTGGCCTGGCTTTCCTGTTCCCCTGTGACATTCCAAAGTCCTTCTCACCTTCCGGTTAACCTCCTGCATTTCCAACTGTCTATCTGTTCTCTGTCCCGCTTCCTTTGTTTCATTAATGAAATTAACTTTTAAACTCTTTTCTCTCCTTTCAGAATACCACCTTTTCCTGTCTTGGGTCTGACAAAATTTCTCAAATCCTGTTCTTCCCCTCGATCTAAACCCTTTCAAAGTCTCATCTTAGACAGGACAGGCAGCTTTAAATATCAGTCACATAGGGACTCAATTCTTCTTACTTACTGTGTTCAACTTATGTTTATGAAAAACAATTAAAAGGGGCAATAAAATTCACTTCCTTCTTTTAGTTTTCCATTTAGCTAACAAATATTTGTTGAGATTAGCACCGGTCAACAAAGCAGTCCTGATTCTTTTTTTTTTTTTTTTTTTTTTTTTTTTTTAATTAATTTATTTTTTTAATGATTTTTTATTATATTATGTTAGTCACCATACAGTACATCCCCGGTTTCCGATGTAAGGCTCGATGATTCATTAGTTGCGTATAACACCCAGTGCACCATGCAATACGTGCCCTCCTTACTACCCATCACCGGTCTATCCCATTCCCCCACCCCCCTCCCCTCTGAAGTCCTCAGTTTGTTTCTCATAGTCCATAGTCTCTCATGTTTCATTCCCCCTTCTGATTACCCCCCCCTTTCTTTATCCCTTTCTTCCCCTACTGATCATCCTAGTTCTTATGTTCCATAGATGAGAGAAATCATATGATAGTTGTCTTTCTCTGCTTGACTTATTTCACTTAGCATTATCTCCTCCAGTGCTGTCCATGTTGTAGCAAATGTTGAGAACTCGTTCTTTCTGATAGCTGAGTAATATTCCATTGTATATATGGACCACAACTTCTTAATCCAGTCATCTGTTGAAGGGCATCTCGGCTCCTTCCACGATTTAGCTATTGTGGACATTGCTGCTATGAACATTGGGGTGCATATGGCCCTTCTCTTCACTACGTCTGTATCTTTGGGGTAAATACCCAGTAGTGCAATGGCTGGATCATAGGGTAGCTCAATTTTTAACTTTTTAAGGGACCTCCACACTGTTTTCCAGAGTGGCTGTACCAACTTGCATTCCCACCAACAATGTAGGAGGGATCCCCTTTCTCCACATCCTCTCCAACAATTGTTGTTTCTTGCCTTGTCTATTTTTGCCATTCTAACTGGCGTAAGGTGGTATCTCAGTGTGGTTTTGATTTGAATTTCCTTGATGGCTAATGATTTTGAACATTTTTTCATGTGTCTGTTAGCCATTTGTATGTCTTCATTGGAAAAGTGTCTGTTCATATCTTCTGCCCATTTTTTGATTTGTTTATTTGTTTCTCGTGTATTGAGTTTGAGAAGTTCTTTGTAGATCTTGGATACCAGTCCTTTATCTGTAGTGTCATTTGCAAATATATTCTCCCATTCCGTGGGCTGCCTCTTAGTTTTTCTGACTGTTTCCTTGGCTGTGCAGAAACTTTTAATCTTGATGAAGTCCCATAAATTCATTTTATCTTTTGTTTCTCTTGCCTTTGGGGATGTGTCATGAAAAAGGTTGCTTTGGCCGATATCGTAGAGGTTGTTGCCTATGTTCTCCTCTAGAATTTTGATAGATTCCTGTCTCACATTGAGGTCTTTCATCCATTTGGAGTTTATTTTTGTGTATGGTGTGAGATAGTGGTCAAGTTTCATTCTTTTGCATGTAGCTGTCCAATTTTCCCAGCACCATTTATTGAAGAGACTGTCTTTTTCCCACCGGATGTTTTTTCCTGCTTTATCAAATATTAGTTGCCCAAAGAGCCGAGGGTCCATTTCTGGGCTCTCTATTCTGTTCCATTGGTCTATGTGTCTGTTTTTGTTCCAGTACCATGCTGTCTTTGTGATCACAGCTTTGTAGTACAGCTCGAAATCCGGCATTGTGATGCCCCCAGCTTTGTTTTTCCTTTTCAACAGTTCCTTGGAGATTCGGGGCCTTTTCTGTTTCCATACAAATTTAAGGACTGTTTGTTCCAGTTCTTTGAAAAATGTCCTTGGTATTTTAATCGGGATAGCATTGAAAGTGTAGATTGCTCTGGGTAGCATGGACATTTTAACTATGTTAATTCTTCCGATCCATGAGCATGGAATATCTTTCCATCTTTTTATGTCTTCCTCAATGTCTTTCAAGAGTGATTTATAGTTTCTAGAATATAGGTCCTTTACGTCTCTGGTTAGGTTAATTCCAAGGTAACGTATGGTTTTTGGTGCTATTGTAAATGGGATGGATTCCCTAATTTCTCTTTCTTCGGTCTCGTTATTCGTGTATAGAAATGCAACTGATTTCTGAGCATTTATTTTGTATCCTGCCACGTTACTGAATTGCTCTATAACTTCTAATAATTTGGGAGTGGCTTCTTTTGGGTTTTCCATATAGAGTATCATGTCATCTGCAAAGAGAGACATTTTGACTTCTTCTTTGCCAATTTGAATACCTTTGATCCCTTTTTGTCGTCTGATTGCTGTTGCAAGGACTTCTAGTACTATGTTGAATAATAGTGGCGAGAGTGGGCATCCTTGTCGAGTTCCTGATCTTAAGGGAAAGGCTTCCAGCTTTTCTCCATTGAGAATAATATTTGCAGTAGGCTTTTCATAGATGGCTTTTATGAGATTGAGAAATGTACCTTCTATTCCTACACTCTGAAGGGTTTTAATCAGGAAAGGATGCTGTATTTTGTCAAATGCTTTTTCAGCATCGATTGAGAGGATCATATGGTTCCTGAGTCTTTTCTTGTTGATATGATGTATCACACTGATTGATTTGCGAATATTGAACCACGCTTGCATCCCAGGTATGAATCCCACTTGATCGTGATGGATAATCCTTTTAATGTACTGTTGGATTCTATTAGCAAGTATCTTGTTGAGGATTTTGGCGTCCATATTCATTAGGGAAATCGGTCTGTAATTCTCCTTTTTGAGGGGGTCTTTGCCTGGTTTGGGGATCAAGGTAATATTGGCCTCATAGAATGAGTTTGGTAGCTTTCCTTCTGTTTCTATTTTTTGAAATAGCTTTAGGAGAATAGGTATTATTTCTTCCTTGAATGTTTGGTAGAATTCCCCAGGAAAACCGTCCGGGCCTGGAGTTTTGTTATTTGGAAGGTTGTTTATCACTGACTCAATTTCTTCATAATTAATTGGCCTGTTTAAGGAATCAATTTCTTCCGGTTTCAATCTTGGTAGTTTATAGGTTTCCAGGAAGGATTCCATCTCTTCCAGATTGCTTAGTTTATTGGCATATAGCTGTTGATAAAAATTTCTAATAATCCTTCCAATTTCAATGGTGCTCGTCGTGACCTCTCCTTTTTCATTCATAATTTTAATAATCTGGGTCCTTTCTCTTTTCTTTTGGATAAGTCTTGCCAGTGGTCTGTCAATTTTATTGATTCTCTCAAAGAACCAGCTTCTAGTCCTGTTGATCTGCTCTACTGTACTTCTGGTTTCAGCTTGATTGATTTCAGCTCTAATTTTGGTCAACTGCTTCCTCGTGCGTGGATTAGGCCTGTCCCTCTGTTGCTGTTCCAGCTTCTTGAGGTGAGAATATAAAAACTGCATTTTAGATTTTTCTATTCTTTTGAGTGAGGCTTGGATGGCTATGTATTTCCCCCTTAGGACTGCCTTTGCAGTATCCCATAGGTTTTGGACTGTTGTATTTTCATTCTCATTGGTCTCCATAAATTGTTTAATTTGATTTTTGATTTCCTGGTTTATCGAGTCATTCCTGAGCAGTATGGCTCTTAGTCTCCAAGTGTTTGAGTTTCTTCCAAATTTTTCCTTGTGGTTGAGTTCCAATTTCAAAGCGTTGTGGTCTGAGAATATGCAGGGGATAATTTCAATCTTTTGGTATCGGTTGAGACCTGTTTTGTGTCCCAGAACATGGTCTATTCTTGAGAATGTTCCATGGGCATTAGAATAGAATGAGTATTCTTTGGTTCTGGGGTGTAGTGTTCTATATATATCTATGAGGTCCAACTCGTCGAGTATGGCATTCAAAGCCTTTGATTCTTTGCTTAGTTTTTGCCAGGGTGTTCCGTCTATTTCTGATAGTGGAGTGTTGAGGTCCCCTACTATTAATGTATTTTCATTTATATGTCTCTTTATTCTGGATAAGAGTTGGCTTGTGTATCTTGCTGCTCCCCTGTTGGGGGCATATATATTTATAATTGTCATATCCACTTGTTGAATACTTCCCTTAAGAATAATATAGTGCCCTTCTGCGTCTCTAACTATAGTCTGTAGTTTAAAATCCAGTTTATCTGATATGAGAATTGCTACCCCAGCTTTCTTTTGAGGACCATTTGCGTGAAAGATGGTACTCCATCCCCTTACTCTCAGTCTGAATGCATCTTTGGGTTTGAAATGAGTCTCTTGTAGACAGCAAATGGATGGGTCATTTCTTTTTATCCAATCTGCAACCCTGTGGCGTTTTATGGGATGGTTCAAACCATTTACATTAAGACTGATTACTGAGAGATATGATTTTAATGTTGCCATGTTGCCAGTAAAGTCTTTGTTTGTATTGGCTGTGACTTTCTGTTCTGTATCACTCTTGGGGCCTTTTTATTTTTATAGAACCCCCCGTAATATCTCCTGTAGGGCTGGTTTCGTAGTTACAAAATTGGTTAGTGACTGGCGATTCTGAAATGTCTTTATTTCTCCATCAATTCTGAATGACAGCCTTGCTGGATAAAGGATCCTTGGCTGCATGTTTTTCTCTGAAAGAGCTTTAAATATGCTCCCCCAACCCTTTCTCTCATTCCAGGTCTGTGTAGACAGGTCTGATGTAATTCTGATGCCTTTGCCTTGGTACGTGAGAAATTTCTTTGCCCTGGCCGCTTTCAATACTGTATCCTTGCATCTAATATTTGCGAATTGCACTATGATGTGACGTGGCGTAGGTTTGTCGTGGTTGAGCTTGGGAGGAGTCCTCTCTGCTTCTTGGACACGAATGTTTGTTTCCCTTGCTAGATTAGGGAAGTTTTCAGCTACAATTTGTTCAAATATCTCTTCTAGACCTCTGTTTTTCTCCACCCCCTCGGGGATGCCGATGATTCTAACATTGGATCGTTTCATTGAGTCAGTAATCTCCCGTAACCTACATTCGTGGGCGTGGATTTTTTTAAGACCATCTTCTATTTTCATTTTTTCCTCTATTAACCCATCCTCCAATTCACTAACCCTTTCCTCTGCTTCTGCGACCCTGGCTGTCAGAGCCTCTAGTTTTGCCTGCATTTGGCCCATAGAATTTTTAATTTCTGTCAGATTCGCTCTCATTTCTGTCCTTAGGGATTCTATATTCTCAGTAACCTTTTCGTTTATACTTTTTTCAATTCTACTCATCATTTTGACCATCGTTACTCTGAATTCCATTTCTGATAATTTGGTTACATCCATATCCATTATTTCTGTGGCAGAGGCCACAGTCTCACTGTCTTTTCTTTGCTGGGGGGGGCTTCTCCTTCTTGTCATTCTGATGAAGAGAGGTTGCGGGGTTTCCAGAGCCCAAATTATTGACTGGGTCCCAGGCCGTGCCCCTTGTTTTATAGGGATCTTAGGGATGTGGGCTTCTTCTTTAAAGATTTTATTTATTTATTTATGTGGCAGCCAACCAGCGAGAGAGGGAACAGAAGCAGGGGAGTGGGAGAGGAAGAAGCAGGCTCCCAGCGGAGGAGCCCGATGAGGGACTCCTTTCCGGAACGCCGGGATCACGCCCTAAGCCGAAGACAGGCGCTCAATGA
Organism: Ursus arctos; assembly: GCF_023065955.2. Lineage (NCBI taxonomy): Eukaryota > Metazoa > Chordata > Mammalia > Carnivora > Ursidae > Ursus > Ursus arctos. The sequence goes on from NW_026622852.1 coordinate 38,132,810, forward strand.
CTGCGCCACCCCGGCGCCCCGGTTGTGGGCTTCTTGATTTTTCAGCCTGCCTTCTGTGTTCTGGGGGAGGGGCCTGCCGTGCCGATACTCAGGCAGCCCTGTTTGGGTAGAGTCTCCGCGTCCCCTGCGAGGGGGGATGGGGATGGGCACTCCCTGAGCCGGTATTTCCAGGCTTTTGTTCTCTGGCGGCTTTCCCTGGCGGTTTGCTGTGCCTCTTCTGAGAGTCAGAGCAGCAGAGGCCGAATTTCAGCCTCTGTCACAGAACAGAGGGATTGCGGCCCGTTCTCTACTAATGTTCTGGCCACTTTAACTCTGTTTCTGTTGGTGCTGCTCAACCCTGCAGCGTCCGGGATGTGTACCACACACCCGGCGTCCCAGCCCTCACTTCCAGGGCCGGCGCGTCTCTGTCCTTTGTGTTTCTAACGCCACCAGCCGCCCCGCGCGCGCTCCCGGAGCTCCCGGTCTCAGTCTGGATCCAGTGAGCGCACCGGGATTCCGGTGTTCCGTGAGATGCCTGGTGGCGTGCGCACCCGGCTCACGGTCTCAGTCTGCTGTTTTGCGGGTGCCGTCCGTGAGCCCCGCCCGCTCTCCCGTGCAAGTGGCTACCGCTTCCCAGCGCCCGAACGCGGCGGCTCCCTCCCCCTTCCGTTTATCTTCCGATATCTGTGCACAGTTTCATGGCTCCCCGCTTCGTACCTCAATACTCAGCGCTGGAGATGTTCATTTGTAGAGATCCAGATGCGTCTTCCTGCGTCTCAGGCTGGTTCCGTGGTTGTTTAGGCTGGTCTGGTACCTATCCAGCTCGACTCAGAGGACCGGCTGAAAACGGTGTCTCCTACTCCTCCGCCATCTTAACTCCTGGCTCCAAAGTATAAATCTTACTCTTGGGCTTCATTTCGGCTGGGTTTTTTGGTATGGCTTCCGATTGCTCCGAACTTTCCCGGGTGCACCTTGCATGGATTGTGGTTGATATTTTTGACTCTGTACATTCCCTCAACCACCCCTCAACAGAATAACTAGGAGGAGGAACTCCAAATCAAGAAAAGAACTGAGGCAATGGACCCTCCTGCAGACCTTCCAGAAGGAAATGTAGATACAATTAAATGTCCTTATAATCTGCAGCCTCCAGGAAGTTCCCAACCATCTCCAGCAGTCCTGATTCTTGTCATCTGAAGTTCATAGTCTACTGAAAAGGTAGATGTTAAAGTAGTAAACGAATGAATGTATAAATACAAGGTGCGATGAATGCCATGGAGGGAAATGCACAGAGAAAATAACAGGAAGGGGATATAGATTAGGTTAGAGTGTCAACAAAGCCTCTCTGAGGAACTTCTATCTAATGTGAGATCTAAAGGATGAGTAGGAGTTGGCTAGGTGAGGAGTAGAGGGAAGAAGCACTCTAGGCTGAGAAAGCAGCACGTGCTAAGGCCCTGAGGCAGGAGAGATCCTTGGCAGGTTGGTTGGAAGAACTGAAAGAAGGATGGCATGGCTGGAGCTTTGTGAGGGGAAGATAGTTTAGAGATGTGTCTAAGTGCAATGAGGAGCCACCAAGGAGCTTTATGAATGGGTATGATGATAAATGTCTTTTAAAACTTCAAAGCTTAAAAGTTCAAAAAGCTACGATTACCTTTCCTTCTGAAGGTATGTAAAATGGATGGCATAGAAAATGTGTCATAGCATATTAGATAAAGGGCTAGTATCCAAAATCTATAAAGAACATATCAACCTCAACACCCCCAAAATAAATAATCCAGTTAAGAAATGGACACAAGGCATGAACAGACATTTCTCCAAAGACCTACAGATGGCTGACACATGAAAAAATGTTCAACATCACTCGTCATCAGGGAAATACAAATAAAAACCACAATGAGATACCACCTCACATCTGTCAGAATGGCTAAAATTAACAACAGATGTTGGCAAAGATGAAGAGAAAGGCGAACAGTCTTGCGCTGTTGGCGGGAATGCAAACTGGTGTAGACACTCTGGAAAACAGTATGGAGGTTCCTCAAAAAATTAAAAATAGAGCTACCCTAAGGCCCAGCAATTATACCACTAGGTATTTATCCAAAGGATAAAAAAATACTGATTCAAAGGGTGCACATGCACCCCAGTGTTTATAGCGGCACTATCAACAATAGCCAAATTATGGAAAGAGTCCAAATGTCCATCAATCGATGAATGGATAAAGAAGATGTGCTGTGTGTGTGTGTGTGTGTGTGTGTGTGTGTGTGTATAGTGGGAAAGTTACATATATAATGGAATATTATATAAAAAATGGAGTATTACTCAGTCATCAAAAAGAATGAAATCTTGCCATTTGCAACAATGTGGATGGAACTAGAGTGTATTATGCTAAGTGAAATAAGTCAGAGAAAGACAAATCCGTATGATTTCATTCATATGTGGAATTTAAGAAGCAAAACAGATAAACATAGGGGAAGAGAAGGAAATATAAAATAAGATAAAAACACAGAAGGAGGCAAACTGTAAGAGACTCTTAATGATAGGGAACAAACTGAGGGTTGATGGAGGGAGGTGAATGGAGGATGGGTTATAAATGGGTGATGGACATTAAGGGGGCATTTGTTGTGATGAGCACTGGGTGTTGTATGTAAGTGATGAATCACTAAACTCTACTCCTGAAGCCAATACTACCCTATAAATTAACTAACTTGAATTTAAATAAAAACTTGGGGAAAAAAAAAGAAAATATGTGTCATAGCCAAGCATCAGAATGCTGCAAATATCTGCAAAAGGAGACGGAGGATTATCAATTTTAAAAGCCAGACAGTTTGTGGTGTGCCAGTACCTGATAGTTTTGAATAAGCCAAGGTCACTAATTTTAAATGAAATGGAGTAAAAATAAAAATATAATCATTTATTCATGAGCATTATTGGTTTTAATAAAACAAGAGCGTTGCAGTTGAAATTGGAAAAAATATTGAGAACAAGCAGAAGGCCCTACCTGATTGCACTTGGCTGCCCTCCTTGCTGGGTTGAGTATGAGATCAATGTTATATGTGGGAACAAACTTGAGTATGTGCAGTTATTAATTTGATACCACACCTATTGGTTTTGCTGGACAGTTGTCCAGAACACAGTCTTCAAAACGGTATGGGAGCTGAAAGGCACAGAGAATGAAACTTGGGAACTCTTTAAATTATTACCATCTCTGCAAGCACTGGGGCTCTGACAACACGGGTGGCAGCCTCAGAACTGATTTGATGGGACCCAGAAGTGACATTTCCCATCACTTGTTAGGTGCCTGCTTTCAGGACAAGTTTAAAGCATCCAGAGGAGACCACAGAGCATCTCAACTAAAGTTTGTTCTTTCACATAAACAAATTGAGGTTCATGAAGGGATAAGTGGGAGAGGGATATTGAGTCACAGCTGACCTCTGGTTCTTCACATGTCTTCTTTCACGCATTCATCCAATTACCCAGCAAACATTTATCGAATATTTTCTATGTGCCAAGCACTGAGATAGGTACTGGGAGTAAATGGTGATCTGATCCTGTCTCAAGGAACTTCCTGTCTAGTCTAAATGTGACTATGGGTGCTATATGACCTTGAAGCATTTTCCTTGGCTAAGTCTGTCCTCCTCGGACACAAAGTGTGCCATTTCATGTGTTCAGCACATTTAGGCATTGAATAAATGTGTTTAAAAATGTGTAAGGCTTTAAAAAATTAATTTTTATGATGGAAGTAATGTATGCTTTTTTCAACAATTCGGACGTTTGGGGGTTTAGTTTATGAAATAAACCTCCCCCTTTCCCTTCTCTTTCCCCCAAGGCTTAGTCCTTGAAACATTACCAGGAACAGTCTGGAGGTATCCATCCAGATGATATTTTCCATGCAAACAAAACAGAGTTGGAAACACATACTGATACAAGTTTTAATACTTCTTTTATATAAATGAAATCATACCACATATGCTGTTCTGTAGCTTGCTTTTCCCTCTAAATATAGTGCGCATACTTTTATATATCAATATATACACACCTATCACACGTGCTGTTATTAGCTGATTAGCATTAACTTTCAGAATATAGTTCATCAGTCCCCTTTGATGAAGGTTTAGGTTTGTTGCCACTTTTTTTTTTTTTTTTTGGCTATTAAATGCGATGTTGCAATGAACATCTTTGTACCTCCTGCAAATCTCTATAGTACTTTCCAGAAATGGAATTGCTGAGTGAGTGAATGTGCATATTATGAATTTTTCTATATACTGTCAAAATGCATCCAAAAATGTTCTCTCACTTTATGTTGCCACCGGTAATGTTTGAGTCCCTGTTTCCTCAAATCCTTGACAGCCCTAGCCACCTTATAGATTTATATCTGAGTAATACATTTATATTTGACTCCTCTAACTTTATGTAACCACTCTATCCGTGGTCACAGTTTGTGCTTTGGCCTCCCTGGGTTACTTGTCATTGTTTTCAGAGAGCGCTAGGGAGCCGTAAAATACAAACAGCAAAGCTTGAGTCCGGAATAGAATGAAAATTATTTACAAAGGGAAAACTTAAAATACCTAATTAATTTTAAAAAGTGGAACAAGTAGTTTTTTTGTAGAGTTTGTCAAACTTTGGCTTTATTGATTGATTTCTCACTCCGATAATTAAGGAAAGGAGAGTGTATCACTTAGCCCTCCATTTACCATTTGTTGTGGTTTTATTGTTAGTTTTACATTTTCAAAGTTCTTTTTTTTTTTTTTTGAGATTTTATTTATTTATTCGACAGAGATAGAGACAGCCAGCGAGAGTGGGAACACAAGCAGGGGGAGTGGGAGAGGAAGAAGCAGGCTCATAGCGGAGGAGCCTGATGTGGGGCTCGATCCCAGAACGCCAGGATCACACCCTGAGCCGAAGGCAGACGCTTAACTGCTGTGCCACCCAGGCGCCCCTACATTTTCAAAGTTCTTAACATTGGCAATTTTGAATTGTAAACATAATTCTCACAGTTCATTCAATCAACTGAGCACCCTTTATGCGCTAGGCACTGTTCTAAGTGCTGAGAATACAGCAGTGAACAAAACTGAAAAAGGTACTCCTTCACAGAACGTTTATTTCATAGAGGAGACACAATGTGTATATACATTAATGTCAGGAAGCGATAAATGTTAAAAGTAAAAACACGTTAGGAGACTGGAAGGTGATGAGGGAGAGTTATTTTTGGTCGAGTAGTCAGGAGACAAGTTTGTGAGTGGGAGAGTTTGAACAGAGACTTGAACAGAGTGAGGAGGTGAGCCATGCAGAAGGAAGAGCAGTTGCAAAGGTCCTGAGGCAGCACCATGCTTTTTGGGCTTAGTGTTAGTCTTGAATCTGGAGAGCGTCAAGATCTCCACCAGCCCCTTCCTCACTGGCATCTTCTTTCCAGAGGATTTTGTGATGACTTAGTGTTTAGTTGGGAGGTACTGTTTTCGAACAGGGCCCAAGGGTGTTATATTCTGAATGCCTTTCTGTTGCTTCTATGAACAAACAAATTGACTGTAAAATTACAGATTCATGTATTTCCCCCCTCATAATTCTATATAAGATATTGTTCCATTGTGTTCTGGCATGGACTGTTGCTCTGGAAAAGTGTGAGGCTAGCCTGATTGTTTCCTCTTTGTAGCTGGCTTGCCTCTCCCCCGCCCTCCCACTCTTGCAATTTTTTTTTTTTTTTTGCCTTGGTGCTGATAGAATTATTTTTAAACATGAAAGTTTAATAACTTTTCTTTACTATTTCTCACTGCAAGTCACTGTGTCCATTTTTTCCTGGAAAATGGTACATTCCTTTGATATGAAGATTTATATTTTCCTTTTTTTTTTGTAAAGGTGTTTTCTTTATGGCTTTCAATTAAACACTCTACTTGTTCTCTTACCTACAACAGGTACAGCTGTTAGTCACTGCCCTCCGTCACTATCTTGAATTGTTTACATTTTTCCCTGATTCTTCCTGTGAGTTTTTGTTCCATTTTAAAGTCTATCCTCTGGGCAACTGACTGGTTTTTTAGCAATATTTGTTTAGTTTTTACTCATCTGGATATAGATTTCATTTCTGTAATTGTCTTCCGTTTGTTTTCTGACTCCTCCCGCTCACTGTGCGCATTTTTAAAAGGGCTCATATTTTCTTTAATTTCTATGACTGCACTGAGAATTTATCTGAAAATTTTACTTATTGTGTTATTTTTCTGAAATATACTTACCTGCCTTTTGCATATAAATCTTTCCTCTCTTTCTTAAAAAATAATAAAGTATCTAGAATCGATGCATGTTGACAGCTTTGCATTTATTACTCTTTTCCAAACAGATATTCGATCCAAGCATTCTATTTGCCCGAGAATAAGTGGGAGCTAGTGTTTGGGGGAAGGGAGTGACTTTAGATGAGATTTTCGTCTCATAAATATTTCTTAAAACTCTACAGTGTCTTCTCCTCTAAAAATGTGTTGCAGTATGTGAGCAGGTCATGGAGAGAGATCACACATTCTAGCTCAGTGTGTGTGTGTGTGTGTGTGTGTGTGTGTGCGTGCACACGTGCACACACACATATGTGTGTATCTCAGAGTGGGGGGGCAGACAGATATTTGGTGCTTATTTATCACGATGTGGTTGGCTCTGTTTAGCATCTGCAAACAGAGGGGAGGGGCAAGTCATCTACAAAGGTCGTTGTTACTTTCCTTCTTTCCTACCGTCTCTCTCACTTCTAGCCTGTGGCTAGACTATGGTAGATTATGACCACCCTCTATGTGTCCAGACTAGGCCTCTATATTACGTTTTTAAATTTCAGGCTTTCACTGGCAATAAAGAGAGGAGAGCTCACATCTTCAGTGTCATTCTCTGCCCCGTGCCGGTGTGGGACCAGCCCCTCCACGCAGATGTTTCCCATGTCTTTCATGGCTTGTTCACACCACTCTTCACCATTCTGGCGCTGGGCCTCTGTGAGCTCTCTCTTTACTTGTAGAGACATTTTTGAAAACCAATTGGAATCTCTAGAGGTCTAGGTTGCCTTTTAGGGTTGTCCACTGTTTTAATAAAAGTTCTACTCTTTAGGGCAGATAATTCTTGTAGTCTGTGATTTGGGAACCTTAACTCTGCTAGTTTCATAGTAGATACAATTTTTTCAACTTTTCATTCATTTCAGCAGGTTTCAGGGCGATAGAGAGGAAATTTGCCTTTACCCTATCTCTGAGTGAAAGACTCAGTGAATCTTGTCTCCCCATGAAAATATTACAAATCAGCAAACATCAGTGTTACTGGAAAATTTGTTGTTATTATAGATCCTTTTCCAATCAGTTCTTAGCAATGTGTATGGCAAAATGAGTTTGTGAGTGGTATGTTAAATACTTTGCAGTATAGGAATTTTGAAGGAGGTGTGCATAGTAGATATTCTCTGTCTTGCCCTTCAGATCCATTCTCTACCTTCCCCCACTGCTTATTGCCCTATGAGGCTGACCACTGTGAACTGCATTAGTTAGCTCTATTGCCTTTGGTTTCTTTTTGGGTTGCATGAATGCAAGGCACCAGTAGGAGACCCAAGGTGGAAAGAAGAGTGAGGTCAGCGCATTTACTCTATGGTCTCCCTTCCAGTAGGATAGGGTGTTGGCACTGGCTGCTTTCCGCAGCCGTAGGCTACAGCTCCTGCCTGCAGTCCTTTCCTACAACTCTACTTCTAGTTCTCTCCTGGTTCTGGTAACCATTCCCGCCCCTTGCTCCTTCAAGACTAGGTGAGGCTATGGCTTATCTCCCCACGTGGTTTGCCCCTGGTGTGTTTCACCATCCCTGTTGGTTTCTCTTAACTCTGCCCATGCTTTTGTAAAGCAGTCCCTTTATTAAGCTCATTTCAATTATCCAGGTGAAGCATGCCATCTCTTTCCAACTGGGATCCCAACTCACAGAGTGTGCAAAGGATAGAAATGTTTGAAGGTTTAAAAAAAAACACACTTCACATTACCAGGGTGGAACTTGGCAGCATTTGTTTACACAGTTTGGTCATTGAGGGTCAAGGCTCCAAAATATGAAGAAGCTCTTTGATAACTGTTACGAGTTTGGTCACGAACTTAAGAAGGAGAAGCCCCAATGCCACAGGCTACTGAAGGGTTTATTTGCTTCCCATTGAAAAATTTCATTTTTCTTATAACTGATAATAAAAATTCCCCAAATTTGATTCTCCAAAGGGAACACCAATCTCAGTTTTGAGGTGGCTTGATTAGGATTTTATTTAAGGAAATGAAATTTTATGTGTTCTCATAATAGGAAGGAATTTTACTAGTAAAAATTCTGTTTTCATGAGTAGAACTTCGTAGTATTTGACCTACTATTTAGATATAAGTGATGATTGTCATTAATATCTAAATGAATTCTTCCTAAATTGCTGTCAAATCAATAAGATTAGTTCTGTCTTGTTTAATCTTCACAGAGAGCACAAAAGCCTAAGATACAGTCTAATCAAAAGGTGTGTTTAACAAGTTCTGAGTAGATGGGATCTAAATTAGATATATTTTACTCCATCTATTGTTATATAGTATTTCATGCTTAGAAAGTGAGTTTTAGGGGTGCCTGGGTGGCTGAGTTTGTTAGGTGTCCGACTCGATTTCAGCTCGGGTCATGAGCTCAGGGTCATGGGATCAAGCCCCACGTTGGGCTCTATGCTCAGCGCAGAGTCTGGTTGAGTTTCTCCCTTTTCCTCTGCCCCTTCCCATGCGTGATCTCGGTCTCTCTCAAATAAATAAATAAAATCTTTTTTTTTTTGCAAAGGAAAGTGAGTTATTTAGACTGCTTGTCCTGCTTTAAGTACTTCAATTTCTCTGTCTATTATGTTCATTTATTCATTCATGCCACTCATAGTTATGAAGTACCTACTATGTGCTAGGCACTGTTCTAGGTACATGTGATACAAAAATGAATATGCCAGTCCTTGCCTTCATGGAGGCCACACCCTAATGAAGAACAAATATAATTGACCAAGTTATTATAACAAAGTGTGCAAAGTGTTGTGCTGGTGGAAGTTTTGGTGGGCTACTGTCTGAAGCTATGACACAGCAAGGGGACAGGAGCCTAAATGAATCCTAAAAGCTCAGACATTCTATGAGGTCAAAATCCAAGTCTAATTCTTAGCCCCTGAAGGTAATTCAGCATAAAAACACTTTGTTTTGAATGTCTGGACTAGTCGTCTGAGAACTCCTTAAGTCACTTTCTAAAACACTAGCCAAGCCAAGTCCACTGTTAAAACTAGTTTGAATAGTTGACAGTCTTGAGATGTTTTTGTTGTGCTAGTGAACCTGGGGCTAATGCTGTCTCCATGACCAAGCATGTTGTAGTCAGTATCGTGGTGAATGCCTGCCCCCTTGAGGAATCAGAGACTCAGTTTTCCAGATGACAAAGCAAAGTGGGATTGCCAATAAAGTAAGACAAAACAAAGGACAAAGAGCAAACAGAACAAACGAACACAAACATTTAAAGAATTGCAGGTCACTGCTAGACATGTTTTAGACACAGTACTTGATTCGTCTTAGCCCTCTTTGTTGAAATCATATCAAAAGCCTCTAACTTTTGAAAGGCACCACGATCTGCCAAACCGTACAGATTACCCAGGGAAGCACTCAAGAAGTTGACCTAGAAACTACCGGGAGTTCTCCCTCCTTCCAATGCTTTCCTTATCTTCTTATCTTCCAAGAGGGAGGTGCCCCGCATTCGAAGTTAATGATACCATCTCCTCAGAGACTCACACGGTAATGTGCACGTGACTCAACCTGGAAATAGTGTTAGAAGGCAGATCCCCATTCTCTAAGTGTGCAGTGGGATTGGAGATTGATTCTACGTTCCCAGCAAGCTTCTAGAAGATGCTGCTCTTGAGGCTGTTGTTGGTCTGTAGACCACACTTGGGGTAGCAGCGTTCACAGAGCACAGACACAGACAGCATAGGGCTGTATGTAATGCGAGAAGTAAGCGCCTCATTCTTTTTTTTTTTTTTTAAGATTTTATTTATTTATTCGACAGAGATAGAGACAGCCAGCGAGAGAGGGAACACAAGCAGGGGGAGTGGGAGAGGAAGAAGCAGGCTCATAGCGGAGGAGCCTGATGTGGGGCTCGATCCCGCAATGCCGGGATCACGCCCTGAGCCGAAGGCAGACGCTTAACCGCTTAACCGCTTAACCGCTGTGCCACCCAGGCGCCCCAGGGCCTCATTCTTTGACACTTCCTCCCTCAAAACAGAATTGGAGTTCAGCAATCTGAGCGTGAAACAGGCCAGTCAACAGAGCAAAACAAGGCACTTCGTTTTAGTTGGCATAACTTGGCAGTTCCATGGGGATAGTTAAGTATTTTTTTTGAAAATCAGAACAGGATATGGGGTTGTGAAAAAAGTGTTTATGAGGTAAATAAACATAATCTTATCTTTTAAAATATAAATTTGAAAATGTTGGGGGCTGTTAAATAATTTAAAATCCAAAAATATTTTTCTTTGGCCAGTTCCTTGGTATTTAAAAAAAAATAGTGAATCTAATTACCTGTAGCCCTAAGAGTCTACAAATCAGTAATATCTTGGTATAAATGTCAAGTTGTGATTCTATAAATATCATATTCATATGAGTATGAATATGATTTATTAGGATCAAGTAGCTTGTGGTATTACATTTTCTGAGCAAGACTGACAAACTTAGGGTTCTTTACTTTTGGAAGCCAGGAAAGAGCAACCCACTTCATGAAGGATAATACAAACAGGTTATTAAGTTGTATTTTCATTTATGTAAGATGGGAAATATCTCTCAAACTCTTTCCTTGTTATGGGAGCTAAATATTATAAGGACAATACATATTTGAGAACTAAACTCTACAGAGCAAGGTTCTGTGAAGGATTCTGGGTTGCTTAATAAAACGATGGCTCTCCAAACCTAATTACATTTTCGGGAATTAAAGCACAGTTCTGAAGGGCTCTCAGTACGTCCTCCGTCAGCCTGTGTCAGCCACACAATGTGCCTTCCTGTTAGTTTCACCCCCGGTCTTGAAATTGGGAACACTTTTTTTTTTTTTAAAGATTTTATTTATTTATTCAACAGAGATAGAGACAGCCAGAGAGAGAGGGAACACAAGCAGGGGGAGTGGGAGAGGAAGAAGCTGGCTCATAGCGGAGGAGCCTGATGTGGGGCTCGATCCCATAACGCCGGGATCACGCCCTGAGCCGAAGGCAGACGCCCAACCACTGTGCCACCCAGGCGCCCCGGGAACACTTTTTTATATCAGGGTGGTGTGCATATGACGTGAGTACAAGAAGAGTAGAAGTGTCATGCCCTGGAGAAACAAAGATTAGGTGTGTGTGTGTGTGTGTAACTCTACTTTTCAAGACTTCTTCCTTCTTCTTTTTTTAAAGATTTATTTATTTAAGAGAGAAAGAGAGGGTGTGTGAGCAGGGGGAGGGGCAGAGGGAGTCAAGCAGACTCCCTGCTCAGTGGGGAGCCCCACACAGGGCTCCATCCCAGGAGGCTGAGATCATGACCTGAGCTGAAATAAAAGTGAGATGCTTAACAAACTGAGTCACTCAGGCACCCTAAAGACCTCCTTCTAAAATGCGTCTTCCAATATATCTGTGTCTTATTTGGATGCTTTTGCTTTTCTCCCATTCATCCTTACCTTGGGAATTTTAAAGACCAGAATCCCCAGGTTGATGGAAAAGCTTTGGCCCTTGTCACCCACTGCCCCAATTTGCCTGCTTCAGGAGACTGGTCATTCTTGGGGTGTAGGCTGGCATCTTGCACTCCATAGCTTCAGAAGCCAGGGTTGGCTGCTGGTGCAGCTCCTGGGCTCTGGCTTGGGGGGGTGATGGGAGTGGAGGAGTGAGGAGCTTGCGGGGGAAAGGGTGGCAGATGGCAGGAAGGGATGCAGACAGCTGTGAGCACAAAAACCTACAGGGCAAAAACTGGTGAAATCTGCGTGGGATCCTTGGTGGCTGTTGGTTTCTTCAGTGAGGAAAGCTGCTGGGTTCCTGTGCAGAGCACGTCGCTGGGAACCACAGTCATTCCCGCCGCGTGGCTGATGTTGGTAGTTCCTGCGTTTCTTCCTTGCTCCTAGCTTGTCTCTATGCGTCTCAGCTTTGCCAGTTTCTGGCCAATCCAGTAAAACCCAAGTGGGTCCTGAATGTAGTGTCCTGAAAGGCTAGGGAAGCTGGTCGTTCACCCTGCTCTCTCTTTCTCCGTGAAGGGCACTCTTTCTAGCTGGAGGGTCCCCTCTTGGCAGTGAGCAGTGTCAGCCTGGGGGACAGGGTGCTGTAGCTAAAATGAAGCTGTTCTTCCTTCCCTGTTTGCATTGGTTATTTTTGTTCACTGTGTTACTGAAGTTTCTTAAGTAGACTTCTGATCTCTCTCAGAGCTATTTTTGTTCATGGGTAGCTGTCTAATTGTTGATCTTTGTTGGGGGACAGAGGCTGGGGTGTCTATATGGCCACCTTCACAGCATCACCCTGGAACCTAATAGGAGCTATGTTCCACTTCCAAAATGGTTGCCTGTCTCTGGTCATGTCTTAAGCCATATCCTTATATTTTTGCTTTCCAGGTGATACTAAGATGCAGGTTTCATGTGAGCACCACAGCTGGGGGCCTATCTTGATACTCTCAAAGCTCTGGTTGTCACTGTTTCGCTTCACAGAGAAAGAGAGATCTGTAGGGTGGAAAAACAGAAACTAGAGATCAAAGGTAATACCATGGCCTCAAATCTGCCTATTCCTGGGGTGGAAGCGTAGGCTTGCAGTTGTTGGAGGAAGCTCACCCACTTAGACGATAAGCTTATCGGCCTTTTCACCATTAAGTCAGTTACAGTTCTTTGTTTTTTAAAAAAGATTTTATTTATTTATTTGACAGAGAGAGAGAGAGAGAGAGAGAGCGAGCGAGAGCACAAGCAGGAGAAGCAGCAGGCAGAGGGAGAAGCAGGCTCTGTGCTGAGCAAGGAGCCCGATGTGGGGCTCGATCCCAGAACCCCGGGATCATGACCTGAGCCAAAGGCAGATGCTTAACTGATTGAGCCTCCCAGGCACAGGTTTTTAATAGATACTCTTTATCAAAAATGGGATGTTCCTTTCTTCCCCTGGTGTGCTGACGGTGTGTTTGTTTTTTTAAATGAACAGCGGTTTCATTTGTCAAATACTTTTTTCCTAGATCTAATGAGACTCCCTTTGCTAATATTTTGTGGAGGTGTTTGCATCTGTATTCATGAAACATGTTGCCTGTAATTTTATTTTGTTGTGGTACCCTTGCCACGTTTTGGTATCACTGTTACGCTGACACAAAACTTTGGGAAGGCAGACACCCTCGCCTATTGTCTGGATGAGCACGTGTAGAAGTAGTAGTATTTCTTCCTTAAGTATTTGGTGGAATTCACCAGTGAAACTCACTGGGCTGAATTTTTCTTGATTGAAAGATTCTTAATGACAAATTCCATTTGTTTAATAGATAAAGGAAGACAGATTTTAATTTTTTTGTGTGTGTTATTCTCAGTAAGTCGCATTTCCAAGGAATTTGTTCGTATCATCTAAGTTGTTCCTATCTATTGATAAAATCTTTCACAGTATTCTGCTGTTATCTTTGTAATATCCCACAAATCTATAGTGATGTCCCTGATATCATTCCTGGTATTTGTTATTAGTGTTTTCTCTCTCTTTTCTTGATTATTGTTATTTTTATTTTTTAAAAAAGTATTTATTTTAGAGAAAGAGAGAGATCTATTGAGTAGGGGGAGGGGCAGAGGGAGAGACTCTCCAAGCAGACTCCCTGCTGAGCAGGGAGCCTGTTTTAGGGATCAAGCCCTGAGCCGAAGGCAGATGCTTAACGACTGCGCCACCCAGGCACCCTAGGTTGGCAGGTCTTTTCTTTCCCCTTTCTTTTAGTACTTTAAAGATGTCATTCTGATGTCTTTCACTTTCAATATTTCTAGGTAAGTCATAATTTTTATCGTTGTTCTTCTACATGTAGCATGTCTTTTTTGCTTTGGTTGCTTTTAGGATTTTTTCATTTTCTTTGGTTTTCAGCAGTTTGACTATAATGTGCCTAGATGTAATTTTCTCATAATATTTCCTGCTTTGGGTTCTGGAAGATTCTCAGCATATAGATTTTCAAATACTTTTCCCACTCCATTCTCTATGCTTTCCTTTTGGAACTCCAATTATTCACATAGTGAAGTGCTTGACGCTATCCTACCAGTCATTGAGACACTGCTCATGTTTTTGTACTTTTTAAATTTAAATAATTTTTTAGTTTAAAATAGTTTCCGATTTATATAAATGTTGCAAAGGCAGTTCAGAGTTCATATATGCCCCTTACCCTGCTTCTTACGTTGTTTACATCTTACATTACTAGTTTACATTTGTCACAACTAAGGAAACAACATCAATATATTATTATCTACACTCCACACTTGATAAAGATTTCAGTAGTTGTTCCCTAATGTCCTTTTTCTGTTCCAAGATCCCATCTAGAACACTACAGTATAGTTACTCATCACACTTCCTTCGCTTCCTTCCCTGATCTATGACAGTTTCCTGGACTATCCATGTTTTTTTTTTTTTTTAAAGATTTTTAAAATTTATTTATGAGATAGAGACAGCCAGCAAGAGAGGGAACACAAGCAGGGGGAGTGGGAGAGGACGAAGCAGGCTCACATCAGAGGAGCCTGATGTGGGGCTCGATCCCGTCGCGCCGGGATCATGCCGGGATCATGCCGGGATCACGCTGGGATCACGCCCTGAGCCAAAGGCAGACGCTTAACCGCTGTGCCACCCAGGCGCCCCAAGGGCTTTCCATGTTTTTTATTACCTTGGCAGTTTTGAGGAGTGCTCATCAAGGTCAGTTTGGGTTTGCCTCGTGTTTTCTCATGGTTAGAGTGGGGTTATGATTTTTTGAAGGGAAACCACAGAGGTGAAGTGCTAATCTCATCACACCATTTCAAGGGTACACATATTCAACATGATATGTCTCTGATGATGTTAACCTTGATCATCTGATGAAGGTCATGTTAGCCAACTATTTAAAAAGGAAAATACAACTTTGTGAAGTTACTTTTTCCCCTTTTACGGGGAGGAGAAGTTAGGCTCCACCTCCTTGAGAGGGGGGCTATGTGGATAATTTGTTTGGACTTCTTCTGTAGGAAGACTTATTTTTTTCTCTACCACTTATTTATTTAGTAATTGAACTCGTGGACATTTATTATAATTTAGGTTATTATTTTCCAATACTGCAGTATTTATTTTGTTCAAATGTTTCTATTTTTGTCACGAGGATCTCTCTCAGGTTGACCATGATGTGCCAAGAGTAGTTTTCTTTGTATTTCTCCCGCAGGGTTTTGGGCTCTCAGCATATAAACTTTTTTCACCCCGTTCTTTATCCTCTCCTTGTAGGATCTCAATTATTCATATATTAGAGTGCTTGATATTGTCCCATAAGTCTCTGAGGCATGCTCTTTTTTTTTCCTGAGTTTTTTTCTTTGTATCATGCTTCTATTTTAACAATTTCTCTTGACCCACTTTTATATTCAACGGTTTTTTTCTTCAGCATTGTTCAGTTTGCTATTAATCTTATCCAATAAATGTTTTGTTTCAGATATTTTAGTGTTCAGTTCCAGGATTTCTTTTTGGTTCTTTGTCATCTCTGTGAATTTTCTTATCTTTTCACCTGTTATATCCATATTTTCCTGCAGGTTTTTTTTTTTTTTTAATTCCACTGTTTTGAAAGTCTTTATGTGCTAGTTCTAATATTTGGGTCTTCTCTAGGTCTGTTTCAGTTAACTATTTTTCTCTTTGTGACTGTGGGTCACATTGTCCTTTAATATGTCTAGGAATTGGCAAATATATAGTATACATTAAGGATCGTATATTGTAGAGATTCTGGATTCAGTTATACTCTTTAAATAGTGATATACTAACAGGTAATTAAATTTTAATTACTGGTGTGCTCCCTTAACTTTGTGGGGATTTGATTTTATGTTTTATTAGGGAGTTCTAGTCCAGTGTTGTCTTTAGGCTTAGGGTGCCCTTCTAATGTGTGGCCCTCCTGGGGTTTTAATGGGAAGTTCAAGGTGTTCAACAAATTTCTTTATATAGACAATTGGTGAGAATATATTTCAATAGATTAGGAGGATATTTTATGGGCAGATCTTGGCAGATAGACTACCTCTTTCTCCCTCTCAGCTCTGAGACTGGCTTGCTTCTTTGTCTTAATCCTGTATTTTAAAGAAATATGAGTAAAGGAAAAATTGCCTGAATTCCTGCATCTTAAAAGTCAACTATTTTTTTACCCAAAATAGAAGAATTAACATGTTTAAATTTAGTAGATGAAGGTAAGCCCAATGTGCTTTTGAGTACTTTCTATTTGTACTATTTCTAAACATCTCAGGCTTATTATCTATTAAAAAATACCAAGAGAAAAAAAAAAGACACCAAGATACTTGAATTTTCTTTTGAAAAATGTGTGTATATCTTTCTAATAGTCATCATCAAATTAATTATGAATTTTGGTGACTATGTATTGATAGGCTCAAGATTCATTCATCTTGGCAAAAGCTCTAAGTAAGCAAAGAGTTCCCATATTTTGTTTGGCCATATTTGGCTTATGTGTTTGTGATTATTTTTTAAATCTCTTCTCCTTTTTTACTACATATTAACAAAATACCTCATCATTTTGTTAGCCGAATTTTGTCTATAATTAGAGTCACAGAGTTGTTTACTTTTAAACATCTCAATCATCCCAGGGATAGTTCAACTTTCACATTCCAATCATCATTCTAATTAAAAAATATAAGAACAAAGGTTTTCACACATCTTTGATGGGAATATTTTGCCATCCGACTTTGCTTAGTCGGTGCTTCTTCCTTTTCAGTCTTATCTGGACACAAGTTGGTGTTTTGCATGCTTCTTCTCCACTTGTACTCTTCCACTCTTACCTGTGTCTTGTCTCCCTAAAGTGACTCTCTTTACTTTTACCGTGCCTATAGATTTTTGTAATGATGATGAAGGACTCCCATATCAAGTGGTATCTACCTATTAGCTCTTAAGGCAGGCTGCCATGCAAAATTTCTAACTAAAATATCCAGAAGAGACTAAAAAGACAAAAATATTCAACTCTCAAAATTGAGGCACATGATCTATGGTCATCCTGTGGAAGGAATTTCCCCTAATTATAAAGTCAATGAAACTGGGAAAAGGATAGAAGTCTCCTATCCATGCTTTACCTCAGGCAAGGGAGTAGCCTTACATACCCAAAAGAAGGTTGAGAGAGTCCACCCACCACCGTCTTGCATGATCAATTGTTCTAGTCAGAAAACCAGTCTGCTTTACCTCTATTCATTTTTAGACATATATTCTGTGACCACTGTGCCAAGAAAACAGAGAGAAATTGTTTGTCCACTGTAATTTTGGAGTACAGTTGATGAGAAAACTATTTCAGGACAAGGAGATGATAATTGGGTGGGCGTCAGTATCTTCCTTAAGCTAAGAAATACAGGAGGGAAGAACAGATTTAGATGAAAGATGATGAGTTTAGTTGCATGCATGCTGAGTTTGAGGCTCCAAACTGTGGTGTTTTATTGTAATCATTAAGTTTGAGATACTTTCAGATTTTTATTTATAATCATTGAGACTTTTCAAATAGATTCAAGGGAATAGCTGGTAGGAACTTGGCCGTGTGACTGGAGTTTAAAACAGAAGATAAAAAGTTTCTGCACAGCAAAGGAAATAGTCATCAAAACAAAGAGGCAACCCACAGAATGGGAGAGGATATTTGCAAATGACACTAAAGATAAAAGGCTGGTATCCAAGATCTATAAAGAACTTCTCAAACTCAGTGCACGAGAAACAAATAATCAAATCAAAAAATGGGCAGAAGATATGAACAGACACTTTTCCAAAGAAGACATACACTAACAGACACATGAAAAAATGTTCAAAATCATTAGCCGTCAGGGAAATTAAAATCAAAACCATATTGAGATACCACCTTATGCCAGTTAGAATGGCAAAAATTGACAAGGCAGGAAACAACAAATGTTGGAGAGGATGCGGAAAAAGGGGATCCCTCTTACACTGTTGGTGGGAATGCAAGTTGGTACAGCCACTTTGGAAAACAGTGTGGAGGTCCCTTAAAAAGTTAAAAATTGAGCTACCCTGTGACCCAGCAATTGCACTACTGGGTATTTACCCCAAAGATACAGCCATAGTGAAGAGAAGGGCCATATGCAGCCCAGTGTTCATAGCAGCATTGTCCACAATAGCTAAACTGTGGAAGAAGCCAAGATGCCCTTCAACAGACGAATGGATAAAGAAGATGTGGTCCATATATACAATGGAATATTACTCAGCCATCAGAAAGACCAATTGCCCAACATTTGCAGCAATGTGGATGGGACTGGAGGAGATTGTGCTAAGTGAAATAAGCCAAGCAGAGAAAGACAATTATCATATGGTTTCACTCATTTATGGAACATAAGGAATAGCAGGGAGATTGGTAGGAGAAGGAAGGGAAGAATGAAGGGGGGGGTAAACAGAAGGGGGAATGAACCATGAGAGACTATGGACTCTGAGAAACAAACTGAGGGCTTCAGAGGGGAGGGGAGTTGGGGATTGGGATAGGCTGGTGATGGGTAGTAAGGAGGGCACGTATTGGATGGAGCCCTGGGTATTATACGCAAACAATGAATCATGGAACACTACATCAAAAACTAATGATATATGGTATGGTGACTAACATAACATAATAAAAAATTAAAAAAAAATAGAAGTGATACAGATTTGGAAAACACAGTAGTTGAAGTCAGGATACGGATGTGAGAGGAGAAAAGAGCCCTAGATAAATCCCCAGGGGGCACCAGCATTCTAAGTACAGGCAAAGGTAAAGGAATGAGCAAAGTTAGGGAGACATAGAAAGAGAGATGGAAAGATGTCAAGGAGAAGTTGGTGTCAGAATCTAAGGGATTCAGGTGCTTCAAGACAGAATGGTTTGGTGTCAAATGCTTCAATTTAGGTAAGTAAGTAAGTATGTAAGCTGAATGTATGTATTAGGTAAGATTAAGATGAATGCTGAGAAGTGATGCTGGAATTGGGTACCAGTTATCCATTGGTTATCATTGACAAAGACATTGCAGTGATGGGATGAAAGTGATATTCCCATGTTTTGAGTGAATGACAGGGCAAGTGAGGGCCACAAAAGTCTTATAGAGGGGCATCTGGCTGGCTCAGTCAGAAGAGCTTGAGACTCTTGATCTCTGGGTCATGAGTTTGAGCCCCATGTTGGGTGTGGAGATTGCTTAAATAAATAAAACTTAAAAGAAGTCTTATAGGGAGCGCCTGGGTGGCTCAGTTGGTTAAGCATCTGCTTTCGGCTCAGGTCATGATTCCAGGGTCCTGGGTTGGAGCCCCATGTTGGGCTCTCTGCTCAGCAGGGAGCCTGCTTCTCCCTCTCCCTCTGCCTGCCCCTCCCCCCACTTGTGCTTGCTCTATCAAATGAATGAATAAAATCTTTAAAAAAAAGTTTTTTTTAATAATAATTTTTTATTATGTTATGTTAATCACCATACAGTACATCCCTAGTTTTTGATGTAAAGTTCCATGATTCATTACTTGCATATAACACCCATTAAAAAAAAGGTCTTATAGAAATTTGACTTTGAAAGTAATGATATTAGGCAGTAGCTAGAAGACTATGTAGGATCAAGGGAAGATTCTTTTTTCATGGGAAAGACTTGAATACATTTATATTCTTAAGGAAAGGAAGGAACTAAGATAGATATGGGAGAGAATTAACTAGTTCCTAATAGATGAAGGAACAGATAAATTTATTGGCTTACCACCTACTGTATGCTTCACTGACCTAAATTAGAGATTTTTTGGATCCTTTAGTTCTTAAGTGAAATTATGTTGCTGTAGGGATCATAGAGGTCTTTGCTACCTGAAGCCCCCTAATGATAGCATGCAATTATTAACATTAATAACATTAACAGAAAAACCTACTAGGAAACTGTTTCATTCTAAAAAGGCTTTGAGGGGCTCCTGGGTGGCTCAGTCGGCTGAGCATCCAACTCTTGATTTCTGCTCAGGTTATGATCTCAGGGTGGTGGGATCCAACTCTGCCTGGGGTCTGGGCTCAGTGGAGGGTCTGCTTTTCTCCTTCCTCTCCTTCTGCCCCTCCCCCCACTAACGTGTGTGTGTGTGTGTGTGTGTGTGTGTGTGTGTGTTTCTGTGTGTATGCATGCTTGCTCACTCGTTATTTCTCTCAAATCAATCAGTCTATCTTTAAAAAAATAAAAAGGCTTTGAGATGGCCTATCTTAATAAATATTTTTTATTTATTGTTTGTTATTTTATTTATTTATTTTTATTTTTTTAATAATATTTTTTATTATATTATGTTAGTCACCATACAGTACATCGCTAGTTTTTGATGTAAAGTTCCATGATTCATTACTTGCGTATTGTTTGTTATTTTAAGAATACAATTGGATAAAAAGAAACGGGTGATAAAATCAACACAAAAGGGAAATTAGGTTTGGAAATACAGAGTAAAGCTGAGCAAGATTAGTACACAGCAAATGCACGCCACATTGCTCTGGTCAGTTGCTAACGACTGGCTGTAAATTTGGCTCTAAGCTTGCCAATGTCTAAAACAAAGAGGGAAAAAAATTAGGTTATAAGATTCAAAGCACCTAAGTGAAAGAAACAATCTATTTATTAATGAGAAAACAGTTTTTCCTAGTACTGAGGCTTGACAGAGATTTCTCTCGTGGATGCTCTCCATTCCCATGATAAATACACAAGAAGATTTCGTAGGAATTTCTTTGCAATGTCCCTCACTGGAAGTGGAGGACAAAACAACTATATGCATCACTTTTACAGAATGCAGCATTATTAAGGGACATTTAATAAGCACTAAATATTTAAAAAATTCTGACTATGTTCATAGGTCCTGTTACTTACACTGCAATAGTTCCTCAAATCACATCAAACCAGTGTTGGACCCTTAATTTTCATTCCCCTTAAAACCTCTGAGATGAATGGGATCCACATTTCAGAGTGGATGAAAAATTATCTGTGTCAGTTCCCCTTTCCATTGCGTACTGTGCTTTACACTAACTCCGTCTGAGAGAAGCAAAGCACTTGGTAGTAGAAGCTGATAACGTTGGGTTTCATTTATAATCGTTAAGATTTCCAAATAGACACCATTTCTCAGGGCACATACTTATCTAGGAGACATAATCTATGGGCCTCGCTAGTGTCCAGCAGTGACAAGGTATAGACAGAGGAAATTAAAGTTCTAAGAAGAGGAAATCAGTGTGGGCCCAAATGTTATAGTAGCTTTCTCTTCTGGCGAGAGGTAAGCCAAAATGTAATTATACTGCTGGTGGTTTGGCTTGATAAGTGTAAAGAATATAAAGTCATAGGCGGCTGGGAATGAATACTTTTTTTCTTTTCAGTGAGTAATAACGTGTTTGCTTTGAAATAGTTTATCTAAGTGTAAGCTTCATCGTGTGTAGCCTTTTGAGGTGACGACTGAGAAATGCAATATGGCAAAGGCAGATTTGGGTTTTGGGCTTAGAGCTGCCCTGGTAGATGTGATTACAGAAGGCCCTCTTTACCTCTGAAGCATCATTTCAGAAATCTCGATGCTCTCTAAGTGCTGGGTCTCTCTTCCCGAAACAGAGCCTCTCTATGCCTGAAACGACGTCCGCTCTCTCTTGTGCTGCTTTCTGTGAGTATTCCAGATTGCATATTGCCAAGCTGTGGCTGGGAAGGGCTTCCTGTCAGGAGCACTAGCTTAAATGAAAATGCTATCATGTTGTAGCAATACCAGATTAGAGGGAAGGTATTCTCAAAGACAGCTGTTCCGGAAAGGAGAAGAGCAAGGATATTCCAGTAAAAGACTAATGGTATGGGGATGGAAACCGTGTATAGAACAAGAAGTCATGTGAAGAGATCGGGTCTCGTTCCTTAACCAGCCGGATGACCTGTTCTCTTCTATTTCATGGATATAGACCTTGTCCTTCACCAAGCAGAAGTGAACTACCACTTACTTCTTGGGAAAGAAACCCACGTTCCCTGTCATTGAGTTTTGCCTTTGGAAACTCTGACTTATTATATGATTTTTGGAAAGCAATTGAGCTTCTGGGCTTCAGGTGCCACTTGAGTATGACCTAAACTAATTATATTTGGCTTTTTTACACCCCACTGGGAGATGCAGAGAAACCCCAAAGCACAGAATTCTAAAGCTTAAAGGTTATCTGGCTTAGCCTCATCTCCAGGTGTGTGAGTTCAGAGGAAAGTGTTCTCCATCAAATTGGACCTACATTTAAAACATGCATTCTCCCCCCCCCCAAAAGAGGTAAAGAAACTCCTTTGGTTGATTGTTAGAGTGTTTCCTTAATCTTAGGTAATAAGATACTCTTTGTTCTAAGAAATATTGTTACTGAAGTGGCAGTACTCTATTATGGATATAAACTTCTAATTCTGTTTGACAGGCTTCATTTGCTACCTGTGTGACTTGGTAGAGTCACCTTGGTCATTCTGTAAATGGTCTACTTTACATTCTGTAAAGTAGAATAATAATCTTACCTCTCTAGATTCATGCAAGAAGAGAGGTGGTTTTTTTTCTCCCCCAATTCTTTCATGCTATTGTTATTTTATATTTCATTATGTTTGCTCTGGAAACTAACTAGTTTTCATTGAGGACTCACATTTGCCTTCTGGTCCACCAAGATTCCCAGGTGCTTCTGGCTACACGTGGACCTGTGAGTCTCTTTCTACCTGTCTGGGATGTGTATGGTTTGTTTTTCATCCAAATGGCAGATTATGGTTAAACTCCTTTCTCAGGGATGCCTGGGTGGCTCAGTTGGTTAAGCGTCTGCCTTCAGCTCAGGTCATGATCTCAGGGTCCTGGGATTGAGTCCCACATGACAAATAAATAAATGAAATCTTTAAAAAAAAAATAGTCTTTAAAAAAATAAAATAAACTCCCTTCTCTGTTAGTGAAGCCCAGGCGTGCACACACGCGTGCGCACACACACACACAGGCCCAGACTCAGTGTGGATGGGTCCACTTTCACTCATGGATGATCAGAGCAGGACAGTCACGTCCAAGTGCATAGACACATGCTCTCTCCCCTGCTGCCAACGTGTGGTTAGAAACACTGTCCCACAGCAAGTGAATGGTCCACGTGCAACTAAGCCTCAAATCTCAGCCCTGGCTTTGGACATTACCTCAGAGAAAGAACTCAGATATGTGTGAAGAATAACTACTATCAGGGCATAAATCAAGAGTCCTTCAACTTTCTTGTATGCTATGGATCTCTTTGGCGGTTTGGTGAAGCCTACGGATTCCTTAAAAGAATCCTATAAAAAATATTGAAGTATAATCATTAAAATATTTTGAAAAATAAATTTGTGTAGCAAGGCATGTACCTTTTTAAAAGATTTTATTTATCAGATTGAGAGAGAGAGCGCGCACGAGCAAGGGGAGCAGCAGGCAGAGGGAGAAGCAGGCTCCCCACCAAGCAAGTAGCCCTGGGATCATGACCTGAGCCAAAGGCAGGTGCTTAACCAACTAACCCATCCAGGTGTCCCCAGCATGTACTTTTTATTCATACGTTAAATAGTAAGCCTAAGAGCAAATCAAATAAGTAATTTCAAAGTTATGATGAGTGTAATAGTTATTTCAACATACCTGCAACAACCAGAATATAACCTGAAAACATCTGGGATTTCAAAGTCACACAAACCCTAATCCTACTGTGGTTGGTTACCTCCATTCATAATTGAAAGAAATACTAAATTTCAGCTAGGTATTAGTGAAAATACATATGTAATTTTTTTCCTATACCAGCTTATGGATCCCCTGAATTCTATCCCAGGTGAAGGACCCTTGGTTTAGACAATAATGAAAATAGAAGAAAAGATAAGTATAAGAACAATGGGAAGCTTTCCTTTTCAGTGCGGTTACAAGAATGTTAATTGCATTTCAAACCACTAACAATAAAGGTTTTAGTTCGGTGGTTAGCACAGCTTTTTTTATACCAGCATCTCCCAATAAATATCTGTTGAAGAAACTAACAAAAGCATCACTTTGCATTTATCCATCTACTTGTCTTTTTCTGCCAGTGGAATAGGAACACTTTGAGTTTGTTGAATGAAAAAAACTGATATGATATAACGTGATATGATATGATATATAACATAACATAATATGTCAGATTAAGTAAGGACATCTTCAATCTGCCTAGCTTTGTAATATCATATCAGATAGGAAAGGGAGAGCTCTTACTAAATTTCTGGCAGAATTCTATTCAATAGCCCCCATTTTTTGAGTATTTTTTCTCTGTCAGGGTTATAATGTCATTTAATACTCACAATAAGCTCGCAGGTACACATCACCCATGTTCAACAATGCAATTCAAGTATCACTGAGAGTTCCCACGTAGAAAGCCTTGGTGGGCATTGCACTAAGAACAGTGGGACGATGGGGGTGTAGAGATGGTTCCTGCCTGCAGATGGCTTCCAATCCAGGAGAGTGGAAAGAAATGTGTATGCCTAATCATGAGACAAGGTAAACAAAGGCAGACAGAGGGGCCACCATGGCAAGAGGCCCATGGACAGGATAGATTGTTTGTTTGTTGGTTTGTTTGTTGGTTTGTTTGTTTTTTCCGTGGGAATCGTGGACTTTTCAGAGGAACTAAAGTTTGAGGAGAGAAGGAAAGGGAGTAGCAGAAGCGAAGGCTGGAAAGGTAGGTCGAGATTTAAATTGCAGAGCTAGGTGTGTCTACTGACTGTATAGTTCAAAAATACCACTGCTGCCCTCAAATTACATGTCAATTCTCTGTCTTATTCCAGGCTACTGTACATTGTATCATCATGATTTTGTAGGAGCCTCTCAGAACGCATAATAAATCTTGAGTTTTTCCAATTAGGTTTAATCAACACCCCTCGCTTCATCCCCAATGAAAGCATAGCTCAAAGAATTCAGGTGACTCTGGCTTTTGGAGAGGAACAGAACATCTAAATGCCATCTGTCGCCAACCTGACAGTGCTAATCTGTAGGACTGCTCTGCTGTCAGACTCTGCTTAAACATCATTGTCCTGGTTCATAGTAGTTTTCCCAAACCAAAAATTTAAGAGGATTAATAACACATGGTAATTTGATCTGATTTGATTTTTTTTGGACTAGTCAAGGCAATTAGAGGACCGTCATCCATGACATGCCTCTGTTTATCCTAATGAGAAGCACCCTGATTTATAATGAAAGCTGGCAGTTTAATGTAGCTCAAAACATAATTTATGAACTCTAATGACTAGAGCGTTAGCTCTCAGAATGGTACAAATGGAACCATTGCTCAGAATATGTGTTGTTATGATGTTTCTGGATCACATTGCTTTGCTCACTGTAGGAAAAATATTGCTTTGTACACAGTTCACCAGATAATCAAACAGTCGCATCTTCTACTGAAAATACGTTTCTCATATCATCATCTGTTTAAGCACATCTTTGGCCTTTGAATGTGCAGAATCATGGAATAATTGAATAGAAGAGGCTTAAAATGCTCTGTTCCAATTACCTTGTTTTGTAAATAAAGACTTCCAGGCCCAAAGAGAGAGAGAAAAGACTTGCCTAAGGTCGTTTGGCTCCATAGTAGTAGACCTTGGGTAGGACCCAGCCAATGCACTTGCGCCTGCCTTGAGTAGTTTTTAGGGCACCTGATCCTTCATTTGTTTGGTGTGCTTTATGCTGCGTAAGAACATTTTTTCTCTGCTAGTTTTCTGGGGCCTCCTGACCAAGTACCATTGGATAGTTTATGTTGAATGGATAAGTGTTGTCATTGGTGATGAATCCTCCCCTCTTCTCTGACTTCGCGACTTTGTTTCTGAACTTTCTTCCTGTAGTAGTTTGAATGGTGACCCTTCAAAAAGATTCACCCATGTTCTAAGCCCAGAACCTATAAATGTGACCCTATTTGGGAAAAAAGTTCTTTGCAGATGTAATCAAGTTAGGGATATCAAGATGGAATCATCCTGGATTTAGGGTGGGCCCCACGTCCAATGTCAGATGTCCTTAGAAGAGAAGGGACAGAGGGAGATTTGAGACACAGAGATGCAGGGGAGAAGGCCATGGAAAGACAAAGGCAGAGACTGAGTTGTGCAGATACAGGTCAAGGAACAAGGAGCATGCCAAGAATCGCCGTCAGGCCCCAGAATCCAGGAGAGAGACATAGAATGGATCCTCCCTCAGAATCTCCAAAGGGAACCAAAGTAGATGCTAATAAATTTTTATGGAATCCTTGAAAGGCAAATAAATATTTACTTCTAAAAAATGCATAATTGTCCCATTCACAGATTGCCAAGTGTTTAGGCACTGCAGGGAAGATAAAAATGTTGAAACTCTCAAAGGAGAGTAAAATTTCACTGTAGCATTTGTGGCACCAAGCATATCCTTCTGTAATAATGGTTACGTGAGTTATCATCTCTGAAGGACCCCAGAGTTCTTCTGTGCCTCCCCGGCATCAGTGAGTAAAGGGCTTCATGTCTCTTCTTCAGGGTGGTTGTAAGTGCTGCAGAGTCACATTCCCATTAGACGGGGCAAAACGCACTCAACGAGTTCAAGGGATAACTCTGGGTCCCTTATTCCTTCTGAACCTCAATTTTTCATCTGTAAGATGGGCAAAAGTAATACCTTCCTCAAAGCTTTGTTGAGGTCTCAGCATGAGATAGGCAGTGACCTATCTCTGTAACTGGACACAATAAATAATACCCCCATTACCTGCCTGAATTCTGAACAAATTGAGAAATGAGACAAAAGAATTAATAGAAAACAAAAATGTCATCTTAGTGACTCCTAGTAGAGGCTAAGTTGGAGTCCATAGCTAGCTTGAGACCCACGTGAGGCTGCTAAATCCCTGCATGAGGCAGACTTACCCTTCCAGTCTCAGGCAACACTGGACCCTGCCATGGGGACAATGCCTGTCTCCAGAGGAGCTGAGCAAATCCATATGGCCCACTTCTTAGAGAAAGACGCAGGGTTTTGCATGTCAAATTGCAGCCACCAAATTCACTACTCAACTGAATGACTCCCAAGGGGGGAGTGAGAGGTCAAATGAGGCCAGGAGTGTCATGGAAATAGAGCCTCTTACACGTGGGCATGAGCATCAGGAATGGGGAGGAGCTTCTGTTTCCTTAACCGACGAAGCCTGTGCTCAGCCATGGAGTGGCCTTCCCCCTGAGAGAAAATGGGACACTCCCGTTCTCGTCTTTGCGAGACTTCTCCACACCTACCAGCCTCTGCTCACCAGCATGTCTTTCTGCCTTGGCTTATGTCCAAGATAATATCTTTAATTTTGTTCATAATCTAGAAATATGTACTTTAAAAATATGTAGTATTTGGCAAAAGATCTTAAAAGAAAACAGATGTAGATAAACTATATCTTGATAATTATGAAGTTAGGAGAATAAATCTTTTCTGGATGCTGGCTAAAATAGGAGGACTGAAATTCTCTCTTTCTCACATATTCCTCCAAAGGCCCTTCTGATCTCTGCTCTAAATTTATGTCCCTCCATCCCAAAGAATCCAGTTGACTTTAAAACTATAATTTTGAGATGGTCTTCTATTTTCCTTTAGTCATTATAGCTTAATACTGCATAATCAGGAAGAATACATCATGTCCACAATTTGTAATAGATATGCAATTAAATTGTTCTCACATATACATTTAGCGTTTCTCCCCCAAAACCGAATTCAAAGATAAAATTAACACAGAGTACAAAGGGACCCCGGATGCAGTGTTTTAAATAATTAAATACATATTTTGCTCAGGAAATATAACTTACAAATGTGTAAATTACAAAGATTCTCTTCCTGCTCTTCCAGTGCAGGCAACGCACATAGGAACTGGTTACAAAGTTATGATCATGTCCTACACAATTGTGAGATGAAACAAGATCTGAGTTTTATATGTTGTAAGTTCCGCAACGGGAGTTCTGCCTGTCTGTGATATTTCTCCTGACTTCAGCATGGGCACACTGGCCACTTCTCAGAATGAATAATGAATGTGTATGTTTTTGAACAGGAGCTGTAAAAATGGCTTTTAAGTGCCTTCAGGAGAGGCCTGGAAAATCTTGAAAGTGGGAGAGGGAAGTGGAAGGGGTAGTGGAAGAATTTGCTATTGGCATAAAATCAGAGGAGGTTAAAATATGACCACAATATAAAATATACAAAGGTTCTCCAAAGCACTCAGATCTTTCAGATGCATGAATGCTGCATTTCTTTGAATTTACACACACACACACACACACACACACACACACACACTCATATGTTCTGCAGCGAACTCTAATCTGTCAGACTGAAAGGTGAGTAGTGAGGGGAAAATGAGATTGAATAGTGCAGTAAAAATTCCTCCCCATCTTTCCTTGATTTTCTTTCATCTTTGAATAATTTATGTTTATTTACCATATAGCCTCATGGATCCTGGGAGGTGGAAGTAACCTTAATTAGAAGGGATCTAGTTTAATCTCCCACCAAATTTTGGAATTTTCTCCCTACCATTCCAAATTCTGGTCTTCCTATTTCTACTTGAAGAGGCCTGGGGATGCAGAGCTCTGAAGTATGAGGGACTCATATTCTTTGCAGACAATGCTAGCTATTAGAAAACTCTCGTATGTGAGTTGACCTTCCTCACCCTGTAATACCCATCCTTTGATTTTCATTCAGTCTTTTGGAACCAAAGGGAATAAATTTAGTTCCCTGCCTCCCTATTATGACACTCTTTCAGATGTTGGAATAAACCTCTCAGATCACAATAAACCTTTTTTTCTAACTTATATCCAAGTCTTGCCCATCTCAAGAAATAACATTTTCAGGCAGAATTAATATCTCAACAATATTTAGTCTTCCAGTCCCTAAAAATGGTGTATCTCTCCATTTATGTTGGTAGTCTTTATTTTATTTTATATTTTTAAATTAATTTTTATTATGATATGTTAGTCACCATACAGTACATCCTTAGTTTTTGATGTAATGTTCCATGATTCATTGTTTGAGTATAACAGCCAGTGCTCCATGCAATACGTGCCCTCCTTAATACCCATCACCGGTCTATCCCAATCCCCACCCCCTCCCCTCTAAAGCCCTCAGTTTGTTTCCCAGAGTCCATAGTCTCTCGTGGTTCATTACCCCTTCTTCTTACCCCCCCTTCATTCTTCCCTTCCTTCTCCTACCGATCTCCCTGTTATTCTTTATGTTCCATAAATGAGTGAAACCATATGATAATTGTCTTTCTCTGCTTGACTTATTTCACTTAGCGTAACCTCCTCCAGTGCCATCCATGTTGCTGCAAATGTGGTCCATATATACGATGGAATATTACTCAGCCATCAGAAAGAACGATTACACATTTGCAGCAACATGTCGGTAGTCTTTAATTTCTCTCAGCAGTACTTTATAATTTTCTCATATTTTGCATATATTTGTTAAATTTATCTCTGAGCATTTCATAGGATTTTAAGATTGAGATTATAATTCACATAAAATTTATCCCTTTAAAGTGTATAATTTGATTTTAGTATATTCACTAAGTTGTGTAAAAATTACCACTTCATAGTTTTTAAATGGTATTTTAAATTTCAATGTCCAATTATTTATATGTAGTATATATAATTGTCACTATATAGATATACAATTGATTTTTGTATTTTGACTTTGTATCTTGAGACATTGCTAAACTCATTTTTAGTTCTAATAGTTTTTTTAATCCTATAGGATTTTCTACATAAACAATCAAGACATCTTTTAAAAGACAGTCTTAGTTCTTCTTTTCTTATCTCTATTGTTTATTTCTTTACTTTGCATTATTACTAAACTTCCAATAAACTGGTGAATAGCAGTGGTGGGAGCAGATATCCTTGCCTCGTTCCTAGTTTTAGAAGGAAGCATTCTTCTTTCATTTTTAGGTTTGATACAGCTATAGGTTTTTCATAGATGCCCTTTATTAAATTGTAGAGTTTCCTTCAACATTGTTTACTGAGAGTTATTTTAATGAATGGATGTTGAATTTTGTCAAATGGTTTTTCTTCCTCTATTAGGATTATCGTAAGGTTTTCTGTTTAGAATATGTTAATATGATGAATTATATTGCTTAACTAATTTTAAAATGTTAAAATTTCTCTTTCTGGGATGAACTCCATTCAGTCATGATGTTTTATCCCTCTAATCACTGCTTTAGCTACCTTTTGCTAATTTTGATATGTTTTCATTTTCATTCAGTTTTAAGTATTTTCTAATTTTCTTTGTGATTACTTTTTGGTCTCATGGGCTATTTAGAAATGTATTGCTCAATTTCCAAGTATTTGGGGACTTCTTAAGATATCCTTCTAATATTGATTTCTGATTTAATTCCATTAGGGTCAAATTTCGATCCTTAAATTTACTGAGACATGTTTTATGGGCCAGAATGTAGTGTTTTGGTGAATGTCTCATGTGCATTTGAAAGCAATGTGTATCCAAATCCATTCAGGCTGTTATAACAAAACACCACAGACTGGGTAGCTTATAAACAAAAGACATTTATTTCTTACAGTTCTGGGGGCTGGAAGTCTAAGATCAGGGTCCTGGCATGGTTGGGTTCTGGTGAGTGCTCTCTTCCAGGTTGCAGACTTCTGACTTCTTGCTGTGTCCTCACATGGTAGAAGGGGCAGGGGAGCCCTCAGACCTCTTTTAGGAGGTCACTAGTCTCATTCATAAGGGCTCTGCCCTCTTGACCTAATCACCTCCCAAAGGACCCACCTCCTAATATCACCACTTTGGTGATTAGGATTTCAACATATGAATTTGGGAAGCGATACATTTAATTTATAGCAGTCTCTATTGCATAGTATGTTCTGTAGATGTTCTTTAGGTCAAGGGGATTGATTGTATATCCAGATGTTCTATATTTTTTATTGATTCCCTTTTGTTATTCTATCAGTCAGAGAGGAGCATTGAAATCACCAATATAACTTGAATTTGTCTCTTTCTCCTTTTATTTCTGTTAGTTTTGGGTTCATGTATTTGAAGCTCTATTATTTGGTGCAAACTCATTTGGTATTCTTATGTCTTATGTTGGATTTGCCCCCTTTATCCTTGTGAAATGTCCCTATTTCTCCCTAATTATAGTCCTTGTGAAGTCTACTTTTATACTAAGATAGCCATTCCCACTTTCTTTATATTAATGTTTTCAGGTAACATCTTTTCCATTATTTTTCTTTTAACCTGTCTCTAAACTCTTTCTTTTTTTCCTTGAGGAAACAGCACAAAATTGGTTCTTACTTTTTTTTTTTCAAATAATAAGACAGTCTCTGTCTTTTAATTGGGGTATTTAGGTTGTTAGTGTTTAATATAATTATCTATATGGTTTGGTATCAATCTATTGTGTTGATATTTATTTTTTAATCGATCCATATGTTTTCCTTCATTTTTCCTGTTTTCTTGCCTTCTTTTGGATTAAGTAATATTTTTATGATCCTATTTTATCTTCTGTTGGCTATGTGTTTTGCTTTAATCTCTGTGTGTGTGTGTGTGTGTGTGTGTGTGTGTGTGTGTTTACACTAGTGTTTGCAATATTTAACTTATTACATTCTGCTTTCAAATATTGTAACACTAGAAACTATGTAACGCCTTTGGACATTCTATTACCATTTCCCCTTCCCAATCTTTGCACTATTGTCACTCATTTTACTTCTGTGTGTGGTCTAAATACCATAATACATTGTTGTTATTTTTTCTAAATAGGCAATTGTTTTTTAAAGATATTATTAAAGTGAGAAAAAATTACATTTATCCACATTTCCCATTTCTGTCATTCTTCATTGTGGTGTATAGATCCAAATATCTTTCTAATATATATTCTCTCCACCCTAAGAACACCCAGCATTTCTTGTAGTGTAGGTCTTAGCTTTTGTTTGTCTGAAAAGCATTTCACTTTCATATTTGAAAGATATATTCAACATTAAAGGATTCTAGATTGACTTTTTTCTTTTAGTACTTCAAAGATTAAATTTCATTGTCTTCTTCCTTCATAGTTTCTGAAGAAATGTCAGTCATATCTTTGAACATTTTTATGTGATGTATCTTCTTTCTATGGCTACTTTTAAGATTTTATTACTGTTTTTTTAACAACTTGATTATGATGTACCGTGGTCTGTTTTTCTTTATGTTTATTCTGCTTGGGTTTCATTGAACTTTGTGAAACTGCAAATTGATAAAAATCTGGTCTTTATTCTTAAATAAATTTTTTCCCCATATTCTCTCTCTTCTGTTTTGGGGATTCCAATTACAGATTATCTCACATATCATTGAGACGCTCTTCATTTTTTTTCCCCAGGCTTTTACTTTCTGAGTTTTATTTTGGATAGTTTTTATTGTTATATGTTCAACTTCACTATTTTTTAAAAAGATTTATTTATTTATTTTAGAGAAAGAGAGTGAGTGGGGGAGGGGTAGAAGGAGAGGGAGAAAATCCTCAAGCAGACTGCCTGATGAGCATGGAGCCTGATGCGGGGCTTGATCCCAGGACCCTGAGATCATGACCTGAGCTGAAACCAAGAGTCAGATGCTCAACTGACTGAACCACCCAGGCACCCAAAGTTCACTATTTTTTTTTCCTAGAGGGTCTAATCTACTCTTCAACCAATCCAGTTAATTTTTTCATTTTAAATATTGTATTTTTTGTCTCAGAAATTCCATTTGTATATTATCCATTCTCTCTCCAGCATAGTCAAATTATTCTCTACCCTCTTGAAACTATAGAGCATATTTATAATAGCTGTTTTAACTTCTTTGTCTACTAATTACATGATCTATGACTTTTCTAGATTGGATCTTATTGGTTGATGGTTCTCCTAGTTATGGGTTATATATTCCTGTATCTTTGTATGCCTAGTAATTTTTGAGTGGATACCAGACATTGCACATTTTTTATTGTGGTTTCCTAGATTTTGTCATAGTCCTTTAAATAGTGTTGACAGTTAAGTTACATGGAAACAGTTGGTATTTCATTCCAAGCCTCATTTGGAGCCTCAATTTTAAGATTTTAAGGATTTGTCTAGAACGTTTTGTATATGGCTAATTTGGCCCCGCTACTAAGGCAATATTTTTCTGAGTATTCTACCCAAAAGTCCATGTATGTCTGATGGGAAGACTATTCAACAACTTTGTGTGATTTCTAGGAATAATTCTTCATATTCCTTTCTGGAGATTCTTTTCCATGCTTTGGGTAATTTTCTCTTTAGAAGGGCCATATCAGTATTCAGCCAAAGTGCCAAGGTGGCCCCTCTTCATATCTCTGGTGCTCATTCTTTATGCAGTTCTCTTCTTTTGGTATTCTGTTCAGTAAATTATACCTATTTTCTTCTTCTGGACCCCCGAACTCAGTGAGACCTCCAAGTTCTGTTTGGGTTCTGCCTCCAGTCAGTGGGAGTTAATCTTATTTTTTCTCCATGTCTAAGAGAACGCAGTCCTGCCTGTTGTCCAATATGTGAAAACTATTATTTCATATATATTGTCTGACTTTCTAGTTGTTTAAGATAGAAGAGCAAATCTGGTCTCTATCACTCCATCTTGGGTAAAAGCAAAAGTCACTCTTCAATTTTTAAATTTTAATGTTTTATCATTACATGAAACTTTCTTCCTGTTTCTTATCCTAATTCAGTTTGGCTGCTGCTGTCTCCATCCTCTAAGGATATGCTATTTGGGGGGTAACCCCCCCTCATTTTATCAATCTCAAATTCACAAGCTCCATTTTAGTCAGACATACTTGTCTCAAAAGTAATTTTTAATTCTTAATATGAGAAATATAACAGCTCAATGATGATTAGGCTTTTCTCTGAACATTCTCTTCTCTTTTCTCAGCACCATTTAAATTTTTATCCAGGGGCAAGTAGATTGGACTTCTTACTGCTCCTTGTATCACTCTAGCGTTGTTTCCTTCACTAACTCCAGCTGCAGTGGCCTTTCTGTTACTCAGACACACCAATGTTTTTCATAAGTTGGGACCTTTGCATATGCTGTTTCCCTGCCTGAGTGCTCTGTCCCAAGATATTTGACACCATATTATTTTAGCTTCAAGACAAATATCACTTCTTCCAAAAGTCTTCCTT
This sequence comes from Ursus arctos, assembly GCF_023065955.2. NCBI lineage: Eukaryota > Metazoa > Chordata > Mammalia > Carnivora > Ursidae > Ursus > Ursus arctos. The sequence goes on from NW_026622852.1 coordinate 38,166,929, forward strand.
CACGTTGTAATCTAAAGTATCTCATGGGGTGCCTGGGTGGTTCATTCAAGTGTCTGACTCTTGACTCTTGATTTTGACTGAAGTCATGATCTCAGGGTTGTGAGATTGAGACCCTCCCTATCCCCTGCTCTTGTTGGGCTCCAGGCTGGGTGTGGAGCCTGCTTGAGATTCTCTCTCTCCCTCTGCCCCTTTTCTCTCCCCCACCACACTCTCATTCTCTCTCTCTCTCTCTCTCTCAAAAAAAAAAAAAAAGATCTCTTTCCCCCTCCATTACCATCCCATTCTGCTTTTTTGTCGCAACTTCCTTTGTTCCATTTACTTTTGTAGAATATTTTATTGTAGATGTATTTGTTTACTTTGCTTATTTGCTAGTCCTGCACTCTCCCTCACACCTTAAGTGTATGTTCTATGAGAGCAGGAGTTGGACTGTCTTGCTCACTTCAGTATTCCCAGCACCTGATACTTGTCAGGCAATTATTGGCTGAATGAATGATTAAACAAACAAATGTATGAATTCATGTAACTTTCTTCAAAACACCAAGGTAATTTATATACTAGAAGTTCGTTTTTGTTTTTGTTTTAAAGATTTTATTTATTTATTTGACAGAGAGGGAGAGTGACAGCCAGAGTGAGAGGGAACACAAGCAGGGGGAGTGGGAGAGGAAGAAGCGAGCTCCTAACAGAGCAGGGAGCCTGATGCGAGGCTCGATCCCAAGACCCTGGGATCACACCCTGAGCTGAAAGCAGACGCTTAATGACTGAGCCACACAGGCACCCCGTATACTAGAAGTTTCACATAGGCTAGACCATGGTGCTCAGATGAATACTTTAAAATGTTTTAATTTTGGTTAGAATAAAGAATGCAAGAACTTCTATCATGTACATATTTTCCTGGAAAAAAATTAGCCTCAAATAAAAATAATTTTTATGTGTCATCACATTTTTTCTTAAATTACTTTTAAATTATTTTCTTATGTGTCATACATAATTACTTCTTAAATTCAGAATTCAGGAAAATGCCCATCTACTTTATTTATAGAATTAAAAAGGAGAAACACAGACAACAACCAGATAGAAAGTAAAATGGGGAAAGATCCCACCTGCAACAGCAACATGAAAAATAAAATACCTAATAATACACTTAACAAAAATGTTTAAGATATATATGAAGAAATCTTCAAAACATGATTAACAGATGCAAAAGTTGAAGTGAATAAATGCTTGCTCTGGGAAAAGAATACTCAATATTATTAGATACCCACTCTTCCTAAATTAATCTATAAATTTGAAGGAATGCCAAAGAAGCATAAAGATTTCTCAAGACTATAAGGAAAAATAAGTCTGCTGGAGTAGAGAGGAAGATTCTGAAAAATGGAGACCAATAACAAGTGGCTAGCTCTCTCCATACTAAAATATATTGTAAAGCTACCTTAATAAAAATGTATAGTGCTGAGGCAAACTCAGACAATGGAAAGAGTGATGAAAAACAAGAGTCTAGATACACACTAATACATGTGGAAACATATTCTCTCATAAAGGCACCATTTCCTTTTAGTGAAGAAATTATTAATTAATGTGTGGTGTTTGGGTAAGGGGATGCCATCTAAAAATTTTTTTGTATATACAATGGAATATTACTCACCATCAAAAAGAATGAAATCTTGCCATTTACAATGATATGGATGGAACTAGAGAGTGTTATGCTAATTGAAATAAGTCAGAGAAAAACAAATACTTTATGACTTCACTCATAGGTGGAATTTAAGAAACAAAACAAACAAACCAATGGGGGAGAAAAAGAGAGGCAAATCAAGAAACAGACTCCGAACTATAGAAAACAAACTGATGATTACCAGAGGGGAGATGCGCAGGGGGATGGGTTAAACAAGTGATGGGGATTAAGGAGGGCACTTGTTGTGCTGAGCACCAGCTATTGTATGGAAGTGTTGAATCACTAAATCTACGCCTGAAACAAATATTACATTGTATGTTAACTAACTGGAATTTAAATAAAAACTACAAAAAAAGGGAAAAATATTTTAAAAAGTTGGATCCCTACTTTACTTCTTACACCACTACAAATTTCAGGTGGATTTAAATGTAAAAAAACCCCAACAGCCCCATAAACATAAGTAAAAAAAAAAATCATCAGAGAATTTTTTACAATCTCGGAGCCTTTGGAAGTGTTATTAAAAAGAATGATACAAAAAAAACCTAAGAGGCAGCCCACAGAATGGGAGAAGATATTTGCAAATGACACTACAGATAAAAGACTGGTATCCAAGATCTACAAAGAACTTCTCAAACTCAATACACAGGAAACAAATAAACAAATAAAAAAATGGGCAGAAGATATGAACAGACACTTTTCCAATGAAGACATACAAATGGCTAACAGACACATGAAAAAATGTTCAAAATCATTAGCCATCAGGGAAATTCAAATCAAAACCACATTGAGATACCACCTTACACCAGTTAGAATGGCAAAAATTGACAAGGCAGGAAACAACAAATGTTGGAGAGGATGTGGAGAAAGGGGATCCCTCCTACATTGTTGGTGGGAATGCAAGTTGGTACAGCCACTTTGGAAAACAGTGTGGAGGTCCCTTAAAAAGTTAAAAATTGAGCTACCCTATGATCCAGCCATTGCACTACTGGGTATTTACCCCAAAGATGCAGACATAGTGAAGAGAAGGGCCATATGCACCCCAATGTTCACAGCAGCATTGTCCACAATAGCTAAATCGTGGAAGGAGCTGAGATGCCCTTCAACAGATGACTGGATTAAGAAGTTGTGGTCCATATATACAATGGAATATTACTCAGCTATCAGAAAAAATGAGTTCTCAACATTTGCTGCAACATGGACGGCACTGGAGGAGGTTACACTAAGCGAAATAAGTCAAGCAGAGGAAGACAATTATCATATGGTTTCACTCATTTATGGAACATAAGAAGTAGGAAGATTGGTAGGAGAAGAAAGGGAAGAAGAAAGGGAGGGTAAACAGAAGGGGGAATGAACCATGAGAGACTATGGACTCTGGGAAACAAACTGAGGGCTTCAGAGGGGAGAGGGGTGGGGCAATGGGATAGGCTGGTGATGGGTATTAAGGAGGGCATGTATTGCATGGTGCCCTGGGTGTTATACGCAAGTAATGAATCATGGAATTTTATATCAAAAACTAGGGATGTACTGTATGGTGACTAACATAATATAATAAAAAATATTATGATAAAAAATAAATACAATTTTTAAAAAAAGGACATAAATTAATGCCTGCTCATGGGAGTGCTCTGAAGTAACACAGAACAGTCTCCATACTGACTTCATTAAAGTCCAGACACTGGAAAAAAAATGATATACTTGATTATTAAAAATTTTAAATTTTCTTATAAAAATACCATAAGCAAAGTCAAAAGTCACTTTGGATAAACCATATATATATATATATATATATATGGTTTACGAATGTGTGTATATATATATATATATATATATTCACAAAAAAGGGTTGCTGTCATTAATTTAAATAGCACTTATGAATCAGTAAGAGAAAGACCAACAGCCAAATAAAAAAATGGGCAAAGGGTATAAAAAGTTCATTAAAAATGGGTTGCCCAGTTGCCTTGGTCCGTATAGCATGCCACTCTCAATCTTGGGGTTGTAGATTAGAGCCCCATGTTGGGTGTAGAGATTAATTAAAAATAGTTTTTAAGAAGTTCACTAAAAAAGAAATAAAAATAACTTTGAAACATATTGAAAGATATTCAAAAATTCTGAGAGTCAGAGAAATGTGAATTAAAATTGCAACAAGATGCCATTTTCTACTTCTTAGATTGACAAAGACTAAAAAATTTACTAACATTTTCAGTAAGGGTGAAAGAAGACAGAACTCTCATGTATTTTGGTTAAGACAGTAAATTGGAGAGCAACTTGGCAATATCTACCAGAATTTTAAATGCTTCTAGCTTTTGACCCAGTTATTCCACTTCCAGGCATTGATTTCTTCAGTGGTACTGGCACATATACAGAGGCATATATCTACAAGGATATAAGCATTGCTTGTACTTGCAAAATTGGAAAGGACCTACTGTCCACTGAGGTGCTCCGCCTGGATCCCTTTTCCTGGGCTAGAACATTCATCTCTAGCCACGTAGGTGTTGGCTGTCAATGGTTTACGGCTATACCCTTCTCCAGAGACTTATTCTCAACTCAAAAGGATCCTTCTCACATGGAAATGGCTGGAAGGTTACCCTGGATGCAGCCAAAGCCAATGTCTGGACAAAAGCACAACACCGTTTCCTGGTGCCCTGCACACTCCAGAGCTCCCCCCATGGGATCAGGCTGATGTTAGACATGACGAAAGCCACATTTTTACTTACCTTCCTCCCCAGCCCTATCTTTTCTCTCTAGCTTTTGGATAGATTTCTTTTGAAATCACTTCTCAAGAAATTACTTGTGCAAGAATCTCTATCTCAGGCTCTGCTTCTGGAGAATCTGATCTAAGAGGTCCATTAACAGGGGACCGATTAAATATAGTGTTCTATATAATGGAGTACTACCTAGACTACCTTAAAAAAGGGGAGGCAACAGCTCTGTACATACTGATATGGAATGAGCTCCAAAATAGCGCAAAAAGCAAATTGCAAATAAATATGTATAATATACTACCATTTATGTTAGTATAGGCAACGTACAAATATGTTTGAGTATGCATAGAATATCCTTGTAAGTATAACTAAGAAATGATAATAGTGTTTGCTATGATGCCAAGGGGAGCCTAACTGGGGTCTGTGAGATGGAAGGAAGAAGGGCACACTTGGTACTCTATACTCTTCTACCTTTTTAATATCCCACCATGTAAGTAAATCACCTATTAAGTTATATTATGTCAACAATGTTAAAGCAAAAACCATTAGTACTATTAAAAAAATTTAGGTTAGGAGAATGTTAGCTATCAAAAGTCTTTTCTCTTGCCCTCAGGAATAAATCACATTAAAAAAAATTGGAATGTCAGTACTCTAAATGGGAACATATGTTTTTGAAGTCCTTGGAGAGCGCTTAAAAAATCATCTAATTATCTGTATCTTAAGGATTCTTTCTGTAATTTTCTTAATTTACACAGTAAACACTTTCCTTGTAGGTAATGTCATGGCAACTTCCAACTGGCCCTTTCTAAATTATCACAAATTGGCAAGTATCTTCATTTAAATGAGTGTGCTTTTTCCAAACTTGAACTTAATTGCCATTCATTTTGCTGCATTAATTATGATAGATTTCCTGCCTCCTTTATGCCTGTAGCCACACAGACATCACACCATTATTAGTTATACTTGGCCTTTGGTTACAAATTATACACACATATCTGCTGTAAATTGTCCATTATGTTAAAGATCAAATATGCTGGACTTGGGCCTTAAACACAGGAATTAATGTCAGTGCACAGTCCTGAAATTTGAGACTGCACATTGTCTCTGCCTCATAAAACAGAGGTCATGACCATATTAAAAACCTCCCCGAAACTGAAACGTGATAAGATATATCTCATACCTCTCTCCCTGTACATCCCTGAGACCACCATGTATAAGAACCAAAGACCTGGCCTTCGGTCTTCAGCTGCATTGGGTGCTGCTTTTGGAGGCAGGCAAAGTACTCTTCCAAAGTGCTTTCCCCCTACCATCTTCCTTCCCCACCTCTCACCCCTGCCCCATGTGTATATCCCCTCAGAGATGGCACAGGAGACACAGGGCAGGAAGGCTGGTATGAATGCATCTTGTGGGGGGTGGCCAATTTTTCTTCCATTCACTTAATAAACATTTAATGCATCCTTATTATGTGCTAGGCTCTGTGCTAAAGGTCTGGGCACGCAGTGGTAAATATGGTACCTAATCTTGTGGAGTTTAGACTTACTCTGAGGCAAGACAGTAAGCAAATGAGAATGAGACAATAAGCAAATGCCCTCTTACTGTACACAGAGGAAGGGGAGAAATGACGTGTGTGTGTGTGTGTGTGTGTGTGTGTGTGTGTAAATTTTAACACTATATACATATATCTATCTATATACATATATACGTATTATACAACTACCATAAAATTTTATAGTTCTGTGCACTAGAAACAACACAAGCAAAATTGAAAGGCTGAAGATGACAGCTTGATTATGGCATATAGGACAGAAAAAGGGTGGGATGCTCTTAGAATCAATAACAGAAAGACAAACAGCCCAAAAGAAAAATGGGCAAAAGACATGAACAGACAATTCATAAGAAATGATCTCATTAAATCAACAGGATCTATTTTTTGCCCGCTAAACTAACAAAACGTTTTAGTTGTAGGACCTCATGAGGTAAGAATGTGGTTGGAAAGACTCTCACACATAGCTGTTGGTGGTGCAAATTGGTGTCTCCTTTTGGGTATCTCTCTGCTGGACAGTTAGATTGTAAATCAAAGCCCTGAAACCGGTTTATGCCACTTGACTCTGTAACATCACTTTTCAGAATTTGATCTTGAGGGAATAATCAGAGATGTAAATATAGATTTTTGTACAAGGATGTTTGTACAAAATTAGATGTTTACATTTATTAAGGAAAGTATAGGGGGAATATTATTCCACCATTAAAATTTATATTTTCAAAGAATAAAGATATGAGAAAATACTTGAAAGGCTATTATTAAGTAAAGAAAGCAAAGCACAGTAAGAACTCTAGTAGGTTAATAATGTGCACAGAGACAGAAGGGAATAAGTTATTTCTAGGTAATGGAATAAGGAGTGATTTTTATTTCTATTTTAATTTTTCTTTGTATTTTCCAATTTTCAACTGTGAACAAGAATTACTTTTATAATATATTAAAAGATTGTATCAAATGAGAAGGAAGAGTTATGAATCCCACCCAATTCATTCAGCACCCAACCCAGATATTTATAGCCAAATGTGTTTTATTTTATTTTTTTTCCTTTGGAGCAACTTTATTGAGATATGTAATTCATAAATGACTGTTCAAATCCTTTAAAAATTCCTGATGTCCTTTTGCATACAACTGTCTCATAAACTCTCAAAATTCCTCTAGGATATAATTTTATGTTCACTATTGTACTTCCTGTGTCTCATTGGAAAGTCTGAGCTATTTCTGTTAACTTACTCTATAAGTTCTCATCCTCTTCAAATATATATTTGAACACTTTTTCTGGATATCTCTGTTATCCCTGGAGTTCTTTGGAGGCGAAGAGGAAAGAAAATCCAGGAAAGCAGATGTATTATTTCCCTATTTCCTTTTTGCTCCCCACCACCATCTTATGTTTTCAAATCATGCAATTTAACACCAGCTAAAATGATCCTTTCATTGGAAAATCAAAACATGAACATAGCTAGCAAAAATGTATTAGGTCAATAATATGATTGGAATTGTAACAAGGACAAAGTATGAGGTATCACATATGGTAGACATGGAAATTCAGGCTGAAAAGCAACTTTATATAGCTGGGAAAGAGGGAATGCTTAAAAGAAGATTTTGCATTAAGAATTAAATTTTATCAGATACTATAAGATTGGAATATAAAAAATTATAGTTGGAGACAACAGAAAAACCTATAACCTTTTATGGCTATAAAATAAATTCTTGAGCATACTAATGGCATTTTAAAAATAATTTCTTAAAAACATTTTTCATTTGGTTGAATTTAGAAATTCACATGTACATATTTAGTTCCCTTTTGCAGTGTTACAGGTATTCGGGTCAGTATGCCCAGTAAAAATTATGCAGCATTATATAACTTATCATAAAAATATTTTTCAGGCTTCATCTGTCAGGAGCAGTTTTGGTTTGGGGTATGTTTGTGTTGTTACTAAAGAGAGGGATTTTTCTCATTAGCCAAGTTTTTAATTTATAAAATTATAGAATAATCTCATTTATTTTAAAAAATCGTATTTGATACCCAATATATGTTGGCAATATGTTTTCCTGAAAATTCTAGTATGTCCTGAAAATGTCTTCAAAATGTTATTTTGTAGTGGTAGAATTTTTGGAAAAGTTCACAGGTATGCACTTATTTCAAAATAGATCTTTGCTCTTTATCAGAAAAGTAGGAATTGGACGAGTCCTCTGGAATTTTATGATTAATTAAGAATCCCTGGAAATGATTTAATTATTTATTCTTTTTTTTTTTAAGATTTTATTTATTTATTCGACAGAGATAGAGACAGCCAGTGAGAGAGGGAACACAAGCAGGGGGAGTGGGAGAGGAAGAAGCAGGCTCATAGCGGAGGAGCCTGATGTGGGGCTCGATCCCATAACGCTGGGATCACGCCCTGAGCCGAAGGCAGACGCTTAACCGCTGTGCCACCCAGGCGCCCCTTAATTATTTATTCAAATAAGAAACAAAACATTATCTAAAAAAAGGATAGTGTTCATCTGAAAGACTAGGCAGTGTGGTTGTGTTTCATGGAACAGAAACCTTAGACACATCAATTTAATATTCATAAATGATTGAGAGTGATAGATAATAGAGACCTTTCCTAGCAGTTGAATAGTTAAAAATATTCTTTACCTGGATGATAGCTTGAAAATATATTAGTTAATTAATCTATGGAGAATGTTAATTTTACTGCACAACCTTTGCATACCAGAACACTCATATTCTTTTATTTCCTAAAATTTTATGAGTTTGCTCTGAGTCTCTACACCCATGCCTGGGGAAAGTCAATCTTAGTGGGTTTTGTGGACACTCTTCACTCCCCTTGACTGAGGGTCATACAAAAATTCAGGAGTTTTAGGCAATCCCAACCACTGGGGAAAGACCTACTCATCTTTGGTCCTCGCTGGTCACTTCTGAAAAGCTCCTCGGGCAGCCCTTGAGTCTTGGATGTCTCTTTGGGGAGCCTTTCAGTCTTGAGATAGTGGTGAGTGGCCATCTCTGAGAGAACAGATAGATGGTTTCCTGGCTCTGGGAGCCTGAGATGGAGCATAGGGCAGAAAAAACAAGTGCCGGGGGCTGAAAGGAAGAATGGGTGTCCTTATGAGGGAAGAGTCTTCGGGAGGGAATCACCATTTGGACAAGAGGGCTGGTGCTCAGATGTTGCAGGTTCTAGATCATGACCATGAAGCCCTCAGATCCACGCTTCTTCCAAATTTCCCCACTTTTTAGCCCATAAATCAGTAGGTTAGCCGGTCCCTGGCTCAGAATAACCTCCCTATGCATGTTGTGTAAATGGTTGAAATCAGATGAGCCATGACTGTGAATTCACTCATATAAATGTGTAAACTATTAAAGTGTTCCGATTGAATGGAGAAAGGTAGCAAAGTGTAGTCCTTGGTACCTCAATACAGGAAGAAAAAAATTCAAAGAGAGGATACTGCAGAATGGGGATTCCGATGGAAAATGTCTCTGCCCTTGTAGAATTGCGAGGCATGGGGATCCAGTGGGTAACCCCTGGTGCTGTTTCAGGGCTGCCCTTTTCCATCGCATCTCACCCATGGGTCTCCTTGCACACTTGTAACAATCTCCAAACCCACCTCTGCCACTGTCTACACTCCCCATTCATGCCTCTCTGCCCCAGAGGATCTGAGACAACATATAACCATGAAAATCTGGCCCCCCCCATGAGCTGCCAGTCACATCAGGTTGGCTCTTACCACTGCTTGATGAATCTTCTCTTCCTTTCTCCTTGGCATGTCTCCCAAAGGGCTCTTTTATTTTATTTTATTTATTAATTTTTAATTTTTTATTATGTTAGTCACCATAGAGTACATCATTAGTTTATGTTGTAGTGTTCCATGATTCATTGTTTGCATATAACACCCAGTGCTCCATGCAATACGTGCTCTCCTTAATACCCATCACCAGCCTATCCCAATCCCCCACCCCCTCCCCTCTGAAACCCTCAGTTTGTTTCTCAGAGTCCATAGTCTCTCGTGGTTCATTCCCCCTTCTGTTTACCCCCCCTTCATTTTTCCCTTCCTTCTCCTATTGATCTCCCTGCTATTCCTTATGTTCTATAAATGAGTGAAACCATATGTTAATTGTCTTTCTCTGCTTGACTTATTTTACTTAGCATAATCTCGTCCAGTCCCGTCCACGTTACTGCAAATGTTGGGCAATCGTTCTTCCTGATGGCTGAGTAATATTCCATTGTATATATGGACCACATCTTCTTCATCCATTCGCCTGTGGAAGGGCATCTCAGCTTCTTCCACAGTTTAGCTATTGTAGACAATGCCGGTATGAACATTGGGGTGCATATGGCCCTTCTCTTCACTACGCCTGTATCTTTGGGGTAAATACCCAGTAGTGCAATTGCTGGGTCATAGGGCAGCTCTATTTTTAACTTTTTGAGGGACCTCCACACTGTTTTCCGAAGTGGCTGTACCAACTTGCAGTCCCAGCAACAGTGTAAGAGGGATCCCCTTTCTCCACATCCTCTCCAACATTTGTTGTTTCTTGCCAAAAGGGCTCTTTTGAACTATCCCTCTCTTCTTAGCTCTCCAGTCGTACCTGCGGGGAGTCAAAATAGTACAGTGAGTGTGTGAGTACTTTGGTGAGGGCATCAACAGCTCTGCACTCACCAGCTGTAGGACCTTCATCACATTTCGTAACTGCACCTGGAAAATGAAGATGATAGTAAATAGAACTTAACCCGTGAGCACTGGTGAGCCTAAAAAGATAGTATCTGGGAAGCACTAAGAGCCCGAGGACAGGGTTCTGTGAATGTCATCTGTGGCTGTGAGTAGTCTCTCAACTGAGTGAACCACCTTTTTCTTCCTTTACTTGGAAAATAAAGCACCCACTGCATATTCTCCTTTAGTTGTTTGATATTCCTTCCTGCATATCACTGTGTATTTCCATTTAATCACCTTTTCCCAAAATGTACCTGCAAACCTCAGTTCTTGGGTGCCACTATTCAGGGCCGGGGCTCCTTGTTCCCACAATTATCCCCACCTTCTCTGACCTCCTTTGGGCTCCAGGCAAACACGGCTACTCTTGAGCACACTTCCGGAAATGCTGCCTTCCCTCGGATGGCCTTGCACCATCCCCTACGGTGTTGCTGGGCTTCTCTCCTTCCTGTGTCCTAGTTCATGGTTCCGTTCTTAAGATTTTCATCTTCACTTTTGTATCCATTCACTCTGAGAGCTTCCACTGGATGTCAAGTGGGACAAATCATTGCTAAATGTCCCACATTCTGAGAAGAGCCAACAGCAGTTGGAGCCAGATACCTTCCTATGACGTCCCATGGAGAGGCAGAGCTGCCCAGTTAACTAAGGTGATACTTGTCCTTTTCTGAAAATAGCACAGTGGTTGAGAGCACTAAGAGGTTTTTGGAGCCAGACTACCTAGATTTGAATCCTGGCTCTGCCACTGACAAACTTTATATGGCTCTCTGTGCCCTTAGTTGAGTTATTTAACCTCTCTGTGCATCTGGTTTCTTATCTGTAAAATAGGGATAATAATAGTATCTACTCCTACTCCATTGGATTAAGTCCATTATTAAGAATAATGGCAGTATCTTTACAATTCCGCAATCTTTCTGCCTCGTTCCCAGTCCCAGCGGGGGAGGAGTGGAGGAATGAAGGGGCAAACCATATTTCTCTCTGCACTTAAGACTTCTCCAGGGAGGGGTCAAACCTGTGCAGGAGACAAGGAAAGGGAGGAGATGAGATTTAAATCACATTTGAGAATGAAATGTTTGACTAGATTGAACTTTTAATAACTTTTCAGAGAATGTCTGGAGCGCTTGGCATCTGTTCAAGAAATAATTAATAATCAAGACAAGGTTTATTGCAGATTTCGAGAAAAACTAAACCGAGTCCATATTTTTCACTCATCCAACTTGATTCCTCAGTGATGTTGATGATGCTGGTTAACAGCATCAGGATACGTTTTCTTGGATACCTATGGCAAACTCTCAAGCTTAAAAATCCGTTTAATACTCCATACTCACTAGGATGGCTATAATCAGAAATACAGACAATAACAAGTATTGGCATGGATGTGAAGAATCTAGAATACTTAGGCTGGTGGGAATGTAAAACGGTGCAGCCACTTGGGAAAACAGCCTGGCAGTTCCTCAAAATGTTACACATGGAGTTACTGTCTGACTCAGTAGTTCTACTTCTAAGTATCTACCCAAGAGAAATGAAAATATATGTCCACACAAAAACTTGTCCACTCATGCTTATAGCAGTATTATTCATAATAGCTAAGAAGTAGAAACAACCCAAAGGTCCATCAACTGATGATTGGATAAAGAAAATGTGATATCCATAGAATGGGATATTATTCAGCCATAAGAACGATGTACTGATACATGTTACCACATGGATGAACCACAAAAACATTTTGCAAAATGAAAGAAGCAAGTCACAAAAGCCTACGTGTTGTATTGTCCAACTTATATAAAATGTCCAGAATACAGAAAACTGGTGAGATAGAAAGCATTGGTTTCCTAGAGCTTGTAGTAGGGAGTGACTATTAATGAGTATGAGGTTTCCTTTTGGAGTGATGGAAATATTCTAAATTTAGATTACGGTGATGGTTGCACAGCTCTGTATATATGATAAAAAGCCATTGAATTATACACTTCAAGTGAGTGAACTTTGTGGCATGTAAATTATATCTTAATAAAGCCATAAAAATATCAGTTTATTTTTTCCAGCTGTTGAAAAGAGAACCACAATTTCCCTGGCCTTGGGCTTCATACTTCACAATAAACAACCTTTACCTTCTCTCTCCGCATGGCCTCACTTACCAGTCAGTGATACTAACAGCTGTTTGTCATTTTTCTGGCGTCCCAGCATTTAAATCCGTTTCCAAGTTTATGAGTTTTGGCAGGTGCATCAGCCACCTCTCATTATAGAAATGGAAAACAACAGATAGGTGCTTGCCAAAGGCGGGAGGCACCCAACCTAGGCTTGGCCAACCTGCTCCAGACTTGGAGTTAGGCATTAGGGATAGATTCAAAGAAGCAGGGACAGTAGGGAGTGCATTCTGTTGGGGGTGAGAGCAGTGCCAACAGCCAACTGTGTTTCCAGGGACGGTGTCTGTGTCTAGTGCTGGGCAATGGAAGCAGTGCGAACTATGGTCACTGTGCTCAGCGACAGGGGTGATCTGGATTAGATGGATTTTGGGCTTGATGTTGGTTGTGATTGAATGCTACTCCATCTTCTGGTCCTGCCAGATTTCCAAGTCTGGTTCCTCCTACCTTCTTAGCAATTGAGTGAGCAGATTAATATCCTTCCAATCAGTTCTTTTTCTTCCATGATCGGTTCCTGTGCTTGCAACTAGGAACCTGTTTGATATCGTCAGTAAGGCAGGATGATTTTCCTCCCACAGGGTCTCTGGGATTCATTCTTTTGATGGTAGGCATTTATTTTTTTCAGTGATTACTTTGTACCATCCATTATCTCATGTATTCCTCATAACTTAGTGACATAGATACTAGTAGCCTTCCTTGCACAAATGAGGAAACAAGTTCATTGGAATGAATAACTTGTGGATTTAAACCCAGGCCAAGCCCAGTGACCTTCCCTTTAGATCTTTGTGGTCACTTCTCCATTTTCACTGCAGCCACATCTCACCCACCATCTACTGAACGAAAGGCTCCACTACTCTTCCTCCCTCTATTCTCTTCTTTGTTTAAATTGTTGTGTGTATGATTGCCAAATTTCTTCATAAAAGTATTGTTGATTCCTCTGTACAAGAGTCTATACCTACCCCCTATTGTCTTGATGCTCAGACTTCAGAAAGGCATTTACTGCTGACATCCGACACCTCCTTCCTCTCCCGCTATATCTCTCAGTAATTCTAAACAAGCCCATCACATGCCACAAGGGCAGGCCCTATTTTTTCTTAGTCTGGTTCAATTTACTGCAGACAGTAGGCCCTCGATAAATCTCCTTAATCTGGAGACAGACTAAAGACAAAATATTGAATTCACTCCTCCATCATAAGCCCCAAATTCCATGGCAATGATGATTTGGGGAACAATAAAATAAGCATCAAGCATCATATGACAAAATCTATTGGAATGTGATATTCTTGGCAGGAAATCATGTCGGAGTGGAAAATGATCGCTAAATATAAATACTGTAAAGACATGTGTACCATCAAGACTTTATTATTAGATTCCCAGAGAATTTTTTTTTTTTTTTTTTTAGAAGCTCAAGAACTTGCAAGGCTATACAATTCCTGGAATGGAATTTAGGTTTGCTTTCTGAAATCAATCCAGTCAAGCCTTTTCACACACGAGCATTCTTAGAAAGTCTTTGAACGTCTATTCTTACTCATTTATACTGGTGGCAAGAAGTCCAAAAATAAAATCGTCATGAGGTTCTGCTTGCTTCCTGCTTTAGTTACACTGGAAATCTTCCAAGGAAAGCTCATGCACTTTGTGAATTCTCCTTTGCCTCCCGTAGTCAGCATTGGGTGTTGAAGCTTAGACTCAGGGCAAGGTCTGGGATGGCATTTGGGGTTCTGTGCCCAATTCCTCTGTGTGTGTGTGGGTGTGTATGTAGTGGGGGTTTGTCCACACCAATAAGCAATTACTGGACACCAACAAGGCGTCTGAGAATTCAACTAGATTCTGACACAATTGACCTTGAGATAGTGTCAGGTTCCACAGGTTAAGGGCTCAGTCCTATAAGACTGTCCCTACCCCCAGACACTAGTCACAAGCCCAGGTTATGACCTGGCTTTCCAACCGACCAGCTATAGATTGGAGACTCCAGGACCCCTTACTTGTACGTCAGATTCTAGTGGTGAGTCCAGGTTGTTACCTGTACTTCTCATTGACTGGCTATAATCAAAGCTTCCTAAGACCCCTTCCCTGAGCTCAGTTAACTTGCTAGAGCAGCTCACAGAACTCAGAGACACATTTACTTACTAGATTACTGATTTACAAGGATTTAACTTAGGACTAGCCAAAAGAAGAACAGAAACTTCCATGCCTTCTACAGTCACGCCACTCTCCTCAAACCTCCAGGTGTTCACCAAATCAGAAGCTCTCTGAACCCTATCCTTTTGGGTTTTTATGGAGGTTTTATTACATGGGTATGGCTGATTAAATCATTGACCATTGGCAATTGAACTCAAACTCCAGCCCCTCTCCCCAGGTTGGGTGGGACTGAAAGTTCCAACCTTCTAATCATTTGGTTGGTTCTTCTGGCACCAGCCGCCTTCCTTAGGTTACCTAAGGGCTTTAAAAGTTACCTACTTAACATAACAAAGACACATTTATTGTGCCTCATAGGAAATTCCAAAGGTTTTAGGAGCTCTGTGCCAGAAATGAGGACAAAGACCAAATATATATTTCTTATTATATACCACAATATCACAGATGGTATGTACCAAGTGAATCAAAGAGGCTGAGCAAGAGAATGCAGAGGACTGGGTCTCACCTGCCAAGGATGGACCTGGAAAGCAAGGGTAACAGGGGAGGGTTGGTCAGGAGAGACAGGGACGTAGTAGACATTGAGCCTGGCTCCAGTCTTAGATGACTTCTCTCCCTCCACTGGGGTTACTGGGGCCCCAAACAGATCCTGACCTAAGACAGATTGATTGAAGGGTCTAAAGCCCACATTTTGGGGCACTATAGCATGACCTTTTTATTGCTGGGTCTGTCCCTAACTTTGGGCCCTGAATGTGAAACTCTGTGAGAGTATCTGGCCAAATCCTACTGTAAGGCCCAGCCTCACATCCGTATGACTGACAGCTGCCCCTTCTCTCCTCCTGCCTTCCATACGCCCCTCCCCAAATGGCTATCACTCCATTCTTGCTGCTATGAGCTTTGAGCCTATTGAGTGACTCTCCTGGAGGCTACTTGCTCACCTGGGTCACTGCTTGTTGGTAAGACCATGGTTTTTCATTAGTGCTATCCTTCACAGCCTCGGGTAGAGCCTGTGCCCTCAGCGCCTGTCTTCCCACCATGAAATCCAGTAGGCAGACCTAATTCCAGACCTGACCACATGCCGACTTCACCAGGCTCTTTTTCTCAGAGAGGTGGCATGAGCTGAGTAGGCTGTCAGAGGCCTAGACATGGGTTAAAGATTGATAACCTTGCAGAGAAAGAATGGGTTAAAATCCTAGACTGATGGACAACAGGCATCAGGGAACACACTGAGGGGATCAGGGTATCCATTAGCCCATAGATGTCTTTGGAAAATCACATCCTTTTTAGGTGGAACAATTAGAAAAAGCTGCTCTTCTTCCAGGTGGATACAACCTGAAATGGATTGATGTGGTCCCCCTAAGATACACACAAATCCCAACCCCCGATACCTGTGAGTGTGACCTTATTTGGAACGAGGATCTTGGTAATATTATTAAGTTAAGGACCCTGAAAGGAAATCATTCTGGATTAACCAGGTGGGCCCTAATTCCAATGACAAGTGTCCTTATTCTAGAAGAGGAGAAACGTAGGGGTGACAGAGAGAAGGCCGTATGATGGTGAAGGCAGAGATTGAAGCTAGAGAGCTGTAAGCCCAGGAATACCAAGGATTGCCAACAACCGCTATGAGCCAGGAGAGGGGCCTTCAGAAGGAAGCAACCGTGCCGATACCCCGATTTCAGACTTCTGGCCTCTAGAACAGCGGAAGAATAAATTTCTGTCACGTTAAGTCTCTTGGTTTGTAGCAATTTGTTGCAGCAGCCCTAGGAGACTGAGGCATAACTCCGGGAAGGGGACATGGCTTCCTGGGCAGAATGCAGGCTGGCTGTGAACCCGCTTCTGCCCCTCAGCCGGATTTCTTTGAGCATGGCACAGGCACAAACGGCACAACCATTCACCAAAGCTCTGATAGAGACTGAGGAAACATAGCCCAAATCCACAAGAATTAAAGGGAGTCAGCACAAGGCAGTGGTAAAAGAACGAATTCTGGAAGCAGATAGAAAGTCTGGGATTCTAACACTATCCCAAGTTAATATGACTTTGAGCATCATTTTCTTACTTGCAGATGGGCGTGGGGAGGGTAATAGCATTTATCGCTTACTTGCTGGGAATTATTATTCCTCCACCTTCACCGAATGGCTGTTAGGATTGGATGCCAATGCGAAGTACTTGGTGTCCCACCCTTCCTCAATAGATATTTATTTCCAGTCATCTTCCCATCTTGGGTAACTGGTGTCAGCACCCCAGGTGCAAGAAGGCTGCTTGGATCTGTGCTACAGCTTTGCTTCAGCTCGGGAATGTTGGGGGCCTCTTGACATGGCAACCAGCGGCATCTGCTCTTGGCTCCTTGAGGCTGTTGGAGAGGACAGAGAAGGGAGGAAATGGGAACTAGGGTTGAGAAATACTGTTTCACCAACACGGCCACAGTGTGAAATCTACTTCGTGCCTTTATTTCGTATGTAACAGTATGGACATGCAAAACTGATTTAAGACAAGCTCCTCAAGGAACACAAGCACTAAAAATTAAAAAAATTTTTATTTAATTATTTTTGAGAGAGAATGAGAGAGAGAGCACATAGGGGGAAGGGCAGAGGGAAAGAGAGAGAGAGAATCTCCAGCAGACTCTCTGCTGAGTGCCAAGAGTGCTGAGTGCCAAGACCAACACATGCGGCTCAGTCCCATGACCCTGAGATCATGACCTGAGCCTAAATCAAGAGTTGGACGCTTAATTGACTGAGCCACCAAGGTGCCTGTGAACATAAACATTTCAACTGCCATTTTGATCTCAGTAAGTGTTCAAGTGGGAAAAGGGTTCTTAAATTCCAGTATGGCCATGATTGGATGTTGTTGCCTTTGTCAGGCAGAAGGGAATGACTTCATTTTCTTCCTTTTTTTTTTTTTTTTAAGATTGTATTTATTTATTTGACAGAGAGAGAGAGCACAAGCAGGGGGAGTGGCAGAGGGAGAGGGAGAAGCAGGCTCCTTGATGAGCAGAGAGCCTGACTCGGGGCTTGATCCCAGGACTCTGGAATTAATCATGACCGGAACCAAAGGCAGATTTTTAACTGACTGAGCCACCCAGGTGCCCCAGGAATGACTTCATTTTCACAAAAGAAAGAAAGAGACAGTGGGAGGAAAGGAAAGGAAAGGAAAGGGAAGGAAAGGAAAGGAAAGGGAAGGGAAGGGAAGGGAAGGGAAGGGAAGGGAAGGAATGGAATGGAAAGGAAGGAAAAGAAATGGGAAAAGAAAGCAAAGTTGGTGGGTGTTAGCCTTGGGTTAGAGGAGAATGGATTGACACTTTTCTATCAAGGGGAATCTGGCTATTCTGAAGCATAGGGACATTCCATATCTTCTGAATCTAAGCAGAAGAGTTTGTTGAAATACAATATTAATATGCATAACTAAGAGGATTTTGATGGTTTGTAAAACCCCTGTGACTCATACATGAACGAGAGTTACTGAAAAGTCTAATCAGGGCCCTTTGTGAAATGGCACTTGCTTATCCAGGGCTGGGCTCTTGTAGTTCTTTGAGATCAGGACATAGCAAAATCATGGCCTTTCTGATCTTTAGGTATGTATTTATGAATGAAGACATTGCTAAGGAGAGGGATTTACTGAGCTATCGCTGTGGTAGGTGGCTGTCCTTGCATGTATGAGCAATTCACATAAGAAGCAGTCTCTAAAGGGCTCATTCCGCCTTCTGAAGTGACAGATGCAAATACATTGGAACGATGACTTGTTCATCCAATGAAGCAGGGGTAATATAAGTATATCTGTTTTTATGCTGCTACTCAGCATTCCCAGGGACTCTTAGGCAGAAATTCATTGCTTAAAGGGTAGTTAAATAAAGATGCTGAAGGATTAGCTAAAACATTATTCATGTGTTGTCCCAGAGTCCATGCCAATATCTACCGACCAAAGAGAAGATTAATCTCAGAGCCTTTTGCTAAACAGCAAGCTGATGCCCGAGTCACGGGTCAGCATACGTCATCACAGGGAGGCTGTTTTATCTCCGTCCAAGGTGGTATTGATAGACTTATGGAATAAGTTTTCCTGGGCTCCAGAAGCTTGTCAGCCTTCCAGTGACATGTTTTTTCAAATAATTCAGCTAGTCAGGTCCATCTGGAAACAGTTGTTTTGATGCTTTATGTCTTTCATGTGACCCCTAATAAAGGCTACAGAAAGAATATGGCTTGCAGAAAGATTGAGGTGTCCCCAAGTAGTATTTAATGCCCTGCCGACATTCAAACAAATCAGCACCTTCTCTGAAAGTTTCTGTGTTAGCACAAGGAGCCACAGAGGCTTAGAGTCATGGAATGTTTGCCCCAGAGGGCCTTAAAGCTCCTGGGCCCACCTTCCATTTGGTGATGGTGAGACATACCCTCTGTGGCTTTCCCTCTAGGTGGTCTCCAGCTGTGGTCTCTGCACACTTTGGTAGAAGGATGCTCCCTACTTCCTAAGGCAGCCTATTTCTACTGCTAGGCCATAATGGCACAAGGGAAGTTCTTCTGTTGAGCCGAAATATGCTTATGTAACATTTGCTCCTAGTTCTGCTTCCTAAAGCAACAAAGAATAAATCCTTTTCTCTATAGTGGACTGCATGGTCTGGACAAATGGATAGGGATATTGGATTTGACCCTGCTTCGTCGCTTAATTAGCTGGGCAGTTTAGAATCCCTCAGAACCTTGGCTTCCTGATCTCTCTGATGAAGACCAGAATCCCAATCACATGGGCTGTTGTGGAGTTTGGACCAAATAATATATTTTTAACTACTCATCACAGTGCCTAGCATATCATGGGCGTTTATTGAATGTTCCCCTTTCCCTTCTACTTCTCAGCTCTTTAAACACGTGAAGGCAGCACATCTGTTTCCCTTTGCTCTTCTCTTTTCACAGCCACTAAACTGCAGATCAAAGGCATGGAGTTGAAAGTAGGGGCTGAGGAGGGGAAGGGGGGCTTGGAAATATTCAAATCAGTGTTTGCTGAAATGTTGGCATTGACAGGTGGTGAGAAGGATTCTTCTCAGATAGCACATGGATGATCATTTTACAATTTAAATTTAAATCTGTCTATCTAAATGATATATTTCAGTTTCCTTCCGTTATGGCAGGTGATACTATTTTCCTTTGTATGATAGTGATATAAAGCATGCCTTAAACATAAGTTTATTCAAGAATAAACGTGAATCGAGTACCATAAAAAGCAATGATTATCTTTAAAATGAAATGAATTTCCAAACAAATAAAAATCTAGTTCAGAATCTCCTTAGCTAGCCAATCAGTATGATTCCAACTCTCTGATATGCTGGAGAAAGCAAAACTGTGAAGACAATAAAAAGATGGAACACAGGGGATTTGTCGGGTACTGAATCTATTCTGTGTAATGCTACAATGACAGGTGCAGGTCATTGTACATTTGTCAAAACCCGTAGGATGTGTGGAAGACGAAGAATGAATCCTAACTTAAGCTCTGGACTTTAGTTGATAATAATGTATCAATCTTGGCTCATCAATTGTAACAGTTGTAACAAATGTACAATGCTAATGCAAGATGTTAATAGAGGAAATGGGGGATGGGTGGAGGGAGTGTATGGAAACTGTACTTTCTGCTCAATTTTTCTGAAAGCATAAAACTGCTCGAAAGAATGTCTATTAATTAAAAAATCTCATTAGCTAGGCAAATTACCAGTCTGTTTATTCACTACCATATCTCTGCTTGCCTGGGGATATTTCATGTCAAAAGCCAAATTAGCCACATTTCCTCTCAAAATGATACCATTACCACCGATTGCTAATCTCTGAGGTCCTTGGGCTCATCGCAGTGGATATTGTGCTCCTATTACTCCTTAATTTACTACATCCAATTTATTGCCTGCCTACTAATTCCCCCACCCCCTCTCCTCTTACTCTGCCCGGAAACTCAGGCCTATTTGATTTATACAACTATTGCCATTTACTCAGAGCTCTCATCACTCCAAGCCTGGGCTACTCTGAGAGCTTCCTGGGTGGTCTTCTTATCTTTAATTTCTCCCCCATTCTAAGATCACCCACTAACATCTATTAAAATACTGTGCTGATGTCAATTTCATCTGCTTTCTCCTCTGCTTGAGAATTTGTAAGTCTCTCTTCCCAACTATCCAAATGAGTAGAATGATCAAAGATATAGACATTGCATGTGCCCACCAGGTCAGGACAGGGAGCTGGATGAAGACCAGCCACTAGCTGATCCAACAAAGATAATTAACAAGGATAATTATGAGCATTTTTTGAGCACCTGTAGTAGATGCTGGGGTGCATGCCCAGGCTCCTGTTCTCTCACCCAGTGCTGGGAGCGTTGGCAGCTGGAAGCTCTCAGACGAGTCCCTCGCTAGGAATTGCTCTCACCGGAAGACAGCCACCTCCCAGGGGCAGCCTATACCCAATGTCTGGTGGGTGACAGTGTATAATGCCCTACCTCTTTGCCTTGAAGCAGGGCATTTCTAAAGGGCCATTGGAGTATTAGAGCTCCCCAAAGAATGGCTGCATGTGTGGTGACTGCGTTGCAGTCAGGCTCCTCTCCACTGCCCTACTACTCTTGCTCTCCTGCGCAGCGTCCGATGAACTTCCTGCACTCAAATCTCCATCTTGGCGTCTACTTCATGGGGAACGGTGTCTATGACAGCATCCAAGGTCAACTGGACTCTAAGTCTGTGCTGTTCCACTGATGTATACTTCTTCTTCTTTTTTTAAAAAAAATATTTGAGAGAGAGAGAGAGCACGAGTGGGGGGCAGAGGGAGAGGGAGAAGCAGCCGCCCCGCTGAGCAGGGAGCCTGATGCGGGGCTCGATCCCAGGGCCCTGGGATCATGACCTGAGCCAAAGGCAGATGCTTAACGAACTGAGCCATGCAGGCGCCCTAATGTATACTCTTTCAAAAAAAAAAAAGGATTAAAAGTAACTGACATTTTTTTTAATAACTTCTGGGTTTCAGTTGCTATATAGTATATTTTATTTATGTGAGTTCTAATCTTTACATCAACCTCATGACATATACCTGCTTTCCAGATAAGAATACTAAAAATTAAAGGATTTGGAAATATATAGTTGTGGTCCAGTCTAAAATGTCTTGGGACTTAGGGAAACTCCGGTGAGTGGTAGTAAGGAAGCAAAATGACAGCTTAGAACACAAGTGGCTTGGCACTGAATTATCATTTACTTCTCCCTGCACAGGGCCAAGTTTGGTGCCAAGAGACGGAGGCTAAGTGGGAATGGGAAGTTTTCCCATAAAACCAGCTCATGAATACCACTCCCAGGCCCACGGCCTCACTCACCCTATTTCTACACACGAGCCCTCCATTTCCAGCCAGCTACTCTGCTTTCTATCCCTTTCCCTAAATGTAACCCAGCCCAGCTCCTCCTTTTGTCTGTGCCTTGTGTTTTCTTCAGAAATGCCCATTTATCAGCCCATGCCTGTTGTATCCATTTCAGTTTGGTTACAAAGGTAGCTCCTTCAGAAAGGCTCTCCTACTGCTATCTCCAGAAAATTCACCTTGCCAAGGTACTTAATCCCTCGGCATAGTTATAGCTGTTCTACCTTTACTCATATCTTAAGTCATATCCTTAGTCATAGAGTTCAGAAAGCTGCTTTTGTTGAGGTTGAAGATTGAGTTGGGGTGGGGGCTTTAATCTCACTTCCATTCTGAATCAATTGAGAAAAGGCACAAGAAGCAAAATGTAATACTAAATTTGTTCTGCTAAAATTCAGAGTTTGGGGATACTGGCTTAGAAGAGGCATTTCTGGATTATGGGGACTGATGCACGTATGGTTATCACAGGGAGTAGGAGCAGAGGCAGAGCCCAGGCCCTGATTGAGTTCTAGCAGGTCTGAAAGAGAGCAAGAGGCCAGACCAGTTCAGTCTCAGCAGGCAGGCGGAGAAGCACGTGCACTGAGGAGGGGATGGGATTTGAAATATTCCTTCAAAGCTGTGTGTTCATGGAAGGACAAGAGGGAGACCTCTCTCTTCTATGGACATATGAAGAGTGGGGCACAATGCCCTCCTATCCCCTCTGGAGCCGAGGTGGTTTCTGCGGAGAATGTAAGCTCCTGGAGGACAGCATTCCTCTTCCTCCATTTCTTCTGTGCCGTTGCCCAGAAGATGGGAAGTGTCTCGAGCAGGACATCACTGTGTCACTTGTCTGCCAATGCTCCTTAGAATACTAGACCCCAGAATGCTGATTTTAACCAGCTTTGTGAAACAGATGTACTCTTCTCTGTTTATTACCACATCTATGGTGCCCATGTGATTTCTATGTATTTTTCGGATGCCATTGGGCCTGGACTTTTCTGCCAGGTTGACTGGAATGTCTAGAACATTTTATCATCTGCAGCTGGGAAATCACTGAACCGTCTGAGTGTTTTCCTATGTGAGTGATTGTTGTGTCAGCCAAGGCACAAGATTTTAAATAAGCCCAAACTGTTCCATGATGTAATTTAGAAGTGAGAAGTGAGTAAAAAGGGAAAGGAAAGGTTTTTATTGCGGTAACTCGGCTTATCGGAGTTCTCTCCCCTCTATGTCAGTCGCATCATTCCCAAGAAAGTCTTAATAGGTCTTCTTATGTTTATAATATTATCAAGGATCAAAAACATGTGAAGCAGAAACTCATGCTTTCTTTTAGCCATTTGGTACCCACTGGACATATAAATTCGATGTCAAGACCCAATGAAGATAGTTTGGTTATCTGTTGTCTGGATCTCACTCATTAGACTGACGTAGGGGATGCTATGGAACATATAGGATGCCCAGTTACACTAGAATTTCAGACGAATAACAAATAACTTTTTAGTATTACTATGTCCCCGAAATTGTGTGGGACATACTTATGCTAAAAAATTATGTTATTCATCTGAAATTCAAATATAAATAGGAATTCTGCATTTTGCTTGTCAAATCTGGCAACTGTAGGCTGGCAGGGACCTGGGAAGACCCCTTGCACCCTCCAAGGAGAAAATTAGGTCATGAATGAAGCCTTTAGTCAGGGCAAGGGGAAAGGAGCATGTTTTCAGTGGTAGCCAAGAAGGTCAAAATAATTCACATTGCCCCATTAAAAGCCATTCTACCTTTGAAAAACAGAAACAACTTGGGAAGATAGACATAACCAATGGCCTGGGAATGAGACAGGTGGCCTCATTTTGTACATCTAGAAAATCAATTGGCCAATGTTGACATTGGTTTGGCCATTGGTTATGCTGGCATCATAGCCATATGCTGGGAAAAAATCATAGCTATATGCTGGGAAAGGGAAGAAGGATAAGGTTTTGGGGAGTCAACATGGCAGAGTGGGCTTGGCTGAAGGACTGGATGTCAAATGTCCAATATTCAGGTACAGGGCAAACTAGGCCTTGGTTTGGGCTTGTAATAAGATCCAATGAGATCCAATGTGGCAGTCCAATCATAAGAGAAAGTCCTGGTTCCTGAAGAGAGAGGGTTGGTGAGACTTTGGGTAATAGTTAGGATTCTTGACCCAGTGGGGATCTGGAAAGCATGGCATGAAATGGTGGTGGCTAGAGAAGAGGGTGTTAATGAAGGAACAGCTTGAGGCTTTTGGACTCCTGGGCTTCTTCCCAACACTGTAAGGACCCTGCCAGGGTAATGTGTTTGATTCTGGGTCTAACTCAGGAGTGGAACAGAGGCAGCTCGTGTTCTGTCTGTGTGGTTAGGCTGGCCAGGGCCCGGGAGGTGCTAGGCCCACAAGACAGACAGAAGAGCCAAGATCTGAGTAGCTCAGGAGAGACTAGGATAACAGCCATAGAACTGCCTCATTTATGCCAGGAATGTGCGTGGGGTAGAGAACAGCCATGTACCAGACATCATCTGAAGAAACAGCAGAAACAGTTGGGGATGCGCGACTGACTGAAACAGGAAAAGTACAGGCCAAAAAGGCAGGTGAGTCATCATATAAAGATAGCACTTGAAGCCATAAAGGTCTTCTTCCTTTGAAAAACAGAAACAATTATAAAAAGGTGGGAATAAGCTTTTGTAGGTTGTGTGTGATCTCTGGTTAGGCTCCCATGCTCAGCAGGAACCTGTCCTAAAAAGGTTTTCACTGGGGGAGCTTGCAGTTTGAGCAGCCTGAGCCCGCAGGAGAGAGGCACCGGTTTCCATTAGGTCTGACGTCTCAATTGATTAATTGCATTGAATGCTTTGTGTGAAGTCAGAGAAATAATTTCAGCACCAAAGCTAACAAGAAAGAGACTTTGGGGGAAGTGAATGAGAGATTAACAGAAGGAAAGGAGAGGAGATAAAAGGAAAGACATGGAAAGAAAGGCCATACAGACATGCAGGTGCTCTGGCCCCTTAGGTCCCCTGATTTGTGCATCTTGACCTAACATCCTAGAGACTAGTCTCTGCTAGGCATTATTACCTTATTTCTTCATTTAAGTTAGTTATAACTTTATTATTATTATTTTTATTTGACTATAGTTGACACTCAGTGTTACATTAGTTTCAGGTGTACAACTTAGCAGTCTGACAAGTTTATACATTATGCTGTGCTCACCACAAACGGAGTTACATCACTATTAGAACATCATTGACTGTATTCTTTATGCTGTGCCTTTTTTTTCCTGTGACTTACTCATTCCGTATCTGGACGCCTGTATCTCTCACTCCCCTTCACCCATTTTGCCCAAACCCCTGCCCTTCTTCCTTCTGGCAACCATCAGTTTGTTCTTTGTATTTACAGGTCTGATTCTGCTTTTCATTTTAATACAAAAAATGTTCACAATGCCATTACCAGCTTCTATGAGGCAGGCGTTCCTTACTCATGTTGCTTTCTACTGAGTTGATTTATATTAAACTGTTGAAAAGTCCACGGTCTCGATGTGGATGCTGTTGGCCCCGAATACTTCTTAGTGTAATTTTGACATACACTTCTAAATGTCTGAGTTTTCAGGAATTGAGAAATGTTCTCCTAGGACCATGTTTTCCTTCTCCCCGGAAGCCTGAGCTTTCCCACTCTAGGCTTTGGGATCAATGTGTGGTCCCTGTTCAAATGGTATTTCCTCTCACTTACTTGATTTTTTTAATTTACCAGATCTCTCTTTACCACCTTAAATGTAAAGTAAACTATTTCAAAATTATTTTTTTGCACTTCTAGAGATCTGGCAAGGAAAAAAAAATATACGAACTGGGGTAAAATAAAAACATTCATTTTCCAAATTCAAGGCCAAATGCCAGAATTTAATCATCTCATAAAAATAAACCATTTGAAAATTGCTTAATTCATCACTGATTCAGTCTGGAAATTAGATATCAAGGAACAAAGACAATAAAGCTCTGTTAGTTAGCACGGAAAGGCCAAAGCCTGTTTTGTTGGAGTGTTAAGTGTTTAGGATAAGACAATCACCGTGTGTTCACTCTAAAGAAAAGTTTGGTTTTCAGAGAAGTCTCCAGAGGGTCGGCAAGGTGTAATGTTGGGAGCAGGAGCTTACAGGACCAGGAACCTTTCAGATTCTCAGTGTAATCCAAGTAACTTTACCTCAGATCTTGATGTCTTTGCCTATGTATGTGAGACAGTTGGAAATAGTGCTATGGTCTGAATGTCCATGTCTGCCCCAAATTCATAGGTTGAAAACCTACCCCTCAGGAGATGGTATTAGAAGTCAGGGCCTTTGGGAGGCCATTCGGTTATGCGGGCAGAGCCCCGATGAATGGATTACACAAGCAGTCAGAGAAATCTTCCTCACTCCTTCAGCCATGTAAAGTTACAGAGGGAAGACAGCCAAGTCTGAGAAGGTGGGCCGTCACCATCACCCAATCTGCTGGCACCTCAATGTCAAACATCTCAACCTCTAGAACTGGGAGCAGTAAACTTCTGCTGTTGATAAGCTACCCATTCTATGGCAGTTTTTTCAAGCAGCCCAAACAGACCGAGGCAGAGAGGTAGTTAAGGTCTTCCCAATTTTCTAGACTCCACAACAACATCTATCAAATTCCCTAGACACTAAGGCATTTGTGTATTATCCGATGATTCACCTGGCATTTAGGATCTTGTTGAAGATGAGGTCCCGATACAAGTGCTAGTGACGGTGTGGATGAAATGTGTATGAATTAATGAGATTTTGAGGACTGAAGGTAAGACCAACGCTTTTGAACCTTCTCGATATGGCACACGTAGAAAGCAGGTTGACAGCTGAGGATGCTTAAGCCTAAAGCACCTGGCTTGTAGCGTGGTGAGCTTCCCTAGGTTCTTCCCAGATGCCCCACGTGCTGAAAAGATTGCTATCTTGGGCATCAACCTATAACTCAGTTGTGGCATACCTTCACACATTAGTCAGGAAGCTCTGGACTAGAACTTAGAACTTAGAACTAGAACTTACTATAGAATGGAGAATGACGGTTTACACCATAAACATGATAGCTACTAAAAATAATACTCTTTATTTTTATTCTGTAATTGGGGTAGGAAAATTCAAGAGTGAGAAGGAACAGATTTGAAAGGGGCAAGATCATACATTTAGCTGGGGACACACTGATTGCAGGGCATCTCTGAGATATCTGGGTGTAGATGTTGAGACACTAGGTTGATACCCAATTCTGGAAGTTGATGGAAGTCTGGGCTGGAGAGAGTTCTGGAAATCATGCATGTATAGATGAGATTTGAAACCCCAAGTGAGATTTCTCTGAGAGACTGAGAAGAAGCCAAGGGATGGGGTTCAGGAGAACACTAATATTTGAGGAGTTGGTAAAGAGAAGGGGCTCATTAGGAGCCATTTACAAAGTGACCTGATGTCATTGCATAAATGAAAAACGTAAGATACGTTGATAGGCATGTGTAGATACGATTTCTTTTGTAATGACATCCACAAATACAGGCAAGGACACATGCATACAGTGGATTCGTTGATTTCATTCACTCATTCACAGTAAATGCATTCTTTCTTTCAACCAATGTTTACAGAGTATCTACTATGTGCCTGGAATTATTCTAACCACTGGGGATATGGGATACAACAGTGAGCAAAACAGGTCAAGTCCCTTACCTAGTGGTTTTATTGTGGTGCGTGCACACACAGACACACACACCCACACCCACACCCACACACACACCACACTAAATACTTTACAGTCTACTTCCCAAGAGGTGGAGCAGAATGTAGACAGGCTTGTGTTTTTACTGGGCCAAGATCCTTTATCCTCCTAAAGAATTGCCTGTCATCACCCCCCACATATTGCTTTGGCCCTGTTATATTTGTCTTTTTTTCACTTAAAAGGTTAACTGAATGGTTGAATTATGGGATTCTAGCCAAAATATGCTTCCCTTAAAGGAGTTCCCAGCTAATCAGTAAGCTGAGCTGGTTTGGCATCTGTCTTACATTACCAAGGAGCTGGGCATCTGCAGGCTGAGCTCATACTGGGGAGGCATCAGCAGGACCTTGATCTCCCTTCACACTGTCATTGCCAAATGACAGGGGAGCAGCATAGGGCATGGTTCAAATCTGAGATGGCAGGTTCTGAGGACAAAGCCTGCAGGGATAATTTTTTGTTGGAAACTTTTTCATTTCAATCCACTGTCAAATATTCTAACTCCAGGTTGTCCTCCAACTCCAAAAAGTGAAGGTAAATCTATATTTTTTCACCTTATCATTTCTCCCAGATTATTATTATCATTATTGTTGTTGTTGTTGCTGTTAATTTTTTCTCAGATAATTAGGAGATCAGAGGTTTTCTCCATTTTGGGGCCAGTATGTTCTAGGCCCCGTTAGCTGATAAGCCAACTCTACCTCTAGAATTTTCTGTGTCTATTACTGGTACCATCTGATGATGTTTCTAATTTCTCTGGTTCTTTAAATAATTTCCCATCCAGGAAGCTTTTCTTCCCTTGTGTTCTTTCTCCATTGTCTGGTTGAGACCTGTTTGAAAGCTTATATGGTATCGGATAATATTGGAGATGGGAAGGAGATAATCTTTATGGGTGAGAAAATACTCCATTATGCCCAAAATGTTGGCTGCCCCAGCCATTTTCATTAATGATCTTAGCATAACCCTAAATTCCATCGTCTTTCATAATCTATTGTATCTAAATAGTTATATATGTAGTCAGTTTCTTAAAATACTATCTGTATATGCATTCTTTGGCCAGTAACTTTCAATGAATCCCTATCATGGTTGGAATCCAAATGCATTAGCCTACCCTTTGACCCGGTGATTAACACTTTGAGGAATTTATCTTACAAATATAGTCACACCAGTGCAAAATGATCTCTTTGCAAAATTACTTATTATAGAATTGTAGGTAGTAGTAAAAGATAGGAAGTGACTTAAATGTCATTTAATCAGGGACGGATTAGATAAATTATGATCCATACATACAGTGGGTTACCATTCATGTAGAAAAAAAAGGAAATTCTTCATGTATGGATGGTTAACTATCTCTAAATTATACTGCGAAATGATAAAAGCCAACATTTAAAAGAAGGATACACGTGCACACATACACTCATGCATATGTTTTCTTCTGTGTGCATTGTATCCCTGGAAGCACACCTAAGAAACATCAGTTGCCTGTGGAGTGGGGGATGGGGGACAGGAGATAGTCAAACTGCCAGGTGTCAATTCCCGTTCCACACATCCCGTAACAGCCGGGACTTCGTGGGACTTCGGTGAAAAGACATGAGCTGCCTGCCACGTGCTGCTTCTCTCAAGTTAGCCTTTTCTCACTTTTTGGATTTGCTGAGTCACGGTGACCATGTAATGACAACGTCCTTTCCACCTCGCTCACCCTTAAGTCACCCATCGGGTTCTGACTTAATGAAAATGAGGTAAAATAGTAGAACTTGTGCTGTAGGGGGGCTGCCCCGCCAGTCTAACTTCCTGCCACTGCAGCTCTGGGAGTGAACTTCCCTGTCCCTAGAAATAAATGCCAGCCCCGGATCCCGCCTGACCAGAGGCCAACGCCACCTTCCTCCTTTCCTGCTTGGATGATGCGCGGGGTGGGGTTCCTTAGTCCCCAGAGGGGAATCCTTGTGCTCTCCAATGCTAGATCTCGGAAGCCTCCAGGTGAGATGTTGCTCAGAAGATCTGAAGGTGTATTTATGGCTCGATGTCCTTCTGAAACCTGCCTTGATCCATAAATGAGTCCTCTTTCCAGCTGGTGCCATATCCTGTGACTATGAGGCATTCGTTGGCGGGCGTTCAGTCTTCCTTTTGCACGAATTTCATTAGGTCTGGGTCCCAGGGGCCTCTGCAGAAATTCTGTGCTCTTTACATGTGACTTCGCCAGAAAAATGGTAAAATTCTATCGATATACTCTCTCAGTCCACTAAAACAGTGCCAGATACAATGTGATAATGGAATCATAATAATACAACGATAGCTAACAAATATTTAACTATGCAGTCTGTGCCATGCACTGGTCCAAGCACTCAACTTGCACTAACCCTTATAATCTTCACAGTAGCTCTATGTAGTAGCTACTAGTAGCATCCCTATTTTAGAAATACAACAGCTGAGACCCACATAGGTCAAGTCATTTGCCCAAGGTCACATAGCTACTAAGTGGAGAAGCTGGGATTTGAACCCATGAAATCTGTCCCAAGCCCTTAAACACTTTGCACTCTATACCAAGTGTAACTTGCAAGCTGTTATAATACATTGATCTTCATGGAATGACCTTTTGGCCTCCATCAAAGATTTTCCTCTTTAGGGCCACTCACTTTCAACCTGACAATGTCCTAGATCTCACGTAGCTAACAAGTGAAAATACAAGGGTTTGGGGGCGCCTGGGTGGCTCAGTCGTTAAGCGTCTGCCTTCGGCTCAGGGCATGATCCTGGAGTTCTGGGATTGAGCCCCACGTCGGGCTCTTCCGCTGGGAGCCTGCTTTTTTCTCTCCCACTCCCCCAGCTTGTGTTCCCTCTCTCACTGGCTGTCTCTCTCTCTGTCAAATGAATAAATAAAATCTTTAAGAAAAAAAAAAAAGAAAATACAAGGGTTTGGAACCAGGCAGTCTGGATCTCAAGGCCAGCCACTTGATCATTATGCTAGACTGCCTCTCTGGAATGAGACTGGTCCGGTGGATACTTTATTACTAGTGAGTAATACGCCATATGTTGCGTTTAAGTGAACTAGGCTGTTCATGGAGCACAACACATTTCCTTTTTTAATTTTTAAAAAATTTTTTTTAATTTTTAATTTTTTTAAATAATTTTTTATTATGTTGTTAGTCACCTGAATCATGGAACACTACATCAAAAACTAAGGATATACTGTATGGTGACAATACATTTCCTGATGAGAACTTTGGTGTCAGAAAGTCGTGGAACATTACGTCAAAAACTAAGGATATACTGTATGGTGACTAACATAACATAATAAAAAATTACTATAAAAAAAAAGAAAGTCTTGCTTTACCTCCTACCTGCCAGAAGCCCACAGCTGACAGAGACCCATACAGACCACACCAGCCCTCACAAGGAGGAGCAGACAGGCAAGAGCAAGGACTGTGATTCTAACACATCAGTTTGTTGATACATCTTGTCCTACAGCTTCATCCCTACAAAACATGGCCTGGTCAGTGACTTCAGACTGGACCTATCCACAGCACTCCTGTTTTTGAAGTGTGTGGGGGGTCTTATCCTTGATCCTAGGCCCCTTTGTGTAAGGGAGGAAGAGGAGTGTGGTGAAAAGAGCTAACAGAAGTTTCAAGCTCCTTCAATGTCCACCTACAGGCCCACCTCCCCCCAGGCAACCATGCCTACACACTCAGCCTTGGTGATCTCCCTTGAATTCCTGTAAATCTAACTGTGACTGCCCAAAGCACTGTCCAGAGCCGACCTGCATAGCCACTTACCGTGACACATGGGGGATCGTGCTGTGCCCCCAACCAACACAATACATTTATGCCTTCAACAAATTTATGGAACATCACCTGATACCATGTCACCAGGTGGCAAAAAGAAGACCAAGACCCATTCCTGCCCTAAGGAACTCATGGACCAATAGAGCAACAATTACATTTCAGTGAAGAAGTCAGCCCTGAGGTCGGTGGGTCATGGAAAGGAGACCTCCGAACTCTTCATGGAGGATCATGGAAAGTTGCCAAGAGTAGACCAAACTTGACATGAGTCATGAAGATATAAAAAGGAGCTTTTCAGGAGGACACGTAGAAAAAGAGCAAGGGAAAGAAAGAGGTATTGAACAGGAAGACATGTAGAACTGCAACTAATTCAGCGTAGCGAAGTACACAGCACCGGGTTAGAAGGAGTGGAGATGGGACCGATCTATAGGCATGAGCCAGTACAAAGCACAGAGTCCTCCTGAATGTAAGCTTCTTAGTGGCGGGGACTTTTATCTGTTCATTGATGTGCTGGTGTTCCACAGCACCTGACATGGGAGAGGTGCTCAACACGTATTTGTTGTATATGAAAAAAAATGAATGTGTGTCGGATCCAGAAATGTGAACTTCGTCCTGGAGGAGTGAAGGATTTTAGGCTATGAGTGACATGACTAGACATTCAGTTTGGATAAACAAATAAGAGAGCTCAAAACAAAGGCTGGATACAAAACAAACATACAAACACCAGATGTTTATCCATATATGTAATCGCTAGTAATAAAATAATAGCAATAAAAATTTAATATACCAAGTAAACTAAGAATGTACATGATGTTCGGTAAGAAAACCGTAAAGCTTGCTAGAAAAGTAAAAAGAAGACTTGACTAAATAAAGAGAAACACCATGTTCCTGGGCAGGAAGACTCATATTGTAAAGATGTCATGCTTCCCTAAAATAATATATAAATTTAATACAGTTTCAGTTAAAAATCCCGGTGGGATTTTGTGGTACTTGACAAATAGCTTTTAAAATTCGTTTGTGTGTATAAATGAATGAGGACAGCCAAGAAAAATTTGAAAAACCAAGAAAAATGAGAAGGGAGCTTGCTTAACCAGATCAAAAGGCACTATATAAATCCCTGGTAATTAAAACACTGTGGTACTGGAGCCAGAACACACAGAAAACACAGAACACACAGAAAAATGGAACAGATAGAATACCCAGAAACAGGCTCATGTGTGTATATATAGTTAGCATATAATGGGAGCTAACATCTACCGCGTACTTACTATGTGCGAGGTGCTGTTCTAAGCATTTTGTATTACTCATTTAATTTTCACAAAACTCTGTGAAGGAGGTCCTATTGTTATCTCCATGTTAGAAATAAAGCACGTGGAAATTATGCTACATGTAAGCTAGTGAGAGGTGTTCAGGCTTTCAGAGTCAAAGCCGTCATTTTCAATCACAGTAAAATGATCTTTCTGCAGGTGAAAAACGGGAATTAAAAAAAAAAAGAGATTGACGGATTGGACTATATAAACATTTAAACAATAAATGGAAAAAATGTTAAAAGGGAAATGAAAACTAGGAAAATATTTGCAAAATATATGATAGCAAAAGGGTATTATCCTTAATATATATTTAAAATATCTGGATATATAATAATATATAATTCTATTATATTAACTATATATATATACAATATGTGCAAATCAATAAAATATGAATGTCTAGGTAGAAAAAGTAAGGAATCAATATGAATAGGCCAGTTCATTAAATAAGAAATATGAATGGCCAATAAATATATAAAATGCTCAATTTCAATATCCAAGAAATAAAATTAAAATGAGATATCATTTTTTTCCCTATTAAAGTGGCAAAGAGTAAAAAGATTTATAAATACCTAAAGTTCCCTAAAACATGTTGGTGGGAACAGTGCCATGCCAAACCATATTGCCTCAGAGCCTGAGGTAAAAGAAAAATCAATAATACTGATTCTGCCTTTATTTAAAATTCTGTCATTTTGTTCATCATGGACTTCTGTGCATTCATATTGATTTTAAAAATATTGCACTAAGATAGTATTTGTCTTAATTACTGAGTTTTTAAAATGCCTCCTTAAATTCTGAGCCCAAGGTGAAGTGCCTTACTCATCTCGTCCCAGTCCCAGCCCTAAGTGGAAAAATAAATTATTGCTACCTTTGAGAATTACTTAAAAATGTAAATCAACCTATTAGTTGTGGTTAGCCACTAATATAGCAATTCTTTCTCTTGGAATTTTACCTAATTGTATGACTGGGCAAGTACCCAGCAATCTATGTGCAGGGGTGCTTGTTGTAGCATGACTCAGAAGAAAAAAACTGTAAAACTGTAAATAATCTAACCAATCATCAGATGGGGGTTGGTTAAATAAAATATGGTGTATTTGTGCAATGGACTACCAGGCAGACATGGCATAGGAGCGCCTCAGTGGCTCAGTTGGTTGAACGACCGACTCTTGGTTTCGGCTCAGGTCGTGATCTCAGGGTCATGGGATTGAGCCCCGTGTCGGGCTCTGTGCTCAGCGTGGTATCTGCTTGAGATTCGTTCCCCCCTCCCTCTGCCCCTCCACCACTTGCACACACTCTTTCAAATAAATAAATAAAATCTTTTTAAAAAATGATGGCAGAGAGGTGTGCATAAAGGAAAAGATCCATATTGTATTAAGGAATACATTTAAAAAGCAAGAACTATATGTGCACAATAATCCCAATTATACAACACACATACACACAACTCCAAAAAAAGTCTCAGACAGTAATGTCTTTATTGGAGTCATATGAAAATGTAACCAAAGGAAATATTACACTTCACAAAAATCTCACTTATTATAGCAGCTACTCTAAAACTCTTGACTGTCTCTCAAAATCTTTTTTGCTGACTGACCTCCCCAGCATTCTCTGGCATATTCTATCTTCCCCATGATAGTAGATAGTACCTTATATGCCAGCAGTGAATCGACTGCATTCCCCAGACCCCCAGGTCTCCGGCTCTGTAGCTCTCCCTGTCCTCCAGAAGGCCTGGTGCTTGTAGCCCATTAGCCTCCCTCCCCAGAAGGCAGGTGTAATAGGTGTTTGTTTTTGTTTGGGGAACTCCTCAGCTTGGAGTGTGCTCCCCTCTACAGAAGCCAGAGTCTTGCGATTCCAGCCTCTCTTGCAGCTAGAGCACCGACATGTGACCTGGGTTTACTCACAGTAGTGGTGTCCTTGCCCCAGACATGGAGGCAGAAGCCAGCAACGCAAAACATCAGGCACTATACAGTAGCCAATCTGGTGATGGCGGCAGCGGATCCATCCAGTGTCCCCCAGCAGCCATGGCAGGGGACCACGTGGTGGCGCCTAGGGCCCAGCGTCTGTGGACTCTGCTGGCCAGGCTGCTTTACTGTGTCCAGCAGTGGGGCTGTGGTGTCTCCTCCAGACGAGCTCTACAGTAGGACCATGCTTTGGTTCTGGCCATGGAATCTCCAAGCCTGGTTTTTCTGGCCTTCCAGAGACTTTGTGAGTGACCTAATATCCTTAAATATGTCCCATTTCTGCTTAAATTAGCACTGTTTGCAACTTGGAATCCTCATTCATACATATTTATTTTTGGTGCTGGCACATATACATTTTGTGGAGGGATCTGATTTCAGCATTCGTTATGACACACCGTTAGGTACCCCTCCCCCCCACCAAAAAAAAAAAAAAAAACACACAAGCTTATCAGTCAGGTCAAGTAAGGTTTTGAGCAGCTTTATTCATCTAGAGCTGTGTAGTCCAATGCAGTAGCTACCAGGCACATGTGTCTAGTTAAATTTAAATTAATTAAAAGTAAATAAAATTAAAAATTCAGTTCCTCAGTAACACTAGCCACATTTCAAGTGTTCAATAGCCACATGTGTCTCTCGGGTATTGTATTGAGCAACGAGATTTAGAATATTTCCGTTATCACAATCTAGAAGGTTCTTGAGATTTCACCTTCCCGCCTCGCCGAACCATCACAGAGAGTAAAAGAGCACTTTGGAATATAGTCACTGCAGCACAGACATTTTATGTTAACTGATGAGTAATCTTGCTAACCAGACAGGGTCTGTTTTATTTGCGATATTTAAATTGGTTTTGCTTGCTTGCCCTGTGGCTTCCCACCACCCTTTTCCCTCTCCCTTTTTTTTGCCAAACCCATGCTGGCGAATGTGTTCAAGTTATTTAGGCATATGCCGTAAGTCTGTGAAAGTATTGCCCTGTCAACTTCACAGGGTTGCCACGAGTGTAAGAATATAATTCAGTAGGGGATTTCATGTTTATGACTGGTATGGAATGAGCCCTGAGATGAGATGATCCTATGATTTCAATCATTTGACTGAGCAAATCACTCAACTTTTCCTGGATTCCAGTTTCCTCACTAGTCAACTGAAGAGTTGAATGAGATCATTTTGAAGATCTCTTCCTCTACCAACATTCAAAAATTCTATTATCCCATATGTAATCCAGAGACTTTATTTATTCTCTATTCAAGGGGCTGAGAATAGAGTTCTGGGGCTGGAGGGCAATGGTCAGGGAGGTAGAGTTGACAATAATCTAGAATGAGTCTTTATTCAAGATCTGATGTGCAGTAGCCCATTTTACTGGTCTTAAAGCTTAGGATGTGAAAGGCAAAATAACAAAGTGGCTCAAACCACCACCTCTTTCTCAAATTACCCAATTGTCATATCTTTACTGCCTTGTAGTTAATGTTTAGTCATTCAGAAGCAACTTGTAAATAAGTGAAGTTTGAAATCTGCGCTCTCTCTTTGGATGACCCAGCTCCATGGTTGGCAACGCCTTCCTTGCTACGGGAGCACGGTCTAGCCCAAACACTGTGTGTTCTTTTGAAAAATTCAAGCACATATTTCCAAGTCATCCTTTTGGGTCAGCCACCTGGTGCATCCCAGCAGAAGACTACATGAGCCCCTGCAAAGGGTTTTCCTATTCAGGAATTCAAACTCGCAGAGTATCAACCTGTCTCTATGGAATCTCGGGCTCCCGCAGCTTTTATTACCAGATTAAAATGTTAGGCCAAAGCCTCCTTAGAAGCCAGGGCATTAGTCTAAGTGAGAGAATATTAAGCTCTGGCGGATTTGGTAGTCTAGAATATCTTTTTAGCACTCTCTAACAGGAAAAACAGACGTTCCTCGTTGTTAATAGGGAACTGTGTTATGAGGATGTTTATTGTCATTAAGCATCTTCTGTGTATGAAGTACTTTATTGACATCCCCATACAAATGTGGACACAGGCGCAGAGGGGTTTAATGACTTGCCTTGCCTCATGGTTCATAGTTAACCAATGGCTCTGAGAGGATTTGACACTCGGAGCTGTCACAACCACCTTGCGACCACGTGCAGATGGAAAATGATCACAGCACACAGAAGGAGGAGGTGGGAGAAGCTAAGAACAGTCTTGTCCCAATGGCAGCAGTTGAGCCCTAAAGCCAGTTGTGCCCAAGGCAAGTCTCCCTCTTCACTTTGCAGTTGGGAGGGGCCCAAGTT
Source organism: Ursus arctos (assembly GCF_023065955.2). Lineage (NCBI taxonomy): Eukaryota > Metazoa > Chordata > Mammalia > Carnivora > Ursidae > Ursus > Ursus arctos. The sequence continues at coordinate 38,204,163 of NW_026622852.1, forward strand.
TGGGGAGTCAGTTTTCTTTTACTTGCACCTTCAAGAATCCTACTTGATAGAGACTTGTTTTAATTAATGTCGCCAATGCAAAGATGTATAACCTTAGCCAAAGGATACATTTTAATTTAGGAATATGGAGAAAAATATTTCAATGATTTTTTTTTTTCTGGCTACGGTGAGGACCTCTAAGAGCTGGCTGAGTGTGGTGGCTCACGGGTCAGGCTGATCCCCCTTTCCTTATTCTGGAGCCTAACCCCTGAACTGTAGTGGAGAAATAATTTAATGTGGCATTTCGCTGAAACATCCTGTAGATATTTTAGGTATTTGCACAGGGAATTTTTTGACCTTTGAATAATATATGTGCTGAGAAAGGTCTTGGGATATTTTAACATGTTGAACTAAGACAGGCCTAAAGGGGTTTATTTTGGTCACTGTTGGCTGCCACTTTTTTTCAAATCCTGTTGGAATATTTTAGTTTCTATGAGGACGCTTTCAAGATTTTTAATTACTGCAACATATTTCATGCCATTGGATTGTCCCTGTTTCAAAGATGACAGGCAGCCAGTTGATAAATGTTCCAGAACAGACTCCATTAACGCTCTAGGTGCATTAATACTGACCTGAGGGGGCCACCTGGACCTCCAGGAGGCACCTCCGACTTAATGCGTCCCAAATTGGGTGCTGGGGACTTAGAACGGACACACGGTTTTCCAACATTTCAAATGTGGGCTTAATTCTTTGAAAACATAAGTACCGGTGATCATAAGCATGAACAGGCCAGTTTCACTACAGGTGTCTTGAAAATGGGATCTTTTCCACAGATGGGTTTTGATTGAGGAGATGAATATAATAAAATCTGCATCAGCCCTTTAGCAGAGACAGTAATTCTGCTTTCAGGGCTGTATGACGGACCTCAGCTTAAACTGGGGATCCGTTAAAGGTACATGCATTTTGGTTATTCTGCCAAAAACTTGAGGAAACAAATTCACCCAGAATGCAAGGTAGTCCCCTGCCTGGAGCTTGGCATCTTTGGAGGACCTCTTAACCTTTCTGGACAGTTGGGCGACCAGAAAATACATTTCTGTTAGGAAAAAAAGAAAGAAAAGAAAAGAAGAAAGAAAGAAAAAGGAAGGAAAGAAAGAAAGAAAGAAAGAAAGAAAGAAAGAAAGAAAGAAAGAAAGAAGGAAAAAATAAATTTCTGTCCCCTAGGACTTGCAGGGTGGAAGTGTTTGTGGGTAAGAATGCTATGATGTTGTCTGAAATTATGTTAAGCCTGATTTTCTTCCAAAATAATAAAAGCATGTGAGCTCTCCCTGTCTTGCTCACTGCTGAGTTCCTGGAGTCTGTCACAGTGTTTGCAAATAGCAGGTATCCAATAATTATCTCTTGAATGAAGAAATGCACTCAAGTGGTGAGCAAATGCCTTGAGGAGACAGAAAACCACCTTGCCAAGGAGATTTTGGAGCTGAGTAGCAAAGGATGAGTGGGGGGTCTTGGTGAAAAGGGAGCATGGATGGGGAAAGGAATCACAACACAAGGGAACAGCCTGAACAAAGGAATGGAGGCATCAACTTCAAGCACCCAATAATTCATAGCAGGAATCCATGAGTAAAATGTTGCATAAGGTAATAAATGACAGACTTTCACAAAGTGCAAATAAAACCCCAATTCATAAATGTCCTGCTGTGGACATTGGCCAGAAGTTGGACTTCAGACACAACATACGCAATATATTAGGCCAATAACCTTTGTGAGGTGATGAACCATTTCTAGAAGTTGGCAGGCTCCTCCCTGCTGGTTTTATAAGGCTATTGCATAATGTCGACCTATTCTAGAATGTTGCCTGGGGCTGCATCACCAGGAGTACTCATGAATCAAAGACTGGTCAGGAAAATACACTAAGCTTCTGTGTTTGATAAAGTGGGAAATTCTTCTACAGTTGATCTTTGGCAAACTGCCATGTTTTTGCCAATAGTGTACTTCTGAGACTATGAATCTGGCTTAAGAAATCTAAGCCAGTTTTTAGAAATCACTGTATCTTTAAACACAGTCGTCTTTTCAGAGAGTTAGTGTATACATACAGAGTCCTTCAGGGAGAGTAATCACCCTTTTCTCTCCCTGTAGGATGCTTCACAAAAGAGAAAGCGGGACTCAGCCATTTCAAAAGGTCAGGCCACTGGGCTCACTCGATTATACACCCTACCTATGCAAGGATGGGGACGTTGGTGATCTTTCTAACCAACCACGTATCTTGAATAGTACTCATTTACCAGTGGGGGGAAAAAGTGTAACATCCTTGAGGCAAACCATCTGGTACAGATTTAGATAGCTATTCCTGAGTTTCTTGCCTGTGATTTCCAATTAGGGACCATCAAATGCCAACCAACCTTTCTGGAATATGAATTTTTATTAGGTACTGCAGATGTTAACTAACCACACCCAGAGTGCATATTAAAGTTAACTTATATATGCATATACATACAGACACACACTGTCTATGCTGAACTATTTAAAGTAATTATAGAGGAATTGGTGTCTTAATTCCTGATTTTTTTCCCTTAAGAGTCCCATCTGTGCCTCTACTGCCAATGAATAATGGAGTTAGTAAGGCTGCATGAATGAACCAGCTTATATTGGGCATGTTTCCTCTCTTTTCTGTGTCAGATGATGTCGTTCTCAAACATCTTGGAGTAGCTTAGTTTTCAGCAAAGCTAACCTTTATCTTTTCTTTTCCATTTTCTCCCTCTCCCAAAAATAAAGAAAAAAAAATGATTTGGGGCCCCACCCCAATCATTTTTGTTGTATTCAGTAGAAAGAATGGTGGACTGAATTTTTAAATTAAAGAGAAATTTTAAATGAGGATATTCTTATCTTTGCATTATTAGACTGCCTAACTATCCTTCATCACGGTGGGCCTCAGGTGTCAGTTCTATTACATTTAATTTGTTACTAATGGTAATTAAATGCTGGAGATTGTGAAGAATATTTATGATAAAAGGTTTAGTCATGTCATACTCTTACATGTATTCTGAAGAGAGTTAAAGTTGGAGTTAACACCTGGGGGGCAGCCCATAGCACATTCATAGGTGCGACATGCATCAGGAAAGAAGACAGTGTAAGCTCTCTGTCTTGTTTTGGCTTGAGGTGCCAAGGTATGAGATGACCTTGGGTTTGATTCTCATCCCAGCTACAGGGCTGGATGGGGACTGCGGATGGTGCTACACATGACATCTTGGGCAGATGTCCAGCCAGGTCTGCGCTTTGGGAAGCCCAGCACCCCAGTGCCTTCAGCAGGAGCCGTTTGGCACAAAGGACAATGAGACAGGATGATTCCTATCAGACTAGACTTCCTCAAAGCAAGTTCAAGTTACTTGCTTCGCTGGGGCGCCTGGGTAGCTCAGTCGTTAAGCATCTGCCTTCGGACCAGGGCGTGGTCCCAGGGTCCTGGGATGGAGCCCCGCATCGGGCTCCTCTGCTGGGAGCCTGCTTCTTCCTCTCCCACTCCCCCTCCTTGTGTTCCCTCTCTCGCTGGCTGTCTCTCTCTGTCTGTCAAATAAATAAATAAAATCTTTAAAAAAATAAAAAAGATACCTGCTTCACTGTGTGTGGGATCGGATGCTATGCAAAGACCAACGCACAGATCAACAGCAGTGAAAGACTCCACAGAAGAGCAGTGATCTGTCCGTGGGTTCCTTACCTGTGTTTTCCCCAAAGCTCTTGGGTACATTGCTTCAGAAACTGGCAGCGTAGGATGGTGTGATGGAGACGCACCAGCTTTGGAATCAAGCTAGGAAGCTCAGTGTGTGACCCTGAGGAGCTCAGCTCCACAGTAGCCTCACCATGTCTTCACGCGTTCCGTGTGTATAATAACAGCTTCCTGACAAGGTCTGTGTGATGATTAATGAGACACCCCTTAGGAAAAAAATAGATTTTGTTAATGATTGATGGCTGTCATCAAAGAGGGGGCGGTGGTTGATAGTCGTTAGAAGACTTTTTGTTTGGTTAATAGATTGATGGATGGTGGGATTGCAAGTTTGGAAGAGCTAGGATGGAGCTAAATTGCTTTCACTTATTTCTTCAATACATGGTCAGTTGGGATGTGAGTGAATAGGGCAAAGACCCTGATTGTACGGAGTTCACCTTCTAGTTGAGGGAGGTAGATAATAAGCAGATAGTCGAAAAGAAAAACAATATAATGTTTGCAACAATGAGTGTGCTAGGGAGACAAAGCAAGGGGAAGGGTTAGAGAAAGGGTATGGAGTGGGGGCAGGGAGGTGTCTATCTAGACAAGATGCTTAGAGAAGTCGTCTCTCTGGGTCATTGGAGCAAGCCATGCAAAACTCAGGGTTGAAGAGTATTTTGGGCAGAGGTTGCTGAAGTGCAAGGACCTTGCAGCTGTGATGAGCCAGGTGTGTTTGCTGAATTTTCCAGGGAGTTCAACCAACCAGGAGAGAGTAGAGTGAGGGATGCATGGCAGGAGGAGAGGGCTGAGAAGTGGGCAGGGCCCAGTTATGTGGGGAGGCTTGGGCAAGAGGTTTGGATTTTATCCTAAGTGGGGTGGAAATCTCTTGAAGGGTTTTTAAAAGAATGCTTTGGTTGATGCTGTTTAAAAGAGGGGGGATTTAGAAGGAATTGGAAGCTGCGACTCAGGGGTAGAGTGATTTAGGTACATCTTGGAAAAGGTTGAGGGGAAACATAACTGCTGGTCTGTTTTCCCATTGACTTGGCTACAGAAGGAACTTGGGGAGAAGAGAAATGGCCAAGGAACATTTTATCAGGTTGTTCAGAGTGTGATGTATGGTGGAAGCTCTTACTTCCTCTCTCCTAGACAAGCTTCAGGAAATTCTGCACTCGTCAACAATGTTTTAGAGTGAGTAGCTCCTGCATGGTAAGTGTGAAATGCTGTGTCTGACTTGATGGCAAAGTAGGGTGAGAACAGAGTGTGATACATGTGTAAATACCCTAGCATGTACAAAGCAGAAACTCATTCGGTGTGCCTTTCTCATCCCTCATCCTTCATTCTTGCTTTGCTTTCAGTTAGTGTCTAAGGTCATTTCCTCATTTGTGGAACGACATTGAACCAGCCTGAGTCCTTTTCAAGGTTGACAGTTTATAGCCCTATGGTTCTTTTATCCCCTGGAGAAGAAAAGTGTATGTAAATTTGTCCTTAATTTTAATCATGGCATTTAACGTAATCATTTGGGGATCAATCTGGAAATCATCAGGGGATGCTTTTTTCTTTTAACCACTCCCACAGATAGTGATTGTGCAACCGCACGGAGGAAAGATTTTTGCTTTTCATGCTGCAGGGAATGGAAAGTTGCAGCCATCTGCCACTTAGCCAGAATCATAATTTCTTTTGCACCACAAAAGAAGGCTTGTAGGAGACTAGAAGATGGTTCTGGGTAGCCCCGACATACATCCAGTGATGAGTGCGCCATTGCATAGGGGAGATGCAGCCACGTTTGAGTAGTTCGATTAAAGAATAGCTAAAACAGATTCTAGATGATTTAACCTCGGCTTAATGAAAGCCCAAGGGAGAGACCATAATTACAACTTACTTCTCTTTTTCTTGGCAGAGTCTGGAGTCCATTTTGTTTTTATTTCACTTAAGGTATCCCTGCTACTCAATTATCTCCTTTTTAGATAGCGACCTTAAACGTTTTAAGAATCTTACAGTAATTTTTCCTTTCAGCTATATCCTGGGGAATCAGTTTGGACTACCACAAGCAATACATCATAACTGGCATCTTGTAGGTAGTAGAAGGAGAATAAACTACAAATTGAATATTTAACCTAACAGGACTGTGCTAATAGACAGCCATTAGGCACATGTATCTATTTAAATTTAAATTAATTACAATTAAATAATGTTAAAAGTTAGTTCCTCAGTCACACTAGACACATTTCAAATGCTCAATAGTCACATGTGGCTAGTGTCTACTATGTGGATAGCATAGATATAGAGTATTTCCCTCAGTGCAAGCAATTCTTTCTTTCTTTTCTTTTCTTATTTTCTGGGGGGAGGGGCAGAGGGAGAGAGAATCCTAAGCAGACTCTCTGCTGTGCTCAGAGCCTGATGCGGGGCTTGATCTCACAACCCTGAGATCAGGACCTGAGCTGAAACCAGGTCCCATGTTTAACCAACTGTACCATAGGCACCCCTCATTGCAGGCAATTCTATTGGACATCCTGGTCTAGGAGTTTTAATGGCTTGAAATCAAGAGAAGAGTTCTTTAGAATGTATAAAGATGCAAGAGGTTCTTGTCAGTTTCCATGACATTTTAATTTCATACCCTTTAGCCACTGACATCTTTAGCAATGGATCTGTGTGCTGGAACCAACTAATTACCCCAGGGGAAGAAAAGTGAAGCTAAGTTTCCTACAGTTTCCAATGTGTTGGTGAGCTTAGATTATTTTGCAAAGTGGCCAAAAGTATTTTCAGCACATGGAAAGAGGACCCATCTACTGTAATCACAAGGCCCTCCTGCAATGAACTCAACCATTCCCATCCTTGGAAAAATAGATGGAGGCCTTCTTGACAAACATATTTATATTGTTCAGTTGATGTAGGGAGCAAAACAGCTTTCCAAGTATGAGACTTTAGTGGGCCAAGCTGTTTTTCAAAGAATATAGAGAGATAATAGCAATTCTGTTTCTCAAATACTACGTTGGTCAAGATGAGGCAAATTAGAAATTTACCTTGTTCTCCAAGTATAGTTAAGAGAGTATGTTCTTGCCAGTTCTCTGTGCTCTTCTCTTGACTCTGGCAAGAGTCACCCTCAGATTCTGGTTATTGCCCTGGACACTAGATCCACGGGCTTTGTCCTGGAGTTCCTTTGTGGCTCATGCTGACCCTGCTCTCCGGCAGCTCAAACTCAAGCATAGTTTGGGCTCACCATCATTTATGATCTCTTATTGCCACGAGGAAGAAAACATTGTGCATGTGTACCCATTTGCATACTAAGAGAGCATGGTGCCTGGGGATTGTTGGAAGCTGTGGGTCCAAGGGCTTCCTGTATCTGGTGAGTCTCAATTAAAAGGCAGCTTCATGGGACATAATCCCGGCTTAAGTCATGTCCTGCAGGGAGTCATGAGGCCTGAATCAAAGGATTTCCATTTTTAAAGCTGTAGAATTGAGCACAGAAAGGCCCAGGGAAATGCCTGTAGTCAAACAGCAAGTTCAGTATAGAATAAACAAATGTTTTTTTTAACTGAAATTCCTGTTGCATGATTAAGAACTTCGCTCCCTTCTTTCTGTTCTACCCTTTATAAAGATGATTTGTGTGCCCAGGGGACAGGGGAAGATGGTGTAGATGCTGATTTTCACTTAATAGATTTTTCTTGGAATGTTTGTTAGTTTTATTCAAAGCATCAGTGGCAAGTTGGCCTTCATGCACCTTGTCATCATGCTGCCACTGAGAAGGAGAGAAGCAGGACGAAGACTCATTTTTTCCCTGCCTTTCAGGACAGCAACTTGGGTTAGCCTTCTGTTTGTGTGCAATAGGCTTCAGAAGACGGGTCATCACTCTGGCTCTCAGATGTTAAGGAATGGGGCCAAATGTGAAGAAGAAAGCCAAGTAGGCGTTTCTCCCATGGTGGTTATCTTTAGTCTATGGTGAGGTCATTTCCCACTGTGAGAAAGTTGCCTGCTCAAGGGCTATGGGCCAAATTTGCACTGATTCCTGGGATCTGGAAAATCACCAATCATCCCAGCATCAAGGATCAGACTTCTTCAAGGTATACGCAGGGTTAAAATCCCTGTGTTTTTGTCTTGCCTTTATCTGTCCATATGGAAAATAAGTCTCAGGGGTCTGGTCCTTTGGGGGGAAAATGGTTATAAACACATATACATGTGTGAATATATGTATAAACACACTCTGCAGAATCAATCTCTTTTTCTGTAGCGACTATGAACATGAGAGCACTTGATCATTTAAATTTCAATTGAATGAGTTGCTAATGCATTGGAAGACATGTTCAAACAGTGGTCTAGACTTTAGAACAGTCACCACAGCTAAACACTAGTCCAAGCAAAATGAGTTACCTTTTCTTCAATTTTAGTGGAAGGCAGTGACACACAGCCACATTCACTTTATAAACGAAAGGATTTGACTGCCGTTTTCTGAAGGCTGGCGAAAGCATCTTTCCCCTTTGACCACATCTAAAATATTGGTATGAAAGTGCAACCCATATGCAGTTGACAGGAAAGAGTTAAGCAGCCTTAAAGAACTGAAGAGCTGCCCAGTTCCTCCCTATCATTTGCATATCAAGCTCAGCCATTCTAATCTTTAACATCGCTGGGGGATAACTAGATAGCATTTGAAAATTGATTAGGAAGGAAGACAACACAGCCAAAGATTCTTTTTGTCTCCTGGGAGACACCATTTGGGAAAGTCTGCCCAGAAACATTCTTTCTCATCCTAAATCCTAAGAGAAACAAGAGGAAGTTTAGGGATCACTGTTCTGGACAGAAGGCATCAAAGGGGACCTGGGAACCATCCAATCAGAATGGCTTAGGGGGATGTGGTGGAAAAGACAGAAGGACCAGGGGTCAGTATGACCCACATACAGGACCAACATCCCGGTAGCCTGAGTGGTCATCACAACTACAAAGGAGTGGCCAGTATATCAATTTTTCCTGTGACAGTACAGCTAGGACTCACTGACTCCATGACCACGTGGCCAAGGGTGAGGTCTGGCTTAATTCTGCAGAGAAGTGTCACTTACTCTGCCAAGCGTGCATCTGAAAAGAGGCAGAGGTAAATGAAATGTTAGAGGCAGCAGTAGCAGCAGCCACTGGAAACGGAAATGAAGCATGCCAGGAGTCCTGCCACAGACAAAAAGAAGTAGGGCAGGCACATAAGAATGAAAGGTTGAAGGAAAACAGGACCAGGGCTAGAACTGGGGCTTTGCTAATTTTAGCTAGGTACATTTACTGACCTCATAGTAAGAGTAATTGATGATCCAACAAGAATAATAACTAGTTAGGAATAATAGCTAGTTAGCACACACTATAATTAGTGAATTTTGACCCTACATTGTTTAGCAAATCTATAAGTAGTTTACCCATAGGGTTCCAAAGCATGTGCTTTCAAAGAACCAAATTAAAGAACCCCATTCAAACGTTATTACTAATCTGAAAATGGATGGTCTCCATCCAGTTTTAAGGTTTTATTCTATGTTTTCTCAAAGCCTTTACAACTTTTAGGTGTTGGAACCAAAAAAGTCTGAGACCACGTAGATGGACACCAACTTGCCTAACAGCATTGGCATCTCAGAATGGAAAATCTTGATTCTGTCTTCCAGATGGAAAGAGGCACGGACAATCATTATATAATCAGTCTTTAAATGGAAGGCCACTACTGCTGCTGCTGCTGTCTCTATATATAGTTCCTGTTTTTTTTTCTTATAATAATATTTTTTTATTATATTATGTTAGTCACCATACAGTACATCCCTGGTTTTTGATGTAAAGCTCGATGATTCATTAGTTGTGTATAACACCCAGTGCACCATGCAATACGTGCCCTCCTTACTACCCATCACCAACCTATCCCATTCCCCCACCCCCCTCCCCTCTGAAGCCCTCAGTTTGTTTCTCAGAGTCCATAGTCTCTGTATATAGTTCCTGATACCAGTATTGCCAAAAAAGAATACTCATTTATTAAGCACCAACTGTATGCAATTGACTGCATTTGCCATGCATTTCTTTACATAATAATCTTGTGTTTCGCTCACAGCATACCTGGGAGGTAGAATTACTATTTGCATTTTAAAGATAAGGATTCAGTGGGGTAAGTTGTCAAGTAGGATCTTCCCATTTTCTCACAATGGCCCCCAGAGCCTATTGCCGAGAACTTCCGGTTTGGAGAAACAACAGCTGTCACAGAGGACTTGCTGATGTGTGCACCATTCTTGAAGGATGATCAGAAATAAAAGACATACAGCTAGGAAAAGAAGCATAAAACTGTCTTTCTTCACAGAATAATGGTTGTTTATATAGAAAATTTAGAAATCTACAAAAAAGCAACTCAGTGAATTTAACAAGGTCTCAGGATAAAAGGTCAATATACAAACATCCATTGTATTTCTATTATACTAGCATTGAACAATTGGAAAATGACTTTTAAAAATGTTCCACTTATAAAAACGGAATTCCTGGAAAGCATTAGGACCTGACTGATTTACCATTAAGGGAGTCAGCTATCCAGGCAAGTCAACAGAGAACAGTTGCTAGGAAAATAAAGCATTCTATCCACATTTTTACCTCTGAAGACTTGAGACGACTCAAACAAACCTTTACACGGGCCCAGAGTGATTAACTTTCCCAAAAGCACACGGCTAATAAGTCTGCGAACTGAGACATAGACTTTGGCTTCACGGACTCAAAAATTTCTTGTTTTTTCCCCCCATAACACCCCTGTTCTTTCCATGGGTACTGTGAATGGTGGGAGACCTGATATACTCTCTATTCCAAGTGCCCAAGAATTCCAATGTTCTTCCTGAGCTCCTAGCATTTTCATTTGGTATTAGGTTGGCTTTCAAAGTGCCATACTATGATAATACTATCTCCTATTCACACAATATCTTTTACTAAGCTTTCCCATTTAATTGACTCTCACAATAACTTGTAGGGAAGAAAGGGCTGAAATGATCTGTTTTATAGATGATATATATAGATAGGCTCAGAGGGCTTTCGTCTCCACCACTGTCATGTTGCTTACAGGTAACAGAGCTAGAAATGGAACAAAAATCTGCTTTGAAAACATCGATTCATAAAGAGCACCAGACTTGGCTGACATGGGCAGGTTTCATTAATTCAAATGGTCAGATTGTTGACTTAGACCATGCCCGAGCATTGGAATACATTTAAGGAAATGCAGGTTGTTACATCTGTTTACTTACATCAATGCTCCAATAGGATGGAGAAAGGGAAGCTGGGTCTCCTGTTTTAGAGAATACCGTCAGTTGTATAAAGACATAGCAGTCTTGGGGCACCTGGGTGGCTCATGTGGTTAAGTGTCTGCCTTCGGCTCAGGTCCTAATCCTGGGGTTCTGGGATCGAGCCCCATGTTGGGGTCCCTGCTTAGTGGGGAGCCTGTTTCTCCCTCTCCCCTGCTTGTGCTCAATCTCTTTCTCTCTAATAAATAAATAAGATCTTTTTTAAAATTAAAAAAAAAAGAAATAGCACACTCATTTGTAATAAGCCCATTTTAAAAAATATATATAGATGTCACAATTGAAGGCTTTACTCATAAAAAATTGAACTCTTCCTCATTTATAGGTATAGAATTCAGAAATTCAAAAAATTCCAGAGTCGGAAAGGAATCTTAGAGTTCATCAGGTTGAACCCCCTCTTTCCTAATTGAGGGAGATGAAGCTCCAAGATTTAGTTGATTGCTTATGGTTACACCCCTGATTGGTGACAGAATTGGTCCTTGAATCCAGAGCCAGACTCCAGTCCAGTCCTGTGGTAACACACCTCAAGCGTGGGAATCGTTTCCCCTGCTTTCAGTGTGTATTGGACAATTTTAACAATACTTTCAGGTCTCTAGTCTTGCATGGTTGTGATTTTGGAACGCAAATGATGACAGCATAGAAACTCTCTGCCTGACCTTCTGCAGGGCCATGAGGGAGGACTGCAGAGCACAGTCCCTCCCAGGACTGGTCCATGGAGCTTCCCACCCCGAACACAAAGGACAGTCTCGTGGATCACTTTGCTCTACGACTGCTCCTCTTAAAGGGCTTGTCAAGGCTGGCCACACAGGCCCTTGAACATATTGTGGAGTTCTTTGAAGTAGGTTGTTTATTTTTCCTGAAACACATCTGCTAGTCATCTTGTTTGTGTGTTAAAATGCAAGTGTTTTGGCCAGCAATTAGAAAGAGAAGTCTAATCAAAAATAAGTATACTAATCTATGATATTTTTCATCAGATGTACCATCACCTTCTGTTTGTTCGTTCATTCATTCATTCATTCATTCATTCATTCATTCATTCAAACTACTTCATGGGTGTTTCCTGCAGACCAGAAACTATTCTGCCTGCTTGGGAAATAGCAGTGAGCAAAACAATGTCCTTGCTATCAAAAAGCTTTTATTCCAGGGGAGAGACAGGCAATCAGCAAAGGTACCATGAGTTTTTTATATGTCAGATGTTGATGAGATCTATGACAAAGAGGCAGGGTAAGGGAGGATAGGGAGTGTGGTATAGATGGTGGTAGAGGATGGTTTCAAGGTTTCTCTGCTAAGGTGGCATTTGTGAAGAGACCCGATGGAGGTGGAAAAATAAACCATGTAGCTACCTGGGAGAAGAACTTTCCAGACAGTGACACAGCAAGCCATGGCCTCTGCATTAGGAGACCACTTGGTATGTTCAAGCAACAGCAAAAAGGCCTGCCTAGCTGGAGTGGAGTGAGTTAGGTGGCGAGTGATGGGTGTTGAAAACAGGGATGCAGCAGGGCCACACAGGGCCTCATAAAACAATTTAAGGGTTTTTTTTTTTTCCTTTTTAAAAAAGTTTTTAAAATTGAGATATAATTTACGTATAATAAAATATCTGGGCCTCACATGTGTTGAAGGGCTTTGGCAATGACACATACCCTGTAATCACCACTCAAAACCAGACATAGAATATTTCTATCACTTCAGAAGGTTCCCTTGGTTTCTCTTACTCCGTGTGACATTCTGGAGGTTCCCTCACGTAGTTGCTGTATCAGTAGTTCACTGACGACTAGTATTCCACCGTATACGTGTATCGAGGTTAGTTTATCCATGGTCCTGTTGACGGGCATTTAGGATGTTTCTTGTTTTTGTCTGCTTTGAATAAAGTTGCCATGAATACTCTTTTTTTCTTTTTCAGTACCTTCTAACCACCTTCACCCATTTCCCCTATCCTCTACTCCCCCCACCTCTGGCAACCGTCAGTATGTTCTTTGTTTCTGAGTTTGCCCATGAACATGCTTGAACAAGTCTTTTTGTGGATATATGTTTTCGTGTCTCTTGGGTCATATATAAGAATGGAACTGCTGGGTCATGGGGTGGCATATGTTTAACTTTGTATGAAACTGCCAGTTTTCCCAAGCGATGGTGTGATTTTACATTCCTACTAACGATGTCTTAAGACTTCCAATTGTTCCATGCGGTCGCCAATATTTGGTACTGTCTAGCATGGTTGTTTTGTTCTAATCCGTCTACTAGCTGGAAATGCTCCTCGGGGTGGTTATAATTTGCGTTTATCCACTAGCTACTGATATTGAGCACGTTATCATCATGAGGTTTGTGGGTTTTTTTGGCATCTGCATATCCATTTTTTATGAAGTTTCTGTTCATGAGTTTTGCCCAGTCTTTTCAAATTGGGTTGATTGTCTTTTTATTGTTGTTGTAGGTACTGAAAAACATATATTCTGATAAGAGCCCTTTAATAGATGGATTTATCTGTCTACCTACCTACCTACCTATTATTTATACAAGTCTGAAGCTTGCCTATTTATTTGTTAAAAGATGTATTTATTTATTTGAGAGAGGGAGAGAGAATATGTGCAGGCAGGGGAGGGGCAGAGGGAGAAGGAGAGAAGCAGGCTCCCCTCTGAGCGTAGAGCCCAAGGCGGGGCTCAGTTTCAAGACCCTGAGATCATGATGTGAGCCAAAATCAAGAGTCAGAGGCCTAACCAACTGAGCCACCCAGATGCCCCGTTGCCAATTTATTTTCTTAATGGTACCATTTCATGGGCAGAGATTTTTAATTAGATGCTATCTGATTTATCATTTTTTTCTCTTATGGTTAGTACTTTTTGTGTCCTATATAAGAGATCTCTTTTTCCCTCCAAAGCCATGGAAGTATTTTCTTGTAGGAGTGTTACGGTTTTAGCTTTTAGGTTTACCTCTAAGATCTGTCTTGCATTAATTTTTGTGTGTACGGTAAATTAGCGTGGAGATGCAGATACCCGGTTCCAGCATCGTTTGTTAAAATGCTTTATTTTCCCATTGAATTGTCTCCGCAGAAGGAGTTTTGTTTTTATTCCACGTGAGAAGAAAGCTGCTGGAGAGTTTCAAGAGCTCTCCGAAGGCAATTAACACTTTCTACTTTGCATAGTAGTTGTTTATGTGCATATCTTAAAACACGTGCAGGGGCGCCTGGGTGGCACAGCGGTTAAGCGTCTGCCTTCAGCTCAGGGCGTGATCCCGGCATTGTGGGATCGAGCCCCACATCAGGCTCCTCTGCTAGGAGGAGGAACACTCTGCTTGTGTTCCCTCTCTCACTGGCTGTCTCTATCTCTGTCAAATAAATAAATAAAATCTTTAAAAAAAAAAAAAAAACACGTGCACACGCACTTTGAGACAGGCACTGTATCTTACTTCTGCACCTGGCATATCACTTGGCACATCATAGGTGCTCATGAATGAACAAGTGAATTCCAACAAAGGACAGAGTTAGCCTTTTATTTCTTGTTTAGCACGTAGGTACACTCATGTGTTTGTGCTCTGTATGGTTCCCACACAGATTATGACCATTTCCATTTAGGTTTGTTCGTCTCCGATTTACAGGGCATTTATAATGTGTATGCAGGATTATATATTTCTTTGGCCCATACCACATAAGCATATGCTGGCCCCTTGCGTGGTTAACTTAGCTTCTATTTCTGTTCTTGTTTTTACTTGTCACATTTGGGTAGAGAAGATTAAAAGGCATGTGTGGACAGCGGAGGCATGGCATCTAGATTGTACCCTTGTTGCAGCCCTCCCTACTCACTCCTAAAATGCCCAGAAAGATACAGAACCGAGAAGGAATGCTCACCACAGCCCTGAACAGTATTACTGTCGAACAGTCTATTGCCAAGACCCAGGAGTAGTCTCCCTGAGGGAAGAGCAGAGGTGGATGGAGTGGAGAAAGGCTTTTCATGCCCTCCTAGACTCTTCCTTTTGAAGAAACCATTGGTCTATTCCAGCCAGAAAGCTGGATTTACTTCTTACTTCTCTTACTTCTGAGAGGCTGCTTCCTTTTAAGGCAGCCACAAAGCTCTTTCCTATTCACCCTTCCTTCTTTATCTACCCAAGCTCAACAACTCCCCAAAACCAACAGGATGGAAAAAAGAGAGAGACATCCCCCCACCTTTAGCATTTGTAATGCTTCATTGCATCCTGGGAAGTATCATTCCATAAGTTCAACACTCAGGTGGGTCCAAGAGGTAAGATTTATGGCAGAAGCCATCTATATGCCAGAGTTGTGGTTTCTCAGGTATATTGAGTCAAAGTCTCGAAGAATCAGACAATGGAAGTAGGAGGAGATGCCCCCTCAAGGGAGCTGCATTAGGACCTGTACATGCACCTGTCCTCCAGCTGGAGGAGTGAGTCATCATAGAAATGAAGGGTGGGCACTGACAGTGCCAACATCATGCTGTGTATGACTGCTGACGTTAAGTCTAAGGGGAGCTCACCTTATTTAAATAATCATACTGAAAAAACAATACAAAAGACTACTTGGAACCAGTGGAAAAAATGGCTACAGACCCCCCAAACGTCAATCTTAAAAATTTAGCAGAAAATGAGGCCTCTGAAAATGGTCTATTGTAGGAACCAGAAGAAATTTTCAAAAAATGTACAGGATTCAAAATACCTTTTGAGACTTAAGTCTTTCTTAAGGCAGGGAAGACTTTCTACCTTGCATTATGGTTGTTTATGATGTGTGTTTATGATGTATATTTCTCTCTCTCTCTCTCTCTACTTGTAGATACGCACGCACACACACACACACACACACACACACACACACACACACACATGCTTTGAGAGCAGGGGGCATAACTTGCTTCAAAACCTAGCATAGTGCTCAGGACATTATAGATTCCGAATGAATGGTGAATAAATTCCAGAAAGTGACAAAATGTGCTCTTTGTTTCTTGTTTAGTGTATGGACGTAGTCTGTCTATGTTCTATATGGCCATTAAAAGATAGATAGAAAATCCCAAGATCATAGGAATAAGGAGGAATGAGATGAAAATGAAAACAAGAAGTGGGTTAAATATGCCCAAAAGCTAAAATCTTAAGAACAGAATGAAAATCCTTATTAGAGGTACTAAATAACTGAATTGAGCCAGTGGAGGACTGAACATGTTACTGGAGAAGATAAATTAGAAATCTTTCTTGGAGTGCAGAGGAAAAGGGAAAAGGTAGGCATCTGGCAGGAAAGATATTGTTAGATAGGGAGGGGAGGGAACAGAATTCCAATCTAAAATAGGTTTTTGGTTTGGTTTGGTTTGGTATTAGGTGTGGAATTTAGTGATTCATCACTTGCATATAACACCCAGTGCTCATCACAAGTGCCTTCCTTAATACCCATCACCCATCTAGCCATCCGCAGCCCACCTCCCCTCCAGCAGCCCTCATTTTGTTCTCTATATTAAGCGTCTCTTGGGGCACCTGGGTGGCTCAATCAGTTAAACGTCTGACTCTTGATTTCAACTCAGGACATGATCTCAGGGGCATGAGATTGAGGCCCATGTCAGGCTCCACACTGAGCATGGAGCCACTCAAGAGTCTCTTTCTCCCTCTCCCTCTGCCCATCCCACCCCCAGGTTGTGCATTCTCTTTCTCTAAAAAAAAAAAAAAAAAAAAGTCTCTTATGTTTGCCTTCCTCTCTTCCCCCTCCTTCCCCTATGTTCATCTGTTTCATTTCTTAAATTCCACATTTGAGTGAAATCATACAGGATTTATCTTTTTCTGACTGGCTTATTTTGCTTAGCATAATACACTCTAGTAGCTCCATCCATGTCATTGCAAATGGCAAGATTTCATTCTTTTTGATGGCTGAATAATAGTCTGTTGTATATATATACCACAACTTCTTTTTTTTTTTTTTTTAAAGATTTTATTTATTTATTCGACAGAGATAGAGACAGCCAGCTAGAGAGGGAACACAAGCAGGGGGAGCGGGAGAGGAAGAAGCAGGCTCACAGCGGAGGAGCCTGACGTGGGACTCGATCCCACAACGCCGGGATCACGCCCTGAGCCGAAGGCAGACGCTTTAACCGCTGTGCCACCCAGGCGCCCCATACCACAACTTCTTTATACATTCATCAGTTGGTGGACATTTGGGCTCTTTCCATAGTTTGGCTATTGTTGATAATGTTGCTATAAACATTGGGGTTCATATAACCCTTCAAGTCAGTATTTTTGTATCCTTTAGATAAATACCTAGTAGTGCAATTGCTGGGCCGTAGGGTAGTTCTATTTTTAACTTTTTGAGGAGATTCCATACTGTTTTCCACACTGACTGCATCAGTTTGCATTCCCACCAACAGCGTAAAAGGGTTCCCCTTTTTCCACATCCTCACCAACATCTGTTGTTTCCTGTATTATTAATTTTAGCCCTTCTGACAGGTGTGAGACGATAACTCATTGTGGTTTTGATTTGTATTTCCCTGATGATGAGTAATGTTGAGCGTTTTTTCATGTGTCTGTTAGTCATCTGTATGTCTTCTTTGGAGAAATGTCTATTCATGTCTTCTGCTTATTTCTTAACTGGATTATTTATTTTCTGGGTGTTGAGTTTGATAAGTTCTTTATAGATTTTGGATATTAACCCTTTATCAGATATGTCACTTGCAAATACCTTCTCCCATTCTGTAAGTTGTCTTGTAGTTTTGTGGATTATTTCCTTTGTTGCACAGAAGCTTTTATCTTGATGAAGTCCCCAAAATTCATTTTTGCTTTTGTTTCCTTTGCCTCCAGAGATGTGTCTAGTAAGAAGTTGCTACGGCCGAGGTCAAAGAGGTTGCTGCCTGTGTTCTCCTCTACGATTTTGGTGGTTTCCCATCTCACATTTAGATCTTTCATCCATTTTGAATTAATTATTGTTAATGGCATAAGAGAGTGGTCCAGTTTCATTCTTTTGCATGTAGCTGTCCGGTTTTCCCAATACCATTTGTTGAAGAGACTGTCCTTTTCCCATTGGATATTCTTTCCTGCTTTGTTGAAGATTAGTGGATCATGTAGTTGTGGGTCCATTTCTGGGTTTTCTATTCTGTTCTATTGATCTATGTGTCTTTTTTTGTGCCAGTATCATACTGTTTTGATGACTACAGCTTTGTAATATAGCTTGAAGTCCAGAATTGTGATGCCTCCGGCTTTGCTTTTCTTTTTCAAGATTGCTT
Organism: Ursus arctos; assembly: GCF_023065955.2. NCBI lineage: Eukaryota > Metazoa > Chordata > Mammalia > Carnivora > Ursidae > Ursus > Ursus arctos. Next base: position 38,222,306 of record NW_026622852.1, read on the forward strand.
TGGCCATTTGAGGACTTTTGTGGTTCCATACAAATTTTAGGATTGTTTGTTCTAGTTCTGTGAAAAATGCTCGTGGTATTTTGATAGGGATTGCATTAAATGTGTAGACTGCTTTGGGTAGTATAAACATTTTAACAATATTTGAACAGACCCATAGCCAGCAAAGAAATTGAATCAGTAATCAAAAATCTCCCAACAAACAAAAGTCCAGGGCCAGATATCTTCTGAGGGGAATTCTACCAAATATTTAAAGAAGAGTTAATATCTATTCTTCCCAAACTGTTCCAAAAAATAGAAATGGAAGGAAAACTTCCAAACTCATTCTATGAGGTCAGCATTATCTTCATTCCAAAACTAGACAAAGATCCCACTAAAAAGGAGAAAATAGGCCAATATCCCTAATATACATGGATGCAAAAATTCTCAACAAGATACTAGCAGATTGAATCCAATAGTACGTTAAAAGAATTATTCACGACAGTCAAGTGGGATTTATTCCTGGGCTGCAGGGGTGGTTCAGTATTTGCAAATCAATCAGCATGACACACCACATTAATAAAAGAAAGGATAAGAACCATATGATCCTCTCAGTAGATTCAGAAAAAGTATTTGACGAAATACAGCAGCGATTCTTGATAAGAATCCTCAACAAAATAGGGATAGAGGGGACATACTTCAGCATCGTGAAGGCTATGTATGAAAGACCCACAACTAATATCATCCTCAATGGGGAAAAACTGAGAGCTTTTCCTCTAGAGTCGGGAACAAGACAGGGATGTCCACTCTCACCATTGTTATTTAATACAGCGCTATAAGTCCTAACCTCAGCAATCACCCAACAAAAAGAAATAAATGGCGTCCAAATTGGCAAGGAAGAAGTCAAACTTTCACTACTATTCGTAGATGACATGATACTCTATGTAGAAATCTGAAAGACTCCACCAAAAAATTACTAGAACTGATAAACAAATTCAGCGAAGTCAGAGGATATAAAATCAATGTACAGAAATCTATTGCATTTCTGCACACCAATAATGAAGCAGCAGAAAGGTAAATCAAGGAATTGATCTCATTTACAACTGCACCAAAAACCATAAGATACCTAGGAATAAACCTAACCAATGAGGTAAAAGATCTGTTCTCTAAAAACTATAGAACACTTATGAAAGAAATTGAAGAGGACCCAAAGAAACGGAAAAACATACCATGCTCAAGGGTTGGAAAAATAATAGGTATTTTTGAGTTAGTAAGAATAACTTGAACATGAATAATTATAAGGGCTTTGAAAAAACAATTTTCTGGGCTGAAACCAAGAATGTGGTTGTCACAATCCAGGCAAAGTGAATGATCGTATTTCTGAATCACGAGGATAAAGAAAAATATCTTGCCGATCTCTGCTGACACCATCTAGCTTCATGGCCTGGGGCAATTTTCTGAGCCTCAGTTCCTCCAACTTTTTTTTTTTTTAATAAAGATTTTATTTATTTATTTGACAGAGATAGAGACAGGCAGCGAAAGAGGGAACACAAGCAGGGGGAGTGGGAGATGAAGAAGCAGGCTCATAGCAGAGGAACCTGATGTGGGGCTCGATCCCAGAACGCTAGGATCACGCCCTGAGCCGAAGGCAGAGGCTTAACCACTGTGCCACCCAGGCGCCCCAGTTCCTCCAACTTTAAAAGAGAAGGTAGTTAGAGAGTCAGTAGGTCCCATTTAACTTGATTACCTTATGATTTCATAAATGTCTTGAGAGTTAGAGGGTTTAAAACAATGATCGACAATTTTAATAGAACATTTGAGAAAAGTCAAGCAGTTGATTTCAGTGCTTGTACGGTGCCCTCCCCCTCCCACCCCAGGGATTTACTTAACATCATTTGCTCCAGTGTGTTGACTGGGATTCCAGGAATAATACAGGAGCCGGGATGTTCTCATTGGAACATCAGGACCTCACAGTCTCCAGCTGCAGTGACTTCTCACTCTGGTCCTCTCCTCCAGGAGAGGAAACGGTTAAGGCGCTTTCTCCCTGAGCTCCCTTTAAGGCCTGTGTGCCCTCATCCCCAATCATTTATGGATCCCACAGCCCTTCCTCTTTTCTGACAGCTCAATCGGCATTTAAATCAAATCTCATCAGGGCTCGCAGGTTTCCTTTTGGATCATATTCAGATCCCCAGCCATTCGCTGTAAGGAACTACCTTTCATAAAATGGCAGGATGGGAGACCCAAATCATGTAGCCCACCACCATTACCAGTTATAGGCATGGGCTCCATTGCAAAATGGGACTCATTGTTCCAAGTTCTTACTACCCCGTGACTTGACTTGGCTGCAGTGAATGCTACCTCACTTCTTTCCTTCCTGATCTCTGGGATCACCTTTAGTGGACACGCGTGTGTGTGTGTGTGTGTGTGTGTGTGTGTGTGTGCGCGCGCAGACAAGCACACACTCAGCCCCAAGAAGGGATGGACACGAACTACCCCAGTCAGAATATACACTCGCGCTCTCTCCTGTCCTACTAAATCCCGCTCCAGGTTATCCAAAATGGTACTCAGCTGCCGTATTTTTAGCAACAATAAAAAGGGGGAGAAATCATCAATTCTATGAACAATAAACACGCGTAGAAAAAGCGGCAGACAGTAAAGGCCGCTGGCAAGGGTTTCAAAGGCCTCTTTCCGACACACCAGCATGCGGAGGTGCGCCGCCGGGACCCCTTGGCTCCCACAGTTGGTTTACACAATAGTCTGGGGTGCCCCAGTTGTGATCATGCAGCTTGGCTCTGGGCTTTATAAATTCAGACCTCGGAATACAGTTTATTTGTGTTATGACTCCGTCCAAAATGTTCTAGGGAAGCCAACTCCCCTCACCCCATTAAAGGTATACTACGTCATTTACTAGCCTGGGGAGCTCTGCATTCGGAGGTAACAGTATGTGCTTTGTTCCTGCCCAAGTTTGCCGTGAAGTGGGCTGCGGTCTTTGCCAGGGGTGTGCGGCTCGTTCCCAAGAGGGTTCACAGCCCCGAGGTACACTTCAGACTGCTTAACGGCCTGCTCCAGCCTTGCCTTTTATGGTGTTTTCCTTCTGCACCAGGGAATGACAACCACTTAGAGCGTCAGCCAGCGAGAAACAGATGACAGCAAAAAATCTGCTCTGCTCTTAGATCCAGGATGTCCTATCTGCCTTGAACCGCTGGTCTTTGAACCCGCGTTCCGATAATGAGTTTGGGAATGGCAGTGGGCTTGGCGGGAAACAGGAGTCACTTAGACCAGCTAGCCAGATGATTCTATTTTAGAAAGCACAGAAGAATTTCTCCCCACCCCACCCCCACCCTGGTATGTTAGTTAAGAAGCACAGGGCACAGGAAGCCCCCAAATAAATGGAAAAAATGGAACAAAATTCAAGCTACAAAGAGGTGCTTGATCATGTATGATAATATTTAATAATTTAATTCAATCTTTAGGTCGGAGTTACCAGAAATAAGTTGAGTTATTAATTACTAATCATGATTCATTAATAATTATTAGAACGGTATCAAGGGGTCCCCAATCAGAGAATGGTTTAGTGGGCTAGCCCCATAAAAAGAAGCACCAATGATATTCCCTGGAGGTTGAAGGGAGGACGGTGCAGATGCTGGGAAGACACGGCTGTAAGCGTTTTAGATCCTGTATCTCAGTCATCACAGCGGCCCTATGAGGTAGTCCTGTTATTTTCCTCATTTTGCAGATGAGGAAACTAAGGCACGGACGTGTTAAGAAACATGCCCGAAGCCGCAATCTAGTGGGATTGGAGCATATTTACAAAGCGGTGGGCAATCTCACCAGGAGCATAAGCTACCACCATGTTGTCGAGGGCTTTGAGTTCTGATGTGGATGCACCATAATAATTATTACTACTATTGCTAAAAGCCAATATTTTCTTGGTTTTTTCTTGTTTATGGCATCTGGACCAAAAACATAATCATCTAGGTCTGTACTTTGCAGGTACCTAAAAAGGGCACCAGCCTCGGGTCTTTTTGCCTTTGTCTTACAAGTGGTTCATGTCAAACCACTACACTAATTTTCAGTTAGTCTCTGGTATTGGATCTTTCATTAAAAATGCCTTCTTAAATTGATACTTTACTCTAGACATGTGTATGTGTGTCTGTTTAAAATATATTTTATTTCTAAGTAATGGCTAACAAGTTTGCCTGGGTAATGATGGTTTGTAGCTTGTGCAGAATTTGATACAAAATCCTACACGATCATGCAAAATCATAAAAACAACTAAAGAAACAGTCCTTCTTGCTAGTCACTTGCATGTCACAAAACAACATTCCTGAGTAGAAAGCGTAATGAAACATAATTTTACGAAATGCTGCCTCTCTGTTAGGCATGAACAAAGAGTGCGTCAGGAAGTATGATTCTTCCCATATCTATAATGCTAAGGACTCTGTAATTTTAAAGACCACAGAATGAATCGGGCAGAAGTTATTCTTCTGACCAATTTCGCTAAAATATTTACCAGCTCAAACTGCTTTTTATGCTGTTTAGAAGGCCATTTTCTTAATTACACAATTTATTCTAGGGCACTTATTTGATTAATCACTTGGAATGAAGTGGGGTTGTGTTTTTCTCACTCTAATGGAGTGACCAAGCAGATGAAGGAGGAAGAGCATGAGCCGTGGCAGATGTCTCCAACCCCCGTACTCTTTCCATTTGGGCCCGGTGGATTGGGCTGCCCTTCTGCCCTTGGAGCCATGTCACCTGCCCAGGTCCTTATTCCCACTAGGGCACTAGAGTCTATAGGGAACCAGATACTATAAGAAGAGGAGTAAGAAAAATTGGGGTATAGGGGTCTACAAAATGGCAATCCCAGTTGACCTTTGCTTTTTTCTACCTCAGCCAAATAACATGTGATCTTTATTCCATGGTATTAGAAGCAGAGTCATGATGCTTCATAAGTCGGATTACTGAATTCATGTTCTGTCACGTGTCATGTGCTGTCATGACTACATCGACACATTTGTGCTCTGGACTTGCGAGTTAGTGTTTGATGTTGGGGTGGGATGTGTTTCCCCTTAGGGCTCCCAGCACCCCTGGGCCATCTGCTTTAAGCATGAGGTGATGTGGGGCTCCTGGGTGGCTCAGTCGGTTGGGCATCTGCCTTTGGCTCGGGTCATGATCCTGGTGTCCTGGGATGGAGCCCCTGTCTGGCTTCCTGCTCAGCGGGGAGCCTGCTTCTCCCTCTCCCTCTGCCCCTCTCCCCTGCTTGTACTTTCTCTCTCTCTCACTCTCTCTCTCAGATAAATGAAATCTTAAAAAAAAAAAAAAAAAAAAAAAAAAAGGAAGCATGAGGTGATTGGAGCAGCTCTTGTATTTCCATCTCTATCCCCCTGGGCTGCCCGTGAGCTTTCACAGGAGTCAGCCTGACAAGAGGTGCCCAGGCCTTTCATGGTGTGCAGCAGGGCATCTCCACATTTCTCCAACAGATTATTGAAATTGGTCCTGGGCCTCGCCATATTAGAGCCACTTACCTGGGCGTGGGCAAATCCCTGGTGCTGAAAACAGTTACTGAACTAGGAATCAAGAGATCTGGTTCTTATCCAGACTGCCAGTAGCCTGCTCTGGGACAAGTCTTTTTCTTTTGTGGGGCTTGTTTCCCTGCCTGAAAATTATGAGGTTTATGATTTGTAAGGTCAGCTGTATGTGAATTTTCTGGGAAGTGCACATGGGTTTTCATAGGTTGGAAAAAAAAAACCACAGAATATTTTCTAGGAATTGGGAGTTATCAAAACTTGCAATTTCACAGAAATATTTTCATTATAAAAGCTAATAATTAGGTGATCTTCTAGAAGGATTCAGGACCATTTTGCTGTTGTCTAGAATTATACCTGTGATCTCCATCTTCTAAATTTGAGTAACATTTTCTGAAAGCTAATTCCATGCAAGTCACCAGGGCTGAGCCCTGCAATTAGGGTTCAGTAATTCAGAGACAAATAAGTCCTGCCCCTGTTTCCAAGTTGCTCACAGTCAACTTGTTTCCTTCTTCAGAGGTTCAGGACTAGTGGCTAATGTCAAAGATATCTATGTTGGAGACAATAGGCTTTACTTCCGAGCTGTCCTTTGGCATTCAGAGCCTAAACAGCTCCGGGCTGGTAGATACCATTGACATGGCTTTATTGCTCCCATGAGTGATGAGAATTGTGCCCTTTGACCTACATGAGTGCAGTAACAATGATTTCGGTATGGCCAATATTGCCAGACCTCATGATTTATCAAGAAGAAGCCAGAAATCAGGATTGTAGGTAAATTTAATTGTAGGTAGGCATCTAAGAACAGGCAGACAGGAAGCCAAAGGAGCTGCATGAAATAAGAAATGCCAAGGAAAGGTCTCTCACTTCCTTTACTGAGACAAAGACGGGTAATGAGGATGCTCCTGATACTGGCATGTTTGGTTCCTCATTAAATAAGAGAAAAAAGCAAATATACATAAAAATGTGATGTTCATATAATTCTGCAAAAGTATCATAAGGTAAGAAAATAGAAGAAGGAGGAGAAGAAAGAGAAAGAAAGAAAGAAAGAAAAAGAAAGAAAGAAAGGAAGGAAGGAAGGAAGAAAAATTTCCATTACCATATGGAAAAGAAAAATCATGAAATAACAGTAAGGTACCTAAATTAGAATGGCCAAAGGTGGCCAATCAGTGGAAACAAAACTTCTTTCTTTCTCATCCTCAGAGCTGGCTAAGGGTGTGTGTGTGTGTGTGTGTGTGTGTGTGTGTGTGTGTGTGTGTGTGTGTGTGTGTCTATGACCTGGGCTAGATAAATGGGTGTGGTTGGGACTGGGACAAACCGGAATGGGTGTCTTTTCTTAAGGTCATTAACTAATGGATTCTACTCTGATCCAGCCAATTGTTGCCGTGCAGAAAATTTTAAAATGCTGGCAACCAATTTAAGGCATTCTCTTTTAAGATCTAGTGTGGCCCAAACAAACCACGCGTGGGTCACTAATTCGCAACCTCTTTCCTAGAGCATCTTTTTTTTTTTTTTAAAGATTTTATTTATTTATTCGACAGAGAGAGAGACAGCCAGCTAGAGAGGGAACACAAGCAGGGGGAGTGGGAGAGGAAGAAGCAGGCTCATAGCGGAGGAGCCTGATGTGGGGCTCGATCCCATAACGCCGGGACCACGCCCTGAGCCGAAGGCAGACGCTTAACCGCTGTGCCACCCAGGCACCCCCAGAGCATCTTTTATAACTTTATATGTTATATTCATGATCAGAAGCAGCAAGTGCAGTTCAAGATAAGTTTCTTTCCTGTTGAAGAAACTCCAGACAGAGAGCAGAGCAGACAGAGGCTCTGGCACCCCACTGCACCCCTGCCCTGGCTTCCTGTGCAAACTCTACAATCTACATAATGTGCTCTGTTCGTGTGAGTCTTTCAAAATACACCTTCATCCAGCTGGGCAATCCTGGATTTGCACAGGCGACTGTTCCATTTGCTTTCAAATGTTTTCTACTCAGAAAAGGTCCAAACTGAGTGGAAACTATAGTTAAATTGGGCGTACGCAAGGATATCTTCAATTCTGAATCTTTCCTAAATACCCATGGTAAAAAAAAAAAAGAAAAGAGTTTAATAATAAATTATTCAAATGTACATTCATTCTTGAAACATTTTAAGGATGTTTACATTGAAACCAGATGCCTCCCCCACAGACAGCCCCCATTTCTGTTGATTTTACAGCTCTACTGCTCCCTTCAGTTTTCTCAGTAGGGTCTTTGTTTCACTCACGAGTAGAAAGAATGTTTCTTTTGTTTGCTTTTCTTGCCATCACTGTGGCCGGCCTCTGGAGGGGACTCCCGCCATGCTGTGATTTGGCTAGCGTCCCTTTCATTTCACGCCTGAAAGTCACATGCTCACGTGGTGTGAATGTTTCTGATACTCCACATGCTTGGGCTTTTCCTACAGCCCCTTCCTCTGTGTGGTTGGGATTTTGCAGCACTTGGAGCTGCAAAATAAAGAAGTTGAGTCAGTTTGGGAAACCCAAACTCCTCGAGCGGGGATGAAGCTAGGATTTCTAGGGAATTTGTGACCCTTCAAAAATGTCATCTGAACCCAAAACTTTTATTTCTAATCTGCCCTGAACCTATAGGCAAGCAAAGAGCTTGAAGACTCATATTTGTTAAAACGCCTGCAGCTACTGGCCTGTAGAAGGGTCGAGAGAATGGCTATTTCCAAGGGCGCCCTTGTGCTTTCTTGATGGGTTGGCGGTTGAACACGTAGCAAGAACCCAAAGGGAGAAATATCTAAGTCGAAGAGAATGTAAATGACAAAAAGATAGCTAAGCAAATATTTGACCTGGTTCATCCATTCATTTATTCATTTGTTAAAGAAACACTTGTTACACCTGTTCCACATATCCAGGCTCTGTGCTGGATACTGTGAGGCAGCAGAGCATATCTTCTGGTGGGGGGACAGGAGAATCCAGAAAATTGTTAATGTGGCAAAAAAATGTGGAGGCGGAACACATCAAATAATGGGACACCAGAGAAAGGCATTTGGTGTGGACTAAGTAGAATAAAGGTAGAGTGAGAGAAGACTTCTGGAAGGAGGTCACATTCGAAGTGACCATGAGTAGCAGTTCACTGGACCAGCTGTCTCAGATGTCCACGTGCATAGTAATTACCGGGGGGTCTTGTTATACCAGAGATTCTGATTCTGAATGTCTAGGGTGAAGCCCGCGATTCTGGATTTCTAAGGAGCTCCCTTCCCTGACGCTCAACCCAAAATAACACCCAAACCCCATCTCCACCCCTCCCTGTCCCCTTACCCTGCTTACTTTTCTATAAAGTGCTTATGAATAACTGATACTAAATATTCATTTACTTACATACTATATATGGGGAGACCCCACTTAAAAAAAGGAAGGGACTTCTCTGTGATCAGAAAACATAATTGTAGAGGGAACAGTAGGTCTCCGATTTCTTTCTTTTCCCCCTTGGTTTATCTATTTTGATTTTTATTTATTTTAAAATTTTATTTATTTTTGAGTAGGTAGTATATTCACATGGCTAAAATTAAAAGGGCATGAAGATAGTACCCTAAAGGTCTTCCACCCCTCCACTTCTCTGAGGTTCCCAATAGACAAGTCTCTTACCAGTTGTCTGCATATCTTTCCAGAGATAGTCCAGGTATATACAAGCAAATATTCACATACATTCTCCAACACACCCCCCTCCCCTTCTTTAACCCAAATGTTAACCTATGGTCCCCTATTTGCATTTTGACTTTTTGTTTCTAATATATCTTGATGATGGATCCTTATCATATATGAAGAGCTTTCTTACTATCTCTTACAGTAGAGGAGTATTTTATTGCCTGATAGAGAAAAACCTCAACCCTACTGAGGGACATTCATTTGCTATTCTGCAGTGAGTAACATGGCATACATGTCATTTTGCACGTGGGTGATCAGTAGGATAAAATTCGTGAAAGTGGGATTGTTGGGTCAAAGTCATTGTGCATTTGTAGTTTTAATAGACATGGCCAAATGGTTCTCTGTAAAGCTAGACCCAGCAGCAGTGGACTGCCCTACACTGGTAACAAACTCTGTAACCTTTGCCAGGGTGATGAGCTTGAACCAGTGCAGGTTTTTTTTAAAGACCTTATTGACTTAGTTGACAGCAGGAGGGGGTGGGGTGGGGGGGTGGGCTCGATCCCAGGACCCTGAGATCATGACCTGAGCTGAAGGCAGACGCTTAACCAACTGAGCCACCCAAGTGCCCCAAAACAGTGCAGTTTTAATTTGCCTTTCTCATAGTATGAGTGTAGTTTAGGCATCTTTTCATATGTTCCGAGGCGCTATTTGTATTTTCTGTTCTATGAACTACCTATTCATTTCCTTTGTTCTTTTTTTAAAAAAGATTTTATTTATTTATTTATTTATTTATTTATTTATTTATTAGAGAGAGAGAAGGAGAGAGCATGAGTGGGGTGGGGGAGGGGGCAGAAGGAGAGGCAGAAGCTGAGCAGGGAGCCTGATGCGGCACTCGATCCCAGGACCCTGAGATCATGACCTGAGCCAAAGGCAGACGCTTAACCAACGGAGCCACCCAGGCGCCTTTGTTTGTTTTTTAACTAAATGTTGATCTTACGTCTCACTGATTCATAGAAGCATATATTAACAAATGTTACCATTTTGCTAATTACATTGAGATTGGACATCTTTTCATACATTAAAGAGCCCCTGTATTTTCTCTCCTGAACGGTCTTTTTAGAGTTCCCCTCCCTTTTTCTTTTGGATTATTAATCTTCTTCTTGATTTGTGGAGCCACTTATGAGTTATAGAACCCTGTTTTTGGATACCATTCCAACCTCTTACCCTTCGCCATGCTGTCTCCTCTAATGACATTGTACTTTCCTTTATTTCATATGAAATGGAAAAACATTTTATAAATGGACATGTAAAAACCAATTTCCTAAATGCCACAAACTCAGAAAACAGCCTCAAAACTGTGATTTTTTTTTTAAGGGGAAGATAATGTGAATCAATCGTTGGCAAATGCATCACAACATATGAACTTTTAGAACAGAAAATGAATCAAACCTACAATAAATCTTGCAAGCAATTTATAAACAGAAGCTACAGTCTAAGATATTGATCGTAGTTGGTAGAGAAGAAAAAAAGTGGGTAACTGCAGTCTTCAGATTCAGTTTAAATGCAACGTCTTCCATGAAGTATGTCTCGATAACCCTGGATGGATGTTTCTCTTGCCTCTGAATTCCCAGAGAACTTTGCACCTCTCTTAGGAAGATTATCAATGTCTGTGTTTGTTATAGTTAGTTTCATACAAGAAATTGTATGAAACTTCCCAAGGGCACCACTAATTTCCTGTACTGCTTATAGATTGTTGTTGTTTTTTTTTTTCCTAAAGGAAGCCTTGAAGGTCCCAAGCCACTGTCTCTTTTTTTAAAGTTGGGTTTATTGAAGTATAATTTACATACAGTAAAATTCTCTCTTTTCGACTGTACAGTTCAATGAGTACTGACAAATGTATACAGGTGTGTAATCACCTCCAAAATCAAGATACAGAACATTTCCTTCACCACAAAGTGTTCCCTTGGGCCCCCTTCACTGTCCATCCCCTCTCTCCACGTTCAGCCCCTGTCACTCACTGATCTGATGTTTGTCACTATAGTTCTGCCCTTTCTAGAATGTCATATAAAAGAAATCATATATTCTGCAGCTTTTTGTGTTTGGCTATTTTTACACTAAGCCACAGTACTTTGCAATTAAACACAGAGGGAGCAATTTCCCCATTGCTTTGTGGAATTCAGGCTAAGTAGGCTTGCTCACCAAAATTATGTGAGCGGTTAGACAGTGGTCACAAGGAAGGAGTGAAGAGGAAATGGGAGAGAGACAGAACAGAAACTGAGATGGAGACAGAAAAAAGGTTTAAGATTTGTTATAATCTTCTGGATTGTTTAGAAGTTGTGGTTTTGTGTAGAGCGCTTCTGGCCTGCCCAGTGCTTTGTGTAATCGTCATGACAACCTTACAAATTGTATTCCCATTCTGCAGATGAGGACACTGAGGTTCAGATTGTTTATGTGGTTTGTCCCCAAAAAACCCTTAGTGACAGAATTACTGGGATTGAACTGAGCTCTGATTTAAAAGACTTTATTTTGTGGACTTCTCCAGGCTCTGTCTTCCCTCAAGTCTAGTAAAGGAGGGGTAAAAAGAAGACCTATAAGCTCTGGATGGAATAGCTTCCTTTTACTCACCCAGAAACTCACTCACTATAAGCCCAGAAGCTAGCACTGTGCCCAGTATATGGCAAGTGCTCATTCTATATTGTTAAATGAACCAGTAAAAGAGGAATCTATCGTCCTGATCCTTCTAATGCAAATACACTGAATTTTCTTCCTCAGTAGCTCACTGTGAGTTTTTCAAGTGTCACATTTTTCTTATTTTTTCTAAAGTTTGCTTTTCTGCTTGAAGTGAAGTGCAAACGATCACTCAATCTCTGATTTCGTCTCAGGGTACAGGATCTCAACACGTGCATTGCAGGAGGGTCAGCAAGTTCCAACTCTCCCCTTTTGGATTGTCTGTCATTTGAATGAAGGTTTATATTCATTAAAGACCACTCCAGAGGCAATATTCAGTAAATCCTCACTTACTATGTTCTATGTCTAAACCATAAGGAGAAAAATTCCACATTAGGTAAAATGAGCTTAATAGGAAGACCTAGGAACAATTTAAATGAATATTTAATGTCTTAGATGTATTTGAATACAAAATAGGCTATACATAAAATAGTATTGTAATTGAAGGAAAATCTAATCTTATGGTATTTTAAGTTACTGGCAAACCAATAGGGTACATGGCAAATTTCTTCCCAAAAAGATTATTGCTTTTCTACAAACAATCTGAATGCTTGAAAGCAGATGAGTATGTCAGGAATGTTGACAATATAACTTTGTGGAATGTTGTAAAATGATGTTTGAGGACAAAAATGAACAATGTAAAGCATAGCATTCTATCCTATAAACCTGTGTGCTTCCCAAAGAGGTTTCCAAAGTAGTTCAGGGAAGTTTTCACTCCTTTGGAGTTCTCATTATCTCTTTACATAATTATATCTCCAAAATGGTTCCTCTTTTGGCGATGAGCTTTGGTCAGTGGAAGTATAGTGACACCTGGGTTATAGGTCTAAGTATCTATTTTTTATTTAAGACATTTGTCTATTTAATATCCTGAGCCTTCCAATGAAATTTCATCTCAGGGTATAGTAAAAGTCTATTTTATTATTTTTTTTAAAATACTTTATTTATTTATTTATTTGAGAGAGAGAGAGAATGTGAGCAGGGCGACGAGCAGAGGGAGAGAATCTCAAGCAGACTCCCTACTGAGCGCAGAGCCTGACACCGGTGGATCCCAGGCTCCTGAGATCATGACCTGAGCTGAAATCAAGAGTCGGATGCCCAACCGACTGAACCACCCAGGCTCCCCAGTAAAAGTCTGTTTTAATGCTAGACCTGTAGAATGATACTAATACCCACCTTTAAATTTATTGATCGATTATGCCCACTGGCAGATTTTCCATCCTGACCCACAGAGGGAATTGTAGGGGCTGGCAATTTCTTGAAATAGCAATGTACCCCTCCATACAGCGATAACACAGCAGACTCTGTGCGTTATCATTGGACCCAAACTAATGTAACTCACTCACTGTAGACCAGGAAAAAAACCCTCCATTATTACAAAGAAGCAAAAAGTACTTTTGAATGCTTTTTTGGTCACTTGCCTTGAACTCAGAGGATGGGAAATTTTACAAACGGAAATAGGAAAACAACACAGAGGGAGTGACTTTTTGCCTTGGAAGACATGGTTTTCCTACCAGCCCTTCACATGGATGCTATTCCTTCTCATTCTGCAGGGGGATGGGGACAGGGAAAGAAAGGGACAGGGAGGCTCAGAGCAGAAACCGGAATAAACATTGAATCCCAATGTCTCCTGACCCCCTAGGGTCAGGAGAAGTGCCAGGGGAGAACTCAAAGCTGTAAGAACATGCAGCCAGATGGGACGCCTGAGTGGCTCTGTCACTTGAACATCTGACTCTTGCTTTTGGCTCAGGTCATGATCTCATGGGTCATGGGATCGAGCCCCATGTCAGGCTCCATGCTCAGCGGCAAGTCTGCTTGAAGATTCTCTCCTTCTGCCCCTCCCCACCTCAAATGAATAAATAAATTTTTTAAAAAAGAAAGAGAACATTCAACCAGAGCCAAGAGAGAGAAGGAGGTATAGAGACCACTGTCCAAGAAGTCAAAGAGTAGGGCCACTCTGAGGACATATTTAGGGAGAGCCAAGAAGGATTCCTAGAGAGGCAGGTGCAGAGTGCAGGACTAGAGAGGACAGGTTAGCGTGTCCTGGGGGGCAGTATGGCATGGGAAAAGAGGCTGATGTCAATTCAGAGGATGGAGGTACCCCAGTACCCCAAATCCCAAAGTCTCAATCCCTCCTGCCCACCCTCCAGATGCCCCGTGCACTGCCATGTTCTAGTAATTCTCCCCACCTGCTCAAGTCTGCTCCTTCCTCTCCATCTCTCCCACATTAGGCCAGGGCCCTGAGGCCCCAGGCTCTTCTCCCAGACTGCCTGCATGGAAAGCCCTGCCCTGCCACCCACTGGTTTTGTAACCCTGGGTAAAGTACTTATCCTCCCTATGCCTCAGTTTTCTCATCCGACAGATGGGAATGCTAATACTAGAACCCATCTCATGGAATTGTTGGGAGGACAAGGTGAGCAGACACCAGTGAAGCACTCACACCGTACCTGGCATAGAGCAAGGAGTTGCTGTTAGTTACTGTGTCATTTCCTAGGACCAACCTAGCACATTATCCCACACTGGGGGGTGTAAAACAATAACAACGTACCCTCTCGGTTCTCGAGGTCAGAAGTCTGGGCAGGGTCGCTTCCTTCTGGAGGCTCTGAGGGAGAATCCATTCTATGCCCCTCTCCTTCATTCTTGAGGCTGCTGGAATCCATGGTGTTCTTTGGCCTGTGGCTGCGTGGCTCCCATCTCTGCCTCTGTCTTCACATGGCCTTCTCCCCTCTGGGTCTGTGTGTCCCAAATCTCCCTTTCCTTTCTCTCATAAAGACATCAGTCATTGAGTTTAGCGCCCACCATAAATCCAGGTTAACCTCATTGAAAGATCCTTAACTTAATTATATCTGCAAAGACCCTATTTCCAAATAAGGTACCAAGGATTAGGACTAAGAGGTCTTTTCTGGACTGTTCAACCCACTACAGTTGTCATAATTATTATTTTCAGTGCAGGAGCTTACCATCTCTCTTCAGGACTCTGAAAATAGTCTCCTTGCTTACAGTCTTCACACAATAATCTGTTCTCAATAAATAGTCCCATGATTTTTCCAAAGTAACTTCCCTGCTTACAACCTTCAGTGGCTCCCCACCACCTGCAGGAGAACATGTGACATGCTGAGCAAGGCTGTGACCTGGTGCCTGCCTCATCCCACCAGTGCCATTTCCCATGTCCCTCCACCTTGCACATCTCTCCAAAACAGGACTGCACTCTTTCACGCCTCCTGGCCTTGCCCAGCCTCTGTCCTTTCCTTATGTACCACTCTCCTCCCTACTGAGGATTTATGCAAACTTTGCAGTTCAGTTCTTATTTCATCTCCTCCGAGAAACCTTCATGGGAACCACCACCACCTCCTGCCCCAGCATTCTCCCTCAGGTTCTAGGAATTGGTGTTCTCCTCTTAACCCCCAATGCATCTTTGACTTATCCCTGTCACCAAACTTAATTCTGTAAAGTCCTATTAAGTTTTTTTGTTACTCTCTGAGGGTTGTACCCTACTCAACTCTACATCCCAATGTCAGTGCAGTAAAAGAAGGTGTTGAGTAGAGGATGGATGGATGAATGGATGGATGGGTGGGTGAGTGAATGAATGGAGGGATGGATGGATGGATGGATGGATGGATGGATGGATGGATGAGTGAATGAATGGATGGATGGATGGATGGATGGATGGATGGATGGATGGATAGATGGATGGATGGATGGATGGATGGATGGATGGATGAATAATAACTGGGAAAAGCAAAACTGAGTCATGGATCATGTGGAACCAAGGGGTAAAACCTGAACTACAACTGGGGCCATCTGTGATCAGAAGATTTGAACAGTTATTAGAAGAGGGAGTGTGGCTACTTAGGACTTACATCTGCATAGTATGAATTATGAACAACCATGTAGATGAACAGTCCTGTACATGGTGCCCAAGATGACTGCTGAGCAAACTCATCACAGCCCCCAGAGTACTCCGATTCTTCTCAGTTTTCAAGGTCCTAAGTTAAAGAAGTCACTTTGGGAGGGGATAAAACATGGATCTCACATGTTATACTTTCATATGAAAAAGGTTGACTGGTGCATAAATTTAAAATGCAAATCCCTAGGCCCCACCCTTAGAGATTCTGATAAAGTCAGGGTGGGACAAGCTCAGTGATTTGTGAAGAGGTTAAAAGAGCAAATTCTGTCTCTGCCAAATCCACTCTGTATGATCTGAGATAGTTTCTTAATTCTTCATCTCCGGAGTGGGGAAAATATAGTACCTCTTGCTTGGACTGTGGTGAGTGAACACAGTGATAAGAAGAGTCTGACGTAGGGAAGTGCTAAGGCTCCCTGCAATCATTGCTGTCCTTGTCACCATCACCATCATCATCATCATCAAGGAGATTCTAGGTCAATGGTCTTAATTCTAGCTGCACAGTAAAATCACCTGGGAAATTTGAAAGCAGATCTCGATAGAGCTGTTCTGGAGTGGGTCTCAGGGAGGGATATTATTGTAAAGCATCCCGAGTCTACTGAGTTGTCACATTGAGACCCAGCAGGCCCTAGACTGACGCTTCTCAAACTTGAACGTGCACACAAAACACCGAGGGATCTTACAAAAATGCAGATTTTGATTCAGAAGGTTTCAGGCTAGCTGAGAATCTGCATTTCAACCATGGTGCCTGTGTTTCTGTCCACAGACCCCACTGTGAGGACAAGCCCTGAGCCCAGGCAGACACAGTGTACAGCTTGGTCAGGGGTTCGATGTCAACACAGGGACGGATTATGATGGAGGCCATGTGGTTCCTGATTACACCCAGGCCCGTCCCATGCCTAGTGCCACACTCTGTCTGGAAGCTCCCCCAAGTTGTCACTAACACAGCCAAACCCTGGGAGGAGATGCAGGCAGTCTCTCTCTGACTTCTCTGATAAGATAGGTCAAATGAACATTCATTCCTGTCCCAGGAGTCCTTTTAGGAGGTATTTAAGGAAATGCCACACACTTAGCACTTAGCTCTTCAGATTTCAGAGCTCGGGGGTCATCGTTTTACCCATAAAGCGGCTATTTCTGTGTGTGTCTACACTGCTGAGCCAATTACCCTGCGGAGTGCGAATAGTATTGTTGCCTCTGTTTTTGGCACAAATGACTTGAGTGTTTTCCAAACACCATTAAATGCCAAAGTCCCTGGCCCTTGGTTCCAGGTATAGTGACTCAGAGGTCTACCATCAAACTGGGCAAGGAAGGGGCTGGAAGGTGAAAATCAGAGCTGACTAACAGGCAGAGGATGTTAAGTCTCCAAGACTGCGTTGGCATCTTGCAGGCTCATTGTGATTTCCTCAAAGCAGCCCCATCCAAGGTTTAAGCTGTCGGCGAGGCCCTCACTGCCTGCATATATGATGGGACTCAGAGCATCAGGAAATCACCCTGAAGGCAACGCTCAGAGCATCTTCACTAACCGTGTGTGAACTTAACATTACATCATCTTTTTGTTGCATGTTGATTAGGCAAAATTATGAGTCATTTAAATACCTGATTACAAAGACTCTTGCTGTTTACATGGCAAACCGATCCTTTAGATTTTCATTTCATATTTGATGATTCCTAAGATCTAGAGTCAATACTAATTATATCTTTTTAAAAGCCATGCATTATTTATCATCCTCATCGCCAGAATAGTAAAAGCCAACACAGACCTTTCCGTGTACCCCATAGGGGAGATATTATTGGCCTCAAGTTACTCAGCTGAGGTCCAGGGAAGGGAAGTACCTTGCCCAGAGTCCCCCATCTAGTAAATACGGAGCTGGGATTTGAGCCGAGCATCCTATCCTGACAATGCTCTTAACTACCGCGTGGGACTCCTTTCACAGAGTGCTGCTACTCAGCGTTTACGAGAGTGCTGTGCCAAGGGCTCCACATGGATTGTCTCCTTTTGCCCTCGAGACACCTGTATGGGGGAAGCACTGGTACTTTCTGTTCCAGTGGAAGAATCTCATCTAGGAGAAATGATGTAATCGGGTTTGAACCCAAGCGGTCATGTCCCTTCTCCTTAGTCCCCTGCCACTCCTGTCCTCCAACCTAGAGTGAAGGTTTCCTGGGTCTGTCCGTGTAACGGTTCCATCAGTGCTCACCTGTGTTCACTCTGCCAAAGTACCCTTGCCATGTAAGGTACCAAAGGCACAGGTTCCGGGGATCAGCACGTGGAATCTTTGGAGGCCATTATTCTGTCTACCACTACCACCTTCCACTTTCTCTGTGAAACCCTCCAGCTGGTCTCCTGCTCACATCTCCTTCCCCCCCCTCCTCCCTCCCTGATGGCAGCCAGAGTGATCTTTTCAAATGTAAATACATCCCTTCACCCCTTGTCCAAACCCTGCCAAGGCCATGCTCTAACTGGGCCACTCTCTGGCCTCTTTTCCCACAACTGTCACCTCACTACCTCTGTCCTTGCCACACATGTCTCCTCGCGGCCACTCCCAGATGCTGAGCACAGTCATGTCACATCACAGAAGCTTTCCATTTCCTGTTCCCTCAGCCTGGGACACCCTTCCCTCAATATTTGCATGGCTCTGTCGCTCACTCCATTCAGGTCTCTGTGATAGAGTCGCTTCTTCATCCTGATGCCACTCTCTCCCCTTAGTGTGGTTCGTTTTCTTCAGAACATTTCTGAAGTAATATTGTAGATTTCCCGGCTTTTAATGTCTCCCTAGAATGCAAGTGCAAAAAGGCTGCCTTGTTCTCTGCTGATCCCCACAACCTGGGACAATGCTTGTTGAGAAGTACATGCCCAATACATGTACCAGGAAGGGAGGAAGGGAGGGAGGAAAGGAGAGAGGGAGGAAGGGAGGGAGGGAGTGAGGAAGGGAGGGAGGGAGGAAGGGAGGGAGGGAGGAAGGGAGGGAGGGAGGAAGGAAGGGAGGGAGGGAGGAGGGAGGGAGGGAGGGAGGAAGGGAAAAATGGAGGGAGGGAGGGAGGGAGGGAGGGAGGGAGGGAGGGAGGAAGGGAAGAAGAAAGGAAGGAAGGAAGGAAGGAAGGAAGGAAGGAAGGAAGGAAGGAAGGAAGGAAGGAAGGAAAAGGGAGGGAGGGAGGTGTGGGAAAACAAAGAAAGGCATCATGGAAGAGATTTGCTTAGTTGATTGCCCTTTTTATGATTGTTATCTGAGGTCTTATCCCTTCCGGAGGATGATATTCCAAGTACCTTTTACCTCTTACCTCTTTCAATTGCATATTATTATAAATAATACAGTCAAATCCGCCCAACATTGAGCTATCCCCATGCAGGTACAAGCTTCCAACAGCACAAGCTTATTACCTGATATTACTACATTTGCCACTTAAAGGCTGTGCGACTGGAAGCTCTCTGTGTCTCAGTGTCCTTGTCTGTAAAATGGGTATAGTAATAGTGCAGCCCTCACAGGGCTGTTATGAGGATTGCATCAATTAATGTTTGCAAAACACTTAGAAGGGATCTAGGGACAGAAGAAGCATCATGTAAATGTTTATTAAATTAAAAAGAAAAACCATTTACCCTTAAATTCAAACTCTTCTCTCCAATACTCCATTCAAATCTTTATTTAATGTAGAAAGACATTTGGAAACTTTTAGCCTTTTGCTTACATCCATTTGTTTCTACTTTCTTTTTTTTTTTTTTTTTAAAGATTTTATTTATTTAATTGACAGAGACAGCCAGCGAGAGAGGGAACACAAGGGGGAGTGGGAGAGGAAGAAGCAGGCTCATAGTGGAGGAGCCTGATGTGGGGCTCGATCCCATAACGCCAGGATCACGCCCTGAGCTGAAGGCAGACCTTAACGACTGCGCCACCCAGGCGCCCCTGTTTCTACTTTCTTATAACTCAGGAAAATACTGGTTTATACCCGGGTTAAGGTAAAATGCCAAAAGTGTACCTATGTCCATTTTTTCCCCCACAATGATCATATTCTTACCAAATAAATGTTTCCTCTACACGCCAGGGCTGTTACAATGCTTTTTAAATAACGGGACTATGATGTTTAGGACCTCACTTGCTCAGAGGACAAATCTCAGGCTGCTCGGAAGCCATCCTAAAAGACAGTGTCATGTGCTTGGCTTTCCAGGGTGCTGGGGTCTGAAATCCAACACTCATTTGCTACTCGGCCTCACCACCTTGGAAAGGCTGCTTCCCCCTCATTAAGGAAAAGGCTGCTCCATTTGTCTTGGCTCCAAGCAACCTAACAGTGTCTTTAATTCAGCGACGGACTGTTTTCCTTGGAAGTTGGAGAGTCCAGTGGTTTGGGATCAAGCTTGAATTCTTGCTGGAAGTTCCAAACTGGAAGTCAAATGACTTCACTCAGCAGTGGCAGAGGCAGGAAAGTGGGGCCAGCCTTGGAAAGTGGATTTTGAATATTGCAGGCAATTCATCATGGTGCCTAATGAGGTGGAACCCAGTGCTGTTTGAGGGTGATGTGGACAAATCACTTTGTTATTCTGTTCCGACGCAGGGTCCTGATATCTGTTTTCGTTTTCTTCTTGTTATTTCTACTGAGGATAGAAAGCAGTTTCCAGCTAATCCTGGGAGGCAAGAATACATTGAAAGATGACCTACTATATACAGACGCAAGACCGATCTTTCCTGGGGAGAACAGGTGAAGGCCACTCTAGAAGGACTAAAGGCTGGATAGGCATTGGTCAGAGAAAGCTGTGGGTTGGGAGAGACGGTACAGGTCACTCATGTGCAGGGAAAGTGTTCATTGGCCCGGTGCCTTTTCTCTGCCAAGAGTTGTGAGTTGGAACAAAGGAAGGCAGCTCTCAGAGCCACTCGCTGGTAGCTTGGGCAGCTGTTGTCCAGGTCAGGGGGACAAGGAAGCTGAGCAGACTTACCCAGACTTCTGACACTCTTGTATTAATAACCCAGGTGAGCTTCTTGGATCTTGGAGGTAAATCTGATCTCTTATCTCTCTCCATTTTTCTGATATTCTAAGATTCCAGAGCAGAGATTTTTTTTTTGAAACCAGATATCCATGGGTACTTTCAGAGTATCCATGGAAGAATTCAAGAGGTTCCTGAAAGCTCAGAAGTTGTATGCAAAATGTTGTATGCATGTGCTTTTCCCTGTTAAAACGGTTCAAGGTTCCTACCAGATTCTCAAAAGGAGTCTGTGATCTGCCCTCCTGCAAAGCTTAGAATCACTGTTCAAGATGATAACATAAATCACTTTAAAACACTTTGCACTTTTGTCTCCTTCAGTCTCTCATGATATGTGCAGAATTTGGCAAAGCCGAAATGTCACAGAAAAGTTTGTGCAACATCAAAAGACCTTGGATAGCAAACTCTAGTGGTAAGAGTAGTCAAGAGCATTCATAAGCTGCTCTGGTCTGCGGGCCATCTAGGCATACCTAGTGTCTTGGTCAGCTGTGAGCTGCTGTAACAAATTACCATATGTAAGGTGCTTAAACAACATTTTTTCCTTATAGTTCTGGAGGCTGAAGTCCAAGATCAGGGTGCCGAGAGATTGGGTTCTTACTGAGGAACCTCTCTCTGGTTTGCAGATGGCTGTCTTCTTGCTGTGTCCTCATATAGTGGAGAGAGAGAGGAAAGCAAAATCTTTAGTGTCTTCTCTGCGAGGGACACTAATCCCATCATGAGGGCTCCACTGTCATGACCTAATTACTTCCCAAAGGCGCCATCTCCATCACATTGGAGATTAGGGTTTCCACATATGAATTTTGGGGGGACACAAATCTGGAGTCCATAGTACTTGGTGCTGGGCCAACAAGCAACTCAGGAGCCTTCACTCGAACACAAGCATATCTATATAAAACACAGCCAGAGCGATACAGATATCAATGAATAAATAGGATTGTGCTCATAATAATAAAAGAGTTTTCACTGACCACGGACAATATGCCAGGAGTTTTGGATACATTACTTCATTTGATTGTCACAATAATCTCATAAAGTAGATAACATTATCATTCCCATTCTACAGATAAGGTAACATAAGCTCAAATATGTCAAATAAATTTCTAAAGGTCATTATGTGGTAGAATTGGGATTTAAGGCCAGGTTCGTCCAACCCATGCTTCCTCTCAACTTAAGTAGCTCTGTTACGTCCAAACAACCATCATGGCAGCCTGAGGGATGCTCATTAATATACGGTCTCCTTCAGGGTCTGACTTTATGATTTTTAAAGTTAACTGAAAGAATGACAAGTCAAGCAATCAATGTGTAAGTCACACACTATGTTAGGAATTGGGAGGGATAACCAATTTTCCTTCCCAAAGGGACCGCCAGGCGTACCCTGAGGGGCTGGGATTTCTGGAGCTCTGTGGAGCTAACAAGAGGAGACTTGGACAGTTAGAAAAGCGAGGGGGAGGCTACATTCCAGACATAGCATATGGTATGAGAAAGCACCAAATTTGGAGTGGGACAAACAGATGAAGAAGGTGTCAAGTTCTCCGGGGAGGAGTAGAGGATAGGAGAGACTATACACAGGGTAAAGCTTTGGCAAGATGCTAGGGTGACTTAGCTGAGGCTCAGATAAAGGAGAACCATCCCAGCACCCGAGGAGCTTCCCCTCTCCCATCCTTACAAAGGGAAGTTTCCGCAGATGAAAGGGACTGCGTCCCAGATGGAAGCCGACTGCCTGTTCTACAGGAAAATCTTTGCTTCTAGCAGAGAACCCTCCAGTCATAGGAAAACCTATCTCAATTGCAATGACTTGTCTGTTTGCAAAAGATGACCTAACAAGGGCTTGACTCAGGGGCGAGTGAAAGGTAAGGAATCACAGGAGGAGTGGTAGTAGTTGAGTGGGAGGAAGAGAAATAAATCATAGAGGACTGACAGGAGGCAGCTGACTCCCAGCACGGGCAAAACAATCTTACCTCAGTTATGGGCGCAAAGCACTTAACACAACACAGCTCACGAAAGCAACATCCTCCCTCTCCTCCATCCCCCACCCCAAGAAAGCTGCCCCAGGAGAGAATAATACGGAAGGCAAGCTCAACTTCGCATCAGAAGTGGCCCTGCCAGCCCCCCCACTACTTTTCCCTGTGGGGACAGACACTGCAGTCACTGGGGAGGCCTGGAGAGTGGCTGCGTGTCCACTTCCTGAAGGGCTGGGCCAGACGTGGGAGCTCAGGGGAGTCAGGGAGATGCTTTTCCTGACACACAAGATCTGAAGTCTTGTTGGTGCTCACGCCCTTCCCAGAAATGAAGGGCACATCTGCCCTCCGGAAAACATGTCCCCTTGTCACGTCAGCACGGGCTCCGTCCTTGGAGCCTCCAGAGGGGCCATCCTCCCTCTGCTGCAGCTCCCCCCCGGGCTCCAGGCTCCCAGTCAAGCAGCCGCCTCTGTGTGGGCTCCTTTTCCACCTCCACCTCCCCAAGGATGCCTTCCCCTCTAGTGGGATAAATTTAGCTCTGAATGAGTGCAGAAAGGAGAACACATTCATGCAAACACAGATCAGGTAGCTGTCAAACATAGGTTTGACACATACACAATCACAGGAAAGATCCAATTTCTTCTGTTCCCCTCTCTCCTGCTTCTCTTTTCCATCTTATCCTCAGAGCCCTGCACCTTTTTCTGCGTTTAGTGAAGTGAATTAAATATGTAGACCAGACCGTGGGGCTGGTTGTCTTCAGACCGGAGGAAGCAGCAATCGCTTGAGTGGCTGAGGAACGTCAAGGAGTCAGAGAGCCCTGGGTGTTGTTGGTCATTTTCATTTATGGATTCGACTGTCTTAGAAGCCCATCAGAAACTTGGAAGCCTCTTTTGTCTTCTGTATTAGCAGAGTCTTTTCTCCCATTGGGCCGAGCCCAGGGCTACTACAAAATGTTGCACAGACCTGCAAACACTTCCCTGCTGACCCATCATCATGTCCCTAAGTCCTTAACTTTGAAGTCACCCCTTCGGTGTCGTCCTTCGCACTCACAGAGCATTTATAGTTCTCAGAACACTCTCTCATTCATCAGTTCCTTTAATCCTTACAGGAACCTGGTGAGTTAGTTAGCTGTCCCTTTTCCCAGTTTATAAACAGAAAGCCTCAGCCCAGTGTACTTAAGTGACTTGTTTGAGGTTACACAGTAAGTGGCGGAGTTAGGATCAGGACCTAAGATTGACACTTGGTCTTACGCTCTTTCCACTCTACCGTGAGCTGCTTTGGGGGAAGGTTGCTTGTCCGGGAGGCCCGATCTGGGAGAGTTACTCTTAATAAACATTTGATAGTGTATGGAGGGTGGGCAAGGGGTGGTACCCGGGATTGAGACCCCAGACATTCCAAAGAGTTCGGCATCCAAAGGTGGTAGGAGCTGAAGCTAGGCTTTCCCAATTTTATGACTCATTCTCCAAGCGGGAGGGCACACAGGACGGAACCGATAGGCCATTGTCCCTTCACTGCCAACCCCACAGGACATCTCTCTCTCCTGTCAGCAGTGCTGACTTGCAGAATGCGTACAGCATTATCGAATCATGGCTAACAATGAAAGTGTCGATGGCCACACTGAAAACAGGGATTCCAAGCTGACAGGGCACATCGTGGTCATTGTACTAAGGCAAACTAGACTGGCCCCTAAGCTCTCTGAGAAGCCAATGACCCAATTGTGTCTGTTGGCATTACATAACCAGACTGGCCTTCCCAAAGACTTTTTCACTTTGTAGCTAACTCATACCCAACCTAGAATCCACTCCACCAAGGAGCATATTTAATATGTAGGTATGTGGATCTCTAGACATTCTGAAATCAAGCTTTATTTCCATCTTTTCCTAGAACTTCATCCATCTCTTCTTAAGCATTCCCTTCTCATCCCTTCTTATTTATAATTATTAAATTGACTCACTCCAAAAGATAAGACTATAGATGTCTATGAATCATTAAAAAGAGAGTCTGGCAATGAAATTTCTAGACAACAGATGCCATAGAGCAGAATCCTCCCTTTTAAAAGATGAGAAAAGAGAAGTACCTACTAATGTGAGGAATTTTAAGAATAACAATAGTTCACTCTTTCTCTTAAAAAAAAAAAGGCCAACATAAAAGGGTGGATAAAATCGAGCGACTCACTAGATCTGGTTTATGACATTTTTAATGAAGCAACAATTAGGCTGAGGAATTAGGACCTTCCAACTACTGTGGCCATTCTAGAGCATTTTATAGCTGATATCCTGATTTCTCACAATATCCCCATGAGGTTAGAGTTATTCTCCCCCATCAAAGATGAGCAAAATGTGGACCGAAGGAATTCAAAGCGGTGCAGCGGGTGTCTCAGGGCTGGGAGTCACACTGGTCCATAGAGCTCAGGCCACGCCTACCTACCACTTCCTAATCCCACCTTCCAAAACTTTTATCAGTAACAAGATTACTATGAACCGACATCTGAATATCAAGCAAAGCAAATGTAAAATGATCCCTAACTACCGCACTCTAATGCCCCTATGCTCTCCTCATACCCCCTCATTTCCTCTCACAATGCACATCGTAGTCAGCTGACATGGCCAAGGCGAACCAAGAGGAAAGGAAACCATCAAAGTGAAATGCTAATGTTCATTTCTGGATGGATTTCCAAGTGCTCATTTTGAATCTACTAAGTAGAGAGCCTCGTCAATAGACACCCTAAAGAGACATCCAGCTAGTCTTGGCTGGATCTGTTTTCTAACTTCTCTTTCTTGCCCCACAGAGACTCTCTGGATGGATCTATCATTTGAATCCCATAGGGAAACACAGCACATACTTGAAATCCCATCAACGGTCCCAAATTGTTCACAACCAAAGAAGCCAAAAGCCTCCAACCACTATTCCCTTCCTTTTGATTCTGTGCAGAGCCATCACATATGTTTTGAATGACCACTTATTCTAAAAGACCCTAAAAGGCAAAACAGAGCTCACACGAATACAAACATTTTGGAGGCCCCGGGCGTTCCTTTTAAAATTACTTTTGTCAAGAGAAAGCTTCAGGTTACTCTGAAATTTCACACTCCTAGCTGCTGCTTAATAGGACTTTAACTTTTACTCACTCAAAGGGTCTTGGCAAGTCATTTCCCTCTCAGTTTACAGAGCTCCTGTTGTCCCCATGGGAGAGTGGGCTATGACCATCTGTTGTTCCCAAAAGACTCATGCTCTAAAATAGACTCTGAAACTTTTATTAATAAAACATCTATTTTGCAAATCCGGCATTCCGTATTCTCTCCATATAATGCTTTGCAATGCAGCATCTATCAGAAAAACCATTAAACAGTACGGGTAGTGCTTATGCAATACAATTTAATGTCCCAGCAAGAACTAGTGATTTGTTACACACATTATGCACCATTGTAATAGCTCTTTCCAGATTTTAAATGTGTGGAGGGCAAAAAGTCACCAATATTAGCACTAGACTACAAATTCTTTGTAATACCAAGCCATAGCCTAATGTCTAGTATAGAATAGCTATACAATGAAATTTTATGAAAGAAATGACATAATTTGTGTTAAAAATGTCTGTGTTTGTAATAGGTTCAATGATTTTCAAATGCTAAAATTTAGAGAATTGAAAGGAGGAGTGCTGGAAGAGAAGAAAATGTTTCCCCTCTGCTCTTTGGCAAGCATCAGCCATTCATTTTACAAGCCTTCCGGTTTCACTTAGCGTTCTTGTTCACAAGCAACAGAAATTGATTCTAGTTGATAGGAGAAGAAGAGTGAGCAGAAAGTGTATTCATTCACAGAATAGCTGAGAAGGCTAGAGAAGGAGGCTTGGACAATGGGCAGGACCAAAGGTGAGCTACCCGCCTGAAAGAATTTCTGGATGCCGTGTCTTCAAGATCCTTGGCAGGTGCTCGTGCCTGACTGAGCCCAGATTGCACACCATATTGTAGCTTCTAGGGGAATCCGGGGAAGCAAGCGTCTGACATTTCCCAGCTTCCATGATAAGAGGTGGTTTGACTATGGTTTGTAATATGGGAATTCCCCAAAGATAGAAAGGGGTTCACAAATTGGGCAACCAAAAAATATGAAAGAGTCTGCTACACTTCCACCTGGACGAAGCCCCAGGGTTCAGCGTTCTGAATCTCTTCTCTCCTTTGACTTTTTGCCATATCTGCTTTGACAATCCTCAACGCTGACTAAACACACAACCACTGTGTATCATGGGACGCAGGTGGTTAAAAACCACTGAGGAAGTACACACAATTGGTCATGAGTCTTTTGTCTATTCCTAGTAAACACAGTACAGTGGTTCTTTTTTTTTTTTTTAAGATTTTTTATTTATTTGACAGAGAGACAGCCAGCGAGAGAGGGAACACAAGCAGGGGGAGTGGGAGAGGAAGAAGCAGGCTTCCAGTGGAGGAGCCCGATGTGGGGCTCGATCCCAGAACGCCAGGATCACGCCCTGAGCCGAAGGCAGATGCTTAACGACTGAGCCACCCAGGCGCCCCCAGTACAGTGGTTCTAAACCCATCCCTAACCCCTACTCACCCCGTAGGAATTTATTTCTATATGTGTTTAGGGAAATGTGCTCCAGGAAATTTTGATGCAGACTTCTGAGTGGGAACCAAGTCTTAATTTTTGCCATTTTCCACAGCCTCTTTACAAACCATTTCTATTTTTTTGAAGTCCCTCACCCCCACCCATCAGTCTCAATCAATGATCCTTAGGTGGGAAAACGAGGCTACCTGATGCAGACTCGCTTAGCTTTTCTCTCCTTCAACTCAAAATTTCTTCTTCTCTCTACCCATTCCGTCCTCCTGCCTCGCTTAATTTCTCCTTCTTTCCAAGGCTAAACTGGCCACCAGTGCTCATGGTCTAATTTGAGACTTAGTACTTATCTTCCCTTTTGACTCTGTCTTTGGCCTCACTGTCCTGATGTCAAAATTCTCTTCGTTCCAGAAACATTTCAGGTCTTATCTGACCTAACAATTCTTCAGCTTGACCCTGCTTCCCATAAACCACCTTCCCATTCCTCCAACTACCTTCATCTTTCACATCTAAAGATCTGAAAGGAGTGGTCTATACTCATAAATGCTTTCCCTCCACTTTTTTTTTTTAAAGATTTTATTTATTTATTCGACAGAGATAGAGACAGCCAGTGAGAGAGGGAACACAAGCAGGGGGAGTGGGAGAGGAAGAAGCAGGCTCATAGCAGTGGAGCCTGATATGGGGCTCGATCCCACAATGCCGGGATCACGCCCTGAGCCGAAGGCAGACGCTCAACCGCTGTGCCACCCAGGCGCCCCCTTCCCTCCACTTTTCATTCATTCTCAACTCACTTCCAGGCTGACTTTCCATACACACACTGCTCTCCCATTGTCACTCCTGGCTTCCTGACTGCCCAAGCCAGTGGCTCCTTCTTAGTCTGTATCCTTCTTGATCTCTCAGAAGCACCTGACACTTTTGAAAACCCCTTTCCTATTGTTGTGGCTTTTGATACAAACATCCCTCCTGATTTTTCCTTCTACTTCTCAGATGATGCTTTCTTAGACTCCTTTGCTGGGCTTTCTCTTCTTGTTCTGTTTTCCCAATCCGGCCCTTCTCATGTCTTTAGCTATAACCTCAAAATAGATGACACCCAGATGTGTGTCCCCAGTCCTGATTCTTCTGTGCTATGATTCAGTTTTCCAATTGATCATTTCCAATGGGTGCCCGGGCTCTTCTCCCACCCCATCTCCCTTCCATGACTCCTTTCCTTTTATCTTTTTTGAAATTTAAATTCAATTAATTAACATATAGTGTATTATTAGTTTCAGAGGTAAAGTTCAGTGATTCATCAGTCTTTTGTAATACCCAGTGCTCATTACATCACATGCCCTCCTTAATGTCCATCACTCAGTTACCCCATCCCTCCATCCCTCTCCCCTGCAGCAACCCTCATTTTGTTTCCTATGATTAAGAGTCTCTTATGGTTTGTCTCCCTCTCTGATTTCATCTTGTTTTATTTTTTCTTCCCTTCCCTTATGATCCTCTGTTTTGTTTCTTAAATTCCATGTATGAGTGAGATCATATGATAATTGTCTTTCTCTGATTGTGTTATTTTGCTTAGCCTAATACCCTCTAGTTTTATCTGTTACATTGCAAATGGCAATATTTAATTTTTTATGGCTGAATAATATTCTATTGTATATATGTACCACATCTTCTTTGTGGTATATATATTCCATTGTATATATTTACCACATCCATTCATCTGTCTATAGACATCTGGGCTCTTTCCATAGTTCAGCTATTGTGGACATTGCTACTATAAACATTGGGGTGCAGGTGCCCCTTTGGATCACTACATTTGTATCTTTGGGGTAGATACCTAGTAGTGCAATTGCGGGTCATAGAGTAGCTCTATTTTCAACTTTTTGAGGAACCTCCATACTGTTTTCCAGAGTGGCTGCACCAGCTTGCATTCCCACCAACAGTGTCAGAGGGTTCCCCTTTCTCTGCATCCTCGCCAACATCTGTTGTTTCCTGAGTTGTTAATTTTAGTCATTCTGACTGCCGTGAGTTGGTATCTCATTGTGATTTTGATTTGTATTTCCCTGATGCCATGTGATGTTGAGCATTTTTTCATGTGTCTGTTGGCCATTTGTATGTCTTCTTTGGAGAAATGTCTGTTCATGACTTCCGCCCATTTCTTGATTGGATTACTTGTTCTTTGGGTGCTGCGTTTGACAAGTTCTTTACAGATTTTGGATACTAGCCCTTTATCTGATAAGACATTTGCAAATATCTTCTCCCATTCCATGACTCCTTTCAAAAAAGTTTTTTTGTGGTACAATATACATGGCATAAAACTTACCATTTAAATAACTTTTAAGTGTACAGTTCAGTGACATTAAGTCCATTTACATTGTTGTGCTACTCTATTCCTTTTTAATATCCATGTCGCTGGGGCAAGGGAGGACCATTTCCTGTTCATTACTTGCTTATTACAGGGACCTGCCCCACCTCTGTATCACTGGCTGAGCCTGGTGCTGAGTGGTGAAGAGCATGGGCTTGCAGAGTCTGACCTGAGTTTAAATCTCAGCTTTATGACTCTGGCTGAGGCTCTCAACCTCACGGGTCTCACTTTTCTCGTCTTGTTATTCTTTCCTGTTGTTGGGTACACAGTCACTCTGCTAAAGCAATAACAGCTTGGTTTATTTGTGAGCAAACACCCTGCAAAGAACTTGACCTGCGGGAGCTGGTGCTGGAAGTGAAGAGAAAATGAAGTGTTTGAAGAAAGTGATAGATCTTAGCCAGAAAGTAGGAGTTCTGGATATACTGGAGTGGGATGTCGAATCTGGCATTGGTTTGGATTTATGACACAAATAGCTCCACCTGCACCCCTTATGAAAAGGAAGAGAAAACAATCAATCAGTAAAACTGTTTTGGTAACTACTTCAGTGTTCAGGCAGGGTAGTAATTGCTCATCAAGTGACAGGTAAAACCTCTGTACAAAGTTGAAAAAGCAATTTAGTTGAATTGCAAGAATTTGCCCAGGAAAGAGGTGATTTGGGGAAGTTCGATGTGCATACCTTTTAAAATGTCTTTCAAGTCCTGCGTTTATAGGATCATCTAGGGTCTAAAGAGGTCAGGTGTTTGTTTGTTTGTTTTTTCAATGTTTATTATTTCATTTTATGGAGGAAAGATTACTTATGAATGTTTGGAATTCTAGCAGGTCCCTCCTGAATGTTAAGAGGTATTTTGTTTGTATTTAGCATTTATTTCCTTTCGTACTTGGTCTTAGCCATCTCTCACGTTCAGCCCAGGGCCGGTCACAAAAGATGCACTTTAGCACTGTTTAAAGGAATAGGTGAAGCATTTTAGTGACCCGATCCTACTTTTCCTTTCAGAGACTGTGTAGAGAAGTAAAGAATCTCGAAGAGTTTCAGCCCAGAATGTCACAGGATAATGATAAGAACAGATTGCCCTTGACAAAGCACCTTTATATATTTTATCTCATTAATCACTGACGGCACTCCATTTTTCAGATGAGGAAACTGAGGTTCAGAGTGGGTAGGCAAGTTGCTCGCGTTTTCACAGCCCATTTGCCAAGCCCCACCTAGACCAGCGCCAGAGACTACAAACTCTCTGCTGTCTTTCTAAGCCACATTTGGCCTCACAGAGAGGTGGCCTGTGTTGAGCTGTACCCTGCCCTCGGCCCACTTGACCTTTGAGGACCCTGACATCTAAGGCATGTGGGCGAGGCAGCCCTTCCCTACTGGAAATGACCCCACGTGGAGCCCAAGCATCTGGCATGCGCCAGAAGGCGGCCAGAACACTCGGTGGCCACAGCCCGCACGTCACAGCACGTGCTTGGGGCCCGCTTTCTGCCAGAGGCCCCTCTGCTGGCTGGCACGGGCGCCACCTTGCCCTGCTGGGACTCCAAAGAGCGCGCGTCCACCCCGGAGCCGGCCGTGCGCCCTAGCGGCTCGCTGTGCGCCCGCGCCCCAGGTGCCCACTCGCACGCGCGCTCCCCGTCGGCACCTTGGGGACCCCACCTCCCCTGCGGCGGTAGCCCGGCGTCTCCAGCCCGCCTAGAGCCACGGGGGGCGGTGGCCGCAGGTCCCCCACACCCCAGGGGCGGAGCGAGGCGCGGAGACGTCAGGGCGGAGGACCAGCGCGGGGCGGGCGCGCCCTCCCGGCGGCTGCCCGTGGCCCACGTCCCCGACTGGCGCGGCCGGCCGCGGCCCGGAGCTGCAGTTAGCGGCGGCGCTGGGGCGCATCCAGGCGGCCGGGCGGGCGGGGGCCGGAGGCTGAGCCCGGGCGAGCCAGCCGAGCGCAGAGCTCTGCCGGCCACCCCTGAGCGGATCCCCCGCTGCCCCTCGGCTGTCCCCCAGGGCTTCTTGCGCAGCCCCCCGGGGTGCCCATCCATTTCCTTGGGTGACTACAGCGTGTGTTTTGTTTTTCTTTCTTCCCCTCCCTGTGTGCCCTTCTCCAGGATGGCAGAGGCGGAGTTGCACAAGGAAAGGCTGCAAGCCATAGCAGTAAGTCCACTTTCATTTTATTTTCTTGCTCCATTGTCTGGGGTGGAAGGGGACCCCGAGTGTTTCGGGGCCACCGACATTCCAGCACAGTAGCCGCAGGGCATGTGTTTGGGGGATAAAAGTCTGTCAAGGCTCAGCTACGCTGCTTTTTCTTTTATAGTCTGTGGATAGAAACCCGCAGGGCGCGCTTTGGGCTGGGGATTTGAATGTGGAAGATTGGCTTAGAAATAAGATGCTTGCTACTGGGCTTTGGGAAAAGACCAGACGCATGAGGGTGGGGGTGGGGTGATTCCTGGAATATTATCACCCAGTGATCGGTCCTACTCTGACTGCATACACTGGAGAAGCGAGAGAACGGCGACCAGAGCGGTGGCTGCCACCCTTCCTGGGGAAGCTGTTCTGTCTCCTAAGTGGGAAACCAGCAGTCAGCTCCACTGCCAGCCACGCAGTAGCACCATCTCCCCGACACCCGGGGTGTTCCTTTTCCCTGTTCTCTTTGATATTGACAAGGACATTGGCACAAGCCTTCAGCCTGGAGGGGTCTGGGGACTTCTTACAACAACTGAGTCCTGGGCATAATATTCCAAGAGAGCATCCTTCTTCTGGGGGTGGGCAATCTGAAACCTATTTTCAACATACAAAGGAGCAACCAGTTTTGGCAAAGTTTTCATGCACTTTCAGAAAAGTGTACCCTTGTGCATCTTGAGTAAAAAAGAGAACTTTCTGGGACTGTGTAGATTTGAGCAATCTTGCCACAGTGTTGCCAATGATCCACAGATGTGGTATTTTTACTGGAGCCACCGCAGCTGGATTATATATTTCCTTTGCAGATGAGGGAATGATTACTGCTGCTGTATGAAATAATAAC
The DNA here is from genome assembly GCF_023065955.2 of Ursus arctos. Lineage (NCBI taxonomy): Eukaryota > Metazoa > Chordata > Mammalia > Carnivora > Ursidae > Ursus > Ursus arctos. The sequence goes on from NW_026622852.1 coordinate 38,254,883, forward strand.
AATTAAAAGAGAAGGTCTGTTCACATATTGGCATAAAAGAATCTCTAGCCGTTCTTCTACCTAAGTACCTTTTTTTTTTTTTTTTTTGTCCAGGAATTCTCTGGAAACACATCTAAATTTGTTGGAGAAATAGTGTGTAATGTTTTGGAAGCAAAGTATATTAAAGTGTTTTCAAAATCCTTTGGACAGATTTTTCCTAAGGAAAATGCATACAGGCCCTTCTTTTTAAAAGAATCATTTGATATGGTTTCCAGGGCACTGAGACCCTCTTTACCAACGTCTTCAAATTTTAAATGCCTTGGAGACTTGGCCACTGAAGTGAGAGGAACATTTGTTGGCGGTGTTGAAATGCTATGGGTTTTTTTTTTTTTTTTTTTTTTTTGCCCGTTGGGCAATCTTTGAACTTGGTCCTTCAGAACTCAGGAAAGCTGGCTTTTTTTGTTTTTTTCTCTTTTCCCTTTCCCTCTATGCGTGTGTATTTTGATGGTTAATGAAGTTGTTTATGGTTGTTTCTAAAGCTAGTGGCAAGGCGGTGTGGCCAGTGTGTCATGAACTTGATAAGAATGGAGATATTCAGTTATCGGTGCCATGTAGCTGCTGGGTGTTTTATATAAACTGAATAATAGGCTGCTTTAACCGTCCCCGAAGTGGCTGCTCCAGAGAACGTTCAGTTGCTTCCATAGACTGCGTGAAGGTTTCCAACAGTTGTCACTGCCTTTGCATGAGCAGCTTTACTGGATGCCTGAGGGACAGCTGAGCCTTATGAAAGGACTCGCTCTCTGAACTGGGAGCCAGTAGCAGCTAACACTGGGGCCACCCCTTTCCAAATGGGCCTGGGTAATCCCAGCAGGGGCCAAGTGGGTTTTCAAGAAAGACTGAGCCGGTCTTTTGGAATTCTCTTGAGCATATGATAAGTCTAAACACAAATACTTGTGCCTGTTCAGTTGTGGAATTGAGTTTGTCCTGGACCTGGGAGGCTGTTGATGATTCTCATGAACATATCAGCCTCAGTTAACATATGTGTTGTTAATGGTTCTGATACACTAACAGGGTGTGTGTGTGCGTGTGTGTGTGTGTGTGTGTGGTGAGAGAGAGAGAGAAAGAGAGACTTAAGAAATGAGAGGTCAGCATGTCTTGCGACCATATCAAAAATAGTTCTATGCTATGTTATGGCCTAGTAAACACTCCTCAAATTTGGCAAACCATGCCTCTCTCTAGAATTCTTAGGGGACCCTCCTAGAACTCTCAGGGGACCATCAGGAAGGAGCCCCCAGCCTGCCTCCAGAGCCTAGCACTCCTGCAGTATGTCTGGAACTGTGAAAGAGGAAGAGGACAAGTCCTTACCTCTTCACCAACTTGGGCTCCTCTCTACGAGGCAGAGCAGAGAGACAAGGCTTCTAGTCTGTGGGGTCTTGGGCAGTCTTTCGTCTAGGTGCTGCTCCTTCTTCCGAACGACGAGCGCATGCATTCTACCTCACGGGCTCCTTGTAAGGTTTAGCTGTGATACAGGGGAAGTGCCGGCGTGTGGTTGTCATTAGATGGTATTGGGGCGGAGCTCCCGAGCCCCCGATTCCTCTCTACGGCACTGCTTTGTGCCGTGAGGCTTAGAGGCAACACCTCTGAGGCACAGTGTCTGAACAGCCTTTTCCATTTCTCCCTTTAACTCCGACTAAAGGCCAGGCTGTGTCCAGCATCAATTCCTCTAGCTGCCTCAGACACAGGTATAGAGCTGTCACCTGAGATTCACCCATCCATTCATTCAGCAGGTACTCACAGCATGCCTCCTCTGGGAACGTACTATTGACACCAAAAAGTCAGTGTCCCCAAGTGTCAGCCATCAGAGGGAAGATACTACCGGTTTCATACTCATGTCCTGAAAGGACAGATGTCCTGTGACCCATTTGTCACATGGTCATCTGGGATTGTTTTCTTTTTTTTTCTTTACCCCCAAGGGAATGAAATACTCAAAAACTGTGGTACTTTAATTGAATCTTCCTGTTGAATCCAGAGCCTGATCAATGAGAAAAGATAGATCTTGTCCTGTCCTTTGCCAAAAGAAGAGCAAGTCCATCTTGACAACTTTCTGTACTCCCAGGCACTCTTTCCACCTGTAGGGACATTCCCAAAGTGGTAATTTCAGGAGACGGCAAAATGCTTCTGTAGCAGAATGAATGTGAATAATAATTCCAGGGAATAATAATACAATTGCCATTTATTGAACATTATCTGTTCAGCAAGGCACCCTGTGATCTGCTTTTTTTTTTAACCGTAAGTTTTTAATAATCTAAAGGAGAAACACAGAGAAACAATTATTGTACGGTGCCAGGAGTACTTATGCAAATGAGCACTCACGTGGAACAGGTAAACCAACCTCACAACCTCAAGGAGTTGTGGAACATTCCCCAGAGAGGAGGCATTGGAGCAAGTCCTGAAGACTGGGTAAAATTACATTTAACGTAATAACCTTCCTACTTAGCAGAAGACATTTATTTGTTTATCGTTAGTTTGATTATTACTTATTTGGAACAGTTAATATGAGAAAGGAAAAGCCAAAAGCATGAAGAAGGACAGTCAGTAGGTAAAGGCACACAATTGGTGGTAAGACAAAAATGCATTTTAACACAACTGACGTCATTTGATACTACTAAATTGATGAAGCAGGAACTACTGTATGATCCATGTTTTAAAAGAGCCCAACATTAACAGAGAGTGTCAGAGCCAGGATTTGAACCCATGCTCCAGGGCACTGGAGCCCTTATATTGACTACTGCCCCGAATTGCTACTCCCAAGATGGCGGCAATCTTCTGCTTTTCCTACGAGCACACTGCTCAGGTGGTTCCAACAGCCTCCGTGCGCGCCAACAAGGGAGACTGATTCAGTAGCGCTGGGAAAGGCCAAGACAAACCAGGAGGCCCACATCCTTTTGAGACTCTTCCAAGCTGGGTTTCCGTGCATGGAAATATCTGATGTACTTTCTAACTGAATGAGTAACACTCCCTTGGGAAAGAAGCTACAGTGTCTCGATGGAAATCAGCTTTGGGAGAGGATGTTGTTATGTCTGCACATCCGAGAGGAAAGCGGTCTTCCTTGGGTATGTGGGAAGCTAAGTACATGTTGCAGAGGTCAGCATGTGCAAAAGCCCTCAGGGCCATGTGGACAAGGCGTCGGCCTCCACCAGGGCCCAGCATGAGCACGGTCACAAATATGGAAGTTCAACCCAACCTACACATGCTTTTTTAGAGAATTTCGTCATTAATAAGAACCCACTCTGTGGAATGATAAAAATGCTCTTTTGCGTCTGTATGCCAGTTTACACTGTAGAGACACCTGCGTAGGTGACCTTAATTCTGAGCTGTGTGGGGCATTATCTTCACTTCACAACTGAAAATACAGAGATATTCAAGCTCACATGGTGAGATGGGGAAGAGTTGTATGAAGTCTGGTCTCTCCCGACTCCCGATCCCTTGTGTTAGTGGCACATCTAGCTTGGAGGGGGTACCCTGATGAGGGTGGGCGCTGCCACCAGGACCCTCCTGAGCGAGAGTCCTGGGGTCACGAGGAGAGGGATGAGCTTGTGGGTATGTGGGCCTGGATGTGCCTCCATGAAATCTGCCCTTTAGGGGAGCTCACTTTGGGCTCCCCTCCCTCTTGAAACTCTCACACAGTTAGTGGGTCTGTGGCTCCCACCCGATCCCATTCTATGTCCCGAGAAGGCCTGGATGTAGGTGGGTGGCTTAGGCTGGTCAGTGTGTACCTGCAGAGAAACGCTTTTGGCATTCCTTGGATTCACGTCTCAGTGCCTCTTCTTGCCTTGAGATGATAAGGCCTCGAATACCACAGGGTTAGAGTATGGGACGAGGGGCCGGGGTGCCAATCAGCCTGTGTTTGATCCAGGCCACTTAGGTTGCTCTGCAGAGCCTGGGTAAAAGTCCCGGCTGCAGTTTACACATGATCCAGCCCAGCCCAGCTAGCCCAGTCAGGGACCCCCTCAGAGGATTTAGAGACCCAAACCCCAAACCCTATAGTAAAAAAACAAAACCAAAACAAAAACCAACTGATTCTTGCAGGGACCATCCCCATACATGTCCCTTGTGAACCCCTGTCATTGGCAAGTAGCTGGCAAAGGAATAAAGAACTGAAGATCGTGGCCACTCATTGCTGTCGTCCTCCATCTCAGAGATGTGGGTGATACCCTGCTCCTCAAATTTCCTGTTAAGGCCTAAATGATAGTTTGCTCGGGATATTGGTGCTGAGCAAGTGTTCACCCCAGCTGAGTCTGCAGGGTCACCCAGAAGATAGGTGTCACCTTGGGCTCATTTAGCGTCATTGCCGAATCTGAGAGTGCCAAGGCCGGCCTTACACAAAGACATGCAAGGGTCATATATACATTAGACCTCTGAGTATTTCAGGCTTTAGCCTCTTGGGACAAAGAGCAGCTGCTCTAGCAAGGGCCTTGAGAAAGAGTAGAGTCATCATTAAAAAGTCATCATAAAAAAAGCCTAGGAAGGGGGCTTGTGGGTTATGATTTGTCAGTATTTAAGGGAGACCAGGGCTCAGTACTGGTGCTTCTGTATTTCTTCTGGGCTGCCCAGCACTTTTGGGACCCGTGCTGTTGGTCCTTCGAATTACCTGCATTTCATCACTGATTCCTTTCGGGAATGTTGTTCAACATTCAACTAGCTTGACCATAATCATTATGTGGTGTGACATCCGTCATCATGTGGTATGACATTGATGGAGACAGCAAATGGGCACTGATGCACGGAGACTGTGGTCCCCTGGGCTGGTAGTGCCTCGCACGGTCTGGCGAGTTACAAGCAAGGCTTCTGGGGTCCGAAAGCCTTGGCTCAAGTCCTGGCTTTTCTCTTCGTATCTGTATGACCTCACAGTCCCTTGTTTTCCTTATCAGTAAGATGGAGATAATGATAATATCTACCTCATGGAATTGTTGTGAAGGTTATTTGCGAAATTTCATGGGACATGCTCAGAGCAAGGACTCAGAAAGCACTCAGCCTAAGTTCTCTCGTTATAAGTGAATCAACGAATCGTAACTCATGGATCTTTCAACAGAAAATGGACAGAAAAAATGGAAGATGAATTCTATTAACTTCAACATTTTTGCCAAACTGGGAAATTTCAGATGAACAGAGTAGTTACTGAGCATTTCCAGCGCGGGAGGATACTAATAATAACAGTGAAAAGGATTGTTTATAGTGGATAGGAGTTGCAGATTTAAAGGCTCCAGGAGCCAATGTGTAACATTGAGGAGAGACACAGGCTGAGGGGACAGCAGTGAGGACCTGGAGAGCAGACGCCACTTCTTAAGTCAGGATCAGTGAATTTATGCCATGTGAGAATGTGAGTTCTATGTTGTTACATCCACTTATCTTCTAGAGAAGTAAGAAATCTGCTTTTTAACGATGTGAGGTCTCCCATTTAAGAAAGAACTAGTTTCAAAGCTTTAACAAAATTTGTGGACACAACAAAATGCCTTTGGGTCAACAGGTCGACCTTTTGTGACCTCCAGATGCGTGTAGAGCTTTGAACTTTACAACGTGCTTTTCTTATGCATGGACTTATTTGGGTTTCGTAAGGATGCTGTGAAGTAGCACATCCAGCACCCCCAGGTGTTTCATAATGTTACAAAATCAGGGTGTATTTTCACCAGGGCTTTGTGAGTTTGGTGTCCAAATGTTTGGATTGTTGGAAAAACAGTGAGCATTTGCTGTATCTTTTGATATTAAGTGAGCTCTTGGTAATCACCGACATTATTGTAACCCGGAATATTCACATCTTGGCGGGTGATTGCTCTCTCAAAATTAACAGAAAAATTTTAGACAGTCAGTACCTTGAGATGGGAAATTCCTGTTCTAGAAGAATCTTTAGGAACAAGGTATACAAATCTGAGCCTCTCACATAAATCACCCAGGGTGTTTATATGATTTCAATTTATTACTAGCCTCACATAATAAACAACACAGGGAGACCCAGCTGGACTTAGGACTTCGAGTAACAGCAGCAACTGCCGTTGGCACGGACATTTTGCCAGGTAAGGTGTAGAACGGTGATTCTCAAACTTTAATGCATTCGGATCACCCAAGAGCTCCTTAAAACACGGGTTGCTGGGCTGCACTTGCAGTGCGTTTGATTCCGTTGGTCTGGGGTGGGGCCTGAGAACTTGCATTTCTACCAAGTTCCCAGGAGATGCCGTCCCCGGCTGCAGCCACTGTTCTGGGGAACACGAGTGGAGAACCCCTGGCAAAGGGATAGGAGATTAATGGTAAAGGAAAATGGTGGCCTGGGTCTTGATCAGCGCCACATGCCCATTGTGACATGTCCAGGAGTTCGTGTGGTGTGGGTATCTTCAAGCAGATTAAAAGACCAAATTCAGTGTTGATCGGTGGGAGCCTGAACGAAACTCAGTTTGGAAGCGATGTAGCGTGCTCCTGTCACATCACGTGGCTGACGTGCTCCTGTCACATCACGTGGCTGATCAAGAAGAGGTCTCTGTTTAGGTAGTTGTTTTAACTGATTTAAATAGAGAAATTTCTGTCTGTTGGTCACTTGAAGACACCTGTTGGAAGGGTATGCTTGGGATTGGCTGATGAAAACGATGGGCCACAAAATTCATGTAGTGGGCACCTCAGGGAGGCAAGAGGTCATGCAGCAGGGGAGATATGCAACCGTACCGTGGGAGGCCTCTGAGAGGTACAGGGTGCCTCTCACAGCGCTGTAGATGGAGAGGTCCCATAGCAGATCGGACGATCAAGCCTGGTGGCAGTGCTTTCAGCCCCCACGCCTGATTCGTGGTACAGCTGCTTCTCACATGGGCAGCTCTAGTCGGATGCCGGGATGAGCCGCAACTGAGACTCATTTACTCGACGATGGTTAATGGTTCTCCGAAGCCAGTCTGTGTGCGCACAGGCATAGCTTGTCACTGGCTGATCAGAGAAGAGTCTATTCTCGCAACGATGTCGTACAAGCTTCCCTTACCCTTACTTGTAGCATCCATTGTCTGAACCAACCCTTCATGTGCAGAAGGATTCAGCCTCACCCAGACTCTTCTTTGTCCTAAAACACAACGCATAGAGGCCACGCTGTACAGGACAAGGCCCAAGAGAACATGGACGGGTTGTGGGCGATGGCTGCCCAGTGCGGGGTACTTTGCAGAGGAATGTTCGCACACGAGTGCTGTGGGTTTGGGAGCATACGGCGCAGCTGAGACCTATTTCTGACAGGAAATGCCAGCAGAAGCAGAGGTTTGAGTGGGGTGGCGTGGGTTGGAGTTACATGTGCCCTTGGTTAATTCTTATGTCTGTTTTTTCCCTTCGTTTCTTGTTGGATTAAAATCTTTAGAAGGAGATTATTACACTCACGACAGAGAGAGAGACAGAGAAAGACAACCTATAGCCTATTAACATAATGCTTGAACATATATCAAAAATGCTTTGGGGTTAGTCTTGGACCCTAGTATCAGTGCTGTTGCATTCTTAGCTTAGCCAAAAGATGGGAGCAGGGAACCCAGTACCTTTCCCTTGCATAAGATGGAAGGGTAAAGAACAGCCATATGAGTCCCAAGATAAAAGCCCTACTTGCAGATGAAAAGGCTGTGGGCCAGACCTCAGGAGGCATCTTTCTGCCCATCCTCCCCCCCCCCTCCACCAGCCGAGTTCATTACCCTGTGGGCTACTAGGCTCTTGACAGTCTGTGCCTTACCAAATGTCTTCAGGGCGTTTGTAAAACCTGCCCTTACTTTTTTGCTGCATGATACTGGTTTACTTACTATTCTAGGTGGGTGGGATTCCCCCCTCTTCTTCTAAATTATAACCAGTCATCTGAGTATTCACTTTATTTTTAAATTCAGAGCTGAAACTTAAAACTTTGAGGGTTATAAAAAAAAATGTTATCCTTAAGAGAAAAACATATGCTTGAAAACTTAACCCCTTTGGTGGTAAGCAGGGGATCTTCTTTCTCTGAGTTTGAGCAAAAACGGCGACAACTTTGAGGCCAGTGAATAGCACACAGGGCTCCAGGATTTGGGCAGCTCTGACAGTATGCGTGTCCCATCTGTGACGTGAGACAGAGGAGAGGTTGGGATCTAGGAGAGGGGCCTCTTGGCCGAGAGGCATAGAGCCTTCTCTGGGGCTTCTGGAAGGTCTCAAACACTGAGTTTCCATGGCCCGATTTGTCCACTTGGGCTGATAATACCTGTCACCTCTAATGGGGTGGGAAGTGGTGTGAAAGTTTCCTTGACTGTGGGGCAGGTAAGATCTGTAAAGCAGGAAGAGTAGAGCGGTTGCTCAAGAAATTAAAAATAGTCCTGCCATGTGGTCCCGCAATCCAGCTCCAACTCTTGGGTGTAGATCCAGAGGACATAAAATCACTACTTTGAGGCTATATCTGCACTTCTATATTCACTGCAGCATTATTTACGATGGCCAAGACATGGAAAAATCTAAGTGTCCATTGTCAGATGAATGCAGAAAGAAAATGTGGTATATGTTATAACGGCATTTATTCCGCCTTGAAAAAGAAGGAAGTTCTGCCATTTGTGACAACATGGATGGAACATAAAGGCATTATGCTACACGAAATAAGCCAGATGTAGAAAGATAAATACTGTGTGGTCTCACTTATACGTGAAATCGAAAAAAAAAAAAGTCAGACTTACAGTAATACAGAGTAGAATGGCTTTTACTAAGGGCTGGGAGGTGGGGGCAAAGGGAGGATATTAAGCAAGCATACAACTTTAAGTTAGAAGATGAGGAAGTTCAGAAGACCTAATGTATAGCATGGTGACTAAGGTTAATAATAATGTGTTGTATACTGGAAATTTGCTAAGAGAGTAGATCTCGTGTGTTATCATCACACACACACACACACAAATGTGAGGTGATGGATTTATTAATTATGTTGACCGTGATAATCATTTCACAGTATATATGTATATCAAAACATCATGTACACTGTAAATATATATAATTCTTACTTGTCCATCATGCTTCACTGAAGCTGGGAAAAAATGAGCGGTTAAAAATAATGTGAAAAGCTTGAAGCTAACAAGAGTGACCCTGGGAGGAAATACTGCTCATCCAGGCAAACACAAACCCTTGTGAGACAGTGATGAGGCCAGCCCCTGAGGGCGCCATTTTTCTTTACCAGGTGCTATACAGGCAGCCGTGTTCTTGAACAGTGAAGTCTGAGAGTATGTGTTCAACACGTAGTGCTGACATCAATAAAACTTGCAATGGAAACGGAAGGGTATTTAACAATTGGTGGGATAAGTCTGGTGGGGATGAGTCAAAAGGCAGGGCGGGGCCTGGAGGCTATGATACACTCTCTAATGCCACCAACTACTAGAAGTAAGACTCTAGTAGCCCGATCACCCCCATCCTTATTCACCCTGGAGTGAGAATGATAGATACCTGATCAGTATTGGATCTGAGAGGGGAGAAGGGAGAGAAAGTACTCACTCTGACAGCACAGAGAAGAGGAGGTAAAGGGGAAAGTAATTTCAATTTCTCAGCTATCCCCCCACCTTCCACCATCATCTCTGTCTGGACACGTCAGCTGCTACTGCCTCTGGATGATTCCAGCTCCCTGTCTCCGCTAAGCCTGGGTCCACAGAGAAAAGCTGGAAGTAGACTGGCTTAGCCGTGGAGGGGCAGGTGTGGAACATCTCCCCTGTAGGGAGACTGGGCACCCCAGGGCTCTAAAAACAAAATATGGCAACTTCATCCTTTTGCTTTTTTTAGGAGGAGAGAGGAGGGGTCTCCCAGTTCCTGAGAGCTTCCCATGTGCCAGACACCTGGCTGAATGCCTGGTATTAAAAACCCAGATGTGCGTGGATGCCAGGTTGACACAATGGCTGAGCTCTTGGGATTGTGGTGACCCAGAGAAGGCGGGCTCCTCAGGGGCAGGCGGCACTCAACCCTAGTTGACTGGTACTTTGTGGGAACATACGCCCAGGATCTTCTGCTTTTTTCAAGAGAACGTGGAAATCCAGCTTTTGAAAGAAGTCTGTTGATGTTTAAATGTTCACAACGATTTAAACACTGTGTGGGCCAAACCAAACATAATGAGATTTTAACACTGTGTGGGCTGGATTCATTTCCCATCCCAATCCCCCCGCCAACCCCCACCCTGGGCCACCAGCTTTCCACTGCTGCCTTTCACAGCATATTCTCTTTAATTGCCAGGAGTATGAGGAGGTGACGGGGTAGTAGTGTTACAGCTTGAAGCTAAGTGAGATGTAGATACATTTAGGCATGTTGGGCAGATTGGTGGGTGAGCCTTTCAGAAACCCTTCGAGGGCCCTCGGGGATGGGGACCCTGTAAGAGACCCATAGTCTCGGGTTAGAGTCAGGACTGCTACCTAAATCAGTTCCTTATGCAGCTTGCTGGATGAACTTGTGAATTCTCTGTAAGACATAACAACTGAAAGCCCTCTTTAAAAGAAAATGGACAAAAGCACATGTGACCTTTTTGATGTATATGTCTCTGAATTTTTTTTGAGGGGGGAGGGGTAGAGGGAGAGGAGAGAATCTTAAGCAGGCTGCACACCCAGCACGGAGCCTGATCTCATGACCCTGAGATCTATTTTTTTTTTAAGATTATTTATTTATTTATTTGAGAGAGAGAGAGAGACAGCCAACGAGAGAGGGAACACAAGCAGCGGGAGTGGTAGAGGAAGAAGCAGGCTTCTCAGGGGAGCGGGGAGCCCGATGCAGAGCTCCATCCCAGGACCCCGGGATCAGGCCCTGGGCCGAAGGCAGACACTTAACGACTGAGCCACTCAGGTGCCCCAACCCTGAGATCTTGATCTGAGCAGAAATCAAGAGTCAGATGCTTAACTGACTGAGCCACTCAGGTGCCCCTACTTCTCCGAATTTTAACACATGTGTAGATTTGTGTAACTACCGACACAATCAGGATGTGGACAGTTCTGTCAGCCTCCAGTACTTCTGCAAGAGGCACTGGTTTTAAACTCCTTCAGACATTGGCATGCAAGTCATTCTGCTAGCCTCTCACCTTGCACCCTGACTTAACCAGAATGGGAAACTGGGGTTCCCAGTCTCTGGTGGGTAACTCTTTCATAACAAGCACCCCTCCTAGACCTATAAGAAATTCCAATGTTCCCCCAATAATTACTTTCTGCTTCAGGCTGGCCTCTTTTTTCCCTATGCCCTCCCAGGGTTATCACATTTAGCAACTAAAAATATAGGATGCCCCGTTATTGCGTGGGACACACTTTTATACTAAAAAATTATTCACTTATCTGAAATTCAGGTTTAACTGGGCATCCTGTATTTTATCTGATGAGCCCATCACCTTCACATGCATGTTGCATTCAGCACCGATTTCAGAATCCACTTTTTCTGGGGCTGTGTTTCACTCTTCCGTTGTGAGTGTGAAGATACTCCTTGGTTTAAAATAGTAATAGGATTTTGTAGGGAGATAGGGCACGTATTGGAAGGATAAGAGTGCCTCATCAATACATTAATATGTTTCCAAGAAATCCACCTGACCTATCTTTTCTGGAGAGTAAGAAATGGCCTAATGTGTGTTGGAAGGAGAACAACTGAATTTCAGAAATTGGTACATTTCCCGGCCCCCCTCCACCCCCCTCCCTTAGCCCAACCTTTGAATAATATCAAACTGCAAAGTCTAAACAAGGAGATCGCTCACACTGAGTGAGTTTAAAAATACCACTGGAATGCTAGCCTTCAGCAAGCCATATATCTTATACAGCATTGAGCAAGATGGGGCCTTGTGGTGTGTCGTGAATGAATCACGCTATGGCCACAACAAGATGATTCCCAGCCTGGGAATTTCGGTTGAGAGCACTGTGATGGTTGATTTATTTGTCTTGTTTGTTTGGTTTTTTTTGGTTTATCAATTTTACTAGTGTGATTTCAGAATCACAGTGAGACAAGAAGGAAAATCAATTTTATCTAGAAGCTACAGAATTAAAAATGGAAATTCCAATTTTCTGTCCAGGCCAAGGGTCAGCAAACAATAGCCCACAGGCCAAATCTGGCCTGCAGCCTGGGTTTATAAGGCCTGTGAGCCGTATGTGGCAGTTACATTTGTAAAAGAAGGGAAAACAATCTTTTAAGGAATGTTTCATGACATGTGAAAATCATGTCAAGTTCAGATTTCAACGTACACACAAAGTTTTATCAGAACACGGCCATTCCCATTCATTTACGTGTTGTCTAGGGCAAACTTCGTGCTATAACAACACAGTTGAGTAGTTCCAACAGAGACCATGTGGCCTGCAAAGCCTGAAATATTTATTTTCTGACCCCTCCGAGAAGAATTTCTCTGTCTCCTGCCATCTCCTGTCTCCAACCATCTTCTATGGTTGTGTCTGCCATTAAAGCTCTAGGTATCTTTTACCTTAAAGAAGTAGCTGTTGTCTTGTTGGCAGTCTAGTACAATAAAGCATCTCAGACACGCTTGTACTGTCTTCCAGGCTACCATGATGACAGGCTTATATTCACTGAAGAGCTCGCTGCAACGGTAGAATTTTCTTGTATATCCTTGCTATCTAAGCCAACTGCATGTTGTTTCCTTTTGAAAGCCAGAAACCCTGATCTTAGAGGTAATAGTTTGGCCCATCTAAAAATAAATCATTACATTTAAAACCATTTTTTTTCCTAGTGACAGGGACTGAGAAGATAGAGGAAAACCATTGGTAATTCTCCAGGTCATTTTTCTTTCTCCTCAGAAATTGCCAGAACCCTCCTTCTGCTCTGTCTGGGGATTTTGAGGGTGAAGTGTCGGAATGAGAGTCTGAGAACTCACCTACCACACTCCCTGAGTCCAAGCAGGAAGCCAGTGAACAGTGGCTTCTGACCAGCGTCCCTGTCATTTGTTAGCGCTTCATGGAGGGCTAGTTACTTCCTGGAACCCAGAGGGTTACTGCCTTCAATGCACATGAAGTGATCGTCAGTTAAAGCCAATGGTAGCCTATGGTAGCAGAGGCCACGCTGGCCTCTCTGAATCGACAAGTGTTTCCTTTCTGCTCTCTTTGCTTGCTTGTTCAGAAGGGTCAGCTGCCCCCATGAAAGCTGGTGGGTGCACCCCAGCCCTGCATTCTCTTGTGGCCTAAGACAGCCGGTGGGGGCGTGCATTCCATATGTGGAATGCTCCTTGATCACCCAACTCTGGTGGCCAGGGGGGCTTACATTCCTAGTTCCACAGAACTGTAACAATTAGAGAGACAGTTCTTAACAGGCCAACATCCCCAGGGCACTACACAGACAGCAGACTGAAACACACCCCCAGTCTTGTGGTGAAAGCTTGTCTGGAGCTTCAGCATGAGGGGCAGACTTCAGGTTTGCCACACACACAGAAGCTACAGAAGGACTCTCAGAGAGGGTAGGCTGGGGGACGCCATCTTTGTGCTCTTCCTGGGCCTCATGGCAGCTCACTGGTACTTCTCAGAGAGGAGCTTACAGACTCGTCTGAAGCCCTGATTTTTGCAACTGTCACGCAGGGGACACCTCCAGGTCACCTGGTCTGGAGACCGGCAGGGTTTACAACTGGGGTCCTACGGGGCTGTATATATTTGCATGCTTTATTTTTTTTTCTATTTTTATTTTTAAAGTTTTTTTTTAATTGGTTATTTGAGAGAGAGGGAAAGAGAGGAGCAGAGGGAGAGGGAGAAGCAGACTCCCCGCTGAGTCGGGAGCCCAGCGTGACATAGGACTCGATCCCAGGACCCCAGGATCGTGACCTGAGCTTAAGGCAGATGCTTAACCAACTGAGCCACCCAGGTGCCCCTACTTGCATACTTTAAAAGCTGCTGCCTGAGAATCTGGCTTCCAAGCATCCTGAAACTAGGTGCCGATTGAGATTCTCCCCTTTGGAACACTGACAGGTTTGGACATACCGTTAACAACTAGCACCTATCAAGAATAAATCAGGCTGCTTAGACAGTCACAATTCAACAATATATTACAGGGATCATACACCATCATCATGTGGGATTTATTCCAGGGATACTAAGGTGGTTCAACATCCATTAATCAATCAGCTTGATATACCACATTAATAAAACGAAGGGTAAAAATTATCAGATCATTTCATCAGATGTTAAAAAAGCCTGTGACAAAATTCAACAGCCATTTATGTTAAAAATTCTCAACAAAGTAGGTATAGAGGGAATGTACCTCAACATAATAAAAGGCCAGATATGACAAGCCCACAGCTAACATCATACTCAATGATGAAAAGCTGAAAATATTTCCTCTAAAATCAGAAGCAAGACAAGGATGCCCCCCCTTGCCATTTTTATTCAACATAGTATTGGAAGTTTTACCCAGAGAAAGTAGGCAAGAAAAAGAAATAAAAGGCATCCAAATTGGAAAGGAAGTAATACTGTCATTATTTGTGGATGACATGATTTTATGTATAGAAAACTTAGAGACGTCACCAAAAGCTGTTAGAACTAATAAAAGAATTCAGTAATGTTACAGGGTACAAAATCAACATACAAAAATCTGTTGGATTTCTATACACTAACAATGAACTACGAGAAAGAGAAATTTAGAAAACAATACCATTTGCAATTGCATCAAAAAGATTAAAATACCTAGAAATAAAATTTAACCAAGAAAGTGAAAGACCTTTATACTGAAAACTGTAAGACATTGATTAAAAAAAATTGAAGAAGACACAAATAAATAGAAAGAAATTTCATGCCAATGGATTAGAAGAATTAATATTGTTAAAATGTCCATATTACCCAAAGCAATTCATAGATCCAGCACAATCCCTATCAAAATCCCAATGGCATTTTTTACAGAACTAGAACAAACAATCCTAAAATTTGTATGGAACTACAAAAAATGTAGAATAGCCAAAGCAATCTTGAGAAAGAGGAACAAGGCTGGAGGCACTGATTTCAAATTATATTACAAAGCTATTGTATTCAAAACAATATGGTATTGGCATAAAACAGACATGTAGATCAATGGAACACAGCAGAGAGCCAAGAAATAAACCCATGCATATGTGGTCAATTATGACAGAAGAGGCAAAAATCTACAACGGGGAAAGGCCAGTCTCCTTTTTTTCTTGAAGAATAAAATTGATAGGTTTTATTTACTGTAATATATAGACCCCCTGCCCTCAACAACGAGAAAACATTTTCAAAAACCTGTGGAACATAGCCACAAAAATTGAACATGTATCATACAATAAAGAAACCTCAACTGATTTTAATCTGCTGGTGTTTATCAAGACCAGTGAAAATGACAGAAGTTATTTATTTTTTAAAGTAAGATTATTTTCTTTTTTTATTATAAGTAATACATGAATACAGCTTCACTTTAAGACATTAAGTCATTCAAACAACAGAAAAACAGCCTCACTTCTTTTTCCCCCCTTTGTAAACAATGCTATTTTTAAAAAATTATTATTTTTTATTTAAATTTTAGGTAGCTAACATACAGTGCAATATTTGTTTCCGGAGTAGAATTCAGTGATTTATCACTTACATATGATACCCAGTGCTCACCATAACAAATGTCCTCCTTAATACCCGTCACCCATTTAGCCCATCCCTCACCACCTCCCTACAGCAACCCTCAGTGTGTTCTCTATCATCAAGAGTCTGTTATGGATTGTTTCCCTCTGTCCCTTTTTTCTTTTCCCCTTCTTTCACCCTATGATCCTCTGTTTCATTTCTTAAATTCCACATATGAGTGAGATCATATGATAATTATCTTTCTCTGATTGACTTTGATTTCACTTAGCATAATACCCTCTAGTTCCGTCCACATCATTGCAAATGGCAAGATTTCATTCTTTTTGATGGCTGCATAATATTCCTGTGTGTGTGTGTATGTGTGTGTGTGTGTGTGTGTGTGTGTGTGTGTGTGTACACACCCCATCTTCTTTATCCATTCATCAGGGAATAAACATTTGGGCTCTCTCCATAGTTTGGCTATTGTTGATAGTGCTGCTCTAAACATTGGGGTTCATGTAACCCTTCGAGTCTGTATATTTTTTTATCCTTTGGGTAAATACCTAGTAGTGTAATTGCTAGATCATAGGGTAGTTCTATTTTTGACTTTTTGAGGAACCTCCATACTGTTTCCCAGAGTGGCTACACCAGCTTGCATTCCCACCAATAGTGTAAGAGAGTTCCCCTTTCTCCACATCCTCTCCAACACCTGTTGTTTCTTGTGGCGTTAATTTTAGCCATCCTAACAGGTGTGAGATAGTATTTCATTGTGGTTTTGATTTGTATTTCCCTGATGATGAGTGATGTTGAAGATCTTCGTGTGTCTGTTAGCCAACTGGATGTTTTACAGGTTTTTTTTTGGAAAGAGGATAGTCTTCTTCATACGTGGTGTTGGGAGAACTGGACAGCCACTTGCAAAAGAATGAAAATAGATGACTATCTTACACCATACACAAAAATTAACTCAAAATAAGACCTGAAACCATAAAACTTCTAGAAGAAAACATAGGTGGTAAGCTCCTTGATATTGATCTTGGTGATGATTTTTTGGCTCTGATTCCAAAAGCAAAGGGACCAAAAGCAAAATCAACAAGTGGGACTACATCAAACTAAAAGGCTTCTGTACAGCAAAGAAACCATCAACAACATGAAAAGAATGTACTGAATGGGAGAAAATATCTACAAATCATATATCCAATAAAGAGTTACTATCCAAAATATATAAAGAATTAATACAACTCAACAGCAAAAACAAAAAACAAAAAAACAAAAAAAACCCCCAAAAACCCCCACACAATCTGATTAAAAAGTGGGCAGAGGATCTCAATAGATATTTTTCAAGAGAAGATGTATGGGTGGGCTAACGGGCAGATGAAAAGATCACTAGCATCACTAATCATCAGGTGGGTGCTAATCAACGCCATGATGATATATCACATCACACCTGTTAGAATGGCTGTTATCAAAAAGCAAGAAATAACAAATGTTGGTGAGGATGTGGAGAAAAGGGAACTCTCACGCAGCATTGGTGGGAATGTGGATTTGTGCAGCCATGGTGGAAAACAATATGGAGATTCCTCAAAAAATTAAAAATAGAACCCCATCATACGATCCAGCAATCCTACTTCTGGGTTTTTATCTGAAACATTAATTCAAAAAGACATATGCACCTCCATGATCATTGCTGCACTATTTACAATAACCAAGATATGGAAACAACCTAAGTGTCCACCGATGGATGAATGGATGAAGATGTGGTATATACACAATGGAATACTACTCAGCCATAAAAAGAATGAGGTCTTGCCATTTGCAACATGGGTGGACCTTGAGGATATAATGTTACGTCAAATAAGACAGGGAAAGACAGATATCATATAATGGTACTTGTATGTAGAATCTAAAAAAACCAAACAAATGGACAAACGGAACAAAACACAGAGAAGAAAGGGATAAAGAAAGGGGGGTAATCAGAAGGGGGAATGAAGCATGAGAGACTATGGACTCTGAGAAACAAACTGAGGGCTTCAGAGGGGAGGGAGGTGGGGGAATGGGATAGACCGGTGATGGGTAGTAAGGAGGGGATGTATTGCATGGTGCACTGGGTGTTATACGCAACTAATGAATCATCGAACCTTGCATCAGAAACCAGGGATGTACTGTATGGTGACTAACATATTGTAATAAAAAAACATTAAAAAAAAAACACAGAGTGGTGATTGCTGGGGGAGGTGGTTGGGGAGTGGATGAAGGGCGTGGGGGGGGGCAAGAGGTACAGACTTCTAGTTGTGAAATAAATAAGTCATGGGGATGTAATGTGCAGCATGATAATTACAGTCGGTAATATTGCGGTGCATATTTGAAAGTTGCCAAGAGAGTCAATCTTAAAAGCTCTCATCATAAGAAAAATGTTTTTTGTAACTTTGTGTGGTGATGGATGGTAACTAGACTTACTGTGGTGATCATGTCACAGTGTATACAATTATTGAATCATTATATTGTACACCGAAATGAATATAAAATTATATGTCAATTATACCTCAATTAAAGAGAAAGGGCCAGTCACAATTTTGAGTCTTGTATGCCTGGAAATTTCCAAAGGGACTTTGGTGCCTTAGTAAATATTTTCAAATTGCCCAAGGTTTTGTAAGATAACAGAGCCATAATTGTGAAATCAGGTTTAAAAACACACAATGAGTATAGCGCTTGGGCTGCCCATGTGAGCGTGCTGTAGTGAGCGGCAGTGTGGGTGCTCAGGGTTGCTCACCCTGCAGGTGGATGGCTTTTGCCCTTGTGGTGATGCAAACTCCTGACCCTGAAATTCTCTGTCTGGGCAACCTCCGGAGAAGCTGCTTGGAGAGCAGGGTGCCAATCCTATGGTGCGGAGTTTCTCAACTGTGGCACTATTGACATTTTGGACCAGATAATTCTTTGCAGTATGGGGCTGTCCCATAGGTTGTAAGGTGTTTAGCAGTATCCCTGGTCTCTATCTGGTAGATGCCAGTAGCACCCCTTCCCCCCATTCCCCATCATAACAATCAAAAATGTCTCCAGACATTGCCAGGTGTTCCCTGGGAGACAAACTCTTCGAGAGCCACTGATAGAGTATAACATAAGGGTTACCTGACCAAATGCATTTCCCATATTTTGGGCATTAGAGATTCATTGTGTTAAGCTTTCGCTTTCATCCTTAGGGATTCATTCTTTAAACCTTGAAGGTTTTTATTTTCTAGAATTTCCCAAGAAAATACAAGTTTCTCAAGAAGGGTAAAGCTTCAGGCCTGGAGTGGCAAATGGTTTTTATCTCTTAAGTCATATCTGACTGACGGGTGGTAGCCCTCCATAGTACTGTCTTGGGAAGATCTCTGAGGCTGCAATGGGGTTTTGGGGAAAAAACACCATGATAGAGTTGTCTTTCACGTGGAAGAGATGAGGGATACGTGGGTAAGGAGCTGTGTTACTTCACATCTGTGCAGAGATTCATTAGTCAGGCCTTTATCTGGGGTTGTAACCGCTCCCAGAACACCATTCACACGTGGTTGTGTATCGGCTAGGGCAGGTGCCAGAAAGGTGTCTTAAGAGGTGACTTGTCTCAGTCCTGCAGAGCTGTCATATGCACTACTCAAGGTGCTGAAGTTGGCTTGATGAGAATAAGTGGCGGGAAGCAAAACAGGAGGGCAAAGTGCATCATTTCCCATCTCTGCCCCCCCCTTGATTAGAAGCTTCTGGAGGCCAAGAACTGTGCTCTCGTCTTCACTATCTATGTGCTGCCTTCTGTGGTACATTGTACATTGGTCAAAACCTGTTTAGTGACTTGAAGCAGGGCTCTTAACTGCTTTTATATCTTGCGCCCCTTTGCAGTCTTGTGGACTCGGTTCAGAATAAAGCCTAAATGCACTAAGTAAAACACAGAGGGTTAAAAAGATAACCTCTTGTACGGAAATACAGTTGGAAAAATATTTAGAAAATTGCAGTGCAGGGAAACAGATGTGCTACTTTATTATTGTATTAAATCAAATCCAGTGGCAGTTCTAATACATAGTCCAATCTCAAATTATTGATGAGCATAAGTGATATTTTGAATTATCTCAAACAGCTATAATGTGAGATGAGTATAACTGTGATGTCTACTCATGACAAAGTCATGGGTACTAATGACTTTCCTGAGGCTTGTGCTTACGTTCCTATCTAAAGATGATGCTAAATTTCAGCTAGAGGTTAGTGAGAATAACCTTTAACTGGAAGCCCTGGTTTCTGACTTATCCCTAGATTCCCTGAATTCTTTCCCAACCAGGCCCCTGCTTTAAAGGCTCCCTCCATTCTCTTGCCTGGCACTTCCTCTGCCACCATCTTGGATGCTCTTCCCTTGAAAATTCCTTCAGGTTCCATCTTCCATACTCCTTTCCACCTAAACTCTGCTAGTTGGGTTGTTCTTTGGTTCCTAACTTTCTCACTGAGCTTAGCCAGGGAAGGGAAAATTTCAGCACAGCTCATGGAGGAGAGAGAAAAGTGGGCACATCATAGATGCCCAATGAATGCTTGTTGAGTTGAAAAGGTTGATTTGCCAACTTCACCCTTTTTATCTGGCACTGCTGTTGGATGCTTGGACTGTGTTTGAGATCAGCCCACTCTTGATGCCTTCCCTCTGCGTGGAGAGCATCCAGTATTTCCAGGTAGAGCATAAGTTTTCAATCTGGTTTGCCTGGTTCCTGGAGGTCTACAGAGTAAGATTGTGAAATGTTGTCCCCTCAGGAAGAGAGAGGGCTACACACCTGTTGTGACTTCAGGAGCAGCAGTGAGCAGTGGGAGCAGTAGGAGCTTTGACCAGCGATGAGTCCCCCACATGCACCTGCCATGAGCAGCTCCGCAGAGGCATCCCCATCCCCATGGCACACCTTGCTCTGGACCAGCAGGGCGGGGGCATGTACCCAAACCAGGCAGCCTGGGGATTAGTGATTGCTTCATAAGAATTTCATAAGAAAAACAGACAAACAGAAATGGGCCATCTCTAATTGAGTTCCCTATGATATCAAGGTCACAAGGTTCCAAAATGTGCTGTGTGAGATTAGCACCCAACCTAATGGTGGCTTTCACCCAATGAATACATCTTCCTAATGGACTCTCGTGGCTTCCCTGGTTCTTTCCCCCCTGGATTGTTGTAAAGGATCTGTAGTAGTTTCTTAGGCTGTCTAACAGAGCGCCACAAACTGGGCAGAAATGTATTGACTCACAGTTCTGGAGGCTGGAAGTCTGAGATGAAGGTATCAGCAGGGTTGGTTTCTATGGGGGAAGGGTCTTCTCCAGACCTCTCTCCTTGACTTATGGATGGTCATCTTCTCTGCATCTCTTCACATGGTCCTCTATGTGCACCTGGCTCTATGTCCAAATTTTCTCTTTTTATAAGAACCTCATTCATATTGGATTTGGGCCCAACTAAATTTTAATGACATAATTTTAACCTGATTAGCTCTGTAAAGAGGCTATCTCCAAATAAGGTCACATGCTTAGGTAGTGAGGATGAGGAATTCAATATACCTTCTTTGGAGGGACACATTTCAACCCATAACAGGGTCCCTGAATGTTGTCAGACGGTACCCACGTCTCACAGTGATAGTCGCTTGCGTCCTACTCTGCTTCTGGCTGTACTGCTGAAAATCGTGTCCAAGGGAAATGGCCTAGGACCCCATAAGTAGCAGTTCCCATTTGCCATTAATTTGCTTCAAACCTCTGCCGTTTTTTCACACATGACTTCCTTTTAGCACCCACAACCCTCAGCATCCTACAACCTTCTGTCTCCAGTCATAGCCTTGTATCCGGAAAGGCCCAGAATGGCATTTCACGCCAAGGTGTGATGCAGAAATCTTAAACATCCCCACCCTCTGAAAGCCAGTTAGAAACAGGGCAAAGCTGTAAATGACATCACAGGAGCCCAGGATGTCAGCTCAGCCACCATTAGTGCTGTCTGTGTTTTGTTTGGGACCCTGGGTTGTCCCCCTAACTCACCATCAATCATGAGCAAAACATTCCTGGTGCTTTCACGGCTATTTAGAGTTTACAGAATTCTCTCATTTCCATGATCTTGTTGGGGCCTCAATGAACAGGACAAGTGTTATTTTCTGGATTTTACTTCAGAGAAAAGAGCTCAGCTAAGCAGTCGGTCCACATTCGTGCAGGGCTGCATCATCCACGTCGCTATGCCAGCTCTCTCTCCACTACCTCCAACACACCTGCCCTGTCACCTTCCGTTTCTCCTCTGGGTTCCCACACTGTGGTCCATGCAGCCTGAATCTCAGTCTCACCGAGTCCCCTGCTCTGCTCCAGGAGCCAATCCTGGCCCTTCCCGCTGTCCTCAGGAGAGCAGAAAGTAGCCCACCCCTGTTCAGGGTGGCCGAGGTGAGAGTGTTCTTTGTCCCAGGGTTAGGCCAAAGCAGCAGCATGGGCAAAGGCACCGAGCTCACGATGGTGCAGAGCAGCGTCAGGAAGCCCTCTGGAGCTGGGTGTTGTGGAGCATCCCAAGAAAAGAGGCTAGAGGTGCTGGGTCCTGGTGTGCCAGGCAGGGGGCCAGGACTTGCCCCGTGGGTGGCAGGAGCCACTGAAGACCCATGGTTTATCAGAGAATGCTCTGGTGGCAGAGTGGAGGCAAGATGAGGCAGGGAGCTGCTGTCGGTCCCTGAACACCCACCCGGGGCCCCATCACTGCCAAAGCTGGGACATTCCTGAAGGGTTCTGAGGTGGCCTCTCTGCTCCTTCTGTGCAGAGGTCCCCTTTAGCTTTTATAATCACTTAAATCATTCCCTTTATACTGAAATCCAGAAGCAGCAGCTTCACCAACTTCAGCTGAAAACCTTAGAACCAATGGAAACCAATTTGGAGCCTGAATGTTGGAGGTTATTTCTGGACATTGTGACATCCTGTTCAACTTTCAGAGGAGCCTGGGAATAAAGGGGTGACTCAGTCTATGAGCTTATTTTTAGGGAAAGCTGAGAAGTCAGTGTGGAGCCACTCAGAGTCCCCATTGCCTGCCCATGCAGAGTGTGCTATTGGTGAAGAGATTTCTGGGCAGAAATGCTGTATTTATCATCAGCTGAATGTTACCCAGCACCTCCTACACACCAGTGCGAGGTTTATTGATTCGAGAGGAGGGTGGGAATCCAATATAAACAAACCTTTAAATCAGAGAAGCATATTTCAGGGCATTTACATCTGAGAGCTGACTTGAGAGCTAACGAACTTATATCACAAGAGTTCCTGTTTATTGGTTTTTTCGTACATCCCACACGTTATGGTAAGTGCTTCACAGAGGTCTAACAGGAACGTCGATTCTCTGCTAGAGGTATGGTATTGTCATCACTGTTTTCATAGCGAGGAAATGTTAACTTAAGGAAGTCAAACACTAGCCTAGGGCCAGGTAGCTGAGTCCAGATTAGACCCGAGATCTGGCTCCAAAGTTCATGCAAATGACTGCTCCAGCCTTGGCAAATAGGTAGCCCACGTGCTGCCACTCCTTGGTCCTCGGAATCACTAATTAATCCTGGAATTATTTCCTGGTCAGCTCAGATTTGGCCTCAGGATCCTTCTCAACACAGTGCTCTACATAGCTCCTGTGACCAACTGACCAGCAGTAGTACTTGAGATAAAGTCCATCTGCTGTCTTATTTTTCTCTTTGTATTTGCTCAAAATAAAATCTCGAAGTCAGGAGACTTTTTTTTGTTCTTATTTTCTATAGATCTATTTATAATCTTTTATTTCCTAAATACTTGTAATAAATAGAGCATTTAACAGGATTTCCTCTTATAGTCAGTGGAGACTCTGTATTCTTTAATAGGGGGATCCAACTGCCTTGGAGGGAAGAATGACATTTTAGGAAACCAAAGCCTTGATGGACAGTTGGCTTATGTATTGGGGTCTGCAGTGATTAGTGGAAGATAGAGAATGAACTTCAGGAACTCAGGCTATTTACAGCAATAAATAATAAACCTTTCGGATAACCCAGTCTGATTAATTATAGCAGAATGGTGAAGTGGGGTGGGGTGATGTGGTATGAAGGCTAAGGAAGCAGGATAATGGACAGACTCTGGGGGAACACACTCTGCCTCAGTTGTTGTGGAAAACGTCAGCTCAGCAGGCAAGCCTGTTGTCCTGAAAGTATAGCAACAGTTGGGGCAGAAAGTACCAAAGGGGAAAAAAGAGCTCCTTAAAAGCAAGCTTAGACAAGAGAAAGGGGAAGGCAATCTCCAGGTTGGTGGCCAAGGAAGAAACGAAGACCCAGCCATGTAACAGGATGAGACAGAATCCACCCAGGCGGAAGTCCATGGTCAAGATATAAATCTGGAACATTAAGATATAATAATAGAAATATATTGTTTGGACCGTACATGGAGGCTAACATGATTTCCTTAAGATTCCAGATAATTGAGCTAAAATAGGGTTCAACAGTTGAAATGGAGGGAAGGTAGTACGTATGGATCACTGATACAGGCTACAGTAAAAACGACAACAACAACAACAACAACAAAAATCTTTTTGCTATGCTTAAAAAAAAAAAAAGAAACAACCCCCCAAAACTCAAGCCAAGAAGCAATGGAAGCCTGTCAGCCAGGGGCAGGATCTCAGTCATAGGCCTGGGCTGTAGGGTCAGGCCTCCTGGCCTGGGAATGGGATGGGTATGAGTGTGGCAAGGCTCACTCTGAAGTCAGAACTGGGATGCAGGTCAAGGCAAAGTTGGAATCAGCACAAGTGTTGCCCCACCTGCGTACCCCCTGGTGAGCAGCAGCCTTCTCCTTACTGATTTCATCTTGTTGAGTCTTATTTCTGTTTGTGGGTATTATGCAAGCTCAGAGACCCTCTGGATCATCCGGATCCAAACCAGAAAAGGACTACCTTACAGACGATTTTACCTTACCTCTTAAAATGCTGGCGATCTGCCAGGCAGGGATCAGAGACCCAAAGTTCTGTTCCTAGATGCACCCCGTCCAGTTTCTCCAGTTTTCTCATCCGCTCAACAGCTTGATGGGAGTGCTGAAGGAACTATGACGTGTCTGTGGGCTGCATGGGCAGGATGCAGAGGCATGAAAATAACTTAGCATCAGCATGAGGGAGTACCCACCCCAGGTCCAGTTCTCCATCCCTCACCCTGCTTCTCCGTCCAGTAGCAGACATGGTGGGAGAGGAGATGGAGAATGCAGACAGTGGCTTGGAATTCTTAGGGTCTGCATTTAATGGGTATGTGCTCCTTGGGAGTCCAAACAATGGCAGTGGCCGTAAGTATATTCCTTGGAGCTTGGAAGCCCCATGGCTGTGTCCCGAATCAGGCCTGTAGAGTCCAAAGAAAATCACATATCACAACTTCAGGGATGTCTGGCCATCCCTGAAGCCCCGCCTCTTCTCAAGCAACTTCAGAGAAAGACAACTCCCAGCCCAGCTCTGACAGCTGAATTGGATGGCTGAGTTGTGGCAGTACTGTTGCCAAAACCACTTTGATTGTTTCCCCAGGGGGCCTAAGGAAGCAGCCAAGTATCCTGCTTTACCCTGAATTAAGCAGAAATCCTCACCTGCCTGGATATTGCTATGTCTGTGTCACCTCATCATTGGAGAAAATACATTTCAACCTCCTGCAGTTTATTTCATGAAACGGAGCATGGCATCAAGGAAATAAGATAGTCAGCATGGGATCGCAGCAGGTCAGAAATAGTGTCATCTACATATTTTGATTATATTTTAAAATTCCGTCTACACACAATTAGAGCTCTGTTAATTAACTCCAAGCCGTAATATCAGTTTGGGTTTGAATGGATCTGCATTTCAATAGCTTCTTCCTCCAAAATAATATTTATATGCCCAATAGCAGCCTATCATTCTAACACTGAAATCATGGAACTTGGTTGTTTTCCCCTCATTTTTCCACAATCATTATTATTTATGCAGTAGTAATGAAATCAAGTGGTTATCATTGGACTTTTTTGTAGATTAGGTTAATTTGTCAATTTCCTGCCAGTCTGCCATGACTTCCAGTGCACATTTTTCTGGTTAGCTGACAAATCAGAATGCTAATAATGGCTGAGCAGAGAAGACTAGCAAAGTTTACTTCTGTGGATTTTACCCAACTCATGATTGGTTGATTTTTTTTTTCCTTAAGATTTTCCAGGATAGGGGATTTAAAAAATTTTTTAATAATTGTTTTCCATTCAAATTCAAAATGTGCAATGAACAAAAAAGTGAAGAGAATGGAATAATCTAAAAGTGTTCAGCATGGGGCCTGACACCCAATAAATGTTTTAATATTTTATTAAAAAAATGTGTGTAATCTCAACACCAAACAAATTTGGGGAATTTTCTGTGCATAGATGGTATATGGTTGTAATTTTGCTCCATATAAATGTTAGTTCGAACTTTTCCATTTAACATTTTCATGAACATTTCCTCATGCTGTTGTAAACTCTTTATAAGTACAATTTTAATTGGTTGCGTAATTGTTCGTTAGGAGTACATTTGGCTGTGAGTACCAGGAAACCGAAGAAACAATAATTTAAGGGTTTTTTTAGTTTCATGGGAGAAGAAATTGAGACAATTCAGAGGTTCTTGGGATAAGGGAACTGCTCAATGGGGACACAAGGAGCTCTTGATGTACTGCTGTTCTCAGGGAAGGCTGCCATGGGCCAGGCATGGGGTCTTCGTAGAGGAAACAGGAAGTCATGCTCTCTGCAGACTGAGTCACATGATTGCCCCAGCTCAAAAAAAGTCTGGGAACATAAACTGATAACTTTCCAGCTTCTGTGGTGGAGGAATGTGGATTTTTTTAGAATAAAGTGGCCAGAATTAGAATTGCCATGTCAAAGGGCAGTTGATTTTTGTGTTTGCAGAACTTCATTTGGACTGCCTACCTGCTAAGTGGCAGGATCCTGTGCTCCATTTACAACCATCTGATTTCATCCTAGAGGCATAAATGTATAACCAGTCATGAAAATAGCATCAAAACTCAAACCGGTGGATATTGGTTTCAAGAAGACAGCTATTAATACAAGGAAATGTTCCTCAGCATTTAGGGCCGGCCCAGTTTGGACTAATCGCTCCATGGGATGGTGAGCAACCTGTCCCGAAATGCAGAGACTGAAAGATACTTGGTATGTAGGCAGGAGAGGTAACTTATGCATCTGGTGAAGTGGGCCAGGGGACCTCTAACATCTGTACATTTCCACATTTTAAAATTAGGGCATGTTTGCTAAAATACTTCCCCGAACACCTAGGATATTGGCTGTGTGGTAGAGCTTTGCCCCAGTGTTGCCTCAGATCAAATACAGTCCAGGCTCCGGTGCTATGGGAAAGCTCTGCCCTGGTTTGGGGCCAACCATTAGCTGGTCCATAAACCAGCCCCATTCACAGTTATATACCTTTTTCCTCATCACCTGTTAAGATGACTTTATTATTTCCCTTTATGCCATGGATTTCCCCTTCTGTGGCAATAAAAGTTATATGTTCCTCATGTGGACTCTACCCCTGACATACTCAATTATCAAAATAGGGAGAAAAAAAAACCCTGTTCCTCTGATTTATTTGCAAGAGTAGTTCTACTAAAATAGAAAGTTTTGCTGATTAAACTCATGGGAAGAACTTAAAGCTATGAGATTCAGTGCAATCAATAACCAAGTGAGTTTGAGTGTATGTAACTCAGTCAACAAATATCCTGTGAACATCTTCTATGTGTTAGACATACTTGTGGGTGCCGAGGATGTCAGTAAATACAACACAGTTTCTGCCCACATAGAGCTTGCATTCTAGGGAAGGGTGGGACGATTTACAAATAGACAAGTGGCTGTGTACTGCGTTGGTTTGCAGTATGTGGGCTGGGGAGGGGAGAGCATCAGAAGATGGTCAGGGAAAGCCTTACTAATAAGATGATGTTTGACACAAAGCAAAGGAGTGAGCCATGAGGGTATCTGGGGGAAGTGCACTCCTGTAAAAAAGGCACATGAAGGCCATTAGCCCTGAGTTGAGAACCTACTAGAGTGTTCTCAAGAAGTAACAGGAAAGCCAGTATGATAAAATGGTAGTGGATGTAGCTAAAGAGATGGTGGTCAGGTCTAGATTACAAAGGTATCTAGATACCAGAATAAAGACTTTGGCTTTTACTTTAAGTGAGATGAGAATCCATCAGAAGATTTGGAGCACAATCTGACTTGTTTTTTAAAAGGATTACTCTAGCTGCTGTGATAAAAACAACTTAGGAGGGAGGTAAGTGGGGAGGCAGGGAGACCAGTTGGGAGAGTATTACAGGAATTCAGAAGGAAGATGAAACCTGTCTTGGACCAAGGTGGTAGCAGTAGAGGTGGTGAATGATGGATATATTTAGATGGTACAGCTTAAGGGTTTTTCTCATTGAATAGAAGTGGAATGTGAGAGGAAGAAAGAAGTCAAGGATGCTCCAATAGTTTTGGCTGATGCAGCTGGTAGGATGGAGTTTCACTTTAATGCGTTGGAGACAACTATGGAATGGCCTATTTTGGAGAGAGAATAGGAGTTCAGTCTTGGAAATGTTAGAGATGCCTACTTGATACCCAAGTGGAAATATTGAGTGGGCAGTTAGATGAATGAGTCTGAAGAGGTCTGGGCTGATGACGTAAAGATGGGAATCATTAACATCTGCATGAGATTTCAAGCCAGGAGGTTGGATGAGATCACCAAGGGGGTAAAAGTAGCTAGAGAAGAGGCCCAAGGATGGAGCTCTGGGCTGTTTCCAGGGATGTCGAAGAACTGACAAATGAAACTAAGAAAGGGTGGTGGGTGAATTAGGAAGAGAATGAAGAGAAATGATGACCTGGAATTGAAGAAAGTATTTCTAGAAAGAGGAAGGAATCATCTTTGTCAACTGTTGCCAAGAAATTTGAGGTCTGAGGATTGCCATTGGATTTAGCAGTGCAGAGGTTACTGGTGCTCTGGACTGGGGCTTTTTTGGTGGAGAGGTGGAGGCGAACACTGAATTGGCTGTATTTCAGTGAGAGTAAGACAGGAGGAAATAGCAAGACCCTTTCAAGGAGTTTTGCTCTAAAAGGGAAATAGAGAAAGGGAGGCATAGACGAAGAAGAATGTGGGCTCAAAGGAGCCTTCTTCTAGAGATACAAGAGCTTGTGTGAGGGCTTCTGAGAATGGTCCAGAGACTGGGAAAAGTTGGTGAGGCAGGAGAGAGAAAAGATAGTTGCTGGAAGGATGTCCTCCAGTTGGGAAGTGAGGATGCCATCGGAGCACAAAGTGACGGCACAGCCCGTGGGACCCATGCATAGGCTGGATCCTGTGACGGTAGGGTAGGAATGAGCGCTTCTGACTGTTTCTGTTTTCTCAGTGAAATGGGAAGCAGGGTCATCTTCCAGCAATGAGGAAAGGGGGAAGAGGTGTTAGAAGTTTGAGGAGATGAAAGGTGTAATATAATCTTCTGGAACAGTTCAAGAGTGATTCAAGGGAAATGCAGTTTGATTTCTGGTTACCTCCAAGGTCCTTCTGTCGTTTGAGTTCATGAATTGAAAGCAAAACCAGACAACATGGTCATCTGTTTTTCTCCAGCATTTCAATTGAGTATGTAGAGGTGAAAATGTACAAAATGTTGGGTTTCATCTCAGTTGGTCTTTGGGGAGAATGTGATTATAGTTATTGATAGTGCTATCTAAAATCTGGCCAAAGAGGGAAGTGAAAGCCTGAGGTGGGTAAGAGGCATTGGAAGGATGATAGGATCAAAACAGTATACAAAGAATACTATATTATGCTTTTATAAACTGTATTCCTTTTTATAAATTCATTGACTTTTCAATGCATGTTAGTAACTATATTAAAAAACCTGTGGTAAATTTTTATTTATGAAATATCCTGTATAATAGTAAAAAATTATCTGTCAGTGTTGCTCTTTATATTGCAATTTCTTAAAGCAAGTTATGGTATATCTGGAAGAAATGAGATGTAGGGCATTATGGATAAATCCTGATGCAGTTGGCTGACTGGGAGGGATCTGTGTGGAGGCCACATGTGAACTAAGGGTCATGAGCCCAGCTTCCAGGGCTGGATTTGAAGATGCAGTTCGCGCCCCACCAGCTAAGGGAGCAACAGTTTTGGTCACAATAGTAGAACTGGTGATCGGTGGAGTGTCTGCTCAGAGGGGCTGAGACTGCTAATAAGGAGAGGACAGCTGGCCTTCTAGAGCCAGGACCTGTTCAATTCAGGAAAAGGGAACTGGTAAGAATGGAGGACCGTGGGCAATGGGGAACACCCATCTAAGAAAGGAGCAGGCTAGTAGGGCCATGTACTAGACAGAATGGAATCTAAGAGACAGCAGAGGTAGCCCAGGAGAAAGGGGAGAACCTGGGTGGGCCTCTTAGCCTCAGATGCTCTCCCCACCATGGTCTGTGTTGGCTCAGGCATTGGGTAGGACTGAGCCCAAGGGTGGGGGCACTGACAGATCCAACTGTGGAATCTGGGAAAGGCAGGGGCAGAGGAAACCGGGAGGGGCTGACGAGGACCAGCTGCTCTCTTCCCCCAGAGCAGATGGAAGGCCTAAATACCAGCACACCATTTATATCATCCATGGCCAAGTCCACATTTACTTCATCCGTGGCCCCATTGTCCATATTTAACATAAATCAGGACAGCATAAAGGGGAACACAGGGCCTTTTCTTGGCCTTAGTGACTTTATTCTTGCCCAGGGCAGCTGTGTGTGGTGGGTTAGTGCCATGAGGTGGGTGACTACAGGGCATGAGTCACGATTCGAGTCCAGCAGTGTCACAGCCTTGGCACCACAGCTTCCCTTGTTCAAGTCTCCTCATCCCTGATAAGGAAATGGCAATACCTGTTCTCTCAGGCGCACAAGATAAGAGATATGGAAGTGCTCTCGGAGGTGTCATGGAAGGCACGGCTGGGAGACTTCCGTGGTATGGGATATAGCGACCCAGGCCTGGCAAAATGAAGTGAGGTCAGCACAGACTAAGCAGGCCAAGTCAAATCTTTGATGGTTGAGTGATTTTTTAAAATGATTGCAGGTCTGCCCAATTTAACAGGACTGCCTATAGTGGCTGAAAACATTTTTCAGAGCAGATCAGATAAAGCCAAGTTAGAAATTGGTCGTCACTGTAAATCAAGTGGTACGCTATCAATGACCCAGATTTCCCCAGAAGTTGTCCCACAGGAAGTGAAAGAAAAACCACTGTGTGGCTGCCGAGTCTTGATTTGTCAAGAGCAAAGAGATCGACACAGCACTAAAAGATTGCTCTTCTCTCAGCTTGCCCTAATGAATTGGGGTCCACTTAATTCAGAAGCCAGTGAGATGTGTAAATCACTCCTATAGAATAAATGGTCAGATTTCAACCCCAGCTGCCAGCAATCTATAACGGCCTCTGGTTGCATTGTTTTTCTGTTAGCTTAGCTGACAGAATGCTTGGGTCATTGCTGAAGCCCATGCTTTTTAATGCCTCACACTGTGAGGTCAGTATTTTTTCCATTTTCTGCCTTCCCCTGAGAAGGTAGGGATGGGAAATGTTATAAAAAGAGGGCTTGTTGCTGGCTCTGAACTGAGAGGCTCAGAGAGCTGGTCCTGAAGCAGAGACCTGGATGGCTACTCTCATTTGCACTGTAGGATATGGGGCTGATCAGAGTGGCCCAGGGCTGTGGTAGTTAGTCCAGGGCATCCTGAACTTTCCAAGAGGTCCATGAACTCATGGGAAGAACTTGGAGCCGAATACATCTCATCTGTCCTATATCAGGGCCACAAAATGGTGTAACAAACCATACCCTGCATCCCAGTTGATGAAAGTGAGCCATGGGCACTATAAGATGGTTCATGAGTGTCCCCTGGGATCCTCCTTGCTGGTTCCCCACCTGCTCTTATATCAACCTTACCCCTCCCACATTCTGAACTCTTGGCCCTGCCTACTTTGACCTACCTTTGGCTCTTTGGGTTTGTGTGACTACTCTGATTGGACTGACTCACTCCCTGGCTCGCACACCCTGAGGTATGGGAGGAGTATAGAGTGTCCTCGGTGATACCACAGAGCTCCCAGTTCTCCATTAGCACATAGAGGGTGAGCATAGCTCACAGAAAAATAAGCACATGGCACACATTTGTACCACCACCTAAACTGCATGGTTCCATTGCACTGCTATGCTATATGTACTTAACACGTACGTACTTAAATGTATTCTTGCCCTACAGTGTCAATGATGGCATTTTCAAGTGAAGAAAAATCTAGAAACATTAAAGTACGGGCCTAGAAAGCCTATAGGAGTTATTGTGGGAGGGTTCTAAGTCTCTGGATGCCGTATCTGAAGAACTTTGTGACAGCCGGGTGTAAAGATGCAATATTTGGCCTGAGGAAGAAGTGAGCTTCCTGTCGCTAGAAGAGTTCATTCATTCTCATCATTTGCTCATATGCAGAGTCTGTATTGGTGGCCAGTGGGTGCTAGGGATTCAAGGACAGTGCAGTGGAGAAGATGGACCATGAGTATTCTGAAAGAGAGGAGTGTGTGCTCTTATCTGTGGTCACAAACTAGTAAGTGGCAGGGCTAGATTTGAATACATGTCTATCTGACATTACGACTTGTCTATCAACCACTAAACTACGTGACTTCACAAGCATTTCCCTGTAACGAAATGGAAGGGTATGGGTTAGGATTGGTGAGAAATGATGACAGAGAGGTGGACCAAATTTTTGCTAGGTAAGGGGTTTAGATTTTATCCTGTGGGTAATAGGAAGCTCTCAGGGAATGATCTAATTGGGTATGCTCTTCTAAAAGAGTTTCCCACTGTAGTACTGAAAGTAATTTGAGTTGGGAGAGGGGTGTTGGCTAGGCAGGAAGACCACCGAGACGTGGTTTCACTGGTCCAGTGATGAAGTAGTGATAGCCTGAAGTAGCTGTGGAGACGGTGAAGACGGCTGGACATGATAGTTATGAGATTGAATTGATAGACCTTGGAATGACTGAATAAGGTGGGAGAGGTATGGAGAAATATAGGTACTAGACTGGTGTCTGGCAAAGATAAGTGGATGGGTTATTGGTATTCATCAGGGTAGGGAACATAGGGAGAGGGAGATATTTGGGAGGAAGGGATGAGTTTATTTTGGATGTGTTAAGATCATGATGCCTTTGGGAAATACATGTGAGATGCCTGGTAGGACATACAGGTGTAGAACTCAGGAAGGAGATCTTGTATGGGGATTTTAAAGACCTGCATATAATCGTAACTGCAGCTGCAGGAGTCATTGAAGCCATCCAGGCAGAGAATGTAGACGGTGAAGTCAAACTGCTGAGTCACATTGAAGGGACGAGAAGGCCAGCGAGGTAGGTGAGGTAGGCAGGGAATCGGGGCGGGCAGGAGGGGGGTGGAGAGGATGAAAGAGGAACCTTTCAAGAAGGAGGGAGTGACGCACAATGGTGAAGGCTGACAGGTAGTAACATGATTTCTGGAAATAACGTGATTCTTGAATGTACCAACTGGAAGATCATCGTGGCCCTGACAGAATGGAAAAGCTGGTTAGAGCGGTGAGATGTGGAGCTGCATGGAGAGAAAGTGAATGAGAGGAATATTGAATGAAGCCTTTCTCTCCCCGAATGGTGTGATAGTGAAAAAAAAAAGAAAAGAAGTGAGTCTTTGGCCAGGGAGGGCATTGGGGTTCTATGGATAGCTCTTTTAAATGAGAGGAAGCCAAAATTCTGAGGTGCAGGAAGGGGTTAGCAATAGAGAAAGAGGGGATTGCTGTAGATGAGTAGAAGGAAAATTGATGGCATGCAGTCTCTGAGAGGTCATGAAATGATGGAATTCAAGGTGCTGGTGATTAGCTTTTCTTTGTGTCAACAGAAAAAACAAAACCAAAACAAAATCCCATATTGAGTTCCTACATGAGCTAAGCATAAGCTTGTGCTGGGGAGGAAGTATCTTCTACTGACACTAGAGAATTGACAAAGAACAGGTACAAAGATTGCTAGACAGTGTTGAGAGCCCACCGGAAGCTGCAGACCACAGATTGTTGCTTAACATTCGCTTGCAGGGTGTGAATGATCTTCTCCAGCACACTGTGGCACTGTACATGGATTTTTAGTCTTGGGAAATCAGGATGAGTGCCTAATCCTGATTTGGGATTTTTCTGGATGGGTAGAGATCAAGGTTATCTGAGAGGAGATTGTCAAGGGAACTGTGGGAGAACAGTTGGATGACTCATGCACGCAAACACTGAGGTCACCCGGCATGATGGTGGGATTTGATATGGATACTGGGAGCCAAGGAATGAAGTCATCATCTGTAGAAATGAGGAGGTGCCTAGAAGAGCAGTTGGTGACAGAGATGATAGGATGACAGGGTAGAACGAGGGAACAAGCGAGACTTTTTCCGGGAGATCAGAGGAGGCATGGTCTGGAAGCAACATTAAGAAGTAAAAAAATTGCCAAACCCACTTCCTGATCCTGATACAGTCTGGTTTTTAAAAAGCTCTATTTTTAAAACTATTCTGTACTGCTCACTGAATCTGAAATTGAACTGACAACTACCAGTTGGCCTGGAGATGCTACCAATACCTTAAAAAAAAAACCCGTAGGAAGTAGCCCGTTCTCAGCTTTATTCAACCAGATTTACTCACCTCTACTGAGTTTTCCAAATCAGTGAGTCTATATTTTAAGGAATAAATCTTAGGCGCCAAGAAATGGTAGGAGTTAAATGACACGCACCATCACACTCATCTTTTCATCAATCAAACTAATCATATAAATCTCTGGTTAATTAGACTGACTGGACACTTACAACACGAAAAGTTGGCACTTTTGTGGCTGTTTGACACTTGGGCAGAGTGACTGGCCTTTTGGTCTGACCTGAGGCCAGTCCTGAGCTAGGAATACCCAAGCACTCCCATGATGTCCTGTTACCGTTAGCACACGCTTGGCATCTGAACCTGCCTGTTACGCTAAGAATCATCAGACTGGAGAAAGGTAAATAGCTGTGAATCACAGAGGTAGCAAATTTCGTCTAAAAAAAAAAAAATCCTCTCAGACCTCTATAATTAAAGAGTTCATAGCCCTCTTACTCAGATTTTTTTTTAATCCAAAAAACAAAAGCAAAAAAACAAACACTGGGGCTAACATGGATGACACAGGCTTGTGGACATTTGCAGTGGAAGTTAGCTCCTCTGGTGAGCTGTCCGGTGTATAAGGGTTGAAAAATGAAATCCAGAAAGCAAAAAGTTGGTCGCCTCCGAGCCCACAGGGTGCTCAGAACTCCTTAACATCATAGTGGTGACCACTGAAAGTTTTGTGACTTGACTTAAAGCGAGGAAGGTAGCACAGCTGTCAACCAGTCGTATTTCATTTACACTTGGAAACAGGGCCCTTTTGTCTGTTCTAAATGTTCTTGGCCCCCTCCCTCAATTTCATGGAGTTTGGTTGTTAGTGGAAAAGTAGTTGTTGAAATATAGGTTCACTCTTGCTGAGCCTGCTGCTCACCAGGACTTCCAGGGGACCTTTGGGTATTGCATTTAAGACAGTGAATCTTGTTTGTAATATGTGGCAAGGTAAAGAAATCATTCAGCGGACTGACCATGTGTTCATCTGTGACTTCATTCATAGAAATGCACTGATGCCTGAGGTTAAGGGCTTGCTTCCCGGTTGTCTGGGAACACAAAAGGGTGTAGCGCCGCCTAGTGGGGGTGACTTATTGGCATGTGTTCCACCTCATTTTTTTTTTTTTTTTTTTTAATTGGCAAGATGTTAGCAAATATGCTAGTGAATGCCTTTATTAAGTCTGGGTAGCCGTAAAACAAACCGATATAAATAAGCCCTTCAAAAAATTTTAATTGACTACACGGTCTTTTAATGGTGAAAATAACTTCAAACTACAGCATCTTGTTTTTTTTTATGATTTTTTTTTATTAATAATGATTTTTTATTATATTATGTTAGTCACCATACAGTACATCCCCGGTTTTCGATGTAAGGCTCGATGATTCATTAGTTGTGTATAACACCCAGTGCACCATGCAATATGTGCCCTCCTTACTACCCATCACCGGTCTATCCCATTCCCCCACCCCCCTCCCCTCTGTAGCCCTCAGTTTGTTTCTCATAGTCCATAGTCTCTCATGTTTCATTCCCCCTTCTGATTACCCCCCCTTTCTTTATCCCTTTCTTCCCCTACTGATCATTCTAGTTCTTATGTTCCATAGATGAGAGAAATCATATGATAGTTGTCTTTCTCTGCTTGACTTATTTCACTAAGCATTATCTCCTCCAGTGCCGTCCATGTTGTAGCAAATGTTGAGAACTCATTCTTTCTGATTGCTGAGTAATATTCCATTGTATATATGGACCACAACTTCTTAATCCAAATAGTCCTTAAATTTGTATGGAACCAGAAAAGACCCCGAATCTCCAAAGAACTGTTGAAAAGGAAAAACAAAGCTGGGGGCATCACAATGCCGGATTTCGAGCTGTACTACAAAGCTGTGATCACAAAGACAGCATGGTACTGGCACAAAAACAGACACATAGACCAATGGAACAGAATAGAGAGCCCAGAAATGGACCCTCAGCTCTTTGGGCAACTAATATTTGATAAAGCAGGAAAAAACATCCGGTGGGAAAAAGACAGTCTCTTCAATAAATGGTGATGGGAAAATTGGACAGCTATATGCAAAAGAATGAAACTTGACCACTATCTCACACCATACACAAAAATAAACTCCAAATGGATGAAAGACCTCGATGTGAGACAGGAATCCATCAAAATTCTAGAGGAGAACATAGGCAGCAACCTCTACGACATCAGCCAAAGCAACCTTTTTCATGACACATCCCCAAAGGCAAGAGAAACAAAAGATAAAATGAATTTATGGGACTTCATCAAGATTAAAAGTTTCTGCACATCCAAGGAAACAGTCAGAAAAACTAAGAGGCAGCCCACGGAATGGGAGAATATGTTTGCAAATGACACTACAGATAAAGGACTGGTATCCAAGATCTACAAAGAACTTCTCAAACTCAATACACGAGAAACAAATAAACAAATCAAAAAATGGGCAGAAGATATGAACAGACACTTTTCCAATGAAGACATACAAATGGCTAACAGACACATGAAAAAATGTTCAAAATCATTAGCCATCAAGGAAATTCAAATCAAAACCACACTGAGATACCACCTTACGCCAGTCAGAATGGCAAAAATAGACAAGGCAAGAAACAACAATTGTTGGAGAGGATGTGGAGAAAGGGGATCCCTCCTACATTATTGGTGGGAATGCAAGTTGGTACAGCCACTCTGGAAAACCGTGTGGAGGTCCCTTAAAAAGTTAAAAATTGAGCTACCCTATGATCCAGCCATTGCACTACTGGGTGTTTACCCCAAAGATACAGACGTAGTGAAGAGAAGGGCCATATGCACCCCAATGTTCATAGCAGCAATGTCTACAATAGCTAAATCATGGAAGGAGCCGAGATGCCCTACAGCATCTTGTAACTACAGCGGCTCTGGGGTTCATAATATGGAAACTAGAGTTGTGGTTACTTTTGAGTGAAGGGAGAAGGGTTGAGATTGGGATGGAACACATGGAGAGGCTTCTGGGAGTGGCTGGCAAGTTCCATTGATTTTAACTGGATGGTGGTTATAAGGGTGTTTGCCTCATAAGAACTCACGTAGCTCAACATTGATTTTATGGTCTTTACTGTGTCTGTATTTAATAATAAAAAGAAAGGTAAAAAAAAATATGGAAACTTTTGACCACCGCACCATCACCTAAATTTATAGCCCTTTGTAAAAGAAACCTCAAAGACGCTAAGGATTGTTTGGTTTTGACACTTCGTTTCATCATACTCTCAAAATAAGGCTTAGGTACTGACAAGCACTGGAATCCACAGCCTTGGTGGGATCATTCCAACTTCATATGTTGTCTACCTCAGTACACGTATCATGCTTTTTAGTAGACTGTGTATTTTTGTGCTGTTGTGTCTTTGAATCTGAGCTTTTATACTCTCTGTGGTACAAATGTTCCCCTTCTCAGCTCCTCAAAGAAGTCCAAATTCAGCAATGCCCTTAGAACATCTGGTTGCCGTGGAAATGACCATTTGGGTTATAAGTTCATTTTTGTAACCAGTCAAAGAGAGAAACTAAGTATTACTTAGCAAGGCAGCCGCCTGTTAGAAAAATCCTTCCCAGAGCCCAAATTCAGAAAAATTACATTTTGTTTTATAAGTGAGACGTGAACAGGTTCATTAGTAATGCTGAAATATCTGACTGCTCCTTCTACTGGGGAAAACTCTTACAGAGCATTTTACAAGGAGAAATTATTTCTGAGTGATAATAAGTGATGGCAAATCAACACTGGATTGTAATATTAAATCGAACATAGTTTAATTCTGAGTTATTCGGTC
Source organism: Ursus arctos (assembly GCF_023065955.2). Taxonomy (NCBI): domain Eukaryota; kingdom Metazoa; phylum Chordata; class Mammalia; order Carnivora; family Ursidae; genus Ursus; species Ursus arctos. The sequence continues at coordinate 38,292,744 of NW_026622852.1, forward strand.
GTAACTGAATTTCTTCAGGACGTGATGCATTTAGAAATTTACCTTAACGAAAATCCCGAAAAAGCTTTCATATAATCCAGATGAGGAATGAGAAAAAAGGAATGAAGTTGAAAGGCCCAAATTGATTCCAGAAGCACTTGCCAAGTTTCCGTAATGTCTCATTAGCTGTTTGTAGGGGAGGGAAGCTTGGGAAAAGCAAGGATTCTTTTCTAGGTTCTCAGGGTAGGAAGTGAGATTTTGATCTGGTCAGTCTGGTCTTATATCTCCATTCGTGTCTTCTACCTTATCCTGGACAGATCGGCCCCCCTTCCCCCACCAAGGGAAGAGGGTGCAATGAAAGCATGCATTCCAGGGGCAGCTCCTTCTACACCCATCATAGAACGCCCCTCACCCTCGCGTGGATTGGATAGACACACACAGACTTCAGCAAAGACCGCGTTATCCGCGTGTGTGTATTATGTATGTTAAGCTGGGGGGTTCTGTGTGTGTTCCTCTTCTCATTCCCCATAGCCCTGCATATATAGAGATTAGCCCCTGAGTTGGAATATACTGCCCTTATTCATTGGGCATTGTGAGACCACTAAATATCAAAAAAATAAGCTTTTAAAAAACATTATAATTGAAATGAGAGCATCTGCCCAAATAAACATGAATTAGACAGTTTTTTTTTAAAGCATTGTTTGTAATAAAAAATTAGGAACAAGTCAATCAGAAAAAAAGGGAAATGGTTAAATATGGTATGGAACATTATGCAGCAGCTGAAATTGTAAAGTCGATCTGTATGTACTGACGTGAAAAAAGTCTGTATCCAGGCACACACCTTATGTAAATACATAAAGAAGGGGCTAGGAATTTGAGATTTGGTCTTTCCTGTATTGTTAGGACTTTAAAGTATCAAAATGGTATTCATATATTTCTAATGTTAATAAACAAAATTTGTCAGCCAAATTTAAACATCTTTGGAATTGACTTTTTTTGAAAGTTACCTTACACCACCCGTGTATATTTACCTGGGGATAAATATACCAGTGTGGTTGAAATTGCGACCATAACCTGAATTCTCACTGGACCTCTTAAGCTAAAGACTTGTTCAAAGGAGGACTTAGGGCCGAGCTCCCCTCATGTGTGTCTGTGTGGGGTACTCTAGAGGAGGGGCTAGCCTCGGTCCAACATGTTGGTTGATGGCTTAGAGCTGAGTCTCATCTCTTCCAGCCCACTGTTGATTCAAGCCCCCTGGGGGAGGAGGTGAAATAATTAAGGGCCAACCCATCTCAGTTTCCTGGGACCTTAAAAGCAGATCCTGTCTTACTGTATGTAACATTTCTTTTTTTTTTTTTTAAAGATTTTATTTATTTATTTATTTGACAAAGAGAGAGGGAACACAAGCAGGGGGAGTGGGAGAGGACGAAGCAGGCTCCCAGCGGAGGAGCCCAATATGGAGCTGATCCCAGGACTCTGGGATCACGCCCTGAGCCGAAGGCAGACGTTTAACGACGGAGCCACCCAGGCGCCCCTTACTGTATGTAACATTTCTTATTCAAGATACCAGCAGCTGCGGAGAGTCACTGGGAGGGAACCACCAAAGATGCTGGTGATGCTAGCTGTTCCTTTGTTACTCGAATTCTGGCTTGTGAGCAGATCTTTTGCCCAAGACATAGGAAACCTCAAAAGTCTCCCTTCAGTTGTCCTCTTTGGAGGGATCCATGGAGTGACTAGAGAAAGTGGATCCGACCTTTTTTTTGAACAGCCGTTTGCACAACGCATACCAGTGGCTTTGCAGACCTGGTTTTTGCTGCCGAAGTATTCTATCTGGGGGCGGCCATGGGAGCCAACTGCTCATTTCAATTAGAGCAGCATGCTGGAGCTCATTTACTTGTTTGCTGCCTGATGACTGTCCCGGCTGGGCTCCTAAGTACCCCCAGGAAGTCTTAAATAGAACACAGCATCCTGATTTTAGCCTACGAAGTCAGTCTCGGTACATCACCTCAACTTCAAATCATTGTTCAAATGCTCTCCTGTCACCGCACCACGCATGGGTAACCACTTCCAACTCCCATCACTGCCAACGGAGGGGGCCGCCTTGTGAGCTGCCAGGTGGGACCAGGCACAACCCAAAGCGAGGCCACCAGACGTCTCAGTCGGTAGAGTAGGTGCTGAATAATAGTTCTTCAATGGCTGAATGAACCGACGTTCATTTAATCTGGGTAAGTGAATGGGTCTCCTTCCCTACCAAAGACCTTTTGTAACTGAGCTCCTGGGATCCACCGCATTTAGAGACCTCTCAGAGGTTGTCGTGTAGCCATCCATTCATGCATTCATTCAACAAGGATTGATTAAGTGCATACTCTGTGCCAGATACTATGCTAAGTGGTGGGAATACAGTGGTGAAAAAGGCCATCACGGACTTCACAATCTAACGGAAAATATATTCTGGGATAGATGGAGGGTATTGTATAAACCCAATGAATTGGTCACGATGTTTCTCCTGTGTTCAGTGATTAACAAAGGACTGTTGGCACCTGCCCAGGACCGCCAGCCCTACTTTATCCCCAACTCCTCCCTCAATATGACTCCTCCTAAGAGGGAGCCCATTCTCTTAGGTGCCTTTGTAAACCAATCTTCTCGTGTCAAAAAATAAAATGCCTTGGATTCCATTGCTTGTAATAGGCATTTGGGACCAAAGGCATTTTATTTTATTTTTAAATGAAAAAACAGTTTTTCATAAGTGAATGTTTTTTCTTCTAGACCTGGATGCCCTTCTCTTATTCGTCCCCTGCTCATGCAGCTAATCAGATTTGAAGGGTAAAATAACACCAGACTCATCATCGAATGTTTCATGAGAAATGTATTAGTTAGAAGCCTGGGGTTCTAAGAAATAGAGACCAGATTGAGCTAGCTCAAGGAAAAAGGGATGGGGGTTGTTATTATAAGGATCCGGGGTGTCTCACAGAATCAGAAACAGAGATGTGACTGGGCCTAAGGAGAGCGTTAAATCTGGAAAGCAGAAAGTCACTGGAATTCTTTCTCTGTCTTTTCTCCTCCCATCTTCTTCAACCATCCATCTCCTTCCCTTCCCTACTTCCCCTCCCCTCCTTTCTCTCTCTCTCTCTCTCTCTCTCAATATCTCTTTCTCTGCCTAGCTTCCTCTGCTTTTCTGATGCATATGGTCAATCAAATATGGCAGCCTCACAGTTGCTAAGTTTATATGTTGTAGGCCCAGCCACATCACAGAGACTCCCTTCAAATCAGGAGTGGTCAGGAGGCAGAGACCTGGTGTTTCAAAATGGCTCCTGGAAGTCACTCTTCTGGGTGTGGGTTAGCTTCTAGAGAAGGGGACCATGTATGTCCAAAGGTATCTAGTATGCCTGGGTCTATACACACAGACACACTTATTGCCGAGTTGCCAAAATCCCTTTCGTGATTGCTATACATTTAACTGGAGATGGTCAGATGGGCCCTGCTCTGAACCCATGTGAGAGGACACGGTCTGACTTGAGCTGCAGCATTCACAGGGTTCATGTGGGGTTCTAGGAACAGCGCTAGGTCCCAGTCATGGATCCACCATGAAATAATTCAGGAATCTGGGATAAGTTCTTGTCTTGGCTGAACCTTTGGCGAAGTAGAACCAACCTTTACTGAGTACCTACCTAGTGGTGTGCTGAGTACTTTATGCTTGTCATCTCCTTTAATCCTCACTCCAGTCTTCCAAGGTCAGTAGTGTCGCTGGCATTTTACAGATTAAAAAAGAAAAAATTGAAGTTCAGAGATTTGGCGGGATTTGAATTGGATCACCTATTTAAAACACAGTAAGCCAGGATTTGTGTTCTCCTTGGCATCTATGTTTGTTTCTTGATTTGTTTTGTCATGGCAACCTACTGGCTATCTCCTAATTAATAAGGAGATACATTGCATTCATTCCAGTTTTCCAAATGTGACAGACCAAAATGCTTTCTATTCCTATTCTTTGAGTTTATATGCCAGGTATTTAGTGGCCATGTGTATCTCTTCAGGATTCATCCATGCATGAAACTCCGTGAATCAGCACAATATTGTAAACCTCGTTCTGTTTTGCTCATCAAGTGTCAGGCAATGATTTATTGACAGCCCAAACAAGTGGCCCGTTCATGTGAGCTCATGATCTGTGAGTGATAGCACATTCCCCTGCCTCGTTTCTACCTCATTTCAAGTGGGCTCTATAATATAAAAGTGATAGGTGTACAAATAGCTCTATCTATTGGGGTGCAGCTGTACCATTAGCCAGAGATTTTTATTTGACGTTTACCATTATTTCACAAAATGGGAATTCTTTTTATAAAGAAGGTGAGTTCACACAGAGAAATTGCACTTTGGGTTTTCTTAAGAAATGGCGAGTGCTGTGACATTGAGTTCATGGGTTCATGTTTTCTGATCCTGTGGAAAGAATAATATCAGTGCGTGAATCTAATAATGGAAGGGGGTAAAGTGAGTCTTCAGAAACAGATCTAAACTAAGTTCAATTTACTGTTATTAGAAAATGGATCTCAAAAGAGTGCTCCTGGAAGGTGGTGATGTGGCAATGGGGTGTACAGGTTTTTCTGTGAACGGCCTGTTTGATTCCAGTTTATCAGAAGAGATGGAAGAAATATGATTTGTTTTCTAATGCTTTAGTTATTGACTTCATAGGAGTTTGTTTTCTGCTTCAGCTCTTGTTCACAGCCACTAACTAGCATACGGAGGAAATATTGCTTACTGATTTGAATAATTTTTTTTTTAAGAAAGTGAAAATTCCCTACGGTTAAACTTAGTTATTTGGGTAGTCTTCTCTCCCTGAATGCCCACCTCACTTCTCCGTTGGTCTGGGGAGCACATACCGTGTTGCGTCACCCTCTCCTACGAAGCCCTAGAGGCCATCCTTTGTATTGCATCCAGGTGTGTCATATCCACAGCACATAGTGCATCTGTTGTCTCCTCACCTGCTTTCCTCTATCAGACCATGAGTACCTTGAGAACTAGGGGAGTGACCTGCTGTTTATCTTGGTTTCCCCAGCACCCTGGAGCAAAGAGCACAACATATTATAGGCTTTTGTGGCAAATGTAATTCAAGGCATCTTGGGACTGCCCTGCTCACAGTGGATAGAGGGTAAAAATGGAGATTTCTAAGTTCCCTGCCTGCCACAGAATTGTGGGCTGAAAGAATATGAAGTGTTGCTTTCTGCACGCACAAAACTCTTCCATTTCACAATCTCAGGACTGAGACAACCAGTTTTTCTTGGCAGTCCTGTCCACTTATAAAAAATCAATCTGTCAACCAATTAGTAATTTTTATGAAAAGAGTCAATACAAAATAAACCTTGATTTATAATTTGATCATGCAAACATTTGACGAGTTCAATTAGGCAAACAAACAAAAAACTGAAAGAAAGACAAAATTGACAAGAGAAAGAATGACCTATTTGAATTTGTGAATGTTTCTTCATGAGCATATGTTCCGGTGGGTACAGAGTGGGAGACTGATGAATTTACTGAAATCTCTACTGGCTTCTGTTTGTGGTTTTAGTGTTTTTATTTGGATATGTTTTTCATGCCTTATGGCCCCTAAGCAGAAGCCAGATTTCTTTATCTGGTGGTCAAACAAAGAAGTCATGCCTTGGTTCACAGAAGGAGAAAGAAAGAGGTGATTTCATTGGACTCCATGCAAGACACAGTGTTGGAGACGTCATGAACATTTTAAGGGCTTTAATGGGCAATTTTGGTGATAGATGGTTTTCACCTTATACACTGATTAGAAACTGAATGTGACATTCTCGGAGATTGGAGATACAAAATTTGTTCTGCAGATAGACTTCAGCGTTGGCAGGTTTGGCGAACATGTCATGTATGTCAGTGGGGCTGAAGGGAGGGCAGGGGAGAGCCTGGTCAGCTTGCCAACTCGAGAGCTGGTGCTGGCGTTTGATCAACAGAACACATCGAAGCCTAGGGTTCTGACCCTGGTCTGGCTGCCAGCTGGGGTTGAGTAAAGCCTTCTCACGCCTGCCTTCCCCACCTCAGCTAATAGAGGGGGAAAGGGAGCGCTAAGGCAGAGGACGAGCAGTAGCAGCCAGACAGTGGTCCCTTTCACCAGGGAGGGTAGAGTGTGTTTACTTAACTTGAACTGAAAAGCCCCAGCCAATAGTTTAAAAGCTGGGTTGGAATAACTGAATGGCCTTGGGGGAGAGGGAGAGAGAAGACGATGCTTGGTTTTTCGTGTCTGCTCTACGTCGTGTGTTGTGTTTAATACTCGTGACGGTCTTAAGTGGAAGGGATAATTCTCTCCGTTTTACCCACCACACACCTGAAGCTCATGGGCTGTCGAAGGCCACACGGTCAGCGGGACGGAGTCTAGACCAGAACCCAGGCCCGTCTCTATTCAGAGTCTGTAGTTTTGTCACTGCAGACTTGTAAAAGTGAAAAAGGTTGAAGGCCAGAGAGAGTCTCCTGCATGCCACCCCTGATGTAGTCGGAACATCAGGTTTAGGGGTTGTGTGTCAGGAGAATGGGCAGATTGTGAGTCTTCGGTCTCCAGAGCCTTGGAGGAAAAAAACCTGCCATCGGGATTTGGAGCTGTTCAGTCGAAGGTGCGGTGTTCAATAGGGGTTTCCAGTGCCTTCTTTCCTTCCTGTGGATAGCTGTAACTGCCCCCGCCCCCACACACAGAGGAGTGCTCGAGCTTGTGTGCACACGTGTACGTACACACTCACATACAAGGCACCGTTTTCTCCCACGTAAAGGCTCCTGTCCTCGCCCCCTCCCACCCATAGCAATGTGAGCCTCTCTGAAGCTGCACTTTGCCTTGTATTAGGGCACTGACCTAGAAGAACTCTTCACCCAGGCCCCAGAGAGTGTGCCTCTTTCGTCTTTAAGCCCTCGTGGTTCCTAGCACAAGGGTGAGGAAGCTGCCTGATGGTCTGGGGTGATTTTTGACAAGTTACATAGGCGACCGCTTGACACCCTTCTGCCGCCATCTGTCCGATGGTGTGGATGCATATCAAATGAAGCTGGACAGTTTTTTAAAATCACAAGAAGAACATTTCTAGCAGAGTCAGAAACTTCTGGGAGTTGTTTGCAGGCCCTTGGACAAGAGTCTCCTTTCTGGACTTATCCCAAAGTTAGTGACAGATGCAATTAGAAGAACAGAATAAAATCTAAAATGATGCAAGCCCTTCTAGTTGTTTATAATTGATACCACCCCGTATTTCTTGATAATCGTTGGAAAATATTGCGGTTTGCGGTGCTTAAAATAATCTGTCCATTTCTCTGATGAGCCAACTGTCTAAGTCAGTATAGAATTCTGTCTTTTTGATTGCTGAACTAGTCCTTTTTTTGTCTTGGTAGAGAAAATGATCTAAAAACTCCTTGTTTTGGGTGACTTGAACTGTCAATTAAATTTTAAAAGCCAATTATTTTTGAGCAGTAGAGCCTTACAAATTCTAAAGTTGCAGACTGGAAGCCAACCAACCATCCAAAGAGTAAAGATTTCCTTTTGGAGGGAACACTCGCAGATTCTTTCCATCTTATTCCAATTCCAGTGGCCCTCCCCACTCACAGATGTAGACACAAGGGAAAGTTCACCAACTGGCAAGAGTGAATAGGTGTAAAGGATTCGGTGCTTGAAGAAGCAAGACCCTGACCTCTCATGGGGACAAGAGCAGAGCATGCTTGTGCGCGGCAGTTTGGGCTGCACAGAAAGTTCTGGAAGTGCTCCAGGCTTGAGGTTTGGCAAGTCTCACTGGCTGAGTTCGAATCCCACCCAGTTCAGTCACTTGCTAGTATGTAAATATGACCAATTACTTAATGTTTCTAAGACTTGATTCTACTCTCTGTGAAATAGAATTATGGTAACCTTACTCACTTCATAAGGATGCTGTGTTGCGAGGAGCAAATGAACTGTCCATGTGAGGAGGTTAACACAGTGCTGGGCTCATACTTGATGCTCAATTGATGTCAGTTATTAGCTCTTTGGAGCTATCTTACTTCAGTCTCGGGGGCTACATTAATCCTTCTTTCCTGCCAAATGGTAATCTAAGGCCAATTGCCATTTTCAAAAGAAATTGCTCTTTTTTAAGTTAAGAAAAATGCACCTAGAAATCCAATTTCTAATTTAGTTTCCATACCTTAACAGAAAGACCCAGATACCTTAAAAGAGTTTCACGAAATACAGATTTCTGATCTAGAAAATTCCTCATCGGTAGTGATGAAGAGCTTTTGCAAGCCCCAGAGTTCCTTTATGCCAAAAAAAACCATTCCCCGGTCACAGATCATCTGACACAATTTCATTGTGGTTCTCAAATGGTTAGAGCTTGTTTAAAACACACGTATCCGAGCCCCATCCCTAGAAAGGCTGATGGGGGCCTGGGAATCCACACTCAACAAGGGCCAGGCTTACTGTGAGGAGGTTAATAGACAGCACTTTGGGATATACTGCCCTAGGCCTTTGGGTTCCTCTCATCCCTACAGGACCTGTCTCCCCAGGGCAGGTGCTCCTTGGTCTTTCTCCTGATTGAGGAAGTCAAACAACTCCACTAAAGACAAGCTGTCTCACCTTTTAAAATCAATTTCCCAACCATGTATTGAGCACCTACTGTGTGCTAGGCACCATGATGGGTCTGGAGTTTACGAAGATGAATTCAGCATGGCACATGCTGACATGGAGCTCACAGTCCAGCAGAGGACACCCTCAGAAATGGGCTTCCAAATATAATGAAGGTGCTCACGAAAGATCGTGAGATCAGCACTGGCCCAGACCACCCTGGTCCCCTAAGGCCTGCACACAGGTCCCAGTTTCTGGTCTGTGGGCTCACCTAGTTTGAAGATTCCCTTGAGCATCAAGGAACGTTCCAAGCGTGATTCATTCAGGGACTTATTGGTGTATATGGCAGGACAGTTATTCACTGTGTGGGACTGCCCAGCTCATCGGAGGATATTGGGCACCTCTACCCTCCCAACACTGAATGACAACTGTGCCCCACCCCTGTCACTGTGACAGTCTGGGAAGGAAGCGCTACCATGGTGGGATGATCCCGCCCCAGGTTGAGGGCCTCCCTCCCGTTTAGCTATTTCTCACTCTGTCTATAGCTCTGTCCCTCCAGAAGTGACCACCTCCCCCCAGGGACATGCTTTCTGGGGACTGAGTTTGACAGTGTGCAAAGTTGATATGTTTTAAAATGCAAATAAGTTAACATGGTATCAACCAAGGGGAAAGAAGAGTCATTTTATAACAGAGAGAAACCAGTTGGGATGAAGAGGGTCCTTAAGCACTTGTAGTTTTTTTTTTTCTATAAAGAAAAATCATTTTATTTTTTCCAGGCATGTTCAGGTGAGAGTCTAAGGGTTGCCTTAGTGAGTAAATATGATTTATAATCATATAAATCATAATCAGCATTTCTCAGGATGGAAAGTTGTGTGGAGTCTGAGCCTGACCCTTAGTGGTGTGAGGAGCGGGGCCAGGCTGGCGGGAGGAGAGGTCTTGGAGAAAAGAGGGGCCAGCTTGCGGCCCTGACTTGCAGAGTGTTTCAGTTCTGTCTGATCACCACACACAGAAATCAAGCTGAGGTGACAGATTTTGCCCCCTGCATGTCACCACGTGCCAGGCACTGTGTTGAGCGCCAAGAAGGACCTCTTAAATCCTCACAACAACCAAAGCTTTCGCATTTGCAGTTGGGGAAACTGAGGCTTAGCAGCCAATGTCGGACAGCTAGGAAGAGTGGAGCTGGGATTCGTTCAGGCTGTGCACATTCAGAGTCAGGACTCTGGACCACTGTACCGTGCACCTTCTCACGCATCTTTGGCTAGATTTGTTCTCTTATTATTCATTATGGATTCCGTCTGATTCCCCCCCCTCCCATCTCAAATTCTTCAAAAATGAGCAGCACTTCTCATATAAACCTTTGTTCTTATATCGGGAAGGGGTCTCCGCTCTGGTGCTGTTGTTGTTTCTTTTTAATCTTTTTTTCTTTGTGAGACCTGAGACCACACAAACTCTAGAAGGGACCACAGGCAGGAAGCCCTCCGACGTCGGTGCTGGCTGTTCTCGCTGCTTAGACTTCAGCCTCGTGGAGGCTGACATTTAATTCCAACAGCCCGATAGATGAGAAGAGGCAGAGAGACACGCTGGCCGGGGAGGAGGGACAGGGGAGGGGGACGTAAAAGGAAGGCTGGAGCTGGCGTGGAGAGACCTGAGTTTAAACCCGACTTTAAAATTTACCCACTGGATGATGTCATGCGCGCTCCGATTCTCTGGGTCTGTTTCCCTTTCCCGGGATAAAGAAAGGGGGGGTAATCAGAAGGGGGAATGAAGCATGAGAGACTATGGACTCTGAGAAACAAACTGAGGGCTTCAGAGGGGAGGGGGTGGGGGAAGGCAATAGACCGGTGATGGGTAGTAAGGAGGGCACGTATTGCATGGTGCACTGGGTGTTATACGCAACTAATGAATCATCGAGCCTTACATCGGAAACCGGGGATGTACTGTATGGTGACTAACATAATATAATAAAAAAAGATTAAAAAAAAAAAAAAAAAGAAACAGGGATGGGGTTATCCGCTTACCTAATAGGGCCCTTGGGATCAGTCGGAGAAGGGAGACAGTGGCCTCTGAAGAGAGACAAACGCCCCCCAGGGGCGAACAGGACAATCTTTGGGAGTGGAGGTAGAAAATTTGAGCATTTCTATTTATTTTTTCCTTAGTAAGAAATTAAGCTTCACTAATATTTAATATAAGGATTGCCCCTGAAACCCACAGCCTGCTGTGTGTCCTGGGCGTGTCCCGAGAGGAAAGAGGGAGTTCCAGAGCCAGGAGGGCTCGCGGGGGGCGGAGGGGGGCAGGTCTGTCTTCACTCAGCACATTGTGTTGTCTCACAGTTCATCTCTGCGGGTGACGGGCTCACAGAGTTCGTTACCCATTTTAAACTGCACCGAACTGAAGATGTGACTTACAAAAGGTTTGTGCACAGACACGATGAATTAAGAGCTAATACGAATATGTATACATAGACCAGAAGATGGCAGAGCTAACCCTTCTGGAAGGAATTTTTTTATTTTTTAGTCAGTTTCAGCTAGATGTTAAAAACAGACGGGCTAATCATATCTGGTAAGAAGTTGGCCCCAAGCAGTTAAAAATTATCAACAAGACTTCTTGATGTAAAGATTTCTATCTATTCCCATGAACAGTTCTCTTACTTGTTCATTGATTTAACAGATTGCTTATTTCATCTACAAATTATCCATTTTAAATGCCCAATTTGTGTATACTCCATAAGGTACACCTCGGTTCAGTTGTTCATATGTATTATGTTTGTCTATTATTTGTATACATGCAGATGGTATGTACTAAAAATATTTTATAGATAAAGGTGGGTAAAAAAAATTGAAGGCCGCTGTGTGTAATATATGTGCAGAGCCTGGCATAAATACTGATTTCCATCCTCTGTCCCCTGGAATGGAGTCTGTCATACTGAAGTGGGCTTTGCTGATAGAAAGAAAGGTTGGTGTGATTTCTGCAAGAGGGTGCGTCTAAAGCTAACAGCTGTGTTCCCCTAGGCCTGGCCCCATCCCAGCTGCTCACACCCAGCCAGGACGAGGCCAGCTGGCTGCCTATTCATGTCTGTTCTGTCACCACCGGGCATTTGTCACAACCCTGGCATTTAACCACCAGACACAGCCACAGAGACAAGCTAAGATTCAGATCTGTAGTTCTTGTCCCCACCAGCCACACCCAGTTTTCTGGTTGGTCAGACACAAAAACTACACTTTTTCAGATTTGGGGGTCTACTCCTCAAACTAGCTCCAGACCATTCATGTCTTGGTAAATCTGAACTTGGGATGCAGTTGCCCTTCCCGGTGGTAAGGGCAGATTGAGGTAGATGACATCTGCTGAGCAGGGAGTATGCCTAGCCTTCCGCTAAGCACGCTTCTGGGGTGATTTAATTTTCCCAACAATCACATGGCTTAGGTCTGCTCCTGGCTCCATTTTACACATTAGCAACCTGAGACTTAGAGAGGCTTAGTAATTTTACTAAAGGAAAGTAAAGGTGGAAGCAAGGGTCTTAGTGTCTCATTGGCCTGAGAGTCATTTTCTGTTTGCAAAGCCCGTTTTGTTAGGAATGGAGGGGATGTACCATCCTACCTCTTCAAATAGAAATGCCCTAAATGCAATGTGGTATCCTGGATTGGATTCTGAAGTGGAGAGAAAGGGCATTAGTCTAAAAAAAAAAAGATAAAATCCAAAGAGTAGTTAAGAGCTCTGTATTCCTGTGAAATTAGTTTTGACAGCTGCACCGGGTCCATGCAAGATGCTCACACGAGGGGAAGCTGGGTAGGTAAAGCTTGTCAGTTGACCTTCTCTGCTATCTCTGCACCATGTTTATAAATCTAAAATTATCCTAAAACTGAAAGTGTATTTACAAATGGAAAGGCCGAGTTCCCGTGTGTACGTTTGTGGACATGCATGCTTGCGTATGGGCACACGGATGGTTGTGAGCAACCCATTCTGCACGTTACTGCACACCTGCTGCTGTCCCCGCGTGCCCTGTGATTCAAGCAGTAAGGCATGCCCACCCGCGTGGGAATTACAAGGGGGCCAACCAGAGGGAAGCCTGCAAAACTCACACATGACATGCCCTGTCATTGTCGTGTCACACCTCACCTTTGATGTCACAACTCTGTATCTGGGTGGTAGTCTTGTGCCAGTGGAAAAGTCGGGAAGCGGTGTGTATGTGCTGGTAGGAGGGCATTGGGAAATCAGTCATGAAGATGAACTCAGGGAGGGCTCAGAATGACCAGTTTATGTCTTAAATGCTCATCTCAGGTAGGGCCATTTGCAGGGACCTTTTTTTTGGCAAGTACATTGGAGGGTTCCTCTGCTCTGTCTTTTCATCCACTGCCCAAAAGGACCAAGGGCCCCTGGCAGTTCTGACCTAAAAGGTGAGCTGAGGAGCTGCTGGCCACAGACTTTTGCCTTGTTTCTTAATATGTGTCGTAGTGATGCTGAGAGCATATCTTGATTGTCATTCAGCTAATAGCTGTCTCCTGGGCCGCCCTGTAAAGCTGGAATGAAGACAGTTCGCAATTTAGGCGAGAGCAGTCGCTTCCCCAGATGGCTAGGAGGCAACCATAAAAAGTGCTTGACTTGCTAAAAACTGCTCGATTAACTAGATTCAGGGATTTTCAGGGTTTCTGGGTTAGACGGCATTCATTTCGTACTTCTGCTTGGTGTAATTGCTCGAGGCCCCCGGTGAGCAGAGCAAATGGGTATTCGGGCTTTCCTGGGTGAGTCTTAGTGCGCAGCCCTGGGGAGAGGAAGAAAACCCCCTCATCTGAATGTGTTCCATGATGAGGCAGAAATACTGTGTGCTGAAAGCCCAGTAGGCTCAGCGTCCTCGCTGGAAACGGAGGCTGCCGGGTGTGTGTCTGTTCACGCGCTCGCTCATTTATTTATCGTCTACTGTTCACCAGACACCATTCCGGGCATTCTGGGACAATCAGAAGGTCCAGCCTGGATTGGGGGGATCAGGGTGGTGACTTCTGAGTTGAGATCTGAAGGATGAGGAGGAGGCAGGAGGAAGAAGCCCTGATGGGACAGCAGCTCTGCTCTGCTCTCTCCCGCATCTCTCTGAGGCCCTGCCCAGAAACTGGCGGGTAGAGTAGCAAAGGACGAGTTCGGAGTGGGAGAGCCTTGTCCCCAGGCTCAGGCAGCCAGAGAAGCTCCAGGCACCCAGACTGAGGCCTACAGTAATAGGCACCTGCCTCTAGAGGCAATGAAGTAAGGGGCAGATTGGTGTCAAGGCTGCTAGGCAGATGTATCTAAAAAGCCTCCCCCCTCCCCAGGGCGGGGCGGCAGCCACCTTGGCCAGGGTTCAGCATCACATGAGAAGTCTCTGGCCATTATGGTTCTTTCTTGCTCGAGGCGCCCCCTTCCACCCCCTCCCCCCCAACACCATGGACCATTCCTGGGCAAGCTTTGTGGTGTAGAATGCAGGTGTTAGAAGGAAGGCACGAGTCCCAACTACTGCTATTACTGAAGCCTTGGCTTCGGGGAAGACACAGGGAGGGCTCAGGACAGATCTGGGTGCAAATACCAGCGCCACCCCTACTCCCTCCCTCTGTGCCCTGTGCACTCTACCCCTTGAGCCTGCGTCCTTCCTCTGCAGAGTAGGGACAGTGCAATCATCTTCTTGGTATTGTGGGACTTAAAATCACATCTGATAGTTCCAGGTGCACAGAACTCTCGGTGACAGTCCCCTCCCTTCATCCTCCGTCGCTCCCTCCTTTCCTCTGGCAGGAAGGAGGACACCAGTTCAAGACTTGTGAGGCGGGCCGTCCTTCCTCTCCCGGTGGCACCACCAGTTTCAGGGCACTCTCACGGCCTGTTGCAGAGACGGTGGTCTCCGAGCACCCGCGTCAACAGCAGAGCTCAGGGGCGGGAGTCAGTTGGAGCACAGCTACGTCTGTTTGGTTATGTGCTGTCTGAGGCTGGACGAGGGCAGAGCTGGGTAGTTGTGGCACAGACTGGGACGCCAAAGATATTTACGCTGTGGCTTTTTACCGGGCGAGTTTGCCAAGCCGTGCACTGGAAGATAGAGGTTATAGGATCCAGGACACAACATGGACTGCTTATAAAGAGAGTGAGTGTGAGATGGGAGAGAGAGAGAGGGATCACTCAGAGATTTCACAGTCTTTTCTTTCCTAACAAATGCAATACTACATATTAGGTGTTACCTATGGCACTTCCAGCCCCCTGCTTGAAGGCAGGAATCTTCCAAAGATCGAATGTATGGGCCCGAAGCCCCAGGATCCTGGACTGGTGTTAGTTAATAACTCTTCAGGGAGGTAGACATCTCAAAATGAGCTTAAACAGAAGGCATCCATCTGGGGATTTGCCGATAGAGATCTTCTCTGTTGAGAAATACTATGTGGTGTCACAATATAATCTTGTTTCTTGGATAGCCTTTTCTTTTCTTTTCTTTCTTTCTTTCTTTCTTTCTTTCTTTCTTTCTTTTTTTTTTTTTTGTAAGTTAGTTGGCATTCACATGTCAAAAAAGCATGTAATAATATGGGTGCCATTTACCAAGTCTGTGATTTCCCCTCTTGTCCTATCGTTGTCCTTGTTTCATTCAATGAGACCTTTATCAAATATCAGCAAGGGTTCTTCAGCCATCTCCCTGATCAGGAATGTGCCTGAATTAAATGCTAAGTTCATGGAAAGTGCCAGAACAAAGGAGAAGTGCTCATTATGTGTAGGGTAGCCCCAGGGAGTCTGGGCCAGGTCAGAGAGACCCATGGGTCTCATGAACCCTCAGTAGTATGGATTGCTTCTCCTCTTCTCAGGTTGTCATCAGCCCCCAGAGGAGACCAAATAGGGAATTCTGGGAGACTTTGGATGTACTTATGGGATCCACTGCCTGCCACTCAAATCTGGCGGAGAACCTACTCAGCTTACCTCAATTGCTTTTTCTCGGTACTCACCAGGTGTTACGGTTGGAAGCTATGTAGAAGGAATCCATTTTCAGGGATGATGTTCTTCCTAACCATGGTCTTTCTCAATTTTGAAGTGCAGTGTTGCATCGAGGCATTTAAATAAATCTTCAGAGCACAAAACATGTTTACTTTGGATGGAAGCCAGATTCAGTTTGACCTGCATTTGAGGTGTTTCTGGGGTTCTATATTCAACCCCCTCCCCCATGACTTTGTCTGACTTGGTTTATCATCCATGTTCTGGGGTAGAAAATTGTCATCTAAACCAAGTCTAGGAGCCCCACCAGAGGGGTGAGGGCGATAAATACTACGGAGAGAAGCCATGTTGACTCTTGAGAGACATGGACTCTGTACACACTCTACAGCCCTTACGTCGAAAACCCCATCGACCTTTGGCTGAAACCCAGATTTTGAAGAGCAAAGTAAGTAAAGACTTAATTGCAAAAATAGGCAGGTGACTGACCCCGTGCTGAGTCTCCACAAAATTTAACCAAATGGCTTATTTTGGACTGATGAAGAGGCAACTCAAACCAGCCTAAGCAGAAGGAACTGCTTCTCAGCCTGAACTGTGGGACTGTCACATGCCCTGTGGGGACTTTCCACCTTTGCTAACATGAAAACTACCTGGGAGCATTCACAGCCTCCAGTGCCCGAACCAATGAGCCTGAAGTCTTGGGAGGTGGGACCTGGGCTTGGCACTTTGTAATGTTCTTCAGGTAATCTTAATGTTCATCTAGGGCTGCACGCTGTAGGGAGAATGAAGGTCAAGGTGTGGAGGCCTCCAGCTGGCTTCTGCATGTTCAGAACTGGATGAGACTGGAAGCCAGAGGTTAGAAACAAAGAGGTCAGGACACTACTTTCATGGTATTAATAGCCAGAAATCTTGAGTCTGGCCCCAGACTGTAGCCATAACTCTGGAGGGTTCCCTGGGAACAGATATACATGGGGGATAATGGCAAAGGAAAGCAAAGTCTCATTTTATTCTAAGGCAGACTTAGCACAGATTCCCACCCACCTGCCTGGCCTCCATGCCGTGGCCCGTCTCTGGTTAAAGCCAATGTGGCCGGAGTGAAAAGTGAGCAGGGAAGAGAGACAAGGTGAGGTGCAAGAGAAAGGCAGGCGATGCATCATGGATGAGGTTGCTTTGATTTTATCCCAGATGAAAGGGGAAGTCACTGGATGGTTTATAATATGCATCTTATTTAACTAATCACTTGCTGTTTGCTTTTTTTTTTTTTTTTTGGTGTTGCATGTATATCTCTAGGATGAATATACTTTACAAAAATCTTTGAGCATGTCAAAGATAATTTTCTCTGCATAAATTCTTTATGATAAAGTCAATCAATACTTTTGAAATGGCCTTCCAGAAAGACCATTCTTGTTTGTAATTCTGACCGAGATTAAAGAGAGGGTCTTTTTCTTTACACCCCCTCCAACACAGAACACATGATATTTTAAAATACACTGAGGGTGTGTAGGAAGCAAGAGAGTACATTTCATAGGTGGAACATGGCATCCCAGTGCTTAATTTGCATTTCTTTGCTTAGTGATAATGTTGAACATTTCCCCTATATTTTGTTCTTTTTCTAATATTTCAGTGTTCATGGCTTTATTTACAAATCATATAGTTTTGTAAGAACCCTTTATTTACTAAAGGTCTTAGCCCTTTGACATAAATATTGCAAATATTTTGTCGCAGATGGGCACTTGCCTTTGAGTTGTCTATTTCGTTGGTACTATAAAAACCACATTTTTAAGTTTTATGCAATGAAGTTATATAATGAAGGTTCATACTTTGTGGTTTCTTGCTCTGCTTTATGTTTTTAAAGTCCTTTCCCCTCCTAAAAGCAGATAATCACTGTGTTTTCTCATTTTTTCATTTTTTACATTTGCCTGAATCCATCTAGAAATTATTTTGGTAGATGGAAAATTCTGTACTTTTAAACCATAGAGGACCGCAACAACAGCAGAAATAAACCCTCTTTCATTATAGACAAGAGGGCACAACTTGGCTCTATGATAATTCTGACATTAACAGTGCAAGAAAGAGGAGTACACATTTGATTCCTGCTAGGAAACCAATGGAGCCATGATAGACTTCTGTTCATAAAGGAGAAAAGCATCACTTTTTTAAACCTGAAAAGTGTCTTTTAAGCCTGAAAACACAGAATAACAGTCTGTGGTAAAGAAAGATGACATAAGTATGGCTTAAGAACAACTTACAGTTTATTAACAAAGTGGTAGATAGTTTCTTTCATTTAAACTCCCGCCTGGGTCACTAAGGATATGGCTAATAAAGGGGAAACTGTCAACGCCCTTTATATTAGTTGCTTGAGTCTTATTTTCAACTCAGATTTATATCATTTAAAACACAGAGAAAATGGTTTGGGGAGGGCCGTTTGGCCCTATTAAAGTGTTAAATGCTTACATCCTTTGACTTAGCAGTCCTTCTGCTAGGAATTTACCCCATGGATATGGCCATAAAAATACATTTAAGATGTATGCAGAAAAAGATTCATTAGAGCCCTGTTTATAACAGCCTACAAAATACTGGGAGCCACGTAAATCATCTATCAGCAGCTGACGAGTATGATAAAGTAAATCTGAGCAGCAGTTACAAAGAATGAGGGGAGACCCCCATATGCTGAGACAGAAAAATCCCTAAGATACATCCTTAAGAAAAAAGGAAGGTGGAAAGCTGGGAGCATATGTTATAATTTCTTTTACATAAAGAATAAAAGATCTCTATGGATACTAGGCTGGTATACCTGTGGGGTTTTTTTCTCTATTAGGATACATATAAAACCTAAATTAATGGGGGTGGGGTATAGGGAGACTCAGTTATTCATTTTATTTCTTTGTGTGTTGTTTGAATTTTCTCACCATGTACCTTTATTAGTTTGATTTATATTATGTTTTTATTTTTATTTTTTAAAGATTTTATTTATTTATTTGAGGGAGAGACAGAGACCGAGATAGCGACAGAGATAGTGAGCCAGAGCATGAGTGGGGAGGAGAGGGAGACTCCCCGCTGAGCAGGGAGCCTGGTGCGGGGCTTGATCCCACAGCCCTGGGATCATGACCTGAGCTGAAAGCAGACCCTTAACCTACTGAGCCACCCAAGCACCCTATATTATGTTTTTAAATGCCCTATTTATCTGGGCTATTTATATTTCCTTCTTTGTACTTTTCTCATAGGTATAGGTAGATATAGATCCAAATACAGGTAGATGGTCACCAGATATTGACATCTAAAGCAAGAAACAAACAAAAATGTGATTGGCAAGAGTCAGAAAAGGTGTGTCCATCTCTGTTTAAAATGATGCTCATTTCTCGGAGTTGGCATTCCTTTGCTGTCAGAATGCCCCACATCGCGTTCACGTTCTATTTCTGTGCACACTGTTTTGTCTTGTATTTCCGACAACCACAGCTCTGTTCAGGTGCTCCCCAGCCCCGCTACTGTTCATGGGCTGCTGCTCTGAGACCTGCAAGCAGCCAGAGGGGAGAACTGCTTCCCATGAGGTCCATGCAGGGTCCACCCCTGCCTCCAGCCGAGGGACATTTCCTGCAGGTCTTGCACTTCTTCCCAAGATAGGACTGTCAATTAGTGGATGCCTCTGCCCCTTACTCTTCCTGTCATCTGATTTTAGAGAGATATATTCTAATACCTAGACGCCCAGATGTAGAGTTTCTCCACTCATGAGCCTGACATGGTAAATTGAGAGCTTTCCCAGCTGCTGCCTCATTTTGCAACCGTCCTTCTCAGATGAAAAGTTCAAATGGAAGAGATTTATTTTGCATTGCTCTCCTTATGAAATCGTTCAATCCCCTGGATGTGTCTCCTGTAGGAATGGAAGTAAATGAATAGAGTGGTTCACCAGGAATTGCTGAAGGTTCCAATCCAGCCTCAACCTATTTCTGTTTGGAATTGGGAAATGCTCACAGATTTTGTAAAAGGCTTCCTGTTTGGGGGGTTGGGGTGGCAGTGGACAGATTTGACATCAAATGTTTTGCATCCTCCACCTCTCATTTGTTCTGGAAGGTTTTGGCTCATGCGCACGAAGGTGGCGAGGTCGTGCGCTCCAAGGGTCTTGTGTGGAGCTCTCTCGGCGCTAAGCAAATGTTAGTAGCCAGAACACATCTTCTGTTCACAGCAACGTGCTCAGGAGTCAGACAGTCTGGGCTTCAGCCCCTCCTTGGCCACTGCCTAGCCCATGACCTTTGATGTGTTTACTCACTCACGTTCAGTTTTGACTATTCTCATCCATCTGAAGGGGGATAGTGAAGCTACCTACTTGAAAGTGTTCTGAGGGCGCCCGGGTGGCTCAGTCGGTTAAGCGTCTGCCTTCAGCTCAGGTCATGATCCCGGGGTCCCGGGATCGAGCCCAGTGTTGGGCTCCCTGCTCAGTGGGGAGTCTCCCTCTTCTTCTCCTTTTGTCCCTCCACCCCCGCTTGTGCTCTCTCTCTCTTTGTCTTTCTCTTTCTCTCTCAAATAAATAAATAAAATCTTTACAAAAACAGAAAGTGTTCTGAGGATTCAATGAAAGACTGGAGGGATCCTGGCACATGGCAAGGAGTCAACAAACTTCATTACCATTATTATTGTTGTTTTTGTTGTTGATATTTTTACCACCACCAACATCCTTATTCTTAGGTTCAACCAGTACAGATCTGAATTTTGGTTCCATGAGTAGATTGCAGTTGCCTAGGCAAAATCCTAAGCCAAAAACTTCATACCAGGTATAAAGGAAGCACCTTTACCTATTGAGCTCTGCACTCTGTCAGGAGATGCGCTTCGTTCCACTTTGTGTTGTATCTCACATAGCACCTTAAGACATTTATGGTTCCATATTTCATACTGGGTTCAAATTCTGTTTGACACTAGCCATCTGACCTCATCTCTGTATCTCCCTGTACCTCCGTTTTCTCCTCTGTAAAATGTGGGTAATTATTGTACCTTATCCAGTGGGTCATTGTGAAGGCTCCAGGTGTTAATATTTACCAGTCAGAACGGGGCCAAGCACACAGTAAGCACTATGTAAACGTTTGCTAGTGGGACTTCATACGTTAGGAAGGGTATGTCATTGTCTAGAACGTGAAACCGTTGTTCTCCTTAGTATTGCGGATTCTTAGAGATGGAGGAAGCTTACGGCAAACTGTTCCAACCTGTTCAGTTCACACGTGGGGAATCAAAAGCCTAGGAACATTAGACCCATCTATGTCACCCAGAGGTTAGGGGTCCAACCTGGACCCAAACCTGGATCTCCTGACTCCGAGTTCAGTGCTCATGTGGCTTCATGGTGGGATTAATGCAATACTTTGAGAGTGATGATATATGGAGATTACGTTCTATGGGTGAACTTAGTTATGTTATTTCTGGCATTTGGGACTTTCTCAGAATTCTCTACCATTCCATCTGTATAGAAAGTGCTCAGTTTTTTTCTTCACAGTGGACTTATCTACATGATACCGTAAAACAGATCTTACTTTCTCACAAGAGCTGTGTCAGACCGCTCTTCTTTATGGTTTCCAGAAAAGATGCTAAAGGGAAGGACACCTAACAAAGAACTGAATGTTATGACCATTAAAGCAAAAACATAGCTGTATGGTTAAATAATTATTTAAAGGGTAACACTGAGGGCAGATCTTAAAAATAGACTTAAGATATTATCCATATGGAGTATAAAGTATCTACAAAAGACTTTCAGCTAAAACTTTCCTGTGCTGTGCATTGAACTTGTCACTAATAGGCTGGCTATATTAACTGTTCAGTTTTGCATCTAAACTCTGTATAATGTTTGTTAAGATTTTAGGTGTTCAAGTATCCTTTCAAAAATCCATAGGGAAGTTTGAACTAATCAGTGGCTTCTTTCCTATTTAAAATTCTTTCTCTTGACTTTATAGTTTTGGCTGAAAGCAAAACAGGCAGTTCCCTGTTACCAATAGATGGCAAGTTCAAGGCCAAGTAATCAGTTGAATAAAAGGTAATTACCTCAATGGGAATGCTGGTCCAACCTAAGCAATGGGAACTGAATAGAGTTGTAGAATTCTCTACTTCACAGGGCGATGCTGTAGGTTGAATGGGTGCACAGCTGAGCAGAGCAGTGTGATTATAGGAAATGTCGTTTACTTGTCCTTTTGACCAAGCCTTTTGAGCTGACTCCAGATTCTGCTCCTTAGTTTTGTGAGATCAGAAAATCACGTAACAATGTGGCTTTCAATACACTGGTCAACCTAAATCTAAGTGCCACGTTATTCATTTTATGGCGGATGGACATTGCAGGGGGCTTAACAAGTATTCTCTCTCCATTTAGCTAATGACTTGGGGAAGCCTGAATATAGTCAGGATCATGATTGATGCCCTTCAAGTCAGAGCCAGGAGTGAGAGTTTTGGTATCTGGTGGCATTGAGATCAGATAACTGATCTCTGGTAGGGGTACGTCCGCTGAGCAAACTCAGCATTCAGGTTAGCTGGACAGGCAGTTGGACAGAAGTGAGTGAGCACTTCCTCGATTGTTTTACACATGATCACTCAGGTTCTCAGTTTTCAGACCGACCATCCTGCTTCTCTTTCCTCAGATATAAATAACACTGGTTCCACAGCAGCATGAAACAGGTAATTATAATTCAACCACGACTGAGATGACATTTTGATTCCTTAATAGAAAAAGCTCACAGGGCCCCCATTTGCAAGTTGATTTTCCATAATTTAATTCTCACACTTACTAGTTAGCGTAACCTAGATAGACGCTGGCACCCTGGCGATTCCGTTTCAGCTGTAAGGCACATTCAAAGTAGCACGGTCTGAGGAAAAGTCCAGGAGTCTTACTAGAATCTTTGGAAGTGCATCAAAGAGGATTCATTTGATAAGCCACAATAAAATAGCGCAAGATTCTCTCCTTCTGATCCTCTGGTCTTCATATCTCAGCTCCTTTTCTTTTTAAACGGGTGAACTTCAAGCTGTCCCCAAGCTATCTCAGTTTTTTTCTTCATTCCTTCCCTCCTTTTCTCTGATTTTCCCCTCATCAGCTATATGCCCTGTTCCTTTTCCAAGTGCAAACTATTTAAAACAGTCTGGGTCTGCAGTTCAGCGCTCTGCCCCTTTCTCTGATTCTGCATGGCAAAGCCTATGAACCAGCTGGCCCAGAGGCACTGAAAAGCCTGTGTGACTCAGGGAAGGGACACACAATTCCCTTTGGCTCACAATGGGTGGCATCAAAGCAACTTTCTCTTTATCTAGCAATAGCTGGAGGAAAGACTGTAACATTTAAATTTTAGCATATTTTCTCCCCCCCCCCATCTAAATTCTGGCATCCGTTGAAGGCAATAGTGCTCTGAATAAGTAGGTCTTCTGGTTTCTTCCCACAATTGCATGCTGGGGCTCTAATAATCTGCTCAAGTCAACGTGGGCCTCAGCAGAGGAAAGGGAACTCCCTATCTCTGCTCCTTACTGCCTTTCCTGCTCAGCCTCTTTCCCCTCTCTCACTGTTCCTCAGGGACTCATCTGGGATGCCTCCCCAGCCACCGCCTTCCCTGGGTTGCAGCCACGGCAGAGGAGAGAAGAGGGAGTCTGCCTCTAACTGCATAAGGGTGAACATAGGCTTCCTAGTGATTTCCCATTATACTTACTAACCATCTTTACCCAGAGTGTGCTCCATTCCATGGGTGCTCCTTACCATACTGAGAGCCTGCAATTTCATAATGTTGCAATACTTCCAGAAAATACTTGCCAGGAAAATATATAATTTACAGAAAGACAATGAAAGTGACTTGCTAGGCCTCCCAGATAGTAGAGGGATCTGGAAACCTTCCTAATGGATTGAGATCACTTCATTCCAGATGTCTCTTGAGTCACATTCCCCCTGAATGGTTCGCTACTGTCAGCTCATTATACTTTCCCTGGAATTTCCCCTTACCCCAGCTTTTCTCCCCAGAATGAGCTTTCCATGATTCCTTCCCAGAGTTAGATTTTTCAACTCTGTTCTTATATGCATGGCAATAATCCATATGGGCTAACGTCTCCAACAGAAAGACCCTTCTGGTTCTATTGACTGATCGCTAATGTGTTTTCAATGATATATTTTACTGCCATTGAAATCATGAGTGCAAATTCATAATGCACTTGAGTGAGGGATTTGTACAAACAAAATATGATCAGAGGGGAGCAAGTATCTCAGTCAGATATACTTGTCTATTACATGTCTTCGTGATGCAGTGCTCTAAGCTTTGGAGATGCATCAGTCAAGATTTTTTTTTCAGATTTATTTATTTATTTGAGAGAAGGAGAGAGAGAGTGAGATGAGGGGAAGGGCAGAGGGAGAGAATCTCAGGCAGACTCCCTGCTGAGTGTGGACCCCCCCCCAACGCAAGGCTCAATCTCACGACCCATGAGATCATGACCTGAGCCAAAATCGTGAGTTGAACACTCAACCGACTGAGCCACCCAGGTGCCCCTGCATCAGCCAAGATTTTTGTCCTCAAAGAGCACGTAGTTTGATAAAGGGAGAAGATATGTAAATGGTTCCATGTGTAAAGTGCCCAAGGTGCCGATGCAGAAAGAGCCACAGCCTGTAAAGGGAGCAGACAAAGAGGGCGTGATGAATTCTGTTTGGAGGGAGCAGGAAAGGCTTCTGTACTTGTCACTCCTCTTTGAGTTGCAAGTGACAGAAACAACACTCCAACTAGCTTAAGCAAAAGGGAGAGGTATTAGCGTATATAATTTAGAAAGGCCAGGGTGTGGTTCCAGCTTCGTGCATAGCTAGACCTGGCACCCATTAGTGTCATTAGGGTCCTTCTTTCTCTGTCTTTCAGCTCTGCTTCTCTCTGCATGTTTGACCTTTCTCCAACACGGATGCACTTCGTCCATGTGGCTTGGGAAAACTGCCACTCAGATGTGCACTTCCCAGCTTAACCTTAGGGAAAGGGAGCTTTTCTCTCCCAGGACTCATGTGTCTATCCCTAGAATAGGGCTTGGGTCATTTAGCCAGCCGTTGGCCCAACTGCTATTGCACTGAGATAAGGTAGAATGATTTGCCCAGCCTGTGTCACATGCAAGTCCTTGTGGCAGGGATGAGCCTGGCTACGTGGGACTAACTTATGACTGTCATACCCACCTGCTCCATTTACAGTGAGGGTAGGTGAATTCTCTGAAGGAAAGAAGGCTGGCAGATGGTTACTCTAGTTTCATTGATATTTAAACTGTATTGGCAAAGAGGAATCCTTTTCTAAAAAAAAAAAAGATTTTATTTATTTATTTAGAGAGCTTGAGTAGGGGGAAGGGCAGAGGGAATGGGAGAGAGAAAGAATCTCAAGCAGACTCAGTGCTGAGTGCGGGCCTGATGCACGGCTCAATCCCATGACCCTGAGATCATGACCCAAGCCGAAATCAAGATTTGGATGCATAACTGACTGAGCCACCCAGGTGCCCCAGTACTTTTTTGGTCAGATGAAGCAGTGAGGGAAAACTTATTATTTGTCATTACAGGCAATGGGAAACATTCTGGGATTTGAAGCAAGGGAGGGAGATACACTTCCATTTTAGAGAATCGGTCACTCTGGCAGCCGTGCAGAGAGACCTACTCAGAGCCCAGACTCAGAGGCAGGGAGAGTAGTGAGGATACCCCTGCAGTAATCCAGATAGAAATTGGGTGTAACAGTTAAGTGCTACAGAGTGCTAAAGATACTAATATAGAATATTCTACATGTGCACGTGGGGAGATAAAGGAGGAATATGAAGGTAGTAATAAGGGTTGTATTCGGGTAGCAGAAGATGTGGAAAATGACAGAAACAACAGGACTCGGTCTTTCGAGAAAGCGACGTGTCTAGAATAACTGCAGTTTCCTAGTGGAGTAGTGTCATCTGCTGAGACGAGGAATAGAAAGAGCAGAAGTGAGGCTGCGGGAGAGGGGTGGCCGAGATGATGCCAGCAAGCGCTAAGTTTGAGGGAATGGGTGTGAACCGTTGGCCATCAGATGTGGGAATCTGGAGCTCGGAAGAGAGATCTAGGCTGAAAATATAGATGGGGGAAGTTATCAACATATAGTTCTATGCCGATGGGACTAAAGGGAATCATATCATCTAACTGTCTGGAGTGGGAAGAGAATTAGTGGTTTTGCCTTCACCCCGGGAAGGAGAGGTCTGGGAAGCAGCAGGCTAGCAGGTGAGGAGCACAGCTCAGACCTCAACAGCCCAGGCAGGTGATACCAGGAGCTTGCCAGATGTTGACTCATCACTGATTCTATACAGAGGCTGACTGCACAGTGGACCTCTTTTGTTGCGTTCGTAGGGACTTCAGGACCTAAGCCCATCACTGCGGAAGGGGACTCAACTCATCTGAGATTCCTGTAACAGCCATTGTTGTACAAAGGGCCCTTGGGACAGGGCCAAGCCTGAGTCTGCAGCAGACAGAACACAGATGTGAACGTGCTGTTGCTGGGGCCTGGTTGTATATATTAACGACTGTTTGGTTTTGAGTCTTAGCCTAATAAGGAGTTTCCTCTGGGAAAATAAGAATACAGCGCCAGTGGGAAAGTACTGCTTTCCCACTGTTGCCGGTTCCTGCACCAACATGCTTTGGTCTGTGTGGCTGAAAGCCAAGACACTGCCTTGCCTGCCCCCCTAGATCCTACTAGTCCTGAGTCTCATCCATTCTGGTTCTTGTATTTGTCCTTTCCTTTCCATTCTGATTGGAACAGCTCTAAGCTAGAGTGGCTTGTCAGTTTATCTGTCCCCACCGCACCGCAGCATCCTCCTAAGACACTTCATCATCTTTTCATCCGGAGGCCAGCAAACTCTGACTGCAGCCTGAACCTGGCCTGCTAACTCTGTTTGTAAATAAAGGTTTATTAGAACACAGCCACATGCGGGGCGCCTGGGTGGCTCATTCAAATAGGTGTCTGCCTTCAGCTTGGGTTGTGGTCCTGAGATAAAGCCCCGCCTTGGGCTCCTTGCTCAGCGGGGAGCCTTCTCCTCCCTCTCCTCCTGCTTGTGCTCTCTCTCTCTCAGATAAATAAAATCTTAAAAAAAAAAAAAAACCCACAGCCCACACTCACTCATTTATTGTCTAAGGCCATTTGCACACTGCAATGACAGCTTTGAGTAGTTGCAACAGAAATTGTGTGTTCTAGGGGCGCCTGGGTGGCACAGCGGTTAAGTGTCTGCCTTCGGCTCAGGGCGTGATCCCGGTGTTACGGGATTGAGCCCCACATTAGGCTCCTCCGCTATGAGCCTGCTTCTTCCTCTCCCACTCCCCCTGCTTGTGTTCCCTCTCTCGCTGGCTGTCTCTCTCTCTGTTGAATAAATAAAAAAAAGAAAGAAAGAAAGAAATTGTGTGTTCTACAAAACCTAAAATATTTACTGTCTGGACCTTTATAGAAAAAGCATCCCAACCCCTATTCATCCATCCTACACACCAGTGCCAGATTAATGTTCCCAAAATGCCATTTTACTGTATCATTGTCTTGCTTAGAACCCTACAATATATCATTGCCTGTAGAATACAATCCAGACTTCTTGGCCTGGCATTCAAGGCCCTTGATAGTCTAGTCCTAGCCAATCTTTTGAATCACTGATCTCTATTCCAAAGAGCAAGCCCTACCCTTCAGAGAGATTTCCCTCCTCCCTGTCCCTGGAATGTGCAGGGACATTTCTACCCTTGTTCACACAATTATCTTTCCCTGGAATATGCTGTCCATTAATTTATATCTACCTAATTCCTATTCATTTAAAAAAAAAAGATTTTATTTATTTGACAGAGAGCGAGCACAAGCAGGAGGAGATGCAGAGGGAGAGGGAGAAGCAGGCTCCCCACTGAGCAGGGAACCTGATCCAGGACTCCATCCCAGGACTCTGGGATCACGACCTGAGCCGCAGGCAGACGCTTAACTGACTGAGCCACCCAGGCGCCCCAAATTCCCACCCATTCTTAATGAACTAACTTAAAACCTGCGTCTGTCATGATCATGTCTGTTCACAGTGATCACCTATGAGTCTCCTGCTTGGGCATATAAAGGTTCACTGCCTGTACCATCAGTAATATTTTTTCTATACAAGGCACAGTCACTCATATCATGGTGGGCATCTCTAGAGGATTTTCTGTATAAACAAAGAGGGAAACAAAGAGTTGGGAAAGCCTAGGTTTGCAAGTGACCAGACATGTAATTAGAACTCTGGCTTAGCGCATTCAGGTTTCCATAACAAAATGCCATGGCCTGAGTGCATTATCTACAACAGGAATTTGGTTCCCACGGTTCTGGAGGCTGGGAAGCCCCAGATCCAGGCACTGGCAAATTCCGTGTCTGCTGGGGACCTGCTTCCTGGTTAAGAGACAACTGTCTTTTCACTGTGTCCTCACATGGCAGAAGGGGCAGAAGAGTTCTCGGGGGTTTTTCATTTAAGGGCACTAGTCCCATTCAGGAGGGCTCCACTCTCATCACCGCATCACCTCCCAAAGGTCCCCACCTCCTAATTACTGTCACTTTGGGGATTAGGTTTCAACATATGGATTTAGGGGGAGGACACAAGCATTCCGTCCATAAAACACGTAGCACACAGTTCACATGCATGAAAGTATGGTGTCTCTGCATCTTGTGTCCGTGGCATGCTGTAGCTTGGCTCTGGGTTTAAATTTGGACAGCTGCATATCTTGACAGCCAGTGGGAGTGAACGATAAACCCCAGTGAGCCTGCTCTCAAGGAGCTGGAGTAGCTAGGATGTCGAGATGGGGGCTGGTTCCGGAGGTCCTTGCTTTATCATGTGGGCCTCTGAGGCACTGCGTATGGGGGCTCTTCCCGTTAGGCCTCACTTTCCCATCCACTGTCGTATGTTATATGTCCTTACACATACTCTGGGATTAAGCAGCATCCATAATGCGCCACTGATTGGAGTTCTTTGGTAAATGGTACGTTCTCGGGCCTCCCTTTGACAGGGAGTTTATATGCCTGACTTGGATATCATGTCTCCCAGCGGCTTGAGATTATAAACTAATATTTCTTACAAGTCTGTGCATTGCACAAGGAACTTGGTTGTAACACAAATCATTGCCGTGTTGACTTGAATAGCAGTGGCGTCGGCACATCCCCAGAAACATGGCCGCTCCTTAAAATACAGGCTTCTGTTAACACAGAGCCCAGCAGCCAGCCTTCCACGTTACTGTCTTCTCCAGGGTTTGGCTGTCGTGTTGTCGAGTGCCACTCTGTCTGTCTAGCAAGTTTCTCCCTGCATGTGTGAGTAAAGGAAAATAATCCAGTGCCGTAAATGTCTCAGCAGACCTCCCCACTGTGCACTTTGGAAACAAAACGTGGAACAAGTAAGCTGTCATTAAAGACAGGCCTTTCTGTTCTTAAATCAGTCACATTTATATGATGTCTGTTGTCTGCATTTGAGAAGTGTGGAGAAGAAAAGCATTAAGTGTGCACTCCGGTGGAAAGGGCATGCTCTGAATACAGGGGAGTTACCTCCGTTTAGAGCCAATGTCTAGGCAGTACCTAGGAGTAAACATGTGGCAATAAGTATAAGAACAAATAACATTTATTGAGCATTTACTATGTGGCAGACCATTGTTCCAAATCCTTCACATTATCATTGAATCCACGCCCCAACCTTATGGTTTAGGTACAGTTATGGTCTCCTCTGTATGTGAGAGAAGGCTTGGACTCAGGGAGGTATAAGAACTTGCCAGAGGTCACACAGGTAGCAAATGGCAGAGCTGGGCATTGGATCCAGGCAGACCAACTTCAGGTTTCATATTTAACGTAAGCTCGGGGAGCCCCGCCCACATGCAGTGCTCCCCCCACCCCGAGGCTAGTTTCAGCAAAGACCACCCATCTAATTCGCATCGTTTGTGATGTCCAAAGGGATGATTTGTCCTACGAAATTGGAAATTATGTTGGATTACTTGTGTATGTGATTTCGGTAAGAGAAAGCTGACCCTGGAATCCCCACTGTTTCATTCTGCCATACAGGCAGTTTAGAACAACCTCTATCTTTTCGATTGAGACATTTTTATTCTTTGTCTCCAAATTAACACTGCATAGAACATGACTGTGTGTGTGTGTGTGTGTGTGTGTGTGTGTGGAAACCGCCTTTTCTTCTGGATTAAATTGCTGCAGCCTGGCTGACTGAGGAGACTCTCCCACTCGCCGAGCCCACAGCAGGCATGTTAGGAGAAAGCCGCTGGAGGCGGAGGGCAGGTGACACTGCGTGTGTGCCCAGCATCTCTGCGAGTGTCTCTCCAGATGTGTGCTGCTGCTGCTGTCGCCGCTGCTTCCGGCCTTAAAATTCCTGGAGCCAACACCCACCTACTCTTACAGCCTCTCTCTCTTTATTTTCAAGGAAAAGAGAAAGAGGCAGACTGAAATAGAAGGCAAGCGACAGGAGCTTGACGAGCAGATACTTCTGCTGCAGCATTCCAAGGTAAGTGGCCGATCCCGCGAACCTGTTCCGTTATTAGACATGCAGATCACACTCCGGAGAGCTGGGCAGAGCCTGCCCTGGCGTGAAGGCACCGCCGCTGACTGCACCAGCCCTGTCTCGTTCTGTCGGGAAACCATCTCTTGGCTTTTCTTGTGCATTTCTCCAATTCAGGGCATTGTTACAGCATTCCAGTTTCTGCGAGCATGAGGAGATTAGCGTGTGCCTGTGGACGGGTTTGGGGGCTGGTGTGTGCATGTGAAATGTGGTGGTTATATATATAGCAACTGGAGGAGAATTTCCACATGGTGGGTGAGGCAGCGTTCCGGAGCTGCACCCCAGTGCGCGAGGTGCTCTGCGTGTGTTTGTCCGGAGGCTCCCAAGGATGCATTGATCATACAGTCCTTTTATAGCTTAAAAATCTTCATATTTTCTTTCCTGATATGGAGAAAAGAGAGAGAAAAGCACTGTGATCTGATAAAAGAGCAACCCTGTGTATTTCCGATGATTCGTTCGTTTTATTTCTACTTTCACAATTTTGGAAGGTGTTCTCTTAGAATGAGCAGTTGGTCAAAAGATGGTATTGAAATGATTTGACTTGCTTGGGTCTCCATTGCACAGAGGGGGGAGAGAGAGAGAGAGAGAGGGAGAGATGTTTCATTATTTATTTTTCTTTAAAACATAAGGCACTTAAGCATCATAATTGATTACAGCCTACGAGAAGCTCTGTCACTGTCACAAGGACTCCACAGGCTATCAAATGTTGCTTTTTGCAGGCTTGCAGAATATTGTGAACATATTCCAGTGGCCAGCTGGGAGTTGCTACATGCCTTCTCCTGCTCTGGGCTTTTTCAGGAAAACCTTCTGCTCAACTCAAGTTGCTGTGACATTCGTGCACAGAGGTGCA
This sequence comes from Ursus arctos, assembly GCF_023065955.2. Taxonomy (NCBI): domain Eukaryota; kingdom Metazoa; phylum Chordata; class Mammalia; order Carnivora; family Ursidae; genus Ursus; species Ursus arctos. Next base: position 38,323,547 of record NW_026622852.1, read on the forward strand.
TTGCTCAGAGGGCGGGTGGGGAAGGTGGGGCTGACTTTCAGGGTGATGCTCGGTAGAGGTAGTTTAGATTCTTTGAAACAAGATGAGTCTTTACGATTGTCTTTCCCATTCTTCGCTAGAAGATAGGGCCGTGCTAAATGAATCCTTAAGATGAGACTTGTCAGCAAGCTGATTTCAAATAGCAGCATGACCTAAATCTGCTTCGCGTATTCATCAGTTTACTATCAACTTTAACCAGAGAAATGTTTTTAAAAGGAAGAACAGCAGCATGTTACTGAGAATATTGCCCATTTATCTTCGCTTTTGTAAAACCATTTATGGACCTTTCTTTGTAGGAGCTTACAATATATCCTATATGCTGTTACTCCCTCCTTACAACATTCCTGAGGAAGCGTTGAGGGCAAAAGTTAGTATTTTCTTCTTACAGAGAGGGGGACTTAAAAACACTTAATAGAACAAGTGAATTCTTCAAGGTCAATCCGGACAGAGCTGGGACTCTGGCTCAGTGTACAGCCAACTCACTCCTTACAAGAGACCAAAATGTACTAATACCTCAGTGAATTCTTGGCTTAAGGTGGATTTTGTGTTTGTTTGTTTGTTTGTTTTTTATGAAGGGGACTGAAAAAATGAGAGGCTGTTTTGACTAGACAGCCCCTCTCCCCTTTAAGCTCAACTTTGCTTTTGCATTCTTTGAATCAAAAGTCAGGCAATAAACATATGTCAGAAGATTAAGTTTCTTTTATCCCACTTCTTATCATTCTGGATGCCAGATAAGATACCAAGGACTCATTCATTGCTGATGTCCAGCACAGTATCCATCCCTGTATCCATCCTTCCATGTATCCAGCCATCCAAGCAATAGAGAGAACAGTAAAAAGGACTTAGTGTTGCACATAGAAGCAGTGAGACTCCTTCGGAGACTTGGAAACAAGGGAATCAGATAGTTCTTTATGGTTCCCCTGGTAAAATTCTCACATTGTTGATGAAATTGGCTATCTAAGGGAACACCCAGCCCTTTCACCTAAGAAACCTTCCAGTAACCTGGAGAGAAAGGACTGGAAGTGATGGCAGTTTAATAAGTGGAGAACAGTGGGTTATAATTTTCTCTCTCTGGGGAAGGCCCATGTGGACAGAATGAGGGTGGACCAGTAGCCTTGAACAATGAAAGCAAAAACAAAAACAGCCCCAGCGGTCCCAAAGGTGGTTTAGCCAGACTTCCCTGGAGAAACTCCAGCTCTGTCGGTACCAAATTTCTATGCTCTGGTGAGGGGGGGCCTGAGGTAGGCGAGGAGTGTCATCAGGCCTCACCTCGGCTCAGGTGAAACTTCTCTCCTGGCTCTGCCTCTCTTTGTTCTGAGTCCATCCTTCCCAAAATAACTGAGTTATTTTGGTGGTGCCTGACTGGGAGATATGATCACTTCAGGCACCAGAAATGAATAGGTTCGACTTTCAATCAGTTAGCTGTTGACTGAACTTGAATAGCGTGAGTCATCTTCCTTGTGATCATTCAGTTTTGAGCTTGGCAGCCTCGCCCCTGGATGGTAGTAAATTCATTGAGGTTATGGTTCCTCTGTGAGCCTCTTGCTAGAGACTCAGCCAGCTTTGTCCTGGAAGCCTGGCAGCCTCGTCATCCACTTGTCCATCCTCGATAATAGTCATGGTTTTTGAGTGCCTAATGTATGCCTGGCACTCTAAATACATCCCCTCAATAATGGCCACAAAATTCCTCGCTGACTTAAGTGGCCACATTCCCTGTCTCACAGGTGAGAAAACGAACTCATGAGGTGAAGTCATTCGCCCAAGAACATAGAGACTATAAGTGAGGGATCCCTGGTTCAACCCTAGGGCTTGTCTGCCTCCAAAACCAAGCCTTCTCCAGGACACTGTTTTCTTCAGATGAAATGTTCCATTTTGAATAATTTGTCTAGAGAGAGGCCGGTTACCATCTTCATTGTCTCTTAAAGTTATACTTCCATGGACTCCAGAAAATTTAGAACATGTCGGAGACATTATGGATTATTCCTTGAAGTAGAAAATATTAAGAAATATGCCAACAATGTTTATTTCACTAATTTATAAATTCTGGGATGCTCCCTAAAAAAATAATATATGCTTAGTGCAAAGTTAAATGACAAGCATTAGAATTAGATTTCGTATTTATTAAGATACAGTTCTCATCATCAAATAGTCTATGGACACTTATTCTCATGCAGTGAGGTATGAATTATTTAGATACATTTACTGGTCTCTTGGCAAAGCAGATAAATAGAATGCAAGACAATCGTTTTGATGCTTATTTGATTAATATTCTTGGTAATTGTGATATTTAGGATTATGCAGTGAGCAATGCCACAAAATGGAATATTGTTACTTTATATATTGACAATAAACAAATTCTGCAATGCAATGAAAGACCCAAGGACTGAAAGAGCTGCTATACTCTTTAGGAAGATTAGGAAACCTTCAAGTACTTTGAAGTCCTCACCAAATTAAACTCAGACTTCTTTTTACAAGATACTTAGCTATATTTAGTACCTAATATTTATGATGTAAGAATTTCCAAGAAGCACTCACATATGGGACCAGTAAGCAATTTTAATAGCTGACTAATTTTTGCTGATTATAAGAGAAACGAATGCACGATCCTTACAAAAGCAAAATTTTGAAGTACAGGAAAATATAAAGAAAAAAACACATATCAACTGTATACTGGTCACCCAGATATAACTCACACAGAGGTATACTCTTCTATGCTTTTTCTCTAGTATATTTTTATAGATTAAGCTGTGTGACCCTTGTTCACAGGCATCATCAGCTGGTGATTAAAATGAGATGGTATTAACATTCGGGTCCAAAATACATTCACCTTTACCTCTTTTTTTGATTTTGTTATATGGGCTCTTTTAAATTCTCATAAAAGGGGTGCCTGGGGGGCTCAGTTGGTTAAGCATCTGCCTTCGGCTCAGGTCATGATTGCAGCGTGCTGAGATCAAGTCCTGGGTTCAACCCCATGTTAGGCTCCCTGCTCAGTGGGGAATCTACTTCTCCCTCTCCCTCTACCCGCACCACCCACGCCCCGGTTTGAGCTCTTTCAAATAAATAAATAAATAAATAAATAAATAAATAAATAAATTCTCACACAAAACTTTGTAATTTTTGTGACATCACATCTAACATTCTTTTGCTTTATGATTTCTGACTTTGATATGGTTCTTGCAAAGAACATCCCAAACACTTACCTAGGATGTCTCTTGTCCTTCAATAGTTTTAACCCATCTAGAATTTATTTTTCTCTATGAAATAGGGTAGGAATGACTCTACTTTTTACAGATGGTGAGCCAGTTGCCTCCACATGATTTATTGATTAATTCCTTTTTCCTCACTGAAGTAAATGTCTTCTTTATCATATACATATTTCTCCCTTATACTCAAGTCCACCATTTATGGATTCTTCTTAGTCCATGAATCTGCCACTCCTGTGGTAATACCATCCTCATTGAACCCCTCTAGCTTTTTAATGTATTATAAGGATTAATAATATGTCATAAGGCAAGAGCCATCATTATTCTTCTCTTGAAAAATCGTCTTGGCTTTGTATTCCATGGAAACAATTATTTATTTTTATTGTTTTTACTATGTGACTTGTGATAATATGAGTTTTAAAAATAAATCAACTCTTATATTATACCAGACAGACTAAATTTAATATTCCCTTTGCGCTCTTGGTTGAATTACCAGAGATTTGTCTGTTTTATTGGTCAGTCCAAGGTCCCAGCAAGAGTAGGCATGCAGTAGGATTGCCACATGAATCCCTTTGGAACTGTCACATTTATAAAGATTTGTATGACAGAGGCAGCACTGTCAGAATCAAATTGCTAATATCATCTCTTCAATACAAAAGCTGCCTTTGAATTATTTATTTATGAGCAGGGAACCCTGACTAGACTTTTTTTTTTCTAGTCCAAGTTATGAAAATTGTCATTATATTTTAAAAACCACAGCCTTTTCTTTCAAGAAGCATGAATGAAAACACATCAAAGACTGAATTGTGACCCCGCAAGCTATTTACTATCAGCCACCAAGGTCATTTGCTGCATAGCCTGAAGGTACCAGGGGTCTTGCTGCAAACATGTTGTGTCTCCCACTATTATGAACCTTTAGCACTAATTTTAGACCTTTCTTGATTATTAGTATGTGTGAAAGGCCAATTTCAAATTTTAAAATATTGAATAGACAAGCAGGGTCACAGTGTAAGGGAACTTTCCATCTCACCCTTTTTCCCATCACATCTCCACTGCCCCTGGAAACAGAGCTGGAGTAGAAGTTAGACCTTGGTTTCTTCTATCCGAAGTCTCGGTTTGGCGTCTGTGTGGACTAAAATCATATAACAAAAAGTCAATACCAAATCAAGATCTTACAGGGAGTCGATGGGGGGGGGGGGAAGGGACATGTCCCAGGGCAGGAGAAGGAGAACAGAGAGAGGACACAGATGATCAAAGACACATCACAGGTACGGGCACACATTGTGTTTAAGCCGTTTTGTATTAGAAGGTTGAATTTCGCCAGATTCCCAACATCATCCCCAATACAGCCAGGGTTGGCTTTAGCCAGATTACAGATGAATGCAAGATTTGGAGGAAAGAGTAAACTCATAAAAGTGTAAGAAGAAATCACAGGTAAATATTTTCATAGTCTTCAAACGGGGCAGTCTCATCTGATTATTACAGCAAACCCTGAATTATAAACTAAAAAGATTGGTGGATATGACTTTATACAAATTACAAACAATCAGAAAAAAAAAATTGGAGACTGACTAGTCCCGACTTCTCTCCACTGCCCATTCCCCACCCCCCACCACCCAGACACTACTCATTGCTTACCTGGATCACCTGGAAAAGTTGGTTAACATCAGATATCTAATCTGTAGATTGAAAAAGTTGGATTAATCATGTTGCACCCTTTATTTATTTATTTTTTTAAGATTTATTTATTTATTTATTAGGCAGAGACAGCCAGCGAGAGAGGGAACACAAGCAGGGGGAGTGGGAGAGGAAGAAGCAGGCTCCTAGTGGAGGAGCCTGATGTGGGGCTCGATCCCATAACGCCGGGATCACGCCCTGAGCCGAAGGCAGACGCTTAACGACTGCGCCACCCAGGCGCCCCATGTTGCACCCTTTAAATATTTACAATTATATTTGTCAGTTGTACCTCAGGAAAGCTGGGGAAAAGCTTTGGTTAGATCTCTAAGTAGAAAAGTCTAAGATTAATAGTCAAATATTAATAGTCTATGATTTTATATTTGCTAAACATGGTGCTTGTGCATGGTTTTTCGATCATTCATTCATTCAGTGGGTATTTATTATCATAAACTATCACCAATAGCCTTGCACGTCAGCCACCGTGGACGAATAGGAGCTAGGGCACTTGGCTGTGGGAACTCAGGGATGAATGGGAGACGAGCCTGCCATCAGAGAAGCTGGAGAGGGCTTATCCAGGTCAGGGGGTAGGTCAGCGGTGCCTGATGGTTTTGTAAACCCTATCTGAGAAAAAGAGGGCTCTTGGGGACCTTGGCATGCACCATGTATTTGGCTTCAAATCTCAGAGCCGCACCTTACCAAACGTGTGCCCATGGGTCACTGACTTAATATGAGCACCTGCCTCGTGGGATTTTTGTGAAAGTTTAATGAATTTATATAAAGCACTTACAACAGCAAGAGTGATGAGAATTATCATCGTCATCATCGTCGTCACTCGATACCATGGCTTCAGATACCATTTATGTATCCATGACTCCCAAATTGATGTCTCCAGCTCCAGGGGCCCCTGAACTCCAGACTCTCGTGTTCAGCTGTTTTCCCGACATGGCCACTTAGATGGGCATCACGTCCCTTTATAAGCCTCTCAAGCTTAACCTGCCCTAAATGGAAGTTTTGGTTTTCTGCTCTTCTAGCCCTTGTTCTTCGTCTAGTCTTTCCAGTCTCCAGGTGGGATACCGCCATCCACCCCTTTGCTCAAACCAAATATCTGTGTCACCTTTAATCCCATCCTTTCCCTCATGCCCCGCATCTAATCTGTCAGCAAGTCATGTTGACTCTACCTCTAAAATTCGCCCTGTGCCTTCCATTTCTTCTGCTGCTCCTCTGCTTCAAGCTAACATGCTCTGTCACCTGTTGATATGATAGAGCCCGATCACTTATACTTTGTAATCCTGTCCCTTCCACACTGTTCTTTTCCTACCGTGCTTAGGACAAATACCAGACTCCTTAGCAAGTCTGCCGTACCCTACCTAATCTGGCCTCTGCATTCCTCTCCATCTCCAGCTTGTTCTACCCTCCCCTCCCCACCCCCCACTCACTGTGATCCAGCCACTTGGGCATTCTGTCCGGTCCACACGTGCTGAGCTCTGTCCCACATCTGGGCTATTACATTTGCCAGTCTCTCCCCCTGAAATTCCTTTCCTTGGATCTCAGATCTTAGCTCAAATGTTCAAGTACTCACAGGGACTTTTCCCACCCGAAGTGTCCCCCATCCGTCCCTGTTTGTCCTATGGTCCTGCCTACCTCCTGCCATGCGTGTTATCACCATCTGAAATTATCTTGCATTCTTGTTGACTGGGACAAAAGCTCAGTGATCCTGGGCACTTGCCTGTCTTCCAGAGCGGTGTCTTCAGGACCTGGCAGAGTGTCTGGCATGTAAGGGAAGGGATGGGGACACCACTGCTCCCGAGATGGGGATGCAGGAGGAGAGATGGGTGTGTGGGAGAAGGATGAGCTCCTTTTCGGATCGGTGTTTGGCTAGCCAGTGGGAACGCTTGTGCATGCTTCAGGCTTTTGGATAGTCACAGCTTCTCATGCAGGGCTTCAAATCGTGGACCTCGGACCAGCAGCATCAACGACAGCATCACGTGGGAGCTTATTAAAATTCAGATTCCTAGGCCTTATCCCAAACTGGGAGAATCAGCATCTCTGGAGGTGGGAATCTGTGCTTCCACAAGCTCTCCTGGAAGCCTTACCCATTCTTCCTTTGTCTTGACTCTTCATAGTTGCACGCAGTTGACAAAGGTGAACTTTCACAGTTCTTCACCCTGTAAGCTATGACACATTTTTTTTTTTTTTTAGTATATGCTGTTTGGACATAAAAAAAGAAAAGTTTTTATTTTTAGTGTTCCCTTCTGCCGTGCTCTGCTTGTCACTCAATTCTAAAGCACTAAGGCAGCCAATAAGGACCAGAACAGCAGAGGGAAACTGGTGCTTTCGATGGGCGTGTGTGATCGGCGTGCACAAGTGCGTTATATTCCAAGGCGGTACCACCGCTGACCCTCAGAGACAAGGGGAGGGGATCTGGCGGAGGCCAAGGGAACCGCCAGTGGTAAGCATATTTGAATTGGTGGTTTGCCCTAGCAGCATTACTTTGGGGCCAAGTGAAAAAATCAACTTTGCTTTTTTGTTTTTGTAACGTCCAGACACTTTTGTAAAACAGACCTGAGACCAGGCCCGCTGTCTTGTTCTGTTAGAATCTGTCTTCTGGGCACCAGCTGTTGGGGATGTTTTGGTGACATCACTGCCTTATCCACACGTGAGGGCACATGTGCTTTCGGTGTTCACGGTGACCAGGCTGCTTTTGTCAGAAGTACCGATGGACGGCTAGGGCTAACCAGCCAGCAATGAGCGGTTAGACCCTTTCCTTGGTGGCAGGAGGCACAGTGTGAAGAAGAGCAGAGAGAACATCCCCAGGAGCAGCCACTGTGTCCTATTTCAAGAAGCCCCGGCTGCAGAGCATCCCTGCTGGGGCAGAGAAAGCGGGGTCTGTCCATGGCTGCCATTCCAGAAGAGTCCACACACCAAGACAAGGATGCCAATAGATCTGTCCCCCAATAATCCTAATGGGGTTTTTACCTTCTATGGGTTGAACTAGGTGAGTATCAAACATTTCAGCTCAGGGAGCACTGTGAATGAAAGTGTGACACCCCCCCTCCTGAGTAGTTAGAGTGACAGAAATTTGCGATTTTTCCAGTTCACCCGTTTACTCATTCGTCCCCTGCAACTGGGCTGGGTGCGGCAATGAGATGCAAAGGGAAATAAAGAACAGTCCCAGCCTTTGAGGCGCTGGGGGTCTAGAGGGGAGAGATACAAAAAGAAACGGAGGACAGTGTGAGAGTGCACTGGAGTATGTCCTCTGCTAGAGGAGACAGACCAGAGAGCCATGGATCCTGCCAGCAGGAGCAGGGGAAGGCTTCTCAGGGGACATTTTACCTGCTCTTTCTCAGATGAAGGCAGGAGAGGCCAGGGGAACAGCATGAGCAACAATAACAAACATTTCTCTAGTACTAAGTATGGGCTCAGCGCTTTTAGCGTATGAACTCATTTAATCCTCATGACGAGCCTGAAGTGGGCTCTGTCATCATGTCCATTTTACAGATGAGAAAACTGAGGTTTGGTGAGTCTGATGAGACTGTCTGAGACCACACAGCTAGTAAGTGGGAGACCCGATCCAGAATTCACAGTTAACCACTGTTAACCACAGTTAACCACTGTTCACACAGCTTCTCACGTATGTGAGCATGATATCTGGGGAATTTTGAGAGGAGGACAGTGGTTTTGAATTTTTTTTTTCCGTAGCCCACTTAGGAAGAGAAACCAGTTTAACCCACTCATCCCCATTTTCCAGTGAAAGAAACATCTGCACAATAAAGCTTTGGAGAATGTAGTAGTTTGCTAGGGCAGCTGTAACAAAGACCACAGGCTGGGTGGCTTACACACCAGAGATTATATTCTCATCATTCTAGGGGCTAGAAGTCCAAGATCAAGGTATCAGTAGTGTTAACGTCTTCTAATGATCTCTTCTTGGCTTGTAGATGGCTGTCTTCCTCTGGTGTCTACATGGTCTTCTTTCTGTGCACGTCTGTGTCCTAATCTCCACTTCTTATAAGGACACCAGTCATACTGGATTAGAGCCCATTCCAATGACTTCATATAACCTTCAAGACCCTATTTCCAAACATAGTCACATTATGACGTAGGGGGGTTAGGACTTCAACATATGAATTGGTGGGGGATGGGGGCCATGATTTAGCCCATAAGAAAGAGCAACCAATGTAAACAAATTGTACTGTGAGCTTTTACACATGGTTTTATATTATTAAACAATGCCCTAGACACTTTTAAAGTACTTTTTTCCCACTGTCGTTGGTGGTAGTCATAAATACATTTACAGGCACCATGTTACTAATGATGTATAGCTGTTTAAGTCTATTGGGGTAAGGGTGACTCCTGTGTACAATCGCTTTAGCATACAGTTGGAATAACTTATATATGAACAAACTCGTGTTTAATGAATGGAAAGCTACAGGTCAAGTGCTATAAATATGCTTCTCTATATACTATGAGAGTAACCAAACAGACTTCCACCAACAGCGATTTATAATTAAAAGGCAAGAATAACACCAGTGAAAACTATGGCTACTTGGACACTACACCCATGCGTTGCTAACAAAAAGTCTGTTCAGAAGTGTAGGGATTCTAGGGGCGCCTGGGTGGCTCAGTCGTTAGGTGTCTGCCTTCAGCTAGGGGCGTGATCCCAGGGTCCTGGGATTGAGCCCCGCATCGGGCTCCCTGCTCCGCTGGGAAGCCTGCTTCTTCCTCTCCCACTCCCCCTGCCTGTGTTCCCTCTCTCGCTGGCTGTCTCTCTCTCCGTCAAATAAATAAATAAATAATCTTAAAAAAAGAAATATAGGGATTCTAGCCATTGGAACTTGCTCCTGCGTATCCAGCAGGGGCTTCATACCCCTGTGTAGCTGCTGGATTTCTCAATAGAATGGTGAATCAGAACTTCCGTTAATGAATTCTTGCTATTACTAAATGTTGGTAATTCTTTGTAACTCATTTTATAGCTTCATCATAAGTAGCTCTTATTTCTTAATCTCAAGAAAAATGTGAGCCTCTGGAATTGTCTACGTTTTGTTTCTAAGAGCTGTAGAAAGGGAACTGAAGTGAGTACGAATTCTGTGTCCATGATATTAGAGATACCCCACTTTCTCATCTCTGTACATCATATTTAATTGGCTCCAAGCCATGTATCACCCGGGCTCTTAGTCATTATAAGGGCTCCCTTTCTTTTACCTTGCTCAGCCTGCCTGATGAGGTCAAACCAGATTCTGATGGAGGGGATGCCGGGAGCCAGGGATCCCAGTGCTTACTCTGTGCTTACGCTCTGTTGACTGGCTTCATAGCCTTTATAGGACCAGGGAAAAACTGGTCACGTGCCCTGCTTCTGGCAGACTCAGTGGTGTTCCCTTACAGCGCTCCATTCCCAGGACCACTGACCTGCCCAGGGGACTCTCAGCCACGATGCCCAGGCCCAGCTTCTGCAAACATCTAATAACCACCATCTGCCATCTAGGGACCATGTAATGAAAACCCAAATCAAAAAGCCTCTCCCACGCCTACCTCACCTGGCTCTTTGTTTTAGGGAGTTTCAGCATGCCTTTCTTTTGAGCTGTTTTCATTTCCCTTATCAAAGCAGTAATGGCTCCCTCCCAGCCATTGACCAGAAACTCAAAACCTTTTTATTTCGGGGCACCTGGATGGCTCAGTCAGTTAAGCGTCCAGCTCTTGATCTCAGCTCAGGTCTTGATCTCATGTTGGGCTCCACGCGAGCCTACTAAAAAAGAAAAAAAAAACATTTTTTTATTTCACTCCACGGTATATTAGTACACTGGGGCAAATGGAGTGCATGATTTTAATACCATTTGGAGACCACTGCTGAGGATGATTGGGAATCATTAAACAGCTTCTAAGAAGAAGCATGACATAATCTTTTTTTAAAAAAACACTTTAAGATGGACTCGATATCGGGTGATCTTAAGAAATTATATAATGGAATTGCAGTCGCACAGCAAAATGTCCTTATGTTTTAGAGATTCATACTGAAATACTTATGGGTGAAATGTCATGATGTTCGTTATTTACTTTAAAATGCTTTGGTGAAAAATATATGGGAAATCTGGCAAACTGTTTAACATTTAAAGCTAGTTGAGTTACACTGGCATTCGTTATACGGTTTCCTCTGTTTTTCTGTATGTTTTCAAAAGCTTTTTATAGTAGAAAATGCCGAAATAAATCCCTCTGGTGGCTCTCTAGGGGTTGGGCCCGAGGGAAGCAGGAGCCAAGTTAGTGAGGAGGCAAAGGCAGTAATTGAGGTGACCACTGCTGAGGGGCGGGGCTAAAACCGAGGCACCGCGACACAGAGAAGGCTGTGGAAGGAAAGGTATCATCCAGTCTGTTCTCTTCCCTCATTCCCACAGTCCAAAGTGCTTCGCGAAAAATGGCTGCTGCAGGGTATCCCCGCCGGAACTGCCGAAGAGGAGGAAGCCAGGAGGCGGCAGTCTGAGGAGGATGAGTTCAGAGTCAAACAACTGGAAGATAACATCCAGAGGTAGGTGGTTCCCAGCGCCGGACCACCCTCTCTACCCCCTTACGCCCTCCATCCCCCCCCCCCCCCCCCCCGTGCGGGGGTCTTACAGTGCAGTAACCGTTACTGTCCTCTAGGGGGCCCCCTCCCAGTGCCGGCCCCTTCTGCCAGAGCTTGGGAATTCTCTTCCTAAAAACAGAGTACATTGGTATTGTTTACACGTTTCCAAATAACCCCGAGTTATGACTCTGAGTACTAATTACTGTACTGGGCTGTCATTCGGTACAGTGATGTTTTCCTGGATCAGTGAGGTGCTGGAAGCAGCTTGCCCCTTCACTAAATGCCCACCTTTTGAGTTCTCCCACCAGCTTTTGTCTTTTTCCTCCTGTGAGTCAAGCTGTTAGCTGTTATTGCTGCTGTAGTGGGTCTGTTTCCTACATTTGACCAACCTGAAGTGGGGAAACGGTAGCCAGGGGTCTTAGAACTATAGATGTGCTGAATGAGGGCACCACTGTGAGTTCCGTGCCTGCGCTCTAAAAATTAACTTCGCGCTGTCTGCTTGCGCTGCTCAGAGGGTGAGTTGGGTTCCTTTATGGTTCTCAACCAGGTTCTGGACATTTCTGTCTAGGAGATGAGTGACCCTCCTGTGGCCAGTGGTTGGCCAGGTTCACAAAGGAGCAAAAACATAGGTTTCACTTGAAAATTGTAGTCATACCAGGTCCCAGTTCCCAGGACACCTAGCCAGAGATAGGCGATGGAAGGTAGTGATCAGAGATGCCTTAGAACCCAGTCTCCCCCTCCATCCCATCCCACCAAACCCCACCTCAAATCTCAGCCTCAAGAGCTCCATCTGTTTCTCCTGGGGGTGCAAGCTCGTTTAGAATACAGAGGGTAAGGGCTACCTCACTACCCGCCTTTATACCCTAGTGTGAATGAGGACTGTGAGAGTCCCTGGGGGCTCCAGTAGTGTCACCAGAGGAAAAAGCACACTGGCCATAAGCCCTAAAGGCCTGGGTCCCTGTTTGCTTGGGCCCTAATGTCCCTTGAAGGGTTCTCAAGAGCAGTTGAGCTAAATTCTGCTCATGGGGGAAATTCACTAAGAAAAAGTGTATACATGATGTGCATATGTGCACACACATACATGTGTGTGGATATGTATACATGTGTATATACACGTAAATATATGTGACTATTACACGTGTGTATATACACACACTTTTTTTTTTTAGCATACAAAGGGTAAGCTTAACTATTACTAGCCAGTTTAGATGGACAGATAGATAGATCTGTATATTTCATTAGATGAAGAAAATCTTAGTCCCGGAAATACGGCATCAAGCCTGTGAAGACAAGTACCTCGAGAAAGTAGGAAAGGTCTTCCTGTTAGAAGCCCAGAAGGTAGAAGGTGCAGGGGGCAGGAGCAAGTCACTCGGAGTCTGAGCCTCGGGAGTTCCTCTCCTTGGAAGTGGCTCAGCTGGCTGCGTTTTAGACAAGGCGAGGGAGCCAAGGATTATTGGAAATATTGACAATGAGTCGGGGAGGAAAAGGCCACTCGGAGAAGCAGGTTGACAGGAAGTCTCAGCAGTGGCACCGTGCTGCTTTCCTCTTTAGGTGGCAGATATAGTCCAGCAGCATCGCTTCGTCCTTACTCTTTTTAAAAGTTCCATCATTTTCCTGTCTCGTTCTCACTGGCTTTACATACTCGCCGCAGACAGGCCTGGTGCAAAGCAGAAGCCCCACAACTCTTTGTTGGATGAAGAACTGGGACCGGGCACGCCACATGTCAGGGGAGCCCTGCCTGGCAGACAAGGCCTGGAAGATTATTCTCCAGGCTAACTCGGCAAAGTCCTAGGAGCCAAGTGGCCTGAGCACAGGCTATTCACTACCTCAGATGTGAGGGGAGACAGTGTACGCACTGAAGGGTAGAAAATTTTGTTTAAAATCATTTTTCAAACACTGGATATCTTTTCTCACTGAGCCTGACCTGTTCACTCATTTCATCCATTAGGTGTTAGAGATGGAAGGAAGAAAGGATTCGGTCAATAGGATAAAATTAGTTCTGTGACCTTTTCTGGATTTTTTTTTTTTAATGGCCTTAGAAAATGTGGTCTTCCCACCAAATTGGCAGTTTCGCTGTGGCTTGCGTACAGATATGCCATTACCGTGGCCTCACAGGTGGTAACCCTTACCTGTGGGAGGAGCCATCGCATGGAGGGAGAGTCTTAAATCGAGACTCAGTTTTGGCTAAATTGACCCCGGAGTGAGGTGTAAGAGTTAGGGGCTGTTACATCGGAAACTGGGGATGTACTGTATGGTGACTAACATAATATAATAAAAAATCATTATAAAAAAAAAGAGTTAGGGGCTGGTTTATTGTTCTTGTGGGCATCACCATATTCAGAAAAATAAGGGAAATCTCTTTTTATCTGTTGAGTCAGCAGAATAAAGAGCTCCCTCATGTACGCAGGCAGTGTCTTGGAGCCCATCGAAGAGACAGATAGCCAGGCCGGAAGGAAAGAAATGATAGCAGCCTAAAATGGCGGGGATGCGCGTGCTTAGGCCTGGATTCAGGGGGCATTTCTTTCTGTCGAGGTCATGGCTCCGCTGGGCAGTGGCCGTTTGCTGCAGGATGAGCTGTGTTCCCTGGAGCTGCTTTTCTGTAGGAGCAGGGCTGCGGGTGGGCATCATTTCTTCCTCAGGGCCTCTGGAGGGAGGAATTTCTTCCTACCCTGGAAGTGAGTTTCTGCTTCTCCTCATCTTACCTGCAACTTCTCTATTGGAACAGTTAGCGTCTTTAAGTTCCAGTGCCAAGGGAAGAAAGGAGCTTTCCTGCCTCTTCCCTTGAAGGACACTGAGCCACCTAAGCACTTTCCTTAGTCAGGCATGGTTTAGTTTGCTCTCACAGTCCTATAACCACTTGAACAGCCCTAAAGGCTCATTGGAAGCACGGGCGTCCTGCAGTCTTACAGCCTGCGTGGATGGGCCATTCTGGCTCTGCTCATTTTGGCTGAGCTCAGCTAAGTGACTCCAAGACTTAGGTTGGACAAGTCTGCCCTTTCTTCCCGCTGCGCTAATGAGGTAATCATGACTGTTTCCTTTTATGACAATGGCAGAGGAGCAAGAGGACTGAGAGGAAACAGAATTGCCCGTAAGCCATTAGCTACAGCAAGACATGTCCAGCCCAAAAACCAAGGCAGGGAGACAATCCACCTTTAGTAGAGGGAACTTCAGAATTGTGTGGCACGGGGCACAGATACAGGGAAGGGGGAGAACAGGGGCTAATAATTCAGTCTTCCAGAAGTGTGATCGTTCAAGAGAAAACTGCAAGCATTAGGGAAAGTATAGAAAAGCGAATTCACGAGGAGGAAGAGGAGCTAAAACAACTTGAGAATTCAGCGGGACAGGAAGAAAAGAATGAGAGAAAACAGGAATGGCTTTGAGATCAAATTCAGAACCTGATCTTATGCAATAGGAGTCCCAGAAATTGGCTACAGATCAAATGCAGAAGAACCATTAAATAAACGAATTCTAAAGGAGTCTTGCTTGGTTTGAAGCAGAATATCAATCTTTAGATCTTTAGATTTGAATCCACTAATCTAAGTCACTCCTGAGTAGTAAAATAAATTCTCCTAAAGAGATATGCATGGGTGCCTGGGTGGCCCAGTTGGTTAAGCGTCCGACTCTTGATTTCAGCTCAGGTCATGATCTCAGGGTTGTGAAATCGAACCGCGTGTCGGCCTCCACGTTTTGTGTGGAGCCTGCTTAAGATTCTCTCTCTCCCTCTCCCTCTGTCCCGCCCCGCCCCACTCATTCTCTCTCTCTCTCTCTCTCTCAAAAATCTAAAAAAAAAAAGGATATGCAAACTGTTTTCATACCATAAAGTGTATTAGGACAGTTGTGCCCTGAAGGTATTTTAGTCCCTCCTGGTGAAACAAGAGTAGCTTGAAGAACCTGAAGGAGCAATAGAGAATAGTAATCAAAGAGCAGAGAGAATGTGTACAAGGAAAGACTGAAGGAAAGGGAAATCTGTGTCGTTTAAGTTTGGAAAAAGAAAGGGTGATAGCACCCTAACTCGGAACCTCAGTGTAGGTAGGATTTAGCCCGTGTTTTAATTCTTTATGTCTGAATATTGAATTAATATCAATTAATATTAATTAATTAATTCTCGAAGTCCGAATATAATAAAGACTTCAAATGAAGCACAAGAATTTGCACTTAAACATGTCTCTTTCCCTAGATATGTTCAGGAAGAAAGAACATGAGCATCTTTCCATTTCTGAGTCTAAAATTCTTTATAGTGCCAGGAGTCAGACAACAAATCCCAGGGGTCCAGGCAGGTTTTTTACCAAAGTGTTATTTGTAAATTGGTGGTTGTTTGGAACTAAGAACGTTGTCTCTTATCCAAGACTGTTATACGTGGCGCTTAGATTTTGAGGGCAGCACATAAGGAGGGACAGAGGGAGGGACAAAGGAACTAGACTATTAAGTCCTCGGCATTACAACCACCTGGGAAGCTTTTTTTAAAAATATGGATTCCCAGGACTTATTCCAGAAAATTTGGACTCAGTGACCCACGTGAGGAGCCCGAGAATTGATTTTTTTCAGAGCGCTCCTGATTATCTGTGCAAATCACAGTCAGGTTCAAGAAAGATTGCTGTAAATGGAAAAAGAATAGACCACAAATAAAATGTAATTAACTAAGAGCACAATAGCACTGCTGTGATTACATCACAGCAGTGGGAAAGGAAGGAGAGGACTGGTCCCTGCAGTGGATAAACAGATGGTCATTTTTTTTTTTTTTTTTTGTACAACTTTTCCCTGGGCAATGTCAGGATAGCCCAGTCTATTGGTTATATTCTTGGCTCTCTAGAAAGGAAAAGTAAAACGGGCTAAATATGGTCAGCATTGTTGAAAGCAAAATCTGTACAAAGATCTCTCTCTTTCTTTTAATATCAAATGTCACATCTTCTGTATGCTTTATTTCCTGTTGGAGTACCATATTGAGAAAGCCCAAAGGATTGTTTCTGCTTGGGCCCATGGTCAACCACTGTCCATGTTGTCACTGTGTGTGATGGGTCCCAGGGACCACGTGTGGAGTCACATTTATACTCTTGGAGACTTCTGGCAATTAGATCCATGCTAGCCTTGTCAACTTCACATCTGCTCCAGTCAGCAAGGCTTGCTGCTTGCCCTGTGATTTTCCCACTTAAGATTCTCTTTCTAATTTCATCAGGTTTTATTCATACGTTTGAAATACAGTGTTCTAGTGCTCGCTTCGGCAGTGCATACACTGAAAGTGGAATGATCCAGAGAAGGTTAGCATGGCCCTGGCACAAGGATGACACGCAAATTCATGAAGCTTTGAAATATAGTGTTCTTAACTTTCTCTGACTAGTGAGAAATATGGGAGAAATGTTAATTCTAGCTCTGTTGTTGACTTAATTCTAGCTCTGTTGTTGACTTGCTGTGTGACTCTGGGCAAGGCTCTCACTCCCTCTGGTCTCGGTTTCCTCATCTTCCTAGCGAGGAGTCTCTCAGAATCCTCCAGCTCTGGTATTCTAAGAGTTTCGAATTTGGGAAATTGAATAGAGATCCTTTTCTTTTCTTTTTTTTTTTTTTAAAGATTTTATTTATTTATTTGACAGAGATAGAGACAGCCAGCGAGAGAGGGAACACAAGCAGGGGGAGTGGGAGAGGAAGAAGCAGGCTCATAGCAGAGGAGCCTGATGTGGGGCTCGATCCCATAACGCAGGGATCACGCCCTGAGCCGAAGGCAGATGCTTAACTGCTGTGCCACCCAGGTGCCCCTAGAGATCCCTTTTCTGAGCGAATATACCTGTGCCGAGAAATGCTACTGTTGTAAAAGGAAGTGCTTTTGGAGACAGGCCAGAATTGGGGAAAGAGGTGAAGTTCTCAGGAGACAAAAGCCCCATGTGTGAATCACTGACTCATCACCTCAATGACTAATTCATCTGATCAGCTGTCAGTTCTAAAAGATGGCCCATCAAATATTGGCTGGATAAAATATTGAAGTCCCAGCTGCTAACCCAGAGAGGGGCGTTGCAGCTTTTCCAAAAGAAAGTTCAAGATGTAAGTGGACTGGCTCATTTCTGCTTCTGAATTAAGATTCTTGGAGTGCTTCCGTTGGTCTCTGATGGATACCAGAATGCACTTAGTTTTCCACATTCTTAAGAAGCTCAAAGCAGAGGACTGGAAACATTAGGCAGAAGCATGTGTGTGTTATATGATGGGATTTTGGCAACCAGCAGGATGACAGCCAGCCACAAATAACTGTTCTAGAAAAGGCAACCACAGAAATGTTCATTGGAATCACAAAGGACACTTGCTTGGAATTCATTCTGGCCTTCATACTTGCTATTTTTGAGTCCATGATGCACTGTTCTTCCGAAACAGGGTACGGAGCCGTCCACATCTATGCACTTCCAGCCCTCAGCCCCGCCCCGCCCCACACAGCCACATCCGGCAATCCAGCCCCGTTCTCCCCATTCTCTGTGTTATACTATAAACCATATAATGATAGAGTGGCATCGCTATACCGTCTAATATTCATTGGTCTCTTACTTACTTCTGGGTCCCTACCTTTTTGGCCTCCACTTAATTCATTAATTTTCTTGTTTTTATCCTCATAATACTCCCATGAAGCAGGGGTGATGACGATGATGCCCATAATACAGTTGGGAGAACTGAGGCTTAGAAGATAAAGTAACTTGTTGCCCCAAATGACCCCATTAATAAGTGGAAAAGTGGGGGGCTGTCTCCATTGGTAGGTAGAGCATGTGACTCTTGATCTCAGGGTCATGAGTTCAAGCACCATGTTGGAGTAGACCTTACTTTAAAACAACAACAACAAGAGTGTAAAAGGGATATTTCAACTGGGCTCCGTCTAACTCCAAAGCTCGTTCTCAAAAATCTGAACAAAAGTTATTTTAGGGGCGCCTGGGTGGCTCAGTTGTTAAATGTCTGCCTTTGGCTCAGGGCGTGATCCCAGAGTCCTGGGATCGAGCCCCGCATCGATCTCCTCCGCTGGGAGCCTGCTTCTTCCTCTCCCACTCCCCTTGCTTCTGTTCCCTCTCTCGCTGGCTGTCTCTCTGTCAAATTAAAAAAAAAAAAATCTAAAAAATTTTTTTAAAAGTTATTTTAAGTTCAAAATTTTTGAGACATGTGATGTCTTTGTCACACTGAAATCACACGGAAATTCACCTCATGATGACAGGTGGATACTCCCCCCTCCTTAGCCCCCCACTGTCTCCTCAGGAAGCAGTGTAGCAAATGTGCCCAGACCCCAGAGGGGCTGGGCTTGGCGCCATTGAGAGTGGTCACGTGGCTCCAGAGGCTGCCCCTTCAGGTTCTGCCTGGAAGTGCAGGCTCCGGTTTAGGCTTGGTTCCTTCGTCTCTTTCTGAGCCCTTCACTCCTGAGTGCTCTTTCTTGGCTGTATGGAGCCCAAGTCTCTGCTGCAAACAGTACGTAATGATGGAAGAAGCCCCCGGCATACTGATGAGGAACCTGACCTTGGAGTCTGACTCGGTTTGAGCCCTAGTTCTGCATTTGCAAGTTGTTTCATCTTAGACACAATGTAACTATCCGGACTTGAGCCGGGTACCCTGGCAATAGCGATGTCCATCTTGAAGAGTTGTTGTGCAGATCATATGCTTTGGTGAAGTGCCAAGTATAGTAGGTTGTCAGTAGGTAAGAGTAGTGCTTTTGTTGTTGCTTTCTCCTCCGTGCTTCTAGAACAGGGTTTCTCAATAGCGGCACTATTGACATTTGGGCTGGAGAATTATTTGTTGTGGGGGGCTGTCCTGCATGTTGCAGGATCTTTAGCAGAGTCCCTGGCCTCTACCCAGGAGATGCCGATAATGCCCTCACACCCCCAATCTGACAATCAGAAACGTCTTCAAGCATTGCTGAATGTCCCCTGGGGCCAAAATAGCCCCCAGCCGAGAAACATTACGCTAAAGCCTGGAATTACCGGTGTTGATACTAAGATAAAATCACCCCATCAAGTAACTACAGAACCCAGAAGCCTAAAAAGATGCATGTGGCACAAAAACAAGAGAGAACACATGCCGGCATGGATATGGAGAAAAGGGAACCCTTGTGCACTGTTGGTGGGATTGTAAATTGGTAGAAAACTGTATGGAGGTTACTTAGGAAATTAAAAATAGAACTACCAAATGATCCAGTGGTTCCACTTCTGGGAATATATCCAAAGGATATGAAAACACTAACTCAAAAGGTATCACACCGGGGTGCCTGGGTGGCTCAGTTGGTTGAGCGTCCGACTCTTGATTTTGGCTCAGATCATGATCTCAGGGCTGTGAGATCGAGCCCCACATTGGGCTCCATGCTGGGCATGGAGCCTGCTTAAGATTCTCCCTCTTCCTCTCCCTCTGCCCGTCCCGACCCCCTACCTGTTTGTGTTCACAAGCACTCGCTTTCTCTTAAAAAAAGATATCTGTACCCCCATGTTCATAGCAGCACTCTTTATAATAGCCGGACATGGAAACAACCTAAGAGTCCATCGATGGATGAATGGGTAAAGAAGATGTGATAAACATATATGGAATATGATTCCACAATGGAATACTATTCAGCCATAAAAAATGAAGAAATCCTACCCTTTGTGACAACATAGGTAGACCTTGAGGACATTATGCTAAGTGAAATAAGTCAGAGAAAGACAAATGCTGTATGATCTCACTTATATGTGGAATCTTAAACAAGCAAACAAAAAACAGCCAAAACAAAAAAACCCCAAAACTTGTCGGAAAAGAGATTAGGCTTGTGGTTCTCAGAGGCAGAGGGTGGGGAAGAAGGGGAAGTGGGAGGAGGGTGGTGCAAAGGGACAAACTTGCAGTAAATAAGCACTGGGATGTGGTGTAGACATGATGCCCACAGCTGATACTGCTGGCGGATATACAGGGAAGTTGTTAGGAGAGTAGATCCCGAGAGTTCTCATCACAAGGAGAAATATTTTTCCTTTTTTTCTTCTTTCTCTTCTATCGTTTGAGAAGATGGACATTAGCAGAAACTTTTGGGAGGATCATTTCACAATATATGTAAACCAACCATCCTGCGGTACACCTGAGGCTCATACAGTGACATATGTCAATTATTTCTCAATAAAACTGGGGGGAAAGATTTATGAAGATAACGCTCATGATTTTCAGTGCAGGGCTTGTAGTATAAGGCTTCTCTCAAGCACTGAACCATGAAAGTCAGTTCTGAGTTAAAAAGAAATGATGGCCTTTTTCTTCTTTCTTTCTTTCTTTCTTTCTTTCTTTCTTTCTTTCTTTCTTTCTTTCTTTCTCTCTCTCTCTCTCTTTCTCTCTTTCTTTCTTTCTTTCTCTCTTTCTTTCTTTCTCTCTTTCTTTCTCTCTCTTTCTTTCTTTCTTTCTTTCTTTCTTTCTTTCCTTCCTTCCTTCCTTCCTTCCTTCTTTCTTTCTTTCTTTTCATCCAGTGCTGCACTGATTTTGCAAAAGCAGTGATTTTATGACAGCTCATAAAACCGCAGAATCCTAGAGTACACCTAACGGAGGTGTAATCTGGATCAACTCCTGTCTGACACTTGAATTTGCAATGAACCCAGTGAGTGGGAGCCCATACAGAGTCTCTCCCCGAGGCTGAAAATGACAGGGACCTCACTCCCTCACAGAGTAACTCCCAAGTCCACATTGGAACAACCCTCACTCTTACAGAGGATCCTTTGGGGTGAAAGTGATGTTCCCTGCAGTTTCCACCGGTTCTCTGGTCCCTGCTCTCTGGGACCACATAGAAAAGGCCCTCTTCACAGACTCTGAAATGTGAATGCTTATGGTTTGTGGTCCATTCTGGAAGCTGGGACAGGTCAGGGAGGAAACACTGTCCTCTTGCATTCAGCATATCAGCATCGCCTGTGTGTGTCTTAGTGGCAGTGGTGGAAACACCTACTTCCAGGAGCCTGCTATGAGATCCCAAGCGTCTTGCCTTCTTCGGGTTTTGTGGGCTCCATCATAATTGCCTCATTATTGGTCAGGTAAACTGGGTTTAAAGTATCCATAATTACGAATATAATGGAAGAATTTTGTCCACACACTGAGACCACATAAGAGACACATTTGGGGAACGCTTGCATTTTCCAGCCCTTAGAACAATTGCTATAATTGTAGAAATTGTGCAAATTCAACTGTCTTGTGAGCTGGCCCCAGGCTTTTTGGCCTATGAATGTCATGCCTCAGGTCTCCCCTCTACAAAAAGTTTCCCCTCTGAAAATCATATTTTTCTGCCCCCATAGCCGGTAATATGGTCACTTGTAACCTCCCTATATTCTTGATGAAACAAAGACATCAAGTGTCCCGTTGATATTTTCCTCCACAGTTTTCACCAGTCGTGCATGGTGAGGGCAGTGGATGGTCTCTCGGATCCTTTTCAGCAAGGACAGTCTGTGATCTTACACCCTGGAGTCATGACCGTGGAGTCTGGGGGCTGTGGCCTGGCGGCGCTGGGGGGACAGGCAGGCTCTGACCAGGGTGGGAAGCAGATGTGTGTAGGCAGGCCAGTTTGATACTCCACAGCTGGGGCCTGGAGCCAAGTCAATCTCCTAGGCACACCCCCCCTTTGTAGCCCCCTCTATTCATGTCTGAGGCCCCAGAGAAGAGTTCAGTGGGACCAGAGGCTGCTTGACACTTGTCATGGCAAGTCCTGTATCCGCTGGCCCTGCCAGTTTCTCCTTTCCTCACTCTACACTCAAGCTCGCCACTGCAGCAGTGGGAGATCAGTGCACAGACCCGCTCCCGTTCTAAGGTTCCAGTTCCCTAGCAAACCCATGCCAGGATCCGCAAGGAAACATCCCCCTTCTTTCTCCCACCCTGAAAGCAACTTCTGCCGTCAGGGACTCTTTGGCTCTCTTCCCCACGGTGTACGCAGCAGCAGTGGGGACTTTAGGCCAGGGGAGAGGGGAGGGGTGCACAGTCCTAGGGGAGTTAGGTTGGGGCACATCTATGAGGAGGGATTTGCCGACATCCTCCTTCCTGTCCCTTTTTTGAGAACCTATGTTTAGCCCATTTGAAGCACATGTGCAGTTATATTTGCAAAATGAATAATTCAGGTTTACTGTGCTCGTGGATTCTTTTTTTTTATGGAAGTATGGTTGATACACATGTCACATTAGTTTCAGGGGTACAACATGGTGATTCAGCTTCTCGATGCCTTATGCTCTGCTCACCTCAAGTGTAGCTGCCGTCTGTCACCATACAGCACTATGACAGCTCCGTTGACTATATTCCTTGTGCTGTGCCTTTTGTGTTCACGACTTAGTCTTTCCAAAGCTGGGAGCCTGTGTCTCCTACGCCCCTTCGCCCGTTTTTCCCATCCCCCTCCCACCCCTTCCCTCTGGCCACCATCACTTTGTTCTCTGTATTGAGGGGTCTGCTTCTGCTCTTTGTTTGTATTGTGCTCTTGGATTCTATGTCAGGAATTTGAGCAGAGAACAGTGGGGATGACTTGTCTCTGCTCCACACACGTGCCTCAGCTGGGAAGACGCAAATGGGTGGGGTGACTCAGGGAGCTGCACGCTGAAATCACGCAGAGACTTCTTCACTTGCATGTCTAGGGACTGAGCTAGAGTGACTCAAAGGCTGGGACTCATGTCCAAGGTCCCTCCCCAGGCTCGGCCTTCTCAGCACACGGCAGCTGGGCTCTGACAGGGAGCACCCCAAGGGGGAGTGTCCAGGGAGCAAGCATGGCAGGGGACCCAGCTGGAAGCTGCAAGACATCTTCTGTCTTGGCTCCTCGGAAGTCACATAGCATCACCTTTGCCGTATCTTCCTGGTTTCACCTGAGCCACTAAGACCACTTCAGACTCAAGGAGAGGGAGATTAGACTCTACTTCTTCTTCCTTTTTTTTTTTTTAAGAGAACATTCTTCAACTAACATCTTTCATGAAGATAGAAGTGTTTTCTTTTTTTATATTCTTTATTTATATTCCATTTTGTTAACATATAGTGTACTATTAGTTTCAGGGGTAGAATTTAGTGATTCATCATTTGCATATAACACCCAGTGCTCATTACATCAAGTGCCCATCACCCAGTTATCCCTTCCCACCACCTGCCTCCCCTCCAGCAACCCTGTTTGTTTCCTAGAGTTCAGTGTCTCTTATGGTTTGTCCCCTCTCTGTTTTCATCTTATTTATTTTTCCTTTCCTTCCCCTATGTTCATCTGTTTTGTTTCTTAAATTCCACATATGAGTGAAGTCATATGGTATTTGTCCTCCTCTGACTGACTTATTTCACTTAGCGTAATACCCTCTAGTTCCATCCATGTTGTTGCAAATGGCAAGATTTCATTAGACTCTACTTCTTGATGGCAGTGGGCCACCACTTGGAAAGACACAGGGTGAATTCCAGCCTGCTTTGCTCCCTCAGCCAGTGTCCTTGGGCAGAAACAAGCTGTATGACCATGTACAGTGGCCCTGCCCTCTTCTTGGTCTGCACACAACTCCTTGTTGGTCATCAAGGTATTCCCAGTCTCCCCCATTCTCTCATGATCTTGGATAAGTCCAGACGAGATGGACATGAAGCTTTTTATAGGCAGCTGGGGAACACAGAATTATACATGGGAACCATCAATTGCACAATGGTGGGAAAGGTCTGATCATGGAAGTTCAAAAAGGGTCTAGAGGAGCATATGAGGGGAGGGGCACTTCACGCTCAGGTTAGGGAGTGCAGGTAAGACTTCCTGGAGAAGGAGATATGTGGGGAGGAATGCTTTTCAGCTGTTAGATAAGTAGGTTCTCTCTTTTTCCATTCCATTCCATTCCATTCCATTCCATTCCATTCCATTGGTTCTTAGCTGGGATGTAAATTCTATGAGAACAGCACTTACTGGTTGCCCCGTGTTCGTTTTCTGAGGCTGCTGTAACACATTACCACCAACTTGGTGGCTTAAGACAACGGAAAGTTATTTGCTCAAGTTCTAAAGGCCAGAAGTCCAAAATCAAGCTGTCTTCGGGGCTTTGCTCCCTATAAAAGCTCTAGGGGAGGGTCCTTCCTTGCCTCGTTCAGCTTCTGTAGGCTCCAGGTGAGCCTTGGCTTGTGGCTGCGTCCCTCCCGTCCCTGCCTCTGTCTTCATCTGGCCTTGTCTGCTCCCTATGTTTTCTCCTCTTTTGTCTCTTATAAGAACACTTGTCATTATAGGGTCCATCCAGAAGTATCAGATGAGCGCATCTCAAAATCCTTAAATTAATTGCATCTGCAGTGACCCTTTTTTCCAGATAAGGTCACATTCTCAGATTCCAGGGGCTACGGTGTGGACATATCCTTCTGGGGGGCACCATTCAACACACTACACCCACTGTGTGCATCCCAAGTGCCTAGAATACTGCAGGATGCCTAGCAGGTTGCTCAATAAATATTTTTCAATTGAGTTGATCTGCACCAGCCTTAAATCATCCATAGGATTGTCATGTGATTCAAAACCAACATTTCCATGTTGAGACGGTATAGAGCCATGGTTTGGGGCACAAGCATCAACATTACGCTTGCTGGGTTCAAGTTCTTGAACCTCCTCCCCTTGCTGCCTGTGAAATCTTAGGCAAGTTCCTCTAGCTTCTCTCTACTTCAGTTTCCTCTTCTACAAAAATGAGATAATAATGAGATGAACGTTCTTGGGTAGTGGTGGTGGTTAAATTAATATATGCAGAGTGCTTAGAAGGATCTAGGACTTGGTACCCAGTAGACTCTAGCCTTTATTATAAAAATGAAACAGTGATGTGACAGTGTACCATATGTAAATAATCCCAATTGTTTGATTTTGCCAGATCCCCTCTCCACTTTAAGAAACAGCTGAGAGTGATGCCACTCCCCTAAGCTTAGCTGATTCAGAGGTCAGCTGCCACCGACATAGGAATCCAGTGGTGATTGGAAGCACCAGCTCTCCCTGCTGACAGGTCCAGGGCAGTGGCGAGAAGGGGGGCTGCGAGCACAACCCTGAAAGTGGAGTGACTGTTGCCTTACAAGCGTGAGAAGCAGCTTCTGTCCCCAGGGCAGCTGCCCGCCTCCCGCCTCTCGAATACCCCCCTGCCCTGTGATCAGCTCCTGCCTATTACCCTGAGGCCCTCAGCAGGAATTCCAGGGCTGCTCAGCCTGCCTAGGAGCTGTCAGCTACAGTGGAGGATGATAAAAACAACTCCAAGGGCAGAAGAAGTAGGACAATATGATAGATGGATTTGAGAAGAATCCAGATCAGTTGTGGGGCAGACTAGGGTGAGAGGCAGGAGTTATCTCAGCAGGTTATTAAAAATAAATAAATGAAAGGTACTTTGTGCTTTCCAGTTGCTAATTTTTAAAAAATCGGGGCACCAGGGTGCTGCAGTCCAATCAGTGTCTGACTCTTGGTTTCGGCTCAGGTCAAGATCTCGTGGTTGTGAGATCGAGCCCCGTGTCGGGCTCCGCACTCAGTGGGGAGTCTGCTTGAGATTCTCTCCCTCTCCCTCTGCCTCTCCCACTCCTGCATACCCATGGTGTCTGTCTCCAAAATAAATAAATAAATCTTTAAAAAGAAAAAAATCATCTAGTTGTCTGAGTGATGCCCTCCTCAGGTCCTTAGGAGACTTGCTTTGTTAGAGAAAAATGGCTAAACCCAGTGTTGTTCAAAGTATGGTCCATGGGCTGTGTCTTGTCTATGACAAGATAACGACAGAAATTGCCAGTTTGGAAACTTTAATAGCAATTTGACATTACCATGGCAACAGGGCGGGTGACCGGTGGACCTGTCTCACCACACAGACCGGTTTGGGTGTTGCCTCAGTCCCGTGGTGAGTGGCAGGCGTCATGAGCCGGGTGCGAGTACTGGTGTGTGAGGGGTCGGGGGTAAAACCCTAGTCCCTGACCACAGAGAGGCTGAGAAGTTCTGCCCCAACCCAGATGGCAGAGAGATGATAAGCCTCCAAACCACACGTTTGCCTCAATATTTAAATATTGCCCTTGCCATCTTTGTGCATCGTTTATCTTTCGATTTCGAGGAGAACTTGGAAAGTCCTTAGAATAGCCCCTCCCGACACTTCTCACCTTAAAGGGGAAGAACTTGAGGCCAGGGCAGACCACAGGGCTCTCAGAATGACCCAGCCCGCTGGTGACCTGGAACTACGCCCAGGTCCCCGGGGCTCTTTCAGAGCTGCCGCTCCTCTCCCGTAGCGAATGCAAAAGCAAATTTCAGCCCCTAACAAGGAGTCACAAAGTCCAGATTAACACCCCAGAGTGATATGGTTTTCTCGGGTGCAGCCGGTTGACAAACACAACTCAGGCCTTCCGTACAGGGTCATCGGCTGTGCTGTGGTCTGCTCTGTTAAAGCAAAGGACAGGAATCTAAGACACTGACCTTTTAATATTAGCCACACAGATGTCTTGGTTTGTGATCTTGAGAAAATCAGTTAATGTCCCAGCTGATCCTGTAAGTAGGAACAACAATAAAATTTGCTTTCCTTGGGGACATCCTAGGATTTTTTGTCAGGCTATTAAAAGAGGCCTAGAGAGATGGTTTGGTCTGGGAAGGCAGAAGTAAAACTTGGCTCTTGATTCTGTAATTCTCCATGGTTTAAATAAATCATGTGGAGCCGGGGGGAGACCCTTAGCAATTGGCTTGTTCAGCCCTCTGTCCTCAAGTAGGACTGCACTTACACCATTTCTAAGTGATGCACGTTTCTCCTATTTTTCAAGAAGGGAAAGGAGGTTGTACAGTTAAGTGGCTTTTCTTCTGGCCAGTGCTGCCATGGTCACGATAATATTAATGGAGTCAGATAGGGAGGAAGTACGGCTTCCTCAAGGCACAGTCCCTACAGGTGGAGAGTCAGAAGGGATGTCCTCGTAGCTCAAGGATGGCGGCACTTGGGTTCTAAGTGTGTCCTATGTCGAGTGGAGCCCGATGCAGTTCTGATAAAGAACATTATTAAGATGTCCTCAGGCTTTTCTTCAGATGGTATAATTTTACTGGCTTTCAAATGCCCTAATTGGAATTTTCCCCAGCCAACTTCTGCTTCACTTAGTAATTAGCTCCAAGTTCTTTTTGCCACTCCTTAGATGGGAATCCCATGCTAATAATAGGTGATGTGGATTTTCCACAAGGTTTAAATATTCACCACTCAACCTTTCAGCACAGAGCACTGAGGCCACCCTGGCATCCTTCACAGGAGACAGAGTGGTGTGGGGACAACAGCAAACATTCTCACTGGTTTCGAACCTTCACTTCCCCACCTCTGATGGCCTCGGACTAGTTACTTAATATTTTGTATCTCAGTTTCCTCATCTATAAAATGGAAATATTTGTAGCATATACTTTGAGAATCGTGAGGATCAAATAAGTTAACACATGTAAAATGCTCAAAATAACATCTAGCAGTGATGGTAGCTGGCATTATCTATCATGACCCGAAGCCTGTGTTTGCTTCAAGCAAAATGGAAGGATTCTCAGAACAAGAATTTTCACTGTCCATTTATTAAAGGGTTGGGTTTTTTTTTTTAAGATTTTATTTATTTGACAGAGAGAGAGACAGCCAATGAGAGAGGGAACACAAGCAGGGGGAGTGGGAGAGGAAGAAGCAGGCTCCTGGCGGAGCAGGGAGCCTGATACGGGGCTCGATCCCAGGACCCTGGGATCATGCCCTGAGCCAAAGGCAGACGCTTAAGGACTGAGCCACCCAGGCGCCCCTAGAGGGGGGTTTAATTTGATTTTCAGTTCTGTTCCAAATCATACTCATTGTGTTCAATATAGAAAAGAAGTATAGATACCCAGTTGTGGTTTCTTCCTGGGAAAGGGAGTGGTAAGGATTCCACATTGCCATTGTAACGGTGACCTCTGTGCCTCACCCTGCTCACCTCTCGCCAAATTCCACTGTGTTTGCTACCAGCTCATTCAGTAAGACAGCGGGTGTAGAGGGGTCCGCTTACTGTTTAGACGAAGTGTCCTTTAATCACTGGAGTACGGTAATTTGCATTAAAATAAATTAGAGGTAATTGCATTAACAAAACAAAAAGATTGTGATGTGAAAGGGTGAAATATAAATTACTTACATGTTCTATGAAATCTATTTGTGGCTGTCTCCTATCTCTAAAGAGAGTTCATATAGATACGCCTTTAAAAAAAAGAATTTAGACAAAGAGGTCACATAAGCAGTGGTACCCTACTTCCTCTGCAACAATTATATCTTCATACATTGTCCTTCCCCAGGACATAGCAATATATCAAGGTCAAGGTCCCAATATTCCAAGGGAAATTACAATTTCACCTATGCACGCCAAGGTGCGCACACACTCCTGTTCTTCAGGTTTTCTTTCCATACCATTTTAGAGATGAGGACACACAGCTCAAAAGTCTTCTCTTTCTGAGCTATTTGAAGACACAATTTTGCAGAGCGCTAAATTCATGGTTCTGCTTTTATATATGTTAGAACTATCTTTTGCCTAGACTCGTTTATGTTCATATTCATAGAAGCC
This sequence comes from Ursus arctos, assembly GCF_023065955.2. Taxonomy (NCBI): domain Eukaryota; kingdom Metazoa; phylum Chordata; class Mammalia; order Carnivora; family Ursidae; genus Ursus; species Ursus arctos. The sequence continues at coordinate 38,352,446 of NW_026622852.1, forward strand.
AGTAAGTGTTTCCTTTATTAGGATGGACTCAACATTGCTTGTTGAATTATTGTACCTTTTAAAAGTCCATCGAGAGACTGAATTTTAGGAGTCTTGGTGAACACAGGACAGTCCGTGTGAAAGAGCCTGCAATGTGTAGCTGACTTTGGAACAGCCATTTCTGAGTGGTATCATCTGTTCCCCTGGCTTTTGAAATGCATTCTTTCATCCCACTTTTCCCCCCTTGGTTATCCATACAGCCACCCACGTCCTGCCTGTATCCATTTGGATCTCCCCCAAACATCTAATACTCAACATGTCAAAAATTGAACTATTTACTTTCTCAAATTTGTTCCCTCTCTTTGGTTCTTTGTTTCATTGAAAAGCACCACTGTGCCCCCAGTTACCCAAATCTAAAACCAAGGCAGCATCCTTGACTCCTCTCCCCCACTTGACCCCATATCTATTCAGTAATTTTATATCACGGATATTTCTAGAATCCTTCCACTCTTTCCTGTGCCCACCGCCATGACACTAGTCCACGTCACCACTATCTTTCACGTGGATTGCTGCAACACTCTCTCACCCTGTCTCTCTGCCTCTGGCATTGTGTCCTTCTAACCCACACTCTACCCAGCCACCAGAAGTATCTTGCAGAATTTATACCTGATGGCAGCACTCTCAGTTTAGAAACCTTCACCCATTCCCCTTGGACTTTAAGATAAAGTCCAAACTCCTTAATATGGCTTAGAGAGCCATTTATGATATGGCCTCTGCCTACTTCTCCAGGCTTATCTCCCATAATTGCCTCCTCTTCCTTTCATTGTTGGCCGCCCCAGTACTCTCTGCAGTTCCTTGGAGGTACCAAGCTCTCTCTGGGTAAAGTTCTTTATACATGCTGTCCCTTCTGCCAGGAACACTCTTCAGCTCCTCTTTACTTAGCTAACTCCTACTGACCCCTCAGGCCTCAGTTAAGGCACTACTTTCCCTGAGCCCTGAAGACTAGTTCAGTGTCTCCCATAGGCATTTTTAGCCCAGAACTTATTGTATCAGAGCACATGTGAAGTTGTTTTTTCACTCTATTCTCCTCCAGCTTCGGCTTCTTGGAGGCAAAGAGAGTGTAGTGTTTACTTTTGTATTCACGGATCCTAGCACACTGCCTCCAACAAAGGGCTTTCACTTATATTTACTGGAAGGAGGAATAAAAGAATGAAGGTAGTAAAGTGATACACCCACAGTTACTCTGAAAATAAGTCCTAGTAATATTTCTCTCTGCACAGGCATTTCCAACTGCAACTCGGGCCTTTGTCTCTATTCCTTTGATTAACATGTGATCATGACAGAAACTAAAGGAAGGAGACTATTTTCTTGACAAGACTTTCATTTAACTAGAAGTATGGGCAAGTATAGCCGTGAACGAACATTTGCACTCCCGACTGATTGCTCTACAGTGGTCGACATAATACTCATTTGGAACAAGATTAAATACGTGTTCCTTGAGCATCATACCTAGCAGTGGTAAGAGGTTGGAATTATAGAAAAGAAGAAAGAGTCCTCTCCCCTGCCTTTATGAATCTGACAGGCTAGGTGCCTGATGGATGGTATATGTACATGACAGGTGCTAGGATACGTCATACCTGTTCTCAGGATAGTAGATGTTCAGAGGGAGGAATGATCATTGAAGGCTTTAGGATTTGGGCTTTCACTCCAGTGGGATTTCAAAGACTGATGCATTCATTCAACAAACTTACTGAATGTTTGTGATCGAGGCCGAGCTAAGTTGGAGATAGACAAATGAAGATAGACACAGTTGCTACCCTCAAGAGATTTGTAATCCACTCAGTTATAATAGAAGACAACTCTTCAAAGTCCCTTGACTTTGGGTATTCAGAGATCTCCAGAAGCTTCTAGACTTAGGTTTCTATTGGTCTGGAGTCCCATCATTAGAAGGTCCCCTTCCAAGAAATATTTATCACCCAGAGAGTGTTCACTTTGACTCTAGACAGTACATTATGGTCCTAACCCAGAACCATTAATACCTGAATATTGTAAAACAGTCATGGTTCCACTTCTCCAAAAATAAAAGATACTAGGTCAAATTTAATGTGCCTCAATTCAATAGAAAGAAATTCCAGGCTCGTAGGAAGCAAGCTATGGAGGCTGTGTTGGGATGTGCACTGAATGGCCACCCTTGAGATGGAGCAAATGCTCATGGATATCGTAAGCAGACTGGAAAATGGCGGCCCTTCCTTGACCTCAGTGAGGCCTTGGCCCCATTCAGCCTCACATCAGGTCCCAGCTCAAGAGCTGGGCTTGAGCTCCTGGAGGATGCAATCATTAGAGACCATGGCTGCAGGCCTGCTGGAATAAGAGCTTAACTGGCAAGGTCAGCTGGTTGTCATGGACGCTCCATTTTGACCAAGCTCATTTGGCTCTTCACAGCTCAGCCACCTGTTGTAAACAGCTGAAGGGGCCCTGGCTCCATTTGGAGGTTGTCACTATCTCTGGTATGTTGTTCCTCCCTGGGAAGAGAAGGGTGTGTGGAAATGGGGAGGACAGTAAACAGTTGCTTCTCTCACAGAGTCACTCTCTTTGTCAGAAGCAACGGTCCAGGCATGGCCAGTCATGGGTGGTCCTTCTGCATAGGATCTGCCATCTCTTTGAAGACAGGAGAGTCGCAGACCTAAATAGAAGCAGCTCTGCAGAAAAGACTAGAATAGCAGGCTGGAACCAGATCACAGAGGGCTTGGAATGCTAAGCTGAGGGATTTAGAATTTATTCTAGAAGCCGTGGAGCAGGATTGAAAGTTTCAGAGCAGGGGAGTTGTAATAAACCCAGTGGTGGAAGCGGGATGCTGGCTCAGTGCTCCAACTAGAGAAAGAGAGGGATAGACGAGTCAAGGGTAGACTGGGAACCAACTGGGCAGGCGGCCAGTTTAGGCTGAATTGAGCAGGATAGAAGAAGACAGTCCACCGACAGAGGATGGACCAGGACACAGAGCACAAATAAAACAGGTCACCCAACAGTCCCATACTCCTCACTCACACCTGGGCCAGAGAAGGCATGGCAGAGGCCGGCCAGGGCTCTAGAGACTTCCCAGGGAGAGGCATTGCTGCGCTGTGAAGGCAAACTTCCAACCTTGGAACCACTTCTAGCCCAGCTCAGTTGTGCATTTTTTTCTTTTTTAGTCTCAACAATATCTTAGGCCTGAATAGAGTTCTACCAGGACTTCTAATCAGGGGTTCCTCTTCCCGCCTCTGGGTTCCAAAGGCTGAGGAGGGGTTTATTACTGAAGCCGTGAAAAGAGTATGTTCTTCAGCATCGACTGACCTTGGTCTGAGTCTCGGCTCTGCACCTCATTAATTGCATGGGCCCTTGGGCAAGTTACTTAACCCATCTGTAAAGCAGGAATCAGTAACAGGTATCTCATTTGGCAGTTGTGAGGCTTAACTTAGTTAATATATGTAAAGTGTCTAATCAGTGCTGGCCACAGAATGCGTTCCCAGCTCCTGTTGGTATCCTTTTGTCTTTCTCTTCTTACAGTACAGAGTTTGTCTTCCACAGATCCTGTTTCTCTCTAGCCAGAGGCAGAGCCATGACGGGAGGGATGTCATCAGAACAGTGGCATCTTTCATTATGAAGTCAGTTCAGCCATACCTCATGTTACTTGGCACTGGCTCCCAGAAAGACTGTGGAGTGAATTACCATGTTAATGCACTAAAGCAACTGGCTACCCCAGGTAGAGTCCTGCTGGTAGTCCTTTGTTCAGTGAGATATGTCGTCTTTGAGTTTTTTTATACACGTTGATTCTGCCAAGTTGAATTCATCTACGGGTGGAGTGCATCTGTAAACTTGCCTAGCTACTCAGCCACTCCTCAGCGAGCACTCACGGTTGAGGGACCTACAAACTCATCGCAGAGCCTGGTTGTCTCTCCCCAGACTCTCACTGGGCCCCGGGCCCTGGCTGGACTTGGAAATTCAAGATGCATATGACCAGTTAGCTCTGGGTGGAACTCTCCGTCCAGAAGAGAACACAGCTATACCCTTACCCTGGCCCCAGTGAGAGGAGGACTTGGGGGAGCAAGTGTGGACACAGTGTAGGTCCCCCCTCAATTCCACAGATAGCCAGGGTCTACATTGTGCAGGTCCTTCTGTTGGGTATTGGGGTTCCTGAGATGACACAGGCTCAACCTCTGTACTTGGAACTTCACAGACTTCATGAACCCTTTCTTGTGCTTGACCTCATGGGCTAGATGTCATTCCTGGCCCTGGTCACTGGGTTACCAGATGTATGGACGAAAAAGCTGCTCCTTAAGAGAAGTGCTGCACTCCCTAAGGGAAGGGCCGGGACACACAGATGTGGAGAAGTGCGCTAAGACAGCCTCAGGGAGTAGCCCTGCAGGGCCTCACTGCTGCTTTGCAGAAGTGGGAAGAGCCATGGGCCTTGGGGTCCATGTCTTCCCAATGCCTGGCCTTCAGTGGAAGGGAGGACAGTGTGCTGGGAGGGGTTGATATATTGAGATTTCTATTCCCAAATAAGCACACAGTATCAGATCTCCAGAATGACAGCAGTCTCCTCCTAGAAGCTTTATCTAAATTCTCGAACATACTACCTTAGTTTGTGGACTATGACTATCACCTGCCACTAGATGGCCCCCCGTGTACACACAAGCCTTTTCCACAAAGCGACTTTAAAGTACATTTTCTGGATTTTTTTTTTTTTAAACATGTACATACACATACACACAGACACAAAAATCTTAACTTTCACCATCTTTGAAGCTGATAACCAATTCATTAATTTTCCTTTTAACATTCAAATGATGGTACTGACATTCTCTGGAAAATTGGTTTAACATAAAAATCTTTGGGTGTTCTTGGATCCTCTAGGCCATAAACTACATGATTGAGAAAGAAGTTGGATTTGAATCTGTTCTATTAAATAGTATGTTTTGGTTTGTCTTCTAAAGTAATCCAAGGAGTGTTTAACAGAATAGTCTTTAAGTTCAATTTTTTAAAAATAATTCTTACTTTAAGCAATAATCTTTAAGTTCAATTTTTTTTTTTTTAATAATGCTTGTTTACTCCCTGGTAGGAAGTATTCTGAGATATTTTAAATATTAACTTATTTAATCTTCATAGTGTAAATAGCTCTTCTGTATACATCATTATAACCATCCTGTAGACAAGGGAACTGAGACTAAGAAAACTGGGGAGCTTACTCTGTGTTTCAACCAGGAATTGCCAGGCTAATTGAAATCCTGATCCTGGCTCATTTGCACTGTGTCCTGCTGCCTCCCACTGGTCTAGAACAATCGGGAGGGGCTTAGCAGAAATCCAGTTGTGGCATGAAAGATACCAGAATTCTGATTTCTCTTTTTTCCTTCCTTTCAATTGTCTTATGGAAAACATAGAAATGAAACAATCTCTAATTGCTGTGAAGGGAATGTGTGTATTACACAAATATCTGCTACTGTTATTATGGGGATATTTGGGGTTTTGTGGGAATGTAGAACTCTCATATGTGCCCAGGAGGTGTTTGGCCCTTCACTCACTCACACAAAAAGTATTTATTTTGAGATCTCCCACACCGAGGTGCCTGTGCTATTTCAGTGACAAATCTGGTCTGCCCTGCACGGTTACGGTTGAGCATTGCAATGAGGTTTCCCTGTGCTTTCAGCAGGTAACCCTCCCTTAGCCTCAGGATCCAGAAATAATAGACAATGGTAGGAAAACTGCAGAGGTGGGACCACAGCTGAATAGGAAGATGGCCAGCACCACCTCTGCATAAGCCAAACCACCAGCAAGAAGCAGATGGGGTTTTTAAATCATTATTTTGGAACACAGTGTACTATTTCTGTATCCAAGAGTTTCCATTTCAAATGGCCAATCAGATCATCTCTCTGACAGAGGGCTTCAACGAGAAAGCACAAGTCTCTGGATATATTTAAAGGGCATTCTTCTTCTTTGGACCTGGTGCAAGCCACTTTCGTGTTGCTCCTAAGAGCTTCTCCAGTTTGGCTTAAGTCATGCTATCCGACCCAGACTTTGATCCCTAGGTGTGAATCATTTTGTATCTGGAGGTTCTTACTCATTGGCAGGCTCTTGGTATAAGGAAAATTCTGTTTTCCATCTGGGTTCGAAAACCCAGCAGTAGACATCACTCTCATTTGACTTCTTAATACACTAGCTGTTGTAAAACAGAATTAGGGCTGATAAGTCCACAGGGATAAAGTTCATCAGAGAGAGTATTTGTAACTTTATGTGTAGTCCTCAAGTTTCTGTCTCAAAACCTCATGATAAATGTGGGGTACCTGACTTTCTTTACCTTCTGTAGGGCCTCCTTGAGACATTGGCCCACACAGCAGCCTTAAACCAGGTTTCTCAGAGCTCAGGCCAAGGAGACTCATCCTCCAAGGCCATTCCATCCCTACCTGCCCAGCTTTTGGGGCACCAGGGGGCACGCATGAGCCAGAGATAGGGGGGTGTAGCTGTTTCTGCCTCAGAACCATCTGTGCCACTGGGGCCCCATAGGGCCTTCTTGATGGCATTTTGACAGAATGTCTATATTGTATCTATAAGAAAGAAAAATGACAGGGGGCTGTCAGAGGGACTCCTGTGAATGTGCCAAGGGAAACCAATAGTGCGGAACCACTTCGTACCTGCAGTCCACACAGGACGCTCCAGGAGGACAGCGTTCAGTGTTGACTCAGCCTCTCTGTGTAAGGGAGAGGGAAGCCTCAGCATTTGCCCAGACCCGTGATGAGTGATGATCTATTAGTCTGTTACTCTGAGCCCTTTCCTGCTGCAGCCATCTGGGGGTCATGGTGCAGCTAATCAGTCTAAGGGCTGGTTTCCCTTAGAGGAACTCATGGGTTTGAGACCATTTCAGTCTTTGGAACTTCTTAAATTGGGGCCTCCAGGTTCAAATTCATTTCCTGGGCAACAGTGAACCCTAGACCATCAAAAGGGACAGAAATGGCTGGCTTCAGCTGTATTTCCTCCCCTCCCCAAGATAGGAGCGCTCTGATACCTCTAACAGTTGGGCAGTAGCAGGGAGGTGGGTAAGAGAGGGGTTGGCAGGAAAGTGAAGCCCAGCGTCTCACTAAGGCATGCAGACTCTAGCCACCAGACCACCACAATCTACTTTTGGGCGTAGTTTCACAATTTAACGTGCCCATTTGTTTCAGCCCAGCCTGTGGAGTCACACCAATGCCAGAAATTGATTTAGAAAGACCTTGATGTCATTGGAATGTAAAAATCAATAAGTGGAGCCCCTTTCTGCTTCCCACAGTAGGTCTTCTCATCTCTTGCCTGGACAACCGCTCATTGGTCTTTAGGCTTTCGTTCTAGAGCCCTTCTACACGTCCACATCCATTCTCACACAGCTGCCACAGTGATCTTTCCAGAACATAGCTGATCCAGGCACTCCCTTAAAACAGACAAATAGCAAGAAGCTTAAGTGGTTTTCTGTTGCCTTCAATATCAAATTTAAACCCCAGAGGTTGCATTCAAGCGTCATGTCATCTGGGACCCGACCCTCCCTGTCACCCTCTTCCTATCATGAGCACACTGGAGACATCCAGTCTGACAGAGGTCCTCACTCACTTGCTTGAACCCTCCTGGCACATCGAGCCCCTTTGTCCATGCTGTTGCCTTGGCCTGAAATGCCTTCTAAACACACTCTGCCTTGATACTTTTTCTCATCCCTCAAGGTCCCCCTGAAATGTTCCAAAACCCTGAAATCCTGCCCTCCCTCCCCAGTCCCTCAGCAGTCAGGCTCTCTTCTTTGCATTCCCACCGTCTTGAGGAACTCCAGCTTGAGCTCTGCTGAGCACTGCTTTCTAATTGTTCGTACACCTGCCTCCCCATCAGAGGAGTTTTTTAAATGTAGAGACGAGACAACCGTCACTGTGCCTAGCTCAACACATGCTTGATAAGCAATGAGTGAATGATCCAGAATAGTTCATACCTCCCATCCGAGGCCAGGGAGACCCAAACCCTGTGGTTTCTGCTCCAGCCAGCAACCACCCCTATTTTGATTTCAGACCCTTCTCTCCTGGCCAGGTGTCTGGTCTCAGAGTCTCATACACCTCAGCCTGTAGCCGTGACTGCGGCCCTTGGCTCCTGAGAGGAAGGGGCAGGGCTCAGCGGCTGTGTCTCTGAGAACATGCCGGAGAACAATAGCAGGAAGTGTGCAAGTGGGAAACAATCATCGGGCTCAGCCCATATGGAGGAGCTTCCTGATTGGCTTGATTTGTTCTGAGCAGGAACTCTTAGAATAACTTTGGAATTATCCCAGTGGGATGACCAGTTTCTCCACGGAGGGGAACTGTCACCTGGTAATATCAAGCATGGACAACATGGTTACCGAAAACAAACAAACAAACAAACAAAACTAACAAAACATAAGACGAAGTTCCCTTTAGGAAGACATCTTGGCTTTGCCGAGTCTCCCAGCCGCTGCCACGGCTCCCTGGACGGCTCCTTCTGAGACTCTACTTGAGGCACAATTCACTGTCACCTGTACCTTCCAGAGGGAGAGCATTTTCTCCTCTCAGGCTCAAAGGCCAGAGGTACCTTCTGTCCTTCGTTGGCCTGTCAGGCAGCTCGGGGAAACTCGGCCTGTAGGTGGCCATAGGCAGCAGTGCCCCCTTTCAGACCCACATTCCTGTGGTAGACATTGATTGAGCACTGGCCGTGTACAAAGCACCATGGGGGCTGTACTAAAACACCAGATGCTCTTTCTACTCTCACAGAGCAGTGGTTTCCAAACCATGTTCCATTCTGTGGAAAGGCCCAGCCGAGGCAAGGATGGGGTAGGAGAAGCAGGAGGGGCTCCCAGTCCACTCAGGCCTCAACCAGAGCCGATCTATTTGATCAAGATACTGGAAAAGAAAATTCTGCACCGGAAAGAGGAAATACTGACAACCTCTGGAGTAGGAACGGTTTCATTTGCTCTTGGGCAGGACAGGGCAGCCTAATACCCTAGGCCCCAGCAACAGGCAGGCCTAAGTTTGGATCCCCGCTCTGCCCCTTCCTGGTGATGGGCCACAAGTTCCTGACCCTCTCCGAACCTCCAGTCAATCTCGATCTTCAGCTAAGTGTGGATTATAGTAATGACTGCTAGGCAGATTGCAGAGAATTGAATAATGCTTACAAACAACTTAGCACAGTGTCTGGCTTATGGTACATGCTCCATAAATGTTAGCTATTTTTACCACTACTACTGTTGGGCATTAAATCATTTTTCCTGATGAATGACTCATTAAGATGCTAATTCAAGTATCTTGAAAGCTCCATCCGTCTCCTCAGAGTAACCTCCAGTACAGACAACAGGCAAAAATGTGTTGATTATCTGCAGTTTGGGCATTGATAAGAGCTGTGACTGAAGCCATGTGGATACGCACACACACACACACACACAAACGCACACACAAACATACTCTCTCAGGAGCTAGTGGGGAACTCTAACTCAGCAGGAAAGCTATCACAGAGTGCTGGATTTAGACACAAACAATGAGTAAACGGGGATTTAGATGAGAGGAATGTGCCACATAAACAATTTTCACAATCAGATATGAAAGCCCAGATGCTTCCTGCACGAAGGGCAAACCCAAAGAGAATCTGGGGTGGAACAAAGAGAACGCTGAGACTCTCCGTCCTCCTGGCCCAATTCCTGCATAGCTGTGTGTCCTCTGCCTGCAGTTTTATGTAGGTGAGCCCCAGAGTACATAAGAACAGTGCACTGCACATGCACACGCATGTGCACACGCACACACGCACCACACACACACATGCACGCGCGCACACACATGCTCCACACACATGCATGCACCACACACATGCTCACACGCACCACACACACATGCATGTACACACACACATGCACACGCGCACAGACACACCTGGGGCCAGGTGAAATGATATATTTGAGATATTTGGGGAAGCGAGTAAAAAGTCTAGAAAACACAGCAGTTACCTCCTGCATTTTCTTATCTTGGAGAAAACAAGTAAGACAAGTTGCTTCTCAATCAGTTCTTTTTACTAAGTCTAGAGTCGCCATTAATTTGAATTTTTTCTTTCAAAAATCATTTTTGACTGAAGGCATTGAGCCAGTGGGTCTGCCTTGAGGCTGCTGCCGGTTGAGAAACAATTTATACATGCACGGAAACGTGTATTTCCTCCACCAGCGTTTCTGGAGAACTTTCCCTGAGCCACGTTCCTTGCAAGATGTAAACTAGCTAGATGCTAGAAGCCATAGTCAAAGAAAGCTAAAGAAGAGATGGTTATTATCTTTAAGAGTTTTACAAAAGGGAGATCGGAAGGGAGCCTCAAATCCATAAACAAGTGACTCAAATACAATGGGAGAAAATTGGTGAAAGAAATATGCGCACAGGATAAGGCAGCAAAGAGGAAGGGCACCTTCACAGGAAAGCTATCAGGGAAGACTTCCAGGGAGAGAGGATACCCGAGCAGGTTCTTAATGAGCAGTAGTTACCCAGGGGAAGGGAAGGGGAGACAAGGGCAGGTCAGGCAGAAGCGGTGGTAGAAGCAAAGGTGTTGAATCAAGAAAGAGCACCCTGTGCGCAGGGATCTCTGAGAAAGTCATGTTCCTGGACATAAATGGGGGGCTGGGAGTATGTAGACTAAGGAACTTAGAGCAGAGAGCCTGTGAGGGGCTTCTAGCAGGGGAATGCAATTGTGGTGTGTCTACACACATGCTGGATTTGAGGGTGATAAGGCGGGGTAGAGGCAAGGAGACTGATGGAACGGTTGCTGTAGGCATTTAGGAAAAAGAAGGAAGAGCTCTCAGTGGGCTGAGGAGGGAGAGATATGAAAGAGATTTGTGGGGCAGTTGGGCAGGATTTAGTGCTACTTTACGTGTGTGGTGATTACCAGAGAGGGCAGGTGAGAGGTCAAGATAACAACCAGGTTTCTGTCTTAAGTAGAATGGATTGGTGGTGGTACCGGGAACGGAGGAAAAGAATGCCAGAGGGAGGAACAGCCTTGTGGGGAAAGATGAGTTTGGTCCTGCCTGTATGGGGTTTGAGGTACCTGTGGACTGTCCACAGGGAGACATGGGAAGTGCGATTGTATACCAAGGCTGGAGGCTAGGAGAGACGCTGAAGGTGTAGGTTAGGTAAATGTCAGCATGTCGTGGAGATTAAACCGTGAGACTTGACGTGATTAGCCAAGGATAAAATGTCTAGCAAGGACGGGGAGCCAAATGAACATTTAATAAAGGAGAGAAGAGGAACCCATAACAAGAATCTGGTGTCATGGTCTCTGAAGGGGAAGAGGAGTGTCCACAGTATTTTAAAAAATGGAAAAATCAGTAGATTCACCCTGAAGAGTATCCATGAGACTCAGCAGTTAGGAAGTCATGGACTTGAACGAGACCAGATACAACACAGTTGCGGGGGCAGAAGGCAGAGGGGAGCAAGTTGGAGGGTGATTGGGACACAAGGATGTTGAAGCAGCCAGAGGTGAGTGCTGTTGGGGGAATCTGGGAGAGAGATTCGGCAGTAACTCAAACAGGATGCAGGGTCATAAGGAGTTCACCTATTTTTAATGTGAGAGAATTTATTCTTGTTTATGGACTAAAGGAAAGGAGGCATTTGGGGAGAGGTTGCAGCTATAAGGGGAGGGATAATTGATGGAGTGCCATCCCAGGGGAATCTGCAAGGTCAGGTGCACATGTGGAGGCACAGGCCTCGAGCAGGAGAGTTTCTGAGTCAGAGTCGGGAGGTAGAGGCTGGCTGAGATGTTTTTCTCTTCTTCCATAAAGAGACACTTCTTGGGTAAGAAAGGGTTTAAGCCACTGAGAAATGTGTTGCTTTCAAAGGAGATTCATCTTGCTGTCATGTAATCAAAACTCTTTATTTCTGATGAAATAGCCTCAAACAAGAATCACACCCAAGAAATCAATGCTCAGCACAAGCTTGGGAATGATTTCCTGTAGCAGAAATCAACTTGCACAGAATCTGACGGTATGAGCCAATGTGATTCCAGACGGAATAAACACACAAGAGAAGGAGAGATAGGCTGGTCTCTTCGGGCTAAGGAAAACTTATGGACAGAGAAATTTGCATTTATATTCATTTGGGATTAAATTTGGTTGCACCAATATCAGTAATGAAAAGTCTTAATATGTCCCAGCTGTATACTTAGATCAAGATATAAGTCAATCCAATATTATTTTTTTCTCAATGTATATACAAATTAGTGTATTTGGAGGGGGGAAGTAGCAAACCCAAGCCAAGTTTTAAAAAACTATATTGAATAGCACCAACTCCAAATTAGTTTCGCTATGGAATCCTTTAAAAGTGTGTTCTTGCTTTGCCTTGCTTTTCATTCATTCGACATAGATGTACACGGAACACAATCACATAGAGTCCTGTCTCTCAGGAAGCCTATCCTGAGGCAAGGGGTGGTGCAGGTAGGCTTGGGTAGGGTAAGCACATCTTTACCACTCCTGTCAGACGGTGTATACCAAATACCTCACAGGGCTAGAAATGCTATGGGGAGGAGTGAACACATCAGGTTGAAGTGACTTAAGGAAAACATGACTAAAAAGACAGGATTTGGTTTGGGTTTGGACTCTTAGGTGTGTTAGATGGGGTTGAGAGTAAGGAGTCCTTCCTGGCTTTTTCACAGGGCAGCGTACTATCTGCTCTGGCTGGAACTCAGGGGAGGGCGTAAGGCTGGGAAGGGGTTAGAGCAGAGCACAGAGGGTGTGAACTTCCAGCCTAAGAAGTCTGGGTCCGGGAAGGAGGTGATGGAGATCCACCAGGAGCTTTTCAACAAGGGAAAGGATATGAGCTGTACTTGAAGAATTCTTGACGGGCCCATTATCTTCTCTGCCGTATTTCTGTCTCAGCGATGACATGGAAAAAAAAAAAAATGAAATGGGCTTGAGTTTCCACTGACACCTTGCAGTCAGGGAAGGTCCTGTTCTGTTATAAGGAGAAGTGGAAATCCTCTGTTTATTTAAGAGCCATTAACCTTTTTTTTCGTAGTTAAATGCCAAACGATCTGGGGTGATTCCAGATATGCTCATCTAAGTCAAGGGAAGCTGTTTCCTTACAAATTGAGTCACAAATGAAAATATTTTGGGGAGTGTCATAGAAACAAATGTACTGTCTTCCTGAAATATGGAAAAGGAATTTTGTAACATCCATTTGTGTGAAAACAAACACTATTCTTCCCAATGCTTTATCGAGAATATAGAAACAGAGATTGAGGTATTGACAGAGAGAGAGAGAGAGAGAGAGGGAGACTGGGAAAGAGAAGGTAGTGGGGGGAAAGAGAGACAGGCTAAGTATTCTAAGAATGGAGGAGGGGTCAGAGGATCAGGTCTCAGGCAGAACTGAGGACCCCGGAAGTAACAGGGCACTCTTCAGAATCCTGCTGTTGGAGTAACTCACCCTTGATGTTTCTCCGTTCCTGGGTCACTCCTCTCAAGATGTAGACTGGCCAAGAGTTCAGGCAACCCAGGTTAGTTATATTTCTACTCCGTGGCTAGGGATGTGGGGCCCTCTCATCAGTGAGTGGTTTCACCAAACCCACAGGAACTGCAGAGGAATTGTGGAGGAGCTGGATGTTGTTTCCAAAAGGAAAGTATCAGGGATCCGGGGGAGGCACAATTCACAGTGGCTGGCCCCCTTAGCCTCTCACGACACTCACTTCTGAACCACATATGATTCTATTTCCATCATGTAACGGCAACTTCATTGTCCTTGATGAGCGCCATATTGTTAAGTCTTACGTGTCCGGGTGAGCAGCTCAGCTGGAAAGGTGTTTCAAGTGTGCACATATAGACGGCACTGACTTGCCTCTTTCTCGTGTTAATTCAGCTGGCAAAGTCTCTGAGAGTCACACTGACACAAACATCACAGACACAGCACACCAAAGAGATGCTAAGACACAGGTGGTTATCACTGAGCAGAGTGAGACTTTGGATGGGGCAGGGATTTGAGGTAGGGGGTTAGTCAAGCACAGCTTCAGCTAAGCCCCATTTACAAGAGTTGATTGGCAGTCATGAATTCCAAACTTTGCAATTGCTCATTCTTTCTTCTGCTGCTGAGTCATTAATGAGGCTCTGGGCTGTGCTTAGCTCTGGCCCCACATCCTCAGCATATTCTAAGAGCATTCATTCAAATTCAACCATATGCACTAAATGTCTTCTATTTATTAAAATTAAATATGGGGGCGCCTGGGTGGCACAGCGGTTGGGTGTCTGCCTTCGGCTCAGGGCGTGATCCCGGCGTTGTGGGATCGAGCCCCACATCGGGCTCCTCTGCTGTGGGCCTGCTTCTTCCTCTCCCACTCCCCCTGCTTGTGTTCCCTCTCTCGCTGGCTGTCTCTATCCTGTTGAATAAATAAATAAAATCTTTAAAAAAAAAATTAAATTAAATTAAATTAAATTAAATATGGATGCAGGTAAAGAAACCCACAGTAACAGTGGCTTAAACAAGATGTGTATTTCTCCCTCCAGTAAAAATCCACAGGTAGGCAGTCAAGAGCTGTCTGGTGGCCATCTCTGTGAATTCCTCAGGGACCTAGGTTTCTTTCAGTTTATCCCTCTCCTACCCTTGTCCTCGGAGTTCGAGATGGTAGTTAGAGCTCCATTTGCACGCATGTGCATCTCAGGCCAAATGATGAAAGAAGAGGCGAAGAAGAAAGGGCTAAAGAAGGTCCTAGAATCTGCCCTACAGGGCTTTCACTCACATCCCTTTGGCCAGAATATGCTGTACATGGCTACAAAAGAGGCTGAGAAATGTGGTCATTATTCTACGTGGCTGTATGCCTAGCCAAGCCTTCGGGATCACACTGCTATGCAAGAAAGGATGGAAATCAATGAACAACTAACAATCTTGATTACATGTCTCCTTGTGCTGGGTACACAAAGATGTGGGCGGCTCTTCTCTGCCCACAAAACATTCTTCCGAAGGTTCTTGCTTTGGCAGGTTGGCCAGACAGGCACCCCACTTGACTGCTCAGCTATGAACCTGCAGTGCAAGAGAAGAAAACAGGTCTTAATCCAGCCGCCCGGCCATCTGCCAGCCTCTCCTGTGATTCTGGGAGAATTTACTGAGAGCAGCCCTGTTTGGCCTTTCCCAGTTTGTGTGTGTAACCCAAGCTCAGGTTTCTCAATGGAGAGGAAAATTGTAAAGGTTCACTCCGTGGGCTCAGAGCTCCTTCAGAAACAGACTCGTGAACATTTCTTTACCGTTCGGCTTCCCTCAGCTGACTCAGTGCTGAGTTCCTCCATGGGGACGCACAGAAGCCCCCCTTCCTCTTCCTACCTTACTTGTCTACTCCTCCCACCACCCCTCTCCCCACTCTTGGGCCCCAATTCATATCCTCAGTGCCCCCTCCCCTACTGGGTAGCAAGTCCCAGTTGCCTGGGCTTTCCCATTTCCCAGAATGGAGCCCCTACATGTCATGGTGTTTGCTGAGCTTGACCTCTGCACTTCCAAACGACAGTGCTCAGATAGTGAATGCTACAGGGACATGAATGTCACCTAAATCGGAGCAGTCTGATCTGAAGGTCAGCACTGCCGGAAGAGGAAATGGACTGCCTTTAGAGGTGGTGAGCTCCCTGTGTGGGGAGGATTTCAAACAGAGGTAGGATGACTGTTGAGTGGAGTACCGCTCAGGGGCTTCATGTTTCTGAAAAGCAATTAGATTAAATAGCTCGCACTCCTTGCCTGACCTTCTGTGGGCATGAAAAATACATTATGTTGCATTATGCATTCTTCGGGAAACGAGGGCAGAAAGAGGAAGTGGTCATAGGGAGGTAGTCCAAAGAAGTGGCAAAGAATAGCAGTTCTCCAGCCAGACACCGGGGTCCGAATCCTGGTCCCACGTTATCTTTGTGACCCTGGGCAAGTTAGTGACCTTTCTGTGCCTCATTTCCTTCATCTGTGGAATGGGGTTAAAGAAGTCCTACTTCGTGGGCTATTGTGAAGCTTCAGTATTGTAATGTTTATAAAAGACTTAGCAACGGTGTCTGGCACGCAGTAAGCACTCAAAAATCCTCCTCATTACTATGGTTGTTGCATACAAGCAATATATACATAACAAAAGCAATATCAGCATTATGAGTATTATAATGATCATCAGCACCACTGATGGAGAAAGAAAAACAAAGCACACCTGAGTTTACAGGCCAAGTCCTCTCGAAGCAGTAAGACGAGTGGAAACCCAGTTTGTATTAGTCTGTATTCTTTTTTTTTTTTTAAAGATTTTATTTATTTATTTGACAGAGATAGAGACAGCCAGGGAGAGAGGGAACACAAGCAGGGGGAGTGGGAGAGGAAGAAGCAGGCTCATAGCGGAAGAGCCTGATGTGGGGCTCGATCCCAGAACACTGGGATCACGCCCTGAGCCGAAGGCAGACGCTTAACCGCTGTGCCACCCAGGTGCCCCTAGTCTGTATTCTTTTGGATTCGACTCAGAGACGCCCACACAAAGGAAACATTTATTGGCTCCTGTAAGTAAGAAGGTTAAAGGTGTAGCAGACCGTTGTGGGAAACAGTATCTAGAGAATCAGCGGCCCAGGGCCCCTTTCAGGCAGCCTCTTCCTCGTTGGAGCCTTGTTTTTCTCCCACTGCAGAGGAGGGAAGGTAGGTCTTCAGCAGAGCCCTTCAGGGCAGGTGTTTATTTCTGGGCCAGACAAGGCACAGCAAAATGCAAGCACAGAGTGAGCCATGGGGAAGAGCCATGGGGAGGAGGGACAGAAATGCTGAGGCCCTCTCTGGGGCCATCGTGCTGAACCGTGTCAACTGGAGCGTAGAGCTTGCTGTGCCTGAAAAGGCCATACAAGGCCACATGCCCCTGAGAGCAGGGACATATGATATTCTGGGCCATGGCCTGTGCTCTCTCCTCGGCCTGGCACGTTTTCTTCTCTTTTCCACCTGCTGAATGCATCTTTCAAGGCCCAGCTCACATATCACCTCCTCAGTTAGGTTTTTCTCACCACCTTACAGTAGTTGGAAATTGCTTTCAGCTGTGACCTCAATGGGAGCTTAAACTCCTACAAACCTGGAGCTGACAGTCCAGATGCTTTTTGAGTTGTCTTGTAATTATGTGTTTACCTGGCTGTTTTGGTCACTTGACCAAGAGCTCTCGGGAGCAGACGCTGAGGCTGACTTAGCTGTCTGTCCCTGGTGCTCAGTGCGGTGCCTGATAGAACGAAGGTGCTTGCAGAAGGGTGGATGGATGAATGCATAAATGGGTTTTGAAATGAGAGTGATGGATGCACCTCACAGAGCCATAGGTCTTATTTTCCTGCGAGGACGGTCCGTTGGGGTTCGGTAGATTTTATAAGACCATCTGGCCATGATTGCAACTTTATCTCCGGTAAATTAAGCCTGCACAGCTGCAGTGTGTCCCCTCTGCTTACCGCCCATTACAGTTTGCTTTGTGCTCCGAAGAAACTGAGCAAGCCGGTCCGAGGCCGCCATGTGCACCTGTCTCAGCCTAAAGCGCCTCGATTAACCTCATGTATAAATTACACTTCCTGCCCATTCTTTATTTTTAGCTCAGCTGTATCTACTTGGCTCCTCCAGGGAAGACTGCGTTAGATTTCAGTCATGAAACTCTAAAACAGTGGCCTCTATGGCCTGGCTGAGATGACTCTTATTAACCCATGACACTCCGTTTCTGGGGACGCTCCCCGGCTCCGAGACTGAGGTTTTCCACAGAACGATAGCGGCCTGGGCCGTTCAGTGCCCTCAGGACCTGGCCCCAGCCCACATGGGCATTTGTAGAGAAATCTGCTACTCGGATCTGACCTGCCCAGACTTAAACAAACTGTCGATTTCCCACATTCATCCCCTTGGAGGGAAACTCATTTGTAGTTACTGCAAAAGTTTAGTTTTGTTGCTTTCTCTCTCTCTTTCTGCCTCCCTCTCTCTCTCCGCCTTCTCAGTTACGCAGTATCATGACCCAAATCTTTAGTGCTTGAACTATATAGCCGAGAGCCCTGAAACCCATAGGGCCGGGGGCAGGCTGTGGAGACAGTCGGCCAGCCAGTGGGCATCCATCCACAGAGAATTCTTAACCACTTGGGGCTGCTTCACGGGGAGACGTGAGCTACTCAGAGTCAGCCTCCCCCCCCCCCCCCCGCTTTTTTTCAGTCAGCCATTCTTAACGCGATTTTGTTTATTTTAGAATCCCCTGTAGTGCCTAGCTCTGAGTCCGGCCACACAACATCTGTAGGTGTTGGTTGAGTTGAATGGCAATCCATGCTGGAGTGTGCCGTTTAACCCTTCGGGGACATGGGAGAAGCTGGCTCCGTTCCCGTGCCCCGGTCTGTGAAATGCTGCCTTCTCAGCACGAGGTCAAAGGAGGGTTCTTTATTTCACTTAGCATAATCTCCTCCAGTCCCTCATTTATGGAACATAAGGAATAGCAGGAAGATCGGTAGGAGAAGGAAGGAAAGAAGGAAGGGGGGTAAACAGAAGGGGGAATGAACCATGAGAGACTATGGACTCTGGGAAACAAACTGAGGGCTTCAGAGGGGAGGGGGGTGGGGGAATGGGATAGACCGGTGATGGGTAGTAAGGAGGGCACGTATTGCATGGAGCACTGGGTGTTATACGCAAGTAATGAATCATGGAACTTTACATCAAAAACTAGGGATGTACTGTATGGTGACTAACATAACAAAATAAAAAATTATTAAATAAATAAATAAATAATAATTTTTAAAACTTTTTAAAAAGGAGGGTTCTTTAAAAAGCCATCTATGGGTTCTATTCCGATTAGACCAAGGAATATATGATTTTTTTAAAAATTGAAAAATATTGAAAATTATGAAGAACAAAATTAAAACGACCCAATATCCCGTTACCCAAAGGCAGCTCCCACTGAGGTTTTCCTATTTTCTCAATCTTAGTCGTCATGGGGGAGGGTCCTGAATAATGCTTCAGGCATTACTGGGGTATGCACACGCATATTACAAATTTATATATATTATTGGCATATGTTTTATTCGGATATATAGTCACATGTATATATCATGTAATACATACATATATAATAGAGACCCATGTAATACATAAATATTTGAGCTGTAGCAGCTGTTGCCACAATAGTAGTATAAAAACTCGGTGGCTTAGAATGTCACTTATTGTTGCTCACGCTTCAGCGACTACACTGGTATTTGCTGATCCAGGCTGGGCTCCGCTAAGCAAGTCTAATTTCAGGTATAGGACCAACTGAGCATGGCGTCCGCCTCTGGGTTGGGCTCCAGTCTACTCCCCATGTGTTTTTCCCGGGGCCAAGGCTGAAGGGACAGCCGTTGAACAGAGAAGCTCTTCTCTTGGTGCCGCCAAGGCACGCACGGACAGACCTCAGTGCACAAGCACCTTCTAAGTCTCTGCTGTGCTGTGTCTGCTAACATCCCATTGGGTAGAGCGAGAGACGTGGCGGAGCCCATAGTCCAGGGGCAGGGAAGGACAACCCACCCTCCATGAGACCAAAGCAAATCATGTGACCAAGACCAATATCAGTGGGTCAGGGACATATCCACTTCCCACGGAGGTGAAGAGGGGAGGGAGGGAATATGTGTGAGACTAATAGACTCTACCCACGTCCTGCATATCTGCTGAGGAACTCTGTCCTCTGAGATTCAGTCTGCTCAGAGCCCGCCTGGCAAGTCCTATCATCCAGTCTTCCCAGGAAGCCTCCTCCAATGCTCCTCTCCCCGTTGAACCAATTCAGTTTCTGGATCATTTGTCTGCCCCATGTGTTGTTTCTGTTGCACATTCATTTCCCTTTCCTTGGATCCTCCCAAAATAATTTGTGCAGAGGTCGGTAGAAGATTTTGCTGCACATAAACAGCAAAGGAGTTTTGTATCTATTTGTTTATATATCTGTGTCACTCGGCCGCCTCTCCTGTAGATTCTGTTTGCATCTCAGCCCGCACACAGCTTCTCATCCAGGCTTGCTGAACAATTCACCCTGGCCTCAGAAATCCTAAAGGCCTCATTTGGCTGAGCCATGTCTTTTCTCAACTTGGTTTAGTTTCTTTGATTCTTTCAATATTCATAAGTTGAGCCCTTGTGCCCTCCAGCCCCATGATGAATTTATAATCTGGTAGGGGAAATGAATGACTTCTATGTGCTATCATATGGGGTTTAGGGTTGCCAAACCTCAGCACTATTGATATTTGGAGTCAGACAATTCTTTGTGGTGGGGGCTGTCCCGGGCATTGTGGGAAGTTCCACGGCATCTCTGACCCCTACACACTGGATGCTGGAAGCACCATCCCCGCTGTCCTTGAGTTACGGACAGCCAGAATGTCTGCAGACATTGCCGAATATCCTCTGGGGGACAGATCACCTGCCAAATATGCCCTGGGGGACAGATCACCTCGGCTGAGAACCACTGCTCTAACATAGAGTAGACTTGATAAGACCTCTGATAAACCAAAGTAATGTGCTAATAAATGAGGCTAGTGTTATTTCCTGGTGGTGCGTCTGTGAAAGCCTCATGGGGTGGCTGAGACTTCAAGAATGGTTAGGGTTTTGAGGTGGGTTTCTTGGAGGAGGGGAATACATGGGGCACGAATGGGTGAATAAGGAGTAGCTCTTGTTGTCCAGAGCGGAGGTCATGTAGGTACTGGGAGGCTAACTACTGTAGGGCCATCTAAGTCATTCTAAGGATTTCCACTTTTACTGGAAGTAAAATGATAAATATATTCATGTTCATTTGGAGGGAATATGATTATACATAGAGTTTGTCTTCATAACCCAAAGTAATTGCTGCAAAGTCTCGTCCATCCAGAGGTCATTTTTCAGATGCGCAGGAAGGAAACCTCTGAGGGGCACAGTGCATCCCTAAATAAACCCATGCCTGTAGTTTGGTGTCCCTTACCCGTCTGATGATCTCATTCTGGACTCTTTATCTTAGGTCTTGGTTGAACAGTCTTGGTTAGCCAGTTGCCACCAGCAGATTAGAAGATGGAAGGGGGTGGTGGGACAGATATAAATGGGCCCAGACTCTGCAGCAAAGCTTCCAGCATGACAGAGGGGAAAGAAACCAAAAGCAAAATTGAATGAGCAAACAAATACATTCAGGCCAAAAAATTCCTTAGGGCGGAGAACATCCATCCCTTCATAACCCTAAGGACATTGCTGCATGACAGTGCCACCCTAGTATGCCAACTTACTCGTGGTTAGCAAGGCAGCAACTCCGCAAGGTACTATAGAACCCATGTGGTAAGAGTTCAGCACCATGGTCAGGAGCAGGAGCTAGAGTTTGACTTCTGGCTTGAGTCCTTGCTTCAAGGCTCTGCAGCAATCAGCTAGCGCCTTAACCTTGCCAAGCCTTACTGGTCTCATCCATAAAATGGGGATTCCCTACTCAAAAGGTCATTGGGAAAGTTAGATAAAATCCACCGTGTGAATTCTTAGCTCGGTTCTTGGCACAGATTTGGTGCTCAATAAAAGTTCACAGTTAATACGATCATTTCATTGAGAGAACAAGCTACTGAGAGCTCTCCCAGATTGTAACTGTTCTGGAATATTCCCAGAGTCTCCTGGCAGTGCCCAAATTTCCCTTTCAGAAAATACCTAGGATGGCCATGACAATTGAGACAATTCCAGAAGAAAGTTCAAGTTGTATCAGTTCCCCCCACCACCACTTTTCCCTTCTTGTGGGTGGAAGAGGATGAGCCACTGAGGGCGATGACAGCAGGCTTGCAAGGGTATTGGCCAGCAGCCTATGGCAACGTATTTCCTTTGAGTGAGATTAGCTCTTCATCCTTTAGAAGAACTGATAGAAGAACAGTTATTCTGAGATAACTGGGAGACTAGGAAGCTATTTTGCTTTGGCCATTATGCCCTATGCTGTGCAAAAATATCTACCCCCCAGATTAAGAATGGGCACATTAACAGAGTTCGGGGGGAGACACCAAAGCATATTGCAAAGCGGTGGCAGGAACTAGTGGCGGTCGCTCTGGGTTGTTTTCCTTTGCTCACTGTCTGCAGAGTGGCCTAGCTGAACGCGCAGGGTGCTCTGTGAGCTGAAACCGTCTGGCACCTCCACATTAGAACGTGAGACGGACACTGCCAGGAAGTCACCCCATAGGAAGGAGCTGCTCTCCGGCCCAGGGATGGCAGGACAATAAAGGACCTTGTTCTCTGTTTGTGTGTTTTTCAGGCTGGAGCAGGAAATACAAGCGCTAGAAAGTGAAGAGTCCCAGATATCTGCCAAAGAGCAAATCATCCTAGAGAAACTAAAGGAGACAGAAAAATCCTTTAAGGACTTTCAGAAGGTAAAGAAAACAAATGTGATGTCTCCAAATTATATCCACGGGGAAGTAAGCGCTCGCGAATTGGCACCAGTGGAGACGAGGCCCGTTAGTACCGATGAGAAGTTGAGCCCCACGCTTTGTGAAATGCCGTGCGGGTGTGCGAGGACCCGTGCTGTCTCTGACCCTGAGAGTGGCCTGTAGTCAGGTGTGGGACCACCTTGTCTGCGGGGAAGCACAGAGGAGAGAGCCTGTAAATCCACCCCATCTACGTATTGTCCAAGCCCTTTATATGCCTGGTTCCTGAAAAGTCATCTCCCCTTGGACTTCAGAATTCTAAAGCCAATTCTTATGAAGCAGATTAGACCTGCTCCTGGTGGCTTTAATTTAAGTCTTTCCTTTATAAAAAGGCCAGAGGCAAAACCATATCAAATGGATCTGAATTTCAAATACACGGAGTGTAAACATTATGGAAACAGATGGTGCCGTGTGGCACAGAGAGAACCCGTAAAGCCCATAGGCTCTGCACATCTCAGCACCTTCCTTCCATTTTATCACCCAGGTACCCAGACCGAAGCAACAATCCAACCAAATTAATTTTAAGATGGGATTTTCTGATGTCACTTCTCCAACATGGCCAAGGGTATTTGCTGGATAATTGACATAAATCCCTACTGGGAGAAATTCAGTAGAGGTGGGAATGATAGCACTTTCCCTTAAATTTCAGGATCCCAAACAAATTTCCCAGAAGAAACGAGAGCATGGGGTTTACCCATCACAGTCAAATTCTGGACCTGGGGGAGAGAGACGGGTTAAGTGGATGAGGGCTTGTCTCCCCACGTGTGTAGTGACGCTTTGCCCTGGTTTTGTTTTCACAGAGCTTCTCCAATGCGGATGGAGGTAAGTGGACGTGCTGTCTGCCCCCATTCTCTAGAAGAATCTTATCCTCGTCAGCTTAGTGGGTTTCACGATTACAGGCTCACCGGGAGATGCAATGTGTTGGTGTGTGAGGTCATCAGAAAGAAGGAGTGGCACTCCGTGCAGGGCACTGAAGCAGTATACGTCCCCAAGCTTGCCTGCCTCTCTTCTTCAAGGATGGTTTCTCGACTCACCGTTTTTAGCCTTATACAGTTGGCCTGGCTCCTTCCCTTCCCATTTGGTCCTCAAGGTTCCCTGTTTGGACCTTTCTTGAAAGGTGCTCCACAAAGAGTGCTAACATAGGGACCAGGTCCCTGGTAAGATTGAGCCCATTTATGGCTAGGACTCCAGGTCATGACACACATCAGAAGGCCATCGTCTGGTGTTACAGAAACCTTTCTAAGGCCTGTGTTTTTACTTGGAATCAGGAAACTGCCATTTCTCCAGCCTTCCAGGGTAACAAGCCTGGGCAGAACCCCCCTCCCTGTGTGGCAGAGTGGGTGGGAGCAGGGCCCTGGCTTCCTGACCCCATCCTGGCAGGCGCCGGCCTTGTTCTCTTCTCCCCTCCCTTCCTTGGCCCTGCCCTCCACTCTCCTTCCCTGTGGCCATGGGGATGAACTTGCGGTTGTGTGCTTCTGGTCCTTCACCTTGCTCCCCTCACTTAAGCTACAAACTCATGAAAACCACTCCATTCCCACTTTCACTGCGGCCCTCAACTACACCTGCTTTAAAAGGCTAGGACTTGTCAGAAGGATTGGATGCCATCTGCTCTCCCGGTTCTTAAAAAGTCAACCTCCAAACTATGAAGATGATCACAAGCCAGAATGAAGGTTGGCATGAGTGTTTTCCCAATGTCATTTGCAAATATAAGGGCAAAGATTTAACAATGCAGAGATAGGCAATGTATTTTTCTGGATTAGTAAAGATATTTGCACTAAGGATAATTTTGACTTTAGCCAAAAAAAGTATTGTGTTATTTTATTTGGTGGGGGAAAGATGGTTTCCAGCAAATAAAAGGCAGGGGATCTGGATTTTGGGGCCCTGGGTGATGTTTGGGAAGGTAGTAAAGTAAACCTCATGTTCCCAGCACATGTGGGCAGGGACAAATCAGGGCCAAACCAGCAGGGGCTCCAGGGGGAGGACCTGTGACATTCTGGAGCCTTTTCTAGGGTGTGGCCAAATCAGGGCCCTTGTTCTGTGCTTTGGGGCTAGAGCATGGACTCAGGAGGTGGCCTTGCATCTTTGGGGGAATCATGCGTGGCAGCATGGGAAGCATATTGGCCTCCCTAGAGCTAGGAAAGACCTGAGGCAATGGTCGCCATCAGCAATCATGCAGTAAGCGTCAGGCTGGAATGGGGCTGTGGGACATTGACCCATAGACACCTACATCCTGGAAGGGTACACATCGACCTTTTGTGCTTTTTCTTCTTTTTTTTTTTCCTCTTCTTTCTCAAACCAGAATCTTTCCTAGACTTTTCTCTATAATTGGGGAAGGGAAGGAGCCTGAATGTCACGTCTCTGTGGGGCATGGGGACTCACATAACCTATGACTTGTTAACAAGCGACATAGAAGCCACATTATAAACCCTTGCCACTCTGTCTTTCATTTTCAACCTGAACTTCTTTCATTTCCTCCTGCATCACTTCCCATGATTGGCATTCCTTCACCCGGCAGTTCATGGAAGGGGGAAGAAATCTGACTGTGACTAAAAAGAGCCTACAGAGAAAATTGCCCTGATGACTCTGTCCTCAGTCACTTTTTGACAGAGGTGACCTCGGGCTCAAGGAGGCAAACATCTTAGGGATCCCAAGAAATGGCCACGGGAGGGTTTCTGTGGTCTTACCTGTCACCCTGGATTATGATTCCTGCCATCTCTGGTTATACCTAAGTCTGGGCGGACCTTTCCGTGGCACCACATCTACTGGCAAAGAAAGAAATTTGAAGGAGGGAACACATCCTTCCAAGAATGCTGTCGATGTTTAGCTCACACTGTGGTCTGAGAGTACGCCATCTGGTTAGGGACTCTGCAATGTCTGATTAGTTTCTCATTCTTTGGTTTCAAAGGCCCCTCAATATCAAAGTTGCCAAGACCCTCTCAGAATCAACCACCTGTTGTTACTAAGAACTAATCCCAAAGTATTACAGAATAATCATGCCTTGAGAAGAATACCCCACTTCTGGAATGCTGATTACAGAATCCAAGGCAACTAGGACTATATAACTGTACAAGATGCTATAGTCAGCAAAAACATCCCTAGTTTAATGAGGTGCCAAGGAGATGGCTGCTGATGACCCCACTTCAGGTCCCTGTGCACGTCACCCTATGCATGTCAGAGGCCATAAAGGTACAGCACTGCTAGGGCACCAGTGGCTTCGGATTGCATGGTAGTCCTGGCCATCAAGAACCCCGTATTCCAATCTTGAGTAGAATTCCCTGGCAGTGCACATTCCGACCCCCCTCACTTCCTCCCACCCCATATACACACTTGTTCTATGGCAGTGTCTTCATCCGTTGGGTGGGTTGTTTTCACTGCCTTAAACTGGCAGAATGTCTTGTGTAACTATAATTTCCATGTAGTATGGATCTTGTGCTAACTACTCTTTATGCACCGAGGAGCTGGGGTGAAACCGTTGGTCAGAACTGGCAAAGGAAACTGTTGTCCTGGGCCTGTCTCGCCCTTGCTGTCATCGTATACCGATCTTGGTTTCCATCCTGTCACAGCCTGCAGTGGCCGGAAGCTGTCCCCATATCAGCCCCTTCATAGCCCTTGCTGGGAAATCTCAGTGTGTTTTCAGGTGCCCCGAAGTCCTGTGTTCCCGAGAGAGTTCATCCACTTTGTTTCTCTAGCTCTGGCTATGCATGTCTGTCATAGCCACAGTAAATATTTCAGCAGTGCTAGGCTAACAAGGAGCATGCATCTTACATGTCTACCCTGGCAATGACCTTCTCTACCTTCTCTGGCCATAGACCACCCTGACTTTGGCAGGAAGAGGGCAGTTCACTGACTGAGGCCATGTGAAGAAATTCTTTCCATGGAAGCTTTGGAGGCCCTGTTGATTATTGCTGGCGTTGGTCTGTCGGCCCCCTCCCAGCTGCATAGCTTTGCGTTGACTACTTCATGCTATATTGAGAGGGCTGGCTGCCCGGTTCTCCTTCTGGAGCC
Source organism: Ursus arctos (assembly GCF_023065955.2). Lineage (NCBI taxonomy): Eukaryota > Metazoa > Chordata > Mammalia > Carnivora > Ursidae > Ursus > Ursus arctos. The sequence goes on from NW_026622852.1 coordinate 38,378,778, forward strand.
CCACTCCTCCACACTCCCTCATCTTAGCCCGAGTATGTGGCCCCAGCCTTCTAAGAGCTGTAGTCCTCAAGCTTGTAGCCAGGGAACACAGGGGAGAGGGGACGTCACCCTCACCCACACTGGGCAGGGAGCTGCCTTCTGGGGGAGGCTGAGGCAGAAGCACTGGAATCCTGTGCTCTTTCTGATGCAGATGCCCGGGCCGGCAAGTGCTTTTGTTTCAGGCGATAAAAGTTTCAGTAGCAGAGATGCCCCAGAAACTGTATTTAGCATAGAATGTAGAGACACACGTGGGACCAGTCTTGAGTCCTCACCCGGTCTTCCTGGCTTGAACCTTCATCTCATTTGAATGCAGAAAGTCAGATTTACTGAGATCTCATTCAACAGATGTCTAGAAATCCTCAGGGAAAACTCAGAAGCTCTGCAAATCTGCTCTGGTCATCTCTTGCCCCTGTACGGTCTCTCTAATGCCATACTGCTGCTCAAATCTTCCCCTGGGCCGCTGTCAGCAGGCTGCCCCTACACCCTCAGGAGCAGCTCATCTCAAGCCTCTGCTGTCCTCTGCTTCTGCGTTGTATGGCTTTGGGGCCCAGACTCTGCTCACAGCTCCCCACAATGAGAGTAACCTAAGTTCAGGAATAAGAGAGAATAATGTGCAACGTTAGACCTGAGGCCGCACACGGAACCCTTGACCCAAACCAAGCCCATCTTCAGGGGGTCCCACAGGCTGCCTCATGGCTGTCTCCCAATTCACCCACCATCATCTCAAAGGCCCAGTTTCCTTCCTTGCAGCAGAGGACCCTCAGCCATGTCTGCCCAATGCAGGGCCCACCCTCTAACACACATAGGGCCCCAGAGAGAGATGGTCACTTTTGAACCTCACCATGGCCAAAGGCCTGCCTGCCTACTCCTCATTTCCTGTTCCTTCTCCCCCAGTGGTTGATATGGAAAAATCCATTCCCTTAGTGAAACTCCACCCCTCTCTCCCCGCCCCACAGAGTGTGTTCCTAAAAACATAACGGTCCAATATCAGCACATTCTGGATTGTTGACATTCACACGCGAGTCAGCAAATGGTCTAGTCAGTGCAGAACTGAGCTAATCCTCGTCCTCATTCTAATCTAGTGTTTGGGTCCTCTCCAGCATGAAATTTTAAAAAGAAAAAAGAACCTGACAGAACTAAGGCGCTTTCAATGGGGACACAGAGGATGGGACAGGTGTAAGAGTTGTGAAGGAGGTGGAGGCTAGGGGCTGACCCGGCATCAAGAGGGGGCGTTCGGGGTGCCGCCTGGGATCCTGGGTGAATTGTGACGCCAATGAGCTGAGATAGGGAGTACAGGAGAGGCAGGGGATGAGCACAGATGAGAGTTCCCCCTGGGACATGTTGAGTCTGAGGTGATTGGGAGAGATTCCGTGGAGATGTGCAGGAAGCAGCTCGATGATGTATCATCGAGGAGTGATTGGCATTCCAGGATTCTGAGACATGGTTCTGACATGAGGAAGGAATCACATCACATAGCTTTCTAGAATGTTCTTGCCTTCGCCTTCCCACTTCTTTCTGGGAGGATACACAGATTCTTCTCCTTGTCTCACCCCAGTGGTTTCCTCCTGTCTTCTGACACTTTGACATGCCTGCTGAGGTTCATGCCGGGAGGGTCTCACCTCCCTGAATGGGCTTGTCAGGCTATTTCTCCATGTGGGGCTGGTCTCCCAGCTTTGCTTGGCCACATTTCCTGCAACTGGGCTAATGGTGAATTCACTGGCTGTTGTTATTTGGAATCTCAGGATTCTCTGGCTAAACCACCAACCTGAAGTCTTAAAATTATGGAATAAATTCTGGAGTTTTGGGAGCTTTTTTTTTTTTATGCCTATAAAATAGCTCTTCTGAATGAATCAGGCACCCGAAGCTACATTTCCAGTTGGAATGAGCCCCAAGTCTATTTTTCAGTACTGTTGAAGGCATATTTGATGTCCCATGTTTGGTCAATACCACCAAGTTGATAATGGCTCTCATTAGCCCATCCCCCTTTCCCTCCTGAACTCATTGTACTCTTAGAATCTAGAGCTTTCTGATGAATCTTTTCATACATAGAGCAGTCCTGGGGCATGAGCTCTCTGGCCAGGATCCCTCCGACCTCAGCTACTCTGCTGAATACCAGTCACTGGGCAAATGCTTGTCTTTGTTTACCTCGATCCTCTCGTTCAGTGGCCGCCTCCGCGGTCCATTATGTAGGGCAGACAAGCTGCTGTTTCGGCAGTGAACCCATTGGGCCTCCCGATACTGTGCCTAATTGTATTCCCTGTTCTCTGCTACCAGATGCAGTAAATTACATTTCCTCCCAGCTCCCCGACCTGCCAATCCTCTGTTCACGAACAGCAGAACCATCACCTGGGCAGGACGGGACTAGCAGAGAAGCTGGTAAGTCCTGGGGAGCAGTTTGGTTTTGATGCCAGGACTGGCCATGGGGCCTGCATTTCTCTGAGCTTTAATAATAAGGGATGCCCGGAGAGCCTTCCACAGGGGACCCTGTCCTCAGCCCAGCCTCAGACACAGAATTTGCGGTGGCCACTGAGTGCAGGCACTAGGGCCTGATGAGTAATTAAGGACTAAATAGGAGGGAATATTGAGAAAATCACAGAACGTTCCCCCCCTAACTTTAGTGGGGTCTGTCTCTCGTGTTTATGCATAGTCTTTATATCTGTCCTTATTCTCAAAGTTAATCTGTACTCTGCCTCCAGGGGTTTTTATTTTCTACATTGGAAATATACAAGATCAAATGAGCTATGATGGAAACTGGGGGGGAAATTATTTTCAAAGTGTATGAGTATGTTGACAAATCCTTTGGGAATCGAGCTGTGTGTATGTTATAAATATATATATTTCCAGGTCTTCCCATTTCTGGAATTATTTCTGAGCTACTGTGGTATATTTGAGGAGGGGTAACTAGCAATTTAAAGAACATATGTTTCTTGCTAATGTTTTTCACGATGGTGGGTTTTATAAAACAATACATTTATGAATAAAAAGTCTATAGAGAGCTGTGCTTTGCTCTGTTCAATATGAATGTGCCTCAGAAATCAGAACTGGATGGACGCGAAAAATCAATCTCTAAGCCAATCTTTTTACTCGACACAGAAATGCACTGAGGGCCAGGGGGTCAAATAAAAAAATGAATTGCCGAGGTTGCACCGTTAGTGACAATGTAGGTGAATTCAAATAAGCATATCCGGTTATGTTTTACATAGTTTAGGTAAGTTTATGTCTAAAATAAATCACATAATGATACTTCTCATAAAACAAAATAATCATGGGATTTTAAGCCAGAAGAAATCATGTATATAGGCCAAACTGAATATTTTGTGAAGCAAATAGTTCCTCCTTCTATTACCTTGTACGTGCCGTAAAATGGCAAGTAAGTGTGGACGTGGTCGGCCCGTGCACTGACTGAATATCTACCGGGTGTCTCTGTAAACATCTCAGCGTGTTCCTTTTACTTACTGACTCACGAAGTTCTAGAGTGGGGTGGGACCTTAAGTGGTGTCTGGTCAAACGCTGGCCAGGTTCGTGTGTCCCTGGACCGAGAGAGCAGTTCTTGGAGCCTGTGGCTGTGTCGCCGAGGAATCACCGGCAGTGGCTTAAGCCGCAAGCTGTCATGTGCTCCGAGAGTCACACACCTTCTGCTTGTCATTAGCGACTTGGGTGCTGGTAGTTCCCAATAAGTGTGGGTAAACAGCTTCCCAGCCCCTCTCCAGGACATGTTCCTGGACCTTACAGGACATGTGATATGATCCAACTAATGGATCAGCTCCAGGAGAGGATAGGGACAGTGTGACAACTCATTTTTAAGGGGTATAAAAAGGGTTTGAGCAGCACTGATAGTCAATGAGTGTAACGTGCAAGAGCAAATAAAGTGTTAATGTGATCGTAGCGCTGGGTGGGCAGGAACACAGGCACTATTGCAACCTAGCACCCTTCATCGTTGAAGGTGCTGCAGAAACGTAATGATCCAATGGCAAACGCATTTTCTAGAAAGTATTATGTGATCAGAATCTTCAAAAATAAGTTTATGTGTACTTTTGTTTATTACTGAAGAACTAATTTGGATAGATGTATCTAACTGTGGAGATACATACATGCAGAGTTGTGGAAGGAATCACATTTGATGTGGTTAACTCCTTTGTCTAGACTGTTTTTGGAATGGGGTGTCCAGATTCATTATCAGTTACGCCAACAGTGACTACACAGAGTATGGGTAGCATACCAAATAATGGCACTCACCACTAGAATCCTTTCTCCAAGACATAATCCGTCTTGCTTTACAAACATCCTTTTGGAAATTTGCACAATCTCAGGGCCATGTTATTTTTTATTTTTTTAAAGATTTTATTTATTTATTTGAAAGAGAGAGAGTGCGTGGGAGGAGGAGCAGAGGGAGACGGACAAGCAGACTCCGTGCTGAGCGTGGAGCCTGATGCGCGGCTCAATTCCGGGACCCTGAGATCATGACCCGAGCTGAAATCAAGAGTCAGATGCTTAACCAACTCAGCCACCCAGGAGCTCCTTAGGGCCATTTCAATAAATGTCACTTGTTATTATTCAGTATTATGACAAATATTCTGGTTGTTTGGAGTTTGGGTGGGTTAGGATTCTATATAAATGGGAATTTATTAAGCATCCTTGCTTTTAGAATTAGGAGGCATCTATTGTGATCAAACATGAAGCCAGGCTTTAGCAGCCCTGCAAACAGGTCCCCAGGCCACAGTCACACACCTCTGTGATTGGAGTTTCATGTCCCTCCAGGAGGCCCACACTGTCTAGTTGGTACTGACCATTGGGAATTCCTTCCTCTGATGTCTGCCTCCATCTTCCACCCATGAGTCCTTATTCTGCCCTCTGGAGCTGCTTGGAACAAACCTTCAGTTGACTTCACTTTAACTATTTGAAAATGACTGTCATTTTTGGTCTTTCCCAGATCCCTGCTCTGCATCCCCTTAACACCTACAGCCCCAGTCTTCAGCTGTCCCGAAATAGTAAGATTCCTTTGAGACACCCTCTGCCATCCTTGTCCCTCTTAACTGAACACTCCCCACTTTGTCTCTTGTCTCCGTGAAGTGCGGTGCTCAGAGCTGCTCCGCACACTCTGGGATGGGCTGATCTCCCCCTAGAGCAGAGCGAGAATCCGCCGACCATGTGACTCACTCTGCTGGCTCCATGGCCTTTCAGCTTCAGGTTCTAAAGTAAAGCCTCAGAGCCATTTGACATATGCCACTGCTCAGCCTCATTCCCTAGATCCAGTGTAGTCATTGTTCCAGAATCATTTCCACTGAAACATGTAGTCTGTTTTCCCTACTCGGGCACATACTGCTTCACCTGTTTGGAGAACCTACAAAATTCTTTACTTCATCCCAAAAGGCAGAAGTAAGAATGAGCTATGCGCCTTTCTGCCCTTTGTAGACTTGATGTGACTGTTGAATTGCTTCTTGATAGATTGTTCCTTGTAAGTGTCAGGGCCCCATGGGGTCACCGAGGAGCATCTGTGAAAGGTGGGGCGGGGAATGGTGTAAGGGGATTTGGTAGTCAGGGCTCAGGTGTTCTCTCCCATTTCAGACACGGCAGCTCCTCTGTCCTCGGATTTATCTATTGTATTTCTGCATCAGATTTCCATCTGAATAAAGGGTTTCACAGTTTTGAAAATAGAAAACTCTCTTCTCTATTGTTGGGATTTTTATAGCTATTGACTGTAGCACCTCACAGCCTCGCTTTTCTTCTCAATTTAGTATCATCTCAGATCTGAAAAGCAAGCTTCCATTCTTTTTCATCATTTCATTGGTGAAAACATTGCACAGTTGGAACCAAAGTCAGAGGCGTGTGACACACGTTTGGGGTCTCCTGGCCCTTGAGAACCCTAAACAGGTACCTGGGGGACATGGTCATTTAATAAGTAGCAAGTTCTGGCAATTGTCTTGACACCCGAGGAATATAAGGGACTTGGTGATGATCCAGATGTGCTGTATCTCTGGCTTTGCCTAAATTGCCTGAAAAACTTGAACAAAAAGAAAATGGAATTCATCTGTACACCTTCTGCCTGATGCATCCTTCCTGCTTTCTAGTGGTCTCTGTTCTTTGAAAATGAGCTTTAGAAGTTAGCCAGCCAAGATGTCGAGTGACTTCTACGTAGTTTATGTAACTCCTTCCTTCTCATTTTTTAAAATCAGAGCTTCAGGTGTCTTCTTCTAGCACCTTTCCCAGTGAACAAGATTCTTGAGACAAATTTATCAATAAGGGAGCCGATTCCTGGGTCCAAAGCCCTGAGAGCGTTTATATCCCTGGGTGCTTCATTATTTTCCGATCTTCTCCACTCATCCGGGCTTCACTTCCCTCTTAGTAATATTCTTTCTGGCACTTTTCAGACCGAAAACTGTCCTTCTTGACCAAGAAGGTGGAGGCAAAATCCGATTTGGGAAATTGGCTTTTGCTCTTGTTAGCCATGACGTCACAGTTTTGCATACTTAGTTCTGTTAGTGCTCAGGTGTCCTGAGAAAACAATTATTCCAAGAAATTTGTGATGACTGGTTTTTGAAGTTAGAGATTGCCTCACTGCTGGGAAGAGAGGGAAGATCCACTCTGAATTGATCTCCTCCCTTGCTTTGTGATGGCCATCACAGCCGCCAAGTTTGTATTTCCATCCTCAAGAGAAGGTGTGAGCATTTATGTATATGCGTGCCCATACGGCCAAGGGGAAACAGTTCATTGAATAAGCCAAGCATGTGCGTTCTTTCTCTTCCACATTCCAGGTGTGATGTCAGCTACTGGATGTTCGTTGTATGGCAGTAGTCTCACTTCTGGGTGACAGTCATGTTCGCGCTGTCTTCTGCCCTCCTCATGTACTTTATACGTCACTGGGTCACGAGCCACCCAGGCTGTGCACAGCACCAGAAGGTATCAAAGGTGTACCTTCGTACCAGTGGGAAGAGCAAGATCCAAAGATGGGGTGTCATCTGGATAGGAATTCAGACCCACCGTCTTCCCCCCTCTCCCTGACACCTCCCATCGTACTGACAGCTGACAGTGGCCTGTGTCATTTTATATTTTACATGTGGACCTTCAGCCTTACAGCTCCTGGCACTGATCACAGTGAGTCAAAGCAAGTGAGCTGATGGAAGCCGGAGCCAAGGGGTGTAACATGATTGAATTTTCCGTCCTCACGGAATGCAGTGCCTTGTTTGGTCTGCTCTTGACTGGATTCTAGAAGGGAATCACGTGGTTGGTCACCCTGCCCCTCACTTGTGTGAGGTGCTCTTGTTTCCTCTTCCCTCGGCCCCTTAGAGCCTGTCATATAGCTGCCTTCTCTCTACCGAAGCTGAAGGGGACAGGGAACAAGAGAGTACCTAGAGCCGTGGCAATAAGCTTGAACCGGCGTCGAGCGTTCTCTGCTGCTCAGGCCCACGTGTCTGGGCTCTGCAGGGTGCCAGCCGCCAGTAACTTCACCTCCTGCCCTCACCTGGTTTTTCGGCAAGTAGCTGTCCTAGGGGCCTCCCAGTCTCATCCCCACCTGGGTGTTTTCAGAACCTAGAGCCTAGGATCATCAATCCCCATTAGACTGCCTCTTGTTTCTTTAAAGGTTCTCCTTATTGGCCAGAGGGCTCTAGGGGAGCAGGGAGCTAGTAAACCAAACACAGAGGCCCAGCATCAGAGCGCCAATTCCGTCATTCATTTGTACCCTTTTGCAGAAACTTACCATGTTGGTTCTTAGTCTTCATTCACATCATGAACATCTCCTCCCCTGTCTAGGTTCTTGGAAAGAATAGCAAAAATGCTTTATACATTCCCACCTTACTGTCATCTGTATGTCATGTTGGGAAATCAGTCATTAAATATATCCTTTTGTAAAAATATACTTCCAGTTTTGTTATCCTGTCATTGGGACTTCCATCAGACTGCCTCCTTTCTTTCCTCTCTGCCTCCAGAAATTTCCTCAGTGGAGGAAATTTCACAGAGCTTTTCTCCACATACCTTCCTGTATGTCCATGGGGCTCTCTCAAAATCTCTTCCAGGGGCTTCCCAGAAAGCCCCCTCTCCTCAGCAGCACCCCTTCCTCACCTTTTTTCAGTAAGCTGAGCACGGGCCCCTCATTAGTACACAGATTATAGAGTATCCCGTGTGGCAAGGGGAAGCTTCCGGGAAGAGAAGGGAAGAGCAGGGAATATTTTTTGTGGTTAGACACGAGAGCATGACGTTAAGTGAGAGGCCTTTGGTAAACACTACTTGGCAGCAGTAAAAAGCAGGAGAGTTTTTTTAATGGTGTGCACGCATCAAAAATAAAATGCCGAATTTAAAATGTAAGTCTCGTTTTCCTACTGGTTCGTGTCCACCGTGCTTCACATTTGAAATATTATTGGCTGAGAACTAGAGCAAAATAAAAATGCTTATTCGTAAACAGCATGTTTAAGATAAATGTTCGCACCTCCTGTGTGGGTTTCTGAATGTCTGATAACCTTCTCATATGTGTTTCCACGGAGTCTAAATACTGCCTGCGTGTTAAGCAAGAGCTTCTCAGAGTGTTCGCTTAAGTACCCCTTCCTAGAGAGGAGAGTGGATGCAGACAGAGCATCCCTGACGAAATCTGCTAAAAATCTGTTTCCTTTGAAGCCTTGTTTTATCTTGGAAAAAATATGGATGGATGTTATATTTTATGGCATAACATATTTAGGCTTATTTTATTAGCAAAATGTCTTAAGATGTTCTACTCTCATATTCTAGAAATATTGAAAGAACAGTGTACAATATGTAAATATAAATACTAATATGTCACCCTAATGAAACCATGACACATGTGGTTCAGTCCCAGAGCCATGTCGCATTTAACAAAATACGGTTTAAAATCCCATACAAAAACAAAAACAAAAAAATGAAACATTAAAAAGGAAATCTGTTCTTTACCTACTTTTCCCCAAGGATATTAAAAGGACTCCAATTCATATCCCCACCCAGAAGCACTTCTCACATTTCCTTTTCTTTACTCCCCATGTCCCCGCCACCACCACAAAAATACTCTCTCTCTACCCATATCCCACGCAGCTTTTACGGTCTCTCTTCCTAGACTCCTTGTTTCTCAACTCTTTTCTGTGCATCTACTCGGCTGTTCTGGCACAGGACTCCTCCTCATCCTCCTTTCTGTCTTGTTTCTGATTCTGGGAACAGGCAAAGACAAAATGAGGGTTGGGGTTTAGGATGGTGGAGAGAGGAAAACTGGACCAACAATGACAGCATTCTCATTGGTGAGCAGAAGAAGAAGGAGGACATCTGTAAAGATTCCCATGTTAATCACTTGTCCCCAGTCACCTATGGATCTAAAACTAGAAGTGCTTTGTTCATAGTCTGTATTGATTACAGATCAATGTGTCATTTTGTTCTCATATTACTGGATGCTTGGGGGGTGATTAGTTATTATACCTGTAACTGGCAATCATTAGTATCATCCTTATTTATAAATATGTCCCGTGAGTATTTTAATAGTGATAGGACCTAATATTTTAACCCAAATCTGTGCTTTTTTAATGTAAGTGTAATATTTAAAGAACGGGCTTTGGAGTCCATGTACAATTTTAAATGCCTCTGCTATTTCTCTGGTGACACACTTGGTGGGAAATGAGGAAATAACCGAGACAAATATTTCTCTTGACGTCACCATCCTTGTGTGAGCCCATGTACTTCCATGACAAATATCGGTTGGCCTCTCACTGTGTCACTGAAGGAAACTCAAGATCTTTGTGCTGAATAAATGAAACTTTCAAAACGGACATGAGGAAAATCAAGCACTGGATCTGGCTTCACAATCTTTTTGGTGAAGTGTGAACTGTGAACAGACTGTATCTTGTTACCCAAGCAGATGGAATAGTATCATTGCTGTTTTTCTAACCAGTTCAAACATTAATTACTGTGTGTACATTTCATTGGTGTCATGTAATACCAAGTCTTTGCGACTAGATTAAGGCAACTGAAGTAGACTTTTCGATTAGTAGTATTTGTTTCACAGGTCTTTGTGTATCAGGCACCGTGTATACAAAAGGCTCTAAGGTAGGTGCTGGTGGGGAGGGGAAATCGTAGAGAGATGTCAGGCAAAAAATCAACCTTTAGCGATCCTACAGATTCGTGGAACTAATAGGACATTCCCACAAATAAGTATACTACTGAGTGGAAAGTGTCACGTGCCTGCAGAAAGGTTTAGACGTGTTCAGAGAGCCTTAAGAAGAGAGAGAAGACTTAGAGATGGAAGGGTCAAGGAAACCTTCTGGAAGTGGGGCGACAGCTGACTGGGCATTGATGGATAGGTCATATTTGGATGGATAGAAAGTCTCAAAAGAAGGCCAGTTCACGAGAAGGGAATTTTAAAAACAGGAAACGTTTAGGTGTGGGATGGTGTCATTTGTGCCAGAGAAAAGGGAAGCAGTTGAAAAGATCATTTCGATCTTCTTAACAGAGTTGGGGAGGGTGTAAATTATTCAGAAAGAGGTAGGGGCTCAAAGGCAATGATAACCAGAGATGTTCCCGTGGGAAAAGCAGGCTAGGCAGGGAGACACCAGGCAGGGAAGGGTGCTGAGTTCTGGAAATAATGCGAACGACGTTTGCTATGGTTGGAGTGTACATGGAACGAAAGGGGCTGAGGGACAAGCCTAGAAAGGAAGTTGCAGACAAATTCCCGAGAGGATTATATGCCAACCTAAGAAGTTCGGTGTTTATCCTATACAGACACAAGGAACCCACGTAGGGTTTGTGAAGAAGGTGCTATGAGCGGGATGGAGCACAGGCTAGCAGGGTCGGCAGACTTTTTCTATAAATGGCCTGATTGTAAATATTTCAGACATCACGGACCACATATGGTCTCTGTCACCTATTTGGGTTTTTTTTCTTTTTTCCTTTCCTCTTTCTTAAATTGCCTGCCCGCCCTTCCTTGATTCCTTGCTTCCATTTCCTTTTTATAATATTTTAAAAACAAGCCTGGGGCTACGTTTGCCCCTTGCTCTGAGAAGTGGCAGGAAGAACTGGGGCAAAGCGGTTGTGCGGAGAGCAGAGGGGGGCCTGGCCCAAGGCAGTGGTGGTAGAGGCAGTGGGGACAAGGTGCATGGGGAGAGGTCTGAAATGGAATTAGTGACTCACTACAGTTGTTTGGCTGTGGAAGAAATTAGGAAGAAAAGGACAAATCAGGTGTGATTCTGAGGCTTCTCACTTGAGAGACTATGTGGTACTGGTATTATTTAAAACTAAGAAGACTATGGAGGAGTTTTTAGAGAAGGTGAGTTCAGTGTTGAAGCTGTGAAGATTGAAGTAATCCATGGGTCATCCAGGGAAAGCGTGCCTGGGGACAGCTGGCTTCCTGGACCAGTGCTTGGCGTCCCAGCATCCAGAATGTGTGCCTCACAGGGAGCCTCGGAGGTAACAGATTGGAAAGGATGGAGTGTCACACAAGACTACAGTACAGGGAAGAGCAGGTCCTTAGGAATCCCAGATTGGCAGCAGGATTCGGGATGAGTTGGAGAGGGCTAGTTTGGACGGGGGGAGCTGGTGGGAAGCCCTTACCACAATCTAGGGAAGCGGAAATAGTGTCTCAGGTTGAGTAATGGCAGTGGAAGAGAGAGAAGGTGACAGAGGAGAAAGACGGTGTGGGGCAGAATCACGAGGACTCGGCACTATGTGCATGGCTGAAGAAAGAGGCCTTCTCAGATCATCGTCCTCAAATTCCAGTGCCATGGGACGCTGCTACCTCCGTCTTGTTCTTTTTCTAGTTCTTGTTTCAGAAACCCAGCTCAGTGATTGAAGTACTCTCAGAGCCTGTGACCTGACTGCTTTTGTAACTTCAGTTCCTGTAAACAGCCTAGTTTACAGTACAGTGGAGGATAGCCATGTCCCACCTGCAAAATCCTTTGCATATTCCCCATTCACAATAAAAGGAAATGCAGAAAAAAAACAGTAGAACACTTGGTGAAAGAGTTAAAAAAAAATTTAAGAATTTGGAATTATAATACTTCCTAGCCAGGACCTTTAAAACTGTCTATAAGCCTAGGGTAAGCTGTCAGTCAAAATAAACTTGCATGTTCTCAGCCTCCCTGTATTTACACTGGTCTACACAGCCACTTGCGGTCTTCTGTTAGCAGATCTTCCTTGAAAGTGTTAAGTGCCACTGAGACATATGGTGACTGTGTACATCTGGCTTCCCAGTGCATTAAGCTGCTGTGTTACAACACATACGTAACCACCTCTGTCCACACTGTGCACTCACTCTAACACTCAAGATGCTCGGCAGTTAGACTAGAAAGGGCACAGAACCTTTTTTTTTTGTCTGTTTGGCAATTAACCATTCACTGGCTTTTTTTGTTGTAACATGCACTTCCTTTCTCTTGTTTTCATTCAAGCTGTGTACGCCATGGAAATTAATGTGGAGAAAGACAAACAAACAGGAGAGACCAAGATTCTCTCTGCATCCACCATTGGCCCAGAGGGGGTCCATCAGAGAGGAGTCAAAGTCTATGATGACGGTACCAAAGTAGTGTATGAGGTGCGCTCGGGAGGCACTGTGGTAGAAAATGGAGTGCACAAGTTAAGCTCAAAGGACGTAGAAGCGCTTATTCAGAAGGCGGGACAATCGAGCTTCAGAGGAGGGCACGTGTCAGAAAGAACTGTGATCGCGGACGGGAGCCTCAGCCACCCGAAGGAACACATGCTCTGCAAAGAAGCCAAGTTAGAAATGGTACATAAGTCTAGGAAAGATCCTTCTTCCGGGACCCCAGGGCAGCAGCCCCAAGCCCCCAGCACCGAAGGGCCCGAGGCCAACTTGGATCAGCCAGTCACCATGATTTTCATGGGCTACCAAAATATCGAGGATGAAGAGGAGACTAAGAAGGTGCTAGGCTATGATGAAACCATCAAGGCGGAATTGGTCCTCATTGATGAAGACGATGAGAAGTCATTGAGGGAGAAGACCGTGACGGACGTGTCCACCATCGATGGCAATGCAGCCGAGCTCGTGTCCGGGAGGCTGGTCTCAGACACCACAGAGCCCTCATCCCCAGAAGGGAAGGAAGAGAGCCTGGCCACAGAGCCAGCCCCAGGTACCCAAAAGAAAAAGCGCTGTCAATGCTGTGTTGTCATGTGACCACTTCTTTCTTCCCTTTTCTTCTGGGCAGCCTCTGTGCTCGGCACCACTTCGTAGACCTCACTGTACCACTAACTGCAATACTGTGAACTGGAAGCAAACACCTGCCTTGCCTTGCAGTTGGATTGCTTGGGTCTCTCTTATTTTCCCCCCCTCTCATTTTTCTCCGGTTTCCTCACCTGAGAGACAACGTGCATGTGTGTGCTTCACTCTCTCCGAGAACTTGCTTTTCCTCTAAACCTTTCCTTGTGTCTTCAAGAATGAATCAATTTCTTACTGCTCGATTGGAATGGACTCTTCACATCAGCCAGTTCCATAGTAGCCTTAACTCACTTGACTGGAATTGAACCCACGGCACCGGGGCTTTCATGTTGTAGCGTGTTCCTATAACGTAGTCACACGTCACCACGTCGCTGACTTCCCACTTGCCTCCCTTGCTGTGGATCTTTGCTTTCATATCTTGTGTGGCAAAATGCTGTGGGCTCTAGCTGGTTGCTAGTGTGGCCAAAAGTGGACCTTACTTAGTCTGTTCAATCTAGGGTGATGCTTTTTGCTGCCTTACATAAGCTTACGGATTACAGTATTGTGCAAATATGGCTTTCCTTCTGTTAAAACTGCAATGAAGTTGATGGGAAAGAAAAGGAACCCAGTGCTTGTCACAGCTGAAATGTAGGGACTGATTCCGTCACCTGCCCATCAGCAGCTGTCTCTTTCTGCGGCTTAACTGGTGGACCCTTTATATACGAAGCACCATTTTTAATTTTCTAAGGACATGAAACAAACATTGTTTTGAGCATTCGTAGTAATCTCTAAACTTAGGCATATCCATGAGCCTTGCTTCTATTCTCTCAGAAAAAAAAAATGTAAATTTTTATATTGTTTTCTTTTTCACGGATATTTTCTGATCATGTTAATCTATTTTCAACGAAGGGATCATTTTGAGGAGTATCTCTGCAGTGACCATATTTCTAGAACAGTCTTTCTGACCTATCATGGTTGCTGCCAAGCTTCCACTTCATTGTGGATGGACGGTGCTGGAACTGAATTTACCTGTCCATCTCCCCTACCCGCTTCATTACAGAGCCTTACTTCTGGACTCTTTTCTTTCTGTCCCCCATGAGAAAGAGAATGGTTCCCATCACGTCACCATGTAGGGTTACCCACCCTTCAGAATAAGCTTGAAAATGTAAAAAATGTGTAAGAAAGACCTGTCTTCTCCACGTTAAGTACTTAAACTCCTTCCACAAGTACCGACTGAGTGGCACAGAGCTGAGCTAACTTCTTAAGGCATGTTTCCAAAACTTATGGAGATTTCAGAACATCAAGGAATAGTTGTGCTTTTTTTTTTTTTAATCTAGAATACAATGAACCATTCTTTAAATCAATTCTTAGCATTCTCCCAAAGCAAACAGCCACATGTGTAGTAAAACCAAAGGGAAGCAATAGAGTAAAATAATAATACAGTAATAAAATAAAGATGTAACATTTTAACTGGTTTTAATAACAGATCTCTTAACTTGAAGTTATTTGCCCAGATAGTCATAGCACTGTTGTGAATCATTCACAAAATGTATCTATGTTCCACGGAACATAGTTTTTAAAAACATACAATAAGTCATGCTCCCTCAAGTCTAACCTCTGCGGAAAGCAGACAAGAAAAATAGAAGGTAGCCTTGAGAGAATTTCTTTATGGAACCAACTAAATTTATCCTTAATTGGTTTCTCGGTGTTAAATCTAACTGTTATTACTTTAAATTTGTTGACTTGAGCTTATATTTTTTTCCAAATGGAAAGGGGGGGAAATGATATTTTTTTGTTCAAAGTTAATTTCTCTCAAGTAATTACATTTCAACGAGCACAAATTAGGTCATTTTATCACCAATAGGTAAGCAAAAAAAATGAAGAAGGGACAAATAAAGGAGCTAAATTCTGCCTCCTGAGATGATTCCATCAATGGCTTGCTTTTGAATAGGAGAGGGGATTCCCTCTAAGTAATCTCAGGTTCACCAAAGCAGCTGCAGTTGGATAAAGCTGCTGTCTTATCTTGGAATAACATCTGGTTATTTAACAATAATATGTTAATAATAATAACATCATTTATATGACTGAACTGGTCCTGCTGCCTAGAAATCTCCCCACTCAGCTTCACGCTCGTCTCGCTCCTCGGTCAGTGGTCACTTAGGCTTCATTTAAATGTTGAAGAGAATGACATGCCAGATAAACCTATTTACGTAGCAAATGAAAACAGTTTCAATGTTTGGACAATCTATTATTTTAATTATTTAATACAGAAACAATCTAAAAGTTTACCGTAACTTATCTTTTTTTACTCACTTGCGGATTAAAATTATTCAATAGGAGTTTTTAAAAGCACAGTTAGTGAGTGAAATGGTAGAATGTAGAACCCTTGAGCTTGCTGTTTGATAAACAGAATCTTCGAGGACAGATAATTCCCAGAAACGACCTACCCGTGTCCTTCCCTAGTGAGCTAGTTCGTCGTGAAGAAACTGACCTGCCCCTCTCACCGCAACGCTACACAACAGATCTGAAAGACCAATGATAATGTGCACTTTCTTTCATCAGTTATTATTATAGGGATTAGCAAATTATATGAATTAGAGGTCTCTTTATGATAATTTTACTCTGAAAGCTTATCATTTAATGGTTTAAAGTAAGACATGTTACCTTTATTAAAATGATACGTGGCCATAGTAAATGGTTTGTTTGAATATGACAAATATTTGCTTATCGTGCATCATTTTCCTATCAAAATAGAGGATTTAGGCTCAGCCAGTACTTTTCTAGGATGAGACCTATCATCTCACCTACAGCAACAAGTAACTACGTAATGAAAATATCCTCAGTGTCGTGAATGAGAACTTTCTGCCTTCCCTGCCATTATTCTCTCTGTACAAACTTTATTATGGACGGTATCACAACCTCCAAAGACACAGGGTATTGACTTCCATAACCTGACTAATGAGAGAACCAGTAACGAAGCTGCAAAACCACGGTTTTTGAGCCAGTGGTTAGTTGGATTATCTTCTAAAATTATATAACCAGTTCCCCTTTAAATGGAAAGAAGAGAAAGAGGGAAAGAAGGGGTACTTCATTTGTTATAGATAGATTTTCAGTGGCATTGAATTGAAGTTCTTTTAATGGTTAAAATGGTGAAGTTTAACCTTACATAGCCTGACAAATCTCGATGACTTGTTTATCCTCGCCTTTGTTCTCTCTGATGTGCAATAGGACAGACTAAGGGGAATTTTTTTTTTTTACCTTGTACCTCTTTTGCCCTTAATTCTATTAATTCCTTCTATAAGCAAAATTAGTTGTCTCTACAACTGATTTGACAATGTCCAGCGATGTCAGTTAATACTGGGGGTAGAGAGGATGAGGAGCAAGGGAATTCCCTTCTGGTCAAACCCAAAGCCTGGTTTCCTGAAGCCTCCTGAGCAACCTGAAAATATTCAAAGACTTTCAGGAAACTCAAATTCTAGAGTTCATTTGATTTGACTCCTTTTTGAACTGCTAATATACACGTATCAGCTTTAAATTCCCACCAACTCCATTTTACTTCCTGGTCATAAATGTGTTTTTTCCTACATACAAGTAGAATGTTTTATTTTGGTTAGGGTCAAGTTTTTTATAAAAGGGGGAAACACTGAGGTACAGTATCCTCTGTGGAGCAAAACGTTCAGGCCAAGTGCAAACACAACTCATTTCTCTTCGCTTCCGGCAGATTTTCATTTCAAGGGACCACAGAACGCCCTTGAAATGACCATTTATCAAAGGCCAGGGAACCAATGGATAGCAAAAGAGGAGGGAAGGAATATGGTGACAGAGGCAAAAATCGAACCACTAAACCAGCTCTTCCTTTTTAAAAAGCATTAGGCCTGTCAATTTAAAACACGTGAACATAGACAAAGTATTCACAGAGGACTTTTTGTCATCGTTCTTGCCAAAAATCTAGAAGCTCAGCCATCTCTCTTTGTCACTGGACCCACGGGGGAGTTCAGCTCACCAAAGGGCCCATTCCTTGTGGGAATAGTCTCATCTCCCAAAGGGTTACTTTGTTTACAGTGAAAACCATTCCAAGGCAAGCAGTTTTAAGTTTTGCAACATGCACCTCCAGTTATGGAAACAACAAAGAAGTTTTGAAACTTTGTAAATATGCAATCTTTTAGAAGCTCCTCAATTTACCATGTATCAAGGTATCTAGAATTCCACTGATGAGGCTAGAACCAGCAAATATCCTTTGTCCTGTTGGACAGTCCAACCCAGCAGGTAAACAGAGTTATGGTACATATCACAAAACAACTCCAAGAAACCAGCAAGATGAGATCTTTGATTCTTGCTGCCAGTTGACTTTCATTGTACAGCCTTCTGGTCTTATCAGGAAAACTGGCCTGCATTTTCTCAGGACAAAGAAAAGTCAGGCTTTTGTGAGGAGCACAATGCAATTATGTGTCTGTATTTTCATAGCTTCAGCGAACTCCATGATAAAATGCCCATTTTAACAAAACCCAACATACTTATTATTTGAATGTAGAAAAAAATAAAGATTACATCCTGAAAGTTTCAAAGGGCAATTTCCCTGGGGATCCTTAGACCAGCCTCATCCACCCCCCTTAATTTTTATATGACTGAAGTAGGCCTCTGCTTCCCCTCTCCGCTCCAGTCTAACGTAAGGTCAGGACCATAGCCTGAAACCTTGCTTTCAACTTGAAAATACAAGATGTAATTTTGGGGATTGCAGACTTTCTGCATCAAAGATCTGGACAGCCTTAACTTTTGTAAAAAACCAAAAAACAAAAAACCAATTTTTCAATGCTCTCTTTTACTAAGCAGGAGCCAAAATGTTTCCTGAAAATTAATAACTTTTTTATATTTCGTGACTCTTTTCTAAGTTTCTATAGGTTGAAATGTAAATGGTCATCTTCTCCCCATAATGCCTCTTCCTAGTCAACGGGGGGCTCTTCTTTGCAAGTCACTGCATTTTTATCAAAAGAAAAGTATATGTCATGAACCATAAAATTCTCCCTAGACTTCAGGCAGTCCTTCTGGAGTGAAAGAACAGAAATACAGAAAGAAAAGAATTACAGGGTGGCTTTCTTTTTATTTTCCTATGGTTAATGTACTGTATGGTGTGTGTGTTTACAGAATGTACCTGCCTTGTCCTGTGAACAAGACGAACGACAAAACAGAGTTCTGATGTGCCGTTTGAAAGTTTGCCTTAGCATTGCTGTTTATGTTCTTCTTTTCTGTCCTTTATAAAAAAAAAACAAAAACAAAACCGCAGGTTGTATTCCAAAGCTGTATTAACACAACATTCTCTTCCCCGCCCCTACCCAGCCCTCTTCAGAGCTCTGAATTTCATCACAGGAGCCTTGAGGCAGAACCTTGCAGGTCAGGCCCAGAGGGAATAAAGTGGACATAGCTTGGACTTTGTGCCCATCTATCAACCAAGCATGTTCCTGTGTTCTCGTCTGGGTCTGAATATCACGCTCTGACATTCCTGGGCAGACCACAGGGGGCATACCGTCTTCCGCAGTCCTTCTCACAGTGAGGGGGGGAACTTGTGGACCCCCTCTCTGGGTCTGGGAGCATATTTTTAAGCACAAGTGGCATAACTTGAAAAAGCAAGAGGGATGGACTCAAATGGTGTGATTGAGCCATAACTGAGAGGTGTGCCCATTCATGATAGTCTAAGATGAGTACATAGGGGTGGGAGTAAGGAGTGGCGATTAGAAATGGAATATTTTACATTTATGTATTTTTTTAAGGAATGATATTTTTATAATGAAATCTATATGCATTATGAAGCTTGAGTTTGAAAACACCCTTGATTGAGTTATTTCTCCATTCCATTAAGGTAACTTTCTGGTGAGTTCTGTAGCACAAGCCCAGACCTTGAGAGGCATGATCAAAGGTCCTGTGGCCTGCCCATGTGCCTGCACTGCATGAAATCCAGTGTTTCCAAACAGACCTAGGTTGTAAGATCAAGCTTTCTATGCCTGTCATTAGATAAACCATGTTGTATGGCTTGACAGCTCTCTGGGCTACACTTTAATGATAAATAATGATGTTTTGGAAGGGGATAGCCATTTGAAATGTAAGCCCACCCCAGCAATGATCAAAGTCCAACTATTTCACATATTTAAGGACTAATCACTGCATTGGAGGTTAAGGGACTACTCACTATAGTATAAATGATATGGGTAAAATGGTGAGTCAGAAGCCTCTGGCCTTCTACTGTTTATACATAAATGTATAAACCAACAATATAAAACTGAGGAGGCATCTTTGGCCTTGAAATACCAATGGGGCTGCACCACATTTTTAGAGTTAAGTAGACAGAAAAGAATTGTCTTTCTCTATCCATTAATGAGATTCTGAATTTTTAGAGTTCTTGGATTTTTTCCCCCAATTTTCTGCCAAGCTCCCACTGCAATCAAACTCTGTTTCATAAAGATCTTCACCCACACCTGTTCCTCTGTCTGACGGACAGAGCAGCGTAAGCCTCAGAGTCTGCTCACCACTCCTGTTAGACTCTCTTCCCAGGCAGCGTCCTCGCCCCAGATGGGCCCTTTTTCTATGACCCTAAAAGACCAAGAGCCTTTTCCAACAACACAAGGTCATAAGCATTCTCTCCAACTGAAGAAAAGTAACCCCTCCAGTTCCCATGCAAATCATTTCGATTCCATCATGACTAGAATCCCTCAAGCCCAGCTATGACATCAGTGTCACGGAGACGGCTCTCAAAATGAAAGAGCTACGCAACTGCCCCAAGGTGCTAAGGGAGAGCTGATACGCTCCATCTTTTATCACCGCGGGAGCCTCCCAGTGTTGAGATGAGGCGGGCAGGGAGGCATCCAATCCAGGTCCTTGGTTCTGCAACCAGTCTTTCCGTACAGAGAAGCCACCAGGCAATGCCTGATCTGAACCGTTCAGTTGTGCGGCTCCAACTCCAATTCTGTGATCTCCTATTCTGGCGAGCAGAAAGAGGTCTGTCCTTTGAGGGGTTCTGGAACATTCTTTCCTCCTCTCAAGCTCCTGACTTAGCAGAGTTAAAATCACACAGGGGTTCCAGAAAATGTTGTGTCTGATGCAGCTTTTCAGTGAATGTAGGTTGTTGATGGAATTTTCAGCTTTAGCGGCTCACTCGGGGTGAGTGACATCTCTGTAAATATTTCCATTTCTGTGGTTGGTTGGGGGGTGGGGTGGGAGCCTGTCGTGCTGACTCTGAATTAGACTTGCTGGGCTAGCTGCTGTACTTTGTAACCTGAAGTGTACTTTGACTGTTCTGTTTCCTTCAGATGAAAAACAAAACAAAAACTGACTTCAGAAATAACACTGCCAGTGACAGCCAATGCTGTACTTGTAGCTTCTCTCTGTTCCTCTGTACAGTATTAATAGACAATAAACGGCCTTTTCACTGCATCCGCCTCCGTGTGCCTGTGCTCCGGTTCTTTCCCCTTCCCACCTGCCACGAGTGGAGCTCAGGCCAGACCGCCTCGGGAGCGCCTTCGACCGCTCGCTAACCCCAAACCCTAATACAGGGCCTTTCAAACCGGAGCGTGCCTCAGAATCACGTGGGGTAACCCGCTCAGAAGGTGGAAGCTCAGTCACACCTCTGGAACCCACGTTCAGGTTCCCGGGTGGGGCCTGCTCACCTGCGTCTTTAATAATGTCTCCAGGTGATTCTGATACATGTGGTTCCTGGCCCGACTGCGGGCTTGGGGGCTCCGCAGGGGACATCCCTGTGGCCTGCCTGTTCCAGCTGGTTTCCACACTAATCCACTTTCCCAGCACTTCCTCTCTCTCACCTGTGCTTGCACATCTGTCTCCACACCTGTCGTCCTTTTTCTCGTTCCTTGCACGCTCCGTAGCAGTGGCATGGACGGTGATCCCGTGGGTCAGGCTTGGGCTGCCCCCTAGGCAGTAGGCGTTTCCTCCACTGCAGTCTTAGAAACAGGAGCGTCTGAAGACACTTGGGGACTTGGTTATTCTTATTTACCACTGTATCTTCTCTATCTAGAGTAGGTTCAACACACTGTTTCTGGAAATGGCCAGATAGTATTTTGGCTTTGCAGGCCAGATGATTTCTGTCCCAGCTCCTCAGCTCTGCCAGAAGGCGGCCACGCACTGCACGTAAATGAAAGAGGGTGGCTGTGTTCCAATAAACCTTATTTATAAAAACCAGACAGTAGACTGGATTTGGCCCTCAGGCTTGTAGTGGGCTAATCCCTGGCCTCCAACGGGGCGTGGCACATAGTAGGTACTCAATAAAAAATTGAAAAGGTATTATATGAAAGAATGGACAAAGGGCAGATGCGATACCGCCTGTAGAACTGTCATAGAAATTTGTTTTCTTTGAGGATATGGAGTAAAAGAAATCAGTTGGGGAGTTCTCATCTGTTTGGGTTTCATAGTAGATTTTGTTTTTCATCTCTTTATATATGGAAGTTAACGTGAACGTTTAAAGCGTGAAGGGACCTTGTAGACAGCTCAAAGTGCCAAGTGAAATTAACAAGAGTTTCGACCGATAGATAGTTGAAGAAGTTCAAAGACATCTCATCCTTGTCAGCAGTGCTGGGGATACGAGAACTGGGTGGTCCCGAAGCATCTAAGCATGTGACCCAAATGTCTGTGGAACTACATTTTGCCTGAGCCATCCTATACAGGGAAGGCAGGGCTTTCTTTATATTACTCTCCTTGTTAATTGAAATACTCCTTAGGGTGTGCACATGGGGGCCAGAACCACATGGGCACATTACACATCCCATAACCCAGGGCATACTAACAGCGACAGACTGTGTGTTTATATCCACTGCCAGTGTTGTTGTGGAGTTCAAGGAAATTATATTTACGCAAAGCACTTGGTAAGCGGGAAGTGGATAACAAATGTTAGTTTACATGTGATGAGAGTGTCTGTCCCTCCACCAAAGTGTTTACCTTTCCCAAATGTAAAGAGTATAGGCTGTTCTGGTGTGTTTCAGAACCAGCATAAAAATGGAAGCCACTTTTCCCTTCTTTGGGTTTGGGACTGCTTTTGTCTTACATTGAACCATATGAACTTGACATTTTAGAGATCAGTAGTGTTGAATGTTGACAGTCCCACAGAGTTCAATCTAATAATTCTATTGGGGATCGTTTTCCATCAGAGAGGGCAAAATATGACCAAAACTCCAAATATAGCAGGAGGAATTTAGATAAGAAAATAAAAACTTTGAAAGGGAACATGGTTCAGTACCACCAACACATTTCCCTAGGGTGTGCAGGATTTCCTATGATCTTACATCCACCCGATGAGGGAGACATTGCTATTGTTCCCCTTTCTATGTGAGGAAACTGAGTTACTAAGAGAGTAAGCACCTCACCCAATGTAGCAGGGCTACAAATTGGGGTGGGGGTGGGAAGGACAGGTTTCAAGCCCGGCTCTAACTTACTTCCACACAGAAGGCTCTCTGTCATGAAAGTGGTGTGAGGATGCAGCTAAGGCTGGACACAGGAAGATTTGGAGAATGGAGCTGTCTAAGCAAAAACAAAAACCAAAACCAAACCACAAAATGGCACCACTTCTTATTTTGCGCCTTTACGTACTCAGGCAAAAGCTCTGTAATATCACCGCCCTCTGGAGGCTGGGAGGTGTCTCTGCAGACTTCCATCCCAAAAGAAAAGCAGAGGGTAGAATCATCTGCTCTTCTCTTCTCGGTTCATTACTGCTTGATCGTTTTTCCTTCCCCACTTAGGAAGAGGATTCACAAAATTACCCAAACAACTCTGTAAACTCTAGGAGTGGCATGTCCCTCTCTGAATCAGCTAAGGTGGTTTTGTTGTTGTTGATGATAGGATTGCTATATAATGATTAAATCGCCCATGTTGCAAACAGCCAAGAGGAACAGTGCTGGCATGTTGCAGCTGCCTTCGGACCTAGGCTATGTAACCTCTTCTGCAGCACCACTACCTCCCCAGCTCCTCTCCTGCTTTTCTCAAACCGTGTCAGATCATCTACTTCATGGACAATACACAAAAGCCAAGATTTGCTACTTAGGAGTTCAGGCTACCAGATCTCAAAGAGAAAATCAAGCTCAGACATCACAAAATGGCTATTCATAGGCTGAATTTGGCCTATGGCTATGTAAATTTTGCCTGCATAGTACTTCCAAGTAGCTTTTCATTCATTGCCAAAAATAATAAGAGAATTCTCATGTTAAAAGGATGGATTTCCAGCTTCTCTAGATTTTAGAGACTCTGTCTTTTTTTTTAATGTCTCAAAGCTATTATTTATTCTGCACGAGTTTCCACTATATATTAGACATTCTTCTACTCTTGCTTACACATTAAACAAGTATACACCAGCCCTGTGGCTCAGGCTCACAGGTCTTCCCTGGAGAAGGGTGTCAGGCCATTTAAACTCAGGGTATCTTTCTCTGATGCCTCCTCCTGGGAGCACTGGAAGGCACCAGGCTCCAAGCTGTGTGGGTGTGCAAAGAGCTCCATGCACAGAGCCCCATGCCTTGGTGCTGAACAGCTTTACTCTCTGGGAGAGCACAGAGTTGTGTCCAACTACTTAGGGCAAAATCAAGCCCATGGGAAAGAATCATACAACCGAGGCAAGGTGTCCCAGGATACCCAGGCTCCAGCCTCCAGGGTAGGACTGACGACCAATGCCAAGAGGAGCCAAGGGTGGCATGGGCATCGCTGAGAAACTTGGCCCAGAGGGCTTAAGTCTAGGAGACTCTGAGAAGGTTGGGGGTAGAGGGTGGCAGGAAGGTCAGGGAGGAAAAGCATGTTAAGAGGGAATAAATGAAAGGTGAGAGAGGCACCAGGGATAAGAGGCTTGTGCTATCCTTCGATTGTTTTCCTAGCTAACAGTTGCCTGGAGCTGATGGCGGCTATCCCCTTTAGAGGATCCCTACTCTCATTCACCATCACCACCACCACCTCCTATTATCTCACTCCTGGTCAGCTTCCTTTGTTTATGTCACCTCCCTGGCCCCTGTTGACATCCCTATTCTACCATAATCCACCCATTTTATGGTTGGGTCAAGTGAGTCCCAGGTGGGAGATGAGACTTACCCATAACAAGATCATAGCTGAGCCAGGGCTAGAGATGAAATCTCCTGAACTCTTTTGGAAGCACAAGGCTTTGTACTATGTTTGGATTTGGATCTGACAGAAGCATTTAAAATTTTGAACAGGCTGTGGGCAGAAAACCAATCTCAGTATCTGCTGCCTTTGCTTTTTGACAGGGAAACCCACCTACTTGTGTAATGATAGATTATCCCAAGGCTGGTGAGCTCTTTTACAACTCAAGAGGGAAAAAAATCCTTCTCCTACAATAATTTATAGTATGTAGATTATCCTACGCTGTCTTCCTTAGGTTAAATGAAAATGTAATATTTTAAGAACTTTGTGGTATCATATGCTTTTTGGTAAAAAGTTTCATTCCTGAAAAAAAAAACAAAAACTTTGTAATCAACAGTCGAATAGTTCCAGGGGCTTCACATCTCTTCTTAGGGAAAATACGAGGCAGATCTCACATATACTTAAATTCTCTCCTCTCCTAATTCATGGTCTTTTGTCATGCTCCTGAGGTTATATGGTCATGGAATACAAATGTTCTCTAATGTTTACTCCCTTATCTTATTAAGAAAAGCAATCGACAATTCAGAGAACAGAGGAAATGGGAATCTTTCCTCCCTTGGCTTGTCATCAAAAATCAACGCGATCTAGTGTTTTCTTTTTTTTTTTAACTTTAACTAGAGGCTAATCAAATTTAAGATGATAATTGTATTTCCTTCACTTTCTTTTCATTTCCAAATCACTGAGAATTAAAAATATGAGCAGTGGACCTACTCTTTTCAGGTCAGGATTGTTAGGTCAGCCTGGAGGGCAACCTGGAAGCGAGATGAAGTCCGGGGTCAGTGGGACTCGTCCCATCCACACTATCAGTATATGCGGGCTCAAATCCCGTGTCTTAGAGAGTGGTTGCAAACCAGAGTACAAAACAGGTTCAGTTGTTTCTTTCCCTGAATTCCACCCAAATCCTAACTACACTCAGAGACTCAGTGCGAGATTCTGGCACATACCTTAACTTGGTTTTTCCTAAGCTTTGACTTTTGGGCACCACTTTATTTTTATCCTGTATATGTATCATCTATGGACCGTTACTTGGGGTTTTTTTTTTTAAGATTTTATTTATTTATTCGATAGAGACAGAGACAGCCAGCGAGAGAGGGAACACAAGCAGGGGGAGTGGGAGAGGAAGAGGCAGGCTCCCAGCGGAGGAGCGTGATGTGGGGCTCGATCCCAGAACGCCGGGATCACGCCCTGAGCCGAAGGCAGACGCTTAACCGCTGTGCCACCCAGGCGCCCCCGTTATTTGTTTTTTTAACCAGTTCTTTGACTTAAATTTACTTAAAATGTAGCTTTGTAGCCCTACCTTAAATAGGTAGCCCATGCCATATAAAGTAACTGTCTAGGGGTGCCTGGCTGGGTCAAGCAGAAGAGCATGTGACTCTTGATCTCAGGGTCGTGAGTTCAAGCCCCACACTGGGTGTAGAGATTACCAAAAAAAAAAAACAAGATAAACTTAAAAAAAAAGTGACTGTCAAAATAAAGGCAAATCAACATTATTAATTCCCAGCTGCATACGGCTGCCTAATCGTACAGTTACCTGAGACCAGCTCTCTCATTATTAGAGGAGGGAATGGCCAGGTTGGAAAGCTGTCAGAAATACACCTCCATCTCTTTCCTAGAACCAGATGGCATGAAAGAGAACCAAAATGGTAATAACTCTTTCCCTCTGTGGCTCAGTGTTATTTAGTACCACGTTCATTTACCCCTAAAATTTTGGAAACACTTCTTACCACGTTATAGTCCCTTAAAAATCCCAGTTTGCCACTTCGAAGATCAGGGTGAGAAATACAAAGTGACTTGCTGAAGCCACAGGAAGGAAGAGCAGAGGCACAGAGCTGGTATTCACACCCCAGTCAGGCGGGACTTCAGATTCTTTCTGTCACACCAGGTGCCTGTCCCGCTGCGCCTTGCATAAGGAATGAATTGGATACATCCGCAGCCAACTTCAAGTCTCCATAAGGCTCTCCATCATTTAAACAAACAAAAGTAACATCTGTTCCAGCTCGAGCCGTCTCTGGCGTAAGCAGTTTTTCACTGATGGAGGCCAGATCTAATTGGGCTCCTTCTCTCTCACTTGAGCAGAGTTACAGATTCAGATGTGCGCTTCCAGAGAGAGGGGGAGCTGATGGGCTGGCTCCTGCGTGCAGGACTCCTGCCTTTCGGTTCGGCATGCCTTCTGAGCTCTAGCGGGCTGACTCAGGCGGCTCAGGAGACTTCTTGGTTAATTCTCAAAGAGTCAGGGATTTAGTCAATGCAAGCTGTGAAACTCTGGGCGCTAGAGATGAAGCAGATCTTAATGGAAGAAGAACCGTCTCAACTTCAGGGACATCTCAACTTCTCCTTTTCTCTTCTCTTCCCTCTTCTTCTCTCTTCACTATTTCCCTCATTCTTCTCTTCTCTAGTCTTTTCTATTGAATGAGCCCATTGTCCATGTGAGATGCACTCCCACCTGCAGGGTGAGTTGGACTTCTCAAAGGGCCCGTGAGTTCTCCCACCAAGTGCCATGCTGGAGGTCTCTGCTTCTCCTTTCCTGCTTCCTGCACATTACAATCTGGAACATTTCTTTAAAAATAGGATTATACTAGGGCCCCACCCCAGAGATCTCGATTTAATTGGTGCGCGTGAAGCCTGGGGCATTTATTAAATGGCTCCAAATGATTCTAATGGGGGCTGCTCAGTTGGAGACAACAGCACAGAGGAGCCCAGAGTGGGCAGGAGAGGTCCAGGCTGGAATCGTTGTCTCAACTCACAAAACCAAGAAGAAAGGGAGGCTTTGGAAGCAGGACCAAAGTCAAATCCTGGGTCTGTCATTGGCCAGCTGGGTAATCTTGGACAATTGATTTCAATTCACCAAACCTCAGTCTCCTCTTCTGTAAAATAATACTTTGTAGGGCTTCTATTAGGAATATTCTAAAGACTTTTCTTTCTGCTTTCCCTTTCTCCTTTCTTTCCCCTTACAAAAGGAAAGTGATTGAGGCAGTTTATAAGAAAAGACACAGCAGAAAAGAACATAGAGGGAAATCAGGTCAAGAGAAAAATAAGACAAAACTAGGGGACTCACTCTAGCATAGATTTCTGAATGTGTATTTCGCGCGCGCTCTCTCTCTCTCTCTCTCCTTCGTTTGAGCAGTTCAGTTTGTAAAATGTGGGACATGATACTTCTTTATCTACCAAACCACTGAATGCTAATTTCTTGGGTCTGTTTTGAAAACAAAGAAAACATGAAATTATAGATTCAGCATTTTTTAGTGTGAAGGGACCCATGGCCTGGACTTTGTCCTAGTTCTGCCACTGATTGTATAACTTAGAAGAGTCCTTTTTCCTCTCTTGGCCCCAACTTTCTCATCTATAAAATGAGTAATTTTACTAGATGACTGTTAAGGTGGTTCTGGGTGACATTCTAGGTGGATGTTAATATCAAGAGTCTTTCTCTATAATTAAGAAAGAAGGAAGGAGGGAAGGAAGGAAGGGAGGGAGGGAGGGAAAAAGAAAAAAGAAACGAAAAATACATCAAGCTGAGGGGTGTTTTTCCTAAAAGGTCCAGAAATCTTTGGCCGTTCAGAACCAAAACATCAGCTGTCTGCTGTGTCTCAGGCCTGACTCTGAGGAGCCCTTGGGCAAACCCCTTATCACTGCCTTCCTTCAGGGTCTTTCCAAGCCCAGTAGACACCTGGTGGCCATTTTCCTGTATATAAAATCTAGTGGGGGAACACCTGATTTTCTAAGACTTGTGGTCCTCCATGGTTGAAAACAAGAGTTCGGATTCCTTTTTTAAAATATAAAACAACTGGCGTTATTAGGAGCTAATGCCTAACATCTTCATGCCCCACTCTTTCCTGACCCTGAGAGTCTTGGAGAGTGGGTAAATACCCGCCTAGAGGCTCACGGGAGGTGAGTGTGGCAGACACACACCACTACTCATCTATTCTAGATGGTTTCTCGAAAAGAACCTTAAATACTTGAGCCATAGAACGACCGTGCTTCTCTTCCCTAGACGATGGATGCTCTGGGCAAAATATAAGCTCCTTCCCTTGTGCCCCATAGCTTATTGTCCAGTGTAACTGGATCCGAAATCAATAAATCAGTTCCGCTCCTTCGTAGCTCTCTTTGGGCTCCTTAGTCTGTATGCTTTGCAGTATGCCACCGATCGTTAACTAAGCATGAGTGTGTTTGTGTTGATGCAAAGAGCTTTAGAAGCAGTAGATAAAATGCTAGTCACAGAGGCTCCCAGCTGAATGGGGACAGTTGGCTGAAGTTCAGCTGAAGATAGTTTGGTTTCAGGTCTTTTCATCTCTCAGGAGAAAATTCCGCCAGCTGAATGCTGGGAGGAGAAATGGGAATTCTCAGGTCATTTCCTGAGGCCAAGGCGGGGTATCGAAGCCTTCATGGCCAGTGTAGAAGCCTCATCAAGTCATCACCAAGGCAGTGCCCGACTTCATAAGAACAAAGAATTGCTGCTTTATTCGTTCCTCCCAGAATTAAGATCAGACTCTTCTCTCTGAAAGTCAGAATTTACTAAAATGTAACACCTTCTCCTCCATCTCCCCTCTCCTCCACAGGTGAGTTCCCACTGGTCCCTAACATAGTCTCCTTTTCAGTTCAGGAGCCCAGCCCCGCCCCTCACTGGCCACCCTCACCCCCAGCATTGCTCATGCTGTCTGGTACGCATCTAGAACAGGCCCTTTCCTCTCCACATTTTGTGAAGTCATAATCATCAGGCTTGACCAAGCTCAAGTGCCTTCATCTTATACTGCCCATGTCTCTGCCTCAGCTCCATTGCTATCAGCCCCCTCTGTCCTCTGTCCTCCTGCCCCCCTTCTTCATGGCCAAGACTTTACGTGCATCCTCTGTGTTCCTATGATGAAAGACTCATTTTCTATTTCCAGAAATGGATTAAAAGCAGCATCTTTTCTCTCTAAATTAGTTGACTTTACCAGACTCTGGGTCAAGAATCATAATCAAGATTTAATGCCACCTCTTGTCTTCCAAGACTCAGAAGGAAAGATGGGACAAGTGTCCTTGCCTACCCCCACCCGCAAAAAAGGAATTATTGTTTTAGTTCTCCCTCCTTGTCAGAAGAGAAGATATTGGTGTTGTGCTGACAGCCATGGTCTTTTCTTGTCAGGCCAGAGGAGAGACTAAACTTCTATCAGTGGGTTCCAGGAAAGTTTAACAGCAGAGCATAGTCAAAACATGTTTGTGTGCCTCATAGTACAAGAGTATGGGTAGGTAGGTGCTTCCTACTTTTTGAAAGTGAGAGGCAAGCAGACACCAGACTGAGGGTAACCAGCTAATTAAGGATTAGACTACTGAGGTATACCAGTTCTGGCTGGTGGGGAATGGGACTAGAATGTCCCAGCAAGACTACCATGTATGATTGTTCAGGTTGCACACTGCAGAATCCTAGAAGGCTCCATTCATATAGAGTATGATGTGAATAGTGCCCTTAGAATTGTGCAGTGCACAACATGCATACTGTGCATGCTCAGGCATGTACCCGCTCAGGCAATAGGTAAGTTCTTTGGAACACATAGCTAAAAATCAACCAGAAACTTACATTGTAAACATAGCACTGCACCTTTATTAAACTTGCTATCGTATGTCAAGGTGCAAGAGCCAGTTTTAACCCTAAGACTGTTGACTTTAGCTCCTCAGAACCAGTAATCAACGCATACTTCCAGACTGGGCCTATTCTTCCTTGATTTTCTCCAGTTAAGTCTAGCATGATATAGTCTAAACACATGGTATAGGATGAATGTCGCATGGTCTTATGGCTGGGATCATGGACCAGAATGAAAAGGGCCAGTTGCTCTTTTCTCTAAGGCAGAACAGTATTGTTCAGGCATGAGAGGCTCCTCTGCGTCTGCTTAGAAAGGTTTCTCTGAACCAGGTGACCTTGTGTCCATGTTTGCCCATGTTTTCCCAGCCTAACTCTCAAGAGTGTTCCAGTTTGGATGATAGAGCACATGATCACGCTACTTGCAGCATACAGGTGGGCATCTCTACTTTGTCAGCCACCCCCACACCTGAGAGCAGCCTTTCCCTTGGTTGATTCTTTGACAGTTCCCCATGATGCAGAGCAGTGTTCAGGGCACAGCTAGGGCTCTTTACTCAAACTGACCATTATGAAGGATCAGACAGAGTGTCATGGGACAGTCAGCCATCACATCAAATCATTTCCTTTTTTTCTTTGCCATTTATGGTTGGTTTCATATTCCTATGGGCATGTGATGAAGAGGAAGAGTTCAATAAAGAGAGCAGAATACTATCAAACTCAGTACTTACTAGCCAGATATAGATTCAGCAGAGAACATGGCTCTTGGCCCATGTCATTTGCCCGCTGTCCCTGGTTGTTGATGGAGGAGATTCACTGTTGCGGGTCCTCAGTAGTTATAATTGCCACTAATGCATGGGAGGGAGGGTAGAGGGTGACAAAGTCCTTTGCAAATGCACATCCATCCAACAACAGCCAAGAAATACCCATAAGATGGGGCAGCTGAGTGGGTCAGTCTGTTAAGTGGCCAACTCTTGGTTTCGGCTTGGGTCATGATCTCAGTGTACTGGGATCAAGCCCCACATTGGTCTCCATACTCAGTGGGGAGTCAGCTTGAGGATTCTCTCTCTCCCTCTCCCTTTACCCTTCCCTCCACTCATGCTCTCGCTTTCTCTCTAAAATAAATAAAATAAATTTAAAAAAAAAAGAAATACCCATAAGACTGTGCAGACGCTGCCCAAGGCATGAACCCACGTGCACAAATGACTCAGAGTTCAGATTCTTGAGTCTAATGGCCACTTCTTTATGCCTAGTTTCTTCCTGTATGGAGTAGTGATGAGGGTTAAATCTCTTGTAAAGTATTTTGGACACTGCCTGGTGAATGGGGACAGAATTAAAGTATTAACTCTTAGCAGGAATAGTAACAACAACTTTCAGGGCCACAGAGAAAGCTCTGAGAACGGTATGAAGCAGGGGTCAGTAACTATCATTCTTGGGGCAAATATGGCTGTCTGCCTGTTTTTGTAAATAAAGTTTTATTGGGACACAGTTATGCCCACTTGTTTGCATATAGCCTAGGGATGCTCTGTTGAGTAGTCAGGAAAGAAACCATGCAGCACATGAAGCCTCAAATATTTATTGTCTAGTACTTTACAAAAAAACTTGCTAGCATAAGTCAGATATTCAAATTCACTTTCCTAGTCTACTAGCATTTACTGAGTAATGATTAAATGCCCTGAACTATATTAATTTTTTAAACATATATTAACTAATTTGACTTTCACAAGAAGTAGCTCTTCAAGGTCGATGGGAGTATCAGCTCATTTTACCTAATGAGCCTCAGAGCACTTGTGACTTGTGTGAAATCGTAGAGCCAGGATGAATACTCCAGTCTCCTGACCCTAGGTCCAGAATTTCAGGAGTCACCAGGGCAGGCGTCCTGAAGGAGGTGGGTTTGCACTTGCTCTTGAAGAACGAGTGTGGCCATCAGTAAGCAAGGATGAGACCCAGGGGAGGGCATTCCAGACAGAAGGAACTCGTTGATCAAAGGGACTGAAGTGGGAGGCTCAGGCTGTGTCTGGTCATCTAATTTTATAGAACAGGAGGAGACTAAAGGAACTGAGGTCACGGAGCGTAAGAAGTGGCTTGAGGCCAGGATGTGGAGGGACAGGGTGTTCCTCAAGGAAGAAGTTACCGATTGAAAGTTCAAGGACAGGCTGGTGGATGTACTGTGTTTGGCCTTTACTCTATTGACTCACACAGGGTTGTGTTTTTGTTTTTGTTTTTTTTTTTTTTTTTTGGTTTGGTTTTAATGTAGATTTATAAAACATACCACAGTTTTATCTTCTCTTGAAAAAGCAAAGTATTTAGTCACACTTGGGCCCACATTCCTAGGAAGCAGGAATTAGCTGGAGTTGAGTTCAGCTGCCTCCTTTAGATGGGACACCTGCTTTCTTGGGGGCCTAATCAGTACCATCTTTAGACCCAAGCAAGAGGAGCCCCTCTCCTGGGCCCTGGACTTTAGTAGGGCCTTGCTCTGGTCACACCCTTTTCCATAGGCTGAGAAGTCTTTGGCTTCAAGGGCACTTGACCTTCCAGAGCCTGTACCCCTCTCCTGTTCCAGAGGCCAGGACTCGGAATTCTCTGCCTGAATGGCCCAGGCTCACCTCCAGGGGTTATATGAGCCTCTTCCCTAGGTCTGTCCTTCCAAGGGTGCAGACACACTGAGGGGTGTACCAAGGGGGAGCAGACTGTGATGGGGGTAGGGGATGTGCAGATGAGCTCTGAAGTGCAGCCTGGGGTGTCCACCATGGGCTGCAAGGCCCCTGGAGATGCAGGACAGAGCCAGGAGCCAGAAGAGAAGGAATGTGGGTAACAGGCAGAGGACCTTGCTCTGTACCACCAGGTCTCGATGTGGGGCTCCTAGGAATGCAGGAACACAGTTTGAACTTGGCCTTCTGAGTCAGCATGAAGTATATTTGCCAACTTAGGGGGAGATAACAGAGTTTATTTAATAATTTAGAGCTTGATTTCCAACTTTTAAATATTAACACATATTTATGTGGCTTCCATTTGTGTACTTGCTCTAAGCCTCAAACTCCATCTCAAATCCTGCTCCTTGACTATTGGTAGTTTAAAGTACAAGCTGGCTGCAGTCCCCAGTGGCTCCTATGACTTTACACCATTGACATAACCTGTCTGGTCCTTATAGGCATAGGAGTGTGGCCCTTGCTATGAGCAATTAGTGCAGAAGAAAGTTGAAGACTTTTGATCAGGGCACAGTGTGCCCAGGGGACTGCTGTAGACAGAGAATGAAGCAAGAGGGCCAGTTGGGGGGGGGGGGGTGCTAGGTCTAAACAAGTGGGAATAAGAAACAAAGGGACAGAACAAGAGGAATTTTTTTTTCTTGCACAATGATCTTTAAGTTAAGGTGGCCAATCCCAGTTTGCCTGGGACTTTCCTGGTTTCAGTTCTGAAAGTTTGCCTCCCAGGAAACCCCTCAGTCCTACTGGCACTGGGAAGGTTGGCCCATCGTCTACTACCTAAACATCAGGTCCCGTCATACTGAGATCTTACTATACCTCAGCCGGCTCAGAACCAGGGGCACTGGACCTGAGGACAACTTTGCTTCTGGAAGCGAACTGTCCAGCTATTTCTATTCCTCAACCATAAATCAAAATTTTCTCCCGACTAGGGCAAATAACTCAGACCACAGAGGTTTCCCCCAGTTGCTGCAGAATCAGTTCTCATGGCAAGGGTGTAGTCAGGGCCTCCCTGACTTATCAGAAGGCTTAGATTCCAGATTCATGCTGGAAGAAAAGGCGTTTCCAGTTTACTTTCACTGGACACAGGATGTCATTTTCCCACCTGTTTCTGGCCATTGTCATTACCCTTAGAATTAACAGAGATCACACATGGCACCTAGAGTTATGGAATCCTCACTAAATTAAATTCTCATCTGTTCTAGAACCAGGATTTATTAGTAAAATCAGAATCCTCAGGAAAACAATATTTAAGTCCCAGACATGCAGCCTTGGACAAGTGACTTAACTTCCTTGAAACTTAATTTTCTTCATCTAAGAAGTAGAACTAACAATCCCTACCACAGATTTGCTCTGAGAATAGATTTTTAAATGCCTCCTGCATGAAAGAATTGAAAGCAGGGACTTGAACAGGAGATCAGTGTTCATAGTAGCATTATTCCCAGTAACCAGCCGTGGCCATCAGCAGGTAGGTAACAAAATGCAGTCTACCCAAATAGTGGAATATTATTCAGACTCAAAAAGGAATGAAATTCTCATATGTGCTACCACATGGATGGACCTTGAAAAATCATGCTAAGTTATACAAGCCAGACAGAGGACAAATACTGTATGATTCCACTATCTAAAGTAACGAGACTAGTCAAATTCATAGAAACAGAAAGTACAATAGAAGTTACCAGGGGCTGGGGGGGCAGGGAGAGGGGAAGGGAGAAATAGGGAATGAGTGTTTAATGGGCACAGAGTTTCATTTTTGTGCTGATGAAAACAAGTTCTGGAACTAGATATGGTGATGGTTGTACAACATTGTGAATGTAGTTCATGCCACTGACCTGTATACTGAAATACGGTGAAGACCGTAAGTTTTATGTTACCTATTTAGAAGCCCAATAAAAAGTAAATGCCTCATGCAGTACATGGCCATTGAAGATAGCCCCAAAGAAGAGAAAAAGAGCTAGAAGGAGACTCAAGATGCTACTAGGTGTTCAGGGATGGGAGTTCATCCTCTAACCACCAGTAGCCAGAGTGGGGCCTGAGACGGGGTTTGGTAGGACCAGGAGATCAGGCAAGGAAGGAGGCGAATCCAAGCACTAGGAAATGCGTAAGCAAACCGGAAGTGTGCAGTGATGGAGGCCGGGCGGTGCTGTGCACTCTGTTCCGTTTCCGGTTGCAGACTGGGGGCGGGACCAGGTTGCCAGGGCCCTGGCTGAACAGAGCGCTGAGGGTGTTTGGGCAGGGAGGGTGGTGGGCGCAGTGTTTGCGGGCAGAGTCATCTGGGTGCTGCATGAAACGGCTGGGAGGTGCCGCGGGAGAGGTGGAAGTTAGCCCGGTGCTGTAGGAGGAGCCCTAGGTACCCCAGGATGGTGGCCGTGGGGAGGAGAGGAAGGGAGGAACTGGAGGCCAATTTCAAGGGAGACTTGATAAACAAGATGTGGCGGGAGTAAAGAGGTGGCAGAGTGTTAAGCAGCAGAAAAAGAATAATTGAGCCCCAGAGCCAGGCCCCCGCGTTCAGATGCCAGCTCTGTTGCTTGTGAGTTGTGTGACCTTGAGTAAATGACCTAGTCTTCTGTCCTTAATGTCCTCATCTATGACACCAGAGGTGAGGGCTATGGTAGTGGCTCTCTCACAAGGCCGTCATGGAGTTACATGAGTTATTATGTGTAAAATAACTAAAATAGCGTCTGGTACAGAATATATATTTGCTGTCATTATCTATGAAATCTGGGTGGTAAAGGTATGTTGGGGTCGGTTGCATTATTTTTTGTGTTTGAAATTTTTTAAGCATTGCATTAAAAGACTGTACTTTAAAAAAAGATAGGGCGAGCGATGCTTCTTAAACCCTCACCTGCGTGTGAAAAGCTTGGCAGTCCTGTTAAAGTGCAGGTTTGGGTTCAGTGGGTATGAGGTAGGGCCCAAGGCTCTGCCTGGCTAACAAGCTCCCAGGGGGTCCAATGCCACTGGTCGCTGGCTCCTCCATGAATAGCAAGGCTGCGGAGGAACAGAGGCCCACCAGA
Source organism: Ursus arctos (assembly GCF_023065955.2). NCBI lineage: Eukaryota > Metazoa > Chordata > Mammalia > Carnivora > Ursidae > Ursus > Ursus arctos. The sequence goes on from NW_026622852.1 coordinate 38,414,343, forward strand.
GTTTCCAGAAGAGGGGACTATTCTGGTTATCCATCGCTGCAAATCACCCAAACCTGGTAGCTTAACCCCAAGCCGTTTATTACCATTGTTAGACTATCATCTCTCACAGTTCAGCTCTGCAGTTCGTGCTCCGGAACTCTCCTGGAGTGGTCGTCAGCCCGTGCCTGGGGCTGGGGTCACCTTGAAGGCTTCCTCACTCTTGTCCCTGGCAGGCGGTGCTGCTGGCCGCGGGGACCTGAGCTGGGGCTGTCAGCCAGGACATCTACCCGCGCTGTGTCCGTGAGACAGGGACATAGCCCAACAGCTGGGTTCCAAGAACAAGTGTCCCCAGAGAGAGAGCCAGGCAGAAGCTGTGTCCCCTTTTCTAAGCTCGCCTCTAGAGTCGCCCAGCATCCCTTCTGCCACATTCGATCTGTTAGAAGCGAGTCAGGATTTAAGGCCCAGTGTTATGATTATAACGATATGTTATGATTTAACGATACTGTACTAAATACTGGAAAGTTGCTACGGAGACTATATCTTAAATGTTCTCACCACAAAAAAGAAATGAAAAGAAAAAAGCGACCCAGTAGGTTCTTCTGAATGAAAAGAAACCGTGTCTGCAAGGGCTGCTCTGGCCTTAGGTTTCAAACACTAGGACTGCAATCCCGACTGTCATTTCCAGGCGAAGGAACTCCCAGGCGTATCCTCTCACTCTGAGCCTCGGTTTCCACGTCTTGTCAAACTGCTTTCTTCTTTGGAGATCTGAAAGTTTAATAAGGCCCCATCCGTGACTAAGTTCAGCAAAGTGCCCGCGCGTCGGGAATTGTTGTTTGTTGTTGAATAAGAGCCACGTCACGTCAGATGGAGGAGCGTGTAGTCACCGCTGAGACCTAACATAAGGCAGGAGACCAATAACTATTCTGAGTGATGAGGTCGAATAACTGTATATTCCAACATTGAAATATGATCTATGCAAGTATTGAAAAAAAAAAAAAAAGAAGAAGTGTTTCGCTAAAGCCAAGCAATAGACGAGGGGAGAGCCGTTCGACTCCATGTCTTGAAGGGAGAAGTGTCCAGACCTTTGCAGACATGTCTTACAGCCCCCAGGGCCTTACTTCAGGAATCTCTAACAGGAGCAGAAAACTGCAAACGAGTGTACCAGGGACCGCCAGCTTGTGTTCAGATTGGTGGGTTTGAGGTACGCGGTGGGCTAAGAGGGGGTTCTTCCTCGAGCAGGCAGGAGGGCGTGTGGGTGGCTGGGTGTCTGTCTCCACCACCAGACTGACTTCAGGAAGGCAAGGACACGGCCCTTTTCTCTGCACCAGTCCCAGCAGGATAGGGCCACACAGTGCTTACCCACAAATAGCTGTTGGGTAAATGGACGGACAGATGGGGAACGGGTTAGCACCGAGGCTCAGAGATTCTGGAAACTGCCCCCAGGATTAGCCTCTTTGGCATAGCTCCCCCGGAGAAAGGGACTCCTTGTTTGCTCAGAGGCCGTGGTGGCCCTAGAGGTCGGGTCTGTGGTCAGCTTCAGGCCCCTGCACCAGCGGGGGCTGGGAAGCCTCCCTCCTGACTTCCACTGAATGGAAACTGAAACCGGAATTTCAGGAGAAAATAAATATCAACAGTGGCTCTTTTGATTATAATGCTCTCTCATTTCTAAGCAGTTCTCCCCATTTCCTGTTTATAGCCTCAGCTAAGAGCAAGAGTGACCAAATCTCCAAGCAGAAGCTTTGCTCTGGGGACTTCTAGGCAGAGTGACAACAGGAAGCCGTTGGGACTCTGCTGGGCAGCCTGGCAGTTTCGATCGTGCCCTGGGTGGGGGTGGGAAGTGTGGGTTTCTGAAAGAGCCTCCAGGTCTGTCCGGCCTGCAACATCCACCACGCATAGCGGCTCCCAGTGCCCCGGATCCTGGGGACTCCGTGTGAAGTCAGCGTGGGGGATCTGGGGAGGGAGGCCCCGAGGACCGCAGAGTGACCAGAGTGACGTGACGGTCAGGGCCGCCCGGGCAGCTGTGCGGCACTGTCAGCACACCCAGCAGGAAAGGCTGTCCCTGGCAGGCCTTCGGTGTGCACACAGATGGTCTCAGGGTCTCCTCCAGGGATAGAACAGGGTCCCTGGATTTTTAGGGAGTGACCCGAGACCCAATTCCTATCCTGGCTACAAGACTGTGGAGTTTGCCACAGACAGAGGGACACTTGGGGACGTAGGGGCTAAAACAGGGATAGGAAAGCAAACAACAGCTGCAGGATTGGAAACCGCAAGGCCCTCTGATCCGTAGTTCTTCCCGGCCCCTCCCCCCATGTACAGCTGCACAACCACACATGCACACGCATGTACACGCCACATGTGCACGCATTGCGCTGTACACACATGCATGCATGTGCACGCATGCCCGCACTGCACACATATACACGTGTAGACATGCATACACGTGTACACATGTCCCATGTGTACACACACATGTGTGCGTGCCACGTGTTTACACACAGCACACACGTCCACATGTCCACAGCACATGTACACACACATGCACAAGCACACACACATGTGTGTGCATACAACACACACACACACACACACACACACCCCTCCCAGAAAGGCTCTGTGAAGATAGAACCTGTCAGCCGACACCTGCGAAGTTAGAGAAGCAGCAACGCCAGGAGTCTGCAGGCAAAGAGAGTGATTGCAAAGGCTCCGTGGCTCCACAGCGGGGATCTGGGCCAAAAAGGACTCCACACCCCGGGGCTTTCTTGCCTCTGGGTCTGCTCTCTCTGAAGAGATCCAGCCCCCTCTGTCCTAACCTTCCAGAGCCTTTCTCCTTTATTGAAACTCCTGAATTTGTTCCCATAGTTAGTGGGTACAAACATTGCTCCACAAACCCACGTGCAAGAAGCAACTCTTTGTTTAAATCAAATTATATTGGCTTCTGAGGTTCAGGGCTGCGGGCCGGCAGGCAATTCAATCTCAGCCTTTCCGCGGATGCCCTGTGATGCAGGCTTGTGCAGAGTGCTGTGTCCCCCACGGCAGGTGGGGGGAAGCCCACCATCACTGGGCCCCACTGATTTGTCCTCGAATGCCTTGTTTTGGCCCCCACAGCCCCTTCAGGAAGACTGTGTAGCTTCTGAGTCCTATATGGGGACGAGGACCAGGTCAGCGGCTGGGAGCCGGCTTCCTTAAACACGCCACATTATTGCTTTTACAGCTCTCCTCCGCCCCCAGCCCAGCGGCAGCCTAGCTGACCCGCTCCCCACGTCAGCTCCAGGAGGAAAGTGCCCACCCCTCCCCCAGGAGGCCCACCTTAATTTCCCTAATGAGTTTTGGCTTTTGCAAAAGATCTGAAGGCCCAATAACCAAAAGCGGCTTCTGCCACGATCCCTCCTCCCCCCAACCAAGAGAGCACAAAACCCACCCACCTGCTAGAAATGGAAAGGAGGGTGACACATAGGAAGCACCCCCACAGATGTTTCCTGGACCTTGCCAGTAGGGTCTCTCTGTTCTCAGGGACGCAATCCACCCAGCCCCTGACCTTGAACTCCCTGAGAACAATGCTTCTCTAACTATCTTGGTGAAGAATCAGATTTTATTTTCTTCTTTTTAAATTTCCAGTTCATCCCCAAACAATAAATTTGTAAAGTACAGTGAAAGAAATTACTAGAACAATTAAAAAAAAAAACCCACAGAATACAGGTACCACTTTTTATCAGATTTGACAAATTGCTATAAAAGTTTCTAAACATTTTCTCTCCATTTGTAGACGGACCTCGTCATAGACAGGTGTCGGACTGTGGAGGGGTACAAACTGGCGGGCCGTACCCTTAGAGGAGCAGGGCTTAGAGCACTCAGGAAGGAAGACAGTGTCTCCTCCCCTCTAAGAATGTGGAGCCTAGTCAGGTCATGATCTCAGGGTCCTGGGATTGAGCCCCGCATCGGGCTCCCTGCTCAGTGCGGAGTCTGCTTGAGATTCTCTCTCTCCCTCTCCCTCTGCTCCCCCCACTAGTGTGCACTCTCTCTCTCAAATAAATAAATAAAATATTTTTTAAAAATGAGCTTAGTGAAGTATAGATTCTTATAGAAGGCAGAAGCGGGACAGCTTCCCCAGTGAGCTGAGAAACTAAAATTCAGCCCCCTATACAGCTACTCACAGTGCAGAGAGGCAGGACTGTGCAAGGGGCCCCGAGCCCACCTCTGGAGCACACTGCCTGGCAGTGCATTCCGGCCCTGCCACTTACTGCCTCGGATGAGTTAACAGCTCCGAGCCTCAGTTTACCCACCTGTACAATTACGATAATAGCGTTATCTCATGGCGTTGTTATAAAGACGAGATGAGTTAATAAATGGATAATCACACAGAGTGGTGCTTGCTGCTTTAAAACATTTCCTTAGAGTGAAAACTTCAGGAGAGCAGGGATTTTTAATCCCTGACGTTTCCCGAATGCCTGGAATCATCCCTGGCGCATAGTAGGTGCTCGATAAATATTGATTCAGTGAATGAATCAATCTTGTCACCCATGCTGAGCTCCAGACAGCCATGTTGATCCTATTCTTAATTTTTCAGGAGAAGGGGAGGTCTAGTTGCCCTGTGGGCTGATACCCTACGTAGTGTCCAGAGTATGTTTTTCAACCTCAGGCCATTCAAGGCTTTTGTCTCCAAAACTCCACACATTCAAGAAAGACTTGAGTTGCCTGTTAGGTGTGAGCCCTTCCTGGGCACGATTTTTAGGACTGGACTCAAGATATTTTCAGAGTGTAAAATCAGATCTTCTTAGGCTGTGACTTAGACCCTTCAAAATCTGGTTCAAACGATGTTTCTAGGCATTACGACCCGCCACATGGTACACTGCTCCAGGATGGACCATTTGCCCTGCTCTGGGCATACTCGTCCTCCAAGAGGCCCTTCTGAGCTGCCGCCTGGTGAAGGATGACTCATTCTACCAAGTCAGGTGTAAATGTGACCTACTCCTTGGAGCTGTCCCGATGTTCGGCCACAGTTGCTCTCTGCTCCACATCTACTCATCTTCCCTTCTGTTCTCCCTCTGTAGAAGGCTTTGGCATCTAGTTAATCATTTGCACATCAGTCTCTTTACTAAGGCGGGACTCCTTAAGGACCAGGGGCCACGTCTTGAACTCCTGAACAGCATCGGCGCTTAATGCAGGGCCTATAAATAACGTTCACAGGGTCCACATTCCCACCTGCAAATGTTGGTCAGCAGGCTTCACTTTGGCCAAATACGGGTGTCAATCAGAAGAGGAATGTTCTTGAAGGCCCCATGCCAACTGCCCCAATACCACTTTTCTCCAACTACTCCTTAGTCTGGGGTGTTTTCTGGATGGCCTGACAGCTCAGGCCAGACAGTGGCTCCAAACTGAATGACTGTGCAGCTTAGGGTGAGTTTTCCTCAGGCTGAAGCCAGAGGCAGAAGGGACCACAGTGTGTGGGTGAACACGGGAGCCAGCCGACACAGGGCATGGGGCTCTGATGTGGGGTGAGGCTGGCTTCCAATCCAGGCTCTGCTGTGACTGGCTGGATGACCCTGGGGTGCTTTTTACTTCTGAAAGCTTCAGTTTCCTCATCTGTATAATGTGGATAATGTCAGTGCCAAGAGTACCTCCCCACCTAGAGATTCAGTGAAGGGGAAACCGAGGCGGGGACGTCTGACCCCACTGGTGGTCTATGGAGAGTGCCATGAGGAGGCTAATCCTCACAGACTATGGCACATTGTTGTGGGGAGAAGGCTGGCAAAGCTTACATCCCCCCAGGTGCCCTGTGCCCTTACTATATCACCAAATCTCAGGGCACCATCGTGAGGATTAAACACGGGAACATGTGTAGGGCGCTCAGCACACTGCTCTCCAATAAGGGCTTGATAAACATAAGCAAAAAGACGCAACAAATGCAAAATACTATCAGCGAGAACGAATAATCCAGGAAGGAAACTCTGGATGAGGTTTCTAGGCTATAGACACTGCTGTAGTGTCAGCCTTGCATCCCATTAAAAAAAAAAAAATCCACTTCGTTTTTATGCCACAAAATGCCACTCTGAATTTATTCTAGTGATTGAATGTCACAACCAAACAAACCAAAAGCACTGGGTGATCTGGGAGAAGGCCTCCAGTGTGTTCATTGATTGCTCAGAGGTTTACTAATGCCTGCTTTGTGACAGGCACCATGTATCAGCCAGCTGTCTCTCTAGATCGTGCTGCCGTAACAAGCAGCCCCAGCAAAGGTTTCCTTCTCGCTCGTATTTTCTATTAGATGCAGGCTGACTGCCGCTCTGCTCTGAGCCTGTTCATTCCAGGGCTCAGGGAGAAGGAGCAGCCCCTCTGTGGGACACTCCATTCTCATGGCCTTCTCCTGTCAGAGGAAAAAGACCAGAATCATTAATGGCTCTTGAAGTTCACGTTTGGATGTGGCATGTGTACTTGTGTTCCATTGGCCAAAGCAAATCATACGGCCAAGCCTTGCGTCCAAGGGTTAAGGAAGTGAACCTCCCCTAGGGCACAGGGCAAGCCTCTTGGCAGTGCGTGGGCACGTATAATCCTCTTATAGGGATGGCAAAAGATAATTGGGAAGAATAATCCAGTCTGCCGCATGTTTTCATGAATGCTATCTAATTTTAGTCTCATGATAACCCTACGAGGTAGGTATTATTATCCCTGTTTTACGGAGTGGAGAATTAAGGCTTGGTATGGCTTACTAACCTGCCCCAGGATGTAGCCAGGAATGAATGGGGCTGCTTGACTTGAAGCTGGTTCCAGTGGCATGTGGCCAGCACTTGGCTTCCCCAGGGACATGGGGGCACAATGAGAGGCATGGTGGGAGCACGTCTCTGATGACAACTCAGAAGTTGAGAGCTGAAGGACAAGGCCCATGGCTCTTGCCTGCCTGGCTGGGTGAGTGCCAAGAACAGTTTGGGGTTCGGAACTCTAAAGGGCACTCGAGGGAGCACAGTGCAGATGGGCGCATGCCCGGCTCGTGGCTAATGAGCCTGGCTGAGGCAGTGGCTGTGTGGGAGGGTCCTAGGATCGTGTCTGATCCAAAACCCTCATCAGCCTCTCCTGGGGCTTCGTCCAGCCACAGTGGACCTACTCAGAGCCTCACATGCCACAGAGGACAAAGGTCCGGAGACTTCAGCATCAGCCTGAAAGAGAAAGGGAAACCTGCCTTTGATCTGATTTGACTCAGCGCGGTGACACGTCGCTAACTTGCTAGAGCACACCACTCTCACTTCCCCGAATGGTTTCCATTTTAAAGCCATGGTAATTAAAAAGAAGAAGGAAAGAAATCCCCTTCCACGGTTTGCAAAGTGTCCTCTAATAGTAAGAAAACCCCTTTTCTTAGCACAGCTGCCTGTGTATTAGAGCACGGGGCCAGCATTTGGCTTGTCTCTGCAAGCACAACCCATGACGTAGGGAGCAGTCGCCCCTCAAACAAAGACGGCATATGTGCTGCAAAACAGGCCACCTCTTAATGAGGCAAAACCGTGGCAAAAAGCCGGCACGGCCACGGACTGTCCCTCTTGGGATGAGGAAGGCATCTGAAATGCGAGCACATATGTTCCGCAGCAGAGCCTCCTGGCCATGCATCACGTCTCCAAGGAAATGTTTTTGAAAGAGGGGACTCTATTTTGTTTGGTTACGGACACACACATCCTTGAAAATTTCAGAAAATATCACAAAAGGGGCGCCTGGGTGGCTCGGCCGGCCGATTGAGCATCTGCCTTCAAGCCCAGCATGGGGCTCCCTGCTCAGCGGGGAGTCTGCTTCTCCCTCTCCCTCTGCCCCTCCCCCAGCTCAAGCTCGCTCTCCCGCTCTTTTGCTCTCAATCTCTCAAATAAATAAAATCTCAAAAAAAAGAAAATATTACAAAGCTTAATGTACCTATACATAAGTATGTGTGTGTATATATGAATAAACACTTCTTTGATTTTATCTAAAACTGCAGGTAGACATCAATATGCTTTGAGTTCATACCCCTTTAAAAATTCAGTCACTGAGTCTGAGACTCCTGGGGGAGCAAGGAAGAGCTCCCCATTGCTGGGGAACCACAGGGCCTGTGTTTGGAGGTTCAGCCAGAGGGGAAAGAGCCGGTTAAGCCATCATGTTGTATGTCCCATGCCTCAGTAATCAAGACAAATAATATTTTAGGGGCACCTGGGTGGCTCAGTCATTAAGCATCCACCTTCAGCTCAGATCATGATCCCAGGGTCCTGGGATCGAGCCCCGTGTCAGACTCCCTGCTCAGCAAGAAGCCTGCTTCTCCCTCTCCATCTGCTTGTGTTCCCTCTCTCCCTGTGTCTCTCTCTGTCAAATAAATAAAATCTTAAAAAAAAAAAAGACATAATATTTTATTTTATTTATTTTTTAAGATTTTATTTATTTATGTGGCAGAGAGACAGCCAGCGAGAGAGGGAACACAGCAGGGGGAGTGGGAGAGGGAGAAGCAGGCTCCCAGCAGAGGAGCCTGATGTGGGACTCGATCCCGGAACGCCAGGATCACGCCCTGAGCCGAAGGCAGACGCTTTAACGACTGCGCTACCCAGGCGCCCCAAGACATAATATTTTAATGCAATGTTTAAAAAAATCAAATTAGCAAACTCTGGCCATGGGCCATCTGCCTGTGTTTATAAGTAAAGTTTTATTGAAACCCTTTTTTAATTAGAATGATTCCAAGCTTTATTGGAACGAAGTTCATTGTGCCCCTTAAGTTTTACACCCAAGGCAAGCCCTCGCTCACCTCACCTAGCAGACCTAGCCCTGCCCCATCTCCATTCACTCATTCCCTCATCTGTCCTATGCCTGCAGAGTGGTAGGCTCCAGGAGACAGAGATAACAGTTACTGAGCACTGACTGTATGCCAGCCACTGTTGTAAGCCTTTGCACATATTGCCTCATTGAATCCCCCCAACAATCCCATAGGTAAATGCAATTACTTGTCCCATTTTACGGATCAGGCATTGAAAGGTGAAGAAGCTTTCCCAAGATCAAACAGCTCGGAGAAGGCAGGGCCAGGGTTTATATCCAGGCAGTCCGATGGCTTTGAATGGAGGGTGCTTAGCAGGAGGAAGGACGACTCAGCTCTGGGAAGCCATCATAGAGGCGGTGAGGGGTCGAAGGATAAGTAGAAGTTCGCTAGACAGAAAGCACAAGTACAGGCTGCAGGGAGTGAGTGTTTTAGAGGAGCAAGGCCCACGGGAGAGGTTTCTCTGGGCTCAGGCCCTGCCATGGAGTCCGAGCAGCAGCAAAATCATATAAATAACCAGCATGTGTGCTGCGTATTCAACTAAATACTTTGGATGCATCATCTCACGGAACCCTCACATTAACAATGAATGGCTATCACTCTTAATTCTGTTTCACAGAGGAAGAGTCTGAGGCTTGAAAAGGTTAAGGACCTTGCTCACGGTTGCACAGATAGTAAGTGGCTGAGCCAGAATGCAAACCCAGTGGGCACTGTTCATACTGTGGTCCTGGCAGAACCCAAGAACCTGGCAAACCGTGTGCCAGAGGTTCTCGACGTCATCATGCATCAGAATCCCCTGGAGGGTTTATTAAAACAGATTGCTGGGTCCCACCCCTAGAGATTCTGATTCAGGAGGTCTGGGGCTGAGCTGAGAATTTGCATCTCTAACAAATTCCCGGTGATGCTGAGGCTGCGGGTCCAAAAACCAGACATTGAGAACTGATATTGACTCCGTACGATCCAACAACAGTGGGGCAGTGCCGTCCTCAGCTGCGCCGGGAAACCCGAGCACGGGAGGTCATTGACAGCAAGTGCTTCCTTCTTGGTACCTAGATCAGAATCAACCCACTGCTGAGTCTTCAACCTTTCCTTCTATTCCAGTGGCTTTCTTTTCTCTGATACTTGCACTGAACTTCTTGATTGTCCCGGCTCTTCATATTTCTGCCCATGTGGACTTCAGTGATTAGGCAGCCCCAGGTCCCACCAGCTCTGTTCCAAGCCTGATGTGCTTCTTGGACAGGCATGGACTCCAAGCATCAAGACTGTGAGGGAGGAAGAATGCGATGATCACGTGTTTCCTGCGGTTCTCCAGGCTCCACGGGGGCTTAATTACAGCAGTTAGTAATTCATTCCATGTATTAGTCAAAAGTCTTGGTGTTACAAGTGACAAAACCCAATTTGAACTGGACTGGGAAAATCGGGCTCTTACTGACTCACAGAGCCTGGTCGCAGGAAGGGTGGGGTGGGAGCTGGGCTGCAGGCGTGACGGACCAGGGCTCCGAATGCCACTGGCCTCAGTCCTTCACCCGCTGCCTGTGCCCCTTCCTGAGTGTCGGCATCAGCCTTTCAGGCAGGCTCAGTGCACACGGCTGGAGACGATCAAGCCCTCCATTTTCAGCCCCCCCTTGAAGTAGGAACAAGGAGACAGGGATCCAGGATTCTGGAAAGAGAGCTCTGAGTCGTCCAACCTGGATAGTTGTCCATCCCTGGACCAGAGCCCGTGGCCATGTTAGATGTCTACCTATGCCCAATCTGGGCTGAGGTAGGATAGGTTTTTAAAGGATGTGAGATCTCCCTCCAACCATAAGAATGAACGGGCATTTTCCAGAACCCCTGGAGGATGTGCTGGGCAGGAAGATAAATTCCACAGGTGAGTGGGTGGTGAGTGGAAGGGTGTGTGTCTTCTCAGTCCCAGGCTCCGACTTGGCACTGCTGTAGATGGAGAGAGGTGAGCGCGGAAAACCCCGGTCTTCCCGGAGCTCACAGTCTAGAAAGCAGGCTAAGACATGCCGCATATGTCAATGAAGCTAGGTAGGAATTTCTTCAGCTCACAGCAGGAGGCAGGGCAGGAGGATCCCAAAGGCTTTGAGAAAACCTAGGTTCTTCTGGCCAGGCTCCCTATTGCACCCACCAGCCAACCTGTGAGCAGTCACTCGGTGCTACATAAGGTGCCCGCGCTCAATGAACTTGTCAAGTGGAATGCCTGCAGGTGGCATTCAGCCTTGCCCCCGGTCAGCCAGTCACTCACAGAGCTGTTCGTAAAGCTCCCTGAGAAAAAGCCACTCCTGGAGTGGCTCGTGGCCGTCCCCACTCTGCTCACATGGCCACGTTAAGGACTTTCTTCCTGTACGGACTCAGGCTCTCCTGGCCCTTGCAGAGTAATCTCACGGAGGAATATTAGTCAGCCCTGTGCCTTCTGTTTGCTTACTCTGGATCCCCGAGCAGAGACTCCTTTCCCATCCCTTTATGTCATGTCCTTTGATTTCCTTGACATCCTCCCTGAGACTCTTGCTACCCCAAGCTGTGGCTCCCAGAGCTTTTTAAAGAAATGGGGCCATCATGACAAATGGCCTCCTGAACCATGTGGTCTTGTCACTGTAGACACGCATGTCTCCATCTCTCTGTCTGAGCGGTGAGCTGGTGTATGGTGGCACAGAGGGTAGCAAGCAGATGTCATCGGGCTCCTTGATTATTTTTGTCTTTTCCACTCGACTCTCTGGTCCAGGTCTCCCCTTTTGTGTCTGGCCAGGAGGACAGTGGAAGAATTTGGGGGACAGGTGGCTTCAAGAACTCTGTGTGGCAGTATGGCATCCATGTCACCCCTGTGTCCCATTCCATTGGCAACGGGAATGAAAGCCAATACCCTCCCCCCCACACACCTCGCCAACCTTTGCAGAAATGCAGCAAACCAGGTTTAAAGTTGTCTGCCATCATCTTGGTCCTCTCCATATGGACATTACCTTTCTCTGTGCCTGACTTTCCAAGAGCTTCTTTTTGGCCCCTGTCTTTATGGTCCTTGTTCCTCATGCTTGGCCACAACAGGTGTCCAGTAAGTGCACTACCCCATGAATGGAGCTAAAGACGGAACGAGCTCAACTGTTAATATAAAGGGAAGGGGGCAATAGGAGCAATGCCCACCCTGCCACTCTCCCATCATACTGTTGGCTTTGGGGAATGCTAAGAGCACCCCTTAAGTCCCCTTTAAATTCAAGAATACATTGAAAAACAAGACCCAAGGAAGTTTTTCGGTGTTTGTTTTGTAAAGGTGATTAGAAAACGTGGTTTAGATCTGTGTGCTGAATACATCCCTCACCTGAATTAAATCTCCTACCCCGTCTCAGACAGGTGTGGACAACGGCAGTCCTCCCCCAAGAGCAGGCCAGTTTTTAAAGGCCAGAAGAGAGAAACAGGTGTCCTTGGGATGCTCTTAAAGGGTGGAAAGGCCACACCACACATGCTCAGTTCTCTGTTACACCTGATCTCGACTCGGGTGTCCCTGGAGTGGAGGCCTGCTCTGTGCTGACCCTTACCTGTACCCTTGCTTGTATAGGCCTGTCCACCATTACTCTTCTCAGTTGTGAGGTCCCCGAGCTCTGCAAACAAAGGGTGCTCCCCCGGTAAGGAGGAAGGAACCAGGCTTTGGGCCATGAGTCCACCTCTTCCTGGTGTCCTTGGACAAAGTCATCCAGTCACGGTGACTCTCCCCTTCCTCCGTTCTAGAATGGGGTGTCATCAACCTTGCCTGCTCCTGGGCTAAGCTGACCTCAATTACTGACTTAATTGCTCAAATTCTTATGTGAGGAGAATTCTTTCTCAAGGTGATTTGGGGATCAAGTGGGAGGATATATACAATTTGAAAGGGCTTCTGCGTGTTCCCTTAGGGCACTGAGGCTCAGGAGAGGTGAGCAGCTTGCCCAGGGCCTCTGCCCCTGGTCCCATCTCCTTAGACCAGCTCCTGCCATCCAGAGCTGCTTTCTTGCTGCTTCTCTGCTCTCTCGAGTCTTCGGGCTCATCCCAGCAGCTTAGAGGCAGGCTCAGCTGTGGCTAATAACATCCATCTGCCTCCTCCCCGGCCTCCTGTCCACACCAGTAAACAGTCAGCGGGTACTTGTCTGCTGCCTGGGTCCCAGGCACTTTTGCTGCTTTAAATTCTAAGTGGCTTTGAAACACCAGCAAAGATTTAAGGCCATGAAAGGCTGGAAGGGGAGCCAGAAAACCTGAGCATGGGCAGTGGTCTGGCCATTTACTGTGAGATGCTGTACGAGTCTGAGCCGTTCCCTGGCCCCCACTGGCCACGTCATAAGGACATTCGAAGCCTGAAAATGCCTGTGAGCAGGTTAGTAAGTCATTAAAGCATACGTATAATTGAGCAAACTTCTCCCTAATGTCTGAGACAAGGATGGTGATCAGAGAGGGACATTTTGGCATTTTTTTGGTTTGGTTGGTAAGAAGGAAGAGCCGGCTGGCCATCGGCCCACTGAGGGTTTCTCCAAGCTACATGAAACCCAGACTCCATTAGTCCTGGAGCGAGGGGTGGAGGGGTGGCAAGGTATGGAAACTGGGCACCGGAAGTGGCCTCATCTACTGAAAACATTTTCCCTCGATCCCTCTCCACACTCAGGAATAGGTAAGAAAATGGTCCTTTTGACCAGCTCAACAGGCTTTTGTGGGCTAGCCTGAAAACCTACATTTATTCTCTTGACCAAACGTGCTCGTGGTTTCCAACACCTGGTTAATGTGTTTTTGGTTAACATATTTCCCTCTCCTTCTCTTCCACACCCCCTTCCCTTTTTCTTTTTCCACGCGGTCTCTCCCCTCTCTCTTCTTTTCCTCCTTCCCTTCCTCTCTGCTCCATCTACCTATTCTCCGGTCCTTACCCCAGTAGCTCACAAGCCATTTAAGGTGACTTGCAGAAACAGAAATTAGGAAAACATAAATAAAACATAAAAGATTCAGATGAGGGCGCCTGGGGTGGCTCAGTCGGTTAAGCATCTGCCTTTGGTTCAGGTCATGATCCCAGGGTCCTAGAATCGAGACCCGTGTGTTTTGGGCTCCTTGCTCAACAGGTAGCCTGTTTCTCCCTCTGCCCCTCCCCCTCCTCATGTGCGCACGTGCTCTCTCTCTCTCTCTAATAAATAAATGAAATCTTAAAAAAAAAAGTCAAACATGACTTAGAAGATCCTTCTAGGGCTGTGCTGTTGTTTTTTTTTTTTTTTTTAAGATTTTATTTATTTATTTGACAGAGATAGAGACAGCCAGAGAGAGATGGAACACAAGCAGGGGGAGTGGGAGAGGAAGAAGCAGGCTCATAGCGGAGGAGCCTGATGTGGGGCTCGATCCCATAACGCCGGGATCACGCCCTGAGCCGAAGGCAGACGCTTAACGACTGCGCCACCCAGGCGCCCCTGTGCTGTTGGTGTTTTAAGCTCAGTGGCAGGTACACCCTGGGCTGCCGTGTGCATCAGCGAAGTCCTATTGGATGAGTGATTGCCTAACACAAAAGTCAGTTCAGACAAGGCACGCGGTGGAATAGACGTGCAAACAGGTGGCTGTGGAATGACTGAGGCCAGTGTGAGTAGGAAATGGACATTCTGACTCTGGCAACAGATTCCTGAGCCCAAAGTCTGTGGCCCTCAAAGTGGCCCGTATGTAAAGCATTTAAAGTAGCTTGCAGTCTAGGAACATCGGGTTTAAAATATTGTCATGAGTTATCACCACAGACTGTGATGCGGGAAGAGCAGTGCTGAGTTTATTCCTATTCGGTGAGTTGTTTTTTCACTATGTGATAGATTCACATGATTCAAAGTGAAAATGGGATACAAAGGAACACAATGAGATATCTTATTTGGAATTCATGCCCACTATTACCCCCTCTGCCACCCCCCAAAAAAGTAAACCACTCTGAGTTGATTTCTTACCATGTGTTCCTGTATGCAAATACAACCAAATTCAAAAATACGTACTTATTCTCCTCCCTTTTTTAATACAAAAGGTATAATACCATCTACAGTATTTTGCAGCTCTTTTTTTCTTTTATTTAATGACATATTCTGGAGAGTTTTCCATGTTAGTACACACGAACATATTTATACACACACACACACACACACAGACACAGCTGCGTAATATTCCAATGTGTGTGCCCTTTATTCCAACTTGCAAATTCTGCCCATTTTGCTGATCTTCTGGTGGGGCTCAGCTGTCTACAGTGTAGGGACCAACCAGAAGCCTGTGGCGTGGCAGTCAGAGCCCCTGACACCCAGAGACACCCTTGCTGATGGGAGACACAGCGTTCGGTGTGAGGCCGGGCTTTCTGGACACGAGTGTCCACCACGGGATATTCTGGTTTAAAATTCTGTGAGTCAGAGCACCTGGTGGCATCGAGAAGATCATTTACGCAGAAAACAAGTAATGAGATATGAATTTATTGCATAAATCGCCATAAGTAGTTTCTTTTTTTTTTTCCACGCCAAGAGGTGAAATATCACCCAAGAAATAATCCTTAAAAAAAAAAAGAGAGAGAGAGAGAGAATCCTGATGAGGTAATAAACATTCACCAAAGGTGCATATGACCTCATCTCCCCTTCGTGTCTTGACCATTTTTTGGAGCTAACTTCTCCATTGACTTTGAGATCCTTAATCGTCTCTATTTGGAATGGCACCATTGGAGTGGCTAAAATAAATTAGTGTAGTGAAATATATCTCTAGTCTCTTCAATGGATCTTTAAGTAACATATATATTTCTAAAAATCTCCTTTTATGTGTAATTATTATAAATTATTAATTATAAAGATCAAATGACTATTTCCATGGAGAACTGACCTTTTAAAGACAATACAAGGTGTCTCCTTTTAGAATTAAAAATGTATGCTTTACAAATTCAGATATTTAATATATTAACTTTTTAGAAAGCAGGGCACGTCTGTAGACTATTCGTGCCCTAAATGTTTGCTATCTATAACAAGGTAAAATCCCTATATGGAATATGCTTAATTGTCTTCTAAAACTCTGAGTTTGTTTTTTATTTTTTATTCTACTGCACACCTTTCAGTAACCTGACATCTCTTTCATCCCATTAAACTGGCTTCGACTGGTAATAGTTCATCAAATTCAGAAGAAATTTGACCCCCACCAAAATCCAGATCTGAAAACATTTAACCTTAAGTTGTGGCTCAAAAAAAAATGCTAATATTTAACAAAGCCTTGATATAAGGTGTTGTTTGAGTCAATGTTTAAGAAATTGAATGACAGGGGGCGCCTGGGTGGCACAGCGGTTAAGCGTCTGCCTTCGGCTCAGGGCATGATCCCGGCGTTCTGGGATCGAGCCCCACATCAGGCTCTTCCGCTATGAGCCTGCTTCTTCCTCTCCCACTCCCCCTGCTTGTGTTCCCTCTCTCTGGCTGTCTCTATCTCTGTCGAATAACTAAAATCTTTAAAAAAAAAAAAAATTGAATGACAGCACGCTGTGTGAAAGCTTAGGGGGGAAAGTGAATTTGACTAAATGTAACTAAATGTATTTTCTTGAATTAGTTTGCTGCTGTTCATAGGAGAACCTTCCAATATTACAGTAATTTTCTTGGCCTTGATTTTCAATCTGTCCTAATTTAGCTGTCAATACGAATAACAGAATTCACTTTCATTGGTGACGCTTGAAAGAGGAATTCCAAAAATAAAACGCCATAATTGCTACTACAAAAATACTCCTATAGCCTTTCCACCGAATGTGAATTTGAGAGGGTTCCTTCATGTCCGGATTTTCCCTGCTCCACATTGTCTCTGATGTTCAGGCAGATGCAGGCAAATTTTTCAGCGTGACGGCCCCTCTGACTTAGATTTTCTATTTCCCTTGTGTTTGTGCCAATTAAGCCAAGCCTCAGGCTGTGCTTAGGACATATTTTTGGAAATTCATTGTGTAAGAGATGTTGACAGTTTCCTGCAATGTTTTCCCTTGGTCTCCTTTCTTCATTTCTCTAGAATCCTACCCTTTCTCTTCTTTGAAGTCTGTGTGTTTGACATTCTTTGAAAAGATGTTTCATACACTTGGGTTACTGTAATGGGTAATTATATCAAAGAAGAAGTCTCCAAATCACAGACATGGAATGACTAGTTCTAGAAGCATTTCCTAAAGCACATGCCATTCCTTTTCAACAGATATTTCTCTGCCGTTTATTTTGTGCACAAGTTCATATTTGGGGTCTGATGCTGTTTCCTTCCTCATAAACTTTAAAATAAAAATTTCAACTTGAGTAATGATTTATAGAAACAGAATCTAATATACATTCAACGATAAGCTATCACCATAAAGTTGAATTTTCTTATGTTTGGTACAAGCCGTGTGAATAGTTATATTGTTAGGATTGTGTACCTACCCTTTTAAATTCTGCTTTTCTTTTTTGTAATGTGATTTTCATGTACCCATGTCTCTGAATTCTTCAGTTTGGGATAGAAAATTTTAATCTTTTGGCCACTATATTGATATATCTCTTCCAAAGTGAATTATTGTGTCAAAGACTGCAAACAATCTTATAGTTTCCTGGAGTGCTTTTGCTACAAGTAGGAGAAAATTATCTCTCAATTGGCTTAAACAATAGAGAAGTGATATAATCGCTCATAGCAACCCCTGTGGTGGGCTGCTCTGGAGTTAATTTCACTACGTGCTGACATCCTCAAGGGCCCAGCTTGCTCCTATGTTTCTGTTCTCTCAGCCTGAGGGGATCATATGTGTCACTGAGCCACTGTTCTCATGGTCACAAAACGGCTGCCACATTCCAGGCATCACCAGTCCCCAGAGATCTGGTAATATTCAGTGGAAGAAGAGAGAGATATTTCTTCATCCCTGTCACTTTTAAAGAGCAAGGAAATATTTCCCAAAGGGCCCTATCTGATTTCTCTTGCATTGTTCATTCAATGTTTCATTGGCCAATGCCTTTCCTACACCAGTCATGGCAAGGATCATAGGATTCCTAAGATTGATTTAGTAAAACAGGGCCACATGAAAGAGAGCAGCATACCTGGATTGGATGGTTTCTGTTCTACAGAGGAAGGATAATTTCTGCTCCACTTCCCTTCCATGTATTCTAGGTTATTCTCTCAAGAGACAACATCACTTTACAGTACCAGCCTGCAATGCCTGAGTGTGCTTGTTCTCTGACAAAGCTAAGTCTCTATCATTTTTACTTATTGTTATAAATTTGAAAGTTATATGTAATGAAAATATTATTTCAATGTGTTTCTTAATGATATCCAAGGTATATGCAGTGCATTTAGGATGAGTTAGACTGTTTGCGTTTCTTTAGAGTTTCACGTCCACTACATTGAAAACCTCTATCCAACGAACTATGCAGTAGAGGGGCTTACTACCACTTGCATTCCCTATACAATTTTTGATTCAGAGACCATATCTGAAGTCAACATTTATAAATAGGAAAAAGCAAGCAAGCAAAAGAGTAAAGGAGTGTGTTGGGAGGTATTCACTGCGAAAGCATTCCAGGTACTTGGGGATCGAAGGGCAGATTGTAGCTGGAGCAAGAAGGACACCCCTTTGGCAAATGGCAAGTGGCCCTCTCCTAACGGTCCCTCCCTCCCTGTATCCAAGCATCAAGTCTGCCATTCTATCATCCTGCCCCACAGCGACTGGAAAGGCAGGCAGCCGGGCCCGTCCACCTGTAGCTTGCCACAAATCTTCTCTGACCGCTGAGGGTGTTCCAGCCACTTCCTCACTCTCCTCTCTGGATGCCTCACTGCTACGCAGAAGGCCCTCTCCCTTGTGGTCAAGCTGGCAGACGAAGCCTGTCGCAAGCTGTCACCCCCTTATTACGCCCCTTGGTTCCATCTGCCATGAATTCTCCCATTCTTCTGGAGGACCCTAGCTAAAACAACAACAGCAAAAAGCTTTTTTCTCTAATGTTTACCACTCCAGATAGGTTGTTTTAAATACATTTTTTCTGGGGACGTCTGGGTGGCTCAGTTGGTTAAACATCTCCCTTCAGTTCAGGTAATTATTTCAGGGTCCTGGGATCGAGTCCCACATCGGGCTCCTCTCCCTCTGCCTGCTGGTCCCCCTGCTTGTGTGCACTCTCTCTCTGACAAATAAATAAATAAAATCTTGAAAGAAGTAAAATAAATACATTATTCTGGTAAAAGACCCTTAATGAGGTGCTTACTTCCCTTGGGGTTAACAAGAGTGAGGAGATTCAGAGCTCTGTCCTGCCCTACTCTTAGCTGGCTGTCTGGAGATCCACCCAGAGAAACTCTGCAAGCTGCTACCATTGTCATTCAAACCTCGTCCACCCTGTCTTGTCCCATCTAAGTTGTGAGTTGCTGTGGGTGTCTCCCTCCTTTACCACTGGCCTCGTGGGGACGTAGGTCATAAGTCAGTCTGTCTCCAGAGATCCCCATCCAAATCTAAATGCTGAACTGCCACGTCAGTTAGGAATTGTCTCTCTAAACATCTGTGGAAGGGGGAAAATACATTTTTTTCCCTCTCAATTCTTCTTATTCCAGGATGGAAAGAATTTAGGGGAAAAACAAACTCCTTGTGTTCACCACTGCTTAACCCATTGTTTCCTTATGGGTTTGGCTAATAGAAGTCCTCGTGAAGAATAGATGTCCTGCCCTTCGGCGTGTGGGCACAAGCAGGTGCACAGTGCATGCACGTGTTTCCATACGGTGTCAAAGCACCTGCCATGTGTGACCTCAAACTGACCCCCGTCTAAAGATGAGCCCCAGGATAGAATCTAGAACCAGCCCTTCAGATTCTGAATCCAAGCTTCAAGAGCTGCTTTTAAAGTGGTCCCCCCCAATTTAACTCTCCTTCAAAGCAAAAGTGAAAATCACTGGCGAAATAGGAAAAAGGCAGCTTCTCTTTACCCCAGTAGGCATCAGACCAAAGCTACAAGTCATTCGAGTGTGGGAGGGTACGTTGGAATCAGTGACATTGCCAGAAATTGGCACATTTGTCAGAACACCTTGCCTTTTGTTCGTTGTGAGATCAGCGTGTGCCCAGAATCCTGTGAGTCTGTGGTAATATTTTTATTCTTGGAGAAAAAATAAGAAGACGATGTTGAAAGGCTTTCTCTTTGTTTTCCAAATTTCCCCTCAGCACTGAGTAATTTGTTTTCCACTAATGTAGGACTTTATCTTTGGTTAACGGGGACTTCCTCTGAGTTAAGGCCCAGGGATATGGGTTCCCTGAGAATAGTTCCCCTTTCCCTCTGTTCCTGCCTGTGGAGGGATGTGGGGGGCCTGAAAGCACAGCTTGGGGTGGGACCAGCTTCGAGAGAAACATTCCTGCATCCCCAGTTGGGAAAGGAGCCAGGATATTTTTTACATGTTGCCTTTTGACAGCCTTTTCTCCGTGTCTCACGGTTTTGCTTCTTCCTTCAACAGCTTCTCATCATGTCTTCGCCACCACCATATTTCTTTCAGACGAGGATGAAAAAGTGTCACTTGGGAGGATTCTCAGTGGTAGCAAGGGCCGCCTTGAATGCAGGGTTGCACTTATTCCCAAAGCCTTGTTAGCTCACATCTCAAGGAAGAAGGTACCGAGGATGTTTTGAATAACGTAGCTCTGGTGACCGCTGAGGAAATAGCGAAAGGCTCCATGGCCACCATAACCAGGCTTTTGGAGGCACCAGGATGTGAATGGTCTAGGAGCATAAACAAAGAGACCTCTCACTGGGACATAATCACAGCCTGACATACTGAAAGGCTGTTTCCTAGAGGCAGAAATTAGTGTGGGTTTGACTCCAGAAGGCTGAGCTAGGACCAGTAGTTGCACAGAGTTAAGTTTTAGTTCAGTATCAAGGAGTACATTCCAACCTGGAACTTGCTAAAAATGAAGTGGGCTGTGTGTCAGTTTCCCAGGGCTGCCATGACAAAGTACCACAAAACAACCATTTTTTGCCTGGGTTGGAATGTATTCTTTCACAGTTTTGGAAGCCAGAAGTCCCATATCAAGGTGTTGTCAGGGCTACGGTCTCTCTGAAGTCTCTAGGGACAGATCCTTCCTGGCCTCTCCCAGCGTCTGGCAGCGTACTTCTCATCTCTGCCTGGGTCTTCATGTGGCCTTCTCTTCTTCTAAAGACACCAGCCATACAGGATTAGGGTCTACACCTAGACCTCATCCTACTTTGGTTATATCTGCAAAGACCCTATTTCATATATAAGGTCATATTCTAAGGTGCCAGGGTTTAGGACTTCAACATATCTTTTTGGGGAACACAACTCAACCCATAACAAGCTACCTCTATGGGAGTGATTTCCTTATCCCCCGAAGTGTGCAAATAGAATCAGAGTGAGTTGTTTTTCAAGATGAGTAAAGAGATGTAAGCATTAAATAGAGAATAGGACCAGATGTCTTCTAGGATCTCTTCCAGCAATGGCATTTGCTAATTTTATGAGTCCTGTTGTAAAGGACTCTACAAAATTCTGGGACCACACTTGGTCCAATCTTGGTGAAATGTCATATGCACAGAAACACAGCCCAGCTTTAAAAATCACTAAAAGGAATTCCCATCTTTACTTTTAATTCTTGACAAACCTCAATAGAGCTTCCTTTTTCTGTCCCCTGCAGCTTTTCCTCTTGGGGTCCCTCTGTTCTAATCAGTACTCTTCGGAATGACAGAATTCTAATTCAAAGTAGTGTTCAAAAAAAGATCCTATTTTTTCACAAAATTGTGAAGTCTGGGGGTTTTTATTTTGCCTTGAATTCCATTTCCCAGCTTTGTCTTCCTCTCTGCTCGCTTTGTCCTCGGAAAAGCTTTTCCCATATGGTGTCCACCAGTATCCCCGGACTTAAATATCAGCATTTTAGCAAACTCATTGGGAAAGTTCTCCCTTTCCAGCGTTCTAAGGCAAGTCCCAGGGCTGGCACTCATTGGTTCAACTTTGTCACCTTGCATTTGTCGTACACTCCTCCTAAACTCATCACTGGGATTCTGCTTACCTTTTGAGGAGGGAAGGCGAGGAATGGAGATAGCCCTATCTAAACCACACAGACTAGGAATGGAAGAGAGTATCCCCAAAGGGAAATTGAGGGGCTATTAACATAATAAATAGGAATCAGTGTTTAAAAGGACAAAGCAATGACTGTCCATTATGAATCTTTGATTCCTTGCTTCAAACCACTGGTGTCTTTTGATAGGTAGGTAGGTAAATAGATAGATAGATGATAGATGGATACATACATACATACATATAGGTAGGTAGGTGATAGATGAATGGATATGTAGATAAACAGATTTCTATTTCTATCCATCCATCCATCCAATAATCTTTTTTTTTTTAAGATTTTCTTTATTTATTTGACAGAGACAGCCAGCGAGAGACGGAACACAAGCAGGGGGAGTGGGAGAGGAAGAAGCAAGCTCCCAGCGGAGGAGCCTGACGTGGGGCTCGATCCCACAACACCGGGATCACGCCCTGAGCCGAAGGCAGATGCTTAATGACTGCGCCACCCAGGCGCCCCATCCATCCAATAATCTATCCATTTTTCTACTTACCTATCAAAATCTAGGCAGCTGAGCATATGCTTTTGGTTTTCTCTTGCATTTTCCTCTTGCCTTTCCAGGTTGTCTCTTTCTACTTATTTCCCAAAGTCTGAATTGTAAATATCTACTGGGCTGGGAAATACTGAGCTCTCCTTTAAGGGCAAGGAGAGAAGAAAAATGGAGCCAGCCAAAACCAGGTTCCTTTGGAAGCTGGGGAGGGAGGGGAGGAAGGAAGGGAGGAGCTCACGTTAATAATTCTGTCCCCATCATCTATCAAATCACCAGAGTGATCTTTTGTCATTTTGAGTTGTGGGTGCTTTAAAAATTTGCATCTGTGTCCAGGAAAGAAGTAGATAAATTTGCACATGATGGTAAAAGAAGACTTCTGGATATAAATACTCTGATGTGAAGTTATGGATGCATCCCAAAAGTCTAGTCAAACAGTGTCTGCGTTTTAGCTTCCAGACTTCTCTAGTGGGTCAAGCCAAACTCTCAAATGGGTTTTTAAACTTGAGAAACATCAGGCTTGTTTGTTTCCAATCACACAAACACTCTTGAATTGAAAACAACACTGGGTCATCAAACAATATAAAAATTAATTGATATCACTTATCCTTCTGCCTTCAACACATTCAGCCCTGTGACAGTTCAGACTCGAAAACTCTTCAAACAAACCAACCTCCCCACACACAAGCAGCCTGCTAAGAGCATTTAAAATCCCAGTCAAGGGTTGTGGCTCCGTCTCTGGAATCCACCTCCTGTTTCTTTGTCCTACATCTTTCGTCTTGTTCTTTCTCACTCTCTGGTTCTCAGGGGAGGTTCTTGTCCCAAACCCTGCCACGGACCAGCTTCTTGGGATTGCCTGCTGTCCCACATCCATCAGCAGCAAGTCAGAGGCTCTCCTGTTTTATGCCCTGGCGCTATGGTTCCCAGGTGGATTCATTTGCTAGGTCTGCTTAAATAATAGACATTTATTTTCTCATACTTCTAGAGGCCAGAAATCCAAGATCAAGGTGTCAGCAGGTTTGCTTTCTTCTGAGACTGCTCTCCTTGGCTTGCAGATGACCAGTTTTTCCATGTGTCCTCACATGGTCTTCCCTCTGTGTGCACTGCCCCTGTGTCCAAATATCTTTTTCTTGTTAGGACACCAGTCAGACTGCATTAGGGCTCACTGTAAAGACCTTATTTTAACTTAATCACCTCTTTACACCCTGTCTCCAAATACAATCACATTCTGAGGGTATAAGGGTTAGACCTTCAATATAATGGGGAAGTGGGAGCACATAGTCAGCTCATAACACCAGGTGAATTGACTTCCCACTATAGATCCCCAAATCTGTTAAAGATTGGGAGTCAGACATTCCCATGTGGCTAAAGTAATTTCTATTAAGACTAATTAAGAGTTATGCTCGTTTGGGGACAAAGAAGGGACCAAATCATCACCACTATTTCTGGAAAAAATTAAGTTAGCTGAACAATCCAATAGAGGGGATAATTATGATTCCAACCCCCCAAAGACTCTAGAACCTTCTATTTAGATCTGGATATACGTTATCTCTCCTGGCAGCACTTTTCTTAGCTGCAATTTCTGTTACTGCATAT
Source organism: Ursus arctos (assembly GCF_023065955.2). Classification (NCBI taxonomy): domain Eukaryota; kingdom Metazoa; phylum Chordata; class Mammalia; order Carnivora; family Ursidae; genus Ursus; species Ursus arctos. The sequence goes on from NW_026622852.1 coordinate 38,438,163, forward strand.
TCCTAGAAGTCGTTCATTTGAAAGTGAAACCACTATGGTATCAAAGAATAAAGATAATGATAATGACTAACTTCAAGCAGAGAAAGACAACTATCATATGATTTCTCTCATCTATGGAACATAAGAACTAGAATGATCAGTAGGGGAAGAAAGGGATAAAGAAAGGGGGGGTAATCAGAAGGGGGAATGAAACATGAGAGACTATGGACTATGAGAAACAAACTGAGGGCTACAGAGGGGAGGGGGGTGGGGGAATGGGATAGACCGGTGATGGGTAGTAAGGAGGGCACATATTGCATGGTGCACTGGGTGTTATATACAACTAATGAATCATCGAGCCTTACATCGAAAACCGGGGATGTACTGTATGGTGACTAACATAATATAATAAAAAATCATTATTAAAATTAAAAAAAAAATGATAATGACTAACTTTTATCAAGTACTCGCCATGTTCCGGGCACTGAGCCGTGGAGTTACGTGTATTACCTCATTTAACCCACACCAAAACCCTAAGTGGTTCCCATTACTGTCCTCATTGTACAAGTAAGGCGAACTATGGCTTTGAGCCTGCTGTGGTCCTGTGGTTCTCCCACCAGTTCCCACAGTGAGCTCCTAACCAGCTGTGGCCAAGTCAGTTTTTTTAATTAATGGTTTAAAATCAATCTACTTTGGGGCACCTGGGTGGCTCAGTCAATTGAGGGTCCAACTCTTGATTTCAGCTCAGGTCATGATCTCAGGGTGGTGAGATCGAGTGCCCTGTCCAGCTCTGTGCTGAGTATGGAGCCTGCTTAAGATCCTCTCCCTCTCCCTCTGCCCCTCACCTGCTGGCTCTCTCTCTCAAAAATAAGTAAATAAATGCAATCCTCTTCAAAAAAATCTTCAAAAAGGAATTTGTGAGGCTCCCCCTGAGGGATACTGAGGGAATTAAGCCATATTGGGATTGTAAATTCAGATGCCATCAGAGGACCAGACCCTTAACATTAGTGAGTGACATCAACCCACAAATAAAATGAGAATGTGGTGGAGACCGAGCCCTGTCAGAGCAGGCAAATCTCTTGTACGAAGGTGATAATAGTCACTCAGCTCTTGGCAGTTGCCGCCATGTAGAGCTATAGATATACAGGGCCTGGTTTTGCCAGTCTTCTAACTTTTTTCAAAAAAACTAGATGTTTGGATGTTCCTGTACATTCTCCTGAAGTTAAGTATTGACAACTAGGTAGGGGCACCTGACTGACTCAGTCAGTAGCACATGCGACTCTTGATCTTGGGGTTGCCCATGTTGTGTATAGAGATTACTTAAATATAAAAACTTTAAAATGAATGAATGAATGAATGAATGAAGACAACTAAGTCATTTAAAACAAAACAGTGTTGGTGTACCTGACTGGCTTAGAAGAACATGCAGCTCTTAATCTTGGGGTTGGGAGTTCGAGCTCCATGTTGAGGGTAGAGATAACTTAAATACACCAAACTTTAAAAAAATTAAAACAACAGTGCCTTGCAGATGAAACAAAGCATGCCTACAAGCCTCGAGGGTCACTGTTCCTAACTTCTGGGCTGATGAGCACCCTAAGTGTCTTTCTGAACTTTTTGGGGGGCTCTTTTACAAGTATTCTCTCCTATGCACTTCTACTTGATTCAACTTGGTTTTCTGAATGGCTGGGTGAACTCCCACAGGTCATCTGACACCACCACAGCCCCCCAAGGGGAGGAAAGGAAGCTCTGCTGGCAGGACGCCCAGAACTCAGGGCGGAAATGTAACATCCTGGCCGCCTGGTCAGGGAAGGCCCCATTCAATGACAAGAGGGGTGGTGCTGGTGATCAGATTGCCCAAAGAGAAAACCTCCTCCTCCCAGGTGGCCAGCTTTCTGACTACCCAGACCAGGTCTTTCCATTTGGGTCTCTCCAGCCCAAGTGCAGTGTCTAGAAAACAGCAGAAATGCTAGGAATGAGGTTGGGGTGGGGAGTGATATGACCATTACATTTCTGAAAAATAACAGTGGTGATGATATGGAAGACAGATCTGAGTTGGGGGGACTTCACAGGGCCTGAACTGGTGCACATGCAGTGGGGCTAGAGGGGAGGGATCTGGCGGGAAAGGCACAGCAGGGACCAGCTTCTTTATGTCTCCAAGGGCCGTGCTCCACTATGCCTTCATTCCGCTGGTACTCTTTTCACAGCCAAGAGAAGGAAAGTCACAGCACACCAGTTGGGTGGTTAACCCTCCAAAGAGCTTAAAGACCTTGAATATGCCCTGGTCATCACTGGCTGTTTTAATTATTAATATACATCTCCTCTGGATGGAAACTAAGTCCCAGATGGTGACCTGGGTTTTTATTTAATTTTATATCACATTATTTAGGGGCTAAAAATCAAATAATCTTTCCAGCGTGGTAAAATCAGGATGGCAAAAATAATAATTAGGATGTTATAGAGAATATAACAGAATCTCTTATTGGACTTGGGGAGAAGCCTCTCTGAATGGTAATATCTGCAGATTAATTTGAGAGTAAACCAGATTTTAAGCTGTTAGTTCTCTAACCTTTGAGTAGGGAACCTGTTTGTGAGCAGTCCCTTGAGTTTGTTGCAAGTAGCGTGGTTGCCTAAAAAGGCTTTAATTTCTGAATACTGGTTCAGGCCAGCCAAAACAAACCATTTTCAAAATTGGTTTGGGCCTCAGAGTCTCATAAAAGTCATTTTAAGCACCGTACCATGATCCTATTTTGCTCTCATTTTCATGCAGTTGGAGTTTGCTATCCCCTTCACATTATGAGGGATGCTTAAAAAGCACCTTTGAGAGTAGGGCAGGAGATGAAACACCCATTTTCTCAACTCATTCTCGGATGCTGTGAGAGAGAAAGGTTCTTTTCTCCTTAAGGGAAGGTCCAAGACTCCTCAGTGTACAGTGATGGCTGAAAAATGGTTGCAGCTTCATGCCCAGACATGCACGTGTATGCATGCACACATGGGTTTGTGCACGGGTTATGCCTGAGTGCATATGTGGCTCTGCATGTGTGTGTACGTGTGTGCATACACAGAGCATATGCATGTCAGGCACATACATGTGTACATATACCTTCTTGGTCTCAAGAGGGGTGTTCCTTCTTGCCCTTCTCACCAAGGGCATCTTGGTTAGCATAGGCGATTAGTAGCAGCATATTGGAGCATGAGCACTGAACTTGGAGAGCCTTCTCCAAATCCCAGCTCTGCTTCTTTGTGTTCTTGGGCAAATTATTTACCTCTCCAAGACTCCTTTTTGCATTCTGGAAAATGAGGATAAAAATAGTGCCTACTTCACTTAGAGCTTTTGACTGTTAGTGAGATAATATATGTTAAATATACCACAATGAAGAGCACATAATAAGCACTCAAGAGCTGATAGCTGCTATTATTATTGTTGTTATTCCTTCTTACCTCATGCTTGCAGGGAGAGTCAGGTAGAATCAGCAAACTATTTTCCAGCGTTGGGTACTCCTAAGTCTTCACCTCTTCTCCTATGCATGATTGCCTCTTCAATCACCCAAAGTTTTTCCCAGTGTTTTTTGTGGGCTGTTAAAACTCAAGGTGACACTCAGAGGCACTAGGTGCTTTCACTTCTTAATCCTCTTCCATTTTTCAAAATTTCTGCTGCTCAGGTCACCCTCTGTGGAATTAGATTATGTGGGATCCCATAGGACTGAAGCTCTTCCTGCATGAAAGGAGAACTGCCCATCCTAGCTGTCCCGGAGAGGCTCTGTAAACCCTTAGTAAATGTTTGCTGAATTGCATGGGATTGGGTTTGGTGCCCGCCTGTATATTTTTTTCAGGGCCCCACCATAAAACCTTTATTTGATGTGTGCATTGTGAGCTTGAACCAGAATCTCCGGGAAGACAATTTCCCCCCTGTGAATCTTGATTTTTTTCAATATGTCCTCAAGTTTCCTGTTCTCCTATCTCTGAAAATGAAAGAAATACTATCTTTTGGGTGGTGATAAGGTGTACTGGTTAAGAAAATAGCCTCTGAGGTCAGAGCACTTGGATTAAGTATTGGTTCCCTCACTTAATAGTTCAGTTTTAAGTCTTTTGAGCCTCGGTTTTCTCATCTGTAAAGTGGGGATAGTATTATATCTTCCTCATGTTCCTGTATTCTTTGAGGATTGAATGCAATGTTATACATAAAGCCTTCGACCCACAGTACATCCCCAGGACGGTTTAGCTGTCATGACTGGTTTTATTGTGTCTATATTGGAGGGACAGCAATGAGGTAAAGAAGCCATGGGGGACACACTTGGCAAGACACTGAGGTTTTTCTTTGTGCATCTTTGAGCAACCTGAACATCTGCCCCTGAGAGGCACCCAGAGAGGTGTCCCTTACCTAGGAATGTATGGGTGGAGGAAGGGGTTCATTGACCTCTGGGTGAGTTTGAGGAAAATGACTTGTCATCCAAGAGATGGACCTTTTCTTTCCCAATGGGCTCTTCTCAGGGAGAGGAACCCAGAGAGGGGAAATTGCCCTTGCCACCATTGTTCCTGGAGGCCCTGGGGCCTGGCCCTTCCATCTGTCCCACGAAAGAGAAAGCTGGGGCTGAGGCTCAAGGATGAGCTTCCACCTGGAGCAGGCTGGGCTGGGCTGGGCTGGGACCACATCCTGCTTGCTCCTCCAGCCCCTGGCAGAGCTTTCCCTCTAGAGGAAGCAGGCCCCATCAGCTTATCCTTGGGTGGGGTTTCCCAAAACCAAGTGTTTAAAGGCAAATCATTGTTCTGAAGTTCCGGTAAGTTTTGATGACCATCCTTCTGAGAACTCCTTCAAGAACCAAGTGAGATTTTTAAAACCCAAGGATAGCCAAAGGCAATTACAAGAAGAGAAATACCCGAGTGAGTCTCCGTCCCAGGTGACTCTGTGCAGAGATGTGGCAAAGGAAGAAAGGTGGGACCCAGGCCCTAGCCCTATACTTTTCATTGTGATTAGGTAAAATGTTTTCACAGTGGGCTGATCTTTTGTCTGTAAAATAGGGTTGACCCAATTTGGGCCCCAGGAAGAACCCTGGTCTAGGAAATCAGGCAATCTTGTCTTTTCTGGTCCCAGCTCAACAGTGACTTTCTGGGAGACCCTGGCCACTCTTTTCTGTCTGAAGTCTCAGTTCTCTCTGGAAAACACAGAAGGCTGGACTCTAGACTTCCTTGAAGTTCTGGGGTTATGTATGGGTCAGTAGGTTGATGAGGGCTGAGGCAAAGGTGTGACGAGGAGGAGAATAGCTGGGATGGATAGGAAGGTTGGCCACATCTAAGCAGGCTCCCTCCACCAAAGCCCCCACAAACAAAAGGGACAGTCTCCTAGCAGTCGGGGACTCTACTGTGTCCTCTGTTCTCTCCTTAAAACCAGGGAACGTAGGTCGTCATCTGGGCTCCATTTCCCCCAATCTGTTTGTGGCTCAGCTACTCTTAAGACGTTCCAGCTGTCCAATCAGTATGACCTTGAGTGGTGGTAAGGAAGGTGCCTAAGAAAAGAGGGTACCTCCCTTACCACCTAGAGGCTGAGGACATTGTAGAGGAGCTTTCCATCCTGATGAGAAAGCTGCTCAGTTGGCTTGAGGCCCCTTCCAACTCCAATTCAATTTGGGGAACATATAATGAGCCCCTGCTATATGCTGGCCCTCACTGGGCTGACTGAGGGTGAGGTGAGCCTGGATGGGGCTGGTGACTGCACGGCCCTGGCTTCAAAGTACTCAGCATCCTTAGGGCGCCTGGCTGGCTCAGTCGGTGGAGTGTGCAACTCTTGATCTCGGGGTTGTAAGTTCAAGGCCCACGGTGGGTGTAGAGAGTACTCAGAGTTCTCGGAGTCCTACCACCCAGATGTTTTATGTCTGGTGACTACACCTCCATATGCTCCCTATCTCTGGGTTTGCAGGCAAGTGACTAGGGCCACCAGGGCTTGCCTGGCTTGGGAGGACAGGACCAATGACAGCCTGTTTGTTTCTTTAGCATCTAGAGTGAATTAGCATAGCAGTGGTGCTATTTCTAATGCCTTCTACACCCTTTCCTTCAGCGTCCCCCGTCCTCCTTGGAGCACTCTCTGCCCTCACCCCTACACCCCACTCTGAAGCTCTCATCCCTCCAACCTGGCTGCCCAAAACTCACACTTCTCATTTAACCGACACCTGGGGAGGCTAACTGGGTATCGGGCCACATCCCTGCCCACAAGTGCTTACAAGCCAGTTGATAGGGGCCCTCTCAGGCATCACTGATGAGCCAATACTGTCAGCCAGCACACTTAAGGGCTTTCCCTGCTCAGTCCCCAATGAGTGCCCTAAAAATTGGGACTAATGTTCAGGGCTGTGAGTTCACTGTGGAGGGAGAAGGTGGTGATGTCACTCTGGACACCTCACCAGGGAGCTGGCATTAGAAAGCAAGGCTGAGTACTGGCATCACCTGTGTATTTAACTTCTATGAATTCAAGTATATATTTCTAGCTAAAATAATGAGAGAAAAATAAACATTTAAAAAATATCAGGGATTCTGCTGACATTCCAACCTATGTGCCTGTCCTTCAGACCCTACTGTTTGCTTGTCTGACAGCCATCAACCTGTCCCCTTCTTTCTTGCTGCCCAAGATCCTGTTTTGTTCCTTTGTTCATTCTTCAAGTGGCTGTGTGCTAAGAAAATGCTGACCCAGGGGAGGCCTGACCCAGGGGGTAAACCCTGATTAATTAGCCCCAAGCCAGTTTTGAGAATTGCATTCGCTTTCTCGACAACCGGTTTAGAGATCAACTAATGCTACGTGTTTGACCAGTGAGACTTTGGGTGTGTGGGGAGGGTGCTTTTGTGGAAGTGTATTTACTCCTCCCTTTTCCTGCCTCTGGTTGTTTTCATGACACATGGAACTGCTATGTCCATCTCAGGACCATGGAAGAAAATCAAGAGAATGGCAGAGAGGTCAGACTGGGACCAAGAGGCCCTGAGGCCATGGAGCCATTGAATCCACCAACCACCTCTGATGCCAGACTACCTTGGGACTTCTTGTTCCATGAGTCACTCAATCCTCTGTTGTTTAGTTATCTATTAAACAGGCTTTCTGTTACCTGCAACCAAAAGCACTCTGAATGGTACACCCCAGCGTGAGGATGACAAAGCAGGTGTGACTCTGCTGTCCCACAGCTGGTCTCTCCTTCTATCTCTCAGTCTGAGCATCTCCAAACCCTGAGAAATTCTACAGTTTCCGGATCTGTATTTTTTGTGCCACACAATCCTTAGCACAAGCCAGCAGCATCATCTGATACTTACAAAGGAAACGGACTGTTGCAAAGCTGGAGCAAAATGCGGCTCTGCTGGGTTTTCTGAAGTGTGGTGCTCTTTTGGACTGTATGGGAGATTTAAGGAATTTTCAAGAGCAGTTTTGACTGTGCAGGATGAGGTCTTTTGTCTTCAGGACATAAATCCTTCACGAGATGCAGCTAACCTATGCAATAAGCACTGAGCATGATGGAAACAAGGGGGCTCCAAAAAAGTGGAAAGTATGGATCATTAGAGCCTGGTTGTGGAGACAAAATTTAAATGGCAAGATCGATTTAGGGAATAGAACACAGATTTACCTAAAGAACTCTCTGTGATGAGAACTGGAGGTTGATGGGAAGAGCAAGTCTGGAAGAGCTCCTTCCTCTCCTTAGGCTGGGCTAGGGTCTGCTACTGTAATAAACAACTAACTCCCAATTCCCATGTCTGAAAACAATAAAGGGTTAGTTCTCACCCATCCTACATGGCCACTGTGGGTTGGCTGGATCTCTGCTTTGTGTTGTCACCACTCGGGGACTCAGGCTAACAGAATCACACTATCTAGAATATTACCATTCACCGTGGTAGAAGAGAGGGCGCACTGGAGGGTCCTGCATTGATTACACGCTCCAGCCTAAAGTGATGGATGCCACTGCTGCCCACACTCATCAGCCAGAGCTAGTCATAGGACCACCAATTCTAGGGAGGCCAGGAACTGAAATTCTGTCATGTGTCCACAAGAGGAAGGTACTGGAAATATTTGGTGAGCAGCATTAATGACCCACTTTTCCAACAATCTATCTAAAATCTGTGTAGACAGATGAGCTAGAGCAAAGGTCCACTCTCTTGCACCCAAGGGTTCGTATTGACTTGTCTTTCTTTCTTACTCTGCTTTCACTTAGCAACACACAGTGGTCTCAGGGGGTCTAGGTATAGCTAGCACCTGCCTGTACAGTACTACCCTCTTCCTTGAGGTCTCTGACCTTGTATTTTTACTTTCATTTATTTTTTAGTACTCACCAGAATCAGAAATAAGGAAATCGCCAAGTATTCTCTGCAGTTCCATTGGCTGCTTCCCCAACAAGCCTTCTTAGCAGCTCCTCCTCTTCTTCGTTCAGGCTAGTCCTGTCTCTTTGCTCAAACACAAAACCATGTTGTCTGCAGGTTACTGTACTCAAGCCCTCACGGCTACCCGCCTATCAGCGCAAATCCCTCACCTTACAGATCCACCTGTGTGCCCTTGGCTTCTCTGGCCAGGCCCGGAGCTCCGCCTCCGTCCTTCTGCTTGCTCTTCCCTGTCAACTGCACGTGTGCTACCCAACAGAAACCAAAGAGAGGGGCCATGCCAGTTAGTAGAGAGCGTCGTGTGCATGGAGACCAGACATGTGAGTGCTAAGGAACTGGAAACGCAGATCTCTTCATCTGACTGTGCGGCTAAGTGAGGAGAATTATAAAAAGCAACAATTGGTTGGCTGATTTTACTTATTCCTGAAAGATTTTTATACAACTGTCCCTGATGGGGGGCTTACAAACATACCTCAGCTACAAGTAGACAGGTCTCAATTTTTCCCACTACTGGGAAATGCAAACCTGTTCTCTTCTGGGAGAACGATGTTATTTTAATCTAGGGATTATAGAAATAATATGAACTATGGTCTCTCTTCTCCAAGAAATTATAAATAAGAGTTTGAGCAAAGGAAAAGGGGATATAAGAGAAAAAAGGTTATTCAGATGTAGAGTGTATAGAAATATAATAAATAAAGTAGTGTGTGTGTGTGTGTATTTATCAATTATCAAAATTCTTAGGTCAAATTCTTTATATAGGTTCTTTCCCTGAAATCAGAGGTGATGGAGCTTACATAACTGACTAATAATAGAAATACATCAGTCTGGAATGTGTTCTTTTGCAATTATACATCTGACCTGTTAAATGTTTGTGCTCTTGTTATAAATACTGACCTTAGTTGAGTGGAAATTCATCTCAGGAACTTAGACATGAAAGCAGATGCTGACAGTCACTGATAAAATCCTAGAGTGGAAGAATGTCAAACGAGCTTTCCGAGCTATCGCCCCGCCTACTTGTGGGGCGGTGCAATTACGTGTCGGTGGTGTGGAAATCACCACTGCAGAAATAGAAGTCGCATTTTTACAGGTATGAGCATCCTCCTATTAGAAGTGTCGATCATCTTGCTTCTCTAAGTCCTCAGGATGAGAGGGTCTGCCGCCCTTTGGTGTTCAAATAAAATTGACCCATGGCTCTGTTGTGTATATTTGGGTCTAATACCCTGTCCCAGATTCTTATCATCTTGCCCTCCTCAGATTCCACTTTCGCAGGGAGGTCCTATGTGCACATGGCCATTCTCTTGTCTCCGGCCTGAGGTCCTCATTCTGTTTCCACCAACACAAGACAGTTGTGTAGAACAGATCTCCACTCAAGATACGAGACTAAGGGGAGCATTATGTCACGAGACAGCGTGATAAAAAAAAATTAAAATTGATGTGTAAACATCATGGTTCTCAAAAGTCCTCTTCATTGCCCTTGGAAAGTTCTTACTGCCAATTCTCATGTCAACTTCTTTCAGGTTCTCTCCTTCTTCTAAATGGGCCTCTTCTTTTTTCTCCTACTTCTGTGACGTGGGACCCATCATATCCAAACTCAGTTTTCTCCATGGAAGGAATTTTGCCTCTAGCTTTTAAAATAACATTTTCCTGTCCTCACAACTTGTTATTAGGATTAATAACATTTTTAAATCAAAATGTTAGGTCTATTTTCTCTCACTCTTGCCATGAAATGATAGGTTATCTAATTCAAACTGTTTCCTTGGGGTGCCTGGCCGGCTCAGTTGGTAGAGCGTGCAACTCTTGATCTCAGTGTAGTGAGTTCAAGCCCCACGTTGGGTATAAAGATTACTTTAGATACAAAAAAAAAAAAGTGTATTCTTGATTGCAGGCTAAAATTTTGAGAATACATATATATTTGTCTCATGTCTCTTTCTTATGGCCATATATCCTTAAATAAAGATTGTATTGCTTATGAAAGGATTGTAGAAGAGAAAAGATTCTTCCCCACATGGTATAATATATAGAGATATGGGGGCACCTGGCTGGCTCAGTCGTTAGAACATATAATTCCTGATCTCAGGGTAGAGAGTTTAAGCTGCACGTTGGGCATAGAGCTTACTTAAAAAAAAAAAAGTATATATATAATATATATATAAAGAGAGAGCTGGGAATCAATACTTGTAACTGAAATTTCTGTGCAACAAAGGGAATTACATTTGCATGAAGATAAGTGTGCTTTATCCAAAATAACTTTCATGTACAATTTTGTTTACAGATTGTATCTGTTAGTTACTATTACAATAATGCTGCTTGACATATTATCCCCAAACTCAATAGCTTTCATTGTCTTGCATGTGCAGCTTGGCTGATCAAGACTTGGCTAAGCTCCAGGTGCTGATGGGGTCCAGGTCTGCTCCCCATGACTCTCAGTCCCTTGCAGGCCAGTTAGAGCATGTCCTTCTCATGCTATAGCAGAAATGCAAGAGGGCAAGCATCACCACACAAGCCCGTTTCAGACCTTTGATTGTGTTGTGTCCACTAACATCCCACTGGCCACAGGAAACATCAGTGGGACAGGGAAGAAAATTTCTCCCACAGTGGGAAAGGAGGGGAATGAATATTTACTGAATGATAATTCAAACTATTCCATAAAGTAAATATCATATTACTGTCCATCATGTCCAACATCTGTGTCTCTCTGCCAGCCCGATCCAACAGGGGCCAACGGTGGCTTAAACCAGGGGGGGCTATTAGTCTGTTGAATGCAAGATGTATCAGGGAAATAATCCATTCATGTAGGAGCAAAGATTGCTCTCCCAGAAGCATGCACTTAACAAAAAGCTGACAACCTCCTTGTAGCAATTTCCCTAGAGGAAACTATAGGGCAGCTCACCAAACTGGCCCAATTTCTACAACCTAGTGAGAGACAGCTATTTGCACCTTGCAATAAATTGAGTGCATGGATATTGAGTAATCCATTGTGCATATGTCCTGTGAAATGAGGCTCTCAGGGATCCAGAATATAAAACAATGTAATTGATGCTAAAATACTAAAATTGAATTAATTTCATATTAGTTTCTTAAAAGTGTCATGCAAAAATTGTTTCTGTTTCACCATCTGGTTTGTCCATTTGGTCTTTACGGAAATGCTGGAGTATAACAATCTTTCTTGTACGTGTCCCTGGTTTCTTGATTTAGAACAGAAGCTGGTAAAGTATCTTTAAAAAAAATTATTATGCCATTTTTATGGCATTAATACAAATTGACACAAAAATCATTACAATACCATACCAACTCAGTGGGTAATTATAGAATCAGTTAAATGAAAAATCTGAATATTGCTTAGCAAAATGTTTTTTTATCGTGGTAAAATATACATAATATAAAATTTGCATTGTAACCAGTTTTAAGTATATGGTTCTGTGCATTAAACACATTCACAATGTGGTGCCACCATCATCACTATCCATCTGGTCTAGTACATCTTATGGGCCAAATCTGGCCCAGTGCCTGTTTTTGTAAATAAAGTTTTATTGGAACTCAGCCATGCCCATTTGTTTATATGTTCGCTGTTGGCTGTTTATGTGTTGTCCCTTTTGCTCTACAATGGCAGCTTGAGAAGTTGCAACAGAAATGTCATGACCACAGAGCCTAAGATATTTACTGTGTGGCACAGAAAACATTTGCCAATCCTGACTTGACTTAATGCTAGATAATTGAAATTTTTGATTTTGGGCTATTCACAGAGGTCCAGGATGAATATTGTCCTTGAGTTACCCTTAGACAAAATTATTTGCTAAGGAAATCAACAATGAAAGCAAATACTACACAGCTAACTTTAACCTATATAAGAAAACAGTCTTTTGAATACTTTAGGCTATGAGCATTCGTATCCCAGCAAGCAGTTATTATACCAATTATAAAATTTGTATCTACTGGTTAAAGTCCTTAAAAACTCTACTATTACTTTTTCAGCTTTTAAGAAGATGACTTTAACTGCAATAAATGTGTTTTTAAAAATATACTTGTCATTAGTTCAAGCTTTTCTCTAACTTAGAGCATTCCACCTCAGTTCACACACATAATTGCATCTGACCCGGTGTGGTTTGGCTATATTGTGTTCATGGGTATTTCTGAACACCAACCCTGGATCTCTTTTTTGAGGTGAAGAGAGTAAAACCTTGTATCTTGCCATGTGTCTATTCTGGGAGATCATCTGAGAGCTTAAGAAAAAAGGAACACTAACATGTATCAAGACTTGGAGAGAAAACATATATAGATTTTAAAAGTGAATATAAACTCTTAGTCATTTCCCGTGTGTGTGTAGAATCTAGGGCGGCGAATAATCTGGAGTTGGTTCTACTGGGTGTCGAATAGATTCAGATATGTGTGTTTCTGTGTCCTGGGATTCATTTTAAGTCCCCAGTAAGACCTCAGTATGAGGGCTGGATTCTGGAAGGGTTCATTCTAAAACAAAGGAGGTATTGACTGGCCACACTTTTGAAAAGATGCTTTCCCGGTAAGTGCCCAGAGGTAAACTGTGGCGCGACATTGGTTTCCTTGATAACACACATGGCATTGGAATCTGCAGAACGTCGGTGAGGTGTCTATGCATGCCCGCGGAATGCACTTGGCTCAAATGGCACTTTTGTTTTTGTTTTTGTTTTTTCAGGGGTCGGGTGGGAGAGTATGCTGCTAAAGGGAGATGAGGCAGCCTCGGATGCCACAGAAACACCCAGCGCAGATATGACTGTCAAGGTAAGAGATCGCTTCTTTAGTTCGGTTCTCGAAGCACATCCCTAGAGGAAAATGAGCCCCTGGCAGACTACGAGGGGCCAAATGAGCACTGCCCCTCAACCCTGCTGGGATTCTCTCTCTATTCCCTGGAGCCTCAATGAGGCTCCGGACTAAGACTTTCTGAACTTTGGCACCTGGATTAGGAAACCACCTGAAACCTAGACTCCAAGACGTGAATTCCCATAGGCTGGTTGCAGGGTCTCTGGTGAACCCCCGCGTGTAGAGTGTCTGCGAGTGGTAACCCCATGGGCACAGTGGAGCCAGTCTGAACATTCTGAGCTGAGAAACCGGGGCCCCACTGTGCATTGTGAAGAAAGGTCAGAGAGGCAAAAGGAGCCTTGATCCTGACTCAAGATTTCCAGTGATGTCAGTGGGAAGGGAGCACGTGGCCCACTCCGGCTGGAACACCAGCGTCCAAAAGTTTACAAAATGCGTCATCTGGAAATCAACCTAATTATCACTGTTCAAATTAAATGCTTGAATTTATAATCATTGCCCAGATTAAGGAATCCATAACAAAATTTACTAGACTCAACCACTTCCCCTCTATTAATAGATTAGACACAAAGGAAGGGTTCTTCCTTCTTGGAATTCTGTTTATGATTCAGTTAACAGAGGCTGAGAGTAGGAGGGCTTTCTAATATTTTTGTTTGAGTGATTAGAATTTAAATACATGCCACTTATGAATTTTTCTTTGCAAAACAAAAAGTAGTGTCCCCCCCTTTTTTCTCAGTCAGCTCTAGGCCCAACATGGGGCTTGAACTCATGACCCCAAGATTTAAAGTCACACGCTGCACTGACTGAGGCACCCAGGTGCCGCAAGTAGTGTCCCTTTTTGTATTGAGATATACCTAGATATATTTCAGTCCTGGATGTATTAGTAGAGGTTATACAAAAGAATATACAGGATGAATTTATTCAAGCTTTTGTTTGTAATGTGAAGGCTGGACTTGTGTTATCTATGTTTCAAATGCTAGAGAAAGCAAACAAAAATGCCACAGTGAAATTAAATGAAAGATGAGATAGTAGCCTGATCGGTCAAAAAAAGTCAACTAATCTAAGCAAGAGCTATCCAGTACCGAAAGTTCATTTGCTTATAACTATGTTACTGTGTTTAGCAGAATTTGCAAGACAATGATGTAGATTCAATGGTGTATTAGTGTTTCACTGGCTATTACTGCAAAGACAGAAGTTCCTATCTATGGCCACATTGGGCAGAGAAGGACAGGTGGGTGAACTTGATGGATTTAGATTCGCCCTTTTGAATCTGTCATCTTTTTAAGAATCTGTTTCTGAGCTGTGTTGCTAATATGGCCGCAGATGTAGCAGACATTTAAATGATCAGAAAGGCTAGAGTTTGTTTCATAAAAGCAAATGGCATATTCTGGTAGAAGCAAGTCTTGTCCAAGTCCCATTTTATGAGGTCGCTACTTAATCAGTCTGCTGATCCTTGGAACCAGGATCTGGACCAAAGTTGTAGTAGGGTCTAGCAAGTGTAGATCTCATCCTTGATCTCTTTCTTTTCTCTTTTAATGAATAGCTGGGAATGTTTAACAGAGGATTTTTAGTTCTTAAGAACTGAACCCACTCTGAAGAATGGACACTATACACTTTAAATAGTTAACCAAAATAGAAGTATATTTAAATACACCAATTTCTACAAATATTATTAAGTTCCTCTATTAATGCCAGTCTCTTCTCACTAAAGAATTTGTGAAAGCTCTGGTGGATATAACTTAAGGAACTACTTCTGTTTAGATATTCTCCTTTGGGTTTCCCAATTATGCAGCAATCACTAATTTTTTCCCCTTTGCTTATTACTGTGATTCCCACCCCACACTGCTTCATGTATCCATCGTGTCCTTACACCTATCCTAAAGTACTGCTGTTTTCCTGTGTCTGTAAGTGCCCGATGTTCATTAATTAACTACAGATTCCTCATCATATATCTATGTATGTAGAGCTATTACCGTTTCTAATAGCTATTTCACATATCCTTGCAATATCAGCTATTCCTGCCTCCTGCCCTGGGAAAACAAACAATTCTGTTAAAACTCTAATTACAATAAAACTTAATTCATTGACACTTGCCAATGGGACTATCAGGAGAAATCACTAAAATAGTTTGGTATCCTCCATAGTGCTCTTCTTATAATAGACAGATCTTAGTGCTTAGAAATTTTCTTCCTGAAAATGGTGCAAATTTTTTTTTGCAATGTCACAGTTGTCTGAATGTGGTTTTGTCTACTACATGTAGCCTTTTAATACCATGTCTTATTTTGAAATGACAAAGTCATGCTTCTAAAAATATACGTGACTCAGAGGAGTAAATTCATTCATAAATAAACATCTGTCTTTCTGAGGAACATTGAACTAAGAGCATTTATATTAAAAACACCCTCTAAACACACCAGTGTGGGGAAGAGCATCATACGGGCCTACTCAACAGTTTGAAATCCTTAGTGTAGTAGGTTGAATTGTGAACCCATTCCTTCCCCCCTGGAAAAGATATCCAAGTCCTGCACCGTGGTGCTGGTGAATATGACCCCTTTTTGGAGAAAGGACTTTTGTAATGTAATTACGTTAAGAACCTCTAGATGAGATCACCCTGGATTAACCCAGTGGGACCTAAGTCCAATGATACATGTCCTTACAAGAGACAGAAGGAGAGGAAACACACCTGGGAAAGAAGGTCCCATAAACAGACGGAGGCAGAAATTGGAATATGTGCAGGCCCAAACCAAGACTACACGGAGCCACCGGAAGCTGGAAGAGGCAGGGAAGGATTGTCCCCTAGAACCTTCAGAGGGAGCACAGCCCTGCCAATGCCTTGATTTTAAATGTCTCGCCCCAACGTTGAGAGAGATTCCATTTCTTTTGTTTTAAGCCACCAAGTTTGTGGTAATTTGTTACGGCAAGCCCTAGGAAACTAATACACTCAGATCGACCAGGAACTGTACCAACTTTTCATCGGTGCCATACATGCCAAAAACCAATACGCTACACACCCATCCCTGTTTTCTTAGTATACTATGTTCACCTTTTTTTTTATTGAAGTATAAGTTGACACGATGTTACATTCCTTTCAGGTGCACAACATAGTGATTCGACAAGTCTAAATGTTATGCCGTCTATGCTCGTAAGGGTAGCTACCATCTGTCACCATACAACACTATTACAGTATCGATGACTATATTCCTTATGCTGTTTGTTTTTTTATTGCTTTTTACACTGCTGATGATGATTCTCACAGTCATACAAGTTTTAGAAAATACTGATCCATGCCTTTTTTTTTTTAAATCAATGTCTAGGCAAGCAGCAAAGCAGAGTAAGATATAATGTAGAAGCTATCCTAAAGTATAACTCTCCTTGTGTCCTGGTGGACAGACACAGGCTGAAATCGGTTAGTGGTTCTCTTGAAACAAGAACAGGTAAAAGCAACTTTTAAAAAGTGAACACAGTAGGGGCACCTAGCTGGCTCAGTTGGAAAAGCACGCGACTCTTGATCTCAGGATCATGAGTTCAAGCCCAACATTAGATGTAGCGATTGCTTAAATAAAGACACTTAAAATAAAGTGATTGTAATATATCCAAGTGTCCATCTAATAGATGGATGGATACGTTCATTATAAATTATCCCCGCGACGTTCATTCCATAGCTGGAAGTCTGTGCCCCCACGCCCCTTCACCCATTTTGCCCGTCCCCCCACCCCTTTCCCTCTGGCAACCATCAGTTTGTTCTCTGTATTTATGGGTCTCTTTCTGCTTTGTTTTTTGTTCATTCGTTTTGTTTTTTAGATTCTACACCTAAGTGAAATCACATGGTATTTGTCTTTCTCTGACTTATTTCACTTAGCATAACACCTTCTAGGTCCATCCATGTTGTCACAAATGGCAAGATCTCATCCTTTTTTATGGCTGAGTAATATTCCATTATATACATATATATGCCACATCTTTATCTGTTTTTCTATCAATGGACACTTTCCACTGTTCACTAGAAGAAAAGGGCACTGATATTTCAGAAGAGCTTCATTTCCTTATTCTGTTTTGCTGCTTGTCTAGACATTGGCTTTTTAGAAAAGGGATGGATCAGTATTTTCTAAAACTTGCATGACTCTGAGAATCACCTGCAGCAGTGTATTAAAAAAAACCACAGTAAAAATACAGCTTCCCAGGCTGCTTCTTTCAAAATTCAGATTCAGAAGATCTGGGTTTGAGAATTAGCATTTTTAAGGAGTGCTCCAGGTGACTATGGTGGTCAGTTTGGGAAAACATTGTCTCCGCATATAACTAACACAGGGGCAGGTGTGGCCACGTGAGCCCTGTCACTGCTCCTGGTTGTCCAGTTTTCAACTAGCCTGAGAAAGAACTTCCCTGTTAAAACCCTTTGATTCCATTCCTTTCCTTTTGAACACTGACCAAGGCTCAGGTGTTTCCCCCGGCTTTCCAGATTTCCTTACCCTAAGCGCAATTTCGTTTCCAGCCTTGTCTTCCGCCATGTCTCTTTCTGTATCCATCCTTGCCCTCTCTACCCAGACCATTTGTAGCCACAGTGATCCTTTCAAAAGGCCAACCTGATACCATCCCTCCACTCAAGCCTTGCCGGCCTTCCCATTGCCCTGAGCACTTAAACCAATCTTGGGCAGATGCTCTGCTGTTTAAAACCCCGTGGCTTTTATTCAAGGATTCCTTGGTCTTCCTCCTCTCCTCCCCTCTCTCTCCTAACATGGATCACTTCTCCTTGTATTCCAGTCTTTGGCTCAAATATTATCTCCTCAAACAGCACCACTTTCTGACCAGTCTGGATGGTCACATGCTTTCGCTGAACCTAGTACTTCTCCTAGCCAGTCACATAAATAGCCCCAGATGTCGGTGTGTAACATCGGGTCTCCCCTCCTGGAATGTAGCTTCTGTAGGGCATGCATCCCCAGGCCCTGGCGGACTGTCCAGCACGTGTCCAACTGTCGGTATTTGTTGAGTGAACAAATGAAGACCAGTCTTCATCTAGACTGATCAGGGTGGACCGCTGGCCTTCCCCAAGCTTAGTCCTCATGTTCTCACCTCAGGGTCTTTCTCTTGAGGCTCCCCTCCTGCTTTCCCCTCATATGCCATTTTCCTCAGTGTTTTTTCACTTGCTAGAGCCTCTAAATTACCGTTCAGTTTTTACCATTCCTTTTTTTAAAACGCAACTTAATTGAGGTATATAATTTACATACCACAAAATTCACACTTTTAAGTGTACGATTTCACAATTTTTAAAACAAGATTTTATTTATTTTAGAGAGAGAGAGAGCTCACGCATGTGTGTATGCGTGTGCAGGTGGGGGGAGGGGCAGAGGGAGAGGGAAAGAGAATCTCAAGCAGATTCCCTGCCAAGTGCGGAGCCCAATGTAGGGTTCCATCTCAGGACCCTGAGATCATGACCTGAGCCAAAACCAAGAGTCAGATGCTTAACCAACTGAGCCACCCAGGCGCCCCTAATTTAACAATTTTTAAATTTACCGACCATCACCATCACCCAATTTCATAACATGTCATCACTTCCGTAAGATCCCACATGCCCTATGAGAGATAATCTCCATTCCCACCACAGTCCCAAACAAAAGCTTGCATATTTTCTGTTTCTGTAGATTTACCGTTCTGGACATTTCACGTACATGGAATCAAATAACACGCAGTCTTGTGTATGTTTGTTTCCGCTTAGCATGGTGGGGTTTTTGAAATTGATCCATGTCGTATCCTCAACCAGTAGTTCATTTCCTTTGACACTGACTAGTATTCCATTTAATGGGTATGTCAGTGTTTTGCTTCGTTTCTGAGCCCTTTCACAAGCTGATGGACTTTGCTCTCGTTTCCACTTTTTGCCTATTGTGAATCATGGGGCTGTGAATATTTACGTGTGAGTCTTTGCGTGGACATATGTTTTCATATGTTGTGGCTGTGGCCCTGGGAGTGGAATTGCTGGGTCATGCGGTAAATGTATGTGTAACTTTGTGAGGAACTGTCAGGTTGTTTTCCCAAGTGGCTGCACCATTTTACACTCCCCCCAGCCGCGGATGAGGGGTCTACTTTTTCCACATCCTAGTCACCACTTTTGTCTGTGTTTTGATTGTAACCATCCTAGTGGGTGTCGAGGTGGTATTTCACCCTGGTTTGCATTTCCCCAGGGGTGATGATGCTGAGTATCTTTTCATGTGCTTATTGGCCATTTGTATGCAGTTAAGTTTTTAATGGCTTGATTGCCTTTATTCTCTGAAGGGTGGGCTCTGTTAGTAAATTCTCCACTGCACACAGCCCCCTCTCATTCAAGTGCTCAATGTTTTCCCGGGGAGGGACCCTCTTTCTGACTGGGGGGGCGGGTAAGGGGAATGGGGGGGTGGGCTCAACTCATTTTTCCTCTGAAGCATCACTGCGGTCAGCCACACCACTGCCCTGGGTAGGGGTGCAGGGCGGATTCATCAGACTCTTTTCTTTCCACTTCTTTTCCTTTCTTTTCTTTCTCTCTCGCTTTTCTGCCTGCTTATTTTCCCCTCACATCTCAGCTTAAAAAAAAAAAAGTAATGATCTTTATTAGTGTATCGATTTTTTTTATTGTGGTAAAACATACATAAGAGAATTTACCCCTTTAACCATTTCTAAGTGTGCAGCTCTGTAGCGTTATGCCATTCATACTGTTCTGCAACCGTCCCTACCCTCCATCCCCAGAACTTTTTCATCATCTCAAACTGAGACTCTGTATCCATTAAAAAGGAATTCCCCATTCCCTCCTCCCTCCGGCTCCGGCAACCACCTCAGTGTTACCTTATACATATAATAATATCTCCTTGTCTTCTCAAAGGGAATTTAAGTACATCCTGTTAATTCTAAAAAGCCAGTAAAATGGCTAAACTCCAACGTAGCGTTTTCTTACCTGTGGACAAGACAAGCTAGAAACGCAGACGCTTTACAGACGTTTAAGAGTACCGTTGCAAATAAGGCACTAGGAAAGTGCTTCATGCTAGATTTTAAATGAATTTGCTGGTTACAGGTCTTCCTTTCTTCTATGGAGTAAACTGTCCAGTGCCAACATCCTGGAAGTGTCTTGGCTTTATTCAGCTGGGTGCATTGCTGGGAGCCAGAAATTGCACCTGTTGGGCTATGCATTGTTTTCTTGAATTTTGTTTATTTGATGACTGTTCAAAACTACATCCGTCATGTTGGAACTCTTTCAATCTATGTTAAAGAACTATCTTCTGAGTAGAAAGCATGTGACTTGGCTGCCATTTTAATCAAACATGTACACCAACTAAATCCCAAATGCCATCTGTACCTTGCCCTCTGTTCCATCTAAAGATACTAAAAACTTAAGTATTTGCAAAAAAGAGCACAGAAAATTCTAGCACAGCAGAATTTTTTTTAAAAAAAGAAGGCTCGTACTTATTTACATTATTAAAAGGTAAACTGAGACATATTAAAAATTTTAAGAGTTTATTTGAGCAAAGATCAATTCAAATTGGGCAGCGCTAAATCAGAAGTGGTTAGCAAAGTTCCAAAGAAAGGAACTCAGGGAGAGATTTTTATAGAGAAAAGGCAGAAGCAAAGAAAGGAAAATATCGATTGCTTATAGCTTAAAGCCTCGTTGGCTCTTGTGTTTGGCTGCCCATAGTGTTTTGATTTTATAACCTTGAAACACAGGCTTAGATTTTGGTTTGCTTACATAGACGGCCATGGCAATAGAGCCACCTCGGTCTAATTAATTTAACAACATATACAATATTTCTCCCTTGTGCTTAGGCAAGAAACAAGATGAGTACCACTGAGCCAGGTTGGAGATTCTGACTATAAAACCATTTAAAAAGGGGCATGTTTCCTAATCAAGGACGTGGGAAAACAACATTAAAAAAAAAAAAAAAAGGATGTTGCTTCTCTATATGTAAAATTTACCACTGGGGGAGAGATTGTTCTGGAAGGACAGACGTTCTCCGTTACAAAAGGGGGAAAGCATTTAGAATCTGCCGGTGATGAATAGAGGCCACAGGTTACAGCTTTCTTTGGACGTGGCTTTTAAAAAGCCATTCTGCTGAGGGCCTTTTGTTGCCAGCTGTGTGGAGCCACTTGCCCTTTGTATTTGATGATGACGACACCGAGGATTGTTTTGTGTGGGGGACCAGAAGTCATTTCCACATTGTGTCCATACATAAAGATTGCTCTCAATTTGCTTCCTTGCCAAAGGAAATATTTTTATCGTACATTTTTTCAGTCCTTTAAACTATTTCGAGTAGTGAATCTCGGAGAGGGTGGGAGGCATACCAAGACCATAGAGTCAACTTTTCACAATGCTCCCTGTTTGAGAATCACTGTCTGGGATTTTGTTTTTAAATATGCATTTTGCATTGGTACCATGTAATGGATGTGAAAGGCCATGCTGTAGACAGTAATAAGCTACATCAAATTGGTTATTATCATTCCTACGTGTTACTCCCTACTTGTCCAATAAAATGAAAGTCAAATAAATGAAATCATAGCCATTGACAGCTCTCCATTATCTGTGTATAGCTAAGGAATATTCCTGGCAAAGGAAAGCTCCGGGTATTTCTTTGCCATTTTATTTCTTCATCATGTTCCCTTGCCAACAATAATAGCTCATATGGATTGAGCATTTGCTATGAGCTCAGTTCTGCGTTAGGCCCTTCCGGGTACCATATTATATAATCCTCAAATTGACCCTGAGAGGGAGAGACTCTTATCAATCCCATTTTACAGATGTGGCCCCTGGGACACAGTCAAGTTAAATAGCTTATCAAAGATCTCAAAGTGAGCATTTGAACCCAGGAGAAAGACTCTGCTTAACCTCTCTGTTTGAGTATTAATGAATGCAAATTAGTTTTACTATTAGCTAAAGCAGGAGTGCTCTCAGGATGGGACAGGAATAGCTTTGCCAGATAAAATACTGGACACTCAATTAAATTTGAATTTTAGAGAAGTGATGAATAGATTTTTAGTATCAGTGTGTCCCAAATATCGCATGGAACATACTAAGAAATTGTTTATTGGTTACCGAAAATTTAAATTTAACTGGGCATCCTATATTTTAATTTGCTAAGTCTGGCAGTCCTAGTCAGGAGGGGTATTGCAAAGGAAGTGAAGATAATTGCTTAAGGCATTTGATTATTGTTGTTTGGGATTATTCGTGGTTTTGGATCTTTTTTTTTTTTTTTACTATGACTTCATTCAGGGATAGCAATGTGTTATATGAAGCTTTAAATCAGACAGATATACAGTTTCAGTTCACAAAATATACTGATAACCTATCAACAGACCTCTCCTGACTTCTTTTTTTGTAGAAGTAAAGGCTTCCGAACCTGACCCATGTCAAGATCTGTGCCTCATTGGTTTCTCTGTGAAATGAAACTATAGGGAACTCTGTCCGCAGTTTGTTTCTCTTGAATGGAAAAAAACCAAAAAACAAAAAATAGCTTTTCCTCAATCTGGGAGTGTTATGATTTTTCTGAAGCCATTCTAGAATTTTAATTTTAGCTGGGCTATCAGTGTTGGCCTGATTTCATTTTCTGCAGATAGCTTCATCATCCCAGT
Source organism: Ursus arctos (assembly GCF_023065955.2). Taxonomy (NCBI): domain Eukaryota; kingdom Metazoa; phylum Chordata; class Mammalia; order Carnivora; family Ursidae; genus Ursus; species Ursus arctos. The sequence goes on from NW_026622852.1 coordinate 38,460,849, forward strand.
TTTTAAAATGTTGACGAAATATTCTTGCACTTTTACCAACTCTATTACTCGGTAAAATTTCCCTCTCTCTGAGTGGTCACCTCCTAAAATAGATGACAGTGGCCTGGATATTCCAAGCCCAAGTTCTGATATATTCACAAATATTTCCTGGATACACCAGTGCACTTCCTCTTATGTTCATTTCTAGCATTCCAGCAGCAGGAACAACTAATGAGGATAAAACTCTAGAAATAGTCTCGGTCTATGTAGGTCAGAGCCCATTTGCAGATAAGCCTGTCCTCTTATGAGGGGCTCATTGGCAAGTACTGAAGTCTGTGACTTCCCGTAGAATTAAGGCAAGCAAATCAAACGCAGAACCCATTGGTCTTTGGTGCTCTTGGAAAGCTGCCAATCCGGTTCCCGCTTAAGCAGGGGTTTGCCTCTCCTGTTCATTTATTAATAAATTATCATGAATGTCTGGGAGGGTTTAGAATAGTCACAAGTTATTCTTAAAAAACAAATTATTCCCATGGCCATTTACAATAGGCCTTGTCCTTCTGAAACACGTTAGGTATCACAGCGGTCTTATAAATCTTGAGTGTAATTTCTCAGGAACATCCGTCGGATTCATAGGCAGAAACACCTTGCTTCATTGTACAAGTATTTAAGATTGTGAGCATCTCATGTTGCTCTGGATAAATTAGCAAATGCCTTCCTTTCTATCTCTTTCCTCTACCCATCCCCCAGTGGCCTTCCTCCTTGTTTGCTTCTGTTGGGGTGCAAACTGGTTGGTTAATGTAGTGAAAATCATGACATATGTGTAAGTTGTATGCAAAGAGAAAAAAACATGCTCAGACGAGGTGATCAATGGGCTAGGAGAGCAGACAGCAAAACACTAACAGGCTCCCATCCCAAGAGCGAGGCTGTTTTAAAGTAACTCAAGCCTATTGTTATTGCAACAATCTTTTCTTCAGAAATGAGCCAATGGAGATATGACATTTATTTTAGACTCGTAAGTCTATTTCTGAAAAGGAAAGGATCCCAGCTGCTGCAATCCCCACTCCCTCTGCCAAAGGGAACTGGGCTGAGCAGGTAGGGTACTGAATCAGTCATCACGCTCTCCGAATGCTCGAAGACCGGTAAGCTGTCATCTCTAACATGATGAATTTCTAGTCTAGTTCAGTTTAGAAAAATGAATAATAAGAATAACATGCATCATGTTAATAGTGATATTTCTTAAGGAGTATTTCTTTATTCTAATTTATTGAGAACTCTCTATCTGTCGGGCATGGATCTTGGCCCCGGATGCTGAGGGGGATTATAATATTTGATTTTTAACACAACCTCCAGAGATAGGTACTATGAGTAATTTACAGAGGAAGAAAAGTTCAGAGGAGAGACTAAGTAACTTGTCCAAGGACACAGCCAAGGAGTCTCAGAGCCCAGATCTAACCAGGCAGCCCTTGCTCTTCAGGACTCTGTCACACTGCTTTGCCTGGTAGCACAAATGACAAGGCTCGTATGCAAATGTATGAAGTAGGTCTCGCAGACCCTGATCCATAAGGGAGCTTTTAGGTAGTTCTGTTTGCATTTGTTCTTCAATACAAAGCTGGAGTTTACCCGGTGGGATAAGATTAGATTTTATCCCCGAGATTTGGTTGTTTTTCAGACTTGCCCTTGGGTTCTCATCCTATCAATATTCTGATTACGTTTTCGTTATCATTCCACTGTGGTGACTCATGAATATGATAAAACAGAACGGCCCCTTCAGTAAATAAGGGAAGCTGGATCCACAGTGAATAAATAGACCTTTCATGGAGTCTGGAGAAATGCAGCATCTAGAGGTCCTGCGGTGTTTACTAGGAGACCGCTATTCCTGCGATGCCGAGCTTAGGGTGTTTCTTCATTTAGTGTTTCCAATGATACCTGCATTTCTCTGTTGCACAGCATTTGTTAACTTTTAGGTAAAAAATCGATTTATTGAATGTTGTGTTGCATGCTTTTATATGAGGTGTCCCATGTTTAAACAGATTCAAACTTTAAGAGTGATCTTTCAAATTAATGTCACTTTGGAAATTTTGAAAATCAAAGCTTATTGAAAGTTGAGACATAGACAAACATTCATCCACTACGAGCCACTATTTTTATTATTCTTGATGTGTTTTAAATATGTTGGTTCTTGCAAAGAAAATATGCACAAAACCCAAATATGAAAAAAATTTCCAAGCTTATATGAAGTTTATCCCATGAGTGACAAAGGAAAATCCCTCTTAAGAGAAATTGGTATTGCAAAAGAGGCAGAGAATCTTTTTCTTTCAAATAAAAAATGCATCCTGTTTCTAAGCATTTTTCGTTGTATTTGACAGTTTATTAAAATAAGCCTTTTCCTCCATGTGGGCTTCATCAGGCTTTTCTTTTCTTTTTTTTTTTTTTTAAAGATTTTATTTATTTATTCGACAGAGATAGAGACAGCCAGCGAGAGAGGGAACACAAGCAGGGGGAGTGGGAGAGGAAGAAGCAGGCTCATAGCGGAGGAGCCTGATGTGGGGCTCGATCCCAGAACGCCGGGATCACGCCCTGAGCCGAAGGCAGATGCTTAACTGCTGTGCCACCCAGGCGCCCCTTCATCAGGCTTTTCTTATCCTGTAATAGTCTTGACCCACCTTCCTGTTTCTCTTCTCCTCTCACCCTTCTTCCCTCCCTCCTCTCTCCTTCCTTCCTCCTTCCCTCCTTTCCTCTCTCCCTTCCTTCTTTGCTTCTTTCTTCCCTTCCTAATGTGTCCTCCCCTTCTTTCCCAGCATGCACTAAGGGCCAGGCACTCTGTTACTTGACCTGCGTTATTTCATTTAACACTCATAACGACATTGTGAGGCAGGTACCCTCCTGGTCCTGCTCGTACAACAGATGAAGAGATCGATGCTCTGAGGAGTCAAGTGACTTTCCCAAGGTCACAGAATCTGTAAGAGTAGAGTCAGGATTCAGTCCAAAGTCTGTAATATTTCAGACCCCCCAGTTTAGTGCTTTCCATACAATGAGGACACATTTCTTTTATAATTGGATAACATTTTTTAAATTTATTTACTTATTTATTTATTTATTTAGGGGGTGGGCAGAGGGAGAGGGAGAATCTCAAGCAGACTCCAGCCCCTGTGTGGAGCCCATCGCGGGGCCCGTCTCACCGCCCTGAGATCGTGACCTGAGCGGAAATCAAGAGTTGGACGCTTCACCAACTGAGCCACCCACGTGCCCCCAAATATTTTAATTAAAATTTAACAACATGAAAATAGTTAGGATCCTTTAGGAGAAGGAATTAGTCAAGAACTGATCTGATCTAAGACCACTCTGCCTTTTTGGACAGAACATTGGGAACTTACGGAGCACGACTGGCACAGATAAATACTAAGTGGCTAACACCTACTGTGAATCTAAAAGGTACGTTCTGTGGGCTTAGCGAGCATGAGCTCATCCGGCACGCACCACAGGCTCGTGATATAGATAGCTATGTAAGTGTCCTGATTTTAAAGACTGGGAAACTGAGGCACAGGAAGTAATCCGTGGAAGGGCCTGCGTGTGGACCTCCTGCTTGGGGTCCATGAGTGCTCTTCCTTTTCTCAGAAATGTTGAGCTGGTTAACTTCACAAGCAGCCATTCACTTGGGGTTTAGATCCAGAGCAAAGACTGAAAGGTATGCTTTTCTCATGGAGGGAATCAGGAACTTTCAAGCCACACATTTTTTGTGTAAGTGACGTGTCTGAAAGAGCTGCGTTTGTGATTAAGGCAATGAAAGACAGAAAAATGACACAGGTAATAGGAGGGGAAAAGGAAAGGCCAACCGAATCCAACCATGGTAAGTGGTAGAAATGTAAGGGTCGTTGATCCTTTCATATGAAATACCAAATTCTTCTTGGATTTGCCTTACAGGAAAGTCTAGTTTGTTTGTTGTTTTAAAAATGCAAATTTTTTTTTTTACCTAAAAGTTTATTCAATGTGCTTTAAAAGGTTATTTTTGTGAGTTGGTCCTTTGTGTTTAAAAACAAATTTCCTAGAAACTTATTCAAATGGGAACCAGTTAAAAAGAGCATTTTAGTGGTTTATGATCAGAATGTTGGTGGATAGAGTGACAGGTGCTGAAATCTTCAAGTGGTGAGGGAGGGGAGCTTACTGACAGAGGAGGACAATAGTCTGGAAAAAACAGCAGGAGAACCCCCATTCCCCCTCCAGGTTTGGTGGTCCCAGAGCGAGAGAAAGCACCTGCCTGTTCGCCCCCATCTCCCTAGCACATGCAATGATGCTTCGTACACGGCAGCACGTTAATAGATATCTGTGAAATGGGTGAATGATTGAATAAGAAGGAATTTTAATTTTGGCAAGAGGAACCACCGGAGAGTGGTTTAGGAGGCCAACCCACGTACACTGTGGACAGGATGGGGGAGAGGCCGAAGGCAGAGATGCCTGTTAAGAGGCCAGTGAATGGTCCAGGCGAGAAAGGAGGCGGGACTGGATCACGCAGAGGCGGTAGGGACAGTAGGAGAAATGACAGTGGCTGGACCTCGGTGAAGAAGAGGGCAGAGGTGGCCATGGGGACTGCAGGACCCTCAGTCAGGAAATGCAGGGAAACTGAGGGGCAGGGAGGCACGTACAGAGTTTGGCTGGAATAAATGGGTTTGATGGATACTTGAGGGAAGATGCTAAGCTGCAGGTAGGAGTCTAGGGTGCACTCAGTAGACTGTCTCTATCCAGGGGAAGGTCAGGATGATGGGGTTGGAGGGAAGAAAATTGTGGTTGGGGAAGAGCAGCCTTGGGGGCAGGCTGAGGAAGAGGCCCTGGACGGGGAGGAGTTGGACAGGCCTGGGCCGGTGAGAAGGGCTTTCTGGGTGAAGGGAAGAGTGTGAGGTGGAAGGGGTTACGGAGCCGGTGGATGCAGGACCGTTGAGTGATCCCCAGGCAGACCAGACAGAAGCAGTAGGTAGTGCTGAGGCTGGAAGAAGAGGGGAGCGGGGGGCGGACGGTGGGGACACTGGCTCCGCTCACCTCAGCGCTGCAGGGTCCCTGCTCCGGAATAAGATAGGGCCCACTCCTGTAGGACCCAGGCCTTCTGGATCCAGTGCCTCAAAGTCACCCCCTTCCGAGAGTGGCCACAAACCACAGCACACACGTGTGTCTGTGTGGAGCCTTCACTTGCCCGCCCTGTTCAGGCCCATGGCGGTGTCCTCTGCCTGTAAACTATCACAGAATCTAGAGAATGGGCCGGAGGCATTAACAGAACCCAGAGCAAAACTCCACCCACCTCACAGCCCCCCTGGGTGCCTGGGGGTACCACGACATGAGGGTACCACGGCCTCTGCATCCTGTCCGACCTGACTGCCAAGGCCACCAGACTCGGGCCACAGATCTGACCCTGGCCTTAAAACCCTGGCTCTCCCTCACCATCCTGTGTAATTCTTGTTGTTTGCCGTTTGCTGTTGGCTTTAGAAATGGTGAAAATAGCAAAGGAAGCAAGCTCACAGCAAAGCACTTCACACTGGACTGAGAGGGAGCAGGCCTGCATGTGAGTCCTGACTTGGACCCAGTCTTGCGGGGGGTTCTATGCAAGTTCTGTCCCCCACCTAGGATTCATTCGCTTCCCTCACAACCGCTAACGCTGAGCGCTGACCTTGTAGCTGGCCCTGAGCTGACAGCTCTCCATGGGTGATCTCATATGCTCACAGCAGCCATATATGGTAGGAGTGCCCATCTGCCTTTCCCATGTGGGGATGCGGAGAGGCGGCTTCCCCAAGTTCACACAGCTAAGAGGGGACGGATCTGGATCCAACCCCAGGCCTCTCGCTCCAGGGACTATATTTCATGGACCCTCAGCTGTACTGTAAAATGAGGGACGTGGCTTGGGTGACAAGTCATGTTTCCCCCGAGCTCTTACTCTCCTGTCTCTGGCATTTTGATCTGCCCTCCCCCATCCCAAGCAAGGACAGAAAAGGCATAAAATAAAAAAAACAGGAGCAGTAACAGTCGTCTACCTAACCACACTGTCATCTTCTCGGTGCCCGCCTATCTTATCTCAACCAAGCTATGAATTACTGAGCAGTCCAGCCCCAGCCCCCAGTGTCCGGGCCCGGGGGGCCACAGACTGCTCCGGATACCTGGCGGCTTTACCCACTTCTGTTCTCTGTCGGAATAATAGGTTTTGTAAAGTATTTGAGTGTGCAGTGTCTGCTCCTAAGATTAACCAGGCAGTGGTCTAAAAAGCAAAGGAAAGAGGGAGGGAGGGGAGAAGACAGGAGGCAGGGGAGGAGGGAGGGAGGACAGCAAGTCAGGAGGAGAGGAGGAGGGGAGGGAGCTGTGGACAAGGCTTGGACCTGAGGGGGTGCGGAGTCTGCGCGGATAATGTGGCTCTGCGTGCTTTCCTTGACTTTATCATGAGCTGTTGTGGCTTCGAAAGTGATTTTGCACTGGCCGCGGTCCCATCCCAACAGAAGCTTTAAACATGCCGGAGAAGTAGCGATTAGCATTCTCCGTATTTAAAAGATCTTAACACTTTGGAGTCTTCGCGGCCACTTAGGGAAGTAAGTCACTTACTCTGTGCATCATAGAAACTTAAAGCGCCTTCGCCCTATAGTGCACCGTCTTAACGCTAGGACAAGGGATTTAATGTGCTCAGTGTCGTAGAAGGAAAAAGCCTACTTTCTCACTGGATCATTCTCGGTGTTAAAACATTTGAGGTTTTAGGCAGAAACTACTGGGAAAACGACCTCTGCGATAACCAGAATTACTTAAGGTGTCAAGATTTAGTCTTTCTCCACCCCTAATATTACCGAAAAGCCTTATGGTTCTTTCTGTAAGTGAACAAACAGCCTGTACTTTAAAGTTCGGAGGGAAACTTGGGAATTCCTGGGAAAATGTTACAGTCCGATTTTTTAAAAAACAAAAAAACAGGGGCACCTGGGTGGCTCAGTCAGTTAAGCGTCTGATTCTTGGTTTTGGCTTGGGTTGTGATCTCAGGGTCGTGGGATCGAGCCCCGCGTCAGGCTCCACGCTCAGCACAGAGTCTGCTTGAGATTCTCCCCGTGGCCCTCCTGCTCTCTCTCTCTCTCCCAAATAAATAAATAAATATTTAAAAAAGATAAGTAAAAACTAAAAAATAATTCTCCATCTTACCTAAAATTGAAAAGGAATTGAACACCACTGGAAAGGAAGGTCGTTTTGCATTTAAAATACAGATCATTAATGAGGAGCAAATTGGCGGCGTTTACTCAGTGAAGACTGCCCTGGGCATTGGGGGCACCGTTTCCCAGCATCCTGTGAACACACTGTGTACAGCTCAGGTATATTGGGCATACTTTCTGTTTTCATGCCATGCTTTAAAAAGTACCTCGTTTCATGCTTTGTCTCCATCAGGGCATGAACTCTGGAATGTTTAGTAAATGTTTTTTTGAAGTAATGTCTATACCCGACGTGGGGCTTGAACTTATGACCCTGAGACCAAGAGATGCTCTACCTACGAAGCCAGCCAGGTGCCCCTAGTAGATTTTTTAAACGCTTCAGTTGTTAAATGAGATAAAATTTTCAGCCAAGAAACAAAGAAGCTGCACTTTATAGGGTTTTATTGTTGTTAAGTACCAAAGTAATACAGGAGTACTTTCTTGTCATTAGCACATGAGATTCGAGGCCTCTGGAACTGAGGATGTGGGACCCACAGTTGCCCCACGCAGCCATCGGCGCCATCTCGCTTCCCTTAGCAAGGGACTCTGTCCTCTGTGCCGTCTTCCTTCTCCCCCCTGCCTTTCCCCTCCACCAATAGAGTTTTTCCTTCCGCCCTTCCGAGCCCAGGGCTTCCCATGTTGCTGCTTTTCATTGAAGATTTTAGTTTGGAATACTGTATGACTTTCTCTTTATGCTACTGTATAATGGTATATTACAATGGGCAATCTGGATGATTCGATCCCACCTTGTTCATGTAGAGAAGTCACAGTCCAGCTACAAGGTGGGACAAAATAAAGACAGTAAGATGGGCAAAGGTTGCTTGGGTTCTGGAATGTTTCATCTGGAGTGTTTTTAAAGGTCTTTTGAAAAAAGAGTCTCAAACAGCAGGGGTGAATGTAATCAGGTCACCATTTCCTTGTGTTAGAAAGTTTGGCAAAGGAGAGGCCAAGTGTGAGGATGCAGGAAAAGGAAATAAACGTGGACTAGGCAGGGAAGGAACTTGCTGGGGCACAGGAAGCCAGAGACCCTGGAGAGGAAAGGAAGGAAAGGCAGGCATCGCTAACAAGGCCAAGAATGGGAGTAAACACAGTCTAAGAGCCAAGTGTTCTCATATGACACAGTCCCTACCTCTGTGTCCACGAGCTCTCTCCTTCTCCTGCCTAAGGATTGTGTCCACCGCAAGCACTTCCCAAACCAGGCTGGGTAACAGAAGCACGTGGAAAGCTTACACAAGTACAGATTCCTGGGCCTCAGGGAAACAAACCCCCAGTTTTTTTCCCCAGCTACTCTTGATGTGAGCTAGCTTGGGAAACACTGATTTGCAGTCTTTAGAGCTGACTACCACTTAGCAACCAGGTCTGACCTTAGAGAAGAGTTGGCTTTGAGTAGGGTGATTTTAATTTGATAAAACACAACTGTAAGTCCAAACAAATAGTCCATTGACTGACCCATGTCAGTCTTATGTGTTGGACATTCAAAAAGTTGATGGTTAAAACATTCTGTGAATGGGTCATCCGTTCTATAGAAAAGCCATATTATCTGGAGGGATGCCCTTTTTGCCTTTAAATAAGAATCAGGGATCAGCGGAGAAATGTCTTTAGTGGGAAATCCATAGACATACAAAACGTCCAGATGAAAAAGGTAAAACCACCATTTGGTTTAGAAAGCAAGCATATGACCTCAGGAGCAAATGACCTTGTGAATCCTAGGAGTTAGTTGGTTGGCTATTCCCAGTCCTGCAGCCAGCAGGAATAAATTTTTCCTTTTAAAGTAAAACTATTTGCACCCCTACTGGCAAAGTGGACGATGTCCAGTGCCCACTCCGCTTTTAACTCAAGTGATTAACTCAAGTGGCAGGAGGTAGGGGGTGGGGGTTAGTTCTTCTGGTCACTTCTTGTGCTGATTTCTGATTTTGTCTGATTTCTTCATCTCTCATCCACCTTGCCTGATATCCACCCATCCCACCGAGCCTCATACAAGCCCCTTGTCTTTTGTTCTCCAAGCAAATGCTGTTTTAAGAGGTCTACAGGTTACCAGAAGTACTAAAATCACAGCACAGCACAGCAAACAACTTTAAAAGTGTATATTAAATATTCTCTTTCTTCGGGCCTTATCGGTGATCAGGAATTTCTCATTCACTGACTTCTCCCCACCACCCCAATCTTTCATCTGACTCCATAGATTTATAAGCTTCGGAATTCCCAAAGTGAATTGCACTTGAGCAGTGTACGAACATTTTTTTATCTCAAGAGATAGCCCCAAAATGTCTTCTGAATTTATTAATGTCACTGTATATTAATGATACTTTATTAATGTCAATGTATATTCCCATCAACAGAATCCAACAATCACTTAATTTTCATCACTCCCTCACCAAAAAGAAATGACATTTGTATTTTATGCATTTACCAATTTCAGAGGCAAAACATATTGTCCCAATATTTTCACTTGCATTTCTTTAATTGTGAGGAGTTTGAGCATATTTTCCTAAGTTCCATGGCCAGTTCTACTTATTCATCTATCAACTACTAGGTTATTTTTTTCTATTAGGTGTTTAGTGATTTTCTTCAATTTTCTTATTGATTTGTAAGAACTCTTCACATATTAGAGGTAGTAACTCATTGTTATGTATGTTGCAAATATTTCCCCCAGTTTGTTTCTTCTCTTAGATTTTCAGTGGTACACCTGATCCCACGGAGATGCCATTGAGATTGAGATTGTTCCTAACTTTCCAATGACTTTACCTGTTGCTTGGTGGGAAAGCCCTACAGATTTAGGGTAATAGGTTTGATGAGGGCCAGCCTTTTTGTTGTTGGTTTTGTTTCCTTTGCCTCCCCTCCCCCTCTCCTCTCTCTCCTTCCTCCCACCCACTTCACCTTTTTCTTCTTTTTCCTAACAAACCTTTATTTTTGGTGGGACACATTTAACATACGAGGATTACACCCAGCTGATGCTTTTTGATGTTTCTCCTTGCTAGAAGGAGGAAGTGGCAAATTCTCTTTTATGATGGGCCAGTCTTGGCCCTCCTTTGGGTTTGCAAATCACCTCTCTGAGCCACTCATAAGTCTTTTTTTCAACTTCTACTCTTCTCTAAGCTTGGAGGCATGTAGCTACTGATAGACCATTATTTGCTGGATTTGGTTCATTTTGCTCAGTTTGGGAAGAGAGAAAGAAGAGGTTTTGTCAAACTGTCTAGGCTGACTTCTTTCCCAGAAACTAACTTTTGCCTTTGATGTTTCTTTAGTAGTATATTGTATTTCTTGGGTTCCCTGGAGGCCACTGTTGCTCAGGGCACAGTTTAAAGTGGGTCAGCAGCATGGCAGATGCAAAATGAGCAGAAATGTACATTTTGTCATAGCAAAAGAAATCCTGAGTTCTTCTCCTGTTAAGCAATATTTCCATAGGTTTTGTGTCCTAGGTGGTGTAGGGCCTTTGGGAGCATTTAACATTTACACATCCCAGCTAGATTTTTTCCCCACAGAGTTAGTAGCCCTTTCTTTGCTTTGAATGTGCTTCTACAGTGCATCTAAGGGCACCTGGGTGGCTCAGTCGGTTAAGCATCTGCCTTCGGCTCAGGTCATGATCCTAGAGTCCTGAGATCGAGTCTCGCATCCGGCTCCTTGCTCAACGGGGAGCCTGCTTCTCCCTCTGCCTGCTGTTCCCCCTACATGTGCTTTCTCTCTCTTTCTCCCTGACAATAAATAAATAAAATCTTAAAAAAAGCAATAAAGTGCATCTGGGAGACTAAATGTGCTTCTTTCATAAAATATTCTCAGCTCTAGTAATCATTATCATGATAAGAGACATATGATGTGATGTACCCATAAGAATGTGCTGGGTGATGGGGTACCTGGGTTGTGTGTCGGGATCTGCCCTCAGCATGGAGCCTGCTTAAGATTCTCTCTCGCATTCCTCTTCTGCCCCTCTCCTTGCTTACACCCACGGGCCCTTTCTCGAAAGAAAGAAAGAAAGAAAGAAAGAAAGAAAGAAAGAAAGAAAGAAAGAAAGAAAGAAGAGAAGAAAGAAAGAAAGAAAGAGAAAGAAAGAAAAGAGAGAAGGAAAAAAAAGAAAAGAAAAGAAAAGAAAAAAGAAAAGAAAAGAAAAGAAAAGAAAAAGAAATGTGTTAGGTGATAAAGCCAGATTTTCCCATCTCTAGGATTCCTCATACTTTCATGTTCTTACGTTCACCTAGCAGCTGTTAAAAGTTTTCCTAGCCCTGCCCCCATAGGTTCTGACTTAGTAGGTAAAGGTGGGGCCCAGGAATCTGCCTTTTTGGTAACTGTAGCAATGCTGATGTCTGTGGTCCTTTGTATTGGCTTTGAGTCCAGGGCCAGATTCTGAACCTCAGTACTATTGACATTTGGGACATGATAATCCTTTGTTGCTGGGGTGCTGTTTAGCAATATCTCCGGCCTCACCCATTAGATATCAGTAGCACCCCCCCCCCATTATAACAATCAAAAATGTCTCCAGACATTGCCAGCGTGTCCCCTGGGGGGTTGAATCACCCTTGACTGAGAACCACTGACTGAGGAGGAAATAAATGAGAAAACGCTAATTAAGAACAGTTTTTACTTTCACATGCAGACATTCATACCCTTGATTTCACTAAAAAAATTTAAAAAATATTTCTGAGCACCTGCATGTACCAAGCATTTTATATTAAAAAATGTTTAATTATGGCTACTTCTTTAACATCTTATGAGATGGAAGAAAAAGAAATGTTTTTGTAAATTAATATCTATTGAACATGCAATTTTCCTAAATTAATATTCCCAACAGTTTTCTGTAGGATATATCAGAGCTTTAAAATTAATATAACAGAAAGTTAATATTAATCAGTATTAAAAGTAATACTGAATTAAAATTAATATTAACATTGGGGTGCCTGGGTGGCACAGTTGTCTGGCTAAGCATCTGACTCTTGGTTTCAGCTCAGGTTGTGATCTCAGGGTTTTGAGATGAGTCCCGCGTTGGGCTCTGTGCTCAGAACAAAGTCTGCTTAAGATTTTCTCTCCTTCTCCCTCTCCCCTTCCCCCCTGTGCTCGCATGCTCTCTCTCTCTCTCAAATAAATAATCTTTAAAAAAATTAATATTAACATCGACATTGCTTTAGGAAAGATATAATCCAGCTGGTGTGAATTGCTGTAGTCTCTAATAATGAAACAAATTTGATTGAAAACCTTTACATTTATTCTAATTTAGAAACATAAGAAGAAAGAGTCATGATGCACCTGCCGTAATACTGTTTCTAAAACCTCACCTCTGCTGTAATTTTAGAATCTCTCCTTGGAGAGTCTGTGGTCCATATAAATAAATTACCCAAACATGCTCATTTCAATGTGAGTTTTTCATGTGTTACTAAAATGTTAAAAATAGATCATGATGTAGGGCACCCAGATATTTAACTCCTTAAGTCAGTGACAGGAGGAGACACAAGGAAGGAAGGAAAGAGGGAGGGCAAGAAGGGAGGGAAGAAGGGATGGAAGAAAGGACAGAGGGAGGAAGGAAGGAGGGGAGGGAGGAAGGGAAGATAGAAGGGAGGCAGGGAGAGATGGAGGGAAGGAAAAAAGGAAGGATGGAAGGAAAAGGAAGGGAAGAGAAAGAACAGGAATTGATTGAGAATGAAGCTCTGTAATCTCTGAGCATAGATCTGTAAATTCTACTGAAATTCAAGAGTGGAGACCTACCAGAAGGCTGGTGAAACAATTCCTAAGTGGCCAGAAAAAGAAGCCTGTTGACATTCTGGAACCCTGAGAACAACTGACATCTCCACTGAGGACTCTATCCCCTCCCTCCAGTAAAGGTGTGAATAAAGCTCAAGACAGGAAAGATGCCTTTTCCCCGGAGGGTGCTGTTGTCAGCGTGTCATTAGCGTGGACAGGCTTTCTGAGCAATTCCCCATGATATCATTTCTTTGTAAGGGAGATCAAGGACCTTTGTGCATTAGTAAAGAAGAACCAGACCCACAGCTGTCTTTCCTGCTGAGTTTGGCACGCAGAATTGACCCTCAGGAGAGGACCCCAGGACCTTGGCCAGGGGTTCAGAAAGAAGCAGGCCTACACAGAATGGAAACTCAAAGGAGAGTAAGGGACTCTGACTTGCAAAGCTGGAGAGAGAATAAATAGGAAAACAAAAACCCCCATCATTCCTAGTAGAAAGTTGAATTCAAGAAACCTGGCTTTATATTATTTTCCTCTGCAGAGATCGAGCAGAGGAAGATAAGTGCTTGCTTTTTAAACATGCTGTTTTCTGTGTGGGGTGTTTTCTCTGGGTGTCCTCCGAGGATTTCTAGACCATCCCTTTTCAAAGGGTCATTAACATTATTTAAATATTCATGGTGGGGGAGGGGATTACAGACTGAAATTTCAGACCTCTCCCAACTGAGGGATGGCTGGCCACCGGCCTAATGGAGCCCCACCTTGTGTATCAGCGGCCTCCTTCCCCACCGCTGGCTTTGTTAACACACGCGCTTTGACACCAGGCGGCCGGCTGCCACAACGCGGCTGACGGCCCTGGCTAGCCGGAGACTCAGAAACATCCCTGTCCACACCTCGGCCTCTGGGCCCTATGGGGAGAGCCCCCAAACACAGGGAGAGCCCATCCCTGTCACCAAGACGCACTTCCTAACCGCTGCCAGCGGTGGTACTTACCGTCGCGGTGCTGGGTAAGAAATGAAGGTTCGCTCCCACCTCGGGCAGGAGCTCAGCAGCTCCTGGCGTTGCGAGCGCGCACAGGCACCCACACGGTTCCACCTACCCATACACTCGTATGTGTACACCAACACACATCCGCCTGTGCACACGCCGACACGCCCACCCCTACGCTGATACAGGTCCACGTCCCCAGACATAGAGCCCTCTCCCCAGTTAGGAAATAATGGCTTCTCTGACCCGGTCCCTCCATTCATCCATCTCTCCATCCCTCCAATCTATCCATTCATTCATTTCGTGGTTTCTCGGTTTGTGCTTGGATTCCACCAAAGCCAGAGAGGTGTGGGTGGATGGGGAGGGCACGTGGAAGCAGAGGGGCAGCCCGCGGGCGCCGGGCTAGGGGAGGGGAGGGGCGGGGCGGGGCGGGGGCGGGCTCTGGCAGCGCGCGGGCGGTGCTCCCAGCCCTCCAGCTCGCCCCGAGGCCGCTGCTCCCGGCAGACGCGCTCGCCCCGCTCCGGGGCCGCCGCACGCCTTCGCCGGAGCCTCTCGGACGCCCCAACGAGGAGGCAGGGGCCGAGCGGGAGCGGAGCTCGAGGACTGCGTCCCCCGGGATCCCGCACCCAGAGGTGGGTTGCCCAGGCTGGGGGCGCGGCGACCCCCGACACCGCGTCCGTCCCCAAAGCGCCCTCCTGATGTTGGGGCCTCGGGCACGGGGAAAGGATGGCCCGGGAGGGGCTGCAGATCTGGGGAGTCCTCGGAAGGATCGTGGACTTTAAAGGGCTTTTATGGCCTTGCCTAGTGAGTGTGTGCGGGGAGGGGGCCTGGCTGGAAAAGGCTGTGGCCATGTGGCTTTGAATTCCTAGGTCTGGGGGAGGGCCGACCCTTTGGCTGCTTTATTCAATACTTACTTATATGTGCTTTAAAAAATAAACTTAGGACCCTTTCCCCTGCCCCCTAACACACACACACACACATACACACACACACACACACACACACACACACACACACACGCTGGCTGTACAGGAAAAGCCGGGAATATCTAACGGCTGTGGCCGCCCCTCCAGACCCGGAGCAGCAGAGGATGGAGCCACCGGTTCCAGCTCCCAAGGAAGACGCGGGTCCTTAGATGGCAGTGCTGGGGGCGTTTAGGGAGCTCAGGGGCTGACCCGGGAGCCGAGGCCGGGGAGGGCCGGCTCCCCGACCACCCCGACCCTTGCGGACTGGGTCTGGGAGCTGCACTCCGGAGACCACGCGGGCGGAGGGGGCAGCCTTTCTGCGCGGGGACGGAGGGTACGTGCTGAGCCTGGAAGTTTGGCCTGAGTCTGAGACCCCGGCGGCTAGGATCCGGTGCTTTATCCTGGAGAAAGCCGGAGGGTACGTCTCTTTAAGCCCTCTGTAGGGACACTTGGGGGAGTGGAAGGGCGGATCGTGGTGGTGAGCAAAGGGTGCCGGTAATGGGGCGGGGGAGGCCGCGTGCCCTCTGGGAGGAGATGCTGGCGGCCCTGAGAAATTCTGGAGAAACGTAGTGGAGGACGGTGAACTGAATCGAAGTCCGTGAGTGCTGGGAGCCCGGGAACCGGCGGGGGAAGGCGGGGCGGTCCGGGGAGCCCTGAAGGCGAAGCGCAGGCTTCGTGCAGTGGGGCGCGAGGCTGAGCAGGACAGGCAGCGGGTTACTGAGCTCCCTGCCGTCAGGGCAGACGCTCTCCAGCCCTGGGAATCTCTCCCTAAGCCTCAAAAAGGGGCCTCGCGGAAGGAGTTGACTCGTTTGGAGAGATGGTAAAGCCATCTCCAGACCCGGTAAAGCCAGTTCCCCGCGTGGGGTGGTATTGGTTTGGCTCCGAGAGGCTGTATGGTCAGACTTCGACAAATCTGTACCCTTCTCTGTAGCAGTTTTAAGTGCAGCGCCAATAGCTTGGGCACGCTTCCTCCCCCGCCTTGAATGTACTTACCTTTGAAAAGAGAGTGCACACACATACACATACCTGTACATCTCTATATAGTACATCTTTGAATCTGCCAGCAAATTCTCAGGGGAAGCAGCCTTCCCTCTTAAGGAGTTCCCTGGCATCTGGAGGCCACCGCCCACCATTGTAATCCCAGGAGATTTGTTTCCTTAGTTTTGTTCTAATTAAAAAGAGTTCTTAAGCTTCACACTTTTCTTCCTGGAAATGGTCCTAATTTAATTAAACATTCTCTCTTTCTCCCAACCTGGCAGCATCCCCAGCGTGGATCAATAAAATTTCAGAGTAACCACGTCTAGAAATGATGTATATCTCTGGAAGCATTTCCTCTGTCTCCTTAAACATGCGGCCCTTCAGAATTAAAACTTGCCCTAACACACCTTCTGAACAGCTGTCCGTGGCCAGCTTTCTCCTGCCCAGTCTTGACACATGCTCTTTGCTAGGAGGGCACCTTCTCCTTTGAGTGGTTACCCCATCGGGCTCTGTAGGTCCTGCAATTATTTTGGGCTGCATGAATAAAATTCGTCAGAGCCAAGAAAAATGAAAGTAATCCTCCTTGGGCTTCGCAGTCCCTTCCCTAGTGGGCTGCGTGCAGTTAGGTGTCGAGATGTTCCTTGGGCAGCAGAGTTCCCATCATTGTCTTTCTGGGATGCCGAGGTGCCGGCGTGAGAGGGGTGGCCGGGCTCTGAGATGGGGGACAAACATTTTGAAATGCCCATGATCTCATAGTTCTGGCATGACAGTTGGCATGGCTCCTTGCCTGCAGAGTTCAGGGTAGTGTGGTCAGAGATTATTTCATTTCTAGAAGTGGCTCATTCTGACTTGGGGGCCTCAGGATCTCAGGGTAATAAGACGAAGCAGGTTGTGTTAACTTGTTATCAAGTGAGAGGAAAATGATCTGCTGGTGGTTTTATTCTAAAACTGTCCATATTTTAGTATAGAATTCACTATTAAATATTACTTTAAGAAATGCTAACACCCTGGACTTTCTGGTTAATTATTAGACTTGTTTTCTAGATAGCATCATTAGAGATTTGGTTGACTCCTGAAGCATCTATGTGTCGGATTTCTATCACGGATGTTATTACAAGTCTGTACTTATTAAGATAATGAGAAATGTTTCAAATAAGAATGCAGTCGAATTTGGGTGGAGGTTGTGTTGAGGAATTTAAACAGTTGAAACAGGAGCGTGTTGAAATTACTTCTAAAGACCAAAAGGGTGATGTGTAGTTTCATTCTTTAATTTTATACAGTTCTCAATGCTGGTAGAATTGATGATCAGTCTTGAATTAGCCTCTGGAATGACTGCTCTTGGATCCTGAGAAACAGGAGTCATCCTTTGTGTAGACTATTGATCAGAGATCTTGTACCAACTATTGGAAACTTGAACCAATTAATTAATGGACTTATCAGGTTCAACAGTTTTAGTAAGTTTTGCTAGGGAACGGCATCATTTTCTTTATACTGTGTAAACTCCACACCCATGGATCGATTTTCTGTGACACTAAAAAAGCTTAAGGTTGGGGATTCCTCACTGACACCAGCCTTACCCATCAGCACATTGAGTGGCTTGGGCCTGAAGGTGGCAGTGCTTTTTTTAAGACAATCCCCTTCCAAGAACATCTGTGACGATTATTCAAGTTTTGGACACTTGCCCTTCAAACATGTTTTTCAAGAATATGTTATTATAGGAAAGTTGAAATTATCTCTATTCCAATAGGAAATCCATGATTTTGCTCAAAGAGAAAATTATAGAGTTTGCCTATGTGATTTTCAGTAGCATTTGATGAACTAGGATGCTTAAGAAATGAAGTGTTCTAAGTAATATACTTAGAATAAAATTTAGGTTTTTTAAATTTTAAAATTTTAAAAATTTTAAAAATCTGTTTCAACTGTGGCAGATACAATATGTTTCTAGGATGTAATGAATGGCTATCTTGACCTGACTACTCTTTGCCTTGGTGAGTTTCCTGTGGTGAATATGTTGTCATCCTTCCATCCACAGTTTAGGACTTTGTAGTCTCCGTGTGATGTCAGCAGAGAGACAAATTTTGATTTATAGGAGTGCGGAAGTGTCATTGTGGAATCCACTCCAGGACAGCCTCTGGAGACTGGCTTTTGAGAAAACAAATCCCAATACAAATATAATTTCTGTTCTTTGCCCCACTCTCTGGAAAATTGAGTGCCAGAAGAACGAATTAATCACGACCTTTGCTTTGCCTACGGTATAGCAACATGTGCTTTCTCCAGGGTTCAGCCCAGGGTTCTTTTTACCTGTTGAAGTGAATTCTGAGATTGGGGAGGTGCAAGAGAGGACAGACCCTTTGGGAGAAGGGCCTGAGGGCATCCTTGGGCCCACCTACCTCTTTCCCTTATAGTGTTTGTCTCTAAAATCCAGGTGCACCGTGCTGCCAGGCCTTGCCTCCCAGTGGGATCAGGGACACGTGACTGGTATTTGTTCCCATCTCGGTGGGCATCTCAGAATGACCAAGTGGGCCATGCCACCGGAGAAGGTGGTGCAGGAGGCAGAATGCTGCCCATTTCCTTCGCCAGGCAGAAGACAGGGATTGGGGTGAGAGGATGGAGCTTCCCGCCAGTGGGTTTGAGAAGTTGGGTGTTTTTGTTTGGTCTTTTAAGTCTTGAAGGCTACATGTCCTGGTTAAGGGGGTCGTGGTATGAATGCCAGGGAAGCCGGGGGAGCTGCAGGCCTCGGTGGGGAATGTTGTCACCGTCCTTTGGCCCCGTCCTTTCCTAGCTGTGTGCAGGGCTTTTCGGGTTGGTTTTGATGCTTAAGCGAGCAGCCCGAGTGAACAGAGCCAACTAAGCAGACACTGTAATGCCCTAGTTATCCAGAAGCACGGCGGGGCCGAAACACATTCATGCCTTGGTCAGGTTCTCTGTGAGATCTTGGGCATGTCACTTAAATGGAATCTTAGTGCCTTCACCCATAAAGATGGGGATACCAAAACCTGCCTGTTTGAGAGCTGTGTTGAATGAGATATATTTGGAAGCACCTCGCATGTGTTGTGTTTCTCCCCAAATTGGTTGTTTTCCTAAGTTAACGAAGTCCCCTTTCATCTTTTTTTTTTTAAAGATTTATTTATTTATTTAAACAATCTTTAAACACCCAACGTGGGGCTCGAACTCACAACCCCGCGATCAGGAGTCGCGTGCTCCATCAACCGAGCCAGCCCTGAAATCTCCTTTCATCTTTATGGTAGATGCAAACGAACGGTTTTAAAAGTGTAATTTATAAAATTCCAGCAGTTGAATAGCAGGTCAGTTGTTCATCTCTCACACTGATCAGATGGAAAAGCTTTGAGCACAGAGATTCTCCAAGCCTAGCCTCACCTCCACCTCCCAGCCCCCTTTCGATCTGGGGGAGTCTGGCTGACATCCTTCTTCTCTCTTTACCCTCAAAGCACTTGCAGTCCTGAGGCTTCTTCTATTTTTCTTTACTTGCTTCCTCTTTATGCTTTGAGTAAGTCAGAAATGGCTCCTCCTGGGGCAAATGGACCCAAATTTCCAGGACCTTAATCCTGGCCTTTAAGCTCACTCAGTGACCCGTAGTGTGATGGATGTCAATGAGACTTCCCTTCTGGAACTCCTACAAGATTCTTTGCCGGCCCTAATGAGTTTACTTGGGCACTAAGATGGGAACAGGGATTAATAGATTAAGTAAAGAGTTGCAGTTCAGGTTGAAATTAAAAAGGCTTTCAGAAGAAGCCTGGTTCATCCAGTCCGTTTATGTCTTACCATTTAACTCCCCAGATTTGCAGATTCTGCAGATTGGATGAATTATTAAGTAGCACCGTGGCGGGGTGGTCATCCCAGACACATTAATTTTGAGTAACTTTGGAAGCGATACAAGTCATTCTTTTCTGCAAAGACATACAGAAGGTAGTCTCCACCTCTGGTCCGAAGTTCTCCACCAGGTCCCGTGTGCCGGCCATTCCTGGGGTCCCGACGAAGTGGGACCTGTGCATTTAAGGAAGTGAGTCGGTTAGAAGAAGTACCTGGGAATTTACAAGCAGCATGATTTAAAAAGCAGGCTGTTGTAGCTCCTGACCCCGTTTGTGATGCCTCTGGGAAGTTTTCTTTTTAGTCACTGTCTGCAGGAGGGAAGTCCCCTCCCCCCTTAACACATCCCAGAGGGGGGACTGTTCAAGTCATGTCCAGTGACCTTCCAGTGTCTCTACTCTGGTCCTACACTGAAGACCCACTGTCCTAGGCGTCTGCCTTGTTCGCTGGGGCAGCGTATCTAGACATGCGGTCCAGCCACGCCCGTGTCCGTGGAGGGATTCCTAGGCTGTGGCACAGACAGTCAGGTTCCCCCATTGGAGAGGGGCCTGGATACTGCCTTTTGGGTTTTTTTGTTTTGTTTTTTTTTTGTTTTGTTTTTCTGGATACACTGCCTTTTAAGCCAGCTCTCCGGGTGATGTCCGCTAAAGCCTAAGAACTTACTGCCTCAGGACACAAGCCTGCAGTAGATCCAAGTCCCTCCCCGGCACCCCAGCAGTGCAGCGCCCCCCCCCCCAACTTAGGAGAGACTGGAGTGTACCCCGGACCGGGTCCCCACTGACTTTCTGAAATCAGCGGATACATCCTGATTGCCTGCCTCAGGTCTGGCTAGTTTTCACTGCTCAGACCCAGAGATGGTTCTGGAACTGCTTCAAAAGGTCTGTGCATTCTGCTTGGGCTTTCTGCCCCGTGGAGCCCCTACACTCCTTACTTGCTCTATAGGCTTGAAGAGAAATCGAGTCAGTATATAGAGATAAATAAATGCTGGTCCAGAAACATTAACCTCCCTTTGAACTACCCAAGGATGTCTTTTATTGCTTCGCACGTGCTTTGGTGAGGGGGCCTTGAGATGGGTTCTTACAGCACAGAACAAGTTACCAGTGATGCTGGAGCGGTTTTCCCGGGGTTGTCACGGGAGGCTGGGCTGGGGGTTTCTGCGTGGAGCTTAGAGTGCCCTGGGTTCATAAGGGGTAGAGAAATTGCCCAGGGATTCCAGGTTTTTAGTCTTTTGTTAGAAGCGTGGGTGGAGGCTACGGTGAGCATCGCGAAGAGCAGGGGTTCCCTAGGTGCCCAGCCTGTCTGTAGCCCATGGCCTTCGCAGGATGTCCCCAGTGACCTTTGGGCCAGGACTGAGCCAGTGTCCTGTAGCAGAGACCAGCTCTGCAGACCCCGGGGTGGGGTGGGGGTGGGGGAGTCTGACCCTGGGCAGGGGAGAGGGGGAGACACTAGCTGCCTTTCCTCCCCCCCAGTAAGTTGCCTCAAATGCAAAGTTCGGTGGGGCCTACCTGAGCCCCACACCTGGGTCAAGTGTGTGTAGAAGGTTCTAGGAAGGCCAAACCACATTTTCCTGTAGGCGGTTAACTGACTGCTCTCAGCCCCTCTCCCTGACCGGATTGGCTCACATTATCATGATGTCATTTGCTCAGGGGAATAATGCAGAAGCACTTTCATTTGGAGCACTGCCTTATGTGAATTTTGTGATACAGCCTATAAACAGAGAAAGAAACCCATTGTCTAGCCCTCTTTATATAAGGGGTTGGGGGGAGTGCCAAAGGAATACATATTAATTTTCTAGAAAATTCGAGGGCTTCACTACCCTGAATTCAAAAGCTCTCTCTGTATGTGTATTAAAATCAAGGACCGTGTGCCGTGTGATTCCAAGGCTATATTTAGCCTGGCAAATTAGTATTTTGCATTAGAACATTTTATCCTTGCAAAGGATAGCAGGAATTCTCCTCTGACACAATTCCGGATGAGTGGAGTCCATTCATTTGGGGAGTATTGGAAACTTAGATCATATCCAAGGTGCTTCTGATTATCCCTGTTTGGGATCATTCTTCCTTTAGAAAAAAGTTCAAATCAGTGTTTAATATAGCACAGAGATGGGCCCAGAGTGTGGAGTGTGGGAGGCATTGCTTTTGCATGAAATCACAATGTGTACATTGTTTGTTAAATATTCTTTTCATCATATGCTTCATTATCAAAACAATTCACAGCCTCCCAAGAATGACAGATGTTATAGTATAACCAGCATAGAGGGTATAAAATAGAAGAAGGAGAAGGGAAGAAACCCCTCCCCCTCCAACCACTATTGAGAATGGAATTTCTTTTCTAGGGAATTCCCTGCAATCCCCAGGGACGCCTTGATCTTCAGGTTTCTAGGCACAGTGCTGGTGCTGGGAGGAGCTCAGAGGGAAGGGGAAGGGAATTAACATTTTTTGAGTGCCAGATGCTGAACTGGTTGCTTTATCTCCACTATCTTACTTAAGCTAGAGTCACCACCATTTTTCTAATGAGGATACCGATGTGCTCAGAGGCTATGGAATCAGCCAAGGGGTCCCACAGCTGCACAGGGTCCTACCCAGCTCCTCCTGTTTTTTTCTACCGAGCTCCCTCCCATTCCTAAACCAGTGCTATGGGGGCCTTGCTGTTCAAAGTGTGGTCTGGGGCCCCGTAGCATTGGCATCATTCTGGAGCTCCTTGAAACTAGAGAATCCTGAGCCCCATCCCAGACCTACTGAATCAGAATCTGCGTTTTCACAAATTCCCCAGGAATTTGTATGCACATGACAGTGCGGGAAGCTCTGGGAAGCTCCGGGAAACTCCCTTACTGGACTCGGAGGAGGAAGGTTTGGCAGTGAACACTGCAAACTAGCCAAGCTTGAAGACTGGAATCAGCGGACTCGCCCTGAGAGATTGGTCTGTGAGTGGGGAGGGTGCTACTAGAATCCAGTGGGCTGCCACTAAACAGCCTGCAGTACACAGCACAGCTCCCCCATGGTGCAGAATTCTCCAGAATGTCCAGAGTGCTGCTGTGGAGCTACCCGGGTCCAATTGTCCGTATCTAGAATTCACATCCTGTGTGTGTTTCTGTAGCTTCAGATGTATGCAACTCTCTAGAGAGTGTATCTTAAGTGAGATGATACAAATTACAGTGTGGTATGCAAATGCGATTCTTTTTACTGGGACTTGAAAAGCAACAAAGAGTTTAAATTGCAGCATGAAAGATTTCCGTTAGAATTTTGAGAGCATCTGGCTAAGGTACCGAGTAGGCAGTGGAAATGCTTCCGAACCAGTACTGATTGCCTCCCCCCCCAGCCCCCACCGCCGCAGCCGCCACTGGGGTCATTCCCTCCCCCAGCCCTTCCTGCCTGGCAACAATGCTTTTCCTTTCTTAGTTTTATTCCCCAAACTTGCCCAGGTCTCTCTCCTATTTTTCAGTTTCCAAGGAAGCTGTGTTGGTCAGCTGTGCCACCTGGAGGCTGGGGGAGGAAAGGGGAAAAGTGAAGGACACCTTCCTTCTGCCTTTCCTCTCCGGCCCCTGGGATCTGTGCCTCTCCCCCTTTCCTCTGTATCTCCTTCAGCTCCGCCCCACTCACTGCTGAACACCCATCCTCTGTCCCTTCTTCCTTCTCTCTCTTTAGATTCTGGCCCAGAACATCTGGAACTCTCTCCCCTCCAGCCCCTATCTCCTTCCTTCCTTTTCTCTCTGTCTTTCCTCTTTTTGTAAGCAGAACACCAACCCGAATCACAAGTGGGAAGTGAAACCAGCACGCCCAATGTATGTTAAGGGGGGTGGGGACGTTTTGAAGGGAAATTGTACCCAACAAAGAGCCCCTGTCATCCACCTTCAGTTGTGAGAATCTCCTCCACCGGCACAAACGTCTCTACCTACTTTCCTGTTTTACTCCGACTTTCTTGAGCTCTACAGTTTGAAAACAGAGTTCTTTTGAGGTTCTAAGGTGTTCTCCAGCTTTCGTTCATGGTTGGTATTATAACATTCATTTTCCAATACTTTTTAATGACCGTTATCTACAAAGTACAACGTTCTCGATAAGCTTTAGAACCAAACTGGATTCATAACGGGGGTATTCCAAGGAAAAGGAGACCTCTCTGCAACTCCTGGGGACCCACTTTTCATAACCTTTATTATTCCTTGCAAATGAAAGGTGGGGCCATAAACGCGGCGGGGGCGGTGGGGAGTGGCCTGTGGGCTGTGCAGAACACCCAGCTCCAGCCCTGGGATCCAGAGGCCAGGGCAGAAGAAGCCAGAGCCCTGGGCTTCTGGCCAGAGTGGAATGTATCTTCCCAGGGGAAGCCTGTGTTTTTCCAGCAGACCAGCTGATCTGCTCCAGAGGGCTTTAAAGTGGGAGGTGGGGGGCTCTAGGGAGAGAGTGGGGGTCTGAGAACAGGAGAGCAGTTGCTACAGAGGATTATCAGTTTTGTCACCAGAAGGGGAGATTTGTCACCTGGTACTTGCTTTCGAGTCATTGTTTTGAGAAAATAATTGGGAAATCTATGATAGAAACAATTTTGTCTTTAACATCTGCCTTAAAGGTGTATAAATGGAGGAAGAAAACCTTCGAGGCTTTTGCCCCCTGAGGCACCATTCCTCCCTCCTACCCGCACCCTTTAGATGCATTGTCACATCTCAGGAACTCCTCAAGGGTCCTCTTGGGCTTGAAACGTGGGCCATCTCTTGCAAGTTCCCCTGAACTCTTTCTGCCACAAATGATACCTTTCAAAATTGGCCTGGAAAAATGTGAGCAAGAATCATTACACAATTGACTACTGCAAATACTTGGACAAATACAAATAACAATTTCTGGGGCTTTAGGAAGAATGGATCCAGACCAAGGACAGAGTTTATGTGAACAGAAGAAGGCAAAATACAGCATGTGTACCATTGAATAAAACCTTGAACCTTTAACTTGGGTTTATTTTCAACCACAAATCATGATCGAGCTTTTTTCAGAAGAGTATAACTTTGAAAAAGTTCCAATTTTTATATTTCTTCCGTGAGTTCAGGCTTCCCAAGAGCAGATACTCTGAAAGCAAAGTAGATTTAAGCTGCTTCTGATCGTGACTATTTATTGAAAGTTGGGCCCTCTTTCAAGTGCCGTGTGTGTAATGTCATCTTTGACCCTCGTAACATCCTGTTAGGGAAGATACCATTATTTTTGTTGTTGTTCTTACAGATGAAGAAACTGAGACACGGCGGTTTAGGACAAGAGATAACTAGAGGCAAAGCTGGATTTGAACCCCTATTGTCTGGCTCGTCATAGTCTCTTCATCATTACCCTCTTTATTCCGCCTACGTCGTGCTCCCTACAAGCTAAGCTAGCCCTCTCCTTTCACTATGGTTGACGTTATGAATCTCAGTCCATAAACAAAGGCTTGCAAAAGAAAAATACAACATTTTAAAATTTATGTAAATTAACTTAATTTTGTCTTCAAGCCCTCAACCTGTCCAGCTAACAGAAAATTTAACCGCCGTCATTTGGGGGATATTCTCACCCCGTGGTTATATCCAAGATTTAAGGCTTTAGAAGGTGCTAGGTTGTGGGAAGGAGGCCAGCCCGACACCTGTCTGCACTGGTTTTAGCTGTGATTTCCAGTCATGGGTCTACATTGC
Organism: Ursus arctos; assembly: GCF_023065955.2. NCBI lineage: Eukaryota > Metazoa > Chordata > Mammalia > Carnivora > Ursidae > Ursus > Ursus arctos. The sequence continues at coordinate 38,486,078 of NW_026622852.1, forward strand.
TTTTGACAGTTCCTGTCCACATGGTCAAGTTTAAAGCTGTGGTCCATGCAGGGCACACAGGGATCCTTGGCGAGTCTGTGAACTTGGAGCCTGGAGTCTCCTCTATGAAGTCTTGCCAGTTCCCCTAGGAACTTCCAGGGAACAGAGCAAAACACCCAGGGGTGGAGGGAGAAAGGACCCCTTCTAAAATGCCTTGCATAATCTTGTCGATGGCTTAGATTTTTACAAAAACCAGGAAGAACTTTGACTCCTTGACACCAGATCCCCAAAGCAAGCGTTTAAATTAAAAGCCTGGCTGCCCGCCTAAGGAGGAGAGAAAGTAAAAGAAGACATTTATTAAGATCTCAAAAAGGTTCGTGGAGTGAATGGTGGTTGCCAGGGGCTGGGGGAAGGGGAGAATAAGGAGTCAGTGTTTAATAAGTAGAGTTTCAGTTTTGCAAGATGAGAAGGGTTCTGCGGACGGATGGTGGTGATGGTTACGCAGCAGTGTGAACATACTTCGTGCCACAGAACTATGCATTTAAAGATGGTCGAGATGGTACGTTTTGTGTTTTATATATTTCACCACAGTAAAAAAACAGTCATCAATGCAGACATTTTATTCCCTTTGTATAAACTTTGACTCACTAAAAAATAGTAAAACCAGCTGTAAAGAACACACTGATGGTCGCCAGAGGGGAAGTGGGGGGATGGGTGAAATAGGTGATGGGGATTAAGGAGCGCACTTGTGCTGAGCCCTGGGTGACGTATGGAAGTGTTGAATCGCTATATTGTACGTCTGAAACGAATATCACACTGTATGTGAATGACGCTGGAATTAAAATAAAAGGCTAATTAAAAAACAGTAAAAAGATAAATCCAAATGACAGAAATAAAAAATTAATTTGTTACCCTCCAAAAAGAAGTTCATGAGAAACGATTTTTTTTTTAAAGATTTTATTTATTTATTTATTTGACAGAGATAGAGACAGCCAGTGAGAGAGGGAACACAAGCAGGGGGAGTGGGAGAGGAAGAAGCAGGCTCCCAGCGGAGGAGCCCGATGTGGGGCTCGATCCCATAACGCCGGGATCACGCCCTGAGCCGAAGGCAGACGCTTAACCGCTGTGCCACCCAGGCGCCCCATGAGAAATGATTTTGGAATGCCAAAGGAGGAAAGCACAGTGGACCCCTCCAGCGGCCGGTGTGTGAACTTTCCTTGGAAGTGCCTGGTCTTGTCCGACCTCTGAGAACAGCCTGGGTCTTGAACCCAGAGGCCCTAAACACCAAGGACTGAATTGGCCCAGAAAGTGTTTGAGGGCCCAAGGGGTCCGTTCCCTTGAAGAGCACTCAGTGCGACAAGCCTGGGTGGTTAATGGTGGTCTCGTCGGGGGCCACGGGACTGTGATTTGAAGAGAAGGACATGAGTAGTGCTGCGTTTTCCCTGTCCAGGCAGCTCTCTGGCCCTGGGGTGAGGGCAGCTCCTTAATTGCCACCCCTCTGTCATCAAAGGAATAAAATATTGTTTCCTTTGCAGATTAACGTCGGCTTGTCACATTTCCAAGGTGGAAACTACCTTTCCCCTTTTTGTTTTCACCACGGTGGCTCCATGACAAGAGAGGTGATGGGCACCCAGACTTGCCTTCTGGCAGTCAGAGCACCAGACATCTGGGCCCTGCCACAGGCCCGGCCTCTCAGACAGGAAGGGGTGCCCGTCCAGGTCTCGAAGACAATCCTCCTTGGAGTTTGCTGTTGGCTCGTGCTTCCACGGTTGTCAGGAAGGGCACATTCTGAGAGTGACCTGCATGTTGCCAGGCTGTGGAAACACAGGGGTGGCAGCCCTGAAGGGCTCGTCCTCGTCAGTGGACTTTTCGGGGCCACACCAGTGGGATGACTCCCTGATGGGGGGGCAGCTCCCTGACACCCGAGACGGCGGCCAGGCTTCTGCCTGCCAGCAGCCCCAGCAAGCATGTCGAGGCATTTCTGTGATGGGCACTCCCCTTTGCCCTTGTTTGCTTTTCATTTTAATTGTGGTAAAATGCATGTAACATAAAATGCGCCATCTTAACCGTTTTTAAATGCACGGTTTAGTGTCACTAAGTACATTCGCATCGTCGTGATATCACCACCCACAGAACTTTTTCTTTCATCTTGCAAAATTGAAACTCTTTTCTCATTAAACACTAACCCCATTTTCTTCTCCCTGACCAGCCCTTGGCAGCCGCTGTTCTACTTTCTGGCTTTATTAGTTTGCCTATTCTAGGCACCGCGTATAAGTGGAATCATTCAGTATTTGTCCTTTTTTTCTGACTAGCTGTTTCACTTAGCAAGGTTCATCCATGTCCAAGCGTGTGTCAGGATTTCTTTCCTCTTTAATAGTCATGAGTCCCATTCCTTCGCATGTAGATACCACACTTCACGTATCCATTTAGCCCTTTGATGGACACTTGGGGGCTGCTTCCTCCTTTCGTCTCACCGTTGTTTTTGAGAAACGTGATCCATCTGCGAGGTCCTCAGGAGATCAAAAAGAAATCCCCAGGCCCTGCTTTCAAGGGGTTTACTATCCCTAGCCAGTGCCAAGGCACAAACACAGGAAAGAGTCAATCACGGTGCAGAAAGTTGTTGTTGAAGAGGAGACATCTATCTGTTCGAGATGGGTCATGAGGGCAGGGGTGTGAATTTGCAAATAGGACGGCTCAGAGAGAGTCCACTTCACAGCGAGGACTCCAGAGTTCCTAGCCCAGGCTCAGATCTGGCTTTGTCACTTGCTTTCCATGTCGCCTTGGAGCAAGGCTCAACTGTGCAAGCTTGGTAAGCTTCCGTTTGCTCAGATGTAAAATGGGGATGCTAGTCCTTTCCCCACAGAGTTCTTGGGGGGGTTAAACAAGAAAATGTAGCTAAGAGCTTGACAGAGAGCCTGGCGCTGGGTTAGCATTGGAGTTCTAGCTCTGCGGTTACGGATTTTGGAGACTCTCATTATCAAGTGGAGAAAAAGCTCTTCGTTTGTTTTTATCAGATAGTTGATAATAAAAGTAAATATGGCCCGGCTTTCTTATCAGTGGGAAGATATAGAATGAGGAAGGAGAATGACTGTTAATAGATAACCTTCCTCTAACGGACAAGGGAGTTGGCTCGGATTAGAGACAGTAGGACGGCAGGTTCCAATCTCTTGGTAACGGTAGGTTTTGATGACCTGGCCCGTGTGGATGGCCCTCAGGGCTGTTCGCTCAACTGAAGATTTCATATTTAGATGACTTTAATCTCAAGTATTGAAACGCTCTCATTTTTCGAGTAATAATTAGGGAAACCTTTTCAGGTTAAAGTAAAATGGAATCGTTTTGCTGAGTGGAGTGCTTTTTCCTATTAAAGGGTGCCCTGTAAGTCTAGAATGTAGGTCTAACACACAGCATCTGGACGGTGCATTACTAACTCTATTCCTGTTTGTCTGCTTGGTATTTCCTACCCAGGAGTTCATTGACTTCAAGGCAATTGAATCCATTATTAGCTGGGAGAAAAAAACATCTCAGTCTCCCTCACCCCAACAATGGATTTTTTTAAATGCATTGTACACAGTCCTCTGAAGGAAAAAAAAAAAAAAAGACATTTGAGGGGGGTGGGTGTGAACGTAGGGATTTCCTCCTCCACCCTAACTGCTGCTAAACTGTAAGTTAATATTGTGAGAGAGAAAAAATATCAAGGTCTCAACTTTCCTTGGCATATTGTTTTGTATTTTTATTTATTAGTAATAATGAAGACTCCCCCCCCCCCCAGCTCCCACCACCAGTATTGGTTAAAGCTGGGTGATCGATACTTGAATATGGAGACCTGGGAGTTTGCTTAGGTAAATCAAGGTACCTGGGCTGCTTAGATTCCTCTTGGAAGGATTTTTTTTACCTTCAGGTTATCCTGATGTTGTCTTCCTGTTAGCACTTCTGAGCAAGAGTTTCTTGTATGCTCCATCTGCTGGGGTGGGTAAAAAAAAAGTACGCTGTGCTGCCTTTAAATGTATTTTTATATTCGTCATCAGAAATGAAAACAAAACTTGGAGATTTATTTTCTCTATTTAAATTTGGATGTTTTTCTTTTTGCCAAAATCTCTTGAGAGCGATAAGGCTGCAGTGGTTGAAATACTTCTCTGGCTTTTAGCAAGTGAGAATTTCCCAGATTGGGTATAGATTTGTATTTGTTTACGTTCCAAAATTTTTTTTTTTTTTTTTGGTAAGGCCATAATTTTGAGTATCAACAGAACTTGGGGCAGATAGAATTTCATGGAATGTATAATCCTTTTGGGTTGTATGTTTCACTCAAACTTTCATGAGGGGTTGGGCAACTAGGACAAAGGCTCCCGCAGATTTGACTTGGTTTATTTTGCTCTTTTGTTCTTTTCCTTTTTTCCTGATTGGACTTCTGTTCTACTCCTGTTAGGGGGCCAGCTAAACTGCGTGAAAATAAGGGATCTGGGTGGTGGCGCGCATATTAAGGGATATTGTATCGTGCTTGGTAACGGATCAGGCTAATAATGAAGTGATATGGAAACCCCCACTCCGGCTGCTCCAGGGGTGGGTCTGGGGTATTCTCTAGTGAGGGCAAGACTGGAGCTCTCTTAAAGGAGAGCAGCTCCTCTCTTGGTTGCCTCACTTCTGGGTAAACAAGGTGCCTGAGATAATTAGACCTTGGTTGGCAGAACATAGTACTGTCCACCAAGAAGGGATCCTACGCTGTGGAGGAGGGGACATAGAGTAGGAAGAACGTTGACATTTTTCAATGTCAGCCTGACTTTAATTTGAAAAGTGTTTTATTTTCTAAAGTCACACTGTAACCCACAGACTCATCAAGACCAAAGCGTACAGTCTGTAAGAGGACTAGGTTGTAGAGAAAGAGCCCTGTCGAGGGGGGCAACTTAGAATGACTCGATTGGGTTAGTCCACCTCCCAAAGCCTTGGCTTTGTGAACTGCAGAATGGGTTTAATAATACTTAGAGTTAGCTATTGCTATTAAAGATTACATGTAGTAACAAACCCAAAGTGCTGGCACATTTTCTTTCTTTTTTTCTTTTTAAGGTTTTCTAGTCACATTTTCAATAAGGTAGTTTTAAGTGGATGGAAATTCCCTTTCCCCCAGCATTCTGGATCAAATGAGTTGACACGTAAAGTGTTTTGAAAACTACAGATATTAATTATTGTTTGCGATTGCCTCTCAGTTGACTTTAAAACATTTGTTTGTCCCAGCAACAGAAGCGAAATACCCTTTGATCACAAGACAGGTGCATTTTTAGTATGTGGCTTATTAACGTGGTTAATTTAGACCCTTCCATATTCTTTTTTTCTTTTTTTTTAAGATGTTATTTATTTATTTGAGAAAGGAGAGAGTGTGTGCTCAGGTAGGGGCAGAGAGGGAGGGGGAAAGAATCTGAAGCAGACCCCGTACTCAGTGTGGAGCCCCACACAGGGCTCGATCCCACTACCACGAGGTCATGACCTGAGCCAAAACCAAGAGTCAGACGCTTAACTGACTGAGCCACCCAGGCGCCCCAAAACCCGTCCATATTTTTGATGGCACAGAACCTTGTATTTTTAACTGTGTTCCTGGGTTGTAAGTTTCCAGATGATTTCCGGGCCCCTGTCAGCTCCAAAATTAAATGATGTGTGCATTTACTGACTGACTTAACTCTAAAGGCGTGAGATGATGGGGGTGGTGGGTGGGTGGCACACTGAGGAAATGACAACTTCCAAACAGTCCATTAACCTCACAGAACCCGTGTCTCTGGGGGGAACGAGTGAGGCAGAGGTCGAGCTGTAATCAAGTGACTCCCCGCAGTCCACTCACACTCACTGGTTTCCGCCTGGTCCCACTTATCAGGAGTGATGTGAACATGAGTCAGAGATGGTTTTTATAAGAATTTTTATTTTGGTTGAATCATCATTTGTTGGCTATTTCCAGTTTTTAAATATCATTTGATTAGCTCAGAGATGCCCAACCTTTATTGTCCTGACTCACTGAGGGAGGTAACTCACTAATTAACAGTGAGACCCAAGGGAGGAAGAGGGTTGGCAGGCGTTCCCACCTGCTGGCTCTCCTGGCAGATTCCGGAGAGGGAAGCGTGTGATCATGACTCCCAGCAAAGCGATATAAAACCTTGCACACAAGGGGCGCCTGGGTGGCACAGCGGTTGGGCGTCGGCCTTCGGCTCAGGGCGTGATCCCGGCATTATGGGATCAAGCCCCGCATCAGGCTCCCCCTCTCCCACTCCCCCTGCTTGTGTCCCCTCTCTCACTGGCTGTCTCTATCTCTGTCGAATAAATAGTTGGATAGTTTTCAAGGTTGGATAGTTGGATAGTTTTCAAGGAATGATGATAATTTTTTAAGTAATCATTTTTTAAAAAACTAGAAATTCTCTTTATTTATAAATATCACTCAAATTTAAGAAAATGAAAAAGGACCTAATCAACCCTTTTGCCCAGTCATCGCCTTTTTACAGACCAGAAGACTAGACAAGTACACTGAGGTAATTTGGTCGATGTGATAAGCTGGCTAGTGGTACAAAATGTGTTTCAAAACTTAATAGACTAAGTATGATGACTGAAGGTCCGTATTCCATTAAATGCATCTTTAACTATCCGAACTAACACAGACAACTCCAGGCTGTGCTGTTGAGAGGAAGGCTCCTGACCCTTGGCCCTGGGGTCTGCAGGAGTCGGGGTGGGAACATGGCGTCTCTTGGTACCTTGGGGCACGTTACTCTTCTTCTTTACATCTGTTTCTTCATCTGTAAATGGGACTAATAATACCCATCTGGCAAGGTTACAGTTAGACATTAGAGATAATGAATTAGGTCGAATCCATCTGAAGTAGCCATTTTTATAGATTAAAATCAAGCATTGGGAATTTCATACGGCTTAACCTGAAATGTAAAGAGTCTGATGGGCACTAAGTAAACAAACTATTCTAGCTGTAATAGGGGATAAAATATAATTCTTATGGATATTATAGTTCGATCCCAAATGATTATTTCCTTTTCTCGAGAAAATGAGCCACATACCTCTGGCTTTACACTTTCTTTTTTTTTTTTTTTTTTTTTTTAAAGATTTTATTTATTTATTTGACAGAGAGAGAGACAGCCAGCGAGAGAGGGAACACAAGCAGGGGGAGTGGGAGAGAAAGAGCAGGCTCCCAGCAGAGGAGCCTGATGTGGGGCTCGATCCCATAACGCCGGGATCACGCCCTGAGCCGAAGGCAGGCGCTTAACCGCTGTGCCACCCAGGCGCCCCGGCTTTACACTTTCTTAAATTTAGTAGCAACTCTCTGACTTTGAAAACCTTCTACTTCTTTGAGCTTCACCTCCCCTGATGTCCCTTCAGGTCGTTTTCCACCTTTTGATGGTGACATTTCATGGCTCGGTTCTCTTTCTCCCATTCTGTTACTGTTCCCTTGGACACGCATGAGTCCAGTTTTCTTTCATTGAAGATCCATTGTTTTGAGGTTAGAAACTTCCCTGTGCAAGAACAGCCCTGCCTCACTGATCCCTAGATAATGGGTATATTTCAGGATTTGTAGCGCTATTATAGTTTCTTGTTGGGTGAATTTTGGCTAAAAGGATATCTCTACAATTTGCTTAAACTGAAGTAGTATTATTGAGTGAGAAGAACCTGGGGTGACTTGGGAGACGCCTCTATTCTGGACAGCACCGTGCTACTAACTAAATGCTTGACCTTGGGCTTCAGATGATTCATTTCTAAATATACAAGATCTGTAAGATTGTTAAGCAGAAAATTTGGTCATTCGTGATTATCTCCCCGTTGTATATTGACAGATAATATAGACAGTGAACAAACGGTAGGGACACAGCAAAGGGTGAGTTATCATTAGTTCATATTTTTAATTCCTTTTATTGGATTTTCCCAGTTTTTCTTCGCAAAAATCGTCTCTGAACCGATATAACACCACACCCAGAGAAATGCGTTGCTTAGCCTATCGGTAAAATGTAGAAACTTAACCACATTTCATTAAAAGCAAACTATTGACATGAGCAGATGGGATGGGGGCGGTGGAGAAAGAAGGAGGAGACAAAATGAGAAAATCCCAAATCTTCATCACGTGCCATAGAATTCAACTCTATTTGCTACTCCCTAAGTGACAGGCTAATCCTTTCTGTTTGGTCTTTTGAATGATTAAGAAAAAGGAAGCTGACATTTATACACAACCGAACTCACTCAACAGCATCTTAGGCCTGGAGGTAACATACGTCCCTCTGCATACACTTCCCAGATTTATCTGTTTCATTAGAACTGCAGATGTGTGTCATCTGTTTTACTCGTCCGCATAGTTTTAGGCCTCTTAGGAGACTTGCAACCTAGATAAAAACAGGAAATAGAAGAAATGGGAAAAGAAGAATTTGATACTCTCAGCAGGGACTGACAGTAGTAGATAATGTGAAAGGGTCCGCTACCGTGCCTTTAGACATCCTTTTGAGAAACCAGACCTAAGTAAGCTTTAAACATCTTTTAAAAAGTTGTGTAATTTAGTTAGATTTCCCAGCTGACCTCGGGAGGCTAGAAGCCGAGGTGGTCACAGTTGTCCGAGGCCCTAACTGGGGTGGCACTGGGGACAAGGAAGAGGTGTGTTTCTTCTTCCCTGACCTGTCACGTGACCTTTCCTTGGCTCCCTTCCCATCCTTCCTCCTTTTGTCTTTTTCTCCTCTGCGAAGGCAGGATTGCACGGCAGCCTTTCAAGATCTGAGACTTACCTTATGTTCCGGGAATTTACCAAGTGAATTCTTGCTTCTTGAGAAACAGTAACTCATCAGCCAGGAGGGGAGCGGGGTGGAACGCGCCGCTGTGGACCGGGTTGCTGGCGGCATGGAAGCAGGGCTCGTAGAAGCAGGACTCATTGCAGCACCGTGCTTCCTGCAGTGCGGGGAGGCTGCAGGGGAGCCGAGCGCAGGCCAGGAGGGCAAATGTAACCTCTCCAAACACCCTGCAGCCGTGCTGCCCTCCGTGCCTCCAGATGGTGGACTCCCCCTGGAACAGCTCCATGGCTCACCCGGCTGGTGGCCGAGCAGAACAGGATCGTCCCTGATCCACCAGCAGCCTCCAAACACTGCCCCTGCTAAGCTTGTACCTTTCGAGCATCGTGCAGATCATAGAATTTGCCTGCAATGTCATTTGTGGGGAAAGGAAGAAAAACCGAAGGGAGACTTAGAGAAATGACTTGTCTGGCATCCTCCAGTGTCCAAGAATAGCCCTGAGGGTTTGAAGGAAGGGATGAGGATAAGGATGGAAAAGACATTGTTTGAGAGAGACTTGGAGTGAGGACACAGTCATCCTTGGGGGCAGGAGTGAAGTCTTATTTGGGGGAGCAGGGTTTGTAGAATGTAAACCCTCTAGTGGTCTGTGAACCACCAGAGGCATAATCTGTCCATGTGATTCTTGTCCTTCCGATGCAGCCAGTCCGGTGTGGCCAGATAAGCCCCCTTGGGGAGCAGCCGGCTCTTAGACTACTCTAATGAATTGACTCTTCTGCCTGTACCCGGCTCTCCCCTCTCAGGCCACTCAATTCACTGCCCCTGTCTCCTCCTGAGTTCTGCCCCAGGTCCACCTTGATCTGACACCCCAAATGACCCTTCTTCTCTGGGTTTGCCTAGCTGGCTTTCCCCTTGCCTTCCTTGCTTAACTTTGCATATTGGCCTCATTTTCAGTCTCTAAAGAGAACATTTTATTAGAAAACGGATATCTGAGGCAATGAGAAAGAGCAGAAATGCATCACTGTTTATTTTTAGCACCTTTACTCAGGCCCAGGAATTCACACAACAAACCCAAACTGTTCAACGATCGCCTTAGGAAAGGTTTCTACGTTGTGCTTGCCAGGGACAAGAAAAGAAAGTTCGAGTTGATTCTGATTGCTCTGCTAAGAACCTCACTATCAATTCTAAAGCACGAAGTGTGTCTCTACTGCAGAGCTCTGAATGACAGATTCTGTGCTCGGGGCAGGAGTGCGTCATTGTAGGTCCTGTGTTTTTCAGATAAACACAAAGCTTCTGGGGGAAAAAGCTTGACTGAAAAGACAACAGGTGGTTCTCCCATGGGAGTTCCTGGAAACCCTCAGAACTGGGACACTTGACGTGAGCCTCCTGACCTGGGCAGAGACTTGTCACGGCTGACACAGCTTTTATAGGATGTCCTACAAGGACCCACTTTGTATGTGACCCACAGACTTGAGCCCCGGATAGCCTGGCCTGTTGTTTTAGCTCCGTTAAAAGACTTTTGTTAAAAGAACAAACAAGAAAGTTCAGATGAGTCAAAAACTCGTATTTTCAGTGCCAGCTCCAAGCATATAACTTGATGGTAAATCATGTAAATTTTGCACTATTTCCCCAGGGATTACAAGTTGCACACTCAGATGTCATCACTTCTGTAACTCGTGCAGATAAAAGTAGATTTCTTTTGAAACTGCAGTGTCTATATTATGGGAAACTCCCCCCAAGAGTCTTTTCTCTATGCAGGTTATGAAAAACCTTTTTAGGGGTACTATATTTCTTAAATATAACTATAGCAAATCTATTATGAAGGTGTGTTTGTTTGTTTTCTTGAGACTGAATTGATTGCTGCTTCAGTTCAGAATACAGATTTTAACTGTTTTATTGTCCCATCAGGATATTTGTGTAGCTTAATGTAGCTCTCTACAAAATCCATATTTATTGCCAGGGGAAAATAGTAACTTTACAGGGGAGGAACCTGGCAGACATCACCCTAATGAAATATTCAAAGTTAACATCATCAGTAATTGGACAAATTGACATTGAGCACCATTTGATAAGATGAACAAGAGAAAAACCCAGCCTCACTTCTGTGATATCCCTCCAAAAATGCACAACTTGGATCTAACCGTAAGGAAATACCGGATAACCCCACGTTGAGGAACAGTCAACAAAATAATCTTTAAAAGTGTCCAGGTCATGAAATACTAAGACAGTGCCCCAAATTAATGGGGCGCCTAGGTGGCTCAGTTGGTTAAGTCCCCACTCTTGATTTCGTCTCACGGGGTGATCTTAGGGTCGTGAGATGGAGCCCTGCGTCCGGCTGCACGCTCAGCAAGGTCTCTGCTTCTCCCTCCCCCTCCTCTGTACATGCGTGCATGCACTCTCTCTCTCAAATAAATAAATAAATAAATAAAATCTTAAAACAAACAAAAAAAGAAAGAGCCCCAAATTGAAAAAGATTAAAGAGACAAGAGAACTAAATGCTACTTGGAACTCTAGATTGAACCATTTTGTTGATAAGAACATCATTGGGACAACTGTTGACGTTTGAATGCGGTCTACAGTTTTAGATGGTAGGATTCTATCGATGTTAGTTAGTGGTTTTGAGGCTCTACTGTGGTTAGGTAGAAAAATAGCCTTACTTTTAGGTAATGTACACTGATGTATTAGGAATAATGGGGCATTATATCTGCAAGTGACTCCAATGATTTAGAAAAATATTATATATGCATATAAATACACACACCATGTAATATTCTAATTTTTAGGAGTGGAGATAGGTGAAAGACATTATCTATCGTAAGAGATGAATTAGAAGCATTAGAGCATTTTTTAATGCTCTCTAATACAGGGACTATTATTTAGTCTGTCAGTTTGACAATCCTAAAAAAATTCTAGCTGAAGCTTGGAGTGCCAGCTTTCTTACACGCCAATCCTATAATCTGCCCCTGGTCTTCTGAGATTTGAAAGAAAAATAATTTCAAGTATGTTATAAAATTTACAAGTGCGATATTACTGCTGTAAACAGGATTTAATCTGTTTAGAGCTTAGAAACCTTATCTTCAAATTCCTCTGATACGAAGTATTAAGTTAGTGCAATACAAGTTTTGGAAGACTAAATCAGATGTTTATGTGATTCATAAAAATGTGTAGCTTTCCTTTAATATTTCATTTTTTCATGATTATGAAATAGTATATACTTACTATAAAAACTGTAGATACACAAGAAGCATCAAAATAATACAAAGAAAATAAAGTTCAAACAGAATCTCAGCACTCAGTGGGACGCCTGGGGGGCTCAGTCAGTTGAGCAACTGACTCTTGGCTTTGGCGCAGGTCATGATCGCAGGGTCTTGACTTTGAGCCCTGCATCAGGCTCCACGCTCAGCTGGGAGTCTGCTTGGGATTCTCTCTCTCCCTCTCCCTCTGGCCCTCCCTGCTGTCTCTCTCCCTCTCTAAAATGAGTAAATAAACCTTTTTTTAAAAAGAGATCTAGGGGCGCCTGGGTGGCACAGCAGTTAAGCGTCTGCCTTTGGCTCAGGGCGTGATCCCGGCGATCCAGGATCGAGCCCCACATCAGGCTCCTCTGCTATGAGCCTGCTTCTTCCTCTCCCACTCCCCCTGCTTGTGTTCCCTCTCTCACTGGCTGTCTCTATCTCTGTTGAATAAATAAATAAAATCTTAATAAAATAAAATAAAATAAAAAGAGATCTATATCTTTAAAAAAAAGAAAAAGAAAAAGAATCTCACTGCTCAGAAACAATATACCACTGGTAACAGTCAGGCTTTTTTCTTTCTAATATACATTTTTAAACTGCCCCATTCTTGAGACATCATGCTGAATATATAGTTTTGCATCCTAATATTTTTACTCATTTTATTTCTTTTTAAAGATTTTATTTATTTTTTTGAGAGTGAGAGAAAGAATAGTAGCAAGGGGGAGGGACAGAGGCAGAGGGAGAAGCAGGCTCCCCACTGAGCACAGAGCCCCACGTGGGGCTCAATCCCAGGACCCTGGGATCATGACCTGAGCCGAAGGCAGATGTTTAACTGACTGAGCCACCGAGGCACCCCTGTTTTTACTCATTTTAGCAAAGCATTTTCCTAGGTCACAGAATTTCAGTATTTTTTGGCTTTCTCCTCTTAATTAAATTAAATTAAAATCCTCCATTTTAACATACTTTTAAACTTACAAAAGAATTGCAAGAAGAGTACAAAGAATTTTTGTGTTCCCTTCCCCAATTGTTAGCATTTTCCATTGTGGCTTTCTCTCTGTCTTCATATATATATGTATGTGTATATAGATGTGTGTGTATTATACACATTATACGTAATTTTTAATACATTTTTCTTTCTGAACCATTTAAAAATGAGTTGCAGTCATCATGCCCCTTCAGATTATTTTGTATAGTCATGATAAAGTTTTTAAATTCAGGAGATTTGACATATGGTACTAATGTTTGCTATAAACCGCATTTTAAAATTTTACCAAGTTTCCTCAAAATGCCCTTTGTAGCAATTTTTTTTAACCCCTAAACCAGGATCCAATCCAGGATCATTTAGATGTCATGTTTCCTCAGCCTCCTTTAATACAGAAAATACCCTTAGCCCTCTCCTTGACATTGACATTTGTGAGGAGTACAGGCCGTGACCTTCTGTATAGATTAGTCTGTCCTACACATGGCTATTAATAGGTGCAAAAGATTCCACTGAAATGTACTTAGATAATGGTTTATGTTGGGCAAGTGGTGGCTACCAGATGTTTGCCTTTATAAACCGTAATATTGCAGTGAATATCCTTACACTTATATTTGTGTAAGCATTCGTGACTATTTCGATTGAATAGAATCCTGGAAATGAAAATAATGGGTAAATTGGCATGGGTATGAAGACTCCCGAGACAGACTTCCAGATTGCTTTGTAGAAGGGTGTAAAACTGGCAACAGTAAGATCTCACAAGTTGCCAAATTAAGCTCCATTTTTGAAATCCAGGAATATGAAATGGAGAGCTATGGAATATAGTCTATGTTGTTACTAGTTTTTAGTTTCCCCTAATAGTTTTGTTAGATGTGCTTTGTTAAGCAGAAATGGAGGGTCTCAACGGGAGATGAGACAGCCCCTCCGAGTCGTGCAGGCAAAAGGCTGTTTGTGGGTTACCTACTAATTTGAAATTGACCCTGGCACCCAGCAAGGTAAGGTTACTGACCGTATCATGGCTTGGGGGCTTTCTTTCAATGCCCGAGTAGATAAAGCTCTAATGTTGAGTTTATGGGCAATGGTTCACCTCTAGCAAAGCTCACACACACAGACCGTAGCATGCTGGTGAAGGCCCGGGCAAGGCACTTGTCTCAGAAACGGTTCCAGGGGGCCTTTGTTCAATGAAGCGGATAGATACCTGGTAGATACCACTCAGTGGATTGTAGTTCAGAGAATCAGTGCCCTTAGTGGTTCCTAGCATAAGCTCTAGAATCTCAGCTTCACCACTTATTTGCTGTAAGACGATGGGCATATCCCTTAACCTTTCTGAGCCTTGGTTCCTTTATCTGTAAAAGGAGAATCATAATGGTACCCATCAAATAGGGCGGTTGTAAGGACTAGATGGGATAGTACGGAGAACGCACTTAACATGACCCTCGGCACATTCGGAGCGGCACGAATTTGGCGGTCCCTTTCCTGACGATCATTAACGGTCCATTCGCTTTGAGGCTGTGCTTTGCAGTGGCCCAGATCACTCTCACATCTCAGGCAAGCCAGGGGTTAGTGCCTCCATGTGCCAGAGGAGAAAGCCCACGCTCAGAGAGGTGCTGTGAGCCGCGGCAGTCTCTGTAGCCAGGACGCGGCAGGGCGGGACGTTCATCGCTGTTCTCAGACTCACGGGTCAGAGCTCTTTCCCTGTGGTCTGCTGCCTGTTTCATGACTCTGTACCTGGAAATCCAAAGCTATTCGGGCAAATGTGGGATAAACCCCAGGCTTCTCTTACAGACGTGTCTTGATAGAGGCCAGGCATCAGCAACTGTTTCTTATAAAGAATAAACAGTTAATATTTTAGGCTCTGCAGGCATATGACATCTGTTGCAATTACTTGACTCTGCTTTTGGAACGTGAAAATAGCCTTAGACAATATGTTAAACCAACAGACGTGGCTGTGTTCCAGTAGAAGCGTATGCATGAGAACCGGTGGCCGCCAGATTTGGCTCCTGTCTGGGCTATCTTTATCAACTGGTGATTTAGACAATCGGTGCATTTCTGGGAGGGGGCGTGTGCATTTCATTACATTGGCCACCCAGGGACCTTCTTTTGAGTTTTTAGACATAGTGAAGCATACTCTAGTAGCTTAGGCCTGGCACAGAGTAGCTCCGTGGTCACTGCTTGCTGAATACATGAGAGCTTCTTCTATCAGCCTGCATTTTCCTCCAAGTTATATATTCCTATATTTTACAAAAATGATCATGGTTTATTTAGCACCTGTGAGTCTTTTATTTTGTTTTTGTTTCACATCCTTCTGAAACGATATTTAAAGAAGATTGGGAAAAGAGCTTTTATCCCCACACGTAGATTAAAAAAATATTTTCAGATATTTTTAGTGTTTATCGTACATCAGTTTGTTATTTTATTTTTATTCTCTTGCACTGAGGGTAATTTTCAATAAAAACTCTCTTCGGGAATTTAGACAGCTTTTGTTTTAATTAGAAAGCCATCTCCCTTGAACTCTTATACTACTGTTGACTCAAATAATTAACAAAATAACGGCTGAGGACACATTTGTTCTTTCAAAAGTACTCAACTACCCTTTGTAATCTAGAGAAGAGCCAGCCTGTGGCTACGCGTGGGGCGTTTGCTCCAAGAGTATCTCTCGTGGTGTGCAAAATGGCGGCAGTGGCCTCCTGACCCTCGGGCCCAAATACGTGATGTATTGTGTACGTGACTAGCTGTGCTTTGTCTGTGAGGGTGTCTGATAATAGCAAACCCACATGACAACTAATTTGAGGAAACTTGTGTAGATCATTTGAAATATTGCCCTGGGTAGTGCAACCTTGGCTGAATAAAGATGTTTTCTTTTAAAATCAGTCCTTCGTTGCCCTCCACGGTTGTTCTCTATGAGCCTGCCAAGAATTATTATTCCCCATTTATAGAACTTGATGAAGTGCTTCAGAATCTCCTAGCAGTAGTCAACAATTCATCTGAAAGGAAGCAAGTGTACCTTTCTGGTGTAGAGTGAGGAGTGAGGCCAGGTAGCTCATTTTCATCTTCAGGCTGAGCTGCTTGGTGAATCTCTAGGCTCCCTGGGCTTTTCTACAAGGAAGAGTGTGGGAAAGACTTGGGGAAGAAACCCCTGTGATTCAGCCAGTGAACAGAGCAGCTTGGTCCTCTCTAGAGGGTCCATAGCACTGCCGTGGACCTCTCTCTGTACTTGTTACTAGGAGAGGGCGCGGACCCCCAAGTGTGGCGTTCCCCAGCTCAAAAAGTATCTTTGCTCTCTCTCTCTCTGCGTCAAGTTTTGCGAACACGCATTTGACAGCTACTCTGCGCAAGGCCCTGAGCTAGGTAGCCCTGGGGATATAAACATGGAACCCGTCACCGCTGTTAATGTGCTGATAACTTGAAGGCTGCGTCCTAGGAGACAAACCAGTGGTAGTCACGGAAATTGATAGATAAGGTCTCCAGTGTCTTCTGTTTTTTTAAGAGGAAAAAAAAAAACTGGGGAGGAAAAAAACCATACATTCCATCAATTTTCATCTCTGTGTTTTACGCCATTAAGAGAAGATTCAAAAGAAGTTGCCAATAAGGTTGGTAATTTTAGATAATTAAAACCATAGAGGAGTGATGGCAGACAGGCCGAGAGGTGGGAAGCACAGTGTAGAAAGTCTGCATGTGGTGCACTGGGTGTTATACACAACTAATGAATCATCGAGCCTTACATCGGAAACCGGGGATGTACTGTATGGTGACTAACATAATATAATAAAAAATCATTAAAAAAAAAAAAAGAAAGTCTGCATGGCACACACAGGGGTTATGATTAGATACGGGGAGCCCGTCCCTAGAGTGTTGTCATCCCCAGTGATTTTTTTTTTTTATTCCTCTGTCTACCAGCACCCACTGGTAATTTAGAATGAACTGGATAACTAAATATTTAAAGTTTTTGAACTTCTCAGGAAACCAATGAACAGAAGTGCAAGAATTTGTGGTTTGGGTGAAAATCTTTTGTATCTTTCCAGAGATTGAATGAAAACATATATATTTAAAGTAAATACAATATATTAAAAAACTGCTTGAACCTGGTAACACGCAGTTATTGCTCTGGGACTTTTACAGGGAGAATATGCACATTTAATAAATAAGAGAAGGCAATTCTTCTGATGCTCTATTTGCTTAGTTTTCCAAAGCTTTCTAGAAAAAAATGTATTTTGGAAAATCAATCAAGTTAGTTCGAGTTGAAGGTTTTCCTCTTGATGCAAAACAGGGAACCCGAAGATCGTTTTCTCAGAAAATCACGACTCTCACCAGAGCGTTTCATTGAGAATTATTGTTGCTTGTGTTTTGGAACTCACATTGTTAAGAAGAGAAATTTTGGAAAGGCAGGGGTGGGACGGGAATCGTGGTTTGCATGTTGCCTATAATCATGCATTTCTTTTTTTAAGAGCCTGTTTTTCTTGGCGGATTGTGGTCTTAAAATAGGGCACAGCACACTTATTCTCGGGCTTGGCAAGGGCCAGCATTTTGTTTACTGCTCGGGCTTATGTTTTGTGGACATGAACCTTTTCATAGAATCCCAGGCCTGAAACAGCTCGTAAAAAGAGGTCAGCTAGTCCAGGCTCCAGCACCCTTTTCCCAACTGGTTTTTCTGCCAGCAGCCAGGGCCTCATTGTCCAGTGGCAGGCCAGTCTATACAGGGGCAGTGTCCAAGTGACAGAAAATTCTCCCTTCTCCTGAACTGGCATCTTTCGCACTGACTTCCCTTCTTGAACTTTGTTCTTGTTGGGGGTTTCACAGAATCTGCAATTCTTCTTTCCTGTGATAGCCCTTCAGATAGGAGAGATTCGAAGGACTGTCTTCACATTCACACCTTACCCCCCAACCCACCCCCAACCCACCCCACCTTCTTTACCAGGTTGTAATTCCCCCATCTGTATAATTAAAGGCCTTCGCCACTAACCTAAACCTTCTTAATCTGTGGACTCAAGGAAGGAACCTGTGTCTAGTTCAGAATATCCCTTCTCTGGCTGTTAGTTTTACACTTTTGTTAATAGAGCCCAGGGTAACATCATACCATGGGAGGGTTGGGCTCTCAAGGGTGAAAAGCGGTATGGAAGAATCACCCTTGAAATCACATTCGAAGTACAGTAAATGCAAACAGCGTGCAGTGCTGTATCTATAGCCCTTTACACAATTTCTTATATACCCGAAGGTTTTGAACTACTGATCTGGCCAATAGAATTAAAGGGAAAAAAAATCTTACCTGCGAAAGACTTCCATATAAATGTAGTGAGTGAAGACACACACCTGCTTTGCTCCCTAGCAAACAACACCTCATTCAAGTGATAGAAAGAAGGTTTGTTTTTGTTTCATTGTGGTAAAACGTATGTGCTATGAAGTCTACCATTTTAAAGCGTACGGTTTGGTAGCGTGAAGTACCTTCACCTTGTTGTGTGACCACCATCACCGTCCTTCTCCAGCGCTGCCTCATCTCCCCAAACCGAAACTCTGTGCCCAGTGCACACCAACATCTCATTCCTCCCTCCCTCCGGCCCCCAACAAGCACCCTTCTACTTTCTGCCTTTATGGACTGAACTACTCCAGGTACCTAGTAGTAGTGGAATCGTAGAGTATTTGTCCTTTGTCTCTGGTTTATTTCACTTAAAGGAGCTTTTTAAAAATTTTTTATTATTTATTTTAGAGAGAGAATGAGAGCAGGCGCCCGCGCTAGAGTGGGAGGAGAGGCAGAGGGAGAGAGAGAAGCAGTCTTCCCACTGAGCGGGGAGCCCGAAGCGGGGCTCAATCCCCGGACCCTGAGATCATGACCTGAGCAGATGCTTAACCGACCGAGCCACCCAGGCACCCCTTAAAGGAGCTTTTTTAAAGGCACAAATCTACAAGTACCAGGATAGCAGGAGAAGAGAGAACAGGAACAGTTTTTGGCACCATGCTGACAGGAGATCTATGGCTAAAATAAGGGGACTGGCCTGGTTTCAGAATGTCAAAACATTCCTGAGTCTTTTATTGCCTTTTAAATGAGTGAGTTGGCTCTCAGCCTTCCCCAGTGACAGCTTAGGGTCCTGTTTTTTCAGGTCTGGAAATGTTGTGGGGTTTTTTTACCCCCAATTGTGTGTCTGCTTTCCATGTTCCAAAGTTTTATTAAACATTTTTATTGGTGGCAAAGAGAAGATCCTATAAGCTTCCGGAGGGGGGTGGGCGGGGAGGGAATAGATCATATGCAAAGATGAGGAATCGGAATGGGTTTTGACTTGTCCATGGTAACACTGACAGCTGGAAGGCAATGGGGCCATGCCTTGGATAGTTTGGAGGAAAATGATGTTAAAACTAGAACTTTATATCCAGCCACACTCTTAGTCGAATGTAAGGGTAGACTAATGACGTCAGACATACAAGTTTTCAGGAAGCAACTGGAGGAGGTGGCCCACTGAATTAAGAGTAAACCAGGAAAGAATTGGAGGCAAGTGGGGTGAGGGGATAGGATTAAGGGATCCTTGTGTTCTGTAAAATCCATAGGATTATTAGGCAATTTAAATTATATGCCTATATAACTTTAATAGAAAGAGTAATTAAAATTAAAGAGAATGTGGGGAAAGGAGAGAGAAAGATACCGAAGGATATGCTCCAGAAAAATGAGGGAGTAAATAACAAAAGCAGAAGACACGCAGAAAACCGAGGATCCTAGTTCAGAGAGTGCCCACTGGAGTCTAGTGATCACCCAGGCAAGACTGGAACAGGACGAAGGGACACATGGAGCTGGTCAGCTTTCTGGTGAACTCAACTCTTCAGAAAATGCAACTGGGAGGTTTTGCAAACCTTCTGAATTTCTGGGAAGAGTTAGTGATTTGTACATAAAACAGCATAATTCTTGGTGTTTTTTAGGGAAACACCTCATTAGGGAAAAAACCTCCTTAGGGAAAATGAGGTCATTACTAACTCCAGAGAAAAGGCAAAAAATTAGACAAGAAAATATAACGTACTTCTGAGGTCAGCAGTGTACTAAATTTATATGGTCTTTTACTGACTCCCAGTAAAGAGTAGTTACCACCATTTGTGAAGTGAGCAACAAGTGCTGGCAGGGCAAGCAGAGGGAACTCAGTGGGGGTTGTCTACAACTGATAAAGTAACACAGCATAAACATCTTCTCTAGAAAATTTTGGCAAATACCATAAGAAATAACTAAAAAGATTTGAAAGTGGTTTAAACTAAGGAACAGAAAGAGAGTGGGACAACTGTTTGACAGTTGACCCCTTACACGGCCATTTGATTTTTTAAAAACCTTAGTTGCATGCTATGTACACTTTAAACTAATGAAGACCTAAAATAAGTCACTTGGGAAAACAATCTACATGCAGCTGTGTGGACAATATGAAGGATCTCGAATCTTGTCGAGAGGTGTGTTTGCTGTGGTTATTGAAGGAGATCCCATTTGTGAGAGCTAAGTCAGTGTTTGCTGGATTTGAATCTTTAGATCCAAGCACGTTTGGCCAGACTAGGAGACAGTTCCCTGAAAAGCCGCAGGAATGACTTGGCCGTCTTTCCTGACCTTCCAGGATGGCATTTCTCGCCATGGCTGATCATCACTGCTGTACTGTGGGCATTGGGCCCAGGAGCCCACAGGTGTGTGTGTTTGCACACGTGCACGTGTGTGTGCGGATGTGTGTGTGCACGTGCATTAGGTTGTAAAGTCAGTTCAAATGACACAACTGTGTCATACCGTGGGCAGCCATATCACTTTTGGCCCAGTTGACGCCATCGGGCAGTATGTTCCGTCCCTGTCCTACGTGGTGTATCCGTCTCGAGTATTAGGCCCTTTCCAGTTTCTTCACCACCAATACATCTCTAGGATCATGAAAATTATTAAAAAGCAGATAGTTACGTCATCCTTCTTCAAAGCCTGTCTCCCACTGCCTTAAGAGTCCTATCCCAAATTTGGGGTATTCAGGGTCCATATGAGCTACAATTTCACCCTCCATGCATTTCTCTAGCTTATTTCTTGCCCCTCCAGGCCTCACTCTTTACACACCAATAAAACCAAAGAAATTACAGTTCTCTGTAAACAGTTTGCCATTTGCTGCCCGTGTCTTTGCTCTTGTTATTCTTCCCTGCCTCGAATAGCCATTCCTCAGCTCCTTGTCAGTCCTAACCCCCAATTCCTACCATCATGACAGCTCTAACTCTTCTGTCCCCCTTCAAGATTCAACTTACTTAGCCCTTCCTCCAGGAAGCCTTCCCTGAGTACCCCAGGCTGAGCGAGGGGATCCTTTTGCAATCTCATAGCACAGGTACAGGCTCCCCCCACAGGGTCCTAGAGCTAATGCATCATCATAATACTATTGATGTATCAGTCTCTTCCAGAAGGAGGTGAATACCCGACGGGTCGGGGGTCCCATCTGTCTCCATCAGTGCCCTATCCCCTGTACATGATGACACAGTGCTCTCGCGCTAGCTGACACTAATCTTGTGGGTCTTCAGGGCTGCAGCCACTTTTCAGAGGTGACTCTTCCCTTCTGCGAGAGGAGCTTCATGTCAGTTCCTCGAGGATCCCAAGGCCATGGCCTCCCCGTCTCCACCCTGGTGATCCTGGTTTGGAGGCTCCTTCACCCCCTTACCACTTGAATGCAGAACTAGATGCTGTGGATGGTCTGTGGGACATAGTTCCATGGGTCCAAGTTCCAATGAAAGTAGTTCACGATTCACTTGCCGAGATGCATGGACTTCCCTCTTTTTCCCACGCCATCAGGGAAGCACCTTGGCCAGGTGAACGCATTCATTCATTGACTGACTCAACAAATATTTCGTGTCTGTCCTGTGCCAGGCACTGTCCTGGGTACTTGGGAAGCAGCAGTGAATAAGATGAGATGAACTTCCTATCTCGAGGACATTCTGTCCTAGAGCAGAGAAACAATCTAAAGCAAACACAGGCGAAATCATTCCAGGTACTGAGAAGGGGAGACAAGGGAGTATGGGGTGAGGAGGCAACTTAGGCGTGGTGAGTGGGCGACGGCCTCTCTGTGGAGGCAACATTTGTGCCGAATGATGAGAAAAAGGTACTCAAATAAAAGAGTTAAGCTGAGCTGTCCAATGTGGTGGCCACTGGCCACATGTAGCTACTTAAATTCAATAAAATTTAAAAATTAGTTCTTCAGTCGCTAGTAGCCGCATTTCAAGTAGTCCAGTAGTCGAGAGCCAACAGTTGGCTGGTGGCTACCATATTGGACTGCGCAGGTAACGTTTTCATCATCGCAGGAGTGTTCTGTTGGATGGAGCTGAGCGAGAGAAAGAACATTCGGGGGAGGGGGACCAGCAAGTGCAAAGGCCTTGAGGCAGGGTGGCACTGGTGTGGGAGGGACTGGAAGGCAGTCATGGGTAGAGCATAGTGAGCCCAAGGGAGGGAAGGCATTGGTGAGACTGAAGTAAGAAGCAGGGGAGAAAGGGAAATTGGATTACTTATAGGAGAGCACATGGCTGTTTTTTTCTTTTTCCAAAGAACTGCCTCCTTTCCTTTCACTTGTTGAAACTGGGCATGAAGTCAAGATTAGATGGGTCTGATAGAACTTTCAAAAGGAGAATGAACATTAACTCTAGAGATAATATTAAGTATGTAAAAGTCACAGAGAAAAGACCTCTACGGCATGGATACAGCATGTCCTGACTCGGAGAGAAATCCTGGTTGACTCCAGTGGCAAGGGGCTGAGGACACTCACTACCCCTCAGCCTTAGAAGGAGGGAGCGAGCCAAGAACATAATTTCCCCGGTCTTTTCCCTAGATCTCTTAACAACAAGACAACGTCTTTTAAAATCCTTAATGTGGTTCTTAATGAAAGTAGGATTTTGACTCTTGCATCTTAAGAGGCTAGAATTATATTCTTGTTTTATAAAAACAGGAGCACCTGTGTCTTGACTTCATTTCGTCTCCCTTTTCACGAGACGCTTGCCCCTTTTCTGCGCCTGCCTCTTTGCGAAACAGGTTTTCTTCCTCTCTTTGTAAAGGTGCCTTTGTTTAAACCAATCCAGTTACTTGCCTTTACTGTAAACACAGTGTCCAGTGACTCTCCTTATTGTGGAGAGCCAGCAGCTTCACAGAAGGAAAAGAGTCTTCAAGGTCACTTTCTGATGTTTGTATTATAAAATAAGTCAACATGACTTAAAAAAAAAAAAAATGAACCACGCACTGCCTCCTCAGGGCTTATTAGCCCATTACAGTTGAGTCCAACTGACAGCTAGCGTTTGTTGAATCATAATTGATCTGATAAAATGTAATCTGATAATTAGTAGCTGTGTAAAAATAAATACACTCGACTCCTGTTTCATTTGCCCTTGAAGGCCCTACCGTGGTTCCAGACTGTACCTTTGAATCGGAGAAGTCTGGGCGGTTCACGTTGCGGTCTGTGCGCTTCCTGGGGCAGTGTCCAGCGGGTACGCGCGCACGCGGGATGCCAGCCCAGTCCCACTTCACCTGAAAGGCTGTGACCTGGCAGAAGGCTGTGTCCTTGCGTCGGGTTTTCGGCCGAGGAAAGGGAAACCCGGTTGCAGCTTTAGGAATAGCTGGTTCTCGAGATCAGGTTGTAACTGAGGGCCGGTTAGGTCATGATTGCCACCTGGATGCTGTTCTCGCTCTTCACGGTAGGTCTCCCGGGTTTCGTCGTGGAGTTCTGCTGTGGGCCGCGGAGGGACCTTGCACCTTTAGGGCGTCCCACTCAGGAAGGCCCATTTCCCATTCTCCCTTAGGGGAATTACCTTTTTGAACTCAAGGCATGGGAGTCACCCAGAAGGAAAAAGCACATCCCTGACATTTCAGGCACTAGAAGTTCTAAAAAGCTAATGGTATGCTTCCATGGCCAAGTTTTCTTTAAGGAAGCTAAAGCAGAACAGCGCTAAGGCTGTTAGAAATGCTATTCTTCAAGTTCCAATTTTGTTGTAAATTATTTCTCTTTCCCTAGTAATTACTGTAATATCTTAGGACCTTCGATTTATATGGCATTTTTCTTCTCTGGGAGGCAAAGCTCAAGTAGAAATGTTCTCTGGGTTTTTACCTGATGATTTAATGCTACAATTATTTCTAAACCAGTTAGTAATGATATTAGATGCATTGCTAGGAAACCAGGCGTACAGCTCATAAGCTGTGGAATACATGAAAGGTATAAATGCTGTGCTTTAAAATCTGGTCAAATTATTTGCCACTGACCTTGAACATGTCGGCAAGGTTGGTAGGCCTGGGGGGCGGGGGGCTATGGTAAAGCTAAAGACTATCCTTCTTAGTGTTTGAAACTATTATGTGAACTCCCTTTCAGACCCACTTCTGGCCATGCATTCTGTACCCCCATGGGGGCTTGGGGGCAGTTTGTGTATTTCTGTGCTTCCCTAGCCCAAGGCAAAGAGTATAGGCATATATGTGGAATCCTGCCTGTATCAATAGAGTGATAGCAAAGTAGAGAACGGAAGCATGGGGCTGCACACTTGAACTTCTTCAAGTTCACGACGATCAGGTATTGTCCAAGGTCAATAAGGCTGTTAAAAAACATCCTCATAACAAGAGAGAGATGACTTCATTTTCATACTCTTTCAAATTTGCGTGTGCTGATTTATAAAGTAACATGTGGGATCTTTGCTGCTTTCCTGATCCCAGACAGTTTTGTATGGTTGATATATATATATATCTCCTATATATCATATATTTTAGTCATTGTTTAAGATTTATTCACTTTTTATATGCACACAGTAAACCCCTTTTTGCTTACAGTATTCCATACGGGTTTGGACCAATGCATGTAGTTGCAGATTTGTTTCCACGGTCAAGATACAGAACAATTCAGTTATCCCACAAACATATTTTGTTTCGAATTTCTGTTGGCGTGTTTGGGTATCTAGTTTACTCTTGTGAAGGTGAAGCCAAACCATTTTGTAACAAATAACGCAACAGCGTCTGACATCTTCCACCTGAAAGTTGACTGATATGTTAGAAGTAAGGTCTAATTTGCTGATTCTTTTCTCAAAGAGTCATAAATGGCTCTAATCTGCCATCTGATTGCACCATCTGATTAGTTGTTTCTTCATATTATAATAGTGGGTTAGAACGGCATAATGCTTGGTACAATATATTAAAAAATAACTGAAAAAATTTGTAATAAATACTGTAATTAGTAAAAGTAATGTACTAAAAATGAAAAAAAATGTTAATTTGGGGGGGAGGTTAGGTGTGTATTTTTATGTAAATTTAGTTCTGGGGTTTTAAGGAAATTGAAATGCTGCTAGAAGCAAGGACTGCATAACTCAAACTAGCTTATGAAGGGGAATTTGTTGGCTCAAATCACTGAAAGGTACAGGGGTAGGCTTCAGGCATAGCAGAATCCAGGGGTTTAAATGATATCATCAGTGTCCCTTTCCCCCCATTCAGCTGTGTTTTCCTCTGTTGGCTCCTTTCTTGGTTGGCTCTTTTCCTTTTGGGACCAATATGACTGACTGAGAGCAGCTCCAGGCTTTCATCCCATTTTCTCAATTCCTTCCGTTCCTTGGAATGGAATCTCTCATTGGCTCTGCTTGGTTCTCTTGCGCCTTGTGGCGCTGGAAGACAGGGAGGGGGTGCGGTGTAGTGTGTCTTCTTGAGCTTGGGTCACATGCTCAACCCTGGAGCGGCTGCCAGCACCTGCCATAGGACAGAAGGGTGTAGTGGTAGAAGGTGAATTGGGGGACAGGTGTGTCCTGGGGGAAATTAAGGGAAATTGAGGGACAGGTATGTCAGATAGGCCAAGACAACACATGTCCTCTACAGAGACATTCAGGCCATGTAGTCAGTTGTGTGTGTGTGTGTGTGTGTGTGTATATATATATATATATATATATTTTTTTTTTTTTTTTTAGTCATCTTTATAAACATCTACTCAATTCTAGAGTAGAGTCTAGAGTAGATGTCTGACGTCTGGACATCCGACCAGAAGGTTGGACTGACCTTCCAAACCAGTTAAAAAAAAAAAAAAAAGTGTTCAGGATTGATTTTTTTTTTTTTTTTTTTTTTTGTGAGTGGGGACTTGATTTTACTGGATGGGAGATGTAATCATTTTGGAAAAGAATACTGGAACTTGAGTGACTGTGGGACTGTGCTAAGTTAGGTTGATGGGACATGAGGAAAATCGGTCCTGTGCCTATCAATGAGTAGGGAACCTAGCATCTGAGGAAAAAGCCAGGGGAAAAAAAGATTGGCAACTGACTGTAAACTGAACCCAGAGTAGCATTGCTGAAAGCGGAGGAATAGTGTTTCGGATAGAAATGCTGTTAGGGACATTTGAGGAGAATTCATGACTGTTAAAGATAGGCATGGTTGGTCTAATCAGATGAAGTGTGATTGCTTCCAGAATAAAGTCCAGATTCTAAAACATGGTGTTTGTGACCTACGCTGGCCTAACTCTCGCCTTGCCTCTCCCCCTGGTTGCCTTGCCTGTGTTAACACCTCGTCCCCGAATGGTGGGCGCTCGCATAGAGTTCAAGCTCGATAAATCTTTGTCGAATACATTTAATCCTCATGCTTTAGTTGAGGGTCTTGGAGAAAATTACTCCAAAGACCCCTTCCAAATCTGTGCATTTTCTGTAAAATAACAGTGATTGCAAAGACTCATCAAGAGCTATGCCTGTCTTCTTGTCAAACAGATGTGTATCTGGGGCCATTATAATCATTAATGTTAATGACGTAGGTTGTAATGCCAATGTTCAAACCCTGTAGCACGAGAAATAAAATCTATACGGCACTTTTTTCAGGATTAATAGACATGAAACTTTTGGAGAAATATAGCTGAACAATTTTTACTTCTACGGATGAGATCATTTTATGAGTTCTTAGAATAATAATTCTAATATGGTTTGGATCCTGGGGCATAGATAGGCCTGGTAGGGAGGCGCATTGCAAACTGATAGAAGCATTAACTTTATACCATCCCACTGCATAAGTTGGCCAGTTCGGCAGTCACTGCTCTGAGCTGGTGTGTTTTGGGTGCTGGGGACACGAAGGTGGCTAAGACAGGATCTCAGTCTCTGAGAGGCTTGCTCTCTGTTTTTTGTTTTGTTTTGCTTTGTAATTGTGATAAAATAGACATGGCATAAAATTTTACCATTTTAAACATTTTTAAGTGCAAAATTCATTAGTATCAAGTACATTCACAATGTTACACAACCATCACCACGATCTACTTCCAGAACTTGTTCGTCATCCCAAATAGAGTCATACAATAGTTGTCCTTTCCTCTCTGGCTACATGCGTGCAGCATAATGTTTTCAGAATTCCTCTATACTGTAGCATGTGTCAGAATTCCATTTCTTTTCTTGGCAGAATACTATTCTTGTGTATGTGTGGCGGGGGGGGGGGGGTACCACATTCTGTTTATCCATCCATCCACTAATGGACTCTGGGATTTTTTTCTACCTTTTGACTACTGTGAATAGTGCTACTGTGAACGTCAATGTACAGCTACATGTTTGGGTCCTTGCTTTCAATTCTTTTCGACATGTACCTAGGCTCCTGTCCAATTTTACATCTTGCGTGGTGAACTGGGTGGCCTGGCACATCCTTCCGTTGCTTCTGGCAAAGACGTATGCTGTTGTGTCCCTTCGTTTCTGACTATTATGCTTTTTTCCCATCATATGTACGTGGGGATCTGGGTGGGTGAAATTTGATGAGAGAGAAAAGAAAAATCAGAAAGTAACAATTCTGAGAGCGGAAATAATGAATCTTGATTATTCCGACTGCTGGACTTTTTTCTTCTCAGGCCAAGCATGAGTGGCTGCCTCTTCCCGTGGGTCAAGGGGCTGCCAGGAATTCTAGAAAATCCTCTCCTCAGGGAGATCTCTCTGAAAACCATGTAAGTAAGGGACGCTGTCTAGATGGGTCATCCTGAATACAGCAGGGTGGATGCCTCTTTAGTTATTAAATACTGCAGACCGAGAGGACCCTGGTGGTCTTGGTTTGCAGGATCTTTCTAGCTGTGAGTTCCGTGGGGGAGAGTGCAGGGGGAGGCCTGCTTTTAACTTGAGCCGCTCGTGTTTGGGTTGGTGGCATGGCTTAGAAATGGAAGGGAGCCAGCCCTCCCTTCAGCCACCCCAGCGCACCCCCCCCCCCGCCCAGTTTCCTTTTTACCCTGGGATTTCATATGGACCCTGAGCTATGAAAGCAGATCACATATGGCCTGCTGTCAAGCATGAGAATAGCCTTTTTGTTCTTGGGGAACTGCACCAAGCAAGCGGGAGAGGAGGAAGAAATCTTTTTTTTTTTTTTTTAGCATGAAAATACATTACTGTAATTCTTCCATTACCCCCTCCCCACTTTGCTTCTTTACCCTGGGCTGAATCACATTTGGCCATAGCAATAAAAACGTGGTGGCTGTTAAGTCTTGAGCTCCTGGAGTAGGATCCCCGGGACTGGCTCCTTACCCTCTGGCTGGCTGGGGCTGGGTGTGGGGTTGAACTAGCGCGTCTCTAAATCTTCCCCTCCCCCCACCCCCGCCGCCAGCTTAAATGCACAACACTATGCAGTCAAACCCCCGATCAGTGAGCCTGTGACATCTGGAGGCACAAGTTCGAATCTGATTTCCAGTAAGAGTGGAGTAGGCTGGGCAGTTTCATGCTACTTCTGTGCATGGAGGGTGAGGTGGTTCTTCTTGGTTTATCTGGACTGATTCGTTCTTACTTCTCCCAAAACCAACCTGTAGCATTAGTGCCAGTTTCAGGTCCAAGGGCCTCTGGCACTGGTTGGAGATGGCTGATTGGATCTCATTAATAACCAGCCCCCCCCCCCCCCCCCCCCCCCGCCCAGGCACCTGGCTCTTCCTTTCAGCCAGCCTCAGTGGAGACTTACAGGGGGTTCATGTATAATACATAGCAGGCAATGTTTTTTCCTGACTGACTAGCCAGTCATTTATGAAGATACCACTCTGTGTCAGCTGCTGGGGACCCCAAAATGAGTCAGGTGCTCCCCGCACCTCAAGGGCCATACAGCTAGCGGTCTTCCTACTACTTCTTGGGAAAGAGACATTTTGGTCCAGGACAGCAAATTTGTCATAAACATGAAAAGGCAGTCTGTTGATATTTTATTTTTCATGCATAGCATGAATGATGTGTTCAGTAAGGAACATCACTCTGTCCGACTCTTAATAGAATCAAAGAATTTCAAACTGAGTGAGAATGCTCGTTCTGTATCTGGACTGCCTGGGTCCAGATCTCAATTGACTTTTCTGTAAAATGGGGATAATACTAGTACTCATTTCATACATTTGTAAGGAGGATTAATTTGAATTAATTCACAAAAAAGTATTCAGAATAAAACCTGGCATTGAGAGCCAGGTTACCTTTAAAATACCGATTCACTCATTCTTCAAAAAATGACAAGTGGATATGGCTGCATAAGTCTGTGAATATTCTAAAAACCACTGGATTGTATACTTAAAAAGAGTGAATTTTCTGGTATGTGAATTGTATGTCAATGTAGCTGTTATAAAAAAAGAAAAAGAATGGGGCACCTGTGTGGCTCAGTCGGTTAAGCGTCTGATTCTTGATTTTGGCTCAGGTGACGATCTCGGGGTCATGAGATCAATCCCCAGGTCCGGCTCCATGCTCAGCAGGGAGTCTGCTTTGAGAGTCTCTCTCTCTGCCTCTGCCCCCCCGCCCAAATAAATCTTTAAAAAAAAATAGAAAATTAATTATCTATCATGTGCTGAGCACTGCCTTTTAAAAACTGACAGGTAAGTGACTTGCTCAAGGTGCATGAATGCAGAGATGGTTCTAGAGCTCAAGGCCCCCTGGGGCACAAGCCAGGCTCTTTGCAAACTGTGAGAATAAAATGAAGATTACAATTCAGATGGGAAGCTGAGGTCTAACCAGACTTTAAGAAAGAATAGTGGTAATACCTAAGAACCTTAGCTTTCTACTTTTACCAGCTGTTTCCAGCACTTCACTTCCCTGCCATGCACCTCTGTGTTTTCAAGACTTCAGACAAATATATTGCAAATACTTACTTAAATACACAATGGAAAATATGACAACATTCTCCCCATCCCAGATCGAGATACAGGTGGATATTTTTTAGTTAGGTTTTCCAGTTGAGTTATTGCTTTCAATTCCCCAACTTTGACATTTAGGAATTAGAGCTTTCTGAAGGAAAGAAAGAAAAAAAGAAAGAGAGGAAGAAAGGAAGAGAGAAAGGGAAGGGAGGGAGGGAAGAAAGGAAAAAAGAAAAGAAAAGAAATAACTTCCTATTACAAGACAAGGGTAGTATTTAAAAATCACCCCTTCTTACCACCACTACCAAAAACTAGTAATAACAAATTTTGTCCTCATGGTGAAGATCTCACTGATTCTTGAGATTTCCTAGCTAAGTCTAAAGAATCTAGAATACATAAGAAGAGAGACGTGTTTTAAGAACAAAATGGCATTGTTTCTCCCTGCTGGATCCATTCATATAGTCATAGAAACTATTTTAGATCCAGAGTTGCCTGAAGCCTTGGGCTCCCATCAGCCTCCTGCTTTTTTGCTGCCATATGCTTTGTTCTGGGGTTTCTTCCTTCTCTTGGCATCTGGTATTCAGGATAAGGGAAAAGGACTTCCCCTGGGCTAGTGAAATCACTACCAGGGAAAAATGGCTCGTATTTCCAGGCCTCTATGAATGAGATGTTTCTCTGAGCGTTCTGAGCAACTGTCTCGTGGAAGGAAACATAAGAAGGTACAAGCTTGCAGCTCATCCATTTCCCCAAGACGAACGTGCAGTACTTCTTGCTTCAGCGGCGCAGACACCACGGCTTTTCCTAGCAGATGGACAGCATTACCTCACTGCTGTTTCATGAATAGGTTTGCCCCGCGGGGTGGAATTGTGGCGGAGGCCGTTATGAAATCTCATTTGCTTTGCATGAATCCGTTCAGGAGTCCCGAGAAAACAAAATCTGAAAAAATGAAAAATGATCAAATAGGACTGTAACTTAGAGCTCCCCGTGTAAATCAGATTTGCCCTGAAACTGCTCTGACTTGGCAGGTAATAATCATAGTAATTTTGCACTTTTGTGATGGAGAGGGTTTTTAATCGAATTCCATTTCTTGTGAGTAGGAACAAAACCAGTTGTAAACAACTTTTGAGGCTCCCCTCCCTTCTCTTTTTTTTTTTTTCCCTAGGACGGTAGCATCTGGGGCATATAATTTAGCTCTGAAAGCAGATAGCTGGAGGGCAATGGGGAGGGGGAGGGGATGGTAAGAAGACACTCCTTCAGTTCACGCGCACAGCATGCTTGAGCATTTTATCAAGAAAGGTGCTCAGCACCGGGTGATAGATTCCCTTCATCACACAACCTTAGGCTCTTTCTAAACCTGACTTATCAAGGGTTAGACATTGGACCTCAACCTAAGCTGAGGTCTGAAAGGGCAGGCTGGGTAGCACTGGGCCCACAGAGAGAGGGAGAGTGCAGTGCTGTTCTTCTAGAATGGAGAGACAGTGGTGGAGAAGGTGATGCAGCGGCGGCCCCCTGACCACCTGGGGGGAAGCCGATCACTGTCCACTTATCCCAGTGTTTGTCCATGGCCCTCGTGTCCCCACAGTCACATGGAGGAAGTTGAGGCAGCTTATCCTAAGACTCTGTGGAGTCATTTAATAAAAAATGGGTTCAGGTTCTGCTTCGGGTAATGAGGTGATTTCCCCCAAAGACCCCTGTCTACATGGGCTGGGGTGGGGGTCCTGGGAAAGGCCATTAGAAATGGGCGGCTTACTTTTTCCCTCCTCTACGGTGTCCTAGATAGGAAGCCCCTTGCGCTTAAGAGAGGCAGAGGACCCTGTCATCTGGCTTCTGTTCTGCACACACCCCAAGTTGGCTCCCTGGCCCCTTGAAGCCCACAAGGGCACTCTTGCAAAAAAGGGAGTTGTTTTTAGATTTTGTGTCAAGGAACATTTTTAGAAGTCCTTCTGAAGAACTACAGGGATTCCTGCGATGCTTTCATGCTGGGCCCGTGACAAGATCATGCGAGGTTGGTCCAAGCCCTCCTCAGTCTTGGGAGAAGTGGATTCTCCAAGCGCACTTGAGGGCGCTGGTCTGAGGACTTACCCGGAGGCCAGAGGCCTCTGCTAAGCGAACCCGGGGTGGCTTCTGGAGGGGAGTACCTGGAGGAGGTCCCATGAAGCCAAGTCATGATGCCTCCTGACCGCCACAAGATGTTCCATCAGACTTCTCCCAGAAATCTAGAGTAGAAGAAATATGACCAGGGATTATGAAGAACATTTCCTCAGAGTTGAAGCTTTTGAGTGCTAACAAACCTCGATCATGTTGCTAAGGTCCATAATGTGCCGCTGTGGCTTTCTAGTGGATATTGGCCCCCTTTCTGTCAAATTAGGGATCAAACCTTGCTAGAACAGAAATCTTAAAAAGCAAGGCATGCGGGTTGCAGGGTTGGCCCTGGGAGTTTTGCCAGCGTGTTCCGGCTCTTGCATTTTCTCTTTCCCGAAGGCCCCAGGGCCAAGGCTGTGTGCCCAGCATCTGGGTCCCCTACTCCTCTCACTGTGTCGAGAACATTTGCTGGGAGCGAATCGCTCTCTGAATGTGCTTGAAAGACAGAGGGTAGGAGGACAGGACAGTGCCTCCCAGGGGCCGGACCAGGACCGGCGATGGAGGCGGCTCCCAGGGCTCACATTTTCACTCGGCCGCTTCGGGGTGAGAACCACCGCTGCCTTTCCCTGCCTGAAATCCTGGGGCAGCTGTTGCTGCCGTTCCCACCGGCCTCCCCAGAGAGAGAACGCAGCTGACTTCTGGGCCTCCCCGAAATCATCCACAGCTGCTCACATGCTTTTAGTAGGAGAATAAAGAAAGCCGTGTCAGCGGAGGTTAATCTGGAGAAAGAAGTTTCCTTTTCATGGTTCCCTTTCCTTTTGGATGTGATGTACGACCCTCTTGCTAGGCAGCCTGGCAGATCGCTGGCCCCAGGGATCTGGGCGGGGGGGGGATTCTTTTCCAGATTATCCCTACTACCTCAACCTTCCTACCACAGTGACATTTCCTGCGTGCTGGGCTCCCTCTGGGCACGTTACATACATGGTCTCCTTTGGCACAGCGTTACTCCAAGGACCGTATGCCCATCCCATGTTCAAATAAGGACACTGAGGCTCAGAGAGATCCAGCAGCTTGTCCCACAGCGAGCAGGTGGCAGAACCAGGATCCAAAACCAGTTTTGTTTGATACTGGGTTCGACTCTCTTCCTACCCCTGCAGGGGGCATTTTGCTTCGTATCAGCACTGAGAGTGTCCTAACTGCTAATCGAACACCCTCCAAAAGCAGGAATATCCTCATTAGCAGAGGAATGCCTAAAGCAATCAGGCTTGCCTCTGTATTCTAGACAGTAGTCACTGAACTGTTAGACACAACATGCTTGGAAATAATGCAGGGATTTATTACTATGTATTAGAGTATAAGCTTTATCGAGCAGAGAGTGAATTTTCCACCCACTGTTATTGGCATCACATATTTTTTGTTCGTGTTATCTCCAGGGCTGGATTTAGAAAGATTAACGTAAGAAAAAAAAGATGTGCAGAAGTAAATAAATTATTTCAGGCTTGTCTTCAGATTTCCTGCTTACGAAATTAAAATCCCGAAGTCCTTGGACCACCGCCTCTAGGAGGCCCGGGGCCCCACGGGCACTGCCAGGATTTCATTCCCTGATCAGATTCCTGGCCTTGTCAAGGGGTAGCGGGAGCAGCAGGCCAGTGTCAGGACAGAAAACCAAGACTGGCTAAGCGAATGGTATGTCCTGCCCCACCATGCCTCCACGCTTTAATCCCTCCAATGGCGCTTTGGTCTCAGATGCTCTCAAAATTAAGACCGGAATCCTACGTGGTCTGGTCCCATCCACCCCTCCAGACATCTTTTCCTCCATGAGTGCCTTACCCCATCCCGGTGCAGGGGAGAGGAAAAAAGGCTTTTTCCTCTATCCATCTTAGATTTCTTGTCTAGGGGCTGTCAAATTAGACTGACCAAAGAGAGTAACGAGAGGAAAACAAACCGGGGTTCATTAATGCACGTGTCATGTGTGCGTATGCGTCTGCCTGGGGATACTTGGTGACGAATAACTCAAAGGGGTGGTTAGAACTTGAACTGCTCTAGCATCTTAGCAAAGAGATAGTTTTATAGTAAAGTAACAAAACAAAAGGACTTTGAATGTCTAAGGTGGCACATTGTGGGAAGGCAAACATGGGGAAACAAACGGTAGAGAAGCAAAGTGTGTTAGGGACATTCTTCTGGTGCCAAGTTTGGGCTGATGAGGGTCTAGAGTTGTCTCCAGGGATTAACTTCTGTGCCGTCTGCTAGAGAGAGGAAGGGGGACACCTTTACAGATTCATGCCCTGTTTTTAGGCAAATAGGGGGAGAGCAGAGAGCTTTTCTTTTCTTTCTTTCTTTCCTTTTTCAAAGATTTTATTTTTAAGTACTCTGTACACCCACCAGGGGGCTCGAACTCACAAACCCGAGCTCAAGAGTCGCAAGCTCCATGGACTGAGCCAGCCAGGCACCCCACGGAGAGCTTTTCTTGTATCTGCTGCATCCTGATTCCATTCACTCGAAGTAATTGAATGCCGGAGTGGCATGCTTCGGGGTGGCATATTCTCTTCCCCTTCACCAGCCACCAAAGCCACCTGCCATTTTTGTCCTTGCTTCTCTTGCTCCTAACGCAGGGCCTTTCTGGAACCTGCCTCCAGCCTGGAACAAACCTGGAGCAAGCTTCTGTCCCCCTTCATGGCTTCGTTAACGCCTTATCTTGCAGATAACAGATTATTTGTTACTTCCTCCCAGAAGCCTCCCCAGACCTCCCTGACTAGCTCACTGTTCCCCTGTTAGAGGCTGTCAAAGTA
The DNA here is from genome assembly GCF_023065955.2 of Ursus arctos. Taxonomy (NCBI): domain Eukaryota; kingdom Metazoa; phylum Chordata; class Mammalia; order Carnivora; family Ursidae; genus Ursus; species Ursus arctos. The sequence goes on from NW_026622852.1 coordinate 38,520,878, forward strand.
CTTTCTTCCCAGGCACTTCTCACAAATGCAACTATACATGTATTTGAGATTGGGAAGTGTCTTGTTTTCCCACTATAGTCCATTTCCAGAGCGCGGCTCTGTGCCTGGTTCTCCCCATTGTGCTGGCCCCACAGCAGGTGCTCACTTGCAAGAGTGAATGAATGCATGAATCACGCGTGGAGCGAAGCCCAGCTGTTTCAGATCTGCTCACAGCAGGGACTGCAGAGTGCGCGCTAAGGTGCAGCAAGGGAAATACTGCTAAGCAGGTAAATAGCTCACATTTCTTAGCTGTGGTGTTACATTTAAAAGGAGAACTTGGGGGCGCCTTTGTGGCTCAGTCGGTTAAGCGTCTGCCTTCGGCTCAGGTCATGATCCCACATCGGACTCCTTGCTCAGTGGGGAGCTTTCATCTCCCTCTCCGTCTGCCCTCCCCCTGCTCGTGCGTGCGCGCTCTCTCTCTCTCTCTCTCACTATCTCTTTCTCCCTGTGTCAAATAAATAAATAAAATCTTTAAAAGCTAAAATAAAAATAAAATAAAAGGAGAACTTGTTGCTTCTCCCTTGGAGTTTCCAGACCTGTAGACCATTCCTGGTCTAAGTAGCCTGCGGAGGGCTCTTTGCAGGAAGAGTGAGGGGATTCCACAGATTTGGCTGTTGATAAAGCGTTGATCTTTCACCTCAGGTGGTTCTGCTCAGAAATTAGAAACTGGAGCATGGCTGCTATTTGAGCATCTTCTTTGCAGTTTTTCCTCTGGTTGGTTTTTCTACTTGTCCTTGAATTTTTATCTGAAGGGGAGATGTCCCTTATGAATCCGTGGGGCATATTCAGAACCGAGACCTCTGGGATCAGGTAGAGCTGGACCTTGTTCCCAGAGCTCCCTTGAGCAGAGCCATTATTTGCCTTATTGGCAAAAGACACATTTTAAAATTTTTATCACTTTCTTTCTTGCTCAGATGTCTCTTGACCTCATGAACATGGATCCCTGTGCGTCCCTCTCCTTTCTGACTGTGTTGGAGCCCTTGAACATCTGAAGGAATGCCAGTCACACCGTCTTGTAGGAACTACTCAAGAGTCTCCATCCCACAACAGGGAGGCCTGTTGAGTTCCCCCTGCGAAGCTCCCATATTACTGTTTGTCGTTTGGACCCTCAGTCCTAGTCTTCCTCTTGTCTGTAATCTACATGCCGCCTGGCACGTTTGAGGAATGCTCCTTTCTTTTTTTTTTTTTTTTTAAAGGGCAAGATGTCATATTTTGAGTTCATTTCAGTCTCACACTGGATTCTGTCCAGACTTTTGTTTGGATTTCAGATGTTTAGCCCCAAACAAATTGAGATGTTAGTTGAAACAGTTCCAGATTTGGTAATGCTTAAAATTCCTCCGGGAGCACAAATCGTCCCTCACTTGAAGCTACCCTAAGTATAGTTCTTGAATCTTGAATCTCTGCATTCCTTGTAAACACTCAGGGTAAAAACAGTTAACGATTAATCTGCTTGTGTTCCGGTGACTGAGAAAAGAAGCATCCACACTTCTGAGGCCTCATCTTATCAAGTTCTGAGGGGTGGTTTTTACAGCTAATATAAGGCCTTGGTTTATCAGCTGCAATGGCTGGAAACTCCTTAGACCTGAATATTTGGGATGAGCAGAATGGACCCAGCTTAGGAATTCCAAGAAGGCAGACTCAAGATAGAGAGCTGCCAAAGCTCACAGATGTGGAATGAAACCTGTTTCTAAACCTGATGCTTCGGCTCAGTTGTAATGTGCTTAAAGCCTGGACTCACTTGAGGTTTTTATAGCTGGTTACAGTAGTTCAAACCTGGAATTACGCTTCTTTGTGTATTTATTTGCGAACTAGAATGATAGTAATTCCAAGCTATCTCGTAAGGCCATGTTGAAATCTTCAGAGCTGATTCCATCTTCTTCGTGCTGCAAAAATGCAAAATGGTAGCTGGTGTGTTATATGTGTCTTGAGACTATCTTGGCCCTTTCTCTCTAGAACTCAATCTCCCAATTGAGGTATTAGTCGACAGATTAATATACTTCCTCACGTTAGTAATATTATCTTGTAGATTATAAACTGTGTCATCCTACACAGCACCCCTGTATTATAGGAGGAGAAATAAAGATGGCGGATGATCAAGGCTAGAACCCCTTCTTGACTTTAAATTGAGGCAGGGCTCTGTATACCCTTTAACGGTTAGTCTTCTGAAGAGTTTTCGCTTCAAAAGCTTCCATATGCATGTCTCCTATGTCTTCTTTTGAGATTGGCTTGTAGTAAAGCCCTTGGGTTAATCATGCCAGAAGAGGGGGAACAGAGGGAGTTTGTGATGGAAATGATTGCATTGTAGTTCCTAGGCAACAGCAGTAGTCATTGGCAGTGCTCCCATTATAGCAGCTACATGTTTCTATTATTGCTACTTGAAATTTGGTTGCTTTGTGGCTCCTACTTCGGAACTGAATTAACTTCAATGCACTTGATGGAAGCCTCTTTTTTCCCTACAGCTTTGGGGATGTTTTATCGTTGACATTAAGGAGTATTTCTTTTCTTTTTTTTTTTCTTAAGTAAAGTCTGTCCTCAACTTGGGGCTCGAACTTGCCACCCCAAGATCAAGAGTTGCGTGCTCTAACAACTGAGCCAGCCAGGCGGCCATGGTAGTAGTTGGTTTAAGGGACTCTGGTGACTTATCCGCATGTACACACTTCCTATATATATGTCATTAAAGAAATAATCAGCAGTTAATTTTTAATGTCCATCTGGTGACTATGAATTCATATGTTTTCAAATCCCCGATATTTGACCCTATTCATCGTATCCTCCCGTTCATTGGTGCTGACCAGCAGAGCTAATGAGATGCCTAAGTCCTCCTGGGTTTCATTGCTTCTTCCTGGAGTTGGTCACACTTTTTTTTTTTTTTGCATGTGGGTGGTCATAAAATTTATCAGCAGGCAAATCCACGAGGAACTAACTCTATTACAAGTATCCTTTTAGACTTGCAAGCTACCTCAGCCAGCCATTTAATTTTGTACAATAGTCTATGTGGTTTTCATTCCAAAGCTTTTTGTGTAACTTGGTAAGCAGCCTCTGCCTGAAAGAGCAAAGCAGTCCAGGTTGTAATATACGTATTACACCCTCTCGTGCGTAAAGCTTTTATTTTCCCCTTCAGATTCTTTCTGGGAGAGCCAAACTCCCTACTCTCGTTTTTCACAATAGAATTACACAAATTATTACTTGTCACCAACAACCTTAGAGATTTTGGAAAATATCAAGTGGTTACATCTGCATACCTTTGCAGAGGAGAATACTTCTTTGACAACCATGGTTTGGTTTTCTTGACGAGGAGAACCTGGGGTTCATCAGGTTCGTTTTTTCTGAGGTGGAGACCCCACACGGGGTCTTAGCAGGGTCACAACTCTGACCCCCCGGACGATGAGATTTTGTGACTAAAGTCTGCATTGACCACAAAGGAGACCAGAAGTCCAGAGAGCTGGGTTCTCAGTTGCCTGGCAGGAGGAAGAGTCAAACCCTGGGGCGCCTGGGTGGCGTAGTCAGTTAAACGTCTGACTTTTGGTTTCTGCTCAGATTGTGATCTCAGGGTTGTGAGATTGAGCCCTGCCTCAAGCTCCGTGCTCAGCACAGAATCTGCTTGAGATTCTCTCTCTGTCTCCATCTCTCCCTCTCCCTTTGCCTCTCCTGCTCGTGTACCCTCTCTCTCAAACAAATAAATCTTAAAAAAAGAAATAAGAAGATTCTAACCCCCCAGAGCAGCTCCTAGGGTGAGAGGTGGGGAAATGGCCTAAAAGGGAAAATAGCCCCTGTTTCTAACCACCTCAGGATCCCCCTGGGCATTATCACCGGGGGTGCGTGTAAGGCTGCAGCCTTCTCTAGGTGGGGAGAAGAGAAGGACTTGGGGGGTGTGCACTGGAGCAGTGTCACTGAGAAGACAGGTAATGGGCGCCCAGTGCTTTCTGTCCCGGCGCACGTGCTCCATGATTCCAGGTGCACCGAGGACTACTGTGCTTTCCCGGGTGCACAGCAAGATAAGAGACTGGGAGAGGGAGAGGACACCAGTCAGCAGTGGATCGGAGAGGGTTGGTAGACAAAGGCTTGTGTTGCTTTGTGTGTGTGCACAAGCGTGTGTGTGCATCGACATCCATCAACAGTCCAGAAATTGGATTGCCATTCAGTTCTCAAACAAATTGCTTGTTTATGAAACTGAAAGCTGCTATCTCCTTTAGGAAATACTCCATTCCAGCAGTTAGCCCCGAGGGTTAAAGCGCCTTGCTCTCTGCTGTCGGCTTTGCTCGGTTCCCAAACAATACTTTGATGTGCAAGGCTCTCCTAATGGAAGATAAGTCATCAATTAACCCAACTGGAAGGTTAAGCCGAAAACAGATTTTTCAAGGAAGGGATTATCTCCGAGTTAACCACTGATTGACGTTATCTATCTGGGATATATTCTTATGGAAAGGCTTCATCTCGGCCTAGGCAGAGGGTGGGGAGGGTGAAGTAGTCTAGTTATTTAGTTTGTTTTGAAAGTCACTCTAGAAATTGGATCTGTCACCTGAGCCTGGGATGGAGATGACCCTAATTTCCTTTCCAAATAAATTACCATTTTAATTCCTTCAGAAACGGGTCCTTATACTATTAAGTTGCTAGGGGTTTTGTTTTTATTTATTTATTTTTACAAACGTGAGCAGAACCATCTATTTTTAGAGGAATATTAACAATATTGTGAATTTAAGCACAATGCAGATGAAGCAAATCTGTAATTGTGTGCTTGAGATTTTCAGATACCTTAAAATAGTGACAAACTCGTGCTAATTTACAGCTTTTCAGGAAAACATAAATTTCATAAATTGAGCTATTTCACTGTTACTTTTTTAGTATGCCTTCTGTTTTCTAGTATGTTTAGGAAACCAAAAGGGGGCTATTAAAATATATATTGCCAAAAACGTAGAAAGCAGAATAGGGTCGTTCTTCTACCACCCGACTACAATCAATACTTTATTTTCTTCTAGTCTTTTTTTTTTTTTTTTTTTAAGATTTTATTTATTTATTTGACAGAGATAGAGACAGCCAGCGAGAGAGGGAACACAAGCAGGGGGAGTGGGAGAGGAAGAAGCAGGCTCATAGCGGAGGAGCCTGATGTGGGGCTCGATCCCATAACGCCGGGATCACGCCCTGAGCCGAAGGCAGATGCTTAACCGCTGTGCCACCCAGGCGCCCCTTCTTCTAGTCTTTTTTCCCCTATGTTTGCTACAAAATGTAACCGTTCTACCTAGCTATTTCCTAGCTCATCGGCCTCATAGAATGTTTCAGAAATTATGCCCATGTTCCTTAATGTTCTTAATGGGTACAGGCTTTCTTTTGGGGGGGATGAAAATTTTTAGAAATAGTGGTAATATTACATTGTGTGTGTAATTAATGCCACCACACGGTGCAGTTAAGATGATAAAAAAGGCAACTTTTATGTCATATATGTGTGTGTGTGTGTGTGTGTGTATGTTTTCCCACTGTTAAAAAAACAAAGTTCAGGGGCGCCTGGGTAGCACAGCGGTTAAGCGTCTGCCTTCAGCTCAGGGCGTGATCCCGGCGTTCTGGGATCGAGCCCCACATCAGGCTCCTCCGCTGGGAGCCTGCTTCTTCCTCTCCCACTCCCTCTGCTTGTGTTCCCTCTCTCGCTGGCTGTGTCTCTCTGTCAAATAAATCAATAAATTCTTTAAAAAAAAAAAAAAAAGTTCAACTGAGTAAATTTGAGGGTCTCATTGGCTTTATTAAACAATTCCTGAAATAGGCAGCATCCCATCTAACAAGTAGAGGGGAACTCCAAGGAGGTGTAAAAAATGGAAGACTTTTCAATTAGCAATAATCGCGCCTCGGATAAACCTCATTGGCTACGATACTGCCACTGCGCAAAGCTTAGAAGACTTTTATAGGAAGAAGGAGGATGGGGCAAGAAAGTTTTTAGCAAAAGAGAAGACAGGATTATTCCAGGCAAGCTCACCCTTAGGGAGAAGGGCTGGGGCTGTATTAGGTAGATGACCTTATCTTCCTTTGGGGGGCATGAAGAGAGCCCATGTGACAGATGATCTCATTGGTGCTTATCAGAAAATTCCAGATTGACAGGTTAAGATTTCTGGGGGAGATTGAAACTGCAATTAGGTTAGGTATTAAGCCCTGGTTTGGTGACTTGGCCTGGCTCCAGTGATGCCATCTGGGGCCTCTGGTTTTCTTTTTAACACCACATTGAAAAAAAGGTGTATAAAAACTGTGCCCCCAGATTGTTTGCTTTCTTTTCTCTTTTGAGAAGCAGAGCATTGACGGATTTCAGAGTTATAACGCTGGGAGAAAATGTTAGTGTGGAGTTTATTTTCCACGAGATTCAAAAACCAAAACTTTTTAATACTATTTAGGCTTCGCACTAAGCCTAAAATTTAAGAGGAGAATTTTCAGCAGTGGAGTGGCATGTTATTGACACCTCGGAAACCTCGGAGACGTCATGTTTCAGGCTGAGGTCATTATAGCCCCTCCAGGAACACAACAGCCTCCTCGGGATGTCCTCTCCCCAGGGAAGGACGGCAGCCATGATGGATGATGGCCCTTGACTGATAATGACAGATGAATAACATTTCCAACTAAATTTCCAGCTCCCAAACATGAGTGAGGCCAGACCCTGCCGGCAGGGAGCTCCAACAGTAACTGGGTAAGTCCTCGAGAAGGACTTCCAAGTGTGAAAGAACGATTCATTCTGCCAAGGTGTTTCTGCACCAGGAGACTTCGATCGCAGGGAAGCAGGTTTGACCTGGGCCCTGCAGAAAAGCTGAGTGAGAGAGAGGGGGCACCAGTGAAGAAAACAGATCAGATCTGGAAAGGGTGGCAGGCCCTTCATTCCAGATTCAGGACTATCTTTTAAAAAAAAAAAAAAAAGTCCAGGTGACATTTATTGAGGGCCCTACTGGGGACCATGTCTTGCTTCTTTCAGTTCCTTGTACAGCACCCGAGTCAGGGCTTAGGGAGTTACGGACCCTCTGGGAATGTCTGTGCCACACTTTGGTAGCAGAAAGGAAAATCCAGAGCAAACCACAGCGGCACTGCTGATCTCAAGCCTCCATTGGGGTGGCCAGGGGTCAGATCATAGACCGGTGTGTCTTTCCAGACCACACGCCTGACTCCTTTGCCCCTGGGACCTCTGGTGCCAGATGTGGCAGATGTGGTGCATTTATGTTCCTGAATTCTTAAATATCGCAAAGATGGGTCCGGGCTTGCAAACAGAAGGGCAAGCGGGTATGTGAATCTAATTGGATCAAGGTTTTAAACATCTCATACTCTCGCTCAGGGTATTGTTTTGTGTTCATATCCCCACTTTGAAATTAACTGGCCCCAATACCTTGTTAAATATGAATTCGTGAAATCAAGAAGTGATCTTAAAGAATGTTTTCCACGACGAGTTCAACCACAGTACTGACAAGAAAATGCGCTAACTTCCGTGTTTCGGCACCGCACAGTAACATTGAGGGAGGCTGACATAGTGGGGAGCTGACAAACCCCTTGTTTGCGCTGCACTCTTTGCAGGTAAAGTCTTGCCCCCTCCTTTTTCCATTCCCCTAATGGCCAAACACCTTGCCATGTTGAGATGCCGGAGTTTTAACCATCTGTGCCAATTCTGAGTTTCAGCATGTCATCACCGATGCAGGGAGTGTGGCTTGACATTATTTCTTCACTTTGGATAGGAGAGGCTCAGAAAAACTAAGGGGGGAAAATGGGAGATTCAGCGTTTTAGAAAACAACAAAGCAACATCGTGGCACAAGCGAACCTTTTGGTTCCAGCATCTCACAGCTTGAGGTTTCTGTTGATTGTGTTGCTGAGCCATTGAAATCCCCACCTGCATGCCTGGCCCCTATTATTTCCTGCTCCTGGATCCCTACTTTCTGTCCTCTTGTTTGGGGAGGTGTCCACGTCCGGAATGGACTGGCTTCTTGGGGCTCCCTGCTATTGTGGTCCAAACTGTGTACAAGACAAATAGACATTCTTGGGAGTGGCTAGACACTATCTAGAAAATTCCAACCATTCAGCTGAAGAGAAAGTCACTCACCTAGAGCATTTAGAAGAGAACTCCAGGCATCTCAAGTAGGGGCAGATGGCAGACGCAACCTTAAGACTACTGTCCAATTTTGGCTCAGATCATGACCTCAGGGTCGTGAGATTGAGCCCCGCATCGAGCTCCACACTTAGCAGGTGGTCTGCTTGAGATTCTCTCTTTCCCTCTTCCTCTGCCCCTTCCCCTGCTCGGGTGCTCTCTCTCTCTCAAATAAATACATAAATCTTAAAAAAATAAAAGACCAGCATCTGAGATACAGCTAAGAGCTCAAAGTGAATTTTCCGTTCAGTGAGCCATGGCACATCACGCATCTTGGGAAAGCAAACAGGATGTCAACATTTGTTTCTTTGTTGTGGCCTTTGAAGAGCTGGACATGCCAGGGCTTAGATTGCAACTCTGTCACTTACTTGCTTTGTGTCCTTGGGCAAAATACTTCAACTCTGAGCGCATTGTCTTCACCTGCAAAATAGAAATTATACCCTACTTCAGGGTACTGCTGTGTGGATTTATTGAGATAACATATGTAAAGGGCATAGTAAATTGCCCACACATTGTAATGTCCAGTTAATAGTTGTGACCATTGTCATCCTTATCATTTTTATTTCTAAGCCAGAAAGCACACGGGAGATGAGTTCTGGGATCCAGTTTCTCAGAGCTAATCTTCCTTGTTTGATAAGCCTCTGGTCTAGATTGTCCCAACTTCTAATTCCAAATCTACGTGGGGCGGGGTCATAGTTCACTGCCCTTAGATAAGCGGCTTCGGGTCAATCCTAGCTTCACTATTTACTGCTCGGTATCTTGAGGCAAATCACTTAAAACTCGGGATCTCAGTTTCCTTAGCTGTATGAATAGAGATGTCAGGGTCCTGGCCTCAGAGGCTGGTTTTGAGGAATAAATGTGACTGTGCATTGCAATCAATTAATGGCAATGGCAGCATGTCATAAATGCTTATTGTAAGGCTATGACCACTTGATCATCAACCTCACCCAATACCTTCAAGATCGGTGGGGCCCTGTCTTCCTTCTCCAGTTCCACAGGGTGCGCACCCACTGCCAACTCCGAGACTCTGAAGCTTCAGTCTTTGCAAACTGGCTTCTGTGGGCAATGGTCCCGACGTGTGCTTCTTCTGTTCCGATTAGGCAGTTGGTAAGCCTGTACCCGTTGCTGCCTGAGTATGTCCTTATTCCATAGCTATCCCTTTGCTCTTCCTGTTTGGTCTGCCAGTTTTAAAAAGTGCAAATGTCCTGGGGCCACTCACCTCTGACAAAGCTTGAAAAATTCTGTTATTGGCTTGCTGCCAACATAGAAAGCCAGCGTGAACTGCCTTGTGTGGCCAGCTTACCTTGTCCCTGTCATGAGCCCAGCTGCTTTCACATGCTGTCTCTTAGGGAATCTTTGCAACAGCCTTAGAAGATGGGCGTGTTACTTTTGTATCGCTGCTGTAACAAATTCCCACAGAATTAGTGGATTAAAACAATAGAAATGTATTCTCTCCCAGTTCAGGAGGCCAGGAGTCTGAAATCAAGAAAGGCAGGGTTGGTTCTCTCTGAGAGCTGTGAGAATCCCTTTCATGCCTTTCTCGTAGCTTTCGGGGATTGCCAGCAAGCCTTGGCACTCCTTGGCTTGGGGATGAATCACTCCGACTTCCAACCTGTCTTCATATGGAGTTTTCCTTCTTTGTGTATGTCTCTGTTTTTCCCTCTTATAAGGATACCAGCCATTGCATTGAGGACCCACCCTACTCCACTATGACAACGTTTTAACTAACTATGTCTGCAAAGACCCTATTTCCAAATAAGGTCACACTCTGAGGTTCCAAGTAGACTTGAATTTTGGAGGGAACACTATTCAACCCACTACAGTAATTATTCCCATTTAACAGACGAGGAACCTGAGCTTCAGGAAAGGAGCAAATCCTTTGTGTAAGCATCATGCAGTCCACTTGCGACACCGGATGATTCAAACCCTGACCTTCTTTTCTCTAAGACTCACGTTCTTCCTACTGGATCACCTTACGGCACGTAAATAAATGGAGAAGAAAATAAGGCTCTAAAAATCATGGCAGCAAAATGGTTAGCTGCAGCCAGCTACTAGATCAAAGAGGGTCTCTGGGGGGTGAACAGGATGAGCAGAGTCTGTGCAAGTGAATGGTATCCCCCTTTCTTGTTGCTGGTTCTCAGACTTTATCCTGTTTGCATAATCAGCATAACTTGTTGGCTCTCAACCACTCCTGGGATTCCACGGCTGGGCAGAGAGATTCCTCATAAATGAGACATGAGGTAGATGTCGGGTTCCATTGGCATTAAGCAAAAGGAAAGAGCACATTTCTTAGTGTGAAGCCAGATACTCTCCTACAACTCTCTTGCACCCCATCTTACTGCTGGTTTATGCTTATCTTGCATCCCTATGGGGGGGGTGGAGAAATTCCATGCTTTCCTTCTCCCGCAGAGGTTCCTTCCTGGCATTCAGAGTCACAAAGGCAGTGGACGGAAGCAGGTGACTGGCTCTCGGCTGCCTCCAGAGTTCAGCTGCCCAAACTTTTCCCAGAATGTGGTCCTGCAGAGCTGGCCCAGGGCAGGACTGGGAGAGCGCCGTGCTGGGGGCAGGAGGGGAAAAATCCGTGTGCTCACCCTGGTTCTGGCTAAAGCACAGGACGGAACCAGGGTCAGGTCCTCAATGTCAGGGGCAAGCTCACCTTGGCTTCAATCACAAATGCCACTCTGGTACCAGCCCCAGAGTCCTGTGTCGTCAAGGGCATCAGTTTGCTGCATGAAGTGCGAGCCAAAAATTTGGGTGGGCCTGGCTTCAGCCTTCCTTGCCCTTTGGCTGCCCTCCACACCGTGCTCTTCTTCAGCAGACCAATGTCCCCAGCACCTGTCCCGATCCAGAATTGCCGCTTAGTCCTGGCAGAGCAGGACTCTCAGACGGACCATCTGGCTTTTCCTGGAGTTCTCTCTTGCTGCCAGAGAGCTCCGGAGGCGGGAGGGTCAGGGGTCTGTTTGCTACCCAGTCCGCCTTCACCTATGGCTTTGTGCTTTAGAAGAAACTTAAGAAAACTGAGTAGCAGTTCATAGTGACTCGAACAACCCTGATGATGAAACCTGTTTTGAGTAGAGGTCCAAACCTTCTAGAGCCTTCCAGCAGTTCCCTTGCAATTCATAGGTAGCAGATTCAATAGAACCAAACCTTTCTCGTGTTGGTAGGTGGTAGGTGCTTTTGTTGAGTCTTCTTGGAGCTCACAGGTATTTCATTTTTAAAGTACCTCTGGATTGTTGTGTTTTCCTTCCTCCTCCAGACTTGTGAGCGTAGTCGTGGGGAGGTGAAGACATACGGCTCATTACCTCCTGCCTTTGAGCAGGGAAGTGTGGTGGGCTGAATTTACTACTCGGCTCCAGGCTGAGTCTTCTTGTCGCCCAAGGGCTGGGACCTGGGGGACAGGCAGGAAGGGATCCTGAAGCAGAAATGGCATGTGGGTCCAGGGCCCAGGGTTCGGAATTACCCCAGTGTAGTTATTGCCCAGCTCTAAACGGCTCAGCATTCACTTTCAACATTAATAAGAGATAAGAATGGTTTTGCTCACCGATGACCAGATTTGCCAAACCCCAAATAGTTTTCCCAAATATTATTTTTAAAACTTGACTCAAAGCTTTAAAATACTTTACTAGAACAAAAAATTGATTCAAATTCATTGTGTATGTGTGTGTGTCCCCACCAGTCTATCCGTCTTACAGAGGAGGTTACTAGATGGACTTACCTGCATGTTTAAGTTGAATGGAGCAAAAACAACAACAACTATTGTTCAGAATAATAGATAGAGTCAGCCTCCAATTTTTGCTCCCTACCCACTGATCAGACCTTCGGAAATTTTCAATGGGGTTTTCCTATGACGTATCTTGTCTGTGACATAGTTCATGGAATTCTATGACATTTGACTTCCCAAGAGGAATTTGGTTACTCACATAGTGTTACACAACCTTTCTGGGACTAGGAAACTCATGGAAGGAAAATGTCCCTATAGACAGTGAGTCAATTACTTCTCTTGATGAAAAAGGAAGATTACATTATCGTAAGATGTACAGAGAGAGAGAGACTGCTCCTAAAAGTATTATGGATCACCCCAAGAAAGCACATCTCCCTCGGGGGCAGGCTGCATTCTGATGCCCATTTGCTCATCATGGCTGAGTAAAGGCTTTAGTATTCATTGCATAGATCGAAAATGGAGTTTAAGAGGCACTGCAGTACCTAACAAGTAGATAAGCCTTGGTCTATTTTTGTTGTTGTTGTTAGAGAGAGAGAACACATGTCCACCTGCCCGTGCCATGGTGGGGGAGGGGCAGAGGGAGAGAGAGAATTTCAAGCAGGCTCCACGCTGAGCACGGAGCTCAGGCCAGGGCTCCATCTCACGACCCTGAGATCATGACCTGAGCCGAAACCAAGAGCTGGATGCTTAACCGACTGAGCCACCCAGATGCCCCCCTCCTAAAGCCTTTCTAAGCAAAGTCGCTGTTCTGTTCCCATCTCAACAATTTTGCCTCAATGAATTAAGGACGGGCTATGTCTTCGTTTCCCACACTTAGCCCCAATTAGAGATTCCTTTGGGTACATTTTAAATTGTCAATATCCCCATCAAATTCACATCTGAGAGCAAATGGCTTGAAAGACTGGTTCCGTGCTGAGGCGTGGAGTCATGTGGAGCTGAGACTTGGAGGAGGACCTGTCTGAATGGAAGTAGGGGAAAGGGCAGCCATGGCCATTTAGAAAGGACATCTGGAGGTGCCGAGACCCAGGCTTCCTTCGGTGTGTGCCTTGTGTTGGACCTTGGAGCAGTTTGAAAAGCTGCAATCCTCCCGCTCCCTTCCATCCTGGGAAGCATGTAGAGAGAGCCTTCCTAGTGCTGACCCCTCCCCTCCGCCCTGCTCTGCAATGCCGTGCAGCAGGCTGGGCCTTACCATCTCTAAGCCAGCCTCTCTCCACATTGCCTACTTCCATCTCGTTCCTCCTGATCTCAACAAATCTACTTTGGAACATTCTCTCACACTAGGTATATGCACGGGATGGCTACATGTAGCAGAATAAACTGCTTCAACCAAAGAGGTGAAGTTCTGACAAGGGGAATGTCTAAGACAGCCGAGTTCCATCCGGGCATCCTTGCAATCTCTCCTGGCACAAGTATCAGGCGGTTTCAAGGGCTGAGGCTGCTGCTCCTGGTGCCATTTGCTGGCTTGCTTCCTCTCGGCTCTGCCCTCATCATTACCGGCTCAGAACTACCCAGCGCTTCCTTTCTGCCCAGGGTTCACCCCGGCTTGCAGAACTACAGGGATTAGGAGCAGAAAGGAGGTGAATTTTGAGGGTTCACCTGGTTTAGGCGTCTCATTTGTCCGACCGGAAAACTGAGACTCAGAGAAGAAATATGGCTTCCCCAAAGTCACGTAGCAACAGGTGCATGGTTTCAGAGACCGCCTGTTTCTGCCTTGCATTTGCTGTCCCTTTTGATCCTGTGCATACTTCCTGGGTTCCCTCCTGAGCGGCCCGCTGTGGCTCCCAGGGCAGAGCCCTGATCTGTGGGTGGGAGTCGTGGATTCTAGCCCGAGCTCTACTCTTGACCAGCTGTGTGACCCTAGGGAGGACTCTGCTCCGCAGTCTGGGGCCCGCCCTGCTGTAGAAAAGGTGAGAAACCCCACCTTGCTGTTGGTAGAGGAATAGAGAAGCTACGTAAGTAAGGGTGTGTGACACAGACTGGCACCCACTAGGTGTGCAATAGATACTTGCTGAATGGCGGGCTTAAGAGCATCCATGGCCTTCAAACCCCAGCTACTGGGTGCTCGCAAATTGCCCACCGCTTCCCAGCCAACCAGGGCCAAATTTCAAAATGGCTTCATTCCCCCCAGTGCCAGACACCCTCAGAGACTGAACCGAAGATCAGGTTACAGCACAGGAGAATTCAACTGGCGGTCCAATTTATTTTCATCAATTCAGGAAAACCACCCCAAGCTCTGAGGCTGTGCGGAGGGGAGGAGGAGGGGTGAGCAGCAGTGAGGCGTGCGCACTGGATCCAGCTCTGCTCAGTCCTGACAGGAGAGCCACCCCCATCGAATGCAGGGCAGCTCGCTGTAGCTTTTGCCACGTATATTGACCTTGCTGGTTTAATTTTGCCCTCTGCCTCCAAGTAGAAACCAGTTTTCCTAAACTCTGTCCTATTTTTGCAACCAGAGGGAAGGGTGTGTGTGTGTGCGTGTGTGTGTGTGTGTGTGCGCGCGCGCGTGTGTGCGTGTGTGTGTGTGTGTGCGTGTGCATTTCCTAGGGCTGCCGTAATTGCCGTAACAAAGTGCCAGAAACTGGGCGGCTTGAACAACAGGAATGTACTGTCTCACAGTCCTGGAGACCGGAAGTGCAAAACCCAGCGCCATGCTTCCTTCTGACGGCTGTAGGGAAGGATTACCCCAAGCCCCTCTCCTTGGTTTATAGATGCTGCCTTCTCTCCTGTTTCTTCACATTGTCTTTCATCTCGGTGTTTCTCTGCATCTAAGTCTCTTTTTATAAGGGCGCTAGTATTGGATTAGGGCCCGCCCTAATGACCACGTAACTTGATTACCTCTGTAAGACCCTATCTCCAGATAAGGTGACATTTTGAGGTACTGTGTGTTTGGACTTACACATATGAAGTTGGCTTTCAACCCATAATGGTGAGTGTGCGTGTGTGTGTGTGTGTGCGCACATATGTGTGTGTGTGTGTGTGTGCGCACATATACATGCGTGTAGTGGACCATAGCATCTCAGACACCAGTCAGAAACATGCCTACTAATTATGAGGTGCCTGGCTGGCTCAGCTGGTAGAGTATGAGACTCTTGATCTCAGGGTTGTAAGTTCGAGACCCACGTTGGGTGTAGAGATTCCTTAAAAATAAAATCTTTAAAAAAAAGAAAAAGCATGCCACTACTTAGATAATAGTACTTTTTTTTTCTTCTTTTTTAGTTTATTTGCTTTTTAAAGTTTGTTTATTTATACTTGTGGTAATCTCTACATCTAACATAAAGCTCCAACTCCCGACTCCAAGATCAAAAGTCCCACCGACGGAGCCAGCCAGGTGCCCATAGATAATAGTACTTTAAGAGCACACATTGTTTTCTCGTTTGTGAACAGGGAAGATTTAAAACAATTTTTTAGGGGCGCCTGGGTGGCTCAGTCATTAAGCGTCTGCCTTTGGCTCAGGGCGTGATCCCGGAGTCCTGGGATCCAGCCCCACATCAGGCTCCTCCACTGAGAGCCTGCTTCTTCCTCTCCCACTCCCCCTGCCTGTGTTCCCTCTCTCGCTGGCTGTCTCGCTCTCTGTCAAATAAATAAATAAATAAATAAATAAATAAATAAATAAATAAAAAAAATCTTTTTAAAAATTTTAAAAAATTAAAAAAATAAAACAATTTTTTATTTTTTATAAACCTCCTCACGGAAGCAGAGGGGCAGGTGTGATTATGTAGAAAGTCCTAGATACCACTCTTGCCTCTTGGCTTGAAAACATCTCTTCATGGAAGGCCCGCTCCTGCTTTGTCACTCTCGAGCAGAGCAATGCCACCCTTGGTGTGTGATTTGCCCACCTCACGTTCCTTTAGACTGTTAAGTAGCATCTTGAAATGCCTCTGGCTATACTACAGAACATTCCAGTTATTCCAAAGGGTACATAAATTCAGAGTTTCCATAGCACTCCCTGGTGACTTGGTATCACCAAATTAGCCCTTGAGAAACCCCTGGATATTTCTAAATAAATGTCAGCATATTAAAAATGTCATTTAGATGTTGGAAATAGTTGTCAAGTATAGTGTACCTTTAGCTTCCTTTTCAGAAGGGCCTGCCTGGGCTCCATCTACTCTGATGATTCTTTCCTTGACTTGTATTCTCGGGAGGGTCCCAGGAGGTCGGCTCTGCTGGCCAACCCGCAGACCGCAGGGCAGTCCTGCCCCCAACTTTGGGCTGCTCACCTGCGTCACCAAGAGGAGCTGCTCCCAGACTGACCGTGAACTTCTGGCGGTGCAGGACCACACCTGGCATTTGCCCTCCTCTCCCTGTGCACTGTAAATACCCATTCTCTCTCTCTTCTCCAGAATGAGTTCTTCGTGGCCCTGCAGGGACCTGAATTCTGACTGACTTTCTAGTCAGCCAAACCCTGAGTTATGCCAAGTTTTTTCTAGGTCAACCCAAAGTTGGGGGCCAGTGGGTGGAACCTGGGGGCAGTGTTGGAGGCTACTCTGAATATACCTGGGCAGGGAGGGGGACCTACATCAGTTCCCTCATTAGCCCTAGCGTGTAGTGCTGGGGGTCTGATTCTGTGGCAGAGAGTGGGGGACGTTTGTGACACGCGTGTCAACGCAAGGCGTGTAGGGATCTGTTTGTTTGGTGTCAGAAGATACTGGTGAGCTCTGAGAAAGTGGGGCCACTTCCCCCGCGGACATTCCTTAAAGTTATAGCGCTCATCCCAGACTTCACATTCCTCTGTCCCCCTTCAGCGTGAGACATCACGTAACCCTTTAAAATATATCTTCCAAAGACCGTTAGAGGACATAAAAAGTGCTTGTGAGATAATATGAAGTTAAAAAACATTGGCTACAAAATTCCATGTACTGTCTGGTCTCAACTATATTAAATACATATTTCTAAAAAGGAGACTAAGTGGAATGCAATAAAATATTAACTGTTTTCCTCTGTGTGGAAGGAAGATGAGTAATTTTTATTTTCCAAGTTTTCCACAGTGAGTGTTTATTATTTCATAGACACACAGGCACATATATCTATTTTATAGAGAGAGAGAGTCCATTTTACTGGATCTTCAGGGCCTTTCAGATTTTCTGCTACCTCAGCATCGTCAGGATATTAATTCCCTGCTTGCCCAAGGCCCGTCCATGACTTTCCAAGGAGGCAGTGGTAACTGGCTGGTATGAACACTGCTGAGCCCCGAGCCCGGGGCCCTCTGAGCGCCTGGCGGGGCCGAGTGGCCCGTGGACAGCCCCTGCCCTCCAGGCTGGGCCGCTAGGGAGGGGCCGGGCCTCTTTGAAGGAGGTTAAAGTCCTTCTTTGTGTGAATGGCCTTTTAGGGAGCAGAGGGAGGGGCAGCTGTGACATCACAGTCTTCAGTCAGGAGGCTCGGAAGGAATTTGTCCAACTTGAGCCAGTGCGCAGGAATCTGTCTGGAAAAAGAGGCAATTCTGACTGGGGACGTTTGAGACACACACTGTGGGCAGGGTAAGCCGAGTCTGCTGACCTCTCTGACTGTCCTTTTCCTTCTCATCTGGAAGCAGTGGGTTCCTTCCCGAGGCCAGTCTTGGTGGAGGGGGCCTCGGAGTGGGGACGGCAGGGTGAGCGTGGAGTCCTTTCCTGCCGGAGGGAGGGGGGGCCGCTGAGCTCTGACTGGAGACTTGCTTCTCTTTTAAGTCTCGTCAAACTCCCCGCTTTCAAGTTAGAGGGCAAGGGAGGAAACCAGCACCACCCGTGCGGGGCCGGCCAAGATTCGCAAGTGCCCTGTGGTGGATGGTCCCAGGAACACGGTGCGTGCGTGTGTCTATCTGCAGGAGAGAGCGTGTGTGTCTGTGCTTGTCCAGACCAGAAGCGAGTGACCCAGCGATTCTGGTAACTGGTTTCCGAGTGACCACCTTGTCTTTATGGAGTCCCTAACAAGGCCGTGTGGTGGGACCCCCCACATTCATGGAGTGACCTGGGGCTTTATGGGAATGTGCGTGCCTGTCCCCTGTAGGAGCGGGGGTGGGCGGGGGGTAGGAAGAGAAACTCATCAGCTCTGGTCATATGTAGAGTGTCATCTGTGGACAAGGGGTTAAGCTCAGAAGCATCTGGCACTGGTTCCTCTTTGCTCCTGGCTCTCTGCCTCAACATAGTGGATTTGTGCTGGGTCCACAGTGGTGCTCAGCTTTTGCTCTCTGCCATTAGTGGTCGGCCAGGCAAGAACCCAAGATTCTGAACTATTTTAAAACCAAGAGGGACACAGCTGAGTTATAAAGAACTAAAGCTAGCCTTGCTTTTGCTTTCAGCCGACTTAGTTACCCTAGAAATTTCTGGCTGCAGGAGCAGCCAGAGTTCCCTCTGTGGCCCTGATCTTGGTTTATTCTGGAGGTGGGGACTGCCCTGTAAAATCACCTCAGGGTGAAAAGGGCCTCTGGGGAGAGGAGCGTCTGAGGACGCCTTGACAGCATGGAGTTTGTTGCATTGAGAAGGAGGTGAAGCTTGACCTTCTTGGAGCAGAAAGGAAGCCTCTCTCCTCTGTCAGGGGCAATCCTGAAGCCTCCCGGCCAGTCGCAGTCACTCCTGTAGGGAATGGATCTCCACGCGGCCGAAAGAAACAAGCCTTTCATCCGTTGCTGTAGAAAAGGAAACAGCTTCCTTCCTCCCTCCAAGCCCCCTGCCTGCCTTGTCTCCCCCCCGCCCCCCATCTTCAGCTGCTTTCATGGAAAGCCTGTCATAAATGTGTTAATCAGACAACACCTTGACATTTTCCAGATGTGTAGCCTGACATCTGAGCTGGTCGGTGACTTTGCAGCTGGGTTAAGGGGATGCTATTAATAGGGCAGGCTGTGGTCCTGGGGAGACTCCATTATGTTCTAAACGGACCTCTTTCCTTCAACAGAAGCAGGAGCCAAGACATAGTTTGTTCTCAGCGAAGGGAGTTTCCAGAAGTGTTTTCATCCCATCTTCAAGCCTGTATCTGTACCATAAGCCAGAGAGAGTAGCAGGATGGTGATGCCTTGGAAGTTCTCAGAAAGAAAGGCTGGGCCTGCGGGAGCGGGAACAACTTTTTAGAGCTGTCCCAGTCATATTTGGCCGTAACGCATCATGGCAGGAGGTCCAAGAGCCGTTGTTAGTGTTTGCTCCCTTTATCAGGGGTCATAGCAGTAACCCTGAGCCCGCCTGCTCTAAATTTAGCCTGCAATTGCCCAGGAGTGCTTAGGGGCTTTAAGTCTGGCATGTTTCCATCAACCAGGAAGGGGTCCTTCTTGGCGAGTGATGAGGCTTCTGGCTTCCCACAGTCGACACAGGCCCCTGGTCCTCCAGGGCGGAAGAAGTTCTGCAAGGGGGCAGAAAAGGAAAGGCTGTCTGGGACTGGAATGTGGCCCAGGGTGATAGCCTCTCCCCTCCGCTTCCTGGCCCAGAGGCCTGAGGCCGAACCAAGGAAGGAAGCAAGGCGTTCTCAGACATTCCCATTCTCTGTTCCCTCACAGCGGTGGGTGGAAGGGGCCCACTTGGAGTCCCCGCACAGTCTCCGGCCTGCCCTGAGCCTGCCATCTTCCGCAGGGAGGTCCGAGAAGCTGCAGGCCAGCTGCTGAGGCACTCGGGTGCTCTCAGCATTCTCCATAAACTCTTTACGGCCAGCCCAGTTTGTGCTGTTGAACAGGGCTGGGATTTTCTTTCGCTCTTCCTCTGCCTTGTGCTTTTTGTTCTCTTCATGTGAACTGGAACTCTCTCCTTCCAAGGCCATACACTCCTTGCTGCAGAGTGGGGACCACCTCAGCATTCAGGGGATCCCCCCCCAACCGTGACTGCAGCCCAGGGCATGCCACTCTGCAGGTTCTCAGGGCATGCTTATCCTTCCACTTTGACCTCCCTCAGCCCCTGGGCTCCCCTCCCACACTCCTGGGGTTCCCTCAGCCTGGGGAGTCCCTCTGCCCCAGATCTCCAGCCCGTAGCTCCACCCCAGTCCCTCCAAGTCGGGTCAAGCTCAGGAGACTCATGTGGGCATCTTGCAGGTGTCTTGGCAGGCTCCATTAGCTGTGATGCATCCCCTCTTCCATTTACCTTTGGGACAGAAACTACAGCCAGGAAGTGGAGTCCTGTAGGAAACATTCTAGATGGTTCCACCACACGGACCACAGAACCAGTTCTCTGCCTTGACAGCAGTCGTGTCCTGTGTAATCAGAACTCACTTAGGCAAGAGAGAGAGGGTAAGAAGGGAAAGCGGAGATGCCCTCTGGTTGCACAGCTATGCGGAAGTTTCCTTTATAGCCACGCCTCTGTTCCTAGGCCAAGAATGAGTTTGTATTTTTGGTGGAACTTAAAAATAACTGGATTAAAGGATCAGGTCACCTATTATCTGGGGAAGAGTGTTTCTAATTTAACTATCACGGCCTTAGTGGGAAGTAAGCTGGGTTATTCAGAGTAGAAAGCTGGTGGTGCAGCGGGCGCCTGATGTGTGAGTGATTTGGGTCACACTGTGCGTTTAGGCTAGGGGCCCGGGAGGTCACAGCTGGTAACAGGTGGTGCCAAAAGGTAACAGCCTGAGGGTGGCGGGGAGGCAGGTGGGAAGCTGTGAACACAACCGGCACTGAAAGTGGAGTGGAAGCCTTGTAGCAAAGGATACCTTCCCAGTGTCCCCCTGGGCCCAGCCAGATCTGCTAAGGAAAACGTACCTCCTGCAAGTTCTTTCTGCTCACGATGTGCCCAGCCGCAGGCCCAGGTGCCCTGCGAAGAGAGAGCACAGCCCCTGCCGCCCATCACCAGTGGGGCAGGTGTCAGGACCCTGATGTGTTTTCAGTGCAAATTAAAAACGGTCTTCTAGAATCTCACCTGTGCTGTTGACTCTGGCGTCGGGAAGGAGTCGCAGCTTTAAGGAGCGGTGTCCGTTGCGATGCCTGGGATGTGGCCTCTTCATCTTTTGCCCCTGGGTTGTTGCCGGAGGAAGCAGAGGACGCTCCTTCGGAGGCCAGCTGGAAAGGTAAAATTCCCAGACCCAGCGGGAAGTCAGCACCCTCATTTCTAACTGGAGGGCCCTACAGGTAGAGCAGACGGTAGGAAGCGGCAACCCAGCCTCCGGGAAGTCTGTCTCTGTTCGGTTCTGGAGAAAGAGGGAGAGGGATCTCTGACTTCTGGAGCCAAATTGGGAGTCGCACATCACTTCTAGAGATACAAGTGTGCAAAACGTCGACCAGAAAGCCAAGTAAATACTCTTTAATAAAAACTCTCCGCCCTTCTTAACATATCCCTAGGCATTTTGGAAGCCTGCCGTCACTGAGAATACTTTTCGAGGTATTTGGGAGAGAATTTGAAGGACTGGCCTTCAAATCCTGGCAGTGCCACTTCCTAGTCAGGTGACCTCAGGAAAAAATCTTTCAGTCTCTCTAAACCTCATGTTCTTAAGTTCTAAAACGAAAGTAGAAAACTCTGCCTTTCCTGCACGCCAAAGGGCCTGTTACCAGTGTCAGCTGAGAGCCTGTATGCGCATGCCCTGGAAGCACAGTGTGTCCGCAGTGAAGGGGGGGGGTGGTTCTTGACTGTCCATTCAACAGCATCCTCAGATTTTGACTTTGAGAGACAGGAGACAATTATTTTGTGCAGTTACTCTGTTATTGCAGCAGCAAATGCATCTTCCAAGGGTGCTCAGCTTCAGCTCAAATTAATGTTTGAGGATCTGCAGTAGGAAGAGATCAGGGAGGTTAGAGGTGCCTCGGGGCTGACCTTGTAGCCTTGCCCCAGCCTTTCCTCTCTAAATGCCTCCTGTTGATTCCTTCTCAAAATGAAAGCTCATCATCACTCCTGCTCCTCCTCCAAGAATGTCAACCAGCTCCCAGAGAGAATTTAATATTGTTCATTTACACTTCAGTGTCAAATTGCTTAATAATAAGGAACATTTGCAAGAAACACTTTGCAGTTTACATAGCCCTTTTTAAAAAAGATTTATGTATTTTATTTGAGAGAGAGAGTGCGCAGGCACGAGGTGGGGGGCAGATGGAGAGGGAGAGAGAGAATCTCAAGCAGACTCCCCGCCGAGTGTGGAGCCTGACACAGGCTTGATCTCACAGCCCCGAGATCATGACCCAAGCTGAAATCGAGTCGGACACTTAACCCACTGAGCCACCCGGTTCCCCTTACATAGTACTTTTACACACAGTATCTAATCGAATTCCCAAAACAGATTTGAAAGATCTTGTTATGAGTCCTGCTTACAAAGGAGTTATATTCTTCCAGGAAGAGTCCCGTGATTGTCTTGCATAGGGCCTGGCAGAACTTTCGCAGGAGACACAGGCCCCCATGTTGTAAATTAACCCATATAATTTGCTTTGCATAACTATTAAACACTTTTTATTGAATAGTGGCAGCTTGAGACACAACCTGGCTACCAGGTTATAATAAAAGCAGGTCCTGGACCAAGTTCTTTTTTTTTTTTTAAGATTTTTATTTATTTATTTGACAGAGAGAGACAGCCAGCAAGAGAGGGAACACAAGCAGGGGGAGTGGGAGAGGAAGAAACAGGCTCCCAGTGGAGGAGCCTGATGTGGGGCTCGATCCCAGAATGCCAGGATCACGCCCTGAGCCGAAGGCAGACGCTTAACGACTGCGCCACCCAGGCGCCCCACTGGACCAAGTTCTGGCACTCAGAACAGATATTTATTAAATAGACATTTGTAAAAGTACGCATAAAACCTACTGTCTTTAACCTCAAAGAAACCTAGGCTTGGGAAGATTCTAGATGCTCCCAACCTCACTTTGCATGAAGATAGATGAGGCAGTTTCACAAAGGTAGGATTCCCTTACTGTTTAGTCGTTGTTAAACAACCGAAGGCTGGGGAAAGGGCTGTTTCAATTTTGGGCTCCAAGCACCATCCTTAAGGGTATCCAAGCCACAGCGCTCACTCTGTAAATCCTATTCAGGAAAGGCCGGAAAACATCTCTAATCCGCAAATTTGAACACCACCAATTTCACCAATTTCTAACGTTTATTAGGCTAATTGACAAGTCACTAATTTCACTGATGAAAACCCATTTCTCACCTTCATTATGCCAATTAGCAAAGCCTCAGGGGGCTGTGGGAGTTAAAGAGAGCTAAACTACCCAAGAAGGAAGCCACCTACAGAGCCTGGAATTTCTGATTAGCTCCTGGTTGACCACTCTTGGAGTGTATATTCCCAGTTAGGACGGCTGTCTGCCCCTGAATATAATTTAAACTAATTCTGACAGACACAGCTGTATTGTATTGTCTCTGTCCACAGATTTTAAAGTAAATAGACATGCTGACCAGCTATTAGCTCTTCCAGGAAGCCAGTAGGCTGGTGGGTAATATGTATCATGCTGTTGGGGCTCCACCTGGAGGGTCAGCAGGGGAAATCCAAAGATTTCCCTTGGGTCTCTTAGCACCCTTTCAAAATCCAGTCTGGTGGTTCTTTTTTTTTAAGTAAGCTCTATGCCCAGTGTGGGGCTTGAACTCATAACCCCAGACCCCATGATCAAGAGTCATATGTTCTACATACTGAGCCAGCCAGGAGCCCCAGTGGTTCATTTATATCTTTTTTTTTTTTTTTTTTTTTTTTTTTTTTTTTTTTGCATTGGGGCATGGTTTATTTCAGAAAGGACTTTCCAGTTCATTTAATGAATGTGCATTTTACCTGAATCTGGAATCAGGTTCATCTTATCTGAAGCATGGAGAAAATTCTAGTCTTTCTAATCTTCAAAGGGAGCAATGAGCATTTGTTGGTTTAAGCAAAACACCATTTAATGACACCAAGCCCAGATTCCTGCCAAATCCGTGCTGTGGACTTTCCAGCCCACATCCAATTACCTGGTGTACTTACGGGTGGCTTTGATTGCATCAGGCCATCTTGCAGGAAGGTAAATTCATCCTGTTGAGAATAGAACTCAGGAATTTGCTCTTTTGTTAAAACTGTTGCCTAACTTTACAAAAACTCAGGACCTCTGATGCATGATGGTGAATCTGTAATGCAGCGTTATCTCTTTCATTACTTCTACCCCAGTAGAAGAGAGTGTAGAGCTGCTACTTCATGAACTAGATGGAACTGAGTATCAAGAAAAATTTTCTGAATTTGTGGAAAGAAGTGGGAGGAGCCCCCTTGTAACTAAGAGGAAGCAGAGAGAGCCATTTCCTGTTTACAGCCTCCAGTGTCTCGATTTTTTTAAACCAATGAATTGGAACGGAATCGTCTCAGATTACACTGGAACTCCAAACTCTGAGTTTTAACCAGTAATTAGCATTTTTAAATCTCAGTTTGACACATCATAGAAGGCATTTCAAGGAACGAGACTCATCATATCTGACTCAAAGAGCTAATGGTAGTTTTTTTTGGACACAGCAAAAACGTATTGTCAGATGCTATTCTCAGACTTTTAAAAATTTTGAATTGGCACACTTGCTACTTCAGAAAATATGCCTTGGAAAGACTTGGTGTAATTTTTAAGTTCAAAAAGAGAAAAAAGGCTGGCAGGGCATTTCCTTGTCCGTCGTCCAACACTTGAACTGAAGCACCAAGGAGAAAGAGACAAGGTGCTCTTGGGCCCTGCGGTGGACGTGGACTCAGGACCTCCTGTCCCTGTGACTAGCAACAGGCGATCGCTATTCAGTCCTCCTGACTAGAGTACATAAACTCCAGAACAGACTTACAGCTTCCTAGGAAGTCCCATTTTTATTAAGAAAAAAGTGTTGTCTCCTGGAGCTTATGGTTGCTGCTAATCTCATTATGACCCTACAGAATAAGCCTCCTGCATGTTTAATGAATGTTTCATGAACAGATGAATGACTAAATGAAGTATAGAATGAATTATTTGCCTTTTAGCTCCCTTTACTGTTATACATTGCCCTCTTTCCTTTTATGTCAACTAAAGTATTTTATGTTTCAGGAGGGCAGTGATTTTCAACCATAATTTAGTTCCAACAGCTTCCTGCCATTTTCCTACCTTTTTCCCCCCAAAACCAGAAAGGATATAAGAAAAGCTCTACTTATTCCCATAAAGAGCGTTAGCAGTAAATCACTGGTCAAATGAGGCTGGGGTGGGAGGGTCACAGATAATCTGACTCTCACTGTAGCAGTGCCTTGTATGTCTTTTTGTTGGTCTGTTTATTCCAGTAATAGTTTTCCATGGAGTGGGCTAATTTTGACCTAGGTTTACTTGAAATTGAATGGCAGCCAGTAAGTTTCAGGCATTCAAATTTTCTGTAATTCTCAGTGACCTAGAAGTCACTGGCAATTGCCTTACCAAAAGAAAGTCTCGTTAATGTTTTTAAAAGGCAGTAAAAATGTCTTTGACATGCCTCTTGAGTTCATTCTAAAGATAAAAGAACCATCAGTTAATGGTGGTAAAAAAATAAATAAAGATATTAGCATTATAAATATTAATGGTATTGAAGTATCGGACTTGGTCAAAGGCCAGAGCTAGACTGGAAGGTCATCCAAGACCAGACGGTGTTGACAAATGAATAGTTGTTGTTGTTGCCTGTGACTGAAGAAGAAACATATATTACCTGATTGGATTAAGTCTAGAGGGGAACGTAAAAAATGCAGAGTGAAGGAAACCCCCAGTTCATGGAGAACCTTCCAGTTCATGGATAACTATGAGAGGTTTTGTTTTTTAGCATTCTGACAGCAGTGCAGAGCACATAGGGTGAATGCCCATGTTATTCTGGGTCTCGTGAACAAATCCGTAATTATGCGCCTTCCTTGGAAGGATTTTGAGATGAATCCCCTGAGAATCATCGTAAGGTGGTGTTTTAACGTTATGTTCTAAGATTTTAAAATCATTTACCACAGAGACAAACGAAAACGATACCATCTTGCAGTTTTGCATGGAAGGTTGTCAATAATATGAGGCACGCTATGGACTTGAGAGAGGAGGACAAACTTGACCAAGGTGTCTATGAAATCCTTGAGGAATACTCATTAATTAACCTCACAGTTTATCACTGAATTATCTGAGATAAAGAAAAGTCCTTGGGTATGAAAAAAAAATCATCCTAGAATTTGAAAATTAATTTTACTAATGCCAGATAACAAAATTACGTGGGATTGGTAATGGGTGGAAAAAATAGGATTATTTCAAAACATTAAGAAGATGTGGTTTTTCGTATTAAACAATAAGACTGGATTTATCACATACAGAGCATTTTAGGAACGGGAGAGGAGCTGCTGGCCACTAACTTTTCAAAGCAACGCTCACTCCTTAACTAAGGAGCATTGCTTTGATGCAGTCCCAGAGAACAGAACTGTGCAGTCAGTGGCTTTGGGTATGGTGTCTATAATGCACAAGCTGAATTAAGAGCCCTTAGCAATGGGGCACTGTCGCCGTTAAGGGGCCTTGAAAGGAATCCACCATTTTCCAGTATTTTATTTTGGAAAAACTTTCCAAGATGTTTCTTGTCTCCAGAATAATTGAGTTACATCTGGCAGAGAATCATGTGTTCAAGAAGAATTGCTCATGCAAAGGAACCATCTTATTATAGTTGGGGACACACAGATAGTCCTATTACATTTCTACAGTAGTAATTCTGGTACAATCACTATAGAATCTCTTCTACTTTAGAAGATATTTGAACAGTGTCTTCAAATGATCTGGATCTTAACTTACATTGAAATTTAAAAATGGGATTCGCATTTATGGAAAGTTCTCCGGATACCGAGGAAACAAAGCGGAATCTGTAACACTGAGAGGTTTACGTATGAATCACCACGACAAAAGGGGTATGTGAAGAATTACTAGAAGGGAAATCTCTGTTCCAAAGAACTTGTCATTGTTTCAGTTTTCCTTTGAATGAGTTACCAACTAATTTCTCAGGGTTCACCTCCATAAGAGATTTAGTATCTAACTCTGACTTTTGTTGTCTTCTTTATTCTAGAAGCCTCCCCAGCTTTCTGAGGATGACATCCGGCTAAAAAACCAGAGAGACAACTGCAGTGCCAACCCCTTGGAGCCTGCAACCAGCTCCCTTCCCCCAGATCACAAAAACATGGAAATTGAGGTCTCCGTTGCAGAATGTAAAAGTGTCCCGGGAATCACCTCTACCCCACATTCTATGGACCACTCCTCCCCTTTCTACTCACCCCCCCACAATGGCCTCCTCAGTGATCACCATGAAGCTCTGGATAACGACGTGGCCAGAGAGATCCGCTATCTAGACGAGGTGCTGGAGGCCAGCTGCTGTGATTCTGCTGTGGACGGAACTTACAACGGTACATCGTCCCCAGAGCCTGGAGCAGCCATCGTGGTGGGCGGTCGAAGCCCACCTGCCCACGCAGCCGTCCCGCCGGAGCCCACGGAGAGGGCAGCTGGCAGACAGGCCCCTTCTCACATTGAGCTCGGGACCAGCTACTCTGACGCCATGGCGGAGGGTGGAAAAGCCAATGGCCACTCCCCTGACCAGCCCCGAGATCTGCTGGGGGACAGCCTGCAGGCCCCCGCGAGCCCCAGCTCCCCCACCAGCTCGCCAAGCTCGGGCCGCGATGGGGAGCTCACGCTCACCACGCTGAAGAAGGAGGCCAAGTTTGAGCTGCGTGCCTTCCACGAGGACAAGAAGCCCTCCAAGCTCTTTGAGGACGACGAGAACGAGAAGGAACAATACTGTGTCAGGAAAGTGAGGCCTTCGGAAGAGATGCTGGAGCTGGAAAAGGAGAGGAGAGAGCTCATCCGGAGTCAGGCCGTGAAAAAGAATCCCGGCATTGCGGCGAAGTGGTGGAACCCTCCCCAGGAGAAAACCATCGAGGAGCAGCTGGACGAGGAGCACCTGGAGTCGCACAAGAAGTACAAGGAGCGCAAGGAGAGAAGGGCGCAGCAGGAGCAGCTGCTGATGCGGCAGCAGCCCCCGCCCCCGCCGTGCGCAGGCCCCGCCCCCTCCCGTGACCACGCAGGCGCCACAGAACCCGCGAAGGACGACATCGTCACCGAGCAGATAGACTTCTCTGCGGCTCGCAAACAGTTCCAGCTCATGGAGAGTTCCAGGCAAACGGCGGCCAAGGGCCAGAGTACACCCAGGCTCTTCTCTATCAAGCCCTTTTACAGGCCTCTAGGGTCAATCAACTCAGACAAGCCACTGACCATCTCGAGACCAGCTTCCATCGGGGGACCTCCAGAAGATGGGGGTGCATCGACAGCCAAGGGGCCGAAAGCCAGCTGTGCCCTGGACAGCCAGTCTTCGGGCGGAAGCCAGGGTAGCACAGCTCCTCAGGGGAAGGAAGGGCCCTACAGTGAGCCTTCCAAACGCGGGCCCTTATCCAAACTGTGGGCAGAGGACGGGGAGTTTACCAGTGCCCGGGCTGTCCTCACTGTGGTCAAGGATGACGACCCTGGGATCTTGGATCAGTTTTCCAGGTCAGTCAATGTCTCCCTGACCCAAGAGGAGCTTGACTCTGGTTTGGATGAATTGTCAGTGAGGTCCCAGGATACCACTGTCCTGGAGACCCTGTCCAATGATTTTAGCATGGACAACATCAGTGACAGCGGGGCATCCAATGAGACCACCAATGCCCTCCAGGAGAACTCACTGGCGGATTTTTCTCTGCCCCAGACTCCGCAAACTGACAACCCTTCAGAGGGCCGGGGAGAAGGCGTCTCCAAGTCATTTAGTGATCACGGTTTCTATTCCCCTTCATCCACACTGGGAGACTCGCCATCAGTTGATGACCCCTTGGAATATCAGGCTGGTCTCCTGGTGCAGAACGCCATTCAACAAGCCATAGCCGAGCAAGTGGATAGAGCCGTGTCCGAAACCAGCAAGGGTGGGACAGAGCAGGGACCTGGAGCAACTCTAGAGGCAGCCGAAACTGGGGCTCCCGGCTCAGAGAAGCCTCAGAGCATGTTTGAGCCACCCCAGGTGTCCTCTCCTGTTCAAGAGAAAAGAGAGGTGTTACCAAAGATTCTGCCTGCCGAAGACAGGGCACTCAGGGAAAGGGGGCCCTCCCAGCCGCCACCGGCAGTGCAGCCCAGTGGCCCGGTAAACATGGAGGAGGCCAGACCGGAGGGGAGCTATTTCAGCAAGTACTCGGAGGCAGCTGAGCTGAGGAGCACAGCCTCACTCCTGGCCACTCAGGAGTCCGATGTGATGGTCGGGCCCTTCAAGTTGAGGTCCAGGAAGCAGCGGACTTTGTCCATGATCGAGGAAGAGATCCGAGCAGCCCAGGAAAGGGAAGAGGAGCTGAAAAGGCAGAGACAAGTCTTGCAGAATACTCAGAGCCCCAGGGCAAAGAACGCCCCGTCGCTGCCCTCCCGAACGTCATCCTACAAAACCGCGCCAGGTAAGCGACACGCGCCAGAGACAGGTGCTGCGCAGAAAGGCTGATTGCAGCTTCCATGTCTCTTTGTGGAGCCTCCTCTGTGCGTGGCTAGAATTAGCATCAGGGGGGCACCGACGCGAGGGGTTTAGCATCCAGGGACATGCAACCAAAGTCAGAACGTCCCCTAGAAGAACCCTGAGCCTGGATGGTTTGCCAATTTCCCTGAGGGTGCAATTGCTTCTTTCTCGTTGTTCTGCTGTGGGTTTGCTTTAGTAGAGAGTTGTTCTCTTATTTGAAAGGGCTGCCTCTGGCTGAGGGAGGGGCCATGTGTGGCGCAGACCCAGCAGAGTGAGCCTACGTGTGGACCGGCTTGCATCAGTAGCTTCTGTAGTTAAATCAAACCCATCTGATTGGGAGATGTGCTGTGCTAACCCCTTCTAAATGCCAGATCCCTTCCTAGCAATGACAGTCATGACCTGGTGTTGCAGATTGACCCATAGAAGATGTTTTTATCCCTCTTCTGTATAATTGGATTTGTCTTCCTTTTAGTCATTACAATGCAATTGCTTTGGAATCAGGGGTGGTCTCATTCATTCTTGTCCTATGACACATTTGGAGAAATTGAGTTTCTCTATATAAAGGCAGGTCTTTAGTCCCTTCCCACTGCCCGGGCAGTCCCTTTCTTGAATGCTTTGTATAAATGGTTGATGTTAATTATGGTGGTAATTAATGTTGCTACCATTATGGATTATTTCCCATTTGGATATGATGGCAGTTGGATCGCCACACATCCTTCTGTTGGAGAAGGGCTGCTCGAAGTGTGGTCTGGGCTAGTCCGTGGACTGTTTGTTACTGGTCCACACTGCGAATCAGTACAGATACTGAGAGCAAGCATTTGACAGCTCTTGTTGCAATTTGATATTGCCCTCAAATCCAAGTGCCGAATTTTGTGTTTTTTAAAGGATTGGTTCATGACGGACTGAGGGGGAAACTTCTTTCACTGGAGACCATCTAAAAAGCATTACTCTAACATATAATTGCTGGCATTTGACTGGGTTTATCCAGATATTAATCCCATCTTGACACTTGGCTACCTTCAAATTTACAGTGACTCAAGGTAACTGTCTTGATTATTAATTTTTAGATTTGAAATAATCTCAACCTAAAGAAAAATTCCCAACTATAGTACACATATCTTTTATTCTGAACCCTTTGAGAGTAAATTGCCAACATGATGCTTCATCACGCCCCATTTTGTAGAACGTTCCTCAGTTGGGTTCATCTGTGCTTTCCTATGAGGACATTAGGTTCTGCATCTTCGGTTATGTTCTCACTATATCTGGTCAGGTGTCCCTTACAGGGACAGATATTGACTTTTTTCACATGGTATTAATTTTGATCACTTGTTTGAGGGAGTGTCTGACAGGCTTCTATAGTAAAATTACTGTGTCCTTTGTAATTAATAACTATTCTGTGGGGAGTTACTTTGGTACTATGTATCTTTATCCCACCCCTCATCAAACTTTGAATCTATTCATTTATCTGTTTATGTCCATGTGGTCTTGTGGATTCCTATTATATTCAGTGGGTTAGAATCCCTTTCTATTATTTTTATTCTTAATTTTTTTAGATATAGGTTATGGGAGTCCTTTCAAGCTAACTTCAGCATCCTTTTGACATGTCCTCATTCTCCGGGCAGGTCCTCACTTTCTGACACCACAAGATGTTTCAGTCTCATCTTACACTTTCCTAACCCTGAAATTAGCCATTTCTTCAAAGAGCACTAATTCCTTTTTGTGGAGAATGGAATTTAGAAACCAAAATCTGAGAGCCTGGTGTGCTCACTGTTATTGGATTGTCACTGCTCCCAGGCACTCTCAACAAACAGAATTAGAGAATATACACATATTCTATCTGTCTGTCTATCTATCCACCTACCTACCTACCTATCTATCTTGAAAACCGTGAGCTCACCTTGATACCTTTAATTCTAATCTAATACCACAGGGTTCATATTCTCTCCATAGTTGTAACCTCCTTCTTGACAACAAAACACCTGGTTCCTACTACCCTCAATGTATTTATTATTTGATCAATCCCTTCCTCACCTTATGTAACCAATCTCCTATTTTTCTTATCCAACTTGGGCTCCAATACCATGTGCTAGAATACCACTCTCCCCCACCCACTCCTCTGTGGCTCTAGCACACTACTCTGGGCCACTGCGACTCTTCCGCCCCCACTGCAGACACCATCTTGTTGAGCCCCTCCCCAGTGGCTTTTGGACTAAATTGTTCATGAAGGAGAGAAAGAGGAAAAGCATGGTGACTTTCTTGGTGTGGTTTTTAGTTTCTGTATGTCACAGGGCAATGGCCAGCTGAATGAGGCAAAGAAAACTTTCAAGGGCATTGTGTGTGTGTGTGTGTGTGTGTGTGTGTGTGTGTGTGTGTATACGTGTGCTTAATAGAGACTGGTTGGCTTTCCCCAAAGATCCTCAGTTGTCAAGTTCACTTTAAATTCTTGCGGGCTATCTTGGGATAGAGATGCCAGTGGGCATTCTATATAGTATCCTAGAAAAAGTTTTCGTACCACTTGAATTCAGCCCAATCTGAGGAGCCTACTTCACAAGTAAATAACTCTGAAGGGCCTACATAAGAAGGCAAAGTCTAGTGGAGGAAGGTTCTTCAAGCGTCTCAGCAACTTCTGCTCACATGGAAGGTAGATACCATGGCTCATCTATCAGTTATAGTGTGCTCTACCTGCCCAAGGCCCCCTTTACATTATTTCATTATAAAACCTTCCTTAACGTGCACGCGCTCAGTGGGTATTTTCAGTTTTCTTTACCTCTTAATTGAACTTCCCACTGTATTGTTCCCCTCTTTTATTTCTAGCATGTGAACAAAAATAAAACATGTCAACACTTTCCCCTGTTCCCTGATCTGCTGTGGTCCCTTGGGCTTCCCCACTGGGCTTAAAATAAGACAGGGCTCTATGTTTGCCCTCAGCATCCCAGCAGCCCAGGACTGATTTTCCCCAGCACTTCCCTCTGTGCTAATGCTAATATCCTCTCCCATATCCCCTGCAGAGGATTGACTGTGCATGGTAATTCATCCAGGCTAGTCTGTGTACTGCAGTGGTCTAACTGTTGTCCTCAACATAGTCATGATAATGATGCATGTGCACCTCATTCCTTCATGTTTATCTCTAGAACATTTAAAGTAGGTGGCAGGGCTTCCCTGAATTACAACATGGATTGAAAAAAACCTGAATACAAAATGTATTTTCTTTCTATCCACGCCTGGAAATGTTTGGAGTATTGCTTGGCTAGCCAGCCTCCAAATTCATGATCGGGGAGGAGGCTGACACATCGTTCTGAGCAGCCAAACTGGACCAGGGTTGGAACTGCTGGCTCCAACTTTGGTTTTGTGAATGGAGATGATGCTAAGTTCCTACTGCAATACTCCACGTCTCCCACCAGAAGAGGTGATTCAGCTGGTTTGTTGTGTAATTCAGCTTAATGATTCGATATTAGGTGACGAGAAATATAATTTTTAACTTCTCCTCTGGTGGAGATCATGCTGGAAACATGCTGGAATCCTAAAACCTAAGGGAAGTAGACTCCACTGAGAGCCAAGATGTCATAAGGAAGAGCAAGTCTGCTAATTCTCCCCAACCATTCCCCAGGTGTCGAAAAGATGTTTTTGCTTTTAGTTTCCTTGCCTTTCAAAGATGGAGACGATATTTTTAAAAGGGTACTGTCATTCTCAAAAGCAAGTTATTAGGAAAATTATTTTGGAAATTTTATCTTGTTGGCTCTTATGTGATTTTTAAGGAAGAAGTTTCACTTAAATAGGGTTTGCGTGACTTTTGCTCATACAGAAGTGAGCAAGGTAGATACAGTTCCTGCCCTCAGGGAACTTACAGTTCAATGAGAGAAACAACATCCGACAAAGATGGCAATTTCATGGCAGAGAAGCATGAAAACCTGTAGGAGTCCAGATCAAGGAAGACCGCCTCATTGAGAGTATAAGGGAAGTTTTCCTTTCTTAGGACAATACCGTCCGAGCTTTGAACTGAAGGAGTAGAAGTTGGGTTCACGGGTGGGGGAGCAGTTGTTGCAGTGAGGAGGAAGGGCACCTAAGGAAGCCCAAAAGGAAGAGAGAACTTGGTATGTTTGAGGTACTTAATTAAGGTTAGGGTGGGTTAAAGGAAGAAATTTAAAACAAAATGAAAGAAAGTTGGTTTGGAGCCAGACAATGAAGAGCTGCTTTAATGAGTCCATTCCACCAGCTTTTATTGAGGTCTTCCTGTGTACAAGAACTTCTGAAGGCATGTTGCCATCTTGACAAAGGCCGTGTGTCATGTGAGAGGCCATATTCCCAAGAGTGAAGACATGTGTGCCTTCTGTTGATAGTACTCAAAAGTAGAGAAGAAAGGAAGCATTCCAGCAGGTGCGCTAGCCTAACTTGACGGTGCAACCCACAGCACTGCTGTAGATACCCTTGAGGATCAAGTTTGGGAGGAAAACTCAAACTTTTTATTGAAGTTACGATTTAGATCTTTTCAAATGTCTTTTCGTGTTAAGGCTGTCAACAGACAGTTCTCACTTTAGCGCCTGTTGTCTATTATTAGATATCCTGGTTTCACTTCCAAGTTGTAGGCATGACAGAGAAACCCAGTTAGTTAGGTGATGATTACTTTAGTTTTAAAAATAGTTTCCGTTTTCGTGCCAGATGTTGAACTGGTCTACCAAGTCAGATAATTTGCCCAGTGGGACGTGGGCAGAAGGTGTGGGTGTTGAGTTCCCTAACTTGAAGTGTCTGTTCATGTCTTATAATATATGGAAGGATATGATAGTTATACATTTACAAAGATAAAATTTCCAAGGATTTTCAGTTTCTGGTGTCAGTTTGAATTAAGATCGCACATGAGGTGACATTACATTATTATAAAGATTAGCGACTGGGTCTTTTTTCTTTCCCCTTCATTATCTTCAAATATCACAAAGTCCTGGACAGAAAAAATATTTATGTCAGCACAGGATTCATGAAGGAGAGCTTGATGGCTTATGCCATGCAAGATTAAAAAAAATTGGATGAGGCCAAGTCTCACTTGAAATGCCTTCATTGCTCCACAGTAGAAGACCTTGTGTTGGCAACTGGTGGAAACATTCTGTCACAGGCCCAGGTGGGAGAGAGCTCTCCTTCTATACAGTGCTTCCCTTTCCTGCAGGCAGGCACAGGCTGTACAAGCTGTAGGGCTCCAGCTGGCCTTGTGAAAGTACTAAAGCTTAACGTGGAACATCTTGCAGAGCATTATGTCTATTACCATATTTCCTGAACATTCTCTGGTGACACATGCCTAACCATGGTGCTACGTGTTACCGAGACCTTAAAGAGTATATTGTACTAGTTATTTCACACACATTTTCTCATTTTTCATTTGCTCATTTAATCCTCCCATCAGTCTTCTGAGATGTAATACAAATTATCCAAGTCCTTCAGGCCGGAAATATTCAGAATTTTTCTTATTTCAGCCATAGAGTGTAAAAACTATTATTTAGAAAAGCAATGCAAGGCATATACTATTACATAACCCACCCGGGTGGGGTGTGGAGCAACTCCCTATCATTAAATTAGATTTCTGCTATAAAACTTAGGAAAACTTAGTTAGATTGAGCGGGATAAATAAAGTCTAAGAAGAGCCGCATGCTGGGTCTTGTCAGATTTTGTTGCCAAATAGGTTATAACTTGGTTTTCAGAGCTTTGTTTGGATTTTGAAACTGGACAGAAGAGATTGTGGACATATAATATTATTCCCCTTTCAAAGAATTAATATCAGAGTCCAGAGAGATTAAGTAACCTGCCTGAGGTCACTCAGCCAGGAAGTGGCAGAGCCAGGTTCAAACTCAGGCTCCTTTGATTCCAAAATCTGTATTCTTTTTATACGCTTCCGTGTCCTCTGCTGAACCTGCCCCCCGCTGCCCTGGAGGTCTACAAGGTGTGTAACAGCTTGTCTCTCCAACCTACAGTGACTGAGCTCCGTCTCCTCCCACCTTCTCTCATTCTAAGGCCTAACACCTGAATTGTCTTGGGTCCTTCCTGCCCCCTGCTTTTTGGAATCACTATAGCTCTGAAATGCTCTGCTCACTGTGGTCTGGGTCAATGAGTTTGCTCTCAGAGGCCATGCGACAGTGTTGCCCTAGTGACCCCAA
Source organism: Ursus arctos (assembly GCF_023065955.2). Classification (NCBI taxonomy): domain Eukaryota; kingdom Metazoa; phylum Chordata; class Mammalia; order Carnivora; family Ursidae; genus Ursus; species Ursus arctos. The sequence goes on from NW_026622852.1 coordinate 38,556,166, forward strand.
GTGGTTCCAGAACTTAACTCCAGTGCTCGAAATCACAATGGCAAAATTGCTGGTGCTGTCCAAAGAGCTGACAGATGGCGGAGGGGACGACCATAGTCTGTGTCAACTATCTAGCCTGATGGCTCCCGTGAGTTCTTGCTGAAAGTTCATTCCCCAGAAAGAAACACAGGCATTCACTCCAGAAACAGGCCCATTCCCTGAAATCGTTCAGGAATTGGGTATGCAAAGAAGGAATCAATTTCTTAGTTTGAGGACGAGCAGGAGTTAAGTGTTCATTCCATTAACTGAACATGTTTGGTGGAGTGGGCCAAAGCCAACTGTGTTTACTAGTGGTCATTGAGCACTGTGACTGCTTTCTGCTGTTCTCTTTTGCTCAAGGTTGATCCTTCTGCCTTGGACCAGAAGCTTCCTGTGTTTTACTTCATCTGAACCGAGCAAATATGTTCATTCTTTTTTAAGATTTTTATTTTTTATTTATGTATTTAGAGTGTACAGGTGAGGGGAGGGGCAGAGGGAGAGAATCTCAAGCAGACTCCATGCTAAGCACAGAGCCCGACATGGGGCTGGATCTCATGACCCTGAGATCATGACCTGAGCTGAAATCAAGAGTCACATGCTTCACCGACGGAGCCAAGCCAAGTGCCCCAAATATGTTCCGTTTTAAAAATGCACGCTTGGGAAGGAATGGTCAAGGAAAGGCTAGACTGAAGGAATGTTTGGCAAGGGGTGAGCGTATGTGATGAAAGCGCTTCTCACATTACAGAATTCAAAGTTTTTTTAGACATCCTCCTCCAGGGTTGGAAAAGAACAGCTGCTGTGGTAAAACCAGTTAGCCTCGCTCCCGAGGAGATAGGGACTCCCCGTCTTCCTTCCATGCAAAGTCTGTGGGGTGTGGCTTCTTCCAAAGAAGAACTTTGGAAAGGGCACTACATTTCCACCAGTTTGGTTCCTCCCTGTAAGCAAGTCCTTTTGTCACTGCTCTTTGTGCTGGTCATCTGATATACCCAGAGTGTCTGGGTTGCCTCCCAGTGGGGCTGTAGCCTTTCTGGGGCCACCTCATGGTGTCCTTGCTGCTTACTGTTGACCGCCATGGGCAGCTGCTCCACGCTAAGTTAAGAGAGCAGCTTCCAAAAAATCAGACCCCACCACATGCCAAAAAAGATGTCATCTTGAGCTGAGAAAGAAATGATGAATCAAAGGACCTAATTCTTATAAGATCCCTGCTCTACCCCTGGTAAGAAATATGAGCTAATCAAAGCCAGGCGTGGGAGGAGGATGTCCCCTGTGATCGCTGGAGTCCGGTCAGGATATGACTACGTCTCTTACTAGCCGTCATGACTTGCTGTTACTTCCCTCAGGAGACTGGCATTTCGGATCCATTTGATCTTTGTGAATAAGCTACTACTTACGGGGTGGCCAGCTAGGGGCAGTGGTGGGGAGTGTGTAAGACATGCCATTCAAGCACCAGACAATACATACTGTATTTCATGTCGTGGTATTTTATTTCTCATGACTTTCCCTGTAAACTTCAAAGGTTTCCCAAAACCTGTGTGCATCTGACCTCACAGCTATTTCCAGCCTGTCTTCACGTATCAAATATAAATTCATACCTTCTATAAAAAAGCTAGTCAGGGGAAATTAGGTGCCTCCATGTGACCGTCGCTTCTCTGGATTTATACCCAAAGTTCAAATCCTGACTCCCCTGCCTGCTAACTGTGTCACCGACTTTACTTCACCTCTATAAACCTCAGTTTCCTCGCCAGTAAAATGGGAATAAGAGAGTACCAACCTCATCAGTAAGTTAGAACAGTGCCCAGGACACAGAAGGCTCCCCAAAAGAGTTACTGTCTTGTTGTTATTATAGTTACTGTTACGTTTTAAGAAAAGGCCTAGAAAACCTTACAGAATTACTTATGAGGTTCCTCTTCTATAGCTACTGTGAACCTAAAAATAAATGTCAAAACATGCATTATAAGATCTCTTTCTGTTCCTAGTTGTTGTATTTTCATGTTTACTTCTTTAAAACTAAAGTCTCACTTACAAACTCTGGGCCCAGGAAATAGTTTTCAATAGTCAGCTGTGATTTCAGAAACCAAAGTGTATTCGATGACAATCCAATTGCAAGTCCATAAAAATGTTTCCTTTTCTCTTTCCCTTTGGGGGGAGGGGGTAATCGTCGCACAGCTGGACCCACCATGTTGGTGGAAATGCGTTTAACAAAAAGATCTTGGTGGGGGAATTGCTACTTGCCGCGATGTCCATTCTTCCTGTTTTAACCTAATTTTTTGCTTTTTTGGTCTTCCCCTAGAGAAGCAGAGCTCTTTCCTTCTAGAGGTTTCACCTTCTAGCCTTGTTCATAGGGGATGACCTAATAGCAGCAATTCATCCAACACCCCAACCTTTAAGGAATAATATTTGGGAATTTCTCGGACTTATTTCGCCGGGCAGGGCTATTTCTCACGTCTGAGCTATGCTTACAATCTGAAGATTCCTATCATTGCATTTTCCCGCCCCTGTGGACTTCAGAAAAAGAGATGAAAGGAGCAGGGACCAGCTCTTGGTGTGGAGGTCACAGCTGGAACCCCACAAGCTCCCGTGCCCTGGGTCTGACAGGCAGGATATTCCCTTTTACTGGGAGGAAATGAAATTGAAAATACAAGTCTGAGCTCATTTCTTTCTGGGGACTTGTGAGTCGACTGTCTTAGATGTTTGCAATCTTATCCGCGTGCCGCTTGAAGAAAGGAGGTCATTGAAGAAGGCCTGGCTGAGGCATGGCATCTAGTGGGCGTCTTTGTTCGGTTCGGTTTGGTTTTTAAGTAAGAGTGGGTGATGGCTTTTTCTTTTCTTTTGAGAAATGTAGAAACAAAGGATCTTTGATTTAAGAACTCAGATACCGTAGATATGGAATATAATAATCACCAAAAACATAGTGTTTGGCCAAAATAATTTTCTAAACTTTTGGAACCCATGTTCTTGGGCTGTTAGAAGTTAGCCTTGTTCTTACAGAAGGAGGGTTTGGGCTGTCAGGGGTGGTGACAGCTGTGTTTTGAGGACGTGCAGCCCTCGCTCGGGTTCCTGGTTCTTTCTGTCTGCCACCACCCCCACCCCCACCCCCACCCCCGGCAGCACAGCCCGTCGCAGATGCCCAAGGGAAATCCTTCTTGCCTGGAAAATCCAGAAGTGCAGCCAAGGCATGGCTTTCCGTCTCTCGACCAGAAACTGGTTTAATGATTTATAATAATAGTTATTTATAATAATAGTTTCTTTATAAAACAGAAACAGGAAACACAAGTTCATGTTTTTTACTTTTCCAGTAGTGATGGGACACAGCATTTACTAATTTGGAGTGAGATGTAGCTGCCCCCTCTGCTCCTTAGTCCACCTTGCAGACCTACGGCCTGTGAGTGCCACTGTCGCGGACGTGAGTGGTGCTGATCGGGGGCCTGGCGAGGTGTCAGCTCGTCAGTGAGATGGAAAGGCATGTGGATTGCCTCGTTCGTGAAGGTTAAAGCAGGCAGCTTTATCTACTTTTCTCAGCATGGCTAATAATATTTAAAAGAATTTTTTCTGGCTTGTTTTATATTTTAAATTTATTCATGCTTATCATAGGAAAAAACTGGAAACCAAGAATAAAGATAAAAATAAACATGGCTTATCATCCTAACTGCTACCTGCCTAGTTTTCTCCATGCACATACATGCGTGGAAGATAATATTGGGTTTATATTTGTATTAATTTCTTATCATTGCTGTGACAAATCACCACAAATATAGTGGCTTTAACCACACAAATTTATTATCTTACAGTTCTAGAGGTCCGAAGTTTGCGGTGTGTCAGCTCTGGGTTGAATTGTGTTCCCCCCTAAATTTCATAGGTTGAGCCCTAACCCCAATGGAGATGAGCACTTTGTAAGAGGTAATTAGTGTTAGATGAGGTCATGAGGGTGGGGCCCTCATAATGGAATTGGTGCCCTTCTAAGAAGACACCAGAGAGCCAGCTCTCTCTCTGTCTCTGCCATATGAGGACACAGTGAGAGGTGGCCATCTGCAAAATAGGAAGACAGTCCTCACCAGAACCCAACCATGCTAGCAACCTGATTTTAGACTTCCAGCCTCCAGAACTGTGAAAAACTACATCTCCGTTGGGTAAGTCACCCAGTTCATGGTACTTTGTTAGGGCTCCTCAAGCAGACTCAGATAGTGTCTCCCTGAGCTAAAATCAGTGCATTAGTAGGGCTATGTTCCTTCCAGGGGCTCTTTTGGGCTCCTTCCCTTTTCCACTTCTAGAAGCTACATGCATTTCTTGGCTCATGGCTCCTTCTCCCATCTTCACAGCCTACAGCATAGTGTCTTCAAGTCTTCCTTTCTCTCTCTGACTCTCCTGGTTCCCTCTTATCAGGACCCGAGTGGTACATCAAGCCCAACCGGATAATGCGGGATCGCCTTGCCCTTAACTTCACCGCACCTGCAAAGTCCTTGTTGCCGTGAAGGCAACATCTTCGCAGGTTTTAGGGATTAGGATGTGGCCGTCGTTGTGGAGGCTAGTATTCTGCTACCCCGGGACTGTTCATCTTACACGGAGTACGGTGACGCGTGCACTTTTGCTTTCTTTCACGCAGTGAATAAGTGGGGAACCGGGATTTGAACCCTGGCAGTCTAGCTCCAGAGTCTGTACTCTTAAACCCCTGCAACAGATCTGCTTTTACAACCTGTTGGGTTTTTTTTCTTAAAGTATTTTGAGTATTTTCCCATGACCTTAACTATTCCTCTAAATTTGAGAGACGAAAACATGATTTGTGATAACTAAATAATACCTGATTATCTAAATAAGTCAAACTAATTTAACCATTCTCCTGTGGTCAGACATCTTGGTTGTTTCCACGTATATCGTTATACAAAAATACGATGGTAAAAATGCTTGTACATAAGCTTTGTGCCTCTACTTAATTATGAGCTGAATTTGTGGGAGCTGGTTAAGCTAACTGGTGTACACTAGAGAACAGTATTTCACAAACTGTTTTCCTTGAGCTATTAATAGGGATTTTATGAAATGAGGTTCTCTGGTTAAATGAATTTGAGAAATATTACAACCCATCCTTGAATTAGTGATTCATGGTCACAGTAGCACTAAAACTTTGGAGAAGTCCTCTGGTAAAGAAATCCATCTCATTTTATTTTTAAAGCTTTCTTTAACCTAGCGTTTAGCAATGACTCTTAGCAGCTAGTACTACCTCACAAAGCTAAGCCGATAGGACACAATTTTAGAAGGAGCTCTGGAATCGTCCCACCCAAGTGAAGCTGCTTATCTTCAAACGCCTTTAAGAGCGTAGTAAGTCTCAAATTACTCTAGATGAGTATTGACCCAAAGAGTATGAACACCTAGTTCAAAAAGATACATGTACCCCCATGCTTATTGCAACATTATTTACAAGAGCCAAACTATGGAAACAACCCAAGTGTCCGCTGATAGATGAATGAATAAGGAAGACATGGTATGAATGTGTACACACACACACACACACACACACACACGCAATGGAATATTACTCAGCCATTAAAAAAATGAAATCTTGACATGTGCAACAACATGGACGGATCTAGAAGGTATAATGCTAAGTGAAATAAGTCAGAGGAAGACAAATACCATTTGAGTTCACTCATGTGGAATTTAAAAAACAAAATGAGTGAAGGGAAAAAAGAGAGTGAGGGAAACCAAGAAACACTCTTAATTACAGAGAACAAACTGATGGTCACCAGAGGGGAGGTGGGTGGGGGGATGGATGAAATAGGTGGCGGGCAGTAAGAGGGCACTTATCATGATGAGCACTGAGTAACATACAGAATTGTTGAATCATGATATTGTACACCCGAAATGAATATAACACTGTTAATGATACTGACATTTTTTAAAAATTAAAAAATAATAACTAATAAATAAATAAAGTTACTCTAGGTGAACAAAATCATGTTTATGAAGGAAACTTGAAAATGTCTCCTACCCTCCACTGAGAATTCCCGCCTAGGTTTATTCTGTTGGTTCCTTATGTCAAATGTCATAGAACTCACATTGCACCTGCTCTCTGCTCTGTTAATGTCAGGTACCAGCTTTTGGCCAAGACCAACACAGATGTTACCCGAGGTCTTCGTGACGCTTTCTGTTCCTGCTGTTTCGCAGGGACAGGTGTCCTTCAAGAGAGCTAGTTTGTAGAGTATGCTGTCCAGATGAGGAGCTAGACAGCAGGATGTTTGTCATTGAAAACAGAGGCCCCTTTCAGCGACCATCAGCTAGTCAGTCATTCACTAAGTGAATAAACACATGAGAGCAAGTTTTGGTGGACAAATTGGGGATAGGACATGTTGGCGCTGGGAAGTGCTGTGTAAGATGTGCGCCAGTGAGCACCAAAGGTAACCATCCCTGTTCTGGAATTGTAATGGGGTATGTTCTCTGGGCCAAGGAATTTCAAGGGGCCTTACAGGGCCATGGACAAAGGGGAGACAGACTTCGCATTACATTCATGTGATGATCTCCGAGACCCCAACAGTGGTGGTGTGTGCAGTGTCCATCGCTGGGGGAAGACAATTAGAAGTTTCTTCACCATCCTCATCGAGAGGACTGTTGGCTTCAATCTTGGGCCTTCTGAGGAAGATGTTGAGTATGGAGCAGATGCCCCTCCGGCTATTTGGCAATCTGTGTGATTCCTGAGATGGCACAGTGCATAGTTTGAACCATACTGGGGGGCAGGATGGTTGGAGATCACAGGGCACAGCAGAGAAGCCCAGCCAAGCTGACTTGCCCTAATCCCAACCGGACTGCTGGCCAGAAGTCCAGGGATGGGTCGTGGTGTCTCCTTTCTCTGGGGACTCATGACAGCTTCTCTTGAGGCTCTGACGTGGGGTTGGTTAATCTGAAAGCTGTTCTCTGGAAGACCTGTCAACCTCTTCTTTGGAAGTGGCAGTTCCAGACCTGCTCAGCCAGTCTTTCTTACCTACTACTCATGTGACCTCTAGTGGCTAGAACTGGTAAAACTTGCTCTAGGGATGGGTAGTTTTGCTGGAATATCCAGAATAAGCTGGAAAATGTCTTTTAATGTTCAATACTTGACTATGTCTCTATATTAACCCTTCGCTCTCATTATGATTCTCTTTCAGCATACATCCCATCATCTAATTTAGCCACAATCAATACAATTTGTGTTCCAGACCAGCCCCAACTCTGATTGTTACTCTAGCTAATGTTAACTTGGGCTGGCATTAGTCTCTGAGTCTCTGTGGTCTAAACCATTCACAGATGTCATGGCATCGCCCTGACTACATCCCAGGGTTGCTGTAAGGATCAAAGGACATGAAGCCTATAAATAAAATGCCACATAAATGTGCTTGCTATTACTACAAAGTCATTAAGTCTGTGATTCTGTAGACCAAGATTGCTTTATTTCGTGGCCTTGGTGAAAACATTTAAACTCTCCTCAGATTCTTTACTGGGACTTTTGTTCCAATCCACAAGCATTTAACAAGTGGCTGCTACGTATATGTCATAATGTACTTACTGGTTCATTCAGCAAACATGAGCTCCTGCCTTCTGCCACATACCCAGTGGGTGCTGGGATCCAGCAATGACCAGGACAGACAAGGTCCTGCTTTAATGGAGTTTACATTCAGATGAGTTCAAGGATTCATAATGGTTGAAATCATCCCTATCCTGACATTATAGTTTAACTGAGAAGAGAAGTTTAAAAAATCAGGTATGATACAAGTCAATATGTGAAAAGGCTTTCATGGAAGTATAAACAAAGTGCCGTGATCCAGGGGTCCTACTGTGGTATGTGTGGAAGGGTGAAGTTAGAACAGTGAATATGGATTCTGCTTTCTAGAAGGTTAATACTGGAGAGATGACTGCTGGGAAATTATATGGACACCCGTGAAGTCAGTTGGAAAATGATCAACCTGGCAATTTGGTGTCTAGTTCTAGTTCTAGAAGAGTTGCAAAAATCTTATGCCGAATATGCCCTTGAAATCGCTCACTCTCACTTGGTAGACATATTGTTCTTTGAGATTACAAATACATAGTAACTAGATTCATTGGATGATCACTGTTTTAAATACCATACAAATATTAACTTAGTCCTTATATCAACTGTGTGAGGTAGGTACCTCTAAGCATCATACCCATTTTACAGACGAGGACACTGAGATAGAGAAACAGTAAGTAACTTGCCCAAGATACGGCTGTTAAGTAGTGGATTCAAACCCAAGTGGCTGGCTCCGGAGCTGCATGCTCACCTCTATGCTGTATAATTTCTCAAGGCTTCATTTAAAAAGTCAATGGGAATTTTTAGAGACACATACTAAGCATTCAGGGGTGATACTACCTAAGGTCTAGGGTTGTTTTAAAATATTTCAGTGTGAAAAGAGGAAGGAAGGATAGATGACCAAAGCATGGTAAAATGTTGCTAACTATTTAATATAGTCGATGGATCCATAGGTATCATGATAGCATTCCTTTTCCATAATAAAAAATTGAATCCATTGCTAGTGAATTTGAGAACTTTGAAATATTTATTGCCTTACTGTCAATATCAAAAGACTTTTTACTAGTGATCTGGGTAATTTAGGTCAAGGCGATGATTTTCACTAAGTTATGATGGAATGATAGGTCTGTAGATAGAGTGCTCTGTGTATTAAAAACGACTTTACACCTAATTTGCCAAATATGATGGCCATATGCCGTATAATGGCCAATAAAGATTGATCCTCTTGCCAACAATAATTGACACAATAACAGAACGTTTGAGTTAGAAGGGACCTCAAAGACAGCTTCTCCCCAAATTCTGTTTTTATAACTAGGAATGTTGAAGCTTGGAGATCTTTAATGATCAGCCCAAGATAAGAGTGGGAACGTGAAATGGTTGTCTACAGTCAACATAGTTCTAGTGAATGGATGTGCAAGAATTAAAACCTGGGTTTTCTGAACTCTAGGGGGTGGGGAGGGTGTCCAACCCCCCTCAAAAGGAGCTATGTCCAGAAAAGGGCTGTAGCAGCCCACATGGAGACATGGTCCCCAGGCTTCACTTGTAACTATGGTTACAGCAGGCAGTTGCCAACTTAGAAGTCTAGGGAGGAAGAGGAAGAAACATGAACCACCTTCCACTTAGGAATAAAAGGGGTCAAATGGATCTGTCTCCTCCCCTGGTGGTTTCCAAACTTTTAGGCTCGAATGGCCCTATTTATTCTGTGTGTTTCCTCCATATTCCTTGTTTACACACCCTAGCTGTGCCTCCCACAATGGGCATAGTTGGAAAAATCATGGCTGTTGCACCTGAAGATACTTCTCAGAGGCATATTTGGGGCTCTGGCAATGAAACCCACCCCGTGATGGGCCAGAAGTCAGGGCCAGGCATTTCCCAAGAGGGAAGGATGCAGACAGTCTTAATGAAAGTGTCTGGATTCCTCACGGCGTCACAGTTGACCTGATCTCCTTCTCCTGAGAATTCTTGTAGGGCACTTCAGAAAGCTAAAATCTCACTTTTCCTAAGACTGGCGTATGCCTTTCTACAACACCCAACCTGCCTTTGTTGGTGTTTCTATCCTAAGGTCTGAGAGTCTCAACCCATATGCTCTCAGGACCCTGGCAGGTAAGGTCAGGAATGAAGCTGGCCAGTGTAAGACTGGGGTGACCTGGGACGAACAAGCCTGGTTTTCATTCAAATGTTTTGTAGTCCTGTGCTGTCCATGCAGAAAGGCTGGGCAGGCCAGCTGCCCATGGTGGCTTCTGATATAAGGAAAGAACCTGGCAAGGAAAGCAAGAGACCTAGAACCATCACCAGCAGCCTGGGACCTCAGCACAGCGTCCCCTTTGCAGAGCCTGTTTTCCTCAACGGTAAAACGTGGGTTTGTAAGGCTTGGCAGCTCCGCCACCTCTGACAGTAGAATTCTGTTATCTGTGATAGAGGACACATCCCCAAAATAACCGGAGCCAGTGACTGTCTGACATACATTTCCAAAGTGCCTGAGGGCCTCCTTGGTGTGACTGACTTTGTAGGACTGGTGTCCTTGAGGTCTTTGTCGGATTGGTTTGTGACATCATCTTCAACCTTTGGTCCTTGCAGGACGGTGACCAGTACTTAACTACCTTTCTGGTACCGCTCTCTGTCAGAGGTTGCTTTTTGCCAGTGTTCTTTCTGGAAGCGGTCATGAGCAGACGAGCTTAGAAAGGGTGTTCTCTTCGTGTTGTTTCAGGGAAAATAGAGAAAGTCAAACCTCCTCCATCCCCCTCACCTGAAGGCCCCAGCTCGCAGCCTGACTTAGCCCCCGAAGAGGCTGCCGGATCCCAGCGGCCCAAGAATCTGATGCAGACCCTCATGGAAGACTATGAGACCCACAAATCTAAAAGGCGTGAGAGAATGGATGATAGTAGTGTAAGTTTTTCCTCCTTTCCTCTTTCACTTCTCTGAGGGTGAACGTCCGCGTGGTGCACGGTTATCCCCGTTCAGGCATGGGTGTGTATGCCGTTGTCTGGCCAGCGTCCTGGCCCTGAAACCAGTTCTTAAATGTGTCTGTTTAATGTACCTGGAGTTGGGTTTGGGTGTTTTGCCTTGTTTCTCAAAAATGTGGATCATGCAAGGAGTGGATCCTTTTGCTGCCAAGTGCAGCTGGAACCCACAGGCGAGGCTGGGGCAGGGGATGTTTGGTGTGCAGAAAAAACCACATAAGGACAACACAGGTGGAAGGACACAAGCACCCTGAAACTGTCTCCAGGCACCAGGGAGCTGATTGCTATCATCACTGGCCTGCCCAATAGACGTTTTCTTTTTCTAGAGAACTCTGACGATGCCATCCCTTTACTGTCTACTCTGAGCAATCCCCATAGATGTGACACAGTGTGCAGAAGGCTGAATGTGTGTGGGGCTATTATCAAGCGTGTGCGTACAGTTTGGCAGGAAAGAGCCATTTCAGATGACAGTTAGAAACCACAGGGCTACCCTGCTACCCTCAGTTCTCAAGACCTTTGCACATGACATTCACATGAGCCATGTGAAAGAAGTCATCTGCTCTGGAGTTTCTTTCTCCAGTCAGAGACATAAGCGCCCTTGTTTCACACAGTCTCCACAGCCAGGAGCCCGGGGACCAGCCTCAGGGGCCCATGCCAACTTCCTGGGAGTCTGGTGGCCTCAGTCTCGTACCATTTATTGAGGTGGTCATCCCCCATCCCCACCCGGTTTCACCTAGATCACAAATAGCTTGGGTCCATGGAAGACCCTGCCCAGTTTACACGGACAGTGCTGGTTTATTCCTGTGGTCCTGGTGTAATTTTTAACAGCATCCCCTTTCACTTTTAAAAAGTGCCCCAGTTTGGATGAGAAATTATTGGGTCATCACCTTAAACTTGAATGCTACGGGCTCACAGTAGGAATCCCATGCCTGCTTACTGCCTCTCGTATCCTGGTTGGCTAAGTTCAAAGGTTTCTGGACTTCAAGCCAGATACTGAATGATGCTTTTCAAATATGTAGTGATAAAGAAAGCGGACACATCTATAGCAGTCTGCTGACTCGCTTGGGTCCCCCAGGCTCTCCCTTGGGTTTACACCGAAGCTGCCTGGAACACTGACTCAGCTAGTCTGTTCGGCTGGAGCATTTGGGGGCCATTCCCGCTACAGCACGGTGGGTGAGGCCTGGCCCTTGGTAGCTGCTGCTGGGGTTCCTTCCCCAAGCCCGCAGGACTTCTGCCCATGAAGTCACCTTAACCAGCACTTCTTTACAGCCCCACTGGAAATACAGACTTTACCTTTAAGGTATTTTCCGGAGCCTGTGCTTTTGAAGCTTCGTGCTGTAAGTGGCTTGTTTCTTTTCTCCTGGTGAGTCCACACCGTATCTCAGCAGCTGTGGTGGCAGTTAGCTGAGGAGACCCCTTGCATCCTGGCATGGAAGGGGAAAAGCGAATAGAACCACTCTGCATGTGACCCATGCACGTGTTTTCTCAGCACAGTCTGCCTCTCTCTCGTGTGTGCCTTTTGTGTCGAAGTGCTGATGTTAGAGGCAAACACTACCCAGCGAAGTGAAGAGGCTGCCGCCACTCATTCACAGACGGAGGCTGGGAGGCACCTTCGTGCAAACTCAGGACGCAACCAGATTGGATTGCCCCTTGGCATTCGGGAAGCTACTTGGGATCAACATTTCAACATACAGATTACCCCTCACTTACTCAACCAAGTGGCAGCCTCCCGTCTCTCTTGTTCTCAAGTAAAGAAACATTTCGCATAAGGAAGAAACCTATTAACTAATCAGGCTGTTAATATCCCCAGAGCTTGGATTCAAAATCAGGTGTTTTGCACTGTTCTTTTTTTTTTTTAAGATTTTTTTTTTTTAATTTATTTGACAGAGAGAGACAGCCAGCGAGAGAGGGAACACAAGCAGGGGGAGTGGGAGAGGAAGAAGCAGGCTCCCAGCGGAGGAGCCTGATGTGGGGCTCGATCCCATAACGTCGGGATCACGCCCTGAGCCGAAGGCAGACGGTTAATGACTGCGCCACCCAGGCGCCCCTGCGCTGTTCTTGATATGACAAGAGAACTAAGTTTGTTGTTGGAGGAAACTCTTAGAAACAGAGCAAAATCTATCCAATCCACTATATCAGACTCTTTTAAGAGGCCCAAAACTTCAAAAACCTCCTCGGCTTGCCTCTAAAGCAAATAGGTGACCATCAGCCAAACTTGAATTTAGAGGCACCTGCTCCCTCATCCCTAGACCTTTTATTTTTTCTTTATTTTTTTAAGGTTTTATTTATTTGACAGAGAGACAGCCCACAAGGGAGGGAACACAGCAGGGGGAGTGGGAGAGGAAGAAGCAGGCTCCCAGCGGAGGAGCCCGATGTGGGGCTTGATCCCAGGACTCCGGGATCATGCCCTGAGCTGAAGGCAGACGCTTAATGACTGAGCCACCCAGGCGCCCCATCCCTAGACCTTTTAATTCAGGGGATCCTTGCTACTGTATCTACATCAGTCACTGGAGAACGTAGTGAAGTTTCCCTGTAGGAACGAACAAACCTTCATTTGTTTTCCTAGCTGATCCTGGCCCCTTCTTAAATTGTCTCTTCTTCCTGAAGGATAATCATAGGGAGCCAATGGATTGCTTGATGGTTGACTGTGTACCTGGCTTCCTTGCCCCCGAAGCTGGTAGTTCTATTTCCCGGTGCCGTTCACATATGCTATTCTGAGGGTGAAATGTGGCTGCTTAGCTCCTCCACCCTCTAGAAGGCTCACATGGCTCACCTGAGTCCGGGGTCACCTGACACATCCACCTGCCAGTTTTCTTTCCCGTAAGTCACTTGGCAGCACTATAAGTCCCTCACACACGATCAGGACCAAACCTTGTGTTTGCTAGTAGGAAGCAGTGAGTTCTTTCTGACTGGAATGAAGAGTTCTTACTTGCTTGCTAAGGAGAAGACCTACAAACAAAACGGGGCAGTTGGGACGTATGTGCAGTGATACAGTAGACACATGGCCGTATTGAGCATGAAGGATGGAAGAGAGAGAAGACAGAGGAGCCAAGGGGAGCTACGCCTATAGTTTCCAGGAGGAGCTTTTGCCAACCCCCGAGAAAAACATCACTGCCATTCCAAACAGATTCAGTTTCCCCGCCCTGGAGTAGCGGTGGTCCCTGGAGTCTCCCCAGCGCATTTCCAGCTTAAATATTCCCACTTTATAAAAAAAAACTGTAGGCAGGACCGGAAGGAGGCCGCTGGCTCCTGGATCCGCCGCCAGGGCATGGTGTGGGGGGAGTGGCAGTATTCAGTGACCTATTCACGTGCCTGAGCTGCCCCTCTCTCCTGCTGGAAACAAGGTGATGGCTCAGAGAATGACAGAAGATGGGAAATTAAATCCGGACTGTCTTTTGGATAGTTACCCACAAGTCACTGCATCGGGGATCTTAAGTCACCTGCGGACGTTCTACTCCTTTCACAGTTGGTGAAAAAGTCAATACCAAGGAACTGGAAAAAGTCCCTTTTCTTGAGAAGTGATCCCCAAATGGCCATCCTTATTACCAGCTCAGACTTTGAGCAGAGGCCACCCGCGTGCCACATCCTTGCTCTGTGTGAAGTGGTCACCGAGTGTCTCCATGCTCAAGGCTTCAGCCAGGCCCCACTGACTAAGGGACCCCTCGGCGAATTTGGGGGGTAGGGAGATTGCCATCTCCACCCTCCCCCCCTTTCCCCCCTTCCCCTGGCTGTTTACCAGCCCTCACAGGACCCTTGTCAGAATTAGAAAAAGGCACCTTTTTTCAGCTGCCCGATGCCCCACTGCCCCTGCCACGCTGTGAGGGGACTGGGGGGACCCCATTCAACCCTGTCCACCCCCTCCACCTGCTGCTTCTGTGCCGTGCATGCAACACACAGCCAGATGCAACAGTCCTGTTCTTGCTGCGGGTTTCTCTTATCTAGAAATGTTTTCTTATGTGGAAGTGTCTCCTTATCTGGGCCTGATGCCATCCCTGGTCCATCATGTAACACACGATGGGCTGATGAATCAGTGTCCTAAAAGGTTCCTTGATGCCTTGTAAAGGAAGGGTATTGAGGCAAAAGTGCGTTTCTGGCCAGTTGTTCCCTGAGCCTCAGAAGATGCTGGGTTCTTGAGTCAGTGACGCTCTTGAACAGGCTGGTGGGTGTGCTTTCCCTTTCTCGCGGAAGAGATGCCGGCCCGCATCCGAATTACAGCCTCCTCTAGGCGTTCAGCCCCAGCCCCGCTTCTAGCATAGGGTCTACTCTTGGTGGGTTTTCTACTCTCTCTTACCCCAAAAATAGTCACTGAGAAGTCTTTCAGTCATCGCTGCCTGTCTTGGAATGAGAGAAGGCCTCCCCTGTTCTCCTGGGTTAAGTCAAAGCTGGGGGCTAGCATTTGCTGCTTTTCTAAGAATTCCTCACACACATTCCCCCCCAAACTAAGAAACCCCATGGTCCTTACTCTCGGTGAGTGGATGAGGGAGGCCGACACCACAGGCTCCATGGGAAGCTTATAGCCACAATCGAGGATGTTTCGTGCTGCCCAGATTTTTCCTAGCTGCTGATACCCTGTGGGAGTACAAAGAGAATTCTTCAGACACCAGTCATCAGCCTGGTCATTACAGAACTGTAGTTTTTAGCGCTACACGTTAGAAGCAGTTAATGACCACAGACCTATGACCCCGCCTACCCAGTCCATGGATGCCAGTGGCAAGACCGGGAAATGCTTCCAATGTCCTGAGCTGTGTAAACGCAAGGTCATTACCATTACCATAATTCCGGAGGGGGCGGCCCAAAGTCCATTCTTCTGTGCCATTTCCCCTAGCTGCCCATTTTGTTCTGAGCATTTCTTGCAGAGACTTTTAGTTTCCTACGGGAACTAAAGGGTCGTTTTAGTTCCTACATGGTCACCCTACTGTCAGGAACTTATCACGGCCCCCAAAACAGTGACAAGGATGGCTGTGTGCCCTCCCTAGGCAGTGCCATCCACAGCTCGGCTTCTCAGAACCTGCCCCCACAAACCTTGCATCCAAATCATGTCCTGCCTGTGCTTAGGACCCTCTTTTTGTGGGACAGTGGGCTACAAGACTGATGTGGGGCTCAAAGGAACTACAGGAAGAGAAGAGGCTGGCTGGCTAGATTCTAGCAAATCCAAAATGGCCATCAGAGACCTTGCTGGTGGGCAGCTGGTTGCATACAGGGGATGGGAAGACTCTTGTTAATTCAAAGCACAGAAAATGGAAGCAACGAATCTTGAATTAACAAAGTATGGCTTATCTGATATTTTTATTAATGAATAGCAGGGTATCTATGTGCTCCAAAAGATACAGATTTTTAAATAAACTAATATCAGATGAAGCGAGTCTGGCGTGGGTGTGTGGTCTCCCAATGTTACTTCCCCTCCCGCCCACCCCCAGCGTGGTGCCGGTTTCCTGCTAGGGGGTGTTGTGCGAGTGTGTCTCTGCTATGTACTAACCCTGCTCTTTTCCCTCTCTGCCAGTACACCTCTAAGTTACTGTCTTGCAAGGTGACTTCCGAGGTACTTTTCCACTTGTTTGTCTTGGTGTTCCTGCATGCCTGGCCCAGGTGCATGCTCTTGTGGCTTTGCCATTTCCTGATGTGTTCAAGGAGGCAGGCAAGGAAGCAGCTCGTCTCTGTGTTTCTTTCTTCCAGCCTTTTTGGAACTGGGGACTTCCTGGAAATGTTGGGGTACATGCAACAGGGCTCCCCGCTGCTGTGCTTTGCTGTGCTGTGTGGTGGGGCTGGAGAAGACCTTGCCCTGCTCATGGATCTGGAAAGTGTTCGCATTCAAGTTTCTTCAGGCACTAAGAGCAAAGATACTCTGGTTCTGGTTAGAAAACAGTACAGCTCAAGAGGACTGAGCCGTTGATTCTGACCAGTCCTTTGTTTCCCAATAACACAGATCCGGAGAGCTCCACTCCATAGCTTCAGAAGAAGTTGTTCAAAAGTGAACCATCCCACTGCCCATTCCCCTCCCCGCCCCCATCTTTAAACCTGTTTTTTGTTTGGGTTTTTTGTTGTTGGGTTTTTTTTGGAAGCTCCTTAATTTAAGCATTGAATTTCCCAAAGTCTCCTCCTTTCTTCTACAGTTTCCTTATACACAGATTTCACAATTATCTGTGCTATGAAAAGGCACAGTGTTTTTTCATTTTCCCCTGATTTTTAAATATTTTTCCTTTTATTCTCCCATGGGAAAACACAATGTTTTTAAATTTTTTCTTTAGCATTTTATTATTTTTTAAAAGAATTATTTCAAATATACAGAACTGTCAGGAGAATCATTCATTCATTCAGTTAACAATTTATTGAGGACCTAATATACACGCTAGGCACTCTTTGAGGTTCCAGAAATAGAGCAGTAGACAAAACAAAGTCCCCAATATCATGGAGTTGGCATTCAAATGTTCCAATAATAAGAGATAATAAAACAATAAAGCCCACCCATCCAGCTTTGACCATTCTTATCATTTCATAATGTTTGCTTAATATTTTAAAATTATTAATATTGACAACAGATATTAATATCAACAATATTAATTTTGCAAATACCATTCAAGCCCCCTTGTTACTTCTCCCCAGTCCCCATTTCTCTCTTTCCTGAGAGGTAACTTTTCTTAAGTTTGCTGTTAATCATTTCTGTGCATGTTTTTATATTTATATTTCCTATGTTTGTCTACATGGATAACATCTTGGTGTTGCATGCCTTAAAACTTTCTAGAAACAATATCATGTTGTAACATCCTCTGCTCCTTACTTTATTCTGTCTACATTGTTTTTGAATGTGTCCATGTTGTAACTGATGGCCCCAGCTCATTCATCATAACTGCTGTATCGTATCCCACTGAATGAATTTATCACTGTTTATTTATCCTCCTATTGAGGGAAGTGTTGGTTGTTTCTCTTCATTTGTTTCCTTTTTTGCAATTACAAACAACGCTTCAGTGAGTGTTATGATATGTATCTCTTTGCATAACCTCTGGAAGAATTTCTCTCTATATCTAGGAGGGGAAGTACTGGTTAGAGGGCTGTTACATCCTCGCATTCATTACATACTGCAAATTATTCTTCAGAATGGTTGTGCTAACTTACAGCACAATATGTTTTTAAAAATCTCCCTCTCTTGCAAAATAATTAGTACCAGAGATGGGAGCTGTTGATTATCAGTAACTTTCTTTCAAAAGATAAGAGTATTCTTTCATAAGATATAAAAGGAGTAATGAAATATAAAAGATATATCATTCCATGTACCCTCCTCAGTGACTAATTGTGGTTCTCATCTAGGCAATGGCAGTAGAAGAATTAGGCCCTAGGCCTTATTCCCTTTGAATTCACATAATTAAGAATAATGAAAATTCAGTCAAATATGTCCAAGGAAGATAAAACTGGGCCCGGTCTATCTTCAATTAAAGAGGACTTAGGAAGACAAAATATTAATGTAAATGGAGTGACTGACATTACTGAACCCCTCTACCTTCTGTTACCCAGCCCCCAAATAGAATTGTCTGTTGATTTCTATGCAAAGATGAGTGATTTGCTTGAATTCCCCAAGCACAAGGGTGAGAAAATTAATATTAGAGGGTTGTTCAAAGAGAATAGATTTTTTTCCCCTCCCACTAGACCTAAATCTGAATTTGGGAAAATGATAAGACCTTAAATCAGATTTTTCTATTATTATTTTTATTTATTTATTTATTTTTAATTTTATTTTTTTTATGTTTTCCCCTCTCCATTCCTATAGAGAATATTATCGCTCTTTCTGTTGCTTCCTCCAGCAGACTCCTTATGGGCACTGGGCTGCAGTGTAGCACGGT
Organism: Ursus arctos; assembly: GCF_023065955.2. Classification (NCBI taxonomy): domain Eukaryota; kingdom Metazoa; phylum Chordata; class Mammalia; order Carnivora; family Ursidae; genus Ursus; species Ursus arctos. The sequence continues at coordinate 38,574,486 of NW_026622852.1, forward strand.
GGCCTGAGGCATCAGCTCCACACCCAAAATTCTGGGTGCAAACCTCAGCTCTCCCCCCACCCCCAAGCTGCGTAACATTGGTCGACTTAACCTCCCCGTGCTTCAGTTTCTTCCTATGGGAAATGTGAGTAATAATAGTATGTATCCCGTAGAACAGTCGTGAGGATCAAAACAGTAAGTGGTTCATAGTATGTGTGATGTGGTTACTATTACTAGAGCCCTGAAGGCAAGTGCTTTTTTTTTTTTGCCCAGAAAAGAAAGGAATGGACTTTAGGAAGTAAAGTTAATATGCAGGAACTAAAGTATCAAAGCTCTAGATTTGCTCGAGATTTATAGACACACACACACACACACACACACACACACACACAGTACTGAAATCTGAATTAATTATGGAACAGGTGCTCATGTAGATACCTTCTCCAAGAGCTTGGCCTTTGACTCTTCAAAAGGCCATTGTAGGATGCCTTCACCCCTGAGCTAGTCCTAGACCAGAAGCCTTGTACTACCCAGAGCCAGTGCTCCTTGTAAAAATGCCTTATGTCTGAATACGATTTCATCGTTTACAAATCCCCTTCAAATAATGATGGAAATCATTATTGTCTGAAAACTTGCAGAGCACTGGGAGCTATGCTGTACGTACATTGCCTCATCTATTCCTCAGGCCAGCTGACTGGGAGTTTTATGACTCCCATTTCACACATAAGACAACTGAGGCCCAGGGGTAAGGGACTTTTCTAAGGTCACACAGTCACTAGGATTTAAATCTAGACTTGCCTGGACTTCAGAGTCAGCACTGTCTCTGGAGAAAGCCTGCGACCCGGGGCAGGTGCTGCCTCCATCTTGGCAGATGAAAGTAAGTTGAGACATGAGACGCCATGAACAACACCGTGTTCCAGACGGAACTGGAAAGAATGTCAGGACTTCCTGTTCCAGTCTAGTGCCGTTTCTCAGTACCATGTTACCACGCACTGACCTTCTAGACGAATCCTCCACTTAACCATACCAGACTTAGAAGCATTCTTTGCCCCTACTGGTTCCTTATTCTTAGATATTGAATAAGTGACCACGGTTTGCTTACACACATGACACTATGACACGGCTTCTGTGCTTAATGATGAACATTCATTTAAGAGACATGGCTGAGTGCATCCTCCATGTTAGGTCCAGCTAGCCCCGCTGGGGGAACTGGGGAAGGCTTCCCAGAGGAAAGCACACGGATGGTCTGGGAAGTCCATCCATTTGTCAAAGGTCAAAGAAGCAGGTTGAGATGGACCCCCAGACCGTGCATCTACCTGGAACGTGCCTATGCCTTGGTTCCCAATACTGCCTGCAACCTGCATCTCCTTGCTTCTCTGGAGCTGCTCGCATCTCCGTCCCTTGCCAAAATGATTGTTCTTAGAATAAGCAAAGCCTTCACTGCAGTTTGGATCATCAGTCAGTGTTGGCTCTGCTAGACTTTTCTTTAATATCAGAACTTGCACGTCCTAAGCAAATGCCACTGTAATTTAATTGGTTGGCATGCGTGGGCTTGCTTGTGGTGCAGTGTCATGGAATTGAGCCATTTCTCCTATGTCAGCAACCTGAATGTCATCTATCTGGATCTCATCTCGATCAAACCAAAGCTGGAATAGACCGGCTGAAGTTTTCCCTCTGCAGTCCACAGACTATTCTAGTGAACTGGAGGGAGGGAGGCCTTACCCCTACGGTGGTGAGCCTACCTGTCCTTGATATTGTCACCTTGCATTTCATTTATTGGCACTGGGGCCCTGATGTTGCATCATCATGCTCAGATTGCTTTTTATTGGGCTGGGAAGCTATTTTTCTTTCCACTTAGTTTCTCTTAGTTTAGTTATACCAAAGTAGACCTTTATGATATAACTATGATCATAGCTTATGTATGCCCACAAAGCTTGATGGATTGAATCCCACACTGGTCCAGTTGTTTGGGATTATTTTCTTGTTTACAAAGAGACTAAGACAGTCAATAGCTGTCTACTGGTCCAGTTGTTTGGGATTATTTTCTTGTTTACAAAGAGACTAAGACAGTCAATAGCTGTCTACTGGTCCAGTTGTTTGGGATTATTTGCTTGTTTACAAAGAGACTAAGATAGTCAACAGCTGTGCTGTCCAATATGGTAGTCACAAGGTCTGTGAGGATACTAAAATTAATTAAAATTAAATATTTAGCTTCTCAGCCACACCAGCCTTATTCCAAGTGCTCCATAGCCATGTAGCTTAGTGGCTGCCATATTGATGACACAGATACAGAACATTTCCATCAGACAGCACTGATCAGATAACATGTGGAGACCTACTATGTTATCAAAACACTTAATGCAGAGTCAAGTCTAATTCAAAAACATGTGCAAACTTGTGATGAGCACTGGATGTTATATGTACGTGATAAATCACTAAATTCTGCTCCTGAAACCAATATGACACTAGTTAACTCACTATAATTTAAATAAAACTTTGGAAGAAAAAAAAAACGTGCAAAACATTTCAGGGAAATTAAATCTTTCTACATTGAAAACTATGGGTCAAATAGCAAATGAAATTTGAAATGAATATGAAATGAATGCATATCCAGAGCCTCCCACCCTACTTTATTTACCATGTCCCTTCTACCTCCCGGCCATACCAGACACTGTTACCTTCCCTTTCTTGGATGCTGCTGAGAGGGAAAGGACAGAAGAAATGGAGAAGCTGGTTTGTGTACATAGTGAACGTCCATGAACTCTGATTCTTTTTTTTTTTCCTTCTCTCTTCAGGTCCTTGAGGCCACACGGGTTAATCGAAGAAAAAGCGCCCTGGCCTTGCGCTGGGAGGCAGGGATCTATGCCAACCAGGAGGAAGAGGACAATGAATAACAAGCTTCCTTCCACCCAGGAAGCTTCTTTGGTGCTTGGGTTACCAAGAAACCAAGAAATCCACCCATCGAAGCATTTTAATGGAATATTTATTAAAGTGCGAACGAACTCCGCAATCCTTATGTAGACCAGAAGCTGCAATGACCAACGGTGAAAAATAAAGTGAAAAGAAGCCCACCCATCAAACTCTGTAAGCACCCAGGAGTCAAAAGAGAAAGGATTTTTTTTGAGGCTCCAAGAATCACCTGGATTTGGACCAACCCTTGGATCCAAAAGGACAAAGCAGTAACAAGCAAATCAACATGGCTGCTACAGGCAGGACTGAGACCAGCCTCGCTGGGTGATGAGGACTAACATTGGTAACAGGGCCGTTTAGAGCAGCAGAGCCCATGCTGGTGCGATCTACCGGGCGCAGGACACTCCGTGCACCGGCCTCCCACCCTCACTCACGGCATCAGAGGTGCTGGGAGAACTCCGTGTGCTCCAGCAGCCGTAAAATGAAATGCAAGTTTCTCTGTATTTGCCCGGAAGAGGCAATTAGGATTCCATTTCTCTTACATTTAATTGTTTTTAATTGGGAGCAATCAATGATCAATGATGGCAATACATAAAATCCACATTTTTAAGACAATGTTTCTTCATGTTGCAAACACAATCTATTCTACGTGAAGGGGTTGAGAAAGAGGGAGGAAGCCAAACCAAATGGATTATTTTAGCTTTAGGATCTCGTCTGCTTATCGTATTGACTAATTTGCTGTTTATGAGAACACATTTTCGCAATTATGTTTCTTCATATGAAAACTATATTTAGTGGGCAACAACTATTTTTATGATGGGATGGGGGAGTATATCCATGTATAAAATCTGTACACATTCAACAGCTTGACTCACGATGGTAGGGATATTTTTAGAGTGGCAATAATTGAAAAAGGGCAAACTCTGCCTTAGAGAGGTGGAGGACAGGAAATAGGTGTTTATAACTATATTTTGTATTATAAAGTGGACCTAGGCAGGAAGGATGATAGATTATTTTGGATCAATCAGAAAGGAAACATTAAAGAAAAGGTCATGGAGGTAGACAGAGAAACAGGGAGGGAGAAAGTAGGAAAATGAGGAAGTAAGAGATACTATTTTTGCTGAACAACCAGCATTTTTCAGGATGATAAAGAGAAAAATATAGAATAGAAATTTAAGTGCAGGCTTGGAATCAGCTACAAATCCTAAAGATTGTGTGTGTGTGCGTGTGTGTGTGTGCACGTGTGTGTGTGTGTGTGTGTGCACACGCACTGGCGCACGTGCCTTTGTGTGTTTGGGTAAAGTGTGTGTACAAGGATTAAAATTCCAGAATGATCATGGGACAAGGGTGTACAGTTATTTCCTCCAAGCTGTTTGCCAGCGTCTGGAGCGAGTGAGAATTTCTTTTTTATGAAAAGGGATATATAGAGGCACCGACCTGATTCAGTATTTGTAATATTAAATTGACCTAACCTGGTATTTGCATGAGTCACAACTGAAAAGTTTTGAGCAGTTTTGTAATTTGACGTTTAGAAAAGTACCATATTTATTCTCATGCTTTGTATTCATAGCTTAGTACACGATAGAGGATGCCAGCTTTACTCTCTGTCATTTAAAGCAATATGATAAGGGTATTCAATAATTGGGTGCCCTGAATTTCTGGATGAGAAACATTTTTAATTCTGACCATGAGAAAAAACCTGACCAGCGGTTTTTTTTTTTTCTATTTGTTTTAAAACTATGTTTTTTTTTAAAAAGCAATAATTAAGCCAGACCTCACTAAAATTCCTTTTTGTTTTTTATATTGTTACGTCATAAGCGCTAATAGGTTACTCTCACAAGTAGCAATATCACAACACTTTGTATGTAGATGTTAGGCACATTCGCTTTGCTTCTTTTAATAGACTAGTGTTGACTTTAGGGGGGAAGGTTTATTCACAGACAAGCAGTGGGCATAAAGTGAAAATCCAACTGTAAGATAACTCACAAGGATCCTTTAACACTGCCAAGGGAACCTGCCATTTGAAGCCAAACTCTGGAGATGGGTCGTGAGCACCATCTTTACATGGTTTATTCTCCTGAATATTCTGAAGGGATAATCAGCAAAATGTACCGGCCACTGGGGACCCAAAACAAGTGAGATGTCAGCTGCAAGGAATTCATTTTCAAGTGGGGGAGGCTGGCATGGAGACAGACATGCCCAGGAAAATGAGGTCTGTGTTAGGCGGGAAGTCCTGGCGGGTGAAATGGGAGGACCCAGGAAGGCTGCTTTGCCTGAGGATTTCCAGCCTTCCCACAGCAGGCACGTGACCCACAGCAGGCACGTGACCCACAGCTGGGACGAGAGCTTCATGTGGCCCCCGGGGCACAGTGGTAGTTGGCTGGTGAGCGCATGGCTTTATGAGTGCCACCAAAAACGGAACATGCTCATGTTTTCTGGACTGGCTGCGTCTGGTAGTGATACAGACACGATAGAGACAAACACCATCTTTCAGAAGAGGAAACAGCCCTCAGGACCCACCTGCAGGTTTTTGTTCTGTTTTGAAGGAAGCCATGGACCCACCCACCCTACACCTACATTTGAAAAAGGAGAATTTGCAGCTGATTGGAAAGCTTAGGAGGTCACACAATTCTTGGAGTCGCTTTAGAGGCAGACCAACTGGCCGTTGACTACAGTTGATTGAACCAGAAGCATGAATTGCATCGCGCAGAGTTCCAAAGCCAAGTCCCTTGGTCCATGCCCCGTGTGTAGATAAGGCAACAAATGCAGTTTCCGTGACCCTCCCACGGTCACAAAGCTGCTTAACTCTGGCCCCTACATCTCCAACATTTGCTTGTTCCCTCTGCTGCCGTCTGATGACTGCTATTTCTGTGCTCCACTCACTTCCGATCCTATTAAAATGTAAATTACAGTTCCCTTGGAAGAGCCAGATTTTCTCTGTGCTCTTGAGTTTTTTACTCATTCAGAAAACATTGGGCTTTGTACATAGCACTGTGCTAGGCTCTGGGATCCCAAATGAACCCCTTTTACCTTCTGAAGATGCAACAGACCCCTGGAGGAGAGTCATTCCTGCTTAATCCATCAAGAGGAAGAGGCTTGTCAAAAAAAAAAAAAAAAAAAGGGCCTCTGATGCTCGTCCCTGCCCCCAAATAGCACGCAAGCTTGTTAATCTCAACTGTAACAAATGTTTAGATTCTGTAGATGTTAAAAGCTTTCCTGAAAGTGTTCCTTTCCACAGTGTTTATAGATGTTCACTTTCCTCGGGAGCTGATTAACTACTGACATGCCTTGGCTTTCTCATCCAGAAATTATGGAAACAGGGTCTGTCAGTGGTAGGAGGCTGGGCTGTGTTCTACTTGGATGACACAATGCAATTTCCTTGCCTCTTTACGCCTCTGCATGCTGCCCACCCTAGACAACGACATAGAAGCAGTATATAGACCAGTGTCCACATATATACACAACGCACACGTATAAAGTGTAACAAGAAACACTAAAACAGTGTTGACTCTTGTCTCTGAAGACAAACATTTTTCCAATGAAAAAAATGGATGTAATTAAACTATGTATTGAAAAAAAATAGCCTAAGTGTTTAGAGATGGTGACTATATCCAGTTTTAGTGACAGAACCAATTTCCTGAATTTTAAGCATTCAGTGAGTGAGCCTGCCAATTTTGATTTCGTGTCGCCCTTTACCCAAACGACTTTTTTTTCTTTTTTTTGAGGAGGAGGAGGAGGAGGGAGGGGGGAAAGCAGCAATACTGTGTTTGAAAATTATACTCTGTATCTGGCTCTCCTGTGTATGTTAACCACTTAAATGTTATTATCCTGCTTCGGTTTTATAGTGATTGTGAGGCATTCAATGCAAGTATACAATTATTTTCTCATTAAAACCCAGTGTGTGCTGTGTTTTTATAAACGATGGCTGCTTGTTTGACTGGGGGTGGGGAGAGGTCGGAAGCCGGTTCTGCCACACAGTGACAGGCCCGCGCCCTTGACCTTGACTTCTGTACTTCTGTTCCTAGCTGGTGGGGCACCACGGTAACACACTGTCCCAATGCCCCTTTTTGTGATGCTGTCTCCAGCTGCCCTGGCTGGAGCCTAGAAACCTCTGATGGGACCCTAGAAATGGTACGGGTGCCTCTGGATGAGGTTGGTAGACCCCCAAAGTCAAGGGCATGGCTGGGCAAACAGCAGGACAAATGGTAAAACTCAAACTTCATGTGTGTCTCTTGGGTTCTAATTTTTTTTTTCAAAGATTTTATTTATTTATTTGACAGAGAGAGACAGCCAGCGAGAGAGGGAACACAAGCAGGGGGAGTGGGAGAGGAAGAGGCAGGCTCCCAGCGGAGGAGCCTGATGTGGGGCTCAATCCCAGAACGCCAGGATCACACCCTGAGCCAAAGGCAGACACTTAACGACTGAGCCACCCAGACGCCCCACTTGGGTTCTAATTTTTTTTTTTAAGATTTTATTTATTTATTTGACAGAGATAGAGACAGCCAGCGAGAGAGGGAACACAAGCAGGGGGAGTGGGAGAGGAAGAAGCAGGCTCATAGCGGAGGAGCCTGACGTGGGGCTTGATCCCATAACGCTGGGATCACGCCCTGAGCCGAAGGCAGACGCTTAACCGCTGTGCCACCCAGGCGCCTCTTGGGTTCTAATTTTTATTATTGCATTCCCAGCACCTGTATTTGGCTCCGCTCTGAAGAATGGAGACTTTCAGACTTTAAAGAGCATATGAAGATGGTAGGTTCATTAGGAAACTTCCTCTGCAAATTGCCTCCTGCCCTCCCATCTTCTCCCTAACCGCCAGCTGCTCCTGGAGTGGCCAGCCGCTCTGTTCCCTCCCCGGCCCCTCACAATTACATGTGCCCCAGACCTTCTGTCTCCCGCTCCTCCCCTTCCTCCCCCTCCCCCCCCCCCCCCGCACCACCCCGCAACTCTCCTTGGGGTCTCTTCCTCCATCTCTCCCTGAGTATGTGACTTCTAACAATCTTCTGGGACAGTGGAGTTGTGATCAGCTGTGGATTCAGTGTCCTGGTCCTCTCTGCATCTGTCACTACTAACATCTGGGGGTGCTGAGCAAATACAGGGGTGTCAGGGTACATAGGAGCACTCAGAATGGGACACAGAGCCTAGGGTAGTCAGGGTAGAAGGTATCTTCAGGGATTCTCACTGAGGAGGCTCTTACCAAAACCAGTGGGAGGCATTAAAACGTGTAGACAGCACATACGCAGGTTTTTTTCCTCTGACGGAGACCTCCCATCCTTTCCCCAGGATCATCTCCCCTGTAGTTATCGGTGTCAAAGAGACAATCATTGGGGGGCACATGAGGCCATGAAGTTACTTCGGAGCATTGCCACAAAAGAGTGTGGTGACTGTCCCTCCCTACACAGAACTCAGGCAAAGTTCAGAATTGGGCTGCTGGGAACACAGAGACCAGCTGGGGACTCAAAGGGAGACCTAAGAAAGGGAAGAAGAAAGGGGGGTGATCAGAAGGGGAATGGAGCATGAGAGACTATGGACTCTGGGAAACAAACTGCGGGCTTCAGAGGGGAGGGGGCGGGGGAATGGGATAGACCGGTGATGGGTAGTAAGGAGGGCACGTATTGCATGGTGCACTGGGTGTTATATGCAACTAATGAATCATCGAACATTACATCAGAAACCAGGGATGTACTGTATGGTGATTAGCATAATAAAAAATATTATTATAAAAAATAAAATCTTACTATAAAAAAAAAGTCATAAAGGTAGAAGATGACACAAAGGCAAAGAACAGGGCCTCCGAAAATCCCCGGAGATGGCGCACTAGCAGTTTCACAATGTTGCCCAAGCATTCAGATGTTTTCTTTCAGAGAAAGAAGAATGTTTGCATAATAAAGATTTTTAAAATTTCTGCCATGTTATAGTATTCTCAGTGTCTGTTAACCTTGACGGGAGAATTATCTGGATGCTTTGTTCTCAGTTCACAGGTGGTGGGCTCTGGACACTTGGAATGGATGTGCGGGTACCCCGGCAAATAAAATTACAAATCTCTCCCCTGTTTGGTTGTTCTCCGGCCACCCATTTAGACTAAATTCTGTGTCTGCCGTGGTCTTGGGCTCGTAGCATCCACGGGCCTCTGGGGAGCGCGGCTTCCCGTGCTTAAGCAAGCGTCTCTGTCACCTGGGCCTCATTAAACACAGCGTTGGGCTTCGTACCCCGGGCTTCTGATTCAGTAGGTCTAGGGTGTGCGGCCTAAGAATTTTCTGACTCGGCCCCCAGAGATGCTGCTGCTGCTGCTGGTCCAGAAACCTCAGTTCGAGAACCACTGATCTGGAGTAAGTAGTGAATAGGGTCTGGGCATTCCACTTAACGTTTGAAAACTGGGGAATGGATGCGTGATTGATAAGCTGCAGATACAGTCACGTGAGGTCCTGGGGTGTTTTGAATATTTGTTGGGGGCTTCTGTGTGTTTGCCCAGCACACCAACTCAACGCTTTGTGGGTCTCGGCAAAGCAGAGCTTCAATTCCATTCAGACTCCAGAGAGGGTCCCCCTCGAAGGGGCGGAAGAAATGTAAAGAGAGCATAATATCTTATATATGTTCAGACTCTGATTTCAGGGTCAGATCAAGGGATTCCTTTGACCTTTGGACGAAGTTTGTATTGTGCGGGGTGACAGCAACATCAGGACCCGTAAGTTTTCTTGACTTACATGGTTGCGTGATTTGGGATACGAAATAAGAGGTAACCCTTATTTGGTCTAGAGCAGCGCTTCTCCATTCTGACTCCATCTGACTCACCTGGAGAGCTTTCAAGTTTGGATTCGGTTGGTCTGGGCTGGCGCCCAGGCCTGCCTACAGATTCAAGGCATCCAGGAGACCCCTGGGCAGCAAGCCTGGAGCATCGCTGCCCATGCCCCGGCTCCTAACCTGGCCGCACCGCACGTCGGAGCACCAGGTGTTTGTCTCCAAGATCCTGGCGCTTGGGTCTCACCCCCAGATATTCTGATGTGTTTCGTCTTCACTGGGCTCAGACACGGCTATGAACGTGGGCAGGGCTTAGCAGCTCCCCAGGTGTTTCTAACGGGCAGCCAAGGTTGAGAATCGCTAGTCTAGTGGAGAAATGTGTTTGCCTCATGGCCTGACTATTCAGAAAGTTCTTGGGGGCAACCTCAAAACGAAATGAGGAAAAGGCCTTGAAGGGCTGAACTGACCCTCTCACGGGTCCCAGGAGACAGAGGGCAGTGTTGGTGGCTGAGGGAGGGGCTTTGCAAAGGGGCGTTGTGACTCCTCTGAGGTCTCAGCTCTCCTCCCTCCAACCCTCCGACTGACAGCGGGCCCCGCTCTTCAAACTTTTGGGTAAACTGAGGAATGCAAAACTACGAGGGAGGCCTGTTCTAGCCTCTAATAGCTGCGCAATGAGAAAGAGCCCGGATGGAAAACCCAAATATGTCACGGGGTTATTTCTGGGAGATGAAGCCATGGTCATTCTGTTTGTCTTTATGAGCGTTCGCTGATTTCTGTGGTGTAATTCTTCCTACAACGGCTGATGGCAAAATGCCAACGGTTTAACAAGTGGTTCACAAGATCCCTGAATATTGAATCGTTGGTGGAGATCAGAAAACACACAGGGTAACCTAGAGGTCTGGAGCTAAAGCCCCATTAAGAGAGCCGTCATTCACCTGAATGGTTCCTCGGAACCAGTCACGGCAGGTAGCAATCAGGGGCTCGGGATTGTGGCCACTTCTTCGGATGGTCGTGATTAGTCCCAGAGAGCAAAACCGCCCAGCCTAGGTCTAGTTGCCCACTCCTGTTGCCAGGGGCTGCGGCAGGGGAAGGGGGAGGAGGGGAGGCTGGGAAGACCACGTATGTGACATCGAAGAGCCTGTGTTGAGGATGATGTCCCTGGATATACAGTATTTCCATTGTTAGCGTCAGTGTCTCTCCGACAAGCCTCTGGGATCAGTCAGGGACCTCCGACTTGGGGCCCACCACTTTTTCAGCGGAACCTTTGACCATTTGCTTATTCTAGATTGGATTTCTGACTTCTGGAGTTGCTGTGGGGAATGAATAGAAATAGTTGGTACAGAGGTGCTCAGAGCTTACTCCTGGAAAGCCCTGCCTTCAGTCCGCAAGTGCTTAGTGTCAAACACAGCGCATATAAGAACAAATGAAAATGAGGGTTGTTGGGATCGTTTTCACTGGGATTGGGGGAATTCTAAGCATCGGGAATATGGGGACACAGCTGCTCCAAAGTCAGGCACTGTGTCCATGCCTGCCTGTTCAATAGGGCCGTTCTTGAAGGTCCTGCACTCTCTTGGCATGCTTTCAATTTTTCCCCTTAGTGTAGGACCCATATAATTGTGTTCTGGGCAAGAGAGAGAGAGATCCAAGTGAAAAGATGTTTAGTAGAGCCAGAAATATTCCAGAACTCATCAGTGGAAGGTCAAACGGTGCTAGGAACTTGCCAGGAGACACTGAGGAAAGAACGTCCCTGGATGAACAGGAGGGCTCCACGATCACCTCATTGATAACGGGAAGAGTGGAGTTTCCCACTTCTTTGGGTTCACCTTTGCCTGCAAGCATGAAGGGCGGCCACTAGGTGGCAATGGTCTCTAGGGTGAAAGCCGCTTCCCCAGCCAAGAGCCTTCCCTGGGGAGTCAGGACATTTCCCACTCTTAACACAAGACAGAATCCTTTGAGATCTTACATATAGTGGCACCCAAACCACCAAAATGGTTGGAAACCACCACGTGTGCAATCCTATGTGCAGGTCAATTGTGGCCCTTTACTTGCACTTACTATTTCAGTGGAAACTGACCGTTGCCAGCAGATGGCAGCAGACATCTATCCGCGGCCCCGTCTTCACCAGGCTAGTGCTGAGCGCTGTATGTGGGTTATTTCCCGGCATTCTTTTTTTTTTTCTTTTAATAATAATTTTTTTTTATTATGTTAGTCACCATACAGTACATCCCTAGTTTTTGATGTAAAGTTCCATGATTCCTTAGTTGCATATAACACACAGTGCACCATGCAATACGTGCCCTCCTTAATACCCATCACCAGCCTATCCCATTCCCCCACCCCCTTCCCCTACTAAGTGAAATAAGTCAAGCAGAGAAAGACAATTATCATATGGTTTCACTCATCTATGGAACATAAGAAGCGGAAAGATCGGTAGGAGAAGAAAGAGATAAAGAAAGGAGGGGTAATCAGAAGGGGGAATGAAGCATGAGAGACTATGGACTCTGGGAAACAAACCGGCATTCTTACAATACCCCTTTGAGGTACAAGCTAGTCGTATCGTCTCCATCTTACAAATGAGGAAACACACTCAGGGAGTTTGAATAACTTGGTACCTGTGACAAGACCAGGGGTGGAAGGAGGTTCAAATCCAGGCACTCTGGCCCAGAGCCTGTGTTCCTACCTCCCCAACTTCCCTTCTCATCGACCTGATTCAACAGCAAACAAACCTCCCGTCTTGGTCCTGGGCCAGCTCCGCTTTCTCCCAGACCAGTAGAGCCTGCCTTTAGCACAGACCAGTGCCAAGAGGGGGGCTGGAAATTGGGTGTGTACCTCGAAGTCGGGGCTACGGGTGGGGCACTGACCGTCGGCTAAAAGCCGCCATTGTCACTAAGAGTCAACACATGCTGAAATTCTGGTTCTTTCCAACTAGGCATGTGGTGTGCTCTCCTAATGATCACAAGTGCCTACTGAGTCGTGCAGATGTCCTGCTGGGCCATAGAAATGGTCTCCAGCTCTCTCGCCTACGGCATGTTTTCCTTGGCTCCTCCTGTTCACCTGTACACACACACACACGCACGCACAATATACAGGGTCACTCCAATTCTAGATGTCTGCTTCTGGACAGGGCAGGGTAAAGCTAGACTGCCAACAAAGAGACCCAAGAATTATTTCAGTGTCTGAAAGAACAGAGTTTATTTCTCTCTCACATTACAGTCTAAGGGGAGCATTCAGGGTCTGAGGGCAGATTTATTTAAGCTGGCATCTTTTTCATCCTGTTCCTCCACCACCCCCAGGACCTGTGGTCATGGGCATGGTCCAGCTTTAGGAAACGGTAAGATGCAGCCAAGCCATTTACTGAAAACATAGGTGTGCCCGTTCCCTGGATCCTCAGTGGCCGTGGCTTCCCTGCATTGAGACAGTAGACTGGCTTCTAGAGATTAGGAAACTATTTCTAGAATTTCCATTACACCACAGAAGCTGGCAAGGGAACAACCCAAATGCAGCCTAAAGGAAAAAGCTGTTAAAAATGTGATTAGGGTTGTGAATCCTCTCCCAGCCCATAGTCCACATCTAGCTTATCCTTTTCCAGAGTTATAACAGCACACGCTATGGGAAGACGAATATTTACAAGGACAGATGAGAGGAACAGAGAACTAGAAAGTCCTCTGACAAATCAGCATCTCCCTTGTCTTTTAACACGAAGAATAACGCTTGCCTGCTAGTGCCACAGAGATACCACTGCGGAGCCTGTGGGGTTTTGACCACTGAAGGCTGGCCACGTAGCTGCCTGTGCCTAGAGGACCAGCTCACTCTAAGAGACGCCCAGCACAAGTAGACTGGGGGTTCCTGGGGGTTCCTAGTGCTCGGGCTCCTTGCAGGTACACTGGTAGTGAGGTGGGACCTGGGTGACTCAGCAAGGGGAAGACCAAGAAGACTGTCCCCTAGAGTGCCTGACCCCTTCCGATGTGTGTCTCTCTCTTGCGTTGCAACCTTTCCCTGGGACAAGTCTGTCTGAGCGTAAAATGTTCGAATCCTGCGAGTCCTTTCAGCAGCAGGGCATTTGAAGTAATGAGTGTGTAATTCACACGCATTACCTTTTCGATGCACCTTCAGAGTCTATTCTTAATGTCACCTAAACCGTCTGCTTGCTCAGCGCGGTTGGTCCTCGGCAAGCAGTCTGGTGACCTGGAAAGGGAAAGGCTCATGACTGGGGGAATAATGAGGGCTCTCGGTTGTAACCCTCTGGGCTCCATAAATATGACCAAAGAGAGTTCAGGTGCTCTGCCCAACCTGTGTGTGAGACGTAAAAGCACGGAGCACAAAGCATCTCCCACAGGGAATCAGTCACCTGCAGGGAAGAGGGAGGGGACACCACAGAGCAGCTCTCCCAGAAGGAAAGCAGGTGTGATAAGAGAGGAGCACCAGGACAGAGCCGTGTGGATGAGACAGAGGGATGCAGTCAGAGATGGCGAGAGGGAACCAGAGGGTTTGCTGGGTAAGCATACATGACCTTAAAGAAATTACAATTTATTGAGGTGAAATTCACATAACATAAAATTGATCATTTTTAAGGTGAACAAGTTAGGACCATTCCCAATGTCGTCTACCACCATCTCTGTCTAGTTCCAAAACACTTTCGTCATCCCCAACAGAAACCTCAGCATCATTAAACAGTCACTCGTCAGTACCTCCCAGCCCCCGGCAACTACTCGTCTAATGTGCTCTCTCTATGGATTTGCCTATTCTGGACATTTCGTGTAGATGAAATCATATGATATGTGACCTTTTGTATCTGGCTTCTGTCACTTAGCATAATGGTTCCGAGGTTCGTCCTGGTGATAGCATGTGTCAGAACTTCTTGCCGTTCTAAGGCTGAGCAGTACTGCCATGGTGTGGACAGACCACAGTCTGTCTATCCATCCGCCCACTGATAGCCAGTTGAGCTGCTCCCACATTCGGCTCCCGTGAGGAACAGGCGGAGACATGTACTTACATGAGGCCCCGCTTTCAGTTCTTTGGGGCGCATATGTAGGAGTGGGGTTGAGGAGTCCTTTGAAAATCCGATGTAATTCCATCCATCACTTTCAACCTTGCCCATGTCAGGAGTTGGGGATCAGCAGAGGGTCGTTGGAGAGAAAGTCGAGTGAGTTCAGAGGCCCACCCCCACAGAGGGCGCCGGGGCGGCTGGCTCTCCTCAAGGGGGGAGAAAGGGATTTCAGGGGTCCTCAGCCACTTGTTATACGTTCTCTGGAGCTCGGGAAATGGGGAATCAGCTGGGAACACACCAGAGCCCTAGGAGAGGCTCCAGGTTGTAGCTGTCGGCTTCGTAACAGCGTAGCCAAGAGAGCTGGCCGTGAGCATTAGACCTCCTCGCTGGAAACTGTGGGCACGAAGCACGGGGCCGGTGTCCGGTGGGGCAGAGATGCGCGGCTCGTTCAAGAGGTGTGAGGTTTCCTTAGACCCTACTGTACAGGGGGCTGCCCAGAGAGGGGCGGGAACGACAGCGGAGAGAAGCTGGAGGCTCACCCCTGCACGCAGAGAGCCGCGGGCGAGTCCCAAGCAGCCCGTTGGAGCAGGGGTTCCTCCTCCCTCCCCTGTTAGAGGAAGATCCCGTGATGAGAGAGTGGGTCTCCACAACCAAGAAAGAGGAAGTGTTGGCTCTAATTCCTTCCCTGCCCATCTCATGGTGGTATTAGCCAAGGAAGGTCTTACCTCACCTCCCTCCCTCCCTCCCTTCCTCCCAGCCACTACCCCCTCCCAGCCCTGCAGAGGACAGTAACCTCTCCAAGGAATTTAGGACCAGAACAAGAAGCTCCAGGTAGGTGAGCACCAACCAAGCTCCCCCCCTTCCCGTTGTGGACAGAGCTGCGGAGGAAGAAGTTTTCCCTTGGAATGAAAGCAGAAATCTTTTTCTTCTTAAAATTGCACTGGACAGACTGCATTAAGTTCTGAACTGAAACGGTGTTTTGTGACTTAGTGACCAGAGCGCTTCCCATTTCTGTGAGTGATGAGAAACGTGACAGGCCCAGCCATGAATTTCATCCATGACCATGGATTTTGTTTTTAATCAAACCAAATAACATATTAAAATGCGAGGGAACAGAACCAGAGCTGTTAGGTAAGGTTTGGTGTTGGCATTCTAATTCTTCGGGCTTCTGGTCATTGTTACCATAGGATAAATCTGGAGTGGGGCATGGTGTTAAGAACTGGGGTGGCCAAGATTCTTCAGGTTCATTGTGCTGAGTGTTGCCTAAAAAGTGAATTTCCTACTTCGTCTTCCCCCCCTGTTTCTGGCTCACCCCCGCTCATGGTTTATCATTCAGATTTATGATTATAGCCCATGGGTCGTGCCTGTTCCACATGTTTGAGCTTTATTCACCCTCCTGAAGAACAAAGCATGTGACATTTGTATGTCTCGGTCTCGTTTGTCGCAGTGCAGGGCCTGGTAGGCAGAAGCCGCTCCGTACCTGGAAAAGGTGTGTTCTCTCTCCGTCAGTGACCGTCCCTCGCCAACCCACTACAGCAGCCTGGACCCGACAAGCAAGCGCGCTCTGGGCTCCTCGGCCATGGGCAAGGGGCCCGTGGGAACAAAGGGGAGGGGGCTCTGTTCCCTTCCTACAGGGCTTCCAGGGGCCACTTTTCTTCCCTGTCCCCTCCTTCTCCTCTTCAGCAGAGGCTACCAGGACTGCCCTTCTTTGGACCAGAGTAGGAAAATGGGACCAAAAGTCAGTAAGCAAACTTGTCATAGTGGCCCGGTCTCTCCAAAACCCGTAAGCGATTCTCCAACGTCTCTACGCAAGTGCTTGGAACCCTGACGGCATCTTTTTTGCCTCAGTCTAGAAGGGGAAATCTACCAAATGTGCTGCATGCATACCAGTCACACATGAAGCCGGGGGACAGGCTGTGTCATGACCTATGAGAACGCATCAGAATCCCCTGGAGGACTTGGTAAGACGCACCGCGGGGACTCACCCCCAGAGTGCCTGGGTCAGCAGGTCTGGGTGAGGCCAGATGATTCTCATTTCTGACCTGTGCCCAGTGAAGCTAATGCTGCTGGTCTTCGGACCACGGAGAAAGGTGCTTGGCTGGGGGACCCCTGGTAACCCCAATTGCTCCAAAGTTAATCACTCTGAAATTTTTTAAGTGTCTTTAAAACACTCTGAAAATAACTCTTGGCCCACCCTCCTCCTCCCTAGAGAAATACCGCAGAGAGTGTTCCAGGGCGCATTTTGCCCAAACTGCCGCTGGCCCTTGTGTGGACGTGTTCCTCACTGTGATCACGGAGTTCGTGCTGGTCTGCGGACGGCTTCTAGTTCATCTCAAGAAGATCCTGAAATTACAGAACCCTGCAGCCAGAAGTGACCAGTGTTTCTGGTTCCATGTACGGAGAAGGGCACACAGGTGGGCCCCTGAGGCAGTCCAAAGTGTCCTCTCCCCACATAACTCTACCCCAGCACAGCAGTTGGGCCTGCCTGTCAGTGGGAGGATCAGTGATCCTTCTGGTCAACTTTCTTTTTTAGAGAGCCCCAGACGCAGGGGGCAGGGGCTTCCCACCCACAAAGCTGGTGTGATACAATAGGCGTGGGTTATAGAACAGCCCCCATCTCTGCTCCCCTATAGAACAGCCCCATCCCTGCTCCCCCATAGAACAGCCCCACCCCTGCCCTGCCATAGAATAGTCCCCCACCCCTGCTCCCCCATAGAACAGCCCCCATTCCTGCTCCCCCATAGAATAGTCCCCCACCCCTGCTCCCCCATAGAACAGTCCCCATCCCTGCTCCCCCATAGAACAGCCCCCATCCCTGCTCCCCCATAGAATAGTCCCCCACCCCTGCTCCCCCTCCTTAGGAAGTCAAGTATAAGAAGTGTGGGACCCAAAAGAGAAGGGACATGAAGATTCTTACAAGTGCTGTGCTTTGCCCCACAGGCACGCCTCTGTCCCTTGAGAAACTATGAGCCTCTGGTTTGCAATCCATGTGGTCCTAAGGTAGTGGGTCTGAATGCTGACCACATGTTAGAAACACCAGGGGGAGCTTTCAAAAAGTGCCCCTGCTCAAAACCAGCTGGTCTAGACAGGCATCTATAAAAAAAAATGAGGGGGTGAGAATTTAACAAAGAGAAATGAAAGCAAATGCCACCAAAGGACATGTACAGAGAACAATACTAGCTCTATTCATGATGGCAAAAAAATGGAAACAAGACAATGGGAAAATATGGTTGGTTACTGGGAAGAGGCTGAAAGGAACTTTCTAGAATGCTGGGAATGTTTATCTTGATCTATGCTGTGTGTGTATATATATATCTCTATCTGTGAAAATAAGTATATATATTTATATGTGTAAATATAAATATATATATATTTCTTTAAGATATACACTGAAGATTAGCACACTGCCCACATTATTCATGTTCTATGCCTTGATTAAAAAGTAAAATATAGAATATCAATGCTCTGGCCCTAGTCCAGAGATTCTAATTTAGTTGGACATTCTCCAAGTCCCCTGATGATTCTCTTGTGCAGTCAGGGTTGCGAAGCCCTGTCTTCACGAACAGGGCCAACCCAGGTGTGCGCCTAAGGCTGGAGGGGCGAAAGGGGGCCCCCAGCTCACACATGGGCCATCTCACCAGGGTTTGTCACAGCGAGTACTTGTTTGAGTCTCCTTTGCACACACACCCTTTGGGGACCGGAGGTGGTCCTCAGCTGGTCAAAGGTCTTCCCATCGATTTTCCCAGCACGTGGTAGAGCTCAGCAGAGAGGACCTTGGGATCTGGGGCACCATCTCCCCTAGTCCTCAGGTTGTGAGTGTGGCCACATGTACTGTGGGCAGAACCTTAAAAGGAGCGAGCAAGGGTCTGGCATTGGGGGAAATCTGGCATATGGAACCTGAGACGGGCAGAGGCAGGTACCCACGGCTGGGGTGGCAGTGGGGCTGGGCTCTGTCAGAACCCTCCAACCAAGAGAGCCCCACGCTTCTTGTGAAGGGGAGCAGCTCCTGCAGTGGGACCGTATTTGCTGACCTAGGTCTCGTATTGATGCTGAGGACCAGCTCGGACTGAAACACACTTCAAGTTTGGGTTGGCAGAAGGTGTCACCAGCACCTTTTCCCTTCCTTCTTCCATTTCATGGCCAAGGCTGAGAGGCTGGCATGCTGCCCAGCCTTGGTGATTATCTTGGACTTGGGGAATTCAGGGGGTGAATTAAAACAGCCAGGTGGTAGAGTCATCAATGAAAAGACAAAGGGGAAATTAAAAGGATTAAAAATACATAGTGGGTGTATTGTCTTTCTGGACAGAAGTGAAGGGGAAGTCTTAATGTAACGGCCACAAACCCAGAGCCAAGAACTAAAATGAAATGTTCAGTCCTTTGAATACTGTTTCTAGGAAGCGTATTGCTCATTAGCTGTGGAAGAAACAATCCCAGCAGTAAGAAAAAAAAAACGACTTCAAGAATTTCTGTGCAGATGGAAAACGTTGATGGTGGGGCAGTTGGGTCTTTCTAAACAATAAGGAAGAGAACTAAAGGAATGTTCGTGCCCAGTAGGGATAACCAATGCCTCGAAGGCTGGGCCAGGGTTAGAGGTTAAGAAGCAGAGTATTTGGAAAAAGTCATAAGGTTCTCTCTGGCCTCCAGGTAGAAGCATCAATTTCACCACCAACGGTTTTCAAGTCCAAAGCATTTCAAGAGGATTTCCTAGCGATGATGGTATAGAAATAAACGAAGGGAAGGAATCAGAAGGAAGCAGTTTAACATAGTTGTGTTAAAAGGTAAACCGAGGCATAGTAAACATTTAAAGAGTTTATTTAAGCAAAAACCTGTTCAGATCAGTTAGCCCCAAACTAAAGGTGGTTGGAGGTGTCCCACCAGCAGGAGCTCAGGGAGAGATTTTACGCAGCAGACACGGAAGCAAAGTGAGAAAATTGCTGATTGGCCATAGCCCAACACCGAGTTGCTTGTGTGTGACTGGTTGTCCTTAGGTCTCAATTTCGTGACCTTGAGGCATTACAGCAGGATGTGGTTTGCTTCTCTGGCAGCGGTGGTCCCAGCGCACAAGTGTGGAGAAGGCTTCTGCCCGTGCACACAGGCCTTGGTGGGGCCAGCAGAGAGCTGAGGAGCCTGGGGCACCCAGTAAAGAGAGTGGACCTCTGATGCATGGGGGTGGGAGGGCTGGAGCTAGGGGATGGAGTCCCTCATCTGCAGGAGCCTGTGGAGCCCCCACCTGTCCACTCCAAGCCCACAGACCATGAGCTAGGTCACTGTAGACGTCCAAGGGAAGAGAGACCCAAAAGGCACCACAGCCAATCCCAGAAAGAGCCATCTGTGCCCTCTCTGTGCCTTCCACCTTGACACCAAACAGCCGTAACCTCAGAAAGACAGAGGTCTGTATGAACAAGGAGACCATGCCCCCCAGCACTGGCCTTAAGCATATGTGCTGCCCGGCTGTGCTGGGGCAGGGAGGGAGGTTGGTGGGGTCTAACTTGAGTGTGAGATGAGAACTGGGATGAAAAGTTAGGGAATCAGGCTGAGGTGCCATGAGGGGAGGCTGCCCCCTAGCGGGGATGTAGCAGAATTGCCAGCTAATGCCAAGGACCCTCCTGTCCCCCCTGCTCCTGCCCCAGGAGCTACTGTCACTTCATGTCTGACTCAGCCAAGGTCATGTCTCCCAATGGCTGTGCTGAGACTAGAGCCTGTCGTCAACAGCCACATCAGGGTGTCCTCGCTGTGGTGGGAAGGCTAGGAGACCCAGTGCAGGACTCACAATGTGAGCTGGTTGGTTTCTAGTTCCCGAGAACCTTCCTCTGCTAGCACTGTGGTGAGTGTGGGAAGAGATTAGCTCCAGTCCTGCCCAGCACAGAAGAGAGAAAATCAGAGCTGTGGGTGGTGTGACAGCCCAGACTAAGGTGAGCCCTTTGTCCAAGCAGATGTGCCAGCCGATGGGTTGGTAGAAGTGTGAGTATGATTGAGCAACGGAGGGATGGTTCTGGTCTAATGTTCTTGGCAGAAGCAGCCTTGTGGGGAAAGGAAGGATTCCAAACCAGCCCTGCTCTTGCCCTCTCTCCCTTTAAGCTCTCTGTGGGCAACACTTGATCCTCAGCCCCACCCCCAGCATGAGAACAACTCAGTCCCAGGGAAGACCAGGCCCCACTGGGGCAAAGGCACAACCTCTTTAGGTCCGCCTTGTTGGCGGGCAGGCAGCTGGCTGGGACCTGAACTTGCTGACACTGGCCTGGCCTGTTCCTGGTTGAAAACTTTTCCCATGCGGGCATTGCCTCTTGGACTCTGGCCTTTTAGATGTATGTATGCATGTATGTGTTTGTTTGTTTGTTTGTTTGTTTTGTTTATTTGTTAGAGAGGGCACAGGGGAGGGGCAGAGAGAGAGAGCGAGAATCTTAAGCAGACTCCCCACTGCGCGTGGAGCCCAACACAGGACTTGATCTCACAACCCTGAGATCATGACCTAAGCTGAAATCAAGAGTCGATGCTTAACTGACTGCGCCACCCAGGTGCCCGGGACTCTGGCCTTTTAAACCCATGCTCAAGAAAAAGCAACTTCAGACTGAGGAATGTGCATCTAGAAAAGGGATTTGCGGAGGTCTTGCAGGTAGGGGAGTGACCTGTGCCACGTCTTGCCTCTCAAGGTCTGTGACTCCCCAGCACCCTGGCTCTCCTTTTCTCCCCAGTCAGGGTCCTGTTCTTCAGTGTCTTTCACTGCCTCTCCTCTCTCTTCCCCACCTCTTCTAAACAAGGATTGGAAAAAATCCTTAGAAAGTTTTCAGCTAAGTAAATTGTGCATTTTCAGGACTCATTCTGGACCCTGTCTTCTCTCTACAATCTGTATGGGTCAGCTGGTGTGCCCTCGTCCTTTTCAGCACCTCCACACACTCATGCCACTTAAATACGTGTCCAGCCCAGAGCTTTGGTCTCATTTATCCACTGGCCCATTTGATATCTTCATTTGTGTGTCTCACGAACATCCCAAATTCAGGATCCCTCAAACTGAACTTCTAATCTTCTTTCAGTAAATCCTAATGACTCTAACTCCAAAATACATATCCAATGTACCCACTTTTCCCCCATCTCTTTGGCTCCTACTCTTGCTCGAACTAAGAGCATCTTTCCCACTGAACTTGCCTTGGCCATTTTTTCCCTAATGTTGCCTCTTAACGTGACCCTCAACTCATTCTTCAACAACTAGAGTAATCTGGTTAAACTGCAAATTAAATCACTTTAGTCTCCCACGTAAATCTCTTAATGGCTATTATTGTATTCAGAATGAAGTCTAATATTGTACTAGAACCTTGCCCCCGTCTGCCCATGCTAGCCATTAGTGCTGCTCACCCATGTTTTCCATTTCTTCTCCCCTTGCAGGCACATGGGGTGATTGCATACCCTTGAAGAGAAGATAGGACCGCAAGACTTGCTTTGGGCAATGAAATGTAAGTAGAAGTGATTTGAAAGCCAGTACGTGACAATTAGCGCACTTCCTTTTGCTGCTACAGTGATTAGGGAAACCAGTGTTGATTCTGTAGGTGCCATGAGACTGAAGTCCCCCGAGCTCCCGGCAGCAGGTGCAGGAGAGCTGCCCTGGGAAGTTTGCCCAAATCCACGTGGACTTTTCACGAGTGAAGAAAAGCTCCTGTTGTGAGGTTAGAAGGTTTGTTTGCAGCAAAACGCAGCCTATCCTGACTGATATATTGTAGAAAGAGGGGTTACTTGTGGCAATCCTCTTTAAAACAAAGCAAAGGACAAAGGTTTTTCAGAAAATGTCCTCATTTTTCATTAGGCTAGAAAAAAAATAACAATGGCTCTTACTGATTATTCACAGAAGGAATTGCAACGAATCCCCAAACTGGAGGGGATTTCTGGGTGATCCAAGAAGCAGGCACATATGTATTTTTGCCAGGTAATGACACACCTAGTTAACAACTCTGGGTATAGATGGGCAAGACTGGATCACCATTGGGGGAAAAAGAGGAAAATACAAGTGAAACTTTACAGAGAGATTATCTGATATGAGGGAAAGGCACCTTCGGTGTGTTTAAGTATCATTACTAAAGTTAAACATTAACCAGGAAAGACCTACTTTCTTCCCATCGCCCAAGCAGTAACACCTGCTTCCCTTTGTCCTAAGTTTAGCATATCCCAGGAAGGATCTGAGTGCTTCAAATTTGGCTGAAAAGGAAGGAGTTTGGGGGGAAAACATATTTTCCAAGCAGGAGCATTTCTTTGTCTCCTGCTCGGGCTCCTCTTATCATACATCTTCAATGACCAGCAGTGTTTAATAAGAACTTAATTAGGAGAGGGAGAGGGTGGGAGAGAAAGGGAGGGGTGGAAAGTGAGAAAACAGATAAATGGGATGGGTGGATGGATGGATGGATGGATGGGAAGAAGGAGGGAAGGGAGAGGAAGGAGGGAAGAATAGAGGGAAAAGAGAAGGAAATACACCTGTGATGACATTGGAATGTGCAGTCTCAGTGAGAGGGGAGAGATAGCCACCCTTCCTGAACACCCCTTAAACACACAAAACAGTAGGATTGTTTTTTGGTTTTTTTTTTTAACCCACATTGACCATACTTTGGGAGCCTCAGCTGAAATGATATGGTCACTACCAATGAATGTAGTGACTTCTCAGTGAGCTGGCCTCTAGACACAGTTACCAGAAAAAGGCAATTCTCAGACTTCATCTTCTCCAGATCATGTGAAAAATCATCAGAAGGTATTGAAAACAAGACTGCCCATACCCATTGACTCCAAGGCCCTGCCAAGGCATTTCTTTGGTGTTATGTTTCAAAATTCCCATTTCTAGAGACAGAGAAACTGTCCTACTGGACCTCCCCAAGGAATGGGCATCTAGGGCTCCATAGCCATGTCTTCGTATGTAAGCAGAGTAGGGTCACAGATCAGACAGCACTCTTTCATCCTGGACTGTGTGCGATCTGGCCTAGGCAAATCTCTTCTTTTTTGAAGGACAAGACCGTGTGTCCACCATGAAGTTCAAAATTCCTACACCTGAGTTAGTCCAGTTCTTGCTCATAGCTAGAGAACCAAGCTGTGGCTCTCCCTCCTGGGTTCTTTGATGAGGTCATCGATGGTTTCAACATTGAGACGTTTGGCTGAGTAGAAAGCTTCAGGCTGGGCCATACAAGCCCAGGTTCCTGGCAGTTTGAGAGATCCTGGGAGTTTTCCTCTGGGGAAATGGATAGTAGGCTGGTTTTCCAGACCTGTGTGGGTTCTTTTTGGAAGGAGGGTGCTGAATGTCCATATTTAAGCCAGATCCCACTGCCTTTGTTTGGGCATTGCCCACTGGACATTCACGCCGGGCTGTTTGTAGGATGGCGGTCCCTTGCTGAGTCATCTGATCGTTTTCAAACAAGCCTGGGTCTCCTTCCTGGGGGAGCCTTTGCTCAGACCCCATGAGCTTGTCCTTGTGTTTTACTGGCAGATTGGTTTCCTGGTGGAAGGTTTGGACACAGCGGTACATCTCCAGGTGCCTGTGCCATGGAGACACAGGGGCCTGGAGACAGTCTCTGTCAGCCTCCTCCAGCATCCCCTCTGCCTCCGGATCTGCCTCCTCCAGCAACAGCGAATGCCTTCTCTCCTTGTTAATCCAAACCGCACTGAGCATGGGCTCAGCAGGAGCAGGCATGTACCCTCCTGACAAAGCAAGACACAAGCAGGGTCAGCACTGGAACGCACAGGAGCAGCTCTCACTTTGGGGGTCTCAGTGCTTTCGAGCTGTAGGAATGCCATCCCCGAATGTCAAGGCAACCAGATAGTAAGTACACACTGCTTGTGTGTTTACACACATGCACGGATCCCACATGATCCCACTTCATATGCTCACACGTGTACACTCCCTCCCGTGCCCACACATCCACACCCACACAGACTCTAACACATGCACACACACATACACACTCAGGCACAACTATTCATTCATTCAACAAGTATTTACTGAGCACTTGTTACGCGCCGGGCATTACTTATTCTGGGTTCCGGGAACACGGCAGTAAACACTGAGACAAAATCCACATCTTCATGGATATGGTCTAGTGGGGTAGAAACACAGCGAGCAAACGAACACATTGTGATAAAATTGCAGGTGGTAACCAATGCTGTGAAGAAAAACTCAAGCAGGACAGAGTTCAGTAACAGACTCCAGGTCTTAGCTGCAGGGAGGGAGTGACCCGAGGTAGAGCTAGGGAACCAACGTTCAGGCTGAGAGAGTGGGACAGAGTCACGTGCACTCACCGGTGGGAAAGATTACTCTTAACTTACGGGGTTTGTGTTCTGGGGTTCCCGTAATGGGTTTACCACCCAAGGTGGAGGAGGGGGGAGCCGTATTTCAAAGCAGCCCCCTTTTGGAGGCCCGGCCGCTCTCCCTCTGCCATCCCACAGACACTGTTCTGGGAACACACATCCAGGCCGATGTTCCTCTTCTTTCTCAGGGACCTATTTTTACCACCTCGTGGCCCACGACAGCTTATTGTCTGCCCTTGGGGGCCGAGAGGCTTGTGGGCATGACTGAAAGGTGTTCCAAAGAGAGTAGGTCCGTGACCGGCCTGGAGTTGCGTCTGGACCCTCAGTGGAGCTCTCTTGAGCCTTCTGGCATTTGTCACTGCGGGGCCCTGGACGGGAGAGTGCTGGCAGGCGGGGAGAGACGGTGCTGAGCTATGAAGGCCGAGGGAAGCCCCTGAGAGGAACAGGACTGGGGCGGCCATCTCTGCAAGCAGGGGAGGGACTGGAAATGTGTTCCCGGTTCAGGACTACCGGATTTTTCTCAGCCTGACAAACATGGACGCCCTCACAAAAAGTCTAAGTGTCAGGTACTTATTTGAGAACAGAGGAAGAGGGGACGCAATGGGAGAACGTAGGAACCAGGACCCTCTCCAGTGTGTCCAGGTGGACAGGTGGGTCTTGGTCGCAGAGAGAAGCCTCCTCCAGCGGTCAGTCCCAGCCTGGGGTCCACAGAGGACAAGGGAAGGGACGAAGTGGGAGGGACCCCTGGACGCTGACCCCAGAATGGATCCGGCTGAGTGGCTGCCCTCCCCTGGGAGTCAGGTCTTCCCTGACAAAGGCAGTGTCCGACCAGCCCTAACTGGTTACCAGATGCTGGCTAGGGGAGAAGGGCCCTGAGTTACAGAGTGTGGGAGAGAGAGCCAGAGGGGAGGGGTGGGGCAGGGGGTGGTGAGTTCTGTGGGGCATGTCGAGTCGAACTGTCTTTGGGATGTGCCCATGTCGTGGATTTGTGGGTCTGAATTGCGGGTCTGTTAAGCATGGTACTTTCATTTGTTAGTGGTTTAATTTAATAAATGTTTGCTGAATGACTGAACGAATAAGACGTTCGAGGATGGACTAGGCCCTTAGGAACCTTTCAGTGTATACCCCGCAGTGATGGGGGGCTAGTGGGCTGTGCCAGTTCAGTTCAGACAGAGCCCACTGGCTGGCAACGGCCCAAGTGATGGGACATGGGCGGCTTCAGCTCAGGGGTACCACTTCTGTCTCAAAAGGCAGCACAGTCCCCGTCCCTGCCAGTGATGTCCCTCTGGCCCCTGATTCCTTCTCAGCTGGCCTGGTACTGGGTAGGCCACTCAATGAGTCCTGAAGTGTACAAATAACCACAGAAAGCCTCAGGCACAGCCTTGACCTTCCCACCTCCCTGACCCATTCATTCCTCTGTTAGAGGGAAGGACCTGGACGAAGCCCGATGCTCCTAATTTCCTCCAGGAATGAAATCTGAGCTCCCAGAGGGAAGAGGCATTCTCCCTTTTGAGGCTTCTGTGTCTCTTGCCTCCTTGGAAGTTGTTTGAGACAGTGATAAGCGATCTCCCCGAGCCAGGGTGCCTCCTGAGTCCTCGAGCCCACGCTTCCTCTGGCCTGTGCCCGGGCTATTAGCAGCACCACGTCTGCTCTCTCCGGAGCCAGTTTCTCTGCTTTGCAGGAGGTGAGACCCAGCCAGGAAGAGCTCCCATCTCCCCCCACCTGGCCCAGCAGGAGGCTAAGCCACCATCCAGCAGGCAGAACAGTCTGGCAAAGTGAGAACAGAAGGGCAGAGGCCAGGTACAGCAGGCAGCTGGCCAGATGTCCAGCTGAGGCCCCCGGAGGGGAACTGGGCCACGCGGAGCTGCCCAGAGCCGGCCTCCGTGCTCTGGCTCTGGCTCTTCCGGCCTCCTGGCTCTTTCCCACCAGGAGGCCCCACAAAGCCCAGGACTGCCCTGGCCACGGCCCACCACCCATTACGCCCACGGCCAGGCCCTCCTCCCTCCACTTTTGCCCCCAGCACCTGCCCGCCCTACCTTTGGGGAGCACCACCAGGTGGGCCTGTGCCCTCTGCTGCCTTCGCAAGCCTTCGTACCGGGCTCGAAGGACCTGGATGCTGAGCGGGGGCTCTTTCCCCGGGGCCTGAGTCCCTGAGCCCTCAGCCATGAAGCAAGAGCCCAGCTGCCAGCAATGCGGCAGGGCAGGGCAGGGCAACCCCTTCATCTGGATCCGGGAGAAAAGCAAACAGTGATGGGCGGGGGTGTGGGAGGGGAGAGAAGGAGCTGGGGAGGGTGAGAGGAGGGGCGTGAGGAGGGCAGGTGGAAAGGTAAGGGGGGAGGCAAAGGTACGGGAAACGAAGGAAGGTGGAGGGGAAGGCAAGGCTAAGTGGAGCTCGGGGACGGAGTGAAGCTAAGGTTAGGGAGAAAGGTGAGGGGAAAACAAGACGGGGGAGTCATGAGCGGGACGGGAAAGGCAGGAGAGGGGAAGCAGGGAGGGGAAGGAAGAGTTAGAGGGAGGAAGAAGATTGGGGAGGAGGAAAAAAGGGGTCCCCAAGAGGGAAGGAGGAACAGAAGAGGAAGGTGGTAGGGCAAAGGGGGCCAACAGGATGACAGAGGAGGGAGGAGACGGGGCAGGTGCAGGCAGGGCGAAGGAGGGACATGAAGGAGGGACCTGGAGCGAGGGACTGAGGGGCATGGGGTGAGGGAGGAGTAGGGGAGAAAGAGGAAGACAAGCAGAGGGGCTCCGAGTCCTTCTGGGTGCCCAGGGAGGCCCTGCACTCCAGGTCCTTCTCTGCTCAATCCCAGTGTTTAGAGTCAAATTCCCAGAGTTCCCGTGCAGTCTCCTGTTTCCTGGCTGAGCCGGAGCTGATGCGGGGCTGTGCCAGGTGCCTGCTCAGCTCACACCTCTTGGACTGAAACCTGGAATCTCACCAGCAAACCTGTCCGTTTGGTTTGCCGTTGAAAAAGGAGCCCTCTCCACAGCCTTGCAAAGCCGGTGTTGGGGGGATGTACACGCTGCAGCCATGCCTGAGGGAACCCCAGCAGGAAAGGTGCCCCCAAATCTCCACTCATCCACCACACACATCCCAGGGGGAAGCCCAGCCCCAAAGCCTGCCCTGGGGACAGAGCCTCTGGCCAGCCCCAGCTCTCTGACATCTGCACCAGGCTCCTCGGTCTCAGCCTTCTCCAGCCAAGCAGGGAGCGGGTGTTTCTCTTACCCACAGCGAGGTGCTCCCTCACCCGTGCTGGCCAGCCCCACCAGCTCTGTATCCCCTTGGAATCCTAGACCCTCTCTCCCCGGCGCCATCTTGGATCTATCCTTGTGCCACTTGGTCAACAAAGTGCCTTTCTACCTTGTCCTAACATGAGGCTTGCAGAGAACCAACTTCCCAGCACACCTACAGAGGCCATGGAAAGAGGGTAGCAGCTGAATTCTAGGAGCCGATCTGGAGCTGAGCTGGATGGGATCTGGCCACTGGGTGTGGGAGGGAGCGATGGATGGTAGATCTCCACTGGGCTGTGTGTTGGTCTTCTGGGGCTGCTGTAACGAAGTGCCACAAATTGGGAAGCTTAAACAACAGAAACGTATTGTCTTAGAATCCTGGAGGTCAGAAGTCCATGAGCAAGGCCTCAGCGAGGTTGGTCTTTTTCTGAGGGCTCTGAGAGAATCTGTTTTAGGCCTTTCCCCTGGCTTCTGTTGGTTTGCTAGCAATCTCTGGTGTTCCTGGGCCTGCAAAAGCATCACTTCTTCTCTGCTTTTATATTCATATAGTGATCTCCCTGTGTGTCTGTCTCTGTCCAGATTTCCCCTTTTTACAAGCACAGCAGTCATGTTGGATTAGGGCCCACTCTAATGACCTCATCTTAATTCAACTAATTACATCTGTAATGACCCTATTTCCAACTACTGTCACATTCTAAGGCACTGGGGTTAGAAACTCCACATATGAATTTGGGAGTACACAATTTAACCCATATCAGGTAGATGAATGATGGTTCCAGTCACAGAGCCAGGCCCAGGAGAGGAGCAGACGAGGTGTGGGAGAGGAGCAGGGGTTTGTTTTAGGTGTTGTGTTACGGGTGCCTGTGGTCTTTGGGTCATCAGGAGGGAATCAGCCCCTTGGTAGGAATGCAAATGTCCTTGGTGAAAATGATACAGTTGGTTATTGGAAAAGCTGAATCGTGCTGCTATGAAGATTTACATACAGGTTTTTCTTTGAATACTTGTCTACAGTTCTTCTGGTGACTTTTCCTAGGAGCAGAAGTGCTGAGTCATTTGGTCGTTGCCTGTTGTTTTCATTGCAAAACTCCCTTGGCTGTAAGTGTATTGCATTTTGAGGATATTAAAAAATGTTTGCATTGTATGCTTTGGCTTTTCTGTTGAAGCCAAGAGCTCTGCCCTACAGCAGGCTGGCCTTTGCAAGCTGGTGTGTTTGGTGTTTTGGAAAGGGGATCACTATTCATAATTTCTCATCATGCCATGACGAAATAACTCCCTGTCTAAAAACAAGATTTTGAGAGGCCAGGATACCGTCTGACCTTCTTTTCCCAACACTATTATATCAAAAGAATGAAAAGTCCAGGATAAAAATGCATGGAAGTTTTCCCAAATTTACTTTGTTGTGACCTATCAGAATCATTACCTGTGCAATTAGGACTTTATGTAATGACTGTATAATCTCGGTGAGTGGGCTGTAGAGACACTGTGGTGACCAGGTGCCCGGAGTCTCCTGCCAGAACACCTGGGTTCTCATCTTGGCTGTGCCACTTACTGGTTGTGAAACTGTTTTCTTAATCCCCCCATGCCTCAGTTTCCTCATCTGTAAAATGGGCCAACAACAGTTACCATTTACCCATCTGTAAAATGGGTCTAATAATAGCACCTTTATAAGGTATGAAGTCCTTAGAACAGTGCCTGGCATGAGGTCAGCACTATAAGAGCTTGTTGAAGGCAAATTTACAGATCAGTCCAGATAATTACAATACCTTTAATCAAGATACTAAGTTAATAGTACCAGTTCTTCTCAAGAAGGATCTTGCTGATTTTAGTTTTGACTATCACTCTCTATTAAAGAATATTTCCCACTCTCAATGCCTATCACTCTCTATTAAAGAATATTTCCCACCCCCCCCAAACGAAAGCATATAAAAGCTATTGAAGGCACACTCTGCAATAACTACTTAATAATTAATTTCAAACACCTAAAAAGAGATATTACAAAATTTAAGAACAATTTTACTAATGACAAAGCACAATGTACTGTAAGAATAACAGCCTCCTACTTTTGGTTTTGCAGTAATGATTCAATTCATTCAACAGGTATTCATTCAACAAGTACTTATTCAGTTACCATAATGTTCCAGACTCACTAACCAATTGATTAGTGCAGAAGAGCAGCTTAAACAGGCATTATCCTCATGGAATTTCCAATGCAGTTGTAAGGAAAGAACTGTATAATTTATGATAGGAACTAGGTGAAGAGAATACAATAAGTAATTTGAATTAAACAATGCATATAGCATTTGGGGGAGTTCCCAACTTTTAGAATGTGTGTAATAAATGTTACCTATGATTATTTATTATTCCAATAATGATTGTAATTTATCCAGTTTATTTACCTGTAAAAAAAAAAAAAATCCATCATCTTAAATAAAAGTTGCCTGCCCTCTAGTGGTGACTTTGAGTCATAGCCACACAAAAAACTGGGAAAAGTTGAGGGGTTTTGGTGTTTCTTCTGTTTAACGAGCTCTGGCTGGTTGGGATGCCCAGCAAGGTATCAGGCCCCATAAACCTATAACTTTCTTCAAAGGGCTTCTTTATGCATGCTCGGTGCTATGCGACCTCACCACCTTCCCTGGGCCCATTTATGACTAGTCAGTGGCCTATACAGTGGCCAGGGGTAGAACAGGCCTACCCATTCAGGAGGGTGACAGGCCCAGCTAAAGAGCCTTCGAATAGAGCAAGACAGAACCAGTAAGTCCACAGTCAAAGGAAACAGATGGAAAGTGTTTGAACCACGCTGGTGGTAGAACATTAGGGCCAAGAATGCCTGCTACCCACCAGGCAGGGTTGTCTCCCATTCCCCAAATATTTCAGTAGTGGCTCCAGGCAAGTCCAAGTGGGTTTTTTGACTATTGCCTTGTTCTTACCTGCCCTGAATATCTTTACCATAACCCTGCGTTAATCCACCTATTTCCAGTGTCAAAAAGGCCAAGATGCTTTGGATATGCTGTCCCATTTCATCCCTACAAGCCTTCTGAGAAACAGGTATGATTATTCCCATTATAGGAGCTCAGAGAGGTTGTAGGACCTACCCGGGGTGCCACAGCTGATAACTGGCAACACAGAATTTGCACACACTTTATTCTGCTCTAAGAGCTTGAGTTCCTTCCCGTAGCCCATAGTCCATGGTATTGAAACCTGAGTCTAGTGGGGGTATGAGATTAGATAGTCCACCCCTTCTTATTATTAGCAAAACCCGCTTTAAAAAATACCTAGATTAAACAACCTTAATCAGGTTATCAGATAATGTTTTGCATGAGCTTTAAAAATAAGTTAACAACCAGGGGAACACCTGGTAGAGTATGTGACTCGATCTCAGGGCCGTGAGTTCAAGCCCCATGTTGGGCATGGAGCCTCCTTAAAATAAAAAATTTGAAGTAATAATAATAGGAAGTTAATATCCAGGAACAATTTGATCCCTTGTTCCATAATCTGTCCATTTTCCTTTAATCAACACATCCCAAATCTGATCATTGACTGAAAAGTCCCCACATTCTTGGACACTATTTTCTGTTTTATAGTGTCATGGCTGCCGTCCTCAGGTGTTGAAGCTCATTTGGGGGTTCTCGATCCTGAGTGCACATTAAGAA
Organism: Ursus arctos; assembly: GCF_023065955.2. Taxonomy (NCBI): domain Eukaryota; kingdom Metazoa; phylum Chordata; class Mammalia; order Carnivora; family Ursidae; genus Ursus; species Ursus arctos. The sequence continues at coordinate 38,606,241 of NW_026622852.1, forward strand.
TCACTTGAGTAACTTTTTATGGTTTCTATGCCAGAGCTTAACCCACACCCACCGGATCCAACTCACAGAAGGAGGGGGCGAGGCTTTGGTGCTTTAATACTTGCCAGGGCGCAACCAAAGCCAAGAACCACTGAACTATTTAAATAGTTACTTATCAAGCTACCTAGCTTTGGAGAAACTTTCTTCTGTTCACAGGCCTGGCAAGTTTCTTTGCAGAGACGCATTTATATGGGAGTGCGGGGTGGGGGAGGTAGAAGAAGGGATCTGCTTCAGGTCTCAGTTTCCCTGCTCTGAGCCCTCTGTCCGATCTCAACACAGGTATGTCCTCTGCACTGCGGCCTGTGAACTTGAGACCTGTGGCAAAGATTTGGGGAAGAAGAGTCTTCCTGCCGGGACTTCCCCACAGCTATCTGACCTGTCAATGTCGCCCTGTCGCGTTACCCGGGCTATGAGCCTCTGCTTAGACCGTGTTGTCCAAGTTGCACGTCTCTGCTGGGCGGTTACAAACAAAACCAGGGCCTCTCTCTAGCGTGTAGACTTGGACACAGACCCAGATGTGTGCACTGAACGCCAAGGCTATTTACTGAAGTCCTACTCCTCTCTGCTTCTGTTTCTACCAAAGATTTCACCTATATCGATGGCTTTTGGAAAATGATTTTGGATCCCTGCAGGTTTTGCGGATGGCCCCTGGGCTTACAGAAATCACGTGAACTAGTCAGGTGAGAGTTGCTCAATTTGGCCGCACTTCCCTGTCAAGTTTTGACATTTGACTCTTTGTGATATTGTATTTCTTTTATTTGTGTCTGATATTTATTTTAATGGGCTATTTTTGTGTTTGGGTGGACTTGGAGAGGTGATAAGCCCAAGAACACAAGGGTTTTTGAGACCCAGAGTCAGGTTAAACATTTGCCGGAAACTTCCATGTCCTGGAATTTCTTTCCTTGCCTCCTGGACTGCTTAGTTCTTTCTCCTCAGAATTTCTGGGTGGAGACAGGCCTAGGTGGCCTCCCCACTTCCTTCAATGGTGACTCACTAAAGAATAAGCCTTTCATGAGTGTCTAGCTTCTCTGGCCCCAAATTTAGCCCAGCCTTCCTGGGAGAGTGGCCATTCCTTTGAATAGTCAAAGGAGAATGAAAGCAGCAATGAAGGGGCACCTGGGTGGCTCAGTTGGTTAAGTGTCTCACTCTTGGTTTCAGGTCAGGTTGTGATCTCATGGGTCATGAGATTAAGTCCTGCATCAGGCTCCCTGCTCAGCATGGAGTCTGCTTGAGATTTCTCCCTCTGCCCCTCCCCCCCACTCATGCACTCTCTCAAACGAATAAATAAATCTTAAAAAAAAAAAAAAAGGAAAGCAGCAACGAAAAGGTGATTACAAATAGAAACACTGTGGGTCTTTCGGCAGTTTGTGAACATGGAGGATAGATAACCAAGTATCTAACAGTCCTGACTTCATGCCTATATTCTGCAGACGCGAAGAGACACGGAGTCGGAGATGGAGAAAGATTTTGGTCCATCCAGAAACTGGAATTTGTACTTTGCTTGAAGGCCAATTGACAGAACACCTGAAGACACTCCTGGATCATTTGTTGGTAATAACTACCTCCCCAAAAAGTTGGATTCGCTTAGGGACCCAGGTGGAGAGTGAATCTAAATTAAAGAAATGTCAAGCCGTACATAAACACATCAATACAGAAAACTCCCTTGAAATAAAACAACTTCATACACTTGTGACAAGGGTGGCACCGTAGAGCAGCGGGGAGGGCAGTCAAAGGTGGCACCGTAGAGCAGCGGGGAGGACAGTCAAAGGTGGCACCGTAGAGCAGCGGGGAGGACAGTCAAAGGTGGCACCGTAGAGCAGCGGGGAGGACAGTCAAAGGTGGCACCGTAGAGCAGCGGGGAGGACAGTCAAAGGTGGCACCGTAGAGCAGCGGGGAGGACAGTCAAAGGTGGCACCGTAGAGCAGCGGGGAGGGCAGTCAAAGGTGGCACCGTAGAGCAGCGGGGAGGGCAGTCAAAGGTGGCACCGTAGAGCAGCGGGGAGGGCAGTCAAAGGTGGCACCGTAGAGCAGCGGGGAGGGCAGTCAAAGGTGGCACCGTAGAGCAGCGGGGAGGGCAGTCAAAGGTGGCACCGTAGAGCAGCGGGGAGGGCAGTAAACAGGGTTCAATAAACAGTAGTTAGTCGAAGGGACATCCCTGTGGGGAAGATTAATCTTGACTTCTGCCTCCCATCGTACAGAAAACCCAATTCTAGTTGAATTTTAGGTCCAAATTAAAAAAGTCTTCTAGAACAAATAATAGAATAAGTTTGGGGGGAAGGCAAAGATAATTTAAACAGGACAGGAAAACCACTCATCGTGAAGCATATCATTGATAAAATGGGCTGCATTTAAATGAAGAAATCCTTGGTTTCTTATTGAAGATATTATTAAGAGTAAAAACGCAAGGTGCAGAGTGGATACAGAAAGACCAGTCGGCAGAGTCCCATCTAGAATATGTAAAGAACTATGAACCACTCAGAAAAAATAGGCACCTAATACAGACATAGTCAAAAGACAGGTACTTCAAAACAGAGGCCAATAAGCATATAGGAAGATGTTCAGCCCCACAATACTGACGTCCATAACGGGGCTTTTTATAATAGATTTTAAAAGGAGTGAAATATTCACATCAACTTTCCTGGTATCTTCTGGTAGTTCAATAATACATCTAATGCCTGCTAGTTGACTTGACACTTGTCCCTGCCATCATCAGGTGGAACTGAGTATAAACTTCTTGTTTGAACCTATTCTGATCATTTCTTCTACCTACAAAGTCTATTTAAAATGTTTCTTCCTGGATAATAATCCTTCATCTCATTGTTTTATTCTAACACCCAGTCTCAAAATCATTTATACGACTTTGCATTATTTTTTGTAGATATCGTTCAGTCAGCTAAGCAAAGATCGCTCACCCAGGACACACGACGCTTGCCTTAGTGCTGGTGTGCTGTTTGGTTGGTTTTTTTTAGAAGAGCTTCGAGCCAGTACTCTAGGTCAGCATTGACCTGTCTGGTATCATCCATTGGTCACTACCTCTTCTTCTCCCAGTTCCGGCAGTCCTACACGTGTCTCTTTTGATGGGCCAGGGATGTTTCATCTCGCTTACATGGACAATCTAGTTCACAGTCATACATACCAACATTGGCCAAAGAGAATTCCAAAGCCTAGTGGTACACCGTGGAGTGGGAGTAATAAAATACTGTTCCTTGAACTGGGAATGTACAAGCCAGTGTCCCCAGCTTCTTTCTGTGTTTTAAAATGTCAGTTTTATTTTTCAGATATGATGAGGTCAACAGAGCGATGTCTACCCCTGGAAAGGTAGCCTGTGACTCTCAGCTCTCGTGAGGAGGGGCAGACCATACTGTGCCAGGACCACATGGGGAAGCACCAGGGTCAGGCCGGGCGAGGAAAGGATGAGGGAAACCATCGGCGAGTGCCTTTATTGTGGGTTGCACGGGAAGCAGCAGGAGAGGCAGGGCAAACAGCCTGAGGGTCGGCCAGTTTGAATACTGGCAGTGGGCTCCAGGGCCCAGGAACTGTCCCCAGCTGCCTCGTCCCTGGCTTCCACTCCTGGTGATGTCAGGCCTCGGGTTTGGGGGTTTTAGAATCTGAGCTGTGGGTTCAGCTCGCCTGAGTAGTGAGGGCCCTTCATTCCAACTTTTAGAAACACACCTATGTTTGGTTTTCAGCCAAGAGGAGCAAATGCTGTGCTCGTGGGACACAGTTGAAGTCACTGGGAAAACTTAGGCTTCCGTCCTTGTGACACATGGTGGGAATTCACACGATGGATTTTAAAAAAAATTTTAGTTTGATTCCAGCGTAGCTAACATACAGTGTTATATTAGTTTTGGGTGTACAATGGAGCAATTCAGCACTTCATACATCACCCACTGCTCATCACAGTAAGTGTGCTCCTTAATCCCCATCACTTATTTCCCCCATCCCCCCACCTGCCTCCCCTCCGGTGACCATGAGTGTGTTCTCTAGAGTTAAGAGTCTGTTTCTTGGTTTGTATGTCTCTCTCTTTTTTTCCTTTACTCATTTGTTTCTTAAATTCCACATATGAGTGAAATCATATGGTATGTGTCTTTCTCTGACTTATTTTGCTCAGCATAATACACTCCAGGTCCATCCATCTTGTTGCAAATGGCAAGATTTCATTCTTTTTTTATGGCTGAATAATATTCTGTTGCGTATGTGTGTGTGTGTGTGTGTGTGTGTGTGTATGCTTGTATATCAAATCTTCTTTAGCCATTCATCTATTAATAGACACACAATGGATTTTTTGTTGTTGTTGATGATTTTCCACACTATGGATTTTTAACATGATCCTTTTTTTTTTTTTTTTTTGGCTCTGGGTTGGTGAGGACAGGTGGATCGTGGCTCTGAGTGTAAGAGCCTGATGGAGAGGTGGTGAAGTGCACAGGCTCGGGATTGGTTGGTTTGCATGACAGTCATACAGGTGAGTCCTTTACTAGCACTAGGAATTGGCTGGCCCTGGGCCAGGCAGTCCCATCAGGGTCACTAAGATCCCACATGTTGAGACATCGGAATAAAAAGACATGCTTAATACACTGTATTTGAAAGACTTCGTGTTAAATGAAAGACTATATTTTCTACCATGTTTATCCAGTGGAAAATCATTACCATTAATTTGAAGCACAGTGTGTTTTGCTAGAAAAAATCTCATGCTATCAAAAGGGTTAGAGACATTTTCCAGTATCATTATCCAACAAACACAGTGACACACCAGAGAGTTTGTCCTTTTTGATCAATCTGCTGGTTTTGTGTCTATGATTTTATCCCACAAGGTGCAACCCAGAGTTACATTTGTTACTTCTGAATTATGCATTTGACATGAAGAAATTCCCTTTTCATCTCTGTGTTTTAATTAGTAGCTACAGAATCATTTACCAAATAATATAAAGTTGCAAGGATTTAGTCAGACTTGAAGTTCAAGGTGTAGATTTGATCAGAATAAGTTTCTTTAAAAAAAAAAGAATAAGTTTCTTATTAACTTTCATAAATAATTAAATCTTCACTAATAACTTAGAGTGTCCTATTTCTGAATTTATAAGCTTTATACTCATAAAGTCTGCAACTTTTTATTGCTGCTAGTTTTTAAAATTTCAGCAGCCTTCTTCTTTGAAAATTTTCTGTTTTTCCCTTTCAGTTTTTTCTCTCCTATCATCCTGTCATTATTTCTACTATGACTTGAACTCATGTCAATGATCTAAAGGATTAAAAAATAATGTGTGGTTGTTTCCAAATACTCAAATTTTGAATATATTTTAATCTAAAAATGTAAAATAAAAGTTAAAAAATAAAAAAATTAGAAAATTCTCATGTCTTCAAAAATTAGTTTTCTCCAAATATTCAAAATTGCCAGGGCACCTGGGTGGCATAGTTGGTTAAGTGTCCGACTCATGGTTTCGGCTCAGGTCATGATCTTGGGGTCACGCTCAGCGAGAAATCTGCTTAAGATTCTCTCTCCCTCTTCCTCTGCCCCTCTGCCTCCAGGCTTGCAGGCACACCTGCTCGCTCGCTCGCTCGCTCTCTCGTAAATTCACTAAATTTAAAATAAATATTCAAAATTGCCTCAAAAATGAAGGGACAAAAATATAAAGAAATTCAAAAAGGCCTACATTTTTACTTAATTTGTGAAAACAAATTGTGTTAAATACTTTTATAAAAAATGAAGCTCCATTCTAGTATTCAGAATAAAGAAATAGAACTCATATCACATTTTCACACGTTACATCCAAGCCTGTATGTTTATATACAAATTCAAGAGTAATTCACATTACATTCCGTAATATTGCAAAATGTTCCTGGGTTGCCCAGTGCAACTGTTGCCAACTCTGCACTACGTTGCGACAACCTCAGGAACCGAGACTAGGAACACCGAGAGAAACAAGAAGAAGTTGTCTCCAACATAACCGGTGAATGATACTTTGTATTCCAAGAATCAGTTGGCTCCTGGCCGAGAAGAGTTGACCATGAAGAATTGATGTTCTTTTCTCTTACCCATTTCTTCTACTCCATTCCTCTCTGTTCTCTACAGTTAACACCTGTCTCCCATATTCACGACAGCCCAAATATGTCTTGGCTGAGCCAGTCAATGGTTGCTATGACACAAACTCAAAACCGAGGCTTACGCGGAGAGCAGCGTATTAATTCTCTGAAGCTGGTCACATACGCTCTTTCACTGAGGTCCGTTCTAGGGCATGCCTGTTGGTGAATGCATGCACGGATGTCCTTGGGGGCATTTAACACTGCAGTGAAGTCTTACAGTTTTTCGTCTTGATATTAGTGCCTGTAAGGATAGAATCCTGTAGGCTCTACCTCCAAAATACTGCTTCCCAAAGTTTAGTGTTCTAAGAATCACCTAGAAAGAGCTTATTTAAAATGCAGATTCGTGGGTCCCACCCCAGAAAGTCTGCTTCTATAGAATCTGCATTTGTTGGAAGTTTCCAGACCACAGTCTAAGAAATACTGATCTACAGAGCTACACCAGCACCTTCTCTTAAACTCTGTAGTAACAATTCAGATCCCCGCCTCTTACCATTTTCTGCCTGCGTAGACTCCTCCCTGGTACGGCTGCTCCAACACACCAGTGTAGTGATTCTCATTACCAGCTGTGTATTTCAACCACCTGGAGAACTTTAAAAAATTTCCTGATGCCTGTGCCTCACTCATAGAAATGAAATCAGCCTCGCTGGGACTGGGACTGCAGCTGTACCAGTCTAGCTGAAAGCAAACCCAGTAGATAGAGCTGTGCAGCCAGAGTGGAGAACGACTGTTCTCACCATCCACTGCTCCCTTGGTCTTTCTCACCCGACCGTAAAGTATTCTGAGGTTCCTTCTTGCCTAGAGCAGAGCTCCCCCACTGGTATCCCGGAGAAGGCAAACAGGCTCCAGGTGTGGCCCAAAACATTGACCTTCCAGTCATCAGGCTGCTCCTGGGCCCACAGGTGCCCAGGAAGCTCAACCCCAAGGTATGGCTGCTTGGGGAAGGGGTGTCATGTGAGCTGAGGTGGGTGGAAGGCCCCTCTGCAAAACCCCCCAAATCTCTGTCTTCACATATATTTGATTTTTTTCACCCAATTGTCACTGATATGCCCTCTGCATGGTTACAGGGTGACGCCTGAAACAGTGCCCGTATGTTTTGAAATTTGGTTGCATTATCACTGGGAAAGATTTGATCTAAAAACAACCTGGATTTGAACTCTATTGGCATTATCATTGTAAGTGCTAACATTGTATTGGGCTATGAAAAAAGAGGAACTGTTGTTTCTCTTAAACATCATTGTTCGATTGTTTCAAGTTTTTATCACTTCATGGGATTGGAGTTTGTTGTTGTTTTACGTTGATGGTTACTAGCTATGGTAGGAGGAGAAAACTTGTAAAAGCTTGGCCAGGAATTGCGTGTAGCATAACCTATCGAAACAAAGACATTTCCAGATGTTTAAAAGCAGTCATCTACCTGCCTTCAAGGTTTCAACAATATCAAAGTTATGAAATTTCTGTTTACTCCAACACTCCACAAAGGTAACAACTTGCTGGTCGGTTCATTGGATCGTGTTGAAAGGTTTCGTGAAAAATGGATTGTGTTGAAAGAGCCTGCTCATGTGAAGTGAAACTAGGGGCCACTAAGCCTGATCCCACTAGTTTGCTCCTGCATAAGCAAAGATCGTTCCAGAGGCTTCCTGTTCCTGAGAGCCAAACAGACTGGAAGTGATTTCCGGGCACAGTGATCTCAGTAGCATTGCGTTTGGTACCAGAGGTCAGGGATGATGGTCGTCATGGGAAAGAGAGGAAATGGGGCCAGGGAACATTCTCAATTCTTAACATGAGCTTTTAAAAAAAATGTTAAAAAAATGTTAAATGACAATACTATTTTAAAAATCTACAAAATGGGTGAAAGGACAAGTCACCGGCTGAAAAAATACTTGCAACATAAAATCAATAAAAGGCTAGCATCCAGAATGGACAATGAGTGCTAAAATACCAGTAAGAATAAACAATCCATAGAAAAATAGAGGCAAAGACTTGACTAGGTGCTTCACAAGAGAAAATCTGAGTAGCCAACAAGTGTGGTGAAAATGCTCAACATCATTAATCAGAAATGCAAAATAAAGTCAAAAATAGGGCTACAGGGGGTGCCTGGGTGGCTCAGTCGTTACGCGTCTGCCTTTGGCTCAGGGCGTGATCCCGGGGTTCTGGGATCGCGCCCCACATCAGGCTCCTCCGCTGGGAGCCTGCTTCTTCCTCTCCCACTCCCCCTGCTTGTGTTCCCTCTCTCGCTGCCTGTCTCTCTGTCAAATGAATAAATAAAATCTTTAAAAAAAAATAGGGTTACACATCCACTAGTTGGATTTAATTTGAATTTAAAGGTCTGAGTATACTAAATTGGGGAGTTTGCGGAGTAACAAAGTCTTATTCCTGTAGCACCTAGTAAAACTGGCATTTAATAAGCTTAAGCAAATTCATACTTGACTCAACACATGGTCCCACGGTCCAGCAGCATTGGCATCACCTGAGAGCTTGGTAGAACTGCAGAATCCCAGACCCACCAAATCAGTGATCAGCATCTTAAGATCTGCAGGTGAGTTCATGGACACAGTAAGGTTTAAGAAGCATCGCTCTGACTCCATGATTTCATTCCAAGCCTACTCCTTAAAGAACCTCGTTCGTGACACCATTGTTTGTAAACACAAACTGAGACTAATCCTAGTCTGTTGACCGTGGAATGGACAAAGAAATTATGGTGTAGCCATAGGATAGATTACTATACGGTCAGGAGGACAAATGAAAAGTACAACTATGCATATGCACACGGATGACATTCACAAGCATGGAGAAAAGTGCAAGAAACAGAACAGTGAGTGATTCCATTTATCTTTACGCATGTGTTTTGTATATTCTCTGCATTTCACAATTAAGCCGTTTAAGTGATGTTCCTGGAAGCAAAGCTTGAAGTTTTGCTTTAAAAAATTAGAAAAGATCTTTCTGGGGAAGTTGTATACAATTCTGTATTAACTTTCCTAATTGTTTGTTTTGGGGTTTTGTATAAAGGGCTTAAAATAAGCTAGCATTTCACTATGGCACGTATAGATGTCCCCAGATCCTTTGCACTCTAACCCAGTAAGCTGCTCACATATTTTCTTTGTGTACCACGACCTAACATAAAACCTTGTGAAGCAGGGACCCAGAGGCCACATATTTCAAAGGCCTTCAAGGTCCCAGCCTTCACCTTGCAGCTTTATCTTTGCTCCAAATTCTAGCCATTGGATCACTGGCCTTTCTCCAAAGACGCTGCCGTGACACTATGACAAGGCCCTGGATGCTCTTCTTTCCTCGGGGCTTTGATAAAACACCACCAAGAGAATTTCTGACTTCCTGGACTAATCACGCTTTCACAACCCTAATGATCTGATCAAGTCATCTGTGAGTTGTTTTGACCTGTTTTTCCTCTGCTAGACTAGGAACAACTCTAGAGCTCTGTGTTCTTTAAATTGTGGGGGCGCCTGGGTGCCATTATAAATGGGATTGTTTTCTTAATTTCTCTTCTACTTTGCTATTAGTGTATGGAAACGGATTTCTGCACTTTGTATCCTGCAACTTTCCTGAATGTGTTTATTCTAATAGGTGTTTGGTTTGGTTTGGTTTGGTTTGGTTTGGTTTGGTTTGGTTTGGTTTGGTGGTGTTGTTGTTTGTAGAGTACTTAGGACTTTTTAGTATAATGTCAAGTCATCTGCAAATCAGGACAGTTTGGCTACTTCCTTCCCAGTTTGGATGCCCTTTATTTGTCTGATTGCTACGGCTAGGGCTTCCAGTACTATACTGAATAAAAGTGGTGAGACTGGACATTCTTTCTCGATTTTTCACCATTGAGTAAGCTGTGAGTTTATCATATAAGGCCTTTATTATATTGAGGTATGTTCCCTCTAAACCTACTTTGTTGAGAGTTTTTACCGTAAACAGATGTAGAAAAAAACTTTGATAAAATTTAACCTCTATTGAGATGATCGTAGTTTTTAATTCTTTCTTTCTTTCTTCCTGCTGTTTAACTTGGGGGCTTTCCATTACCCTGCTTTCCAGATCACAGACTCGTTTCTCTGCATCCACTAGTCTGTTGTTTCCCTCTAATGTATTTTTCATTTCAGTGATCGTATTCTTCAGTGCTGACTGGTTCTTTATATATATATATATACTTTATATATGGTTCTTTATATATATATATACTTTATATATATATATATACACTTTATATATATATATATATATACTGGTTCTTTATATATATATATAGTTTTAATCTTTGTTAAGATTATATACTTTATATATATATACTTTATATATACTTTATATATATACTTTATACTTTATATATATATACTTTATATATATATATATACTTTATATATATATATATACTGTATATATATACTTTATACTATATACTTTATATATATATATATATATACTGGTTCTTTATATATATATATATATAATTTTAATCTTTGTTGAAATTCTCATGGAGAATTTATATATAAATTTATATATAAATTTATATATATATATAATTTTAATCTTTGTTAAGATTATATACTTTATATATATATACTTTATATATATACTTTATACTTTATATATACTTTATATATACTTTATATATATACTTTATACTTTATATATATATATACTTTATATATATATACTTTATACTTTATATATATATACTTTATATATATATATACTTTATATATATATACTTTATACTATATACTTTATATATATATATATACTGGTTCTTTATATATATATATATATAATTTTAATCTTTGTTGAAATTCTCATGGAGAATTTATATATAAATTTATATATAAATTTATATATATATATAATTTTAATCTTTGTTAAGATTATATACTTTATATATATATACTTTATATATATACTTTATACTTTATATATATATACTTTATATATATACACTTTATATATATATATACTTTATATATATATACTTTATATATATATACTTTATACTTTATATATATACTTTATACTATATACTTTATATATATATATATATACACTGGTTCTTTATATATATATATATATATATATATATATAATTTTAATCTTTGTTGAAATTCTCATGGAGTTCCTCCACTCTTCAGTCCAGCAAACATCTTTATAATCATTACTTTAAACTCTTTATCAGGCATATTGCTTATCTCTGCTTCATTTAGCTCTTTTTCTGAGGTTTTGTCTTGCTCTTTCATCTGGAGCTTATTCTTCCGTCTCCTCATTTTGCTTGACTTTCTGTGTTTGTTTTTATGAATTAGGCAGAACAGCTGCTTTTCCTAAACTTGAAGAAGTGGTCTTGTGTATGGCCATCGCCTGCGTAGACTGTGTGTCTGGTGACTTTGGCTGGTTGGCTGGAGCTGTGGCTGGAGCTGTGGCTGGAGTGGGCTGAGGGTCACTGGGGCTGATCATAGGATGTTTATCCTTCAGGTTGTGAATGTGGTTTATCACACTGCTTTGCAGAAATTGAGCCATCCTTGAATCCCTAGAATAAATCCCCCTTGATAATGGTGAATGATTCTTTTAATGTATTGTTGAATGTGGCTTGCCAATATTTTGTTGAGAATTTTTGCATCCATGTTCATCAGGGGTGTTGGTCTGTAGTTTTGGGTTTTTTGTGTGGTCTCTGTTTTTGTAATCAGGGTAATGCAGGCATTGTAGAATGTTTTTGGAAGTTTTCCTTCCTCTTTGTGTTTTGTTTTTTGTGTTTTGTGTTTTCTTTTCTACTCAGTAGTTTGGGAAGAGTAAGTATTAACTCTTCTGTAAATGTTTGGTGGAATTCACCAGTGATTCCATTTGGTCCTGGACTTTGCTTAGTTGAGAGGTTTTTGACTACCGGTTCAACTTTGTTATTAGTAATCTGTTCAGATTTTCTATTTCTCCCAATTCAGTTCGGAAAGACTGTGTTTTTAAGAATTTATCCATTTCTTCTGGGTTGTCTAATTTGTTGGAATATTTTTCATAAGTCTCTTATAAAACTTTTGTTTCTATGGTGTCAGTTATTTCTCATTCATTTCTGATTTTGAGTTATTTTTCTTGAGGAGTCTGCCTTAAAGGCTTTACCACTTTATCTTCTCAAAGAACAGGCTCTTGGTTTTGTTGACCTTCCTATTTTCTGTTTGTTTGTTTGCATTTTTGTTCTGATCTTTTTTTCCTTCTAACTTGAGGCTTTGATCTTTTTCTGAGATATGCCTGTATCACTGTAAATTTCCCTCTTAGAAATTTCACCATGCCTCCAAAGACTTTGGACTCATCTTCATTTGCCTCAAGGTATGTTTTTGTTGTTGTTAATTTCTCTTTCATTTCCTCATTGACCCATTGATTAGTAGCATTCGTTTAGCCTCCATATGTTTGGGGTTTTATTTTCCTTTTTTTTTTTTCTTGTAATTGATTTCTAGTTTCACACCATTGTGGGCAGAAAAGAAGCTTGATATTTCAATCTTGTTAAACTTTTTGAGACTTGTTTTGTGGCCTAACATGTGATCTATCTTGGAGAGTGTTCCATGTGCCCTTGAAAAGTATGGGTATGTTGTTATTATGGGTTAAAATGTCCTGTTAAGCCCATCTGGTCTAATTTGTCTTTCAAAGATATTGTTTTCCCATTGATCCCCCCCCCTTTCTGGATGATGTATGCACTGATGTAAGTGGAATGTTAAAGTCCCCCACCATCGTATTACTGGTTTCCCTTTGTCTATCGATATTTTCTTTATGTATTTAGGTGTTGCAATTTTGAGTACATGGATACTTATCAATCCAACAGGAATATAACATTTATGCCTTTATCATTGTGTAATGCCCCTTTTGTCTCTTGTTACAGTCTCTGTTTTAAAGTCTATTTTGTCTGATATAAGTATGGCTACCCCAGCTTTTTTTTTCCCCCCATTTGCATGGAGTATCTTTTTCCACCCCTTCCTTTCAGTCTGTATGTGTCTTTAGTTCTGAAACGAATTTTTTGTAGGCAGCATATGGATGGGTGTGTGTGGTTTTTATTTTTAATCCTATCTATGTCTTTTGATTAGAGCATTTGGACCATTTACAATTAATTACTGAAGGTATATATTTCCATCCCGTTCATTGTTTTATGGTCATTTTTATAGTCCTTCTCTTCCTTCTTGCTCTTTTCCTTGTGATTGATGACTTTCTTTAGTGCTATCCTTGGCTTTCTTTTATTTTTTTGTGTATCTATTATAGGGTTTTGGTTTGCGGTTACCATGAAGTTCCTATGTAACATCCTAAGTAATTGACAGTCTGCATCAAGTTGGTCACTTAAATTGGAACGCATTCTAAAAGAATTTCATTTTTGCTCCAACCCCCACTGCCTTACGCATATGTTGCCATATTTTCTTTTTGTGAGTCTCCTTAACTAACTTTTTAAGATCGAATTAATTTTACCACTTCTTAAAAAAATTCCAATATAGTTAATATAGTGTTATTATTAGTGTTTCAGGTGTACAATATGCAAGTCAACAATTAGTGTTATTATTAGTGTTTCAGGTGTACAATATAGCAAGTCAACAAGTCTATACATTACCTTGTGCTCGTCATAAGTGTACTCTTAATCCCCTTCACCTATTTCAACCATCACCCAGCACCCCTCCCCCCAGCCTGCACCTCCCCTCTGGTAACCATTTGTTTTCTATAGTTCAGAGTCTATTTTTGGGTTTATCAACGGACCTTTCGGTTGCTTTCATATTTTGGCTATTGTAAATAATGCTGTTATGAACAAAGGGGTGCATGTATCTTTTCAAATTAGTATTTTTATATTCTTGGGATAAGTACCCAGTACCCAGCAGTGACATTGCTGGATCATGGCGTAGGTCTATTTTTAATTTTCTGAGGAACCTCCATATTTTCCTCAGTGGCCGCACCAGTGTGCATTCTGGCCAACAGTGCACGAGTGTTCCTTTTTCTCCACATCCTCACCAACACTTGCTGTTTCTTGTGTTTTTAATTTTAGCCATTCTGACAGGTGTGAGGGGATATCTCATTGTAGTTTTGATTTGTATTTCCCTGACGATGAGTGATGTTGAGCATTTTTTCATGTGTCTGTTGGCCACCTGGATGTCTTCTTTGGAAAAAATGTCTACTCATGTCTGCTGCCCATTTCTTGACTGGATTTTTTTTTTTTTTTTTTTTTGGTGTTTTAGTTGTATCAGTTCTTTATATATTTTGGATACTAACCCTTTATCAGATAGGTCATTTGGAAATATCTTCTCCCATTCACTAGGTTGTCTTTTTGTTTCCTTTGCTGTGCAGAAGCTTTTTATTTTGATGTAGTCCCAATAGTTAATTTTTGCTTCTGTTTTCCTTGCCTCAGAAGACCTATCTACAAAAAATGTTTCAGCTGATGTCAAAGAAATTACCACCTGTGCTCTCTTCTAGGAGTTTTATGTCTCACATTTATGTCTTTAATCCATTTTGAGTTTATTTTTGTGTGCAATATAATTAAGTGGTCCAATCTCATTCTTTTGTACGTAGCTGTCCAGTTTTCCTAATATAATTTGTTACCTGGCCTTTTCCCCATTGCATATTCTTGCCTCCTCTGTCAAAGATTGACCATATAATCATGGGTTTACTACTGGGCTCTCTTTTCTGTCCCATTCATTTATGTGTCTATTTTGTGCCAATATCATACTGCTGTGATGATTATGGCTTCATAGTATATCATGAAATCTGGGATTATGATACCTCCAGTTCTTTAAGATTGCTTTGGTTATTTGGGGTCTTTTTGTGGTTCCATACAAATTTCAGGATTATTTGTTCCAGTTCTGTGAGAAATACTATTGATGTTTTGATAGGGAATGCATTACACCTGTAGAATATTTTGGGTAGTGTGGGCTTTTTAACAATATTGTCCATTCATGAGCATAAAATATCTTTCCATTTGTTTGTATCAACTTCAGTTTCTTCAATGTTTTTTTGTTTTGTTTTGTTTTCAGAGTACAGGTCTTTTACCTCCTTGGTTGGGCTTATTCCTAGGTATTCTATTCTTTTTGGTGCAATTCTAAATAGGATTGGTTTTTCTTTCTGTAAATTCATTACTAATGTACAGAAATGCAATGGATTTCTGTATATAGATTTTTTTTGTATCCTTACTGAATTCGTTTATCCGTTCTAGTCATTTTTTGGTGGAGTCTTTAGGGTTTTCTGTATGTAGTATCATGTCATCTGCAAATAGTGAAAGTTTGACTTCTTCCTTACCAATTGGGATACCTTTCATTTCTTGTCTGATTGCTGTAGTTAGGACTTCTAGTACTATGTCAGATAAAAGTGGCGAAAGTGAACATTCTTGTCTTGTTCCTAACTTTAAGGGAAAGCTCAGTTTTTCAGCATTGAGTGGGATGTTCACTGTGGGTTTTTCATATATGGCCTTTATTAGGTTGAAATATGTTCCCTCTAAATGTATTTTGTTGAGGGTTTTTATCGTGACTAGATATTGAAACTGTCAAATGCTTTTTCTGCATCTGTTGAACTCATGATTTCTATCCTTGTGGATGTATCACGTTGGTTAATTTGCTAATATCGAACTACCCTTGTATTCCAGGAATAAATTCCACCTGATCATATTGAAAGATTTTTTTAATGTTTTGTTGGCTTCTTTTTGCTAATATTTTGTTGAGGATATTTGCATCTATGGTCATCAGAGATATTGGCCTGTAGTTCTCTTGTTTTGGAGTGTCCGTATCTGGTTTTGGTATCAGGGTAATACTGGCCTCATAGAATGAATTTGGAAGTTTTCCTTCCTTTTCTATTTTTTGGAATAGTTTGAGAAGAATAGGTATTAAGTCTTCTTTAAATGTTTGGTAGAGTTCACCTGTGAAGCCATCTGGTCCTGGACTTTTGTTGGGAATATTTTGATTACAGATTCATTTGCTGGTAACTGGTCTCTTCAGGTGTTCTATTTCTTCCTGATTCAGTTTTGGGAGGTTATGTTTCTAGGAATTTATCCATTTCTCCTAGGTTGCCCGATTTGTTGGCATATTACTTTTCATAATATCCTTTTATAATCCTTTGTATTTCTGTAATGTTGGTGGTTCTTCTCTTTCATGGCTGATTTTGTTTGAGTCTTTTTTTTTTTTTTTTTAGTTAATCAATTTTATTGAATTTTTCAAAGAACCAGCTCCTGGTTTCATTGATTCTTTTACATATAATATAAATCTCCTTTACTTCTGCTCTAATCTTTATTTCCTTCCTTCTGTTTTGGGTTTTGTTTGTTCTTCTTTTTCTAGCTCCTTTTGGTATAAGGTTAGGTTATTTGAGATTTTTCTTCTTCTTCTTCTTTTTTTTAAAGATTTTATTTATTTATTTGACAGAGAGAGAGACAGCCAGCGAGAGAGGGAACACAAGCAGGGGGAGTGGGAGAGGAAGGAGATTATTCTTCTTGATGTAGGCCTGTATTGTTATAAACTTCCCTCTTAGAATTGCATCCCAAAGATTTTTGGACCATTGTGTTCTCATTTTCATTTGTCTCCATATATTTATTTCCTCTTTGGCTTCTTGGTTGGCCCATTCATTGATTCGTAGAATATTATTGAACTTCCACGTATTTATGTTTGTTCCCAGATTTTTTCCTTCCAATTCATTTCTAGTTTCATAGCATTGTGGTTGGAAATTGATCTTTTAAAATTTGTTGAGACTTGTTTTATGGCCTAATATGTGTTCTATTTTGGAGAATATGCAATGTGCACTTGAAAAGAATGTATATTTTGCCATTTGGGGATGGAATGTTCTGAATATGTTAGATCCATCTAGTCCAATGTATCACTCAGAGACACTGTTTCTTGTTGACTTTCTGTTTGGGTGTGACCTATCCATTGATGTAAATGGGGTGTTAAAGTCCCCTATTATTACTGTATGACTATTGATTTACTTCCTTTGTTATTAGGCTGCTTTATATGTTTGCGTGCTCCCATGTTAGATGTATAAATATTTACATCTTTATAAATATTTATATCTTCTTGTTGGATCATTCCCTTTATGATTATATAGTGTCCTTTGTTTTAAAGTCTACTTTGTCCAATAGAAGTATTGCTACCCCGGCTTTCTTTTCACTTCCATTTGCATGATAAATGATTTTCCATCCCTTTACTTTGCGTGTGTCTTTAGGTCTTTTTGCAGGCAGCAAATAGATGGATCTTTTGATTGGAGCATTTACTCCATTTACTCCATTAAAGTAATTATTGATAGATAGATATGTACTTATTACTATTTTGTTTAATAGTTGTTTTTGTAGTTCGTTTCTTTCTTACATGGTTTGCTGGCTTTCTTTAGTGATATACATGGATTCCTTGCTGTTTATTTTTTTGCATATTTATGTACTGGTTTTTGATTTGTAATTTTTGATTGAATTATGTACTGGTTTTTGAACGAATTTGTAGCTTGTAATTTTGATTTGTAACACACATGTAATTTGCATATAATATCATATGTGTATAGCAGTCTTTTAAGTTGATGGTTGCTGAGGTTTGAAATCATTCTTTACTCCTTTCCTCCTTCCCACGTTTTTAGGTATATGGCGTCATATATTACCTCCTTTCCTTTTGTCAATCCTTTGACTGATTTTTATTTAATTTTTTTAGGTATACTTATTTTTTACTATTTCTGTGCTGCTTTTCTTACTCCTACTTATGGTCTTTCTGTTCCACTTTCTGTTTCAGAGTCCCCTTTAACATTTCTGGTAGGGCTGGTTTAGTGGTCATGAATTCCTTAAAGAGTTTCCCAAACAAGTTAATCTCTCCTTCTGTTCTGAACAATAGCCTTGCTGGATAGAGTATTCTTGGCTGTAGGTTTTTTTCTTTCAGCGCTTTGAGTATATCGTGTCACTCCCTTCTGGCCTGCAAAATTTCTGCTGAAGAATCAGCTGATATTCTTTGAGGTTTTCTCTTGTACATAACTAGTTGCGTAAAGCTCCTCTAAAATCTTCCAAAAGCTCCTCTAAAACTTTCTAATGTACTGCCAGGAGTAGGAGCCATGCCCTTAATCTGATCAAATCCTGCCCTGCCCTTTTTCCCTCCCTCCCAATCTCTCTCAAAGGATCTGCTGGAATCTAGATCAGGGGCCCCCTCTGTATCCTCAATGTATTCTTTTTTTTTTTTTAATGATTTTTTATTATATTATGTTAGTCACCATACAGTACATCCCCGGTTTCCGATGTAAGGCTCGATGATTCATTAGTTGCGTATAACACCCAGTGCACCATGCAATACGTGCCCTCCTTACTACCCATCACCGGTCTATCCCATTCCCCCACCCCCCTCCCCTCTGAGGTCCTCAGTTTGTTTCTCATAGTCCATGGTCTCTCATGTTTCATTCCCCCTTCTAATTACCCCCCCTTTCTTTATCCCTTTCTTCCCCTACCGATCTTCCTAGTTCTTATGTTCCATAGATGAGAGAAATCATATGATAGTTGTCTCTCTCTGCTTGACCCATTTCACCCAGCATTATCTCCTCCAGTGCCGTCCATATTGTAGCAAATGTTGAGAACTCGTTCTTTCTGATAGCTGAGTAATATTCCATTGTATATATGGACCACAACTTCTTAATCCAGTCATCTGTCGAAGGGCATCTCGGCTCCCTCCACGATCTAGCCACCGTGGACATTGCTCTACGAACACCGGGGTGCATATGGCCCTTCTCTTCACTACGTCTGTATCTCTGGGGCAAATACCCAGCAGTGCAATGGCTGGATCATAGGGTAGCTCAATTTTTAACTTTTTAAGGGACCTCCACACTGTTTTCCAGAGTGGCTGTACCAACTTGCATTCCCACCAACAATGTAGGAGGGATCCCCTTTCTCCACATCCTCTCCAACAATTGTTGTTTCTTGCCTTGTCTATTTTTGCCATTCTAACTGGCGTAAGGTGGTATCTTAGTGTGGTTTTGATTTGAATTTCCTTGATGGCTAATGATTTTGAACATTTTTTCATGTGTCTGTTAGCCATTTGTATGTCTTCATTGGAAAAGTGTCTGTTCATATCTTCTGCCCATTTTTTGATTTGTTTATTTGTTTCTCGTGTATTGAGTTTGACAAGTTCTTTGTAGATCTTGGATACCAGTCCTTTATCTGTAGTGTCATTTGAAAATATCTTCTCCCATTCCGTGGGCTGTCTCTTAGTTTTTCTGACTGTTTCCTTGGCTGTGCAGAAACTTTTAATCTTGATGAAGTCCCATAAATTCATTTTATCTTTTGTTTCTCTTGCCTTTGGGGATGTGTCATGAAAAAGGTTGCTTTGGCCGATGTCGTAGAGGTTGTTGCCTATGTTCTCCACTAGAATTTTGATGGATTCCTGTCTCACATCAAGGTCTTTCATCCATTTGGAGTTTATTTTTGTGTATGGTGTGAGATAGTGGTCAAGTTTCATTCTTTTGCATGTAGCTGTCCAATTTTCCCAGCACCATTTATTGAAGAGACTGTCTTTTTCCCACCGGATGTTTTTTCCTGCTTTATCAAATATTAGTTGCCCCTCAATGTATTCTTGGAACATTACTCCTTCCTTAACTGAAATATTGTAAGGGTTCTTCCTTCCTAATCTTTTACATTCCACATACCCAGAGTCAGGAAGTGATTGGATTTTGTGCTTGCCCTCGTGCCCTTTATAAACTACTCTCTGCAAAATTTCCCGCTCCTTTGAAACTCATTCACATCATTATACCAATTTCTTAACCCTCATTATTGCTGTCTACCAACCCCCTCATTCAGTAAAGATGGTTCACCTAGTAATTTTCTTATCCCTATTCTCATTTTCTTTCTCAGCAATCACGTAATCCCCTGGTCTCCAATCCTTGACTTGCTGTGTTCCAACCACTTTCCTCTATCCCACCTCTCCACCCATTCATGGTCACTTAGTCCTTATCTTCCCTGGAATCTGCATTACCTCTGAAATCCTGCCCTGCTCCTCATCTCCCATCTGTCCCTTCACTTGTTCAATCACTCCCACTGCCATCTTTTTTTGACCTTGTCAAGACCTCTGATCCCCAGACTCCATTGCTTTTCTAACTCCACCAGGCTCCTCCTAGCTTCGCTTTTACCTTTATCCAGCTGTGATAATTTCCTTTTATAAAAACACTGCATCAGTGTAGTCCGTCCTCTGAAAATATGGTCTACTCATTTGCTTCCTCCCTCTATTGCACTCACCTCCTAAAACCCTATGCTGCTTGCATTCTCTCTACCTTTGATTGCCTTCCCTGAAGCAGCTGAATGGCTGGAGGAGCACAGAACAGGGGTTTGAAGTCCTAACAAACTTCTCATGGGCACTCAGTCCTGCCTAGAAACCATCGTGTACTTCCCCATTTTGACAACTACTGTTTCATACTTTCTCCTTTAAAATTGCCTGCTTGCTTTCCTCTTACTTTCATCTTAGAAAATAGAAACCATCAGATGACCATTCCATCTTTCTATCCCCAAACCCACAATTCCGTTTATATTTGCGTGCATCTTTATTCGTGGATTTACTTCTGGGCTCTCTATTCCATTCCATTGATCTATGTATTTGGTTTTTTATGCCAATACCATACTGTTTTATTTACTATAGGATTGTAATAGTTTGAAATCAGGAAGTGTGATGCCTCCAGCTCCAATCTTTCTCAAGATTGCTTAGGCTATTTTGTGGGTCCATAAAAATTTTAGGACTGTTCTATTTGTGCAAAAAAGGACATTGGAATTTTAATGAGGATTGCATGGAGTCTGTAGATTGCTTTGGGTATTTCAGACATTTTAAGAATACTCCAATCCATGAGCACAGAGTATCTTTCCACTTATTTGTGTCATCCTCAATTTTTTTCATAAAGGAGTTTTCAGCATATGTGTCTTTCACTTCCTTGGTTAAGTCATTCCTAGGCAGTTTGTTCTTTTTGATGCAATTGTAAATGGGACTTTTTAAATTTCTTTTTATAATCTGATAGTTCATTTGTGTATGGGAACAAAGATTTCTGTGTATCAATTTTTGTATCTTGTAACTTAATTCATTTATTCGAATGGTGGTTTTGTGTGTGTGTGTGTGTGTGTGTGTGTGTATGTGTGGGTGTGTGTGTGTATGAAATCTTCAGGGTTTCTATATATGATATGTCATTTGCAAATAGTGACAGTTTTACTTCCTTTCAAATTTGGATGTCTTTTTTTCCATTTCTTGCCTAATTGCTTTGACTAGGACTATGTTGACTAAAAAATGGTGAGAGTGGGGAATCCTTGTCTTATTCCTGGTCTTAGACTAAAAGCTTTCAGCTTTTCGTCATTGAGCATAATGTTAGCCACAGGTTCAACATATATGGCCTTTATTATGTTGAGGTATGTTCCCTTTACACCTACTCTGAGAGTTTTTATGATAAATGGATGTTAAATTTTGTCATGCTTTCTGGCATCTATTGGTGTGATCATGAAACATTTCTCCTTGGTTTTGTTAGTGTAGTATACCATGTTGATAGACTTTCCTGGGTTCTGAACCATCCTTGTATCCTTGGAATAAATCCCACTCGGTCGTGGTATATGATCCTCTTATTGTATTGTTGAATTCCGCTTGCTAACACTTGAAGGTTTTTGCATCTATGTTCATGAGGGATATTGGCCTTATCATTTACTCTTTTTTGCAATGCTCTTGTCTTGGTTTTGGCATCAAGGTAATGCCGGCCTCAAAAAAGGAGTTTGGAAATGTTCTTTCATCCTCTATTTTTTTTTTTTTTGGAAGAGTTTTAGAAGGATTAGTATTCTTCAAATATTTGATACAATTCACCAGTGAATCCATCTGGTCATGTAGCTTTTGTTGTTGTCATCATTGTTTTTGGGAAATTTTCGATTACTCCATACTAGCAAATCAGTCTGTTCAGACCTTCTATTTCTTCATGATTCAGTCTTGGAAGGTTGTATGTTTCTGCGAACTTAACCATTTCTTCTACATTGTCCAACTTGTTGGCACATCTTATCAGTAGCCTCTTCAGATCTTTTGTATTTCTGTGGTATCAGTTGTAACATCTTTCATTTCTCTTTTGAGTTTCCTTTTTTTTTTTTTCCTGTCCTTGCGTTCATCTAAAGATTTGTCAGTTTTGTTTACCTTTTCAAAGAGCCAGTTCTTGGGTTCACTGATCTGTTTGGTTGTCGTCTTCGTGGTCTCTATTTCATTTGTTTATGCTCTGACAGTTGTTATTCCTTCTAACTTTTAGGCTTCCTTTTTTTTTTTCCTTTTCCCCCCTTCATCAAAGCATGTCTGTTGACGTATAGATGACACACAGTCACATCGACTTCAGGTGTACAACATTGTGGTTCAACAACTCTATATGTTATGCTGAGCTCCCCACAAGTGTAGCTACCGAGAGTCACCAACGAGCTATTACAATGCCATTGGCTATATTCCCTGTGCTGTACCTTTCAATTTCCAGGACTTTTTCATTTTTGTAACTGGAGGCCTGTACCGCCCACTACCTTCAGCCATTTTGTGCACCCCTCCCCCCAACTCCCTCAGCTCTGGCAACCACCAGTTTGTTCTGTATTTATGGATCTGCTTCTGCTTTTGGACTTTTTGTTTTTCTGGAGTCCACATATAAGTGAAATGATATAGAATCTGTCTTTCTCTGACCTATTTCACTTAGCATACTACCCTCTAGGTCCATCCATGTTGCAAATGGCAAGATCTCTTTTTTTTTATGGCTGAGTAATCTATTGTGTGCACGTGTGTGTGTGTGTATGCATATATATCACATCTATGCGTACGTATGTGCATTTACATAATTACATTTATCCATTCACCCGTTGATGGACACTTGCGTTGTTTCCACATCTTGGCTTCAATGAACATGGAGGTGCAGCTATCTTTTCAAATTAGTTTTTTGGGGGTAAATGCTCAGTAGTGGAATCACTAGATTGCATGCTAGCTCTATTTTTATTTTTTTTTGAGGAACTTCCATACTGTTTCCCACAGTGACTATATACCAATTCACATTCCCACCGACAGTGCGTAAGGTTCATTTTTCTCCATCTCCTCACCATCACTTGTAATTTCTTGTCTTTTTTTTTATTCTAGCCATTCTGACAGGTGTAAGGGGATATATCTCACTGTGGTTTTGGTTCGCATTTCCCTGATGGGTGATGTTGAGCATCTTTTCATGTGTCTCTTGGCCATCTGTATGTCTTTGGGAAAATGACTATTCAGATTCTCTGCCCATTTTTTTTTTAAAGATTTTATTTACTTTAGACAGCACGGTGAGAGCCAGAGGCAGAGAGAGAGGGAGGGAAATTTCAAGCAGACTCCACGCTGAGCACAGAGTCCAATATGGGGCTTAATCCCAGGACCCTGAGACTATGACTTGAGCTGAAATCAAGAGTTGGATGCTCAACTGACTGAGCCACCCAGGTGTCCTTCTCTGCTCATTTTTTAATCAGACTTTTTGGGTGTTGTATAAGTTCTTTATATTTTGGATATTAACCCCTTGTCAGATCGTTTGAAAGTATCTTCTGTTTGATAGGCTGCCTTTCCATTCTGTTGGTTTTCTTTGCTGTGCAGTCCCAATAGTTTGGCGTAATCCTAATAGTTTATTTTTCCTTGTTTCCTTTGCCTGAGGAGGACTATCTAGAAAAATGTTGCTGTGGCCAATGCCAAAGCATTGCAAAGTTCTAGTTTTATGTTGTCAGGCCTCCTGTTTAGGCCTTTAATCTATTTTGAGTTTATTTTTGTATATGGTGTAAAAAGTGGATTAGTTTTATTCTTTCGCATGGAGCTGTCCAGTTTTCCCAGCACCATTTATTGAAGAGATGGTCTCTTCCTAATTGTATATTGCCCCCTTTGTTGTGGGTTAATTGACCATCCAAGTGTGGATTTAATTCTGGGCTTTCTATTCTGTTCCATCGATCTATGACTCTATTTTTGTGCCAGTTCTATACTGTTTTATTATAGCTTTGTAGGGTATGTTGAGATCTGTGATTGCGCTGTCACCAGCTTATCTTCTTAAGAGTGTTTTGGTTTGGGGCGCCTGGGTGGCTCAGTCGCTAAGCATCTGCCTTTGGACCAGGGCGTGGTCCCGGGGTCCTGGGATCGAGCCCCATGTCAGGCTCCTCCACTGGGAGCCTGCTTCTTCCTCTCCCACTCCCCCCTGCTTGTGTTCCCTCCCTCACTGGCTGTCTCTCTCTCTGTCAATAAATAAATAAAATCTTTAAAAAAAATGTTTTCGCTAATCAGGGTCTCTTATGGTTCCATTCAAATTTTAGTATTAACTTTTTCTGGTTCTGTAAAAAACAAAAAACAAAACAAAACAAAGCAAAAAAAATAGTATTTTGATAGGAATTATATTGGATCTAGATTGCTTCTGGGTAGTATGGACATTTTAAAAACATTAATGCTCCCAATCTATGAGGATGGAATATATTTCCATTTGTTTGCGTAGTCTTCAAATTCTTTCATGATTGTTTCGTAGTTTTCAGAGTACAGGTCTTTTACTTCCTTGATTAAGTTTATTCCTAGGTATGGGGCTTCATTCATTCTTTTTCTAGTTCCTTGAGGTGTAAAGTTAAAGGTTTTTGCTTCTTGAGGTTCATTTAGCACTATGAACTTTCCTCTTAGAATTGCTTTTGCTGTGTCCCATGAGTTTGGGTTTGTAGTCCGTTTTCATTTGTGTCCACGTATTTCTCTTCTGACTTCATTGGCCCATTGGTTGTTCAATAGCATGTTGTTTAATCTTCACGTATTTGTGAATTTTCTAGCTTTCTTCTCATAATTGATTTCTAGCGTCATACCAGTGTAGTTGGAAGAGAATGTTTGATATGATTTCAGTCTTCTTAAACTTAAGACTTGTTTTGTGGCCTAAGATGATTTATCCTGGAGAATGTTCTACATGCACTTTAGAAGAATGTTTATTCTATTGCTTTTGGATGAGATGTGCTATATCATCTGTTATATCCATCTGGTCTAATGTGGTGTTTGAGGCCTATTTTTATTTATTTATTTATTTATTTATTTATTTATTTTTAAAAAGATTTTGTTTATTCGACAGAGAGAGAGACAGCCAGCAAGAGAGGGAACACAAGCAGGGGGAGTGGGAGAGGAAGAAGCAGGCTCATAGCAGAGGAGCCGAGGAGCCTGATGTGGGGCTTGATCCCATAACGCCGGGATCACGCCCTGAGCTGAAGGCAGACGCTCAACCGCTGTGCCACCCAGATGCCTCTATTTATTTATTTTTATTTATTTTATTTATTTTGTTTATTTATTTGTTTATTTATTTATATTTATATTTATTTTTAATTTATTTTTATTATTTTATTTATATTTTTATTATTTTTATTTTTTTATTTTTTATTTTTTTTTAAACTAATACAATCTTTTTTTTTTTTTTTTAAGATTTTATTTATTTATTTGACAGAGATAGAGACAGCCAGCGAGAGAGGGAACACAAGCAGGGGGAGTGGGAGAGGAAGAAGCAGGCTCATAGCAGAAGAGCCTGATATGGGGCTCGATCCCAGATCGCTGGGATCACGCCCTGAGCCAAAGGCAGACGCTTAACCGCTGTGCCACCCAGGCGCCCCTATTATTTTTATTTTTATTATTTTTATTTTATTTTTATTATTTTTATTATTATTTTATTTTTATTATTATTTTTAGTTTTAGTGTTTTAGTTTGGATGATTTATCCACAGATATAAGTGGGTTATTGAAGTCCCCTACTATTTATTGCTCTCTGTTCCTTTCTTTAGGTCTGTTAAAACTTGTTTTACATATTTAGGTGCTCATGCACCCATCTTTAATCCACTGGTTATGGTGGAAGAAATGACTTTCCTCCTACATGAGACTAGTGTCTTCCATTATACTCCAAATCCTATTCTCTCTTGACTACATAAGGAATTTCTTTTTTCAGGTATCTTTTCTACAAAACCAATCTCTACCTCTGTACATTTCCATTTGGATGCTGGCAAACCTGCTATCTTAAACACTATTTATTATAATTTTTTTTTTTTTTTTTAAGATTTTATTTATTTATTCGACAGAGCTAGAGACAGCCAGCGAGAGAGGGAACACAAGCAGGGGGAGTGGGAGAGGAAGAAGCAGGCTCATAGCAGAGGAGCCTGATGTGGGGCTCGATCCCACAACGCCAGGATCACGCCCTGAGCCGAAGGCAGGCGCTTAACCGCTGTGCCACCCAGGCGCCCCTTAAACACTATTTATTAATCCTACCTCTCACTCTAGGACAAAATTTCCCATGTGTACTACAAATTCTGCTTCCCTTTCTTTACGCTCTATTCACTTACTTTTTAAAAAAAGATTTATTAGAGTGAGAGTGCAGGGGGTGGGGTGGAGGGAGAGGCGGAGGGAGTCCTAAGGAGACTCCACACTGAGGACAGAGCCAGACACAGGACTCGATCTCATGACCCTGAGATTACGACCTGAGGCAAAATCAAGAGTTGGAAGCCCAACTGACTGTGCCACCCAGGTGCCCTATTCACTTAATTTTTTTAAAGTAATGCATAAGACATTCTTATGATACATCCAAGCATCTGTAGATAAAACTAAAAACCATTAATCTCTACCTGCCTTCCTTCTCCAGAAGTCACTGCTGTAGTTAGAAATATTTCCTCGAAGATCTATTTATGTTGATTTACATGCAGGTTTACCTATAGAGAGAGCTATCCTGTCTCACGTTTTATACAGGTGGAATCCTACTATTCTGTATTGTTAATATTGTTCTATGACTTGGTTTTACTTATTTTCTACTCAGTGACTTTGATATTTTCCTATTTCAGTATTAATAGCTCCTTACTTTATATTACTTGGAACAGATTTATCATCTTTAATTTAGCTACTCCACTATTGATAGCAATCCAATTTTGAGCTGCTATAAAAAATCCTAGAATAATCATCCTTGGACATTCTTCTTTACACTGCATAATGTGATTCCTGTGTTATTTCTGATAATTCGTTCCTCACCCATCCGGCTTCCATTCCTATCTTTCCATAGGACTTATTTATTTTGTCACAATCACCACCTCCATTATGTTTTCCTCTGCTATTTCTTAGCTTGTCCATGTTTTTTTTAGCATTTGATAGTTGATATGCCTTTCTTTTTGAAATATTCTCCTCTTTGCTTTTAGGATAAATCCTTCTTACAGGTGGCCAGGTGAGAAGAAGAAAAACCATTAAGCGTCTCTTGTTGGTTCCTGTTCTATTTGGTCTCTAAATACTGGGAGTTTTTCAGGCTGTCTTGAGTCTTCTTCATTCTGTGGATTATCTTCCTGGGTGATCTCCTAGATTCCTGTTTTTAAGAGCCATCTAAACACGCAGGTCATTGAGGGATGGCCATGTCTTCCAAATTCCTATGCCAGTCCAGACCTGCCCTTTGAGTTCTACACTAGTATCCAACAGCCTGTACGACATCTTCATTTGAATGCACACTGATGAAGCATCTCTTTCTCTCTCTCAGGTTTTGAAAGAGCGAGAGACCAAGCAGTGGGGAGGGAGCGGGAGAGAGAAGCAGACTCCCTACTGAGCAGAAAGCCTGATGTGGGGTTCGAACCCAGGACCTGGAGATCATGACCTGAACTGAAGGCAGATGTTTAACCAACCGAGCTACCCAGGCGCCCCTTATTTCATGCTTCTGATGGTTCTGCTATGCCAAGCTTTTTCTTGACTCGGCCTTTGTGTGGGGCATTCTCTCTGCTGTAGTGGGTTCCCTGACTCTGCATTTGGAGTCCTTTACACTCATCAGGTCTCACATCTTAGTCCCCTCAATACTCCATCCAAAGCAAGTCCCACTCTTCTCAATTACTGTGCCCATTTGTTTTGGCCTCCTAGGATATACTAGGCTCCTATTCACTAGTTTGCCTTCCTTTCTAGAATATAAGCTCTATGGGAAGGGTGTCTTTAGTCACAGCTGTAGTCCTATCTAGCAGAGTAGGTATTCACTTTTTTGAGAGATTTTCTAAGTTCAGCATTCCAATTTTAGATGAAGAAACCTAGGTAATGCTCATTGTTTTACTAGTCAGATTTTTAACCAGGAGGCGGTATAGTGGTTGAGAGTATGTACTTGGGCTCCAGACTCCCTTGCTTCAAATCTCCCATCTTCTGACTGGTGTGACACTGGAGAATTAACCTCTTTGCCTGTTTCTTCACTGGGAAAATGGGGATCACAGTACCTATCTCCTAGGATTGTTGTAGAAATTAAATTAACATGAGGATGGTCCACAGCATATGATTAATTCTGATTTTCATTATACAAATTTAAAAACTGTTTCTTACACATCTAGCCCTTTGCTGTGTCTAGAACACCTTTTTGTTTTTTACACTCTGGGTTTGACTTTTTTTTTTTCCTCCCCCCCCCCTTTGGGGGAGGAATTTTAGAAACAAATATAGTTGACACACAATGTTACATTAATTTGAAAAGTACAACAGTGATAAGTCTATATATTCTAAACTTGCAAGTGTAGCTACCATGTCATCATATAACACTTAAAATATCACTGATTATATTCCGTGCTCTACCTTTTGTCCTGTGACTTATTCGAGACTTGTATCTCACTATGCTTCACCCGTTTTGCCCATCCACCACTCCACGCCCCATCCCCCGCAACTGTCAGTTCTCTGTATTTATAGGTCTGATTCTGCTTATTTATTCATTTTTGTTTTTTAGATTCCACATACAAGTGAAATCCTGTGGTATTGTCTTTGTCTTATTCCATTTTGCATAATACTCTCGAGTCTACCCATGTTGTTGCAAATGGCAAGACCTGATTTTTTTAATGACTAATACCCCATTGTGTGTATATATACACATACCATCTCTCTATCCAGTCATCTGTTACTGAACAC
Organism: Ursus arctos; assembly: GCF_023065955.2. Taxonomy (NCBI): domain Eukaryota; kingdom Metazoa; phylum Chordata; class Mammalia; order Carnivora; family Ursidae; genus Ursus; species Ursus arctos. The sequence continues at coordinate 38,635,149 of NW_026622852.1, forward strand.
TTGGGTGCTTCCCTATCTCCTGTCTTGGCTATTGCAAATAATGCTGCAATAAACACAGAGGTGTGTGCATCTTTTTAAATCAGTGGGGTTTTTTGTTGATGGGTAAATACCCAGTAATGGAATTACTGGTTAGGTACTTTCTAATTTTTTGAGGAAACTCCAGTTTTCCAGTGGCTGCACCAATCTGTATTCCCACTAACCTTTTTCTCCCCATCCTTGTCGACGCTTGTTACTTCTTGATTCTAGCCATGCTGACAGGTGTGCGGTGGTATCACAGTGTGGTCTTGATTTGCGTTTCTGATTGACGTTGGAGCATCTTTTCGTGTGTCTGTTGGCCAATCTGTAGGTCTTCTTTGGAAAAAATGTCTATTCAGATTCTGTCCATTTTTAAAATCAGATTATTTTGGTGTTGTGTAAATTCTTTATATTTTGGATTATCAGCCCCTCATTGGACCTATCATTTGCATTATTTTCTCCCATTCAGTAGGTTGCCTTCTGTTGGATTCCTTCTCTGTGCAAAGGCTTTTTAGTTTGGTATAGTCCCAATAGTTTATTTTTGCTTTTTTCCCTTGCCTGAGACACATCTAGAAAAATGTTGCTGGGGCTGATGTCAGAGTACTAGAAGTTTTATACTTTCGGGTCTCTCGCATTCAGGTCTTTAATCCATTTTTGTTTATGGTGTAAGAAGGTGGCCCAGTTTCATCTCTTGCATGTAGCTGTCCAATTTTCCCAATACCATTTATTAGAGACTCTTCTCCGTTGTATACTCATGTCTCTTTTGTCAGACTGAGCACACGTGTGGGTTTATTTCTAGGCTCTCTATTCTCTAACACTGATCTATGAAACCCTTAATGTTGTTTAATGAAATGACCAGTAACTTTGACACCCTTTACCACTTAGGTTAATACGTCTACCCGGCCTATAAAACCAGTTTTAGATACTTGAAGAGAATCAAAATTCCCACGGCCGTGTTTGCAGAACTCCCTTGTGAACTAACCGTGAAGAACAGCTAATGGATAGAATAAGACTCCGTCACCACTAGTAAAACAGCAGTTCACTGTGACCTTCGAGACTGGAATCTCAAATCAGAGAAAATTCCCTCATGGATGGACCTCAATTTTGGTCATGAGGCTCATTCAGACATCAGGAGATTTACCTCCTACAGCAGAGAACATGATTTTCTCTGTTCACAGGAGTCCATCAGTGGCCTACAATGTCACTAAAAAGTTATCAAGAATATATGAAATTAGGACATTAAATGTCATCTAATGGCCACATTTCATTTATTCTGAAAGCCATTCAAACACACCAGGTTTAAAAAGGGTAAAATTAATATTTTATTGTCATTTATAATCAGCTGGCAGTTGGGTATAGAGTCTTCATACTTGATCTTTCCTTTTAGTAAATAAAAAAAATTACAAGTTTTCCACAGCCAAGGGCTGGTTATGTTTTCCAAAAACAGAATTAGATTAATTCATTTATGGTGGCTTCAAGTTTTTCCTTATTAGCTCCAGAAAATTCACCCACCTGTTAAGAAAATATTGAATTGTGGTTAGATATAGCATTGTATCCATATTTCGTGACCGAGATATTACAGAATGGGGGAGGGGGGAACGGAGAGGAAGTATAATCTTACTTGAAAGAACTGGCTGTAAGCCAGAGATATAAATTTGAGGTTAAAAACAAGGTTGTTTCCCGCCCCATCTTAGTCTGTGTTTAAGACAGATACTATTTCTTATCTCTCAAAGATAAATGTACTTAACAAATACGAAGCACCAGTCATGGGATGGGTGACTAGTTCTAACACAGATCGATTTTCAATTAGATGTCACAGCATGTACGTAACGAAGAATGACCTATTTAAACATTATTAAAAGTAGAAAACGGGCACAGGCTTTTTCATGGGCAGGGATAAGTCCCTTCAGTGTCTTAATTTCTACCATGTTTTCCTACTGGCCAGCTGGACATAAGGTCAGATGTACCCACCTTCTGTCCCTTTTTAAAAAACTGGAAGGTGGGCATGCATTTGACTTCACACTCTGCAGCAACATCCTGTGGGGGGAGGGGAAGGGGTAAGAACAAGACTGAGTGTTGAGCTTCGACCAGAGTAATCGCTAACCAGACCCCCCCCCCCCATATACCTCACCAGTCAGCATTAGGACATTTTTAAGCATATGAAAATTGACAGGATGAATGAAAACTGGTTATATTCTCAATGAAGATTAATATGCACTCCCCTCTTGGGGGGCCCCCCACAGGCAGAATGCATCAGACACCTACAATGACCCAGTGAAGTGGTTTAATCCAGTTGTATCTTGGCTATTTCAAGTATAAAGAAGCAATAACAAATCCTCCTGTAACTATACTCGGGATTATAATAACTATTCCTCAGAATCAGTACTGTTCTTTGCTCCTAGTTCTTCCAGTCTTACTCTGGCAGTGAAGTCCACAGCTGACGGTCATAAAGATTAAAACACAGCGTTAGCAAGAGGACCAACAATTCACTCACCGAAGAACCGTTCAAGAACAAAGGCCTCGTAACCTAAAGGCAAAGCTTCACACCATTTCTTTCTGCTTTTAATTAAACATTTACTTGTAGGTTCTTAAATCTGGCTGCGTATCAGAAACAAAGCTCCCTGAAGTCTCAAGCATTCCCTAATTCTGTTAACGGAACACTAAATGGAAACTTCTAACGCCCTCCTCCCAATGCCTTGTTCACACAAGGGTTGGGGGGAAATGCCTCTGAAAATGTTTCGTTTGGACAAGAATTTCCGATGAAGAGATCCATTAGGGATTGAAAAGGTCTGCATAGTTCTCAAGAGGCTTGGGAAAGAAAGGCGGAACCACACCGTAGCTAAGAAGCAAACGCAGTGGAGGACAGCAACCCAAAGAGGCTGAACTGAGAACCACATCAGAAACTAAACAGCTTACAGAGGAAAGGAAGGTGTCGTGGTGACTTCTAGTTTAGCACTCAGGAGGGCATAAGACTAAAAAAAAGGTAGCCGTCGGAGCCACTAGTAATGGCAGCATGCCAGCCCAAGTTCACCTCCTTGGAGACTGGAAAAAAAGTGTAGTTTTAAAGCTTTATAAATGTGCTTTGTTGGTAGCTTGGGCAGGAAGGGTAGTGGGTACTACTTGGGAGTTCCTTCCAGATACCCTTGACTTTTCCTCTAAATGCTAGCAGACGAAGAGGCACGAGGACAGTAATGCCTAGAATAAAGATGACTAACAGGGTCTGAACGCTTAGGGAGGTTACCAAGAACATGGGGTAAGACCACCACAATGAGGATTCTACGGTGCCGGTACCTCCCTTGTGGCAAGGGCATCCAAGATTGGAAATGGGGCGGAGAGCTGACAGGGAAACTATGAACTGCACGCGTCCAGGTTCTGGAAGAACTGTAATGAGGATTCAGGAAATCAGGAGACGACAAGTTAGAAGGGGAGAAGGGGACTGGCTGAGGTAAAGGACTGAAAACTGGTGGTCTGTGGGGCTGAATCCGGTCCAGATGCGTTGCTTGGCTCATGAGTCTTTGCACTGGTTGACCAAGAGCAGATAGCCCTTGACCCTGCATATGTGGGAACAGCAGGCTCACCCTCACAGCACTTGCCTCAGCCCCTCCCTCTCTTGTGCCCATGGAAGCCACTGGTCGGTCGGACACCACCCTTCATGCAGGCAGTTGGCAGAAGCCTCCAAGGAGACGGGAGCTCACTTTCATATCGATGGGCGAAGGGCAGCCACCCGGAAACGAGGAGCCGCCTCCTCCCCACTTCTGATAACCCCCAGGGGGCGTGACCCAGCTGCATCGCGCACGAAGGCAGGCGACACAGAACCCGGAGGGTCATCACAACTTTCTGACAGAAAGCTTTATCAGCAGCCAATACAGGGTCTCCTCTCAGTCAATGAACGTGAGAGTCTAACCGATGTTCTCAGATTCCGGACGCCTTACCCCTCATCTACCCAGAGTCCAGCATTCCTACACCGGTACAACGGCTTAAAAAACCAGAAAAAGGATGAATGCTGGAAAGTGGTGCCAAGGCTTCGAGAGAGAAGACTATGAACTGTATTTTTAAAATACTTTTAAAAATTACAGTCAAATCTTTACATGGTAAATTTTTAAAGAATGGAGTTTTCTTTCACTTGGTATGAAAGTGGTTTGCTGTTTTGTTTCTTTTAAAATGACCTAGGATTCCAAACCTTAATCTCCCAAAGTGAGGCTTTGTTATTTACAATTTATGTACATCCTTCTGAATAAATTTTCAGACACATCCTAGGGCAAACACCTTAAAGTGAAATTGCTGCGCTTATTAAGGAAGATCATTTTTATTCCCATAAGTATAATCCACCTTCAATGCAGAAAAATAGGAAGAGAGAAACCATTCCTATTCTCGACGAGCTACTGTCAGCATCTCACTATTGTATCTCAACGCTTTGTTTCTAAAACCTGTGCTGTGTGCGAGGCACCCATACACTCAGTATAATGTGCATTCAATGGACCTTCCCCATGAAAAGGACACAGTTCTTTTTCATGGTCCAATGGACACAGCATCAATGGAACTAATCCACGGTCAATATGTAAAAGGCTTTGATTGTTGCTTCAAGCAAACACCTGCATCTTCCTACACAGATCTCTCTGCATCCGGGTCCGTCGCCACCCCTGGAAGCCAAATTGTTATGAGAAAGAACCCTGCTCCTTTTAAAGGCTCTAGATACACATTCACATTGGGAGGTAGTTTTAATATGTATCAATCAATCAATATTTGTCATGATTTTTGCCATCAGGCCTTCTCTACCCCATTCATTAAAGGCATGGGCTTTAGCATCAAACGGACTTCATTTCCAGGCCCATTTCCTCAGTGGCAAAAGAAGAAAACAGTTAAGTTCTTGAGACTACGAGAACCAGAGTGGTTAATGTGCTTGACGATGTCCATCATTTCTCTAAGTATGTTCAATATTTTCTAGGATTTTTGTTTATTCCCAAGTAAAACCTAGAAGAAAAGAATGAGGAAGAGCTGCAGCATCTTACCCCCGAATGTGACCTTCTATTCTGTTCCACAGTACACCTGCCTACCCTGGTTACAAGACCACGCCGTGTTAATCAGTGCAGCTAATACAGTGTGTGTTTACGGGACTTGACCTTTCTCATCCCCCACAACTTCTCTCCCAGTTAGTGTTTGTTTTTATAAATACTTTCCAGGACTTTCCTGACGGTATTATTTCAGAATGACAATCAATGGCCCCAAAATGTCACATTGAGATTGCATCGGACAAACTTGGGAGCATTGATGTTTTAATCCTGAGTCACTATCCAGGAACACCGTACACCTGTCTACCAAGATCTTTTATGGACTTCAGTCAAGTGTTGGTTCCTAACGAGCATTTGATCTTAACATTTTTCTTTCTCTTTCTATGGACTAATTTGCCTATTCCTATAGTGACTCTAAAGGTATTTGTACTTAAAAATTTAGTTACAATGGAAGTTTACACTTTCCTCACTTAAAAATAAAACTAGCCCACCTCTCAGAGGCATCAACTAACCTGTTTTTATAAACAACTGGGAATTTTAAAAACCGTGAAATTCACTTTAAGTCCTGAGTTCTGACAAACGCAGTCACGTACCACCAAAATCAAGATACGGACGTTTTCCTTGCTCTGCTAGTTTCCTCAGCAGCTCCTTCATGCTCCAATCCCCCCCAGCCCTCTGCCCTCATCTGTTCTCCATCCCTATAGTTTTGCCCAATCTGATTGTTTTTAAGTTTTTTATTAGTAAGTGTAGTAAGACTACTTTTTGCCTTACTAAACTTAGTTTCGTTGGTTTCTAGCTTAAAACTCCATTAACTTTAAACTTGCTTTTTTCACTTCTATTAACTCATCTAATCAAAACAGAAACAAATGTTGTTCTAAAAGGCTGCACAATTATCAGGTCTAAATTACTTTAATTTATAAAGTAAGTAGCCTAACCTATACAGAGTCCAGACCAGAGTCAAGTCTATCATTTTCAAAAGGGCTGGTACTCCTACTTTTCTGTAAATACAAAATTGTGTATCACATTATATGCCCATGCCTCCTAATCTTTCCAGGCCTGGAAAAATTTCCGTTTGAATCTATTACACTAAAAGGTAACTTCTTCCTGCCCAAGTGCTTACAGAGCCTTCTGTTAAAATTATACGTTGCTTATGCCAAAGACACTACAAACTACCCTAAGTCTGAAATTCATCGGCAGGGAATTATCTGCAAAAAAATTTATTTTTAATGAGGTTCACTCATTAAAAATTTCATCCATTAATGATATGATCTAATACTAAGAAATGTGACTGAAGTAATTTTTATCCCTTGTCTCTATTTGGGAGTCGAAATGAGGGGATGGTTTTACCTAGAGCTGCAAATTCCATGAGGAAAAACAACTGCCTGATTGTTTAATGAACTGCTTTTTGATAGACTTAGCTAGGAGGGTAATTCAGAATATCCAGGTAAGTAGGAGCTGATAGACACTGTTACATGTATGTGACCAAAGGATTCTGGAATTAGTTCAATTTTTAACTCCATAACTGGTCGATGAGACTATTTAGATGGTGTTGTAATAGTATCATGAAAGGTATTCAAAGTAAAACGCTGTGCGTTGCTCAATCTTTAGAACACAGAGGCAAACTGAAAGGTCCCCAACTTGTGAGAGGGTCACTCCAAGGCCTAGAAAGTTTGAGGGTGTACACGCTAATCAGACGTGAAGGAGGAGTTCTGTCATACAAAGTCCTTGCTTGCTCTGCATATCTCCTTCCCCGAGGTTTTGGATTCCGGCAGTGAGAACACCTGTCCAGGGTCTGGTAAGGTGCAAGGGTCAACCTGCTTTGACTGACCTACCCCCCGTCTTGTGCGGCAGTCCCATGATCTGTTCTATGGGAGTACTGATAAAAACTGTTATCCCAGCTGCCTGAGGATTTAGGGACCTAACGCATACGCCTAGCATAGCACGTAGCACATGTTGTCATTTCCCAATAAAAACTTAGGAGATTCACTTACTATCTGATAGGGTCACAGGACCAGTCAGCAATCAGTCTCTCTAGTCCCTTCCAGGTACCACTTTCACCTGGCTAAAGTGACCATATAGAAAAAGTAAGTCTGTAAGGTAGGTTTAGATTGGGAGCGAGAGTTTGTTCACAAGCACCTGCTATGTACTCTCATTTTCTTTTCTTTTCTTTTTTTTTTTTTAAAGATTTTATTTATTTATTCGACAGAGATAGAGACAGCCAGCGAGAGAGGGAACACAAGCAGGGGGAGTGGGAGAGGAAGAAGCAGGCTCACAGCGGAGGAGCCTGATGTGGGGCTCGATCCCATAACACCAGGATCACGCCCTGAGCCGAAGGCAGACGCTTAACCGCTGTGCCACCCAGACGCCCCTGTACTCTCATTTTCTTACAACTCTGGGACACCTGAGAACAATCGCTTTACCTTCCAAAAGAAATTCATTCTACTCCTACTACATGCCAGCCACGTAAATAAGACAGAGTCTCTGGTCCCAAGAAACTCCCAGGGACTAATGGTAAAGGACAGACAAAAAGACTGTAATACTAGCTGAGGTTCACTGAACACGTGCCAGGCACTAACTCTAGGGATCATCTCACATAATCCTGACAACTCCTTTATGATGCTGGATAAACACTGCCATTATATGTAGGCTCAAACTGAGGCACAGCTGATAAGAGATACAACTGGAAAATAAAGCAGGCAGTCTAGGTATGGGATCCTCCCCATTCTACCATAAATGCAAGGGGAAAAGAGAGGCAAGGACGACACGGAGACATGGAGGACAGGAAGCTAACCAAGTCTGGGCAGAGAAGGTTCCTGGAGAAGAAGTGAAGCTTACAGCTAGGAGTTTCCTAGGTATGAAAGGAAAACGAGAAGTAAAAGCATGAGTATGGAATCGAAAATGGGCTAAGACAAAGCAACCTGGTGCTGGTACACCCTCACGGGTTTAGAAAGTACTGCCATAGACCTGTTTTTACAAACCTTTCGTACCTTTACTAAACACTCCCTGTTTGTTCAATGAATAAGCCACCCTGGGAGGCTAACGGGGCAGGTATATAAATCTGGTCTTAAAGAACCAAAGCTCAAGGGAGAAGAGATGTTACCCTAAAGCAGAAGTCCCAGAGCCAGGCCTGGAATCCGGGTGAGCACCCTTTTGGCCACATCATACCCTAAACCCTTCTGCCTCCCTGGGACTAAGGGAAAAATGTCCACATATCTGTAAAGAACTCCCAGGTGCTGTTCTTGAACGTGAACAGGCTATCCTAGTGCAGTGGGCTCTAGGGGAAGCAAGCCTTGGGCCAGGAATGGGGATCTGTACCCACCCTGTGCCAGCGTCTCCTCTGAAGTGTGCTGGTTAAGAGCAAGGGCTGGGAGGTCAGAAGACCTCATTTTAAATCCTGACTCTGCCACTTACTGTAACTCCAGGGACAACCTATTTTCTCATCTGTAAAATGGGGATGGACAGCACCAAGGATTAAATGAATCAATACTTGTAAAGCATGTGGAACAGTACAGAGTCCTAAACAAGCATTTGTAAAATTAAATCAACCCTCAAATTTCTCTCTGCTCTCAAGCACCTTGGTGTTCTTTAAAACGCTGGGTTTTCTAATTGACTAAAAGCAAGCAAGATGAGTGAGCTTATGATTCTACTTTCTCATGTCACTAGTTCACAAAGAATCTTAAAAGTGGTCTCCCAATTTTTAAGTCTGTAGATTTAGTTACCATAATCCAATTCAATTTCAATTTACTGAGCATCTCACTGTTACACTGAGTGTATAAGCTTTTAGGAAGGTGACTGGTAAGGTACAGAAGCCTCAACCACCTGTTTTTATGCTTATTTTAGGATATACATAGCTCCTGATAGCTAAGATAAGCTCATAATTGGCACAATTACCTTTTTTGGCTAGGACTGTAGTTCTCGTATTTCATACATGTATGGAAACAAGTACTTGCAATTCAGAGAAAAAGGCCAATGTGAAAAGGTCAGTGGTATTCCAGATTTCCAGTCACATACCTGACAGTCATCCACGTCTACTTCAAGGAACACCACGTTGGAGTACTTCTCAGAGAGGGACTGGAAAATTTAAAATGAAAAATCCAGAAAGATGGCAGTCACTATACTCAAGCTTCTTACATAGAAAATAATAAAATATAAACTACTAATGAAAGATCCAAAAATTCAGACTAGGGACCAGGTAAGCACAAAGGACATATGGTCTCTCTGAACCAAATTCCTCCTAGCATAAAAGAATGTGGCACATCCACTTCTGAGGCCTGGATTTCAAATAGGGCCTGGGTTTCAACCCCAAGGGGAAAAAAAAAAAAACCACTGAAGACAACCATGTTAAGGTCTGACAGTTGTCTTCAGTGGGCTACACATGTGTCAAAACTAAATTGTTTAAGTTGTTACACTATTACTTCTACTTTATTTTAAAAGATTTCAAGTAATCTCTACACCCAATGCCGCCAGGCTCCAACCCATGACCCCGAGATCCAGAGTCCCACGTGCTATAGACTGAGACAGCCAGGTGCCCCTGAAGTCGTTACACCATTACTTGCAGACCAAATATCCAACAACAAAACACTCTGTCCTTTCCTAGCTTGGCCACCACCAACCCGAAGTACAGAACTTCTTCTAAAGCAGAACTGGCTTCATACTCACATGGAAGAAAGGCTTGATCATTTTGCAAGGCCCGCACCACGTGGCTGAGAAGTCAACTACTACAAGTTTATCCCCTGCACCGTTCAAGGCTTCCTGAAAAGCATACTAAGAAAGAAAGAAAAGCATAGGTTAAATTTCCCAAAGTCCTGAGCACATTTGAGAGAATGTGACACAAAGGATTCAAAGGTACTTCTTTTTAAAAATTTAATAAACTAAAATGAACCAAATAAACTTGAAAAAAAATCCTAGGGTGTGTAATATTACTTAATACGATGACCCAAGTATGATGTATATAGTGCATCATTAGTCATATCTTCATCAATCTATATTCAAACTGAGCAGATGAAAATAAAGACGTTTCTATTAGGTTTCCACATCAAATTTAGGTATATTGTAAACAAGCGCGAAATGATTATCAATTGATGAAGAGGGTCACTTCAATCGAGTAAGTCACAAAGCACAGAATTTTGCAACGAAAACAAGTTTAAAAGCGAATACTTTTTTGATTAAAACTGTCTGATCAAACATGTCAAAAGCTTTAAAAATATCAAGGAAAAGAAACCTCCTCCAGACCCTTACACTCAGAGGGTCACTGTTGACATTAAGCATATTCCCTTGTACTCTCCTTAATGGATTTCTACAGATGAGATCATACTGTTTATTGTTGATGTCTGCCCTTTATCTCAAAACTCTGCCCTTAAGGTGACGAAATGATAGCTTTAGTTCCTCGTGCAGGGAATTTTCCTTAGGTGTTATTTTACGTTAGAAATATATGTCAAATAAAATTCCACCAGTGAAACATGATCAAGAAACCCCTTACCACCAATCTCCCTGAATAATTCACCAATGGTTTTGATACTGTAACCCTAAGAAAGGGACTCTTTTTAAACCACAATTTAGTCAGTTAGTGCTTACCAAAACTGGGCAACAAGGAGCAATCAAAACGTAAGTATCTGTATCTGAAGTCTGGGTTTTCCCTCAAGGGGAAAATGCTGGTCACATTGGTAATTAAAAACTAACATTTCCCTCCCTTGAAAGCTAAGAATCATATCAGATCCTATTCAGTAAAATAAACACCATTAAAAAAAAAAATCTGAAGTTAAGTCCTCTGCAGTACAGTTACTTTTCTAGATTTCTAATTTCTACCTCATGTTTTTTGGAGAAACAATTCACAAGTGGCATTCCCAGGTCTGGGCTTCTGTAACCTTTTAAGTTATTCAGATACAAGCTACCATCTCGACATTTGGGGTGTGGGGAGATATTTGAGTGTGAGGGGGTAGGGGGACAGAGAGAACAAGTTAGAATTATAGAAATTATTTTTCCAAGCCATCACCAGTTTTTCCAGATGAATTTTTTTTTAATAATGATTTTTTATTATATTATGTTAGTCACCATACAGTACATCCCCAGTTTTCGATGTAAGGCTCGATGATTCATTAGTTGTGTATAACACCCAGTGCACCATGCAATATGTGCCCTCCTTACTACCCATCACCGGTCTATTTCCAGATGAATTTAATTCAGAACCTTCTCTAACGATTTTTTTTAAGAAGGTCAAACTAGGGATGCCTGGGTGGCTCTGCCGGTTAAGCATTTGCCTTCAGCTCAGGTCATGATCCCAGTTTCCTGGGATCTAGTCCTGACCAGGCTCCCTGTTCAGCTGGAAGCCTGCTTCTCTCTCTCCCTGCTGCTCCCTCTGCTTGTGAGTGCACACATGTGTGCTCTCTCTCTGACAAATAAAATCTTAGAAAGAAAAAAAAAAAGTCAAACCAGCCATTCTTTACTTTAAGAACCAGGTTAGACAAGAAAAAAAACCAAGGAATGATAACGTCAGATGAATGCACTGTTTTGTGAACATGGCTGGCCCTCCATACATAAATACTCAGTGAGACTACTCACAAAACAAAATGTTATACAAACACTCTGTTTCCCAAACAATTCTGAATCAAATTCAAGCAAAATTACCTAAAATTCTGAAAAGAAAAGCATGCAACAATAACTTTTGGCTTAATGAACAGTTACAGAGCCTGGTCTGTGTAAACGTCACAACAAATTCTCTTCTCCTGATACTTAAGTTTGTCTAAAAGAGACATCTTTTGAAAACGACTCAAGATCATCTAAGAAGCAAACCACAATGTCTAACTCCTAAAGACTAACAATGAGGATTAATAAAGGTTCCCATTATGGACCTAAATAGTCTGAAAACAAAACAATGTATTTGGGGTTGATAGGAACAGAGTCTAGTTTCTCTTTTCCTGGCCATACCCATTCCGAAGGTAATTAACAAGCATAGGAGTGGCCATGTATAGAACGTAGGGGTTCAAAAAACGGCAACTACCATTCTTAAAAAAACAACATACAACTGTGTGTTGATTTCTTCCTCATCACATTGACAGTCCATTAGCCCACTTGCATATAAAATAGATACCAGTGGCTCTGAACTATCACACCTCAGAAAGAGCTGTCTTAGACCGCCAATGACACCAACTTTAGTCCAGCAGAATGAAAATATAAAGTGTATTCAACATTTACAAGTAACATTGAAATGAGCTTAACTTTGATTAATGTCCCTGGATCATAATTTTGAAGATCAACTGATGATCAGGGTCTTTGCACTGCAGGCTGTAATCAATTTCTGGTCACCCTCCTACATCTTCCCATTGATGAGGGGAGGAGGGTGCCAACACTATGACAACTAAAATAGGGAAAAAACCGAAAGATGTGTTCCAGGAATCGATTTTGTTTGTAGTGTATAGATTCCGAGACAACTACTATAAACCACTCAAAGACTTCTCCCTCCTTTATGGGTTCTCACCTGTTAGGTTATACTGATGATGTGGTCGGACCCTGGACAACACTCCCCACCCAGACTGATATTTGTCACTCAGTAGGTACTGAATAAAAGTAGGGGGAACAGTGCTCGCTTCAGCAGCACATATACTAAAAGTAGGGGGAACAAAATTCCATATTAATGACCTCTCCAACAAATGACTAATTTTAATATAAAAGCTCACACAATAAAACACGCCATTAGGAAAAACCTGATTAAGGACAAGCAGATAACAAACTACAATTAGTCAATCAACATATGTGGGGGTGGGAGTTCAGCGTCCCTAATAATCAAATGAGATACAAGACAATTTTTCTTACTGATAATGGTTTGGCCAAAGTTAGGGGGAAAATGTCAGTGTTGATGGGGGTGGAGGGCAGAGCACTCTCATATGCTCCTTGGGGATTTACAAGCCTTAAATTAAAGGTTCGCACTCCTTGACCCAATCACTGCACTGAACCCTAACCTGAGGAAACAGCCTGAACTCTGTACAAAGGATTATGAACAAAAATACGCACTGAAAACTGCCTAAATGTCCACCAATGTGTTCAGATATTGAAATGATTACAAAGCTTCTAACTACACAAAAAGGGTTCAGGCTAAACTGGGGGGGGGGGGGAAGCTCTGGAACAAAACAGGATACATAAAATAATCCAACTACCTTGCAGTTGCTTCTAGGAAATAGAAGATCGCTCTCTTGCTGATTTTCTACAATGATCATATATGCTTTCTGATTTTAAAAGTAACAAAAAGATAAGGCACCATAACAGAAACTTCCATTTCCAAAGCCACCCAATATCGCTCAGGTTCAGACATTCTAGGCGGGCGACGGCTTGGGATGGGAGGTACGGCAGGGTAAACGCTTTCGAGGGGTCTTCTGTTCCAGCAACATCAGTGTTCTCCCACTCACTTTTCTGACTCTGCATTTAACAAACATCTCTTGAATGGCTACAGTATACCAGACACGAAGTCAGGTTCTGAGTTTCCCGAGCGGGAGGGTATTAGGCTTGCAATAACTCTCCAAGATGGGACACGATCTTGGACATTCCTAATAGGGCAGAACCACCACCTGGTACCCCAGGGCCGCCGAGCACACAGCCGGGTGCGACCGCCTCGGGGGCACTCCTGGCTGCAGCGAAACCCACCCACCGTGGGGGAATCACGGACGGGTAGGGCAGAGGAGGCCCCTGGGCCCAGTCTTGGGGACTGAGTCATTCCAAAGCCAGCGCTGCCGGAAACACGCCCTGCGCCGCTAGAGGAGGAGTCCCGAGGGCGCGGCCCCGGCCTCACTTCCTTGCGGCCACCTGGGCGCCTCGGGGCCCGCCTCGCCCAGGCGAGGGGGTCTCCAGCCCGGAGCCGCTCCCTCGCGCGGAGGTAGCACGCGCCATTTCTAGGGCCGGGCGCTGATGGAGGCAGCCGGGGTCTCCCGCCCGGATACGCTCCCAAGGGAGCTCACGCCGCCCAACGTGGATGATCACACCGCCCACCGGGGAGGGAGTGGCGGCCCGCGACCCCGTGCCTCCACCTCCCGGCCCTTTCACCCGGCCCTCCACCTCCTCGCCCGGCCCGTATCCAGAGACTGACGGGAGCCAAGAACAGACTCCATCTCCTCAGCCAACTGGGGTTTCCCGAGCACTGGGGCGCAGGAGGCGCCGTGGGGCGGGGGGGGGGGGAACGCCCGGCGCACTGGACACGGGCAGAGCTGGGCACCCAGTGCCCACCCTCCAGGGCGCCCTCGCGCCTCTCCTCCCTTCCAACGGTACGTGCTCCGCTGCCTCAGGCACGTCCAGGCCCGGGCTTCGCGCAGTCCCAGGCCAAGGCGCCGCGTCCCCTTCCCCCGGGCTGCGGAGGGGCGCCTGCCCACCTCCCGCCCTCGCCCTCCCCAGCTACGAGGCTGCGCGTCGCGCCCGGGCCTTCCCCCGGAAGCGCGTACCTTGCTCTCGATCTGCTTCACCATTTTGGCGGCTGGGGTCTGACAAGCAACCTTAAGAACCGATGAAACTGGATCCAAAACGCCGGACAGAGCTTGCAGAGCGCTCAGCCCGCCTTCCCTTTATAGCAACTGGGGGCGGGGCGGGCGGGCGCGCGCGGCGTGCGTGTTGCGGGGGCGCGCCCGCTCGGGCCTCTCGCGCCCGCCACGGCGCTACGGCCAGGCCCCGCCTTCCGGAATCACCGAGTTCCCGGCTGGGGGCGGGGCCGCTCCCCGGGGGCGGGGTTGGCGCGGACGCTGGGCGGGGCTCTAGGGAGCGCCCTGGGCTCCAAGCCCGCTGCCCCGCCCGCCCGCACCCTGGCTGGGAGTGGGGCTGTATGCTGGCAGCCGAGCGGCCTTTGGGACGCAGGCACTGTGCATGGCAGGGGGAAGCGGGGACGCGGACGGCCATCCCCAGAGCCACAGGGCCACCTGGGAAGGGGTCAGCCGGCCTTAACGGAACGCTCCCACGAAGGGGCCGCTTAGGTAGGGCTGGATTCCTCGAAAAGGTCCGCCACGCTCCCGCCTCGCCAACCCCGCAAACCCCACAAAGTGCTGAGTAATGATGACCAGGAAGTATCTCTGCTCCCCCTCCTCCCTTCGGGCGCTTATCGCGATGGTTGTCTTCTCTTCGCTCCTTCCTGTTCTTTTACTTCACCGATGAAACCGCTGCTCCAGCGTGACACTGCAGTTTAGTGCGGGAGAGACGGCTGGGAACGGGCTGGGTGGGCTCTTGACCGGCAGGCAGCTGTGTGTGTGGGCGGGTGTACGGGCGGCTGGACTGATGCAGTTGTGACCATGAGCAGGTCTTGAGCTCCCGATGCCTCAGTGTTCCTTTATGTAAAATGGGAATCATGCTGGTCCCTAACTCATGCTGGTGGTGTTTTGAGGATTAAATGAAGTGCTTGTAAAGTGATTAGGACAGTGCTTGGCACGTAGTAAGTACTCAATAGTTATAATTAAAGCTGTTGTGAGTACTAATTAGGCTTGCTTGGTGTCACGGTGGGGGGGAGGCATGCTGATCTTGGCGACCTTATATTTATAATGGCGCCAGTACACACATTTGTGTGAGTTTTTTTCTGCCAGTGGTAGAACCTGGAGCAGAGGTGTTGATCCAAGGATGCATGTTGCAGGTTGGGTCTGGCAGGTCAGGGGGCATTGTGAAGTGGGGGGGGGGGGGGTTCAGCAGCTGGAGGGGAAGGTGGCGAAGCTGTTGAGCTGGAGAGAGGAATAAAGGCTTGGAGGTGGGATGATGTTGGAATGGGGGACTGAGAAGGAAATTTCAGGGCAGGGGAGCAGCTCTGGATAGAGCTAGGTCTAGGTGTGAATGGCTGGGATGGTGAAACTGCCCCCTGCCTTCCTTCTCCCTGCTCTTGCAAACAGAGGAAGGAAGAAAACCAGAGGTTTTGAACAGGTCCTGCCAAGCTTCTACAAGGTTGAGCACAGGGTCATGAGCAGAGCAAGGGAGAAGACTCACGTTCTAAGGAATGGCCTGAATGCAGCACCTTTCCCACAGATTATAAGGATTATTGGGTCAGACAAGAGGTTTTATGGGGTACCAGGACAGAATATATAACCTTCTCGGGGCGCCTGGGTGGCTCAGTTGGTTGAACGTCTGCCTTCGGCTCTTCATGATTGCGGAGTCCTGGGACTGAGCCCCGCATGGGGCTCCCTGCTCGGTGGGGAGTCTTCTTCTCCCTCTGCTCTTCACCCTGCTCCTGCTCTCTCGCTGTCGGGCAAATAAATAAATGAAATCTATTTTTTTTTAAAAAAGTGGATATATATATATATATCTCCTTCTCTGATGCTGTGTCTTCAGCCCAACCTAAACACCAGTTTCTGGGCTTATCTCTTAGTGGGTACATTTACATGGGAGATGACAATAAATCACGTGCTGTAGAAAGGGGAAGTACAGGTCTTCAATGGCCATCCAAACCACCCTCAGCTGACATCTTCTCTCCAAGGCCCTTCCAGATACACAGTGACTCAGTTGGAGGAGGTAATGACTGCCTCCCACCCTCACAAGACCAGTATAGAGGGGCTATGGGGGATGCTACAATTTCAGAGAAAAGGGAACCGGGAGGCTAGCATGTATGTTAAGAGCCCAGACTCTGCAGTTAGACTCCTTGTTCTCATCCCTACTCTACCACTTAGTAGCTGGGGAGCTCTAGAAAAGTCTAAATAGCCTTTCTGTGCCTCAGTTTCCTTGTCTATAAAATGGGGCTAATAATACTTCATGCTGTTCTAAGCATTGAGTGAGCTAAAATATATGTAAGCTACTTAGAACTATGCCTGGTACACAGTAAATGCTATATGATCTATGATTACAGGCTATTAAATGGAATGGTGAACTCCATCTGGAAATGACAGCAGAGGTGGAAGGGGAGACTATAAAACAGGTGTCAGAGTCCTAAGTGAATTAAGTAATCAGGAAATCAGTAATGAACAGCGAGCTCTATAACAGGACTCTCAAAAGAAAAGGATTTTTGCCCCAGAGAGTGGGAGAAAAGTGGGCTAGACCTAGCCCTAAAGACCAAGTCCCCTGCCTATAGGGACACAGGAAACTCAGGTCCCATTGTAGCAAGGTGACATTCTGTGAGAAAAGCGAGGTGCTGGGGAATTGTTTGGGACAGTCCAGGGAGGGAAGATTTGTTTGGGCAGAGAGGTGGTGGGAGAAGAGGAGAGACGGGGTGATGTCAAGGCCTCCATGTGAGGGGTTGGCTCTGCATATTAGAACTCCCAGCTGTAAGAAGAAATTCCAACTCAAACAGATTCAACACCAAAAAGAGAATTAGTAACTCATATTACCAAGAACTCCAGACGCCTAAAGATGTCACAGCACCACCAACTCTACTGGTTCATTCTCAGTAAGTTCTCCGTCTTAGGTGAGACTAACGCAAGCAGCTCCAGCCTTAAGTTTCCACCAGCCTCCAATCCCCGGAGGAAAAGCTTTCCTCTCCTTTTTTCTAGTAAATGTCCCGGAGGCTGACCTTCATTAATTTGAGTTGGGGGTGGGGAGGAAGGGCGTCAGCCTGACTTGAACTATTTGGACTAGGAATGAGGAAAATCCAGAGGATTAGCAGAGAAAGGGGAAAGGGATTCTGGACAGGCAAACATGATACGTCCACATCATCACAAGGAGCATGCGTGATGAACTTGCCTCGGGTTTCTGGGTCAGCTCCGTCAGAGGCACCCTAGAGGCCTGGAAAACTAGGTTTGCTGTCTTTGTACAGGTCCAAATTTGAAGAAAATGCAGCTCTAAGGTTTCTAAAGTAAGCTTTTGTCAGATCATAGATTTCCCTAAGTGTGGCCCTTGACCATCTCATTCAGCATAGCTGGGGGTTACTTGACGACACTGTAGATTCCTGGGCCACACCCAGACACATGGAACAACAATCTTTTGAGGGAGGTCCCTGGAATCTGCATCTTAAAGAAGTAGCCTAAATGATCGGGTACACTAAGATTTGATAGACTGCCCTGGCATCTTCCGAGGAAGTCTGCATTAGTTTAGCTTGAAGACTGTGGTTGGTGCAGCCACTATGGGAAACAGTATGGAGGTGCCTCAAAATTTTAAAAATAGATACACCATGTAATCCAATAATTCCACTGCTAGGCATTTACCCAAAGAAAATGAAAACACTAATTTGAAAAGATATATGCACTTCTCTGTTTATTGCCCCATTATTTCTAATAGCCAAGATATGGAAGCGGCCCATGTGTCCATGGATAAATGAATTAATTTAAAAAATGTACACATATACACACACAAAATGTAATAATACTCAGCCATAATAAAGGATGAGACCTTGCCATCTGCAACAACACAGATGGACCCAGAGGGTCCATCTTATGCTAAGTGAAATAAGTCAGAGACTGTCTGACATTCCATATGATTTCACTTATACATGGAATCCAAAAAACACAACAAATGAATAAACAAAAAAAAAGGCAGAATCAGATCTACACATACAGAAAGCAAACTGATGCTTGCCCAAAGGGAGAAGGAGGGATGGGCAAAACGGGTGAAGGGGAGTGGGAGATCCAGCCTTCTAGTTATGGAATGAATGAGTCGGGAATAAAAGGCACAGCATAGGGAAGATAATCAATACTATTGTAATAGTGTTGCATGATAACAGATGGCAGCTACACTTGTGGTAAGCAGAGTATGTTGTATGGAGTCGTGGAATCCCTATGTTATACACCTGACACTGACATAACATTGCATGTCATATATATTGAAATTAAATAAATAATACCAGTCAGGGAGTGGGGCTTGAAGACTGTCTAGCAAGAGAGCTGAGATAGGAACATAGTATGTGATATAAAATTAGGAGCTCAAAATACTATAGTAGAGGAGATAATTGAGGGAAAAGGAATTACTGTATGCGTGTGTGGTTATTAAATGCCAAGCCTGGAGCAAGGCATCTTGCATCATTCTTTTCAACACCCCCTAGGAAGTAGATACTATTCTTCCCATTCATTGCACAGAGAAAAAAATCAAGGTTCAAAGAGGTCATCTGGTCACACCAAATGTACTCCGATTCTATTCAGCATTGTAATGTGGGTTCCTAGCCAGAGCAATTAGATAAGAAAAACAAATAAAAGGCATCTGGATTGGAAAGGAAGAAGTAAAACTCTCTTGGCAGATGACATGTTCTTATATGTAGAAACTCCTAAAGATCCTAAAGACTATTAGAATAAGCAAGTTTAGCAAGGATGTAGGATTTGACTCAATATACAAAATTCAAAAAGAATGAATTACTTGTATATACATTTGATAAAAGAAGTATAAGACTTGTACAATGAAAATTACAAAATCTCATTAAAAGGAATTATAATGTTAAATAAATGGAAAGACAGCCCATGTTTATGGACTGGAAGACAATATTATTAAGACATTAATATTTCCCCAATTGATCTGTAGATTGAATGAAATCCCTGTCAGAATCCCAGGTGCCTTTTTTTGCTGAGGTGGGCAAGCTGTTCCTAAAGTTTACATGGAAATCCAAGGGACATAGACTAGCCAAAACAATCTTGAAAAGAAGAACAAAGGTGGAGGGCTTATACTTTCTAATTTCAAAACTTACTACAAAGTTACAATATTCAAAACAATGTGGTACTTGCGTAAGGATATAGATCAATAGGATAGAATTGAGAGTACAGAAATAAATATGGGTTTATTTATTTATGTTGAGTTGATTTTCAACAAGGGTACCAGACCATCCAAAGGAGAAAGAATAGTATCTTCATGGTGCTGGGACAATTGAATATCCACATGCAAAAAGAATGAGGTTGGACCCATACCTTACACCACTCACAAATATTCATTCAAAATGGATCAAAGACCTAAATGTAAGAGCTAAAACTATAAAACTATTAGAAGGAAACTTAAGTATACATTTCTGTGACCTTGGATTAGGCCATGATTTCATAGATATGACACCAAAAGAAGAAGCAACCAAAAAAATGAGATAAATTGGATTTCTTCAAAATTAAAAAAAAATTGTTCTTCAAAGGACACCCAAGAAAGTGAAAAGATAACCTACAGAGTGGAGAAAAATATTTATAAATCAAATATTTGAGAAGGGACCTGATTTTAGAATATATAAAGAACTCTTACAACTCAACAATGAAAAAAAAAACCTCATTAAAAAAATTGGCAAAGCATTTGAATAGACATTTCTCCAAAGGAGATATACGAATGGGCAACAAACACAAGAAAATATGTTCAACATCATTAATCATTAGGGAAATACAAATCAAAACTACTAGGAGATACCACTTTACACACACTAAGACTGCTATATGAAAGACAAGAACAAGTGTCGGTGAGGATGTGGGGAGACTGGAAGGCTCACACTGCTGGTGGGAACGAAAATGGCACAGCTGCTATGAAAAACAGTTTGGCAATTCCTCATAAGTTAAACATAGGTTACCATATGATCTAGCAATTCCACTTCTAGGTGCATACTCAACAAAGTTGATAATATACATGCACATGAAACCTTGCACATGAATGTTCATAGCGGCATTATTCTTGACAGCTAAAATGTAGAAACAACCTAGATGTCCACCAACTGATGAATGGATGACAAAATGTAGTGTATCACACAATGGAATATTATTTGGCCATAAAATGGAGTAAAGTTATGATACATGCTACAATACAGATAAAACTTGAAAACACATTCAGAGAAAGAAGCCAGCCAAAAAGGGCTACCTGTTGAATGATTCCATCTGTCTGAAATGTCCAGAATTGGCAAATCCATAGAGTTCAGAAGTGAGTGGTTTCCAGGAGCTGGGGGAACTGGGGAATGGGAACTACCAATGGGTATGGAGGTATGGAGGGTATTTTTTGCTTTTTTGTATTTTTTTAGGTCTTGAATATGTTCTGGAATTAGATAATGGGGATGATCATACAACTTTGTGACTATACTAAAAGCCATTGAAGTATAAAACAAAATTGGGATGAGGATATCTATTCTGCCTTCACAAAATCATCTTATATAAATGAATATGTTCTGCAAATTCTTAAAAAAGAAAAAAAAAGAAAACCCTTTCCACAGAAGCCAGGTGAATCCAGTTCTTGTAATTCTACTTTGGAAACCTTATCTCTTCAAAACTTGTGAGTTGATGGGAGTAGAATATCTTTGTCCAATGCCATTAACCACTGATCTAGAGCCAAGGGTGATCCTGACTCTTGTGAGGAGGACAACTTGCTAACCTGTAACCACAAACCAACCAGGAAGTACATATTCTTATGATCTGCTCCTTACGTAGGTGTGGTATGCCAAGGCATTCGGTGGCGCTCTACTAACAATCCGACTGTGTACAATTATTCTTACAAACAGGTAAACTTTAAGGGAAGGAAACTGATCCCATAAAAGAGTTTTACATGGTTGGATCTTCACACATAAAAGAAGTGTTCAATCAAAATACATGGTTGTAAAGGATGTCAAATCCTAGAACCATTTAGACATCACTTGAATACAAAGAAGTAATTAAGTGGTCCAATAAACACATTCAAGATTATTCTGATATGGCAATTTTGAGAATATGGTCAAAGTATCACAAGTCAAGACATGAACACATTATCAGTCAGATTGTTACATGATCTTGGCCTTTAGCTTTTGTTTATCTTTGTAACTTGGTACACGTTTGTGAAGCATGGTCTATCATGACTCTCCTCCCAGGGAAGCAGGGGTGAGTCCTTGGATTAGAGTCTCTATCAGAAATAAAGGGGAATTGAAGAGACAATAAAACTTGAAAATGTATCATTGTAAGTAAATGTACACCAGATGTGACGTGATCCTTATTTTGCTCATAAAGGATTTCTTTACTCCAATAAAGCACTTGGAATTTCTTCATTTCTCCTTCTGCTGCTACCCTCCTGGTTCCGACCAGTCCATCCCTTACCTGGACCACAGCCGTGTCTTCGTAACCTATCTCCCTTCCACCGTTCTTGCTCCCTCTACCCCATTCTTCACACCCCAGTATGGAAATCTGAGCATGTCGCTCCACTTGACACCCTTCAATGATCTTTTCATCGCTCCTTGAATAAAACACAAACGCTGACTATGGCCACAGGAGCATGCTTCCCTCACTTCCTCTCCCCAAAATGTTCCCACATTGGGACCAGCTCCAAACTCATGAAAGAGGACACAGGAGTCAGACCCACAAAGATCAAAACATCAGCTTTATTCCTAAAAATGCTGGACTGGAAAACAGATGTGCAGCTATAATCAGACCTTCTTGGGAGACAAAATTTCTTGCAGAAATACAAGGACTGAGGTATAGGGGTTTCATCTCCACTTACTTCAGGGCCCTTTCTGTCTTATTTCTTGATGATTCTAGAAACCAGCAAATACTTTGTCTAATACTAAACTGGCATGTTTATGGCATCGTTACCATGTTAACACAATTCTTAAAACACCTGTAGAGACACTGAGCTTTCTCTCCCCTTTGACTTATCACTTTTCTGATTTACAGGACATTGACTGTAGTGTCACTCACACTTAGTCCTTTTCTCAGGAACACATTTAGAAAACTATGAGAAATCTGATAACTGAACCAGATTGTAATCTAGCACTGTCCCACCTCCGCCTGAACCACGCAAACAAACCAGTGAGTCGCTTCCATGTAATCCTGAGCTGAGGGCAGGGTTTTGTGAAATAACACATACTGAACGTTAGTATCAAAATTATTTGTAGACCCCAAACAGATACAATCTCATTTAACTTTTAACCATTCCCACCTAAAGACAAGCCATGAGCTTGTGGAAAGTAGAAAACATGGTCTAGACTGCCAAACATGTATCGAAACCAAACATGACCTGCAAGGCAGCTGAATTAAAAGGTAATTTATGGTGTAAAACTCTGGTTTTGCATCATGCCCTTTATGAAAAAACCAAAACAATAAAGTGTGGTCCCAGAGTTGCTTCTTTGGGTGAAGCTCCCCAGACTGCTTGGAAAGCAAGTAGACGACCGCTATGTTATTACAGAATTACACTGTAGCAACTGCTTTGCCCTATCAGTTTCTTCCGTATTGCTATCCCCACGATGGCGATGGGAGTCTCTAGGGCAGGTAGGAATATTCTTTTGATGGGGAGGAGACGGAGACACCTGAAGTTCCAGGGTCTACAGCAGGAGATGCTGGAGGAGACTCTGCCTGATAGTGACCCAGAAGTCCCAGGCTTGGCTGCGAGTGTTGTTCATTCTGGACACTCTCACTCACATTTGCGAGTGCAGGGGGGCCAGACCCTGCTGTATCAGTTACAACTCCGTCTATTCCAACTGACAGAAACCAAACGGACCTAGAATGAGGACTTTGACAATTCTAGTGGTAGGTCTGGCATGGAAACTTGATGAAGGAGGTCCAGTGATGTCACCAGGACCTAGTTTCTCTTTAATCTTCGGTTCTACAAGCTCTGCTTCACCCTATTTTCAGACAAGCCTCTTTACTATGGTAGCAGTTTGGTTGCTGCAGTTCCAAACCTAAATTCCTATCACTTCAAATCCCGGGAAAAAGGGCAAATATTTTCCTTCTTCAGGAGCCCTAGTCCAGGTCTTATTGTGTCCTGTTGGTTGTGGTTGAGAGGACCAGTCATTATGGTCACATATGGGACCCGGCCAAGGTCACATGCTCCACCACTTTGGCTAGACGGGGACAATGAGAAATAGGATCTTGTAGAAGGAATCTTCAGGGACCACTCAGCTTCTTTAGGATGGCAGGCTGTGATTTTATTATCCCTCTTAGATTTCCTATCGTGTGGGGCTATACTTCCCTATGCAGAAAAGAGGGATGAATGCTGGGTAAAAAAAAAAAAATCCACCACCCCTTTTTGTAGTCTGTGCATGTTTAAAATTATCAATTGTTCAGAGAATCTTTGCTTCAGATTTGGCTTCTAGAGCCATGTCAGCAGCTCCAGCTGTGAAAGAATAAGCTGGAAAAGCCCGGAGAGGCTGTGTTCAGCATCTAAGCACCAAGTTCAACAACCTTTATCATCACTTAATAAGCCAGTAGCCCAAGAGACCCAGTATGCCCTGGCGTGTGTGCAAGATACAAATTTCATGATCTGGAACCAAGATGCTTCTTTCATATCTAGAGAAGAAAGAAGGGCTGTGTTTCAGGCCTATAACCATCAGTGCAATTAAATTGCTTCATTATATGACCCAATGACAAGTAGCAAATTAGCATCAGCCCCTGATCCCCAAGAAGAAACATATTATTCTGGAAAAGTAAGAAAGTTCAAAGGAATACAATAGAATGTAAGAGCCAAAAAGTAATAATAATGCTTTTCATGTTACAGGTTTTCAATGTATCCATATTATTAAACTTGGTAATAGGGTGATTATTTATATGAGAAGAATTTAGTTTTATCAGTCACGACAGGCTAAAGGAAAGGAAGTGTCCTAACAAGGGAAAGATGTTGTCTCTGCCAGGATTTTGTGATCCTTAATTTTTAATTCATCTAACATTCCAGGATTGTTTCCATTTCACACTTAGGTCAGTTGAAGCAAGAGGCATTTTGTGAAATTCCTTAAGCCACTGATAAAGCAGAAGCTTATAAAAAACCCTCTTTCCCTAGGGGCCAGAATTCAGAAGGCAGCACCATCCTACTTCTGCTTTAAAAATGTTCCTTGTCCTCTCTCGTCCTGATATCAATGCTAAAGGACAGGTTCAAATTTTTGTAATGGACGTTGAGGTTTGTGTGATACTAGTTCACAGTTGCAAGCAACTGAAGTTTATGCTGCATGATTGAGTCTCACAGAATTTCTGGTAATGATGCAGAAAGAGGCTTGGAAACTGAGCAGGAGCAAGGGAGGGGGGTAGCAGCATGGACCACATTCAAAAACCAGCCACAAACCCAGTCTGGTTGAGGACCCTCTTGCCATTGCCACTGAATACTCTGATGCCACTGGATTATAGTTGGATAAAACAGGATGCTTAGTTAAGTTTGAATTTTAAGTACACAATGCATGAGTTTTTGGAAGTATAAGTATATCCCAGGCAGTATTTGAGATATACTTATACTGAAAAAATTATACTAAATATTATTTGTTTTTTATCTGAAATTCGAAGTTAACTGTACTTTCATTTGCTGAACCTGGCAACCCTCCACTAGAGGTATCTGTTGTTGCTGCTGCTGTCCCTGGAACCAGCTACCATAACATTCTAATGGATTTTTCAGGCCATTTCTGGCTCTTGGCATCATGGGTTCCAAAAAGAACCTCACTGAAGCAGTTACGTGTGATCGGTGGAGTCTCTCGTCCATGCCCCTGCTCTGGCTGTGAGAAAGGTCAGAGAGCTGATGGTGTCTCCATTGTTCTTGGAAAGTGGCCTCTGTCTTCCACTAAATCTTAAATTCCTCAGACACGGGGTGGGGCAGTAGTGAGGTTCAGATATCAGGGGAGAAAAAAGATCAATGCCTACTCTGTTTTCCTTTAACATAAATTCTTCCTCTTTCTCATTGCCTAACAGCCAGTGAGCTGGGGGCCAGGCAGGATAATGTAATTCTCTTTGCCAGTGACTGGTTCAAGAACCCAGATCTAAGCCAGTTAGCATATGGCATCCTCCTGGCCACAAGGACTGTTGCCGGATTGGCCATGTGATCCAGCCTGGACCAAGGAGATGAGAGGAAAGCATTAGAAGATTCTAGGGAAAGTTACGTTATTCCTGAGAATTACATTAAAAAACGATCTCCTCTTCCTCCGGTTATTGTTTTGGGTACTCGAGAGGCCTGGAAATCCTGCGCCATCTTGCTTCTGGCCTGAGATAAAGAACAGAGAGAAAACAAAGGCAGAAAGCATCATGGTACTCGCAGAGAAGTAGAGCTGGAACCACTGGACTAAGTCCCCTGACGCCTGTCCTACATCTGGACGTTCAGTTCTGTGCACCAATACATTTTTGTTTGGCTTAAGCAACATCAAGTTGGGTGTTCTCGTACTTATAGCCAAAAACAACCCAACTGAAAAAGGGGGATTCATGAATATGCGAGCCAGTTTTGGAGCTTGTCATTTGTTGAATTCTCAAAGTTTAGCGTAATGTGTTTTGACTGAACTAGAAATTATTGCTATTATGAAATTGTGAGGCAAAGATTAGTATTTAAATTAATGCAATACAAACAACTAGAGAGCAGCTTCATTAAGCCAGGGAGAGAAGTGTGTATGATTAGTGCCAGATTTTTGCTCTTTTTGCATGAATGCCCTCAGGATGAGCCAGCCTCTCCGGGAGTACCCTCTGAGGAGAGAAACATTTAAATTCCTGGAAGGGCCAGCAGTACAAACATAAGCAAGATTTTGGAAAACATTTCCCACCCTCTTTCTTTCTTCGTGAGGTGGATGGCTGCTTCTTTGGCCTGCCTAGCAACCCTCCCCCCTTCTTTGGGTGGTAACACCCGGCTTTCCTTGGGGTACCCTCTCTCCTCCATTTCTTGTCGTCCTGTTAGGACCACCCATCCAGGTGCCACACCTGCTCCTACCACGAGGCCCAAGGATGGGCATGTGACTTCAGACCAAACTCTCTCAAAGAAGGTAGCTCTCTAGGCAGTGATGCAAGAGGGAGACTCACTGAACTCATTCCTAAAGGGAATTCCTCATGGGTCCCTGCTCTTGACATGCCTGGAAATGCCTGATTCCAGTCCTTTCTGAGGCTTGGCTCTGGAGGCCTCCCCAGTGGCTTTGTATCAGGTAACCAGAGGGAATTTCTCTTGCATGCTGCCAAAAGCTTTAGCTGACATGCTCCACCGAAACAATCCTTGAACACACCACACCTTTAAATAGGAGCTAGCTTCTTAATTTTTAAGAGGCAGATATATAAATCTTTTTATAACAACTCCCATCAGATGGCCAAATTATCATACAATCAATTATTGCCAAAAATTTTCTTGGGACCTGACATATAGGAGATGACAGTTAATTTGAAGGATTTATTTGAAAAACACTTATCTAGCACTTATCATGTCCAAGGCATTGCTTATTTGCTTAATCCTCATAACCTAGTAATGTAAATAGTATCGTTACCCCCATTTTACAGATTTTGAAACTGGAGCACAGAAAGGTGAAGTAACGTGCTCAAGGTCACACAGCTAGTGAATGGCCGGGTTGCAACCTGACCCATGGCAGCCTGACTCCAGGTCATGCTCTGATGCACTGTGTAAGACCTGGCATCATCAGAAGGCTGAGACAAACTTTAACATTGACTTTTAATGCATAAGATTAGGCCTGTGTAAAAGCATCTTGATGATAGAATGTCCCCTAGTCCAGAAGCAAGAAAGATAAACAGTCGGCTGAGGCCCCGGGGGTTCTAACTTTCAATTTTTGAACCCAGTGAAAACTGCTTGGGATTTCCAGGGGCAAAATCCTCATCTAATTAGTTAGCAAGCACAAGCTAAGTCCGAACACCTGCTGCTGTTTTTCTTTCACTATTGCCAGGTGCTCCACGAGCAGCCTCGGATCAGTAAGTAATTACAATGGAGGCTGAATAGAATTAATTATGTAACTTTAACTTATTAGGTTTATTTCCATTAAAATTGCCCCATAAATCTGGGATATTTTAAAGGCTGCCATAGAAAAGGGGAGAGCAGAGGACTAAAGCCTTTTTTACATTTGACTCAGCTCTGAGTCATATCCTGCACAGCGTGAGTTCTCTCGTATCACCACAGTTAACTCTAGTTATATCTACGGAGTTATTCGCCCATTCAATCCACTAAACATACTAAGTTCCTGCTAAGTGCCAAGTGCCGTCCTGGGTCCTGGGATTATGGCAGGGAACGAGCAGATGAAAATCCTGGCCCTTGTGGCCCTTACTTACAGTTTTTGTGGGGAACTGTAATTCCACCGCCACAAAATTGAAAAAGCCTGAATTTCTCCCAGCTCTTGATGGTTTCCATTGCTACAATGAATGAAAGGATGGGTTCGCCTGAAGGCTGTGCCGAGTCTGTGAGTCTGTGCGAGGTTAGGTGGCCTGGTACTTCCCAAGGTGCCCAAGGGAAGGACACCGTGGCCACAGACTGCTTGGCAGAGGCCATAATATCACGATTCATTGCGTGCCCAGGATTTTGTACGAATACGCCATGCGCTTCATACAGTCTAACACACTTCTCAATCCAAGATCTAAAAGCAGTTTACTGCATCTCCTCAGACTGCTGCCTCGGGCCTTGTCCTTTCTTCTCTTGTCCCCGTTCCCAAAGGCATATCTTTCCCCACACCCCACACCTTGGGCATGAACTTCTTGCCGGAAGCCCATAAAGACTAACTGGTGTGAAAATGAAAAGCCAAGAACTGATGGCTTGGTCTCAACATACCCAACAGTCTGTTATTTCAGGGGAGTTCATTTCAGAAGGAAAATGGGTCAAGCTTGGAAAAAAAAAAAAACTCACATGGATCCTACCGGTACAGCAAGAGGTTGGGACAGCGTGAAACACACACCAGGAGAGGACGGTCAGCTGGTGGCGTGGCGGCGGTTCTGCGACTGCAAGGAGCTAACTCTTCATGATGAATGTATCTGGTGAGGCAGTTCCAGCCATCAGTCGGGAGGCCGATGCCTAGAACTCCCCGCAGGTGTCGTCGCTGACGATGGAAGCCCAGAAGCAGCTGCTCTTCAGGAGCTTGAGGGAGAAATGGGCTGTGAAGGTGACCTTGCTGAATGACTGGACCCAGGTTTGTCTCACTGTACCTACCACACGTGGCGACAGCAACTACTAACGGAGATGAGGCTGAAAACCCAAGTCCTGAGCCAAAACAAGAGGATGGAGCATTTGTGGAAGTGCTTTCTTGATCAAGGAATGACCTGCTGAAGAGACCCGACACTCTGGTGGCTGAAGAACGTCCAACAGTGGATGCCAGCAGCTATTCCTGGGCTCTGGCGCCAAACCGTGCAAATGTGAAGCTGTTTGAGGCACCTTTCCTGGAATTTGAAGGCCAAAGGACAGAGGCCATGTGTTTTTGTAAATGAGACCACCAGGCCTCCTTCACTAAGACTTTGTGTTCTGTGTAGTTTCATGTAGATTTGAAATGAGCTTTTCCATAAAATAAAAGCAGCCCAGGATGCAATCAATCACTCAATCAACAATTTGCTGATGCACCTGTTTTCACATCTTAACTTCTCTGGAATTGAGGGTGTCTTAGAAGCCATGGCCTCTCCTAGGTGTGGTCCGCAGGGTACGGTAGTGATGTGAACTTGGGCATGGCTGTTTGTTTTCAGCATTTCAGTTGAGTTACAAGCCTTGCTACTGCATGTGTTATTTGTTATTTATAACAGCTTCCTGGTTCTTGCTTGAAACCTTCTGTTGACACCTGCTGCTAAGATCATCTTACAGAATGGGCTGGTTTTGTTTGGAAAAAGCCTCAGTGATAAGAAAACATTGGGTTCTAGCTTAATTGGTAGGTTTTTCTTTAATAGTATATGAGGCGTCTTACAATCAAGGGCAACTTGGAGTCAATAAAATACAAAATTATTATGCTCACTTTATAGATGAGAAAGCTGAGACACAATCATGTGAATTAAGTTGCCCCAAAACCCAGAGCTAGTAAGTGGCAGAGCCAGGATTTTATCCTGAACTGTGCAGTTGATTTAAGGTCTAAACACTCAGTTAACCATTGTACCATACTATTCCTTGGTACTCATGCAGCTGATCAAGGAAGGCTATTGACCTGATTTACTCAATTGGCCAACCGAGTCATTGGGTGCCCCATATACTGGTGACAGGTCCAGCAGTGAGCAAGGACTTGGAGCTTCCCTCACGGAGTGCATAACTTAATAAGGGTATAGGTCTTAATTACATAATAGGAACAAATGGAAAGTTGCAACATGTGGCAACAGAAAGGAGAACCATACAGTGCTATTCAATTGTAAAATGAGGGCACCCCTTCTTTTTTTTTTTAAGATTTTATTTATTGAGAGAGAGACCATGCACGCGAGTGAGCATGAGTGGGGGGTAGGGGCAGAGGGACAATCAGACTCCATGCTGAGTTCAGAGCCTGACTCAGGCTTGACCCAATGACTCTGAGATCAAGACTTGAGCCAAAATCAAGAGTCAGTTGCTCAACTGACTGAGCCACCCAAGCACCCCAAGGGACCTCTTTTCAATCTGCGAAATCAGAGAGGGCTTCCTGGAAGAAGACTCCTTTGAGTAAAGGTAAATAGGCAAAGAGGTGGGAGGGAAGAGCATCCCAACAAGAGGAAACCACATGTAATAAAGGGCCTTGTGGTGGGAAAGAGGTTAGCACCTTCTCAAACTGGAAAGAAGCCAGAGTGGCTATAGCGAGTGTGTGTGGACACCCCCACACAGATGGGGACCAGAGTGTTCTGAGATGAGGGTAGAGAAGTAGGTTGGGGTAAGATCACACAGAGCCCCGTAGCCATGATAAGGATTCTAGTCCTCATCCTGAAAGCAGTGATGCTCTCCCAGAGTCTCATCTTCCCATTATTGTTCCCTAGCTCTATTTCAGTAAATCTGAACTTGTCCCAAAGTCTGATTCATTCTCTATGGCTGAGAATAATTTTTCTGGAAGCCCTTGATAAGCAGCTATCCTGTAGAACATACAATTATTCCCCTTACTATTTAAAACAGTTCTCATCACTTGCATATAATGAAACTTAGCCATAAATAAGAGAGATTTAAAACTGAATTTAGATATGGTACTACGATTGTCTCAGTCTGTTTGGGCTGCTATCACAAAATTCCCCAGATGGGGTGGCTTGTAAACAACAGAAATTTATTGCTCACAGTTCTGGATGCTGGAAGTCGGAGATCAGGGCGCAGGCATGGCTGGGTGAAGGCCCTCTTCTGGTTGCAGACTTTTATTCTCACATGGTGGAAGGAGCTAGGAGCTCTGTGAGGTCCCTTTTATGGGCGCTTTACCCTCAGGACCTAGTCACCTCGTGAAGGACCCACCATTGGTAATGGTATTTCAAAATACGAATTTGGAAGGGAACACCGACACTTGGACCATAGCAATGGTTCTCCAGACTTGTAAACTAGTATGTATAGAAAGAAAGTTGAAACAAAGTTTGTTTGCCTATGTGTAAACACGTGGCATAGAGATGTATGCAATGTACTGAGATCATATATATTAAACATACCATATTTAATTCATTCAAAGATGCCCATTTTTTTCATTGAAATTATGACGTGTCTTACAACTAAATACACATCTTGTGTATCACATCTGAATTGTCACCATCTAGTCTTTCTTGGTGATATATAACATAATTGTCTTACGGTTAGTAGTGTCTCAGATACAATAAAGTAGAATGCCTAAGAGTCAAGTTCATAGAAGCAGAGCCAAAGACAGGTATTGGGGTTTACATCATTCATTGAGAAGTGCTCATTCAAAAAAGCCTGTAGGGGAGGGAGTGAAGCAGGAGAGGGAAGGAACAGAGCTCAGCAGGGTCTCAAGTCAAGACTAGCCTTTGACTGATCCAAAGGAAGTAGGTTCTGAAGCATATAGCCCATCACGGTTTTACTCTCTTGGGGCAAGTGCTCTTTTGTGCCACCCAATTAGCTAGTCATTGACTACGGGCTGCTTTTAGAGAGGTCATAAGCTCTTGGGCAAGGGGCTCCCATCAGCCAAGGGTAATCCTCAGAAGAAGGAAGGCAGCTGGAAGCCATTATCAGCCAACAGTCACAACAACTGAAGGTTGGGGACCTCCACTTGGGGGAGGGGATCTGAGGGGCACAACACCACCCACTAGAGGAATCCCGCTCAGCTTCAAGATTCACAGTGCCCACAAAGTAGAAGCCAGCTCCTCTCAAGAATCATCATCATTATTTTGTCATGGTGTGATTTGCAATGTCCTCAATAATATACTTAGAGTAGACTCATCACCAAGTATCCTAGGGCTGTTTCTTCCAGGTCTCCTGAGGACAAGGCAAAGAGATGCTGTCAGAAGCCCCAACTGCCACAGGCATAGATAGAGCCACTCTGATCTGCATGTGGCCAATCTGGCTCCCAAAGGAATTCCCAGACTCTTCACATCCCAGGAGGGGCAGGAGGTGGGTGGGCGGTGGTTAGCCCAGAGATGAAAGCATAAAGCAAGTGGGAGTGTGTGTTCTGTCCCCTGCCCCACCTTTCTAGAGTTTTGTCCCCGCTCCTAGCATCCATTTCTCTACCCACATCACCACCACTCTTTGTCTGCCTGATCTCTAACTTTGAACTGTTCTCAGAATGTTTCTTTCTTTCCTTTTCCCCCCAAGGAACTTACTTTAAAAAAAAAAGTGTTACTTAGGAATTTTATGTGCTACCACCTGGGTATATTTGCATTTTAAAGACCACTGGCAGAGGATACTATTTACCGTAAGGAAATGAATAACTATTGGTGTAATTCAAGGCATCTGGAGTCCTTTAAATTATTCAACACGGACAAGCTCCCCATACAAACTACCAACCTGGGATGAGTGAGTAAGGAAACAGCAGAGAAAAGTTGGAAAGATCTAACTCTGCTCCTTCATTTTGGCACATAGACTATTCCATGCCGCTAGCCTTAGCTAATTCTTTCTCTCCCTGTAGCTTGACTTTTTTTGCACAAAAGAGTGGCCAGATGGATGGCATTCCCAGGCGTAATCAAGGGCATATGCAAGGATGGGATAATTCCAATATATTAATTTTCCCCAGCAACGACACAATTCCCCAGCAATGACACAATCAACAATCACTGAATGTTTTCTAGGTGTCAGGTCCCTTTTGGTCCCCAAGCCTTGTAAAGGAGTGGTCAGTGGACTTTCTGGTTAATTAGAGCTCAACCTTCATCTTTGGATCCTTTTTACCTGAATCAGTTTGAGTACACATTTGAGCTAACCTAGAAATGAACATGAAAATGATGAGGAAAAAAAACACTTTGACCAATGTAGTCTTTCCTAGATTGAAACTTAGCATGGGGAAGATTCTGGCTCAATTAAAAGAGATGTAATAAGGCAGAGAGGGATGGGGTCCTAAGGATACAGAACTGTAAGGGAGCTTAGAGTTCCAACTTTCTCATTGGCAGATGAAAAAATTATATAGCAGGTAAATTATCTAAAGCCACAGAGCTCCAAGAAGACTTGGTGGTGGTGGTGGGGGGGGCAGGAAGATGACATGGTTATAAAAGCAGGTGCCAATAAGGACTTTGCTACATTTAAGTCAAGGTATTTTAATAAGTAGAAGTTTGAGAAGTTTGAGAATGGCTGCAGTTAAACTAAGCTAGGAACAAGAACGAAGACTAGCGAATGGCTTCTATCTGATGTGTATTCATTTTTTTAAAAAGATTTTATTTATTTATGTGACAGAGAGACAGCCAGCGAGAGAGGGAACACAGCAGGGGAGAGGGAGAGGAAGAAGCAGGCTCCCAGCCGAGGAGCCCGATGTGGGACTCGATCCGGAATGCCGGGATCACGCCCTGAGCTGAAGGCAGACACTTAACGACTGCGCTACCCAGGCGCCCCTGATGTGTATTCATTAGCAATCATTCCAAATGCTTTTCCTGAGCAGGTGGTGACAAGGGCAACCCCCACCTCATGGAGAGATGTGCCCCAAGGTGGGTGCCTGTGATTAGGGCACATAGCCAATAGAACATCTTGGTGGAAAATGTGGGAAGAACAGTATTTGTGCCAAAACTGTTCTTTAATATTTTAAGAAGGAAGTGGCTAGTGTTTCTTATCTGCCCAGATTTAGTCTATCAATGATTTATGAAAGATAGTGTGCAGTCTACCAGTCACCTCCAAAGGCTAATTTTTGGTCTTATCTAACCAAGGGTAGTTAAACGTCATCAGCTTTATAAAAGGCACTGAAGTACCGAACATTTCCAATACCTCAGTCTCTTTGGAAGTCTAGAAGACGACTACTCTTTATTGTACATTTTACTAGAGCCCCTTGGAGGATAAAAAAGAAGTCGAAAGGGGCGCCTGGGTGGCTCAGTCATTAAGTGTCTGCCTTTGGCTCAGGGCGTGATCCCAGAGTCCTGGGGTTGAGCCCCACATCGGGCTCCTTCGCTGGGAGCCTGCTTCTTCCTCTCCCACTCCCCCTGCTTGTGTTCCCTCTCTCGCTGGCTGTCTCTATCTCTGTCAAATAAATAAATAAAATCTTAAAAAAAAAGTAAAAAATTAAAAATAAATAAAGCATGTACTCACATGTTCAAAGAGATTTTGATCCGGTTGCAACAGAAGGAAAAGCATAATTATCCTTACCGCCACCATTAATATGCTTGAATACTACTCTGGATAGGTACCATACAAAACACTTCATGTACATTATTCCACTTAATACCCGCATTGACCTTTAGGAGATTCCATTATAACCCGATTTACTGATGAGAAAACTGAGCCCCAGAGAGGCTTCCAGCTTCGCAGTGGCTGAGTCATAACTGCAAACCCAAGTCGGTCTGACTTCAGAGCTTGTGATCCTTCCATCACTGCACGCTGCCCTCCTAGGAAAGCTTTCCTGCAAAGCATGGTGATTAATTTCCAACCTGATTAATAGACACAGAACTGGCCCCAACATAGAGTAGATTGGTTCTTGGCTGCTGCTACTATTTATTCTGCCCGGTTTTGGATTCGGTACACTAACTTCTCACCCTCATAATGTGATTTGTGTGGGAGCTGATTATAGACTTTAAAGTATATAGAAGCCGTGCAGTGTGTGACTTGTTATTATATGTGTTAAAGACAAGATAGAGAATGACGCAGACACCTTTTGCTCCTTCTGACAGGCCTAGTTTATAGATTATGAATTAAATGTGAGCACATTGTCTTTCCTCCTTCCAAACCTGCATTTCTACATAGAAATAGAAATGCATTCCTGATCTTAACTGAAATCCTAGGGTTTCCTGTGTGTGTCTGGGTAGCAGTCGTCCATCCAACAGTTACCAAGCCTCTACTAAGTGCCTGGTGATGTCCTCAGTACTGAACGCACAAAGACGGAAGACCACAGCCTTTGTCCTTAGGAAGCTGAGTCTCATTGGAGACAGACATAGAGTTGCCAAATTTAGCAAATAAAAAATACAGGATACCCTGTTAAATATCGCATGAAACATCATCACACTAAAAATTGTTCTGTTTATCTGGATGATATAATTTAACTAGGTGCCATGTGTTTTTAGCTGGTAACCCTAGGCAGACATAAAAATCCACCACACGTAACAAAAAGATGGCGGTTCTAATGGTTGTGTACACACGGCTCTGTAGGCACACAAGAGGAGGACGCCCAAGGGAGCCTTCACATGACTGTGTGGGCCAACTTAAAGGAATGGTGCCTTTGCAGGGTGATCTTGAATAAGATTTGATAGGCAAAGATGAGGGGAAGGAAATTCCAGATGCAGGAAGAGCACAGAGTTTGACATAATGCCTGGAGTGTGTGTGGTCAATGGGAGAAGGGCAGAGATGAACGTGAGGGGCAGGTCATGAAGGGCTTTGGCAGAAAGGTGAATGATTCAGACCTCATTCTGCCATCAGTAGGAAACCACCCAACCAAATACTTTTTCTTATTTTTTCATACAATCAGACTTTGACTAAGAAGTGTTTTATTACAAAATGTGGGCCATGGACCAATGTTACTGTGAGAGGTAATTTAATCATTTCTGATGATTTGGCATAGTATGGGGAATGCAGCATTAAATAACTTGACTCATGTGGGGTAAATGTTAATCTGCCTTTTTTTTTTCAGTTTAAAGCTTTTATTTTTATGTGTACGCTTAAAAAATTTAAGTAGATGTTAATTTTTAGAACAGTTTGGGGTATAAGAGACATTGAGCAGAAAGTACAGAGTTCCCGTATATCCCCTCTTGGTTCCTTTTTTATTGTCTTTCAATCACTTATTACACAAGATGAAAATCTTCATTTGGTGTTATTCTACCGTTTGGTTTTGTTTGTTTGTTTGTTTGTTAAGTAACCTCTACCCCCAACATGGGGCTCAAACTCATGACACTGAAAGCCACTTGCTCTATTGACTGAGCCAAGCAGATGCCCGGTGCTATCCTATATTTAACACCTTTCTAGTAGTTGTTCTTTGTGTTGGAAGAGAGGGTGGGAGACAGTGGGAAAGGGAGAGAAAGGGAGGGATGGGGAAGAGAGCATTCAGGCTTTGACTCTTCGACCAGCCACAAAAATCAGTTGTCTTCAATGTTTTTGTTTATGAAGGTTTTCTTCCACTTCTGAGAACAATATCCATCTTCCACTTAAGGTTGGTGATAAAAAGTTTTGTTGCAAAAGAAGTTTATTCCTGTATAAGAAGTAAATAGATAAAGTAGATGGTAAAAGTGGCATGTGAATGACTAAAGCTTGGAAGATGCAGGGCTAAGGCTGAGGTTGCCTTCTTACCTGGTGGGCTCCCACTAAGCCTTTTCAGCATTATGGAGTTTTCTGGGGAAAAGCTCCATCTTTTTGGGAGAATGAATAAAGATTGCCTGGGAGAGCAGTGGCTTTACAGGAATCCAGTATATTGCTCAAACTCTTTCCCCAGCTGCTCTTCTCTGACCTCTCAGTCCCATCTGGTCACATGTTCCTTTTCTTAAAAGCCCTGACTATGAGGAACAGTCAAATGAATGCTTCCTTTTAAGAGGATACCAACATGAAAATCCCAAATATTTGCCTTTAAAAACTTGATGAAAAAAAAAAAAAGACTCAAGATTTTTAAAAATAGTTGAGTACCCATGACACATCGACAACTTCGTGGTGATTTTCAGGAACATTCTGGGAGAGAAGACTATTTATTAATTTATGGAAGAATTCTCTGAAACCCGTTTTCTGGATCAGGGTACAGGGGCCTGCATGATATCCATAAAGGGACTGACCAAGGCAGTGGATTTTACTTGCTTTGAGAGAATCGTTTATTCATTCATCCTCCTTTTAATTTTCTCTAGCACACCTGGGTTCCCATCTGGGCTCAGCCAGTTATTAGCAGTGTGACCCTGAGCAAAGAACTTCATCTTCCTGCACTTCCTGTCTGTAAACTGAGAATGGTAATACTGTGAGAATGAAATGAAATAGTGTGTGGACTTCTCGAGCCCCACTGTTTATCGAGAGTTGCAGCTTGGGTTCACCATGTCCTCTTGCCTCACGGATGATTGCAATCAGTGCTCTGAAGTGCTCTAACAGTGGTGCTATGAGTGTGGACCAGAACAATCTGGATTCCTCTCATGATCCTCCACCCAGCTTTGAATTCACGGTGTGGGTTATGTGTACTGTGAGAATGTGCATTTTTAACAAACTCCCAGGGGATGCTACTGGGCCCCAGACCCCAGTACTAGGTCATCCCCAACAAAGACAAAACCCTCAGGCAATGGCTTTCAGCTGTGAGTCACCAGAACCTAGTTGGAGAAGCATACTGTACATTGTGACCCTCGTATAAACATACATATAACTGAACGAGTTTCATGAAATGATAGCTATCATTGTGACAGTAAGTGCACTCTGATATTTCTTGTTTTAAGGGAATGCTGAGCCATAAGTTGCATTTTATGAACCATAATTGGGTCGTGCCTCAGTTAGAAAATACTGTTAGAGCTTGGTAAAAAAAATGCATTGGTAAAAAAGTGCAACTCAGCATTAAACCACAAGGCAAAAATCAAGTCTCATTCTCTTTTCCTATCAAAATAGAAAGGACATTATAAAGCTTGGACTCTTTCTATTCCTAGGCAAGAGAAATCACCCTGGGAGCTTGGCTGCGGAAAGCAGGACGGAGAAGATCGTTGTCCGGCGAATTCTCTTGAACGCTGACGTGTGTCCTGTTTGTTAAGATGGGTGGCAGGCCTGAAGGAACAATAAAGGAAATGAAACATCTCTGCTCCAACACGTACAGAGACACTGCACAATGCAGAAGCCCGAGGGGGCTGGCATGATGCCACCCACATCTGGGCATGGAACTCATTCCCCACCCTGTCCTCCTCTCTTCACACATTTTTCAGGCTGCTCTTTCCAGAGGCCTGTGACGAGTGTGAGGTGGCTTTGGTGTCTGGGTGGCCCTTGACTTTCATTCATCGAACTTGCCCATATTACCCCTTCATGCAGAGAACTGGACGCTTCCCTTGTCACCAGCTGTGTAATGATTTCCCAGCCATCTTCCCCGCAGCGCCCTGTGCTCTGGGGATGGGCAAAGGCCTTAGTCAAGGTCATAGGCATTTTCACTCACTCATACTAGTGTCAGTGCTGGTCTGGTCCCAGGGGCCTCAACCTGGCCAACAGCTTCCTCGCCGTCTCCTTGGTCCTTCCAGCAGCCTGGCCCTCCAGAGCTGGCTAGCTCCAGGCTCCAGTCCTCACACCTCTGTCTCAGCCTCACTCAGAGATCACGGGGCTTGGTAGAGTGGCATGTCTGGGAATGGGGGAGGAGTGGCAGGGTCAGGCCCCCTGGGCTCTTGTTTTGGTGCAGGGAGGAACACCTCTGCTCTGTCCCGCCTGATGTACTTAGCACATTCGAGCCCAAATATTTAAAGATAAGGGGCCCCAGAGCCTTCCATCCTTGCCCCTGTAGTAAGGGCAGGCTTGATGTGGGTTCCAGGCAGAGACAAGCAGTTGGACCCTATGGATACAGTATGCAGCCTCCTCACCACATGAAAGTTCCCTCTGTCCCCCACCCGCCCCCAACCTCAGTGGTGGGGGTTTGGGCTAGAAACAAGCAAAGCATCACTGACCATACTGAAGATCTTTATGAAAAAAGGGACACAAACTTTTTTGGAACCAAAATGCTCTTGTACTCATCACGTCTCCGTCTGTTTGACTTTGAGACCTACAATTTTCATAACACTTTTCCAGTCACCATTGCACTGGGAGGCTGCATTCCAGAATGGCGAGCAGACAATCAAGAAGGATGAGCTACAGCAATGGAAAGATGATTCAGATGAAAGCAGAGAAGCGGAGGACAGAAACACACAGAAAAACCCTGGGTTGCCCCTCCCTCTACTCTTCCTGTTTCTGGTCGCACGTGAAGGCTGGCTGTCACTGTGTCTTGGGATTCTATGAACCAGGTGTCACTCTGTGTGCCTCTAACAGCGCTTGGCACAGAGTAGGTGACCAATTAATATTTCCTGAATGATAAAAAGCAGCCCCTTTTCTCTTACGCTAGCATCTGTTGCTTCTGCTTCTCCATGTTTCAATGAGTCCTACGATGCTGTCAAAATCTTAGTCATTAATAGCTAGGGAAAGCTGGCTCCACTCTGTGACTTCAGATCCCCAGCCTTCACCTGATGGCAGCCCCACGTGGGAATAGTTAGTGTGAGAAGCAGCTGTCTTCTATCAGCCCTGAATGTCTGCACTGTCTCAGTTAACAACAACAACATTATCGGTAGTAAGAGGGCTTTCCAGCTCGTGTGTGTGCATGTGGATTTTTTTTTTAATTTATAAAAGAATTTTAGAAAGGCACTGGGAGAGAGAAAAATGACACCATTCTAATACAAACTGATGCATCAGAGAAGAATTTTGTGCTACAAACAATGGCTCAATTAGCACTGGCTTCTATGTACTGGGAGCACACCAGGGAAATACGGCCTTTGTTTGTTTCTTGGTCACTGTGAAGAATTCCATCTTTGGCAATCTCTGGAAAACCTTCTTAACGGCATGGTATTACTTAGCTATGCAGGGCCTCTGTTGTGGAGGTCATGAAAACATTGCCCAAGAAATGTGCACAAAAAGTGGAAAAAAGGCTAAGTCAGAGAATGGGAGCGATACATCCTCTGATACCACAAGAGCTTTAGGCAATTTTGCAGCGAGATTGCAAAAAGGTGGAATCAACCTGTAAAGCATGAGGAGAAAGACCAATGAAGGGAGCATTACGATACTGGCTGCAAATAAAAACAAACACATTAGCTGCGGCCTTTTAAAATGTTGCAAATGTATTTTGTCTTGGAGATCGGCTTACATTAGTTCTCGAATCTTCGCTTCCAATTTTTGAGCATCAGCTCCACAAAATTCAAAAATCTGTTCACAAATACACAAGGGGAAATATGTATTGGTTCAAGTATTGGCAAAGATGTTAAAGCTTTGAGGAGTTTTGTTCCTGTTAAATTATCCTCTACTCATTTCCATTGTCCGAAAAATGCTTAAAATATAAATACACATTTAACACATTAAACTCACAATGTTTCAATTATTTGGCACCTTTTCAAGATTGTTTATGCTAACGTTTTGCCAGATTTATATAATTCTCCGTAATAATCTTCTACACTGAGATCTAAAACATATAACGTGTTAGAAATGAGAAAACTCACTCATTGAAATCTTTCAGAGCCTTTATACATTGGTCTTAAAGACTTGTTAATTCATACACGTGATTTCCTAAAATCAAATGAGACGTGATTTCCCATGCCCTGACCTTTGCATGGGTAACAGTATTATAACCAATTGATTCTAAGAAGCACATGTTCTTTTCAAATTGTCACATCTGTGACTGGCATATTTTATTTGGAACACTTTCCAGTGGTCTGTAACATAATGGTGCATCTGTCAATGGGCATCTTATATTTGATGAAATATGGAAGTTTAAGACTCTTACCATGCATTATCACTTTAGTACCAATTGTATGATGTGCTTGTAGAGAAGGCAGAATGTGGGTAAACTGAGGATGGGATTAGCTGAAGATTTGGGTTTCCAGTGAGGGAGGTTTCGGCAGCCAGAAATGGTGTTAGGACTTCGGGACAGGGGTTAGAAAGTTCTAGAACAACTTCAGTGCTCGGTCTATAGCAGAGAAGAAACTATCCCTGCTTCTAATGATTCTGCTTCCCCAGGCAGCAGCAGTCTATCTGGGTGCTGCCTGCGGGAATCGCGGTTCATTCCATTTCTTGAAAGTACACCCCAGACTTGTGACCCCATCTTGATCCCATTTCACTTACCGGCTCGCTCATGAATCCACTTCTATAACAGCAAATTGCTCTTTTGAGTCTTGAGAATAGGGTTACCTAAGTGTGGGTGCAGAATTTCATGATTTATCTGGGTTGCCTGGTTTGTACCCATTTCCTCTACAAATAGTTCTCGTGGTATTGGCTGCCGGGGAGGAAGGTGTCAGAAAGGATCTACAAAGTGTTTCATTTCTAAGAGTCAGGTGGCAGCTGGATGGTGTCTATAGGCATGAAGGGCATTTCATAATCCTCTGAGCCCAGGGCAGGTATGAAGACAAGAACCCCTGGCGAGAACATAGGCAGGGCTTGACTACCTGCATGACCAGATTTGGCCGACAGTTTTCCAAAGTGATTTTATGATTATTCCACCTGCAGAGGATGAATGTTCTGGGTGCTCTATAAGTTCCATATCCTTGACAAGACTTGGTATTGCCCGTTCTTTTTCGTGTTAGCCATTCTGGTGGCTTTAGGGGACATTCAATTTGTCACCGAATTCCATGGATTTTGCCTCAACTTTCCCTTGAGTTTTAGCCACAGCTTATAACTTGTCGGTCTCCAGTTTTATGTCCCTTAGTTCCCTTCCCCCTTGAAGATCAAAAACACAAATCTAGTCTTTGGAAAATTCTTCAATGTTTCTCCACCGCCATAAAATCCAAGGTCCTTACAGGGATTCCTTGATTTTGTCCTGTCTACCTCTGTCGTTCTCCACCTGAGACTCTGACTTCTAGCAACATATTACAATTGGATTACTTACTTATTTAATTTAATAAATACTTAGTATTTAAGTATTAAATGATCCAGACATTGTAAACATGCCAGACAAAAGTCCCCTCTGGAGTTCATAGTCTAGTGATAATTTTATACTATCTTTTTGTTATCAAAAATTTCCCGATACATACCC
The DNA here is from genome assembly GCF_023065955.2 of Ursus arctos. Lineage (NCBI taxonomy): Eukaryota > Metazoa > Chordata > Mammalia > Carnivora > Ursidae > Ursus > Ursus arctos. The sequence continues at coordinate 38,676,831 of NW_026622852.1, forward strand.
ACGCTATTTTGTAACTCCCACTGCCTCCCTTCTTTCTCACCTGTTAGTCATAACCACTCTTCAAGATTTAACTCATGAAGCCTCTGTGATCTCATAGGACCGGGGCATTCCACTACTCAAGAGCTGATTTTGTTATGTCGTCTTCTGCAGTTGACCAAAGATGGGGACTCTGACTCATTTTTTCCCTCCATACTTTTAGTACTTAGCTAGGAACCTTATACAGAGTAGGTGCTCTGTTAATGGTTTTAGGCCTGAAGTGAGCTGAGCTAAGCTGATTTCTGGTCACTTGAAGTACAGGTCCAAGACTCTGGGTAGTGTTACGTTGCAGAGACCAGGTGTTATCGGTTTTATTCTTTTTCCAGTTTGCCAAAAGCAAATGTTATATGTCTGCTAGACAGGGAGGGGTTTCGTACACGGGATCTTCATATTTGTAGTTAATGAATGAGGAGCAGCTTAGTGATAAGAGCTTACGTAATAAGTTGCTTTCTTTTGAAGAGAGATATACGCAAGGAAACTGGCATATAATTTCTGCTCCAAATGTTTTCTCATTTTAACCTGAATGTTTCGCTGTGTCTCTCAAAGGCATGCTCCACTACGAGGGATTAGGAAGCAATGTTTACTTCTCTCTCCTCAATGCCTTCGGTTTATAAGCACTGCTGACACCCCAGTAATGACTGCTAATGAAAATGACGAGCTCCAGTTTGCGGAGCCCAACGGGGTATGGGGGGCTCTCCACACATCACAGAACCACCTATGTCCAAAAGTCACTTAAAAAATCTTTCATCATGGGGGCGCCTGGGTGGCACAGCGGTTAAGCGTCTGCCTTCGGCTCAGGGCGTGATCCCAGCGTTCTGGAATCGAGCCCCACATCAGGCTTCTCTGATGGGAGCCTGCTTCTTCCTCTCCCACTCCCCCTGCTTGTGTTCCCTCTCTCACTGGCTGTCTCTCTCTCTGTCAAATAAATAAATAAAATATTTATAAAAAAAGTCTTTCATCATGAACTTTTTTTTTTAAAGATTTTATTTTTAAGTAATCTCCACACCCAACATGGGGCTCAAACTCACAACCCCAAGACCAGGAGTCACACGCTCCACCAACTGAGCCAGCCAGGCGCCCCTCATTATGAACATTTTCAAATACACACACGAAAGGAGAATAATAAAGTGATTTCCTACCCCCAATTTACCCATCGCCCAGGTCCAACCAGAGGCTTTTTTTTTTTAATGCCAAAGACATTCAATTACCTGCAAAAAAGTATATCGCTGTTACCGAGAAAATGCAAAAGGTCCAGAGACAGGGGTCCCTTCCTAACAAATGGACTTCTGAGAGTATCAGTTAAGGAGTCTAATGATGCATCCATAGAATAATTATAATAAAACACTTGGGCCATGACAGGCAATTTGGTTAAGTGAATAGTGAAATTAGGTTTGGACCAGCTGAATGAAAGCTTGCCAATTTTCCAGACTTCTTTACTGAGTTAAAAACAACAAAAGCCTCAAAGCAACAACAACAACGCCAACAAAAGAGCCCAAACAACCAATCAACACAAGACACTTTTTTGGGAGAAGGCTGTAGCAATGTTTATAGTACAATATAATACTATAGGCTGGAATAGTATGATGTTCCTTTTCTTCTTTACAAAGGGTTTGCTAAGGCATTAAATCTTATTAATGAAATGGGAGGAATATGTCTAACAAGAGAACGTGGAAAAGTGCCTCCACCTCCAGCTGAGAGCTGGACAGTGTCAGTTACTTTTCGATCCCATCTTGGCTTCTTTCTCTGATTCAACCAGACCCATGCCTTGCCTGTAACTATCTGCATCACAGTGCAGGTGTTTGCACACTTCCCCCTGGACTTTCACAACACGTTGCAGGGCAGGCCTTGCAAATGCAAGCCGCTCAACTGTGGTTTTTGGAGTTTAACAAAATCAAACCAAGAAGGCAGGGCCTCTTAGAAATAGTCTGTTTCGAACAGCTTGAATTTACATGCATTTGGATTCAAGAAAAAAGCATATGAAAGAAATCTATTATCTCTTTTTTTCTAAGCTACACTGGTCTTCTTCTCAATTTGTTCCAATAGTGAGATTTCAGTAAAGCCCTAATTTGCTTTCGTTTTCTTATAGCTGGCTTAGAAACTCTGGCTACATACCTGTTTCTTAAGCACTAGTGGCAATAAATAATGACGAAAGTACTTCTCTCCTTCTATGTTAGGGGTTGACAAACTTTTTTCTGGAAAGGGCCCGATACCTGTTCAAACAGGCTTTGCAAGCGATATGCTGTGTGTTGAAACCACTCAGATCTGCTACAGTAATGTGATAGTAGCCAAAGACAATATTTAAACAAATGGACATGACTGTGTTCCAGTAAAACTTTATTTACAAAAACTGGTGGAGGGTCACATTTGACCCGGGAGCCACAGTTTGCCAAGCCTTAGTCTACTGCCATCAGTTGAAGGTGTTGGACAGACACGTGAAGCCGCCTAAGAGCTCATCACACAGTACAATGTGGTTTTCTGTTGAAGGGGAAAAGGAGCATGAGTCTAACGTTGTGGGAATTTATCCTAAGCCACACTGAGAACAAGGAAAAGTGATTTTGGACTCTGGCTGGAAGAGATGTCATTTGGCCCGTTACTAGAAGTATAGGATGAAGATTTGTTCATGGGGATAATAACGATTTCAGAGCCATTCCCTTCAATGACCTATACTCCTGCTCTCACGTTCCCATTGGAAAATCTGCTCAACTGTCCAATACTGGGAAACCCCTTCACTGACTTCTGCCCAGGTCGAGGTGAGCGTATCAGACAATGGAATGAGTTCATAATTATCGTCTCCCTTTTTGGGGGTGTTCTGCCCAAGAGACAGGTCTGCTCTCCACCCAAAGTCTTTCCTTTTCTGGAAAGCCCATCTGAAGCAGGCCTCAGGTAGGTCTGGAAGGCTATCATCACCCCGTGTCCTCACTTCTGGAGCATGGCAGTTGTGAAAAGCAGCAATATCTCCTTCACCTAGGTGGGTAAGTTTTTCCTCTGCAGCCCAAGATTCTCCCTTAGGTTGGTCATCTCGAAGTCTAGGCTTCAAGGGAACAGTAGGAAGTCTGTTGACATGAGTCCAAGCCATGTTCTGTAATTAGCACAATTTAGCGCTGCAGCTACTTACAGTAAAGGTGATATTCTGATTTTCCATATGACTCTGCATGAGAGGAATTAACACAGCAGGTCTGGTTCCTTCTTTCTTTTCTCTTTCTTTCTTTCTTTCTTTCTTTCTTTTCTTTTAAAGATTTTATTTATTTATTTGACAGAGATAGAGACAGCCAGCAAGAGAGGGAACACAAGCAGGGGGAGTGGGAGAGGAAGAAGCAGGCTCCCAGCGGAGGAGCCTGATGTGGGGCTCGATCCCATAACGCCGGGATCACGCCCTGAGCCAAAGGCAGACGCTCAACCGCTGTGCCACCCAGGCGCCCCTGGTTCCTTATTTCTTGCTTCTTTCCAAGGGAACTGTGATTGATCCTTCATCAACCCCCAGAGAATGTGTCCCCTCCCCCACCAAAGTGTTCTTTGTATTAATGATTATTTTGTTATATATACCTGGAGTGATGGACCAAGCCACACTGGCTTGCTTGGCATAAGCATCACTATTGATGATGTGCACCTGGTTTTATTGTTGGGGTCCTAGTCTCCATTGTCATAGCTTGTTGTGTAGCAATGGTTGCCTAGCAAGAGATGTCTGTGTGACCAGTCCCCACATAAAGGCCTCATACCCTGAGCATCAAAAGAGCATCCGAGGCTCAGGGATGTCCTCAGATGTCCTTGAAGTTCACTCCTAGAGAGAGAGTCAGAGCATTCCTATCTGTCTCCAGCCAAGGAAGAATATCAGAAGTCCAGACCTTCCTGGACTCTACCAATGCCTATCTTTTTCCTGATGCTTTTGCTCTGTGTTTTCTGTTGTAATAAATCTTAGCTATAAGTATAACCTGCTAAGTCTTTCTAGCCAATCACTGAATGAAGTACTCCTATATTTCAATGATTTAAAATTTAGAGGGCAGGGCTAGGAGGAGGATGTAAAATTTAAGGGGTTCCCAAAACTCAGTTATCAAGATAAATAATATTTCAATAAATATTTTAAAAGTTAAACATTAATGCTAAAAAATCCGTCATGAACAAAATATCAAAAATTCAAGAAAAGACAGTATTCCACCCAATATTTGCAGTCTCCTGCCTTACTGGCCTCACCCTAGTCCCTGCCCTGGAGAAAACAGGAATACAAGTAATTACTGCCTTTGAATTGCTAAGACCTAAAGCAGTATCATCAGCAATGGTGCTAAATGGTGCTAAATGCTTGCTGCCCATCTCCCTCTCTCTTTCCCTCCATCTCACTTAATTCTTGACCCTTCCAGTCAATCAATCTCTGCCAATGTATCAGCTGCTTATGGGGCTGACATGTAATTCCTTTTTGGACCTAAACAGTATGGGAGAGTGATTTTCCCTCAGGTAGAACCCCTCTGTGTCTAACACCATCCTTAACAGTTTGAATATCCCTGGGTAGGTAACTCTTGAATGCTAAAATGGCTTAGCTTAAATGGATATTGTAGTTATTCAAAGAGTTTTAGAGGTCTCTCCTAACCACTGTTTCCGAATTTCTATTTATTCATAGATGTTCAGGAAGAAAGGCACACAGACAGATTCTGGGGCTCCAGCAATAACCTTATTTTATAATATGTACCAAGTCCACTGCTAAAGCACGTTATATACATTATCATACATTTTTATGACAACAGTTCAAAGATACATGATACAGTCCTTATTTCATAGAGAAGGAACTGAACTCCAGGTGGGTGGTGAGGTCACCCATTAATAAAAGGCAGACCTGGGGTTCAACCCGCAACTGTCTGACTCCAGAGACAGCAAAAACTAGCCACAGACATTCTTTTGGGTGGTGGGTGGGTCAAGCACTGTTTTCTATGAACTTGAACAGTGAGCATTTGGGAGGGTGATTCTCCTATTGTCTCATTTATTGTCCCTGCCTGGCTCTTGAAGACACCAATCCTGTCCTCTCTTGAGCACTCCATGGTGCTGCCCCTTGGGGATTCCTTTCATCTCTATACCTACTTGAAGGAGGGAGTTTGTAGGAAATGACTTCTATGACCTCAGAAGGAGCCCTGCTGTTCACAAGCAAAGGGGCAGGAACTTTCTCCCACTGGATATGAGCATAGGAGCTCTCAGTTCTTCTGAATTATTCATTTGTAAATAACTCACTTATTAGCATCTATGCACCTATATCTCATTGCTCTTATGAGTAAAGTGCTTTGAGAAGCCAATTACTCTCATATCAAAGAATGAAAGATGGAACCAATTTCTGACGTTGGCCCATGTTTAAGCAGTTGGCCAAGAGTTGCTAAATCTCTGTTACTCTTTCTTTCTGCTATTTCACTGACATGTCATCTTTGGTCTGGAATCAATGCTATTAACCCAGGGGATCTACGATGGGCTTCAAAGGCTCAATGAATAGTACTATATGCACACTGCAGTTTTGTATTTTTCCACTTATTTAAAAATTTTTTTAATGTTTTTTTATTATGTTAGTCACCGTACAGTACATCCCTGGTTTCTGATGTAAAGTTCGATGATTCATTAGTTGCGTATAACACCCAGTGCACCATGCAATACATGCCCTCCTTACTACCCATCACCAGTCTATCCCATTCCCCCACCCCCCTCCCCTCTGAAGCCCTCAGTTTGTTTCTCAGAGTCCATAGTCTCTCATGCTTCATTCCCCCTTCTGATTACCCCCCTTTCTTTATCCCTTTCTTCCCCTACCCATCTTCCTAGTTCTTATGTTCCATAGATGAGAGAAATCATATGATAGTTGTCTTTCTCTGCTTGACTTATTTCACTTAGCATTATCTCCTCCAGTGCCATCCATGTTGCAGCAAATGTTGAGAACTTGTTCTTTCTGATAGCTGAGTAATATTCCATTGTATATATGGGCCACAACTTCTTAATCCAGTCATCTGTTGAAGGGCATCTCAGTTCCTTCCACGATTTAGCTTTTGTGGACAATGCTGCTATGAACATTGGGGTGCATATGGCCCTTCTCTTCACTATGTCTGTATCTTTGGGGTAAATACCCAGTAGTGCAATGGCTGGGTCATAGGGTAGCTCCATTTTTAACTTTTTAAGGGACCTCCGCACTGTTTTCCAGAGTGGCTGTACCAACTTGCATTCCCACCAACAATGTAGGAGGGATCCCCTTTTTCCACATCCTCTCCAGCAATTGTTGTTTCTTGCCTTGTCAATTTTTGCCATTCTAACTGGCGTAAGGTGGTATCTTAGTGTGGTTTTGATTTGAATTTCCCTGATGGCTAATGATTTTGAACATTTTTTCATGTGTCTGTTAGCCATTTGTATGTCATCATTGGAAAAGTGTCTGTTCATATATTCTGCCCATTTTATGATTTGTTTATTTGTTTCTCACTTATTGAGTTTGAGAAGTTCTTTGTAGATCTTGGATACCAGTCTTTTATCTGTAGCATCATTTGCAAATATATTCTCCCATTCCGTGGGCTGCCTCTTAGTTTTTTTGACTGTTTCCTTGGCTGTGCAGTGTATTTTTCTACTTATAATAGAATACAGTATAATTTCCAGTTAAAAAAATCAGCCAAGGTTTTGGATAGCCCATCTGAAAGACACTGCAGATTTTTTTTCTTTTTTTAACCACAGTTGATCTTACTGGAACAGGGTGTGATGTCCCAGGTGAAAACACGAAAGGAATGCAGCAGAAAGAAACACTACCACCTTATTTATTACCTAGAATTTGCTTTCATTGTCTTTTGCCCCAACACTATGAAATAATTACAACTGTTGTTTACAGTGTATCCCTGCTAAGTGGCCATCCAAATCTGCACGAAAACTTCCAGCACTACGTAATGCCCATTATCTACCATGACCCTGAGTCTTTGTTATATAGCTTTGTCTGTTCCAGTTTTTTTAAAGTTTTATTTGTTTATATTTTATGTATTTTGAAAACATTTGAGATGAGCTAGAATCAAGGGCAAGATAAAGTAACAAAACCATTCAAGTATGACTCAGTATGGAGATGGCAATTAGGGAATGCCAGGAAACTACAGATGAGGGAGGCTATTGTATTTGAGTAAAGGAAGTAATCTTGAGATTGTTGGCAGCAATGGAAAAAGAGAAACCCAAGGGATTCCCTAAGCCTTTTGATCTAATGCAAGGGAGTAGATCATATTTTTAAGGGCGGGAAATATTCTCCTAACTCTGTTCTATGAGGAATTATCACAAGGCTTTTTATATAAAGTACATTTTAAAAGGCATAATGGATCATGGTTCTTTGCCAGATGTTTTACCAGAAATGTGAGAACATTTCTTATAACATCCCTTAATAGAAATTGGATTCTAGGTTGTTTTCTTTTTTTAAATACTAGATAAATACTACTTAACTGCTTTCCTAAGTCAATTTTCAGTTGTGTTGTCCCAGATAAAAGAGAGATGGAAGAGGTCTCAAAGAAGTGAATTTAATTTTCTTCTACCCCAAGGAGAACAATGAATGTCACTGGCAGGTTTCCTAGTCAATTCTATTGAGAGAGGAGGGAAATTCATATAGACTGGTCCTTTTGTACAGCTATGCCAATTTTCTGTGGTTCCAGTGATTTTCCTGTGCAGACCACTGCAAGGTAGAACCTGGGGGGCATTTCAGAGGTCTCAGGTTTTGTTTGTAGCTCTGGATGCAATGGTAGAGGTGGGGACCCTCCAGAAGCCCTGTACGGATGCTCAGATACCAAATGTTGGGGATTGAGTGAAAGAGGTAAAGAGATTTGTAATACCATCTCTTTAGGATCTCTTGCCCGCATTTTTTTGTTGTTGTCTTTTGCACAGAATATTAATATTCTTTGTCAAATGGAAGCCAGCCTTGCAAATCTTCTCCGCAGGTTTTCAAATTATATCTAAATTGATCCAAGTATAACTCTTCCTGGGGATATGATTACACATATAAAGTTTAGAAGTAGACTTATTTGTATATTATGACATAAGTGATCTCAAGTTGTTGTTGTTTTTTAAATAACTCCATAAGCAGGATGATAATTTGGTAATATTCAATGAGACACTCAATTCTCAAGGACATTTCTCGGACATGGGTAGCCATGTTATAATCAGAGGCTGGCTGGCTGACTCTGGAAACAGAATATAGGGAGGTGGACCAGCTTAATGCATAATGTCATCAATTCAGTTAATTTTATTTTCCATTAGCTAACTGGCATCAAATTCAAATTCGAGATCCTTCATAATGCCTCGAACACAGGCATTTTGTTCCATCCATTCCAAAGGGATCCATACCCCTTAAAAGCCCGTTCAGAAATAATGGAATGTAAGAGGTCACTCCAGCCCCAACTGAGAGTTCTTCCACCTCCATACAGAACTGAGACCAAGCAGGGGCAAGCCTTTCCTCAGAAGCATAGCTATGGATTTGCTCAAGAGCCTAGACACATCGTGGGTGAGCACCCAAAGTTTGGTTTCAGAAAATGGAGAACAAACTTGAGTTGCAGCAGAACTTAAGCAATACTATCTGCAGAAGAGATGAAAGCAGAAAGCTGTTCTGAGCTGAAGAGAAACCCTCCCTGAGTCAGACTGGTCTGAGGACAGAATGAGGAAGGGGAGGCACAGCTGGCAGTGGGTTGTAGGGCAAAGACAGCAGCTTTCATTTACTCTTTCATTTGTTCACCTGCTCATGAATCAAACACGAAATGAGTATTTTCTACCCAGGGGGGATTCTTCTAGACACTGACAGGAACTCCTCCAAGTGCTTGGAATAGTATGAGAAAAATACACAGAGTTAAGGTCTGAGTCACACAGAAATGGGCTTGGAAAAGTAGACTGGGTCAAAATTGTGGAGAAATTTGAATGCCAGACTTGAATACAAGGGTTTAGTCTTGATTCTGCAGACAATGGAGGGGAAGGGGGATCCAATTTTAAATAAGAGAATGACATACATGGAGCTGTGCCAGGATCGATTTAGAAAAGAGAACAGGGGCGCCTGGGTGGCACAGCGGTTAAGCGCCTGCCTTCGGCTCAGGGCGTGATCCCGGTGTTATGGGATCGAGTCCCACATCAGGCTCTTCAGCTATGAGCCTGCTTCTTCCTCTCCCGCTCCCCCTGCTTGTGTTCCTTCTCTCGCTGGCTGTCTCTATCTCTGTCAAATAAATAAATAAAATCTTTAAAAAAATATATAAAAAAAAAAAAAAGAAAAAAAAAGAAAAGAGAACAGAGTGGTGGTGTGAACTTGGGGGTGAGGAGGGCTATCACACTTGTTTACGTTAAAGGTAGTTACAGCTGGAATTACATGTAGGGATGAAATTACTAAAGGAGAAGAAGTAGAATGGGAAAAAGAACCTTGGGAATCACTTATATTTTAGGACAGTAGGAGACAAGCCAGAGGAGAGCTAGGGGGAAAGATCAGGGATAGATGCCAAAAGAGGAGGAAGTTTCTAGAATATAGAACCTAATTAGTTAATGGTGGTTTTATGTAATCAAGGAACACAAGGATTGAGAAATGGCTATTTGAATGAGGTGCTGGAAGATCCTTGGTGACTTTTAAAAGAGCAGATGAAGGAATAAGTGGAAAATGAGAATTGAAGGCAGTAGGTATAGTCTACTTTTTCAAGAGTTAGGTCATGAAAAAATGAAGGAGAGTAGTCTGAGAGAGCATTAAATTCATCATTAGAAATTTTTTGGTTGTAAGTAACAGCAAAAGCAACCCCAGGTTCACATAACTAAAGAATCTGCAGGGGTAGTTCAGGCTTCGGGTATGGATAGATTCAGGGTTCAATCAATGCCACTGGTATTTCCTGGTTTGACTTTGCTTTTTTGCTGTATGGCAGCTTCTTTTTCAGGATCCCTGTGGTGGCAAGCTACTTGTAGCACCATCAGCCTCATATCTTCCCAAGTTCAAATCCAGTGAAATCAAAAGAGAAGGCGCTTTTACCTAGTTGCTTAAGCCAGGTCTTAGAATTAGCTCTGGCTGGGCTTGGATTGGCTTGACTGGAGTCAAGGGCCCATTCTTGATGGGGATGGAGTTCTCTCATAGGTCCAGGCCTAGAGATGGAGCCCTAAGGAAGTACATGAACCAAGAATGGGAAAGGGCATGGTTCCCTGGAGGAAAATCAAAGAACTCTTGATAGAGAATGAAGAATGGCAAATGGTAGCAAAAGTGAGTGTGCAAACACCAGGTCAGAAAGAAGATAGCTGATTGATCGAATTGACTGGAGCACAAGGGAGGGAATGCAGTCAAGGTATGATGGATGAAATCCATTTCAAAAGAAGGAAGCATTCTCATTTCTGAGATGGAAGAGAAGATAAAAAAAATGACACATAAACAATTTGGTACGTGGGGGGCGGGGAGTTGAGGATGCGTATGCTTGACAGTTTCAATTTTCAAGTAAACACTCAAGAGAGGGAACAGGTAGTATTAATTCTTTTTGAAGAATTATTTATATCTATTGCACCAATTATGCTACAGCAAATACCCAACAAATAGAAGCTGAAAATGAAATTCTATAGCTAGCTTATCAACTGCTTTCATTTTTTGTGTTGTAGACACAATCTTCACAAAGCTTAAGCCTGAATATTTTTGCTTTACATATGTTCTTCCTAACACTTTTAATTGCACACTATTTCATATGGTGGATGTATCACAAATCACTTAGCAATTCTACTAGAAAAGACATTTAGCTTGCTTTCGTATTTTATTAGAAGCAATGCTGCAATTACTATACGCTTAGCTGCTTATTTTTCCTTGAGGTATTTCTGCAGCAAAAGTTTCCAAAAATGGGTACTTGTGTGAAAGGGAATCAACAGTTCGATCCTCTTAGGTATGTTGCAAAGGCACTTTTCATAAGGTATGTACAATTTTCAGTGCTCCCAGCCATATGTGGAATTCCTAGTTTCATCACACACAACGTATTTTAAACATTTTATTTCATTAATATTTTCCTGATAACAACTACATAATGGGCTCAGCACTTAGCGTGTGTCAGGATGGGTCTACAGACTTGAGTCATGTTAATTCATTTAATTCTCCCAACACCTTGTGGGGGGAAAACTTATGACCTTTGATTTTACAGATAAGGAAACTAAGATCAAAGAGGTTTTTAAGTAAAGGGCTAGGAAGTGGTGGAACAGGTATTTGAACCACGAAACCCTCATCCAGGGCCTGCGTGCTCAACTCCTAGGCTCTACAGCCTTGTGATTGGTTTCGATTAATATTTCCCCAACAGTTGCTCACAATTTGTATACATTCGTGTGAGAATTTCATCATGTCCTTTTCTGTAAGATTCTCTTTTGATGGTTCTGCCCCATCAAAAGGGATAAGATAGGTTCAATAGTGAGATATTTCTTATGGATTTGGATATCTAAGACGGTCGGAATGAGGAGGTTTATTATAATTCATGCATTTTTTTGTACTCCTTGCCAATATGGAAAGTTCAGAAACTAATAATTCCATTGCTAAATATTAAAAATAAATGCAGTTGTTTCATCCGTCCTGGATACCCCAGGCCTTTTTTTAGATTCTGATGAGTCTATAATTCAACTCTGCCAGTTACCATGGAAACATACCTTATGGGCCTGTTTGAACATCTGAAATGTGGGTACTGCTTTGATATGATAAGTTTGGGCCAACTCCTGCGAAAGGAAAGAAATGGCATGAAGTCACAATTTTGGTGTCGTCTCTCTACACCGAGCCCGGAACGGCCACTTCTCAGGAGGCAGGTCTGTCTGAAAGTCCAGGGACAGCTAAGACTTGATAGATTCTCTTGCCAAGCAATGTCAAAGCTTCCAGGAATGTTACAATAGAAAATAGTGGCTCTCTCAATTCCCGAGCTTTCTCCTCCCAGAGCCCTAGGAGAAGGCTGAGAGATGGAGGCCAAAATAGAACAGATGCGGAAGAACTAAATGAGCTCTATTTAAAAGAACTTGTGAAAGATGGCAGAGGGACCCCAGTGGAGCCCCATATGGAGACAGGACATTGCGAACATAAGGAAGAGTGAAGGATCTCTATAACGCACACTTGAGACAGGGGCTGATAATACTGGTCTTGCATTTCCAGTAAGGTTTTCATGCCTCTTTCTTTTAAGCCCTACTTCCTCCTTCACTGCCCGTGTTTGTGAAAGATGAACCGAAAGACAAGAAAATACGTCAGAATTCTGACATTTCCAATTGCTTTAATCCATTACAATCTGTTGTCAAATGCCAGTTTTTGTTTATCTTGTTCAAGAGTTGAAAGAAAATCAGCCACCCACAGGGTCAACAGAATTGGACTTTTCTCTCTAATATACATATCATTTTATGGGGTGAATCTCTCCCCTGCCAACTATAACACACACACACACACACACACACACGCACGCATGCACAAACACATTAAATTATCATTTTCATGACTACAGCAATGACAACTAATAAATAAGTTACTGTTAAAGAAAATTGTGGATTTCGTTTCACCTTAAAAGGGAAAGAGCTACAATCAAAAAGGCAGACGATAATATGTATTGGTGAGGATGTGGAGAGATCGGAGCCCTCACACACTGCTGGTGGGAATGTAAAATGGCACAGCTGCCTTAGAAAACATTGTGCCAGCTTCTCAAAAAGTTAAACATAGAGTTACAGTATAACTCAACAATTCCACCCCTAGATAAGTACTCGAGAGAAATGAAAATACACACATACAAGTTTATACCAGCATTACTCATAAAAGTCAAAAGGAGCAACAACCCAAATGTCCACCAACAGTTGAATGGCTAAATAAAAGGTGGTGTAGCCATACACTGGAATATTATTCAGCAATAAAAGGAATAAAATATTGATACGTGCTCTAACATGGACGAACCTTGAAAACTCATGCTAAGTAAACGTCACAAATGACCACCTATTTGATGATTCCATTTATATGAAACGTTCAGAATAAGTAAATCTATAGACAGAACGTAGACTTCTGGTTGCCCAGAGTTGGGATAGAAGGAACTGGGGGTGACCGCTAGAACTCCGAAAGTGGGTTTTGTTTGTTTGTTTTTGGGAGTGGTGAAATGTTCTAAAATTGATGATAATGATGGTTGCACAACTCTGTGAGTATAAAAAAGGACAAAGAGATAATAGGTGTATTTCTGAATGCACAATATAGGATTCAGCTTAAAGGGCAATTAAACACTGTCACACTTTGATGAAGCTTGAAGGAAATGGAGAAATGGAACTTCTATTACGGTCTGGGCACTATGTCATATATCTTATGTATTTTATCTCATTTTATATTCTGTTAAATATATTTGCCCTGCTTTACAGATGAAGAAACGGAAGTTCATAGGTGATAAGAAGTCACAAAACTATTAGAGAAAAGGATGGGTGGATAACAGATTTTTTGTTATTCTAAACCTCAGATTCAACCCAATATGTGCAAAGGTCACTTGTTACTATTTATTTCTGGGTTATAAATGGACAAATGTTAGGAAGAATAATTTTTCAGATACTTTGTGCATATTAATAAGGCACATTTTGACTGAGGACATGAGGCTGATTATTTGGGGAGCTTGAGGAAAGAAGGCTCGAGGGAGGCTTATGAGGGAAGGATTTCTTGGAATTCCTTGTGATGTTTAAAAAAACCCACAAAAAGCATAAGATATAGCGAGAGAAAAGCAAGGTATATTACAATGTCTGTAATGCATTGAGTTAGGTTTTAGAAATTGATTAATAGGGGCGCCTGGGTGGCACAGCGGTTAAGCGTCTGCCTTCGGCTCAGGGGGTGATCCCGGCGTTGTGGGATCAAGCCCCACATCAGGCTCCTCCACTGGGAGCCTGCTTCTTCCTCTCCCACTCCCCCTGCTTGTGTTCCCTCTCTCGCTGGCTGTCTCTATCTCTGTCTAATAAATAAATAAAATCTTTACAAAAAAAAAAAAAAAAGAAACCGATTAATAATTTACTACAAGGGTGAAAACCACTTTTCACCGTGAGCCCAAAACCACCCAACTGGTGTTGTCTGCATAGGGCAATTCTGCTCAGTGGGATTCTAGGGCAGAGCTCAGAGCAAGCGGAGAAAAATGTTGGGAAGTCTGCCATCGTATGGGAGGGGAGGGGGCAGCAAGAGAGTCACGTCCCTGCTCACATACTTTAAAATTAACACAAAACATACAAGAACATTATGAGGAAGTTTACTATCAATTATCAGAAAAAAATCGTGACGTTCTCCTTGCCTTAAAATTGATTCTATAATCAGTGAGGCAGGGCTATCAGTGACACTGCATTCGGATTTTATGCATCCCCATGCAAGGATTTAAGATTCTTACCTGAGAATCATCCACATCCACCTTCGCAAACATTACATTTCGGTACTGCAGCGACATTGCCTTCAAAACAAAGGAATAAAAATTCCCTATTAGCTTAGCATTCATTCTAAAGCACACACTGGAATTACACACTTGTCTCTTGGCAACAACGAACGAGGAACTAAAAGGTCATTCAAGAGAGCTAAGCATCACTGTCGCATTTCACAACTGCCTAGAACTTGAAGCACCAAAGTCAAATATGGGATGATACCAAGGTCAAGCAAAGATCAGTGCCAGAACCAGACTCTAAAGAACCAGACTGAAGATCAGAGTTTCACAGCTGGGAAAGGACAGGAAGCAAAGAAATCAGGACATGTGTGGGTGGTGGGTCCAGATTTACGCTGCAGGATGAAGGGACAGATAGTAGCTTTGTCCTGGAGTGGCCGGAGGTGGGGGGCTACCTTCAGTGGTCTTCAAAATATACATATCTGAACCAAATACCCAAACTCTGCTTTGATCTTCATCTCTTTCCAGGCTTTTTGAGAGGCTCTTATGACCGAGATGATAGAAAATATCTGTGCTGACCCTTGGCCTAATTGCTTTTTGCTTCCATTGACGTCTTCCATGCTCTACTACGTTTTGAAACTGTACTTTCCAGGATCCTTTGCCAGCTGTCTTCCATGTAGGTTCTGCTAATGGGAAGCATTTGCAGGAGAACAGGAGGAGGAAAGAAACAACTCTCTTCTGCTTCTGTTTTGTTCTGAAAGCATCTATGGCAGCAGTGGTGACAAAGATGTTGATAATGGGACTGGTAGTAGTAGATGCAGCAGCAGCCTGTAAATGTCAGCTCTTGGGGGTTTTTGCAGACAGCTGCATTCATACTTTAAGGACACTTAATAGCATCTTGATTCGTGTGCGTTAACATCATATCTCAGGCATTTCCAGTGACCTATTTCAAATGGGACCTCTTTCTGATGGTATGAGGTGTCCAGAGACAGTGGAGACAGAAACGGAGCTGGCACTGGGAGCTGCTCCCACGGACAGGCAGGGAGAGGCATGACATGGGGCCATTAGGGGAATATGTGCAGGGTTCTATTGCAGGGATTCTCTCCAGTTGTTTGTCTGTGGATTGTGACCAAAGTGGGAGTTTTTTCTTCAGTGGCCCATCAAGGTTGTGAAAATGGGGGAAAACTCTTAGATAATAGACCCCCAAGCCCCTGGGACTTCAGAGTATTTTTCAGACAGAAAAGAAGCTGATTTTGGTTGACAGCATCTCTATGCCTGGCAGGAAAATGGTATCGCTCACGAGCTCTAGGGCAATTGACTTGTACTTTTTGAGTTTGAAGATATGTGGATATTCCCCAGTAGGAGTTAGCTGGCTAACTTCCATCCTACCTTCCTGCAGAGCCTGGAAAGGAAAAGAGGTAGAGATTCCTTGGACTCCCTTGCAGCTAGCGTTCTGGATGCAAATTGGTTTTACCCATGAGATACATGCAGGAGAGACATGAAAGGCAGAAATGCGACAGCAGCTACTTTCTTGTCTTTGGATGGTCCTGCTGGAAAACAGGACTGTGGGTAACGGAAGTGGTTGTGCTGGAGGCAGCAGCAGCAGCCAGACTCAGGCTCTGGTGCCCAGACATCAGTGTCCTGGACGTGCAGAGGCACGTGTAACAGCAGGAGCGTCGTGATTCTGGCTGATTCCCAACTGCTGCTCTGTTGTCAGTTTGTTTTTTCCTCCTGGAGGGTGGCCTCCCATCCCCCCTCATTTTTAATTATGGCAAAGTTAGGATCCCCAAGGTGGATATGTGGTGTTCTGAGAGAGTCATTCATGGAACCTATTCATCTAGTCTTCCAATAATTTTAAAAGCAATTAATTCCTTGTATTAAAATTCTTTTCTGTTGAATTTGGTTTCTGTTGCCTGCTTTGATTTCCAATTAATAAAGTGACCTAGAATAAGTAAAGCCTTTTCTTCACCCCCTTATGTACTAGGAGTTTAAAAAAATTACACACATGGTACTTGAATACATTATCACGCAAAAGTTCAAACATTACAAGAAAAATAAAGGAATCCAAATTTAACACCCTTTCACTGAAAAAAAAACTTCTTTGATATGCATCCTTCTGTTCCCCTTTTCTCTACATATGTGTTTATATATATACATATATGTATCTGTTTTACATAAATGGGACCATACTATATACATTTTTCGACATTGTACTCTTTTTTACTCAATACTACATTGTCTTGGAGACAATGCCACCATTCCATATGGGTCTACTTGATTGATTCTTTTTAACATCTGGATAGTATTTCAGTATGAATGCGCCAAAATTTATTCTAAAACTATATTTGCATTAATCTGGATTCTAACAGGAAACAGATGGCACATTCGAATTAGATCATTTGGGGAGGTTTATTTCCAAAGGGCTAACTATATTTATAAAGGTAGGAATGGGTATAGGAAGAGCTGCAGGAGCCTGGACAAAACAGTGGCAGAGCTGTTACTGCCCTTAGGGCAAAGGTATGAAGGGAGGAGTTACTAAGCCTTAGATTTCATTGCACTGTCTGAAAATGTTACATGTTGGCTGTTGGAATTTGATCAGCTTTGACTTTGTGGCATGTGAGTATATTTATACTCTGGAAGCTGAACACTGAACATTCTTTTTCTTCAAGTTTTGAGTGTCAGAATAAAGGTGCCCATGAGATAATAAAATGTTTCTTCTGGATATTCCAAGTATTTTAGGCATAGAACAGATGTTGAGATGTCATGTGGCCAATTTATAAACTTGAATATAGGTTTGTTTTTAATTCAATGTCAAAGGTTGTAACTGTGGTTAGAATGAATTCAGGTAGATTCAAGAGCTCAAGCTGAAATGCTAGAAACCTTGCTAAAGAGATACTGGAGTATTTTCAGTTGTGTAGAGAAATCAAAACTTCTTTAAATTTGAAGAAAACAGATTTCACAAAATTGACCATAAATGTGAAACTTCTTCATGATAAGGAGAAATGAAAAAGCCCTGAGGTTCTTTCTGTGGCATGTGACACCAAAAATAAATAAAAGAGTAAAAACTTTTAAATGGAGCAATAAGGAAATTAACTAGATGAACCACTGTATAGACATTAAAGTTATAAGCTGGAGACCCCACAAAAAGATGAATGAATGTGTACATGGAAAAAAGACCCAAATAAAATTATATGATTACAGCTAATTAGAATATTTTACTAAAATATTTTATAAAGTAGAAAAGACATGAAAGAATATGTAAGACATAAGTTCTGATAATAGGGCTGAAGGATGGGAGAAATTTATTCTTTTATATTATAGTTAAAAGCAAGTGTCATCTTTTTCTATAAACTATTCCAATATTTGGAAGTTCTGAACTCTGGAACTTTGGTAAAATGTCATTATTATGAGTAATCCATTCATTTGTATAATTGTACTCTTTTGCACATCTTTTTTTTTATTATTATTATGATATGTTAGTGTCTTTTGCACATCTTGGTGCTCCTTGCAGAATTATCCATAGACAAGTAGTATGAATCTTCTGTTGTGTGTACTAATGATCTAATTAGATCTTGGTATATTATCATCAGGATAATAAGGACGCTTCAAAAAACTATGATTCCATATGGCTCATAAGTGCAAACTTTTAAGATTGAGAAAATTATTAGGGGATTTAAAATTCCTTCTAAGACTGGGAAATATACACAGGTGATACTTACATGAACAAGAGGATAAATCTTTTGGCAAGGACCACACCATTTTGCTGAGAATTCAACCACCACAAGTTTACATCCAGCAGCTTTCAAAAATGTTTTTAATTCATCCTGAGACCAGAGCATAAATGAAGAAATACACATAATCACTGCATCTCATAAAGCCTTACAGGGAATAAATGACACCTTAATGAGATACCCCACCCTATCATTCTCCACGAGATACACCTTTCCTAGAAGTCCCTCAGGTCACATATATTTATCTTTCTAAGTATACATAAGTGACCCATAAATCTGCAAAAAGTGATTAGGAGTGTACTTACCAGCTGGTGGTTTGTAATGGTCTGGGGAGAAGTGAGATTGGCCAATGAAAGATACGGGATGGAGGGTAGTGGTGGATAGTTGTTCAAGGTGGACATCTATATTTGACTTTTTTTTTTAAGATTTTATTTATTTATTGGACAGAGAGAGACACAGCGAGAAACACAAGCAGGGGGAGTGGGAGAGGGAGAAGCAGGCTTCCCGCCGAGCAGGAAGCCCGATGTGGGGCTTGATCCCAGGACCCCGGGATCATGACCTGAGCTGAAGGCAGAAGCCTAACGACTGAGTCACCCAGGTGCCCCTATATTTGACTTTTTTAACAAGGACCTAAACATGCATTAATAGTGAAATTTAAAAGAAGAAGTAATCTAACACCTTGAATCCATTTCTTGTTTTTGTTTTGTTTTGGGAGGTAATCATTACCAAAGCTGTAGTCAAACCACACATTTAAGGATTTGACATGCTTCTCACAGAATATCTTCAGTGAATTTTCCATCAGCTGTCCAGATCATCTAAGTAAAGGTTTCCCTTTCTAGAACCTCAGATCATTTTATCACAACTTCCTTGCTTTGTGGACAATGACTGTCCACACTAGGTATTTCACACACGGCTTCTCTCCCCAACAAGTCCCTACAGAAATCAATCCTGATTTGCTCCTGAACTTCCATGGCCTCTGACTGGGTACATGGTAAGTGCTCATGGAGTGTTTAGTTGATGAATGATTTGCTAATATATAGTGTTCTGTTCAAGATTTATTTTTCCTTTTCTCACTGGAATTGGGATGATAGTAGCTAATTTACTCTACACCCTGGTGTCCTCTCCCTTAATCTTTACAACCACCCCCTGAAGTGGGTATTAGTTTTATCTCCATTTTGCAGATGAAAAAAACAAAAGGTTATTAACTTTCTCCCGGTCAACTAGCTGGTTGGGACTCTAACCTAGGCAGCCTAGTCCGGATACAAAATCATGTCTTGAGTTCTTCCTAGTAATGGGGTTCACTCTCTTTCTCACTGGCCCTAATTCTATCATGTGCTCATCCCTGGACCAATCAAGATGGGGGGGGGTGGATGGGATCATTAATTAGGTCAAGTCAGGCAGGGCCTATCACTGGAATTAGGGATGGGGTTAATTCCATACAAATGGCATAATGCTCTGAAATAGGGGAATCTTGATAATTATGTTGCCATTTGATTTAGTTTCAAGCAGATGAAACAGATGACTTAAGGAAGATATGCTCTCTTTCTTTACCCGTATTCCTCTAGGATGGGGGTTACTTAACTCCTCAGAGAGCTATGCCAAGCTTCGATTTCTCACTTGCTTCTGAAATTATACAGTAGGTGTCATCCTCACAAGCCCTCAGCACCCTTAGTTCTCAGCATTTGCTAGCGTGTAAACTGGCCTAGCTGGATCCATGAATTTGACTTGGCTAAGTTCTCTGAAGGGAATACCCCCAAGGATATATATTGATTCTACAAGTACCTATTAAGACTGATGCTATGCCAGGTAATGGACACACTGCTAGGATACAGCTGTGTATAAAAAAACCAGACAAACATTTCCCTGCCTTCATGGAGCTTACGTTTTGTTTTGTTTTTTAGAAGTTGGGTGGTTTTTTTTTTTAAGATTTTATTTATTTATTTGATAGACAGAAAGAGCCAGAGAGCACAAGCAAAGGAAATGGCGGAGGAAGTGGCAGAAGTAGGTTCCCCACTGAGCAGGGAGCCCAATGAGGGGCTCGATCCCGGGATCCTGGGAACATGACCCGAGCTGAAGGCAGATGCTTACCCATCTGAGCCACCCAGGCGCCCCTGGAGCTTATGTTTAAAGGCAGGGCTGACGGTAAGATCAGTACGTAAAATATGAAGTGTGTTAGTGATCATCGCTAATAAAGAAAAAGAGGAGAAAGATAAAGCTGAAAGGAAGGAAATGAACTGGATTAGAGTTGTAGTCTGGGTGGTCAAGGTCCTCCTCGGATAGAAGGTGACAAGTGGGTACAGACATGCAGGAGACAACAGGCCCTCAGGAGAGGTCTCTGAGGAGGAGATGGAGAGGGTGTCTTAGGGGACTAACAAGACCCTGGGTTATTCTGTGAGATTTCAATTAAAAAAAAAAAAAGAAGTAACAAATGCATTAGCAAATATGTGCTATTTTAAAACATTTTCTTACAGCAAATCTACACGGCAATGCCTCCTTTCAATCTGGTCAGCCTCATTTTTGTGACCTTATATATAGTTGCATTTGGGGAAAATGTCAAAAGTATAAGTTGGACGGTGCTGATGGACGGCAGGTCCAAGCCCAATGCCTTCCCCCTTCCCCTCCAGGTCCGCATCTCCTGCAACAGGACCTGGCATCAGAATGTCTGGGTTCTAATGCCCACTTCCCTCCTAAATGGTGTAGGACTTTAACCACTCTTAAATTTCTTCTTTATAAATAAAGAACTCTCCCTGGCCTATCTATACATTTAGATTTTTTTGTGGCAGTAACACTGGACAATGGTTAGAAACTGGCTTCATAAAATCCCACCTAAGGAATTGTTGATACTGTTGGCTGTCATTTTTCTTACCCTATTCCATCGGCATGTCTGAGGTTTCTGTTTTCTAGAATAAGAGAAATATATGAACTTTTACTTTCATAGAGTGTTCCAGGTACAATTAAGGTGGAATCAGTGGGGTCAGGTACAGGACAGGATGTGTCAGGAGTTGGCCTGGATTCAGCTAGAGTCAGAGGAAGAAATGAGAAGCAGGGAGGAACAAAACCCTTTCGA
Organism: Ursus arctos; assembly: GCF_023065955.2. Lineage (NCBI taxonomy): Eukaryota > Metazoa > Chordata > Mammalia > Carnivora > Ursidae > Ursus > Ursus arctos. The sequence goes on from NW_026622852.1 coordinate 38,697,953, forward strand.
TCGTTTGTCCCTTGGCTACTCTCTAGATAGTGGCTTCTCTTGAGCAACAAAAAGGAGAGCAAGACTTAAAAAATCTCCCCTTGCTACAGAGCAGTGAAGGAATACTAATAGAGGAAATCATTCTTAAAGTTTATCAAATCTGTTCTCAAGTGGTCTCTTTTGAAATATCAGTGAAGCCAAATAAATACTTGCCATGTTTTTAATAATCTGAACCATGATTTACTGGGAATTGCTGATGAAACCTGCCTGTTGGTTCAGTTGGCTCGCCGAAGTGCTCTCTCGTTAAAGGCTCCTAGCTGGAATAGAAGAGTAACTTCTCTATGACATCATTAAACGTGACATCTCAGAACCTAGAACTCTGGCAGACTTGAAGCAAATTTCACTTTTACATCATGACTAGGTAGTCAACGAGTGGTCAGCCAGGAGCCAGCCAACTGCAGGCCTTGTGTGCAGACTCAATAATCAGTCCGTCTACTTTTGATCTTCTGTCATCTATTTCCATGACCCCTCTTCCTTCTCCACCCCCTGCAACCATCAAATGAGAAATAAGCAAACTAATATTAAATAGATGAAGATTATTTTCATTTAGGAGTTTGAAGGGATTATTTTGCAGTTGAGAAAAATATGAAAGCCTTAATCCTATCTATAATTGTAAGCTTCCTATAAATTAGGTTTTATGAGTCATAGATTCCCTAAACTTTGTTATTTTGCTCTAATTATTTAGGAGGTAATGAAATTTCACTTTTATGGACTGGATCACGGGTTGGCAAACTTTTTCTCTAAAGAACCAGATAATTGGGGCTTTCTGGACCACATGCACATGGACTTTGTTGCCTATTCTTTGTTTTCATAATCTTTAAAGAATGCAAAAACCATTCTTAGCCGGTGGGCCACACAAAAACAGCATTTTGCCAAATCCTACACATGGTGATTCATCATTTTTCAGAATTTAATGTTAGAAAATAACCCAAACATGGCCATGACCAATATTCCCCAAATCTTCTTCAGAGCAATAACGAGAAAAATGAAAGAAGTTGCAGAATTCTAGAATAACACAAAAACAGAAAAATCCTCCTTTCTGGCTTTTCCATACATCCCAGTGAGGTCTCTCAGGAACGAGTTGCCCGGCTTTCTTTTTTTGTATGGATTAGATGAAGTATGAAGTACGCATATTTCCTGTATGGCCACAGGCCAACTTGGCTTTTGTTGCAGTTATCAACAGTCACCTCCCAGTACCCACGTCCTCCACTTTCCCCCAAAAATACTGTGACTGATTTTCCTGTGGGTAAATTTATCCCTCCTCCATTTTATAGCAGCTGGTGTGGATTAATCTAACCCTAAATCCAGGGTTAGACCCTTATTATCTTAATCCAACCAACAATCTTATCTTTACATCAAGAGTTAATGAAGAGGGAAGAAGAAAGCAAGAGAATGCCATTTCTAGCACGCGTGACAGAGTCAGTAAAACTTTCTCTTTCCTCATCCGGATATAAACAAGACGCTGGCTGGCCGTTCTTACAAAACACACAGGAACCCAGTCTCTGTGTAAGGCCAATATTCCACAGAGATGTGAGGAAACATTGAAGAAAGCTGGGGTTTTGGTGATACTTTGATCCCCTGGATTAAGCATGGCCTGAGGATCAAGTGAAGTCTGAAATGTTCATTTCCACAGTAAATTCCTTTCTAGTTCAAACTGGGTTAAGGTGGGATTGCTGATAGTTATCTGGAAAGTTTCAGATATAATATTATAGAAATTTCTCCACTGAGTCAAACTGCCAGCCCTATGACTAAATTAATCATGGGTGTTTTAACATTTCTCACATAAGGAACGCAGTAATAGAGCAAAATCTACCATGAGGGTCAGGGAATTTAATTTCTTGTTTCCGATATAACCAGGCTCAAAATACTCACTCATCTCTGCAATATCCAGGGAGAACGTGGAAGAACATGAGCTTTGGACTCAGACACGTTATTTTTCCACTTCATGGTATATGGCAGGTGCTAAGCTTGGATAAAATAACTTGGTTTCAAATTAAGTGCTGCTCTTCTGAGATCTTGAGCAAATTATTGCTTATTTCCTCATCTGTGAAATGGGGACAATGTCTACCTCATAGGGATATGGTGAGAATGAAGAGATATGAAAAAAAAATCTGGTCAAGTGTGTACAATTCCTAGCCCAAGCCAGCAGAGACATGCATTCCCTTCTGGATTCCCAAGTTTATACTTCAGAAAGGGCTTTCTTACCTCTTAGAGAATAGAAAGCAAACAGAAAATCAAGGTGTTCCCTTTTGAGCTGGCAGAACTCTAAAAAGAGAAACAACACCTAGCTGTCCACTAGCCTTTGATGGCATGCTAGGTTGGCCATACCATAGTGTTGGCCAACATTTACGAACTAAATATTTTAGGAATAAACAAAGCCTCTTATTGATCTTGACAAGAGTCAGGAGCTCTGGCAGCACTGGGCCTGTGGTCTTGGACTGCATGATAACTGTCAGGTGGAGAGCAGTGGCTGCCCCTCTGAGGGGGCATACTCTTTCCGGCTAACCGCTATCCCATCTTCTACCACTTCAAGAACTCAGGGTGGAGTGGCAAGCTGACTTTCTGTTGTGAGTGTGCAGCTATCTGACTTCTACTACGATAGGTATTTGAAGTATTTCTAATGTCATGCCTTTCTCTTTGCCTCTAGGGTGTCCCTATGTATTTACACTACTTGGCTGGCTTCTGTTGGCATTTGAGTTTAAGACCCCTGGTGCTGATGTTTCTACCCTCACAGCCAGGATTTTTTTTTCCTGGCCATCTGTTGAAGATCTTTTTTTTTTTTTTTTAAGATTTTATTTATTTATTTGACAGAGATAGAGACAGCCAGCGAGAGAGGGAACACAAGCAGGGGGAGTGGGAGAGGAAGAAGCAGGCTCATAGCGGAGGAGCCTGATGTGGGGCTCGATCCCATAACGCCGGGATCACGCCCTGAGCCGAAGGCAGATGCTTAACCGCTGTGCCACCCAGGCGCCCCCATCTGTTGAAGATCTTATCATTTCCTTCTCCTTTTCTCTCTTTTCCATCCATGAGGGAAAGACGGATGTTGTCAAATACGGAACATCCTCCAAGCCCCCAGTAGGAACCACTGCTTTGAAGTGTGGGCTCGGTTCTAGGCATCACTTTACCTTGCAAGTACCCAGTCAGTTAAGGTGACCCCGTCTGCTCTACAGGTGAGATGATCAAGGTACAGTACTGCAAGTTTAGACAAGTTCTCCTAGGCAGAATTCAGAATTCAAGTGGGGTCACCTGTCATTGTCACACCTGGAGGAACACGGGGTCAGCTAAAATATGCAGGTCTCTTAGAAAGGCCTTTAGCAGCGGATGAACTCAACTTGGGGAGTGAATTTCTTTTTTCTCTGCATTAAGACCAATCTATCATTTCTACCTTCCTTTTCCTCATAGAATTAGCTCTTCCTGAACTTTCCTCCACTGCATTTGTAAAGAAAGTAGTACCGAATTAACCCTCATGCTGCTGTACCCACAAACTCCCGCCACATCCTGGGGTTCCTGGAAGTGGAGCAAGGCGGGGTCAGTAATTCTGCCTTTTCAGCACTTGCAGACTTTTCCTAAGAATTCGCTCTCATACTGTCAGAATACAAGTTGACAGCTCATAGAAATCTGTTTATTCTTAACTGGAATTAAGCACTATTGAAACCCAGAAAATGGCCAGTGTCAGAAAAACGGACATTGTTTTTTATGGTTTGCAGAGAAAGTGCTTAGTCGGTAAACAGGGCATATTTCAAGTCCTGGAAAAAAGCTCTCGGTCAAGTCTTTTCTAGAAAAGAGCAACCAGCCTTCCCCTTTGCACTTGACTGCCTTCTTAGTTTCCCTGACAGGCACTCACATGTATTTTCCTAGACTCATTTCTGACCTCACTGCTGGAAGCAGGAACTTGACTGTAGGCTGGGTGGAGTCTGTTTGAGAAGTCAGGGGTGTGTGTGTGTACGTGTGTGTGCCTGTGTGTTTCAGTTTATCCAGGGTGGAATCCTGAGAGTGGGTTGGGAATTTCAAACCTTCAAAAACTTGACAAGAAAAAACAGAGTGGGCAGAAGAGAAGTAGAGAAAAGAGGAAAAAAGCTGATGAGAGGAAAAGGGAGAAAGGAAGGGCCAGAGAAAGTGAAAAAAAATTTTTTTTAAAGAATAAAAAATAAATAGATAAATCGTTCCTATCCATTACACGTGACCCACCCTAGAATTTACAGGGGCACATCAGAATGGTAAGCACCATGGGGGCGCCTGGCGGCTCAGTCGGTTAAGCATCTGACTTTGATTTCACCTCAGGTCACGATCTCGGGGTCATGAGACAGAGCCCCACATCGGGCTCCGTGCTGGGCCTGGAGTGGAGCCTGCTTGAGGTTCTCTCTCTCCCTCTGCGCCCCCCCACCCCGAAGACTGTTAAATATCACAGAGGTAGGTAGATAACTAACAGAAAACGCAGATCGTTATTAGCTGTATCCTAAGGAAAAAAGTCAGTTTTGTGCTCTCTTACCGAAAGCCCTGGTGAAATCTCCTCTTGGTGGAGGTTTAGGCTTCGGGTGAGTGTTGAGAGGGAGCAGCTCAAGGACGTAGGCCAGGGGAGGATAGGAGGGGCTTCTCGAAATGCTTTGCAGGAGCGGCAGAGAACGGGACCCAGTACTAGAGTCTTGACCACTCTGGATGCTCTCCAGACCGACGCTATCAGCACCACCTGGGAGTTTGTTAGGGGCCACAAAAGGAGCTACCGGAACAACAGAAAGAAAAATAAACGCAAGAAGGAGGATGGAAAGGGAATTGTACACCGAAAAGATGAAGGACTTAGAACCAGGACTTTCTTTCCGTGCCGGAGAAGGGTGCGTTCTCTTGAGTGCTGTAAGAGCTGGCTCGTAGGGCGTTTGTAAACACCGGCCTCACCTGGGAGCTTGGTGGACACGGAGAGCTCCAGCTCCATCCCATATTCACGGCGTGACAATCTGCATTCTAAGGTTCCCCAGGGGATCCTGTGCACACCGATCTTGAGAAGCAGCGCTCTAGAGGCGTGCTTCTGTCCCCGATGCACAGACGACCAGGAGCACTAGCGTTAGCGCTGCCTGAGAACCACGAGAAATGCAACTTCTCAGACCCCACCCGGGGCCTACTGAATCAGACTCTCTGAGGGCAGGGCCCAGATGGGTAGGTTTTAACAAGCCGTCTAGGTGATTCTGCTGCACCCTCCAGTTTGCGAACCACTGGGCTAGGAGGTTTTTTAAACAATGGGATTGATGTATGTTGGTCCGGTGCAGCACGTCTTCGACACCGTAATGATGCGGGGGTATCATCCAAAATAGTTAACACGCTGAGCGACTGGGGGCTGATCAGTCAGAATGGCCAACAGCTGAGCATCTGCTGGGGGGAGGGGGTGGGGGGATGAGGGCTGCTCTGCCAGGTATTAACACCTTCAGTTGCTGGATTTGGGGAGATCCAGAATGTCCTAGCGGAGGGAATGAGTCAGCCTCAATGGGCTGGGACGTGAGGGTGGGGCTGGGGGGCAGAGGCTACTTATCACCCATTATATATTCCAATAATTCAACAACTGGTTAAACTGGCCATTCCTGCCTGTATTGACCGAAGATCAGCCTTGTGATAATGATGGGAAATGTTAACAACTCTTCCCAGAGAGCAGGTGGGCAACTACAACATTCAGACCTAAGTTCTTTACCAGACCAAAAAAAATTTTGTATTCAAAATAACCGTATTTGCTTGGAGTTTCAGCACTAAAATGGGAATTTATAACCTTCAGCGATCCCTTGACGACTTAGGAAGCAAACCTGTGCTTGGCCCCTGAGCCAGTGGCCAGTCTCAGGAACAGAGCAGGAAGGAACTCTAGGATTCGAAAGCTCCTGGGCACTTGCTCACAGCGACGGTGCAGGAGTCACAACGTGGATAGCACGAGGACTACACATCTTGCATCGTGTGGAGAGAAAGAGACCCAGATGGAAAAGGACTATCCTCACTCCTCACTCACGCCCTGCACTGTGCCTTCAGGAAGTGAACGAAAGGAGAAGTGCTGGAAACTGTGCCAAGGCGGAGTGTTCCCAGAAGTGCGTCACTTAACGTAAGGGCCGTAGTTACCACAGAGCGGATCCTACCGGCGTGGGGCCGACCCGCGCCCTGGCTTCTGTGCGCTTCTGTGGGGCTGCAACGTGAGATGCGAAAACCGTGGTAACACTTCTTTTTCTTTATATCCCCCAACCCCGGAAATCTTCCTTTACTCTCTGTGTCACCCCCATTTCCACAGGAGGCTTACAATCTAATAGACTCGATGTGCCTTATAACAATCTATACTTAACTATGTATTTCTGATTACTTTTATTACAAAAACATTGGAAAATACTGAAAACTAGAAAGTAGAAGAGCAACTGGGATACACCATCTCTAAGACTGTATTATCGCCACTGTATTTTGATGTCACACACATTTATATGCAATATGTGTGTTTGGGGGGGGGGGTTCCCACACCAATAAGCAATTCTGGGGACACCGACAGAGTGTCCCACAACTCAACTCAATTCTGACACTATCTACCCAGAGATAGTGTCAGATCCCACAGGCTGAGGTTCAGTCCCCAAAGACCCTGCCCCTTCAGAACCTAGTCCCAAGCCCAGGTGGTTTACCTGTGCTACTGAATGGCTATGAGCGAGAAATTCCCATGACCCTCTCCTCGGGTTCGATGAATTTGCTAGAGCGGCTCACAGAGTAGAAGAAACATTTGACTTATTAGATTACCAGTTTATTGTAGAAGGAGATAACTCAGGAACAGCCAGACAGAAGAGATGCACAGGGCAAGAAATGGAGAAAGGGCTGGAACTCCCATGCCATCTCCAGGCATGCCATTCTCCCTAAATGTCCACTTGGTTACCAACCCGGAAGCTCTCTGAACCTGGTCCTTTTGGGGTTTTTATGGAGGCTCATTACATAGTTACGGTTGCTTAAAGCATTGGCCACTGGTGATCCAAGTCAACTTCCAGTCCCTCTCCCTTCCCTGAGTTTGGGGAGGGAGGTGGTGCTTAAAATTCCAACCCTCCTAGGACAAGGTTGGTTTCCCTAGCAATCAGCCCCCCCCCCCCCATTAGGTTACCTCAAGGCTTTCCAAAAGTCACCTCATTAGCACAACAAAAGCACCTTTACCGCTCTTCCCAGGGGTCATTACAGGGTTTCAGGAACCAGTGGAAGAACAAATATTTATTTCTTATTATATATCACAGTATCACAAAATGTGTAATTCAGTTTCACTGAATTGCCATTATATTATTATATGATTTTGTATTTCTTCTACTCCTTAATGTTTAATGTTATGCCGGGGTCATTTTCCCATTATCTAATGAGTTGGACCACATGATTTTTTTTTTTTTAAGTGGAACCCAACACAGGGCTTGAACCCATGACCCTGAGATCAAGACCTGAGCTGAGATCAAGGGTTGGAGGCTTAACCAACTGAGTCACCCGGGTGCCCCAACACCACACGAATTTTAATTGTTGCATACCACTTTATCATTTGGGTGCATCATGTTTTAATTAACTTTTTTTCTTATTAAGTCTTTTACAACCTTACGATCATAGAACAACACTGTGATGAGTGTCTAATAAACCACTGTGGAAACTCTCATTTCTCTTAGAGTGATTTCCTAGGAATATAACTATTTTTAGAGATTTTAATGTGTAATGTCAAACTTCCATCTGGAGTGCTTATACTGATTTCCTAGGAATATAACTATTTTTAGAGATTTTAATATGTAATGTCAAACTTTCATCTGGACTGCTTATACCAGTTTTCACATACTAGCAGCCCATGAACTTGTTATTATAGTTTTAGTTTGTATTTCCTTGATTACTAATATGGTTGAACACATTTCTATTTTTTAATATAAAACTATTTAATATAAAACTATTTAGTGTTTGCCAGGTCATAAACAAAAGGATTATTATAGGTGAAGTAAGGTTCATTTGGGGACAAAAGGGTTTTGGTAGGTGAATTACCTTATCCTCCTTTGAGGGGATGAAGAGGGCCCAGGTGATGGACTGCCTTATTGGTACTGACTAGAAAATTCCTAACTGACTGGTTAAAGGTTACATTTCTGGGGGGTTGAAACTGCAGTTAGGTTAGGTATTAAATCTTGGTTTACTGACTTCGGGTCTTAACCTAGGGCACCCAATTTTGGGCATATGGTTTTCTTTTTAACAACATAAAGGATAAAAGGTGTACCTACCTCTCAACAAATAAAATACTACATACACTGCTTCCCTGTTGTGTCCATGTTCCTTTTAGTCTTTCTTTCACTATTTGTTGTTAAGGGAAGAGAGGAGAATATACATACATTTCTCTAGAGTCAATTTACTGCACGTCAGTCGATCTTTCTCCATTGCCTTGTGATGTTTCCTTTATAACCTACTGAAGTCCTATCTAACACAGCATGGTAAGCATTTTTCCCCCAGTGGCTTGTGTGTTTACTCTGACCTCAGAATCATGTTTATTACACATTTAATGAAAATATGAAAGCTAATAGGATTACTTGTTCATTGCAAACCTTTCTTAGCTCTGAAAAAAAAAGTTCTGAAAAAATATCCACGCTGGTAAAAATAAATACAAAATAGTTTTGCACACGAAAGACAACAGAATGTTAGTATGACATGTGGAGATTTGAGCTGTATGAAAGTTAAACATTTGAACATTGAATCCCCCTCTGCAGGGCAGGTTTGAGGTGATGTATAAGAAAACTAAGGTTGGATGATAAGTAAACCGGGGTCAGACTATGGAGGGACTTCAAGGAGCGAACTTTGAGGTTAATAAGCAACCACGAAGGAGCCTTAAGGGTTCTTGAGGGGGGACAACGATGAGGAAAAGCCATTAGTATGATCGTGCTCTACAGGCCAGAGGCAGGGACACTGCATTCAGAAAAGCATACTGGGCATTACAGAAGTTCGCCTGTTTTTACAAGAGTGGCAGTGCGGCAGAAGGCGATGTTTTCTTCTTGTGTAAGATAGACATAAGGCGCCCACTCAATGAATACTTGTCGAGTTTGCAAATACTCTAGATATATAAAGGACAGAAAAGAGTCAGAGAATGCCACTGTTATGAGCCTTATACGTTGAAGAAGCAGTAATATCACGGATCAAAATGGAACATTTTCTCCTATTGTGTGGACTGCTACATATCCTTTTCCCACTCAACTCACCATAACTGACCCCCAAAAAACTCTGTCCTTGTCATTTTTCTCTACACTGACTTCTGAGGGGAATCCAAACATTCCTGTGGGTTTTTGTTTGTTTGTTTGTTTGTTTGTTTGTTTTTGGCCCATCAATCCTTGGACGAGGAGTGCAACTGTGACCACTGTTCATGTGCTCTGACTTAGTGGTGGTCTTAGCTTCCCTCTACTCTCCCCAGATCCCATGCAGGACAAGCTCTAATGCAGGCCCTTCACACCAGAGGTCTCTACTGCTGTGGGAAACAAAGGCAGAAGAAAAATTATTAAATTTCCTTACTACCTACAGCCCACTGATAAGTCCTTGAAACAGGCACAGTGACCTTCCTCTAGGGACTCAACTGCCTCGATGTTAATATTTCGCTAAGGGCAAAAGGCAATTCTAGCCCAACCCGAGGATCCTTTAAGTCGACTTCAACATATAAAAATTCCTTTGAAAACTTCCTTTATCTCCACCCCCCAAGATACATGTTGGTGATCATCCTCCAGGCATATGACTCACTGATATACATTTGAAGGGTCTCATGACTCAGGTTTGATTAGACAGTAATAAGTGACCTTTTCCCAACAATAGCTAGCCCACTCAAGGTCCTGGAAACCTTGCTTCCAAATTCCTTAAGACTTACACTATCCCTAACCCCCTCCCAACTTGAAAGTATATAATGGGCCACTCCTCATGACCCCGGTGCAGCTCTTTCTGCCCATGGATCCTGTCCCCGTGCTTTAATAAAACTACCTTTTTGCATCAAGAATGTCTCAAGAATTCTCTCTTGGCCATTGGCTTTGCACCCTAACATCTTTTCCTACATCATCTATCATCAATTTATGTAGAAGGAGGACAACGGTCACACTTATACTGCGTCTAGGTCTTAGAGAAGAGTCCTCAAGGATGAGTCCAGCCCATCTCATCAGGGTAAAAGATAACTAACACTGACCTTACTTCAGCATTTTGGTTCCAAATTTTTGGCTAAGTTTCCTACTTGACCACCATGAAATCAGCAGGAACCCAGGGACCCCAACCCTGTTCACAGTCCAACTCTCTGGCCTTCTGACCCCTTTCTCTGCATTATCATGTCTGTTACTCTGAGCCTCTAGCTCTGTCTAGTTTAGCCTGCTAACTTATCCCTTGAATTTGGGCTTCAAATCACCTCTTGAGAAAACTCCGCTCTTTTCCAGGGCTCTGCTTCTACCCTCACAGAAGCCAAGTCCCGACTCCAATCACCTCCTCTCCCAGAGCCCACATGGCTTCTGCCTGACCTATAGCTGGACATGGCCTGCCCCAGAATCTACAATTAGTTGCTGTGTAATTTCAAGTGACAGTAGTTCACACTGTCCCTCAAAGAGTACCACGACCTCTGATTGCTCCAAACCTAAATAGTTTGAGAACTGCTGATCTACAAAATGGGGCTAAGATGACCTGGCCTCTCTACTCTCAATCAGTTGTTTTGAGGATCAAGTGAGATTATATATGGAAATTGCCTTTGAAGCCTTTTAAATGCTCCACAAATCCCCGCCTTCTGACACAAATCCTTCTGACACTGAGCAAATAGTCACTGGGCACCTAGACTGAGGCATACAGATGAATGACCTAGTGAAGAGGTTCTATTTAAGCGTTAACTAGAACCTAGGTCTTAAATTGACTGAAATGGAGCTTCTCCTTGGCCTGCTTGGGCAATATCCTCTTTTGGATTTTGATAATGCAATTTCATTATAGAAACAAAACAACTCAAGTACAGGATTCAGAGTATATAGCTCTTTAATTAGACTACCTACTCTTTCTCTTTTCTTCCCTCCCTCCCTCCCTTTCTTCTTCCCTTTCCCATCTTTTTAAAAATCTCAAACCATGTTTTTGTACATGCAATGTGGCCTGTATATGTTTGGGAACATGGAAGTGGTAGATTTCAGTGTATTAGTCAATTTTTTAGAAGCTGTTGGAGGACCAGGTAGTAGCTCAATCACTTGTAACTCCCTAGGCCTTTCGCACTGTCATTATTTTCAATAATGTTCATTGGGACATATGCCAGGACCCAATCTGAGAGCTCTACTACAATATTCTGTATGTGCTGCATGATGTAGAAAAGGCACACAGTCTGCAATTCCCACCTTGCCTAAATGAGCAATTTGAGGACAAAAACACCTTGTAAGAGCCTTCCCTTGGCACTGGCGCTGGTAGTGAGTCAGCCCGTACTGGTACTTGAAAACAGCTTGGTGCTTGATCAAAACATTGTGCTCTCCCTTCCCCCTATCCCTTCCTTAATTGCCTTCCCTCCTTTCTTTCCTCCAACCTCCTCCCCCAAGAGATAAAGACAAAACAGAGCAAAACCAAAGCAGACACATTTAGGAGATTATATTACCACCTTCAAAAATGTAAAACTACATGAATTGAAGGTTTCAAAGACAAAACACAAGGCTTTACTTAATTGGCTAACTGGGGGAGGGCATGGAAGCCGGTCAGGAGTAACTGGAAATAGAGAGAGAGGGAGATTTGGGGAGCAGTGTCTCAGAGAAGTGTCCTCTGGCCCACCCTGGGGAACCCTGTCTCAAAAAAGACTGGAGTTCACAGACAGTCTTCATTGGATGTTGGCAATGTGAGCAGTGCTACTTGCGATCACTATGCTAGGTTGTTGCTACAATGGGTGTGGGGGAAAGAGACTTTTCCTCGTTAGTAGAGTATTACAAGTCAGTGTGATGGACACAGGTCAACTTTGGGGCATGAATACCTTGTGGTGGGAAGGGAAATAAATAGTGGCAAGTTCCAAAAAGAACTTCACAATGTACATTCCAGAGATGTCTCGTTTTAAGGAACCAGAGCCAAAGAGAAAAAGAATGGCAGATGTTACATATTTGGGAAAACTGTGAGACATTTTCAGGCCCTCCAGAAATGGTTGAGAACACAGTAAGGACAGGTGGGCTTGAGGTTCTACGACAGCAATAGACACTTAGTAGGAAACACATCTACAATATACATGTGCCACGGTCCAGTCCAGATTTCATGTGTTTCCAAACACAGAGAAGGTGGACCCAGTGCACCTCAGAGGAGGCGTCCGTGCTTAATGCCACACATTAAATTCCTTCTTTTATGCTGGCTGGACTAGATTTATCACCTTTTTTTCTGAGTCAGCACAACTGGCAGGGAATTAACGCTTGCAGGTAGTCAGGGGCAATCCAAAGAGAAAGAAAATGTAAAGGAAATTGTGCCCTTAGTCCACGTGTCCTCCCCTTCTACTTGGGAACTAAAAGCCTCCCCTTCTGCTGTATGCAGCAGTTTTAAAAGATGGAAGAGGAAACAGCTAAGCTGGAGACTGAAAATTCACAAGAGGTTTGAAGCGTCTTGGGACTTCTGGGGAAGAGGTAGTGTCTGGTAAAGGGAACAGGGAGGTGGGACTTCTGGAGGAAAATAATGGTAAAGGAGAATGGTGAGAGGAGAGAAGGGAAGGTTTAGATTGGACCTCTCTTCACTGTGTTGGGAAACATCTAAGCAAGGACACCATGAAGATCTCGGCATGGAGGCCTCACACTTCTACAGAGAGCAAAGGACCAGAGAGCTAGATGAAGAGGCACCCTCACCTCTCACCACTAAGTCTGTTAAGTTTTGATTTTATCACCTTTATTTGAGACAAAATTATTGGATCCGTGTGTGTATGCTTTTGCTCAAGAAAGAACATAGCCAAGATGTTCAATATCATGGGGAAGAGAAGACATCCCCAAGTCAATGTCATATAATTTTACCTTAAAAAACAGATGAAGAATGAATCCAGCCAGGGAAGATCCCCCAAATAAAGAAGGCATTTAAAGGGTCAAAGGTGAAGAACGTATCACCCAGTTGAGTGAGGATGCCGAGGACATAGCTCGGGGCATGCTTTGACCTCTTCCAGACATCCTCCACTCTTTGATGTGGACAACTGATTCCTTCTTGATCTTAAATAAAGTCATTTGCAGGTGTGCCATCAAGCGCCATTTCCCAACCACATTGCTGCACCTATAAAGCCACCATTCTCTGGGTTATAACAGTGACATCCAGCACATTCTCATACCCTCTTATTATAATCCAGAAAGGTTACAAAGAGGATGACAGCTGCCCAGTGTTGCAATTCATCCGCTCTTCTTGACACTGCAGTTGGAGACAATCTAAACTGAGGGAAGAGGGATACACTCCCTGGAGGAAGGATTAGTGGTAGTGGCCAAGGCCGTGTTCTTCATGGTATTCCCAACGGTGTCACTTTGGGTAAGTCCCTCACCCCTGAGTTTCATTTTTAAAATCTGAAAATCAAGAAAGTCCCTGGCCCCTGAGGACCTTAACTTTTCCAAAGCCCTTTTCCCTTCTGGTTATGACAATGTTGCAGAAAGCTGTGCCGTCAAGGGGGCTGACCAGTTGTGATTGCTACTGCAGAAGCTGATTTGGAAAAAGGCATATTTCCTGGAAGATGGGAATATGAAACTGAAGGTCAGCACACCAGGAGAAAACAGAAATGTGATCATATCAGCAGTGGGAAGTTGGGAGACAAAGTCAGGGCGCAGGGGTGTAGTCCAAATACTACTGCCAAAAAGACAGGCCCTCCAGTGTGTGTTTATGTGACTCACCAGGGAACCCGATGACAAGGCTGATGATGGGTGGAGAAGGTAGTTTACATGTGTAAAAGGGAATGATTCTGTTATGAGACATCTTAGGGGGGAAAGAAGTTGGATTTAGCCAACTCCATTATTCTCATTGTCTCCACTCACTTACTAGGAAAATCAACAGAATCGAAGGGGAGGGTCAGGATCTGGAGAGGCATTCCACAATGATTCATACAATCAAAAACAATGATGCTTAGGAAAGAGTCTTTTTCAAATCCAAGTTCAGGGGTTCAAAGAACTCATGTTCTTCCTTTATCTTGATGTTTATTTTCTATTAGCAATAGCAGAATTTAAAAGACACAGAGACTCAAAAGGCTTTCCATAAACCCAGAAAGCATCTCCAGCACCTTGGGCCAGCAATTCACCTAAGGCTGTATGTTTCCATGTGTCAAATATTATATAGGGTAAGGCACTGACGATGTCATTTGATTGCTTCTTATTAAATCTAAGATACCATGATGGTAAGATATACCATTAAACTGCCAATTATATTATGCCATGCCGTTGTAAGATGCATTTCCATCTTAGAGATGTTATATTTTGGATGAATGAAAATGTTAACTATCCTAACTCTGCTGAATATTGTGGATTATGTTAAAGTCTAACTTTAATTGCTACCTGGACACTGTTATATCTGGGGATGTGGCCAGGTGACTCTGCCCAAGACTTTATTCATCCTTAAGGCCTTATTCTAATACCTGGGTCAGAATGCTGAACGCCAAGCCAGTGGAACTAAGTGGGGGAGGGTCACTTGTGCTGCGTTGGTAGCAGGGCCACTGGGCGATAGGGTACAGGAAAATTGATGGTCTTGGCAACTTGATAGCAAGCCACAACAATGGGCCAAGGATTAGAGTGCTCTTCAATTCCAGTTCTACTGCTTGACCATGGAGTTATCTCAATGTTGTTTCTTCTTTAGTGGGAGAGGTTTGGGGCCATCAAGGCATTAAATCCATAAGATCCACAGAATGTTTCATTCACCTGTCTAGAGGATGGGCAACACTGCACTGGGGCTAATGTTGCCTGTATTTCCCCTGAAGAGCTTGGTTTTCGGTATTGTAACGTTTCCTCTAGTCTAGCCCGGTTGCCTGGACAGAACGTGTGGTCAGGAAATAAAAGAGCCTGGGTTTCAATCCCATGGATGGTTAGTGTAGTGATGGGACTCACAAGGAAACATACGCAATTGAGAAAAGTTGACAGATTCAGTAAATTGTGGGAGACTTTGTCATCCTCCCAACAAGAGTGATCAGAGTAGGTCCTATTATTGCTTCCATTATGCAAATGAGGAAAGAGAGGCTCTTGGACCAGGACCTTGTCCAGACAATGTGGCTCGTAACGGGTAGGGCCAGGATTTGAATGTGGGTGGTTGAATTCCAGAGCCTGTGCTTTTCATCACTGTATCCACGGATAAGAAATAACTCTTGTCATTATGGAGAGTCAGACACATAAACCAGTCATGATATAAAGAGAAAATTGCCTTAACAGATACGTGTGCAAAGCGCTGTGGAGCCAGAGGATGAAGCTATTAAGTTCAGGGATCTTACATAATATGAAAAGTGACCATGAGATGAGCCAGCTACATTTGCTTTTTAAGAAGGGACTCCTCTTACTGTTCTATAACCTCACACGATGGGTTTCCTAGACACCACGCATTTGCCTGTTTGCGGATTGAGCAGCAATACCGCCAAGTCTCAGGGATATCAAGCACAAGGTTCATCAGCTAATAGCCAATAAATGTGATGGAAACACACTGTTTGGTCGTGGAAAATTTCAACCACGTGTAAAGGTAGAGAGGACAGCGTAATGACCCCTGAGTATCCTTCGCTCAGCCTTAGCTGTTAGCAACATTCTGCTGTTCTGGCTTTAGCTGTACCTGCCTGACCCCCACTTTTTTTTTTTTTTCTGGAGCATTTAAAAGCATATCCAAGCATCCATATAGTTTCATTAGTAAACACTTCAGTGTGACTGTCTAATATGCCAAGCCTTAAGAAAATAATGAAAATACCATTAACCCAACCGATGAAATCAACGATAATTCCAAATAGTCGTCTGATACTCAGTGTGTGTCTAATTTTTCCTGATTGATAAACATGCTTTTAATAAAAGAACTTTCACTTCTTTTGCATAGAATAGAGATAGACAGTTTCCCCTCTCAGTTCTATCCTGGCATATTTGCAAAGACTCAATCTTTCTGAGGAGCCATTTAGGTTGTTAGGAAGTAAAGATAAAGTGAACAGTTTTCATAGATCACATAACTTTATTTATAAGGTTAAAGCCATTATGTAGATTGAAAAACGAATGCCTGGTAATGATGGAAACAAGATAGCATGTGCCAAGGTGAGAACTGCTGAGGAAGTGGCTACAAAAGTCCCACTAAAGCATAAGCAGATTCTTGAGATGCTGAAGTTTCATTTCTGTATTTTTGGATTTACTCAAGGTTTGAGTGTAGCAAGCTGGGCAGTGGTTTAAGACCAGCATCATGCATGGTTTTAATAGGAACAAAAAGGTTTGTGGGGTGTGTGTTGTGTGTGTGTATGTGTGTGTGTAAGAGAGTGTCTGGATATATCTAGTCTATTGCTTCTCCTTCGGAATCTTACTATCACACACACACAACACACACAGAGTATATTCATTCTGTAGTTGGATATCCACATTGGTTTGTCTGTTCTATTCATTGGCATTGTTGACTAAAGGGAATATTGGAATGAGAAAGGGCAGAACTCACTCTCCCTGTGTCCTGTGAAGTTGACCTTGGGAGGAGGCAATGGGGTTTACAGTGAAGTCAACAGCATCTGAGAACCCAAGAACAAACGGTAGAAAGGACAGTGTGGGAGACGGTGATTACCCTGGTGGGGCTGGGTCAGAACTGGGAGTAGAGAACAAGGACACAGGTAAAGGGAATGACTCGTGCGAAGGCCTCGAGATGACAACACGGGCATTCAGAGAACTGAAAGCCATTCATCATGAAGTCTTCTCAATGTGGCAATTATGACTTATGGAACATTTCGGGCTGCCCTTTAAACATAGCCTAGAGTTATCTGGTGGGACTCTCACAAAAACCAAGGCTGCTTTGTGATTAGGAACGTTTTCTTTTGCAAACACCAGAAACACAGGCTGTCATAATAAACTACCGGAGTTATAAAGCTTATTTGGGGTTGAAAATGCTAGCCATATTCTAGCTAAGGTTCGTTGTCTAGAAAGTGCTATGGCTGAGTACTCCGGACCCTAGGCTTGGACTTCAAGTGTTGCCTAGTCATTTCTAGATCTTGTAGGCATTGCTTCTCTGTACCTCAGTTTTCCTAGGGTTAAGAGGGAGCTTTGCCGAATTAGTCAAGAAGGGCTGGGGAAGGGCTAAGAAGAGGGAGATACATGAACATTTATTCATCCATTGGCTGATATAAGGCGTCCACATGACTCCAATTCTCACAACGTTTTGAGACGATGCCGGAGAAAATACATTTTAAATGACAAAGCAGCATGCCAACTCTAAGGTGCGCAAAAAAGAGTTTGGAAATATTACGCCTTTGATTATATACTTCACAGAGTCTCAACAACAGCTCTTCTGAAGAATGTGGTAATTGAGAAACGCATGCGCCTCGCTTTTGCTTCTTTTTTGTGGTCTTCACCTTAATCCATTCTTTCAGGTTTTTCTAGTTTGTCAGTTCGCTCTTTATTGCCTTCGCTGATCGGGTACACTTGAACTTACGGAACCAGAAGCTTGCTTGAAGCACTCTGCTGGGAAAGGAAAAGATCCGGCGGACATAATGAAAGGAGGAATCTCAGTGATTCAGAAGGGCGAGGATCAGGCGTGTAATTAGACAGGTCAGGACTCATGAGGGTGGGGGGAACACACCAGAATTCTATGAGGGGTGGGTGTGCTCAGCATCTCTCCCCTGCACGGTATAGGACGGTAGTCTGGATTGTAACTCTTACAGACACCCAAGCAGCCGAGCTCTGTGTGGGTCTCTTTAAAGTAGCACGGCTTCATTCACAACACCCGACAGCCCAGCGACGTTCCACGGAAGAGCATGTATTTTAAGTGGCTTTGCCTGCTGATGACCGCAGCTAGGAACACGCAGACACGCGGTCCTTACAACACGTTTGCAGCTTTCCATTACTTTCAAAACAGTACATTTCATGCAGGTGCTGTGCAAGTCTACATTTTGGGACCGGGTTACCTGGAATGTCTGGTTTGTAAGATCATCACGGGAGAAAACATGAAAGTCTGAAGTTGCTGTCACTGCCTTAAGGTCAGAGTTAGCAGGGAATCATGAGTAATTAGGTGTAAGCCATAAAAAAAAAAATTGCTGTTGCTATGTTGGTTGTTAAGGAAGCATAAGAAAGTAATTCTGATGCAATCTGGCTGGTAAATGTGCAAGCTTGTGCCAGACTCATGCATTCACCTGGGGCAGGAAACACAAGGACATACTGTAAAAATACACGGCCAGTCTCAATAATTAACTTGTGAAATCCTTTAACTTGATCATCAGCAAATATTTTTCTCCTGTGTAGAAACGTAGCTCCAAATTTATGAATATTGCCTCTTGGTAGCAGTTTCCATCTTTATATTAACCTAATGATCACCTTGATCTGAATTCTCTAAAGATTCCTGAGGAAGTGTTTAAACAAAACTATATGACGGCAAGATCTTTCAACTATGGCCAATGCATACGCCACATTAATTAGGGAAGACAGAAAGATGACCTACTCATTAGTGGGGGGCTTTTACTTCCATTAATTTTTATGAATTTAAGATTACTTTTGGTAAATATGAAAGTATACTTATGAATATAAAAGTAATGTATTTTCATTGAAAATAAGTCAGAAACTGTCGCCATCATCCAGGGATAATGTATTTCCTCGCTGTTGCTCCTTGAGCCCTACTAATACCTTGCCTGCATTTTTGAGACTCTGTTCTTTAAATATAGAAGTATTAACATACATAATAAATAAAAATTTTCTGCATGTTTCAGCAAAAAATAAAAGTCACAAATAAAGGGGAATTTGGATGAGAGGTAAAAGTTTGCCAATGCTCCATGTCATGGGGAAAATCATTATTAATAAAGTTCGGCAAATCTCTTTCTATGCGTACTGCATATGCACATTGTAGGCAATGGAGAACACACCATAAGCAATTTTTTAATTGTTTTTAAAGAGTTTTTGTTTTTAAGTAATCTCCACACCCAACGTCAGGCTTGAACTGGCAACCCTGAGATCAAGAGTGGCATGCTCCACTGACTGAGCCAGCCAGGTGCCCCCATAAGCACATTTCATATGCTATTTTCTCCTGAATATTATGCCATAATGATTTTTCATGTTATTAAAACTCTTTGTAAATATAATATTTAATGACTTCATAATAGTCTATCCTACAAATATACCATGAATTCCATAACCAATTACAGGGTTTTTAGTCATGAAAGCTGTTGCTGATTTTTAATATTAAAAATGCTGTGAGGTCTTTGTAAATAAATATTCACCTCTAAGTCAGATTTAAAAAAAAAAGTTATTTACTTATTTTGGAGAGAGAGAGCGTGTGCGTGAGCAGGGGGAGGGGCAGAAGGAGAGGGAGAGAATCCTCAAGTAGACTCCCTGCTGAGTGAGGAGCCTGACATGGGGCTCGATCCCAAGACCCTAAGATCATGACCTGAGCTGAAATCAACAGTTGGACACTTAACTGACTGAGCCACCCAGGTGCCCCCAAGTCAGATGTTTTTGATGGGATTGCTTCTCAGACTAGGAATTACTGAGGTAAGAAATATGCATGCATATTTTTAAAGATTTTAATACATTGTTGCCAATTGTTTTGGAGAAAGGTTGCATTCGTGTACATTTCCTAGAGAAGTTCAGGGAAATGATTATTTATTTAATAGCCAACTGCACCACCACTAAAATCTTTGCCAATGTGGTAGGCAAAAATTGACATCATTTTAACCTGCATTTCTTCTATAATTAGTGAGACTGCTCCTTTTCTATCTGTATTTCTTCTTTAGTGAATAGCTTGGGCATATCTTGGCCCCAAATAAAATGTTTTCTAATGGCTATCTATTACATCATAATATTTTAGAATATTATTATTTTGTCATGTATGTTTTCCCTTGGTTTCAAAATTCAGTTAATGGTAATTCTTGACTTATGGGGAAGGTTTCACCTTTTGTAGTCCAATCTGTTTGTTTCTTTCGGGGGTTCCTTAAAATTTTATTTTCAAATTATTTCTAAAGTGTACAATTCAGTGGTTTTTAGTATATTCACAAAGTTGGGCAATGAGCATCACTATCAAAGTACAGAACATTTCTGCACCCCCAAAACAACCCTGTACCCATCTGTACTCACTCCTCATTCTCTCCTTGCTCATCTTCCGTCCCTAAAGATTTGCCGATTCTGGGCATTTCATACAAATAGAATCAAACAACATACAGGCGTTTGCATCTGGCTTCTTTCACTGACCGTAATGGTTTCAAGATTCCCAAGAGTAACGTCCGTCTTTGTTCCTTGTCTCTTCCTGACCACGTTTGGCTTGGTACATCCTTTGTCTTTTTTGAGAAGCCACAGGAACTTAAGACTTACTTGGACCTGGCACACCCTCACCCGCTGACTTCAGTTACTTTGCTAGTCAGTTTCTACTACGCATGATGGGTATTCGTTTGAAAAGGAAAAGTCTTACTCTGGGAGAGAAGTATCTTTCTTGTATGAATTTTAGAGATTTTATTGAGAATGGATATTAACTTTGTTGAAAGTTCTGTTACATCTATTGAAATAATCATATGGCTTTTTGTAATTGACTTCCCTATGATAGAGGGTAGGAATCGCTTTTATGATTGGACAAGGTTTTCATTCTTGTGCAAAAACCATATTCCATTTGACTGTCACGTGTTGTTGAATTTGCTTTTATCTGTTGCTGCTAATTACGTTTGTCATATAAATATTCTAAAGTTAAGAAGTAGTGTATGAATACAATGAAAAAAAAGTACAGATATTTGGGGCCAGACATATATGGGCTTTAATTCAGGTTCTGATGCTGATAATTCTGTGACCTTGGCATTTTTCTTTCTCCCCGTCACTATGCATTATTTTTGTAGATTTTTAACCATACGAGTATGGAAAATTCTATATTCTGCCTTTTTCCTAATTTAACTTTACACCACAGGCATTTTTTCCATGTTACTGCATTATCTTTGAGAGCTGTGTAATACGTGTTTCAAAATGTGCCTAAGGTAGCGGCGTTTAGAGTTCCTTATTGGTGGGCTTTTCATCCGTGTCCACATTTTTACCAATAATAATGATGCTATGGTGAACTTTACTACGCCGAAAATTTGCTGTATATTACCTCAGTGTATAAAAACACTTTTAAGGATACATATTGTCAAAGTGCTCTCTAAAATTACTATACTGATTTACATTCTCACTGACGACGCATAAAACTTCCTATGTCATCCCACATTTGCCCACATTGTTTATTAACGTCAAAAATAAATCACTGCTAATCTGACACACAAGCGGTTTCTCACTGTTGTTTGAATTTGCATGCTGCGTTGGTAAGGTCCAGCGTTTTCTCATATGCACGGAATTTACTGCATTCCTTTGGTGAGGTGTCTGTACTCCTGAGTTCCATAAACTTTTTTCAATTCACACAGTAAGACATTATAATAAAGACAGTATTCCCTGGTCTGCCATAAGAATGTGTCTTTACATTTTGGTGATGATTTTTAAAATGACACCAGAGCTTTCCATTTACTTATGCTATCACATCTGCCATCATTCCCACCATGAATTTTCTGTGACTTGTAGGCTTAGGTTTTCTAAGGTCTTCGAATTGTTACAAAAAATTATAAAAGCCATTTTTATGGGTTTTTTTTTTTAGATTTATTTATTTATGTGACAGAGATAGAGACAGCGAGAGAGGGAACACAAGCAGGGGAGTGGGAGAGGAAGAAGCAGGCTCCCAGCGGAGGAGCCTGATGTGGGGCTCGATCCCAGAACGCCAGGATCACGCCCTTAGCCGAAGGCAGACGCTTAACGACTGCACCACCCAGGCGCCCCCATCCTGAATTTACTTGTGTTATGTGGTGAGAATAGAAATTAAAAGATTTTCATGTTTTTACCAACTGTCTAATGCCAGTCACTCAATACTCCTCTCTCTCGCTTTCTAATACTTTGTAACAAAAATGCCACCAGTCACTTACAAGTTTTTAAGTAGAATACTTGAATTTATGTGTACAGACTATCACACTGATGCTTTTGTGATTCCTGATTTTGCACTATTTTAATTAGTGCAGCTTTTTATTATTTTGATTTTTAGTATAGTGGGCCTTTCCATTATTTTTCTTTAAAATATTTTAATTTTCCACTTTTCCCCCAATGAACACTAAAATAAATAATTCGGTCATGCTTCCAAAAAAAAAAAAATCCAATATGGCAGGTATGATGGAATTAAATTATGCCTATAATTTTATTTGGGAAAAATCAACATCTTTAAGACATGTATTTTCTCACTTAGGAAATGGCATGCTTCTCATTATTCAAGCATTTATAAATGTCTATATGGTATGATTTTGTAATATTCTTCCTTGAGGTCACATACATTTCTTAATTATATAAATATATACACACATACATAAAGATAAATGTATGTATATACTGATACTGTGAATAGGATCTTTTTTACTATATTTTCTACTTACAAATGACATTCAGGAAAGCTCCTTTTGTATATTTATCTGTAATCATTCAGTTTTTGGGACTCAGTGTTTTTAGTGGATTTTCAGGCCTTTGGATTTTCATTTTGTAAGCCCCATCACCATTCCTTCTGCCAAAATAAAAACTGTGACTCTCAATTTTCTCATCTTTATACCTTTCATTTATTTGATAAATTTATGTATTACTGCTTTGGCTAGAACTCACAGAATAATGTTCAACATCAATGGGGATAGCTTTTTTGCTTCATTTCTGATTTTAGAGGGAAACATTTAACACTTCACTACGGAACTGGTTATAGTTGGTTTGAAACAGATATGCTTTAGTATGCTGGAAAAACATCCTTACTTCCTTTTTAGAAATTTAAGAATTCACTGTGAATATATGCAGTATTGAAGATTTAAAAAATAACATTCTTCAGCTACTTTTGGTATTGTTACTCTGTGACTCACATTTCTAGATATGAAAGATCATTTGCAAACCTCATTTGTATGATGCTTCACTTCACTGTACTGTCTACGTAACACAAATAACTTGAGTAGCTACGAAATAAAGATCTCTTCACCTATTCAAAGTAACCCAATACAAATTCCACTTAGTAGGTACACTTTCAGAGCTGAGTTTTGTTTTCAAATGCAGTAGCTTTCCCTAGCTTCTGTTTTCTGGTACATCTTTCTTTTTATGACTTGACTTTTATTTTATAGTTTTATGATTATAGATGACGAAGATCAACCCAGTTGGGAAGTTGATGGGACATCAATAAGCTAAATAAAAGGTATACCGTTAAGCATGTAGAATTGGTCAAGAGAGTGAATGTCAGGAGAAATGAGGAGAAGTCAACAGCTGAGGTGTGCAGGTCAGGGAAGAGAACCACTAGGACAATCAAGATCCTTTTCGCTGTTCCTGCATTTCTGCATAGCGTTACAATGCACCCCATGCCCTATCTGGGAGCACTTCTCCCAGGATGAAGGTGAGTTGATCGTGATTTTCCTATTTTAAACAAAGTCCAGTGTTTGGCCTTATTTTCCAGAAGTCTGGGGAAGTCTTTATCCTGGCAGAAGTACAGTGATGGAGGGAGTGGGGATGGAGGGATAGTTCAGCTCTGCCTTGGGCAGCATCAATTCTTTTTTGCAAGTGAGACCAGGAGCAGAGTTTTGGGGAACTTCTCCCATTTGCCCTTTCCCTTCCCCTTCTCTGTCCTGCTATTCCTATGTCCCAAAGCAGTGAGTTGTGGGATTATGACCCAGTCGTGGGCTCTCTGTTCATCTTCCAGGTCTTGTATTTCTCATTCCAGCTGTGAGAAGGAAGGGGAGCACTTTGTTTTGTGAGCCATGACCATACTTTTTTTCCTCCATCTACTAAGTTGATTGCCTATAGCTTTCCAAACACCGGGAAAGGAATTACCAGGCTAGTCCTCAGCACCGGTGCCGTGTTCTATGTGGCGGGTGCTAAGGTCCAATAGTCACCGGCTGATTCAATAAAAGGAACCCTGTTCCACATATTGTAAAGAAGATGGAACTAGAAGGAGGGGTCTCCTCTACTGTGGTTGCTCAGTACACGGCATGTGATCCTGTATTGTGCCAGCAGCATAGAGGAAAGATCATCATCCTCTTCGTTGTTTCCGGGACAGCTCACAAAATGGCACTATCCAGCCAAATATTATTTAATAGCAAAATAGATTTTAATTGAAAAATCATTTTAAGGAACCGAATAAAAATGTGTAGCAGGAACTTCCCCAGGAGACAGCAGAGTATGTACATTTTGTGAGTGGAGCAGCATCTGTTTAATATACTTTTATATAGAAAATACAAGCATATTTAAAAATGGAAACATGTAAGAAAGTATGTCACAAGGAAGAACAAAATGGAACACAAAATACAAAGGTAAACCCCAAATAACAAGTTTACGAAACAAAACAAGACCCAGCACCGTGTTGGAATTTCTTTGCATAAGTTCCAGACTGCCCAGGACTACCAGGAGGAGATGATCCTGCTTTTAGGAGAGCTGGTGGGTTGTGCAGTGGTTAAAACCCAGGCCTCCTTTTCCTGGAACAAAAAACAAAGAGATTCAACTGAAGTGAAGAGGTGAAAGCTTAGAGGCTGATGAAAACAGGATCGAAGGTCTCAGACGCCTGCGCATCTTCCGTGACATCGTTTGTACGGATGGGGCTCATTCCTTGAGAGAACAGGTGCCAACCTTAAGAAAGATCTGAGAATCAGGAGAACCTGAGTTTTGATGCTGGCTCTGTCGCCAGTCTCCTGTCTGCTAATCCTTCTTATCTACAAAACGATGAGTCGGGACTTCGTGAACCTGAAGGCCCCTTACAGCGTTAACAGTTTGTGGTTTTTCTTTACGGCATTTAGGTAGGATCAATTTTCTGAAGATGCACATAGAGGTCAGAGGAAACACACTCTCTTTCTTAAGGACGGAACTCGCTGGGAATTAGCCCGGGTCTGTCTTAGTCATCAGCGGGCAGGTTACAGGCTGAGGGATTTAATGGACACCACGGGGTGTTTCCCACCAGCTGTCACAGATGCCTGGAAATGGCTCTGTCTGTGAACCAGCTTTACTGAGCATCTTTTTTCTGTGCCTGTACTAAGTACGAGGGAGACAACCTTCAAGACGCTCAATCTTGTGGGAAGGAAGGAAATTAAAAAAAAAATTGGAAACATTGACTGTTTTGACTTCTCAGAAAAGCTTTCTCCTTTCCCCATTTCAGGGAATCATACCACACATTTCTTTCCTCTGGGAATTGCCAGTCCCCTCCCCCCTTTGCTCCAAAGTAAGGCAAAGATTTTGACAAAACGAGTCTTCATGTTAGTACAACATAGCTCAACCTCAGACCACAGCTCACTGATCCATGGTGGGCCCTTCAATCCATCTGGAGTAGTCAGTTCTTCTGGATTTTGTAAACTGGGTCAGCACGCTATTTCTGTGGATGCTGTGGTGCGACATGGAAAATGTGGAAGCTGTAAGCAGTTCTGTCCTTCCACTTGAACTGGACAGCAGAGAAAACCACACTGCAGAGGATGGAGCGGGCACTGGAGAGAGGAGGGGAGCCGGGAGGTGGAGACGCTTTCTGTGGCTCTCCAGTCCTCAGTCCGGTCCTACTAATGCTTAGCCACCTCACGTCTTTGGGTCCTACGCAAGGTCCTTCAATCGTGACAACATATTGCTTTCTTTAATTAAGCTGGTTAGAGTTGTGGTAAGAGAGTCCTAACTAATATGTTTCTCCTAGGATAACTGATCACAGTACAAGGAGGAAGGGGTAGCCCAGTGTCCTGGGTTGGAGATGACCTTTCCTTGAACGTGGGATATGCCTCGTAGCTGACTTTGCTGGACATATACATTTGGATTCCCTTATTAAACTTTTGCATAAGAAAACCTAGATTTCGTTTTATTAAAAGGCAGTATTTTAACAAAAGCTAATAATTACTGTTCCTCTGGTGAGAAAGAGCTCTTATGGGAGTATTTTGATGTTAGGGAACCACACAAACTCTGGGTGTCCTTTTCTTATGTATAAGATGAGGGAGTTGAAATAGAAAGTCTAAAATTATAAGGATGTTATAAATACTTCCTGTTCCTTTTTGAGTCACTGCCATTCTTATTCTTTTTATCCTTTCTTTCCCCTCAGAGTTCTTTTCTTTTTTCCCAGAAATCCATTCCAGTTTGATTTTCATTTTCTTAAACTCTTTCGACCCTGCTCTCAGGTGAAACCATCATTTTTATCTTGGAGGCTTCTACACATACAATCCAGATTTGCTCTCTGGGGCTTAATTTATTTTTTCTCTTTGCAAAGATGGCATATACTTGGCATGATATGAAGAAATTCATTGGCACAAGACTGATTTTCTTAAATGAAGTTTGTACTTAAATAAACTTTTGTCTTTGCAAGTTGACTCTGATACTCTAATCACATTGAAGTAAAAGGAAATGGAAAAATTAGTTGTTTTCAGTGAACTGAATTTCCCACTTTTAAGGTGAATACAAAAATATCCATTTGTTTTTAATGATTACTCTAAGATGGAAGTAAATATACGTAAAACTAATTTAAGTGACGTAATACAATAATATATATTGACAGTCTTAAAATAGAGCTGGTAATATTCCAACATTTGTGAGGACAGTGCTATAATATTGAAAACATTTTCTTCATTGCATACTGTAGTGTGTCTGACATTTCCTGAAGTTTAAAAATGCTTAAATCTTTGGCTGGTGATGGGTAGTAAGGAGGGCACGTATTGCATGGTGCACTGGGTGTTATACGCAACTAATGAATCATTGAACTTTATATCAGAAACCAGGGATGTACTGTATGGTGACTAACATAATAACAAAACATTAAAATAAAAAAAAAAACCCAACATGGATTGGTAAGGGATGGATAGATGGACATGTGATAAAACACAGCAAAATGTCCACTGTAGAATCCAGGCAGTGGGTATATAGTTCTTTCAACCTTTCTGAATCTTTGAAAATTTGCATTAAAATGTTGGTGGGGGGAAGAATGTTAAAGTAAGAGGTGGTTGCTCAAGAGAGGAAAGGCCCACTTCAACAAAACCTGCATCTTCTATTTTGACAGCTGAGGAAGGAAAATAAATGCATGCAACAAAGAAAAAAAAATGCTTAAATCTTGAGAGAGAAGAACAAAGCTAGAGGCATCATGTTCTCCGATTTCAAACTACATTACAAATCTATGGTAATCAAAACAGTATGGTGTTGGCATAAAAACAGACACAAAGATCAATGAGATCAATGAAACAGAATAAAAAGCCCAAGAATAAACCCATGCATATATGGTCAATTAATTTACGACAAAGGAGCCAAGACTATGCACTGAGGAAAGAATAATCTCTTCAACAAACGGTGGTGGGGAAACTGGAGAGCCCCACACAAAAGGAGGAAATGGACCACTTTCTTACGCCAGACACAAAAATTAACCCAAAATGGATTAAAGACTTGAATGTAAGAGCTGAAACCATAAGACTCCTAGAAAAATACATAGGTGGCAAGCTCCGTGACATTGGTCTTGGCGATGAATTTCTTGGATTTGACAGCAAAAGCGAAGGCAACAAGAGCAAAAATCAACAAGAGGGTCTACATCAAACGAAAAGGTTCTGCACGGCAAAGGAAACCATCAACAAGATGTAAAGGCAACCTACTGAGTGGGATTATATATCTGATAAGAGATTACCAAAATATATCCAAAATATAGAAAGAGCTCATAGAACCCAATAGCAAAAAACAAACAAAAAACCGAAACAAAACAAACCAAAAAACCAAAAACGCAAAACCAAAATCAAAAAACAACCCAAACAATTAGATTAAACAGAGGATTTGAGTAGACATTTTTCCAAGGACGACATATAGAAGGCGACAGGTACGTGAAAAGATGCTCACCATCACTGATCACCAGGGAATGCAAATCGACACCACAATGAGGTATCACCTCACACCTGTTGGAATGGCTGTTATCAAAAGACAAGAAATAACAAGTCTCGGCAAGATTGTGGAGAAAAGAGAACACTAGCGCACTGCTGGTGGGAATGGAAATTGGTGCGGCCACTCTGCAAAACAGTATGGAGGGTCCTCAAAAACTAAAAAGTTAGAAATAGAACTGCCGTACAACCCGGCAATTCTACTTCTACTTCTGGGTACTTATCTGAAGAAAATGAAAATAACTCGAAAAGATACATGTGCCACCATGTTCACTGCAGCTTTATTTACAATAGCCAAGATATGAAAACAACGTAAGTGTCCACTGATGGATGAATAAAGAAAATGTGACACACACACACATACTATTCAGCCATAAAAAAAATGTAACTTGCCATTTACAACAACACGGATGGCCCCCGAGGGCATCATGCTACAAGTACCATATGGTCTCATTTGAAAAAAACCAAACAACCAAAAAACCCCCTCACAGACACAGAGAACAGACTGGTGGTTGCCAGAGGCGGGGGTGGGCGAAATGCGTGAAAGGGGTCAAAAGGTACAAACCCCCAGTAATAAAATAAATAAGTCACAGGGGCGTCACATACAGCCTGGTGACTACTTAATAACACTGTACTGCATATTTGAAAGCTGCTAAGACAGTAAATCTCACAAGTGCTCATCAGGAGAAAACCATTTTGTAACTGTGTGGTCATGGATGCCAACCAGATCTACTGGGATAATCATTTTGCAATATATATACACAGCTGTATACCTGGCACTAATATAATGGTATCAATCATACTTCGGTAAAAAACGTTTAAATTACTTTTAACTCTTTTCCCTTAGACTTATTTTTGTGATCATCTTTTCTCAACTATGATATTTATCTGGTTAGAAATGAGAAACTAATTGATAGACATATTTTTACATAAATTTTGTTAATCAATTAAATATTGCATATACATAGGCTAGAAATATGAAACAAGAGTTTTGACTTTAAAAACAAACATTTCTTATTGATTTCAATACCATTTTTTTATTGGAATCAGGAATGCAAGCGAACATCATATGATGTACTGGGTTTATTATTTATTTTACATCCTTCCATATGAATGATGCAATCTTCTCTTCTAGAAGGCAGTTTATTTGCTTAATTAAACCTTTTTTTTGTGGAAAAATATGGAATTGCATGTCATCCTTTTAAAGGGACCGCGCTAACTTTGTCTGCATCGTTCCAATTTTAGTTTACATGCTGCCAAAGTGAGCACGAGATTATTTATTTTTGAGATACTGTTTTGTCAATTCTTAATATTTCTTTGTGTTGGCTCTAGTTCAAATTTACAGAGTACCTGAAAATGGACATTTTTGGATGTAAACTTAAACTAGAGATACCTTCTGGCTCTCGGGACAAACTTCCCTTGAATTTTGACCTCTTCATGTTGTAGATAAACATTCATTTTTAATTGCCTTACCTGGAGCAGTCATGTCCTGTCCAAGCTGAGAGACAATGACATCGGTTTGGTCTCATGCATTTTCCACCATTTAAGCAGGGAGACTGGCAAACAGCTGGGATGAAAAATTCATGCATTAATTCAATTAATACTTAGCCAGACGGGAGATCATTCACGAAGGCATTTGGAATAAGATCTGACTGCTTGCTGCTCTAGCCACTGCCATTCCCCAGTGACCATTTGTATCACATATGTCTGCCACTTTGTTTGAACTCATGTCATTATGTGACACCACCCACCCTGTCCTTTTTTCCCCTCTAAGCCAGTCAATTCTCATATTTAAGCTCCAGGTTAAGTCCTACTTGTGTATTGAAACCTTTGCTGGTAACATTAAATCCACTGATTTTTCTCACTTAGTCTTTAGGCAACCAATTTGACGTATACACTTTTTGAACTGCAAATTTTTCATAAGCTCAGTTACACTGTATATCACGTGAGAGAGCTAGCAGTGAACTCTATGACTGATTGAGGCATTCCACCAGGCACCAAGGCTTAAGACAATCAATCAGGCATATAGATTATCTAAAATAACAAAAAGCAGACAAATAAAGAAAAAGAGCGGATGATTCAAAAGTCCTTTGTATTTGCTAGAAAACACATTTCATAGCTTTTACCATCTTTAACTGGAATTACAGAACCTGGAATAAAATTAAAAATTAGCCACAGATAAAACCCTGAGTGGACACCCAAAGATTCACTATATAGGCATCTTTCTCACAAATCCACTGTGTCATAACCACACTCTTCAATTGCATGTATCTACTTGTTAAAAAACTTCTGGATGCTAAAAACTGATGAAGACCTAACACCCACAAGTTGAACGTAACAAAGAAATAGGAGAACTTCCTCGAGGAAGAAAATAAAATTCCTGTTGAAAGAAGGCTGGAAATGAGAAACGTTTCAGCCTCATTATAGCATGGAAAAGTAAGCTTCCCAGATGAAAAACTCATCTTTAATGAGATATAAATAAATGCCATTTCTTTAATCATTCATCCAACTTGATAAGCGAGCACTGGGTGGGAAGAGAGAGGACAAATATAAAACCCTGTCTTTACCCTTGGGGAGCTCTCTTGGGGAGTTCGCAGGAGTGGGCCAACAGAATGCATGTATTTGCCACATAATAAAGAGAAAATTATGAAACAAAGCAGGATTAAAAATAGCAAAAACAAAACCCAATCATTGAAAACTAACTCTCCATAGATTCTGCTTACTAATAAAAAAAATTGCTCCTTTCCTTTTAAAGATTTATTTACTTATTTTAGAAAGAGAGAGAGTGCCCGAGTGGGGGTAGGGGCAGAGGGAAAGGGAGAGAGAATCTCAAGCAGACTCCATGCTGAGTGTGGAGCCCAATGTGGGGCTCGATCTTACAACCCTGAGACCATGACCTGAGCCGAAATCAAGAGTCGGATGCTCAACTGACTAAGCCAGCCAGGCGCCCCACTCCTTTTCAATAGCCTGATGATTTAGTGGTTTGACTGTATTAACAAATTCATTTCACCTCCTTGCCTAATAGCTTAACACCTTCCTCCTTCCCTATCACATGGATGCCCCCAGTGTTCCGTTTCCGGCGATCTTCCCATGCGATGTGCCTTCTGTACAGTCTTATGTTTTTCTCCATGAATGTTTTCCAGTGATGACTTACATATCACTACCTTCTATCTAGATGTATCTTCTGGGAACCCAAACTATCATTCAACTGCCTATCAGACCTCTCCACTGTATGTTTCACAGGCTCCTCGAACTCAGCATGCACCTACTTAACTCCTCATCCGTACCTTCAGACCTGCTCCTCTTGGGTTCTCTATCTCAGTCAATGGCGGCACCTTCCCCTCAGGGGCCCAAAACATGTATCGGTCTTGATTCATCTCAGACTTTTACTCCCACGATAAATCTATAACCAAGTAGTGAGTCACCTCCCTCACGTCTCTCAAATCCACCCTTTTCAGTTATCATTTTTCCAGACTTCATTACAGCTTGCCAATTCTGCTTCGTTAACTTCCTAAGTGGACTCCTAATTGTCAGTCTTGCTTTCTGCCATTTTCTATACTGCTGCCAAAATCACTTTCCTAAAAGAAAATCTCATCACATGATTTTCCTGCTTAAAGCCCTTCAGTGGCTTCTGTTGCTCACAGGACATAATCCAGCACCTTGAACTTGGCACATCATGCATTTCCTTCTCTGGCTCTGCCCCTCTTTACAGCTTCATTTCCAGTCACACCCCTACATTCCCTCTATGGCTTCAGTTCTACTATGCTGAACACACCTGTGTTATACTTCCATGCCTTTGACTAGAATGATCTTCCTCTGGCGACTACTCTTACTCTTTGGATTCTATGCTTATGAAGACTTCTGAATGCCTGTGCTTGGTTAGTGTACCCATCTTCACTGTTGTCATAACTCCTTTCAGAGAATTCCATTAGCCTCGAGTTATCTACTTACAGGCCATTCTGCATCCTTTCTGCTTTTCTAGATTTAACTCTGGAGGGCAGGAGCTCCTGTTTCACACGCTGCTGTATGCTTAGTATGTAGGACGTGTGAGCAGGGTATGTGCTGCGGCAGCTGCTACAAGAAAGGAACACTATGTGGCTCAGTGTCATTAGGGAGCTTATGCTAGTTAGCGAGCCGAGGAGCTCAGAGAAATACAAATAGATCAATGGAGCTTTAAACGGCATGGTTGTACCTATTTGTGTCGTATCTACAGAAATGGAATGTTAGAAAATAGACTGTTGTGGTATAAAGCAAGTTTGGAGATCAGAGGAAGCTTAGGCAGGGCTTTTGAGGTTGGATAAGGTTTGAAGAGGTCGGGGAAAGAGGGAAACCATAAGCTTGTGTTGAGCGATGGGGGTAACGAGGAAGTCATCACTGCAGGGGGACAGTGTGTGACTGGCTGGATGAAAGTGAGTTTTACCAGGTGTGCTGAAGCCAGTCTATGCAGAGCCTTGGAAGTCAGAAAAATTTGTGCTGAAAAATTGGGGCTGGATGTGGAGACAACAGGGAACCATTTCTGAAATAAGGTTCTGAAATAAGGCAAAAAGATACACCAAAAGGAGTATATAGTGCTGTTTAGCTTGGAAATGGAGGGCCCAGAAGATCAACCCGTAGACACTGATGGTGACTCCAAGAAGAGATCTTCTATTAGCTGGTGACAGTGGGGACAGAGTAGGACGGAGGAGGTACTGTGCGGAGAGAAGGAGAAAGGTGCTGATACTGGGAATCTCAGCGGAAGGAGCCGGAGAATCATGGATGCCTCCCCCTGGAAGAGTGGGGCCACCACCCGCAAAGTAAGGTGGCTGGCAAACGGCCAGAAACGTTTGCACGTGACTTCGATTTGGGAAATGCAGATAAAACATCCAAGTGGATTTGTTACAAACACACACTCGATAGATTGCTTTTAGAGCTTCGAATAAAAGCTTCGCATTTATCCAGTAGATTTTTCCTTTTCTACATTCACGGAGGGCTGTTTCGGCTTTAGGTAGGTGGATGACACATCTGATTTTGCCTGTGACGATACGTGTCACTCCCATTTCCTTAGTTTACTTATTAATAGTACCCCTTTTGCTCTCAAAAATGTCCTAGTTTGAAAGCTAAATTACATGGTCACCCGGCCTTAGAGCTCATGGCAAGCTCTGGGGCCGACACACCTGTTCTACTTGATGTTTTACCCCACCAGAGAGGTGGCATAAATACTGTTTACGGGAGGCATGGTGGAGTGTTAGAATAATACCAAATAAATACAGCACGTTTACCTGTCAGTTTGAACTGATTCATTTCCTCAACACGAGAAACCTATCATACCCAGGCGCTATGCTAGGTACTGGGCATGTAACGATCACAAAGAGATATCCCTGCCCTCAAGTGGCATATAATCCAGTGAGGGCAAGGACAGATGGATGAGCCAACACTTACGACCTCAAAGTAGAGAAGAGTACATGTCGTATTTGAGCGAGGTAAGGGTGGTTAAGGGGACGTGTTTGTTACCAATGAATCAACGACAGTTTGTTACTGTTGTCCATGAGGGAACCATCTCTTTGATTTAACTTAAATGGTATTTAGTTAGAGCCTTGTTCTTTCTAAATAGTTACCATGAAGTTAGTGATTCGGTTTCCTAGAGATTAAAAGAAATATTCTTCTTTTTTTTATTTTTTATTATTATTTTTTAAAGATTTTATTTATTTATTCGACAGAGATAGAGACAGCCAGCAAGAGAGGGAACACAAGCAGGGGGAGTGGGAGAGGAAGAAGCAGGCTCATAGCGGAAGAGCCTGATGTGGGGCTCGATCCCATAACACCGGATCACGCCCTGAGCCGAAGGCAGACGCTTAACCGCTGTGCCACCCAGACGCCCCTAAAATAAAGATTCTTCTGAACCTCTGCCTGTTTTCTCGATATTCTGCAAAGCTGAGCAGATGACATGAAGAAGGCTGACAACTGAGTTGACTTAGATTCTCTTCTTCGGTTTGCGACCCTGACGGGTGCCTGTGAAGCAGCCACAGGGTTCAGCAGTGAGACTATCATTCAAGGGACCATCCAGAGGTATTCTTGAGAGGCCTCGGCCTCCTTCTGTTTCCCTGCCACCTCTGAATTTGAGTCACGCTCACCACTATCCTCTAGGGCCACATGGAGCCAAATCAACACGAAAATAAACCCCAAGAGAAGGCCTACCTGTATGACAGCGGGACCCCGTCCAGCCAGGTGGGCAGTCACACTGATAAGGGGCCACACAACGACCACCATTCAAACAGGGGAGAATGCATATTGCTAGAAAACAGACCAAAAAGGATTTAGTCAAAATATACACACTCAGGTATGTTCAAGTGTTCAAAAACCATTTTCCAGGAGGAGTAAAACCTTGAAGGACCCCCCAGATAGTCTCCCCGGATGTGTTCTGTTTATTAATCAGTAAACATAATCAGGAAAGTAAGGGCAGGCCTTTAGCCTCATGAAATGACTTCCATGCCAAATGCCCTCTTTCAGAGAGGATCTACCGTAATCGATGTCTAAGTGCTTTGCGTTCTCTTCACAGAACAAGCAGAATGTTCTCCACTTATTATCATTTCAAATTTCCTTTTCAAATTACATGAAGTGCTCAAGAAGGTTTGGCTGTCTCGAGGCTCTCTTACTGTCTTGAATTAAATGTAAGAATGGGGTTGGAGGGGCTGTCCTGTAGGCTGGTTTTGGCCGCACATTAGCAGTGATGGGACAACCACCCTTTAGTTCCCTGGAGCAGAGGTCTGATGGTGACTCCATCGGGCCTCCCTAGACCCTCCACGGCAATCATTCTTCCTAGAAATTACTGAGCTCTTTAAAGAGGAATAGTCTGTTTAAAAGGAGTGAGATTGTCTCTTGGCTTGCTACTCAAAGCACAGTTCTCAAGCCAATGGCACTGGCATTACCTAGGAGTTGGCTAGACCTACAGAATCTCAGGTCCCAACCCAGAACTACTGAATCAGAATCTGCATTTAACATCTCACGGATGGTTTGTACGGACATTAAAGCTTGGGAAGCCGTGGTCTCATGCAGGAGGACGGCCACGTGCTCCATGAGCTCAGCTAGGCCTGCTCTCAGGGTCCCCCAGAGTAAATGTCTCCCTGATCTTTGGACTCCCAGCATTACAGCAGGTCAAGTTTGGGAGCCCTAAATGGGAAAGAATGTTTGGGGAGAAGAGGGAGGAAAAACATAATTTCTCTTCTTTCTTAATCACTGTGAGAGCAGTTGCTTTCGTGAGTTGTTAGCAGCCTAAATTTATTGCCATTGTATATTTTCCTTTCTAGATTAGTTGCGAGAGTTACACTTAAAAGAGTTTAAGAATCTCTTATAACATGTCTGGCCTTCAAGCAAACTGGTACAGATCAATGTCACCACCCGAATGACTCCTAATGTGATTTACAGACACCACTCCCAATGAAATACGAACTCATTTTATCCCCGTATATATTTTTTAAGATACTGAAACAAAGTCTAGTTTAGACATTAAAAAAAAAGTTTAAAACCACTTATTTCCATTTCCTGAAAGTTCGAATTCAAACATATTTTTATAAGGATCAAAATTCTATATTAATTTACTAAGCATTGTATGGATAGCGGAGTGCCAACTTTCCCTATTTTCTTAGTTGGGAAGAACTACCCCTAGTGAAAAAGAGTGCATGGTGGGCTACAAATACTGCATACAAAGTACAGTGTGATGCAATGCCGTGAATTTATCCCAAGTACAGCAATGAGAGGCACAGCACATAAATGGACTTGAGACAGGGAAGATAGAGGCCGGGAAACCCTCTATTATAAGGTCCTTCTCAAGAGGATTCTTGGGAATTTGCGACAGGAGGCATGTGGAGATGGCTCTGGACGGATCGCGATTACTGTATTTTCAAGGTCACTTATATTCTAGATCTTTTGCAACTAACTGACATATTCAGTTTGACTGTAAGGCCCTCTTGTCTGGTCGGCTACAGGATTAAAGCAAATGAATTTCTTCTACCGGTAAAGCCAGTTCCTAGTAACTCCCCTGAGCTGGCAGCTTCCAGGCAAATTATCAGGATTCAAAGTAAGATTGAAGGACATAACATGCAAGGTTTGAGGACAGACTCACGTTCCTCACAGAGGCGCCCCATCCAGCCGTCTGGACAGGAACAAGCATTAGGACGTTGGCAGATACCTCCATTCTGACACGGGAATCGACAGACAGCTGGAAAAGAAGCAGAATGGATCATAAACCCAGGGAATTACGGAAGGGTATTTGTTGGAAAATAGGACTCCTTATTTACATTTCATAACATTTCCTAGAGTCAAGCTTTAGGGAAGAGAAACAAAACCGAATCTCAAGACTCAGTCAAGGACAAACATGAGGGCTCTCAGAAAGGGGCCTAAATAAGCTTGGGTAGCTCTGAGAAGGTGGCTTTCAAAATTTCAGTAATCTGGGGACTCAGGGCAGAAGGGGCAAGGTGGTTTAGACAGAAGGTAACCTCTTTTGGTCTGGACCAGGGGAAAAGCCTCTTTCAGAAGATCTGAGAACGCCTCTCCAGAGGGGCCCTTTGATGGTCAATAGCTGTTTGGTGCTGCCACTGTCACTCGGTGTCTTAAAATGAGCATGTGAAGGAACAAGCAAGCCAGCCAGCAGACACACATCTCTCCTTTGACTTCTGATCTGAAGTGAAGCCTGGGCTGCTCCACGAGGATATGACCTCCTCCGCCGCCCTCTCATTCTCTTACATCCCATGTGTTAGTGATCTCGTTTCTCATTGCTGCTTTCAGACAATTCAGCTCCCTTCTCCTGCAATCGCCCTTTGCCTCTTTTGAGGCTCATGCCATTCATTCATTGAGTTCCTCAATTCTCCCAGCCCCCACGTGTCATTAAAGACTCTGGCCTTTTCACCCCAAAGCCAAATCTGACCATGGCCCATGTGGCCATGTGGACAACCCACTCAACAGTCTGATTTTTCTTTTAGTTCCTTGGCTATGTTTGTCTTTTTCACTAGCATAGGTCTTGACTTTCAGTAAATATTTGTAGACTGGACCATCATTTGGTTTGTAAAAAAGAATCCTGTTTCATTAGAGAAGTATAAGTTTTAGGACCTACTAGGATGCCTCATTATCTAACTCTTTCAATTTTGCTGAATTTTCAGCACAGAACCTTGTTCTCTTGTTCCTCCAAGAAGATTTTATTGAATGCACACACAAAATTCATCCTCGGGTTTGCGAATTCAATCCAGCAAGTGAAGGGACAGCAGTGTTGATATGAGCATGGATGGAGTGCCTGTCGCCAGCCCCCAGCGTGGCCAGGGGGAGAGACCCTGGTGTGGGCTCCACTTCCCCGGGCCCGCCCAGTACCTCTTGTCTCTTACTCTGCCCACCAGGCGGGCTACCCCATCCCCAGCAGGGCTAGGGGTCTGCCCAGGATGGGGGTGGAACCGGAATCTGCTCAAACTACCTGACTGTCCAAGAGGCACCCTCATGGCTCAAACGTGACACAGCTCCCCTGGCAGCTGGAGAACAGTCTGAGACAACACTTGAACTGAGGAGCCATGACTGACTCAGGAAGGGGCCGTGTACTGGGCCAGAGTTCTGTATGAAACTGTCAAAACTCAAACCCATACAGTTAAGGAAAATGACATAGATGTCAAGAGAAAATTTAAAGCCAAGGAAAAGTAAAAGAGCATGCATGCTAACTGTTGCCCTTATCAGACTTTCATCCACATTTCCCTACAGCTTCCCTGAGAAAGAACCATTCAAAGATTCCCTTACCTCTGCAAACAGGAGGTGATGTCCAGGTTCCTTTCTCCAGGCAAACGCTCCTCAGGGAACCCTCCAGCATGTATCCACTGTAACACGAGTAGGTGATCATGTCCCCATACTGGTAATGTACGCCTCGAGCAATCGCGTTGTCTACGTGGGTGGGTGGACCACAGGATATTTCTACAGGAAAACAAAACCACAATGAAGCCTGTGCTACTAACCCAGCCAGTGGATGGAAGAGAACACAGTCTCCTCTCAAAGACTGAATTAATTTAAAGAGCAAAGATAAAAATATATAAAGTTGCCCTTTCACCTATACAATAACTAAAAGATGGCAGGGACTAAAAGCGCAACTGCTGCTGTCTAGAAAAATGAGATGTGGAGGATCAAAGGTTTTGTCTTCTGATTCAAATGCTAAAGTCGACCTGCCTTTTTTTTCCCTCAGGCAAGAAGTCTCTAGGAGCCCAAGAATGAGCTGTGTGGGTTGCCAAAGAGGTGGCTTCTAAGAGAACGTTCATGCAGGATGCTGATCGAGTTAGAAGGGGAGAAGCATGGGGAGTATTTGTAGTCTGTTGTTTCAGAGTAAAGGTCATGAATCGCAGTACTGTATATTCCAACAAGGCCACTTTATTAGTGCCTTGGACAGCACGTGGTATGTAGTTGGTGCTCGAGACATGCTCAAAAAATAAGTAAATGACTGAGTATTGTCTCTAGCCTGCCCATACTCAGTTTACACCCCTTGATGAGGTTTATGACATTCAGGGTTTCAAGGTTTCACATCAGTTTCCCTCTTTTCAAGACTAACACAGTCATTCTCTGCTTTTGAAATATGTGAGACTGAATGATAACCCTCTCTTTTAGAAGCGATGTGTACTGTATATTTAAGTTAAAAAAATTACAACTAATTTTGCCTTGAGAAGACTTGAGATAACTAGAGTTATTTTGGGGTGGCTCACAAGACAAGGACTGGATTGGAGCTGGGACTCCAATCAGTATCCTCTTTGTATAAATCTACCTTTTGGATGACTTTCCCTGCATTGGCTTCTAAAAGGTCACTTTGTGTCATAATACTATTAAGAACTTGTCAGAGGGGATGACCGATGTGTATGATTTTTCTAAATTTTCTTTTCCTTCTAAGGTCGTTACAAACGTTAATTCACTGAGTCAGATGTCAAATATGTATCAGTGCCTACCGTGGATCAGAAACTGGAAAGAAACCAATGAAGAAAATGCGGTCCCTTTGTTCAGACGAGTAGCAGACGATGGACGACTTAAAAAGAGCTGGATACCATACTACAGGAAAATCAAGGTGAAGTTGACTTTGCTTAGGATTATCAGGGTGCAAATCGCAGTGAAAGTGGCATCTGGGCTAGGCTACAGAGCTTGAGTGCATCAGAGGGAAAGAGTTTCCAGGCTGGGGGAGCAGCAGGTAGAAAGGTCACGGTGAGCTGACGGCTGGTTTACTGACGTGATCAAAGCACGGATTTCAGACCACCTATATGGGAATCACCTCGGGTTCTCACTGAACGTGCACATTTCAGGAGTTTCTAGTTTGTGGGTCTGCATCTTCCCTACCCTCCTGGGTGATTCCCATACACGCTAGTTTAATCACTGATTTGTAAAGATAAATATCAGGACGAGGTAGAAAGGATGACGTAAGCTGTTGCTCGTGTTCCTTAGGGAAGAGATTTTCTTCTAAGCCAGAGGCTTTCTGTTTAATAAAAAATGCAAAAGGGGGATTGAGGATAGCAAACAAGGGTAGAGACTGTCTCCTTCTCTCCAAGGCAACCCCTGAGCCTCTCAAGAATACGGAGGACTAATGAAGCACGCACCAGAGCGCCTGTCCTTGCTCTGCCTTCCAGGGCTCTGAGCGGTCCGTCGCAGGGAGCCGAGACCCACGTGGGGATACGTGTGCAGAATCAAGCCACTGGGCCTGCTGTAGTTCGGGCTGGTGGTCAAAGCTTAGACCTACGTAGTTCTTCCCATTTCACTTGGAGTAGATTTTGTAAGGCTACAAGTATAGTATATATTTCCTGGCGTAAAACCAAAATGCTAACGCTGTAATAGGCTGCTAGTTGAAAATTCAGGCACTTGGGCTATTGGTGTATCTCTTCCTATCAGGAGACATTGCTGAAATAAACACTCCGATTCATTTATTCTTCAAAACAAACCTGTCAGATAGGGTTACTGAGGCTATTAACACAGGAGAGCCCGAAGGTTCAGAGAAGCTAGGGCTGGGGCATAAGTTTAGACTTAGAGAGTTTCGAGGACAGAATTCTATCCCAGGTGTTCTCTGACTCCACAGTCCCCGTGGCCTTCACACACGCATTTCTTCTTCACTGGAGTGCAGCGTTCTGAAGATGGTCATTGCAGGCGTGATACATTCTTAGACTACGTAGCCCACTGTCCTGCCTCCAGTTAGACTCAATGAATATTTGTTAACTGATTGCTACAGAGGGAGTAGCTTGGACGACAAGGGAGCCGGACGGCAGGATGTTGGGCAGGGGAGATGTTTTAAGTGCAGGAAGTGTGT
Source organism: Ursus arctos (assembly GCF_023065955.2). Taxonomy (NCBI): domain Eukaryota; kingdom Metazoa; phylum Chordata; class Mammalia; order Carnivora; family Ursidae; genus Ursus; species Ursus arctos. Next base: position 38,738,227 of record NW_026622852.1, read on the forward strand.
GTGAAGAGATGTCAAGAGTTATCACAAGGCAGCAGGAGATGCTGCCGGATTGTGCGTTAGGTGCCAACACGATGCTAGCCCAGGGGTTCTCAAACTGTGGTTCCAGGGCCAGTATGGCCAGCAGCAGCACCTGGGAACTTGTTTGAAATGCAAATTCTCAGGCCTCGGCCCAGACTACTGAATCAGACATTCTAGGGAGGGGCCCAGACATCTGTCTTAAACAAGCCCTTTAGGTGGTTCAAGTTTGAGAAACACTGTGGAATAATTTTTGTATTGCAAAGCATCCATTGCCTATTAAAGAATAGTTTGGGGACTCTCCGAATATGGGAAAAATCTGTATGTTATTGAATTCAAATTTTTTAAAGTAATCTCTACACTCAACGTGGGGCACAAAATCATGATCCTGAGATCAAGAGCTGCATGAGCCAGCCAGGTGCCCCGGAAAAAGATATATTTTAGATTTAATATTTAATATTTTGCTCATTCCTAGGAGAACATATTTTGAAAATCTGTTCAGTGATCCTGACCAGGTAGGTTTTAGTCAGCTTCTGGAAAGTTTTTCTTTTTATGTGTGGAATTCAAAGATCTTTTTTAAATTTTATTTTAAAAATTGTCAACCCAGAAGCTGATAACCACAAGACCGAGATCTAAATACCTACATTTAAGTTACTTGATTGAAAATATCTCACAAGGATGAGAAAACATTCTGCACTGATGAAATGAACTGGAATCCACCTGTCCATTTACTTACTTTCGCATTTGGCACTTGTCAGCGTCCACGTCTCGTCGGGGTTACAGGTAATGATGCCTTGGCCTTGGAGCAGGAAGCCTTCCCTACATTTGATGGACACGTTCTGATCAACATAAAACTCCTTTTCAGAAAGCAGAGCATTCTCGGGAATCACAAAAGGAACAGGGCATGGATTTGCTGTTAAACAGGAAAAAAAGAATGCTTACTGATATTCTCCTTCTATTCTTAATTTATTTCTTCAAAGGCAGAGTATGATGAGCCCTCTGGAGCTGGGTTCTCAGTAATGATACTGTGAGGCTTAAAAATACAGAACTTCAAACATTAAAAAAAAAAAAAACCACGTGTTTTGCAACCACATGAAATAATTTTTAAGGATAAGATCAGATAAGATCTGAAAACCCCAAGTTATTCAACCACTAACACATTGTCCTAAAATTCTAAGATGGCCAATTAAATAGTTGTTTGAAATTATGGCCCAACACTGGGGAAAGAAAAGGTGTGCTGGAAGTCAAGGAGCGCATTAGACATTCCCTTGGTTTTTGAAGAATATTAGGAACACAGAGTAACCACTTCTCATTGTCACTTTACTTTCTTTTACTGAACATCCTTCAGAAGAATGCCCCAGGGAATCATCAGACTTTCCTAAGTGAGCTGAATAAAACTTCAGACTCACACTACTTACACAGGATATTATAACTTAAATTGTAGCGTTTGCAAGGCTTATTCATAAAAATGGATTTGTTTAATACATCTGAAGCAAAACCAACAAATGATTATAGCACAAGGATTTCTTAGTGCAAGTGCGTGACACACGTCAACGTATTTCAGCAGTTTCAGTTTTTCAGATTTCAAAGAAGTCTTTGTGAGTGAAGCAGGCATCAGCTGAATCCTGAAGACTCAGTTATGGCATTATAATACTTTAAACGATAACCAGAGCTCTCTCAATTTAGATCTTGCGTGAGAACATTGTTTTTATTCTAATGCTTATAACTAGTTATCTTCATTCACTATATTTATATATACTTTAATGTATTAAAACTGCACATTAATATATTCTTTCCTCACCCTTTTCACATCCTTAATCAAATTCCTTATCCGTTTGTGTCAAAATTTTTTCATTAAGCTGCATTTTTTTTTTATTAGTGCCTTGGACTACCTGTAATCATCCAAGGAATCTGATGAAAGCGGATTCTCAGACTGGATATTGCAGATAATATGAATATGTCTTAAAAATACCCCATAGTAGGGGTGCCTGGGTGGCTCAGTAGGTTAAGCATCTGCCTTTGGCTCAGGTCGTGATCTCGGCGTCCTGGGTTCGAGCCCCACATCAGGTTCCCTGCTCAGCGGGGAGTCTGCTTCTCCCTCTCCTTCCCCCTACTCATGCTCTCTCTTTCTCTCACACACACATACTCTCTCTCTGTCTCTCAAATAAACAAATAAATTCTTAAAAAAAAAATACCCCGTAGTCTTTAGTTTGGATATGCACAGATTGCTTTCTCTGGGCCAATCTCACTCAGTGGAGTTTCCTCTATGTTTTAGACATGCGGGAAACTAATCACTAAACTGCATGTGATGAAAACCTCTAGAGTCAACACACACGTTTGCAGAGAGGAAGTGGGTGGCTCCAAGCTCCGAGTTCAGTGCAGTATGCCTCAGGTGCCCCTTCAAGGCTGTACCCTCTGTTGCAGGAATACACCACCCTGGGTCCAGCAGTAGTGTTTTCAACTTTGGCTTCCCCATTCAGAAACTCAAGTGGAGCTTCACACCTGGTCTCTAGAAAGAAAAATGAAAGCTTCATATTAAATGCTTCTTCCAAACCTCCTTCCTTCTGCTACAATTGCTAAAGATCTCAATGCAGCATAGAAAATACTAAAGCCTATTCCTATGTGAGCAAGGATACACTTGAAAAAACCCCAGCATGTGTAAGTTTTGATTCATGCGTGTAGGCAATTAAAGATTGGTATTTTGCCTGTTGACTCTAGCTATCTTTATGTAGATTGCCAAGTTTTGTTGTTAATAATGCTGGGGGTATAAATGAGCGAGCCCTATCTCAGACCAAATGAACAGAATCTCTGAGTTGTATCCTAACTTCTGGTATTAAAAGCTCCCCGTATGATTTCTAATGGTCACTCAGGGTTGAGAGCCAGTGGATTAGATGCTAACTGACTCTTCTGGGCTTCATCCAGCCTGGTGAGTACTACACACACCGGGACCATGGATCTTAGAATTACCTGGGAGCTTTAAAAACATATTGTGGGTTTTTGACTTAAGATTCTGACTTAACTGATTTATCTGGGCAAGGGAGTTTTCAAAGCTCCATAGGGTGCTTCAATGTGCCAAAGGCTAAAAGCCATAGGTCTAAGGCAGTGCTTCCAGACTATGCAAGAAATCATCCAGGGAGGGCGCCTGGATGGCTCAGTTGGCTGGGCGTCTGCCTTTTGCTCAAGTCATGATCCTGGAATCCCAGGACTGAGTCCCGCATCAGGCTCCTTGTTCAGTGGGGAGTGTGCTTCTCCCTCTGCCCTGCACCCCAGTTTCTCCTGCTCTCAAATAAATAAATAAAATATTTTTTTTAAAAAAAGAAATCACCTAGGGATTTTGTTAAAATGCAAATCCTATTCTTCTCTGTGGGATTTTTTCTTTTTCCTTCTAAATTATTAAATACATGGTACAAGTTCTTTGTAGAAAATTAGAAAGCACAAGCAAAAAGAAAATAATAGTTTTAATTCCACCACTTGGATAAAATATCGATATTTTTATATGTTTTAGCATATGCTTTTTTCCTGAGGCATATAAAAAATACAGATATTTCGGGGGGGGAGTGCTCACACTGAGCAACCTGATTTGAAAGATTCCTATATAATTTACTAAATTATTACATATATTGCTATCTGTATCTATCAGCGACCAGACTTCCCTGAAAACTGATACAGATATCAATATATTTGATTTGATAATTTAGAGAGAAAAAGAAAAAAACCCCACAGATAAAAGAATAGGATTTGTACAGGGGCGCCTGGCTGGTGCAGTTCGTTGGGCATCCAACTCTTGGTTTCGGCTCAGGCTGCGATCTCAGGGTCGTGAGATCCTGTCCTGTGCCGGGCTCCATGCTCAGCATGGAACCTGCTGGAGATTCTCTCTCTCTCTCTCCATCTGCACCTCCTGCTCATGCACCTTCTCTCTCTCTCTCTTCTCTCTCTCTCTCAAATAAACACATAAATCTTTAAAAAAAAGAGTAGGATTCATATAGAACTTTTTGTTCCTATCTTGCATTGCAGAGAGAGCAAAGACACAAACCATCATCAGCACAGTTTGAATGAAACCTGACACAAAACTGAAACAGGACAGCAACACCAGGGTGGGTTCCTAGTCCAGACATACATGTTGCCCTTTCATTCCCCTCTCTCCTTTCCAGCAAACACATTCATATACTTTTTGATCAGGAATAGCTGAGATAAAAAAAATGCTCCTATCAGAAATACCCAATGATGCCTTTCTGTGACTTGAGATGAGACTCAATGCTTTTAAAAAAATTTTTTCTGTATAATATTTATACAAGTGTTTGAGAACGAAAAAGTCATCTATTCTCCACTGAGTTTCGGCTGTATAATACTCCTTTAAGAATTTAAGATTCCTATATATATAAAATCAAATCATCAATCTACCCCAGAAGATATGGTTACAACTACAGTGAACAAAGATTTGCATACCTCCAGTCCTACTGTCAGCTTTGTCATTAACTTAATTTATGTTGTTGGGCAGGTCATTTCACTTCTCCTCGTACCCCATTTACTTATTTGGCAAGATAAATAAATCTAGCTGATCTTGACTCAGTCCAGTCTAGACCAGCTGACGCATCTAAGAGGCTGCTTAACTAGATAATCTAAGAGGCCAATTCTAGTTTTGAAAATTTGATGACTCCCCCAGGATTATCAAGAGAAAAAGGTTTAAAGCCTGCCACTTGGATAGGCTTGTACTATATTATCTAACTATAGTTGACCCTTGAACAACGTGGGGGTTAGGGGTGTCAGCATCCCATGCCGTCAAAAATCCACGTATAGCTTTTGACTCCTCCAAAACTTAACCAACCAAGAGCCTGCTGACATGAACAGTCGATTAATACATGTTTTGAATGTTATATGTATTTCACAATAAAGTAAGCCAGAGAAAAAAATGTTATTAAGAAAATCATAAGAGAAAATAAATTTCTAGTACCGCCTGTATTTATTGAAAAAAACCCCACATGTGAGCGGACACGCCCATTTCAAACGTGGGTTGTTTATGGGGTCAGCTCTACATTGTCTCTGGCAGAGGAATCATATGGGCCATGTGTTGGGAATAAACTCATGTGAATTAACTCATGTCTCGCTAAATAAACTTGGATGGTCTCATAAAATGAGTTAATGTAAAATTCCACAAAAATGTGACTTTTCATTACATGACAGATGTGACAACATCACTTTAAAAATATGTCAGTATTGGCTAGTACTATCACCGAAAAGTGACAGTGCTAAGCCTTCTAATTTATAATTATTTGGGGGGGGGGAACCCATGAAAAGAAGGCAAAAAAACTCAATAGTTAACTGATTTCTAACAAAATGTTTGCCATTCCGGAGTCAGTAATCTTGTGCTCTATGCTACTCTGACATCAATCTCTATGCCAATTTTTGACCTTTTTGTTAGTTTGGTGCCCTTCAGCAAAAGCCCATCAAAGAGTCTCACACAGTTTGTGGAGATGATTAAGAAAGTACTTTTTAATTGAAACACTGATTTGTAAAGGAAATATGGCCACACTGTTATCATGCATTGTCGGTATTGTCTTTGGGAACTGCTAAATGTCATAGGACTTACTTTTACACCTTGTCACCCCTCCACTCCACATTCTGTCCTTCTGACAAACACGTTCCTTGTTCCCCTGTGAATCAGTGAAAAAAAAAAAAAGGTTATTACCAGGATTATACCTCAATGATGAAAAGATAATAAGGGAATGCAAAGTAATCTTAGCTATGAACCCGAATCTCCCAGCACTGGAATGCTAAATCAATTCATTAAATAAATATGGTTTAAGGACAAGGTTTAGACTTTCAAAAATGCTTTCACCAATTTACTTCAAAATTCATACCCGGGCTGACCAGGGTAATTAAAAGACAGACTTGGTTTCACTTTCTATTTAAGTGACAACTGATGATAACCAAAAGCAAAAGTTGATGAGGAATGTGTCTGAAATGTCAAGGAGATATATTTGCTGAGTAAATTTTAAAAATATTTTGAATTGAATTTATTTTTCAATACCTGAGAGGTACAGCAAAGAATGGGAATTAGTTTTTTTACACCTTTGAATGTGAAACAAGTCAAGGTATCTTACTGGTATGAGGATTGAATTTTTTGACAATGTAACTTATGCATTAAAGATAAACTCACCCTATTAAGGGCCCAAGCATTTAATATTTTAAATATTTGGAGTAAACGAATCTTTCTAAACTTTACTTCCCTGCCTTCTGAAATAAAGTAAAATGAATAGAATTTACTTGAAAAATTATTTATAATTATTATTCTGAATATATTTTTGTACATTCTTCAATACCCTACAGCCCTTGGTGGCTATATCAGCTGTTTGGCCAGTACAGTTATTATAGACATATATGAGCTAAGATTACTATTCTTTGATTTCTGGATATAATTTTTATGAGTCTTTGTTTCTTCCTTCTTTGTTGTTTATCTTTTACTATAATCATCAGTGTTCCTAAATAGTCAGGGAGCTGGCATTAATGGCTTGTCATATACTTGCTCAAAATTAATAAAAAATAATTCACAAACTAAAATAGTACACTTTCTTGTGCATACATAAGTATATAAACATAGTAAAAGTATAGCAAATGTTAACAGTGTTTATCTCTGGATGAAGAATCCTGAAAAACTCTATTTTTCTTTTGCATTTTCCAACCTTTCTATAATCAACACTTACTGTTTTTTTTTTCAATGAGAAAAAAATAATGACTTTAAATTAAAAGACCCGTTTACTTAATTGATTCAATTTTTTCTTAGGAAGTCAGGATAGTAACCCTCCATTAAAATCAATCAAATCTTAAAAAGAAAAAAGAAAAGAAAGTCGGTGGAATCTTTATAGGTAAAGATTTATCAGTAGTAAAACTTACAGCTCAAAGAAAATATCTTTGAATAGAAGAATAATGGTGAAAGACATCAGTCAGATAAAACCAAAATAGAGGCAATAGCTCTTTTTCAGACATCTTGCCAATGCAGAACACAACTTCAAGACAATACGATACCCAAAGGGCTCTGAGCAATGAAGAAACAGGTAACAAAAGCTGTGTGCATACACTGAATTAGAATCAAGCCCCTTAATACATTACTTAGAACCTAATCTTTTTAAACATATATTATAAAATTTTATTTTATTTATTAATTTCAAAGTAGATAAGGAATTTAAAGCATGGAGAAGAACTCAAACACATGAAAAATATAACAGTAGAATGAAAAGTAACAAACTCCCATATAGCTATCACCCACCTTATACAATTAATTCAAGGTCAACCTTGTTTCATCTAAGCCCTACCTCCTTCTTAAGAATGCACCTTATTTTGAAGCAAATCCCAGACATCAAATCACTTAACAGTCATTATTTCAGTATGAATTTCTAAAATGTGAGGGCTCTTAAAACTATAACCACAATAACGAATAACACTATCACAGCTTAAAAAGTAACAATTCCTTAATATTCATAATAATCCTGTTAGTGGTCAAATTTCCAATTGTTGCATAAATCTTACACTTTATTGCTTTACAGTTCCCTTGAATCAGGACCAAAATAAGGTCTACATGGTTTATGTACTTCTTTAAAATATAGGTTCCTTCTATTTCTTCCCCTCTTCCCCTGTCAATTAATTTGTTTCAGAAATTGGAAAACTGGGTCAGTTGTTCTGTAGCTATTTCTACAGACAGAATTTTGCTGATGGCCTCATTATGGTGTCTCTTAGCAAGTACTTCTGTCTTTGGTATTGGTTGTCCGATTTAGAGGTTTGATAACATTCAAGTTTTCTTTTTGGCAAGACTTTTTCATATGGTGTGTTTTTCCATCCAGAGGCATATAATGTTTGGTTGCCTCTATTTTTTCTAACACCGGTAGCCATGATGATGATGACCTAAATCCACTAGTTCATAAGAGTTGCAAACTCTGAAATTAAAGTTCTATCATTTGTTGACTGAAATACTTCTATAAAGGAAACTTCCGTTTATTTACTATTGGTTTTCTTGTCATCCAGTTAGCATGGAAAAGACAATTCTTCCCCTTTCATTGTCTGTTTTCAAAATAATGAATTTGTTTATGAGCGCCCTTTAATTGTTACCAATTAGTTTTCTTGCACTGTTATGAGTCTACTGTTATTCATGACAGATTTGATATGTTCAGTCCATTAAAGTTATTGCCTTATTGAAGTGCAAATGGTCTCATGTTGGCCTGTGGGAACCTCATCCTGTTGGCCCCCAAGTCGTTTTAACATGTAGTCTTTGATAGGTTCCCTAATATCTCACATGACAAGCTTTTCTAGGCTAACCTTTTACATTTCATGTCCCACACCTGGCATTGGTTGTTTCTGCAAGTAACTAGACAATATTTTTTTTTAAAGTTTCTAAGATGATTCCCACAGGTAGCTTAGAATGAGATCTATTGCTATAGCACTTCTCTCAATTTTGTAGTTAACACTAGGATATTCCCAAATTTTCTAAGTAAATTACCTACTTCCTCAAGCTTAATGACCCATCTAGTTACTAAACATTAAATTTAAACTCATAAGTTTAAATTTTATACTACTTTACTTAAAAAATTGCAAGATTAGTACTCTTGCATGAAGAAATAAATTTCAAAAACAGAAAAACTCTCCAACTGCAATCAACCATCACATTATCATACTTCTTTTCTTTTCTTTTTTTTTAATCTTCTAAGGAAATGAAATAAAATCCACATAAGTCTAGTTCCAGTTTTCATGGACCTATCTTATGACAATTCTCTGAATGCATGGTCAAAAAATGATGGAATGTACTATACACATTTAACAAATAACTGGCAATGAATACTTCTGCAAAACTCACCTTTAAATACCACTACAAAAATAAAAACAGGAAGAAGTTTCCTGAAAAACCAGATGACATTATGAAATATAAGCAAGGCTCTTAAAGTTGAAGTTTGATGATATGATCAATGCTTTAGTAAAACTGACTCCAGATAGGAGGGGAAGATGGCAGTGGAGCAGGAGGACCCTAGACTCACCTCATCCCACAAATACAACTAGATAACTATCAAAGCATACTAATTACCCCCCAAATCAACTTAAACACTAGCACCCCAGACTCACCTCATCCCACAAATACAACTAGATAACTATCAAATCATAAATTACCCCCAAATCAACTTGAACACTGGCAGAACAAACTCCACACTAAATGTAGAGAAGAGGCCACATTAAAGAAGGTAGGAAGTGCAGATATGCGTTTTGGGAGAGAAAAAGATCATGGCCACTGCAGTGGGGAGGGAGTTACAGTAGCAGAGAGGGGTGAGAGACAGACTAGCACACAGGGGAGCACATGGGGAAGATGAATCCCCATAGCAACTGGCTTGGAAAGCAAGAGGACCTGAATTTCATGAGTTTTGGCAACCAATGGGGGCTTAAAGCCTAGAGTTTTAAAGATCAGTCTCCTTGGCTCTGGAAGAGCTTGGAGGACATTGAGGTTGTTCTTAGAGAGAAGGCAGGCAAACATAGACATGTGTTTGTCCAAACATACAGCATGGACACAGGAATCTGAAGAATGCCTGGGGCACACATTGGGGAGGTTAGTTGCTCATCTCAGTGTGTCTCAGAGAGGTAGCATTCACAGAGAGACTCCTCTTGGAAAAAGGAACTGGCAGGTGCCATTTCCCTTCCCCACCCCTCAGCAGAAGCACAGGGCTCCCTGCAGGAACCAGCACAGTGCCGAAACTCACTACCTAACTTACGTACACAAACCCTGCCATCTTGCACTCCAGAAGAACCCTCCTTTCCAGTCACACCTGCCTCAGTCCCAATGCAGTGGGCCCCCTACTCCAGAAGACCAGCCTAAACCCTTGCCAACACTGCACCTCCTGACCTGGGAGTTTTGCAAGGCCTCAGTTCTGGTGGTGGTGGTGACAGGTCTCATTTCACAAATAGACCAAAGGACACCTAGTTAAAATGTGCCACATTTAGGCCAGGGACAAACACTGCCCACAACTGGCAAAGAGAACCTCTGCACACCACTGGCCTGAAGGATAAAACAGCCAGGACACAAAAGCAGAGCATATACAGCACACATTGGAGACTCTTTCAGAAGTACCAGGCCCTGAGGAACAAGAGACACTATACTGCAGGGCACTACAGACCTCTCCTTTATAAAGCCATTACCCTCAAGAACAAGAGACATAGCATTCTTAACACAGAGAAACAGGCATGGAGAGTTAGACAAAATGAGAAGACAGAGATTTTGTCCCAAATGAAAGAACAGGACAAGGCCACGTCCAAAGATCTAAGCAAAACAGATATAAGTAACATGCCTGATGAAGAATTTAAACCAATGGTCATAAGAATACTTACTGGACTTGAAAAAAGAGTGGAGGACATCAGTGAGACCATTAACACACAGATAAAGAATAACATAGTAGAGATAAAGGGCTCAATAGGCAAAATGAGCAACATACTTAACAGAAGTAACAGCAGGCTGGAAGAAGCAGAGGAAAGAATTAATGACACAGAAGACAGAGTAATGGAAAGTAATGAAGCTGAACAATAGAGAGAAAAAAAGGAATTATGCAAAATGAGAACAGATTTGGGGAACTCAGTGATTACAACAAACATAATAACATTTGTATTATTTGAGTCCCAGGAGAGAGAAAAGGGGACAGAGTATTTATTTGAAGAAGTAATAGCTGAGAACTTTCCTAAATCTGGGGACAGAAACAGATATCCAGATCCAGGAAGCACACAGAACCCCTAACAAAATCAACAAAAGCAGATCCACACCAAGACACATTGTGACTAAAATGGCAAAATATAGTGAGAAAGAAAAATATTAAAAGCAGCAAGACAAAAGAAGACAGTTATATACAAAGGAAACCCTATACGGCTATCAGGGGATTTTTCAGCAGAAACTTTTCAAGCCAGAAGGGAGTTGTAAGATATATTCAAAGTGCTGAATGAATGGGGCGCCTGGGTGGCTCAGTCGTTAAGTGTCTGCCTTCAGCTCAGGGCATGATCCCAGGGTCCTGGGATCAAGCCCCGCATCGGGCTCCCTGCTCCACTGGGAGCCTGCTTCTTCCTCTCCCACTCCCCCTGCCTGTGCTCCCTCTCTCGCTGGCTGTCTCTCTCTGTTGGGTAAACAAATAAAATCTTAAAAAAAAAAAGTGCTGAATGAGAAAAACCTACAGCTGAGAATGCTCTATTCAGTAAGGCTATCATTCAGAATAGAAGGAGAGATAAAGAGTTTCCCAGACAAACAAAAACTAAAGGGTTTCATGACCATTAAACCAGCCCTGCAAGAAATGTTAAAGGGGACTCTTTGAGTGGAAAGGATAGACCAAATATGACATAATGAAGGTGGGAAACACAAAGCAATAAAAATTAATATTTTTGTAAAAAATCAGTCAAGAAACTCACAAAATAAAAGGATATAAAATATGACACCATATGCCTAAAATGTGGGGCGGTTAAGGGGAAAGAATGATTTTAAACTTAAATATCTATCAACTTAATTTAGATTGCTATATACAGAAGATGTTATGTGCAAATCTGATGGTAACCACAAATCAAAAACCAGTAGTAAATAAGCAAAGAATGAAGAGAAAGAAATCCAAATGTACTGCTAAAGAAAGTCAGCAAAACATGAGAGTACTAGATAAGAAAGGATCAGAGAAAAACTCCAGAAACAACCACAAAACACGTAATAAAATGGCAATAAATACATATCAATAATTAACTTTGAATATACATAGACTAAATGTTCCAATCAAAAGTCATAGGGTGAAAGAATGGATCAAAACAAGACTCCTCTATATACTGCCTACAAGAGACTCATTTTAGACCTAAAGACACCTGCAGATTGAAAGTAAGGAGATGGAGAAACATTTATCATGCACCTGGATGTCAAAAGAAAGAGTAGTAATATTTATATCAGAAAAAAAAAAACACCCTAACCAGACTTATCAAAAAAGAAAAGAGAAAGGACTGAAATAAATAAAATCACAAATGAGAGAAGAAAAATAACAATCAATACCACAGAAATACAAAGAATTAGGATATTATGAAAAATGTTGGATGTAGATTTTATTTAAAAATAAAAATCTTTTTAAAAAAGCTCCTATACAGTGAAGGAAGCAATCAACAAAACTAAAAGGCAACCTACAGAATGGGAGAAGATATTTGCAAATGACATATCTAATAAAGGGTTAGTATCCAAAATATATGAAGAACTCAACACCCAAAAAACAAATCATTCAATTAAAAATGAGAAGAAGACATGAACAGACATTTCTCCATAGAAGACATACAGATGGCCAACAGACACATGAAAAGATGCTCAACATCACTCATCGTCAGGAAAATACAAATCAAAACTACAATGAAATATCATCTCACACCTGTCAGAATAGCTAAAATAAAAAATACAAGAAACAACAAGTATTGGGGAGTATGTGGAGAATAAGGAACCCTCTTGCACTGTTGGTAGAAAGGCAAACTAGTGCAGCCACTGTGGAAGACATGATGGAGGTCTCACAAAAACTTGAAGGTAGAACCACCCTACGATCTAGCAATCACACTACTGGGTATTTACTCAAAGAATACACGAACACTAATTCAAAGGGGTATATGCACCCCTACGTTAACAATTATTTACAATAATTGTATTATTGGCATTATATATTGGCATATATTGTAAATTGGCATTATTTACTATAGCGAATAGATGAAAGTAGCCCAAGTGTCCACCAACTGATGACCGGATAAAGAAGATGTGGTATATATTACAATGGAATATTATTCAGCCATAAAAAAGAATGAAATCTTGCCATTTGCAATGACATGGATGGAATGACATGGATGCTAAGTGAAATAAGTCAGTCAGAGAAAGACAAATACCATATGATTTTAGTCATATGTGGAATTTAAGAAACAAAACAAGTGAACAAAGGGGAAAAGAGAGAGAGAGAAACAAACCGAGAAAGAGACTCTTAACTATAGAGAACAAACTGAGGGTCACCAGAGGGGAGTGGGTGGGGGATGGATGAAATAGGTGACGGGGATTAAGGAGGGCACTCGTCATGATGAGCACTGGTGATTAAAAAAAAAAAAACACCACCAAAACTTAAAAAAATTCACTGCAGCCTTCCCACCAAAGTAAATAGGGAGACATCGGTGTTGCCGATGGGGGTTTAATATTACAAACCAGGAGTGGTCTTGAGACCTAACCTGGTATTTGGTTAGAACTGCTCTGAGGATTTTCAGGCCACACTTGCCATATGGCAACCTGGCATCTCAACCAAAAACCCTCCAAGGTATTTAAACCATTGCTTGAGGCAATCTTAGTTTGCACATCTAAGTACCTATGGTCACTTCCCCACAGCGACAGACGACTGCCCTGTTACATGGCAGGATTAACAGGAGGCCAAAACGCAGGTTTAAATGGCCAACCAAGGTAACGGTATCAGTCTCGTGGCTGGTATTCTAGCTTCCTCTTCTTTTTCATGGCCCCAATTTTTTGATTTGAGACTTACTTTGTTTTTTAAAATTGTAAGTCACTTTACATATTTCTTGGAAAGTGTTAGGTAGGATATACGGTAACAGAGTATAAAAAATCTTTAGGACCAAAAGCAGTGCAACAAATTGGCGTTAATACTAAAAATGTTCCCAAGTATATTGGAAAAACAAAGTAATTCTAGTTAACCGATTTATTCACTTACCTCTAATTCATAGCCAGGTTCACAATGATAAATAATTGTGCTTCCAAAACTGTATTTACTGCCAAACACAAACCCATGTTCTGGACTTTCAGGTTTCCCACAAGAAACTGGACTGCAGGATTCATCAGAAAACGGTGGCTCCCAGGTGCCATCGAGCTAAATAACAAATGACAGATTAGAAATTACATTTAGGATTTAATACATATGAATGAAGACATTTGCAAATATTGGCATAGAAGAATAATCCCCAAAATGATGGCCAAAAGAACCTAGAAATTGGTTCTACTTCTGACACATATTATCTGTGGCCTTAAAAAACACACATTAATTATTAGGTGGCCTTATTAGTTATCGCTGAACAATTTTAGACATTTCTCAGACATATAAAACAAGCATTTTCTTCCTAATAGAATCCTTAAAAACTCAAGAACACCAAGAAGTATGTTTTCATTATGATGAAGGAGGACTGGAAGGTTGACACAAATATTCCATGACTGATACCAATGCGCCCTTACATTCTGCTTTACTTCCCCACTGCCACAGTCAGAGTTAGCATCTTTCAGCCTTCTATTTGGGTGAAGTGAGGCATACCCAGATGTTTCCTTTGAAGATTATTATTCTCTTGCTAATATTTTCCTGTTTTCTTTGAGGAAATAGTGCATGAGCTGGATAACAGTCTAAAACAGGACATTTATTCCACATATGGGACAGAATTAATTTTATATATACGTCTGCCTCATAATTAACCATTCCCCTAATGTCAGAAATATAAGTTGCTTCTAATTTTTCAATACTGTGAATAATGTTTCAATACATATATCTTTCTGCATAAACTATTCTGGGAATTACTATTAGCTTTTAAAAACTATGTAGTATTGGTTTCTTTTGATATATCTGGGATCTGTTTTGGCATATTTTAATTTTTCCCTTTATGGTTACTTCATTAAATCAGAATAATTTGTTTACTAATGACTCCTTTCTCCATGGATTTCTGATGATTCCTTTATGAGGATATACTTTTGATTTATTTCTTCCATTCCACTCATTTTCCTGTCTGCAGAAGCTATACCAGCACCACACTGATAGGACCTCTGTAATTCTGTAATAGGTCTTAATTTCAGGAAGGGCCAGGTCTCCTTCAGTAGTCAGTCTTCAACATTCATATTGATCTTCTCATCCATTTATTTGTTCTATGAAGTACAAAATCATTTTGTTGTATCAAAATAAAATATTTCTAGGCTTTGAACATAGTTTTGGACAATTTCTGCATTTAAACATAGAAAGGGTCTATTCCACCTTTCAGACCAAAAGTCAACCTAAAACTCAGTTGAGGATGAGGGGTCATACCTTATGTGGGGAAAATAATGAGGGTTGTCAAAAATAAATTACTGAGTCAAAAAAAAAAAAAAAAAGAAAAAGAAAAACCAGAACCAAAACCAAAAAACCCACAGTTACCAATACAACAGGGTCCTACAGGACACTTGGAGGAGCACACAGCTGTCCACACACCCAACCCGGAGAAGCTCCGGGAGAATGCTGAATTAATTCCCTAAGCATGGTGGCACAAACTTCCTGTAAGCTTATTTCAAACAGCCCAGGGTCTTTGAAAAAGTTGCCCCTCAAACTGCTTCAGCTCTAAATCCAGGAGGGACCATCTGGAATGATACCGATTGTGAGAGCGTGGTGACTCTGACAGTCATCTGACCTGCCTCCTGCGATGTTCCTGCGTTCAGGTCTGGTAGCAACGAATCATCGAGTATGCATGACTTATAAATGGAAAACTGGGAGGACTGTGAAATGGTTCTTGAGTCCCTACTAACCGTCAGGCATGTATAAACATAAAATAATTTAATCCTTCCAATCACAGATTTACAAATCAAGGGGGAATAGGTCATCGCAGAGCCTGCCAATATTTGAGATGGAGTTCAAAGGGATGTTTAAGGTGAAAGTCATTTCTATACCATGCCGCCTGTCCCCCCTTTCAACTCCTTCCTCCCCCAACTCCAGCAACAGAAGAATGTACAATAACTCATTTTATTTTTCCTTCTCTGGTCCATCTTATGGAAGGTAGGAGAAGGGGATGTGCTAGGGATATCTGCTCTCTAGGGTGCTGATCTAGGCATTTCCCCCCATTTACTCTCTGGTTTCTCATCCCGACCACGCAAGACACATATTGTTATACACAGTTTTTCAAATAAGGAAACTGAAACTCAGACATTTTAAGTGACTTTCTTAAATTCACACAAGTAGTAGGTAGCAGAGACAGGATTTGATCTAAGTGACTGTTTGTTTCTGCGACCTCTGCTTTTTCTACTAAAACTGGAAACATTTAATATAGGTCAGGGCTCATTTCCCACACAAGGATACTCTTTACCATGTTTACGTGTAGGCCACCTGACTTATGGTTAATTTTTCATGAATATTTTGTTATAGATGTTTTAGCATTCTATCTCAATTTGGCACTTTTCACCTACTCTTGGCATTTTCTAGTTTAAAATGGGAATATTGAAAAGAAAGATATGTTTTATAATATTTCTACCATAAAACTCCTCAAATTTGATACAATTGGAAACTTGAGACCTTTTTTTTTTCCTTTTCAGGATAGGAAGATACTGCTGTAGACCCCCCCACACACACACACATTTAATATATATAAATGAGTTATACGTACACGTTCTAGGACAAAGAATCTTACCTGACACCTTGATATGTTAACTCCCTTATAGATATACCCTTCCGCACATGACACAGAAACTTGCTTATTCACACTGAAATCATCCCCATGAACACGTATATGTGTTATATTTGCTGGAAGAGGACATTTTTTAGGGCTGCAGAATATTCTCTCGGGAAACCAATGACCATCTTTCTGACAGGTGAATGTATCTATATCTGTATCCATCACATAACCTTCCAGACATCTGCAATGGAAAAGCAAAATAAATGCCTTAAAGAGAGTACAATATAGTTGGTGACTTATTCTTGGATTTAAGATGCTATTACAAAGCTCAGTAGACATTTAATGTGATATACTGAAACTGATTAGAATGTCAAGGGAATGACATTGCCGTGAAAAAACACCAACCTAACAATGACAAGCAGATTAGTCCTTAGCTGTCCACATTAAGGATTAGCCAAGCCTAAAGCTGATTTACATGTTGTTGACATTATTTACCCTTGTTGCGGATAATATCAACATCAAACTCACTTTTATTCTGAAACAGATAACAATTCAAAAAATTCTAGACAAAGTGCAAAATAGACTCAGATACTAATAAGAATATAACATAATATTTATTATCTACTTTGTGCCAAGCACTGTTCTAAATCCTTTATATAGGGTATTTCTTTTAATCCTGAGTAGTAGATACTATTATGTAACAACAGAATGGTATTCAAACTCAGATCAACCTGGCTCTAAAATACTCTATGATTTTTAAAATTCGCATTTATTTATTCAGCAAATGTTTCTACAGCACTTACTAAATTCTAGTCACTATTCTAAGTGCTCAACAAATATTAATTCATTTAATTCTCATGTCAACCCTATGAGTAGGTATGATTATCATCTTTATTCCCATTTGGCAGATGATGAAACTGACATCAGAGACACTAAATAACTTCCCCAGAAAGTGACAGAGATGAGATTTCTGCCTAGGAACTCTGGTTCTAGAATCCATGCTTTCACTACTATACTACCCTGCCTTTAAAATTTTTTTTTTAAAGATTTTATTTTTATTTATTTGACGGAGAGAGAGACAGCCAGTGAGAGAGGGAACACAGGCAGGGGGAGTGGGAGAGGAAGAAGCAGGCTCCCAGCAGAGGAGCCTGATGTGGGGCTCCATCCCAGGACCCTGGGATCAGGCCCTGAGCCGAAGGCAGATGCTTAATGACTGAGCCACTCAGGCGCCCCTACCCTGCCATTTAAATTAAACCACTTAGCTAATTAACATTTATTAGGTGGATATTTTTTTTTAAATGTCACATATCATCAGGCTAGATAGGAGTCACAGGCTTTGCAAACTTGTAATCTGTTCAGTACAAGTAAAGATCTGAAACCTAACCCACACACGACAAGACATAATTAACGGGGAGCTCTTGAGAAGCAGGTGATTTTGTGATTTCTCAAAATCTCTCACACATCAACATCTGAAGACAAAGTTGAAAATGTATTTCAAAAGCAAGGGATCATTTTTGTTTTTCTTCTCGGTGTATTATCACCTACTCTTCAGCTTTCTTATCAGTGATGACCCTCCCTTGGGTCTCTTCCTTACTGCCATTAGGAGCAAATGAAAGTAGGGCTAAAATGTCCACAATAGACATGCTTGAGAAGAGTAACTGAATTATTAAAATCTAAGAATCCAATAGGTGAAGGATAACCCATAATCCCTTCAGAGACGTGGATAAAATCTAAATCGATTTGGAGGGTTGAGATATCTTATGGGCATTTATTCCAATAAAAATTTAATCTATAAATTTATTCCATATTCTCTTATTCTTTTTAATAATGCATTATAGATAACTTTACAGCAAAAAAATCACTGTGCATTAAAAAGCTTAGTTTGTTCAAATAGCATAGGTTGGAAGTCTACCTAAGATATCTTCCTATATATACTGATCAATGAAGGTATGTGCTTTTTGACCTGAATTCTTCAGCTTTTGACTTATTTCCCCAAAATTTGTTTGTAGGAATATAACCATAAAGTGGTATCATAAAGAAATTTACCAGCATGATGTTTAAAAGAAAAAAGAGCCTGGTGACTTAAGAGATACAAAAGCCAGCTAGAGATCTCACTGTTTCATGAAAGGTCAACAGACTATGATAATCATGATAATTATAATTACGGACTACAATCTGAAAATCTGAAGTTTATTTTTTTGTAGTCAATGGATTTCTAAACAATTATGAACAGAATAAGGCCAAGCACTAGAAGCTTCAGTTTTGGGGCGCCTGGGTGGCTCAGTCAGTTAAGCGTCTGCCTTCGGCTCACATCATGATCCCGGGGTCCTGGGATCAAGCCCTGCGTCAGGCTCCTTGCTCTGCCGGGAGCCTGCTTCTCCCTCTGCCTGCTGCTACCCCTGCTTGTGAGTACTCTCTCTCTCTCTGTCAAATAAATAAAATCTTCAAAAAAATTAAAAAAAAAATAAAAGCTTCAGGTTTTGGAGAGCAGAGATGGTATTTTCTCAATTACCTTCATTTTTAACCTAGCACTTTTTATTTTACAATCCTCCTGTCTGCACCCTTTGGAGACTCTAGAGCCATGGTCTTACCTGAGTTTCACTTTACTTTCAAAAGTGTGTGCCTCTCCAGTTGCCACTGCATTGGCGACAGATGGTGGGGGTCCACAGGACAAGGGCTCACAGACTGGAAAAGGCTGGCTCCATGTCCCTTTCTCTGTACAAACCAGATCTGAACTGCCTTGTATGACATACCCAGATCTGCAGTTGTAAGTTACCACATTTTCCTCCAAAGAGCCACTCTCACTGATGAATGCATTTGGTATTGTTGGGGGAGACCCACAAGAAGCGTGTTTACAGTATGGGAAGTCAGAACTCCACTGGCCATTGGCTTCACAGGTGATTTCAGAAACTCCGTGGAGCCTGAAGCCTTTGAAGCACCGGATCCGGGCTACCTTCCCGCAGCCAAAATCTGTCCCATTGGCAGCTCCATTTTGAATTACTGGCGTGGAACAGCTGCAAGGCAGGCAGGAAGGTGGGCTGCCACTCCAGGAGCCATTGGAAAGACACCTTCTTGAAGGACTTCCATGGAGCTTATAACCAGGAAAGCACTGGTACTGCATATGCCCCCCATGGGAAAAGGAGAAGCCATGAGAAAAGCCATGGGGAAGATCTTCAGGAGGGCCACAGTTGACTGGTTTACAGAAAGGAAACTCTGCATCCCAGTTGCCATCGGACTGACAGGTGAGTTTGGGAGCACCATGCAACACGTAGCCTTCCAGACAGTAGAACACCACTTCCTTTCCAAAGCCATAGTCCAGGCCACCCATCACTCCATTTGCCACCTGCGGTGGGGTGGGACATCTGACAGGCACACAGATGGGAGTGGCTCCACTCCAACTTCCATCAGCAAGACAAACACGACTCCTGGCTCCCTCAAGTAAGAACCCTACATTGCAAGTGTACTCAACCTCTTTCTGGAATGTATATTCATTTCCTTTCACCTGGCCATTGGCTGAGACTGGAGGTGACCCACAGTCCACAGGAATGCAAACTGGCTCATTCTCATCCCAATTTTTATTTTGTTGGCATGTTCTCCTCTCAGGGCCATTCAACACAAAGCCAGGATTACACTCATAGTACAACACACTCAGGTATGTGTAGTTGTTTCCTTTGATGGAACCATTCATAACTGGATTTGGTGTTTTGCATGAAATGGCCTCACACCTCGGGGAAGTACCACTCCATTCTTTACTCTGCAGACAAAATCTTACGTCGGAGCCCAGCAGAATGTGTCCAGGTTTGCAGCTATACTGCACAGCATTGCCCATGGTGGTCTCTGTAAAATGCAAAAAGCCATTTTCAGGAGCAACAGGCAAGTCACATTCAATTGAAATGCAGGCTGGTGCAGTGCCGTTCCAAGTGCCATCTTCCTGGCACATCAGCATAGGGCTCCCTAACAGTTCATATCCTGGGTTACAGGTGTATGAAACAATGCTGCCATACAGAAAGTTCCCTGAATGTGGAGTAGGAGATCCTTTTGTGCTTTCCCCAGTTTTAGCCCTTGCTATCAGATGAGAAGGAGGGCGAGGAGTCAGATATGTAACTTCCATCATATCTTCTTCTTCTTCAAAATATTCCGGACCGTCTCTGACCTTAGTACATTCTCCAAAATCAATATGAGGTGGGAGACCACAGTCTATGGGTACACATGTCGGTACGAAGCTTGACCATCCTGACTCTTCACAGGTCTGCATGGCATGACCAGCTATCTGGAACCCAGGTAAGCAGCTGTAGATGATCATGGCCCCATAGCTGTCATCTGCACCTTCTACAAAACCATTTTCGATGGGTTGTGGGGGGTTACAGTGGATGGCATCGCATGATGGGACATCCACATCCCAATCACCTGTCTCCAAACAAGTCAAGGCTTTGGGACCTTCCAGCCGGAAGCCTCGGTCACAGGAGTATGTGATGGTTTGCCCATAGTGTAGGCTTGTGTAAGAGAATTTGCCATTTGAAATCTCCTTGGGCATTGGGCATTCAATGGGTTTACAGATGGGTTTTCCTCCAAGCCAGTGACCATTTTCTCCACAAAGGATGGTAGTATTTCCCACCAACTCAAAGCCGGGCTTGCAGGTATAGAGAGCTGTGCTGAGATAGGCAAGACCTTGTACATCGATGATGCCATGGAGAATTTCCTCAGGGTGGGGACATTCCACGGGGACACATTCTGGCAGTGGAGAACTCCAGGTACCATCTGCTTGGCAGGAGGTGGTAGGATCCCCTCTTAGGAAAAATCCATCCACGCAAGAATACTTGACAGTACTTCCAAAATGAAGAGCAGAAGGAAGAGCAGGGACACCAAAGGAAATGAGGGGAGGTGGGAGGCAAAGAACCATCTTACAAACAGGAAAAGAATCATTCCATTGCTGTGATGGCAAGCATTTCAGGACAGAGGGCCCCTGAAGGGCATGTCCTTCTTTACAAGAAAATGTCACCACTCCTACTTCGGTAGCTAACTCCTTCAGGACGAGCTGGTTTTCCAAGAGGGGAGGCTCTGGGCACTTGGCAGGCACGCACTTCTGGTTTGGTTTCTTATTCCATTTGCCAGATTTCTGGCATGTCCAAGAATTATCACCAATAAGCTCATAACCCTCATTACAGAAAAATTGAACCTTGGATCCTACTTGAAAATTTTCTCCTTTCACATAGCCGTTCTGGACCAATGGGGGGTTTTCACAGTAGAGAGGGACGCACAGCAGAGGGGATTCACTGTGCCAGTGGCGATTGGCTTGGCAGACAAAAACAGGACTTCCAACTGACTTATAGCCTGGATTACACTGATATCTCACTTCGCTCTCAAAGATCCTGCCAGTTGTATGCTGTATAACAAGGAGAAAACAATGAAGTATGATTTGTACATCAATATAATTGACTAAATACATTGAATAATAATATAAAAAATAGACTAAAGTACCTACATTAAAACGAATCAGTTAAGACATAAGCATGTAAGGGTTCATGTTTTTTTTCATTAGGTCTATTATATTTTTAATAAGTGAAAGGGACAAATTAGGTAATCCCTCTCGCAGAAGTGTTTACCATAGGGCCAAGCCTATAATAAGTAAAAGATGGACAGTTTTAAATTGATGATTTGGTAGACTGCTACCAAAAATTAGAAATGTACTTAGTAAGTTCAAAAAAACCTTGCTCACCAAAGCAATGCTGTAGTTAGTTACTTTAACCACAGAGAAGGAAACATACACATACAACCTACATTTATTTGTCAATGTCAAAAAAAAAAAAGCAAAATATTTTTCATGGTTATATTCCTAAGAGTACAAAGCTTTGTGTTCATTCTTAACATACTTTTAAAAATTGCTGCTATGAAGATGGGAAATTAAAAAGCAATATGTTATCTTTAAAGCAAAAAGTTAATATTCGTGATCTCAACATTTAAATAAATAAGTGACTAATACGACAACAGGTCATTTTTGGGCAGTACCAAAGATGAATTAGTTATGAAAATGTTAAGAAGATTATCATGGCAAAGTCTAGCCTGCACACTATAGTGAACTTCTTGTCCTAGTGGATGTAATTATTTGTTTTGTTTACTTATTCATTTCTTGGGTACCCCCCCCCCACATAAGCAGCATGCCATCACAGACCTAATCTGTACTGTTAAATACTAGCTCTCCAATGCTCACCTGGCACCTAGTAGGAGCTCCAGAGATATTTGTTACATGAACAAAGGAAGAAAGCCTCCTTTCCTACACATACTCTCTTCCAATGGAACACTGCTACGTTGGAGCAAAGGTGTTAAACAGAAGGTATTTACTGTTGTTTTAGAATATAAAGGAGCAAAGGTATTATGTATGTGTGGATTTTTACATAGTGCTTAATTAGAATACTGTCTCTTTAGAATAGCCCCTCATTTGGGGAAATAGATTAGGCACATATTAACGTGAAAGGAGAAGATGTATGGATCTGACAGAACCCTTTGTCCCCGTGAAACTAGCTTAAGGTCTAGCTTAAGGTCCGCTGAGAGAAAACCGTAAAAACTGCATTATAGTGACCAGATGATTCACCCCATTTTTTGACTAAAAATTAGAAATGATACCAGGTTTCTCTAGGTTCCATTAGACCTTGATTTCTATCAAATATACATCCATCTTGGACTAACTTCCTCTATAAAGGAAAACAATAGTGTATTAAAATAGGTTCATTCTAACTTCTCAGTTAGGGCTAAGGTATTGCTACAAAGCACTTCAAATGACTACACGCCAGCAGAAGGTAGGAAGCTATATATTAAAAAGACTACTAATCTCTATCAACTTCTCTCCAATATTCACTACCTATAGGTTTAGCCACTTCTGTTTTTCAACAGTTAATCGGTTCGGTGTCCTGCTTCTGAATCCCAGGTTAGCCACAGGGGGCTGGCTGTCAGTGATGAAAGCCATGGACCACTCGCTCATGAGTCTCTTACCTCCAGAAAGCCATTCTCAACCTTAGGTGGTTCATTACAAGACACAGGGTGGCATGTGGGTGTGGGGCTACTCCACTGTCCTGTGGCTTCGCAGGTGCTCTTCTTCTCCCCTTTGATGTAGAACCCCTTGTTGCAGCTATAAGCCACCATGGCCCCAAAACTGTAGTTTGATCCACTTGCATAGCCATTCATGATGCTTGGTGGCTCTCCACACCGCACGGGGATACACTGGATGGACATGGGGGAAGGGCTCCACTGCCCACCTCTCAAACATTCAATCTTTGCTGAGGTGTTCAGTACAAAACCTTCTGTGCATTTAAAGCTCACGACTGACCCTGCTGCAAATTTTGCTTTGCTCACAGATTCTAAGATGCTATAGGAAACAGATGGGGGTTTTTCACAGAAATGAGCTATACAACGGGGCATGGCCTGACCTTCTGGGGGAACCCACTTGCCCTGGGCATTGCAAAAGAGCTGGGAATTGTCTGCCAGGCTGTAACCATCTGAGCAATAGTAGAAGGCAATGTCTCCAAATAACCGATGGGCAGTCTCTGGAGAGGCGTGTTCCACGTTGGGGGGTTCATCACAGGAGACAGCCAGACACTGCTGGTTACTTCCATTCCACTTGCCATTGGCCAGGCATTCAATAGTGTCAGGACCAGCAAGGGTATAGCTATGAGATTGGGAGGAAAGGAACAATAACTAAGTACAATATTTGAAAAAAAGGTGTTTGCATCTTCACATATTCTGTTTTTATTTTTTTTATCTTTCCGACAATGACTACCTTTAATTGTTATTCTTTAAAATAATATTTATTAAGATGGAGGTGTAGTAGGAGAACTCTACAGGCTCGTCTCATCTCTCAAACACAACCTGATCATTATCAAATCACTCTGAATACTCAAGAAATCAACCTGAGGATGGACAGAGCAAACTGCACAACCAGAGGGAGAGCAGAGGCCAAAACAAGGAAGTGCAGAGACATGGTGTGGGGGAGAAACGGACTGCGAGTGCTGCGGAGGGGAGGGAGCCCTGGTCTCACACAAAGGTGAGAGAAAAAGCAGTGCTCAGGGGAATGCACACAGAGAACACTTCCCCTCAGCCATTGGCTGGGAAAATGAGAGGGGCTGATTTTCGTGAGTTTTTGCAACTGGGGCTTGAAGACTGGAGGTTTAAAGGTTGGCAGGCTTGGCTGGTATACAGACCTGAGGTGCTACCCTACTCCTGGAGGGAAGGCAAACAAGCAACCCCGGGGGGGGGGGGGGACAGCTCCATCTGAGCAATGCCCAGGTCACTTGGGGAGACCGTTTGCTCTTCTTAGACAGCATCTATGAGAGGTGGCATTTGCAGAGTTGCCTCTCCAGGGACAGAAGAGCCAGCGGGCACCTTTTCCCCCGCCTGGCCCTCAGCATAAAGGTAGAGCCACTGCAGTTAACAGCACAGCATGACACTGGCTGCCTGACCTGCTTACACCAGGTACCAAACCCCTGTGCTCTGCCAGGACTGCCCTTCCTGGACAAATGTGCTTCAGTGCCAGCGTGGTGGGCCCCTTCTGCAGAAGACCAGCAAAAACCCCTGTCCACACCATGTTTCCCAGCCAGGGTTCTGTGAGGCTTCAGTTCTAGTGGCAGTGGTATTAGGTCTCATTTAACAAGCAGAGCAGAGCACACCTAGTTAAAACTCGCCACACTCTGGCCAAGGATCGAACACTGCCCACTGCAGGCCAGGAGGACCTCTGCAGACAACTGGCCTGGAGGACAGAGCAGTCAAAGCCCAGCAGCAGAGTGCACACAGCACTCCCTAGAGACACTCCCGGAAGTGCCAGGCCCTGGACATTACATGACCACTTCTTCAAAAAACCATTACTCTCAAAAGCAGGACACATAACAGGCTTTTCGAACACACAGAAAAAGACAGAGACTTAGACAAAATGCCAAGATGGAGGAATTCATCCCAAATGAAGCAACAAGATAAAGTCATTGTCAGAGATCTAATTGAAACAAATATAAGTAATATACCTGATGGAGAATTGAAAGCAACCATCATAAGGATACTCCCTGGGCTAGAGAGAAGAATGGAAGACTTTAGGGAGGCCCTTACCACAGAGATAAAAGAGTTAAAAAAATCAGTCAGAAATAAAAAATGCAATAACTGAAATTGGAAACAGACTGGATGTTGTGAACACAAGGCTGGAAGAAGCAGAGGTACAAATCAGTGATATAGAAGATAAAATTATGGAAAATAAGGAAGCAGAACAAAAGAGAGAAAGAATTATGGATCGTGAGAATAGACTTAGAGAACTCAGTGACTCCATCAAATGTAACTATATTCATGTCATAGGAGTCCCGGAAGAAGAAGAGAGAGGAAAGAGGGCAGAAAATTTATTTGAGGAAATAATAGCTGAAAACTTCCCTCATCTGGGGAAGGAAACAGACATCTGGATCCAGGAGGCACAGAGAACTCCCATCAAAATCAACAAAAGGCCACCATCAAGACATATTGTAATTAAATTTGCAAAATATATGATAAAGACAAAATCCTAAAGCAGCAAAACAAAAGAAGTCCCTAACTTACAAGGGAAGACCCATAAGGCTAAATGCAGATCTCTCAACAGAAAGTTGGCAAGCCAGAAGAGAGTGGCATGATAGTCAATGTGCTAAATGAGAAAAATCTACGGCCAAGAATACTCTATCCAATGATAGCAAGACTATCATTCGGAATAGAAGGAGAGATAAAGAGTTTCCAAGACAAACAAAAACTAAAGGAGTTTGTGACCACTAAACGACCCATGCAAGAAATATTAAAGGGGGGGGCGCCTGGGTGGCACAGCGGTTAAGCGTCTGCCTTCGGCTCAGGGCGTGATCCCGGCGTTATGGGATCGAGCCCCACATCGGGCTCCTCCGCTGGGAGCCTGCTTCTTCCTCTCCCACTCCCCCTGCTGTGTTCCCTCTCTCGCTGGCTGTCTCTATCTCTGTCAAAATGAATAAATAAAATCTTTAAAAAAAAAAAAGAAAAAAAAATATTAAAGGGGACTCTTTGAGTGGTAAGAAAAGACCAAAAGTGACAAAGACAAAAAGAAACTGAGAAAGTCTCCAGAAACAATGACAAAACAAGTAATAAAATGGTGGTACTAAATACAAATTTATCCGTAATTACTTTGAATGTAAATGGATTAAATGCTCCAATCAAAAGACACAGAGTGTCAGAATGGATAAAAAAAACAAGACCCATCTATATGCCACCTACAAGAGACTCATTTTAGACCCAAAGACACCTGCAGATTGAAAGTGAGAGGTGGAGGGGCGCCTGGGTGGCTCAGTCATTAAGCGTCTGCCTTCGGCTCAGGGCGTGATCCCGGCGATCTGGGATCGAGCCCCACATCAGGCTCCTCCGCTATGAGCCTGCTTCTTCCTCTCCCACTCCCCCTGCTTGTGTTCCCTCTCTCGCTGGCTGTCTTTATTTCTGTCAAATGAATAAATAAAAAAAATCTTTAAAAAAAAAAAAGTGAGGGGTGGAGAAACATTTATCATGCAAATGGATGTCAAAAGAAAGCCAGAGTAGCTATACTTACATCAGACAAATTATGTTTTAAACCAAAGACTGAAACAAGGGATTAAGGGCACAATATCATTATAAAGGGGACTATCCAACAAGAAGATCTAGCAATTGTAAACATTTATGCCCCCAACATGGAAGCACCTAAATACATAAAACAGTTGATGACAGACATAAAGGAGCTAATTGATAATAATACAATAACAGTAGGGGACTTTATTAAAGTTACTCCACTTACATCAATGGACAGATCACCCAAACAGAAAATCAACAGGGAAACAATAGCTTTGGATGACATACTGGAATAAACGGTTTTAACGGATGTAGTCAGAACATTCCATCCGCAAAATACACATTCTTTTCAAGTGTATATGGAACATTCTCCGGAACAGATCACACATTAAGCCATGAAATAAGCCTTAACAAATTCAGAAAGATTGAAGTCATACCATGCATCTTTTCTGACCACAATGCTATGAAACTAGAAGTCAATCACAAGAAAAAATCTAGTAAAACCACAAATACGTTGAGGTTAAATAACATGCTACTGAACAATGAATGGGTCAACCAGGAAATAAAAGAAGAAATAAAAAATACAGGGAAACGAACAAAAATGAAAACACATCGGTTCAAAACTGTTGGATGCAGCAAAAGTGGTGGTACTAAGAGGGAAGTTTACAGCAGTACAGGCTTACCTCAAGAAGAAAGAAAAATCTCAAATAAACAACCTAACCTTACACCTAAAGGATCTGGAAAAAGAACAACAGCAAAAAAACCTAAAACCAGCAGAAGGAAGGGAATAATAAAGATTACAGCAGAACTAAATGATACAGAAACTAAAAAAAACAGTAGAACAAGATCAATGAAACCATGAGCTGGTTCTCTGAAAACCCCTAGCCAGACTTACCAAGAAAAAAAAAAAAAAAGAGAAAGGACTCAAATAAATAAAATCACAAATAAGAGAAATAACAACCAACACCACAGAAATACAAACAATTAAAGAGAATACAATAAAAAACTATATATCAACAAATTAGACAACCTGGAATAAACGGTAAATTCCTAGAAACATATAAATTACCAAAACTGAAACAGGAAGAAATAGAAGACTTGAACAGATAGATAACCAGCCAAGAAGTTGCGTCAGTGATCCAAAACTCCCAACAAACGAAAGTCCAGGACCAGATGGCTTCCCAGGTGAATTCTGCCAGACATTTAAAGACCGGTTAATATCTATTCTTCTCTAACTATTCCAAAGAATAGGAAAGGAAGGAAAACTTCCAAATTCATTCTATGAATCCAGCATTACCCTGATACCAAAACCAGATAAAGACTCCACTAAAAAAGAGAACGACAGGCCAATATCCCTGATGAACATGGACGTAAAACCTCTTAGTAAAATCCTAGCAAATTGAATCCAACAGCACATTAAAAGAATCATTTGCCATAATCAAGTGGGATTTATTCCTGGGCTGCAAGGGTGGTTCAATATTCACAAGTCAATCAATGGGATACAGCACTTTAATAAAAGAAAGGATAAGAACCTTTCAATAAATACAGAAAAAGCATTTGACAAAGTGCAACATCCACTCATGATAAAAACCCTTAACAGAGCAGGGTGAGAGGGAGCACACCTCACATAATAAAGGCCACATATGAAAGACCCCACAGCTAATATCATCCTCAATGGGAAAAAATGGAGACCTTTTCCTCTAGAGTCAGGAACAAGACGGAGATGTCCACTCTCACCACTATTATTTAACATAGTACTGGAAGTCCTAGCCACAGTAATCAGACAACACAAAGAAAAAATGCATCCAAATTGGCAAGGAGGAAGTCAAGCTTTCACTATTCACAGATGACATGATACTCTGTATAGAAAACCCAAAAGACTCCACCAAGAAAATTGCTAGAACTAATACACTAATTCAGTAAAGTCGCAGGATACAAAATCAATGTACAGAAATCTGTTGCATTTCTATACACCATTAATGAAGCAGCAGAAATAGAAATCAAGAAATCAATCCCATTTATAAATGCACCATAAACTACCTAGGAATAAACCTAACCAAAGAGGTAAAAGATCTGTACTCTGAAAACTATAGAACATTCATGAAAGAAATAGAAGAGGATACAAAGAAATGGAAAAACATTCCATGCTCATGGATTGGAAGAACAAATATTGTTAAAATGTCCATATTATCTGAAGCAACCTATAGATTTAACACAATCTCTATACAAATACCACCAGCATTGTTCACAGAGCTAGAACAAACAATCCTAAAATTTGTATGGAACCACAAAAGACTCCAAGTGGCCAAAGCAAACTTGAAAAAGAAAAGCAAAGCTGGAGGCATCACAACTCCAGACCTCAAGTTATATTACAAAGCTGTGGTCATGAAAACAGTGTGGCACTGGCACAAAAACAGACACATAGATCAATGGAACAGAACAGAAAATCAGAGATAAACCCACAATTACATGGTCCATTAATCTTTCATGAAGCAGGAAAGAATACACAATGGAAAAAAAGAAGTCTCCTCAACAAAGGGTGTTGGGAAAACTGGAGAGCAACATGCAAAAGAATGAAACTGGACTACTTCTTAAACCATACACAAAAATAAATTCAAAACAGATTAAAGACCTAAATGTGAGGCCTGAAACCACAAAATTCCTAGAAGAAAACAGACAGTAGTCTTTTTGACATCAGCCATAGCAACATTTTTCTTGGTAAGTCCCCCAGGGCAAGAGAAACAAAAGCAAAAATAAACTATTGGGACTACATCAAAATAAAAAGCTTCTGCATAGTGAAGGAAACATCAACAAAACTAAAAGGCAACCTGTGGAATGGGAGAAGATATTTGCAAATGACATATCCAATAAAGGGTTAGTATCCAAAATATATAAAGAACTTACTACATAAATCAACACCCAAAAAACAAATAATCCAGCAAAAAAATGGGCAGAAGACATAAATAGACATTTTTTTCCCAAAGAAGACATACAGATGGCCAGACCCATGAAAAGATGCTCAGCATCACTCATCATCAAGGAAATACAAATCAAAACTACAATGACATACCATCTCAGACCTGTCAGAACAGCTAAAATAAAAAACCCAAGAAACAACAAGTATTGGTGAGTATATGCAGAGTAAGGAACCTTCTTGCACTGTTGGTGGAAAGGCAAACTGGTGCAGCCACACTGGAATATAGTATGGAGTTTTCTCAAAAAGTGAAAAAGAGAACTACCCTATCTATGATCCAGCAATTGCACTACTGTGTATTTACCCAAAGGAATACTAATTTGAAGGGATACATGCACCCTGATGTTTACAGCAGCATTATCAACAATAGCCAAATTACTGAAAGAGCCCAAATGTCCACCGAGTGATGAATGGATAAAGATGTGGTGTATCCATATACAGTGGAATATTACTCACCCATAAAAAGAATGAAATCTTGCCATTTGCAATGACATGGCTAGAACTACAGTACTATGCTAAGCGACATAAGTCAGAGAAAGACAAATATCATATGATTTCACTCATATGTAGAATTTAAGAAACAAAACAAATGAATATAGGGGAGAAAAAAAAGAGGAAAACCAAGAAACAGATCCTTAACTATAGAGAACAAACTGATGGTTACCAGAGGGTTAAACACATGATGGGGATTAAGGAGAGCACTTGTCGTAATGAGCACCAGGCGATGTATGTAAGTGTTAAATCATTAAATTCTACACCTGAAACTAAATTTACACTGTATGTTAACTAACTGGAATTTAAATAAAAGCATGGAAAGAAAAGAAAATTTTTATTGCTTGAATACTGAGCTTACTGATCAAATGACCTTCACTTAAGATACAGAAAGACATCCTGACTACGGACTCTGGGAAAAAAAACTGAGGGCTTCAGAGGGGAGGGGTGGCGAATTGGGATAGGCCGGTGATGGGTATTAAGGAGGGCACATATTGCATGGTGCACTGGGTGTTATATGCAAATAATGAATCATGGAACTTTACATCAATAGGGATGCACTGTATGGTGACTAACATAACATAATAAAAATTATTATTAAAAAAAAACAACGTTAAGTTTTAAAAAACAAAATTCAAATCAAAACCACACTGAGATACCACTTTATGCCAGTTAGAATCAAAAATTGACAAGGCAAGAAACAACAAATGTTGGAGAGGATGTGGAGAAAGGGGATCCCTCTTACATTGTTGGTGGGAATGCAAGTTGGTACAGCCACTCTGGAAAACAGTGTGGAGGTCCCTTAAAAAGTTAAAAATTGAGCTACCCTATGACCCAGCCATTACACTACTGGGTATTTACCCCAAAGATACAGATGTAGTGAAGAGAAGGGCCATATGCACCCCAATGTTCATAGCAGCAATGTCCACAATAGCTAAATCATGGAAGGAGCCGAGATGCCCTTCAACAGATGACTGGATTAAGAAGATGTGGTCCATATATACAATGGAATATTCCTCAGCCATCAGAACGATTTCTCAACATTTGCTGCAACATGGACGGGACTGGAGGAGATTATGCTAAGTGAAATAAGTCAAGCAGAGAAAGACAATTATCATATGGTTTCACTCATTTATGGAAAATCGGTAGGAGAAGAAAGGGAAGAAGAAAGGGTGGGTAAACAGAAGGGGGAATGAAGCATGAGAGACTATGGACTCTGGGAAACAAACTGCAGGCTTCGGAGGGGAAGGGGGGTGGAGGAATGGGATAGGCTGGTGATGGGTAGTAAGGAGGGCACGTATTGCATGGTGCACTGGGTGTTATACGCAAGTAATGAATCATGGAACTTTAAACAAAAAATAAAGTAAAATAAAATAAAAAAATAAAAAACAAAATAAAAATATTTATTTATAAAAGAGATAAAATAAAAAATTAAAACACCATGAAGAAAAAAAAAAGACATCGTGATATTAATAGTAATGCTTATTTAGAAAGGGAAGTGAATTTAAAATTCTTGATATTTAAGGACTCTAAAAATTGTTTCACATTTCTTTAAAAATAAAAATGATTCAGTTTAAATTTAGAACATCATCTGTCTATAGATGGTTTTAGTTGGCTGATTTTATCCCTAGTCTTTGAAACAAAAGTGCTAATGAACCGTATGTAGCCTACACATAACTCACGCACTTACTTATATTCAATGAAATTTAAAGCAATGATTGTAATTTTAGTCTCCAGGGTTTCCTTTAGGAAACCCAACCAAGTATTAGCATTTCGAGCTGTGTTCTGCATATGGCTCTGCTATTCAACCAGTATGAATCAATTTTGCTTAATGCCTCTCAGTCTTTCTTTATGCCTTTAACAGATATTTTCCTACAGAGGGTGACAGACTGATGACTAGCAAAAATCTTAAATTATTCTCAAGTGCTTTCTAAACGAAGGAGAACAAAATATTACGATATGTAGTATTAGAATAATGACATGCGAGTCGTTCTTGATTCTCACTTTCTTACTGAAGAGAAAGATGACAGAATTTTAAAGGAATGTCTAACACCTGAGCTGTCTGTCATTTTGATACTAATGAAGGATAAGGGGATTAAAATAATTAGGCACCTAATTTAATCCTGTTTAGACATATTAATTTCTTCATTTTACAGATGAGTGAATGGTGGTTCCACAGGCTAAGAGACCTGTCTGGAGTCACACGGTTGCAAGCAGCCGGGTTAAAAAACTGAATTTGATTTACAAGATTCCAACATATACCCTCTTCCATGACATTGTTGTTGCCCTCCCTTTCTCTTTTTAAAATGCATTGCAGTGTCACCTAGTACAAATTATTTGACCCACCTTTCAGCAAAGATTCTTGTCACTAGTTAGCAACCATTTCTCCTGAGGTCCCTTTTAGTTTTAGGAATCTGCCATGATAGAGAGGTTGGAGTTCGTCCCCCTCACCGGCCAGATTCACGAAATCTACAGGAAGCAGAAAGATCCGGGAGAAAATGGTAGAGCATCAGCAGAGACGTGTGTATCCACCTACCCAGGGCCATTTATGCTGCTATGGACAGAAGTGGTCTCGAAATACTCACAGACGTCCCTGACAACTACGTGCAGTCTCTCATTAGGGTCTGCCGCAGTTCATTGTTATGGATAAGCTCTGCTCTTCCTACTGGAATTCAAACTTAGTAAGTTTTTACATGGCTTCTGTCCAGGAGGATACAGGAAGGTATATAAAGACAATATGCTAAAGGCATAATCTTATTATTAAAAGATCCATTATCCCAGGTCTGAGTGCTCAGATTCTACCGTTCCCGTGTAGAATGTGCTCGGAGTAGAAGTTCCATCTGGAGAGACTCCTGATGTTTTATATTTTTATAGCACAATGTACATCCTCTGCACACTTTGAACCATGCATCATTATTTTCATGGGTCCCTTGATGCTTTCATTGGTGGAAGTTCACAAACATCGACTGAGACATCCCTGATTTATTAGGATCCATTGTGCCATCTATAAAATGCTCCCTTTATTTCATGGGACTGGCTATTTTGAGGCAGAAGAATCTGCTTCCAGAACCTTCCTTATTCTTCAAAGCCTCTTAAGGATACAGAAATTGTGTATAGCAATCTAGCAGCACTTCGTTAGGCCTCTGACCCCAATCTTAAAGAAAATCTCCACCAACTACTCTTCCCTACTGAAAAATCACAGCAAAGCTCTTCTGTAAAGTGACAGAAGATTACCACTAAAACATGCTATGAATAAATGAATTTAAAGAATGCGTTTTCATCACTACCCATAATTTCTTAGAACCTACACTGTCTCTTTCTCTGACCTAAGATCTTGACTTTTCTTTGTGACTTCCAATCAACATTTAGTCTTTCATTAAATAATTCTCAAGGACCATGCTACGGGCTAGAGTCACTTCCTTAGTGCACAATGCAACGCTAATGCATTTGCTGTTTACACATCTGTGTCCACCCTGCCCTCCTTACCCCATCCACTGCCTGGTGCATCACAGGCCCTTTCAGACCTACGGCAGGTGCTTAAAGGAGAAATGATTAATTCTACCTCAGGAATGGAAAGGGGAGGAAGGACTTCCCTGTGGAAATGGCTTTTGAAAGGAGTCATGAGAGAAGAGCAGAAAAGGAATCACTCAAGACTGAGAAGTAACATGAACAAAGAGCTTGCAGTGTGATACGGCTGGGGCATTCGGGGAACTTACAAATAGTTAGGAAGGGCATCTGAACACCTGAATAAGGAAGTCGTGATCACTAGGCTCTTGTGTATTTTGACAGGTCGTGATCATTGATGGGTAGAGATATGGCAGGCACAGGTGAACTGGAAATGGTTTTTGACAGTTTCTTTTACAAGGACTCTCATAAGATTTTAGCAGACAAAAAGGACAGAAAGATATTTAAGCGTTTTATTAACTGGATGACCCAAAGAGTACTGATTTATAGAAGTAACCTCGTTGGGAGTTTCCCCTCTTGTGAATGCCATAAAACTGTCCTTACTCCCTATGTCTATCAATTTATAAGCAACACATAACTGTAGGGTGGGGAATAGGGTGTTTATGGTCCAGTTCAATGTTTCTAACCTTACAGGATAATATTTAATAAAGGTAAGATGGAACGTGCTGCATATACATAGTATAGAAAAACTGCACAGGTGGAAAACCCGGCTCAGTGACAGCCAATATGAAAGACTTCAGAGTTCCAACTGAAATTAAGTTGAATGAGTCAATGGTGGCATCCTGAAAGGGTGACTGCATTTCTAGAAACTCATTTATTTAGAAAGAGAGGAAGAGAAATGAAATAAATTGCTACCCTTGTATGTGTGCACAGGTCAGCCCCTAGATGTGGCATTTTTCTCTCTGTAGTATTCTAACTTGCGTGTATCAGTGTGCATTCCGCTTCGGATACCACAACTGGAAATGGACAACAGACCTACTGGAAGAGGCTCAGAATGATTCTGAGAGGAACAGACTCGAAAGCATGTTCATTTATGAGAAAGAAGTGCAGACTGGAGGCTGAGCTGGCTGGAATGTCTGCCTCCCTGCACCAGTGAGCGATCATTGCTGGCAGGAGATGGGCGAAGGGCTGGGATCTTTCAGGGAAGCCTCTCACTCAGCTCTACTGATCCATTTGTGGGAGAACCTCAGGACCAAGCTACGAACACTAGAGTGGCTGGCATTTCCCTGGGGCAGAGAAATGTACACGGAGGGGTTTCAAGAGATAGAACCAAAGCCAGTACTTTAGACTAGAGAAAATGCTCAGTCAAGATGGGGATTGAGGTCTATTAATAATAACTATCTTCCAGAACACATCAGTTAGTCTTTGAAGATGCCCAAGAAGTACATATATTCCAAATCACAGAAAGCGAGGAATTGTTAGCTATTGCCTAGATAGCACCATGCCTGGTCTCGGGTCCAACTGCTGCATTATTTCCTTATGTTAGGAGTCTGAAGGTGTGTTACAATTTCTGTGGAACACATTTCACCTGCTTATTTGTTTAAAAGAATCATTTGGGGCCCCTGGGTGATTCAGTCGGTTAAGCGTTGGCTCAGGTCATGATCTCAGGGCTGTGAAATCGAGCCCCGAGCTGGGTTCTATACTGGGTGCAGAGCCTGCTTGAGATTCTCCCCCTCTCACTCTGCCCCTCCCTGCACATACACATTCTCTCGAAAAAAAAATCATTTAAAAAGTGATAAAGTTTTATACAGATGATGACATACATCCTATAAGTGCTGGCTACCAAAGCAGGAAAACTGGTATTGGCACAAATCTGAAATGCTGGAATATTTAATTTAGTCGGTGACATTTTGTATTCTCATTCACTATTGCAGACTATTCTTTAAAATCAGGTCATACATATTATAAAACAAATAGTTCTACCCTATAATTCCAGGGAAAAATGGCCCATCGATATTACAATGATGTCACAGAAGGATATATTTCAGGATGAATTTGCTGCAATTCATTAGCATATTTCTGAAATAATATTGAAAAATTCTTTGAAAACGGGCAGAGTAATCTTCAGATACAATTTTCAGTGATTTGATTCACACACTGAGTGGAAGTCAACTAAAGAGCACGTGGGAAGCTTTATGAGAGAGCTCCCCAGTGGATTATTAGCTCTTCCCTTTATAAAGAACCTTTTAAGAGCCTTAAAAGAGCAGCATACTAGATATGCAAAGGGCTGCAATTTAATAAGAGCAGTGGAAAGTAGAAATCTGCATCAGCAGTTAATTCTGTTTTCAACTAATAATGATAAAAAATTTTATATTAATACATTCGGTAATTGCATTTAAAAATCTATGTTTAAGAAGAATCAAAGGGGAACATTCTATGAGGATTTTAGGATTTCAATGACCCTTTCTCTCCCCTGAGCTTCTCACCAAGAGAGTAGACGCATAAGGATGAAGAGGAAAATGGGAAACAAGTTACCATTTTATTCATTTGGGCAAACAGCTGAGAACTTCCAGCCCAGTGTTTTGATAAAAGGCAAATGTGGAAGGTAAATTTTAGGGCAGGAGTAAAAATGTACTTCTTGCTTCCTTCCTTCCCTGGCATTCATCTTACTACTCCTGTCTCCTAAACTATTTGTTCTTCCATTCTAAAATTGAGAGCAGTTCTTTCCTCCTTATTTCAAGGGAAGGTGTGTGCAAAGCACAACACCAATATGAGAAGAAACAACACTGGGACCAAAGCAAGAATGTGCTATGTGCACTCAAGAAGCAGGTGGGGGTGGCTCACACAGCGTGCAGAGCACGGGAGTGGAGACGGCTGGAGAGGGACAGAGGCTCTAACCCTCATATCAAGCCAACAGCATCTCAGGAAGCCGAAGGAGAGAGCAGGCCCATTGCACAACAGGCCCACTGCACAAAAGGCACGACTTGACACAGTGAGGTCATCCTGGAATAGAACAGGCACAGTGCATGCTGGCCTATGTCAATCAATTCCGTGGGGGGAAGAAATAGAAAAGGAGTGAAGGGAGAGAACTTTGAATTCTAGCTATATACCATAGTCTGAAAACCTTCCCTAAATCATACTTGATGAAATATAACAGAAGTTATTTTAGACCCACATGCCAGCAATAAAGAGGAAATTAACAACAGGGAAGTTAAGCCTGTGACTGAATGCTGTGATTGCCATTGGACTGGACAGGGAAAGGAAGAGAGATGATAGGAAATATAACTTTGGAGTTGGAAGAGAGTAATAGCTGAGTCTCTGGCATGAGGCTTTGTCCTAGAAGGACATTCACTGAAAGGATATTAAGTAGAAAAATTCCACCTAGAGGCCCAGTGACAGGACAAGTGAGATCTCTGTATTTATCAGGGGTCTGAGTGGGAAAATCAAGTCCCTGCAACGTAGCCGTCCGTAGGTCTCATCTCATGTGGCTGTGAGGTTAGAATTTATGCCATTGACTTCGTATGGAAAGCCTTTAAACTTATAAATTAATGTAAAATTGGTTTCTTAGTTGGTGATATCCCATGGGTTCCTGGTAGAAAAAATAATCCACACACTTAAACCATAAGGGACTATAACAGATAAAACAATTCCTGCTTACTATAAGGACACAATTTGAAATTACAAAACACACACAAGCATGTTTTCCATCACGAGTGAGTCAGCAGGCAGAACAAACAGCAAGATTAGAGTACCAATAAATTGAGATAGCAAAAAAGTGATCAAAAATCTAAAAAACTATACGAAATAAGTATGTTGAAATAATTAAAGAAAAAAGACTCAAAATCCTATTTAAAAAGAAGAGACTATTTAAAAAGAAATTTTTTAAAAAGGGTTTTATTTATTTGACAGAGAGAGACAGAGCGAGAGAGGGAAAACAAGCAGGGGAAGTGGGAGAGGGAGAAGGGAGCCCATCGCAGGGCTAGATCCTAGTACCCTGGGATGATGACCAGAGCTGAAGGCAGACGCTTAATGACTGCGCCACCAGGTGCCCCAAAAAGAAATATTTTAAAAAGAAACATATAAATTCTAGAGTTAAAAATACAGAAAGTAAAGATTTAAAAAATTAGTGGATACATTCAAAAGCAGATTACAGATAGTAGGAAAAAACTGTAAACTACAAGATATGTGAAAAAATACCCAAATGCAGCCCAAGTTTATACAGCAATGGAAAATGTGACAGGTAAATAAACATGGAGACAGAAAAAAAAGGTCCCATATATATCTCTCATAAGACTTAAAGAAATAGAGAAAAGAGAAAGTGAAGAGGAGGGAACATTTGAAGTGAAAATGGCTGAGAATATGCTAAAATTGGTAAAAGATATGAATTCTAAGATGTAAGAAGTACCATGAGTCCTGACAAGACAAGAGACAATAAATATACGTTTGGTCATATCATAAGGAAATACCAGCACAACAAAGACAAATTAAAAATAAAAACCAAAGGGAAAAGATACTACTTATAGAGGAACAACAATTCAATCAGAGTTTCTCAATCTCAGCACTACTTGGGACCAGACAATTCTGCGCTGTGGGGGGCTGTTGTGTGCAGTGTAGACTGTTAGCTGCATCCCTGGAATCTACCCACCAGAGCTAGCAGCACCCTCCCCTCAACCGTGACAACCAAAAACGTCTCCAGACATTGCCAAACGTCCCTGGTGGGTAACACTGTCCCTGGTTAAGAACCACGAACAGACTGGTGATGGAATCCTCAGTCGCAACACTCGAAGTCATAAGGCAATGGAATACTATTTTCAAAAATGTCTATGGAAGAAAACTATTACTCGACTTGTCTACTCAGTTAAACTGTAATTTAAGAGCAAAGGTAAAATACTATTATTTTCAGACAAAGATTATAGAATATGCTGACACTTACTGAAAGAAAAATACGTAATGGATATACTTCAGGAAGTAGAAATATTACACCCAAAAGGACAGAATGGGATGTCAAGCGTAGTGGCGATGAAGAGATTAACCAACACGCAAGTAAATCTAAATAAACACCGGCTATATTAAAAAATGACTAATTTGAAAAGTCATAAAATAAGAGGGAAATAAAATATAGACAGAGATAAAACATTTAAGATGAGAGAGGGGATGGAAATTCGTGCTTTCCAAGATCTTTAAGGAGAAAGGCAAAGATATTCAGTATGACCTCAGGGTAGGGATGATTTCTTAAATTTGACTCACACACACAAAATATAAAGGAAACAACTGATAAGTATCAAGTACTACCTCATAAAGTTTAAACTATGCACATTTCATGATTCAACAACTTCAGCTTCTGGTGTCTGGGCCAGAGATAGTCATACTCATATGTACCAAGAGACACGTGCAAGGATATTTACTTCAGAACTGTTACATCAGCAAATACAGGAGAAACAAATTAACCTTCTACCGCTAAGGAAATGAGTAACGTATAGATAGCTCATTCTTCCAAAAGAACACCATATAGCTATTAAAATGAATGCTGTTGATTTACATGTATCAGTAGAGAAAAATGTAAAAAACATGGTAAGTATAAAAAAACCAAACTTCAAAAGGACAGAGTACAAAGCGACATGTATAGAAATTAAAACACACGAATCAACAGAATGTTTATGGGGACATACATAATGGAATAAGGACAAGAATGCACATGTGTTACTTTGGGGAGAATGGGAAAGTGAGGAGAATGGCTTCTTGTTATATTTGTAATACTATATTTCTTTGATAAAAAGAGCTACAATAACTATAGCAAAAATCTAACATGTACTTTTCTCTCAAGATTGGATACTTGGGGGGGGGGGTGCCTGGGTGGTGCAGTCGGTTAAGCATCCGACTCTTGGTTTCAGCTCAGGTTGTGATCTCAGCGTCGTGGGATGCAGCCTGGAGTCGGGCTCAGCGCTCAGCACGGAGTCCCCTTGAGAGATTCTCTCTCCTTCTCCCTGCCCCTCCCGCTTGTGCTGTCTAAAATAAATAAATCTTAAAAAAAAAAAAAAAAGAATGCATACCCAGGTAACTTTAAGTAGAGATTAATGATTACTATTTGTATTTTCCTGTATATTTCAAATGTTTCATTAGCCATTTGGCCAGAAAAAAGAGGAGTATGACGACTTTCTTTCTAGTCTGGCCACCCTCATAGCATCCCAAGGTGGAGTAGGGGTATGCCAAGGGGCATCAGTTTTCGTCCTCTCACCAGAATTTTCACTTCCAGAAAAAAATGAAACGATCCCTTAATAGCTTGACTTTTTTTTCTTTTAGAAAAAAATGCAGGTGGTAGTGATTTGTGACTGTAGATACTTTCTATTAATTTGATTAACTATTTAAGACAGTTTCCCCTAAATTATTAAAATGTCATCACTGTATATAGCAATAATGATGACAGAGAAAATAACAAAGCCATTTTATACCTAGTACTTAATGGATATATAAAGCGCTTTCATAAAACTGTCTTTTTAACCTTCGACAGATACATGATTGAGGTGGATAGATTTGGTTTCCATCTTTTCGATGGAGATAAAAGCTCCCACAGAGTGTCTGTTTGCCTAGACCAGAAGAAATATGTAAGATCATATGGCCCAATCCCTTCATGTTTTAACTATAAAGTTGGAATACTATTTATTCTGCCAAACCTCCACCGTTGTGGAAGGGAGCACATGAGATAATGTGCATGAAAGCCCTCGGGGAATGGAAAACCCTCCACAAATGTATGGATTTGTTGCCATCTTAATTAGTGACTTTAATGCTTCTTTTAATAAAACCCTTTCCTATAACATATAGACTTAATATTAGGCAGACTCAGAACTCCTACGATATATTTTAGGTGAATGATTTGTAAAGAGAGGAAGAAAAATGTAAATTTGTATCTATAGCATGATCTTTAATACTAAAAAAATATATGTAAAGACAAAATACCACCGTTTATCTTTGGATAATTTTTTTAAAAATATATTTCTCTCCCTTTTTTTTTAAAGATTTTATTTATTTATTTGAGAGAGAAAGAGTGTGAGCGAGCACGAGCTGGAGGAGGTGTTGAGGGAGAAGCAGACTCATTTCAGAGCAGGGGGCCTGATTCGGGGCTCAGTCCCAGAACCCCAGGATCATGACCTGAGCCGAAGGCAGCCACTTTACTGACTGAGACATCCAGGAGCCCCTAAAATATGTTTTTCATTTTCTAGTTTTATATGGTGATAATGCATTACTCGTTTAATCAGGAAAAAACCACAGAGGTTGTCAAGATCTAGCTCTTATTTGGAACATTTGTATTTGATAAGATTTCACAAACACTGAGAAGACTGCAGTTCGTTAGGAAGCAGTTTTTATTATTTATTTTTTAAAAATATGTTTTAAAAAATTTATTTGACAGAGAGAGAGAGAGTGAGAGAGCACAGGCAGGCAGAGAGGCAGGCAGAGGAGGGAGAGGGAGAAGCAGGCTCCCTACTGAGTGGAGAGCCCGGAGGAAGCAGTTTTTAAATGAGTCAACTTACAGGGGAGATATAGAGATGGGGCCATCAAAAGCTAACTCCTGCACTGACATTTTATTTACTTATTTAATTTTAACTCTAGTAGAGCTAACATACAGTGTTATACCAGTTTCAGGTGTACAATACAGTGATTCAACAATTCTCTACATTACTCATCAAGTTCTCAAGATATTTTTAATCTCCTTCACCTATTTTTCTCATCCCCTCATTTTAATATTAAAGATTTCTTTTTCACTTAAGAAGGTGTTAAGATTTGGGATTTCCATCAACTATTTATCTGAGTGTTTGACTCTCAGGAGCTTTTTGGGAAAAAATATATAAAATAAAAATATAAAAATAAAAAAATATATATATAAGATAAAAAATATATATACATATATATACACACTATATATATTTATAAATATATAAATATATATATATATATTTTTTACACATACTGTCGCCACCTGCTGGCAGTCCTGTACCACCAGGACCGTCTTCTATCCAGGTGAAACGAACTTCAACTCCTATGATAGAATAGAAACTGCCCTCTCATTTGTGCTTCAGTCATAATATTGGCAAAATTGGTAGAATTAATTTTAATTAAGTTTTTTTTCCTGGTTAGGCCAGGCTTTATACTAGGCATTTTATTTCTCACAACATCCATAAGTATGAACCTTTAATGAAATTGTTTTTACTGTAGGACACTCGAAGCACGGAGAGGTTATACAATTTTCCCAAAGGAACACAGTGAAGGACAGAGCTGAGCTACAAATCCAGAAAGTGGCAACTGTCTGCTGGTACTGCTCCCAACTGTGTGGAAAAACACCTCTGGTCAATCTGGAGGGTGAAAGCACTATTCACGGTGAAAATATTTATTGAAGCAGCATGGGGGGGGGCGGGGAAGCAATGAAATGCAAGTCAGATGTCACTAACCCCTCGCTTCCTTATCACCTCCTAGAGATGCTAAGCAGACCACCACCCCAGAAGGAGCCTCCCCTTCTCTGTACCTCACAGGGCTTCTGCAAGGATCCAATGAACCAGCCAGTAAGTGTGAAAGCTCTTTGTAATCGGCTTCCTTGTTTTTCAAATTTGACCTCTGAATGAAATGAGATCATTAAAAATAGAAAAACCTGAGCTTTCTTATCTTTTTCCCCCTGCAGATGTGTCATCTTTAGGTTGTGACTCAAAGTCTTGCCTTTAGGTTTGCAAAAGATAAATAAACGAATGCCTCTTTAACCAACTGAGCCATCCAGGCACCGCCACAAATGCCTATTTAAATGTGCTTTTTGCAACTTTAAGTAAAGTATAAAGCTATTTTCCACTGCATTGCCCAATGTCCATTATTCAAGGCTTAATTTGATGAATTACTCTAATTCCAGAAAAACACTGTTGCCGCAGGAGAATATGCTCCCTTCTGCTGTCAGGGAAGAAGAGCATAAAGCTCTCTCCCGGCTTTGGTGGCCAGGACACGTAACTGAGTGTTCAGTGGAGTCTCCACGGCTGGAGGTGCGTCCTCTCCCTCGAGTCTCCCAATGCTTCTTTCCCTCACAGGGTCACTCACCCTTCTTTGCAGGTGTAACTGACAGTGTTGCCAAAAGTGAAGTTCCTCCCCGTGATGACGGCGTCTTTGATGGCCGGCGGCTCTCCGCAGACAACGAGATGGCAGGTAGGTGGCGCTCTGTCCCAGCTGCCAGAGGCCGAGCACTCGAGGACAGAAGGGCCCTGTAAGCTGGGAAAGAACGGCTATTACTCGCTGCCATGGAGACGATCATATACAAGCAACGGAAACCTGAGCAGGCTCCAGAGCGTTTCTGTCAGTGAATGGGCTGACACCACATCACAACGGCTGCAAAATAAAATGTGCTCCCTGGGGCTGCAGGAGGACACCCGGACCTCGCAAACAGATGACCTCCATGAGAAGAGGTTAACAGGCTGATTGGGATCCAGCGATAATGGAGACAGACACCCAGGAAGTCTTGGTAACTGAGGTCGAAGGGCACTGTCCTTGTCCTAAGCCTGGGCCTGTGCCCTGTGTTGCTCCTGACTCTGACCTCTGGTCTTCCTTTGATTTTGCAAACCTTTCATTCCAATAGCCTGGCTTATCCCTCTTTGCCTACCTGAACCTGACTGTCACACTCGACTTTCCATTCACTGGTTCACTTTAGATCCTGTGGGCCAAGTTTCTAACTGCAGTCTCCCCCTACCGTCCCTTCTGTTTGAACACACATATACACCCCCATGCACACCACTGATCGAATCAACCTCTCACAGTATTAAGAACCTGGGCCCTTACCCTGAAGTGCTTTTGTAACATCCCATGTGAAGTTCAGTATAAGCGTGGTAAGTTATATTCCAAAAAAAA
Source organism: Ursus arctos (assembly GCF_023065955.2). NCBI lineage: Eukaryota > Metazoa > Chordata > Mammalia > Carnivora > Ursidae > Ursus > Ursus arctos. Next base: position 38,781,932 of record NW_026622852.1, read on the forward strand.
AAAAAAAAAAAAAAAAAAAAAAAAAATCCAGATACTGTGTTATGCCTCACAAACAATTTTGCTTTCATGTTTAATGACTGAATGTTTATAGTGACTCATCCGGAGCGCCCAGAGTCAAAGTTAGGTGGACTATTTCCTTAGGCATTCCCAGCACTATGAGTGAGCCTCCATGAGGCACGCAAATTTGAGAATATCTTTTACATTTAGAAACTCGTATCTAAAGTCAGCGAGTTATATACAAATGAAACCTACTGCGTAAATAATGAGTAACGGGGTATTTCAGGAAGCTTGGCTCGTGTCTACGGACTTTACCTGTATCCACTCTCACATGAATATGATGCAGTAGAAAGGTAGGTAAGCCCACTCAAAATATATTTCCCGTTATTTATGCTTTCAGGGCTAGAACACTTGACCAGTTCACACACAGGAAGAGGATGACTCCAAGAACCACTAGCAAGACAGGATGATTCTTTGTCACCATTCAGCGTATATCCTTTATTACACCTAAAGAGGATAAAGGGCGATTACTGAATATAATTTGCTTTATTTTGCATAATTTTATCAGTGCCAAAACCTTTAAAAATATTAAGAATTTACACTTTACAATTTATTGGAAGAGTTCTTTTTTTTCTACTGAAATAACGCTTTGAAATTATTGTTTTCCAAGGCTGAATACTACACAGCTTCCCTGTAGGGAACTTGCTGAGTGATAAGTAGAAAAATTAAGAGTTTGGCTTACCCCCAGTTTATGTCATGGATTAGTAGCTGCAAACAAAAATTCCTAGTTTGAGAATGGTCTGGTTTAGTATGAGCGCCTAAGCCAAAGCTCCAGCTTATAACCAAGAACATTTCTTAGCTCGCAGGGCCTTCCTCCGTGGCACCCGTTCTGGAGCACCTCTAGGATGCTGGTGACAATGATAAGTTACTTGTCAAGGGATGTAAGGAGTCCAGATAGGACTGCCACCATGAGGTTATTGGACTTGATTCCTTCATATTACACATAATTCAATGAATTCCACATTAATTAAAAACCATCCTCTGGGATTCTTCTTCTCCCTTTCTTTCAGTTTTGGATCACAGCCAGGACACCATCAACAACTTCTACCATGTAGTTTAAATCTTACACACTTACCTATATGTTACTTTACTGCCGTAGGTAAATGCTGATCCATCAATGCCGCCATTTTCTGGAACAGCAGGTGCGCCACAGTAAACAGCTAGAAGGTGGAAAACAAAGGAAGCATTGCTTTTTCACTGGTGTGTACAAAAATCTCTGAAAGCTCAAGGGCAGCTCTAAGTTATCTCGTTGTGTTTAAGGATGAGCCTGATAGTTGGGTCTTAAATACAAAGAATATTGATACAACCTAACACATGACATGTCTATACCTTAAATTTTTAGTATTGCCAAACACCATGAACCTGGGGGAATTTGCGAAACATACCTTTGCAATATGGTAAGGGATGACTCCATTCTCCAGACTCCAAACATGTGATTTTGGTTACTCCCAACAGCTGGTAACCTTCCTCACACGAAAATGTGACTTGGGCGCCCAGTGTATAAACCTCACCAGAAGAGTGGCCATTTTCTGGATTTCCTGGAGCCTTACATTTAATAGGTTCTTGAAAGAGAGAAAAAGATTTGTGGGGCAATGAGTGGTGTTCGCACAACCATGCAGGGTCTCATAGCAAAAGAATTTCACTACAGTTAAAGTACCAGTTAAATCTTGGGGGGGAAAAAAAGCTTTGGAAGGGAGATACAGGAAGGCCTGGGATACACTGGACGTTAGACCAGAACATACATTTAATAGGCATTTAAACTACAGTATTTTGAAACACGGTGACTAACAAAAATATACAAAATTTATCTGGCTGAAAGGGAGTTGTTTATTGGGAAGTAGTGGTGGTGCCAGGACTTTTACTAGAAGAACTTAGGTCGTCCTACCTCCCCCAACTTCATGTCTACTTTTTAAAAAGCAATTGGCTTTCTATCAAATTGATGTAAAGGCTTTACCCTAGGCAGATTTGAGAAAAATTCCCAGCCTCCCTTTCCAAACAGACTATGGATCAGAAATCCCTCCTATGTGCAAATTTGGGGTTGGTCACCACTTCTAGGAAGAGAAATAAGCTAAAGGGATATTTAGGACTAGAGTTGGATATGAGTAAATATAATTCTTGAATTATCAAAAAGGGAAGATACATTGATTCAATCTTTCTGAAGGTCATTCTGGCCATATAAGTCAAGGGCTTTATTTGTATTTATTTTTATTTTTTAATTAATTATTTTTTTGAGGTGGGGGGAGGGGCAGAGGGAGAGAGAGAATCTTAAGCAGGCTCCACACCCAGCACGGAGCCTGATGCTGGGCTCAGTGTCAGGACCCTGAGATCATGACCTGAGCCAAAATCAAGAGCCAGACGCTTATCGTACTGAGCCACCCAGGCATCCCAGAAGTCAAGGATTTTACATATTTTTAAAAGATTTATTTATTTATTTGAGAGAGAAAAAGCACGAGTTGGGGAGGTGCCGAAGGAGGGAGAGAGAGAGAAAGAGAGAGAGAATCTCCAGCACACTCCGAGCTGAGTGTGGAGTCTGACACGGGGCTCGATACTGCAACCCTAAGATCATGACTTGAGCTGAAATCTCAAGAGTTGGACGGTTAACTGACTGCGCCACCCAGGCGCCCGATAAGTCAGGGACTATAAGTAAATGCCATCATGAGACTTGATTTTGAGACTTTCTCTTTACTTTCTATTTTCTGGGAGTTGGGCCTGTATCATCAAAGTTATCACAAAACCTACAGATGTGGTAAGGGAAGATGTCAATTTTTTTCAAGAACATAATTCTGTGTGGCTGAGGCAGAGGAAACACACTGATGGTGAAGTATCTTCTTTGCGCTGATGGAGGCCATAGAGGCCAGTGGATACATTTCTAAATCCCCTCTGTTATTCCCGCACTGCAGAGATGTTGCTTCAACATTCTGGTGATACGGCTGGCCCTCAGTTTTACTTTTCAGAGACTGGGAAGTTGGGAGAGACACAACGCTAATTTAAAACTCCTTTCGTTGTTACTTATATGTCTTTTTTAAAGATGGTTTTTTATCTTCTTCGCCTGTCCTTTGTACTTGAACATACTGTTGTATTTTTTAAATAACATACATTTGAAATATATACTTAAATAAAAAAAATTAATAAACTTCCCAATTATCCATGTACTAGTTACCTGCACAGTGTTTACCATCTCCTGTGTGGGGTGGGATACATGAGCAAACGTAGGATCCATTTGTATTCAGGCAGGAAGCATACTCACTACAATCTGGCCCAACTGCACATTCATCAACGTCTAAAATGAAGACAGCTTACAGGTAGTGAAGTTGATTGATTTTTTTCTTATGTATCAAATACTTGTTTTTACTTTCAAGTCGTTATATATCGCTTAATGTGTAACACTACAGGTATTTGCATAGAGTGAAAATACACTACAGTAAATACAGTAGTCATGATCACATTGCAGACAAACAATAAAAGCTATTACTCTCCCACTTTATAGGTGGTAAGTAGAAGAACAGAGATAGATGAAAATAGTCTTAATATTGAGCCTGGTAACAATTCCAAATATTTCTGGCACCTCTAGGGACAGCTGCTTTGTCACTGTGGCTTGCCCAGAGCTTACTGGGATGACCTGAAGTTAACAAAGGAATGTCACAAGAAAGCCTCAGGAATTTGGGAAGATTGTCTCCCAGGGAGCTAGAATAAACCCAGACAGTATTGCCAAGATTTATCTCACCAAGGCATGATGGTGCAATGCCATTCCAGCTCCCGTTATCTGTACAGAACATCCTTGAATCACCCAACAAATAGTAGCCATGGTTGCATTGGTAGGTCACTGTGCTGCCAGCATGGAAATCCTCAGCTGCATAAAAGCCATTCTCCAGAGTGGGGGGCACCCCACAGCTAATGCCTGTAATGTGGCCAGGAAGAGTACAAGGACATGAGGAGCGAAATGCTCAAAGCACATTTTATTTACATTAAGCTAGCAGTTCAGCGAAGAGGGACTTTCTCATTGCGCGTGAACACAGATCCAGGGCCCCGGAGGGGTGGCACAGGCTGTAGCCATACCTGCGCCCTCGGCAACCAGCAGACGGTCTGGCTCAGAGTGAGCATGCGATTCATTAATTAAAATAAAATTTGTATGAAGGTCCTGCTAGACACCGTCACAGGTGCTGAAGTCATGAACCAAAGATGTAAACTCCAGCCTTGTGGAGTCTACTATCTAGTGGGACTAGGGAAACGAGCCACAGAGAAATACATACATCAGTGAGAACAGATGCTATGGAGGGACTGTGCTGATGGCACTCACTAATAAAGCAGTCTGCTTCCACCCAACCCTCACTTTGCATTTCCCTACTGTGCTTTATCTTTCTCCATAGCCCTTACTTCTGGCCCTTGTTCTTATTTACTGTAAATAAACAATATTGTTATTTCCTCTCTCTCCTATTTCAGTGTAAACTCCACAAAGGAGACTTTCTTCCAACTGCTGCATCGCTAGAACATAGATCGCTGTCTAGCACATAGTAGGTGGTTTTAAAATTGCTGAATAAATACATGACTGGATGCACCCAACTCGAGAGGGCTTTTCCTGTTTCCTACCCAGCCGTAACCCGTCTCTCTTGGGGCTCCAGCTCCCAGCTCTGTCTCCCCTTCCCATCCAGTTCCCTATTCCACCTGGGGTGCAGCCACAGGGCTGGTCTCTCTTCATCACCCATCTCCCTCATAAAGAGGGAACTATTCAATGAAGATTTGCGTGTTTACTCCTGTGGTGTAGTTAGCTTTTATCTAGCATTCCTGAAAAATGTCGCTATGCTCCGACATCTGTCAGGAGCTCCTGAAATGCCTTCCACAGAGACAGCTCACGTTCACAGTGGGGCAGTGGCTGTGTCCACTGTCCTTGATTCAGACAGTACTGCACAGGGTTCCCGACCATCTGGAAGCCTGGATCACAGAACACACTGATTTTGGAGCCTGGCCTTAAGTCTGCCGATGTAGTTCGCAGGTGAGGTACCAATCCTTCCAAAGGCGGGCAATCTGCGGGCAAAGCACACAGGCACAGGGCTTGTCAGCACCCCCGTGGCAGCATCGCCAGCTAAGAGCCTCAACTCACGTGTTGCGCCAGCATCTGAGAGCCACTCTACTGCTCCTAAAACACGGTGATATATGACCAGATCCCTGGCAAGCGAAATGACTAGAAAAAACTGAGTCCACTACTTTTCCTCTTTCTGCAGAAGGCAGCCGAGTATTTTTTTTAAGGAAAAAGTGGTATTTAAGGAATATTAATGAAATGTACTTATAAGTTGTCAAAACCCATGAATTCTAGGACACCTGCAGAAACGCCCTCAAATACATTGAATTGTATGATCATTCAGAGTTTGATTATTCGGTGTGAGGACTGTCATGCCCATTGCTTTTCTCCCTGTGCTACCTGCCCCTAGACGGCCGCTAGGAAGTACCAAGTTGCGAGTACCCCTCCTCATACAGGAGGATAGGGCTTCGGCGGCATTTGAAAAAGAAACCGTATTCTTTCTCTCATCCTATTTTCCTAACCTTATTTTACCATTGTCCAAGTTTTCTCCACAGTGAATTTTGTACTCTCCAATACAGCATGTATTTAAGGATGAAAAAACTAAATCCTTTGGATAAATGTAGTGTAAAGGTGAATTACTAGCTAAACAATAGACTGACAGGGACGCATTACTTGACCAACAGTGAATTTTGAATTGTCTCCTTTTGCAGGAAAGTCTTGGGAGTAGTCAAGAGATAGCAGTTTACAGAAGAACATTCTAACCAGAACAGAATATGCTCTTGTAATTGATCTTCACTTTCCCCACAACTCCAGACAGGAAATCAGGCCAGGCTAACACATTTCCTTTCTTGAGTTCCTCTGGGCATGAGGTAGCCAGTGATTTCACCTGAAAGTTTAAACACACGTCTTTAGATAAACCTTATTTGTTTCAGTATGACAGAGTTATTACATCTTAATTGTGTCCCCTTGAAAACACTCACAGTTCTGGGGGGAGGATGGTGAAGGGAAGGAGGCTTTTGTACAGTATGATTTCAGGGGTAACAGATAAGTAAGTCTCTTCCCTCCCTCTCTCTCCTCCACCCTCATCCTCCCCTCTCCCAAGTATGTCAGTTGCCAGATAGTCTGGAATTCTCCACAGAGAATTTCTTGTCTAAAGCTCTGCAGTTTATTGAGGTGTTGTAGAGGTTCCCCACACCTCATTCTCCTGTCTTCTGCCTCTGTCTAGAGGTGGGTAAACTGAGGCCTGGATAAGTTCTGCCACTATAATAATAAGGGTAGACATTTAGAAACCCTCGCTATGTGGCAAACAAGACCACGACTATACGTGCCGTGTTGTGTGTGATCGTGACGAAACTCTACTATGCTATCTGTTCATCTTTCACAGATAAGAACACTGAAGCTTAGAGAGATGAAGTAACATGTTCAAAATCAGCATGACAAGGCTGTGGTAGAACTGGGATTTGAACCCAGGCTTTAACCACTGGTTCCTCTGTTACTCTCTAAGCATAATCTTAGAGCCAGCCCTCAATTTCTGCCTCTTTAGTCAGAGGGATGTGAATTTCCAGCTTGGAAATTACAAGGTATCCTAAAATAATCATGTCTAATAAAATTTAAAAGCATCACCAAGAAACTGAAAAGGGCATTCACCGAAAGTGACTGCAGATAACCTCTGCCTAGCTTAGTCTACGACCATAGCATCAAATGACATTGGTGGTCAGGTCTGAAAACCCAGAGGTTGCGGGAAGATATGGCATCATTAGTCTGTTCACATTTTCACTAGGTTTGTACCTTTGCATCTCATTACTGTCATACACTGAAAATGGAATTGACCTGCTGTGGAGACAGGACATAGTCCCAGAGGTTCAGCTGGCTTATGGAGCCCACAAAAGACTCAGCGGGGTTGAATCCCTCTCCTTTTTGGTCCTGCTCTTGCCCAACAACTAATGCACCACCACCTAAGGAGAGGAGAGAAATAAGGAGGAAAACTGACTTCACGACTGTCATTCCAAAAATGCTAACTTAACGAAAGTACTGCCAATATAAAGGTATCAGGGAAAACTGTCGAAAAACCAAATTACCTATATTTACTGCATGTTTTACCTGTAGGGACAAATTCAATATTTTATCTAGAGCAACCTAAAAAATAGTCGGAGAGGGTTTAGAATATTATATCAGATTTACAAACATTTAACTATAAAAACTGCACATATACATATGTGCATGTAATATTTTATGCCAACAAAACTTGTGAGTTCTATTTTGCCTCCCTTCTTCTAGGAAGTTACCCTCCATGACAGACTACCAGCAGCTGCTCTTCATTTTCTTCTTCTAAACCCTGAAATGCTTAAATTTCTATCACCAATTCCAAGGCAACATCTAAATTTGCCAGTGACTATCTCATTGCCAAATTCAACGGAAACTTTCATATTCACCCCTGGTGATTTCTCTCTATCATCGGTTCCTACTGGGCCATTCTGGTCTATTAAACTGTCCTTCCTGGATGTACTGGATGGTCTGTGTTTGCCCCTCCAGAGATACCTTGCTTTGTGCCCCCAAAGGTTGACACCACCTTGTTGCCTTGTTCCTCTGGCTTCTGTTTATACCTGGCCAATGGAAGGACCAACCCGAGGTAAGAAAGTAGGATGAAAGAGAAGTTTAATTTCCTGGATACCTTCCTCCCAGGCAAGGTTTAGGTTTGCCTAAATTCTCGCAACAACTCCCCCTCCTTGTCACTTTGGGCCCATCTCTTGACAATATTCCATTGTCACTAGTCATGGGTGTTTTACTGTCATATTTTGGTTCTCTTAATCCTGCCCACACCTTTGAAAATTGACCCTTCCTTAAACTCTCTTTAGATCTCCTTCTTGGGGGTGCCACCTGTTTCCTGCCAGGGGCTGGGTGATTACACTTTCTTTTCATGAAGTCATTCTTTACTTGTTCTCCTTGAATCTTTGTGCTCATTCTGTCTCTCTTCTCCACCTGTCTTTTAAGAAGATGATGCGCCCAGGCTTCCACTCCTGGCCTTCGCTCTTCTTCAACAACTCCCCATCTGATTTCACTTACCTGCCAATCGATATATGTAGAACCCCTTTTCATGATTTCCCAAGCTATGTCCTTTTCTTATTAAAGTAATCATAAAAAATTAATACACACACAAAAGGAAATTTGAAAAAATAAAGCATAAGGAATTCCTCTTATCCAGAAAAAAAATCATTTAACGGTTTTGTGTATTTCCTCCTAGGTTTTATTTTTATTATTTTTTTAGTATATGTGTTTGTGTGTGAGTGAGAGATTTTAAAACACATGACTCAGGATCATACTATATATGATGTTTGAATCTGGCTTTTCTTCTTGGACATGCTCTCATTTCATGAGTTTTAATAGCTGTTTTATGTATGAATGCACAATAATCCATACTTTGCTTAATTAACGAATTAGTTAATTAAACAGCCACTTCCTATTGGATACTGGAGTTGTTTCCAAATTTGGTACTAAAGTATCACCGAGATCAATATATTGATACATGAGTATTTATTCAGATCATTGATAATTTCCTTTAATCCAATTCTTGGTAGTTGAATTGTTGATTGCATACCAAGGGTTTCTCTAAGGTTCTTGATGAAAGTTTCTAAATTGCTTCCCAGAAAGGTTTATCAATTTTCATACCAGCACTCGAAAGTGTCTGCTGCACTGAGTCCTTGCCAATCACATCCTATCACTAAAAACAACTTGGTCAATTTGACATAAAGTGGAATCAACCTATGTTTTTTAGTTGAATGTATTCCTGTGATTAGAATTCAGACCCAATATGTCTAAAATCAAGTAGAAATTCTTCCTTCATCCCTAATCCCTGCTCTGATAATTGTCCTTTTTCCTAGAATTCCTCTCTCAGCTAACAGACTCTTCAACGGACCTAGTCACCCAAACGGAAGCCAGCCATTCACTAAGCTCTGTCAACTGGAGCTCTGCAATACTTGTGGACCCAATTCATTCTTACTCCTGGGGTCAACAACCATCTCCTTGGGTGGCTACTAGTACAGTCTGTGTTTTATTTTCCTATCTCTTTAACTTACTTTCACTCTGCTATCAGGGTTTAATTTTTTTTAAAGCTAGAAATGCTTTTTTTTTTTTTTTACCATAAAGGAAATATATGTTCATTATGAAATACGGGAAAAGAATAAAGAAGAAAATAAAAGCCACCTGCAATCCCACTATTCAGAGAAGAGATAGCTGAAAGCAAGAATACTTAAATTAAACACAAAAAGGAACCACCACCCCACTTCACCTGAAAATGTCACTTCTTGTTGAAACATTTTTAACATTTCCTTATTTACTACAGGGAACCTCCGACCTCTCCTCTTCATAAAAGACAGATGGTATTAGCAGTGCTCCAGCTTATACACTGGATATACTTGTGTCCTATGTATACAGTCGCAAAAGAAAACAAGCAACCAAAATATACCAGCAATTCCTCTCCTCCTTGGAGGACAGTTTACTAACCTTCCGTGGCTAGTTAGCTCAGCCTGCATCTTGCTAGTCTTACCCTAAGTCCCCAAATGCATTTCTTACACAGAGAGTCACACAGCTCACCTAGAAAAAGCCTGTCACAATTCACAGTCTGGGTAATCAGGGAGTAGAAAAATGGAGAAACCAAGGACAACAAAGATAGCAAACTTGATGTTCATCTAAGTGCCACCATGTCTGGCATCTAACAGAATGATATTCCTTTAGCTAAGACATACCAGGTATGGGTGAACCAACAGAGAGGCCCACACCACCATCAGATAGTTTCCCATCGATATAGACTTTCCAGGCTCCATCAGCACTCCTCCAAGTGATTGCAATGTGATGCCAACGGTCATCATTCACGGAGGGACAGTCTGTTATCTTTTCCTTGCCATTCACATAAAGAACCCAGCTGTGAAAAGATTCCAGATAACAGAGTCATCAGTCATATGTCGTAATCTCATCTACGGGGCATGTTACTATTTTTCTCCTTTTTCTTTTCTTTTCTTTTTTGTATGTAAAGCACTTCAAGGAAAACCATTACTTCTTTTTCTCCATTTGGTCATATTTCATAGATGCAGAGCTGGTTTATAAATTACACTTTATTGTTGTTCACTGAAAATTAGCTTATGTTTCTTAAACACGAAGGGGTAGGAAGAAGTTTTAGAATAATGAGAGAAGTTGATCCACGTTGAGATAATTTACCAACTGTCTATTCCGGAGAGAGTGAATCAAGAATGGAAGGAATGAGAGTTGTACAAACATCAGACTGGTTTCCTTCCTTTGGAATGGATGTTTTCCTAAGACCAGGAACAAACTTCAGAGGTCTCACAGAAAGTGAGTTCTGTCTCTGGGTTGCCAAAGCAGTCCCATGGCAGACAAAGTATGTCGATCCGAAGGCAAGCATAATTGGAACCAAATAAAGATGACCAACAACAAGAAGGTTCCAACAACTATGTCACTTTGGGGAATGTCAGAGATACTAAGCAGTTTTAAGTGAAATATCTTCAAAAGCAATTGGAGAAAAAGGAAAAATAAGGGAAAATTGATAAGGAAGATAAAAATTCATTGAATACTTCTCTCCGTATCTTCTTAGTCCTTATTCACAGACGTTTATGGGAAAAAAATGGTATTTTTACAATACTAATTGTTTCCCCTTTGGGTTTTCCCGTTTTCCTTCACTATTCAAGTGGATAACAGGTTCTGTCGTTATATATATTTTGCCTCATGGGAGGTTTGTGCAAATCTCTTGGATATCGTTTTTGAAAGTTCAGGTCCACTAAGAAGAATAGGGTTTGAGGATGGGGAGAGTTCCACCAGAATAGTGAGAGTCCCGTGGACTGAGGAGAGGCAAGAGAGCTCAGTGGGGCCTGCACCTTGCTCAGGAGCAACAGGACAGAAATTTGGGTAGATCTGAGATGAAGAGGCCACCACAGAATCTGTCTAGATTGAAGGTTGGGATTCCACATGGCAAAGAGCTGTGATTCTGAAGGGCCCACAGCGGCTGAGGCAGTTCACAGCCCAGTGATAAGCAGTGTGGACAGAGGACCAGTGGACCAGATGACCAGACTCTGTGGGTTTTCAACAATCTGTGAGAAGCTAAGATAGGAAAAGCACTCAGTAGAGATAGAAGGAGGGAAACAATTGAGATCGGCCTTTCTGACAGCCCAGAGAGATGAGGCCCTGCAGTTGAAGTAATTGATCCAAAGAGAAATAAATATCATCTCGTACACCTGAGTCTGTAGATGGATTCATATTTAATATATGTGTCTCCCATGGGTCAACAATGTCACCGAAGTCCTTGAACCCCTGCAGGCTCTGATAAATAAAAGAAAGAGCACTGGTCATAAGAGTCAGAGTCTGAGGCTTAGCTCTACTACTCCCAGAGTGTGAGATTTGGGGCAAATCATCTAGTGTCTCTGAAACTTTGTCTTGCTACCTATACAACTAGTTCCTCAGGCCTCTGAAGATCAAATGAAGTAACACTTAGCAAATAGCAAAACATAATCCGTGCAAAACATGTTATCACTGAAACTTTGCTTTCTTACAGAACGTGTCCAGATGCTCTGTTTGACCATTGCCACCGCTCTCCTGCTGGAAAACCTGACCCCCTTGCTCTTCTATCTCCCAATCCCCGTGTCAGTTCTAACTTGGTCTCAGGATAAGATCTAGCATATGGCTTTCCTGACATTTCTGCTTACCCATTATAATCGGTCAGGAGGAAGGTATTGTCACTGCCATTCTCAAGTGCATAGGAGATCGGTGTTCCATAATTATTGGTGTCACTGGATTTCATCCAGAATGTGCAGGTTACAGCCCAGAGAGATGGAAGCACACCATCTAGCATGACGTAACCATAGATACCCGAAACTTCAAAATCCAGGTTAAAACCTGAAGACTGGTCTGCAACAAATAAGAAAGGTGTGTCGACCATGGCACTTGGGAGGCATTTTTCAATTGTCTAAGGTAAGCAGTGGATATGCAGTACTATTGTCAAAGAAGCCCATTTCAGTCAATATGATGATGGGAGAAGCAGTGTCAACATTAAACATATATTATTTACAAAATACATAATACATTCTTCTAAGTAAAAGAATCAGTGGGTAACTAAGATAGGGAAAGCACTCCAGTAGTGTAAGGAAGCAGAGAAATAGGAACTAGCTGGAAGGAGAGTTGGAACTGGGAAATTAACAAAGACAGGGGACACTAATGCATGTCTGTATGCTGATGGGATGACTCCACAGAGCAGGGGAATTGAGGCTGCAAGAGAAAAAGGGGGGCAACTACAAGGGCCACATTCCACCTCTACTCAAGGCCCTTGTTCTTCCCTATTTCATGTGCAATTCAGCTCTGCCCCAATCCTGCATAGCCCACTCAAGAAAACAAAAGTCCGACAGCTAAAGACTCTAACACCCTGAGAAAGCAGCTTGGCTCTGATTCTCAGACATGTCTGTGGACTCTGAGCTCCTAAATCAAGAGTCCTTTCTAAACACGTAGAAGGTGAAGAGTTCTACTAAATTCCATTTTCTCTTTTTCCCCTCTGAGCTTTATTTTCCTCACCTTTGCTATTGGGGATAATAGTACCTAGTTTGGTGGATGGCTGTCAAGATTAAGTAAGTACACAATACTCAGCATTGTTTTTGGTATGTGGACAGTGCTTGGCACAGGTAAAATGTGACATTGTTATGATCTCATTAGTTTTAGTATTGTTATTAATAACACTGAGCTCATATATACCTGTTTCACACCTGCTGCCTGAAAATCCTGGCTGACATTTACAACTGTATGAGTTTAATTCATCCACACAGGTGGCCTGATTTCTACACGGGTTAGACTGACATTCATTGATGTCTAATTCACAATATGGCCCCGTGAAGCCTGCTGCACACTGGCACCTGAAAGAAAACAAAATGTTATTAACACACAGAAATCCATTAGAGGAAGTCCCCCACTTATGACAACATTGTCTCAAAAGATTTTGAAAATTGAAAGCTCATAGATGCGGAGAATAAACTAGTGGTTGCCAGGGTTGGGGTGGGATGGGAGAAATGGGTGAACTGGGGTTTTGTTTTGTTCTTAGATAAATTGAGTAAACAACTTTGAAATGATGAAACATATTTGCCACATCAAAACAGTGCTTTAACTGTTAGTTACCTTTTTTTTTTTTTAGTTCATTTAATTAAACCGACTTAAGACAATATATATCTGAAGTGTTGTAGTAGCAAAAATAGAGTATGAAGTGGTTCTGGTCCAGGTGAATTCTTATTTACACACTGGGAATTTCTCTCCCCATACAAGTGCTAGGAAAAAATATAAAAAGTGCATATGCTGTTCCAAAGGCTTTAAATATACTACACCAGTCTTTATAACAATGAGGTGACGTTATTATCATTCCCACTTTACAGATGAGTAAACTGTGGCTCAGGGAGGTTAACCTGCCCAAGTCTCTTTGTTACCAAGTGGTAGAGTAGGATTTTAAACCCAATCTACTGCCTTGTTCTTAATCAGTATGCTGTACAGTCTCTGGGGTATGCAACAGACCATTTAAACCTATCGGAATGGAAAATATATCTGATAATGTCAAATGCTGACACAGATGTCATGAACTGGGAAGTCTCACATAGTGAGTAGAACTACAACTTGGCAATGTCAAGGGAAGATGAGGGTTTGCATTCCCAGAGCCTCTATATCCATTTGGACTCACGTGCTCTAGGAAATTATTGCACAGTTGCAAAAGGACACATGTAATGAACATTCATAACAGCATTATTCTACGTGTTTATGAAGAGAAGAATGGGAAAATAAACCATGGTATGATCATTTACTGGAATACTAATCAGCAGTTAAAACAAATAAACTAGAACCAAATGTATCAACCTTGACAACATATAATGTTGAGTGAAAACAAAACCCAAATTACAAAAGGATGTATACAGTATAATACCAATTATGTAACATGTGAAACTATAGTATGCACTGTTTATGTAGTAACATATGAAGTCTGAATGAGAAAGATAAACATCAACTTCAGAACAGTGGTTACCACTGAGGAAGAAGAGGAATGTGCGTGTGTGCGTGTGTGTGTGTGTGTATTGGAGGAACTCCAAAACTATCTATAGAAGGTATTTCCTTAAAACAAAAGATGTGAATCAAATATGGCAAAATACTAAGGTTTGATAATTACCGTGATGAGTGTGTGACTTTTACCGTTCTTGGTAATTCTCTGTATGTCTGAAATATTTTTTAATTAAAAAGTACCTGATACATGATAATTAACATTGCTATTAACATGTTTACATGGGAATCGGTGTTGGGGGGTAGTCTTTACTGAGTTCTCTGTATTCAATGGTAAATCTATTTTGGCTAGAATTTCACTCGTCTTTATCTGCCCATGTTTGATATTCTAGCAATCCAATATCGTTATCTATGAAATAGGTTCACTTTGGTGACAACTAACATTCCCTTTGAATTAGGAGAGTTGACCTTCACCTTTCCTCTAGTTAGGATTTAGACAAATTTGGGACTCATTAATTGTTTTTGACTCTGGGGAGAATTTAGAATTCTTGCTGTTTATCTGGAAATTTCTCATTGCCTGTGGTTAGGCGCTATATGCCAGAAGATGTAAAACGCCTATGAAAAGATGAAACTACACTGCTAAGACTTTGTTTCCACATCAAGAGCGAAGTCTCACCGACAGGATGGGTTGCCTATTTCTTCTGGATCATGCCTTGGCTCTTTGTTGGGGGACAGTCATGAAGGGGGCTGAACCACAAGAGGACTGGGAAATGTTGCAACTGGGGTACTTTTTTTTTTCTTCCTTTTAACTTTTATAAACTTCCAGAGACAGTGGCATGTTGAGGACAATAAAGTTTCCTAAGATTCTGCAAGCAAGACCAGTCTGTCTTTTGTACTGCAGAAGCCACAGACCGTGCAAGGGGATTGGGATGTAATACGGCCGACGTCACACTGATGAAGGAGAGTGTCCATTTTCAAACTGTATTCTCCTGGTACCCCAAGAGCTGCCTCAGAAAGACAAAGTGGGTCTCCTCTACAAATACTACCATTTTCAACCCCCAAAGGTTAGTTTTTATTCTTTTACTTGTTTCCATTCATATTAGATTTCTTATGAACCAAGGGTTACTAAACTAAAAGAAACATTCGAAAACCACAGCCATAGAATGTAGACTGACTCTGTGACAGGTAATGGCACAATTCCTGTTGATGTTAACTAGTGCAAAAACTCCGGCTAAAATATAAAACACTTGACAATGAATTTTGTCTAGTGCTTTGGTATTTGTTTCTGTGTTACTGTGTTTTCTTTCATTGTTTATGACTCCCCAGGTACAGAACGGTGGTTTCCAAATCTGGCCGTGCATCAGAACCATTAGGGAACTTAAAACATATAGGCTGCCTATTTTAAAATTATAGACTCTACCCCAGCCTTTGTGAATCAGAACCTCAGGTGGTGGGGAGAGTCTACTGCAGCCTATCCTTGGGATAGAATTAGGGAGTGGCTGACCTGGGACTTGAAGTCATACTCCATAAAGGCTGCAGAATGACTGAATGGTTGAGAAAATAAAACTGCTGCAAAGAACCAGACGTAGGGCGTTACCTGAAGCTATTGGTGCCATCTTTACAGGTCGCTCCATTTTTGCATGGTTGACTGAGACACTCATCCACGTTTTTTTCACACCGGGTACCCAAAAATCCAGGAGGGCATTTGCACAAGAACCCCCCAACCTGATCTTCACAGACTGCATTATGTAAGCATGGGCTTGACTGGCATTCGTTGACTTCCGTTTCACAGTGCAGGCCTGGGGACGGAGGAGGTGAGAAAGAGCCCAAATGTTAACCCCCCTGGGAAACGAGGATCGAAGCATTGACTTCTTGGAGGGTGTTGCTCCTGACAGATCGGAAAGGAAGCTGAAGAACTTCCGGCCTCTCACACTGGTTTGAGATCCACCCTTGAATGAGCTTTGGCTTTTGTAGCTCATTTTAGGATTGTGTTTTTGATCATTTGCTCTTTTGAGCTTAGGTCTTTCTGAAACTAACATTCGTAATGGACATCTAATTGAGACGATGGTAAAAATAAAACTAGCAGGGGGCGCCTGGGTGGCACAGCGGTTAAGCGTCTGCCTTCGGCTCAGGGCGTGATCCCGGCGTTATGGGATCGAGCCCCACATCAGGCTCCTCCGCTAGGAGCCTGCTTCTTCCTCTCCCACTCCCCCTGCTTGTGTTCCCTCTCTCACCGGCTGTCTCTATCTCTGTCGAATAAATAAATAAAATCTTAAAATAAAATAAAATAAAATAAAACTAGCAAATTTAGTTCAAAATTTTCCTCTGTTTCTTTGACCTTGCATTTTTCCTTCACTCATTTTTGGGGGGAACTCTCTCTTAATAAATTGCATATATACATATATACAATTTATATATATATGATTTATATATATGTATCTATATCATATTGTTTAGCATCTATTTGCAATATGATCTTATATGATTTATTTCCAGTTTTCTTGAATGTTTATCTTAGATATAAACTCCTGTCTTCTCTATGTCTCTTTCTCTTTCTGTCTCCCTTCTCTCTCCCTCTCTTGCTCTCTCACACACACATACACACACACACACACACACACACACACACACACTTTTTCTAAGCTGTTTGAGAGTAACTGCACCCCTGATGCCCTTGGACCCCAAAATACTTCAGTGTGAATTTCCTCAAAAATAAGGACTTTCTCTTGGATAATCACAGCACAGTTACAAAATCAGAAAATGAACATCAACATAATATAATGCTTAAAAATGTAGTAATTTGTGGTGTTTTGCAGGACAATACGACAATGCAGGAAGAATGGAAACATCTCACCTGTGTATCCTTTCATACAGGTGCACCGATAGCCAGCCACACCATCAATGCAGGTTCCTTTATTTAAACAAGGACTAGAGTTACACTCATTTATATTTTCTTCACACAGTTTCCCTGCAAAGAATCACAGAATATTTTAGCTGGAGAAGACCTGAAAGGAATTTTAGACAAATAGTTTTCAAGCAAGCTGGTCAGGTATAATGGCAGAACAATCAGAAATTGTGGCTAATATGTTTGTGAAAAACTTTGCTCTTTGCCAAATACATTGAAATAAAATGTTTTCTTCCATTCTTATTGCAAAAATTTTCTAGCAAGAAATCTGACATTTTCAACACACAATCGAAAATCGTAACTATCAATATTTAGCTTTTTTTTTTTTAGTAGGATAAGTGTGATCTATTTTTAAAATTTTACATTATTTGCTAGTTGTTCAACCCTTTGTTGAATTTATTCCTTGAGTTCTTAAATATGACTTGTTTATCTACTAGTTGCAGGTTTGTACCCTTAAAAAACATATCCCCAATAACCCCACACCCAGCCCCTGGCAACTACATTCTACTATCCATTTCTATGGCTTGATTTTTTGGGGTTCCACATATAAGTGAGATCATACAGTATGTCTTTCTCTGTCTGACTTATCTCACTTAGCATATGTCCTCAATTTTTATCCATGTTGTTGCAAATGGTAGGATTTCCTTCTTTTTGTGGCTGAGTATATTCCATTACATATAATTCAATCACTTTTTTTTTTTTATCCATTCATCCCTTGAGGTACACTTAAGCTTGCTTCCATATCTCGGCTACTGTGAACAATGTTACAAACAAAAAACCTTCCAGACAATGATTTCATTTCCTTTGGATAGATACCCAGTAGTGGAATTGCTGGATCATGCAGTAGTTCTATTTTTAATTTCTTGAGGACCTTCCATACTGTTTTCCACAGTGGTCGCACCAGCTTACATTCCCACCAACAGTGCGCAAGGGTTTTCATTTCTCCGCATCCCCACCAACACTGTTATCTCTGGTCTTTTGATAATAGCCATTCGAACAGGTGTGAGGTGGTATTTCATTGTGGTTTTGATTTCCAGCAATGAAATTTTAATGATTCCAAGGTTTATATTGTAAAAACAAGAAACTTTCTCCTTACCTGCGTAACCAGGTGGGCATTCACAAATGAATTCCCCAATTAGGTCTTTGCAAATTCCACTGTTGAGGCATGGCAGTGAGCTGCATTCATCAATGTCTGTCTCACACTTTAAGCCTAAAATGCAAGTGAAATACTGAAGGACAATCAAAGAATGGGATCAACAGAAAACAGAACCAAGATCATTTAAAGGTAATTATATCAATAATCTGAATATATAGGGAGTGGTGGTGGTGAAGGAAAGGGCAAAACTCCTTAAGAGCTATCATCTAGTTAAATATTTAGTGAAAGTATTGCCTCTCTAGAGATTCAAGATATCTTGGGTCACCTAGGTGGTGTAGTCAGTTAAGCATCTAACTCTTGGTTTGGTTCAACTCTTGGGTTTGGCTCAGGTCATAATCTCAGGGTTGTGAGATCGAGCCCCATGTCAGGTTCTGTTCTCAGGGTGGAGTCTGCTTGGGTTTCTCTCTCCCTCTCCCTCTGACCCTCCACACTGCTCTCTCTCTCTCAAATCAATAAATAAAAATTTTTAAAAAGATATCCTTATAAGGAGGGGAGCCAGAGTGGCTCAGTAGGTTGGGCTTCTGACTCTTGGTTTTGGTTCAGGCTGTGATCTCAGAGTCCTGGGACCCGGGCCCTGTGCCAGGCTCCATGCTCATCAGCGAGTCTGCTTTTCCCTCTTCCTCCCCCTTGACTCCTCCCCCCTTACTCTCTCTCTCAAATAACTCAATAAACAAAATCTTAAAAAAGAAAAGATATCTTTATAAGGATACCAAAAGATAGCAGAAAATCCCAAGTTAGAAGTTGGTGGTGAGGAGGGCAGGGGGAAGACCTGGGAGCATAAAATTAGTTTAACTCCAAAGTGAAAAATAGAGTTGTATATACTTGCTATCAAGGCCACTTGGCTGGGGGGGGGGTGGTGCTAAGACCTGCCAGATATCAGCGCACATGCCAGGTGTCCTAGAGTGGAGAGATATCTTCTGATACAGGGCACATAAGCTATCTGTGGGCTAGCTCTGCCAGAAACGCACGTTCTTCCTCTACACCAGGGGGTCTCAGAGTGTGGCCCCTGGACCAAGAGCATCAGCAATTACCTGGGAATGTGATAGAAATGCAAATTATCAAACTTTCTCTAGACCTGTTGAATCAGAAATTCTGGGTTAGGGTCTAGCTCTTTGAGTTTTAAGAAGCCCTCCAGATGATTCTGATGCACATCAAAATTTGGGAGCCACTGTCCAAATTATGCCCTTTCTCAACCACCACTTGCTTATAAAATTCTAGGACAAGATCCATTATTTCTTATGGAATGTCAAGACAAAAATTTTTATAAAAATGGAGACACACACACATACACATATAAGCAAGCTGAAATAAGTGGAATGCCAATATTCTTGAAAGCCCTGGGCTACATTTATTATCCAATTTTCCTTTTGCTCATTTTGTGGTGAATTTTTTTATCTTAATTTTGTGGCGAATTCTTTTATTTTAATACAATCTTTCTCATTGTAATGGCATTTCATGTTAGCTGCACAAAAGTAAAAAAAAGGCAAAAATTGCATTTCTAAGAGAAAATAGTGAGTTATTTGAAATAAATTGCAATCTTAAGATACAGTTCATTTCCGCCTCAAAAATTATATTTCTGAACTGAATTGGAATGTGAATTACACTACAAGAAAACATAATTCTTACATAATTTCTACATAATCGAGTTCAAAGCCATATTGTTTTTCCAAGAACAGTTTCCAGGAAGATAGAAACAAAGCAACAAATCATAGCTATTCGTAAGAACTCCCACTAATGTGAAGCCAATGACAGAAATTGGAGTTCGTTTAAAAATATTTATGCTGGATAATCTGTTCTATGTTGGGTATCATATCATACATTTAATTTGTGTTAGAATGGAACCTTGGTCACGGCCTCTGAAACAGTATTCCTATTTAAATTGTGAGTTATGATGTGACCTTTTCATAGAGGAAGACAATTCTTTATTCTTCCTCCAAAATGTGCAAGGAAAACTGTTATTTGTAACCTACGTACACTTTTTTTTCACCTTGGTTCATCTTGTTCAACCAAATTTTTGTGCACTGATATAGTCCAAAGTATTTATCCCATAGGGTTTATCTTTAGCGTTCCAAAGTTTGATATGCAAGTCGCAATGATTTCACATCTGAAAAATATACTAACATTTGCATTTCTCTATGTTACCTGTATATCCAGATGGACAGAGACAAACATAACCACGCCCAAGCTGTTGGCAGGTTCCACTATTGTGGCAGGGGTTTAAGAAACATTCATGGAAAACCTACAGATGGCAAAAAGAAATCTATCAGAGACAAAACACAATTGTTTCAAAGCAATCCTGATTAGGGAGTTTGAAGCTTTGCAGTATTAGACAGGTGGTTCCTGCTTCCAGGTGAGTTCACCCAAGCTAGCTGGACCACTGCCTGCATAACGTTGGTGCCTGCCATATTATATGGACATATATGATATATATTATTCTTGAGTGATACTCTTAAGTGTTTCTAAATGCTGGCTGCATGTTAGAAACCATTTGAGGTGCTTTAAAAGTATAAAGGATAGGGCCCCACCCCAGACCAGCTAAATCAGAATCTCTGAGACTGGGATCTGTGTATCATTATATTTTAAAGTTGGCCAGTGGATTCTAATATGTCTCCAGGCTTGATAGTTACTGCTCTAGTGGTTCTTACAAATTTCTGTGTCTGCTAGGCTCAGTTTCAAATATGACTTACAAAGCCCTTACAAGTTAATATGTTTGGGCAAGACTGTAGGAAGTTGAAATAAGAAATACAACCTTATTATCCTCCTTAAAAATACTTAAAGCCAAAGAATTTATCATGACATTGGGCAAGGTCTATTCAGAGTAATGGCTGAATCTACCAAAATAATTGGTCTTCACTAGTCTTTTTTTTTTTTTAAAGGAAAACAATTAGTTTGGTTATGTTCATGAGTTATGTTTCTTAATTTTTTAAAAATGCATACATTATTCCTATAAATGATCTTTTTTTTCCTGACAAAAATATAAATAATTTTCATGAACGCTGAGTAACTCTTCCTGCCAATCAGAAAAGGCCTTTGGCTAAACCAAATGCCTCTTAGACAAATGATGGGTTTAAAGTCTCCCCACATCTGCACATTCTCATGCCAGACATTTTTGGGGTAAATTCCTTGTTTTTGGTAGTTTGAACTTTTCTAATGCTGCATTTTTGGAAAGTTCTAATTAGAAGTCACAAGTAAATACTAGCATTCATTGACAACGTTCCTGAGACTTGACTACTTTAAGTTTCAACTCTGGTAGTTTTCCTCTGTGTAGCATGTATAATGACAGAGTGTTTTCCAAACATTCCACTGGAGAAGATTCTGTAAGTATAAAGGGGACTTGCCTGACTGCTGACATCATACTTCTTTTTGATATGTCCAGGAGAAGCACGGGGCACTACACTTTCCTCTGCTGCTGAGAACGTTGAGCTAAAAGCTAATAAGAAAACATTAGAAAACCATGTAGTCTGTGGTAGATACTGCCCATAAGTAGACTCTTCCTAAATCCTATGGTCAATATTCTAGTTCTGAGAGCAGGTGAAGTCACATGTATTTTGTTTTAGGAATGGTAAAAAAGAGAGTACATAGATGGATGGGATATATCATTAAATTCTAGACTCTTAGAGAGAAGATGGGAAGTTAGCAAGTTCAACGTTCCCAAAGTAAGAATCCTTGAGGCACTGTCATCAAAAAGGGCCTCAAAAGACCAGACACTCAAATTCACTGAAAACAGTAACATTCACAACTGAAGCTACCATGAGACAAACACAGGTCTCCAACACGTGGGATTACACAAGAAACGAAGTGTATCTTTCTTACTGGAGCAATCCGTGATGGATCTGGCACCACTTCCGGCTGTAGTTCCATGAAAGGGGCAAGATAAACAGAAGGACTTCCCTGGATCGGGCTGGTAGTAGTCTTGAGGACATTGATAACAGGGCATTAATCCAGAACGAGAGAATTCTCCTACTGGACAGGGTACTGCAAAGGCGAAAGAAAAATCATTTGTGAGTCCGAAACAACATACTTCACTTTTAAAAGAAGTGCATAAACCCTTGGTTGTAAGAAAGCTACTGAATTGCCAATATATTCTCTTGCACATATTTCATACCTATACTATTTTATCATCCAGCCACACATTCTGTTGTGTCCTTCCTCTCTTAACAACACACATTAACTCAATGAAAATTTGAATTGACCACGTAATATACTGTATTCTGATTTTCCCATTTTACGTTATATCCTCAGCATTTCACAAACTGTTAAATAACATGGTGTTTAATAAAAGAAAAAATATTGCATGCCATTGACAGGACGTAATTGAGCTACATTTCCTCTACTATTGGACATTTAGGTTGTTTCTGTTTGTTAGCTATTACAAATAATGCTGACATGAAATTTTCTGCATAAACCCTGTATATATTATTATTATTTCCTAGGGATAACATTTGAATTTGAACAGCTGAATTTGAGTAGTTGAATCTACATAGATTTAAAGACAATGGAAAATTTAAAACCAATAATATAAAATGTCAAATCCTCAAAAAAATAAAAATAAAAATGGTTCTAACTGATAGCCCCATTAGTAATGTATGGAATTGCTCTTACTGCATACTCATGATCATTTAAATACTTTTTTTCAATTTGAAAGTGAGAATGGAATTGCACTGTTATTTTAACTTGCATGTCAATGATAAATTAGTTGCTTTTTCCATGTTTGTCAGAAAATTTTATTCCCTCTGTGTTGTTGTCTCTTCCCTATGGGGAAGAGGGCCTTTTTAAATTTTTTAACTTTTAAACCTTTTAATGTCATTTTGTGTTAGACACGCTGTTTATAAACAACATCCAGTTGAATACTGTGATTTAACCAAATCTGAACTTCTCTTGCTAATAATTGGTAGAATATTAATTATTTAGCATATTTATCACATAGGTTTTGGATTTTTGTTAATAAAAATTAGTATGGCAGAAATGATTAACAATATGGTTGAAAAATTTAGAAATGCCCTTGAGGCTCAAGGAACCAGGATACTCCAAGTAATTGCATCTCTTTTTTTGGTATGACCATAAACATTAAATAAACAGTAAAGCATTTGTGGTAATGTCAAGATGCTTAGATCGAAGTTTTTAAGCAGAAACAGCCAGCCACATCTTTTGCAAAAGTGTTCTTTTTTTTTTTTTAAAGATTTTATTTATTTATTTGACAGAGAGACAGCCAGCGAGAGAGGGAACACAAGCAGGGGGAGTGGGAGAGGAAGAAGCAGGCTCCCAGCGGAGGAGCCTGATGTGGCGCTCGATCCCAGATCGCCGGGATCACGCCCTGAGCGGAAGGCAGACGCTAACGACTGAGCCACCCAGGCGCCCTGCAAAAGTGTTCTTTTACATCACTGACAAAAAGTCAGAAGTCAAATCGAGAGACGGCAAAAGATATCACAGGTATTAATTTTTGTTTAGAAAAACATTTCTTCTGGCTATATTTGTATATTAAAACTTTAAACTATAAGTATCTTGGTCAAGCAAGATACTTGTTATAAACAAGATACTTGTTATAACAAAAACATTTGTTATATTAAAACCTTTTAAAAAACATTTTTTAAAGATTTTATTTATTTGAGAAAGAGAGAGAGAGCACAAGCAGGGGGAGAGGCAGAGGGAGAAACAGACTCCTCACTGAGTAGGGAGCCCTACATGGGGCTTGATCCCAGGACCCCAAAATCATGACCCGAGCCGAAGCCACCCAGGTGCCCCTAAAACTTTAAACTAAAAGTATCTTTGTTTCACCAACAATAAATTAATCTATTCTTTGTTGCTAGATCTCAGAGTTCCCGAAAGGGTTATGCACAAACATATTATAAAGTTGCTGAGTTTAAAATGGGTTTTCTGAATCTCAAGTTTCAAAAATATGATTACCTCTTTGGAAAAGTTAACTCCAAACAGCTAATTAAAGTAGTTAACTGGAAGCATAGATCTTCCATGGTAAAGGTATAAAACTTGAGTTTGAGAGGATATCTATGAGTGTGTATGATAAGGTAAAAATACAAATTCTGTCAGTGAAACCAAGATGCTATGATGAATTAAACTGTTTTGCATATACAATTTTTTCAGCACAACCTTACCCTCAAAAAGAAAAAGACTATGCCCCTGGAAATGGACAGAACGCCAAAGATTATACTAATATGTAATAATAAAATCTAAAGATTAAAAATCAGCAAGTTGGTTAGTGAACACACTGTTGTGATATCTATACTTTGTTTTTTGATATAGAAAATGTAAATTTTCATGTGAAAATTAGCTTCAGTTATATTCCAAAGGCAGACAGCTGGCATCAGAAATATACTTTCCAGGAGTGGACAATCAGTACCTAATGTATTATCTGTACATATAGTAAATATACATATACACATATAGCATATGTGTAAATATAACATACATACGAAATAATAGCATTATCTGTAGTATATAATGTGGTATTAAATACACACACATGCACATATACAGAGACAGTTCCTTGTAGTCTAATTTCCTAAGAAGAGAGGGGAGAAAGTTCCATTTTGAATCTTGGCCAAAGAAACTGTGGTTTCTGAGTCAATGAAAATGGGACAAAATCTTTTTAACTTCTACTCGAGAGAGAAAGAGAAAGAAAGAGAGAGAGAGAGAGAGAAATCTAAGTATGCCAAAAGTGCTATTAAAACAGAATTAAAAATAATGCATTAAAATGACCAGGAAAAATGTAATCTCACATGTCTGTTTCCTGACAGTGTTAAAGATAACATATATAGCCCTGGAGCCAAGTGAATTTTGCCTTTTAAGTGGGTTTCCTAAGACAAATTCAAAGTTCAGAGACGCTCATCCTAAGCCTCCTTTTAACTTCATCCTATTGGGCTAAGGTAAGAAATGTCATCCTGGCTCAGCCATCATCTTACCTTTTCCTACAGGACCGTGTGTAAACAATACCATCACCAAAAAATCATTTGCGGGATTTATTCTTCGGATAAAAGGCATTTTGTAAAAATGAAAAATTTCTAGGGCACCAGGGTGGCTCAGTTGGTTAAGCATCTGACTCTTGACCTTGGCTCAGGTCATAATCTCAGGGTTGTGAGATTGAGCCCCGCATGGGGTTCTGCACTCAGCGGGGAGTCTGCTGGAGATTCTCTCTTTCTCTCCCTCTGCCCCTGCTCTCTCTCTCTCTAATAAATAAATAAAATAAAATAAAATAAAATAAAATAAAATAAACACAATAAAACAAAACATTTCAGACTCTTGAGTTTGTAACCACAGACCCATGGATATTTAATATTCTAAGTAGTGATAAAAGATGAAATGCATGAAATATATATTACTTTAATATAGAAATATACTTAAATATAGTAGCTCTGTTGATTAAAGTTCAACATGCTAAAGAATGTAAAAAGTG
Organism: Ursus arctos; assembly: GCF_023065955.2. NCBI lineage: Eukaryota > Metazoa > Chordata > Mammalia > Carnivora > Ursidae > Ursus > Ursus arctos. The sequence goes on from NW_026622852.1 coordinate 38,807,496, forward strand.
ACATTTTAGTAAAAAGTGAGGTAAATCATAAACTTGCACATAAAGATAAATCACTACAGAAAGAAGAACTAAAGAAGGAAGGAAGCGTAAAACTAAAAATTTAAAAATAATAAATAAACAAAACTAAGAAAAATATATATAAGGGAGTGTTCTAGAAATCATACACACGTAGGTTTAAAGTAAAATGGTATTCATTTAACACCACAGGGGAGAGCGCTGAGTGCTGCTGTTCCCAACTCACTCATGATAAGCAAGTGTGGTTAAACTTGTGCTAGGAATATATTAGGAGAAATAGAGCAGTTACCAGAAGTTTAGACACTTTCTGGGAATCACTATCACTTAATTGGAATAATTTGGTATTAAACAAACCTCAAGGCTTGTTTGGGAAGCTAAAGGAAAAAACTGTCAATGATGAATTTATTTTACTGTAAAAATCCTAGTTACTTTTGTGGTTGGAGGGAAATAGAATTTTCACTGCAGACTTTCTTCCAAAATTCATCTGTATAGTGACAAAATAAGAGTCTCTACTAGATCTGTTTCAACCATAATGTGGAGCCTTATTTCCTTTTAATAAAAAAGAAAAAAAGAAAAAAACCCTCAAAGCTGGTATTACACAAACAGACATGGTTTATGAGTTTCAATCAGGTCCTAGTTAAATTCTCTTCTCTTCAGTGAAACAACAGGTTAATGAGTACTGCTTGCCTGATTCCTCAGGTCTAACAGACTGGTATCTACTGCCATCCTACTGCGCTGAGATAATTTAAACAGGTGGAGTATATAAAAACCTGGAGTCACAGTAGGCTTCCCCGTTCTCTCCCTGAAGCACTAACTTATAAGGACTACATCTCCCAAGATGCAATGCTGGACACGCCCCTCGCAGCACCATACAAAAATGTCTTAGTTATTTTCTGGGAAATTTGTTTCTAACTGGATGCAGAGGGATATATGACTGGGGTACAATGAGGGTGTGTGTGTGTGTGCAGCTTGAGAAAAATGGGGAGCCATTAAAAACATCACTATTCAATAAGGGAACAGTTTTTTTAATTTTCAGATGGCCATAGACCTTAGGTTTTTAAATAAGGGTATAGAAAAGAGGAGGATGCATAATTTTTTAAAAGTCATGTTTCAGCCAGCATGTTTGTTCTGTTCCCAGTGAGCCAGCAGAGGCAGGCCAATAACTTTATTTTTAATCGAGTTCCACTGACTTTGTAAAGTACTTGGAGTTTGGAGTTCCTGGCAGCAGGCTGACCTTGACTCTTTGCCCTAGTTTCATGGCCCTTTTACGTTTTCACGCTTTCATTTTGTTTACATTTTCTAGCCTTTACCGTGCTGGAAAACTGTACTTGGTAGGGATGTTAGAAATATTTGAAAATTGAAACTAATCTTTTTATGTCCATTGTGGTTCTCAACATATGGTCCCGGACCATGCAGAAGCAGCATCCCTCAGGGACTAGTTAGAAACGTAAATTCTCAGGCCCCGCACCACACCTGCTGACGTAAAAACTCTAGGGCTGCGCTCAGCAGTCCGTGTTTTTAAGTCCTTCAGGCTGACATTTGAGATCTGAAATTTGTCATACCCAACTTTTCCTATTACTTTACAATCACGGGGTGGGGGAGAAGTGGGGGAACTTAAAAAGAAAACGAGACAAGTGAAGTCAGAAGACCTGGGAGTGGAGACTGGGCTTCAGTATTTTAAAAATGCTGAGGCAAATGTGCAGACAATTCCTGTGTGCAGCCCGAGTGGGAAACCGCTCGCAAAAACCTGCGAACTGCAGGAAATGAAGTATCATAATTCATAAAATGTCTTTTTAGAGTTTCAAGGAACCTGAGACAGGACCTCACGTGACAAAGGAAGAAATTAAGTTCCTAGGTGAGAGGCATTTCTACCATAGAATGAAGCCACGGGTTTATTTATGTTGAATACTAGCACCAAGCCTTGCACTTTTCCGTGTGTTCCTAAAGGCACCAGCACAGTGTTTATACTGAGAGTGTTTATCCTTAAGTATGGGCTGGCTGAATACACGGAAACTCTCCATGAAGGGATAGTTATTTACATTCTTTGCATACAGCAGACATATGGTTTTGCTGAAAATATTCCATTCCTCCGTGCATAGAACCTATGGGGTTTGAAGAAATATCAGTGTCTAAGGCTTTGATAACCTCCACAAGCAGAAATGTTCACGGCTCCTCTTTTCACAGTGGAAGTGTTTTCTGGACATGAGAGGCAGCTCCGGGAACCAAATGCTGGCTGGTAACTGCCCAGGGGACACGATTCACAAGTCTCAAGGCCATTTGAGGAGAAGGTGCCTTGTTTGCACTGAGCTGAAAAGAAAAAATGTAATATGGTTAAGAATGATGACATTAAGCTGTACAAAACCAGCACTAGATAGGAGAGGGTTTTCTGCATCTGAATTCCTTCAGGACACAAAGAACTCCAAGCATACAGATTGTACTTTAGACTGCCGCATGCTTCTCGGTACTAATAAGTGTCAGACTGATTTCCAGTTACTTTCTTTATTACCTAGCATAGCCACATAGAAAGTGCCAATACATGGTTTTTGAGTGAAGTTAGAAATCTCATCTCAGAAAGGTACTGTCACAAGGACAAGTTGTACACAGGGGAACTTGTTCTTGTGTAGGTTCTCAGCTTACACTCTACTCTCTGGAGTAATAGAAACAAAGACTCGAATTGGGCGAGAGCCTCATAACTACACTGGCACCTTTGTCGCTCTACGAACTGGCCCTCTTATGTCCTCCTACCTACAGCTCCCATCGGAGGGCTGGTGGAGTAGAAAGTAAAAGCAGTCTTAGCATGAGGCCCGGGGAGATTAAGCAGCTTTCTAAGGTTCATAGCAGTGGTTCCGTGGAAGAGCAGGACTAGGGCCAGAATCCTCAACCCCCAGCGCACGATCCTTTCTTTCGGCCCTTGTTCTCCAAATGATGCTCACTGTGAGCAATTTTGGTGCACTTCTAATCACCTGGCATAGCTCTCAAGTTCGTATTTGTCATTAAGCAATCACATCTGCATTTGTAATAAAAGCAAGGGGCACAGTTCTGAAATTCCTTCTTTTACATGTATCTTTTTTTAAGTTTGTTTGTTTATTTATTTACTAAAGTCATCTCTACACCGAACATGGGGCTCAAACTCATGACCCCAAGATGAAGAGTCCATGCTTCATCTGACTGAGACAGCCAAGTGTCCCTTAGTTGTATCTTATTGTAACTTTAATCATGAAAGAAAATGTTTCCATCAGAAATGTTTATTGAGAATGATAATAAAATATTTTTAAAATATTGAGTATTTTAATAGCAAGAATACATGCATATGTACCTATAGTTATTAATTTCTAAGTAAATGGAGAGTTGATCTCATTGTATCAAGTATTATTCTAACAAAAAGCAAACTTATGATTGCTAAGTGTTATGAAAGTCCTTTCCACCAATTAATTTGAGATTCGATAAAAAAAATCTGACTTAATTGATAAATGCAGATTAGAATTAGGGCACCTGGGTGCTGCAGTCAGTTAAGCATCTGACTCTTGATTTCCGCTCAGGTCACGAAATCAGGGCCGTGGGATCAAGTCCTGGGTCAGGCTCCATGCTCAGCATGGAGTCTGCTTGAACTCTTCTTTCTCCCTCTGCCCCTCCCATTTGTGCTCTCGCTCTCAAAAATAAATAAATAAATAAGTAAATCTTTTTTTTAAAAGGTAAGACAACCTTCAAAATATGTAGCCAGAGATCAGGATTACAGACATTTAACTCAGTCAACTATTCCAAAATTTCAGTATAGTGATGTTGAAAACAACTGATGATGAATCTCAGGCCCCATAAAGGCACTGCATTATCAGATAAAAAGGCAACACAGGATCTATTTATGACAAAAGAAAATGGAATAATTTTTAGAAGTGTATTGAAAGGTAATATAAATAAATGTTTTTAAAATGCAAAAAAAAAAAAAAAAAAAAAAAAAAAAAAAGAATTATTGACAGTTCCAAAGGGGGAAAAACCAGACTTCCTTAAAGTGAAGGAAACATTAGGATAATAATTTAAAATTAAAAGAAAAAATAAATCAATGAAATTTCTTGTAGTAATGCTCTTATTTCATCCTATTTGCCATTTACACTTCAGAAGTGAAGATAAAATTCAGACTTCTGGTCAAAATGTGCACTAGGCCATTACCTTTGCATTCTGAGATGCTTCTTGAATGGAGATATTCGGTGTAAGTCCCAGCTGGACAGAGTTTGCACTCAAGTTGCCCTTCTTCATCCTGATAGAATCCAAGCAAGCAGCTTTCACAGACAGAACGCTCCAGAGAATAAAAGGTTCCCAAAGGGCAATTGACTGAAAAGAAAACAGGAAACACTGAAACCGGTAAACTATAGAAACGGAATACATTTAGGTTCCTGAGGCATGAAAATAAGAAAGCATGCTTCTAAGTCCTATTGTTTATGTGTTAAGTCTTGCTGTCAGAGGTTTACTCACAAGATAAACCTTCCAGAAATGTATTCCTAGAAACATACAGTAAGTTGTTGTTGTTGTTGTTTTAAGAAAATGCAAATTGTTATTGACCAAGCTTAGGGCTTGTGTGACAGGAGCTGTAAAGTGTGGGTTACACCAGACCACCCCGGGAAACACACAGCTGACAGACACAAGGTTGCTGTAGGCGAAGAGCAGAACAGCGAACACTTAGGTTAATTTGAGGCTTCAAGACATGAGAAACAGTTTCTTCGCTGTCCCTCTGAATGGTTCCCTTATGAAACTGACTGCTGCAGTCAGTGGTCTATTACAGCATCATTTCTAGAAACAAAACCAGGCAAAGGTTGTGAGTCTAAACCAGGTGAGTTAAGTAGATCCTTGTCTCTCTTTACAGGAATTACCGTCCACTAGAGATAAATCTGAGACATCCTCCGACTCAAGGGTCCCGAGGAAACAGGCCAATTTTAGGACCTACCTTCCTTGGAGATTTGGTCTATTTCTTGGCAGGCTTGAAGCGACTCAGGATTTCTGAGGCCCAAGTGGAATGTTAAACCCACGGAAAGGCTGCTAGCAAAGTTAGTATTTGTATGGAGAGGACACTTGAAATTAGCACTTAGATGGTTCTGACGATGAAGTAAGAATGACATGGGAACTGCCTGAAGATTTAGATTCCAAGGCTCTGCCCCCAAAGTGTCGGATGTATCAGTTCTGGGATGGGGCCTGAGTCAAGATGCATTCTGAAAGCCCTTCGGCAGGTGCTGAAGCCCATACTGAGAAATGTGGAGCACTGATCAAGGGGATTCCTAATTTTTACTCACAACATAGGGAGGAATCAAGAGCAGGCTCAGAATGACCATTTTAAGGTGCCTGCGTTGGGCTGACTTTATCACCCAAGTGAGCTCTGGGAATAGCACGAAGCACTGTTGAGGAAGGCTTCCCACGCAGGGGCAAGATCCCACGCCTCCGGAGAGGTAACACCAGACCCGTGTCATTTGGTTCAGCTGAGCGTGCAGAGTTTGGTTAGAGGAGTCGCCCCTATCTATACACCGTGACTGGTTTGGGAAATGGGCTGGAATTGACCCAGGTTGTGGTCGTCTGTGTTAAAAGTTAAGGGGCTGTGGGTGAGGAGAATGAGGGGCGGCTGCTTAATGGTTACTGGGGGTCTCCTCTGGAGGTGATGAAAATGTTCTGGTAGCGGTGATGGTTGAAGAGCACCGTGAATGCGCTAAATGCCACTGAACCATACACGTTAACATGGCTGATGTTATGCCACGTGAATTTGGCATCGTCTACCCGGGTGGGAATCTTAGCTACACCACTTACTGTCTTAATGTGCTTCATAGTAATGGCACTTCACAGAGCTGCTAAACAGAATGAAACGTGAGAAGTGCTCAGCCAGCCCACGGAAGTGGTCAAAAAGTATTAGTCATTATCACCGGAGATGTTGCTAAAAATTGTGAGCTCTAAAGATCTAGACATAAAACTAAGATCTGAGTCCCTTACCTGAAATAGTTCTCTTGTCCTGAACAATGGTGGTTACTTAGATTCCTGAGACAAAATAATAAGAACAACCACACGACAATCGCAAAATGCTCCATTTCGATACCCTTGCATAGCTGTAAAGCGGCTCTACTCATCTCATTTGACCCACGATGAGCCCGATATTTTTTTATTGCAGGGAGAAGTCTTACCACACATACGCCCTCTCAGCACCGAGCCTGGTCTGCAGAAAAGGAAAGCCTTTTCCGTCTCTAACGAATTGCTGTCGGCTACCAGAATTTCAGATGAAAGCTGAAAGGAATACATGGGCTCCTGACTGAGGGTCCTTTCCAGTTGATTGGTAATGGTTTCCAAAGTCTTAATGAGTCGTTGCTGATTTTCCAGCTCAAGGGTATCATTTCTTTCATCGGGTAGCGGCACGCTAGCTGAGATAAAAACAAGATGAAATAAAACATAACACACACACATGGTGTTTCAGGAAATCATTTGTAGTCAGGTTTGTTTTTGTTTTACCAAAAATCAACAGCATATTTAAAATCTTCCCGGGAAAATACACTCACACTCAACCACTACTTACTGAGCAACTAGTATATGGATAATATCAAGAGCAATGCAATCTGTTTTAACCCTTCTCTCAAACGCTGGAGCTACGTCACCTTTTTGTGAAGTTCCTCCTTACAGCATATGTTAAATTTCTGTCAATTCTTGCTTTTTAAAAACATGCCTTAGTTCGCCATGCCAAGATGAGTACAAAGCAGGATGCCTGTTGCTGCGAGAATCATAAAATACATCTGTGATATTAAATTGCAAAAAACGACAAAACTCAGGTGACTGTGCTCTCCCTAATTTCAGTTCCAGGATTATTTCCTAAGAATGATAACAAATGGAAAATTTGCAAAATACGTTTCCCACCGAGAATGTCACATAATATTGTTTTTTCAAACAGTCTATCCTTACCTGTGATGTTAAAAATTAACTTAATTTTGTGGTCAGATAATGGGGCACTTCTTTTAATTCGTGAAGATCTGGCTTTGCCGGCACCTGTGGGTGTTTCTTGCACGGAGTCCAAGAAATCATCGTAAGAGTAATCCAGCCTATTAGCTGCGCCCCAACCACCAGGTCCTGGACAGTTGGGGCAGAGAAACAAGATTCTACAAGTTGCCTCTTTATCAGCATTCAGGTTTTAATGTTAAGCCGCAAGTCAAACTGCCCCTATTTCTTCAATTGTCCATAATGTACTGCATACAGGGATTCATCTAGAATCTCGTATTTCTCATCTATAATCTTACATTGTAATTTTTAGGCACTTCATTTTAGATTTAGTTTACCAATGAATTACACAAGAAGAAAAAGTCCCTTTGGAGCTACCTAGGCATTTAAGCCATTCTTACCTTTGAGTTAATAGTTAATTACCTTAGCTTTGGAGGTAAATAGGATGTGGGTGCAGAATTTTAATCAATTCCCATTTCCCTTCAGGGTTTGCTCCATTCTTTTTAAAAAATTGTAATATCAGCTTTATAAACTTAATGCAAATGAACAAGTTTCCTTTTGTGAAGATTATTCAGGATACTGCATCACATTTTAAAGGTGGGGGCAGGGGTGCCTGGGTGGTGCAGTCAGTTCAGCAACAGACTCTTCGTTTCGGCTAGGTTGTGATCTCAGGGTCGTGGGATCGATCCCCACATAGGGTTCCACGCTCAGCATGGAGTCTGCTTGAGATTCTCTCTCCTTCTCCCTCTGCCCTTCCCACTCGTGCTCTCTCTCTCTCTCTCAAATAAATAAATGTTAAAGGTGGGGGCAGTTTCTGAAGGTAGCATGTAAGTTAAATGTGTATGTAGCCACGCTGGAGTATATAACACAATGTGTGAGGTTCTTTAGATGCCCCAGTGCCACTGCGACCACCTGCGTGGATTCAGATTGTAGCTTCCGGATGTAGGATGTAAGGGTGTGCAGTCCTAGTCAAGTTACTTTCGTCTCTCTGAACTTCAGTTTCTTCGTTTACAAGTTGAGGGCATTATTCTTACCTCGCAGGTTTCGGGGCTAACAGAGACAATATACATAAACCACCTAGCTCACTATTCGACTCATTCTAAAACCTCGGTAAATGGTATTAATACTGGTCTGGGTATATTGTTGCTGCTTGGTTATGTGCTTTAAATAGCAAATTATACTTATACAGGCCTATCCACCTATTAAAGATTTTTAAATGAAATTTAAAATAGAGTTTTAAATAAAATAAGTTCTTTTTTTTTTTAAGATTTTATTTATTTATCCGACAGAGATACAGACAGCTAGTGAGAGAGGGAACACAAGCAGGGGGAGTGGGAGAGGAAGAAGCAGGCTCACAACGGAGGAGCCTGATGTGGGACTCGATCCCATAACGCCGGGATCACGCCCTGAGCCGAAGGCAGACGCTTAACCGCTGTGCCACCCACGCGCCCCTAAATAAAATAAGTTCTTAAAAAATTTTTTGTCTAATTTATGTCTTTGGACATTAAAATTACCTAGGATAAATATTTTTGTTTTTCACTTAAACATCTTTCCCACAAGTATTATGTAGCCATTATAGAAAAGCAGATGAGCAAAGACAAAAAAATTTTTTGATTACCTACAATTCCACCATATAGAAATAATGCTTAGAACATTTTAAGCAAGATTTTCTTCCATGAATATATTAACACACACATATGTTTATACATACATAGATACATGAATCACTGGAATAGAAATAAACATACCATACCTTTAACAAATGATTATACTATGTGTATATTATTTAGTAATCTTTTTCTAATTTTCTCAATGATATATTATGGCATTTCTCCGTCAAATGGTTTCATAATATTCTCTTCTATGACTGTCCCACAAACTAACCAGGTTTCTATTTTCAGACTTTTAGGTCATTTCAAAATTCTAGAACATCCTTGTGCATAGAGGATTTCATAAAATGTAAGGCACCATCAATGAGAAGATATACTCCAATATCAGAGGTGTCCAAATGAAAAATGTACACTTCGAATTTATGAAATGGAGTACATCTTTGCACACTGGCATGATTTTTATCTCAAGAAATATTCTTAGAATTAGATTTCTGGGTTTGAGTATTTTTAATCTTTTTGATACATATTGTCAATTGCCCTCCAATTTCTCCCCTGCATACAATCTATGAGTATGATTTTTTTTCTTATACCCCTGCCAATTTTGAGTATTATGATTCTTATTTGAATTTGTTAATCTGACAGGTCGAAAAGGGCATCTCAATTTAGTTTTAATTTGAATTACATGACTATTATGAGGTCAAACCATTTTAATATATTTATTGGCCCTTTGTTTTTCATACATTATGACTTGCCAAGATGTTATTTGAAATATTATGCTAATCTTGTGACTCTCCACTGTAAAGGTATTCAAGAAGGAAGGCTTATCTCTTAGGATCAACTGTACCATGTGTCCACATATGATTCTAAGAAGCTGCCATTTTGACCCTTATTAGATGACAAGTATCACCTATCTCAAAGCCTTCTGAGGACACCGGACTCCCTCTAGGTGCATCCTTATACCCTCAACAATCTACCTCAATAATCTGGGAGGGGAAACCTGTGTCATGTGTGACAGAAGAGTCATTATTATTCTAGACATGGCACTGCCCCACCACTTCATGTTTTTCTAACACTTTAATGTCCAAAATTTTCACTGAGAAGTTTTACATAATAGTTAAAGATAGAAAAAAGTCTACCAGTAGGAAATTATTTACATAAATTATGACAAATTGATTAATTAATATGTGGCCATTAAAATTGAATTATAATATTTAGTGACAGAAAAATGCCTTCAATATAATGTTAACTAAAAATTCAGGTTTACAAAGTAGTATGGGCATATAAACATATGTGTGTACAGTTATATGTATATATTAATGTATATATAGTAATATATACATTAGTATATTAATAGAATTATTTATGGGATTGTGGGTTATTTTGATTTCATTCTTTGGGTTTTAGCATTTTTCAAATTTTTGCAATAAACATATATGCAGAGATAATATTTTTAAAATTTAAAAAGTGTAAAGCAAATGTCAATATCACTCTAAATGCTAAGTCACTAAAAATATTACGCCTATGATTAGTGTCAGAAACAAAAAGGATGTCTGCTGTAATGTCAATTAATATTGTCTCAGATCACCTACCAAGGAGTTTATGGGTACTTGTACTTATTCATTTAATCCTGAGGATGGCCTTATGAGTTCAGTAGTCTTATACACACACACACACACACGCACCATTTCATAGGTGAGGAAACTGAGGCACAGAATACAAATTTGCTCAAGACCACACAGCTAATAGAGCCAGAACTTAGATGTAAGAAGTTGGTCTTAGAGTCCACATGCTTAGCCATGACACTATTTTGTTATCACTATTATTATTATTATTACTATTTTGAGAGGGAGAGAGACAGAGACGGGGCCAGGAGCAGAGGGAGAGAGAATCTTAAGCAGACTCCTTGTCCAGTGTGGGGCTCAATCCCACAACCCTGAGATCATGACCTGAGCCAAAATCAAGGGTCAGAGGCTTAACTGACTGAGCCACCCAGGTACCCCCATCGCTATTATTTTTAAAAACATTATTCCGGAAGTGTTGGACAGTTTTATAACAATGCAAGAAAAATGAGAAATATAATTACTGGAAAGGCTGATGATTTTACTAATGAAAAGAGTCAAGAGTGACCACTGAGGTCTCTCGGAATTATTAAGGCAGTAAGCTAAAGGGCAGGATACACCAGCAAAGAAATCACATACCATACTTAGAAATAACCTTAATAAAAATGCTCAAAAATAATATGGAAAAAAAACATGAAAATTCAATTAGAAGGCATATCAGACTTGAATAGATTGAGTCTTAACATATTCTGGGTGAGATATCTGAACATTCTACAGTGTAACTATTTTAAATTAATGGCTTAATTGCAGTTTAAATTGAATGCCATGTAAAAATTGCTTTAGTAATAGTCTAAGATATCAGATAAATATTAAAATTTCACAATCATAATGTGGCTTATTTTTCTTAGTTTTTATCATCTCAAGAGTTTTGGTTTTAAAAAAGTTAAGTTTTCTAGTTTGCCCCACTCTTCTGGACTTATTTTATTTTGCAGATCACCCTTGCAATCTTGACACTGCATCATTTAATTACCAATTGCAAAGCCGTTTTCATAGTCATAATTGTATTCAAGGCAGTATTTTTTGGTCCGGTCCTCTAATCTGCAGTCAATGTCCTCAGCATCACTACAAAATGATGGGACCTGCAAATAAGAAAGGAAGAGTGTGAAATGTAAATCGTACCCCTGTGTTCTCTGGATAAGCCCTTTGTGCTGCCAGCCTTCACCTCCTCTGCATGCCCCTGGACAGACCCCTGCCCCTCCTCCACGCCCTCCCCTATGGCTTCTGGTGCTTGTGGACCACCAGAATCAGTTTCACGCCTTTTTTCTCTGTGCATGTCACTGATCCCCAGAAGCCCAGGGCCCCTAGCATATTTCTTGTCTTTGAACTTTCTCCCTTTATGGCTCTTTAGATCCCTTTTCTCTGACTCTATCTCCCACCCATCTCTAAGTCCTCAGAACCTTCCTCTGCCCTCTGGAACTCACAGTCCTCAGCGAATCTCCTATTATTTATCTCACCTCTCTTTACGGTCCCTTCACCTTAGCTCTCAATGACACCTCACTTTCCAGTTTTCTCAAACCATGGGTGTGGAGGTGGAGGAAGTGTCTTCCTCACTCTTCCCTGCTGTTTCCAGATCATGCTCCCATGCACCTCCTTAAAGCCTCACAGTCCTGAAGTTCGTGGTATAGTCGATGGCCTCTGTAGCACCCCCTCATTCCAAGAACATCCAGTAACTGTCCCTGTTATAATTCTTGGGGATTTCTATATCCACCTGGCTAATCCTTCCATCACCTTGGCTTCTCACTTCCTTTTCCCCTCTCCTCCAGTCTTCCAGCCTTACTTTGTTCCTTGCTGTCATGGTCATACCCTCAGACCTCGTCATTACCAATAACTGCACCCTCTCCTACTCTCGGAAGTCTTTGACTTCATCAGATTCATAATCCATGGACCCTACCACCTCTTCACTGTCTCTCAGTCTGACATCTTCACCTCCTTGCTTAACTGTCTTAGATTCTATGGCTCATCCCCAGGAGTCACTCCCTCATTGTGCACCTACCTCCATCATTTGTCTGCAGAACCCATAACCCTCGTTAAACTAATTGCTCTGTTTTTTCTACACGTGCACCCACGTGATTAATTACAGCTTGAGGGAAAACACAATCCTTCTTGCTGCCAATCCTACCACTTTTAGCACATTCATTTGTGCTTTCCTAGAAAATGATTTGATACCATCGACTCCCTTTCCAAACCTCAGCAACTCCTCCCCGTCCTTACTCTCTCAGCTGATCACTCTGCATCTTTTTTCCACTGAGAAAACAGAAGTAAGAAAAGATCCTCTGACACACTTCTACCACCGTGTGTACCCACTCGTGCATCGTGTCTTTACGTACGCTGCCTCCTTGACTCCCCTCCTCCTCTCACGCTAGACGTCAAATCTACTACCACTGAATCTGCTCTTAGCATCTATCCAAAATCTAAGCTGCCTACTCTGTTCGGGATACAAATATGTACATAACACATTTCCTTCGAGATGCTCAACACAAGTTAAATACCTTGTTTTGCTTTCCTGTAAACAGTGAAAGAATCCTAAAACAAAAATGCATGAAAAAGAAAATCCTTTCAATGTTCAATGATCTCATCATAAAATAAATACAGTCTACAATGGCATTTTTGTCATACTTTAAATAACAAAGCAGACATTTTCAAACCACATGGACCCCACGCTTCTCTGGTTTTCTGACTCAGAATGCTTTTAAAAACTCAAAATGTTTTAATAAAGATTCACTTATAATTTATTCCAGAAGTCCAAAACCTATGAGCAATTCTAAATATTAGGAGCAAGTTTGGATTACAGAGAGGCGGGAAATCATCAGGACACGGAATCCCAGTGGCAGGTTACCCTAAGAGGCCATGAACAGCTCAACAGCACCCTTTCAAATCCGACAAACGATACCGCTGACATACCATTTTCCCCAGGGTAGTCTCAAATGCTTCAGAAAACTTCTTCAACAGATCTGTATCATCGCAACGGGTTGTTTTGTACAGCATCTCAAAGGATTTGAACCCATGATTTGCAAAACGTTTTACTGGAAAATGTTAGAGAAAACAGCTTCAGCTGGTTAAGTGTTCTCAACACAAAGATTTAATTGTCTTTGGAATAACTGTAACTTAGGACTTTCTAAAATGATTTGTGGGATTGCTACAAAAACAAGAGATGACAGTTTAGAAAAATTTCTAGGCATTAATTGATCATAATAAACCATGAGTCAAGTGGCACTGTACCCAGTTACCCAGTAATGAGGCTTGCTTTGATATATTATTCTTTAGCTTGCAACCACATTAAGAAAATAAGCATTTAAGGGACAAAGAGATTTAAAAAATTTTTAAATATATTTCTGGGAATTTTTGAAAAATCCTGCCTGGGTCAAAGGTATCTCTTATGTTTACATAAATTTATATCATATGTGTTTCTATTAAATTTTAACCAATATACATTGAAAAATTTCTAAATATGATAGACAATCATAATCCCTGAAAGTATAATTCCCATAGAGAATTCCTCCTTGGATCAGAAACTTGCATGGCTAGACATAGTAAGATGTCCCATAATAGTCTGAGACAATGACTCCTAATAGCATCGGCATTAAAATCCTACTGTCTAAATCTGTGATAGAGGTGAGTGATATTGTAGAACTTTCAATTACTATCCAAATTTGTGGGAAAAATAGCTCAAGTAATTGGGCTTTACTTTTTTTCCAAGACATTGGCATTTAAACCATCCATCGATGGTACTAAATCAAAGATTCATTCCAAAGAATATTTATTTACACTAGACAAAGATAGTGCTATTTTCATAACAACACATATATTTAAGATTACAGAATAGCTCTAAATCTGAATCAGACCCAAAGAGATTGTCACTGATCTTTCCCCATCACATATGATGGATCTTGCTTTAAATATAAGCTCTTCTGCAGACTATGAGACAATACATTCAAGTTTATGGATCAAGCACAACATGCTGACAAGTCTATTTCTGGTAAATAACAATGTGAGGGCCAAGATGGGTTTGCCTTAAATGGAATCTTGTCCTGTAGCAATCAATAACCAAACTCTGACAGGCTAACATTTTAAATCAAGGGCTGAACACTTCTCTTACTCACAAACATTTCAAATTCATGGCACCATTTTTTAAAGTAAGCTCTATGCCCAATATGGGGCTCAAACTCATGACCCCAAGATCAGGAGTTGCGTGTTGTACTAACAGCGCAGCCAGGTGCCCATCATGGCACCATTTTTCACTTATGAAACCCAATCCCTGTTGTAAGGCAGTTTTCCTCTTAAATGCTCAGAGACGTACACACACCCAAACACACATGCATATACGAAAGGAGTCCAGAAAGAAATTAAAACTTACTAGCACAGTCTGGCCATTCAGTGGAATATGGTGGCTTCCAGATTCCATCCTCATAAGCACAGTAATACTTCTCAGTAGACCCTTCTGTGAAATCATAGCCCTCCGAGCAACTTAATGTGCAGTTAACTCCAGCACTATCTTGAGTACAGACAAAATCCCCATTTACAGGTGTAAATGGAACTTCACAGGGAGAAGCTGCATTACAAAAATTATACTATTTATATACAGTGGTATAAACAACATAAATTAAATTCCATGAGCCTAAGCTGAATTTTGAAAAGGACTCCTCCTGTCCACCAGCATTCCTAGAGAAACTTTCACCATAAATCCTAAGTGTGGGAACATGACGACATATGCTTCTTGGTACCTAGGTGGGCACAGTTGAAAAGCTGGACCTATGCGTGATTAGAGGCTGTGCAGAGATTATCAATGCTAAGTTATTTCTGATTTGGGGTTGTTATTTGTGGCCTTCCTATAATAAGAGTGAAAACTAGATAGCATTACTTTGCAAGTACATTTTCAGAGGCTGTGTCCTCGGCTATTCAAAATAGAATTACGACAGTAACATTCTGTACTTTTAGTGAAAATGCTAATGAAATGTTAATTAAAGACTACCCTTGAAGAAAATATTTCTATGTATCACAAAGGGAAGCGATTACAATGGAAAACGTATGGAAGATCTGTCAGTATTCTAATTTTACGAATCTGCTGCACGCAGTCCATTTTCTCTCACAAAATACAGCAATTACATACAGCAAACGTCACCTAGATTTCTGGTGGGTTATGAGGAGAATACCTTTTATGACGATGTGGATGTCACAGCTTCTGTTGTTGCCCGAGGGGTCGGTGGCTGTATACCGCACCACGGTCTCCCCGTGCGGGAAAAGGTCTCCTGGTGAATGGCTCCTGGTGATAAGCAATACGGCCCCTAGAGAAGAAAGAAGGGACTTAGTTTTGGGGTGACGGGTGTGCAGTTACTTTACCAGTTCCTGTATTTGATTTGAATTTTCATTTTCTATTTATACAAACCAGCTGGGCATTCAGTTTATGTTGATTTGGTCACTAGTAAAAAAATAAAAGATGCAATATTTATACTGTAACACAGAAACGTTAGACTTAAAAACCTCATTAGAGTAAGGCATTCTCGCTAAATAAATGATTTTCTTTGAGTAGGTCAGTCTACTGGAATACTGGAAAATTTTTAAAATTATTTAAATTCAATTTAGCTAACATATACGGTATTATTAGTTTGAGGGGCAGAACTTAGTGATTTGTCAGTTGCATATAACACCCGGTGCTCATTACATCAAGTGCCCTCCTCGGTGCCCATCACCCGATTATCCCTTCCCCCACTCACCAATATTGCAAATTTAATTAAGAAATGTATTTAATTTGCATGTCTTTAATTGTTGCTTACTGGGTTTTAGTGAGACCTTTAACATGAACTTCAACTGTATTAGCTCATTTTTTTCCTGCTGTCCTATAAACTTTTCTGATTTTAGGGGGCAAACGTTGACTAAATGAGTATGAATACATAGAACTGTACTAACAATATTACTAAAATGCATAGTTTATGCCTTCAGGACACTGTAAACAGAGAGACTCAATGAATTTATTAGAAATCTTCAAGTACAACAACTAGAATAGGTTTAATAAATATGCATTGGATATTGAATGAATTAGTAATGAAGATTAGTAATATTAAATTATATATAATTATCCTAGCATTAAAACATATTACCTTATATGATTATTCATTCCACTTAGACAAGAGGCAATTTGCTTTTCATTTCTTTTAACCTTTTTAAAAGCTTTTAAAAATGAAATATAATTCAGTGTTAACCATGCTGACCGCAGAATGTCTGCGTCCGCACCTGAGTTGTCTGAGAACTGAGGCTCATCCCACACTGCAGGATACTCCTTCTCTGAGACCTGCATCGGAGGAGGCGATCTGCACCAGTCTATGCTCGGCGGTTCTACATCTAAAAAACAGGAAAGCAGAGAAAGAAGTTACAACTGATATTCAAAAATGACGAGGGGGTATGCACAAGAGAACTGAAGTCTACTTGTGCTAGCAAAGAACCTTGACCTTGGTAGGCTGACCCTGGAGCCCCTTTGACAATGAGATCTGTTGCATCCCTGGTCTCAAGGTAAAAGAAAGAACTGATTCTTGTTATGCTGCCCTCTGCCTGTTGAAGAAGAAATACTAGGTTCCTAAAGTCACCCTGAGCGCAGCCGTGTAAAAGGCAATTCTGGGGACACCTGGGTGGCTCAGTCAGTTGAGCGTCCGACTCTTGGTTTCGGCTCAGGTGGTGATCTCAGGGTTGTGAGATCGAGCCCCATGTTGGGCTCCACGCTCAGCACAGAGTCTGCTTGACATTCTCTCTCTCTCTCTCTGTCCCGCTCCTTGATCACTCATTATCTCTCCCCCTCAAATAAATAAATAAATCATAAAAGTAAAATAAAAGATTAAAAAAAAAAGGCAATTCTGGATGTAGTGGCCATTCCACCCACAGTAGTTGAGGTGCTCGACCAGGAAGTGAAGAGAACCTTCCCAGAGAAGCAGAAGGAGGGAAATGATCAAATCTCAGAATCATGGGCATTATGGCCAGGGTACTTCTATCTGTGATATATGAAAACACATACTCAGAAATTAGATGAGCCGTATCTGTGAGAATATATAGATTTCTGTTTTATGCTAAGTCTTTTTTCCTCATGCTTGCCATTTCATTAGTGCAGTGCCTTTGGTTTACTCCTTTTCTAGACTATAAACTCTGTTGACCCGTGACGAAGTCTCTCTCGCTCACAGTGAGGTGTTCGGGTTAGAGCATAGCACCTGGCCCATAACACACGCTCAGAAAAAGCTGTTGAATAAAGAAAAATGTGAAGAAATGCTCACTGGAGGTCTGTGCACTTGAAGCGTGCTGAATCAAGTCAGTTCAGAGTTAACCTGACGAATCTGGCAGTATTTATTATTTTCCCAAAAGAAATTGCAAATAGGTATTTCCAAGATTTTCTAAACTTATCTGATTCTGGACAAACATTTTCAAGCTGAACTGCAGGCACAAGAGAGCACCAAGACTCAGTCAATTAGTGTCAAAAGCATGGGAGATACTAGCGGAGGCATTGTCTCCAAAGGAGAGAGAAAGCTTATTTCAGAGCAAGTGAGGCCGCATTCCCTGGAATGCTGAGCAAAAGCATTCCTGCTTCCTCTCATTTATCAGTGAGACACCCACACCCTGTCATCTGAGGAAACAAGAAAATGGAGGCTTTAGAATATTTTCTCCGTCTCTCTCTGTCTCTCTCTGCCCCCCCCTCTCCTTGTCTCCCTTTCTCTCACCTTCTCCTGCTCCCTCTTCTTTCCCATTTCATCTCTCTTTCATAATTTGAAAATCCAGTGTCTAGCTGGATTTTACATTTCACATTTCACCGTGCTGACTCTTCATTATGAAAAAGTAAAACTTGGCAAACGCTTGAACCACAGTTTCATGTTTAAAATCACAGTATCATAAAAAACAAATCCAGCATATTTTCCATATGACTTGCAAAGTTCATGTTTAAAACAACACTGAAAAAGCAATGAAAAACCTAAGCACTATGAAATGAATTAGGCTGTTGTTTACTTGTGTCTCTTTTTATCTACTTTACCTAAACCTGTAATTTCTAGGGTAAGGAGCCAGTCTGATATACACTAGTTATTTCAAGAAGTTATGTAAATTTTTTGAAATACAATGAATTTAATGTGTTGAATTTTTTTTTTTTTAAAGATTTTATTTATTTATTTGACAGAGATAGAGACAGCCAGCGAGAGAGGGAACACAAGCAGGGGGAGTGGGAGAGGAAGAAGCAGGCTCATAGCAGAGGAGCCTGATGTGGGGCTCGATCCCATAACGCCAGGATCACGCCCTGAGCCGAAGGCAGACGCTCAACCGCTGTGCCACCCAGGCGCCCCTAATGTGTTGAATTTTTAAACATATTAAAATATGTGAGATGAATATAGCAAAATGTCAATATGTTTACATAGAGCTCAATGTGCGTCAGGCACCGGCTCAAGTGGTTTGTGAATTTTAACTAATTAAAAACCTCACAATAATCTTATGATAGAATATGTTAATTAATTCTATATTTGGATGAAGAATCCGAGGCACAGGCAGGCTACCTGTCACACTCTTTTTAAGCAGGGATGTAGACTCAGACTGGGCTCAGAGTCTGTGCTTTTGACCACTACAGACTGGTATATATCCTATTCTCCCTGTATTACATCTTGGTGGTGGGTCTCTGGTACCCACTGAATATCTACTGAATTGATTGAAAACACAAAGATGAACTGGGAGATGGAGCAAATCAGCGCCCCCTCCCCTCCCACCAAAGGACTGATCTGTAACAGTGGTAATAAGGATGAAGAGACCAGGACAGACTTTAGGGACGATAAGTAGATGAAACCAGCAGACCTTGATAACTTATGGGATGTTGGTGATGGAAGGAAAGGAGTCAAAATGACTTCCAGATTTTTGCATGGTAGGTAGGTGATTGGCTGTTCCATTTTCTAAGCTGAGAACTATACTAGGTTTGGGTGAGTTTTAAATGCCTGTAAGACATCTACACGGAAAGCTCAGTAGGCAGTTCTATATATTGGTATGAAATTTCAGAAAAGAGATCTAAGCTTGAGATAGAAATCTGAAAGTGGTCAGTTAACAAAATCCCCGGGGAAAACTATAGAAAGAGAAAGAGAAGAGGACTAGGCTGGAACCCTGGGGATCATCCACATTTGAAAGTTGGTCTGAGGAAGAGAAGCCATGTAGGAAAGAGATAAAGAAGGAGAAATGAGAACAATGGGTTGGGGAACCGAGAAAGACTGGTATCAGATAAGCTAGGGAAGGAGACAGTTTCAATTAGGAGAGTGTGGCTAATAATGTAAAATCTAGGGGTGCCTGGGTGGCTCAGTCCATTAAGCGTCTGCCTTTGGCTCAGGTCACGATCTCAGGGTCCTGGGACTGAGACCCACATTGGGCTCCCTGCTCAGTGGGGAACCTGCTTCTCCCTCTCCCTCTAACCCTCCCCCACTCATGCTCTCACTACACTCTCTTTCTCTCAAATGAATAAATGAAAAATCTTAAAAAAATTTTTTTTAAATCTAAGGAAAAGATTATGTAAAATAAACTAAAAGGTGTGCAGTAGGCGTAACTCTAGGGACCACTGGGAACCTGATGACAGTAGCTTATATGACTGAAGGGGACAAGAGCCGGACACACTGAGTGACTGAGAATAAATGGCCCTTGAGACAAAACAGATGGCAACCACTGGGAACTCTTCAAAATGCCCATACTGGAAGAAAAAAAGAGAGAAAGTGATAGGTAAAGAGTTATGAAGGTTTGAAAGAGGGAGTGGCTTGAGCAGGTTTCAAGGCCAGTAGAGACAATCAGTGGGAGGGAGTCGTTGAAGATAAAGGAGTGACAAAGCCCTTGGAGTGCCGGATTATTTTCACAAACCGACCCAAGTAATTTCGCGACTTACCAATAACCTTGACATGGAAAGTGCAGCTGGCTTGGTTGCTGGACAGGTCAACTGCTGTATATGTGATAGCAACATCTCCAATTGGGAAAAGGTAAGGTGGGGTGAAAGCTGGATGAACATGGATTGATACCTGTTAGAGATAAATGAATATTTTGAAAGTTAAAGTTAATAGCAATGGTACGTTTATTCTTTTTTACTGAAATATTACTAGGAAAAGTGAAATTAAAAATGATACAATATTTCATACATACAGCAATTAGGAAAAAAAATCAGGCACAGCCTTTTGGTGTGTTTCTTTTCAGAATTTTTTTTTAAAGATTTTTTATTTTATTTATTTGACAGAGAGAGCACAAGCAGGCAGAGCGGCAGGCAGAGGGAAAGGGAGAAGCAGGCTCTCCACTGAGCAGGAAGCTTGACATGGGGCTCGATCCCAGGACCCTGGGATCATGACCTGAGCCGAAGGCAGCCGCTTAACCGACTGAGCCACCCAGGCGCCCCTCTTTTCAGACTATTATCCAATTACATAGTTTATACAGTTGGCATACATATGAAATGTTGTTCCTTGTTTTTTAAACATAATATCTTAAAACATTCTTTATGCTGTTACATTGTCTTTAGAACTTAAGAAGCCCTCTTAAATGTCTCCATAATTTTCTATAGAATAAATATATGCTAATTTAAAAAATCTATTGAAGGACACTTAAATTGGCCCCAAATGCTCCCATTTTATTGACAGATAATACAAAATTTCTTTCCCAAAACATGGTAATAATTTGCACTCCCATTTGTCAGTATTTGATAGTGTCAATGTTAAAGTTCCTACTCTAAGTTCTCTGCCCTATGTTAAATATCATTATTTTTTGGTAACTCAAAAATATGACACCAGGTCATTGCTTTAATTTACAGTTTCTTAATGCCTTAGACTAAGATTAAATTCTCATATGTTTGCAAGATATAGATATATTCTTCCCTTTTTGAATTATATGTTTGCCTTCTTAGTCCATTTGAAAATTATGATAGAATGCATTTATATTCATGTGTAGGTAATAAATACTCTAACCTTTGAAGTTTGAAGCATTTTTTCTTACGTTTGCTATTTGTCTTTTAATTTAGGAATTTTTTAAAATACAAATTTTAAAATACTTTTGTAGTCAAATACATTTGTCTTTTCAATTGTACTTTTAAAAATATTTCAACACACAGGTGCTACATTTAGTGTGAACTCTCATTAGATCCTGAAATATGTCCCTGTATTCTGTTGGGGGAAGAAAGTTCAATTTCAAAATGGCATGTTGGGTTTTGTGGTCAGGAAGGACAGAGGGCTGTGGGAGCCTGTGGAGGTCTGTTGACGATCATGATGAAGGTAACAACACTGCATGTTTTCATGGCCTTTTAATGGAAAGTAGAAACCACGCATGACAGACCAATCATTCAACATGTATACCACCTACAATCCATTTAGCCCTAGAAGTCACATTTGCATTTTTAAATTCAGATTTAAAAGTTACCTTGTCCTTAGTTACCTAAAGAAAAATACAATATGAGCTCATTTAATATGGAATCTAAGAAAATAAAAATCAAACTCCTAGATACAGAGAACAGGTGGTGGTTGTCGGAGATGGGGGTGTGCGGGGGGGAGTGGGGTAAAGGGAATCAAAGGTACAAACTTCCATTTATAAAATAAATAAATACTGGGAATATAATGTACAGCATGGTGACTATAGTTAATTTTTCTTAAAAGTTACCCTAATTCTAAGTATATTCAACACAATGATCAGAACAGTTTTTGTGTGTGTGCTGTTGTGGCCCCCCCACCCCGATATATCCTGGCTGGCACAATTTATACATGTTTATGTGCAGCTGTGAAAACAATATACCATAAAAGCATCTTCATATATGTGAATACCAACAGTGCAGATTCAAGGGCAGTTAAATCCTAAATGAATTCCATTTTTTTTAAAGATTTTATTTATTTATTTGACAGAGATAGATAGCCAGCGAGAGAGGGAACACAAGCAGGGGGAGTGGGAGAGGAAGAAGCAGGCTCCTAGTGGAGAAGCCTGATGTGGGGCTGGATCCCAGAACGCTGGGATCATGCCCTGAGCTGAAGGCAGATGCTTAACGACTGTGCCACCCAGGCGCCCCTGAATTCCTTTTTTAACATCTGACAGATAATTATCTCAAGCCATATATAATATTAAAATATTGTGTTCTGAACAAAATACTGTGTTAGAGAAAGCTGAATTAAAAACTGATCTCTTGGGGCACCTGGGTGGCTCAGTTGTTAAGCATCTGCCTTTGGCTCAGGTTGTGATCCCAGGGTCCTGGGATCAAGCCCCACATTGGGCTTCCTGCTCAGCGGGAAGCCTGCTTCTCCCTCTCCCACTCCTCCTGCTTGTGTTCCCTCTCTCGCTATGTCTCTGTCAAATAAATAAAATCTTAAAAAAAAAACAAAAAAAACAACGGATCTCTCCTTCACATTGGCCAATATGCAATCATTTAGGGCTCATATTTTAAAAGATATGTTCATAAACAGGAATTGTTTCCACCTCTTTGTTTTCCTTAAAAGATCATCAAAGCCAAGTAAGGGGCAAAGAATTCCTTAGTCCAGTAATCTTAGTGGATACATAATACAACAGATCCATGGAATAAAAGTTTCCATTTTAGAGATTTTTATCTGAGAGTTCTAGTTAAAAACTCAAGGCTGATCATTCTTCTATCTAATGAGGCATTAATATTTATGAGTACAGTTTACATAGAGAGTACTATCATTAGCATATTAGTAAATCTTCAATATCACACATATTTGCAGTGCATTTAGAATCCATTTGAAACAGATGCAAATATTTGTGCAAACCTTACCTTTTCCCCAGAGTTGTCTTTAGCTGTTGGGATTTGCCATGTGATATTAGCGGAGTCTTGCTGTTCCTGAGTCTTAGCCTCTATGTCCTTAGGACAGCTGATTTGAGGGGCCTCCACATCTGACTCAGAAAATGAACAGATCAATGAGCCGATTGATACGTAATTCTAAGTCATTTAAGAAAGAGGTAAAAAAACATGAATACTCTATGACTCGTTTTTTACATCCCAATTCCGGATTAATTTGGAATATGCGACTGCCTTCAGCACAGCTTATGAAGCCCTTCCTGACCTGGTACCTGCTGACTGACCTCTTAGCTTCATCTCTTACGGTCCTCCAACCGGAACTCACTCTCCACGCCGGAAGCTCTCATTCCCATGCAAACTCCATGGTCTTGCACCTGGGCCTTTGCCCAGGTTCTTTTATGTGCCTGAGCTCTCTCTTCTTTACCTAGATAACCCCATCCTTGTCCTTTCTTAGCTTAGACACTCACTCCTCAGGAAGTGCTCCCTCCTGGGCTCCCACAGCCCTCTGTCCTTCCTGACCACAAAACTTGACATGCCATTTTGAAATTGAATTTTCTCCCCCCAACAGAATTCACATTCGTTGAAGGCCAGGACGTCTCTTGTCCCATTGTGTTAAATAGTTCCTGGCATACACAGCAAGCGTGGTAAATATTTTTCAATGAAATAAAGAAACAGAAAAAATAAATGTTAACTGTGGCCGGAAGGAACTACACTTGAAAACAAGGCTGTCAAGTAGAATTAATTAGCAGTGCTACCCTGCACTGTCAAAACAACAGATTGAAGCCAATGAAATGTTTTGCAGCGTGAAACTCTGCAATACAGATTCTGAGTTAGAGGTGGTAATATTAAACATATCCACATCAGTCACTTGTAGAGCTACGTTTTTAATATATAACATAAAAAGTTCCCTATTTTAAGTTATGTTAAATTATGTCTACTATAACTTGGTAGCTGAATTTATCTGAATTGATATAATCTGTGTCTCATATCTTCTTGTTTCTTGAAAACTTTATACAATTTATATTTTCTTTTTCTTGGAGGGGCTGAGACTCGGACACTTTTCCCCCACAAATATGCATCAGCATACTGACTCTGAAAAATCTAAAAAAGGAGTTGATTTTTCATTCACCCTTGAAAAATAGCTTAACTGGATTTGGAACTTAAAGTTTCTATCAATTTTCTTTCTGTATTCTTTGGACCTTGCTGTATTTCCTTCTGGCATCTGTACTTGTAAATGATAAGTATCATGTAAGTCTGCTTCTTGTTTCTTTTGTGAAATTTTTCTTTTCTCTCTGGAAACTGATTTAAGATTTTCTTGTTAAACTCTGGACCTCAGAAATTTCACCAGTCGTGAAAATATGCCTGCCTCATAGTCAGGGACTATGACCGATCTCATGTTTCCAGTTTAGCTCAGAGATACTTCCTTCTACTGGTAAGAAAATTCTTCTCCTCCATCCACTTCCCTCTCTCCTTCTGGAACTGTTTATTAAATGGACATTGGGGCTTTTTCTTATTATTGCTATCTCTTGACTTCGGTCTTTTTTGGTGTGATCATTTGGGATATTCAAGTTCTTTATCATTTCTCCATTCTGAGGGAACTCTCTATTTGGTTCTTCAAATCCCTAATACTGTTTTCAACATCTGTTCTACTTTACTTATCCTTCTCTTAGAGATATTTTTGATGTTTTTACTTCTAAGAACCCTTTTTTGTTTTCAATACCCCTTTTTTCAGAGCAGTCCATTCTGGTTGCGAGTAAGGTGGCAATGTCCTCCTGTGAAAGTAATGGGACGCTGGTTTCAAAGGGCTGATAACTCGTTTCTTGGGGCACCTGGGTGGCTCAGTTGGTTAAGTGTCTGACACTTGGTTTCGGCTCAGGTCATGATCTCAGGGTTGTGGGATCGAGCCCTGCTTGGGATTCTCTCTCTCTCTCCCTCCCTCTGCCCCTCTCTCACCCTCTAAAAAAACAAAAACAAAGTGCTGATAACTTCTTTCTTTTTAAATTGATTCAGTTCCACAGGCATTATAGGGGTCAGAAATTCCTCAGAGATTTTCATCTACTGATGGAAAACTTACCTGATCTCCAGCTTTAACATTATCCTTATATTCTATTTCTTCTGTCATTGCCTGGCATATTATAATTGGATTTTGTAAATCTATCATTTTGGAACAGAAACCCTCATAGAGTATATTAGGATAACACCTACCACTTTATCATGGATTTGCAGCAAAAGCTGCGAAGAGGGACAGCCCCACACTGTACCAACATGTCATTATACGGGAATTTCGTTCTCAACCTGACCAACGTAGGGGACCTACCTTTACACACAGCTGTCTGAACTTTGGCACTCCACTTTCCAGAGCTGGTACATCTCACTTCCTCTCTGACCCCTGATAAAATGAATCCTCGGCGGCAACTGAATTGACACGTCATCCCAGGTCTGGCGGGCTGCTTGCCGCAGCTGGGCGGGGAGACGACGACACCTCTGGGCTTCTGAAAGGTGGGGCAGTGGCGCTCTATTGCAGCGAAATGAAAGGATGTTACTTGCATTCCCACAAATTTCAAGAAAAACATAGTTATGCTGCCTTGGAATTGACATAAGTCACTAAATGATATCTGTTTATGACACTGAACATATGATACATTATAAATAATGCTGAACTGTCTCTCTTAGGTTATCTCATGTTATTTTGACAGTGTATCAGTACCTTGAAAAACTTCTAACGGATATTTTAATTCATGCCAATTTTGACTTTTATCACTCGCTTGGAGCACCTTCTTTCAGTTTGCAGAACACTTATGGCTCTTAAGTATAATATGGTAAATTAGGGCACCTGGGTGGCTCAGTTGGTTAAGCGTCAGCCTCAGGCTTAGGTCATGATCCCAGGGTTCTGGGTCGAGCCCCATATCGGGCTCCTTGCTCAGCGGAGTCTGCTTCTCCCTCTCCTTCTGCCCCTCCCTCTCCTCGTGCTCTCTCTCACATTTTCTCTCTTTCTCTCAAATAAATAAATACAATCTTTAAAAATAAACAAACTAAAATAGTAAATTAGAGTCCCTCTTTCATGGATTAAGCAATACATTCAGCCGTCCGTCTCCATTTTATGAGTTCTTTTGGTTCCATCTTTAAATGAGCACATATGAGAAAAGTTTTCATTCCCTCCCACAAATCACTGTGTCATTTTGGGGCCCTGACTCTTCATGTTATCTTTGGAATAGATGAAGGAGGCAGAATGCAAATAGAATGGAAAGGCAAGACTAAGACTTAACGTAGGGTGTGTGTGTGTGTGTGTGTGTGTGTGTCCCCGCCCATGTGCACATTTATTTGTTTTATGATGATTCTACTGACAGCCCTGCTAGCATCTTTAGTCTGTATTTCCCATGTAACAATTGCTAACATTTATTCAGCTTATAATATGCCAGGCATTATTCCAAATGCTTTACATGTATTGACTCACTCAGCCCAATGCACTGAGGGGTACTGTTACCATTTCCACTTACAAACAGGAGTGCTGAGGGACAACTATGGGGAAGTTACCCACAGTCAACATTCCTGAGGTCACCCTGTAGGTAAGTGGCAGACTCTGTGTGCTCCAAAACACTTCACCACCATGCCTCCTCCCTGAAATTGCTTCCAAACCCCTGTGCCGGCAAAAGCAATTTTTCCTGAGAAATTGGTTGTTTCTTTATTTTTGCACAATACATGCCAAATGACTGCCCCGACTTTCTGTTCTGCTGCAATGAAGAGAAAAATCAGAGCCAAATTTGTGGTTCAAATGTAATGACCATGTGGGGCTCAACATCCCTTCTTTAGGGATGGTTCTTTATAAATTAAGAAAATTATCATTTTGGCTATCATAATCATTGGAGATTTTGTTCCCTGCTAATATTCTCTTTTTTATTGTTTGCTTATGTTATTTTGAGTAAACATTCTTAAATTTTTATATAGTCTACTGACTTCACTTTCACCTCTTGTATACTTAAGTTCTGAAATTGGTTAACATCCACATATTTTAACTATACTCTCCTCTAATTTTTAATGATTTTAGTTTTTAATTTATACTTTAAAACCTCCAAAGAACTGATGTCAGTGTCTGGTGTGAATTAAAGACACACAAGAATTTCACTTTGTTTCCTTTGTTTTTCCCAAGGAGCTAGCCAATTTTTCTATGTAATAAATTGAATAAATCTTTTCTTCTCAACTGACCTGTAATGCTTCCTTAGTGATACATGAAACTCATAAAGCTTTGGGATTTATTTGGTCTTTGTTTATATAGCAGTACTTGCAAAGTCTTCATTTTTGTAGTTTTAGTATATATTTTAAAACCCAGTAGAGCTACTTTCTCTTTACTATCCTTATTACTCTTCCCTTTCAATCTCATTTTCGTGACTTTCATGTACATATTCTTCCAGACAAGCTCTAGAATCACTTCCTACTTCGAAAAGAGCAAAAAGAAAATCTCTTCTAGAGTTTTTAAATGAGATTGCATTTTACTTATACATATATCTAGACAGAACGTACATTTTGATAAAATTTTATAAAAATATTAAGGTGTTCTTTTTGTCTCTAACATTTTGTAGTTTGTGTAACGCAGTTTCCATACTCTGCTGTTTGAGGTTATTCTTACATATTTTATATTTTCCATAGATCTTCTGAATGTGATTTTTCACTATATATTCTGTTTATCATTGTATATGGAGAAGTTCTTTATTTGGTATTCTTACGACATTAGTGAACTCTCAACTCTCTTAGTAGATTCATTCCATTTTGGGGTGGACATGTAATCTACCAACGATGATGATTTTAATTCCCCAAAGCTCTAATCTTATGATTTATTACAAGTGCTCCAGGCTTTGGGAACAATACTAAACAATATGGATGATTCTGGGCACCCTTTTCTCTTCCTGGATTTAATAAGTGTGCCTATATTGTTTCCATAAGTGGTTGCAGGTTTAATAAGGATATCTTTTTTATTACATCAGTTATCAATATGAGTTTCTCAGAATTTTATTGAAAATGTGTTTTAAATGATGATGGATGGCACTTTTATCTTCTGCTAAGTAACCATATGAATTTTTCCTATTTGTTAAAATGAAGTAATTTATTATGTTGATAGATTATATCTAATTTTAAGCCCGTCTGCATACCTAGGATAAACTCTGCCTGTGTTGACAGGCCATTCTTTTGAATGTAGATTGGTAGAATATTTACTGTCATAGTTTATTATCTGCTTTTTTGGTCATAGCTATCAAGTTGGCAACTTGTAGTCGTTTGCTAATATAAATTATTTAGCTTTCCATTATTTGGGCCAAGTTATATGGTATAGAGTTACTGTTTCTGCAAAGTTTGGAAGAGTTTCATTGATCCCTCAGTCATTTTTGGAGTAATTAATGCTCGGATAACATTTTCCAGTTTTTTTTACAAGTAATTATATCCTTGCATTTCTATTTTTTTCTTGACTCATTTAAAAAATTTGATTTTCATAGAAAATCATACATAATACCATGGATTTTTAATTTATGTGCAAAAATTTATGTATACTGTTTTATTCTCTGAAAAACCTTGGGCCTCTATATGCTTTGTTATAGCTTCTCAGAATAAATCCATTTTTGCATTTTTTTTAACTTATATTTAAAAATCTATTACTGTGGGGACACCTGACTGGCCCTGTCAGTTAAGTATCCAACTCCTGGTTTTGGCTCAGGTCATGACCTTAGGGTCATGAAATCAAGCCCTACACCAGGCTCCATGCTCAGCATGGAGTCTACCTGAGATTCTCTCTCCCTCACCCTCTACCCCTACCCCCTGCGTGCATGCACTCTCTAAATAAATAAATAAGTAAATAAAATCTTAAAAAAAATAAAAATTTATTAATTTCAAAGATTTCCCTCTTATCCATTCTTTGACATTCCATCTCCCTTCATAGTTCATTTTCCTTAATTATTAGTGTGTATTTCTTTCAAATTCCATTGCAGTCATTCTTTTCCTAACTTTTAAATTTAATGTTTAGTTATTTTCATTCTCCCTGTTTAATAATTAGAGGATTTATAACTATAAAATTACATCAGCGTATAATTTAGTCCACATCTTGTAACTGGTTTTAGGAGTTCCTCAATTTCATTTTTTATCATTTAAAAATTATATTTTTTAATTTCTCACGTGTGCATTGAATTCATTTCCTTTATCTCTCCGTTGGAGTCTATATTCTTTTGTGGTTTTGTCCGGTTCCATATTTTAGAAAATGTTAAGAATAATCACTAATAACATTGACACAGTTACATGTGTTTCAAATACCCTTTCTTTTTTGTTGGTTGCCTTTTGATTACAACGTAAAGAATTCACCCGAAGCACAGAAATTTAAATCTCTATGTATTTGAATCTATGCTTCTTTTCTTTTATTCTTAGGAAATTATTCTCCATTAAAAATTCAGATTGTCTTTTTATTCTTAGAAAGTTCTCCCTCATAAAAACCTATATCTCTTCTTATATTTCACTCCTTAATTTGCCTGATTTAATTAATTAACTTGGTGATTTTTTTGTATGTATGTAGTGGAGTCAAAACAAATTTTTACATTAACTTTTCCCCCATTGACTTCTGGAATTTCCTTTACTGAGTGTTATATTCTTCCATAAACAAATGTTTGTTTCTGTACCATATTTAATCATGTGTAGCTCCATTGTTCTGTGCACCCTTGTACAATTCATGTTCTATTTTAATTACCGTGGGTTCGCAATTTGTCTTATGATGGTGAGAATAAGTTCTCCCTCATTTTACTTCATGTTCAAAATTTTTCTCTTTTGTACCTTTCTATTCTTCAATACACAGTCTATTCATTTCTATTAGTTTTTTTAAAATCAGAATTTTCACAGTAATTATTGTGGTTGTCAGAATTTGGAGGCCACAGTAAGTTGTTCCCCAATAAACTGTAAAGAGATGCAATTTCCTTGATAGTTACACAAATCCACCGAGATTTGCAAATGTTTTAAATCATTACAGAGATGTGCACAACAATTTAAAGAAGAAGTGAGAACAGGAAATCCTTATTAGAGGTATTACTATTGATAATGAAAGGTTGGGTCCCTCAGAAGAGGAGGTGGACAGTCATGGAACCAGGGAAAGAGGTGGTTCTCAGGAGTAAACATTTGTATTTACATAGAAAATCTAGCCTAAGGAGACAACATCCCAACTACAGAGGTTTATCGAGATTTACTGTCCCATTGTAAAAGCCACCTTCTTGACAGTGAGAGACCCATCACCTTCACTTCATTTAATTCTGTGGGATATGTGAAGAAGTAAACTCCCTTTGCTTCGGTTTTATGCAAACTAAGTGTGTTCTTGATTTGGGTGTCCTTGTGGCTTCACCTACAGGGAAATACCATGCTTGTCCAGCCTAAGTCTTACAGTACTGGTAACAGTAGGTATCTCATTGCTAATGAACTGAATTTTTGTTTCATAGTAAATTTCATTCTCCTGTCCAGGAGAGATTAATCTCTTCTCAGGATGATAATATCAGTTTTTCTGAGATTGCACAGTGAGGATCAATTCTTGGACTGTTAAATGAATCTCCCCAAAACCCTGGAAGCTAACCGCCTTCCTGGTGATACCTTCCTCTATTATCAACCATGGATCCAATACCAGATTATACTAGAACAAACCTGTAAATCAATTTGGAAGGAACTGACATATTTATAACACCTAGTTCCCCCATATTGGAATCTGGCATATCTCAATTTATTCCTTACATATAGTTATTTTTCCTTTTTTTGGAGAGTTGGTTATTTTGATGTGGAAAACAAAGGCAAAAGAAGAAATTAAATTTCCTTACTATCTAGAGCCCACTAACAAGTCCTTGAAACGGGCAGAGTGACATTCCTCTAGGAATTCACCTGCCTTGATGCTGATACTTTCCTAAGGGCAAAAGCACTCTTAGCCGGACCCCCCAGGATCCTGTGAGTCTACTTTAATAAAAAAAAATGTTTTTGGAAACTTCTTTAATCTCTACACCCCAGGATATATGTTAGCAATCATCCTCCAGGCATATGGCCCACTAATAAACATCTGAAGGGTCTCATGACTGAGTTTTTACTAAACCGTAATAAATCACCTTTCCTAACAATAGCTAGTCCCCTCAGGTTCCTAGAAACCTTGTTTGCAAAATTCCTGGGAGACTTGTGCTTTCCCTAACCCCCTCCCAACCTCAAAGTATATAATCAGTCACCCCTCACAACCCTAGGAAGGCAGCTCTTTCTGTCCACAGGTCCTATCCCCATGCTTTAATAAAACCACCTTGTAGCATTGAAGATGTCTTAAGAATTCTCTCTTGGCCATCGGCTCTGAACCCCAACACTTCTACATCAATTTAATCATACACCTGCCACGCTCCTAGGTATCCTATATCTGACATATAATAAGGATTCACTAAATGGCAGTTACCCTTTATCATCATCATTATTATTACCACTGTTATTTGTATCCATAGCATATAAGGAGCAGCAAACTGGAAAATCTCCTGAATTTATTCTGGAACCAATTTCAGTAGTAAGATGTCACAACTCTTCATGAAGGACAAAAACTCTCCCAATTACATAGAATGCTATGGTCTATCTTAAGGTTTGCTGGTTCATAATCTTGTCCTTTCATCAACAAGGTGAAAGTAACTGGTATTTAGCAAAGCAAGGGATCACATGGCATTTGCTTTTTAAAAAATCCTTCCAAATTGGCCCCAGTTAAAAAAAAAACAAAAACAAACCATCACCATTTGAAGCTGTAAACTTCAGTGACTTGGAAAATGGGATTCTGGCGTAGAAGTCTTTTTACCAGTGGAGGGGAATAAAACAATGTATTCATTTACGTAACTGTATCTCTGTGCATCTGTATATACGGACGTGTAGTTATTATATTCATTATGAATCCATTTTAGTTCTAGGTCTTCACAGAAAAGAGGAGAAATGAGAGCAAGAGAAATAAATTACCAGAGGCACCATGCCTTCAGTGACTTACCCACACACCGGGGTTCTAGGCCATCCCACTGGGCGTTTGCTTGACAGGTAAGCCTAGCACCTCCTTCTAGTGTGTACCCTTCATCACAGGTAACCAAACACACTGTCCTGTAGGACATTTCCCCCGTGGAACAGCTGATGCGGCCATGTTTGGGCTGGCGGAGATGAGGGCATGTTCGTACTATATAAAATGAAAACAACTAGGTCACATTTTACTAAATAAGACAAAAATTCTAAGTTTAATAAATTGCAAGCAAGAACATACCTTTTCTTAAAATGGCAGAGTAAATAACGCACCATTATGTTTTGAGCTAGTGTGGGACAATTAAAAGCAAGTGTTTCATCAGATGCTCTGCCCAAGCAAAATCACTGTGCTCGGCCACCTGCCCATAGGTGGGAAACTTAAGCTATCTAAGGAGTCCAGTCCTAGAAGGATGATGACACCTGTAGATTGCAGGTGGCTGACAATGGGAGGTTCTCTGCAACCCTCAGCAGGGCCTTTGCTGTGATTTTCCAGGCTACGGTCCAACAAAAGGAAGGAGTCTTTTCCAGGACAGGGATTCAGGTTCACGATTAACTCCATTCTCAGATCTCACGGGCATTTGGTCATATCCTGGCCCTTTTCATGGTCCCACCCCCTGCAAAGTTGCCCAGCCTCTGCAATCTTAAATTTCAGTATCCTACTCTCTGACCATAACTCTGGTCCTTTTAGCTTTTTCACCCCTTTCTTCCAAGACACTTATTGCAAATCCTAGTTCCTGATGTTAATCTTGACTTATGCACTAACATTGATTTGTTTGTGTGTTTTTGCTGTTGTGGCAAAGACAGCTAGTTGCCTACCCAGTAACGTTCTTCCCAATTTTATTCAGCATAGAATACACACAGCTAGGAGGTAACAACTGCCCACCTCCATCACAACAAATGGCAGACAACGAGCTATGAGCTGCAGTTGTGTGGGATGTCTGGAAAAGCTTTTAATGGAGACTCTTTCAATTGAGAGAGTTCCCCCCCCCACTCCTTCTTTGTCCTGAAATACGGACAGGAGGGAAAGTACCCCAGCATATTATAGTATACGTACAGGATACTCCTATGGGATAACGACCATGCCCTAAGATGGTAGAGCAAAAAAATTAAAGAAGCCTGGGTCTCCGATGACAGTGGAGCTATCACACCAGCTTAGGATTACCTGGGTCTTTGATACCAGTAGCTGCACGTTAATTCCTAATTTCCTATGCCCGGCATCCATTCACTTTTCCTTTGCTAATTTCCTAGGAAAGATCTCTCCCCTCTGTCCGCTCATGGGATTTGTGTGTGCTCCAACCCTGCTTAGAGGTAGAGCATGTGACCTAGGATCACATTTTCCTGGTCTGAGAAGTGATCTGGTACAACTGGTGACAAGATTCCTTTATCTGTCAGCTTCAAAACCACCATGAGACAGCAGCCAGGGGGTATTTCCTAAACCCTTGATCCTGGAAATGCCCCGTGCCTCGGTCAGTCTCAGCGCCACCAGCAGAAGCACCACGGGGCATCCAGAGAAACATGCATTTTCTTGGTACTGCTAATTCTAACTTGATAGCCTCAACACAGCATCAGAGAAGCTCCAAGAGGGCACTCGGACTGCCCCTGCCTTTGCGGGTCCCCAAACAGCATCTGGGCTCTAAGCTCTTCCAGCAAGATCTTCCTCACTGCCCAGCCCACCAAAATCCCATAATGTGTCTTAGGGTCTGTCTCAATTAATCCTATGACATCCTATATTCCTGTTTCTGACAATCTTTTAGGAAGCCCAAGGCTCCAAAGTCATCCCTCATCTACCACGGTCATCCCCGTGTAGTTCTAATCCAAATCTCATTCACGAATCGTTGCGCCTGCCCTCTGGAAACATAATCAGTCTTCAATAAATCCTCTCCTACCCTAAACTTCACTTGTCAACTTTTCTTTCACCTTCTTATCCCAATCAAAATCTTATTGTCTCTTATACACAGAGCCTGCAGGGGGAGAGGGGTCTTCTTTGCTCCTTGTGCCTTCCCAGATTTTTCTCTCTCCCTTCCTCTTTTCTTTCTAAAACCCTTAAGCTCCCAGAAAGTGTCATGTTAAATATTCAACATCTTTTCTTTCCCCCCAGTTGTCTTCTGACCTCTGGGCCACTTCTTATTCTCTGAAGATTTTATTGTCTCTGTCTCTCTGTCTCTCTCTCTCTCACACACACACAGACATACACATTGGTGATTTCACATATTCTATGTAGATGATCATTCCAGTATCCAGGAGTCATATTCTTTCCTTCCTCTTCTCCAATAACCATATCCTTCACCCTATCTCAGCCTCCCTTCCACTGCCTTCTCCTCTAGACCTAGCCATCACCAACCTAAGCATCCCACTCTCTGACAACAACCTCCTATCTTCTTGGATCACTCCTTCAAGCACTTCAACTCCATCAATTTCTATACCTTACTGGGATCTCCAATCTATTGTATGTTCTGTAGAGAAAATCATCTCTAAAGAGTTACTCTTTCCACACCTCTTTTCCTCCAGTTCTAGTTAAAAACCCACTCTGTTCAGGATTTCCAATCAGGGGAAGGAGTGCAAGAATAAAGGAGAAAGGAAGTAGGAGAATAAGAAAAGAGAAGAAAGGAAAGAGAAGGTGAGGGGAAAGTAGGTAGAAGAGAAGAAGAGGAGAGGAGATGAGAAAACGGAAAGGAGGAGTAGGAAGAACAGTGCAGAGGAGGGAGGGGTAGCTGAAGAATAGGGAGGGGAAGGTAAAGTAGGAACAGAGGAAAGGGGAAGAAAGAGCAGGGGGGAGGTGGGGAGAGTGAACAGCCCCGTGGAAATTTACCCTTTCAGTCAGATGGCATATACACCCCTATCATAAACAGATATGGAGAGGAAAAGGGAATGCATTCCTGTCGAATATGCCAAAGGATGGTCATATATATTCCTCTGCTCACAGATACAATCCTGCAAGCATCAGGCAGAGCACAAAACAAAAAACAAAACAAAACAATATCCTCTGCAAAAGAACGACGTTCTGTTATCAACAATAGCATTTCTGCAACACTAAAGGCCAGAAGACAACATGACAATCTCTAGATATTTTTGAACAAAATAATTTGGGACTCAAGAATTTTGGGGGGACTCTGGGTAAGATATAGTTTTCTTCTACATTTCGGTATTTGCCAATTTTTCATATCAAGCATATATTTATGATGAAAGCTTTATAATAAGAGGAAAGGAAGTTGGGGCAAACTATTCAGTGCATATTCAACTGAAGTCACTGTTTGGCAGGATCTAGTCTGAAGGAACCCATTCAAATGATATTAGTCAGCAGAGCATAAATATTGGGTGCATTAAAGATATATATATATATATATATATATATATATATATATATATATATATATATATATATATTTAGGATTGATTACTCTTAGAGAAAATTCAAGAATTAAATTAAAGATTAAGCCATAAACCTTTGCCTTTCAATCCCTGGGATGACTTGGACCAAAGTCAACTACTAATGACAGATGAGTAGACATATTTTGCCTTCCACATCTTGATTTTTATTGAATGTGTCTATCGTGTAAGTAGAATCATTGTGGAGCACATCAGGTGCACAGAAGTATTTTGCCTTCCACATTTTTACTTCTACTGAGTGTGTCCATATATGTACCATAATGCCAAGTATGAGGCAGAATTAAAAGGTGAATAGATAAATTCCTATGATCAAAATATATAAAATCTGAAGAACCGTATTAAACAACTACTTTTAGATTTAATAAACTGCTGAAATCACTCCAGCTTTCCAACTCAAGACGAAATGTATTTGCAACATCTCTCAAGAGTACTGATAGTAAATTAGAGTTGGTGTTTCATACACATACAAATTACATTGCTTCTCAAATGTTGGTTTTAATAAACTTTCATTGCTCCTCTGGGAAACAAAGCATATGCAAGAATTCCTATTTAGTCCTTAAACATCTTATACTCCTTTTCAACCAAGAATGTTTTTAATAGAAACGTGGTTATTTATTAGTTTCAGTTAAAATTTTTTTTATTTCAACAAGCTGAAAAACTCTGCAATAAATGTTTCTTGATGTACATCCATGTTAAAGCAATCCTTAAATATTTATTTGGTCTTTTTAGAAAATAGCAATTTAGTCTTTCAAGAAAACAGTCTACTAAGGAGTAGACAATGTGAGAATTGCTCTGGTTCTCACTTTAAAGACTAATTAGATTTTTCCCCAGGTAAACAGTTCCTGTCAATCTCTGAATTGCGGTAGCATCTATATTGAAATAAAATAATTCTGTTAAATGTGGGATTCTCGTTGTTGGGACCATTTTCTCAGAAAAAAAATCTATCACAAAATTTAATTTACTATGATGTTGTGGTTTAGCAACTTATCATTAGGAAACCACAAAAAAAACTTACTAGTTTAGAAATAAGTGTAAAATTCAGATACAATTTTAAGAGAGTATAAATGCTTTGTGATGAATACAAAGGAGGAATAAGACTCAAGCCTATTGAGTATTATTTAACACTATAAAACATTAACAATGCAACATGAAATTTGTAAATGGCCTTTTATTTTACACTGATCTTTCAATTTCAGAAAGATTTTCAAGAAAAAGATAACATAACTAAAATGGTTCTGTTCCTATGATTAGATTTAAAATAGATCCTAAAATACTATTTTCTCCATGTTACCCACTCTGAGACAGAAGTGAACCCCCATGCAGCTGCCATACTTCATTGAACCCCAGATGCCCCAATTATGAGGCACACCATTATTTTATGTGTCACTAATAAAGAAACAATAATATCTATGAAAGGATTTAGTGCCACTGGTTTTACGGTACACCTTAGTTTTTAGAGATGTTAAAATATGGGGGGAAAAGGCAAGAGAAACAAAAGATAAAATGAATTTATGGGACTTCATCAAGATTAAAAGTTTCTGCACATCCAAGGAAACAGTCAGAAAAACTAAGAGGCAGCCCACGGAATGGGAGAATATATTTGCAAATGACACTACAGATAAAGGACTGGTATCCAAGATCTACAAAGAACTTCTCAAACTCAAAACACGAGAAACAAATAAACAAATCAAAAAATGGGCAGAAGATATGAACAGACACTTTTCCAATGAAGACATACAAATGGCTAACAGACACATGAAAAAATGTTCAAAATCATTAGCCATCAAGGAAATTCAAATCAAAACCACACTGAGATACCACCTTACGCCAGTTAGAATGGCAAAAATAGACAAGGCAAGAAACAACAATTGTTGGAGAGGATGTGGAGAAAGGGGATCCCTCCTACATTGTTGGTGGGAATGCAAGTTGGTACAGCCACTCTGGAAAACCGTGTGGAGGTCCCTTAAAAAGTTAAAAATTGAGCTACCCTATGATCCAGCCATTGCACTACTGGGTGTTTACCCCAAAGATACAGACGTAGTGAAGAGAAGGGCCATATGCACCCCAATGTTCATAGCAGCAATGTCCACAATAGCTAAATCGTGGAAGGAGCCGAGATGCCCTTCAACAGATGACTGGATTAAGAAGTTGTGGTCCATATATACAATGGAATATTACTC
Organism: Ursus arctos; assembly: GCF_023065955.2. Taxonomy (NCBI): domain Eukaryota; kingdom Metazoa; phylum Chordata; class Mammalia; order Carnivora; family Ursidae; genus Ursus; species Ursus arctos. Next base: position 38,845,033 of record NW_026622852.1, read on the forward strand.
AGCAATCAGAAAGAATGAGTTCTCAACATTTGCTACAACATGGACGGCACTGGAGGAGATAATGCTTAGTGAAATAAGTCAAGCAGAGAAAGACAACTATCATATGATTTCTCTCATCTATGGAACATAAGAACTAGAATGATCAGTAGGGGAAGAAAGGGATAAAGAAAGGGGGGGTAATCAGAAGGGGGAATGAAACATGAGAGACTATGGACTATGAGAAACAAACTGAGGGCTACAGAGGGGAGGGGTGTGGGGGAATGGGATAGACCGGTGATGGGTAGTAAGGAGGGCACATATTGCATGGTGCACTGGGTGTTATACACAACTAATGAATCATCGAGCCTTACATCGAAAACCGGGGATGTACTGTATGGTGACTAACATAATATAATAAAAAATCATTATTAATAAAAAAAAATAAATAAAAAATAAAATATGGGGGGAAAAGTGTTTTAGAATTAATGAAATATGGTATATATTTCAAAGAACAATATCTCAAGTAACTAAAGTCGCTAAAGATGAGCCAGAGGAAGGGATTAAGTATCTTCATTTGGGACAGCTCTGTACGCTGGCAAGTTAGGCGGTAACTTTGGGGATGACACTGAAGGGATCTTAGGAAGAGCCATGATCCTGCAGCATCTCTCCTTTGATTAAAATTACTTTATTTATATTGGAATATCAATGAAATTGCATAAATAAGAACAAGAATGCTTTTTAAAAATGCAAATGCATAATGCGAAGTGACACAGGCCCACCACTGACATATTTATCAATGCACGTTATCAATATGTGTATTTGTAAAATTCAAGTTCTTAATCACTCACCAGAGGTATGACCAAGAATTGAGAGGAAAAGATACATTCTGTGCTCATAAAAAACTAACAGTCTAGCAGAGGTGACAGACAAGTTGATTAATAAAAGCTAAGTGTGTTTCTTCGTATTAGAACACGTTGGTTAGGTTGGGAAATATGCTATCAGAATCCCCTTACTGTAAGCCAGGTTAGGGTTGGTCAAAAGATGAAACTGCCCCGGATTTTAGAAAGGAGTAAAGGAAGCAGTGGTCACTGTAGTCAGACTCAGTGATGGACAAATGCAGACATGCCCCATGGGTTCCAGCTTGTCTTTGCTCGCTTCCATTCTGAGTCCCAACTGCTAACTGTGTTGACCTAAGAAGGCTCCAAGGTCACTGCCAGGTTCTTGGCTGAGGAGCCGTGGGGTGTAATTATACACAAGGAAAGCTTTTCTTAGACCTCCCAACACATTTCTCCTTTGCAGTTGCACCCCAGCAGCTGGGCAGGCGTGGTTTCACAGACTGAGTTGGTAGTGACACCTCTGATGCCCCAACTTCTCTTCTAGATCCCCAGTTTGCCAGCTCTTCCAAAATTGTGTAAGATCTGATTCCTAAAATACATCCCTTATCCCGTGACACTCATGGTAACCATGCTTCCCTGCGTGATCTTGACACTCGGAGCACAAGGGCTCTAATCAGGGGAGAACAGATTGGTGGACACACATACAGAAGTTAGAGGTCATCCCATCCAGGCTGAGAAGTTTGATAACAGCAGAGGGTTTATATATGGAGACCAAGAGCAAAGGCAGGGCTATCAGACACCCAAAGCTGTGGGCACAACTTGTCGAAGGATGGCTTCCTGAGAGGACATGGCCATTTCTTATGGCTTTGGTGTAGGATCTGAGGCTCAGATTATAGACTGTGGAAGGTAAAGAGGCAGGGGTCGGACCTTATCTTAAAGGGGTTGTCTACTTGCTTCTCGCACTCTGTTTTTGGAAGGCCAGTAAATGGAAAGTTAAAATGCAATGCTTTCTATCCTCTGCCATGAAGTATTTGGGAGAAGGGGTAGAGATTTGTCACAGAGCTTGTAACTGTTGACTTTACAGGAATATATGTAAGAGGCTTTCTACGATTAACTTTTTCAGTAACAGCATGTGGCTTTTTACCATTTGAGACTGCAGGACTGAAAAGGTCTTTCCTTGGCCTTCCCACATGAACAGTAGCTTGTCTGAGTTTGGAAATCTAGGGTCTGATTTTTTCTCTCAGGATCCTGGCAGCATCCTCTCATCTTCTCATATCTACAATGGCTATTAAGAGCCTCAGGTCTGATCTTCTTTCCTATGTGGGTAATGTTACTTATTCCTAACTGTGAAACAGGGACAATTTTCTATTTTTCCAGGGCATTCAGAAATTTCACTAAGATTATTTCCAGACATGGATCTGTTTTCAATCATTTTTTTCTATCATTAAATGATGTTAAGCTCAATACTGAAGATTTAGTTGTGTGCATTTTCAGGGTTTCAGCTTGGGGATATATTCTCCTTCACTCCATTCTCTTTTTAGATTCTTCATATAAGAAGAGTCTATTTCCTGGGACAATTCTCATTCACTTTATTCTTTCATATTTTTTTAATCTTTGAAATTTTCCTCTACTTTCAGAAGAGTGTCTTGAGCTGGTTTGAGTTTGGCTTTTCACTATGTCCAGTCATTGTGTCTGAAACCTTTTTTTTCCCCTCAGAAATCCTTTTGTTTTCAGGTTTCTCCCACTTCGTGGCATTCTGGCCTTATTTACCAGTGTGATTACCTCAGAATCTCAGTGATCCCATTTGTTCCCCTTTTCTTTCAGGTCCCCCTTGTATAATTTTACTGATATCTTTTTTTTTTTTTTTGTAAATACAGACAAGAATACGGGTAGGGACCTGAATTAAGTAGATTCCTATTTATGGATGGGTTCAATGCTGGTAGCTGATAACTGCAGTGGTGGTCTCCTGGGCTCACAAAGACCTCAGAGCCTGAGTGGGTCGCCTTTCCTTATGGGTGCAAGAGCCAAGAGAAAACTCCTTACAGTGCTCCAGGGAGCTGTGTGATGGGGGGTCCTGGAGCAATCAAACCCCAAAGTGTACTGTCAAAGGAGGCTGGGGGATGTGGTAGGCGGTGAGCTTTCCAGATTTTAGCAAAACAAACAAACAAAGAGATCCAGGTAAATTTGAGTTTTAGAAAATCAATACCTCATTTTTAGTATAAGTAAGTCCCAAATCTTGCATGGGACTTACTTATATTAAAAATTGTTGTGTATCTAAAATTCACATCTCACTGAGTGTCCTGTGTTTCATCTGGCGACTCTAGGTCAGGGGTAAATACTGTATTCAGAAGCTTGATGGGGAGGGAATCTCAAGTCCTTCAGCTTGCTCCCTTCTTTTCGTAGATAGCCCTCTCTTCCAACCCTACTTGTTAGACCTTAAGAAGTTGTCTAGGGGCGCCTGGGTGGCTCAGTCAGTTGGGTGTTCAGCTCTTGGTTTCAGCTCAGGTCATGATCTCAGGGTTGAGATCGAGCCCCGAGTCAGGCTCTGTGCTCAGCAGGGCATCTGCTTGATATTCTTTCCCTCTGCTTCTCCCCCACTCGGGCTCTCTCTCTCAAGTAAATAAATAAATCTTTAAAAAAAAACCTGGACTTATTTAAAAAAAGAAACCTCAGGAAGTTGTGTGTGCAACAGTTATAAGAAGTAGGAAAGGAGATCTTGGAGATGGCAAGAGTGGAGGAAAACCAAGGTACCATTCTATTTGTTTTTTCTCTCCGTTCAATGTGTGAGCCTCAGGTTCCACTTGAGGTGCCGTCTGTCCCTGTTTCTATTGGCCTGACTAGGCTCTTTGGGATCTCACTTTAGCAAATTCCCACTTTCTACAGCACGCTGTCTATGCCGAGCAATGGCTGGACACATACAAGTCAGCTCCCACTCCTGCTGCTCTGGGACCCTGGTGCGGTTCCCAGTCCTCCAATGACATTAGTCATCAAAGCCCTCATTCCAAGCATTCCAAAACTCTCCTTGGCACCCTATCTTGGCTGCTTAAAATCTGAGGTTTGGGATAACCTGTCCATTTCCTTCTCAGGAAGACCCTTTCTTTGCTCTTTGCTTGTTCATAAAAGAAACATAAAGGGGATAATTTATGATGATGTGGTCAATTGAACTTGGTAGTTCTGATTTCAGATGTCCTATAATCTTTTCTCTTTCTGTGGTCTGTGGTCTATAAAATTAAAAGAAACAAAGAACTTCACTGGTCCATTAAAGTTTAAGTCAAGGAAATTGAGCAAGGCAATCAATAAACAATGTGAGCTGGCAGTCTGCATACCTCTGCAGGAGCTCTCTGAACCGGACCACAAACCATTGGGTAGACACAAGAGGATGCTGCTTCCCACGAGGTCAAATCCAGGGTGACATCGGACCCCACAGGCTGCATTGAAGTGGTTGTTACAAGTGTTCTGGATAAAGTAACCGTTTTCAGGAGGCCTCAGGGCAGGACAGTGGACAACTAACATTTACAGAAAGAAAATAAAAAAGCAAAATTAGCCTTTGAAGCAGCCTCCTTTTCTTTGTTTGGTTAAGAGGACATTTTAGACACACAGTTAAATTACCCACATCATTCCTATTTACTGCATTTCAATTTCTAAGTGCATATTTGGAAGAAGTACCCTTACATCTCACTCCTATTAGGTATGTATTTACTTCCAATTAAATTTTTTACACAGACTAAATAGTCTTTTTTAAGTTTTAAAAATGTTTTATTTTGATATCTATGTGGATATGAGATTTTCTAGTTCTTGATCTCCATATGTCATTATTTATTTTCCTTCTTAATTAAGGTGGCTTGAAACAAAGAATAAGTTCAACAAAGTACGTCTGCTACAGATCCCACGCCTCTTGTACATGTTTCAGGCTAATTAAATAGTTTTAACTTTTGATATGAACAGCATTCTCTTTAAATGGATTTAAATACCACCAGAGCCAAAACCAGCTCATTTGCTATCAAATTTGTTGTTAGATTTGTAGCTTTTAGGTTCATATGAGATCTTTTTCTATACTAAATCTTCCTGGTTTCATGGTTCTGTCACTCCTGGGGTCTCAGATCCACTGTGTCTGGAGCAAGATTATAGGTGTGTGCAATGATAAGAAATGCTACTTAATAAAAACAGAGAACTTCTCCCAACGATGATTAGAGAAAGGAACATTAAAGATCACTTACAATGAATTGGATGGAAACACCAGCATCATTCCTTTCAGAGATCAGCTTTTATATTTGCTATTTGCCAAACGTGGGAGACTTACCTTCACAGGTCTGGCCGGATGCCCGATATCCCTCCTTGCAGACACAGTCCTCCGGGGATGTACTCCCAGGTGGAGAGGTGTGATTCTCATCAGGACACGGAAGGCAAGTGCTGATTCCTCCTGGAGAACCTTCTGGTTTGTATGTCCCAGACGGACAGGCTGCGGAAGTTCATTTTACATGAATTGATGATACATGAATTGATAGTTAACAGCATTTTTGAGACTAAGTAGAAAGAAAAAAATCCAAACAATATCCTTTCATAGAAAAAATAGTAAAATTCAAACAAACGGAGATTCTTTTTGTAAGAATGATGTAGTTTTGGGGTTTTTTCCTTCAAATTTTTATTTAAATTCTAGTTAGTTAACATATAGTGTAATATTAGTTTCAGCAGAATTTAGTGATTCATCACTTACATAGAACACCCAGTGCTCATCACAAGTGCCCTCCTTAATGTCCATCACCCATCTAGTCCAGCCCCACCCACCCTCCAGCACCCCTCAGTTTGTTCTCTATAGTTAAAAGTCTCTTATGGTTTGCTTCCCTCTCTCTTTTTTTCCCCTTCCCCTATGTTCATGTTTTGTTTCTTAAATTCCACATATGAGTGAAATCATATGGTATTTGTCTTTCTCTAACTGACTTATTTCACTTAGCATAATACACTCTGGTTCCATCCACATTGTTGCAAATGGCAAGATAGTCTTTTTGATGGCTGAGTAATATTCCACTGTGTGTGTGTGTGTGTGTGTGTGTGTGTGTGTGTGTGTGTGTAGATATCTGTCTATATCTATCTATCTCACATTTTCTTTACCCATTCAAGGAGCGATGTAGCCTCCTAAGTCCCACAATTAGTTACAATTAAAACACAACGAGCATGAGATGTCTGTGCGTATTTGTGGGGAAAAAACAAAATAGCAATGCATGTTAAGGGACTAAGAGGAATCAGTGACACATGACACATAAAAAAAATTCTTAATAAATATTGTTGACTCCGTATTCTCCTGCCCCAACCTGCACAGCACCCCCCCCCCCACTTCTATGCCCTCTCCCAGCAGAGAAGAACTACACAGGCAAAAAGCACGGAGCCCATTGTTTCTGTTCAAACCACTTGACTAAGGATAGGAGGAAGTGAAAAGTTTGAGGGAAATAATCCAACTGACGGGAAACAGGCCCTTTGAAGAAAAAAGAATTAAGACCCTGCTTTCCCCAGCTCAGAGAAAGACACACACACACACACAAAGATTAAAAGCAGGATCTAATTGACCTTGCTTCATATCCTCCCTCTGCACTAGCAATGTCACTTTGAATCTGTAACTTCCTCTCTGGAGTTACACATCTGTAAAATAACTCAAAATCGAGAATTCACTAATAAGGAAATTGGTGAAGAGAGGGACTTGCAATGCTCAGCTAATTCAGTGTAGCACTGTCAAGTATGCATTTGAGTATTTTGGGGCGTCTGGGTGACTCAGTCAGTTAGGCGTCTGCCTTCAGCTCAGGTCATGATCCCACGGTCCTGGGATCGAGTCCCGCATCGAGCTCCCAGCTCAGCGGGCAGCCTGCTTCTCCCTCTCCTTTGCGTGCTGCTCCCCCTGCTTGTGCTCACTCTCTGTCAAATAAATAAATAAAATCTTTTAAAAAAGTATGCATTTGAGTTATTTAAAAATAGTAGCAGCCCAGTAATGTGTACTTACATGTTTTATTTTATATAAATTGTCTCATTTAGTCCACATAGTACTAGCAAGTAATATTAATGACGATTAATATTTTTATTAATAAACGCATTAATTTCATTGGTATTATGTCCATGTTAAAGATGAGAAATTGAAGCTTAGAGAGATGTGCCGTCTTGACTGAAGTCACTCAGTAGGTGATAGAGCTAGAATTTTTTTTTAGTACTTAACATTGGTTCACTACATTTTTAAGACAAAAAATTCAAAATTACATTTACATTTTTTAACTAGCAAGTCAAACGTTTTTAAGTGGTAGCACACTCTTTCCTCTTCCTGTTGTCAATTTACTTAAGGCCTGTTTCTGGGGAGATAAGGTTTGGCTTATTTATTTTTTATTTATTTTTATTTTTTAGTCTGGCTTATTTTTTTTAAGAATTTTTTTTAAGGTTTACAACAAAATTGAGAGGAAGTGGAGAGCTAGAATTTAAAGCAAATAGTTATATGGCATTTATATGTACCAGGGACTGTTCTACATGTTTTATAAATATTACCTTTTTAATCTCCTTAAAAACCTATGACATATCTAATATTATTAATCTCATTTTATAGAGGAGAAAAATAAGGCAGTAAGTAAGAGACGAAATAACTTGCCAAAGTTATACAATGAGTAAGTGGCAGAGCTGGGATTTGAATCTAGATAATTTGTATTCAGAGTCCATGTTCTTTACCACTACATGTGCTGTGTCTCAAAAACCACCCAGGCGTCTTGGATGCTAAAATCCTTGTACTAACCACCATAACAGGCTAAAAATAAAAAAGACAGATTCGTAATATAATATAATTATTAGGAAAAAATAACCACGCTTCTGAAATTCTTGATTATACTTAAAAAATGAAGGTAACATTCTCTCATGATATTTAGTAGAAAATTCTAGAACTGGCTCGATCTGTGACAGTGTTTAAGAATGAGAAAAACAGGGGCACATAGGTGGCTCAGTCGGTTAAGCATCTGCCTTCAGCTCAGGTCATGTCCCAGGGTCCTGGGATGAGTCCTGCATCAGGCAACCTGCTCAGCAGAGAGCCTGCTCCTCCCTCTCCCTCTGCTGCTTCCCCTCCTTGGGCTCTCTCACTCTCTCTGTTAGGTAAATAAATAAAATCTTTAAAAAAAAAAAAAAAAGGATGAGAAAAACACTATAAAAGTATTTATAATGATATGTGACTCACGAAAAATACTTCAGCAGAAAGAGAACACTGCATCAAAGCATCGCAGTATTAAATACTGAGTTACTATTGAATTATTCATATTATTGGGTATTTCTTTCTAGCAAAAGTTCAGTAACTATTTGCACAGATCCTCAAGAAGACCCAGGACAATGTGGTCTCCTTTAAACAGAAGTCAGCAGCTGTAGGAGAAAACGATTAAGATAAACACACACATGGAGAAGAAAATACAAATTGTAACAGCAAAATTAAACTTGTCCTTTGGGACAGTAAAAAGAAGCCATAAAATTCCAGAACAGAACTGAACAGACCTAGGAAAAGTACTAGTTGTGATATGAACATAAGAATATACCTGAAGATTTGGTGGGGAAAAAACTCATCAAGTTTCAGGCAAAATTAATAAAAAGTGATTGACGCACCCAGGATAAAGGAAAAGCAATCATCTAGGAAAGAAAAGAAAATATTTATAAATGGGAAAATCAAATTGATATTTCATTTCTCCTGTGCAAAAACAAATGGCAGGAGAAAGAATGGAAGTAAGATATATAGCTACGTAGAAAAATATTATGAGTCCCAAATTATCTATCTGGGCAAGCTACTGGTGAATATGAGGAAAAGAAAGCCATTCAAGGATATGCATGGCTTCTGGAAATAAAGATGCATTTCACTGATTGAAAAGAAATCAAAATTAAAAACTCAACTCTGGGAAGAAATGGTATTTAATAAACTGCCTGAGATAAGAAACTAGTAGAACACACGGTATATATCGCTACATATCTTGCTAAAATTGCAAAAATGAAAACAAATACCAAATAAGGCTCCTTCTTAAAAAGCAAGACATATGATTGAAAGAAGAAAATAACCTTTGCAAAATATAAAGAATAGGGAGATGAATGGGAAGATGAACAAGGGAGAGTTCTCATTTCTTTTTATATACATCAGTATGATAAAGCTGAAAGAATAACTGAGGATCACATTTGTATATAAAAAAATACAACTAACTATGAATAGAAAAAGAATGCATAACCTACAAATCAGTGGAAGAGAAAAAAAACCCAAAGAACAAAGACAGAAAAACAGTAAGGAAATAAAAGAAATAGCAGAAAGAATGAAAAACAAAACAGCATAAAGTGGGGTACCTGGGTGGCTCAGTCAGTTAAATGGCTGCCTTCAACTCGGGTCATGATCCCACGATCCTGGGTTCAAGCCCTGAGTAGGGTTCCCTGCTTAGTGGGGAGTCTGCTTCTCCCTCTCCCTCTGCCCCTTCCTCCACTCATGCATTCTCTCTCTCAAATAAATAAATAACATCTTAAAAAAAACCCAACAGCATAAACTAACATAATAGAAGAAAACTCAAACATATCATCTATAATAAACAATATTCATGGGTTAATTTAATCCTATTGATAAGATACACACCGAAAATAAGCCAGACTCACAGGTTAAAAATAATTGGATGTGCAAAGATATGCTACATATTTCAAAAAATTATATATTACTATCTTGAGAAATAAAAATTAGATACATAAAAAGCTTTTTCCAATGCACGAAAAAGAAATGAATATTCCAATAAAAAAGTTGACAAAGAACAAGAACTAGAAATTTCCTACAGAAAAAACGACAATAACCAATAGTCACAGGATAAACAGTTTAACCTCACTCATGATAAAGAAATGCAAAGTGATGGCTGCTTTTTAATTTGGTAAAATTTTTAAAGGGCGTTAATACCACCCATTGCCAGTAAGCATGTGAGCAAACAGGTTCTCTCCTCCTCTGTAGGATAACCTGAGGGTAGACATCAAAAGCCTCAAAAGGAGCTTTCCTTTTGATAAAGCACTTCGTTTCTAAGAATTTGTCCCAAGTAAAGGCAAGTAAATATGTATGTGTGACTGTTGTTTATCATTACACACTCGGCATTGGCTGTAACACAAACGTCAAGAGATGAGGAGTTTGTTAAATTCTTACGACACATCTATCCAGTGGAATACTAGCCATAAAAATACAATTCTTGACATGGAAGATCATCCAAATTACGTAGTTGAGTGTAAAAAAAAAAAAAGGATATTTCAAACACCGTTCGTATTATGTGATCCTTTCTGGCTAAGAAATACATAAACATGACTTCAGGGAAATGATCTTTAAGGTTACGTATACATGGTATGTATTCATGGTAGAATTATGAGACTTTCAGGTTCACTTTTGTTGATCTACATTTTCTAGTTTTGCTACGCTGAATACGTATCACTTGTGCAAAAACAACTAAAAGTAAATTAAAATTATATGTAAAAGAAAGTCATTGTCTCAAATGCTATATTTCATTTCGTGGTTACTGGTTCTCTGATTCCTCCTTCTCCCTCTATCTTCTACAATATCCAAGAGAAAACTCTGTTGTTTGGATTTTACTCCTCAAAAATTCTCTGCATTTCCCCCTTCCTCCATCAGCATTGCCCTGTCTTAGACCTGGACTTACCATCCAGATTTTTTTTTTATCATTATGTTCAGTTAGCCACTGTATAGTACATCATTAGTTTCTGATGTAGTGCTCAATGACTCATTAGTTACGTGTAACACCCAGTGCCAGATTTTTACAAAGCCCCTTACGGGTCCCTCAACCTCCATCTCTACTCTTCATTCCACCATGAATGTTGCTGCCTGAACATCTTCCTAAAATACAAATCTGATCAAATAACTTTCTATTTAAAAACGGCACCAACAGCACGAGGCCCTCTCTCTTCACTCTGACATATAAGGATATCTTTGATCTGTCTGCAACCTTCCTGTATATCTGCTATAAGGGACCAGTGAATTCCATACCCTGATCAGAACCTGCTTCGGAATCAAGGAGAGCCTAGTTTTGCCCTACACCCCCCCTCCCCCATCTCAATTTGTTGGACTTGGGAGCTTGAACGACTACTTCGTTTCTCTGAGACTTGGTGTCTTTGTGTGTAATTTCAGTAGTACCTCCCTTACAAAGTTTGTTGTTCGGATTAACTGAAATAATGTGAGTAAAGCAACAGTATCTGGCGTGTAGTCAGCGTTCAGTAAATTACAGAATAAGGTCCCCAGCTCTTAACTTTCTCGACAATAAAAGACAGAATTCTACTTCCTTCCTAGATGTGTTGTGCCTGGTCAATGCTCTGGGGCTTGGTAAATATTACCTCTCTTTTATCTTCCACTTACCTTCTTTCTTTGCAAATGCTTTCCTTTGTCTGAGTGAACCTCCAGCATCCTTCAAGACTAACTCATTCTTCAAAGCTCCTCCAACTTTTTCAGAATTTGGTGGCTTCATTTCTGAGCCCCCAGAGTACATGACCCTTACCTCTGCTCTGGCACATGTCACACTGTATGTAACACATGCACCTGTCTCTCTCTCTCTCTCTCTCAGTGGGCAACATGCTCTTCAGAGAGTCTTCCAACCATCTGACCTAGTCATTAGCCATCCCATTTCCTGACCAACAGCCCCTCAATCAAAGAAGGGCAAGGGAAAACAAGCTCTGTTGGAAGGTGGAGGTGGGTTTAATGTGGAGGGAGGACTAAAGTCAGAGAGAATAATAACTGGGTGAAGTGAAAGAATACTGGACTTAGGGTCAAGACAACCAAGTTGCAAACTTGGCTCTTCTACTGACAAGCTATGTGGTCACTGGCAAGCGACTTTCTTTTCTTTTCCTACAAAATACAGAAGTTACAACTAATGATGGCTATGACCTTTTCAATGCTAACATTTGAAACTTCTATAAATAGAATAATACTAGAAAGTAAGTTAAAGAAATCTTCCATATGAGCAGTCAGATTCTGTTTACAGATTTTATAATTTCTTTTTAAAATAATATTACATAAAAAGGAACTCATCTTAACGATATTGCCCTCCAAAATGGTTTGAGTAATCGAGAGTCGACAACACTGGAGAACAGTGTTTTGGATAAAAATATCCCAAAGTACATTTGGAAATGTATTGTGAAATTCATAATGATAATGGAAAACAGACTTTAGGAGAACTATTTAAAGGCATTGCACAATTCTAGTGGGAGAGGTGTAATCAACTTCTTTGATACCCAAGGGGGAAAATTCCTCATCTAAAACCAAGCAAAAGTTAAAAAGAAGAAATAAAACTGTGGTTTGAGCAAGTTTCACAAGTGATGGTAAAGGGTCGGGGTACGTTCTTTTCCTTTTAATGTGAAATGTTTCCTTCCTGGAAATGTCCCAAATATTATTTCTTAATTGCTCTTTTAGTTGTTGGTAAAATAAGCACTTTCTCTTTTCAGAAACATCTTGGTGGTTATCAGCTACTATTACTGGAAGTGTGATTCTTGAAGCTATCATGTTGTGCTAATGTTAGATTTTCCCTCAGCTGACAGTGCAATTCTTTGACTGAAATAAATTAAAACATCAAAAAAATCAGTTTGGAATTTGTAAAATACAAAGAAGCCTCCATTCTCTCTAAACCATCTTACCCACTAAATAGAAATTTGTTCGATGACTATTTTAGTTAATACAAATAACATACACAGTAACAAGTAACTTATAAAATTCCTTCATATACATAATCTAAGACTGATTTTAAAAATTTGGTAAGTATTAAGAGGCTCTTTTCCATGCACAATTCATCTTTAAGGGTTAATAAATGCCTTCGAAGACTCTAGTGGTGAGGTGGCTACGTCCGCTGCACTCAGGCCGTGCACCACACAACTCCAAGGGTGCCCATTCGGGTAGATTACGGTGCCATTCAAGAGTCACACAACTCAAAAGCCCTAGCTTCTGCTCTATTACAAAGGGCACCAAGCAGTGCCTGGGCCCCCAGGAAAAGGCTCTTTATTATTACAACATCATGCTCCTTCTCAACTTTAAGGACTCGATCGGAATAAGGAATCTGTTCCTACAAATAGTTGTGCTAGGATTTTGAGCACCGGGGTTCACTGCTCTAGAAGAGAATCGGTTTTCCCCATGCCGAGCCAACGTTTTCACAATTACAAGACAAGCGCGTAGGCATGCATATGAGGAAACGTGCTTTTACGAGACAGCCCAGATCCTCTCTGTGTTCATTAATGAATTAGATAAGGAGGCTCTTAACTGCCTTGGATACTGCACGACCGAATCTGCGGTAAATGAATTAGCATCCTGTCAATTTTCCTGCGATTGGTTAGCTTATTTGGCGGAAGTATAGCGTATTTGGACAGAGTTGTGAATTTGAGTAACGATGTGGTACCAAAGCAGCAAATGGACCACTGGCTGCAGGGTGCCATGTTGCAAAGAGAAGCATCTGCTCAGACTGGAAAGGAGATTACTGATGCATCAGGACAAGTCTATCAAAAACCAAAAAATAAAACCCTCAGAAGACTGTGTCTGAAAGAGGATGTATCAGCAAAGTTATTATATTGCTAAGAATTAATATACGTCACACACACACACTCAGAAAGAGAGAGAAATACAACCTGGCTAAGTACAGAATACTTAGGCAGAGCCTTTTTTTGTTGAAAACTCTGTGTTCTTAATTGTCTTAAGGTGTTCACTGTCTGGATGAGAAATGTGAGATCATCCTAAGTTTTACAACAAAAATTTTGTGGGCAAGTACTTTTAGGAGAGGCCACTGGAGATTTTAAAATGATCTTTAACCTTGTTTATTCTTTCTCAAATAGCCAATAACTTAGAATCATATAAAGAAGAAAATAAATTTACTGTAAGCTAAACCACATTGGTAAGTTGATTCCAATTTTTTATAATTATAAACAACTTTCCCTGTTCCCTTATTTCTTTCATCCACTGAACTTTTTTTCTTAAGCAAAATAATATTAACTTTTCAAACTCATTCGCCTATTGCCAAATTACTTTGTATTTCCATTATTTGGACTGAAAGCATATATCTTATTGTACTCGCTCTAGCACTGGGTTATTAACAGTTATTAAGATTACCAATTAATCAGGTCATTTTGGAGCCTTTGGAGGCCTGCTGGGAACAGGATTCCTAAAATGGCAAAAATGTCTGGAAGGTTATGGTCCAAGGCCATTTTTGCTGGTTCTAAGTGGGGTTTCTGCAACCAGATGGAGCACATAGCTCCTTAAAATTGAAGGTGTTTATGCTTGAGATGAACCTGAATTCTATCTAGGCAAGAGATGAGCTTCTGTGTGTAAAACAAAGAACAACACAGTGACTCCCAGTGGAAAACCAAAACCAAACCAACCGAAACAAGCAAACAAACAAAAATGCAGAGTAATCCGGGGAAAAGTAACTCACGCTCATGGGAACAGTGGCATGTGCCAAATTCCAAAGCAACCTTCCTGCTAAGGCCATTGGCCACAGAATCCATGTGATGCTGTACTCCTCAAGGATTTAAACTCACTGAAAGTCAATAAAGATATAGATGTGTTCTCTTGTAAATAAAATAAAATAAAATAAAATAAAATAAAATAAAATAAAATAACCAATTAATCAATTACTTAAATGTGAAATCCTACGCGTTTCAGCGCAACAAGGTTTCAACTTGAACCTAGGGTAGATTTATCCCTGAGATTCAGACATGTATAGGTTTATTGCTTGAAGAACTTGAGAACCTGCTGAGAGAAAACTTCATCCATGGTAAGAGTACTATTCAAAATATTACAACTCAGAATGGCACGGTCATTGATCAATGACAATGGACATCAGCTGTAGCATCAAACAGAATTCTACAGGCCCACTCGTCTGCCAGATATTCCCTCTACAGCTGCTGGACGATGGGACAGGCGCCAGTGAGCCTGGAAAAGGGGTCAGATCAGGAAGGGAACATTCAAGAGACTTAGGGCAGTAGCTATTCACCAATCCAATATCCTAACCACATTTACAACTGTACTAATTCATAGCTGCTGAATATTAGCCCGTCCTACCGAAAGAGAGAAATTGCACACTTTGGATCTAAGAACAACGTTGGCAGTAAGAAGGCAGAAAAATTCTGAGTATGGTGTGGTGTTTGTTGTGGTCTTACAAGGAGGGGTAAGTTATGAGTCAAGTCTCAGGCCATACTTGCCTTCGATATTCTCCCTCCCTCATCATCTCTACTTCACTTCAATAAGACTTTTTAAGATCTTTGGGGGGCGCCTGGGTGGCACAGCGGTTGGGCATCTGCCTTCGGCTCAGGGCGTGATCCCGGCGTTGTGGGATCGAGCCCCACATCAGGCTCCTCCGCTATGAGCCTGCTTCTTCCTCTCCCACTCCCCCTGCTTGTGTTCCCTCTCTCGCTGGCTGTCTCTCTCTGTCGAATGAATAAATGAAATCTTTAAAAAAAAAAAAAGACTTTAAGATCTTTAGGAGTTTGGAAATGTGGATACCTGTTGTTTTCCATGCCCATTGTTGTTACACTTATTTAGGACCTTATTATTTTATGACTTGATTGATTCTGTAACCTCCATACGTATAACTCTTCTTCCAGGTTAGTACACATTCAGTGATTTCTGTCCATGTATGCCAAATTAACATCCCTATAACACAGGTTCAATCACGCCACTTTCCTGCTCAGAAATCTCCAATGGCTTGCAGTTGCCAATTAACCAAAGGCCATCTCTGCAGCCTGGAATTCAAGTCCTAGTACAATCTAGTTCCTACTCCCTAACTTTCTTGCCCCGAACCCCACTATGTTCATAGATTTAGCCCCTTCACCCATCTATACAAGCTACTGCTAATATCCATCACAGGTCTGTACGTTCTGTTCTCCACAGGGCTATCTCCTATTTCTAATAGCCCAAATCCTGTCATTCAAACCTAGTACAAATCCCATCACCTCCATAATTAAAAGTTAATATTTTTAGAACATCTACAGCATTTTGTATATCATATATGTCATCTCATTTTGATTTTCATTTAATCTCAGTAGCTGAGAACTGGATTAACCATAATACTTGGTTCATGACACACAATCTGACTTCTGTATAGTTATTATAGAGCTCCGTTTCATAATAAACTACTTTAAGGCAAGTACTGGGCAACAATCATATCTTCCAAAATACCTAAAAGATATTCAATAGTTAAAGGAGTCCATGGATAGATTTAAATGACTTCCTTCTGTACTTTCCATAAACCCCAGTTTAGAATGATCTGTTCCACCCGGCATTCATTCTGATATCTGTGTGGTCTAGTCTACTGCACCTCGAAGTAGTCCACTCATGTAGCCATTTTTTTCCTTCCATCTTCCCATATTAAAATGTTTGGATTGTCTTCTGAATAATCCGTGTGTAAATAAAATTGCAAGTATTCCACTTTGGCAACTGCAATGCTTTCAACACATTAAATTTCACCATGTCACCACCTTTCTCCCATTTCACCCATTAAAGTAGGGTGTGGTACAAAGGATCAACTGAGAACCCTTGGAAGAGAATTCTGGTAATTATTACTAGCTCTGACACTGTCTGCCCTTCTCTAAGTTATATAACCAATTACGGAACTGGTTTTTCCATTGTGATACCATGGGTGATCATGTTTGTAACCAAGTAGTTGTAACACTAAAATTTCATGACCCTCTGTAGGGATGAGAAGGATATGACAGGTAAAGGGATACTGGGGATAGAGAATAAGACAGAACTCCATCCGTATCCTTACAGATATTGTAGTCTTACACAGATGATTAAAAGGCGCAAAGTACCATGTTATGTGACAACATGTAAGAGAGACATTATCTAGACTTGCAGCAGGGGTGGGTGGTCAGCTTTGTTGGTCAAAGTGATTTCAGAGTGAGACCAGAACCATGTACAGAAGTGAGAAGTGTAGGCGTATGGGGATGGCATTCAAAACAGAGGGATCAATAAGTGCAGGCCCCGAAGCAAGAGAGAGCATGCTTGAAAAAACAAGCATTCACTCTGGCTGGAGTACAGAGGGGTGAGGCTAGAAAAGTAAGTGGGTGCCAAAACCATGAAGACTGGATAGGCCACATTCAAAAGCTGAGAGTTTATCCTTAAAACAGTGAAAACAATGACAATGTTCAAGTCAAGGTACGTGACAAAATCACTCTGGGTGACTTCTGGATAATTATTTTGAAGGACAATAAATTTCATTCTCAAACACATGTTGATTCAGTCACTCCCATTTTCCCCTATACATAAGGATCATTTCAGAACTTTGAACTGTGAGGAATGCTTTGCTTTTTTTCTTTCTTTCTTTTTTTTTTTTTTTTTTTTTGCTTAACTGCAAAAAATCAAAATTTTATAACTTTTTCTAAAATTGTTATCCTTTATTTACTGGTCATTAGTTATTTTCTTCCATTTTACTTTGGTTTCAGTAGAAATAAAAGTCATCATTGGGCATAAGATATGGGAAAAACAGACATCACTGTGTTTCCACAAAAGATGTGCCTAGTTAACACATAAAAAGCAATACCACTGTTGAACTGATACAACCAACATGGAAAAATCTGTCACCAGAGAAGATATGATGCACAGAAAAAGTAGAAGAATTTGTTTCTGAGAAGATGGAGTAGATGTACTTTTTCTTGGTCTCCCTGGTAAGTACAACTAAAAATCCTGAAGGTTACATATAAAATAAACATAAAATGACACTAATAAAAAGGCAGACCAGCTAGGGACCTTCAGAGTGAATTCCTTGGGCTTCCCTTTTCCTCACATATCCCAGACATAGGGCTAGAGAAGCTGGCCATCCAAAACACCAATGGGAATGGACCAAAAAAAAAAAAAAAAAAAAAAAACCCTCCAAAACAACAAAATACTGCGCTTTCTAGCTAGAAGATGAAGAAATGGCAGTAGGACACTTTTAGACAAGAACCAGTCAATTCCTCTACTCCAGCCAGACACCACAGAAAAACTGTGGCCCAATGCAGCCATACCAGGCAGAGACCAAGTGGGAAGTCTAGATTTCTACTCTTGCAAAGCTCTAGTGAGGCACCCCCACACCTCTGCCAGGGTGGTATCAGAGATGGCCAAGTAAAGAGGTGGGTCTTTCATGCCAGTGGAGATGACAGGGGTGAGGGTTGTGTCTCACTGCCACACCCAGCCGGAAGTAGCAAGGGGTCTTTCCTCACCCTCTCTGGAGTGGTGTCAGAGTTGGCCCGTGGAGAGTCAGAACTTTCATCACCACCAAGCAGCAAAGAGGTCCCCTCTTTGTAGTGTCTGGGGAGGTCATGTGGGGAGCAATAAGGAGGCCTTCGAGAGCCAGAAATTCCGTCCACACCCAGCAGTAATGGGGATCCCCCTCACACATACATATCAGTGTCAGTGGGGGCAAAATGACGAACACAGACATCTATGTTCACTTGGCAGGAATAAGGCAATGCTCCTCATACCTCATTCTCTGTTGAGGGAATGATTATATAACACTCTTGAGATGACAAAATTATAGAAATGGAGAATTTCTTTTGCAAGAGGTCAAAGTGAGGGCAACTAGGAGCAGAAGGGAAGTGTTTGGGGCTCTCTAAAGGGCACGTTATGAATCCTTGTGGTGGTGGGATTGTTCTGTATCTGGTGGGACTGCATCCATGGCAATATCTGCAGTGGGATATTACACTATAGTTTTGCAAGATGTTACCATTGGGAGAAACTAGGAAAATTATATAGGGGATCGTTCTGTATAATTTCTTAAAACTGCATGTGACACTACAATTATCTCAAAGGGAAAAAAATATAAAAATTCAAAAGCAAAAGGCAAAGAAGCAAAATTTCAAGGTACATCCAAAAATATCCAAGATTGAGAAACTGGATTTTGGAGCCTGTGGTACCAGGTTACTATACAGGTGTGGTTGGAGGTGGTCAAGGATATTTCTTCATGCCTAACTATTGCTTTACAGGTGCCTCGATCCATGAAAAATAATATGATGAAGAGTGTACATGAGTATTAGAATGATTGGAAATTAGTATTTCTCCTGCATAAATTCATAAGTTGACCTTCTTATTCATAGGTCAGTTTCAATAAAATTTTATAGCTCCTCATGAAGGTTACACAATTCTCTTTCAAATTATTCTTAGGAAATACATTTTTTTTCTTATTATTGTGAATGGGATGTCATAAGATTTTTTAAACTTAATGTTTCTGCATAAAAATTTATTGATTTTGAAGTATTTATCTTGCTACCTTATAAATCTATTAATTCTAGTGATTTCTAATTTATTTCTTTGTATTTTTTAGGTTAAGAATACTGCATACCATAGTAAAATAACTTTTTTGTTTAAAATATTAAATATTGATGGTGAAACAGTAAACTTGCTTTATTAATGTTTATGGTTGTGTTTGCAGTATTTCACATATAAAGTGCATTTGATTAATTTTTTTCTTATCATTTGATTCATGGTCCATGACACGTTTTCATATACCTGCTTCCATATTTTGACAAAATTCATAAATCTCAAGTTTTAATGCAAATTTTCCCAACTACTAACATTATGCTACATGCAGTAATAATGACTTGCTTTATATATTTGTTATATGATTGCTTAAAGGGTAAAACTCCACAACATTCTGGAATGCTATCTTGCACTGTTATATGAATTAAAATACTTCTCCAAACCATCAATCATCAATACATGTAAATAGCTTTAAACACACATACACACACACACACACACACACACACACACACACACACACACACGTGCGCCCGTGACACAGTTTTAGGAGATTTGGAAAATAATGTCATTAACTAGATAACATGAAAGAGATAAAATGTGTTATTAGCCACTTCCTATGTTGAACTCAGCCTTCCAGATGGCTTGCTTTGATTCTAAGCCAGTGCTTCTCAGGGTCAGTAGACTTGTTCACCTTCACTTCTCCAAAAAAGGAATGGAAAATTCCCAGGAAGTTGGGAACCAAGCAGAGTCTCCATATGCTGTGTTCTAGTATCTGAACATGCAGTGTGCTTTATTTATTTACTCATTCATTCTTCACTCGAAATTTATTAACGCTTGCTCCAAGTCCCTGTGCCATGTCTCAGAGGCTATTAAAAAAGAAGGAGACATGGATGTAATCCTGCCCTAAAAGGATTCATAGAGTGTTAAAGAAGAAAAACTTACCCAAAATGATCATACTATATGGTCTTTTAACAGAAAGAAGATATTTAAGAAAACGAAAAACTCTAGCTCTAACTCATTGCTATGGCAATGAATCTATGGAAGAAGGGATAAAAGGGGAAGGTTCTTAAGAAAAGTGAATTTGTTGTGAATCCTGAAGTACTGGTAAGAAAGGGACAGATGAGAGGTGGAATATTCTGGATAAAGGGGACAAGGCACGGAACCATGAAAGGCATTGAAGCGTCTGAGGAGGCTACCAGCAGTTCGTGGCAGCTGGAGCATAAGATGCTCTGATGATCATAATTAAGAGATAATTTACCTCTAGTAGAATCACATGGCTTTGATATTTCTTTGATATTTACAAAGAGATATAGTAACGCTTTTTTTTTTAAAGATTTTTTTTATTTATTTATTTGACAGAGATAGAGACAGCCAGTGAGAGAGGGAACACAAGCAGGGGGAGTGGGAGAGGAAGAAGCAGGCTTATAACGGAGGAGCCTGATGTGGACTCGATCCCAGAATGCTGGGATCACGCCCTGAGCTGAAGGCAGACGCTTAACCGCAGTGCCACCCAGGCGCCCCGTAACGCTTTTTAATCTTATGCTAAAGCATTAACTCAGTTTGCCAATACAGAACACAGTTTCCCAACCTCAGTACGATTTGGCATCTGGAACTTGTCGATGACTGTTTAGTGTACTGTAGGATATCTCGCAGCACCCCTGGCCACTGGCCACTAGATGACAGTAGCTCCTTCCAGCTGTGACAACCAATAGTGTCTCCAGACATTGCCAAATATCCCTTGGGGGGCAAAATCACTCCCTAAGAGACCCACACTGGTAGAGTATAATTATTTAAATTAATGAAGCACTTACTATAGGCCAAGCATCCTAGCAAGCTTTCTGCACACATTATCTCATTTAATTTTTATGACCATCCTGCTATTATTAACCCCATTTTATAAACTGGAAAACTGAGGTCCACAGAGGTCAAAGAACTTGCCCAGAAAAACACAGTAAGTGACAGAACTAGGATTCATGAGTAGACTTCATGCCACTAACTACAATCAATGACTATACATACATACATATAGACAGATAGATAGATAGATCGATCTTACCACCACCAGCGTTCAGCATACTACATGGCACATCATGATTTCACTGAGTCTGATTTTCTGTAGCTTGGGCTATCATTTTCAAATTGCTAACACTGGCTATCATCCAAGCTTGGCTAGTCATCTAACATTTAGTAAGCACCAAACCCTGTACAGACCCCACAGAACCAAACATCTGGGATGCCAGGCTACAACTTAGAAGCAACAGTTTACTTTATAAGCTGAAAAGAGCAGCAAAATATTTCTGGATCATTTCTTTGATGGATAATGACCATGCAATGAGTGCTATGGATGGACTGTAGGCAGTATAATGGCTCAGAGGCAGCATGAATTCTGGGATCTGAGAGAGATGGGTCTGCACGCTAACTTCTTTACAGTTGAATGACATTAGGGAAACTTCTTAAGTTCTTTAACACTGTTTCCTCTTCTGCAAACGAGGAACATAAATAGGCAAAAACTTTGCAAGAGGTGTGTGGTTGTGGCATGAATCATTTTAGAGGAACAACTTCCAGAACCTCGACATGGACAGGCACTCTTACTTAAGTTGTACCAGAAAAAGCGTCAAGAGAACCTTTTCGTAACTGCCCTTCATTTTTTCAGAAGAAATGTGTCTTTTCATCCCTTCTAAATCTTACTAGGGTGCATTGTCTCAAAGCAACAAAGCTCCAGCACGATTCAAAATCTTGATACCTGGAGACCGTATTTGAATTAAAGTACAATAAGCAAGTCCTCTAAAGAAACGTTCCTTGTTTTACACATATTTCAGTTAAATATCATTCACTATATCCCGACATTGGAAATGGAGTATTTTGACTCATTTCTGGGATTTTCTGAATTCAGAAACATTGTAGGTTAGGGAAGTGCGAGTAAAGGCATCATTCATTTACCACCTTTTCTATTCAACTTCCTGACTAGTGTCAAAGAATATGTCACTTCTTCAAAAGAGTCTGATGAGGGCAAAGCAAGGGAGACAATGTCCATGGGAAATACTGAAGGTGGCAGCAACTTTATCCAGCGGAGAAACTCAGAGCAGGCTCTCTGCCTTATTTGCCAATTGTGGAAATCTAAAGTAATATGCTGGCCACCAAAATGTGCATTAGCCTTCTTCTCTCAGGAAGTCAGTCTGATTTGGAGGACAGATTTAACTGTGTGCAATATTGTCACAAATAGGTTATAGGATATTTGTCCATAGATTAAATAAGCTAAATCTATGGCTCCAAGACTTTGGTAAGAATATATTAATACACATTCTAAGGTAAAATAATTTTATCAGAAATTACCGGATTACTAAAGGTTTATTATAATATGTATTGTTTTGATTTTCTGAGACATGATTAGATTAGACAAAGCACTTCCACGTGAAATAGTAACGGGTAGTCTTTTAACGAGTCCTAGCAAAGTCTCTTTGGGGGACTTCCCAGAAACTTGTGAAAAAATGAATGATTATAATGATGTAATGATTGGGTAATAACTCCTTTTGCAAGTCAAAAGTATTTCAATTCTTCAATTTCAGTAAAATTAGAAAAGGACCTAAGGGAACAGTCAGCTCATAGATCATCTGCAATATTTTTTTGGATGATAGATAACTCATGTTATTTTTGGCACGTAACTCAGGAGGAACTCAAAGAACTGAGTGACGTCAATACAACACAACTCTTTCAAGCCCAATCTACATATTTGTATGAAGAAGGTTTTCAGCACTAAAACCTACAAAAATGAAAAATAGAAATGAAATTGATGCCGTATGCTCTCTTATTCTAATAATAGAAGTCCATGGACAAATGAATTAATCATGATTCATCTCATGAAGACACGAATCTCCAATAGCATCTTATTTCTACAGATAATAAGTATCAAAAGGAATAATATCTTTGACAAATTATATACAGATAACATAATAATAACTCAATCAAACAGCAATTTTGGTCACAAAATTTAAAAATTAATTTCAATGTATATCCACAATTTTCGTGGCAGAGTAGAAGAACTCTGTGATCAATAAAAGGCTTGAGAACATAAAAATACACTGCATTTGAATTAGGTGGAGCAAGTAGGATGGAAGAGATCTAAGGAAACAAACGATGCAAAGTTGCTGCACTGAAAAAAGCTGCCTCACAAAGGGATACTCCTAAAAAGAATCAAATTTGTTATAGTATTAAGATTTCAATGGGTACGTTTAAAAGTGACATCATAGTTTTATTTTAAAAGTCAATACAGTATTATAGAAATACCATCTTTTAAAATCCTGCTGAAAAATTTCCAATGGCTACTTTCGACAAGGGGCATATGGGTTTTCAATTTTTCAGGGGTTACATGAGCAAAATATTTTATAGACTACTAATTAACAGATGTTACATGTTTTCCTTTGTGTCCTTTTCATTGTTATTGGAGTTACTTATAACGGGGCCAGGGAATAGAAGGAAAAAAGGTAAGATTTTATAATGGTATCAGAGCAGGAACTGGTTATACTTTGACAATTTTAGAATACTGAATATAGTTTTATGAGTATTTCTAAAAAATGCAACAAACTGACTTTGGGAGGTTCTGGTTTAAAATGGCAATTATAAGAGGATCCTGGGCTCACCTCATCCCAAGGACACATCGACTCTGCAGCTATATATGGAACAACTTCCTCTGAAAAAAATCTAAAAACTGAGCAACGCTATGCATCAGACAAACAAGAGAAGGCCCACAGCAAGGGGGGTAGGAGAGCCTAAGACATGATCTCCCCATAAACCCCATCCCTGCCCAGGGTGACCCACCACTTCGAGGAAACTCAAAGCCCAGAGATTCTCCCTGAGGAGTGAAAGGTTGGAACCCCACATCGGGCACCTGAACTCTTAAGACCTGCACCTGATCGATGAGCCCCAGAAACATCTAGCTTTGCAAACCAACCAGGCTCAAGGCTCACGTCCACAAGCTGCACAGGGCTGTAACCAACAGAGAAGCCACTCTCGCGGGGCTCCTCCCGCTCACCTGCCCCCACTCAGCGTGAGCAGCCAATCCAAGGGCACCCAGACTTCCCGGGATGAGGCTCATTTGCCAACCCTAGAGTCGGCCTGAGGGGCAGGCATCTCACGCAGCTCAGAGCTAGAAGACTGCTGGCTGGCAGGTGCCACCTTCACACTTGCTCTAGTCAGTGGGCACCATCTTGTTTGTTGGTTTTAAACACTAGGCTTTTCCCCCCCTTTTTCCCAGCAGGCACCATCTGCATGCAGTCCCTCTGCCACACTCTACAGTGACAGTATCTCCCATCTGGTGCCCTGGCTTTGCAGCTGCAGCCCAGAGGCTATCCCTTGATCCCCTGGCTCTGGTGGCCCCAGGCTTGTGCTCCTGGGTCCCACAGATGGTGCCAATGGGAGCGATAGTTTTTGGTCGGCTACCACCCCCAGGGCACTGCACAGACAGCAGACTGTAAGACACCCTCTGTCTTTATTTCAAAGAGGCCTGCTGCTTGTCCTGAAGCTTGGCCTGCAGGCACAGGTCTCAGGTTTCGCACACAGAGGCCTACTGCTCTGAGGGAACAGAGGCAGATGGATGCTGTCTTGGTGCTCTCCCTCAGCCTCATGACAGCTCACCAATATCTCCCCCAAAAGAGCTTATACAATCCACTGGAGCCTCAATTTTTACACCTGACCCTGAGGGGACACTTCTAGATCGCCTGGGTCTGGTGGCTGGCATTACTCCTGCGAGCATTCCCACAAGACTATATATATTTGCATACTTTAAAAGCTGCTGCCTGAGGGTCTGGCTTCTAATCAACCCACAGTCAGATGCTAATTGAGCTCCTCCCCTTTGGAACACTGTCAGGTCTTGGCACACCTTCAACAACTGGGAGCCACTAACAATAAAAATGGCTGCCTGGCCAATCACAAAGCTTTGAGAGGCAACCAGAGTTAAGTTTCATCTCCTACATGAGGTCATTTCTTCAAGACTGGGAGAGATGGCTGTTTTACCTAATGCATAGAAACCAACACAAAGAGTCAAGCAAAATGGAGAAATGGAGGATTATGTTTCAAACAAAAGAACAATATAAGATCTCAGCAAAAAACACTTTAATCAAATGGGGATAACTAATTTACCTGATACAGTTCAAAGCAATGGGTCATAAAGATGCTCACTGAGCTCAGGAGAAGAATGGATGAGCACTGTGAGAACTTCAACAGAAAGACAGGAAATATAAGATTCAAGTACCACAGACGGGGGCGCCTGGGTGGCTCTATTAGTTAAGTGGCTGACTCTTGATTTAGGCTCAGGTTATGGGATTAAGCCCCGAATTGGACTTCATGCTGGATGTGGAGCCTGCTTAGGATTCTCCTTCTCCCCTGTCCCTCCCACCCCATGCACTCTCTTGCTTTCTCTCTCTCTAAGAAGAAAAGAAAAGAAAAGAAGAGAAAAGAAAAGAAAGGAATCAAACAGAAATCACAGAGCTGAAGAATACAATAAATGAACTGAAAATAAAATTTATTGACTCTGGAGTTTGGTGATGTTTCACACCTGTGGTTAAATGCATCTAATTCTATGCATTTTCCTGCTACAAAATCATAATAGACTGGAAAATGCACCACCAGGACTGAATACCTACCTCATTCAGTGGAAAACTGAACAAACTAGCCTACTCTAGGCAGCAGTTACCCATCTACCTCCTTAAGTTGATGGTAACCAGTGTCAACCTGCTAACAATATTCCCTCGTAAAAAGCAAATAGGAATACGTTGCACAGATTCCTTATACCTTACAAATCCATTATTAGGCACCGCTGGGGATGTTTTTGGAAAAAAAAAGTCAGCTAAGCTCTGCTCAGAGAACAAGATTGCCAAATGTTTTGGTTTCCATTCAAGAATTTCTAGAGCTCTCTGTCCTCTCTCTTTCCAAAGAAATGACATAATATTTAGACAGGAAAATGTCTGTGTGTAGCATGGGGGTGGGGATTCATGTGCATATATTTACATGTATAAGATACTTCCACACAAATATTTTAGTGTTTCTATTTCTATAGTGTATCCTCCTTTCATGAAAAATAATATAACTGGGGCTTCCGCTCGTTATCCTCAGCCTTGGCCCTCATCCAGCTATAATTTTCAATCAGCAAATCCTTCCAAATTCACTGAAATGGAGTCAATGTCTGCAAAGAAGCAGTGTCCTCAAGATGCCTATTGTCTTCATACTTTGCATCTTTCAAATCCCTTCAGGGGAAAGCTTAGAACATCTGCCATTGCTTGGATTTACAACAGGGGTTCACTGGCTATTCACAACTGATTTGATGATCTAGCCATCTAAAAATGACTACTCCAGGATAGCAACCATAACCTGAATTTGATTTATTGCTGACAAGGTTTAACCAAATGTAAATATTTTACATTAAAAAAAATACATTCTTGGGGCGCCTGGGTAGCGCAGTCGTTAAGCGTCTGCCTTCGGCTCAGGGCGTGATCCCAGCGATCTGGGATCGTGCCCCACATCGGGCTCCTCCGCTGGGAGCCTGCTTCTTCCTCTCCCACTCCCCTGCTGTGTTCCCTCTCTCGCTGGCTGTCTCTCTATCACATAAATAAATAAAATCTTTAAAAAAAAAAATACATTCTTAAAAATTTCTTACCATGTGCCTTTGGGCTAGGGATTCTGTGGTGGCCACGGCAGACATAGAATCCATGCGATTGCCTGAGATTTCAATAATGAGTTCTCATCCATTTACGATTCTGGTATTAAACTTGACCTCTTACCTACATCCTCTTTCTTGAGCACTTACTATGCCTCTGAAGGTAGACAGTGGACACAGACAATGAATTTGTCAATGCGTGTTAGAATCACTAGTCTGATGAAGAAGGACAAAGACAATAGTTGGGTGTGGTGGGGAACGGAACCAGAAGAGCAGGAAAAAAGGTCTGAGGAATGAAATAGCATGATATTTGGTGGAAACTATAACCAGGTCCAGCTTTTAGCTCAAAGGATAAAGACAAGCCAACTCAGGCAAAGCCTTTATGCCATGCTAAGAAGCTTGAAGTTTATTCTATGAATGAGTCATAATTAAAAAACATTAAGCAGATCCACATTTTATTTAACTCATGTTCTTCTCTTCCTTCCTAGAATTTGGTTAAAACATACGAAGCTGATATTTTATGGGTGGAAAATCATCAAATATTGATGACCTCATAAGGGTCAAACTAATATTTAACAAAATTTGAAATTGTATTTTTAACTGTGTGTTCATTTGTTAAATGTCTATCTCTATGGCCAGACTATAGGGTCTGGAGCCAGACAACTTAGGTTTACCTCCCAGCTCTGTTAGCTATGTGACTCAGGACAAGTTACTCAACCTTTCACACTTTAAGTTTTCTTGTCTCTAAAATGAAACAATACTCCAGAGAGTTATTATAAACATTAAGTGAGTTAATATATATCAATGCTTGGGAAAGGGCCTGGAATATCATAAGTGCTCTTTAAATAATTAATTATCAGTTATTATTACTGTCATCTTCATCACCATCTGTATCACTGTCCAAATGCCAATATCAAAGATACCGGACAAAGACAGGAATGCTAGAGCTAGAAACAGAAGCAACACTTTCTTTTCATTAGACTTCTTTTCATTAGACTTTAGCAGTACAGTTCTCTTGGCTGAAGTTCAATTACTAATCCTAGGGGAATATCTTCTCAATCCTTTAAACGTGGACATGCAGTGTTAAAATTCCACACCTGAGGGGCGCCTGGGTGGCTCAATTGGTTGGGCCTCTGCCTTCGGTTCAGGTCATGATCTCAGGGTCCTGGGATTGAGTTCAGAGCCCTGAGTTGGGCTCCCCGCCCAGTGGAGAGTCTGCTTCTCCCTCTGCCCCTCCCAACTCGTGCTCCTTCTCTTTCTCTTACTCTCTAAAATAAATAAATAAATAAAATCTTTTTAAAAATTCCATACCTGAATTTCTGAATCATACAAAGTATTTACAGTAAATGAAACTGGGTTATGTAGGTTTTTTAAAAAACAAAATATCATAGGCCTTTTATAAAGCACTGATTTACAACAACAAAAAAGGATTGATATGCAAGTGTTCCTGGCCTTTCTCCATTTGTGGTTCCCCAGAGGGTGTTGCAGACTCAAGAGGAAAGAGTGAGAAGGGTAAGGAGTTTGAGTTAGGGCTTGGAAGGCACATGTGTGCTTGAGTATGAGTGTGTGTGTGTGTGTGTGTGTGTGTGTGTGTGTAGGGAGGAATTTGAAGAGATAAGTACAGAAGAGTTATGGTTTCTAAGGGAAAGGATGATGAGAAAAGTGAGATTTTAAGAACTGCTGTGGTCTATATAGCCCCAGTTTGGAGTTAGAGAAAATCAAGAAAAGGACTTGTACTGTTTTGAAATTTATTTTGATTGCTGGACTGGATTTCTTTTATTACAATGCCTCCCTGAGACTGGACTATCTGGGGAGTGGATCTGTAAGTATTACAACTGTACTTCGAATTCTCTTTCCTTAGCAGATTTTTTAGCGTTAGGTGAACTTCTGTCGACTATGGTTTCTATGGTCAGCACCACTATACAAATGAATAAGAAATACATGAACAAAGCATCTACCTTGGATTGTCTGTTTATTATAGGATTCTCACTTCTGTAAAACCTATTAGCACGCACTCTCCAAGACCACCAGCTAAAAGCATGGGATTATTTTGAAATGAACTCAAGTTTTGAGCCAAGGGAAATTAAAAACCAGTTCAAGAATATTAAGAAACGTCTCATAAAATTGAACTCTTTTGACAAAGTATTACTTGTTAGTAACTTCTAAGGAATGTCTTCAAGCTGGCATTCAAGTGAAAGTGTTTAGGATACGGATGGAGCCACAATGACTGAGATCTTTTTTGCATCAAGGTCTTGTCTGTGAAGCAGCTGCTTACCGCGACAGTGGTGCTCAGGCCACTTCAAGCAAAGCCACTGCCCTGGACAGGGCTTAGCAAAGTCATTGTTTGAGAACCCAGGCAACCCAGATTGCCAATCACCCAGAACAAGGAGGGAAAAAGAGAAGAGCACAGTGATACCACAGCCGTCAACTTTCTTTGAGGTCTCACAGCACCAGTGGAGACAATCTAAAATAAAGGAAGGACCGCACGGAGTTGGGAGACCAGGATTCTGCTTCAGTTCTGCCACGCTTCCCGCCTGATCACGGGATGGAGTTTCCTCACCTCCCAAGCGAGCAAAGCCCCTACAGCTAGCTCTAGCATGCTTGTCTATGAAATTAACAAATACAATTTACCTCAGGGTCTTTTTCCCTAATCAAAGCAAACAAGCTCTACTTTTTCCAACATCCAAGGGGTGCATTATCCCACTGCCTTCTCTCACTCAGTGTTCTTGATTTTCACTGGAGACTCGTCAGGTCCAAATTTATTCCAGGGGTGCCTGGGTGGCTCAGTCGGTTAAACATCCAACTCCTGATTTCGGCTCGGGTCATGAACTCAGGGTTGTGGGATCAAGCCCCGCAACGGGCTCTGCACTGAGCGTGGAGCCTGGTTGGGATTCTCTCTCCCCTCTCTCTTTGCCACTCCCCGCACTCACGCATGTTCTCTCTCTCTCAGAAAACAAACAAACACACAAACAAAACAAAAAAAACTGCATTCCACCTTTAGCAGGCGCCAGGCTTCTCAGTGGTATTCACCTGCGTGTCTAGATCTTCCTGAACCTCCCATGGCAAAGTTTTATAAAATACATGGTGTCATTTATCTTCAAGTATCTCATACGTGAGGGAACTACTAATATTCATTCATTAACTTTCTCATAATATTTATATTATCTCACAATAGTGATTAAGAATAAAAGTACCACTGATTCAGAATTGATGTGCCAGATACTACCCTAAGCAGTCTAAGTATATTCTCTCAACCTATTTATACATATATAAGAAATACATATGTATACATATACACATATCTATGTATTTCTACATACAAAGATATATGTGTGTGTGCATATATAAATCTGTATCTATGTATATCTATCTATATACACCACTATTAAGCACATTTTACAGAAGAAACTGAGACTCAGAAGAAATTACTTGTCCAAAGCCACATCATTTATAACCGGCAGAGGTTGAATTTGAGCCAGATCTTCCTGTGTTTTTAAACACTCTGAGCACCGTTCAGTGTCTATGGTCTCTGAAAAACAATATCTATAAGAAGTTATTTTCAAAAATACAAAATAAGCAATGCGATATCTTGGAAATAACACAGAACTTAGAATAACATTACAGAAAAGTGTCCTAGGTCCCTTTTGGGGTCCTGCTGATGGCCAGACACGCCATCTTAAGTAAAATATTCATCTTTCCTTCATCTTTCCGAACACCTCACTTTCCTCTTGTAGAATGAGAGATTTCATGTAGATAATGTCTAAGGTTTCTTCTGGCTGTACAGAGGAATGATTTGGTTCTGAAAGGCATTGTTTCTACACTGAGGAAAAATACTCAGAATTCCAACTCTTCAGAGCAAAAGGTAACATCCTCTCCGGGAGCAAGAAAACAGCTATCATCAAGACACCTTCAGATCTTAGTGAGAGGGACGATCTTAGAACCTTCCCCACTGTTCCTGCCTTACAGCATGGGCCTTTTTACTTAATAGCACACATCACAGTTTGTGATTACAGACTGACTTGTGTGCATAGACTGGAAGTCCCAGCAGGTGAGGACCATGCCCGTCTGCTCACTGCCAAATCCCAGCCTGCTGCCTAGCATAGGGCTTGGTCTGAAAAACACGCTCAGTAACATCGGTCGACTGAGCAGATTTTAAAAGGGGCTCACAGCTTCCAGGTTTTCAGTCCTGGATGATTTAGTGCTAATATTTCTTTTTGCCTTTCCTAAAGAGTCTGGTAATGAGTCTTTCATGCCATAGGAAAGATGTAATAAATTTCTTTTCTCTTAGTTCCTAGCGTGTAGGAGAAGCCAGTGATGGGTGCAGTCTCCTACAAATACACAAATCACAGTATACACCTTGGGGTTCCAACGCGCCTTTTCCTAACCCCCTAGCAACAAATACTAAAGGTGACAATATGAACATTTGTATCGGTGCAACTCTATCTCATTTAAATCTTGCGTGAAAGGAAGTGGTAAGCTGAGGCTTACTAATTTAGGAGGAGGGATGGATAAGTTAATCCTTTTGTGCTTGGTGTTCTTGGCAAGAACCAGCTGCAGAAGTACTCCTGTCCCCTCTGTGAGGCTCTACTGACAGGCCCACCCAACCTCACACACATTACAGATTGCTGTGCCTTTCAGCCTGGAATGTACGACTAGGAGCTGCCACAGCTACTTGGGGAACCAGGGGTAGTGGGTTTGTGAACTGCCCCCTGTCTCATCCTGCCACTTCTCCCTTGGGATGTGAGATTATAGGGCCGGGGAGCAGTGGGGCTGCAGCCCAGCATGGCTGAGGCTGTTGGGCAGCCACACGGCAGGGGCTCGTTGGCAGGGAACGTTTCAGTCTACGACCACACGGGAAGCAGACATGCTGACTACAGCACGGAGGAAAGAAAATGAGAGCTTCTGCCTGTGTCTGGTGGGCTAGGATGGGAGGAGGGGAAAGGAGGGGGTGTTGGGGAGAGTGCCAAGCTGGGCTGTTGATGAAAGTGTGGGAAGATTCCAGGGAAGGCATTTTGCCAACTCAGAGGCAGTTGGGCTGATTTTTCCCCCTTTCTTCTGCTTAAATGAGAATTCCTGCTGGGTGGGGTAGGAGCAGAGCCAAGAAAGGAGTGATTTGCTGGGTGAGCATGGACGCTTGGACCTAGGAAGTATGTGTCTGCCTGCTGGGACCAGGGCCAGGGGAGGAAGGAGAAATTAAAGGAGGGGAACTGGGGGGCAATGGGAATAAAGGAGAATAAAAGAAGAACACAAAAGGAAATGTCCTATGAGAAGGAGAAAACAGGAGAGAGACACAGCAGGTCACGTAGACAGGGGAGAGACACCTTTCTGTGCTGCTGAGCAGGTCTACCAAATGTCAGAATAAAATAATGTTCGCATGAAACAAGCAGCAAAAGACCACATGGTAGAGTATACAGTAAACCTGCTCCTAAATTTTCCTGGTGGCTGTTAATTTCCATGGGAATACATTCTTCCCAAATAGCAAATGTTGCCTTTTAGGTAAAACGAACAAACAAAATGTTATCACAGAAAGCCACATGCTACTTGTAAAGATTAGGAGAATATTACTTAGAAGTATTTCCTAAAACACAATGTAAAATACCAGAGTCCTAAATTGCTCTTCTTGGACTTGCTAATAAAATATTAGAAATATAAAGATCCTCTTGTAAGGAAATCCAGAGCAGGTAAAATGACAAATGTCGATGCAGTGAATTCCACTATGAAGTGATGTCACTTTTAGTAAGCTTTCTGATGTCCCTTTGTGGAGACCTGTGAAGGGCTAAAAGACCATCAAGCCAATGTTGCATTTTTTGTGACAATCCCACAAATTCCGGCCTGAAGACCAGAATCCCACTAGCTTCAATCTCCTACAGAGACTAAGGCATATTTTGGCTTAAGTGCCTATAGGATGGATCTGGTTATTGATTGATCACAAACAGAAGACCCCCAAATCTTCCTTTCCCAAATCTAGGAAGATCAAGGCTTCGAGAGGCCTTGCAAACTTCCTTTGTCCCTCTTGGACTTTGGCCGCCACCACATGAAAAGCCCAGATGAGCCTGATAGGATGTGAGAGGCCCCGTAAAGGCCAATCTAGTGGTCCTAGACAAAGTCGATGTAGACCAGACTCCAGCCAGCTGATCCCCAACCAGGTAAGAAAACCCAACTAAGATCAGCGAGGCAGCCTATCCAAACTCACAGCTAATGATAATGTTTGAGTTAGCACAGCTGAGATGAAACAAGCTGCCCAACTGACCCAAAGATTCATGAGCAATAATAATCAACCAACGAACCAACCAACCAACCAACCAACCAATAAACGAGTGTGTTAAGTCACTGAGTTCGGGGATCTTTTTTTTCCACAGTAACAGATTACTCGTACAATTACACACAAACTGGAGACTCACCTGTGCATTCGTACTGCAGACCTTTCCCATAATAGCCCTTTTCACAGATGCACTCAAACTGACCCGTGTGTGTCCCACATTTGCAGCTTGCCATGCGGTCACAGCACTCTTGGCCAGCTTCACATAGATATGAGCAATGGGACATATCCTCTTGAATAAAACTCCCAGAAGGCA
Source organism: Ursus arctos (assembly GCF_023065955.2). Taxonomy (NCBI): domain Eukaryota; kingdom Metazoa; phylum Chordata; class Mammalia; order Carnivora; family Ursidae; genus Ursus; species Ursus arctos. The sequence goes on from NW_026622852.1 coordinate 38,878,294, forward strand.
GATCTGTCGATGACATAGGACAGAGGGTAATAAAAAACAAACGAGCAGTTCCATGTTACATTCTCCAGTTGCTAAAATTTAGGTGCAAATTGGAGAAGATATCTTTTCATATCCGTCCAATTCCCAACTGCACACCACTCCCACCCAAATATGCATGTGTGTTCTGTGCACTACCACAGACTGGGAATTTGTTTCATTCAGTGAAGTTATTTCAGTCTGGGACCTCATCATAAGCTCTCGAGGCTACACAGGGTCAGGCAGAAATTAAGCACTTCAGTGAGGAAGCTCCAGATGCGGCAGGAAGTAACGTAGTCGGTCCCCCAGGTCACCCCCCTGGCTTCCACACCAGCAGTGCCCCACTCCTACAATATGAGGTCAGGCAGCAGAAACTAGATTTCCAAAACCCCTTTTCAAAAAGGTAAATTAAAAAAAAAGGGGGGGGGCGCCTGGGTGGCACAGCGGTTAAGCATCTGCCTTCAGCTCAGGGCGTGATCCCAGCGTTATGGGATCGAGCCCCACATCAGGCTCCTCCGCTATGAGCCTGCTTCTTCCTCTCCCACTCCCCCTGCTTGTGTTCCCTCTCTCGTTGGCTGTCTCTATCTCTGTCGGATAAATAAATAAAAAATCTTTAAAAAAAAAACAAAAACAAACAAAAAAAAAGGTAAATAAAATTATAATCGTGACTGCTGCATAAGGGTTTGGCTCGTGAGCTACTGGCTTAAGAATAGATACCATCACTTCTACAGTTATGGGATAAAGACTTAACAGCACCACACAAGTTTAATAATAGAACCAGAAGATGGCTTATTTCTCAATGTTAAGTAACTTCTCATGTTTTATGTGAATGGAGATCATCACACTGATGACCTGAGCCATGTTCTGAAGTGAGGCATGCTGGGAATTCCAGAACTCAGGCAGAGTCGTTCAGAAAGTGACTTAACAGGGCAGGGTAAGGTTGAATACGAGCAATCCAGAATGGATGGCCTAGAATCAGGCAAATAATAAGTTTCATTTACTCTGCCGAAGAAGTTCTAAAGTCTTATTAGCCCAAATCCCTGGGCTGTTGCTGGGCCCAGACAGAGTGATGGGCCCCTCGTAGGAACTCGAACGCGTGAGTTCCAGCAAGACACATTCACTTGCAACTGAATACCTGGAAAGAAGATTGGTGATGGCCTCATTTAAGGAACATCTGTGTCTGTGCATTAGGACCCTGAACAACACACAGGGGCGAGGTAAAGAGAAGACTCGAGCCCCAACTGAAAGAGACCAGTACAATCAGGTGCCCTATTAAAGCTCCATTTAAGAGACTGTGGTGTGGGTAAAAGGTCTACAACACGTACACATAGCTCTGAGGCACTGGACCACTGGATTATTAGGCAATAGAGCAACTCAGGAGCAAGAAAGATCTAGCTACCAAGACTGGTACACTGACATTCAGGTCTGAGAGAGAGGTAAGTATACATGTTACATATGGAGAAAGCTATTATTCTGTAACCTAGGCCTATTGAGGATGGCCAGACACATGGACGGTCTTGAGACCAAAAGTGGATCCATCCAAATTGAAAGTAGCTTCAGAGGACTTAAAGGGAGGGAAAACCAGGCTCATTTCCTTTGACTTGATCAGGTCTTTGCAATAGGAACAGGATCTTTCCTTGCCGAATTTGGAAACTTGATCAGAGAATTATGCATTCTAGATATCTGCTTATTGTAATAAAACTGATGCCTTCCAAAACTCTGTTGCAATATTGTAACCAAAAGAACACTCTGTCCCAACTCAGCTTCTGGGTCAACTTGGCATTAGGGTTCTAAGAAGGCCCCAATCCTACAAGCAGAGGGATGAGAGGACTGGAAATTAGTCCTCTACAACATGGCAGGTAACACCCATGATTTCAGAATCCCAGCTAGTAACAGCCACCCTGCCATCCCACTCAACATACCACTTTTCCCTGAGAAAAGGAGAAACAAAGGAAGCCCCACAGTTACTGAATTTCTGCCATGTGATAACACTACACTTAGTAATATTTAAATATTTTATTTACTCCTCTTGACAAAACTCTGTGGTCTGCATTATAATATCTCCATTTTAAAAGTAGAGGAAATGAGGCTTGTAGATGTTAGATAAAGTAAGAATAGTAGTGGACGGTTAATGAGGGCTACGGATAATAAGCCCTCAGTAACTTTTCTAATCACCATATGTATTAACCCATTTAAGCCTTGTAACAATTCTATAGAATAGGTATTATTCTCATTTCCTAGTCTATTAACAAGAAACCTAAGGAGTGCAAAAGCTAAATAATTTGCCAAAAGCCACTCAGCAAGTAGGTGACTAAGATTTTTTTGCTGTATCCACAGCGAGTCTGAGATCCTGCTCTTAAATGCTTCTCTTGGAAATATGATAGGGCTGATCTGCTCCTTATGAATTGCTTGAAACCTCACGTGGCCACGATTTGCCTATTAACATGAATCTTTCACACAGATACCTGCAAGGATCAAGCCTAACTTGTCGCATGGTTTTGGTCTGAGGCTGGATCTCCTGTCATTCCTTCCCAATCTATACTTTCCCTGGTGGCTTAGCAAAACGCATGCCCTTATTATGCCTGGAAGTTCACCTAACCTAAATCACACAACTAAACATCCTTATAAGTGGTGTACAGCGAACTCTAACGAATGGGTTTACTGACTTCACTCCTTGTTGGGGTCATGCTCTTCAACTTATCCGTAAGCACACACGTCTTCAAACTCTCAGGTCAAGAAGTATGCGGTAAGTATTTACTGTCCCTCTATCTTCATATGTATTTCTGGAAACATTCTGGTGAGATTCACTATGCATGTCTCTGAATGTTTACTTCATTCTTCCAGATAACTATAAATAGATCTAAGTCAAGGCTTCCCGCTCTGTGTGTGGCCTTAAAACACACCTAAATTCATTCCATTGATTCTAACGGTTCCAGGTGGGAGCATATGGGTATCTAGTGAAAATCCATCGCAGCTGTTAAGAAACAAAATAAAGCAAAACAAATACTCCTGTTGCAAGTCGGACTGTCACCTCTATTCATGAAGTTCAACACAGCTCCTATTACACCAAGGACACACTGGCATCATGCTCAGGGAAGACTCTGCAGGGTTTGATGCTACCCTCCAAGAGGTTTCAAGCAGTAGGTGAGAAGGAACCCCCACTTAAATGCATCATGTCACGCCACTGGCTTTCCCTTACCTTCATGCAATGCGCGGCGAGCTAAAGCCTCAAATTCTTCAAAACTGTGGAGCAGGTAGCAGTGCTCCTCCTTTGGGGTGGAAGCCATGTCATTCAGTTCTCGAATGTTCCCTTGCCATATGCCAAACGTGAAGATCTCCACTCCAAAATCTCGCAGAGATGCTGCAACTGGCCTGGGATCTCCCCCATTGGAATATCCATCAGTAATGAGGAATATAACTTTTGTTGAGTTTTCTCTAGAGTGACGGAGAATTTGCTGTGTAATGAAATAAAGGAAGTTAGTGTGAGTGTGTATCGTGGTGGCCTACTATGTGCCTCCTCTCTTCTATAAAATGGCATCTATGAAGATCATTTGCATGTCACAAGAGCGAGAACAAACACTGATTGCTGAGAGTAAAACAGAAACAGGCACAGACTAGCGCCTACAATGGTCGTCTCACAGACCCACAGAAAACCCTAAAAGCACTTAAAATGTACCATTATCACCAGTGGCAGCATCCTCGTGACCGCCATGCAGCTTGCTAATGAAGAGCAGCAAATGTCTATGGGATGCATTTTTATCCATATTACCACTTATTGTTAAGCTATTTTTATGAATTTTCAGGCTCTTGACACATGGGCCAAATCTGAGTCCTAAATATCTATTTCCAAGTATACCCAGCTCGCTGTCCATCTACCTACTTAGCTGAACCACATCATGACCATTTATCAAAAGCCTAATCAGAAGAAAACTTGACAGAAAATGTCTTTTCCAGGGTTAATAATGGCCAACCTACCTCCCATGTTTGTTTTCCACTGCTTCGCCAAAACTGCAGAATTCATTCACTCCCTCATCTGTTTTAGACCACCCGGCATCAGCACAAATCGGCCGGTTTTGATGCTGCCCTATCTTTATGAGAAAATACTAATCTATTCAATCGGACACTTGGGCTTTATTATTTTAGGACGAGTTATGCTTTATAACGTTATATGCTATTCCTCCTGCATACACAGAAGGGGGATATGAAACCTTTTTATTAAAGGCATTTATTTATGCCACTGATGCTTTATAACATCGAACTGCAAAAGCACAAGGCGTCCAGTGGTGAATCTGGGATTGTAATTGAATTTGCTGTTGTTGCTTTTCATCGCAAATGGGCAGGAAAGGTAAAGAAGTGCCCGGGTATATTTTCTGGCAAGTTCTCAGAAAGAATTCGACGTCTATTAGGCAGTGATTCAAGTACATTCGAGAGGTAGTTAGGAAGAGCGACAAGTATATCGTATGTTTTGTTAAAGTTAAAAGGAGATGATAGGATTTAAAAAAAAAATAACTGCCTCAATTCCCTGAAGGGGCAGACTCAGCTATAAGGTCCAGATTCTCTCAGATTATACGATCCACGTGTTCCTTAGTATAGAAGTCGTGGCTATTGACTCTAATTTAATAACTCTAACCAAACTTCATTAATGTTCGTGAGCTAAAGATAATGCCGCTAAACCTGAATTTAAAGACAATTAAAGGAAACTAAAAATGACTTTGGAAAACATCTGGAAAGCCAGCAATTTGAGAAGAGGCATTCAAACACTTTACCTCCCTCTCTCAGAAACCTACTCCTGCTAAGGGCCAAAAAGAATCAGAAACCAGCCTGAAGGAGCTTCTTCTGGCCAAATAAAGGACAATCTGAGTATCAATAAAAATAATAATTGAAGTGCATTTAAATGCATCATACATATTTATATTTTATCAGATACATTTACATGTGTATAAACATCTATATTTTCAGTTAGTACACACCCCAGGAGAAAAGCCGTATCAATATAAACAGTAATTGGAATGGACTGAGATACACACACACACACACACACCAACACACACTTTTTTCATTCAGGATCACCTGCGGGGCAGGGGGAATCCAATGATCTGTGATGGGCGGCATGAAGTCAGATATTATTTTGTCTTTAAAGTTATACATCAGGCTTTGAAGGGTAACTCCTAGTTCTCGTGCTCCAAGTGGTAACTTGTGTTTACAGGGGCCTTGCTCTTTACCACGTGATAAACTCTGTCTTTCTGGGTTGTTTCACTCTGAAATCATAACCTAGCCTCCACAGCCACACCCCTAAGCTCTTGCTCATTTCGATTACTCTCTCTTCTATAAGACCATGGAAGCAAACTATAAGCAAGACACTGAGAAAGTGAGAATTTGGACGGAAGTGGAAGAGAGAGAAAAAAAGCAAACTATCTTCTTTGGTGTGGTTCTGGACATTGGCACAGAACGCATTCGTAAATATCTATTTGATGAACGAATTAATGAGTAAATAAACTCTAGGGTAGTCTGAAGACAGTTACTTGCATGAGTTGGTCTTGAGGGAGCAGAAGGAACGTACAGAATATTTGCGTGCGCACGTGTACTTTATTTCGTACAGTTTGGTACCAAAAAAAGATGAGGTTTTCTTTCTGTGCCTTTATTATCCTTCTGCGCAAATATTATTTTATAACATTAATTGTAGCTCACGTCAATGATATTCCTTAACATTCAGGTTAGGATTTAGGGATTTAGTGGAGGTTTCTTGCCGTACTACTCATTCCGTGCGAAACACATTAAGCTGTGGTTCTATTTTTCTTCTCTTCTTGCGGGGAACTGGTAAGTGTTTACAGGAACCATTATATGTGTTGGCAAGACAATATATTAAGCTTAAAATAGAAGAATAGCAGGACTACTAGTCCAAGCGAAGAATTACACAAGATCTGGGTTTGGAATGCACTTTAAAAGACAGAGGAGGAGTGGATGATTTACGGAAAATATTTTACCCCCTCCCCCAATCTTCGCGCTCCATCACACTTGAATAAAAACATAATTCAATAAAAACATTTTCATCGCACATATCTAAGAAGTAAATAGATCTGTGGTAACGTTTGTGGAATGTGGTAGAGGCCTGGCACTTGACGCTCCAAAACTTTTAGTGTTCCTGAAATAGTTTACATCATCTGCTGTCCTTCGCAAGGCACTGAAGAAATCGAATTTTCTGGTCTGCAATACTGAATGAGGCAAACCCTCTGCTGCCTAAGAAAACCGCAACATGGACATCGTACGGCAAAAGGTTATCACCATCTGTATTGTATCAAGCCTCTGATTAGCTTGTATAAATATCTGGCAGGGAAGTAAGCTCCCCTTGTCCAGCAAAAGTCAGTAGAATGATAAAAATGCAGGGTTGTGTAACATTGTTCTAACACCCGAGATCCATCACCATTACACAAGACTGCAACCCCACCCCTACCCCCCAAGTCAGGCCACAAGGGAACTGTTTTGAAAAATGGTCTCGAAAGAAGAAAAGAAGTCACAACAAATCTGATGTGGGGACCATATTTGCCCTGGGTTTCCATTAATTAAAATACATGTAAAGAGGATACCGACTGCAGCAGAACCTGTCGTGACCCACTGTGGCCCCACGTGCCTGAGGACGCTAACCAGAGGAGCTCCTAAGTCATCTCTGAAACAAGCTGTTTAAGTTGATACCGATTGTGACTATTATCAGAGCCCCTCTCCTCCAGGGAGCCGGAAATTAGTAAATATTTTCTGTATTTCAAGTTGTTTTCCACATGTATCTTTTTCCTTGTTAGGAAACGTTAAGTACAAACAAGACACCATAAGCTACTTATAATACTTACCTCATCCTTCAAATCCTAAGCTTTCGCCAAATTGCATCTGTTATTTAGTTAATATTTTTAATTTGAATACTCAAATATTCTTCAATTGAAGCAGTGTTTATGGTTCAGTACTTCCGAACAACATTTCTGGGGAAAGAAGTTCTTCTTCATCTGTTCGTTCATTTTCTGGACTTCAAATATTGTCTCCTTTTTTTTGCGTTTATCTCATCTTCCTTCCTTCTGAGTTTGGTGGAAACGTCTGAAGCTTTTCCTCCCTATGCCTGTCTGTGCTTTATGCACTCTTGTGTCTCTTCCTTTGCACCTCTTTTTTTTTTTTTTAAGATTTTATTTATTTATTTATTTGACAGAGATAGAGACAGCCAGCGAGAGAGGGAACACAAGCAGGGGGAGTGGGAGAGGAAGAAGCAGGCCCATAGCATAGGAGCCTGATGTGGGGCTCGATCCCACAACGCCGGGATCACGCCCTGAGCCGAAGGCAGACGCTTAACCGCTGTGCCACCCAGGCGCCCCTCCTTTGCACTTCTAATTAAGAATTAACCCTGGCATTGCATTTTATTTTTCTTGTGACGGTATTTCTTTATCTTGCACATTGTCTCTTTATTTCTTTCAGCTTCTCAGCCAGGTTTGTTCTCATGGTCATCTGTTGTTTATCCTCTTGTGTCTCATCCTCATTTCACTGTTTTATTTACTTAAGGGCACGGAACAAATGCTTTCTAGGATTTCGTTCTATTTTTCATAGTGAATTCTTGTACTTTATCTGTAGCTTACATTCTATCTTTATTTTATTTGGCAGAAGCTTTTCAAAGAAGCCGGATAGAGGGGTTCTATCGGATAGCGCAGGGCAACATAGATAGAACCTCATCCCAGGAAGAAAAATTACCGAAAGCCAAGAGCAGGCCCATCAGAATCCTCTGTAAACCCAAGAACTGCAAAAACAACTTGAAGATTTAGAAGAATACACAACTTAATACCAAGAGAGGAAGAAAACAAGCACAGTGCAATGGTGTTTGCATCACTAGGATTTAGAAAGTCACAGCCTCTACGAGAACAAGGACAGAAAGCCATGGAAAGAGAACAAACAGGCTAAGAGGAAAACAAGCAAGTGTGGGTGCAGTGGGATTTTATAAGAAAATTATGAAGGAAACCCAAAATATAAGGAAAGACTTAGAAATCCACGTTGGTGGTAGTGAGATTAAAATGTCAGAAATTCAAACTGATACAGTTTAGTACAAACTTCAACGTACAAAGTTGCTGACTAATCTCATAACCATAGAAGTACAATTCCAAATACATGCTTCCAAACCAAATTCAAATAATACTCGAAGAATCTTTGTCCTTTATTCAATAAGGCTTATTACTCAAAGGCAAAAATCGGGTAAGGTAGTAAATCTTTTGCTGTAATACAACATAGTAATTGTCCCAATTAAAAGAAAATAATAATCCAAGATGCTAAAAGCATATTCAATAAAAGTAATTTCTGCCTATTTTAATTAATAAAAATTTAAGAATAAGACACCTCATTAATATAATAGATTGTCTATCTCAAAGCAAACAATGTAAATCATGCTTAACTGTGAAAAACTCACAAATTTCCTAATTAAATGAGAAGTAAAGCCGCAATTCTAAGTATTTTCACTATTATTTAAAATCCTCTTGAAATTTTCAGCCAAGGCAACAAGACACAAAACCAGAATAAATATTACATTTCTTAAAGTTTCTGCTCCTTCTCAAAAAATCAAAATTAGAAAGCAAGAAACAAATTGGAAAATGCATTCATCAAGCTTGCCAAATAAAGGTCTTTATAAAAATCTTTATAGATTTAAAGACCTTTACTGAGGTCTTTATAAAAATCTTTTACGCATCTCTAAGGAAAAATAGAGAAAAATAACAGAAATATAGGTGAGTATTTTGACCAAAGAAAATAAAGAAAAAAAAATTCTATTTGTCAGAAAATGTGAAAAACATTTAATTTCACTAAACCAAAATAATGTATGTTAAATAACAGTAATACTATTTTTTCATTTTCCAAATAGCCAAAGATCTTTTTAATTAAAATTCTGTAAAACTTATGAGGAAACAGATATTTCCATCGGGGATGCCACGTGGACTGGTAATATTTGGGAGTACAGTGTGACAAAGTGACAAAAGTCTTAAAAATTTCATACAATTTGAACTAAAATTCTACACCTAAAAATATCTTAAGGAAATAAACATGGATACACAGAAAAAAGAAGATTAAAAGGATGTGTATCCCAGAATAATTTACAATATGAGGAAATGGAAATGGTATAAAATTCCAACAATAGGTGCGGTTTAGGAAATTACAGGGCAAGCATGAAATATCATTACAATGATATTGTTGCATAATAATACATCTTAAAAGTAGGTAACCCGATATGATATGAATTAGTGTGCGTGTATGTACGCAAGGACTGCATGTGTGGGCATGTCTGTATTAGTTTGGCTGAGAGTATACACATCAAAATGTTGACTACCTCCTGGTTGTATTTGGGGAGTTTTATTGACTTCCATTTTGCAGTTTTATATCATTTCTAAATTTTCACTTTCTCCTCTCTATTCTTCCCCTGGGAAATGTCATGTAAACTCAGAACTTTGAGTCTTACCTATAAATAATGACTCCTAAATCTACCTCAAATTAAACTCTTTAACTTGTAAAGTGAAGTTCCGTTGGCCCAGTGGCACCTCTGCCTGAACGTTCCATAGAACTCTCAAACTCAGCATGCTCTCTCTGTGCACAAAGAAGGGTTCCTTTTTCCTGTTTTCGAGATACATCAAATGTGATCATCATCTATCCCATTGTACAAGTCTGCATCTAAGAGTGATTATGATGCGTCCTTTCCGATCTATCACCTTTAGTAATCCATCTAGATGTATACCCTTCACTTCCGAATTATCTACCTACTTTTATTTTTTTAAATAATTTTTATTTTGTTATATTTGTCATCATACAGTACATCCCCAGTTTTTGATGCAATGTTCCATGATTCATTATTTGCGTATAACACCCAGTGCACCATGCAATATGTGCCCTCCTTAATACCCATCACGGGCCTATCCTAATCCCCCGCCCCCCTCCCCTCTGAAGCCCTCAGTTTGTTTCCCAGAGTCCACAGTCTCTCATGGTTCATTCCCCCTTCTGTTTACCCCCCCTTCATTCTTCCCTTCCTTCTCCTACCGATCTTCCTATTTCTTATGTTCCATAAATAAGTGAAACCAAAAGATACAGACGTAGCGAAGAGAAGGGCCATATGCACCCCAATGTTCGTAGCAGCATTGTCCACAATAGCTAAATCGTGGAAGGAGCCGAGATGCCCTTCAACAGATGACTGGATTAAGAAGATGCGGTCCATATATACAATGGAATATTACTCAGCTATCTACCTACTTTTAAACCCAATCCCTCTAGCCGTGGTTCAGGTACTTCTGTCTGGCTTATCAAAAAACAAGAGTTCTTTTAAGGTCTCTAGCTGAGGTTGATCTTTCAAATTCATTTTCTGACCTACCCTCAAAGCTATCTTTCTGAAACACTAATCCAATCATGTTTTAAAGCTTCCATTATTCCCCCTCTATCTGTAATGTTTAAATTTCTTTACATGTGCTTAGACTAATCACTCCTATACTTCCAGCCACATCCCCTACCACACCCCATCTCCTGCCTACCCCCACAACCTACCTCTCACACTATGTGATCTATTTGAAGGTTTGGGAACATACCATTCTTCCCTTATGTTTGCTATACCTGGAAGTTCTTAACAAATCTTTCTCATCTCCTAATATGTCTACCTCCACTCTTAGCAGCCTTTCAAAATCCAGATCAAAGTTCACCTTCTCTTTGAAACTCTCCCAAATTCTTCTGCTGTGCAGAAAATATTAAATCTGACTCAATAATCCCACAACATTCCATTACACTAACCCTATCATAATTATAGTTAACTTATCTGGCTATATCCCCAAGCTAAATGCAAGATACTCTATGGCAAGAATTGATTCTTTTATTTTTACTCTACTGATGATCAAAAAATAACTACGACACAAGTGGATGGAAGAATCAATAAACATATGCCTTAATTTTCACCAGTTGTATGTTTAACATGCAGAATAAATAAGTTCTAAGCCAAACACTGTTGTTACAGTAAATTCTTTTCTACAATTGTGAAATGAAAACTTTATAAATATTGTATTTAAACTTATTTTACCAAATCCATATGGAACCTCTATTATATATAAGGCACTGTGGTAGGGTTTTTACTTATACTATTTGATGACACAACAGAACCATTAACTAAAAACAACTAAGCCAAAGCTAAAACAATGACAAAAGTATATCTGGGAAGAATATTCTGCAGAACCTAAGTTTTCCTATTTATACTGCAATACAAAATAAATCATATTTAGGTATCTAATATGTCTCATTTATTTTAAGTATTTACTCAGCCTTCACAGACCGAAATTCTAGCATTAAAAAAAAAATCTTGGCTCAAATAACATTTAGGCTATTTGTTACAGTCTAGCCAAATCACAGAAGAACTGGAGGGTCAAAAAAGAACTTAATCTCAGATTTATGGTCACAGAGTTTTTCCACCCACATACATGCTTTCGTTACTAAACATGGACACAAATCATTTTCAAATGGACCCATAGGGACAGTGCATCAAATTGGGAAAGGGTGCGTACAGGAGTTGATGAGTAGCTGACTAAATTCATACTGTAAAAAACAACAGAATAAACAGGCAGAAGACCAAACAAACTTTTAATAGTGCTGAATTCCACTATTCATTCTATAGACACACAAGGAATAAAGAAAATCTGGATAGCAAAGGTTAAGTCATCAGAATCCAAATAAAAATGAAAATGGGCTAAATGACATAACATTTTAAGTGAATTGTTAATTTGCTACAAGATAGCAAAATCACATTCAACTTGACTATTAATTTTGTTATGAATAAATGTATAAAGTGGTTTCAGTTGACATGTAAAATGTCTGTGCAATATGACCAAATGAGGGCCCATAGAGTCAAACACGTGATGGAACTTGTTCATGTACCTCACATTAGGAAGGCAAAGGAGAAAGTAAGATGATCTCAAATGATAACTGGACATCGGTTTGCGATTTTACAAATGACTGAGGCAAAAAATACAGCAGCACTTACTTAATAACACAGTATCATAAACCAATGGGCAAAATCATGTTTGAAACATTCGCACTAAATTCAGGAAGACAAGAATACCCCATCACTTCTATGTGAGAAGTCTAGCTAATCTGATGAGGCAAGGAAGAGATCTAAGTATAATAAAAAATTATTTGTATTTCAAAAGAAAGAATCGAACTGAAAAGAAATATTGGGAGATGTTGAGAGTGATGCATGAGAATATTTTAACTGCAAAATTTTGTTGTAACAGCTGACGAATAATACTTAATAATTCAACTGTGGTAGATCTCCATGACAAAATATACTTGAAAGGTAATTTTAGGAGAATTTTATTGTATGGGAAAATTTTCATTAAAATAAAAAATGAAATGAAATTAAAAATTATAGACTGCAGCTTTACTATATATTTACATATTATATATGTATTTCCATGTACACATAATAAGAGTAAGAGACAAAACTATAATAATTACCATATTTTCCTACTTAATCTAAAACTATTCATGAGTATATTACTTCCATAAAAAGGAAAAGAAGCAAAAATTAATTTTAGAGAAAACACTTGCAAATGGAAGTTAGTAAAGACTTTGAATGGTTACCCTCAAATTAAAGGTATTTGCACAGTTTCAAGATAAAAATTAGGAAGGATGTTTTAACCACACTTGGTTGTCAATAAAAATTGGATATCCACTTTATTAGCTTAAACCAAGTGGGAAATGTATTAGTAACATAAAGGACTATCTCTCCAAACCCAAGAGCAGGGAGAAGAACTGAGTCTCAAGAGGGACTGGAACCAGGGGGCAGCTGGATGGCACAGCTGGTTAATCATCCAACTCTTTGTTTCAGCTCAGGTTTGGTCGTGATCTTAAAGTCATGAGATCTCAGAGACCAGCGCTGGGCTCTGCACTCAGCATGGAGTCTGCTTGAGATCCTCTCTCCCTTTGCCCCCTCCCCCAACTCATGCTCTCTCTCTCTCTAAAATAATAAAGTTTTTTTAAAAAAAGAGAGGAACTGGAACCAGGAACAATCAAGCTGCAGGTACCAATAGTTGCTCCCTCCAACCTTCCATTCATTTCCTTCTGGGGCCATGCTGTATCTTGTCTGTTTCTGTCAACACATCTTTGTTCACTCCTTACACTGATGGGATTCCTCTGGTTCTCTGTGCATAGTCTTAACGTTATACTTCCCACGTACTGGTGGAAAAAAAAAATCTACTCTCTCGGAGCATTTTTGTGCCCTACTCCAAATTCCCAAGAGAAAGAATATAAATGATCCATCTCAACCTCTGAATTGCCACTCTCAATCCAAACATAAAGGGACAGCCTCTCTAGGTGGGCAAAGGACTGAGAATGTATGTGGTTCTCAGGGAAAATGATTGTTGATTGACACACACTAGAGAAGAAATGAGCTACAAAGAAAGGAAAGAATTGAAAGCTATGCTTGGACTTATCCAGTAGAAAAACAGTTTTGAAAATGTATCAGAGCAAACTGTCCTTCCAGAAAGGCATGAAATGCCAAGGAAACAGTGTAGATTTTTGGGAGAATTCAACTGTGAAAATTTTCCTCAGAAAGTAGAAAAATCTTATGATTCAAAGCTGTCAGGAAGGAAACGATGTCTTCTTACTAGGTATGTTAATAGCATCTATGAAGGAAACATTTATCAGGAGCTTAGACAATATAAAGGATACAGATAATCTAACCATTATACTGCAAATATTTGGACTTCAGAACAACCTAACTTTTCTAAAAGCCAGATAAACTTCAGATCAAATGTACTGACGCAGGAAATTCAAAGGGGGTGGAGGTTGAAAGTAGATTTTTAAGTTCATGAACCAACTGTGTATTTTTTTTATAATTATCCAAAAACACATTTAATTGTGACATTAATTAGCATTCCAAATAAATGACACCTTGTTTTGTTTTTCTTTTTTTGTTTTGTTTTGTATTTTGGCTTGTATAAATGACCACATCAATTAGCATTCTAGAGCAAAAGATTCTGTGTCACATATATTAAAATAAAAAACCCTGAAATTAAACCCCAAACGATCTAACGTTGAATAAATTAGAAGACTTATTATATGTAAATACTTAAATCATCCATCAGTGACTCTAGTAATATTTAAATATGTAATCATTCAAAAATGTTGACTTTTAAAATTACTTTGAGAATAATATAGTCTAGTGGATTAACCAATTCTTATAATTTAATTACATGCTCACCCTGTGACACTGTAGACAGTGTTCCCTAAATATGCACTGGATACATAAATAAATCTAGCTCATTACCTAAGGTATTTAAAGAAAGGTTTTGCCAAGCATTGATGACTATGGAGCTGATTGCTAAAGCGAGGGTTCTTTCTACTTGAAGAAACTACTAGAATAGTCATAAGGAGATTTTGTTTTTCTTTTGTGAAATGGGATGGCATTCAAAAAAAGAAAAACAGGAATATTATGATGCACAGGAGCATTGTGTATCCCAGCTTGAGATAAACTGAATTTAGCTGGAAGACCAAGTTTTGTACGGAGGCTTGGCATATACATTTATAAATCTAAGTTTAGGCTATACGATAATTTGAAAGAAGGACTAGATGTACCTAGGACTAGGAAAATGAATTCTGTTGAGTCATATTTGTACTTGAATCAAGAGTGTGAAGTCGAGAACTGATCACGGATTAGAGAAACCTAAGAATACAGGCACTAGACAAATGAAGAGGACGAAGGCGGATGTGTTGCAAACAGAAGACGATCTCCCACTGCCTCGGTGCCTTGGTCTCTGCAATGGCTGGCCGATGTATCTGTTCAGCACGTGAGGTGGGAAGGCAAGGCAATGAAAGTACATTGTACAAAAGTGGCATATGAGAGCCCTGGACTGAAGGGGGATCAAGGGGATGGGGGATAAGAGTGATCACTTGGGACTAGCAGGTGTTTAGAGAGTGTCCATTCGAATGACAGTCTCCAAATGCTCGCTTCTCCTGGTCCTGCATCTGCTCCATGTGGCCTTCTGCTTGGCCATCCACAGACCTAGTCCCCATCACGGCTGCCCTTTCTGCCTCACATCTTTGCAATGAACTTCAATGATGGGTATGTATGAGAGGGCCCTGCACCTAGTAGATCTTCAGACAACAGAGCAGAGGGTAGTCCTACCCGATTAAGGATTTAGACTCTGGCTCAGACTGCCAGCATGTGGATTCCAGTACCTTGACTTACCAGCAGCGTAACTTTAATCAAGTTACTTACATTCTCTGTGTCTTGGTTTCCTCATCTGTACTTGGGGGATAATAATACTAACCTACTGGGGGAGATTCTGCTGTTGCAAGGATTTAATGAATTCACATAGGGAAAAGTGCTTAGAGTGGTAGCTGACGAGCAGTAATTACTCCTCACCATTATCATGATTGGTAAAAGAAACTGCTAGCCTGTTGCTGGAATATGTCTGTCAAGTAGATAAACCAGACAATGGAACCAACATGTTGTTCAAAGATGTGAATGAAAACAAATAATCCTGTTTGTGGAGGCTGAGAAGATAGCTCAGGGGATTTAGGAAAATTATGACTCTCTAACCAATGACCAAACGCTCCCACCAGAGCCAGGAAAGAGGTGATAATGCCCTAGGCAGAGGAACAGAAAAGTAACTACTTGACCTTTGCCATTATGAGGATGACAGAGCAAAGGGCAGTGTGGACAGTGATGTGGAGAGGGGATGCGAGTTCACAATTCAGATGCCTGCAGATTCCCTTCTGAACTCACTGCATGGAGTTCTCCACAGAGGTGCTGTGGGGGTGGCCCCCTTGATCAGATTTAGGGGGAAAAAGGGAGTCACACCTGCCTGAGATCCTACTCATCACTTCATATTGCTCCCTTGGGAAAGTGGTCTGAAGAGTGAATTGGCTAAAATTACTAAAATCCATCATTTGAAAAGTGAAGCATCCCCTAAACAGTCCTTTGAGAAGATGTCATAACCATCCTCGTTTCAGTTCGAAATCGGAGAAGCACAATACTCTCCTTGATAGACTAAAATTTAAAATGCTAAATATCCAGAGAGATGTCTTTACCAGAACTCCAAGGTTATAATGAATATCATTTTCTATCCTGGAGCATATATAAAATCAAATAAGATGTGCTCTCTGTCCTCGTCAAGCAGAGGGGAGACAGGCATCACCTCCACAAGTGCTATGATGGAATTACATACACTGTTATAATTTCCTTACTTAACCAGATATGTCCCTACAGTATTTCTCCACATTTTAGGAACATGTCAAATAGGTGAATACTGATTACCTGCAAATCCCTGCAATGTTCTCTACTGCTACGACTTCAACAATCTCTACCTACTAAATTCTGATAGTAGGTCTTATGCTTTGAAACCGTAGGAGAAAAATGAAATTTCGAAAGAGCGAAGAGTGAAAAATAAAGAAAAAGCCACTGGTGCTTTCCGGGTTTGTGGACCAGCAGATGCCGGTCCATGTGTGTTCTTTAGCGAATCCCCCACCTTCTCTCAGATCCCACTTCCAGGAGTCTACGTAACTTCTGACTACTGGAGCTGTCTTGCTTAGCGGGCAACCAAGTGACTTTACTCCAGCTCCTTCCTGTGGTTCATTCTTCACCCGTGGAAAAGTCACACCTCTTGGCTTTGCAACGTTCTGATAGGGCAGGCCATCCTGAGGACCCTTCTTGCCTGCAACAGCAGACCCTGTCCACACCTCCCTGTTCTCATATCCCAGACTTCAACCTGCCAGCATCTTTATCTCTTCATC
The DNA here is from genome assembly GCF_023065955.2 of Ursus arctos. NCBI lineage: Eukaryota > Metazoa > Chordata > Mammalia > Carnivora > Ursidae > Ursus > Ursus arctos. The sequence continues at coordinate 38,895,076 of NW_026622852.1, forward strand.
AGAGGGCTTGCTTTGGTGCCTGGAGACCACTCTGCCCACTCGCAGGGGAGGTGACAGTGACAGAGAATTGGTGCCCTCCACGGAGCCCCTCTCAACAGCGACAGAGCCCTCTCAGTTTCTCAGTTGTGGTCATTCTAAGGCTCGAGCTCTACCCTGGCCCCCCTGGTAGAGCTCAGCACTAGTTACCTTTTCTGTTGTTGGTTCCCTCCCCTGTCTTGTGTCCTCAACGTTTACTAGGATCACCTCCCAAAGAAGCAACTTGCTCTTGAATCTTCATCTCAGCGTCTGCTTCCGGTGAACCCAAAACAGAGACATTGGTCATGTCTTTGGCTTGCTTCTTCTCCATGAAATTGGCACAGAGACAAATGAAAGCTTCTGCCCAAGTAAATTTCCAGCTGAGCTGCTGGAAAGGAAAGCCCCACGTGAGGGACAGAGAGATCTGCTTTCAGTATGAACACCGCTCTCCCCCAGGAGATGCCTGGTCTGCTTGTCTCTGTTTATCTCTTGCTCCCAGATTCTCTAGTGGTATAGACCAGAGTTAGGTCCTGGGCAAGAGGTGAGGGGGGATTGATTTCGTACGGTCTATTCTGCAGTCTGTGAACTTTAAGCAAATATATCATTCTCAGTTATTAGTGGCTCTCTTCAAAATGTGGAATGATCCGTGTGCTTTAGGTCAAGCCATGGATCCTGTTGCCAAATCTGGGACAAGAGAGAGTCCCACATAACATCCTGTTGCAGATAAGTATTTAAAATACACGTTTTTACTACCGACCAGATATAAAAAGTCTAAACTTTAGTATCTTTATTGCTAGAAGATTCCAACAATAACTGCCTGAAATCATTACTTTTGAAGCAACATTTAAAAGCCAAGCGTGCATATTTTGAAGGAAATTGTAACTAAAAAGAGAGCAATCTTGGCGAGAAAGAGTAATGTGAAAAACATAAACAAAAATTGCTTAATTTCTTTCAAAGTGAATTTCAGATTCATTTGGAAAGGTAAAGCCTATAAAATAGGATTAAAATGACAAGGCTCACAGATATGACTCAACTGGTGTAGGTCAAAATATGTGAGCCAAGTTGAAAGAAATGCCAGGATCAAAACACACCATCAAACAACACATCTGAATGTGCCTGAACATTCTCCATCAACAAGAGCAGGCAAACAGAATTTTACTGAACCGGACCAAAAAAAAAAAAAAATCACAATAAGAAATGAAGCCTGACAGAGAATTAATTGAGGCAAATGGGTCCTTTGAGGTGATCATTTCATTTACATGTGATAACATTAAAGGGTTAGAGTCCTTCTTCCCCGAGAATGTTCTTTGATGAGGATTACCAGCAAGAGTGACAGACACGGACAGGGCAGTGGGTCAGCGTCCCTCTTGGTGTGTGACAAGACAAAGCAGGGCCACATTCTCCTGATCTCTCAGCAAGGTGATGGAGTCAGTGTCTCGCACCATCTGTAGCCTCAACACGCCTCTCTGCGTCACATCATGGCCAGCTGTCCAGGCTCCTCTCCTCAGTGAATAACTAGCTTGACAAGCAGTGAAAAAAACAAACAAACAAACAAACCGATCTGAAAGGCCAGTGCTTTCAACCCAGTATGACTCTCCAGCCCCAAGAGACTTAACGCTACAGCACCTGGCATCTGACGAAGGAAAGACTAGAACTGTATCATTTCAATTTCTTAGATAATAAGTGAAACCGTCGTTTTATTTATTTTTTTAAAGATTTATTTGAGAAAGAGAAAGAGAGTGAGAGCAGGGAGGTGGAGCAGAGGGAGAGAGAGAATCTCAAGCCAACTACCCCACTGAGCAAGGAGCCCCACGCAGGCAGGGCTGGAGCTCATGACCCTGACTGAGCCACCCAGGTGCCCCTAAAGTGTCATTTTGTTTCTTAAAGCAGAGCTGTATTGGGGAATAGAACACAATATTCTCCCGAATATATAAGATAAAAGCGGGAACATAAAAGGATTTTCACACTTGAGCCCAATCACTTCAGGCTATGCCTCCGGATACCCGAAAGGCAGGTCTTCAATCACCTGCGCCCAGGTAGACACTGATGTTTTACTTCCTACTACGCAGTCCATGTTCACTGTAACCACTTTCCCAAATGCAGGAGAAATGGATAGATTTAAATAGGTAAAGATACTACCTGTAGATAACTTCTATTAATAATTTAAAATTTTTCTTCCCAGCTTTTCTTCTCAGTGTGGATATTTAGCGAAATTGGACCTAGGTTATATATGTGGTTTTACAGAATGATGGTAAACACCCACAGAGAGTTCAGCTGATTTAATATGCTATTTGACTGATTATGTCATTAGTTTTTAAAAATACGATTTTATTGACTACAATACATTTCAGTGTAGATATAGTATTTTCTTAAATCGTGGTGAGTTGTTGGAACTTCATGGTTACTGCCTCTAGTTTCTGTGTGGAGTGTCAGCCACCAGTTACCCCCTGGTCCCCCTACACCACCATTTCTCACTCTTCTGGGAAGAGGGTTTCCCCAGCTGCTCTCTCTAGCCTTTGGTTGCCGGGAAAGAGCGCTCTCCCCTTTACAAAGTCAAGCTCCAACACGTCCAGAACTGTCTGTTCCTGGTGAAGCAAGTTAATTTAATTTCAAGATTCAGTATTAGGACGCTGTGCACCTAAGCCACCTTCTCCGTGCACAGGAGACAAGGGCATGTCTGATTCTCCACCTGCTTTTTGTGTTGTATTAATTCAATTGATCTAGAACTCAGGAGAGGTGAAGGAAGGTATAATTTACTGAGTCTTCCCAAACCATAGCCAGATTGTTTCTAAATTTTTCCTATTCCAAGTAATGCTGGGATGAATATCCTTTCACAGAATCTTTGAGTATGTCTTAAGTTAGTATTTTCTAAGAAATTCCTTGATTGGTAGTTACTTGGTTTTAAGATTTTTTTTTTACTTTGAAGACTCTGTAAACATACTGTCAATTTATCATAATGTTCTGGAAACATAAGGCTCAAAACCACCAAGTTTTAAATATATAGATGTATTATGAATGTTCTACATTGAGAGGAAGAGCTTGAAGACATAAGAAAGAAGAGGAAAGACTTGGAGGAAGGTCTTCTTGGCTGAAGGTAGAGACCCTCACTCTAATACATGTAAGGAAGTATGGATACACTTGAGTGTAGAGGTGGAGCTAATGAAAATTTGAAAAAGTTTGTATCTGAAAAAATAAAGTGTACACATTTTAGACACATACATGTATATACATTTAAAATATCACCTTTGAAATTTTTTTAAAAACTACATTTTGCATTAGCAGCCAATATAACCTATAACAAGGCGTTGCAAGATGGCTATTATACAATGAAGGCTGTTAGGAGTGGCTCAGCAGGAATGAAGGAAGCAGTGCATCAAATGCACGTATCTCAGGGGCACCTGGGGGGCTCAGTCGGTTAAGCGTCTGCCTTCGGCTCAGGTCAATCCCAGGGTCCTGGGGTTGAGCCCCACATCGGGCTCCCTGCTTGGTGGGAGGCCTGCTTTTCCCTCTCTCTCTGCCACTCCCCCTGCTTGTGCGTGTTCTCTCTCTCTCTCAAATGAATAAATAAAATCTTTTTAAAAATGCATGGATCTCAAAATTTATTTTATATACTCTAGCAGCACCTTAAAACTGGAAAAATACCCAACGTGGATTTTACTTATTCAATGACTGAGTAAATTTACTAAGTAGACTAACTTTGCTTTGTAAATGATTCAATCATGGAATAGGTTCTGCAAAGAACTTTAAAATGTTGCTCTCTACTAATACTGTGGGAAGTTATTTTTTCCTTCGTTTTGGATTACGTCTATTCACATCCAGAAACAAGGTAGCTGGCACCACTGCAACATATATAGTAATGGGAATCTATCCTCAAGTGTGTAGCTTTCACGACTCCTGCAGCTCTGAAAGAAATATATGGTCTAAATTTGAAAAATCTTTATTGCTTAACTCTTTACACAAATAAAACAGCAGCTGCTCAGATGACCTCATGAGAAGGACAGAGAGCAAAGAAGATACATCCTTTAAGAATCTTTTTATGAAGATTGATAAGAAAATATACCTACTAATGTGTTGCAGATTTCACCTTCTGACCACTATCATTCATTTCAAGTGAAGCACTGTAACAACATCCAACATACATCACCAGCTCTCACAGAGTTTTCCCTATCCGCAACTGGCCTCCAAACCAGAGAAGGTTACTGTGCGTAAGCAGAGTCCCTGCCAGAAATTCATTCTTCATATGGCCTGGGGAGCTTTAGAGAACAGTCTCAAAAATCAGGGGAAGGCAGACACAATACAGAACAGGAAATTCCTTGTAATGTAGAGGTCTCTCAACCTGACAGCTTACTCTAGAAAAGCGAAAGAAGCACCATGTTTTCCTGAGAAACACTGACTTGGGTTTACTAAATTCATGATAAAAAAAAAAATACTGATTTTATTTTGTAGTAGGCATTTTCTCTCCATCACTTTCAGTACAATATTTTATTTGGGAGTGGATGTCATATTATTTAGAAGCTTCTGGCTCCTGGGAAACTAACATCAGTAGTTTTTGTTGCCAAAATTTAAATGGATTGCTCTGGAACTGTGATAGTTTTTATTAAAAGAAATATGATCGAGCACAAGAGTGAAGATGTTTCAGTTAGGCAAGGCCTGGGTCTTCCGTCTTGAGCTGAGTGCCATTTGAGAAAGAAATGAAGTGGGATTTCCAAAATTTCCCTGGTTAGACGCAGGCTCTTCCTGACATACTGGTATGGAAAAAGACTACTTATTACTTCCTCAGCGTCCATCCTCTCCTCCCTCTTCAAGGATGGGCATGAGCCCAAGTTGTCCCAAATGAGATCTACCCGGAAGTATTATGTGGATGGCCTCAGAGTCTCCTGAAAGAATGATGTGACTGTGTTCGCCCTGTCCTCCTCCCTGGGATCTGGGATAAGCCCCTGATGGTTGGAGCTCCAACAGCCATATTAGACCACTGAGGTGACCTGAAGATGGTGGAGCAGAGAGCTGGCGGAAAGACTCTGGATCTCTGAAGACATTACCTTCCTGCCGTATTAGAATTTTCTAACATTTTAAAAAAAGATTTTGTTTTATTTACTTGTCTGAGAAAGAGAAAGCGCAAGCAGGGGGGAGCGGCAGGTAGAGGGAAAAGCAGGCTCTCCACTGAGTGGGAAGCCCAATGCAGGACTTGATCCCAGGACCCCGGGGTCATGACCTGAGCTGAAGGCAGATGAGTAACTGACTGAGCCACCCAGGTGCCCCTCTAACAATTTTCAAAACAATCTGAGACAGAAAAACATGTTTATTGTGTTTAAGCCAGTGGTACTTTAGATATTTCAATTACATCCAGCTAAACCTTCTCCCAGCTAATTCACTGGTTTAAAAAGGAAGCTCAGAAGAGAAACTAGAAGGGATTATACCATTTCAGGCTCTGCCAATGATTGGTCTATGTCAGACCATGGAGTAGCAATCAAGGACCATGAAAGGAAATTCCATGAGCCAGGTGGGAATTCTGATGAGTTGAGACAAATCACACCCAGAATTGCTACAGATTCCAATTTGTCCAGCGAAAGACAAAAAGTCAGATTTAAAAAAAAAAATGCTGTCTTCTGATTTCAAAGTATCTGCTAGAATTAGAAAATATATTGTATGGGGGGAGGGGAAAAAAGATATATATGTATAAACACACACAAATGTGCACGTATACACGTGTCCAATTGAAATATATCCATCAAATGAAAAGGCCTGAAAACCATGGTTTATGTCTTCTAAGTTAGAGTGTTTGGTTTTATGTCTTAATGTAACACTTTTGTGGCTCTAGAAATGGAATCTTCCACTTCTCCCTAGCTTTTGATATAACTCAAGACATGGAGGTAACATGGTCAAATGTAGGCAAGGATAGGAAATGGCGGGCAGGGGAGGAAAAAGACAAGATGACAAGTCAGAAGACAGGACTGACTCTGTGGCGTTTACTTAGCTTTGTGACCAGCATTTAGTAACCTAACTTCTTCTAGAATCTGATGCTGTTCCTATAAAACTTGAATCTTCAGAACTGATTCTGTAAAATCTTAATACGAAAGCACTGTAAGTTATAAATCACTTTACAAATTAAAGGTATATCTGATCAAGAATGAATACATTTAATAATTCCATGGCCACGATGAAGAGAGATCCTCTCTGAGCAAATCTGTACCAGGAGGACAAGCAGGGGGTAGGGGATGGGAGAGACTTTCCTATCCTTTGACCACAGAAGGGAAGTAGGACAGAACAGACCATCCTCTCTCTGTGTCTAGGCATTCAAGCCTTTGACCAAGAGTTCTCACGATGCATTTCAATCAAACATAACATACTGGCAGCAGCCCATAATGATAACAGAAGCAGTAAGGTGTACATTCTTATTATTCTACTTTATGCACTGAGGACTCATTCAATTCATTCATTCATTCGTACTTCTGAAGTTTGTATGGGATGACAAAACAAGTTCCTATGTAAGACCAAGGCAATAGGAGAATTGTTTAAGAGTTTAAGCAGCACAAAAGAGAGCACATTTCCAGAGGGACATTTAGAAGTATATCTTATCAGTATTGAACCCACTTAGCTTCTGCATCAGTGAGCAACTCCTGATATCTAAGTCATGCTCCAAGTTTGGACCAGCTGAATCCACTGCAGGCGGTATGACTCCCCCCAACCCTTTCCTCTAGGAAAGGAAAACTCAAACCTCCCTGACTCCTTCAGCACTGGACCAATAGAAAGCCTTCTGGAAAATGCACAAAGGCTATTAGAGGTCTATTGTATGAAAACAAAATGGCCCTAATTTTATTCATCAGGGTTTTAATCTAGCACCATCTTGCACGTCTCCAGATTTTATTAGAAAACTTAAAAACAGATCCTTTCCTCCCATAAGGCTGAGAGACCAGATCTGTCTCCTGGTAAAGGTGTGAATGTGTACTAGTGTGGACACATCACAATGATGCTCTTTCCCTAAAGCTAGGAAGAGCGGCTGCCCATCTCTTCCCAGTCTTCCGGTCATCTAAAGCTCGAATTTTTGGTGAGACAGCACATTCCCCACCAGAGGCTCATATTTCTGGAACTCTGGAATGATGGAAAAAGCAGAAATTTTTTTCAAAGGAAGCTTCGTGCTGTTTGTTTAATAGATATTTAGCAAAAGTGAAGTAGGAATGAGGGGCTCTGCTTTTATTACAACTTGAAATGCTTAAGAGGTGTAGAGCCTTGCATTCATTGTGTGGCCAATCCAAAAGACGCAGTTTAGGAAAGGCAATTTATAAATACACAGTGGCGAGAAAAACTAAGAAGAAAGGTCATTATGAAAAAGTCATTCCTTGGGGGCACCTGGGTGGCTCAGTCGATTAAGCATCTGCCTTCAGTTCAGATCATGATCCTGGGGTCCTGGGATCAAGCCCCGCATTGGGCTCCCTGCTCAGCGGGAAGTCTGCTTCTCCCTTCTCCCTCTGCCCGTCCCCCTGTTCATGCTCTCTCTCTCCCTCTCCTCTCTCTCTCAAATAAATAAATAAAAATCTTAAAAAAAAAAAAAAAGAGAGAAAAGAAAAAGTCATTCCTTGGAAAAGAAAATCTGAAGAGCTTTGTGTTTATTTCATAAAGGGTTTTCATGTAATTAAGTTCAAGGGGCTAAATCTTCCTCCCATTCTATCAACTGTGTTTCTGGAAGGATCTGTGCTAACTGCAGATTCACTGCTTTAGTCCTTGCCCTCTTTGATGAGTGTTGGAGGATAATGTCTAAAAAGAAAAGGTCTACACTGCAGTTTATCTATTGAAATAAAGTGTGATATACTCCCCATCAAGCTGTACAATTCCACTGTTATCCTTTTTGTTTAATCAATCAGATATGCTGAAAGCTAACAGCAAATTTCACGCTGGTAAAGGAAATTCTACACAATGAGATTTTTACATAAGAGGAGTAAGGTGTGTGGATTGTGAGGGGTAGTCATGGACTTGCAAGCAAGCATGTATCTATCTCTACATTATTGTGCCTTCTGTACTTGTCTGCCTGTGTTTGTGTCTGTGTATAGTTGTGTGGACATTCAGTTTCAAGCAGAAATGGTTTGAAAAACTAATTTTTCTGGGGAAAATAATTAACAACCTTAAGAATATCTCTGTGATTTTCAATTTCCCTGCTCACACACACAGTCCATTCCAATAATACCATTCTGCACACACATGGGAACCTGATGAACTGTCTAATTTCCCCAATGAAATGTATTAAGTTTCACATCCAAACCCAAACTACACAGCTTACAGTTTTCAAACTAATTCTGCAATGAAACAGGCTTGCCTGATCCCCATGCAGAAACCCATATTCAAACTTCCACCAATGTCATCTTTAAACATCACTCCTCTTCTATCAACTTTCTCCCAATATCCTATTTTAATTATACCTAACAATACTCATCAGAGGTTTGGAAAAGTTATAGTGAAGATACATAAGTTTCCAAGTTAACCAGGGACTGAGTCCAGCTGACCCTCTCCTGTACCTTCACATAACCCAATCCAAGTGAGAAAAGAAAAATAAAATCAAGGGGAAGTTCAGCGAGCACCAACTTTTGAGAAGGCTTGGTTTGGTAGATTACAAATGGATTCGGATTGAAGAACGACACTGGGAACCTTCTTGGCAATTTCACTTTCCAAGACAGGATGTAGTATTTGGAAGGAGAAAGCTGAAGACAGAGTAGGTCTTGAGGCGAGCAGTGTGTACTCGATTCATTACCCATTTAACTGTTTTGGATCAACGTACTCAGAGGCCCCAGACAAACCTGGCCAACCCAAACAGAAGAGCTAGTATATGGCGAGTTTTTCCCTGATGCAGCAGGCTCTTCTCAGATGGAGTGGGTGGTGACATCAGGAATAAGGCCAGACCTAGGACCTCATGAGTACTTGGAGTGGGGGCCAACGAAGAACTGGATCTGCAAAACTGAACCCTGCCTGGTGAAACAATTCAATAAAATGGGAGCATCTTTAAGGAATTACTTCATCTCCTGGAGGCAAAAGCTTTTCAAACTTCATAGGAAATGAAAAAAGCACAAATGAAAAGAAAAATAGATTCAATCAATTGATAAAATGATAGATGTTACCACCATGAAGAAATTTAGAAGGCAAGTGAAACACTGAGAAAAACCACTTGCCTCATACTTAGCATCGGGAAGGTTAATACCATTAAGATGCAAAGAGCATTTGCAAATCAATAAGAAAAAGAACCACCTTCAAATAAAAAATGGATAATAATCCGAAAATATTTTAACAGAAATTCAAAAAAGCAGAGCTATATATGGCCAATAATATATGAAAAAAGTGTACAGCCTCACTAAAAAGGAAATGCAATTTAAAATGGGACTATTTTTCACATATAAAGTGGGATGGGGCAGGGGGGGTGTTCAAATGACACTAACCTATGTTGGCTGCATCCTAAATACTGATCCAGGCACTGCACACAGGGGTGCAATTTGGTGCCAATTTTCTACAGAACAACTTGGCACATATACCAAGGGCCTTAAAAAATGGGCATACTCTTTGATGCATTAATAGCTCTCACTTTAGAAATTTGCATTGAGGAAATTATTAAAGATATGAGCAAAATCTTAGTCACACAGTGTTGTTTATAACAGCCTAAATATATAATAATAGCTATTTACATGATAAAAATAAAGGCATATTCTATGGTGGAATACTATGTGACTATGAAAAATGATAAAGTAAAAGTATATTTCTTTTTATGGAAAGAAGACTAAAAATACGGTGGAACAGAAAGTCAAGTTAGAAAAGAGAATGTACAATATAATCCTTTTTTTGAGCAAACACTGTTTATGCATGCACAAAAACATACCTATTATTTAAACAACTGCTAAAAGTCAAGAAAGGTGTGTATCACAATATTACAGTGTATTTATAGGAAATTTGTCTGATTATTTTCCTATAAACTATTTATTATCAGTAAAATAAAATGTATTTTAAAAGAAAAAAAAATGAACCAAAGAGACTTCGGCAAGAATCCAGTTAGAGAAGATATATTCAGAAAATGAACAATGTTTCTGTACAAGAATAATCATTTACAATTGAATCTGAAAAGCTGCTATTCATGGTAGCAATATTGAGTAGAATATAGTTAGGTCTAAATAGGAACTTTATGCAGGACTTAATTACTAGAAATCTACGAGTTCACTAAATGATATAAAAAGAATTGTTTATATAAAGACATACCATATTTTTTACTTGAAGGGGACTATTATAAAATATAAGTAATCCACAACTTAATTCAATATGTCTGTATTGAAATTAAAATCCTGGTTGCTTTCATTTGAAATATGTGAAAATGAATTAAAAATTCATAGTAAGTAATAAGTACATAAGAACTGATTTAAAAGGGATAAGAAAAAGGGAGAATTTGTACTGCCAGATATTTAAATATACTGTAAAGTTATAATAATTAAATCACTTTCACAGAGCTTAAAAATAATAAATAGATAAGACAAACTAATAGAAAGCCAGAATATCAAATACCCATAAGCATTTAGTGGATGATAAAAGTGGCATTCAATTAAACTAGAATAGGATGGATAGCTTTCAAGCAAATGATGCTAAGATAACTTGTTAACTACTTAATAAAAAATAAAATTAGATATCTTTGTCACACCATACACTAAAATAAGTTCCAGATGGACTAAACTGTTAAATGGAAAACATTTCTCCAATTTGGGAAATGAAAAGGCCATTCTAAGAATACAAGCAAATATGGGATCTTAAGGACAATGTTTAATAGATTTGAATATATAAAAAGTTACATCATCCATCTAATAGCACTGCAATAAACAAAAGTAAAACGCAGTGACCTGGAAAAACACCTGCAGCATATACAAATAGGAATTACCAATCTTACTATATAAAGAGCTTTTACAAATTAAGGGGAAAAAAAACCTAACATGTACTATCAGTGCAAAATGGGCAAAAACTATGACCAGGTAATTATCAAAGGAAAAATACAAATGCCCAGTAAATGTACTGGAAAACGTTCATCCTCAACAAAACTAAAAATGTGAATTTGCTGAAATGATACCTCTATACAACTACAAAACTGGCAAAGATATCTAAAATAATAGTGCATGTTCTTGGTGACCATATGGCAAACTTACTGCTGTGATACTCTGCTGGTGGAAATGTAAATGTACAGGACCCTCCAAGGGAGAACTGGACACTATGCATCAAGAAGCTTACAAATGTTCATATTCTTAAATCAGGAACCGCTACAGAAATTCTTCCTAAGGAAGTAATCAAAAGGGTGCACAAATATTTGTGTTTATCATAACTTAGTTAATAAAAACCCTAAGTGTCCAATAACAGGTGACAGGTAAAATAAATGACTGTGTATGTATTCAATGGAATAGTATGCAGCTAATGTAGCTATCGAATAGCTACATTAGATACATAATACACGAGTGCAGATCATTTTTGATCTAACAAATGAAAAATGCAGGCTACAGAACAGCAGGACACCACTGTGGTGAAAAGTACGCACAAACGTGCACGCTGGGCGGCTGTTCAACAACATGTAAACAGTAGTTTTTTAAGGGTGATATAGTTCCAACCCCCCCCCCCCCCATTTTTCCTCCTTTCTGTTTCATTCATTCTACAAATAATTGGCTTGCTGGTATGTGTCAGACATTTCTGTATGTTCCGAATTTTCTTCAACTGAATATGTATTACTTAGTAATCAGAAAAAGTTAAATTATGTGAAAGTCCATCCTCTATAACTGACTTCCTCTTCCAGATGCTAAAAACCCTGCAAAGGTCTCAGAGTAAAAATAAAAAACGCATGCAGTTAAACGAGTATCAAAAGCATAAAATAAAAAAGGAATTGAACTATTCAGTTCGCTCTACGTCTTACCTTTAGAGACCCTTCATAAAACACACTCACTCACCTGTTCCAGCTTGGACACGGTCTGTCCCCTGCAAGTGTGAACGTGAACCGCATCTTAAGGACCCCTTCCTAAGACGGCCCTCAAAGAAGACCGCTCTGAGGAGCCTGCCATCTCGCTAAGCGGTTAAAATCCACGACCCGCTGGGACCCTCTCAACAATAGGAAGGTGGGTTTGACTCTGATTCTGGGCACTGGGACTTGACGTGGGGAGGCGGCGGCTTGCCCGAGGCGGAACCCGGGTCGGAGGTGAGCCGGCAGCACAGGGTGGGCAGGGCCGGGGGCGAGGGCCGCGGCCGGGAGGGGCGGGCGCCTTACCGCGGCTTGCTGGAAGGCGCCCTTGGTGTAGGTGCCGCCGCCGCGGTAGGTGATGGCCGGGATCTCGCGGCTGAGCAGCGCGCACTTGTGCTGGTGCGCGCGGCGGTGGGAGATGTAATCGACGCGCGGCACCACGTTGTTCTTGGACGAGAAGGTCACGATGGCCACGCGCGTGGCCGTGGGCACCACGGGGAAGTCGGACAGCAGCTTGCGGACGAACTTGAGCTCGCTGAGGAAGTTGGCTTGGCCCACGCTGGACGACTCGTCCACCAGGAAGACGAGCTCCAGGCGCTCGCTGAGCTCCCGCAGCCGCCGCACGCGCCGCCGGAACGCCTGGCCCAGCCGCTCCACTTTGCTCTCCGCCGCGTCCTCGCCGGGCGCCGGCGGCGCCGGCAGCGCCGGCAGCCGCCCCGGGGCTCCGGGCGCGGCCTCGGGGAAGAGGCGGAAGCTGAAGTTGCGCGACGGGGACATCTGCTGAAAGGTCGCCCAGCCCGAAACGAGAGCCAGACCCCAGCAACAAAAGGCCAGGCGCGGCCACATCGCGCTGGAGACGGAGCGGCCGGCCCGGAGCGCAGGCGTCGGCCCCCGGCGCGGAGAGACGCTCGGCCGCCCGGCTCGCGGAGGGGCGTGCGCGGCGCGGGCGCGGGGCGGCGGCCGGAGCCTCGGCGCCCTCTTAGCCCAGCCTGGGGACACGGGCGGACTCCCGCGGCTCGGGGGCTCGCAGGCAACGGCGCGCGCTCTCTACCCCTCGCGCTCTCGCCTTTTTTCTTCCCTCTCTCCTCCTCCCTCTCTCCCCGAAGCCTATAAAATGTTTGAAGGAAAGGGGGCAGTCAAGAAAAATCGCCCGCGTCCCTCCTTCTCCCTCTCTTCCTCCTCTCTCTGTCTCTCCCGCTCCCCTCTCCTTCCTCTATCTCTGCCTCTATCTCTCTCCTCCCCCTCTCCTTCTCCTCCCGGGATCAGGCCAAAGACTCGGAGATTCCATGACACCAGAACCCCGCGTCTGTCAGGCTGTCAACATTCCCGCAGCAAGCGCACCAGCGCCGAAGCCCTGATTGATCCCATATGTCTGGCAGGAGCTGCAGAGGAATTCACTGGAGATGGATCCAGATACCGAGAGTGCCACAGTAATTGGAAACACTTTGTAGAGGAAAACACACACGGACTGGCCAGCGAGTTGAAAGCATCCTTTGAAAACTGCTTGCTCACCTTTTGGGTCTCTTTTTCCCCCTCCGGTGCCCCACAACCCTCACCAAATGGATGTTTACTTTACGTTTAATTTCTTATCAGTGGTGTGTGTGAGTGTGTAGACTCTTGAGGGCCCCCTCAGACCACATCATATCGGGACTGCATCTACCCCTAACACATCGCATGGGGATGGCTGGTCCTGCCGCTTCATCCATGCATTTCTTTATTCACTCGTTTGTTCATTCCTTCATTCACTCAACAAATTTCTTTGAGCACCTATGATGGGCCAGGACACCAGGAATATAATGAGGAACAAAAATTGCCAGGGATCTTGTCCCCAGGGAACTTACAGGGTAACAAGTGAGGTGATCATTAGCCAGATATTCCACAAACCATATATATAATTACAACCCTCAATGCTAAGTGCTACAAAGGAGATCTCAGGTAGACAGACTTGACCTTGAAGAGGTCAGGGAAAACTTCTCTAAGAATGTTTGTGCTGCAATCTGAAGAATGAGTAGGGGTCCTTTTTCCCCGGTCCCCTCTCATGTGTTTGTGGTCTGTTTCAACAGGCAGGACCCACAGAGGCCTATCTCCTTGACTTTGAGTGGTACCTGGCACATAGCTACCATGAAACACAAGTTGCCCCCTGGGTGTGGTTTTTCCAAAGCAAGATCCCAAAAGTAAAAGCACACTTTGCATTAGAGGCAGGGAACGCGGTTAAAATATTCCGGCTAGGAGTCAGAAGTCGTGTGAAGAAAGGCCCCCGCAGTTACATAAACCACCTCAACTAAGTTACTTCCAATCCTTGGCATCAGTTTCTGCATCTATTTCACAATGGAATTCAATGATCTTCAAGTTTCCTCTCTCTAGTATCAGATAATTTAATTCCATCTATATTTAATGGAATTCCTTCATTGAGAGATATCACAGTGTATTGTTTGAAATGTTAGGATTCTGGAATCAGTTTGCCTGAGATGAAATCTCGGCTCTGCCATTCACTAGTTGTATGACCTTGCTTATCTGTAAAATGGAGTAATAACAATAGTCTGGTAGGGTGACTGTGAGGAACTAATCACAAAAACTTAAAGTTCTTAGGACAGGGCTTAGAATATAATGTGTCTTCTATAAATGCTGATTTTATCATCACCACCTTTAATCATGAACATTCTTCAAACTCTTATTTTTCTAACAATATTTATTGACCACCTATCATGTGCCAGAATGTTAGATACTGAGGTTTTTAAAGTTGACTAAGACTCAGTTCCAGTCTGGAAGTTCAAAGGATATCAGAAGAGAATATAATTTGCAAACATTTACAAAGCAGTAAGATAAATGTAGGAATGGAGAAGGGGGAGCAAGAAGGAGAAAGGTCGAAATCCTCCTGGGGAATGAGCAAGACCTTGGTTGAGCTGAGACTTTAAAAAAAGAGAGAGAGTTTTTCCAAATTGTATCTACTCTGTTTTATTTCAAACACATCATTAAGAGCTAACATTTCAGGACTTGGATGTGCCAGGCACCATGGCAACTACGATGTGTACTAGCTCATGTGTTCTCCACAAAACTCCGGGGAGGTAGACAATTGCTCTAGGACTCTTTGCTTGCAAGCAATACGCACCCAACTTCTCCTCATTTAATCAAAAGGGCATTTCTTGGCTCATATAACTAAATTGGGGAAAGGGCAGGGGTGGAACTGGTTTCAAAAAGGCTTGGAAAGGAAATCAAGAACTACCTAGATCTTCCATTTTTCTCTCCCTTATGCTTATTTTGGCATGTTAGATTTGGTCTCTATCTCCAGATTTATGGTCTGAGAAGGAAAGACGCTTCTCCTTAAGTTTAAAAAGTTATGAAAATCACTACCACCACGACCTTAAAGAAGGAATCCACTAGAGCAGGCATGGGTTACATGCCCATCCCTTAGCCCACTCTGTGATTGAGGGGTTGGGTCATCATAATCGTCCTAACTGAGCTCATATGCTCACTGTGGCAGAGACTCCTAGTCACCTACCCACCATATCTGGTCTCACCTCCTTCAGGTAATAGAGCTCCTGAGTTTTAGCTGGGCATATGGTATTGAAATAAAGACTACATATCCCAGCTATCCTTGCAGCCGGGATGTGGCCATATAACTAGGTTCTGGATATATATATATACTGGTTTTGTGTGGCAGTTTCTAGAAGATCTCTTTAAAAGATAACTGCTATCTTTTACCTGTTGTCTCTTCCTTTCACCCCTTAATCCACCTTTCTACCTGGAACATGATTATGGCATCAGAACTCTAGTAGCCATCTTGGACCGTGAGAATAATGGTCACATTCTAGCAATGGGTGAGTAACAAGCTGGAAGGCACCTGACTTCCTGCAGACTTCGTGGAACAGAACCACCATACTCATCTCAGATTTCCCATCTACCCACTTTGATATTGACTTTCCTGTCACGTTCAGCTGAACTTGATCCTAATAAACCCAAGCCTGTAGCCAGGGGCTAGCTTTTAATACATGCTTTGCTTTACGTAAGTGCTGTGGAAGAAAAAAGGAGAACATAATGAATTGCTCATGGGCTCCTGAAGTTGTCCTCAATGGTGACACACATCATTCTGCCCCATTTCATTGGCTAAAGAAAGTTATATGGCCATCTCTAATTCCAAAGGGAATAGGGAAGTACAATCCTACCATATTCTCAGGAAGCAGAAAGCTAGAAATATTTGATGAATAGAATAATTATCAAACTGAGTCACACAACGAGAAGACAGTTGAGTTCACAGTGCAAGGGAGGGGGGAGGGGGGAGAGGAGAAAAAGCAAAGGAATGATAAAAGCCTGGAAAGCTTAGCCTACCCTAAAATTTAGGAGGTTCCTACAGGAAGAGAGTTACAAATCAGTTTCTGCAAGGGCTTTCTGATCTTTAGTTTGGGACAGTAAGTCTACCTGATGCCTGCTAATATTTACATATAACTGTGGTAAATTATGTAACAGTGCCTGATGCTAACAGGGGTTTTAATTAAGCACTCGTGGGGATTAGGTTATAGTCTTCTTTTCTACCTTTTTCATCCCAGCCCATCTTGGAATCTTTGTCTTTCTTTGCATTAAAAAACACTGGATTAAATCAAAATATAGTTATTAAAATATTTTTAAAAACTAAATGTGTCATAAGGGTACCTGGGTGGGTCAGTCGGTTAAGCGTCTGACTCTTGATTTCAACTCAGGTCATGATCTCAGGGTCGTGAGATCAGCCCCATGTGGGGCTCTGTCCTGGGTGTGGACCCTGCTTCTGATTCCCTCTCTCCCCCTCTCCCTCTGCTCCTCCCCCACACCCCTGCTCATGCACACGTGTGCGTGCTCTCTCTCTCTCTCAAAAAAGAAAAACAACAAAAACTAAATATGTCATATAGTAATACATGTACTTCTTCATGATCACATTAAATAACATCATCTATCCACTGTTCCAGTAAATGCCTTATTTTCAAAGCAGGGATGAAGGCGAGATTTTGAGGTATTTGGCATGGGTCTAGGCACATTTAAAGCTCCCTGGATAATTCTGACACATGCCCCCAGGGTGAGCACATAAGCCAACATGTCATCGTGTACTTGCAATAGGCTGAACAGTCAGGACTATGTTCATCATTCTCATGGGAAGAGAGTGGGGACATAGAGAACTTTATTAAGACTGCAGTTCCAATCTTGGCACTACTCTGCAGAGCTCTCTAGTGTATATATTCTCTAGTCTGAAGCAGTGGTTCTTAATAGGAGTTGACTTTGCAGGGAACATTGGGCAAAATTTGGAAATATTTGGGGGGAGAGCAGTGTTACTAGTATCTAGTATACAGGCCAGAAATGCAACTAAACATCCGAGAAGGCACCAGAGAGCCCCCACAACAAAGAATCATCCAGACCAACATGTCCATAGTACCAAGGTTCAGAAACCCTGGCTTAACCCACTATAAATGACAGACACAGAATATGATAAACTTTCATGATATCCAAAAACTAAGATTGAGAAGCAACCAAAAGGTACTGAAATGGCAACTAGAGCTACACTGAGAGGGAAAAAAATCACCCTGGCTTCATTCCATAAAATAAGGACTTCTATGAAAAAAACTGTTGATGCAGTCAGGGATGGGAGATGCATTACATTCTTCTCACCACCTGTGTGCTGACTCAGAGAACCAGAGTTTGATCAGAGACTAATTTCCATCCCTGCCTATCTACTGAGACCTGTGCTAGCGGACACCCACCCTCCACTCCACCCTTCAGGGCAACCATCTTTCCACGTTGATGTAAAAAGATAGGACACGTGGGTGTTTGGGGAAACACGGAGGCGGGCCAAGGAAGACAGCAGAGTCATGCCGGCAAAGATCCTTCTGAGACATCAGGAATTAAGTCAGGTAAATGGAAGTAGAGCAGGAAATTTTTTCGGATTCCATGTGTGCTGGGAATGGTGTCTGGTTTTAAAATCTTTAACACCGTGTTAGCTAATGCTTACAGGATAGGCAGTAATGACAGGAGGAAGATGCCCCCTTGTGACTGTATTCTATGAGTATCTTTTTGTTGTGAGTTTAACAAAGATAGTCTCCCACATACAGAGGTTGGAAAAATAAACCACCCTACATGCTTGTTTAAGTAGAAATTACCTGAAGATGGAGTTTAGGATAGAAAAGCCCTAGCAGCAGACATTGCAAACAATTTAAAAAGCCATATCTGTAAATAAATGTTGCAAACCTGGTTACAACACTAGACAGCCTGAAAAAATTTTAAACGCACATTATTTTCTGTGCTTTATCTCATTTAATCCTGCCATAAATCCTGAGATAAATATCACGGTCACTCCATTTTTGTAGGTGAAGTAATAGAACTTATAAAGGTACCCCCGGAATCTAGAAATAGAAATGGTTTATTGCGATTACCTTTCGATGCATGGCATGTTCGACGTGCAGTGCTTTGGCGATGCAATCTTGCAGTGAGGTGGAGCCATTAATGTATCATTTGTGTTGATCTCTGCATTCCTATCTATGATGTGCTGCCCTCAGATAATTTAGTAACTGATTTCCACAGGATAAACCTGAGCCTTTAACAAACTCCAGAGGAAGGAATCAAAGGAGTTCTGATCTGGTAGTCTACTCCACACAAGACCATCAGCCAATTCAGTTCTGGAAATTATCCAAAGAGTCCCTTCCCTTTCTGGAGGAATGGGGTAGTGTGCCAGCCTGTTGGAACTGCTCCTGGCAACCCGCCCCAAGTCTGTCATATGCGGGTACTAACTGGTCGTTTGACATGATGATATTCATCTCTTCAGACATGTGGCTTCAAAGAAAATGGTCCCAAGACATGTGCTTTGCACAGGTCACATCACACCATCACCCTTGCCTTGTATTTGGGTGGCTAAAGTCCAGTGGAGGTTGTCTTGATCGTCTCCTGACGCAACACTGCATCTACCATTTGCTGGCCTCCCTATTCAAATGAAAAGTAACTTGGTCTCTGAACAGTCTTGGGAAAAGCAGGTGTTCTTATCCAGGAGAACCGAGTACCAAGAACACATTTCCAAAAAACAGCTGGGGTCATCCTCGGCTAAACTTTGCAGGATTTGCATCTTGACCTGGCGAAAGGCACGTGTGTTGAGAATCTTACATGTGGTACTGCCAGGCACCGCAAGCTTCTAGAATGCTCTGTAGGCTGACCTTCTTCAGGCTGGCCATTATGTTCACAGTGACCATTTCCTTTACTTCTTCAGAAACAGTCATCCACAAAGGAGTGTGCCCCACACATTGCCCATAGCCTTGAATGGTGAACCAGTTTTCCAAAGGTGCAGGGGAGATGTTATTTATTCCAGAAGGACACGCATGGAAGGACTCTTTAGATCCACTGATAGGACCAGCCCGTGTATCCACTCAGAAGTAGCAGCTTAACGTGTTCATCTTTCGTCATCTTCAATCTGTAAAAAATAAAATAGTATCATCTATGTTTCTAGATATAACATTCAAAGTCAAGGCTTGAACCAAACTCTGTGATTTCCAACATAATCCTAGAGGTTGCTCTGCTAATAACAAATAATAATAATGGTAAAAGTTTTAAAAAGGCATGTTCTTTTTATCTCTTTTCCTTCTCCTACCAGTGTGTGAAATACAGAAGGATCAGTAAGGAGAACTGATTTCCTATTGACAAAGTATACGACCGCCATTCTCGTTTGGAGGCAGCTCTAACTATGGTTACTTTATAAATTTTATTTTTAAGATTATCATGCAGTAAAACTGACTTCACGTGTGTACAGTTCCATGGATTCAGACACATATAACAGATTCATGTAACTACAACCACAATCAGTATACAGAACGGGTCCATTCACTCCAAAAAACTCCCTCTGTGGTTATGCCCTTTCCTCACTCCTAACTCCCAGGCAACCCACTTACCTGTTCTACAATACTATGGTTTTGTCTTTTTCAGGATCATATAAATGAATCATACAATATGTATTTTTTGGAGACTTTTTTTTCGCTTAGTGTAGTAACTTTGAGATTCTTCTGAGTTTGTATACAGGTTTTTGTGTAAACTTAAGATTTCATTTATTTAGGCTAAATACCCAAGGATGGGATTACTAGATCATTTGGCAAAAGTTTATTTAGCGTTATAAGACACTGCCAAAATGTTTTCAGAGTGGTATATATACCATTTCTCATTCATGAGAAAAACAGAAATGTGTGAGAATTCTAGTGGCTATGAATCCCATCCAACATTTGCTGGAATAATCTGGCACAAATTCCTCTTAGTTATTGTTCATCTGAAAATGTGTTTATTTCACCCTAATTCCTGAAGGCTATTTTGCTGGAGATGTATATTATATTTATAGCTACAAACACAGATTATAAAAAGATCTATATAGAGAGATATAGAAATATAGGTAGATCAATAGATATAGATATACTTACATATATAATTGTATAACTATGTATAATTGTAGGTTGATAGTCCCCCCCCCCTTTTTCTATTGCCTTGAGTCTACTATTGGGCCCATTTAGTAAATTTTAAATTTCAGTTCTTGTATATTTCAGTTCTCAAATGTGCATTTGATTCTTCTCCATATCATCTATTTTTCTATTTGTTTCAAGAGTGTTTATAATTGCTGAGACACGTGTATGATACCTTCTTTAAAGTCTTTGTGATGTAATTCCAATTATATCATCCTAATATCTGCCATCTTAACCATGCAAGTTATGATTTTTTTATATGGTAAGTAATTTTTAATTGTATCCTGAATATTTTAAATATACAATTCTGGATCTTATTTAAATCCCTTAAAAAATGTTGATGTTTTCATTTTAGTTGGCAGTTAACCTGAGAAGTTTCAGGTCACAAGATCCAATGATCCTTTTGTAGGTGTTAGTTCCAATGTTAGTTCAGATTTCAAAGTTTTTGCAATGCTATTAGGACTTCCCTCTGCGTGAGTTCCCCAGTGATCAATCTAGAACCTGGGTGGCATTCAGTTCAAATCAAGATCAAATCCATGCATGAGCAGCCAAGAAGATCCCAACCCCTTTGTTTCGCATGACCTCCCATTATATTCCTAATTTCTGGGGCTCCCCCTTTCTATCCTCTACCCAAAAAGCTGATATTTTAGTTGCCCTGCTCTCCTCCACACTCCAGGGACTACGTTTGCATGTGGGCCAAATGGCAGGAGGACAGACAGCTTTCCCTACACCTCCTGGATTTACAACTCTGCCGATAAGAGAGGAAGGTTCTTCCTCCAAGACTTGGCTCCACAAATTCTGGTTGCATTGCAGACTCTGCAATCACTGCAGCTGTCAGGAGACTGACTGAAGTTTGGGAAATATGAAAGCAGAGAAAGTAAAAACAAACTACCTTTCTTTCTCTCTGCACCAGTACCTGCCTCCTTCAGGGTTTTGGACTGTTGCATTCAACCCTGGGGAATCCTGGAGGGGAAGAAAATGGTAAACTCACTGCTGGCATTTTGAACTCCGATCTTCTTCCCCAAGTCCCCTGCTACTATTAACTCTTCTGAGTCCTTAAATAGTGACCCCGTGCCTCCTGTACAGACTTTATAGCTGTATTCAGTGGAAGAGACAGGGTGGAGTAAACTTATTCCATCTTGCGTGGAATTGGAATCATCACTTTATACTTTGAATAACAATTTTATTTTCCTCCATTACTCTTCCAAGGTTATTTTTTCATTTAAAGTTTTATATCTTTTCTTAAGAAAGTTTTAGTAATTAACATTTTCTTAGGAAATTGTTCTTGAATGTAAATTTAAAAATGTATTAACAGAGATTTCAGTAGCATACATTTCCAATTATTGTATTCTCTTCTACATGTACGGTATCATTTCGTTTCTTTCCAATATTATATATGGATCATTTTACTTTTTATGCTCTTGATTACTTGCATGAGCATTTTATCTATTGTGCTTTTTAGAGACCCAACACTTGGAATTTCTGTTTTCTGATACGTTAACTTATGCTTTTACCCAGAACAATTCCTTTTGTAGTTCTTGACTTGAATCCTTTGTTCATTTATTCTTATTTATTCTGCTTTTTAAATAGAGCTCTTAGAGATATCATTTTCCACAGAGCCTAGCTTTAGCTAAATCTTATGTGTAATGCATGATTATTTTCTAAACACCCTACAGTTGGACTTTTACTTCTTTGGCCCAGAAATTACTGAAGTGGGTGATTTATTTTATTTTATTTCTATGTTATTATTTTAACACCAAGTGTTTGTACATTTTGTTAACCTATTTTAAAATTAATTCCCAGGTTTATTTCATTGAGGCCATAGAACAGGTCTGTTCTTATTGAAATCTTTGATGGCCTAATATATGTCATTAGGTTTTGAGACATTTTTAGTTGTAAGATCTAAATTTTTCTCTTACAAATCAGTTTTACTGTACACACTATCTAAATGCTCTATATCCTTATTCACTTTAATTTATCCCATCTGTTCAAGACTGAAAGTGCATTAAACTCTGGTACAGTCATTTTTTGAGAATTCATACTTATATTTTTAGCTTTGCTTTATGTTTTTGTGATATATTAAGTTTTATGCATAAATGTTCAGAACGGTTATATATTCTCTGTGACTAAAGATACACTCATTAACAAAGTAACTTCAAACTTTAGCAACATAAAATTAGCCTTTACTCATTTAACATATTTACTTTGAATTTTACTATGTCTGGATGGCACCTCAGCTTTATTATAATTATTACTATAATTATTATTATTAATATCACTATTTTCAATTTGCTTGCTATTTCCTTACTTAGTCTTTTTTATCCCCTCTTTTAGGCTGTCTCTCTTCGATACGCCTTAGGAGGATATTAGATTTCTGATAGACTTTAGAGAGAAATATAAGTTAAACCATAAATAAGAGAGAAGAATATAGAGATGAACATTTATAAGATTTTAGAGCAGAAAAGAATGTTTTAAACATGCAAACAAAAGAAAAAACCATGAAGAGAAACATTAATTTATTTGACCACATAGCACTGAACATTTTATTCATCATAAAATATCATTAAATAGATTAGAAGGAAAAAGACAGATTGGAAAATGGCAGAAAAAATCTTGTTATCCTTACATATAAAGCACTCTTGTAAGTCTACATTAGCAAGACAACTGAAAATATGGACAAAGGATAATGGAAAAGCAATTCACAAAAGAATAAATTGAGGTGGACACCGAGCATATGAAAAACCATTCAACTACATTTTTAACTGTGGAACTAGGCATTATAATAAAAACAAGAAACTTTTTTCTTTGCATTTCATGTTGGCAAGAACTACTGAATATATCTTCAGCCCCAGACTGGCTAAGGCTGAGTAGCAGACGCAAAGCACACGTGTTTCTATTCTTCCACCCCTCATCGAAGTTAAACATCACTAATTTATCTTAGCAGTCTTTACTGCTGGGCCCACAGGTGGCCTTACAGCCCTTCTCATAAAGAAGTCCCAGGTCACCACTACTAATTAATCGATGCTGGTGCTCCAGATGGACTCTATCTGCCATTGCCAAAGTTTGATGAAAGTGGGGCTGTTATACATTGTTAGCCGTGGCAGCCTGATTCAATGATAGGAGTTTTTTTTTTAAATTATAATGATCATATTCTTTAACAAGGCATCCTCTCAAAGGAGATACTCAGAAATGCGCACACATTTATGTACAAGGCTCAGATTTATAGTACTAATTACAAAAGTGACATGTTGGGAATATTGGCAATAATCTTAAAATAATACAAGAATGGTTAAAGTATATTTGATGCATACAAAGAAAATTTACAATTACTATGCTTATGTTTTCAAAAAAGTTTAATACTCTAAACATGCTCAATACATCCTGCTAAATTGGGAGGCAGGGAGGCAAGAAATACACTTGTGTAATGTGAATGAAAAAAAAAATACACATAGAAAAAACGATGCAAGGAAACATAAAAATGTAATAATGTTTATCTTAAGGTAGAACAATTGCTATGGATGGTTAT
This sequence comes from Ursus arctos, assembly GCF_023065955.2. Classification (NCBI taxonomy): domain Eukaryota; kingdom Metazoa; phylum Chordata; class Mammalia; order Carnivora; family Ursidae; genus Ursus; species Ursus arctos. Next base: position 38,919,014 of record NW_026622852.1, read on the forward strand.
TTCATTCATTATAGTTTAAGCTACAGAATAGACCTTTGTATCCCCATCCAGATAGTGTTGAGGAGGCCATATAGAGGATGTGACTGCCGGTTGACCTTGAGCAGGACCCAGGCAGTTGGAGACTACCAACCACCTTCCCTGTCCTTGGAATGTATCTTCTGCCCACCATTCCCACAATAGAAAGCATTTTCAAGGAAGCAGCCTTGAGAGAGCAATGTGTTGTTGAGACCATCTGGATGGTATATGTGACTAAACCCAGTTAAAGCCTCTAAATAAACTCTTAAGATTCTAGTAGGTGGGTGTGGAGGTCTACTGATCTTTTAGCCGACAAGTCTCGTACATAAATTCCCTTGCTTTGTTAAACCTGACATCTATCCATCTGGAGTGGTCTGCCTCTTTCTTCCATCTCTCTCTGCCCTCTCTGCAGAGGGGCAAGTTTCAGATTACTCCTGGGAAACTTTCAAGTTTGAGAACCAAGAATATATATATTATGAAATATCAGTGGTATCCTAGGGTTAAGTAATTTAATATTGTAAACCTCCCAAAATGTCTATATCTAATATAAAAATGTTTTTTTTCAAATTCTGGTTTTATGTACATAGTGGTTTCTGATGATCAGTTGTGTATAAACCACCCTAAAACTTAATAACTTGAAACGATTATTATTATCCATTATGATTTTGTCAGTTAACTGGGATCAGGTGACTGGGTCTCATTTGGTTCTCATGTGATTCCAATTACACAGAGGCTGTGGCTGGAGCTACCTAGAGGCTCAACTGACCAGGACATCCAAGATGGCTTCTTCACTCACATGTTTGAAACTCAAGGCATCTCCATGTAGTTCTCTCTCCAAAAGAAAAGCCCAGACTTTTGACATGGTGGCTCACAGCTTCAGCAGGCAGGGAGCAGAACCGCTGGATCCCTGAAGAGTGATGACTGGAGATGGCATGGCATCACTTCCACCATACTCCAGTGAACAAGCAGATAGGAAGCCTGTCTAAATTGCAGGGTGTGGAGAAACAGACTCTACCTCTTGATTGGGAAGCAGTGAGATCACATTGCAGAAAATCGCGTGGCATGGAAATTATCACCGCGGACATCTTCAGAAAATACACTCTATCACTCAGTATTAGAAGCAAATCTATCACCTTTAAGGATCTCTTACCTATTCTTCAACTTGCCAGCCTCATAGCTAAGAATTCTAATCCTTCAAAGAGCTTTAATGTACTCAATGGGTCTTAAGCTGATGGAAAGTCTAAAAAAATAGGAACTTCTCTCTTATTTCACTACTTGATAAAGGACCAATTTGCAGTAGCTTAATTTATCCCTTATGGAATGTGATTTGATCTCAGACTTATAATGTTTGCAAACTTGAACAGTTTAAAATGAAATAACATACTCCACTAACTTCTGTTCGTCATGTTAATCTATGCCTTGTTTTCCTCCAGCCAGATGTTTCTTGTACTTCATTTGCCTAACAATATTCAGACTAGGAAACGATTCAAGCATTAAAATGATGCACCAAACATACCCACATTTATTTTCCATATCCTTGGCTCTTTCTAGATCTGTCTTGCATTTTTCAACATCCTTAATTTCTATTGAACCCAGATGGAATCTATGTTCGCCAGGAAAGAAAGAAAACCAAACATGTGCTGGTATTTTATATTCTTCCATGCTATATGGAAAAGGTCTGAAGATATAATATGCTCTTTAAAACACGCACACCAGGCATTTAGTTGAAGAAAGTGTGGTAGGCAACTTCTGAAATGGCCCCTAACGACTCCTGCCTCTTGACTTCCGTGCCATTTTGTAATTCTTTCCTTTTGAATGTGGGTTGGACTTAATGACTTTCTTCCAACAAATAAAATATGGCAAAAGTGTTGGGATGTCACTGTCAAGATTAGGTTACAAAAGACTCTGTTTTCCATTTTGTTCACTCTCTTTCACTGTCTCCCTCTCTTGCTCTGAGGAAAGCCAGCTGCCATGTCATGAGATGCCCCATGGAGAGGTCCACATGGCAAGGAACTCATGTCTCTGGCCAACAGCCAACAAGGACCAGCAGCCTGTCAACAGTTATGTAGTGAGCTTCAGAGTGGAACTTCTGAAGCCTGTCAACAGCTGTATGTTCTGAAGCAGACCCTTCCACTGCCAAGCCTTGAGAGGACTGCGGCCCTGGGCAGCAGCATGACTTGCATGATGACACGCAAACTTTGCGAGATGCTATGAGCCAGAAAATCCAGCTTAGCAACACCTAAAATCCTGAACTATGGAAAATGTCAGATACTAAATGTTTGTCATGTTAAGCCACCAAATCTTAGGGCAATTTGCCGTGGCAGCAGCAATTTGCGTCCCTAAAATTTATAGAGAAAGCTCATATCTTGGGCTCTAAGAACAAAGAAAAGAGCCCCTGTGGTCCAAAGTGTATGGAGAGAATCAGCATTATTTTTTTTCTCTCTTTTCTCTTGCTACTTCATCCTGAGGGCAGTCCTGGTAGCACAGTCTATACACAGAGTGGGGAGATAAAACTCCGCAAGAAATTCTGGCTTAAAGTATAGGGGAAATTCCAGGAAGTAGGCAGCTAGAGGAAGATTCCCTAATTCTATGTATGAACTGATACAAGTTGTCATTCATGAGCTGCAGGTGAGTGAACAGACACAAAGAAGAATGGCTTTGAGAACTGAGCCACAATATAAACCACTACCCACAGCCCTGCCTAACCTCTCTACGGGGCATGTATGGAGCAGACCCAAGCAACACAGAAAAGAAAAGTCTTTGAAAACTAAACTCACACCAGAATCACCACCCACAGAAAGAGAGAGAGAACTTGTAGTCTAAACCTAACTGGATTGATTGTCTGCTAAAATAAAATAAAATAAAATAAAATAAAATAAAATAAAATAAAATAAAATAAAATATGACTGGCATCTCCAAAGGATTTTCAAAGAACCCAGAATCTCACAATATATCTAAAATATGAAGGATATAACCTAAAATTCAGTGAAAAAGAAAAATCTGATCACGTTTCAAGGGAGAAGACAATCAACGAATTCAAACCCCAAAATGGCCTAAATATTTCTTACCAAAGATGTTAAAGCAGCTATTATACCCATGCTCCCTAAGGTAAAAGTGAATATTCTTCAAACTATTTTTTCTCTTTTTTCCTTTTTCTTTTTCTTAATTTTTACTATTGCATGCAGAGATAACACTTCACTATGTAAAGGCATTTCTTCTATAGAGCCTTTGTGTTCAAACTGGGTTTGTTTGTTTGTTTTTTTCCTTTTTTCTTAAGTTTTACTCTTGCATACAGAGATAACATTTCACCTACATAGAAGCATTTCTTCCAAAGAGCCTTTGTGTTCAAACTGTTTCTTTTTTCTTTTTTCCTTTCTCTTCTTCAGTTTTATTGCTGCATGCAGAGATAACATTTCACCTACATAGAAGCATTTCTTCCACAGAGCCTTTGTGTTCAAACTGTTTTTTCCCCTTTCTTCTTTTTTTTCTTAAGTTTTATGGTTGCAAGCAGAGATTACATTCCACCTACACAGAGGCATTTCTTCCAAAGAAAGGTGAATGTTCTTAAAATGCATAGAAAAGTAGAATTTTTGAGCTGAGAAACTGTAAAAATGAACCAGACAGAAATTTAAAAATCAAAAAATACATTATCTGAAATTTTAAAAAATTATTGGATAGGTCTAATGGCAGAAGGGGATGACAGAGGAACTATTTAGTAAACTTGAAAATAGATAAAAATTATCCAGCCTGAAGGGCAGTCAAAAAAAGATTTTAAAAAAAGAAAACAAAGGCACAGTTACCTGTGGGACAATATCAAAGTTCTAATATTCATGTCACTGGAGTCTCAGAAAAAGAGAAGAAATTAATGGATGCAAAAATATATATATTTGAAGAAATTATAGGTAGATACCTCTTAAATTTTGTGAAAGACATAAATTTACAAATTCAAGAAGTTCTGAGAACCCTACATAGGATAAACTAAAAAACAAATCAAAATTAAAAAATCCCCATGCTTAGCCAGACATATCAAAAAACAAAAATATATATATATCAAACTACCAAAAAACTACCAAAAAACAAAATTTGTGTTATTTCTCATCAAAAACCATGGAGGCCAAAGATGGTGAAATAACGACTTCCAAGTGCTAAAAAAAAAAAAAAAAAAAAAAAAGGAATTATCAACCCAAAGTTCTAGATCCAATAGAAAAGTTCTTGAGGAATGATGGCAAATAAAGGCATTTTCAGCTGATGGGAAACTAGAAGAACTAGGAACTAGCAGACCTGTTCTAAAAGAAGTATTAATGGAAACTCTTAAAGATGAAGAAAATGACAGCAAAGGGAAACATGGAACTACAGAAATAAAGAGACAGAAATGACAAATATAAAGGTAAATATAATAGATTACTTTTCTCCCTTTAAGTCCTTTAAATGCAACTGTCAAATGCAGAAAGTATAAAATTGTCTGGTGAGGCTTTCAATGTGAGTATGTGGATATATATTACAACTATAACATAAAGAAAGGAGTATAAACCTATACTATATGGACCTATACGGATGTAAGCCTTCTACATTTCTATGTGTTCCAATTAAAAACAGAGACTGGGGACGCCTGGGTGGCTCAGTCAGTTAAGCATCTGCCTTCAGCTCAGGACATAATCTCAGGGTCCTGGGATCAAGTCCCACATCGGGCTCCTTGCTTAGCAGGGAGCCTGCTTCTTCCTCTGCCTGCCGCTCCCCCTACTTGTGCACTCTCTCTCTCTCTGACAAATTAATTAAATCTTTCTAAAAATAAATAAATAAATACTTAAAAAAATAAAAAGAGATACTGTATGTTGGCCAATTGAATTTAAGTTTAAAAAAAAAAAGACAAGAAATAAACAAATAAAACCAGAGGCTGGCAGATTAGATTTTAAAGCAGACTCCACTACATGTTGACTACAGGAGCTCTACTTTATATATAAACATAGATTGATACAAGTAAAAGGAAGGTAAAAGATATATTATGAAAACACCAATCAAAAGACTACAGTAGCCATATTAACATCAGACTGAGTAGACTTCAGAATAAGGAAATATTATCAGGATAACAAAGGACATTAAATTAATTTTTAAATACCAATAAAGGGGTGAATTCTCCAAAACATAATAAACCTTAATATGTATGTTCCTAACAACAGGCATCAAACTACATGAAGCAAAGACCAATAGATTTAAAAGAGGAAATAGACAAATTAACAAATACAGTTGGAGATACCTACAGTCAGTAATCAATAGAAGAACCAAATGGAAAATCAGTGAGGATACAGAAGATTTATAGAACACTTCAATCAATAATAGCAGAATACACATTATTTTCAAATATTCATAGAATAGTCACCAAGATAGATCATATTCTAGGCCATCAAAAAGTCTTAATCAATTTACAAGAATTGAAATCATATAAAGTATGTGCTCACTATAAATGGAATTAAACTAGAAATCAATAACAGAAAGACATCTGGAAAATCCCAAAATATTTAGAAATTAAACAACCCATGGGCCAAAGAAAAAATCTCAAGAGATATTAGAAAATACTTTTAACTGAAAGAAAATGAAAATGCAACATATCATAATTTATGGAATGTGGCTAAAGCAGTACTTACAGAGAAATTTGTAAAATTAAATGCTTATATTTTTTTAAAAAAGAAACTTTCAAATTGGTTATCTAACCTCACATTAAGAAACTAGTGAAGAAGAACAAATTAAACCCAAAATAGGCAGAAGAAAGGAATAATATATACATTACTACAGGAGTGTATTCTCCAAATACATGAACAATATAAATGGAATGGAAAACAGAAAAATCACAGAGAAAATCGATCAGACCAAAGAGCAGATCTTTAATAAAACCTTAGCCAGACAAAACACGGAGAAAAAATATGCAAATTACCAACATCAAAGGGGAGATAACACTACAGATCCCACAGATACTACAAGGACAGTAAGGGAATACTAGGAACAACCCTAAACACATAAATTCAACAACTTAGATGAGATGGACCAAGTTCTTGAAAACTATCAACTACCATAAGTCACTCCAAACCAAATTTTTGGTGACTGGAAGGCATTCGTCTCAGAAAACTCTCCAGGCTTTATTAAGGACAATTGGCTGCTACCAGGGGCTGTTTCTCCAGCCTCAGGCTGAGTTCCCATCTCCACCTTCCAGCTACCAACAAAGTTTAGTTCCAAATTTTGGCCATTGATTCTTTGGCCTCCCCTTTTCCTTATAAAATTCTAATTTCATCCCTTCGCCACCACCACCACCCCTGCCCCACCCCACAACTATTTCTGTTGAGAGGAGAACTGACATAATCTTTGGAAACTTGGACGGCCAAGGCTTCTACAGAAAAAATTTTTAAGAGTGTCTGATTAGCTTGACTCCCTCTCCTTATTATCTGCTGCCAAAACTTTCTCAGCTGCAATGTGTGCACTTGGTATTAGTGCATATTCAGCAAGGATCAAAGCACTTGCCTGCTACTCTGTACATGGCCAAGCCCTCAGTCAAGGGCCTTTCTTCATTTAGTCACACTACTCCCCAAATCAACCACTTATCAGTAGCATGTGGCTTGTCTCATGACCTTTATTTCCTGCTTTGAAGAACCAACAGAGTCCTCAGAAAACTTAAGCTCCTTGCTCAAATAATCATGATAAGGTTAGGACATTAAAGGACATCTGCTATAGTTCTTCCTTCTAATTTATACAACTTATGCCTGTAGATTCTGATTTATGGATTAACTTCTAGGGTTCCTCCTCTCTTGTCAACTTTCCAGTTAGTTTGTGTGAGTTTATAATAAGATGGAAAATACATATACCAAAAGCATAGTTCTCCACTATGTCTGAAAAATGATTAAGTAGCTTTTTACCAATTTCTTATAATTTTGGAGTAGTATCCCCAAACTAATACTAATACTGGACAAACATATATTGTCAGGCAGCATTTGCCACTACCTTGACAGGTATGACGAGTTACATTCCTAAAATATTTTGAGAGAACACAAGAGCAATGGCATCTGTAATAGATTCACTAATGAAGCCAAAAAGTTACAATGCCTGAACTTCCCAAAAGCTGCTCCCTTAATTAATACAAATTTCTTTAAACCACTAGAATTGGGCCTCATTCCTCTCCCACACTCCCTGGGAATTCTGACTGCCATCCAGAATCTTCCCTACGATTTAAGACCAGGAGGACATGGTCTTTATGGTGTCTCCCAAACGGGACTTCTCTTAGTTACATGTTGACTACTAGTTTCTCATTGAAGTGACCCCCAACTTTGCAGAAACACCCGAATGCTGGCACCAACACCTCTCTGAGCTGAGCCCTTGCCCTTTTTTTTTTTTGTAACCAAAATCTGTGGTATGTGCTTCTCTAAGAAAATAGAACTCCTGCTCCCTCTTCTCTTTCCACAGCTAGCAGTCACTGTCTACCATCCCTCTTACACATAATTACCCTCTTTATGCTCTACCCCTTATTTAAACAGGTATTTCCATCTTTTGTTCTCTTGTTTCCCTTTCTAAATCCCTGGGAGTATTAAATTTAGGGCTTTTCACTTGGAAATGTTTTCCCTATTTGTGGCACCAATGCCACCAGAGGATTTACAATAGGTCAAGTGAAGAAAAACCGAGTGCTGAGTGAATGAACAATTTAAAAAAACTCTTCTGCAACAGATAAATCAAAATGCCAGTCAATTATTTTCTGCTAGAACATATTTCATCAAATAATTCATGGTTATTCTGAAAACTATAGCTAGTTTGATTATTCAAAAAAATGAATTTGTATAGTCATTCTCCTTTAAAACATGGATTTTCAAATGTGAATGCCTGAGGAGTTTTTTAAGTTCTTTTAAAAAGATTTACTTATTTTAGCGAATGTGCACATGGGGGTGGGCAGAGAGAGAGAGAATCTCGAGCAGACTGCCGCTGAGTGAGGAGCCCCATGCAGGGCTTGATTTCACAACCCATGACATCACGGCTTCAGCCAAAAAGAAGAGTCAGACGCTCAACTGACTAAGCTACCCAGGCGCCCCAAATGCCTGAGGAATTTTTAAAAGCCTGGGTCTCAGCCACAAAGACTGACTTAACTTCTATGAGTTGCAACCTGGACATTCAGACTTTTCCAAGTTCCCCAGGTGACTCTATTGTGCAACAGAATGACTTAATCGTGCAGTCAATTTATCATGAGCACAACCGGCAGGAGTTTGAGAAAACATAGACTGCGAGAGCTGCTGATTCAGTAGGGTTAGATGCGGTCTGAGGATTTCCATTCCTAACAAATTCCCAGCTGAAGCGGTTGTTCTGGAGGTCATACTGCGAGGACCACTGCTTTCCTGTGCATGGGAATCCCCTCAGGTGCAGAGGATTCCATTGAACGGCAGGTCTACTTCAGTTGGGGTGGGATTGACATAGATTCTGCATTTCTAAAAAGCTTTCAGGAGATATTAATGCTGCTGATCCGCAGACCATACTCTATACAGCAAAAGATTAGAGCACAGGAAGTTAACTATTAGAGTAGGACATTCATGAAATAAATATGATTTTGTGAAACAGAAAAAAAAATTAGTACCAAAGCACCATTTTGAAGCAAGTTTTCAACTATAATTTCAATATCATTACATGGATACATGAGAAAAATTTCATGATCGTTGAGAAATTATGAAAAAAATGTTTAATGTCATAGAATGAGAAATTCAAAATTACTTTTCTCAGGTTTTATATGTTTATTCAGAAAGTGATTCAACTATGGATGATGCATGTTTAGCACTATGAAATCCAATGTTTTAAAAATCCTTTTTCCCTGCAATTCTGTTTATTACATTTTTTTTACAGTCCTGAAGAAATTCTCTTATCTGAAGTTTTTCATGCACGCGGTTATTTTACATGATGTCTGATGTGATCAGTAATAAAAGTTGCAGTGAAGCCATTGCTATCATCATAACCCTTTTGTAACCTAGAAACAACAGGGACTTTCTTTTCTGTGCAGGCAGCTATGAAGTTACCAGACAGTGGCAGCCCATCTGGAAGGAACTGCTTATCTTTTCCTTGATCAATTATTATGTCTAACTGAGCACCTGGCTAGGACTTCACAAGATGGGTAGCATCATAAGCTTTCCATTTACTTTGATCTGTCCCCAAATATCCACTAAAGGCTTTTTCGTCCCAAAGACAGAGCACTGGGTTGCAAATTGGGAGCAAATGCTGACATAGATTTCTACTTTCCAAGATTCTTCAAAGCACAAATCAAAGTTTCAGGGACTCCCATGGAGTGGCCAAAAACAGACATCCTTTGTGGGTCCACTGGAAAACTGGCATTTATGACTTGGGGAAGCTCTTCAGTTACATAAGAATACATTCTGTAGTTGGGGCTCCTGGGGGGCTCAGTTGGTTGAGCATCCAACCCTTGGTTTCGGCTTAGGTCATGATCTCATGGGCGGTGGGATCCAGCCCGGAGTCAAGCTCCATGCTCAGCAGGGAGTCTGCTTGAAGATTCTCTCCCTCTGCCACTCCCCCCCCACCCCCACCTCTAAAATAAATAAATAAATCTTTTTTTAAAAAAATGTAAGTCTTGTGGTAGTTTTCAAAAACCAGTGCCTGAAAAGTGCCTATACAGTAAGAATTGGAACCACCAGGCTCATGAATAATTATTTGGGGGCCATTTACACAAAAGAGTTTTAATATTTCAATTTTATAATTCTGTTTCTGCTAACCACTCCATATTTGTTATTTTCTAGGCTTGACGTTAGCAGGCTTAACAATTTTTACACTCCTATTCTGCAAGTGTTTATCCATTTTTACGTACATGACAAATCAATTCCTGAATTTCGTTAAGTGTTTTCTATTTTTTGGATAGTGAAGGTCTTATAATAGGGTGGAGAGAGAACATTTGGTTCCTTTTGTGTCCTTCTCATACACATTTTAAAGCAATGGCTTCAGTTTTAGGAACTGCTGGAGTTTTTGGAAACATCTGAATGTGAGACTTCCAAATTCTGAGAAAACTAAGCAAATAACCAAATAAAACGGCATTGTAGTGTGATAACTGAACCTTTTAGACTCAAGATTCTAGATTTTAGAGGAAGTGGCAGATATAAAAATGGCAAGAAAGAGAAATATTAGAAAACGGAAAAGAATTTGATAAGGCCATCTTTCAAAAGTAGGAATGAGATATTTAGCAGATTTTAGTAAAAATTAAATCAGTAATATGTATACTTCTCTCTTACAAATTAGGATAATTCTCACCAGTCTGAGAGATCACGTTTGATGGTATAGAGGCTCTGGGCGATCAATACAAGCAAACAAGACCTGATGGGGGGGGAGGGGTGACAGCCCATCTGGGCTCTCTATAAAATAAGAAGGTTCTACTTGACACTGTTTCTAAGTCTTTGGGGGCAGGAGGAGGGCGCACAATGCTTTGAGAAGCTTATGAAGGCTATAGATCCCCTCTCCAGAAAAATTCATAATTTGCATGTGATTCCATAGATTCCAGATGCCCTGACCATGGCTGATGGATGAGGATGCCTAGAGACCAAGTGACTCATACACTTCACACAGTACTTGGCATAGAGTAAGTTCTATATGTTGGTGATGAAGATAATAAATAGCTTTGTTTCATGAGGTGAAGAATGAGGAAGAAAACCACTTGTTTTGTAAATGGAGTTTCATTCAAGCTAGTGCTTAGTCAAAATTCCTCCCAGATTCTGGCAACAGGCTGTCAACCTGTACTGTCAGCATTTCTTATTTTGAATGCTCATTCTTTTCTCTCTCGAATCAATAATATTTGGCAACTTGGGAGAAGATCCATTTAGGAACCACTGACTATTTATTTATTTATTCCTTTGCACCAAGCTCTCTGATAAGCAATTAGTATGCATTTGCTTCTTTAATCCAAACAAATCCTAGTAAGTAAGGTTTACTGATGAAGACGTTGAGGCTTCCAGTAACTCCAGTGGTTTCCACAGACTATCATGTGGCAGGAGCAGCTCTGTTTCACAAAGTGAAAAAAGTATAGAACACAAATCATTTTTTTAATAAATCCACCTTACTGAAAATTTCCTCCAGATTCTAGCAACGCTCTGTTAATATTCATTTTCACTGTTCGTCGTTTTGGATTGTCATTATCTCCCGGCTTTTGTCAGTATTTTAATGTGAACTCTGGACAAGGGAAACTAGGAGCTGCTAGCCCTTCGATACACCATCCTGACCAGAACTGGCATTTCCATGGCATAGCTCCAACACTGCCATTTGGCTGCCTCATTAGCTTTGGCTTTCCTCAAGAACTTGCTGCTTGGATTATAAACTGAACCTTATTCTATGCTCTATACTGCATACCTTGTTTTCCTTTTCATTCATCCTGGTTTCATGCTAAACATGAAATTAGCTAGAAAATTCCACTTCAGAACGTTCATTGCAAGGCTGGGAAGAAAAGAACACCACTTCTGTAAAGATGGTGTTCATGCCCAAGTTTATTTGGTAAATACTTGCCATTCATGTCAGTAGGTAACGGAAACTGCTCATCCTGTGATCATCTGCTTTCTCTTTTTAGGCTTCTAGCCTCTGCCCTCTCCTTCCACCATTTAAAAGCTTTCCTGATGCATATTCCTGTCTTGGCCTCATATTTTCATACTCTACACACTCTCCTTGAATGACCACATCCACTCCCAGATATTCATGACACGCAAATCTCCATTCCCAGCGCAGGCCTTTTCCCAAACTCTTGACTTGTTTAATCATTTAAAACCTGGATCAGCCATCCAGTTCTCCATGGGCATCTCAAACTCCACATGTCCAAAATAAAGTTATTATCTTCAACAATCCTTCTACCTCCTGAATCATCCACTTCCTTCCCACCATTCACCCCTAAAGAATTAATTTTGGGTGTTTCTCACCACCCCATAATTATCACCTGCATTAATTTATCCTTGTGAAACTCAGAATCACCTACATTCCTTGATCCACGAATGTTAATTGCTACTTTCTGCATATGTAAGTAGGGAGAATAACATCGACTTATCCCAGCAGGGTGGGGGTGGGGTGGGGGGAGTTGCAATTGTTTGAAGGCTCTTTCAAATATATTTTTGTGTGATTAAAATGATGGAATATCTTTGAATGAATTTAAGTATAAAAGGCAAAATATTCCATCTCTGTAAGTTTTTTTTCCTTTTGGCTTAGAAAATTAATATTTTTACTCAAGCCATCTGGGTCTTGGAAATATCATGTGCTTTTGATGACTATATGTGAAAACTATTTTTTGCATCTTTAAAAACTCCTGAAGGAATGCTATTACTAAGTTTGTTTTCCTTTCTATTTTTCTGACAACAAATTACAATTAACTTGCAATTTTCAAAAGACAAATTTGAAATACATTTAAGCAGTTCCAAGTGAACATCCCAGATATCAAATGATCAAATTATAATATTAATAGCTATAGATAACTCAAGTGTTTCCTTGACTTACTGTCTTTTGTTTGGATGTAATTTTCTTTCATATTTAATAAGTCCTTTAGCACCATCTGCTCCTATAATACTTTGCCATGCTTAAAAAATTTTATTCCCAGACAGGGCAGTTTTGAAATTACTCCATCAAAGTTTCTTAAAGAAAAGAAATTGGAAAAAGAATTTCCATTCCTCCTAGCTTGTTTCTTAACAAACAGCAGACAAAGAAGACGCTTGTTACTCAAGAAACACAGTGCTACATGAATATTCTGTTATGATCAGACATTTCCCTTCTGATTCTCCCTCTGATCCTAAGGCTCACTGGTGCCTGAGGAAACAATATTTTATGTATTATATGCACAATCGGTGTGATAATATTCCTTTAAGCTATGCAAATCTCATTTTATCATCTGAACTATACAATGGGGTGAATTTTCATGGAGTCTTATCCATTTTATGGATAAACACTTAACAAACGACTAGATTGCCAAAGTAAATTCCCCAAGGGAAGCCGACAGACTGAAGCAGTAACACCAGAAAAAGAAATCCAACAAAGGAAATAGATTCTTCCTGTAGGATACTGAAGCATACTCTTAGATAAAAATCAGACCTTTCCAGGGCACCTGGGTGGCTCAGTTGGTTAAGCATCCAACTCTTGATTTCTGCTCAGGTCATAGTCTCTGGGTCATGGGATGGAGCCCCACATCAGGCTCCACGCTCAGCGGGGAGTCTGCTTGAGATTCTCTCTGTCCCTCTGCCTCTGCCTCCCACCCCCCCCCAACACGCACGCACATGTTCTCTCTCTCTCCCTCTCAAATATCTTTTTAAAAAATCACTTTTCCAATTCTTGACAGTGGTAATAGAGTTTTTCAATGTGGACAACCCCAAGTCAGTGATACTGATTAAGAAATAGAAATAAGTGGTATTAGAGTGATATTGAAACTGTTGTAGATGTAATAAGAATAGGCCAATTGTCTTCTTCAGGAAGTCCAAGTATGGATGTTAAATTATTTACAGATCTATTCATCCTTTCAGTCACTATTCAACATACATCGAACACCTGCTATGTCTAGATTCTATATTAGTTTCTGGAATGAACCAATAATTTTCTTATAATTTATAATAAAACTTATTCATCATCTTGTAGATGTAAATGGACCTCCATCCTCTGGTATTTCCTACCTGAATCCATTTTCCACACACGAGCCAGAATTCACTTTGTTAACATTAAAAATTAAATTGCATGATAAAGTTCAAACTCCCTAATAACAGTTTACAAAGACCTTTATGGTTTGACTCTTGCTTACCTCTCCTGCCTTGCTGTTCCACCTTGCTCTCTGGCCATAATGAACTGCTAACCATTCACAGAACAAGTCCGGCCTTTGCATGCTGTTTCCCCCCCGCCAAATGCTTTTCCTCCTTTCCTTATCCAATTCTTTTCCCCTGACCTTTAGTTTCTAGCCTAAACATCTCCTCGGCTAAAACTTCTTCAAGGACTAAAGTGTGGTCAGGTGAGCCTCTTAAGCAGTCAAATGCTCTGCTACTGAGCTAGATAGGCACAGGTGGACTTCTCATGAACCATATATCACTCTGGGCCCTATACCCGGCAGCCCTTACCACAGCAAGAGATCTACTTGTCTCACTCCTGCTAGACTGTATACCCCTCAAGGACAGGCACTATGCCTTGTTTGCTCTGGAAATCTCATGATGTGAAATACAGCCTGGGCACATCTTAGTCATAATAATTTGCTAAATGAGTAAGTAGAAAGCTGAACTATGCATTCTTCCCATGCATCTTGGTAAGGTCATTTTACAGTGGCAAGCATGTGAGGTAAGGAAAATTATCTTCACCCTCACTACTTGACTACATGAACTGAGACATCTGGTGGTAAATGCACATACTTAAGCATATTCTCTTCCCCCCCCCCTCATATATTTTAGTTCTAATTTATCATGAAAATGTTTTATCCTGAAATCAATAATGCCCAATCTTTCCTACTGAGAATATTAAGTGGCTTCTTCTTGCTTTATGTTTTATGATGGATCAAAATACAAGGCATCTCCAAAATCAACTTCTATCTTTTTTCTTTCTTTTTTTTTGAAAGGAGGGTAGAAAGTAAAATGAACCAATCTAGAGAAATAAATGTGCTCTTAGTAGAGAGATGAGAACTCCGTCTGAATAAATTGTTTTGGTCTGCACAGTGTAACATAAAAATGCAGAACTTCTGAAAAAGTTTTATTTCATTGGTATTTTTTCTTTAAATACTTACTGATATGGATATGGCACCCCAGTGCGATAGCATAATTTTAAGCGATAGCTATAGATTCCCAAGATCAAATCTGTAAACTAAATTAACATACATCTACATATATTTGACTGGGAGGAATTAGATCAAAACACTAATGACAGTTGCCTATGGTTGAATTTTATTTTCATTTTCACTCCTCTATATTTTCCTAAAGTTTGACAAAAAGGTCAAAAGAAAACCAATAAACATTTTATACACAGGAATGAACAGAAAAGATAGTAACATTGTTCAAGAGAGAAATTAGTAAATATGGGTACTCTGTAAGTTTCATGCTGACTTCTCAGTTGTACTATGCAAAAATATGTAGATTTCAGTCTATACTAGACACAGCAGGGATTCAGATAGAAATGTCCGTGAAATGTTCTTTCACAATAGAAATAATTAATGAAATAGTTTACATATGGCTTTGGTCATAATAAAAAGGTGAATGCCTTGCACATAGTAGGCACTCATTACGTGCTAAATGAATAAATCCATCAATCGGTCAATGACTGTTAAATGACCTTGGTGTTAAAATTCTGTCTCTGCTGCCCTCCAGTGGCTCATGTGCTTAACTGAGAAAGAGAAAATCCAGTGCCTTCTAGTCCCAGACCTTTGAGGGAAGTATGAATGTTCAGATTTGGGGGCCTGGTATTCCCTTTTGGATAGTTTTGTATTCAACCTTTATGACAGTAGCTTGGTAGGTCAAGGCCAAATGCATTATCTGTCTCCTTCCACCTGCAAAAAGTCAAACTGAAACAATAGTAATAGATGGTGTCAATAAACACTAATATGCTTATGTTCACACTTCATAGAGATTTTTCATTTGTATCACCACAAACTTCTAGTAAGAAATTGTGCCGAGGGGAGCCTAGGTGGCTCAGTCAGTTAAATGTCTGACTTCAGCTCAGGTCATGATCTTAGGGTCCTTGGATCAAGCCTGCATCAGGCTCCATGCTCAGCAGTGAGTCTGCTTGTCCCTCTCCCTCTTATTCTGCCTCTTCCCTGGCTCATGCTCTGTCTCTGACTCTCTCTCAAATAAATAAATAAAATCGTTTAAAAAAGAAATTGTGGTGATATAATAATAATTGCAACTCTGTTATTAGAAAAGGCCCCTTGATAAGGGGTGATGGTGTTGTCATGTGCCGTTAGGCATGACAGTTCCCATCAATGGCACATCTTAAAGAGCAGCCCGGAACTCTAAACTTACACATCAGCTAAGTGGAGTTCTGTAAAAAATGTTAACTTGGCAGCAAATACCATCAGCAAATATCAGTGCTGTCGTCGGTGGACACTAGAAGTATATTTTGATATTGCCCTTGTCTGTGAGAGTTATATCCTATGTACAGTTGGACATTCGGGTGGCTGCAGGAGGAAACCTTCTAGTTTCCAGAACCTTTAGTTTCGGTGTTTTTTTTACCTTGGCTATGATCTACTCTGAGATATCCTGTACTTCAGGCCTCATCCTGCGGTTTTAGACAATCATCTACAATTGAGTTATCTTCTACATAACTTTCTTTTTTAAAGATTTATTTATTTTAGAGAGAGACAGTGAGAGAGTGCAAGTATGGGAGGAGCAGAGGGAGAGAGAGAATCCCAAGCAGACTCCCCACGGAGCTCAGAGCCCAACATGGGGCTCGATCCCAGGACCCTAAGATCATGACCCGAACCGAAATCAAGAGTCGGACGCTTAACTGACTAAGCCACTCAGGCGCCCCTACATGACTTTTTAATATGTTTATCTCCCCCTGTTATCGTAGTTCTTCTGGAAAATCCCTTTAATGTTAAGCAAAGAGTCTCTCAATTCCTTCCTCATCTGCCACCGCCATACCTCCACATGAGGCGATTATTTCTATCTTTTTGTTCATCTACGGTCTATCTGTTTGAGTTAGAGTCGCTTACTTTATTTATTTTGTCTCTTTTTATCTCTTATGTAAACAATTTTTTCCTTTGTGGTAGTATGGAAGTATGAGGTATTATCCTTCATAATAACGAGTATTTGTGCTTTCCTTATTCTCAGATTACGAGAACTTTGTGTATTGTCTTGATGTTTTCATAAGCTCTTGGGTTTATCTAGCAAATGTAACACTTTTGTGCTTTTTTACTTCACAGTAATTTTGTGACTCATTTTCAATTATAATACTGGAAACATTACAAAAGAACATTTATTTTTAGAACTAATCCTAAGAGAATAATTCTTTCATGAAAGCCTTTTTTTTAAATAATACTGAAGCATTTTAAAAACTAAACTAAATGTCCAATAAGAGATGTATGATATAAACTCAATGGTCATAAAATGTAATAATATTCAGGAATTAAAAACGTGTGTTTTTTTAGGAATTAAAATTGTTTCTTTAAAATATTCATTTGCTGGTTACAAGTCCATAAAATATCAAGTAAAAGTTACAAATTATAAGACACTGTGGCAGTTAAAAAATAAAGACAAAGTAATAAGTAGGAACAGTATTCTCCCCCATTTTTAGAAATGAAGGTGGATGTATGTATTGTGCGTATGTTTATATGTTGTGTATATGCACACATTATGTCTGAAGGAATACACTCGAAGGTACCAACAGTCACTTCATCTGTGTTGCAGTTGTCATTATGTGACTCTGTAACCAGAAACTATCCCACCTCTCATTACTCTTCATGAGGCTTTTAACCTACTTCTGTTGCGCCTTAAACTTCAGCATAGATTTTCATACAACTTCCTAAACATTTCCAAAAATGTCATTAGAATGCAATAAAACCTTACACGTTTTAATACCATCTCTATTTCATCCGTTCCCATCCATTATTAGCAGAATATATTTGAGATTAGAACATTACGATAATTTCATTGACCAATGGGCATTATTGACTAAGGGGGAAATTCAGAGGTGGAAATGCACTGCATTTGAGAAGCAAAGACATCAAGCTCGGTTTGCAAGTATAAAATGATAAATTAAGAAGACATTTTTCCTTAAGAACTTATGGAGAGATACACACAAAAGGAAAGGGAAAGGAGTGGACCATGGTATGCTTTTCATTCTTGTTGCAACAAAAGTGAACCAAGAACACAATGAGAATTCGTCTTAAAACACCCATTTGTGGTACTTAGTTATGGCGGCCCTAGGAAACAAATACAATTTTCTTAGGAAATTACCCATTTTCTCAAGATTTTATAAGTTTATTTGTATAGACATCTATAAAGCAGACCCTTGTGATTTTTAAATGCTTTCTGCTTCAGTTTGTTTTCACTCAACTTCTTATTTTGTATTTTTAACTTTCTTTTTTCTTGATTAAATTAGTACTATTTTGTCTATTTTATTTTGCTGCAAAATGGGGATTTCATTTATGAATGAGACCTACTGCTTTCTCTTCTGAACCTCAACAATTTCTGATTTTTATCTTTATTAATTCCTTGCTTATTTCTTTCTTTGGTTTGTATTATTTATCTTTTTTTTTCTTTTTTTCCCCCTTATATTTTGATCTGGGAATCTGGTTCATTTATTTTCATTCTTTCATTTTTATTCACAAAAATGTTTAAGACTATGAAGTTTCCTCTGATCAGTACTTTAAATATATCCAATAGATTCTGATATATAGTATTTTCATTATCATTAGTTTTCAAAAATTCTGTAATTTCAGTTTGTATTCCCCCATCAGCTATTAAGTAAGAGTTGTTGAATGGAAGGCTTTTAAATTTCCAGTTGGACTTTCGTTGTCAATAATTTTTATTTTTTGGCTTTGTGATAAGATAATGCATAATATTTCCACTTCATGGTGCTGATTGATATTTTCCTCATGACATGATATGTGATCAATTTTTGTGACTGCCATGTGCCCTTGAGGAGGTCTACTCTATTATCAGAGTTTGAAGCTTTATATATCCTTGAGATCTCATTATCAGTTTGGTATTTGTTGTCTCAAGTCTATCCTATTATTTTATAATTACAATACATATTTGCTGAGTTCTTTTTCTATACATTGTATCTTTTCTTCACTCTTTCGCCTTTTAAAATCTGTGTTATCCTTTTCCTTATATTTTTTTTTTTTAAGATTTTATTTATTTATTCAACAGAGATAGAGACAGCCAGCGAGAGAGGGAACACAAGCAGGGGGAGTGGGAGAGGAAGAAGCAGGCTCATAGCGGAGGAGCCTGATGTGGGGCTCGATCCCAGAACGCCGGGATCACGCCCTGAGCCGAAGGCAGACGCTTAACTGCTGTGCCACCCAGGCGCCCCCTTTTCCTTATATCTTTTTTAATGCTTAGTCCTTTCTTCTTCAACCTTGTACTCAATATTTTATTAGTTTTTTCTGATATCCATTTACTCTCCCCTATTACCTATATTTTAAAAAGAATGAAATCATTCCACCTTCCTCTTTTGCTGCCCCTTTTCCTCTCATATTTTAGTTGCATTGTTTATATTCATGAAAGAATAACATATTCTTCTACCACCCTTGTCCTCGTTTTTGGTTTGGTCTTACTTAGATCTACAACCAAACATTTTAAATGTGTGCCATTAGTCTTTTTTTGCTAAACTTTCACCAGTCATATCTTTGGTTAGAAGAAGCTCTTGCTCTAATAGATTTCTCAAGAAAGGCTGTTGAGCATAGAATGTCCTACTCTCTAGCATGTTAGCATGGATACATGAAAGACAGTTTGCCTTTATATGGTTCTTCGTTCACACCTCCTTTCTTTGAGCTGTTTGAAAATGCTTCCAATTGATGCCTTGCTTTATATATGTTTCTCTAAGAAATTTGATGCTGGTCTAATTATCTTGTCCTTGCAACTTATTTGATTTTTTTTTTTTTTAACTTGGTGGCCTTGAGAATCTTTTCTCTCATTTTCAAAATCTAATAGTTTCAGACTCACTGGTCTCATAGGGTATATCACCACATTTTCCATTGTGGGACAGTTTTCCCTTGTACCTGTTGGGCCCTTTCAATATGTAAATACAGGTCTGGTTTATTTCCAGAAAGTCTACTTAGATTACACTTTTAAGTATTAGTTCTGTTTTTCCTCCTCCTGAAACTGCAATTATACCTAAGTTAGTTCTTCTTTGCCTGAATACCATCTCAATCACTTTTCTTTGGCCTTTAAAAAATCTCTTCTTTATTTTTCATTTCCATGGTTGTTTTCTAACTATCATTCATTGCACTTTATTAAGTGTTCACTCATATCTTTTCTTCATTGGGTTCTCCATAATTTAGTCTTTATTTTTTATATGATCCCCTCCCCCTCCAGTTCAATCAACTCCCATTTTGTTTCTTCCTATTCTTGGCTCCTGGACTTTTGATGCAACCTGGTTTTTTTTGTTTTGTTTTGCTTTGCTTTAATTCCCAAATGCTGGTTTCAGAATATTTAATTCAGCTTGGAACATTGTGTTATAGTTTCCTTCTGCTTTGTTTTTTTTCTGTTTGAGGAAAAGGTCGTCAGCTAAACCCTATTTTCATTTTTGTTTTCTTTTAAAAGTAATTTGTACAAAGACTGTATCCCTGCTTGGGGTAGTTTATGAGATTTTTTTTTTTTAAGATTTTATTTTTAAGTCATCTCTACACACAACATGGGGCTTGAGCTCACAACCCCGAGATCAAGAGTCCCATGCTCCACCGACTGTGCCAGCCAGCCTTATGAGATTCTTAATTCAAAAACACCTTCTTCTGTCAGTATAGCAAAGTGTAACTTCTTCCTAGATGGTGCTTGTTTTTCTGTACGGAGTAAAGAAAAATGTGTGCTCTTTGACATTTTTATTTCCTTTTGTCTTCCAGGATTTTAAACTTCCCTCTTTTGCTTCTTTTTCTCATTCACTCTGAATTTTCCAAGACAGGTCTCTCTCATCTTTTAAACCCTTATCTCCCCCAAAATTTACTCTTTTCCAATTGCTTCCTTACATCCTCTGTACATTTTTAAGCCCCTTTCATGAGGTCACTACTTTTCTTCAGCATTTTTACACTTAGGGTTGATTTTCTTTCTCTGGAAGTGATTTTTAGATCAATCTTAGGTCCACTGATAGTTCACTTTTTCTCTCAAGCAGTTTTTAATGGGCTGCTATTGCTCTCAAATAGCACTTCTGTTAGGAGTATGAGATAGAGTTCACTGGTCTTTTGTTTTTATTTTTCTAATTTTACACATAATTTGAACTTTGGGCCTCTACTAAAAAGTTATGCATAGTTTTATTTGTCCTTATAGTTCTGACTTTTTTTAAAGAGGCTATGTCGGGGGATTTGAATTTATACCACTGCCTTTGCTTTGGGTTCTCCAGATTCCACCAATTTTAAGTGATGAATTTTAGTATATCATCATCAAGTTGGTTAAAAGTAACTTTGAAAAGAATGTGTATTTTTTAAAGCAAAAACATCCCACAATGCTGCACAAGATGCTTTTCAGTAAAAGACATGGTGAAGTCTTCAGGCCTCTGCTCAAAGAGAAATTTCTTTGGAGATACCAGAATCACTGCCAAGCACCTTTGAGATATCAAGGGGACGTGGGACAGGGGCATAGGTATTGCAAGTGGGAAAATACTGTCGAAGTTTTCTCAACATGAAAGATGGATTAGGTAAGATAATTCTAGCAATTCTGATTTTGAGCCTAAATAGTGTTATAGGACGGTGATTAAAAAGGTAGTGTGCAACTGCGAAGATGAAGCATTAGTTGAATATGGGTTTATTGTGAAAAAGTACTATCAGGTTATCTAGACTCCATTTTTTTTTTTTTTTTTTTGACAGGACGGATACTTGGGGATTACTGTAAATGCAATGTATCCAGAAGTGTGAATACATTTGACAAATCTTTTATTAAATCCTCTTGGACAAATCAGGAAAACGTAGGTTATATGTTCCTTATTGTTTCCTATAGGCTATCATATTAGACTTATCTTTGTGACAGATACTCACTCCTTCATATAAAAGAGGTCCATCAACACATTATTTTTCACTACCATTGTCCTAAACAATTTTCCCTTATTTGTTCCTTGTTTATTTTTACCCCAACTTCTGACCTGATTCATTTTCCCATTTATGACTTTGGCTTGAGCCTTGGAATTCATTATAATTTGCTGGATAAAAGCTATATTTGCCTAATTCATATTCTCTTGGATTACTTCTACGAAAAGGGATAGCTATAAATTGAAGATGATAGAGCTATATGTAAAACAAAGGGATAAAAAAACGATAGAGTCCAATTCAGATTTTGAAAACCATTCTAATGGCACCATACATAAGTTAAACTAAATGAATTTCACAAGATATCTTATATATTCCTTTCTTTTCTTAAATATGTTATTATGTTTGATTCTGATAATTATTGACTTTCCTATGTTCTCGAATTTTTTTTGTTCTGAGGAAACACTCCCAACATGATCAGCAGATGGCACTGCTAACTTGAAGAACCAATTTCTAGATGCATTAAAAATTCGTGACATGACTTCTTAAAACTATTAACAGATACTATTTTTTCATCACACGTGTATTGTAGAATGAGAAAAAAAAAGTTAAGCAAATGGAAGAAATTTAAAATCATCCATAATTACAGATAAAATCACTATGAACATTTTAGTGCACAGCCATGTTTTATACTCACATATTTAACAAAAATGGAATATATCCTACAAGAGTTTAGTAAGTAGGTTTTTTAAATGAACATGTATTATAAACAAATTAACATGTCATATTTCAACAACAATTTTTTTATGGCTGTAACTGTATCATAATTTAATTAACCAATAACATGTTGTCTGAAATTTGGGTTATTTCCAATTTCTTATTCTCATAAATAACACTGTCATGAACATCCTAGTGCCTAACTCCTTACTTATAGAGTCACATACTTAATTGTCTCCACAGGACAAATTCCCAGAAGTAGAACATCTGTTTTAAAATAAATCTATATTTTTAAAGTATTACTTTTAAATTGGTCCCAAGAAAGGAAGTACTAATTTACACTCTTTTTTCCCTTTGATTTATATATACTGGAAAGTATCATTTGCTTCAAAGTAAGTACAAAATATAACTTTTAAAAAATTCTGTCTTCGATTAAGTATTTTCAAACTTTTTATAGGTTTATGACCTACTTGATTTTTGTGAATTTCATAGAATTCATGTCTCTTACCCCTTTTGAAAAACAGAATAATTTATGATTTCTCTACTTATTTTATAAGCACTCTTGACATATTAAGGTTATCACTGCCATCAAGATTATCCTAAATATCCTAGTGCCGTTAACCCAAGAATAACGTAGGAGAGCATTCTTTTACTTTAGAAATAATATATTTCTTATTTTTAAAGTTTATTGAATTATTCTTTGAGTGTTATTTTAGGATTAATTTTAATAAATGTCCTCAGCGGCTACGAAAAGAGTTAGTCTATACTTGCACATTATAGAATTCAAAATTCACAATCCTGTTATATTTCTCAAATCCTCTACATACTGTCAATTACTTTTTGACCACTTGGTTTCTCATGAAAAACAGATGCTAAAATTTTCTACAATCTCCACTGGGCTTTTTTCTTTACGTATTTTACCATTATATTATTTGATGCATTAAAGCTCATAATTAACATTTTCAGTGCGGATTTTGCATTTTGGTTCAAAGAAAAGTTCATTGCCCTATTTCAGTTGTTTCTCTCTCTTTTTAATCTCAAATTACACTTAGTATACTTCTTAATTAATATATCAATTAGTACATTTTTAATATATCAATTGATACTTCTAAAATGGTTGAAAAGTTTGACCTTTTCAGGAGCCTTAGACATTGTATTGGTAAGTATTTTCTATGTTGTTTCGTAGCTTCCTTCAAACCCTAGCCCTGCCACACACCACATATTGTGGATTATTAGGGCCTAAATTCCATAATATCAATGCTATAAAGAAAGATGTGTCTCATATGTACTCACTGCGGGCAACTGCCTAGTTGGAATAGAATATTCCCATTGAAATTAATGGATTTTTAAAAATAATGGTCATTCACTTAATGACAGGGTTTTCAGGAATAATGTAAAATCTTTAAGCACGGGATAAGTGTATTTCCTTATCAAAACATCCATACAAGGTAGGTATTATTGTAATATTTTAGAGATGAGGAAACAGATTAAATTATTCCCCCAAGGTAAGGCAGCCAGGATCCAAGCCCATATGACAAAAATATCTGAGTTTGTGGTTTTATATCCGCAACCATGACAGAAAAGCCTGTGAATTTTTTATGTCTTTTGTTGAATCACCTGTTGGAACTTTTTTCTTATTTTACATAGTTGATATAAGCTCTTTATGTACTAGAGTTAGTAATCAGTTATAATGTCAGTGACAAATATTTACCCTTAATTTCTCTTAGGTAGAACATGGTTCTACCTCATTCCTGATATCTATGTGTGAACTCTATTTGCATAAGGTTCCTAGATATTTTCTGACCTTGTTACCACTCTTTCCCGAGGGAGAAGCATCATGATCCCATTGATGAGTTTGGGAGGAAACTTCCCCTCCAGTGAGACAAGAAGAACAAATTCTGTTCTGCTCCTTCATGTTGTGAGTTTGAGAGGGGCAGGCCCCATATGTAAAGGCCTAGGTTGGTTGAAGGTTGTCTGTGAGTGGATGGGTACAACTGCCTAACTCAGGGACTTTATACCAGTACACTGCCCATCACTGTCTAGCAACGTTTTCCAACACAAGCTTAACAATAAGAAAGGTGATATTTTGGCCCCTATTGACTGATGATCTCTTTTATTCTCCAATAGGTTCAGAAGTTGGGCAGGGTAGAGAGGTACTATCTACTGGACAATTTGAATTTCAATAATTTGGTGTTTTCTCCTTAATGATGTGTTTTTTATAATAGAAAATACTTTAATTTTTGTGAAGTCAAATTTATTGCTTTTTTTTATTCCTTAGATTGCTTTTACCCTTAGAAAATCTATTCCCATGCTAAGAGCATTTAGATTTATCTACATTTTCTCCAGCTATTACATAGTTTGGCTTTTTGTTATTTAAATTCATGTGAAATTAACTTATGTACATGATGTGAAGATTTCTTTCCTAAATAATTAAGAAAACATCCTCATACAACGTTTAAATTTTCCTTTTTAGGGGCCTAGGTGGCTCTGTTAGTTAAACGGCTGCCTTCTGCTCAGGTCATGATCTCAGGGTCCTGGGATCAAGTCCTACATCAGGCTACCTGCTCAGTGGGGAGCCTGTTTCTCCCTCTGCCTGCTGCTCGCCCTGCTTGAGCACTCTCTTTCTCTCTCTCTCGCTCTCTATCAATAAATAAAATGAATAAATTTTGGGGCACCTGGGTGGCACAGCGGTTAAGCGTCTGCCTTCGGCTCAGGGCGTGATCCCGGCGACCTGGGATCGAGCCCCACATCAGGCTCTTTCGCTATGAGCCTGCTTCTTCCTCTCCCACTCCCCCTGCTTGTGTTCCCTCTCTCGCTGGCTGTCTCTATCTCTGTTGAATAAATAAATAAAATCTTAAAAAAAAAAAAAAGAATAATTTTTCCTTTTTATTCACAAAATTGTTATAATTTTATCATATACCAACTATGCGCGTGTGTATATATATGTATGTTATGCATATGTGCATATGTATGTTATGCATATGTGCATATATACACACATATATATGCATGTGTCTACCCACATATTAGTACTGTTGTGCCTCTGGACTGTCAATAAAACATACCCTGTTGATTCTTTTGCCAAAGTTCTATTTTTCAATTACCACAGCTACATATATTTTTTTATTGAAGTATAGTTGACATGCAATACATATGTATTTTTTAATCATCTAAGGAAAGTTCTACTTTACATGATCTGATTATGTGAATACATGTTATAATCCACAACATAACCTAAAACACTATTTTTCAGCTATCAAGTTTGTGGGCAAATGTTTAAATCAATTTCCTACAATAGCTTTTATTATTTTATAAGTATGATATTTAAGCACTTTCCATGTGTACGAGGCGTCTGTGAGCTCAGCCATAGACTGTACTGTGGATTGTGCTACCAGCTGGCCTGTTGCATGACAGAGAATGGCCACCACCAGTCACAAATTACATCTGCTTGTGCCTCTATTTGTTAGACAATCTGGCACCAGTAACAGCTGAGAAGAAAGATTTGCAAACAGCTTGCTTGATTAATGTGTCTAGAGTTATCTCTAAATCCAAATAATATGTTAAGTGCTATCAAGAAATCATAAATCAGGCATATCTCTCTTTGAGCCATGAGAAGTTCTTGCTAAAGCTTTTATGACACCCATGTGTGAGAGGTACAATTGGCTGATAGTCAAAAAGAAAATTTGGACCTGCTTGTTCCACACCATTAATTAGATCATACTTTAACCTGATTGAGTACGGTATACCAGAGGGCCTACCATTTAAGTCATGATGATTTAAAAAAAAAAAATTAAACAAAACTAGGGTTTTTGATCAGTTAAGAGGAATACAGCATCAACTAAGAATGCAGAAGGTGGTTGATACCAAGGAGTATGTTGAGAAAGCAGATGATCTGTGATCTAGATTACCTGTTTGGGGGAGCCAGACATCTATCGGGACAGGCATGAACAATGCAGGGTAGCTGAGCATCAACCAGTAGGACACAACCTTGGGGGAGATCCCAACACTGAACCTTCATGGGTTATGACAAGAAGTTTTCACATTTTTATATCTATGAAAACTCTAAATGCCCACGAGAGAGTGCAAAAGTACCTCTTTATCAGGCAAAACTTAAAAAAATAAATAAAAAAATAAAAAATTTCCTGATCCACCAATGAATACCACCTCTGCCTAATTTAGGGGGAAAAGGAATTACTGGAAGACTATTATGACGCGCACAGAATCAACAGGAAGCCTAGAGAATCAAACCTGAAAAATGGGTAAAAATCAAAGAAAGGCAGGAGGCACTATATCAAAGCAAGAGCCAAGGAGTCATTGGGCTCTGGTGACACCTTGGCAGGAGCACTTCTGCCCTGGACTCTGCTGCCACCATGCGCCTTGACAGTGAACAACATTCTAAATTACCTTTGGCTTTTGTTTGACTCACTCAAGACTCAAATTCCTGGTTAGGAGCCTCTGATTGGCTGATCCTGCTCATGTGCCCACCTGCTCTGGAGGCAAGGGTCGAGAACGTAACGATGTGCCTTGACTCCTTAGTAAGTCCCAAAGGGTAAGAAGGGAGAAAGTCTCCCTGTCCAGTAGAAGAGAAAAAATGGAGAAGAAAGAAAAAAGAAAAAGTAAAAAATGCACAGCACCTCCCACATACACATAAATATACCAACAATGAAGTTCTATCCCTAAACTTTAAACATTGTGAATATTTGCTACTTATATAATAAAATTGTTACTTATATAATAAAAACCTTTATTTTTTCTGCAATAATTTGTTTTGAAAAGGATATTTCTTAAGGTCTGGGTTTTTTTTTTCCTTCTACTTTTGGTGAAAGAAATATCTTCTGTTTATTCATTCCTTTGATAAGCACCTGGAATATCTCTGAGAAACTGGGTGCTTGGACCCTCCATTTTCCCCAACTAAGGTTGATCTCTAGGTCCTTGATCCAGTAACCCAAATGGAGTGCAGAGGGATCCGGGGTAGCGGGCAGTCCTGGCAGGTAAATCTCATTTCTGGGAAGTTTCTCATCTGTATCTCTCAAAACTTACACACCAAGTACCTCATCCTGTATGGCTGGATCTCACTGCTGGTGTGGCCTAAGCTACGGAAACCCATGCATATGTTGTGTCACTCACCGGAGACTATTCCTCACATCGCCCACCCCTATTTTAGCACTCTGAACAGTTAGTGGCCGGAGACTTGGCAAAAGTTTTCCAGTGTCACCATTGCTAACAGCCAGTGACTTGATAACAGCTCCCATGGCTCAGAACTCTCAGAGTAGCAACTCTTGAACCGTGCTGGACTCCCCTCCAACACCTACACCATCAAAGTCTGTGAGCAGCTGCTGCCAAAGGCCTTCCAGGAGGAGGGTTTTCCTATGATCTGATGGTCCATTTCCAACTCAAGCCCCGAACCATATAAATTAATGTATGTTTATAATTCTTCTTCTTAATTTTTGGAAGGCTCGAATGCTACAGCAATGCCTTCTTAACGTTCAGAAGACACTAATTTCTAAGGCAAATGATTTGCAAGTCAATCCTGATAAAATCTTTAAACAGGTCTTGTGTGCCCTGTAATTAACAGAAATTCTAGCATTTGGATGGCACCCTTGCTAGTTTCTTATATGAATGCAGTTGTTTCTCCATTTCTTGGCTAATTCCACTAGTTACTAAGGAGGGAAATGCTAGACATCTGTTGTCAGGTAGCCAACTTGTCCCACAGATGGCAATGTGATCTGCAATTGTTGTTTTTTATATATCTTTTCACCTCCTCCTTTGAATTCTTATCTTCTTACTCTCTTTCACCATTGACAGAAAGGTGGGAGGCAGAAATGAATTAGGCAAGAAGGGAAATAGCACATTTCTCTCATATCCTCACCTCTTGGAGAGGCTGCTTCCTGCGACCTTTGCTTTTCTCCCTGCCTTCTCACCTACCTAGGTAGCTCAAATGCTACCCTCTCTGGGGAGTCATCTCATAATGTCCTCCCCATTGCTGGACCCCCCGTAAGTGCCTAGAGTGCTCCCCCAAAGTGCTCTAAACATGCCTCTCTCACACTTATCCCTGCTATCTTAATTTTTGATGTATTCACTCATCTCCCCACCCAGACTGTGAGCTCCCTGATAGGGCTCATTACTGTATTCCCAGGGTCAAATTCAGTTGGTTAAAAGAATGAACAGGTTTCTTGGAAAAGAGACAGAAGAGTCAAGAAGTTTCCTTAGAACCTCTGGATTGTTTCTAAATTGGTAACATTTAAGATCTCTAATGCTTTGTTCGACCAATATGGGAGGACAAATGTGAAGAATAAAGAAAGAGCTGGATTATTGGAGCTGATAACCATTTTTGTTTATGTTCTGTTAAAAGCGTAGTGCCTGGGGTGCCTGGGTGGCTCAGTCGTTAAGCGTCTGCCTTCAGCTCAGGGCGTGATCCTGGCGTTCTGGGATCGAGCCCCACATCAGGCTCCTCCACTGGGAGCCTGCTTCTTCCTCTCCCACTCCCCCTGCTTGTGTTACCTCTCTCGCTGTCTCTCTCTCTCTGTCAAATAAATAAATAAAAAATCTTAAAAAAAAAAAAAGCGTAGTGCCTGTGTTGATTATAAATAGTTACTAGTAGCAAATAATTATAAAACATAGCTTTTGATAATAAGTTCTATATAATGCCAGTTCCTTAGAACACATGCACTATTCTGTACTGGTAGAAAAATGAATTGTTCACCGTGGAAATGCCACCCATTAGTGCACTGTTCCCAAACGATATACAATCTCGTGTTTTATGGCTCTCAGCTGCACACTGCCTGGAAGATACTTTAGACATGAGCCAACTTTTTACATCTAACAAATGCCCAGTAAAAGACACTTAGAATTCCAGTTGGACTAAACTTGCCCCTTCTCCAGAGGGCACATAAATGAATAAATACAAGGAAATCCCCTCCCATCGCGCACACACATATGCATGCACGCAATCCTCAGAGCAGCTGTGTTATATTATAAGTTGGAGGCCTTTTGTTAGTTCAGATGTTTCAGGTCTGCAAAGGCACTCTGGAGAAGAAATAAATATTATGAGTAAGTCTCGTTTCCATGCTTGTAGTGGGGAAACACTTACTAGCACCGTTTACTACAGTCTTATACTGAAACAATCTCATAAAAAGAATACCAGCATTACTCACTCAGCACATGACTGCGAAGACAAGATGGTGTCTGTTTTATTCCCTCAATATTCAAAACATGATTTCATTCAGACGCTTTCCCAGATGGACTTTCTTTTCAGTAAAACTAATCAGAATAATCACGGATTGTGTGCTCGCTAAATCTATGCTTGTTTCTTTTTTCTTAAACCATTCGCGTCTCTTTTACTTTACTGAACAGTGCATATACATAAAACTTCACAAACGAGAAAGATTGGATATTAGCACTGAATTGTCAAAGAAAAGGCAGGTTAGAGTTGCATGGGAACTCGACCTGGAAACGAGGTCATTCCATTGGAGGATTTGGTGTTCTGCTGTGAAAGCTTAGAGTCTGAGGTTGACAAATTTGGGAAGAAGACAATGTTCTAGAGATTGATATAAACGTGGATTTATTAATTTACGAAGACAAAGGACTCTCATAATAACAAAACAGTACAAGTCTGCACAATCATTGCATTCTCTTGTTATTATGAAAGCATGTGTGAAGCCAAAGTATAATAAGATTGTCTAGTGAACATAAAGTCAGAACAAGGGGACACAGAGAAATTTATTTTTAACGGCACTGAGAGCCTGATACGTCCCTCTCCCTCTGCGGTCCTGTCAAAGGGATTAGAAGCACTTTGCCATGCTCCCCCCGAAGCCTGGTACATTCTTTCCCCATTCTTCACTAACTTTTACTAATCCATCTAATCTTAGCTTAATTATCACTTTCCTAGAGACAACTTTTTTGGTCTTCTTATCTAAGAAAGGGTCCCCACTGGACACTCCAGAGCACTCCGTAAGTTCTCTTTATAGCACTTACCTCAATGTGTACTTAGATACTTATCTGTTGCTTTAAGGTCTGTCTGCCTCTAGACTGTAAGCTCTAGGAGAGCAGGGACCATGCATGTTTTGAGTCCCACTAGCTTCTCAGTGTGCCGACCAAGTGCCTGGCACATCTGCAAGCATTCAGGACATACTTGATACATGAACAAATGAGAAAAGCTCATCCAGGCGGTGCTCGGGGTAATCGCAAAGGGCACAGGTGCTCGATTCAGAAATCCTGCCTCTGCGTCTTTAGTAACTATGTGAGCGTAAGCAAGTTACCGAACAAGATTCTTTATAAAATGAGGACAGTGATAGTGACTGCCTCCCAGCATTCCAATGAGGATTAAATAAATTAAAAGATATAAAACACTTGGAACAGTGACTGGAACAGAGTGAGCCCTCAAGAAGAGTTAGCTCTTAACATTATCTTACAAAGGATAATTCTAAGAGACATTGAAAGCCTGATTGCTAAGACTCAGTTTCCTTGGGATGTTAGTGGGATAGGTACAATTCATAGGAACCTCTGAAGATATTTATTCATGTTTCCATGGTTTGGCAACTATCCTTCTGATGAAGAATACTTCCATTAAATATGGAATGTTTTAAAACAGGTTATACCCAGAGCGCCTGGGTGGCTCAGTTGGTTGAGTGTCTGCCTTCAGCTCAGGTCATGATCCCAGGGTCCTGGGATTGAGTCCTGCATCGGGCTCCTTGCTCAGTGGGGAGCCTGCTTCTCCCTCTGCCTGCCGTTCCTCCTGCTTGTGCTTTCTCTCTCTCTCAAGTAAATAAATATTTTTAAAAAAACAAACTGGCTATACCCAAGCCCTTCTAGCCTGGAAGCCACTTTATCTTCTTTTTGTGGTGTGCTGTGTCTATGTTCTGATCCATTACGCACAAACATCAGAACTTAACTCTCATGGCAGCTGTATTTTATCCTTTTCTCCAAGTTCTTGGGAGGGTCATCTCTGTAACAATACATTATGGACAAGAATGTTCAAGGTGGGTATTTTGTAACATTTAGAAAGCAGAAAAGGATATAATAAATATGCGTAATTCTGTAATGACAGTGGTAATCATCATTCTATTTGTCTTATTTGGTTTAAAAGGCTTTACCGATAAACATTATGGGGCAAAGCACCATATTTAACAATTACATATTATAATGTTGTCAGGCAAAACTGACATGGTTGTTAGAGTCTTAGTCCCTGGTTCATTTGTTGAATATGTTTTTATTGAGTGCCTAAGATGTGCCAGCCATTATATTAGGGGTGGTCTATAACAGTTTGGGTTTGAATTGAAGAATGATACAAATAGGACTCTTATTATGTCATGAACTGGCATTTTGGTCATCAAACACTTAATAAATTTTTAATATACTGTTGCCTGCTATTTTCAATAATAAAATGCTGACAAGATAGTGAGAATGTAGCGCTAAAACAACTAATGTGGGGGCAACTACCTTTTTTATCCCCCCACCCTACATACACATGAAGTGTGTCCTTTGATCATTAGCTGTAGGTGCTATTCAAAGAGCCTATTTTCGTGCACAGTTGGGCATTATTTACTTGAAAATAAAATACATCTATGTCAAAACCCACTGCTTCCTTACTTTTAATGCCATTCTGGCATTAAACCCCAAATCAGGCCTTTCTGAGGTGACTTTCTATATGTGAGCCTTGATTTATCCATTTTCTCCATGTTGGAATCCCCATCTTCTTATTCTCTCACATAGGAGATCTGCTGTCTTCAGTCCATAAGAGAAGATTTTACCTGTGTCCACATGCACATCCCAAAGGCTAAACTAATGCACTGAATCTCAGAATCGGGCCAAACTCAAAGATGTTATACAATTACTCATTTGTTGCTGAACTTCTCCTTGCAAAAAAGAAAGAAAAAGAAAAAAGAAGAACAACTGATGAAAGAAACTGAAGAAAACACAAATAAGTGGAAGAATTTATATTCATGCATTGGAAAAACGGATACTGTTAAAATGTCCATATTACCCAAAGTGATCTACAGATTCAGTGCAATCTCCATCAAATTCCAATGGCATTTTTCACAAAAACAGAAGAAACAATCCTAAAATGTGTATGGAACCACAGAAGACCCCAAAAAAGCTAAAAACCTTGAGCAAGAAGGCAAAACCAGAGGCATTACATTTCCTGTTTTTAAACTATATTACAAAACTTTAGTAATCAAAACAGTATGGTATTGGCATAAAAATAAACACACAGATCAATGGAACAGAACAGAGAACCGAGAAATAAATCCATGCATATTAGTTCAACTAATTTTCCATAAAGGCACCAAGAATACACAATGCAGAAAAGATAGCATTTTAATAAATGTTGGGAAAACAGGATATCCATATGCAAAAGAATGAAATTGGACCCCTATCTTACACCATACACAAAAATCAACTCAAAATGGATTTAAGACTTGAACATAGGACCTGAAACTGTAAAACTCCTAAAAGAGAACATAGTGGAATAGCTCCTTGACATCAGTCTTGGCAATGATTGTTTGGATTTGACACCAAAAGCAAAGGCAACAAAAGCAAAAATAAACAAGTGGGACTATGTTAAAATAAAAAGCTTCTGCACAACAAAGGAAACCATCAACAAAACAAAAAAACTATCTATGGGATAGGAGAAAATATCCACAAATCATACACCTGATTAGGGATTAATACCCAAAGTTTATGAAGATCTCATACAACTTAATAGCAAAAAACAAACAAACAATTAAAAAATGGGTCGGGGGCCGAATATCATTTCCCCAAAGAAGACATACAAATGGCCAACAGGGACATCAAAAGGTACTCAATATCACTAATCATCAGGGAAATGCAAATCAAAACCACAATGACACACCACCTCACACCTATTAGAAGAATGGCTATCATAAAAAAGACAAGAGATGACAAGTATTGGCAAAGATATGGAGAAAAGGAAATGCCTGAATGCTTTTAGTGGGAACATGAATTGATACAGCTACTATGAAAAACAGAATGGAAGTTCCTCAAGAAATTAGAAACAGAACTACCACATGATACAGCAATTCCACCTTTTGGTATTTATTCAAAGGAAACAAAATCATTATCTCAAATAGACATCTGAACTCCCATAATCACTGCAACACTACTCATAATACCCAAGATAAGGAACAACTGAAGTGTCCATTAACGGATGGATGGATAAAGAAAATGTGGCATATACATACAACGGAACATTATTCAGCCTTAAAAAAGAAGGAAATCCATTTGTGACAACATGGATGAACCTGGAAGACATCATGCAAAATGAGATAAGCCATACATTTTGATATGGTATAACTTATATGCAGAATATAAAAAAAAAAAGTCAAACTCATAGAAACTAAGAGTAGACTAGTGGTTGCCAGGGAAACTGTAAGGTAGAGGAAATGAGGAAAGTTTGGTAAAAGGGTACAAGCTTTCAGTTACAAGATGAATAAGTTCTGAGGATCTAATGTACATCATGGTGACTGTACTTAACAACACTGCATAGTATACTTGAAATTTACTAAGACCATAGATCTTACACATTCTCACATGCACAAAAAAAGGGAACTATGTGAGGTGATGAATGTACTATTTAGCTTGATTGTTGGAATTATTTCACAATATATACATACATCAAATCATCTAAAGTTGTATAGTTTAAATATCTTACAAATTTGTCAAATAAACCTCAATAAAGCTGGGGAAAAACCTACCATTTTCCATTATGGATTATCAATTATAGAGAAGTATGTTAAAATCTTCTACATGGCTATAGATTTGCCCATTTCTCGTAGCAATTCTATACATCTTTCCTTTATGTATATTGGGACTATATAATTAGATGTATAAAGTTACAATATATGATAGTAGGTTAACAAGAAACATACATTAATGAAACACAATGTACAAATATAAAGCATATTTACTATTACCCTCCCATTTGTGTGCCCATGGGAGACATCAATAATCAATCATGGCATGCCAGTCTGCTCCCACATGACTCCAGAATATGTTTTAGCATTCCACTCTATGCAGTCATCTTAGCTGTCACTCAAAGTAATTCCTTCTGCCTTTCCCTGGCCTATCTTATTATTGTCCTAAAGGACAGAATATTCTAAAAAGATAGAATTTCAGATCAATGGGATGAATCAAAGAATATTCAAGAAACAGTAGTAGAACAATTGATGCCTTAGGAAAGAACGCCATATTTTTACTTTCCATGATATAGTAAGAATAATTCTGGATTGGTTGAAAATTCAGTATAAAAATAATGAACTCCTAGACAGCCTAGAAGAGATCATAGGCGTAAATTATCCTTTCTGGGGATCCAGAGAGCTTTTATGACCATAAAACAGACGCTGGAGAGAAGTTATAAGACAAATGTTTTAGATTAGGTTTTATAAAAATTAAAATCTTGTTTTTCATAAAAAACAAACTGAACGAATGAGGGAGCACTTAACAGTGTATATAATACTTAAAATTCTTAATGCATAAATATCTTATACATTAAATAACAGACAAACATCCTACAGGAAAAATAAACTAGGAACAAACTCATATAACTTACAAGAGGAGAAGTATTAATGGCAAATACATATATTGCATAAGGTTACATTTCACATGAACAATGAAATGACACAAGATGTCTTTTTTACCCATCAAATTACCATGAAGCATTCAGAGATAAGAATGTCATGACAGAGTGTGCATAGGCGAAAATATCCGGAAGGAAATTTGAAAATACACACCCAGAGCCTCATAAGTATTCACATACTTTGATGCAGTAATTCCATTTCTATAATGATCTGAATTAGATATAATGATCCATAATTAGAGCATCACATGAAACAGAATGGATGAGATGCTGACATTTTATTCCTAATAGTTAAAAATTGGAAATAACTAAAACAGGTGAATGGTTACACAGATAACAGTGTATCTGTACATTACAATCAAAGTTGTAATAATCAATGATGGTAGAAATGTACAAGAAACCATATGCTGTGTGCTTCACATTTTATTTAACATGGATTTTCTATATATCTAATATAAAAGAAATTGGGATACAAATGTACAAACATGGTAATAATGTTTGTTTTCTAAGTCTGGGCTTGACCCTGAAATGATTGGCTGTTGTTTTTATACCCAGTATTTTACTATTGTTTTCCTATTATTTTTTTTTTTTTTACAGTGAGTGGCTGAAATCAGAAAAAGATTTTTCAGAAGAAAATGTCAGAGAACAGGAAGTGCCTAAAAATCTCATTAGTTTATTGCAGTTCTCTAAGATTTCCTAATCCAGAGAGATACAATCAACAACTGTCTTATTAGACTATTGCAAAAGAAATATCTCAAAAATCTAAATTTGCTCATGAAGATAGAAAATGTCTCCCTGAGTTCGCATTGTAATGATGCAGAAAGGCGTGTGTAACTCAAGCTCAAAATCTCTAGGACTTTCCCTTGTCGGCACAGTTCAGTCCGGCCCCTTGCCCTGGGCTAACCTAAAGCAACCCAGGCCACACACTCGGGCTTTGAGAGAAATCCAGAGAAGCCCTGTTGGTTTGCCTACCCTAATCCTGTGATTACCAGAACATTACAAAAATAAGACTTATCTGTGGGTTTATATTTTTATTTAATTAAGTCTCCTGAGAGCATCATGGTTATGCATAAACCGCATTTATTAATCCTGGCATAACTCAAAGAGATCACTGCAAAAATAGACTATGAATAAATGGACCACGTCATACTTATTCAGTGTGCAGTGTAATTTTCCTAGTGTTATTTTGTGCCGCTGAGCCGCTGAGTTGCTGAGGGGCTAAATGAAGGCTTCTCTTTCCCTGAGGTGGTATAGTTTTCAAAACTGGAAAATTCCTTTCCACGCAGTGTTGACATTAGTACACACTTCCTGAGCCCTTATTTATCTAGCATAGTCACTTTCAGTGTACTGCGCTATTTATAGAAGATGCGAGAAGATGCATCTAGCATCTAGAATTCATTCAAGACGGCTGAATTCAAGAATATAAAGAGGCATTTTCATCATCTGTGTGTGCGACTAGCAATTATCGCTAGGTAAAGCGAAAGGCAACTTGACTGTATTCATTTTTGGATCTTTCAATCACATGGCCAAAAAGAGGGCTAGTTTTGGGAAGCAATTTGCAAAGCTACTTTACATATGGTGTCAACAGTTCAAATACATTCTGCTTCAGATTTCCAAAATGAGGATTCCACCAATCAAATTAAGTCGAACTGAAATTTAATAGATGCATAGATCTCCTAAGGAGTCGTCACACGAAATACTGTCTGCAATCTTAGCCGTTCACTCAGCAAGTTTGAAATATCCCTCTTGTCAAGGTCCCCAGCAACCACCATGTGGCCAGATCAGATGGCCACTTCCCATTCCTGAACTCCCTTGTCCTCTCAGCAGCCTTTGGCCAAGTTGACCACTCCCATTTTCTTAAGAAACTTCCTTCTCTTTCCCCCAACAATGCGCAGGCCTGGATCTCCTCCAGCTTCCCTGGCAGTTGTTTCTCACTCTCTTCTGCCTTATTAACTTGCTCTTCTTCTTCAGTACGGCCTCTTAAAGCCGACATTACTAAGAGCTCAATCCTGGGCCCTCACTTTGGCTCCATCTGAACTCGCCCATGGCAGTCTGTGCTGTCTCATGATTAAACAACATCCATGTGCTGAAAATTCCCCCACTGATACTTAAGCCCAAACTTCTTCTCTGAGCTGCACGCCTAAATCGGTCCTACTTAGCAGACATTTTTATTTGGAGGCCGTATGACTTTACAACATCCAAATCGAAAATCATGATTAAGAACGCTGTCCTCCCTAAATTGGATTTTAATCCGATCTTTGGCATCTTACACCATGACACCACATCTACCCAGGTATTCTCTCCAAAATCCTCAGCAACGTTTCTGTTCCTCTTTCTGCTTCACTTAGTCCTGTTATTCTGAAACCCCTGATGGAGGCAGCAATCGTTTTACAATCTCATCTCAGAAGCGACATACCATCGCCTCTGCTATGTTCTGGACATTAGAAGTGAGTCATGAAATCTAGACCACACTCAAAGAAAGAGGATTCCATCATTGGGGGCCATCTTGGAGGCTGCCTGCCCCACTGACAGGGCAGGCTTGGCGAGGGCTGCTCTGACCCTTCTGCAGTGCTCTGAACCCTGCCAAGAGCTTCTCTCCTTACACCGCCACATGGCCTACTGGAAGCAGTTGTCGATGTTTCCTTTGGACTCCAGGGCCTGGCCTAGCGCCTAGCCATGACCTGCTGAACTGAACTGAATTGTGCATCTCTCAGCCAGGGTCAGAATATATAAACAGTGCTGGGACTAAACCGAGAAATGAAGCTTCTAAGACGGGATGTTTCCTTTGGAGGTGATCTCACGGTGCCCTAAAAGCAAATCTAACATATTTGAGGAATATGTGGTAGGAGTCTAGAACACCCCAGTTATAATGAAGAGGCAGAAAGGAGACAGGCAGTGAGAAAGAAGGATGAATCTGTCATCCTGGCAGGAGCTTACATAATGGCTTTCAGTCTTCTGTGTCTCCTCACAATACCTCGGGAAACTCCGGATGAGGTTTGTGATTAAGGGAAGCAGAAAAGAGGAGGCGGCAGAAGGGAATGTTGCAGGGTACTCAGGTACCAGTTTTATCATAAGAGGGACCAAGGAAGGACATTTGCTTACCATCCTCAGTTCCCAAATGACAAAGGCCACAGAAGGGCCAAATCAAATCCAATCAAATCTACTCTTTTCCTGTACACAGAATATGTCTTGAATTCCTGCTCACCCTTCTCCCCCTAATTTAGCTGGATAAGTAACACAGATAACCCTTCTTCTCTACCGAAGCACAGACGTCAAGTATGCAGCTCTCCACAGCTCCAGCTCTGCCTTCCCTCCAGCATTCGGTAGGCCTCCAATCATTTCCCCAAGCTGCAAAATGCAGTTCTGCATGACATAACACTCCACATGCTACTCTGAAGGAATGTGGCGGGGGGGGGGGGGGGACCTAAGAGAATAAGCCAAGGAAATCTCTTAAATGCTTCACTCGCCTATCAAGAGAATCCACTAGCAAGTCCTAAAATTCTTAGGGAGAAAGGAGGATGTGGTTACATTTATTCCCTTTCTTTCCTTTTTTTTTTTTTTTAAGATTTTTATTTATTTATTTGACAGAGAGAGAGAGAGCACACGCAGGGAGAACTGCAGAGGGAAAGGGAGAAGCAGGCTCCCCACTGAGCACAGAGCCCGACAGGCATTTGATCCCAAGACCCTGAGATCATGACCCGAGCCAAAGGCAGCTGCTTAACCAACTAAGCCACCTAGGTGCCCCATATCCCCTCTTTCATCATAAAATAGGTACCGAGAGCTACAACACATTGGGAACTCTGGTAGGCACAGGAATCACAGATGTAAAGGACACAAAAGTCAGCCTTCAACAGGCTCACCTCCTTGTGGAGAGACACAGTCAAGAGCAGGTTAAGAATTCCACCATACAGCATGCTGTGGGTTAAGAAAGAGGTGAGCACAGAGTGTGAGCTCCCAGTGAGAGCAGAGGACATCAAACTTGGACGTGGCCATCAAATGAAACTTCTCAGGGAAGTAAGAACCAGGTGGAATCTTGAAGGACAAGCCATGATTGGCTAAAAGTAAACAGGGGAGTGACATTCCAGCAGAAGGGAAACCATGCAAAGAAGCAGGGAGATCAGAAAGAGCCTTGCAGTGATTTCAGGGCATGACAGTGACTCCTCAGACAAAGGGTGTGAGGAAGGCAAGAGGAGGAAGGAGGGAGGAGAGGGCAACAGAGGATTGCCACACCAGGGAGTGTGGAGGTTACCCCAAAAGCAGCAGGAAGTCATAAAACATCCCAAGCAGGAGAATGACGTGGCCAAATTTATACATAGAAGGAGCTCTCTCACATGAGTGGAGAGATCTGATCGGCAGGGAGACCCACTCCCTGATACCATAGTAAACAGACGGTAGATTAATGGGAGCTAAAACGTGAGGTGTGGGGGCAGATGAGGAAGGGACAATTCAGAAAGAATGTGAACTTGATGAGACTCAGATAAAAACAGGGCTAAGGAAAAGGAAGGGTGTCAGGGATGACTCACAGCATGGTGGCTTAAGAAGCTGAGGAGAAGATGGTGATATTCACTGAAACAAGAGAGAAAGGAATTCCCATGTTTTAGGGAAGATGATGAGTTTAGCACTGGACATACTGATGTTATAGGGACTTAGGACCAATTTCCCCAGGTACTAGGATCTTGGATTCATTTAAATTCAGACAGACTCTTCGGTCAATAGAAATTTAGACTCTAGGTCTTGAGGACCTTGGAAAAAAGTTTGAATTTTGTCAGCTCTGAAACCATAGTACCTTTCCTAAGCCGTCTCCCACCACTCCCCACAATAACACCTCTCTTTCATACAAGGCTGGGATGGTCAGGAAGTGAATAGTGGAGACCAATATAGCTGTACTGAGTTAGCTCTTTGCTCATACTATCTTATCCCTGAGGGCACTTGAACACTGAGAATCATGTGTTACAAGTCAATTCAGAGCCATGTCGACATGAAAAGGTTCTGAATTTATACACAACTTGTATATAGCCAGTAATAGCCTGTTAATAGCCAGTCGCTACTCTGAAGTACTTGTTTTCATAGAACTCACCAATAAGAAAAAGCACATATTCTCCAACATTGCCAAAGATATCTTCGTTTGGTTCCATGCCTGGAACTGGATCCAAGTATCCGGAGGCATGTTGGTTTCCAGATAGATTTTAGCTCAAGGACAGGGGTAGGAAGCCACTATGGAGCCATGGCTTATAAAAATGGCATTCTGTCTTACCTCTTGCAGTGATGGGGAGAGAAAGCAAGGTTTGAACATTTCTGTCCTCTCTGATCTCACTGTTAATTCTAGTTGGATATTAAATGTTTTTCAGATTAATAATATTATATCTCAACTGTTGAGTTTCAGTTACTTATGGGATAGCCAAATAGGTGACTAGATAAACAGGTGTTTCCAAAAGAGATTTAATTCAGAGCTACAGGCACAGGGGTCCTATATACTTAGATGTTGTCTAATGCTGTAAAATGGTCGAAACCACTCTTAGAGAAAATGTTCAGCAAAAAGAGGTGTGCTGAGGACTTAACTTGGGAAAAAATCAACATTTAAATTCTGCATGGGGGAAAAAGTGGGGGGGTTATGAAGAAGACAACAACAAAAAATAAGAAAAACAGTAAAAAGTTCTATCAAAAAAAAAAAAGTGAAAAAGAACTTCAAGTAAAAAAAATAGCCACCACTGCCACAAGTTGAGGAAAATTCAAGTAAGATACATCCTGAGTCACTTATTAGCTTCACAAGTTGTTTTTTTTTAATTTCATTTTGATATTTAAGTTTTGGCAATATGTTTTCCCATGCAGTTTTTAAAACTTTTATGTAGTCAAATGGATTCATCTTTATAGGACTTCCCAGTTTTGTGTCATATCAAAGGCATTTTCCATGAGAATATACATATTTATACAACATTTATAAGTTTATTCATTTATTTATATTTTAGATATGTATATATTTCCTGCAAGTGTGTGTGTATATCATGTAACTTGAGAGAGTGGCTTACCGTGGGAGAAAAGAAATGTTTTAGAGGGATACTGGGTAGCTTATGGAATACTTGGGAACACTGGAGAGCCAGGCAGGAACCAAGGCAGTCAGGTGGCATGTACCATGGCCAAGATCTGAGCAGAGGAACAGCCTGGTCAGGGTGACACAGCTCCGCTGCTGGACGCTGGGCACAGCTGCTGGCACTGCCATCACCGGACACTGGATACTGCTGAGGCACTGCCATGACTACGTGCTACTCTTGGCACCACCACCACCGAGCACTTGACGCCACCACGCCTGGAATGAATTCTAACTACCTCCTTTGTGTCCCTTGCTCCAAATTCAAAGTCCTAGCAAAGACGTCTCATTGTCTGAGCTTAGGTCATTCATCCATATCTAGCTATCAGGGTTCGTAAGAGTAAGTACTCATTTTTCATGACTTTTATAGGCAGAGCTGGGACCTGCCTCCTACCAAAACTCAACACACAAACATAAGAAGAAGTTCAAATATTGAGTTAAAAAAACAGAACCAAATATTAAGATGACTTCACGATAGAGGATCATGCCTTCCTTACAAAGATGCTTTTATGATTTGTAGCTGGTCATAAAATGACTTGTCATAATTTTTTATATATAAAAACTTTAATCAAAACATGAATCAAATAATATCATTGTGCTTGACTCTTTACATACATTCTTTTTTTTTCAATGAGCAATAATCTTGCCTCACAGACTAACTTAGCTAGCACACAAAGCTACACATTCTTTTTTTAAGCCTTTAGTTTTTAGAGCAGTTTTAGACTCACAACAATATTGAGAAGGAGGCACAGAGAGTTCCCACATTCTACCTGCCCCTACACGTGCTCCCCTCCCCCATCATCAATATCAGTCACAAGGCTACTATATTTTTCGGCAAAGATGAACTTATATTACCCATCACAACCACCCAAACTCCATAGCACCTTAGGGTCCATGCTTGGTACAGTATTCTCTGTGTGTTTGAACAAATGTACAATGGCACATACCCATCATTATTAGATCATAGAGAATTTTTTCACCGCCCTAAGAATCATCTGTGCTTTGCCTATTCGTCCCTTTCCCTTCCCTCCTACTGCCCCCAGAAACCACTGATCTTTTAACTGTCTCCACAGTGTTGCCTTTTCTAGAATGCCATATAGTTGGAATCATCGAGTAGGCAGCCGTTTCAGATTGGCTTCTTTCACTTAAGTGATATGCATTTAACATTCCTCCGCGTCTTTTCATGGCGTGCTAGCTCATTTCTTTTTAGCTCTTGGTAACAGTCCGTTGTCTGGATGCGCCACAGTTTATCTGCTCACCCGCTGAAGAACAGCTTGGTCGCTTCAAATTTTGGCAATTATGAATAAAGCTGCTATAAATGTCTGTGTACAGGTTTTTGTGTGAACATGTTTTCAGCTCCTTTGGATTAATACCAAATAGCACGATTGTTGGATCCTATGGTAGGAGTATGTTTAGTTTTGTAAGATACTGCAAACCATCTTCCAAAATGGCTGAATCATTCTGCACTCCCACCAGCAATGGATGAGAGGTCCTACCTGCTTCGCATCCTCACCAGTGCTACAGATTTGGGCCATTCTAACAGTCATGTGGTGGATAATTTTTTTTAAAGTAAAAAATCTCTCTGGCAGCAGCATTAAGGGTCTGAACAGCCTATGGCAGCGGCATACCCGGGAGGCTGCTGGAGGGCTTCTTCCCTCGGAACTGTTTAAGCCATATGTATGAACTTCAGGGTCTCTGAACTATAGCCATATTGGAGTTTTCCAGTGGGTTATCAGACTGCCAGTGGGGCTGGATGAACCAGGAGGAAGTGCCGAGATCGTGGATGGGACCAACAGGTTAGAGGTCTCAGAGAACAGTTTTGTCCCATAGTACGGAAAATCCAGACAGACCGACCCTTACCCTGGAAAAGCCCCTGTAACACCCTGGAGTACCAAAGATGTACTTCAGAGGGGCAAAGGGTGATATGACAGAGAAGCAGTGTAGTCAGTCTTTGGGAACAAGTAGAGACGTGAAGTGTGATATGCTGACTGAAAAGGTAACTGTTGCAGACAAATGGGAGTACTGGCATGCTCTCTTTCTGGTGTCTGACTGGTGCTCTGGGATAAGCTGGAACTCTTTAAAGAGACCAACTGGGGTATCCTTCCATTTGTCCTCCCAATCTACTTGTCCCCTGCTCTATGCCTGTGGAAACTTACCTCTATGAACTCTACCAATGGACTTCCTGGCCCTCCAATTTCCTATTGGGTTTGGCCAATGGTGAGACTCTGCCAGAAATCAAAAGCACTCCCATGAGCTGGCCAAATCCCTTAACCAAAGCTCTCAGTTCCTAGTAGGAAGCTCTCCTTCAACACAGTCACCCCTGTCTCTGGGTTCCAATAAGTGGTTTTCTGCCCCTTTGACCCTCAGGCCTAGAGATGGCAAAGAGCACCCATTAGTGGTTCTCTGTCTCCACACCAATTCTTGTGGTTCCTCAACACCTTACACCTTTGTATGTCTACCTTTATTCTACTTGAGTAGGCCATCAATTTCATTTTGGGACCCAGACAACAGCCGAAGATATAAATTTATAAATTTTATGGGACATAAATTGACCATTTTGGTAGACAATTTTTCCTTTTGGAACTTCCTTCCAGTATATAATTAAATACTCCACTGTCTACATTCACTCAATTTTTCTTCCACCCACCCCCATTCCCTTGCCCACCCGCCCACCAATGAGCTCTCCAGGTCTCCATACTCCAGCAGCCCGACTCCACTCAATTTTTCAAGTTGGAAATCTGGCATACATTTTGACTTAATCCTTTTGCTATTTGTCTCCAATCTACCCTTCCCTCTCCCTCCACCTCACTGTCCCTCAGGTGCAGTAACAGTGGCCTGAGAACTGGTCTCTACTCTGAGAAATGAACTTAATGGCATATAAGTAAAATGGCCTCAGGTCACGGGCTATGTTCCCAAGATGAAACCCTGAACTGGCTTAAAGCTACCCACATCACTAAATCTCTCCCTTTCCAGTTTTTTATTCTTTCCTTGTCCATGTTTCTACCTTCTTTGTGCTGCCAATATCATCACCTGTTTATTGACTGTGTCTATTCTCAATACATCCACTTTGTTCCCTAGCATCACATTCCCTTCTCTCTTCTGGAATGCTGCTTCCCTGGACTAATGTATCACTAACAAATACCCTTTCCTTCCCCCAGCCCCCAAAATAAACCTAACCATTCAACATCTGTCATTTGTGAAGCTGAGAAGTGCTGGAGAAAAAAAAAATCACACCACAGTGTATGATTTCAGCATAACTTTATAGTGACAACCTCAACTGTGATTGCTCTTATTTTCCAGAATAACTGTCTTAAATCTTCTTCAGCCTCACCTTCCACATCACAGAGATGACAGAAGTCATCAGATGAGGGCTCAATAAACTCTTTGCCATTCCTACCTACAAATGTGTCTACTTATCCCTTCCTCATC
This sequence comes from Ursus arctos, assembly GCF_023065955.2. Lineage (NCBI taxonomy): Eukaryota > Metazoa > Chordata > Mammalia > Carnivora > Ursidae > Ursus > Ursus arctos. The sequence goes on from NW_026622852.1 coordinate 38,963,471, forward strand.
ACCTTCTATTACAAGATCCTATGCTCAGGACTCCAGCCCCTCCTGCCTCCCTGGAGACCTTGAACTATCCATTATCTCTTCTTTTTCTGTGTCTTTAACCTCTTTCTCTCTACAGAATCCTTCACAGCACACCTTCAAAATAAGTAAAGAATAACTTCCAGGGGTGCCTGGCTGGCCCAGTCAGTAGAGCATGCGACTCTTGATCTAAGTGTTGTGATTTCAGACTCCATGTTGGACACAGAGCCGAAGAGAAGAGAAGAGAAGAGAAAAGAGAAGAGAAGAGAAGAGAAGAGAAGAGAAGAGAAGAGAAGAGAAGAGAAGAGAAGAGAAAAAATTCTGTTTCCGTCCAACTTCTCCCTCCAGCTGCTGCTTAACATTTCTCCTCTCTTCACAGTCACTCTTCTTGAGAGAATCCTACTCACGTACTGTCTCCATTTCCTCACATCCTGTCACTCTCCAGTCTGTGTATACCACTCTGGTATCTTATCTCCTTCCCCACTGCTCCCTGGGACTGCCCTTCACCAAGAGCATAAACCACTTCTGTGTTGCTAAGTTCAATGGAAACCTTTCAGTTCCTTCTTATTGGACCACTCAGCAGCATTCAACATACTCCCTGCTCTCCTTCTGGGAATGCTCTCTTCTCTTCCCTTCCCTTTTGTGACACTCTATCAGTAACCTCTTTCTACCTACCTAGCTGCTTTGTGTTAATCTCTTTTTGTCACTCTTTTTCTTTCACTGACTTTGAAAGGTTGGAATGTGCCATGGCTCAGCTCTAGGGCTTCCTCTTTTTCCACATGCTCCCCTCAGCCCATCTGCTTCACTTCTGTAGCTTTCGCGGAAATCTACATTCCCATGGTGTTTAACTGCTCTTAGAACGAAGCTCTTACTGAGACATACAAGGCCCCGAGTGACCTCCCCTATCTGCCTCTGCAGCTTTTGCCCTCACTTCCTGCACTCCCAACAAACTGACTTTTTTCATCTGTCACAGCACCCATCGTGGTCGTCTGTACCCCTAGCCATTTGCACATTCTTCTCCCACTGCTTGTTAGAGTCCACGCCCACACCTCCCGAGTTTGGCCGTCTGACTTTTAGCCATCCTGCAGGGCTGAGCCTCAGTGGCACTTCCTCAGAGAAGCATTTCTTGCTTCTCCAACTAGGCCAGCCTCATTTTTTTTCAGGCTCAGTTTTTATATAATTTTATAGTATAGCATATGTCTCCAGATGATAATTTAATTATTTATGTAGTTTTTATTATTCATTCCCTCACCAGACATTAAGCTCCACTGCCTGTTGCTAAATGTCCCACATACAGGAGGTATTCAGTATAATGCATTAATTCATTGAACAAACATCTTGTTTCAAGAGTCCTTTCCAATCTTATAAGGTGTAGGCCTCTTGATGCACCTCTAATCACTATCCTAACAGTTCATGGGAGATCCTATCCATTTTTAAAAATACAACCCCACACTATCTCTTTGACTCCCCAGGAGTTTTCTGGAAAGGGAAATCCATGTGGCATTCATGACCCACTCTCTGCTGACCAGTGAGGTGGAGAATTAGGTCATGGCCCTTTGTGATAATTAGAAGGGGCTCTTTGCCAAGCTTCACCAGATGTATGAGAGCCTGGTGCAAACCAGAAGCACTAACGTGATGACGTGGTGACGTGCTGACTCCGGCAGGAATGGGGCTAGTCTTATCGGCTGCTGTGCAGCTGAATGCCGGTGTCTAGTTCAAGATGCGGCTCAGAACAGCGCTACTTACTCTTTGAGCCTCCTTCCCGGGAGTTTTGGCCAGCTTCTGAGATGAAGAAGCAAAGTCAGCAGAGGTGGTGAGGCAAGCTTCATTGGCAGCTGGCTGTATTTTATTAAAAGGAAGACTGGCCATCAGCCCCACGTGCTCTCCTCATGCCCTGAAGAAGTCGTGAAAGAGTGGCACCCGGTCTCACCCTCTGTGGCTGAATAAGCCTGCTAGTGTAAGGAACAGATGTGCTGGCATTGTAGGATGGAAGGCCATTTTGTATCCGGGCTACAAGAAGCTGCTGCAAGGAATATAATTGGCTGGCAGCCTCTGGTTGCCACACTTTGGAATCCCCTGCAGTGGGCTTCACTCAGCCAATAACTGGTTCATTTCGAACCAGCACTCTCCCTCAAATACTAGCTTGAATTTTCCCTCGACAGAGTTTTGTCTCCCCTTAGCACTGCATGGTACTGTGCTCGCCTTGAGACATGGGTCATGGTAGAATTTGAAGGAGGAGATAATTTCCTGGGGTGACTGGTCTAGAGGGTACAGTTCCTACTGGATTCAAAACAGGCGCCATCACTGCTCATTCTATATTTTAGAGGAAAGAGGATGAAGAGTGTTCCTTCGCAAGTCCTCTCCCTGGTTATCTGAAGGAAGAGGGCTGTTTCAGGGGCTCACCTTGGACTACCCGTCACTGATGGATGGTACTAATTTAGTTCACAAATCTAGAGTCAACCAAATTTCCAGAACCCTACTTTCCCTAGTGTTATTTATGGAAATGACAGGTAGCCACACCGTTCATCCTGCTGATTCCTAAATTTCACATAAAATATATGCTCATCTTACTAACATTCAAATTTTCCATGAGATATACAGCAGTCATAGGATATTCTCAACAGAAACCTCATCAAATCTCTATCTCTTCTATTAAAATTGCATTAGGATTATTTTGGTTGCAGTTTAAGCACTCAAACTCATATGGCTTTGCACATAATCTCTTGTTCATGGAGCATAAAAGCTTCCAACAGCCCTGGCTTACCTGGTCTTCACAGGTGCTGATCTAAGAAGGAAGAGTTTATCTTTCGTTAGGTCCAGGAAAATACAAGATCTTGGACTGGCCAGTATGAGCTATAAGCCCATTTCTGAATCAATCGCTATGGTTAGGTAGCAAAGGCGTTCCACATGGAAAATATTTGCAATATATATAACAAATGACATAAATTTTTTATAGCAAGCATACCTTAAAAACTCCTATAAATAAGAAAAAGAAGAATGACCTAAGAGGAATACAGACAAAAGCCACAGAAGAGGAAAATGAATAACAATAAAAATATGAAAAATTCTCCTTACCAACAGTATTCAGTGAAATAAATGTAAATAACAACAATGAAATACCATTTTTACTCTATTCAAATATAAGAATTCAAAGGCAAATGTTGATGAGAGTGTGGGGAGACGGGGCCTCACGTACACTGCTGGGGAGTAAATACAGCATCATATACCCATACTTCAGATGACTACGTTGTCAATAGAAATAATGGGTAGTAAGGTATGTGTTAGCACGGTGAAGTCTCCAAGACAGATTGTTCGGTGGGAAAAGGCAATTCGCAGAGTAGAATGTTTTGGAAGCTGTGGAGGTGCACCTTCAGGAGAACTTGCTGCAAGGAATGTGACTGGCTGACATCCCACAGCTGCCAACTCCATGGACTCATGAAGCCAAAGAATGAGGGCATATCAACACAAGGCAAAAAATCTTAAAACGGTGTGGTGTAAGTGCAATGACAGAGATGTGCACGACATAGACATAGATATAGATATAGATATAGATATAGATATAGATATAGATATAGATATAGATATAGATAGACAGATAGACAGACAGACATAAACATAGATACGTGCATGCCCAGAGGAGGCAAACCCAATGCAACTTTGGGAAGATATGGGACTTTGGGTCTGGAACGGCTCTCAGGAGGGACGATGATCAAGCTGAGATGTTAGCTGGGTGCAGAGAAGAGGAAAGCTTTCCAGGCGGGCAGAACAGCATGAGCAACTCATGGAGGGAAGAAAGCTGTACGCAGGAATTTATGGCAGGTTGCTAAATATTAAAATAGAGGCTGGGATTGCAACAGATGAGGCTAGTGAGATAGGCAGGGTCCCGCAAGGCCTCCCTTGTCATCGTAGAGAGGTTGGAATAGGTTTTTATGCGGCGAGAAGCCACAGAAGGCTTTGGAGCAGGACAGCCCATCTGAGAAGAGACTAGAGGATGATAAGACACAGGTGAGAACAGACCGACGCTATCGCCATCACTCAGAGAAAGCGAATGTCTGGAAAGGAGATTGGGATAGTGTTATACTAGTTGGAATCAATGGAGGGGAAGAAATCCAGGAATATGGCGTCGGTACCATCTGTAGGAATTGGTAATGGGCTGGAAGTAGGAGGTGGGGTGAGAGATGGGGAGGAGCCCGGTTAGATACACCCAGGGTTCTGGCGTGAGTGCGGAGAGGTGGTGAACTGAATCAGATCAGGAAACCTATACCTCAGGGAATACGGTGATGGTTGCAAAGGCATCTGGTATTGTCCTTCTGCCACTGTCTTAAAAGGGATTCTAAAGGGATTTTCTTTCCCTTGTTCCTCCAGCACTACACTTGCATTACTGGCCTAAGTGGATACTCACCAGCTGGCCATGTCCATCACTACAGCCAAGTCTGAGAATTCCTGATTATACTTAGAGCCTGTGGAGCTGCTGACACAAACAGTCATTAGCAGACGACCCTTTTGTAACCAACTATGCTTTAAAATGTAAACTGTGGGGGCATTTTCCTTGCATTGTCCAGAAGGAACTTTCTCCTGCCTGAGCCTGGATTAACCATGAGAGAGTTCGTCAACATTCCACTGGTACATATTCTTACTTTGGTTGCCTTCAGCGGGACTGAGAAACTTCCAAAAGGTTTGTTTCAGGAATCTTGTCTTCTTGTTGCCTTGTCATAGTTCTAGAGTGTGTGTGTGTGTGTGTGTGTGTGTGTGTGTGTGTGTGTGTGTGTTCTGATCGTGACCGAGTCATATGATGGTGGGCTTGGGTGTTACTTGGTGAAGTAGGGGTGCAGTGTACAGAGAGGGAGAAAACTGTATAAATAAGCAGTGGATTGATGGTCTCATTTCTACTGGCATCCATCCCCCTGCTTAAGTTCAGCAATAAAAAATTTAGCCACACAGTGAATGTGGAGCCCTCACTTGTAGGGAAACATCAGCAGGTAGACTGCAAGTTATCAAGGTCCGTTTTGTTTATGTGTGTGTCAAACTTCAGGGTGGTCTAAATGGATAATGAAAACCTTTTCACGTTAGGTTTGCCAGGAATATAATCAACCCTACTCCCAGATGTCCAGACTGTTTGTTTCTGAACAAAAATTATTTCCATTTTCAGTTTCAGTTTTGCAAAATTCTTAGTAAATATTTTAGTTCCTAAAAATTGGAATTAGAGAAAGACTCACACAATTTGCCTATATAATAAAAGCCTGAAGACAATGAGTTCTCACTAACTTTGAGGTTGGAGGTATGATTTGGCTTGGCAAGAGAGTGTGAGAGTTTTTTTTTCAGAGTCTTTGGAATGTACCGGAAATAACACCACCTCAGGGAAAGGAAAGCAACTTAAGAAACTGACAGACACCTGTTGCAGTAGCAAGAATGTCCACAGTGATATGGTTTTTGGCCAGCGTATTATGAAACTGAGGCTAATGTATTTCAAATCAGGAAGAAAGACAGGAAAATATGTGACTTGCAAAGTGACTGAGGGCTTCGTTGAAATTCTTTTGAAGACACAAGTAAGATTGAATGATATCGGTTAAAGAGTCTTCAGACTAACTGTATTACAGTAAAAAGAGTTTTGTGTTTTATGATACTCTCAATTACTTATGTTCCCTTTACGTTATTTTCCCAAAGAACTGAACATGTTTGTATTGTATAGATAAGTGAACGCAGCGTCTGTATGCAGATGGGAAATGTAGCTTTAGATTCTGTGGTTCGCTAGAATTTCAGGAGCCACAAGGGCAAGACTGCTAATGAGATACAGCTTTCCTCACAAACAATCTGATTTCGTAGATTTGTGTTGTTTTGTTTTCCTTTTCTATCTTACATGAGCAGAAAGGTATCTTTAGATGTATTTAAACATTTAATCACCAACTAATATTGCAGGGTATCTCCAGATAAGGAAGAATCTAGATCTTTTCAAACAGCTAATAATAGACAGAAAGACTTAACATTGGCTTCAGATTATTTTAATACTTCCTGATCATACGACGGATGTCCGGTAAGGTAGCACCTGAATGTTCACACTTACGGACTGTGCTAAGTCTTATTTGCACTATTCTAAACCACAAAGTTACGTAAAAATGACATGGTTAAACACTAAAATTTGCTAAAATGCAGTCTCATAAGGAGCAAAACAATTGATTTTGATAGTTCATATCAGGATTCGGTGCATTTAAAAAAACCTACCTCTCTATATAAACAACTTCTAATTTATACTCTAGGAAGAACTGATTTATAGTTTCCAGACTTTACAGGTAAAGCCCTTAATTCAAATGCACACTATCTCTATTTTGAAAAATTCAAAATATGGTGATATAAAGATAATTGCCCAGTCTACTGTATTTATGGTAAACTTTAAACTAGTATGAACTTAACACCAACCCTAGCCAAGAATACCAGGCCTAGTAGAACAAACGTCCATTAACTACACACACCTGCTCTGAGAATAAACATTATCACAAAAATATAGTCCTTAAAATTTTAAATGTCCGAGTTCATGGAATATACTGGCACAAAAACCACAAAAATGTGCTATTATTTTAATACTACGAAAAGTAATAAAGATGTTCCACACACACTATCTCATACTTATTTTCTCTATTCTTGATAGAGAATAAAAAGAGCTTTTTAGGTGGATACCTTTGTCTTAAGTCCTTTATCACGAATGAATCAAGGAATCTGCACAATAATGTGTTACCAAATAGACTGACAGATCTTAAATAGTGCAAGAGTATTTAGTGGATTCTTTCCTAACAGTCCATATACCATTTCCTCAATAAAATTAATAACAGACTTTGTGGAATTAATAGTTTAGTTTTAATTTTAGCTTGAGATTCCCAATGTTCAAAGACAAGGGGAAAAGTCACTCGTTCTGAATCTTTCCGACTAGTGATACTTTCAATGATGAGCTCAATACTGTAACCCCCAAGTAGGAGAAATTTACAAACCTTCATATATGAAAGTAACCAATGTTTCACTGAATACTCACCTTAACTACATACTTCAATAATATTTAGTGCTTTATCAGGGAATATTAAGTGTGCGGTGGGATTTAAAGTCTGTAGGAGTACAGGAGTTCATGTAAGCAGCACGAAGTTTGTTTAATACGCACAAAAGAACTCCTGTCCAAACTCCACTTTTTAAATTACCCCATTTACTCCCACACCTAGAAGTTTCTGAGTCTAAGTGATTTATCTTCAGATATATTTGAGTAACTTCCTCTTCTAAATCGTATATATACAAAGATAGGATTCACAGATTCAACATATGACTAAGTCAGGACAGGCACAGCTGTCATTGAAATCCAGGACACCAAGTCCTGGACGAATATTGACGTGCATTGAAAAAGCAACTCATTGCGTATTTGGGGAAACACAGTTGCTTTAAATATTACTGACCTTAAAGAACAGGAAGAAAGAGCAGAAATGTCAAGATTTCTGCCACATTTCCAGAGTAGTAGGCAACTTCTCAGTGAAACAGGACTTGAGGTCATGGGAGAACAGGACAAGTGAGGGGTGAGTACAGGACCCGAAGGATGTGGCCCCACTCAGGAAAGTGAGTGAAGGAGTAGACCAGAGAATGCAGAAGAACTACATGGGCCAAGCTGAGGACCTAACTGGGCTTGGGGACTGAGCCTCTGTCGTGGCCTTCATTTGCACCACTGTTTCACTTCATCTAACAATACTATATGCACATAGGAGCAGCGAGGACAGCTGGTTGGATTATTTCAAGGTTGGTGCTCCCCAGGGTCAGTGCAGCTAAAGGCCTAGAGAGTAAGGGAGCTGCGATTATATGGCAACATACCGTGCAGTCTAGGCTGAACAACGAAGGCAGTGAAGTGAGGACATTTAAGGCCTGGAAGAGAACGTTAAGATGAAGTTCCTTTTCCTAGTCTCCGATGTCTTTCTGTGTGTCTTTAGAGACAGCACAGAGTCTCTGTGAGCCTGTTTCCTTGTAAAATGAAGACGTGCATAGTAGTGCTCAACATATAACGTCATATACTATGCTAAGGACTGTCCATGATGGGGGAAATGTTCACTCTTGGGGAACATGCACATTTTAGATGGGTCCCTGTGAGACCATGTCTTAACGCAAGTGAATTCCCCCAGGAGAGGCAATTTCAGATACTCTAACAGGCTGAGCCAGAACTCCCACTGGCCTATGCCCAGTACCATTCCTGAAGGCAAGGCCCAAAAGTGTGTTCTGTGACAAAGAATGAATGATACAACATTAATAAGTGACTGAGATTATTGATGAAGTTTACAAACTCCAAAGGCATCATCATAAAAAATAACTTGCATTTTGTTATATCACCAGTAGAATAAATGTGTCAGTTTCTAAGATAAGCCAAATGATGAGCAATACTGAATATCCTCTTTCTTTGGGGAATCTGAAAATTTTCCAGTGCCTAAAGTGTTTTCTCATACTGAAAAAACAATACTGTATTCATGATGTTAGGAAAAAAAAAACATGAATATATCCCAAGTCTGAGCATTTCTAATTTTACCAAAACAGAAAGGAGCAAATACACCTGGCTTCTTGGTTTACGCAATCATCTGGTCGTGCTAATCAACAGCTATTCAACCAGAAGCTGGTATGGCGATGGCCATGTGGTCGAGCCCATAAAAGGGTATGTCACGTCCTTCTCATCAAGAAGCAGCTAGGTTCCAAGTTAAGCTACTCTTTGGGTACAGGAAAGTGTTGTGCTCATTTTCATGCATTTGTTATTCATGTGGTCCTTGGATTGAGGGAAGAAATAGTGCCCTAGTTTAAACAGACTCCGGCTGAGATGAAAGCTGGATAAGAGAATGAAAGTAAACAGGAGACAGTCTGCTGAGTCAACAAATATCATTAAATACAACGATGTGATTTTGTTTGTAATGATTTGAAAGTGGATTTGTTTGGATAACTTTGAAAGATGGGCAAAGTGAACTTAGCCAACTATATCCTGCCTATATAAATTGATATTAATGTAAATCTTATTTTTCCTCTGTCTGTGAATAGTATTATGCTGACAACGTAGAATAGCTTAGAGTTAAAAGATAGGAACTTTAAACCAACCTTCACCTTGAAGTTCAGCTCTATCACTTCCTACTTTCATTATGTTTAGACAAGTTACTTAGGCATTCTTGGCCCCCATTCCTCATCTGTGAATGAGAATAATAATAGTATCTCCCTTCATGTTTGTTGTGATATATGAGATAATGAATGGAAAGTGTAATGCATGGCCCATGGTAGGTTCTTAATTTTGGATGCTAAAATTATTAAAAAAACAGAGTCAAACATGACCCAAGACTACCATGCCACTGTACATGATGGGAAGGTGTTAATATAATAAAGTTCTTCATAAAACCTCATGTATGTCTCCATAAATGTCAAGACATTGTAACATTTACTTCCTTGATCTTAACTGACCTCAACAGTTTGTAAAAATATTAATAGTATGTCTATTACCTCTGTCACTTTGGAAGTATCAAGTGAGAAGTAACTAATGAATCAAGTTTATTTTCTTACGATACATGGCCATGAAGAATGATTTTGAAAATACAAAATATAGAAAAGCTTTAATAGAAAAAAATCATCCCGACTTCAAGACCGTTAACGTGTTGGTATATTTTCTTCCATTTTTTCTATGTATCATAAAACTTGTTTACGCAGTTCCGCTACCTGCCACTTCTACTCACCACGAATGCGTGAGCATATTCTATGCTATCTATACTCTTCAAAATGCCATTTGCGGTGACTGTGTAAACAATATCCTGTTTAGGCAAGAGTTGCTGATATATGTTTAATATCCACCTCTCTGAGATGAAAAGAAAGGCCCTCGTTTGTTGCATTTGTTGATTTCCGTAGTGTAAATACTCTGACCACAATCGATTTCAAGCCAATGACAAATACTGAACTGGGAAGAGATGTGCAGTAGCATATGCCTTTACATACTGTGTCTACTGCACTTACATTGAATGAAACTACCTCAAGAGCATAGGTAATAGTACAATGTAGTAAAATAATTAGGAAGTGATCCATTTTGAGTATTATTACTTTGGTTTTGACATGATTTATTTAATTATAATTTTTTTTTTAATTTTAATTTGTTAACTTGAGTAGAGTTGACACAAAATGTTAACATTAGTTTCAGGTGTACAACAGAGTGATTCACCTTCTCTCTATGTTATGCTCTGCTCACCACAAGCGTAGCCACCCTCTCTCACCTAAATTTATATGATTTAGTTTTTAATAATGGCTCTATTTAACAATTGTGTCACAAAATTCTGGAAAAATTAACACTTGGCTCTATCTAGCAAGCCAGTACCAGCCAGCTCCCGCAGAGCACAGCTAGAAGGCAAAACTGGGTGCCAGAACTTTCTTCCACTTCAGCACAATTAGTACAATTTACTACAATTAATCTGTTTTGTACAGTGAAGGTCATCTATGTGCCTTTCCATCTTCAGATTATTTCCTTGGGAGAGATTCCCAGAAGTAAATATTAATGGTAAATTTGCAAGTCATCCAGAGACCAGGACAACAACTGAATTGTTCAAGCTTCTACTTCTAAATTACCAAATCAAATAACACACAGTGTTCCATATGGGCAAAGGACAATTTTAAATGCTTCACATATATTCATTTAATGAATCCTCCTGACAAGCCTCTGTGGTGGTTTTATTATCATCTCCATCTATTCTCTTTCTACCTTTAAAAAAAATGGCTTTTATAAAGGCCTCAGACATACAGTTCATTTAAACATCACATCAGTCAATGTGCTAACCCTGGGGATGGAAAAAGGTCTAAGACATTGTCCCTGGCCCCAAATCTCAAGGTTTTTATAATTGAGTATGGGACAAAGACATAAACAGATCATTTTAATAGCATCTGTGTGACAAGTGCTGTAAGGGTGACATTTGCAGGATGACCTAAGGTTAAGGAAAAGGGCATTTGGCTCTGTCTAGCAAGTCTGGGAAATTGGGAGAAGATGCTGCTTGAACTGGATCTTAAGAAAAGAACAATGTTAAGGAGGAAGATGTGGGCCTCGTGGGACACTTGTAAGCACCATGTTCCCTTACTCTCGGCCCATGAGTTTGTCTCTGAGTTTACTGAAAAAAGAAGGTCTAGATAGTGGATGCATGTTTAATGGCCAATGTGCCAGTTTGTTCCAGGTGTTTCTTTTTTTTTTTTTAAGGCTTGCATTCTTATTTTTTTATATAATTTTTATTTTGTTATATTAGTCACCATACAGTACATCCCCAGTTTTTGATGTAATGTTCCATGACTCATTATTTGCGTATAACACCCAGTGCGCCATGCTGTTCCAGGTGTTTCATGAGGCTATCACCCCCTACCCTGCATCTAAAATACTGTTCATACCACTTACTTGGTTGTCATGTGTACCTTGCATTTTAACTAAAATGACCATATAACTTATTGTCCAAAATCAGGCACTTTTGGAGGACAGGGGGCACCATTAATAATTGTGCCAGGAGGGGTGCCTGGGTGGCTCAGTTGTTAAGCGTCTGCCTTCGGCTCAGGGCATCATCCCAGAGTCCTGGGATCGATCCCCACGTCGGGCTCCGCTGGGAGCCTGCTTCTTCCTCTCCCACTCCCCCTGCTTGTGTTCCCTCTCTCGCTGGCTGTCTCTCTCTCTGTCAAATAAATAAATAAAATCTTTAAAAAAAAATAAATAATTGTGCCAGGAGAGCGGGCATAACTGACTATTACAGCTGATCGTTTATTATCTAGATTGTGGCAGAGATGGGTTTTACACATCTTTTTGCTTCTAGTGAACCTGGTGCTTGCTACATGGAAAAGAGTAAATAAATCTCTTATTAAATAATAATAATGATAACAAACTGGTAGTGATGATAATTATTTTAAGTAAAATTATGCAATGGGGTAGATTTCCAGACTCACCCAAATACAGGTGTTGGCACTTTGCCACACCATCCAGCCCTTCAGATGCCCAGGACCCCACCCCGTTTGCTTCGGTGGATTCATAGGTTTCCTTAAGGATTCAAGAGGGGTGAATCTCGCTCCCCACCTGCTCTCATCCTTCTTAACTTCTTTGTCTTCCTAACTCTTATAATCCAGGTGACCCTCATTTCACAGGGGAACAGAAGGAGGGAAAGGACCACGTTACAGCCTCTCTTTCGGTTTTCTTTCTTTTTGTGGAACACACACACACACACACACACACACACACACACGCACACAAACAAAATAACACAAAACCAAAACCAAAACCAGCTTTGGGATATAACTCAAATACCACTCACCTTACCCATTTAAAGTATACAATTCACTGAGTTGTGCACTTATCATCAAAATCAAGTTTAGAACATTTTCATTACACCTAAAAGAAATCCTGTGTCCTTTAGCCACCGATCACCCTCAATCCCTCCATCCTCTCCCCCAGTCCTAGGTAGTCGCTCATGCATTTTCTGACTACAGAATGGCCCATCTGGACATTTCATATACATGGAATCCTACAGTACGTTGTTCTTATGACTGGCTTCTTTCACTTAGCTTATTTTTCCAAGGTTCATCCATGTTGTGGTATATATTGGTATTTCATTCCTTTTTTTTTTTTTTTTGGCAAATAATTTTCCATTGTATGGATATGCCCATTTTGTTGAGCTGTTAATCTGTTGATAGACACTTGGTTTGCTTCCACCTTTTGGCTACTGTGAATAACACTGCTATGAACACAGTTGTATAAATATGAGTCTCTGCTTTCAATACTTTTGGGTATAGACCCAGAAGTGGACCTGCCAGGTCATATAGTAATCCTAGGCTTAATTTTTTGAGGAGCCACCATCCTGTTTTCCACAGCAGCTGCACCATTTTACGTTCCCGCTAGCAATGCACAAGGGTTCTAATTTTTCCACCTCCTCGCCCAGATTTGCTGTGGATGTGAAGTGGTATCTAACTGTGATTTTTGTTCCCATTTCCTTAATGGCTAATGGTATCCAGCATCTTTTCACATGCTGTGTCTCCAACATAAATGAAATTTATACAAATTCTTTGAAGAAATGTCTATGCGGATCTTTGCCCATTTTTTATTTGGGTATTTTGTCTTTTTACGTATTGAGTCTTCTTCTAATCTACTCACGCAAATATGAATTCTTTGTAAATCTGATGAAGCTTGAGCTTTAAAATCTTTTGTTTGCAGGAGCGCCCTTCTAAAACCCTCAGTGGGCTCTAGCAATGTGTTCATATGAACACATATTATTATGAAATCTAGAAAAAAATTGTTTTTAAACAATTGTTAAGACCTCTTTTCATTCTGATTCCCTTTAGTCATACTTCCCTTCAAGCTGATTTGTCTTGGGTGGCCACAGATATTTTGTATGTCTAATTTTATATTTTTTTCCTCAAGGTGTGTACCCAAATTACATAACTTTGGGCTTCACAAACCATGGATCTGCCCCTACTTATATAAAATAAATTCTTTCCCACTCTCCTGAGAGCCTTCTCTTTTGATTCTCAAATGCCTAGTTTAAAGTAGAAACAAAATACTCTACGTAAGATCTTCCTTCCTTTTGGCAACTTTCTACTATGGGTAAATATAATTCTCATTCAGGTAGTTGTTGCCTCTGACTGCTCACAGAGGATTAGTAAACAGTATTCTAGAATGTTCTCATCTGCCGTCTCCTCTCCTTGTAGCTCCTGTCATCACTACTCCTCTGGAAACAGTAGATGCCTTAGTTGAAGAAGTGGCTACTTTCATGTGTGCAGTGGAATCCTATCCCCAGCCCGAAATTTCCTGGACCAGAAATAAAATTCTCATTAAGTACGTATTCTGCCTTCTTCTGGTAAGAATGCCCACTGCTGCCTTGCAATTTAACTTTGTCATAAATGGAATCACAGCTCTTGGTAGTACAAAAGCTCCCCTTCAAGAATATGAAAAATGCAAATGTCCTCATTTTATAAATGTAAGATCCGAACATCAGTGAGGTTAAGAGAATTGCCCAAAGCAAAACAGAGATTTCATTGACATGGGGACATCTGGGTTATTTGCAGGACCCTGTTAGGAAACACCATGGCATTCTAGGTCTGGGAGCACAGAGCACATGTTTCAGGACATGCTGGGGAATTAACAGGGACCAGACTTATCTCCTCTACTTCTACTATCCCTATAAAATAAAGCATATGTTGTCTAGGAACCTGACCTCTAGGTCACCGTAACTTTTTCTTTTGAAAGTCAGAAGGGGCTCCTGATATATAATGAGGCAGCCTCTCCAACAGATAAAATTCCCACTTGACATGAAAAGGTCATGCTATCTTTTCCTCATTTACAATAGTTATCTGATCAAAAACACTCTAAAAAAAATCTGTAAGGAAGGGAACCACTGGCTTCCCAGCAGGCAATATAACTTTGCACTAGGGCCAGAGTGCTTACGCTGGTATCCATAGACGGAGGTCCATGAACTTGCATGAGGAAAAATTATGTCTTTATTTGCACTAAACCCTAATGAAATTAAGTGTTTCCTTCTATGATACATGTTGTAATGTGGGAAAGAACCCTGTGCTGTTATCGCCTTCTGGTTGTCTCCCAAGCAAGCTATTTCAAAAGTCCTGGAAGAGGAAGCCTCAAAATAAGATGCCTGAAATACAGTTGATCAAATCCATGTAAAATACGTAGATAGAGACAAGGGGAAAGAAATGCGATAAGTTAATGTACTTAGGAACCTTGGTTCACTCAGTGTTTCTATGTCCAGTCTCTCTTGTGCCTCAGACTTCCCCACGGCAGCGTTCTTACAAGGACCAGCATGGAGGCTGAGCCCACAGGCGGAAGACACCTGAAGCTACTAACATATCCTTGCTCCGTTGGAGAGACACAAGCACACCTGGCCATGACTCTAGCTTGCCAATGAGCCTGCTGAAGAGCCATGGATTTTAAGTGTGTTTCTTGGGTAGAGTGCATGGGACCATAAAGGGACCACATATTTATTTTTTGAGAGAAAGAGAAGAAGCGAGAGAGCAGGGAGGGGAAGAGGGAGAGAGAGAATCTAAAGCAGGCTCCATGCCCAGTGCTCGGAGCCTGACATGGCACTCAGTCCCACAACCCTAGATTGTGACCTGAGCTGAAATCAAGAATCAGACACCCAACTGACTAAGCCACCAGGTGCCCCAAGGGACCACATTTTATGTCACCAATGGGTGCTTGATTTAGGGGTGACAGAGCTGTTGGTCTAGAGGGGCATGATTATAAACTTGTCTTTCCATCCCTTTCTACTTGAAGCCGTACTCTTCTTTGTTCCATCATATTTTCTATCTATTCCATCAATCTTTGGCAGGTTGCTATTTTACTTACTGCCTATACTCAACACACCTTATCAGCTCTCCCTGTGTTTCACAACTCACTCTCCTGTCTCTCTCTAACATGAGTCATTGTGCCATTATCTCCTAAGCTATTAGCTTTGCGATTTATATGCTTCACATTTTCATGAGTTTTATCTGTTATTTATGTCTTTGTCTTCTATAGTAAAATAAATAAAATAATGTCTTTAAATAATACAGAAAAACCTCATTATAAATATGGATCATGAATCACAGTGGTCGTAAAAGAATCTGTGAAGTTATCACAGAAGTTAGATAGATTTGCGCTACATTATAGCTGTTGCATATATCTTGACATATTTATATTCTTCCCTACTTTGAAATTATAATAGTTGTTAGGTAGTCAACATTCAGTATTTAAAGGTCGATATTCAAACACTACTCTCCCCACCACGGCCCTCCAACTTGTCTGGGAAGGAAGTTTGATGCCTGTGTCACAAATAGCTTTAAAAAATATGGCACTGTGATCCTCTCGTGTTTCTCTCTCAACATAATAAGGAGATGGAGAAATGGACAATGAAAGAGTTTTTTTAATTACACAAAGAAAATCAGCATTATAATATATATATTATATTTATGCATATATATTTATTTATATGTAAATAAATATAAGCTCATGCCCACTTGGCTTGTAATACTATGAATAAAATCACTTAATACATTTGAATCTTCCCTTGATTATAAGGCAAAAATGTTACCAATAAAAAAGAAGTAAATGGAGCTATAGGTTTGAATAGTTAGTTGTTACTCAAAGAATCTGTAAAATAGGAAGAAACTACATTTTGAAAGTATATTCGATGCCCTTTGAGGAATAATGAATACCTGGACACGGAAGAAACCTGACAAGCACTACCTCAGCCAGGTGATCAAGGTCAATATCAACTGTGGGAAATGACATTGATAGCATACCCTCGTTACGACGTGATATGGCACTCTGCTTTTGTGAACTTCCTCCCAAAAGCCACAAACCCAGATTTATCGTGATAAAAACATAAGGCAAAGTCCAGTAGAGGGGCATCCTACAAAATACTTGATAAGTAGTCCTCAAAACGGTCAAGGTCATCAAAAACAAGGAAAGTCTTAGAAACTGTTGCAGTCAAAAAGAGCCTAAGGAGATATGACAAATAAATGTAATCTGGTGTCCTGGATGAGATCATGCAACAGACAGAGACATTAGGTAAAAACTAAACAAACCTGAATAAACTAAGACTTACAGAAACTAGTTAATACTGTATCAATATTGGTTCATTAATTGTAACAAATGTGCCACACTAATCAAAGATGTTCACCATAGTGGAGACTCATGAGGGAGGTATACAGAAAGTACTATCTTTTCAATTTTTGTATAAATCTAAAACTGTTCTAAAAAATTCTATTTTAAAAATTATAAATACTTGAGTGTTCCTCACAATCCACAAGGAATTTACTCTAATTAAGCAACAATGATGCAACAGCTTATAAATCTTGAACACTTTGTATTTCACAGAGTGGCTAGACTCTTGGTCCACAAGCACACCTGTAAAATATTCCAATGTTCATATTTTTCCATGAACACTTACGCATAGCAAAACAAAACAAAATCAGCAAAATTACAATGAGAGGGAGTATCATGGCTTGCCACAATTATTTATTGTGAGTTAGTGAACTACCCAGTGATTACATTATCCTCAGTCACATTAGACCAAAGTTGACTACACGTCTTTTGGTTCCTCTTCAGGATGACAGTCACCTGTTGAGAGTAGAATATCAAGAATCCATTTCTTTCCCATTTTTTGTTTTTACATTTGTTCCCTATTTCTACTCTAACGAATGACCAAAAACTTAGTGGCCTAAAATAATATAGATTCATTATCTTACAGTTCTGGGAGTCAGAAGCCTGAAATAGGTCTCTCTGGGCTAAAATCCAGGTGTTGACAGAGCTACATTCTTCCTGGTGGCACCAGAGAAGAATCCAATTTCTTGCCTTTCCCAGCTTCGAGAGGGCTACCTGCCTTCCCTGGCCCCTTCCTCCACTTTCAAAGCCAGCAATTCCACCCCTCTGCCCTCCGCCACCGTCGCAGCTCCTCTCATTCTTCAGCTTCCCTCTACCATCTTTCAAGGACCATCATGATTACACTGGGCCAATCTGCACAAGCCATGATATTCTATTTTAAGACCCTTGGTATCTGTAAAATCCCTTTTGCCACGTAAGGTAACATATTTACGGGTCCTGGGGATTAAGACGTGGATTTTGGGGGGAACATTTTTCTGCCTAATGTATACATCTTGCATAAAGAATCTTTATTTGGTCATAAAACCCACTTTTATGTTGATGCTTCCCCTCACATTTTTCTGTTTCCCTAATTCCCTTCCCAACAAACAGCATGTAATTTAATGAGATAATGTATGCAAAACATCTATTTTTACAGTTTGAAGCTGTTTTGCTTCTTTAT
Organism: Ursus arctos; assembly: GCF_023065955.2. Classification (NCBI taxonomy): domain Eukaryota; kingdom Metazoa; phylum Chordata; class Mammalia; order Carnivora; family Ursidae; genus Ursus; species Ursus arctos. The sequence continues at coordinate 38,981,287 of NW_026622852.1, forward strand.
ATATTCCAAGGAACTAGAATTATGCTTGGCACTTATCAGGCACTCAACAAATATTTGTTTAATAATGAATGCCCAGTTAATTGTTAGTCACTTCTATAAATATTTAGTTCTTCCCACTGGTCACATTTACATGGTGTGTTCATTCCCTGGCCGCAACTTTCCAGTAACTATGGGGAGAAAACTCATGTATCTTAGTAATTAAATACTTTGCTGAATAAAGTAAACTTTATGTTTGCTCTTATCAACAGATACCACCTTCTGAAAGCATGTTGGAGGGACTCAGTGGTGCTTTGATTACTGGAGCATAGGGAAGATTAGGATGCAATGTTAGCTTTCTATTACCAACTAAGGTTATTCTATTATTCAGAACTCATTCAACTTTCCTTTTGCTTTTAATCTGCTTCCTCCATTGACAAGCCATCTGTTTTGATCAGTTAGTCATAGCCGAAAAACATCACAGAGGAGGTCCTAACCTGCCACTGCTGTCTGTGACCTGCAGGCTCTTTGACACCCGGTACAGCATTCGCGAGAACGGGCAGCTCCTCACCATCCTGAGCGTGGAAGACAGTGACGATGGCATCTACTGTTGCACAGCCAACAACGGCGTGGGGGGCGCCGTGGAGAGCTGCGGGGCTCTTCAAGTGAAGATGAGTGAGTGGGAGAGAGCCTCTGCTCATGATGTTAAAGCTGACTTGGTCCACCCCAAAGCAGGCAGTAAAAAGAGCCTCCCGCACACCTGCAGGCTCAGCAGCCAGCCAAGTTCAAGTTTAAAACACAACCTTGAGGCAGTGAATGCTACACCTTGTATTCCTGTCCTCCACTACAGGCAAGCCCCTTAGTTCTCTAGCCTCTCCTGTTTTCTTGCCTGTCCACAGCGCCTTGTCCACTCCATCTTGCCTTCCACCACCAGGCAACTTCCCTCTAAAATCTTCTCCCTGCACCTTTAAAACAGTTCCAACCAGATGCGCTTTTTATCTCTAATCTCTTTGCAGATACTTCTACCCTTTTGACTTATTTCAAACTTGATTTTCTTGGATGACTTTTCAAACTTGAGTGGCTTTTCTGTTTCACTGGAGGCTGTTTATTTTTCCCCACTCTTCTTGTCTACAGGGCTAGCAAGGACTCCTAGGCCCCTTTCAAGCCATTACTGCTGTGCAAAATCCTTCCTCTCATGAGGGCGTGTGCCATTCTAGCCATTCCATCCTGTACATCTATTCAAGTCACCTACTCACTTCTAGGCACTCCCCTGCACCGGCCCCCCCAACATCTACCAAAGACTTTGATTCCAGACTCATTCTCTTTCTATCCATCCCTACTCCTGCTATCATCTTAAGGGATTTGAACAACTGTAAAACAGCCTCTAGCCATTTCATCCCTACAACTCCTGACCTCCACAAGTCCAATGATACTTGCCTTAACCTTTTATCAGTCAACCCCATCAATGACCTTGTCACCCCCAGGAAATGATCTGTATTTAAAATCGTAAGCTACAGTATGTCATACTCTGAACATGGATGCTTCTATTTCTAGCCCTGTCCCATGAAGAAAACACTTTCCCACCCTCATGATGTGCCTCCAGAGAGAAGGCACAAACTCCATCGTCTCTTTCTCAGCTAAGAACAGAGTCCAGCTCTTGCTTCTTTACTCCCACTATGCAGCCATCACCAGCGCGCTCACGTTCTCCTGCCCTTGACTCCTCTGTTCTCCCTTCCACTGACCCCCAATTGGGACCTCCCTCAGTTCTCTCTCCACTTGGCTTTCTCTCCTACCTGGTGTTCTATCATCCAGCACTCTTATCAGCACCCTCAAATCTCATGACCTCCAGTGCTGGGAGCCCTAGCTGCTTGCAGACTGCCCACCTTGTCATAATGTAACCTTTACTTCCTTCCTTCTCTCTGACACCACACTGCTGATGGCAACGATCACATCAACATGCTGGTGGGTGCCATACAAATCAGCGGGTCGGTTCCACCCAGGAACTTTATCACAAGTTTTGTTGTTATCTCTGATTGTCATCACTATTTCTTTTATCCTTCATCTTTCTACTTTGTGGTCATCGTTTTGCTGAAGGAAGTCAGTCGCTGCTTCTTTTCAAAGTGTGAGCATGTGATCGTATAAAATCTGAGGATGTATTTTCTGAATCTTTGCATCGCTGGAAGTCTTTACTTTGCCTTTACTCCTGGATAATAATTTGTCTCAGTACAGATGAGAGTTTAAAAAGGCTCTTCCCTTAGCTTTTATTAAATAATTATTCACTTTCATATGCTGCAGCTGAGAAATCTTTTTCTTATCCCTGTAGGTAAGTCTAGTGTTTCTTAAAAATTTTAGTATTTTTTCTCTTCATTTCTAGAATTCATAAATTTCTCAAATTCACAAGAATGTTAGGTGTGTTTTATTATTCCTACTCAGTTTTAGGTGGGCCTTTTGAATCTAAAACCAAAGGGTTTTTTTTTTTTTTCCAAAATGAAATATACTTTTTTCTATTTTTCTTCCTCTTCATTTTATTTCATTCTTAAACATTTAATTAACAAATATTAGATCTCTTTTTCCATTTTTCATGACCCCAATATTTTCTCATCATATTTATTCTATCTTCTTGGAGATTTATTTAACTTTTCCTTCCATATCGTGAACTCAAGTCTTCAATATGACCATTCTACTATTCTGCCCTTATACTGAGTACTTTGATCTTAAAAACCCATATTTTTAATTTCTAGGACTTACTTCTCTGCTCCTTCTTTTTCAGAGCAAACTCTATGTGTTATATGACGCAATATTTGCTCAAGTCTCTGTAACGATATCACTAATGCATTTTTATTATTTTATTTTTTTTAAGTTTTTATTTTATTTTTAACTTGAGAGAGAGAGTATGCGCAGAGGGGAGGGACAGAGAGAGAGGGAGAGGGAGAAGCAGACTCCCCGATGAGTGGGGAGCCCGAAGTGGGGCTCGATCCCAGGACCCTGAGATTATGACCTGAGCCCAAGGCAGATACTTAACTGACTGAGCCACTCAGTCAGCCCCAACTAGTGCATTAAAAAAAAAAAAATTCTTCCTTTCCTTGTTTTCTTCATGATAAGATTTGATTTTGTGGTTCTTTTTTTTCCATGTTCATGTTTTTTCTCGAACATCTATTAATCTTTTATGTTTGATCATACCTATAAATGAAGTCCTCGAGTCATTAGAATAGGAATGTAGAGGGGCTAGTGGGACATTGTGGAGAAGCTGGTCTGGGGGTTCTGTAAGTGGGTGGGGTGTACCCACAAGAAAGCTTTCTTCCAGCATGTGGGGCAGTGAGAAAATCAAGTAAGGAAACTGGGATGTTCTCTTTTGCTAAATAACAAAGGCTTGATTCTAAAGACAGAGCACATTTAAGTATTTCACTATTTTTTGGTGCTACGTTTCCTTTGAACATTTCTCATATTCTCTCTGGCACTAAATGTTCTTTATTTTGATCCATCCTTAATCTTCTCTTCTTTTCTCCACCTTCTCCTTAGGAAAGCTCACCCTTGGATATACATAGGTTTGGCCATCCCAGTTGCTAACATTTTAGAATACTCCCACACCTCTTGGTAGAGAACTTCTTCCTGAGACCCCCAAGACCCTAGCCTCCATCACTACTCCAGCTACCCTAGGATCTCTCCCAGGAGTCCCCTCCCCCAAGTTCCTTATGGTCCATCAACTAAGGGTTCCATGCTGGCATAGCATGATGCTTCCAGCATCCCACTAACATCATGACCAGCTCAGATGAGCCAGTGCTCATGGCTCCACTCAAAGAGTGTCCCCTTACAGTGGGGAATCCATGACTCAACATCAATGCTTAACTCATTCCCAGTTCACTTTATCTTCAAGTTCCCACAAGAGTTCTCTTCACCTCTCACCCAAAAAAATGACCAAGACATCTATTTCACTGAGAAGATAGGAGTTATTTGCTTTAAACAAAGGTTATCTGCTTAAGACATCTGGCATAGGGATCAGTTCAAAGAACCCAAGGGAAGGAATGGGTAACACTCTCTTGGACTAGGTCACAGGAATATCAACTCTTAAGCTAAGCTTTTGCCAGCAGCCGTATGACAACCCAACTCACAATTGAGGTGCCTGGCCATCATCTAAATGTAGGTGTTCACTGTGGTTGCTGAGGAGAGTTGTGTGCTTTAGATAGCAGGCAAAGTGACAAAGTTGATATTTTCCTATAACGCGTTTAAAGCCTGTCTTGTAATTTTGCCATAATCCAAGACCATACCAACTTTAAATGGCAATAAATGCCTAGATTAAACATCAACAGATCATGCAGTCTTTGCAAATATCACTTCCAACCACCACCAACCCCCACATGCACAATTAAAATAGGTGGAAAAAGTCCTTATTTCATGCTTTTCTCCCTCAAAGTAACACACTGATTTTAGCACATGACCTGAAAGAAATTGTATCCATTTCTCAGTAGTCTCTCCTGCAAAGACAGACCTCTGTTTTGTATCTGTAACATGAAATGCCTAAGGAAATAAATGTAGTTGTCATTATTTATGAATGTTTCACGTAGTAAAATAACAGGCTTCCTAAACTTGTCAATTCTTCTATACATTAGATTTAATAACTTCTTCTGAAAGCTTACTATCAGAGAATAAACAGTAGCTGGCATAAACTTTCTTCTGACAGAATTAATGTAAAAGCATTTCACAGAATAGTAAATTACAAAAGTTTGCTTCACAGAGTACAATTACTCTAAATTCTATGACAGAATTTCTCCAATTACTGATATAATAACGTCTAGTTTACTTTCTAGAGAATAAATGTATCTAATTCTTAATCACCAAATTTAAGAATCAAAGTGAGACTAAAGGGAAAGGGAAAAAATAACTCAGAACCATATGAAAAATATATCAAAAATGTCTCTTAAAATGTTTTCGTGTCTGTTGGTATGAATTAAATAATGTTGACCTGTTATGGTGACAGTTTATTTTAATCCACTTTTCATTAACTATCTTTTAAAGTGAAGAATACTATGACTTCAAACTCCTAATATGTTTCATGAATCTGTGTTTTTCAAATAAGATATGAATAAAAGAAATAACCTAAACTTTGAAAAATGATTTCTGTCTGATATCCACTCAAAACCTGTCTTAGCATTTGGTAAATCCTATAATGTAATAAATTATTCTTAAAGTAGATATTTAGACTTAAATAGGAAAGAGAAAGTTTAATGCAGCCATATTACCTTTTTAATTTTGAATTTTTGTTTCCCTTTAGAGCCGAAAATAACTCGTCCTCCCATAAATGTAAAAATAATAGAAGGATTAAAGGCAGTTCTACCATGTACCACAATGGGCAATCCCAAACCATCAGTGTCATGGATTAAAGGGGACAGTGCTCTCAGGGTAAGTGATTATTATGAAAACATGTCTATACAACTTGTTTTCAAATACAACAAATCTTTGCAAAGTCAGTTACATGGTTACAAATTTCTAGTATAAAATTGTTCCCATATATAACATTTTAACCAAACTTATATTTTCCTGTTCCCATACACACAAACTATAAGGCATTCCAGTTGGAGTTGGCTAGGGAAAAAAAGAGTTGGGGGCCAGTAGTTCTTTACAGGGATGAAAAAGGAAGCAAAGCAAAGCTAGAGTGTTTCTCTGTTGATTGGTCAGTTAGTTGAATCATTTTATTTTTTGACATTGAATCTTTGGGACAGAGGAGATAAAAAAACATGAAACTAAAATCCAGGTCTTAGACCCGACAAACGGGTTCTGGGAGGTAAGTGAGAAAGGAGGTTTGGAAGAAAAGGAGTGAGAACCTCGAGTGAAGTTAGAGCACGGACATCAAGACTGGTTAACTAACTGCCTGGCAAATACCTCAGTCACAGAGCAGTCAGATTAAAAATCTATTATGTATATGCTTATTTTGTATTGCTTTTGTATCTCATACCTACACTTACTGGTAAATGATTACACTGCATCACCGTTGCCATCTACTAACTATGAACTCAGTGAGGTTTTTCATCTTACTATGTTCAGAATATTTCACAGAGAATACGCAGGTGTTGATATATGCCAATTAATTGAAATGAAGTATAATGGTAAATTGTTTACGATAATCTATAGAATTTCTGACTTTCCTTTTGTTACAAATATTGGTGGATTTCCTACAATAAAAACATAAGAATTTTTGTATGATACTGAGTTTAGAGTCCCCAAAGGGAAGATAACTTTGATGTTTTAACTTCTAAGACGAATTTTTACATTATTTGTAGAATTTTCCAATTTTTCAAAAGACATATATTCCTCTAAGGATACCATACAGAGTGTTTTGAATCAAACAGACTTGGGTGTGACTTTTAGGAAATCAAAGAAGCCTTTGGTGTCCCCATGTGATGAAAGAAAATGAAAATAAACTATATCTTACAGAATTATTGTTAAAATTAATTTAGGTAATCTTATATTGTCCCATTTAATATTGTATGTTATACAAAATAAATGCCAAATAAATGTTCAAATGATATTTTTGATGATAGCAGCGATGATGATGATCTGATGAAGTAAGGCAAATGATTTCTTAATAAAGCCATGGAAGTTTTAAAATTCGTGTCCCTATCCCTGGCAGGAAAATTCCCGCATTGCAGTTCTTGAATCTGGGAGTTTAAGGATTCATAATGTGCAAAAGGAAGATGCAGGACATTATCGATGTGTGGCAAAAAACAGCCTCGGGACGGCATATTCCAAATTGGTGAAGCTGGAAGTTGAGGGTAAGGAGTTGCATTCCTTCCCATTATGGTGCTTTTGGAAGGGCCTCACGTTCTACTGTGAAGGCTGGACACTAGCTTGCAAAGGTAGAGATGTAGGTAGACCAGTTCCCTCAACTATTCCAGATACTAAAGCATAAGGTCAAAACTCTGAAAAGAAAAAGTGAAAAGAGAAAGAAGTGTTTGCTAGTATAACAGGTCATATTCCATCTATTGCCCACAATCACTGATAATTTTGACCAAAACAGACTAAATTCACTAAAATACTAAAACAGTAGGACGCCAGCTCAGAACTTCTGTTTGGCTTAGACAATTCTCCCTTGTTATATATTTGAAAACTCTTATTTTATCTTTTCCAGAATATAGACATGACTTTTAAAAAGATCAAAAGAAAAAAAGTAACTTTTTTCAGATTGTATTCTGTCACAAAGGGTTGAGAAAAATAAAATATTGACTCAAAATGTACACCTAAAAATATTCTTAGTTCTGTGAGTATTTTTCATTTTTAAAAATCTCCTTTTAAAGCCAACCAATTCAGCAACTAGTTGTAAAGGTCTTCACTGAGAAATCAGAATCCAGATAGGGCTAGGTATTCTACCCATTTGATTGTTAGATCCTTCCTGACCTAAAATTACATCACATTTTGCTTAAAAATAGAAACTACCAGCATGCCTGCTCAGTGAGAAAGCTAAGCACAAAACTCTTTCCAGCTCTTCCTGTTGGGTGCTGTAGAATTAATCTCTCTGGCTCCCAGTTTTCTCCTCTGAAAAGTGGGATTTGTTATGGGTGTTCAGTGAGGTAAGGTGTTGATAGTAACTAGCAGAGTGCCTGGCCCTTTGTAAACACTCAATAAATGCTGATTATAAGAATCATCACCTATTTTTCTGCTTTCTCTTATCTGATTGATAAAATATTTGGACTTTCTCACACTGGCCCATATTACAGTTCAATTGGGAGAGACTTCGGGAGTTCCCCAAGGCTTACTTTGATTCCATCCTACTCCCTTAAGCCCACATCTCTTCCTTCTCAATCATACCATTTTCTATTAGCTCCCTTTAGATTATCTTTATTTCCTAGGCAGGCCTTCCTCTCACAGTATTAATAATCTCATTTCCCACATTTGCTTCTAATTGAGGTAACATCTTTATTACATCTTTATTATCATTGCATCAATTGCTCATAGAATCTCTATTAACTCCTCATAGAAAAGAATGAAGTTGATGGGAATAATGGCTGTCAGATGTAAATATATACATATATTTTTTCAGCACAGTTGCTATAATTTAGTATCTTCTGCATTAGCAATGGTATTTAAAGCTCAGTATGCAATAAGTCACAGTTGATGTGACTTATTCAGTGGAAAAAAAACACACAAACACACTCAATCATACATTTGGACACTATCTGCCTGGATTCAGTGTTTCCTTGAACTGTACGTGGAATAATACAGAATGAATGTTATCCATTTGTACATAATATCATAAAGATTTTCCTCTTCAAGATATTAAATATAAGCCCTCTGTATTATAATATAGGTCACTGTCTTCACAGATACTGAAAATATTTGCTTTAACACTGACCTAGAGAAAATGAACACAAATCACAATTAGCTGGAGTCCAATTACACAGTTTGGTCTTGCTTTGCCATTTAATTTTGCATCATACCTATCAGTAAAACTGAATACGGTCTTCTTTCTTCTTAACACTTAAATGGTCATGCTCATTGCCTTAACAGTTAATATATAGAGAGGTCTTATTAAACTTGCTAGTATTGAGAGTTCATAATATCATCTAAAGTTACTCTAACAGTAGGTAAGATGATCCTTTTAGCACACATCTATTTCTACTCCATTTTAGTCCCTATTAAAGCAGCCAATATATGTGAAAATTTGTGACATGCTTAGCAGAGTTGTCAGTACATAATAAACATTTAATAAATGGCATCAATTATAATCATTACTATTAGAGCATTAAAATTGTAGCAAATCTGTGTAGCTTCTCTTGAAGTTCTGCAAGGTTGGCTTCCACTTAAAGAAACAGTTAAGGCATTTACACAAGATATAAGGCAGACGTGATCTATTTAAAGGAAGGCCCAATTTAACCAACAATTCAGAACAGGTGAAAAACCAACTGAAAAGCAGCTGGCACAACCCCGAATGTGTCTGTAAAGACCTATTACCTGGCCAATAATGAGGGCGAAGATGGGCAGGGCTGTCAGGGAGGCAGATGAGCATTTGTTATGCATTATGTCAGTAACTCTGAAAACTAGTTTGAGCAAATTAGAATGAGAACTCCATAATGTCATCCAATGCCGGGCTGCACATACTGCACATGGTCATGCCATGGAAAAGTTTGTCGTTGCTAGCTTCTAACGGGAGAAGCATACCAAGTGTGGATTTGGTAGAGTGTTTTCACCAAATCTTAGCTTCTGTAATGAACATGAAACAGCCTTCAACACGAAAGTTAAGCTCCCTTTCTAGATCGCCATCCTCAGGCTGCTGGATCTCTGGAATGGCAACATAAAGATATTCTACGTTTCTGTCTTATCTTAAAAAGTTCAAACAGTGACATATAAAATTACTAATGAAACCATCTAATTCAAGGGTAGCCAAACATGGATGTCTTTCCAAAAGGATGAGCAACGGGATGGCTAACATTTTAAAACGCTAAATGCTTACATGGGTTATTCTATTGAATCCTCACTAACAGTGAAGAAAGTCCTATCATTGTGCCATTTTAAGAAACTAAGAACAGAGAGGACAACTAACTCACAGAGGGGTCTAAGAGACTGAGTGATGCTAGATACTGTGTGTTCTATTAAGGAACAGATAATCGTGTGTGACGTTGCCAAGAGTAGTGTCAGAATAGGGGTGAGAGAAAAAGCCACGATTCTATAAATGATGGAGAATAGGAGCTGAAAAAAAGAGACAGTGGGTATCAACAAATTTTTCAATGAATTTGGAAAAGAAAAGGGAAAAGTCAAAAAAGCGAGCAGTAGCTAGAGGTATACGTGGTACATAGGTAATGTTGCTTTGCAAGATTTCTCTTTTAAAAAGATTAAAATGTTTTAAAAAACACTGAAAACGTGGGGCGCCTGGGTGGCACAGCGGTTAAGCGTCTGCCTTCAGCTCAGGGCATGATCCCGGCGTTACGGGATCGAGCCCCACATCAGGCTCCTCCGCTGGGAGCCTGCTTCTTCCTCTCCCACTCCCCCTGCTTGTGTTCCCTCTCTCGCTGGCTGTCTCTCTGTCGAATAAATAAATAAAATCTTTAAAAAAAAAAAAAAAAAAAAAAAAACACTGAAAACGTTAAAATGTGAATGAGAAGGGGCTCAGAGAAAAGGACATTTAAATATAAAGGAGAGAGGTAGAATATTCAAGGGAAGGTGGTGCTTGAGAAGGCAAAAACAGTGTATTGAGGGGAGAAGTAGAGTGATAAACCCTATACAGAGGGTGACCACTTGTCCTAGTTTGCCCAGGACAGTTCTGGTTTACACCTGTTGTCCTGGAATAATTATTAATAGAGTCCTCCTTGTACCTTCAAAAGTATCCAGGCTTCAAATTATATGATCACTGTACTTAGGAAGAAGGAACTTCCTTCCTTGTAATAGGAAGGAGAAAGGAGGTATGCTCCAGTATATACGAGTTAATGAGTTCGGTAGATGGAATTTGAGAAAGCTGTTGGTTTCTATTTCCCTTAGGAAGTAGAAAGTAAGTTTATCTTCTGAAAATACTTCTGTAAAGGAAGGTGGAGGGCTGAGAAGAGTGGAAAGGTTTTAAAAGAGCTGTTGAGAATGGGAGAGATGATTCACAAGGGGAACTAGGAGACCTAGGTAACATTAAAGTTTTAGTAGAGAATGGGACTATGAATATGGAGTGACATCAATATGCCTCATTGCAGAAAATGCAGAATTTCAGAAAAAGTAGAATGCCAAATCCAAAGGCAAGATACAGGCACTGGAGTTTGCCAGGAAGGAAAACAGGGCAAAGGATTTGAGAATTATTGCAAGAGAATGGTTGAAGCAATTAATCATGGCATCTTTTCATACCAAATATATGAATGTAGGATTAAACACTTATAGCACCAGCAATATGACAGACAAGATAACATGAGTATCTTCCTACTATAAACACCCAGAATTGCTGGATTAATCATACAACCCACAGAATAAAATTATATCTCTCCAGAGGCCAGGAACGAATAGGAATTGAAAAAAGAGCAGTAAGCTCATGAGCTGGTTCTGCACTGTTATGGAGCCAATGGCACAGGTGTCCATCTCTATAACCTAGAATATTTGTTTTAAGACTCTTAAGGGGACAGGCCCCTGTGAAGGAAGGTTAGCACTGAGAACCTTCTAGAAAGCTTAGAATCACAGAAGTGAAAAGATGGACCAGAAAAATTCCATCTGATGGTACAGAAAGACAATACAGAGGCTTGTTTGTCTACCTGAATTCTAGGTATGAGAAAGAAAAAAACAAGTTTTCTTATGAATGAATCTGTATTCAATGCTCAGAACTATAATGCCAGCACCATCGGGTGTTCCCAAGCTAGAGAAATTAACATAAAAACTGGTCCTGGGCCAAAAATTTAACAACAAAAAAGCTTTAAAGAATACCTTACCCAGATTATATAGGATTTTCATAATAAAGCCACACTGAGGATGAGCTCACAATGCAAAATTATAGCATCCACAGGAAACAAGCTGCCTTAAGCGAGAGTTAGCCGACACAATATGCAAAGGGATCGAAACCCCAGGAAATTCAGCTAACACAATATAATAGAGAATCGGAAATAAATATGTTTAAATTAATTAAAGACACAAAGGGAGAAAAAAAAACAAAGAAAAATACACAAGAAGAAAAGCAGTTCTGATAAAGAATTAAATAATTTTAACAAATGAAAAACATGATTACAATTAAAATTCAACGGATGAATAATGGTATGTTAGAGATAGAGAGAGAATGCATGCATTAGAAGTCACCTCTTCAGAATTTAGAATTCAGTGCAGAGAGATGGGAAAGATGAAACTGAATTAAAGAAATAATTAAGGATATGCATTACAGAAAGCGAGAACAGAGAAAACATGAGAGGCTATATTCAGAAACATAATGACTGAGAACTTGCCAAAATTAATGAAAGATTTAAATCTTCCAGTACGAGAAGCACAATGAGTCCCAATCGGTAAAAACAAAGAGCAGGTATATTAATAGTTTCAGACCCAGAATCATCATAATAAACACCAAAGACAAAGAGGTGATCTTAAACTATCAAAGAAAAAACATTACTTATAAACGACAACAATTAGGATGATATCAATAAAGAAACCAACACTTTCAACTATTCCTATTTTTTGGTATAGTGTAGTGGAGGTGTTTTTCTTTGTTCTTAATAAAAATCAAACTTTAAAATGTGTATACATTGGTCTCAATAATTTAATTCTGATCATTTATCTAGAGGAATTATATACATAAGTGTATGTTAAAGATTATCACACGGTTATTTATAATAGTAAAAACTTTTAAAGAATTTAAATTTGCAAAAAATAAGATAAAATAAATTTGCATCACTAGGAGACTGATAAAAGTATGTGAAAAAAATCTCATGCAGCTATTAAGAATGAGATCAATCTACATGCTTCAACTTCTACAATTACCCACCAGATATGTGATTTGGGTCTGTTTTCCATCAATGAGCCTCAGTTTCCTCATCTCTAAGATAGGGTTAAAAAAACTAGCACTAACCTCTTAGGTTGTTGCAATGATTACATGAATTAATATATGCACACAGCAAACAGTATATAATTATTTGCTGTATTTATTATTACTTATTTAATAAGTACGTATATAGTGCTCTCTATGTCCAACGTCCTGTTCTATCTCGTTAGAAATATTGACTCATTCGGAATATTAATGTGATCATAAGTGGAAAAGCTGAACAGTATGTTTTATATATTCTATATTAGAATGTATAAACTATGCTGTTAACAGGCATCATCTCTGCATACAGAATTACATAGGAGGTTAATGTCTATCATACGCTTTACATAGGTCTCTATACTTTTTGGATTTTTATAAAGAGGAAGAATTAATACATGTATTTATGTTTTGGAAAAAATTATTTCTTTCAAACATTATACTATTTTGAAAAAGTAACATCAATCTTTCTGTTCATTGGTTTGATATATTATTTTTGCAGTTCTGCTCCATTCTGCTCTAGAACAAACTCAGGGATGGGAAAAGTTTTGTCAAAGGCAATTGGTTCCTATGTTGATTAGATATTCACAACACTTGGCCATTGGCTGTAGAACTGGGGTTAAGGGTGAGGTCCTGATGAACAGAACATGAAACATGCCATTTCCTTAGGGAAAGAATCAATCCATAAAGACAGTAAGGTTGAGGCCTGCAAGAGGAAGGGAGCCACCTGGATGCAGTGGGAAGTGAAGGAGTGCAGAGGGCAGCACCTGCTAGTGGATTCTGCCCCCATTTGACTCTTCTCTCTTACTTTATGGGCAGACCTGGAATCTATGATTCCATAGTGGCTTGGAGGGTCCAACACTAAAATTCAATTTGGGTTCTGATTTCTCAATGAGCATTTTCTACATGTGGTTGGGTGTTATAGACTCAAAGTAAACAAAGGTAAGTTCTCATGGAAAAGGGAAGCACTACTGCTAGGTGAGAAGAACTATACAGGTATAATGATTTAACACTGCTGGAGAAGTATCTATCGTCTCCCAAATTCCATAGTCACTTGAAATGCAGAAGAGAGTTGTCCATCTCATAATGGTGGAGGCTCATCCTTTGGAAAATTTAACCCCTGTCTCATGTATCTCTGTGACAATGGCCTTTAGGATAGGTTTCATGGCAGGATGTGATGAGGGCAAGAGAAATCTCCGTATCATATTCCATAGATTCTAAGATGTTCATTTTTAAATATTTTACCATAGCTGGGGTGAATCTCAGAGACATTTGTTTCTTACACTCACCACTGGCTTATATTTGTTTTCTTTGTTGTACATTTTAATATCTCTGAAATTGAGATTTATCTTACTGGTCTTAAAGATGATCACACTTGGTTTGTGGTTTCTGCCCTCAAGCTGAGATCACTCTCCAAATTTGAGAATGAATATATAATGATAAAACAAAAATAAATCAATCATATTGGCTCATAAAGATTTCCTTATATTTAACTAGAAATACGCCTTCCTCTTGAGATCATTTCTTTCAATCAGTTCCCCACAGAGATGAAAGCATCATTTTCAGTGGCAGGATTCCATGTAGTCCCCTCCCCCCTGCCACCACCAATTATATTTGCTGCATATTAGTTTTGTTAGGTTGAAAACAGAGACAAAGAGACTTTTTAGTGCCCCAAAGGAGGAATTCTAAATCAAGAGACAGTCTTATCTGTGTCTCCAATCTGCCTCATGTTCTACTTTAGGTATGGTGTGTATCCAAAGAATGATCCACACTGTCTCTCTTATGTATCTTTACTGAATCGGTCTTCTCCAAGTACTCTAAAGGCCAGGAAGACACACACTCAGTGGCACAGGGATGTGGCAACGGAATGGGATGATTTGGATGGCAGAGCTGGAGATTTTAAGGAGAGCTTGCATCATGGAGGCTTTAGATGACCTCTGAAATGCAAGTTTTTACTTTCCTAGTTTTGACCAGAGGGATATTCTTCCTTTAAAAAATCATGTTTAACAAACACTACACCACAGAAATGAACACTTTGAATATGATAATTTTTTTAGCTGGAGTGGAGAAGTCATTGTAAGTTTTTTAACCATTAGAAAATATCCACTTAAAAATTTATAAATATCTAGGGGCGCCTGGGTGGCGCAGCGGTTAAGTGTCTGCCTTCGGCTCAGGGCGTGATCCCGGCGTTATGGGATCGAGCCCCACATCAGGCTCCTCCGCTATGAGCCTGCTTCTTCCTCTCCCACTCCCCCTGCTTGTGTTCCCTCTCTCACTGGCTATCTCTGTCAAATAAATAAAATCTTTAAAAATAATTTATAAATATCTAATTTTCTTATATTTCCCTATATCCTTACATGTTTCTTTATATTCTTTGACTTAGCTATTATGAAATGATGTATTTGGAGCTGAGTGTCGATTTTACTACATTCTGTGAATTTCACATTCAGACAAATTCTGCTTTGTGTATAGCAACTGGCTGAGTGTAGAATACTTGAGACTCCATTTAAAATAGACGTAGGTTGGAATGTACTGGACAACCTGTCAATTGCATTTTCTATTATTTCTTGTTTACCCTTGGAGATTTAAGCCACAAAGGAAAAAAATTGGGCAGAAGAGGAGCCGGAACCAAGGGAGGGTTCTCTGTCAGCAATCATCAGTGGGGAGAGGTGGCCCCAGTACAAATGTAGATGAGAGCCCTTGAAGCAGACCAGGACCAAGAGGACCCTCTGAGGCAGAGGGTCACTGTAGGCTTCCCAAATGTTTAAACAATACCTCATTGGCAGGAGGCCTCAAAAAGCAGAACTCTGTCTCAACACTTGAGAGAGGCGTTTTGGGGAGTGAGGAGGGAAGGTGAGCCAACTGGCGAACGTGAGTGGCCTCAGTGCATGGGCCTCATCACTTGTCAAGGCCCTTGAGTGTTCTCAGTCTGTTTCTCTGCAGTCTGAAAGGCCTTCCCATGTATCCTTAGGGCTGACTTGGTCTATCAAAGGCTTTTTTGGGAAGATTTTTTGCAGACATATGCAGTATATCAGACAACAGAATCCCAGAAATAAAAACAAATTACACATTTATACATACACATATACATATCTGTATATATGCATATACATACATAAACATATATACATACATACATATAACACACACACACACACACACACACACACACACACACACACACAATGTCCCAGAGGCAAATGTCAACAGACTTAACTACAAGAGATTGGCACTGTCTTTAAATATGTTAGACTTCTGGCTGCCTTCTTTCCTCGAGGTCAGATTTCCTTATTGCATCTAGAAGAGTGGAAGTGATCAAGTAATGTGGACACAACATTTGATTTGCTTTTTCCTTTGTTTATGCTGCAGCTCTTAATATGACAAATGCCACAGAGAGAGGTATTTAAACCCCAACGTGTGCTGTGCTCTCAGTGATCTGCAGTTTTAATAAAATTTGCGGTGGTCCTGTTCCCGGCATCAATTCTACTTGCTTGATGCCACTAACAGGTTTGATTTGCTGTCATGAGTACCTTGTGTATCTAAAAACCAAACCAAAGAAAAAGGCATAAGTCTTTGATATCCCTGGGGGTTATCATGGGGGAAATTAAATCTGCATGATTAATAAGGTGCATGCTCTAAAAAAAGAGTTCTATCCACTGATTTCCACTTTAGGGGCTATCGTGTTGCATTCCCATCTAGAAAGTCCCATAGCGCTTTCAAGAAACAATGCCACAGCGGTCCTTTAGTTGAACAGCTGTCACTAAAGTTCTCTAAGGAAAGAAAAACTTATATAATGATTAGAGCACTGAACAGATACGAAATCAAGTGGAAAAAAAACAGGTAGGCCCTCTTTAATTGCAGGTATGAAAAAAAATGTGCCTCAAAGATTTGTCTTAAATTGTTTAATATAGCAGGGACATTATATTATTTGAAATGAGAAGTTACTGTGACCTGAAATATGCATACTCTAATCAGAGTAAGCTTTGATTTTCATTTTTTTAGGTATCAAAATGAGAGCACAAGTTCAAGCATACATACACAAAAAAGGAAACATTCTTTCTCTTTAATGCATGGATTAATGCAACAGAGACTCATCTCACACTGTGCAAGATAGAGAAGGCCATACCTCCACTGGCCTTAATTTCAAAATGTAACAACTTTGAATCATGAAAAGATATAATAGAAAGCTATTAGAACTCGAGGGCAATATGGAATTCAAATACTATCACTTAAGTTATTTCCTTCAGGAATCAAACATATGACTTTCAAATTGTAATTAGTATATTCATTCCCATGGCTGTCAAGGTATGGTCAAGGCATGATTTTTAGAGGGAACTTAACATACTGGCTAATAACATGGGCTCCAGAATCTAGAGGAAACTCCTGAGTTCAGATCCTGGCTCCACCGCTTGTGGAATGTCATGTAGTTTCGTCTCTTTGTGCCTCAGTTTCCCCACCTGTACAAGGAGGTTAATAATACTTTGTACCTCATATGTTGTAAAAAAGATAAACTAAGATGACATATTTAAAGCTCTTCTAAGACTGTACAGAGCAGT
The DNA here is from genome assembly GCF_023065955.2 of Ursus arctos. Taxonomy (NCBI): domain Eukaryota; kingdom Metazoa; phylum Chordata; class Mammalia; order Carnivora; family Ursidae; genus Ursus; species Ursus arctos. Next base: position 38,998,276 of record NW_026622852.1, read on the forward strand.
CACTCAGATAATAGTTATCAATGTTAGTTCTCAGACTAATGTAACTTCTGTGTGACAGAAGCAATGATTTAAAAACACTTGTGGAGATAATCACACTCTTTATTCCACATGTCATCTTTATCTTTGAGGTAGAAGCAATCAAGTTCAACGGCAAAAAAACAAAAAACAAAAAAAAAAACACTACATTTTTCTTTAAAAGAGAGCTGATTTTTATTAACTTTGGTTCCATCAGAAGAGAAATCATAGGTTTTCAGTCTGAAGTTGTAATTGCGCCCCTCATTCCACAGATAGGAAACTCGATACTAGAAAAATCAGTACTTTGTCCAAGTTAACAAGGAGCTCGGATGCCTTGGTTCCCAGGCCAAGACATCTTCCATTGCCTCATTCTTGAGTCTTCTCTCTCTCTGTGTTGTTTCGTAGACCAGCACCCTGGAGTGCTCGCGTGCTTTAGCGGCAGATAGATCTGGGCGCTAATCCTGACTTTGCCACTTGCTAGTTACGTGAGGTCGGATGATTTACTCAACCTTTGCAAGTCTATTTCCTCATCTGGGAAATGGGGGCGATATTACCTAGAGCGTAGAGTTCTTAAAATGGACTACGATAGCATATATGCCGTGTCTACACGGGACTCCATGATAAATATGGGCTGTTGGTGGTCTTGTTGCCTGCTGTTTACATTGTTTACATTCTACCCAGAGATTATTGCTGCTTAGGCCTCTCAGATTTCATAAATAGCATGTCAACATTACCAACCACTCCCCCTGTTTCCAAAGAACATAAATCTATCCTCAATCAGCAATGTCTTATACCTGCATGCTGGGTACTTGTTAGAGATTGTAACTTTGGTTTGGCCCCACTGGGACAAGTAGTAAGAGAAAGCTTATCTAAGAAGCTATAGGAAGATGTGCCTTTACCGGCAAATAGGAAAGGGGCTGTTTAGAGTCGATCTGTACAAAAAACATAGTATCCGCAATAGGAAAACCAAAGCAACCTTGGTGCACATCCTGAGCTTACCACATATTTTACTTGCTACAGAAATAGTGGTTCGCCAAAAAATCTTGTCAAAAATACCAATCATGCCATCATTCACTGCTTTAAGGTAAATCTTAAGTGAGAAATTGCTTTAAAAATGTAGTGCCTGGGTGGGAGAGGAATGGTCTCTCCTGAAATCGGCCTTTTGTTTCCCTCCTTGTACTGAGAATGGTGTACTTTATTTTTATTTTGTTTTTTGCCCTACATGACATGTATCTCAGAATCCAAGTCATAGTATCTGTGACATTAAACTGACTGGAAGTCTCCTTTGCCCTGATACTAATGTGTTATTTCATTTAATTTACTATCACATCATTAATTATATTCAATTTAAAACTTCTATGGAAAGAATTGGAAATACCAAAATTGATGGATTAATACAACTCTCCCTCCAAGGCAGTGGTTCTCAAACTTCAATGCACATCAAAAGCCTCTGCAAATCTTATTAAAAGTTATAGCTCTAGGATGCATTCCCCAGAGATTCAGATCGAATAGGTCTGTGTTAAGGCCAACAATTTCCCAAGTGAACCTTACCTGAGTAGTCTATGAACCACACACTGAGAAACACTGACTTGAGGATTTCTACTCGGAATGTTTTTATTCCAGACAAAGCTTAAAAATTTAAGGAAGAAGTTAGCTTATCCATAACTCATAGGATAAAAGTTAGAATAAGTTTCAAATTTATTCATTTGTTGAGTGCCTACTAAACTTCATGGAATGAGATTATTCCTAAGGATACAGAGATAGAGACATGGCTCATTTCTGGAAAAGTTTTCAAATTCAGCGAGGAAGATGAGCATGCGAGCAACTGATTACAAAAATTCAAGTTTAACTGTTTGCAGTGACAGCAGTACAAGACAGGGGGAGATGGTGGGAGATCAGGGAAAGCTTCAGAGAGGTGAGGTCCATCAAGATTTTGATTGATGAACAGCAGCTCATGGTACATGGTGATATGATGGGGAAAGGGGAGAAGCAGATTTATCATGAGAGCACAGGCTGCTGCTGAGTCAGGGAGTAAAAGTCAGACTACGTACGGAGTATGAGACAGTATCTGTTGGGGTGCCTTAAAAACCAGAATGGGCTGCAATTTGATGCACAGACTAACACTGAGATTAGAACACATGGTATCCCTTCTTGACAGGGTTTTCAAATGTCATCTCTTTAGCATGGAGACCTACAGTTTGGAGGGCTGTGGTCCAACTTGGGCATCTGGAACTCTATCTCAAAGACCACAGAAATGTTCCCAAGCCAAGCCACTTTAGAGAACCAGGACACCATGGTGCCACTTAAGCTTAAGGTTATAGCTCCTATTTCTTTTCCCAGTTACAATTTTTGGTGAGTTAAAAATAACAGTAATAGTAGTACTAATTTAAAAATAAAAAAATTCTTGTTCTTACTAAACTTTACTTTCTTTGATTGGTGTCAGAGCTCAAGTATCTTCCATTTCATGAGATTAGGTCCAAATGTTATTTAAAAGTAAACTAAGATTTTGATAAATGTACCATGTTATATAAGATGTTAACATTGGAAGAAGTTGGGTGAAGCGTACCTGGAAACCCTCTACACTATCTTTGCAACTCTTCTGTAACTCTAAAAGTATCCTACAATTAAAACCTTAAAAAAGGGTAAACCAAGAAAGGCTTCTGTCCTGGCAATTAAGCAGCTTGCATCTCCTCCCATGAAAACCAGAATATATGCTTTTTTAAAGAATGAAAAACACGAATCACAACTGAAGTCCAACTTCTTCATTGGCTTACAGTTAAACTTCTAATATATTTTCAGAACCATTTTAACCAAAATATTCTTAATAGTTGCTCCCTCTACATCTAGGGCTGAACTAAAAACAAGTTAACTTTGTGTGGCTCTTATCTGATTTACTTGATAAACACTTCATGCTCATGGTCATTATTCACCATCCATATTTACAAGCTAGGAAAATGTTATGATCTCGAAGGCCACAGAAATGTGTCCAGCCCAAGCCACTTGAGAGAATCGTGATGTCACAGAGCCAGGCCAGCCTTACTTTGAAGATGCAAAGGAAGGCTGCTTGTGAGGGTGCTGTGTATGTTTTCCAACGGAGTCTGCATTCTGGTTCCTCCAGAGATGGAGCCAGTGGATAAACCTCAGGCATCGCTCTGCTTCAAAGGAAACAGAAGCGTAAACAGTGGCAGCACACCAGGGTCGGGTTTCTTTGCTTTAGCTACCAAGACGTGAGCAGAGAAAATCCAGGTATTCACTCAGGTTTATTATTATTATTGTCACATGTTCTTTTAATGATTGGAAAAGAAAAGCAGAATCTATCCAGAAACAGTACCACGGAGTCTCCTTATGATTACTTTTCAACAATCCCCTGGGCCAATTTCTTCAAGTAAAAAATAAAACAACCAAAATGACCTTTTTTGCTGCCTGTGGTGCTTGTCTTCTACGAGGCATCTCCAACGCAATAATTCTTAAAATGCAATGCTAGATGAGACAAATGTAGCCTATTTAAGAATGGATTCAAATAATCTAGTATTGATTAGCATTCATGTTTTAATAATAAGGTCTCAACAATGGACTTCTCTTTCTACAGAATGATTCCTCTCTTTTCAGATAACTGAGGAACGGATTTAAGTACATGCTTTTAACACCTACAAAAAGGGTCCTCAACACGATCAATATCTGGAATGTAGCTCCCTAAGGCAGACTGAAATTTAAAAATAAAATATACCTTCTTTTTTTGAAGGCAGATGGAGAAATAGCTTTCATCAGTCAGGAAGATACCATGAGCTAGAAATAGCTCTGAAAAAAAAAAAAAAATGAAAAAGAAAGAGCTAGAAGACCTGGCTTCAAAATCAGCCTCCAGTACTTTCCAGCTGTGTGTTATTATAATACATAAAATATATATAATACATATATATAATATTTATACATAACATATATTATAAAACTGTGCTTTATTAACTGCTTGGTGCAAATCATTTCATTGAAAAATGAAAAAGTCCTAGAATGGTATCCTGATAGTACCAGATGTTCAGAGATTTCTTTAAGGCTTTGCCTTTTAAGAAAAATTATAAACAATGCCATTCTACAAAGAGCAAGAATGTAAAATAGCAGCCTCCACTGAGACTTTGGCCTAGGTGGCCAGATTCCTGTTATCTTCTTGGCTCTTCTCACTCTTGCTGTCTGAAGAATGGGAGCCATCCCACAGTTCTGCCTGTTTCCTCTTCTGGTCTCTTTCTTCCTCTCCACAAGGTCTACATGATGTATGTGGATCTTACTGACTGTGTTCATTTCTGCCTGGGAATCTTAAGGGCTTTCCCTCCTTCCATATAATAACACACTTCCCCTCTCCAAATTTCTTCTCCAATCAACTAATATAGTGAATTGAATAGGAAAAATTTAATTTATCTTTCTTAAAATCAAATCATATCCCCCCCACACACACACTCACGTTCAAAACTGAAGAGCAAGTATAAAAACAAGTGTTGGATATTCATGATTTTCAATGGAATATGACCTAACTGTATTTTTATATAAATGCAAATAAAAATAGTATAGTCACAGAAGTAGAATATTAGAAAGAGTCTTACCATTCTTTGAATTCGTAAGACTCTCTATGTATGTGTTAGTTTTAGTTCTGGGGGTAAATTAAGATAAGAAGGTGAGATAAGAAAGTCCAAAAGTTAGCAATCAGCATGGTGAACTGGAGCTAGCAAGCTTGGGAAAACGAAAATATTTGATGGATTTTTTTTTTTTTTTTTTTTTTTGGTCCAGTGTATAGGAATAAACACTAAGTCTTGTGGGTGGTAATTACAAGGAGACTGATTTTGGTTTGATTTGGAATATATTCCTTTTTTTTTTTTTTAACGTATTTTAAATGGGTTGCTATGATAGTGCTAAGTCCCCCATAAATCAAAGTATTCAAGAAAATAATGTATATACTATTTAACTCAGATGTTGATTATATCTTAAATTATTCCAATAAGAGAAGTCTCTGATTCTCTATTATAAATGTCTTATTGAACAATTCCAAGAAAGTAGAAAAGGAAAATGAATCAGTACCCACCTCCTCTTTTAAGTATTTTCTTTTTTCTATAAGAGACCATGCTAAACTTTAGGAGGAAAAGAAAACAACAAAAGTAAAGTATGCTATGCCGTTCCCTGCCTCCGCCCTCCAACGGAGATTACACATCAGTTTGGAAGACAAGACTGATCCATTACACATAAAGCAGTTAAAAGGGAATAAAGACCATGAAGTCAAATATTTAAAAATTGATAGGTGGTAAAATAGTAAGTTCAGAGGTCAAGACGGATCATAGGCTAAGCAGGCACGATGCATGGAAAAACTAGGACTATAGTCTGACCTCGAAATGACCAACAATCTCATACGTTGAATGAGTGTACTCAAGCTTAAATGGGTTTTGCAGATTATTCTTGCATCATTTTTTCTAATTTAAAGTAATCTCAATTGTGCATGCATGCGTGTGAATGTGGTACATACTTACATAAAAATATAAGCATGCGTAAACACATATGTATAGAGCTGTATATCTGCATTTGTGCTTAGAAAGAAACTTCGAGAGTCTCTATATGAAAACATAAATTCAGGTAGAACTTCTAGGCCTCCTCCTAGGAAAATGGCAGATCTTAGACAATTTTTCATCTCTTGACTTGGTTCTGTAGATCCACAGGGGAGGAAATGGGTGCATTCTTTCAAAATTTCACACTGCTCCCAATTCCAAACAAATCAAGCAAAATGAACAGCAGTAACAGCAATAAGTACAAAGTGATAGCAGAGGGAAGTCAGCATGGTCTTCGTGGTATGCTCTCAAGTGCAGCCCAGTAAAAGATCAAAGCAAACTAATAATTGCAAAATGGAGAGAAGACTAAGAATGGACCTGCACTCATTCCAGAACCCAAAAAAGAGTAGTGTACGAGGAAAAAAAAATGATGAGCAAATAAGATTCTCAAAATTTACCGAGGCTGGACAAAATTTTTGGAGATAATAGCCACCAGAATGAAGACACTTCATATTCCAAGAGTCCCATGCCCATGCCCATCTCAGCTACTCATAGATAGTTACTTGGCTGGTGAAAAACTAAAATAGTAAGATTTGGAAAGAAGCACAATTTTGTTGAGGAACTAGGAAAACACGCCCAGCCCAAAGGCGTTCAAATGCAATTTTTCAGGGCTAATCTGACCCAAGCATCGACCTTCATTTATTTTTCCTGATTTATGTCTGTGTTAGAAACCAGGGATCTCTATAGTTTCAAGTGTCCACATGACTGGTTTTTAGTATGAAAAAACTGGTTTCAAACACCAGGCACTATTAGGGGTGTTAAAAAAAAGTTGATTTTCTTTGTTTAGGTACATTTCACAGAAAATTTCTAACTCTCCTTTTAACCATAAATCTATTCAATTTAACAACTTTAAAGTCGTCTCTGACCTTGAAAAAATAAAACAGGAAGGTGCCACTAACTTGGTTGGTGGGGACAGGGAATGTTCAATCAGAATAAAATTTAAAAGGGGAAATGATAAGTTCTCTTACATTTAAGAGGATTGGGTATCAAGCGCAACAAGGAGGGTTTCTTGCTATGAAGCAGGTTAGAACAGGGAATTATGTCTGAAAACTGACTGGAGTATGGCGTCTCTGGCTCTGAACCTACAGCAGAGCTCTGAGTCTCAGACTCCCTGTCTGGAAAATGGGCTGAATAATATCAATTTATGTTTAATCACAGAGATAGGATCAGGGTTAAAGGAGATAATGTAAACCGTGTATGCAAATACCCATAACCTGGGAAGAGCTATGCAAGTATGTTCTTAACATTCAAAGTCGTTAACAATAGCACTGCTACTTTATACTTATGAACGAATGCTGCAGTTGGCTCGTCACTAATTTCAAGAAGAAAGGTCTAATTGGACACAAACAAACTTTCAGGAAAGAAAAAACAGAGCTCCATGTGGGATCTCCATTTGATATAGTTATTATGTTAAACATTTTGGAACCATTAATTTGGCAGTTGTCTCTTTTCTGGGATAAAAAAAAAAAGATGAATTCTCAATTCTGCATACCCAATGTAGACATTTTCATATTTTTTTTTATGGCGTGCTTCCCTGGTAGTTTCCTACAAGATAAGGTTTGCTCCTCCCTGCCCTCTGAGCTGCCTCCGGGAGTGGGTACGGAGGAGAGCAGCTCTGTTGGTGGTAGACTCTGTTCTGCAGGAACCCCCTAATCCTCTGTTTACCACAACATGAGTCTATTGCCATAGAAATGATAGTTGAGATCCCAGATTCAACCTCACTGACTTCACAGCAGGGCCTTGTAAAAGGAGAAGCCATGCTAAACAAAGGGAAAACACGATTTAGCAGAATAGTAGGCAGTCTGTTGCCTTGAAAGAAAGGGTAATTGTCAGCATTAAAATAAAAATGCATGAATGAGCTATGTTGTTGGGTATGCTGTAGTTTATCTTCTGTGTAGTACTGCCCGACTAAAGTGGTAATTTGAAATTTTATGTCATTTAATAGCTTGCTTGTAAAGGTCAGCTGTTTCCCTTGATTGCATTTGTTTCTTATTGAAATAAGAAACAAGCAGATTCTAATTAATAGTGTTGCACAACTGATGTTTCTGTGGTCAAAGATTTTCCCTTTTCATGATATGTTGTTTTTGTTTGTGTGTTCATTGTGTGTGTTTGTTTTGTCTTGTATCTATTAATAGAAGAAAGTGAACCTGAACAAGATACTAAAGGTATTTTTTTTTCTTTTTGCCCTGCTTCTTTTAAATGTATTTATTTTTGCTGACCTTGTAAACAATTCTAAGTGCCATTATTTTTTTTAGGAAATAACAAACGATGTACGGGAAATATTGTTGGCATGTGACTGAGTGTTATTAGATGGCCTGCCTTATTTTATAATGTATTTAGTGACAATTTACTTTTATTAAACTCGGAAAATGCAAACAAAATGACATAAATCAGCATGAGAATAAATCTCACACAGATTGGAATAGAAAGTTACCTTTTGACTGAAAGCCTTTTTCTGGGGAGGAGGGAGGATGTTACAATTTTTGAAGGAATGTAAAAATGTTAAGATGCCAGCTTAGGTTTTTACTGTTACTACTCCAAGAGGACAAGTATTATACAACTGCTCCAAACCAAATCAATCAAATTTAAATTAATTTTAATTGCCCACAGACATATACATATATTTAGTGGAATATGTTTAGAGGAAAGTAGCTGGACATCAAATTTGTTTGGGGGAAAAAACCCTACTTTGTAGAATAAGGGTTTTTCTTCCAAGAAAGCACTTTCTATCTGATTAAACTTTATGCTGTCCTAACCTAAAGTTTATGTTTTTTGGATAAGATTCACAAGTTCCCATATAATACAGTTTGGCTCTAGGAATAAACCTTAGGCTGGTAGTATTCGAAATATCACCCCCTTATCTTAGGATCTCAAGATATTTGAGATACTTTTCTATTTCTTTTTTTTTTTTTTTTAAAGATTTTATTTATTTATTTGACAGAGATAGAGACAGCCCGTGAGAGAGGGAACACAAGCAGGGGGAGCGGGAGAGGAAGAAGCAGGCTCATAGCAGAGGAGCCTGATGTGGGGCTCGATCCCATAACGTCGGGATCACGCCCTGAGCTGAAGGTAGACGCTTAACCGCTGTGCCACCCAGGCGCCCCTACTTTTCGATTTCTAAACATCAGGCTGCTTACAACGAAATTTAGATGAAATCATTTCACCTGCTCCTGTGTGATTCTTTTTGTTTGTTTTTATTTGCTTTCACTTCAACTCTATCAGTCATTGCTGGTTAGAATCAAGTAACCTAAAAAACAAAAAACAAAACAAAACAAAACCCTCTTTAAGGGACACTAGAATAAAATAAAGAAAGGAAAAAATAAGAGAAAATAAAATCCATGTGAGCTCATTGTGTCCTTTGAAATAATTACTCAGAAGCGGCATTTATAAGGGACTTAAGTTTCTTCTGGTCCTCCTGCCTTAACAAGAAAGAAGACGTAATTCATCTCAAGCCAAACTGCTTGTTCATTTCGGGACTTAATTTGGGTCCCCTGCCCTAGGCTCTCCATTGCACCACCACTGCAATTTCAGACTGAATAATAGCTCTATCTCCTTACTACAAATTCAAATTACCCCTTCGAATGACAATCAATAGTAAGATTTATTATGTATCCGAAAGTGCTTTAGAAAATGGAAAGAGAGAGGGAAGGAGGGAGGGATGGGTGAGAATGAGAACATAATATAGTTATGTTATAAAGGACTCTGGAATCACTAGCTACTTAAGCCCAATTTTGAAAGTACAATTCCCAACCTGCAGTTAGTGCTGTAAATTTACCCAAGAGAAATTAAAGCTCAAAACTCATGAATAAATATCACGAGAGAAAACCCAGGGATAAATAGATTGCCCATGTCTATTTCCCATGATGCAGATGAACAATGATTTGCTTGCCCACTGGAGCTGGAGAATAATGGATAAGACTATAGAAAGAGTTGCGTCATGTTTTTTCTTTAAAGATCCATACCAAGACAGCTGTAAACATTTCCCAAATTACTAAGTAATGCTGTACCCCGTCTATTAAGTAACTTGTTTATGTAACAAAAACACTTTTATACTGTTTTGGATGCAAATAAAATGCACAATAGGGATATTCAATGGACATTTTACTTGATATGAAATATACCACGTTACTTTTAGAACTGATGGCCTAGAATGCATTTTCAGTTTGGGGCTACCAGCAAAGTAATGGGAGTTTATTACTGAATTACATCTAAATTTATTATTACCAGTGGATTTTCATCCATGGAGGTTAGTCTGGCATTTATTTTTAATTGCAACTGGCCTTATTGTTTTCAATGTTTGATAAATATGGTGGAATTTCTTTCATCCCTCCTCCACCTCTTCTGCTTGGAACTGGTAACAAATGCAGATGGGTATAAAAATATCAGTTTTATTGCTGATAAAGCTGGACTGAAAAATCAAACTTTCTACTTTTTCATCCAAGAACTAGACTAACATCTGTTTCCTCATCCTCCTCAGCCCCACCCCACTCTTTAACCTTCCACCCCAAGTTGTAGGATGGAGAAGCCCTGAGCTGGGACACTTGCTGCACATTAACACCATACCCTTGTTGTTTGAGGGTAGCTGCGAGAATGATGGCCCCAAGAAGGCTGAGATACTCATAACATAGACAAGTCCCTTTCTCCAGTCTCACCAATCAGAAGAGCCACTCATTCATTTATTCATTCCCTCATTCAACAAATATTTATTGAATGCCTGCTATGTACCATGCAGGGCTCTATCTACCTATCAATCAGCCTGTGTTAATGAACAAAGCAAGCTCTGCCCTTGTGATGCTTACATTCCAGAGGAGGAGACAGCCAACAAACAAATCGATAGTTATGACATGGTGTTAAGTGCTATGAAGAACCACAAACAAGGGTAAGGGAATGTGTTGAGAAACATTTGGATAAGGAGACATCTGTGACCTTCTCTGGGGGCAGGAGGAAATTGGCAGGAAGGGTGGAAGCCATCTTTCAATACTGAAAAAAGGGGGCAAGTTCCTATTTTATCTTTTGGCAAGAATGTGGGTGTGCAGAAAACGGCTTCCCTTTTATTGCTGGCCTTTTCCCCCTCTTCACCCACTAGACTTAACAATATGTGTGGGGAAGTTGGAGCTGGTGTATTGAATTAAGAGCATGTAGACTGTGACCTGGTGAATGAGGGGGCACAAGCCACCCACACAAGCTTGGCAAGGAGCTCCCTCAGCAACCTAGTTCCCACTTTGGGGAAGTGAAACCCATGGGTTCATTGTGATTGAAGGCGTAGTTTCAACACACCCACAGAAAGGAAATAGAATCACAAGATTTATTATTTACAAATCCTAGAAGCCAGGGTCTGGGGAGCATGCTGTGAGCCCAGGGAAGGGAAGTCCTCTGACCCAGGTCACAGAGAAGGAGAAAGAGAGTGGGGTAGCAAGAACCTATACTTAGAGGTGATGAGGACAGAGAATACTAACTTTTCTAAGGCTTCACTCTAAGTGGTTATTGTAAAAGGTGCCCAGGAAAAGCAAAGTGGGAACTTTTGGTGGACATCCTAAACTCAAGTCCTTATCTAAATGTCTAGACTCTGGGTGTGGTAGGGTTATCACACTATAAAATGCCAAGGCAGCAACTCAGAAAAACAAAGTTGTTTTTTTCAAAAGGTGTTTTTCTCATCACACAATGAAACCCTGTCTCAGCCAAGGGTATACCTGTCCTTCTGGAGGAGGAGACCAGAAGTTTATCAGCACACTCATACCTTCACGAAACCACTGCAAATGCCAATATTGCTCCTTCATGTACCATCCTGTGCCCCACTGGAGCCCCCAGAAGGTTCTGATACGGGACAGAGCAGTATAGTAAGTAAATTCACTGCAAGGCCATGTTGACTCTGTCTTATTTACTATCTCACATTATGCCTAGCTGTGTTGTGCAATATAGATCATCAAAAGTTCTGCAGTGAGCCCAAATGATATTCCAAATAATATACCAGCCAATAGGAAAAAAAAAAAAAAAAGCTGTAAATTAGAACAAAATAAATCCTCCCTTATTCCTGCATTTCCAGGAAGAATTTACAGTCCCCAAATGAAAACTCTTGCCTCTATAAATTAAAGCAGAAACAGTGTCTAGATTTCATTCTTCTCCAATTTCTTAGTCGTCTTCTGTTTAGCCAAAAGGCTCTCTTTCAGGTTCAAGGGTACAGAGTTCTCTGCAGCAGATGCTGGCTACACTTTTCCAGTGCCTATGGGATTGAAATAATCTCACTCCCAATCTCTAAAAGATCCTGCTTTTTCAGATTCTGAGAGGCAATGGGACCCATAAGATGATGAGTACAGTAGTGTCACACTCAAAAAATGTAAGACACACGAGTATAGCCCCAACCCCGACAAGTTCTTTCAACCAAATGATGAACATGGACTCAGCTATGTTGTGCAACCTAGGTCTCCATCATTGTTGCCAGAAAACATCTGAAAAGGAGAAAATACCTGAGAGCAGTCAGTCTGTGTCGGTTGTCAAGAGTCTACAACCCGTGAGCTTAGACTAAGTTGGGAGAAATCTCCCATCAGGGGGGCAGATGGGTCACCGTGCGTCACTCTGGTATATCTGAAGAAATGTGCACTGCCTCCTCGCTGGCTGGTCTTCCTGAGAAATTTAGAATTTCTAGTGAGGACAGCCTCAGTCACTTAGTCTTCATTGACACTTTCTTCAAACTCATTCATTATGTGACTTTTTATTTCCTATTTCACCGTGGAGCCTGGCTTTTCTGGAACTTCAGTCAAGGGACAGGCTTCACTCCCTCTTTTAAAGTGCTATTTTTATCCCTGACTAGCAGAACTCACTTCCTAATTCGTGGGCCAGGTGCAAATGACAATGATCTTAATTCAAAAATCACTGGTAATTTCAAGGCAAGGACAGCAGCACGTTAAACCAAGCATGGGCCCCTCTTAGCACGGTGCCCTGTGAGACCATACAGGGCCACCCACTCTTGGAGCCAACCCTGCTGACCACTATGGCTACTGCCACTCACTCTGCTAAGAAATTTCTCAGGCTATATATATCACCTGCTAGGGAAAATTTTCCCTTATGTTGTTTCAACTCAGAATCATCCCTCATAGAATTTTGATCTAAAACTGCTGTAGAGAAGCACCTGGGTGGCTCAGTTGGTTGGGTGTCTGCCTTCAGCTCAGGCCATGATCTCAGGATCCTGAGGTCGAGCCCTGCATCAGACTCCCTGCTCCGTAGGGAATCTGCTTCTCCCCCTCCATCTGCCCCTCAAGCTTGCTCGCTCACTCTCTCTCTCAAAAAAATAAATACAATCTTTAATTAAAAAAAAAAAAAACTGTTTTACATGTTTCTGAGGCTCTTAGGACTGATGCCTCTGCCAAATGTTCCTCCTCAGAGCCTTACTTTTCTTCAGTTATGGGGTTTTCTAAAACTTGACACTATTTAAATGGCAGAAGTGTGTGTCTCATCACGTGTTTCCTGGAACTGTGGGGCAGGCTCCACAGCAATTTTTTTAAATGTTATTATAAAATTTTCAACCTTAACAAAAAGTAGATACGGTACTAAAGGGAACTCCCATGTTCCCACGACCCCCAGCAACATAATCAACAGTCTACCGATTTTGCTTCCTCGCTTCACCTGCTATGTCATTGCTGCTGGTTTCTTTTAAAGCAAATCCCAGATATTAGTTCAATCAACCAATATGCACATTAGCAAAAGGACTTTTTTTTAAAAACATAATCACGTTACCATGTTCATTACTCTACCCATCCCCAATTAGCACTAACTTCTTAGTATCATTTACTACCAGGACTGCAATTTTTATCCAGTTATCTCAAAATATCTTTCTACATCCGATCTGTTGAATAAGAATCCAAACAAGACCCACACCTTGCATTTGGGGTTATGCCTCTGAAGTCTTTTTAACTGTATAATAATTCCCTTTTTCTCCTACGTCCCCCCCCCCGGGACAAGTTATTTATTGAGAAAACTAAATAATTTGCCCTACTGAATTGTCTGTATTCTGGATTTCAATGAATTGCATCCCCATAATGATGTCTAACCTGTTCCTTAACCTCTGTTTTCTGTAGGTTGGTAATTAGACCACAAGACTTTTTAAAAGCAGGCTCAGTTTTGTTTTGGGGGGTAGATTCAGCATTGTATTTTAAACATTTGATGTATTTTTTTTAACCACTTGGTGCCTTAAAAATGGAGCCTTCCTTGCTTTTCCTTTCTTCCGGCTTTTGTGCCCAACATTGTGTTTCTAACATCCTCTTCTAGATTCCATCTCTTAAGAGTCCTCAATATCAAGAGGAGGTTGAATTAATATGTACCTGCAAATCTAAAATTAGAATCTGCAAAAAGGATTCGGTTGTCACATCATATCTTCCCTGAACTTTCTCTTAATTAATCAGTAGGGATGCAGTCTCAGAATGGAATATTAATTATCTATTCTTCTGCTCACACTTGGCCTAAAATATTTCTTTCTTTTTGCTCCAATGTGCTCATCTCATTCTCTACAAAGTTAGGCAATTTTTTTCTGTCCTCCCACTATGATACAGTTGAAGATATAAAGCATTAATTAATTATTTCATTAATTCAAGTAAATACTATTACTTTGGTCAGGCACTCTTCTGGGTACTGAACAAAACAGGCTAGGTTTTTGGTTGCTGAGAACTCACAATCTACAGGGGTTGGAGGAGGCAGACAATAGACAAAAAATAACTTCAGATAGTGGTAAGGTCTATAAAGACAATAAAACAGGGTGATAAAAAGTGAATGGGGGCAGGTTATACCTTATGTTGGGTGGTCAAGGAAGGCCTTTCTGAGGAAATGCCACTTAACCAGGGACTGGATGATACAAGGAACACACCACACGAAGATCTGGGGGATCGATGCTCTAGGCTGAGGGAAAGCATGGACAAGCTCCTAAGAAGGGAATAAGCTTGGAGTGTCCTAGAGTGGTGAGAATCATGGGGTTATAGCATAAATGGCTTAGAAGCCAGGGCACGGCATTTGGTATTATCCTTAATCCAGAGGGCACAGGGAAGGAATTTACACAAGAGAACACGATTTGATTTGCATTTTAGAAAGACCACTCCCGGGGCGCCTCGCCTGGGTGGCTCAGTCGGTTAAGTTAAGCATCTGCCTTTGGCTCAGGTCATGATCCCATGGTCCTGGGATCGAGCCCCACATCGGGCTCCCTGCTCAGCTGGGAGCCTGCTTCTCCCTCTGCCTCTGCTGCTGCCCCTGTGTGTGCCCTGTTTCTCCCTGTGTCAAATAAACAAATAAAATCTTTAAAATAAATAAATAAAATAAAGACCACTCCGGCTTGAGCATTCCCTACAGGAGTCACTCACCACTTCTGTTTTCCTAACAGTTTTTGCCAGAATCCTGCGGGCACCTGAATCCCACAATGTCACATTTGGCTCCTTTGTGACCCTGCGCTGCACAGCAACAGGCATCCCTGTCCCCACCATCACCTGGATTGAAAACGGAAATGCTGTGAGTGCTATCTGTATGGGGGCTTGTCTGGGGAAGACTCATTGAAGAGGAATTTCAGTATAGACCACATATTTGTGATGTTACCCTGATCTCTGTCATTGGTCCCACCTGCACCTCCATTTTTCAAAGCTTTCTAGGATTTTCATCCTAGAAGTCACTGCCCTAGAAACTGAACTTCATGGGCTCGCTTCTCTCCTTGTATCGTAAGGGAAGAGTAGAAAATCAAATTTTTCTTCATGCTTTTGTGTAAAAGGGAAGAGGTAATAATTCCTTCCCACACAGGTAAAATAATTTTCACAAAACTCACCAGCTTAAGAATTAGTTCACAGGAGCTGGAGGCTACTTTGATGAAAAGTAATCCGGAATTAGAACCCATACCATCAGTTTAACATTCTTTCATTTTTTATACTGATAATAATAACTAACATACAATAAGTGATCACTATGTGCCAGGATCACTTCACATATAAACACTTTACATATAAACATTCATTTATTCATTCTACAAATATCTATTGATTATCTCCTGGGTGTTAGACACTATTCTATGCATTATGGATACAAGAGCAAAAAAACGAGTGAAATAAGTCAGTCAGAGAAAGACAAATACCGTATGATTTCACTCATACATGGACTTTAAGAATATATAGAACCGACGAACACAGTGGAAGACCTCTTCCAGAAAACCAGAAGAGACAGTGAACTCTAGGAAACAAACTGAGGGTTACTGGAGGGAGGTGGGTGGGGGGAAGGGATAACTGGGTGATGGGCATTAAGGAGAGCACTTGATGTAACTGGGTGTTATACACAACTGACGAATCACTACATTCTACCTCTGAAACTAATTTAAAAAATTAAAAATAAAAAAGTAGTATTTTCAAAAAAAACAAAACAAAACATGTGAAGTTCCCTGCCCTCAAAGAGTTTACATTATGATGGGGAAAGACAAACAATAAAATAAAACAAATAGGAGAATATTCTATGCAGGGAGTATCAAATACTGTGGAGAAAAATAAAGTGGGAAAATAAGAATGTGCAACCTTAAGAGAAAGATTCCATTTTCAATAGAGCGGTCAAGGAAGCCTCATTTAAATGAAGACATTTGAGCTAAGACCTGAAGGAGCTAAGGAGGAGGCTATGTAAATAACTACGGGAAGAAAACTGGGGAAAGTCTCTAAGATAAAGTTGCACAAGGTATGTCAGAGGAATAGCAAGGAGTTCAGTGTGACCAGAGGTTAAGTGAGCAAAGAGGAAAGAAGTAAGGGGTGGTTTAGGAATTATGAGTCATATAAGCTTAGGTAGAGCATTGAAATAAATCTGGCTTTTATTTGAGTGAGATGGGATGCCATTTTAGGTCTCTTTCTATTATCAGCTTTCCTGCTGACTCTTGTTCATTGTGCTTTGTTTCCTTGTGGGCCTGGCTATCTTTGACTACCTGCTGTTCACTGTTTTGGGGGAAAAAAAGGTCAGGGATTAATCTGAGGTCTAGATAAAGGTACTTCTCTCCAGAAAGAATTTATTTCTGCCAAGGACCAGAGGCAGCTGCTTACCTTGGACTGTCTTAAACCTAGTTCAAGGTTTGAAGCTCCTTGGTCATCCCAGATAATTGTAACTCAGCCTGCAATTCTCTGTGGACCATTTCACTTGTAGTTCACGTTGATACCTCCCTGATATCTGATTCTTTGAGATTTTGGTTTATCATATCTCTTATTAGACTTCTCACCTTTATGGAACCTGAGTTTTGATTTCGGTCTCCTCACTCCTCAAAGGAAACACATTTTTCTGGGTTGGAAAAAATGTCTTAGGGAGAATAAAAGCTTCTAAGTTTGTTATATCTGGTAAAAATATTTTTCCAGAATTTTAATTTTTTTCAGTGTGAGAGCTGGTTTGATAACCCAGCTTACCAATATCTGAAATAAGAATCTTTCATAGATTATTGTCATAATTATATTTTATAGACTTTAACCACTTGTCTATTTATGTTTAGTTTGCATTCGGTCCCTAGTTTCTGATACCCTTTATGAGGTTAAAGATATTTATTTTAATCTTAACAAATGTTTTTAACATAAATATATGTTAAACTCAATAAAACGCCTTGTCATTAATTATTTTAACTTTGTGATGAACATGTAATTTTTCACTTTAAATTGGAAAGTTTCCTTTTCATTGTTTAAAAACATTGCTTTTTTTTTTGTTTGTGTTGTTTCAATTTGCTGTAATTTTCTTTAGGATTATCGCATCTATTTTCAAAAATGGGAATA
This sequence comes from Ursus arctos, assembly GCF_023065955.2. NCBI lineage: Eukaryota > Metazoa > Chordata > Mammalia > Carnivora > Ursidae > Ursus > Ursus arctos. The sequence continues at coordinate 39,015,617 of NW_026622852.1, forward strand.
GTCTAGTTTTGGGGAGCTATCATGCTCAGGTTTTGTTAACAATATTATGCCAGCCCTACAGAATCAATTGGCAAGTCGATGTACTTTCTTTTGATACAGAACTCAAGGGAGGAACTTGAGATGCAAATCTCTCTTAAATTCAGGGACATTTTCCTCTATTGTATCCTTAATAATTGCTTCTTTCTTCTCTGCATTTTTTTCCTATGCAGAGCAGAAAGATTAGGAAGAATGTAGTTGTACTGGAAGTTCATTAGACCTCTATTAAATAAATTTATTTTAAAACTACAATCTTTCTAATCTTTATGCTCTGCTCATTTTTGTGGAGGGACAGAGGGAGTCCTCTGTAACCTGTCAACGTTTCCTCAGGCTCTAATGCCTACCATAAATGTCCCCCACAAGAACCCACTAAAGAAAATCTTATTCACAGGCTCTAGTCCGTGGACAGCTTCCTCAGTCTAGTGTTATACGCACTCATAATAGTTCATAACATTCTTCCGCTACTTTATTGTCTCTCTCTAAGTCTGCTCCTACTTACAGCCTTGTTATCTGAACTCTGGAATTTTCCATGACTCTATTGGGAAAATTTATCCATTCTCCTCTCAGTGAACTTTAAGGTTTCAGCGACTTGGTTGATACTCATTTTCTATCAACTCAGTCACATCTCTTTGTATCTTCCAGAAATTGCTGAAAATTTCTGGCCCTTTGATTATGATACCCTTCCATCTTTCCAGAGATTTATTTCTCCTAATTTTAAGTTTGAGTTATCTTTTGGGCTTTTGGGTAGAAAAAGGAGAGTTAAACATGTGGGCTGAGCTTATCTTTGTAACTTGGGTGCTGAGCAAGCATGACTTGCAATGCAATACAGCTTCATTTAATATCTTCTGTTTCTTTTAAGTCTCTTCAGCAAGTCGGCTTCTTCTCTCATCACTGAGGCCTACCCCAGGCAGGCCTGTGACTTTTCCAGTTCTTCTAGGTGATTTTACGTCACTAACATCATCCCAATTTAGTAATTCCGAGTGCCTAACCCTAAGTAATAGCCAAACTTTCCAACTGCAATTCACAGATGGGACCTTTCTTTTCTTTTCTTTTCTTTTTTAAAGATTTTATTTTTAAGTAATCTCTCCACCCAGTGTGGGGCTCAAAGTCACCACACTTGCACACTCTACAGACAGAGCCAGCCTCCCTTTCTTAAGATGACTGCATGCATGCCTTCCACAACAGTCTTGCGGTTAGCTTCTTCTCTCACACTCATTCACTCTTCCCCTACTTCCTAACTGCTGTTTAAGACTCCTACAGGTTTGGGGTTGGAAGAAGGGAGGAGCAGTAATTGAAGTGGAAAAGTTCTAATTTAACTGACACTCTTTTAGGTTGGCTTTCCATCCCTGTGCCTGACAAGTATTTAAAACAACTCTTTCGGGGCGCCTGGGTAGCGCAGTCGTTAAAGCGTCTGCCTTCGGCTCAGGGCGTGATCCTGGCGATCCGGGATCGAGTCCCACATCAGGCTCTTCCGCTATGAGCCTGCTTCTTCCTCTCCCACTCCCCCTGCTGTGTTCCCTCTCTCGCTGGCTGTCTCTCTGTCACATAAATAAATAAAATCTTTAAAAAAAAAATAAAATAAAATAAAATAAATAAATAAATAAAACAACTCTTTCCATCGTGGACACATTCATGATTCTTGAGAAATCAAGGGATATTCAAGATGACCCCAGTGATTCCTTTTCTTCAGGGCAGCCATCTCCCACTTAGGCCCCAATTTGTTAGTTGATGGGAAGTCTTTCTGTTGGCGTCCTATCAATGCCCCAAAAAGGACTTTGGGGAAGGTTGAAAATAACTCCAAACTCTTAGATCCACAACTCTTAGATCCAGACCACTGAACACAGCTACCCCTTCTTTGCTTCTTCCGTTGAAGCTACTAGGCAGCCTGGCTCTGCCCTTCAGATTTTACAGGTGGGTATCAGATACATCTCTGCTGTGTCAACAAACTGCAGATGTGTCAGGGTCCCCAAGACCACGTTCAAGTTTGATGATTCGCTAGAAGGACTTGCAGAACTCAGAAAAGCTATTATCCTATGGTTATAGTTTATTACAGTGAAAGGATACAGACTAAACTCACAGTGGGTAATCAGTTGTTCTCTCCCCGTGGAGTCCCACGGAGAGCACCTAATTCTCCCAGCAATGACGGCAACATGTATGACGTCTTGTACCAAGGAAGCTCACCCAGCCATGGTGTCCAGGGTTTTTCCTAAGGGTCAATTACCAAAGCATGGAGGGTTCACATGAAAGACATTAGCTAGTCTCCGACCTTTCCAAAGGTCAAACTGATACAGTATAGCCTAGAGTCCCTACTGAACAAAAAGAGCTATTCACCATAATTTGCAATGTAACATAAACTATCTGGCATGGCTCATGGTCTCAGATATACAAAGACACTCTTATGAGGCAGGATTTTCCAAGGGATGAGAGGTTATCTCTTAGAAGCAAGTCAAAGGCCAGTCCTTTCTTTCAAATGTGCTGGGTTTGAGCACCTCAAGTCCACTTTAAAGTTAACCCTTTACTACACGGCAGGAGACGTACGCCAACCCTCCAGTTGGTCCTATGGAAGACCCTCATTCATACCTTAAGGAGATGGGGTGGTTTTCGAACCAGTCCCTTGGGTGGGGTGAGGATGGTTCTCACTACAGCTAAAAAACCCAAACCTGGATGAGTCATCTAAGGGGCTCAGCTATTTACATTTTTCATGTCCTCCTGGAGAGTCTCTCTCCAACTTTTTGGGATCTTGGTTCCAGTGTCCATATGTTGTCATATTACAATATACTAACAACAGCATTTTAAAGTCAAGAGTGTTCTAAATGAGGAGGAAAAAAAGAGAGAGAGAGAGGAAAAGAAGGTGAGGAAGGGAAAGAGCAGTAGGACACTAGACACAGGAAGGGAAGTGTGTGGGAAACAAAGCACGCCCAAGTGTGAAATTCTGGTCGTTGTTGTATATACCAGGAAAAAGATGCCAAATTCTAAGGCTATCTCAACTAATGAAGAGTGTCCTCCTCCAACAGCAGTCTCTTTAGGGTTTAAATCCATTTATTATTTTCGTTTTCACTATTGTTTGTGCTGAAGGTTTTTTTTTCTTTTCTGATACTTGAACAAATCATTTTCTCATAATCTGTGTTTAAAACTAATTTATCTTGTCTAAGTGTCTACCATGCATCTCTTCAAAATAGAGTCAGTAAACAAAATAATGTCACTTTATGAGCTTGCTGCTTGAGGGACGATAAATGAGAATAGGTGAAGGGTTAGGAGACCTAAGTTGGAAATGGCCCTCTTCAGAGAATATTAACTGTAGGGAAGTCCACTTGCCTCTGAAACACTGATTTTCCCATGTTTGTAATGACAGAGGTGTCAGGTGGCTGGAGAAAACCATCCCTAATATGACATCGGGGGTACGGTTCTCCAATGTTATTAAGTTACAGTCAAGAAACCTGTAGTTCCTGCTCTTCTTCAAGCTCTCTAATTAAACTTTAAATGTCTTTTAAAGTTCAAATCTTATTTGGCTGTCTGTTTTGTGGCTCTTCTGTGGAAGCTGTTCTTATTTCTTTGGCCTCTCAAGGTAGTGTAAAAATATGTCTTAAGAAAGCTGGTGGACTAATGATAGGGCTTTACTGATTTGACTTCCTCTGTGAAAAAAAGAATAAAGAAAATGGAAAGACACATGCTTTAAAAAAAAATCAGTGTTTTCAAAGGCTCATATGAGTTTAGAACTAGAAGACACCAGATTAGTCTCTGCTGGAGTTCGGGAGTAATGAAAAAGTCAGATGGTTTGAATTAGTTTTGGTCTTATTGAGACCCCAACTTAATCATTCGAGATGTGATTCACAAAAAGCAGGAAGCAAAATAGACCCATTGCCTCAGATTCTAAGACAGGAATAAAACAAATGAACAGTGACTTTCTTCCAGAAAGAAAGCAAAAGTACATCTGTGGTTCTCATGGTCAGGGAGAGGGTTGCTCTTACAGCCAACTTTCAGTCGTGGTGATACTACCCACATCCAACTAGAAACCGAGACGATGTTGCTCGTGCTGACACACATCACAGGAAATGGAGGCAACCTCGAGCATTTAATGTACAAGCAGCAAACCAGAAAAGTCTCCTGAGAACAGGGAAGAGCCCACAGCCCTGGTGCTATTTGGGGTAGACTGAACAAACACGAATGCAGAGCCGGGAGCTAACTGGCACAGAATAAGACAGAGTTTGAACTGTGGCTCTTCACTAACTACAAATCAGCGAACTAACTTCACCAAGGCACTACTAAGAGCAATGGGTACTCTAAAGGATGTGAAGACTCCTTTCCTCTCTGTCTCTGTGAACACATCAATAACCTAAAACCCCGAGCAGTTAGAACAAGAGAAGGGCGAGCCACATGCCCCAAAGTGATCAAGAAGTATTTTGTCTTCTTCCTACGGAAATGTCATCCATTTTTCATGAAATTTGTAGTCTTTGATGAACTTCAGAGTGAGTAGTAATATTCCTTTTATTTTACAACACTGGAAGTAGTAGTTTCACGTGGATAGAATAGAGCTTACTTTGTATTTTGATAAACAGATTTATTTCAAGTTATACTGATAATATCTCCATTATTTTGGTATTCAAATAAAAAATACGGAAAAATTACATGTCTCTTTTGTTTTTCCAATAAATACAGTTCCTAAAATACTTTAAAGGTTGAATCATTTTAATTTGTTAAAAGAATTTTATAAAAATGAATAACCAAATTATCTATGTTAAAGATTGTGCTTTTGAATTTTTTAAAAGGGAGGCTCACCTTTATTTTACACATATTTTTAAAAGGTAGTATTTTTGGTTCAAAGTACATGAGCTTTGGAGTCATCTTACTAGCTGTGTAAATTAAGATAATTACATATATCAGCAGGGATATATTATGTGGAATATTGCAGCAGCCAGATTAAGAGAGGTCACTATTTATGGCAATGTTGACCAGAAACAATATGGAAAACTTTCTGAGTCTGTTACCCTTTTTCTATGATGCATAAACAGACATTATTATATCTCCCTAAACATGGACCCTTCTGGGTCATACCCTACAGCTCCATGAGCTAATCTCAGCAAGCTGGAACTACGTGTAAGACAAAGGCATCAAAGTCAGAATACCTTTCAGAGGTCTTCCTACGCGAAGGTCAAGTCATGATGAAGTATAAGATTATCCGTAACTGTGAACAGATTCTCTCAAACCAGCATTTCTAATGTAGTAATGATATATAAAAATATTCTACAGGTCAATAATAGTTTGCCACTTTCAAAAAGCTTTTATACACATTATCTCAAGTATAAATAAGTATGCCTATTTATGACAGAGTTTCCTATCTGCCTCTTTTTGAGATCACTGTCTCAGAAAGAGAAGCCACGTACAGAGCAGAGAGCTGTTTATCCAGCTCCTTCAGGGCAGGATGGCTGAGTGACTTGCAGAAAATAACATATTTACTGTAAATACCAGATATAGTCACCTCAATTAAGGACTCGGTTTTGCCTAGGCATACCTTGGTCAAAACTCAGTAATAATCTGAACCTGAGGGGCAAAAAGATCAAAATGGAGGGCAAAGCGTTGTTTTTATTTTTAGGTCATCAAAAAACACTAAACTGTTGGTCAGGATGAACCATGAAGAAAGAAAAACAAATTCAAACTATGACTAACAAGGCCTGCTGTGCATGAGTCACAAACTGAATCAAGCAAGGCCTCTGGAAATAGGAGGAAAAGCATCTAGGAGCCACATCATAATCGAGCAATGAGCCTTATAACTTATTGGTGTCTTTGCTGAACTATTTCAATACCCTGATGAAGTCCAGGAGAAGTGAGGTCAGCCAATTTAAAACTCATCCTCTTCCCTACCAAGAATGTTCTCAGTGACCCTGAAGAGGAGTGCAGGAATGACATTCTTAGGTGTGAACATGAAAATAGTGCTAGTTGAGTCAACCTTGGGGATGACTCGTTCCCCAGTTGTGACCTAGGCATTGTGCTGACCTACTTCCTGAAGGAGGGATTAACCTTGCAAAGGGGGAACGTAATTGTTCTTTAGATTTCACGTCTATAAACTGGAAAGAGATTATATTTATAAATGAAATATCCCAGTAGCATAAAGAGTGTTGATTAAGCATAGAGGTTTGAGGCCTTTAACTTTTTTCTCCATGGTAGCTTTGTTGCTAGAATTCGGGAGAGACCAAAATTGTATTTCAAATTCTTTCGTCTTGGAGATCTATCTAACTTGGAGATTCAAATCCATAAGAGTTTACGCTTCTGATAAATATGATAATGATGAATCCTATCTGAATTCCTAACTGAATGTATGTCCTTAAAGGTATTTCTCTCTCTGCCTTGTCAATTTCTCACAAAGTCCAGGCTGTTTATCTGGGGAAACTACCATAATACTTGATCTGCCTTAAATTGATGATCACATGAAGTTATCATAAGGATTGAAACTAGTAGCACGGGGAAGGAATAAAAAGACAAAGAAGGTACCTGGACAAACCTCCCTGTAATCATTACAGACAGTGCTTGGATCCAAGACCAGCCAGCCACCTGGGAGCAGAAAGAGGCAAGCTGGTTTCACCCCAGAGCTTCCCTCCCCTTGTTAGTCTAACTGTGAAAATAGGCAAAAGAGCAAAATAACTGGCTCCAAATTTCTTATTCCCAGCCTCATTCCCTACCATGGGACAGAGAGAGATCTTTCAAGGCCACTCCTCCAAGAGAAGGTCAAGGTGAATCATGGCCTGATTTCCTTGGTTGTCATTCCATTCAAATTTCCCTCAAACTGGCATTTTCCCCTCATACCAACAGTGACGATTAAAGAATAATTATTGTAGCTAGAGTACAAATTCTACCTCTGCAACCTCACGGAAAGTGCTGGGCAGCTCTGTCTTTCCCACAGAGCTTAAAGGATGATGACTCACAAGCACTTGCATAAATTAACCTGCCAGTTGGCTGCTAATATTGCATTGATACCCTGGCTCTCCAAGCACCTTTGATTTTCCGATTTAAATGGTACGGCATGATATATGTCAAGCCTCGGAAACAGAATTGGCTTTACAACCATTTTTCTTTGTAATGGTCCATCCATCTGGTGTGCATTTGTGGGGAACTGAACAGGAATTAACCATTTCGTAACACTCACAAGTCTGTGGGACGTCTGGGTGGTTTTGCTGATTTGGGCCGTGATTTTGTCATCTTGGCTGATCCAGTTCCTGTGACTGCCACATTGACTGGGGGCTGGTCGATCTAGAATGGCCTCATTTGTGTATCTGGCAGCTGCTCTTGGCTCCCAGCTGGGGCAGTGGGGCTAACTGGGCCATGTGTGCCTCCTCCTCTAGCAGCTTAGCTCTGGGTTGGTCACAGGAGGTCACAGGTTTCAAGAGCAACAAGAAAGCAAGCCACAATGTGCAAGACTTTTACAAGTCTGTTTCTGATGTTCTAAAACAAGTACAAGGCCAGTTTAGATTCAAAGCACAAAGAGAGATGCCACCTCTTGGGGGAAGAGCTACAAAGCTACATTGCAAGGTCACAGGCATAGGGAAGGAAAAGGTTTTGGCTATTTTTGCGATCTACCACGTGCCCTTTGATCATAATTTTGATACTTTTTCTTTCAAGACAACTGATGTAGCATATTAGGAAATCCTTGACCTAATTCTACCCGTTGTTTTTTTTTTTTTTCCCCGACTCCACCAGGTTTCTTCTGGGTCCATTCAAGAAAGTGTGAAAGACCGAGTGATTGACTCAAGGCTGCAGCTGTTTATCACTAAGCCAGGACTCTTCACATGCATAGCTACGAACAAGCATGGAGAGAAATTCAGCACTGCAAAGGCCGCAGCCACTATCAGCATAGCAGGTAGGATGGATTCTCACAATAGCACTGCTCCAGGAGAGGGGAGAGTTGGCACTATTCCACATCCACTTGGGGGAAAATCTTTTTTCTTTTATTTCTTACTCCATTCCCCTTTGGGTGACTTCTTCCTCCTTGGGGACATTCCAGAGGTTGATCTAGATAACTGATCTTAGGTGATATGTTGCCTCAAAAAAACGAAATCCTCCAATACCTGTCCACATGATGGGTAACAACTTCCAGAAGTTCATTTCTATTTCTTTTCTCCCCCTCCCTTTCTTCCTCTTTCTTTACCTTCCTCCTTTCTTTCTTGCTTTTTTTTTTTTTTCTGTTTTTCCATTTCTTTCTTTCCTTTCCTTCCTCTCTCTTTCTTTCTTCCTCCCTTCTCTTTTTTTCTTTCATGGGGCTAATCACACTTTCCAGGGCTCTCAAAGAGTAACTTGGCAGATACTTAACATGGTTGTGCCAATTTCTGCATGGCTCTTTCTTGAGGGCATTTTTACTTATGAGTATTTGATCTACTTTGTGGTCTTTCCCTTTCCTGTTTCAGGAAAGTGATAGCAGGACTTACAGGTGTTTTCAAGGAAAAGAGCTGACATACGGATTTCTAGGATATTTGTGTTGAGTTATAAAGGTTTATTTTTAAAATGTAAATGCCCCAAAGCCTTCTGAGAACATTTGTGGAATTCCTACAGATGGAAATAATCCCTGTATCAGGAAATGCCACACATGCTATACTCATAATGTGTCTACTGCCCAAGGGTCAGCAGAGATGCTTGGCCTCACATGTGAGACAAGTACTGGTACAACCTGTGCCCAGGGCCAGCTCCCCAGATCCTGCTCTGTCTTATTACCATGCCACTTCTTTGATCTTCCATGATGGGGAAATTCCTAGTAATGTTTCTGATTTTAATATGAGATGAAAAGAGACCACAGAGAAATATATATGGAGCATTGGACAAGGCTGGCCTCCTAAGTATGCCTATGAAGGCAGGAGAAGATTCTAAAACCAAGGATTCCTTCTGCCTTCTTCTCCAGGGATATATCTGCTTATAGTACCTTGAGATATCATATCAATTATTCTAGAATTTCCGTGGATGGGAAATCATTTCTCCTAGAGAATGGTGAGAATTCTAAAAGTGAATTCAACTCAATTTAACAAATAATAAAAAAACAATTATTGCTTACATAGTACCTTGTTGTTTAAAAATACTCATACATGCATTTATTAAATACTAGATTCAGGCCATCATTAGGTAGAATAAAGGATGCAAACTTAAGTTACAAATGGGATAATTAACAATGGAGTCCTTGCCTTCCAGGGACTCTCAATCTAGAAAGGAAGTCAGCCAGCCATATACATTATGGCATAGACTATGTTCTCCTACACAAGCACAGACAAAGAAAAAAGCAAGTTGATTGGCAAGCTTAGAGCATGAGGGAGACTGGGAGTGAGATAGAGAACAGGAAGAAAGGTCTGAAATGTGGGCTCTGGCCAGGTTATGAACAGCCTGAGTAGGTTGAATATATTCTTCAATCAGTGGGAAGTCATCTAATTATTTTAGAGGAGACAAGTGATATGGTCAGATATATCCATTATCAAATTAACAGACGTTGGGTGTAAAAGATTGGGAGGCATGGCATGCAGTCAGGAGGCTATTCCAGGCGTCTAGAAAAGTAATGAAGGTCTGAACAACAACTGCAGCAACTGGTGCAGAGAGAAGAGGAGAGATTCAGGAGACCTATCGGGATAGAAGTGATAGGACTGGAGAGGTGCCTGGGTGGCTCTGTCGGTTAAGTGTCCAACTCTTGATTTTGGCTTAGGTCATGATCTCAGGGTTGTGGGATCGAGACCCGTGTCAGCCTCCACACTGGGTGTGGAGCCTGCTTAAGATTCTCTGTCTCCTTTCTCCCTCTGCCCGTCCTCCATCTCTTTGTCTAAAAAAAAAAAAAAAAAAAAAGAAAGAATAGGATTTGAATGTGCTAGGATGTAGCAGTGTAGCAGATATGAGAGTATGAGGAAGGTGTCTAAAATCATAATAGACAAAACAAAACAAAATTAAAAAACAAGAACACGAGGAGGCCCAGGAGAGAAAGCAAAATTAAATTTTTTATTGCCTTTGAAAAACCTGGAATTATTCTAGTCTCACTATCTTATGTTTTATTTGATATTTGATCAGCAACCAATGTTAAATAAAAAATACCTATTTACAATGTCTATCCATCCCTCCATCCATCTATCTATTCAGATAATGTGTGTGTGTGTGTGTGTGTGTGTGTGTGTAGAGAGAGAGAGAAAGAGAGAGAAAGAAACATTTACATATGAATACTCAAATCCAAGAAAATAAACTGATTTAATCTAGTTTAACCTACACCTCCTCAGGGTGGAAGAGAAAAGTTCATGTTGCTAATCTTAAGAGCATTTCATTGTAGGTAATTATTCAATCATCCACATATTAATTCCCTGCCAGGGCTCTTCTTCCCCTTCCTCCCCTCTCCCCTCTCCCCTAGATAGCAGGGGAAAAGGGACTTGGAACATGCAGTGGTGACCTCTGGAACAAACCCCTACCACATTCTCTAGTGAAGTCGACAGCTGGAGAACTTGTGGTCTCATCGCTTGGCTCTGTCAGGACCCAGAGGACACCTCTGGCTAGCTCGGCACCTTTGAGGCTCCTCCTGTAATAGCACAGTCCTCTCCATCTCGGTCACATCCTTCATCAAGGCCCTCTCTAGAGTCTACTTTGTAACCTCTGCAACTCGGTCACCCTGTCTCTCCCTATAAAGGCAGGCCTGCTGAATTCCAAGTCAGCTCCTTCCTTATCCCTCATGGGGCCTGAAGTAATTTCTGGATCACCTTCATGTTATGCATAATCCATTTGTTATACAAAATCCAAGAGAGATTCAGACCTATTGACCTACTGACCCAGTTCTGCTGTCTACCCAACCATGTCAGGCTACCATTTTTACACTACTGTGGCCAACCCATGTCAGAGAAAGGGACGCCTATAAGGATCCTTGCTTCTAGAGTTCCAAATAAGAAGCAGGGAAAAGCCCCTCTGTTTTGGCTTTTTCCTTAATTTATACCTCTCTTCTAGGATTTTGGTCCAGAGAAAGGAATCTATAAAATGTATCCAAATTCTTAATTCCTCTACCTTCCTCCTTTCCACAACATACCAAGCTGGACAGACTCCCTCTTTAGTGCAGCACCCTTCAGGGCCTACCATCTTAAGTACAAAGATGAGTGTGAAGGCAGCGCTATGGCAATAAAGAAGGAGAACCTATTATAATGGGTATATCTACATCACCCCAAGGCAGATTCACTGCATGGACATGATCTTCAAGATGCTGAAATGACTACAGAACATGATTGCCACCATATTGTATATAGCAACATCATCCCTTCATCCCTGACCTAGCTGATGCAACTCCATTAATAAATGGAATATACCAAGAGAGAAGGCTGTAATACTAAAAAAAGTAATGGTGTCTTCTGGTGATAGAAAGAACCTTAAGTTATGGCAAGTAGCATAGAAAGGCAGTGCCTCAGGATGGAGGGAGAAGTGGTCTTAGGCATCAATGCTGGGAAAAGACCAGAGTGAAGATGGAGGGAATCAGCAATGGTAGCCTGGGGAGAATAGCAGTAGTATTTGCATGGGGAAAAAGATGGTAGAAGCAGTGCATGGACTGGTATACAGCAGCAGAGAGGACTTGAAATCTCCTGCAGCAGCAGAGTTGAATACAGATGAGGAGCAGTGATCTCAGTAAAGGCAATGGTCATGTAGGTTGGAACCAGCAATGACTTGACTTTACCCAATGGGCCTGGCAATGCATATTTAACCAGTGTTAGATGCTGTATGTGAACCAATAAATGTGAATCCTCCTGCACATGGAAAAAAAAAATGTTACTAAGATGAATGAAGAGAGATTCTCTTAAGGAACTAATTCATAAAAAGCTACAAGATGCTTTTGTTCATCTCCTGATCAGTTTTGCCTGTTGGATCTCATGGACTATGAGGTCTGAAGCTCCCCTAAGTTTCCTAAAATTTCCCCAGGCAGATCTACTGATGGTGTCTCATGAGTGCAATGGAATAAGACCTCTGAACCTCATGAGACATCTGCCATTTTCTCTTCTTTTCCTTGACCCATTCTTTTCCATTAAGTCCGCTAGATGCCTCACAATGCTCCCAGGGCCATCAATGAGGAAATTGCCTCCCAATCCTAGGCAATATTCTAGAAAAGTGACGTCACATTTGTGAAAACAAGATACATGGAACCACTTAATTCAGAATCATTTTAAAGAAGCACGGTCTTATGCTCCCCAGACCTCCCAGAGCTTGGATATGGCATCTGTTTTCTCCATTCCTTCTTTCAGCCCCTCTCTCCTTTGGCCTCTGATGGCCTCAGAAGTCTAGAGTTTTGAGTCAGACATGGTGACTCCTTTTGACATTCTGGCAATGCTTCCTTACCCCAAATTCTCCTTTCTCTCATTTCAGCCATCCCCGTCCTCCTCTAGTGTTCTGTAGTCAACAGCCTCCTTTGTCACATTCTCTGTGTTTCACTTTGAAGCTTTTACTCCATCTGTTTATTTACTCATCCCAGCAGGAACATTGGAAATGGAAAAATCTGGTCTAGTGCTTAGGATTATGTCTAATGATATTTCTAGTGTTTGAAGGAAAACAAAAAATAAAGATCAGCCTTCATTTTCCCAAAACTCTTCCATGTGTATGCCCAAATCCTTATGCATTGTTTGAGAAATGTGATATACTTCTTTCTGACTCATTTACATTTGCTGTTAGTCATCAAAAGGAGTCAGGAAAATTTTGGAACCTCTCCCTATGAACCAGGAAGTTGCATTTCCTTCCAGCCACAACCCTGAAAGGCTCAAGTTGCAATTTAAAATCACCAGGACACTGGGTATTTGGCCAGGTGCCTTCTCTTTGTCATTAGAACCCTCGGCGCGATGACAGAGACCAACAAGCCAGCCCATGGTCCCCGTAATGAGCATCATTCTGGAAGAGCCGGACGCCACCAAAACAGGCATGAAGTCTACCAAACATTTAAAGAAGAATTAACACCAATTCTTCTCCTACTCTTCCAAACATTGAACAGGGGGGGGAACACTACCAAACTCATTTTATGAGGCCAACATTACCCTGATACCAAAGCCAGATAAGGATATTACAAGAACAGAAAACTACAGACAGCTTTCCTTGATGAATACAGATGCAACAATTCTTGACAAAATATTGGCAAGCCATATTCAACATCCTGTTAAAAAGAGCACTTATCATGATCAAGTGGGACTGATTCCTGGGATGCAAGGATGGTTCAACATACACAAATAAATGTGATAAACCACAGTAATAGAATGAAAGATAAAAAATCACATGATCATCTCAATAGATGCAGAAAAGCATTTGAAAAAATGCAATATCCTTTCACGATAAAAATGCTCAACAAACTGGGTATAGAAGGAACATTCCTCAACACAATAAAGGCCATATATGACAAACCCACAGCCAACATCACACTCAATGGTGAAAGGTTGAAAACTTTTGCTTTAAGATCAGGAACAAGACAAGGGTGCCCACTTTCACCACTCCTTTTCAACATTGTACTGAAAGTCCTAGCCAGAGTAATTAGGCAATAAAAAGAAATAAAAGGCATCCAAATTGAAAAGGAAGAAGTAAAATTGTCTGTTTGCAGATGGTATGATCTTATATACAGGAAATCCTAAAGATTCTACAAAAAAACCATTAGGACTAATCAACAAATCCAGTGAAGTTGCAGCATACAAAATCAACATAGAGAAATCAGTTGTGTTTTTATACACTAAGAACAAAACATTTGAGAAAGAAATAAAGAAAATCATCCCATTTATAATAGCATCAGAAACAATAAGATACTTAGGAATAAGTTTCACTGAGAAGGTAAAAGGTCCGTATGTTGAAAACGGAAAGATTTTATGAAAGAAACTGAAGACACAAATAAATGAAAAGATATCCTGTTTCATGAATCAGAATTAAAATTGTTAAAATTCCCATATCACTCAAAGCAAGCTACAGATTCAATGCAATACCCATTAGTATTCCCATGGCATTTTGCACAGAAATAGAACAAACAATCCTCAAATTCTTATGGGACCACAAAAAACTGTGAATAACCAAAGTAATCCTGAGGATGAAGAATAAAGCTGGAGGAGGCATCACACTTCCTGACTTCAAACTATATTACAAAGCTATAGGAATCAAAATAGTATAGAATTCTCATAAAAACAGATTCATAGACCAATGGAACTGAATGAAGAGCCCAGAAATTAACTCACATATATATGGTCAATTAATTTACAGCAAAGGAGCCAAGAATACACAATGGGGAAAGAACAGTCTTTTCAATAAATGGTCCTGGGAAAACTGGATAACAAAACAAAAGAACGGAACTGGACTCCTCCCATCTTACACCATACAAAAAAACAACTCAAAATTGATTAAAGTCCTAAACATAAGACCTGAAACCATAAAACTCCTAGAAGAAAACATAAGTAATAAGCTTGACATCAGACTTGGTGATGATTTTTTAGACATGACAACAAAAGCACAAGTCACAAAAACAAAAATAAACAAATGGGATTGCAACAAACTAAAAAGCTACTGCCCAGCAAAGGAAACCATCCACAAAAAGCAAAGGCTTCCTATGAAATGGGAGAAAATATTCTCAACTGTATAATTGAGAAGGGGTTAATATTCAAAATATATAAAGAGCTCATACAACTCAATAGCAAAAAGACAATCCAATTTTTTTTTTTTTAAATGAGCAGAGGATCTGAACAGACATTTTTCTAAAGAAGACATACAGATGGCCAACAGGTACATGAAAAGTGCTCAACATCACTCATTATCAGGGAAATGCAAATCAAAACCACAATGAGATATTACCTTCTAACTGGATGACTATCACAAAAAAAAAAGAGAAGAGTTAATAAGTGTTAGCAAGGATGTGGAGAAAAGGAAACCCTTGCGCACTTGGTGGGAATGTAAATTGGTTCAGCCGCTATGGAAAACAGCATGGAAGGTCCTCAAGAAATTAAAAATAGAAGTACCATATGATCCAGCAATTCCACTTCTGGATATTTATCCAAAGGAAATGAAAACAGGATATTTGAAGAGGTGTCTACAGCCTCAGGTTTGTTGCAGCATTATTCACAATATACTGAAACAGTAGAGACTAGTTACAAGCTATGGCAACAACCTAAGTTTCTGTCAACAAACAAATGAATAAAGAAGATGTGATATACATAAAATATCTCATTGTAGATCTTACAGTGTCTCATAGACATATATATATATATATACAATGTGGCATTATTCAACAATGATAAAGAAGGAAATCTGGCCATTTGTGACACGGATGAAACTTGAGGGCGTTATGGTAAGTGAAATAAATCAGAGAAAGACAGATACGTATGCTATCCCTTATATGTGGAATCTGAAAAAATCTACCTCATAGAAACACAGAGTACAGTGGTAGTTACCCCGTGCTGGGTGGTGGGGGAAATGGAGAAATGTTGGTCAAAGGGTACAAACTTCCAGTTATAAGATGAATAAGTTCTGGGAATTCTTGTCCATATGGTAATTATAGTTAATAATACTGTATTATATACTTGAAAGTTGCTATGAGAATAGATCTTAAGTGTTCTCACCACAAAAAAGAAATGGTAATTATGAAACATGATGGAGGTGTTAGTTAATGCCAAGGCGGTCATCATCTTGCATTATATAAATGTATACCTTAAACTCACACAACATTATAATTATATCTCAGTAAAGCCAGCAAAAAAAAAAAAAAAAAAAAAAGACAAAAAGATTCAGTAGAGGAAAAGTTTGTATTTTCCATTCTCAGTGGCATTAATAGGTCCTTCCTGGAAGACTGAGGTTTAGAGCTCCATCTATTCTTATCCAGTCTGAGAGCACAGGAAGGAGTCTATACTCCATCGTAAGCCACTCCTCATTCCACCAACACCCCCACCACCTACAATGCTCCTTCTTTGGACTGACCTCAGGATCTGGGGCTTCCAGTCACTAAATTTAAATGTCAAATGGATATATGCAGCATAACCAAAAATGGGCATAGGGAGGGAGCTGATGTGGTAGTATTGGAGTTCCCCACCCCTCCAATGGACCACATATTTATAAACTCTTTATTTGAAGTGTTGACAGTTCACACTATTACCAAAAAAAAAAAAATAGAAGTTTGAATTATATTTTCACAATCAATATAGCTAACTGAATGTACTACCCTGTTTCACGGTCTCTCCCGTGTCCGACAGTCACACTCCCGCGACCCTGCAATGCTCTTTCCGGTTATGAGACTCGTGGGGATGCGTCAGAAACACAGGGCCACCTTTACCACCCAGGGCTTCAGCCAGGATAGGCAGAGTGCTCTTACCAACAAAACAGACACTGGCCCTGGGTGTTTCATGGTGGCTTTATCTGGTTTCAAATTGATTCAAGGTGTTTGTTTTTGTTTGAAATGAAAGGGAAAAGAATAAATGAGGAACAGCCAGTAGCCACGCTAAATTGCTGTCAGCTGCTCTGCAGTGAGGCCTAAGAGGCGAGCGTTCTTCTTTACAATCGCAGCTTTCTCATGTTAAAGTTACTGTGTGTTTTAGAAGACAGCCAGAATTTACTGGCTTTTCCAGATAATTTTAAAGATACTACACATATTGAGGATGATTGGAAATTTTTGGAATCTTAAAAAAAAAATCTAGTTTTGAGATCAAAGCACTTGTTCATAATTGCAACATTCTTGGGTCCTTCCCCTGCTCCCCGCCCTCCCTCCAAAAGAAAACGTGACTGGAGGAATTTCTGTCAGAAACACATGGAAGCCCTATGATTCTCTTACCATTCGTGACACATCCAAGCACCCTTAAATTGGTTTCATTTTTCTTTCCTTACTCACCCTTGAAATGGAACCCTATCTAAGCTTATTATCTCCTCCCAAACACTATGGCTGGGTTCTCTTTGGCATTGGCACATCCTCATGGTATTGAATCCTTCTTTTGCATCTTAAATTGAGGGCTCTTTCAGATACATAACGTTGGCCTCCTGGTATTTCAACAGGTTTCTCTGCTCAGCTGCTATTAGAACCTGCCTTTACCCCTTCAAATTATAGACCATTTTCTCTAGAATCTCCTTTCATCTTTTCTTTCTGCACAGCGGCAGAATTGTCTTGTGGCTTGGGTGCTGTAGGTGCTTTATATAGGGTGGTTTCTCATCGTTAGGCTTGTTTTCGTGATACAAAGTCCCTTGGTGGGTAATGGAGGGGAATTTGGAGCCATGACACTGCCTGGACTGATGATGCCAGTGATGGACCCAGGTTGAAAAGAATACAGTTCCTAGAGACTCTCAGTTTTCTCTTTTAATCTCCTCTAAATCTGCCTGTTAATGCAGTATCTGGCCTCCTAACCAAAGAGAACTTTCCAGAAACTTAGGAATTAGAGATATCAAAGCTATCTCTTGCAAATCTTAAAATTAAAATACACTAACTTTTGTTTCTTTTCCCCTTTAATGTGATTTCCTGTGGGAACTTCCTTTCCTGTTAACAGAATGGAGGTAAGATATCACTGTGACATCAACGTTTTGTTTTGGTGTTTTTCGTTTGACCTGCCCTTTGTTGCTATTTGCTGAGTACTGTAACTTTCAGAAACTTTCTAATTTCTAATCCTTTTAGTACTCTTACAAGATGATAATGAAGATGAAGATAGGTAACACGTATTGAATATTTACTGTGTATCAGACACTGTGCTAAGAGCTTTACATGCATTACTTAAATTTATCCTCAGGACATCCCTATGAAACAGGTACTATTATTATCCCTATTGTACAGAAAAGAAACTAAGAGTTACTTTGAAATGGAGAGTTCAGTGACTTACACAAACGGTAAGTGATAGGCTTGGAAACTGAACCCAGAACTGACTGCCCAATTCACCTCATAGCTTTATCTTGTAGATAAGAAAGTGTCACCTTTTAATATAACATTTTGCAATGTACAGTGATCTGTTTTCAGTAAAACTGACTTTCATAAAAACCCTATGAAATGTCATAACTATTTGTATCTAATTGTTAAGTAACAAAACTGAGATTCAGAATGATTAATCAATAATAGTAATAATGATAATAGCAACTAAGTTTTATGGTATATTTATGATCACCACTTTTCTCATATTAACATTTCAGTGACTTTATGGGGCAAGACCTATTATCATCCCTATTTTTTAATATGAGGAACCTGATGCACTAGGGGTTGCCCAGACCACATGGCTTGCAGACTATAAACCCTCAATCTGAGCTCAGGTAGACAGACTCAAGAACTTAGATTTGATAACTACTATACTAACCCAGATAGCACGGTAACTGAGCAAGACCTGGAACACCAACCACTGATTCGAATTCCATGGAATAAAATAATTCATTGCATAAGAAAATTTGGTTAGTTTTGTTGACTGTGAGCACTGGGTGTTATACACAACTAATGAATCACTGAGCACTACATCAAAACTACTGATGTACTATACAGTGGCTAACTGAACATAATAAAAAAAAATTTGGTTAGTTCTTAATCTTGTGTGAATTCATGTAGCTTTGATGCATTCAGTAACTTATCACAGTTCTTTTTTAAGATTTTATGTATTTGAGAGAGAGAGAGAGAGAGATCGATCATGAGTGGGGGTGGGGTGGTAGGGGGTAGAGGGAGAATCAGATTCCCCGCTGAGTGGTGAGTTGGTATGGAACTTGATCCCAGGACCCTGGGATCATGACCTGAGCTGAAGGCAGACGTTTAACTGACTGAGCCACCCAGGTGCCCCACTTATCACAGTTCTGAGAGACAGTCCTGTCCTCAAGGACTCTACAGGGAAACCGAGTATCTACTGAACAGATACACAACATAAATGTGGTAAAAGTTAAATTAAAATGCAGGCCGCCAAGAAAAGAGATGCCATCTTTCCTTCACATGCCATTCAGCACTCCTGTCCTTTCAATGTATTTTTAAACTGCTCACTCTCTTTCTGGCACTATATTGGAAAGCAGAAAAACAAAACAACTTGTATGTATTCACTGCCCCCAAGGAATTTACATTTTACTAGGCGCACGTATACACACACACACAATGTAATAATGGAAGCATGGACAAATTCCAAGGACTCAAGGACAGAAACAGATTACTCAAATGTAAGTAAATGCAAATGAAAAATCAAAAACCCCTTAGTAGTCAAATAAATGCTAATTAAAGAAAAATTCCATATTCTCTTTCACTTGTGATAATAGGAGCGCTCTCAAATGGCTGGAGAGAGAAAATTGCTATAACCTCTCTAAAGAGCATTTGGCAGTTTTTATTAAGAGCCTTAGGATGGTTGTATCTATTGATTGGCTAAATCCAGTTTTAGTAATCTATGTTAAGGAAATAACAAGTGTATGAACAACAAAATTGAAAACAACACTGTATTTATTTAATGAAATGTATGAGCAATGTAAGTATCTACCAATAAGGGAAATTGGTGTCATTAAAAACCATGCTTTTAGGGGTGCCTGGGTGGCTCAGATGGTTAAACGACTGCCTTCGGCTAAGTTCATGATCCCGGAGTCCCAGGATAGAGTCCCAGGATCAAGTCCCAGGATCAAGTCCCATGTCAGGCTCCCTGCTCAGCAGGGAGTCTGCTTCTTCTTCTGACCCTCGCCCCTCTCATGCTCTCTCTCACTCTTTCTCTCTCAAATTAAAAAAAAAAAAAAATCTTTAAATATAAATAAATAAATAAAAACCATGCTTTTGAAAAATATAATAGCACAGGCAAATGTTTCATTATATTATTATTAATTATATTATTAATAATGCTTATTATAATCATGCTAAATAAAAATTCAGGATACAAAAATACATTTACGGAATACTTCTAAATATACTGTATATATAAATATATGTGTATAACTATATATAGTATATATAAAACTATATATTAGACTTATATATATACTGTTTGTAACCGATACATGTACAAATACATAAAATATGTAGTGTTTATATATTTGGCTAATATAATTTTCAAATTTTTTTAAATTAAAAATGTTTTCTTCTTTACATCATCTTTTACATCTTTATTTTATACAAAAACTAGGTACTAATTTTGGTCAGAAGAAATACAAGAGGTGTTTTTCAGAGAAAACCATGTCCTTGAGGACACCATGTTTGGCATTTCAGAAAAATGACATTTGATCTATGTCTTAGAGCAGGGGCTGGCAAACCCTTTTTCTGTAAAGGGCCAGATATTAAATATATTTGGCTTTTTATGTACAGGCTCTGTTGCAACTTTTCAGCTCTGCTATAGCAGAGCAAACGCATCCGTAGACAATTCATAAATGGCTGAACATGGCTCTGTTCCAATAAAACATTACTTATGGACACTGAAATTTGAATTTCATGTAAGTTTCACTTCTTTTGATTTTTTCAATTGCTTAAAAATGTAAACACCATTCTTAGCTCACAGGCAGTATAAAGACAGGCGGAGGGTGGAATTTGACTTGTGGATTATATCCGCTGACCCCTGCCTTAGAGAATGAATCGTATACAAAGACACTAAGCGTGGAAGAATAAAAACAATTTTAGTTTGCTTTGGAGACTGGAAGTGGTGCAGAACCCCGTCATCACACTTGCTGGGAAAGTACAGTGGCTGTAGGCAATTGCTATATAAGGAAAGATCTGTCTATACAGTAGTTCCCCTGTATCCATAGGTGATATGTTCCAAGACCCCCAACGGACACCTGAAACCATGGATAGTACTGAACTCTACAGATACTATGGTTTTTTCCTATATATACATACCTATGACAAAGTTTAGTTTATAAATTAGGCATAGGAAGAGATTAACACCAGTACTAATACAATAGAACAATATACTGTAATCAAAGTTATGAATGTGGTCTCTCAAAATATCGTACTGTACTCACCCCTCTTGTGATGATGTGAGATGAGAAAATGCTTACGAGATGAGACACAGTGAGGCTGAGTGATGCAGGTGTGAAGACGTAATGGGAGGCTTCCTGTGACCTTCCCATGGTGCGTCAGGAGGAGCATTTGCCTCTGGACCGTGGTTGACCGAGGACGACTGAAACCAGGGAAAGCGAAACCATGGTTGAGGAGGAAGTACTGTGCCAGACGACAGGTAGAGCTCTCAGGTGTGCCACCCCTAAGGAGGGTGGGAAAACCCGTGCGAGTTTCCACTGGAGCCATGGGACTGCTTTAACCCAAACCAGCCTCAGCTGGCCATCTGGATACGCCCTTGGACAAAGAACTATGTGTTTAAAGGGAATCGAGGTCCTCCTCATAGAAATTGCAAAATGCAATTTGCAAAACATTGAAAAATGCTCTACTGGATGTGGTTCATATCTGTTGAAGCAGAGAGAAGTAAGAGTAAAAACTGTAGTGAGAATCCTTTAAATATTCGATTTGACCAAGGAGAGTTGTCTGTTATAAGTTAAGGGAGGGACTTGAGACCATATATCCATCATTGCCGCTAAGAAGACATTTTACAGAAAGGGAGGTCAGCCAGGTTTCATGTGTTGGGAGGCAAGAGAGGGACTGGCTCCATGTGCATTATGCACTAGCATTTTTGGAGCCTGTCCGGCAGACCATTCCAAAATAACCAGCATTCTGTGAATAGATCCCTGTGACCTGTGCCCCACTGTCTGAAGGACCAAGAGGACCAGCTGCTTCTGGTACTGTTCCATTGGCAGTTCCAAGAGCTAAGAGCAGAGGAACCCAACATTAGTTGGACAGTTCACTTGCAAAAGATAGCAGAAGACACCAATGGAAATTCTTTGCATTCTTCTTGTCCCCCAGTTCTTGCTGTGAGCTTCTTTTAAATTTTTTAAGTGATAGGGTTAGGAGGATGAGGGACTATGGCCCCATATGCCTCCACGTCTTGCCTCTGATAATCTGATCACTATGAAAAATTAGAGGTTTATGAGTCTGCAAAAGAGGCGAGGAAAAGGAAAAGGAAGTTGTTTAAGCTCTGAAAGTGTGATGGGCAATCTCCATATGTGTATATGTGTATGCGTATATATATGTTATATATGTGTGTATATATAATACATGTGTACTTGGCCCTGTATATCCTGCACCTTGTAGAGCTGAACTTAGCATAGATACACTTCCAAAGCTAAGTCTTTAGTACTCCTAGGAAGATCACAGAGGCATAGAAAATTAATAAGAACCATATACATTATATTTTGTCTTTTCCCAGCATACAAAGGGTTTCCACAGGCTACTTCTCTGCAAATTGGTAGAAAGAAGAACCAAAATCACAAACCAAGATCTCATTTCTATTCAAAACCTATTCTGGCTTGTTTGTTTTGTTGTCTTTTTTTTTCTTTTTTCTTTTACATTATGAAGCGAGGACCCAGTACTATCAGGCGAATGCAGGTTTTTCCAAAGATTTGTCTAGGGTTTTTATGAAGAAAGGCAGCAGACATACACAGAGAGAGATTAATTATTTAATTGTCAATAATCCTTATTTTTGAGGCTATTTTTATTAATTTTTCTTTTGTGTACCTTTTCTGGGTTTTTTTTTTTTTTGCTTGTATAATTAAAGGAAAAATCATGAATATTTTTTAATTTAAAAAATACTTATGGAAAAATAAAGACAGTCAGTTGATGGTTAACACGTGACAGCAGGACCTGGATGAATAATTCTCAGCTCAGAGGCACTCAGGGAAATATTTAACTTTTACGTGATGTGGTTTTTGTGTAAAATAAAAAGAATCCCACCTGCTTTTATCAATCCCCTCTTTATACCAAGATATTATATTAATATGTGAGACCATTGAGTAAGCCAGTTTGAAGTACTTCTGGTTATTAGATATTATTCTTCAGTTTTTTAAAGTACAGCATCCTTGCCTTTCTTGAACTTTCTTAGTGTTATCACAGACCAGGTTTCCCTAAGAGGCTGGGGCACAAGCTATTTCTCTGGGTTTTTGCTCAACCTTTCCTGGCCCAAGTTTTCATGACAGCTTTGTGTCTTCTTATTCAAGGCCTTCATTTATAAAATGAACTACAAACTACAAGTAATGTAATAAAATTCATGTTGGCTAATTAGTAAAAGGCTAGTCTGAATTAGAGGAAGAGTCTATATTATGAACATAATTTCAAAGTATGGTATTTCTTGGAAGTTCATCGTTACCTAAATGAGCTATACGCCACTTAACAGATTTGCTTTGAACATTAGTCAACCATGGTCTCTAATTCAGGTGTCAATTGTTCGGATTCAAATGGGTTCTCTTAACAATTTAAAAATTTCTCACAAATTCCAATTTAATTCTCTTACCTTAAAATCCTTTACATAAAGATAATGAACTGTGAAATCGCAACAAGTATACCAACCTAAATGAGAATACAACTTAGTTTTTTGTCATTGTTAACAACAGAGATCTGATGGAAGGCATAAGAATGTGTTGAGACCCTTACAGTGTATACACATAATAAGTGCTCAGGAAATATCTGTCAGGTGAGCGTAGGAGTTATTATTATAATTCCCAGCATTCCGTTAGGGGGCAGTGGGTATGTGCAGAGAAGACCAGCAGTATTTTTCCATTCTTCCTCTCATTCTCTTCAGTTGTTACAGCAGAGAAGCTTCTACTCTTATTTTTGTGCTAGCAGTATACAATTTTTTTTCCTCATATATTACCCATTAACACACAATCTGAGTTCAGAAAAACTGCTTACATCACTCAATAGATTAGGCCCATGGGGCTCGGAGTGACCAGATGACTTTCCCCAAGTCATGTAATGAGAAAACAGCAAAGCTGAATATCTACTTAGCTCCTTTGAGAGCCTGATCCCAAGCCTCCTCCTCCCTGAGTGACTTTCATTTTAGTCTTTAATGAAATGCTGGGAAGATGTGTGAGTGAGAGGATCTGGGTACAGGAGGTGTCACAAAGATGTATGTCTTCTATAAAATTCAGGGACTTAACTGTTGTAACATGTAAATAAACTATGTTCACAAAGCTGGGTCACCACAACTGTTATGCTCAATCATTTGTTAGTTGTCACGATGTATATGTTTTTTTAGATGCACTTTACTTGCTGAAATCGGCTCCATTTGTAAGAAGCATACGAAGCGCCCTAACCAACAGTAGTTAAATTCTATTTATAATGTAAAATAATAAAAACACTCAAATCTATTCAGTCTTTGGTAGTTCTCAAAGCTTTCCACATCCATTATTACATATGACCCTCATAAGATGCCTCTGGAGTAGCTGGAGGTAGTAGGATTATAGCTGGGAAGGAAGACAGTATTCAGACAGAACATTTCAGCCAAGTTGCTAGTACAATCTTCTCCTATTGCTGTGATGCAGGGGTGGATGTCGGGGGGAAAAAAAACAAAACACCCAGACTGAATGCTAAGAAATAGTATATGATGGAGAACATTGTTCATTTCTTCCTTCAGTAAACTACAGAAAGATAACAAAGGTTACTGCGCCCAGTACAGAGGGGAGGTGTGTGATGCTGTCCTGGCCAAAGACGCTCTTGTCTTCTTCAACAACTCCTATGCAGACCCAGAGGAGGTCCAAGAACTACTGGTTCACACCGCCTGGAATGAACTGAGAGCAGTGAGCCCATTTTGCCGGCCGGCTGCCGAGGCTTTGCTGTGTAACCACATCTTCCAAGGCTGCAGCCCTGGAGCAGTGCCTACTCCTACACCCATTTGCAGGTAAAATAAAAAAAACAAAGAAGTGGGAAAATTCTGTTGAATGCAAACAGGAAGAGTTTTCAAAAGAAGCTGTCGTGTGCTATGATAAACGCAAAAGGTGGCTTTTGTCCAAAATAGAAAGTAATTAATCGGACAGAATTCCTACCATGTAAATCACTGATGACATCCTATAATACAAGGGCTCTGAGCTTCTAGAAAATGTCATAAAAGGTAGAATATTCAACTTGTTATTGTTCACATTATCATATTCATAAATAGTCCAGCCTTCTATGAAATAAAAAAAAAAAACAACACACAAATGTGGACCTCATTAGCAAGCTACAATAGAGAAGAGAAAACGTCCATGTCAAATGTGTCAGCACTATTTGCCAATGAATATGAGATCTTGGTGAGCACTTCAGAATATTACTTTCTATAACATGCATATTATTTTAAAACATATTCCACCCGATGTTCTAATTTAAATACTAACATTCTTTCTCATGGCGAGAAGTGGTGGTAATAAATAGTTATTTCTTTAAAACCCCCATACTCTTTAAACATGGAAATTCATAAATCCATGTTTGATAGAATTATCTTGCCTTTATTTACTTCTTATGTAGGAAAGACAGGAATCGAACTGGCTTTTGAGCCAAGTAGAACAAAGTTGAAATACTGTTTGTACTGCTTTCTAGATACATGTAATCTTGGCTAACCTTCAGTTTCCTCATCTACAAAACAGAGAGGATTACAGGATAAACTGTCCTCATGGTATATCTTAGAAACTGGATAGATATTGTTTTCTTCTGAAGAAAATACATGAAAACTACCAACAGCACATTTCCACCTTTGTTTTGATAAAGCCAATAATTAAATATTGAAATAATCATAGGGCCTTGAGGTCATTAAAATAGAATGCTCTATTCCTCAATTCACTGCAAATTTTGAGGGCTTGGAGAAATTGTAAGAGGAATATAACTTGTTGTTACTTCACCCAAGAAGATTATATTTTCATCAGGCATGATATCTAAGCATCTCTTGAGGAACAATCAAAATTAAAATTGAATAGTATCTTTATATGCTAGCACAAAATAAATTTATTAACTTTCCAACATGTGTGTCCTAGGCCAGCTTACATGTAAGAGCCTCAGATGTTCTTTTTAAGATTGAGAATAATTTACCTTTTTTGCTTTTTTTAGATTAAAAAAAATCCCTTTCAATGAGATTTCACATTTATTAGGATAGCATAGTTAATCGTCTCCTAAATCTCTAAGTCAATTGTAGTATACTTAGAGAAATTACTTTCCTTAGGGCTTTTGTTGGCCTTATCCTTCCTAGTGGTTCAAAGGTCTTCAACCATTTTGCATTTCTAGTTATTTGTGAGATTTTTAAAAGCATTCTATTACTCATAGTTTTCTTTTCTTCTCTTCTTTTTTCTTTCTTTTTTTTTTTTTTTTTTTGTTTGTTTCAGGAGTAGAATTCAGTGATTCATCACTTACATACAACACTCAGGGTTCATCATAATAAATGCACTCCTTAATGCCCATCATCCATCTAGCCCATCCCCCACCTCCTTTCCTCCATCAACCCTGAGTTTGTTCTCTAAGAGTCTCTTATGGTTTGTTTTCCTCTCTCTTTATTTTCATCCCCCCATATGTTCACCTGTTTTGTTTCTTAAATTCCACATATACTCATGCTTTTCTAATCATAAATAGTAATTAAATGATTTGTGCAACTTTCCATGAATGACAAAGAATTTCTTTTACTTGACAAATATTTACTGAGCTTCTACTGGTCTCTAAGCACTATTCTAGGGCATTTGTTTGTGGGGCTTACATTCTAGCAGGAGAAAA
This sequence comes from Ursus arctos, assembly GCF_023065955.2. Taxonomy (NCBI): domain Eukaryota; kingdom Metazoa; phylum Chordata; class Mammalia; order Carnivora; family Ursidae; genus Ursus; species Ursus arctos. The sequence continues at coordinate 39,042,087 of NW_026622852.1, forward strand.
CAATGAGCAAGAGACATAATAAATAAATAACTTATGTATTACCTTAGGATGTGTCTTGTATCACAGGAAAAGAAAAAAAATGAGCACCAGGTTAGGGGAGATCAGGAGTGCCAAGGATGGTGGATAAAGTTGTGATTTTAAAAATAGGGTATTAAAGGTAGGCCTATTTAAGTTAAGCATAATTTTACTGAATACTCCGCACTTGATCTTTGAAATTTTATCTGGAATTGTAAACCTGGTTAGTATTATTCAACTGTATTTTATCTGCCAATGATCAATTTTTAGACCATTATTTTTAGCTTTTACATTTGATTACAGAATCATATATACAACTACCTGGTGTAGATCTCTGTTACTTATTCCCAATGCTCACTGTCATTCATATCATAGAAAATCTTTCTTTTTCTTAAATTCTCAATTTTGATTCATCTCTTGTTCAGCCAGAGTAGGTGTTTTTTAGATTACATGCAAAAAACTTTTTACCATAATCTTGTGTGTGTGTGTGTGTGTGCACGCGCGTTTCTATTTAAGTCTTGCGTTACATTACACTTTCCCGAAAATCTTATGCACTCTAATTGTTTTCTGGCTGTGTTGTAATGAAGAACAAATAAGGCAATCCTTAATTTTGTTCCTTTGGAGGGACTATTTTTTTTCTTGCCAAATAGTAGGATTATTTTTTCATCTTTGACCTTCAAAATATTTGTAAAATTCATCTGGGAGTAATTCTCTTTTCATTATTTTCTTTCCTATCAGTAATACAAAAATAATGGATAATGTGACTTAATTATCAGGTTTACATTCTTTTTTGTCCTAAGAATGTTTTCTTTTACTATATCTTTGAGTATTTTCTATTTTTTACGGGCTTTAGTTTTCTTATTGGGAAACATTATCTATATTCTAGATCTCTTGCCGGCTCTTCCCTCTCAGCTGTCTCCTCACACATTTTCACCCTTCCTTCTTTCTGTCTGCATTCAGTTCAGACTTGTCAAGTTTTGCTGTTATTTGTCCAATGTCTTGCAGTGCCATTTCTTTATGGTTTTTAATGACAATTCTAAGTCCTTTTGTGTTCCTTTCACTTCTTTGTGGTCTTTATTTTCTTCAGCTGCTACTATGTTCAAGTTAATTTAGTTTTTAGTTATTTTCCATTTCATCCTGATTTTTTCCCTGGAAAAACTCTTCTAAAGCGGTCATCTTTAATGCATGTCAATGAAAACAAAGCAAAACAAACAAAAATTTTTCTCATGTGTTCTTCTGTTTAGAGTAAAAAAATAACTTTCCAGGGTATTTGTTTCCTCCACAAAATGTGGGCTACAGAATTTTTTTCACCTGCAATATATTATTTTTGCACAGTTTAACAGTGCTGTCTGAATGCAAAAAGTTGTGTTTGTGTGACCCAAGGGTAGGACCCAGGCATAGCAAGAAGCAAGCTAAGCAATGCTCTTCTGGTTCTTCGAGTTCTCAGAAGCCTTGAAAGTCCCACTGCTCTCTCTTCCATTACAGACACATAAAGAATTCTAAATCCTATTGTTCTTATGACCACATTGTGTCCCACCACATTCATAAGCACAGCCCTTTCATTCCACACATGTTCAGTTGGTCCATATTGACAGGTGGTTGCCCAGAAAAGTGGGAGTATAGGCAAGAGTATTTTTAAAAAGACACCATTGTGACATATATATGTCACAATACACACACACACAATTTCCTCTTCTCTGAATCCTTTAGATACTGAATGAGCAACATTGCTATTATCTCCAATTTCTTTAATAATCTTTAATTTCCTTTTATTTTTAATTCCAAATATTTTAATTTGGAGTTAACCAGTTTTTTTTTTTCCTATGTAGTCTATCCTATTTTCTATAGGATAAGCTTAAGCAAATATTCATGCACAAAATTCTAATTAGTCCAACTAGTCTTTCTTCAACCTTTCACTGGTAATAAAACACACGGATGAACATAACATTTCATATTTCAATAGACTAAATTACTCTGGCTTTCTCAGATGGAAGCACACACAGCAATGGGATAGGAGGCAGCTTCTCCCCAAGGCTAGAGTGGGTAAGGATCCATATGCCCTCCTGTACCCTGCCAGGAAGGTGGTGCTCTTCTGTTTTGGTGGACAAAGTATGCAGATATGCCAACTGTGCCCCTCAGTCTCCGCCCATTAGCCCTGAAATTATAGGAAAATCTCTCAGGCTAGAAACTGATTGACAATGATCTATGACTTTTATTATGTGCGTTTTTAAAACTCTAGGTACCTTGTTTCTGTCCTTTTGTATTTATTTTAATACGAATTTGAGAGAATGCATATTAGGAATTCCTAATCTGTTACCTTTTGAACTTCAAAATTCTTTTCCCCCAGGAGCATTAACTACACTTTAAAAACAAAACAAGATAGCATTTCATCTCAGGGATAACATGCTATCTTTCATAAAGTCTCACATTATTTACAATAAAATGATCCCTTCAAAAACACTTTTGCAAGAACAGACAACATACTATGATGATGTTTTGAAAATACAGAATCTAGGCTCTGCCACAAATTTGGCCTTAACATGCTATGATTCATCAAGTTTTGTTCTCCATAAAATAGAGAATATTGCCTGGCAGTGAAGGAGCTCTTCTGTGCAAGAGAGTGGCTGGCAATGGAAGAAAAGACTCACAGAGGACTCTACAGATCCGGGATGTACCTGCTCTCCGTGCCTGATTGCAACAAGCTCCCCAGCATGCACTGGGACCCCATGGCCTGTACCAGCCTGCCATATTTAGGTAACAGAATTCTCTCAAGACTTTAGAGGTTAAGACAAATTTACTATTCTGAAGAAAGTAAGTTGTGAACTTAAATCTCCCAATATTTCTAGGCATTTCTAATGTATTTTTTGAGTTCTCCCCGTTTTGGATACCTAATCACAGAATCCTACCATCTATCCTAATTGCCCAAGTTAGCATTAGGGTTTAATTTCACTCGGTCAAAAAGAAATTAAGGAGCACTTTTAACTGCTGCTTAAGATCTTATTTCGTAAGGAGATCTTACAAGAGCTTGTAACATTTTTTGGAACGTGCAGAGAAATGGCTAAGAAACCTCATATTATGTCAGATGAGTGGAATAAAAGAATAAAGTCCCCCTTCTTAGCTAACAAAGCAGATTTCTAAGCATGCAAAAATAAGCCACATGGTTGAAAATGCTGATCTCACAAAACAAAGCTGAATCTCTGCATGTTGTTTAATGAACTTCGTTTGGAAGGAACTGTTGTTAGCCCTAACAGCTGGTTTAATTTCAATGACACAATCCTTTCTCATTCGAATGCAAAGAATGTTTTCCAGTTGTATATTGAAAAACTGAAAGAAAATTTGCATTTCTTAGCACTCTCTCACAGAATATGTTAGGTATCTGGATGTTTATTTAAAATAAATTTTTATCCTTTCCCCCTCAGATTATAAAAAAGAAAACCTAACAAGTAAGTAATTTTGTTTGTGCCCTTGAACCCTTATGTGTATGTAATTGGATTCGTGCATGCGTATTTACACTCATACTTCATGATGTCCAGAACCGAATGTACGGCTCCTCTCAAAGGTTTTTCTGCTATGCTTACTGGTGTAAAACATGAAGGAAGATCATCAGAAATCTCAGTTTACAGCTCCTAATTAGGCCATGAAGAGCACCATATTTACACAATGATACAAATAATATCCCCTACCCCAAGGTTATAATTTGCTTGATCCTTTCTATGGCTACAAAATAAGCCAAACTGAAAATGTCACCTTTGATTTTGCATTTTTGATTTTTATATATCTAATTATTTACAGATGAAAAAAATATTTATTTCTTCATTGAGCCAATTCATGATCCTCATTTGTGACGAAAGATCTTTCTTTCGGAAGACAGGTGTTCTTTAAGACAGCTGATTTCCAGTATAAAGTTTACAGGGTCAAATTAAACAGTTTTAAAACTGGGTGCCTCAAAATCCCTAGGAAAGAATTCAAGAAGGTTGCTTGGAAAGAGATGTCCTAGACACAAAGGTGTATTCAATGATGCTTTAACCTACCCGAATGCAGAAATCTTCAGAATGAAATTAGAAAAGTTTTCATTTCAGTTAACTCCCTTTGAGGGTTCAAGGCTTAAATCATTTCCTGTGCCCTATCTTTGGGCCTAAGTGCCTCTGCACCCGGCTAAGAGCCAGGCCTTGATTTTTCCAGCTCCCTTCAAGGACTAAGACTTCGAGTATTAAAAGAAAGAATGCTACTGGTCCCACTTGAATGGCTCGGTGTTAAACAAGAGCAGTATGGAAACCCTAAAAATCTATTATTCTGGAAGCCTATCAAGTTGCTACTTCCAAATTGAAAGAATGAAAAAGAAATGTTTCCATTCTTTGTCATATAAGCAGCTGAAACTGAGTTTGATTGGACTTTTAATTGGTGACTATGGTCTTTGTTATCCTTTGATTGTTTACTCATTCATCCATTCAGGCATTCATTCCACTGTGCAGAAGGTGCTGACCTTCAGTCCTAGAACAGACAGGAACACACACACACAAATCCATATTTCTGCCTTGTACATGGATTCTAAAAGATTGTGAACAGCATAAATTACCTACAATAAGCCAATTTCCTACCCTTAAAAACCTAGTTTTATGAAATCTCTGGTACATGTAAGAAAGTGAACAGCAAATGTCATCAATGGATCATTTCACTTGACCATGTAATGGGGAATGTCTAAAACTGTGCTCGGTGGTTAAATGCAATTATTATTGAAGAAACTGGCTTAAGCCTTTCAGGTAGGTTGGTAGTGAAGCAAAGAAGGCATCTTGATTAGGTCGAGTGTCCCATATTTTATGGAGTGTATAAAGCCCTCAAATATTTCTTGAAGTTTCTTGATTTCCGAGTAAACTCTGAAGGACATGACCAGTTCACTTTGAAGGGCGATGGAAGATTTTTTTTTTTTTTGCTTGAACACACACAGAATTTCAGTAGTTTTCACTTTTATAACTTTTTTTGCTGAAGTGAAATATCTTTTTGAGTTTGAAATGTCTTTTTACTATTCACTTTGTCTCTTTAGCAGGTATTTCACTATTCCTGAATTCGATAGGGCTCTACACGCTTCACGTTCTTCCTCAGCCGGGTTTGTGGGTGACAGAGTCTCTGTATCCCAGCAGATCTTCAGATTAGCGTTCTCTCACCTGAACAGTTGAAAGCTGTGTTAGCGGGATACATTCCTGAGTGACACTCCTCTTCTCTCAGTAATCTATAGATGCGATTTCACTCTTTCCTAGCTTCTAGTTTTGAAAATAACTGGTTGTCTGGTATGAGTCTTGTTACTTTTTCCTATAAGCAATTTGCTGTTTCTATTTAGAAAGAAACTTTAAGATTTTCTCTTTATCCTTATCATCTGCATGGTGGAAATCCTATATGGTGGTGTGTTACTGGACATCTCTTTCCAACTCTGCATTCAGGACTTTGTCTTGGTAGCTTGAAATCAGCCAAGGAAGTCAGGCTACAGGCAGACAGATGATCTTTCTAAAGCAAAAAGCTGATCATGCTACTCCAGTGACGCCAATCCCTCTGACTGATTCTCTCCACTCACTGCAGGGCGAAGTCCAAATTACCTACCTTGGCATACAAGGCCTTTTATGACCCAGACCTGATAGCCGCAGCCTTACCTAGACACACTCCCCAAGTCAACAAGGAAACTTTTAGGTGCACTTTCAGGAAAGCACCACAACTGCTTGGTCTGGACCCTGAGATATGCTATTCCTTCTCTGTGGAATATGACCTCTCTTCCCGCCCCCCCCCCCACTCCTCCTGCTCCACTCACACACATCCACCTTCAATTGGTTATTCCCTACTCAACCTTTACACTTAACTTAAAATAATTTGCTCTAGAAAACCTACCTAGTATGCCTAGACCTGAAGTTGAGCTGCCCCTGGATGTTCACAAGCTTATCAGACTTTAAACACTTCTTATATTCTATTATAACTATCAGTTTACTAATTGTTCCCCAGCTAAATAGTTGAACACAAAGACGTGCCATGTCCACCACAGTATTCTTGATACCCAACATCAATATTAACTTAATGAATACATTAATGTACGGATGAATGAGTGAATAAAAATTCCCCTGATGTTCAAAGGGAAAAGGTAGAGATAAAATTGATGAGAGAAGAAAAAGACAAAAAGAAGGAGATCCGGATTGATAATCTGGATCCGAAGAGATAATTGGTCACTCTAGGGAAGGCCACAGCAAATAGATCAGAAGCAATAAACAAGGAATAGCAAAATATCCACAAAGGAAGATATAATTACATCCATAAAGCAAAATTATTATTCAAACAATGCCAATTTTTGCATTTTGAAAATAAATCTTACTAAGTCATCATGGATTATTCTCTTAATATGTCTCATATTTCTTTAAAGATTTATTTATTTATTTTGGAGGTGGGGGCAGAGGGAAAAGGAGAGAGAGAATCCCAAGCAGACCTCCTGCTGAACATGGCGCCCAATGCAGGGCTCGATCTCACGGACCCAAGATCACGTCCTGAGCCGAAATCAAGAGGCAGACGCTTAACCCACTTAGGTGTTCCATGTCTGATATTTTTGATAAAAAATTATCCTTATTTTTACTAATGAGATTAACAGTACCAATTTTACAAATTACATTCCCTCACATGTTAAATATGGTTTGAACTGCCCTGTAAAACCCAGATACAAAAATTGTCGCCTCTTCCTATCTTTCAATGCTTGTTACTACCTTATTATTATCAGGAAGTTTAGCTTTCCAATTTAAGCCCCCCTCCCCACCCATCTTGGATAGATTATTTAAAAAAAAAAAAAAAAAAAAAAAAAACCAACCTTCAGATGACTCAGTCCAAAGAAGGTCAGTACGGCTTTCAAGCCAATCACAAAGGCACGTAGGAAGTCAAAGTCCGCTGTTGCTGTGATACCTGATGAGAAATGCTGTGCTTGCTCCTGCAAGAATGCACTGCTGAGCTCTTCTTCCAGCTCCAGTGCCTGAGCTGGGGGCCTTCCCGCCACAACAGTGACCAGACTTGGTCTCCACAGGCTCTAAAACCACTTGCTAGCGACTGGTGCTCAGGCCACAGAAACTGTGTCCACTCCTACATTAAGAGCTCATTCATGGGCACCCCTTGTAATCTCCGCCCACTTGTCATCACTTTTGTAAGCGTCCTATTTCAAATGGCTTTAGGCACCTACTGCAATAAAAGTTTTCTTTTGACCTTCTGATGTGCTATATTAATCTATTTCCTTACATCAAACACTTAATTCTTTTACTATATTGCAGCCAATTGCTAACATTTCATTTAGGGTTTTTTAAATCTATGTTCCTTAATCTATGTATGCACTTTTCCTTTGTGCTAACATTGCCAGGTTGTGATGTTAGTATTATAATAACTTTCTAAAATAATTTGATAGATTTTTCTCATATTGGAACATTTTATAAAATCTAGAAATTTTTATCTCTTCCAAGACCAAAAGAATGTATCCATAATTCTATAATGACTTTTAAAGTTCCTGGTTATGACTACCTTCAGATTTTCTGATTTTTCAAATTTGGGAATATGGTCCTATTATTTTTCTAAAGATTTAAAAAATGTAACTGCATAATTACATATTACTGCATATTTATTTCAGTCTACTGTCAAAACTCCTTTACCATTCCTAATTTCGTATGTTTGTGCCTTTCTTGTCTTTTAAAAATTGAAATTCCACTGATAAGACCACTTTATAAATATAAGACCAACTATTGACCCATTTTTAAATTACAGCATTTGTGGTATGTGTATTCTAACTTATTAATTTCTGCTTGTACATGGCTGTTATTTTATCAGCTATTTTTCTGTTTTCTGTAGGTTTTGTTTCTTTTCCAAAGTCTTGAGTTAAATGTCTAGCTCATTCACTTTCATCCTTTTTCTCTAATGGAAAGAGATAACTCTAGGACTTTACCACTGAGCACGGCTTTGGCCAAAGCTCACATACTCTACCAGGAAGTTGTTTTCGAATCTGTCCCTATGGCTACTTTTTACTCTTTGAGTGAAAAGTTATTGAATTTTTTTTAGATGTCCTATTGGATTTTACTTAGTCTATTGCTAATTGCATTTTAGTCAGAATAAATCTGCATAATTTCTGCTTTTGAAATCTGAGATTTACTTTTGTGGCCTGACAAAAGATCATGTCTGTCAGTATTCCGCAAATATTTGAAAACAGGGCTTATTCTCTCCATGTAGGGTACAAAGTACACTGTTTGCTATTAGAACATTCTTGTCAATTATATTATTAAGATACTCTGTCTCCATGTTTTTGTCTTTACTCAGTCAATTAAAAGAATATAAAATATAAATTAATAAAGCTGTTTTAATAGATACGCAAAGGACTTTGCACTCTACAGAGTGATACAAACATGGCATCTTTTGGTTTCCAGGGTAATGCAGATTTTGCCTTGTTTTCAGATTGCACTGACCTTTTTCATAGGAGTTTGACAGGAGCTCAATTTTTGGATGAACTAACTTTTCATTTGTGTCCTAATATTTCCACTCTTCATCTTCTTCTATTATGTTTGTTTTGTTTGTAAATCAACAAACAGCTTTAGACAATCCTGGCCTCAAATACAATTTCATGAAATTATTTTATTTAATAACTTAATTAGGTCCATAACTGTTGTCTAGTCATAAACAACATGATGCAGTGTAAAGAGCACTAGCCCAGGATCTGCATTTGTCTTGGAAAAAATAGTTCCTTTCTCTGGGTCTCATCTGTAAAGTTCTGTGATTCTGTAAGTTGGATTGACTTACAACTGGATCTCTGGATTCTTAGACTTGGACTTTATAGATATATAACCAGGGAGAACCTGATCCATGAAACCATATTCCTAAAATTAAATTTAGTTTACTAAATTTGCTTAAATTTAGCCAAGATGGCCTGAATGCAAAGATTGCTTCTTAAAAGTTTAAGAATGAATGAAAAGAATTTTGTTTACTTACAGCATTCCCACCCATGACGTCCTCAAAGCCGAGCGTGGACATTCCAGACTTGCCTTCCTCTTCCTCTTCCTCCTTCTCTGTCTCACCTACATACTCCATGACTGTAATAATCTCCATCATGTCCAGCTTTGCCATATTTGTGCTTCTTACTGTAACTACTCTTTATTGCTGCCGAAGACGAAAACAATGGAAAAATAAGAAAAGGTGAGATTCTACTTTAAGCCAACCACATGTAGTAATATTTTAAAACTTACAAATTTAATATTAGAATTGGGGACAGGAGGAAGAATATATATAATACTGCCAGTCCCTTTATGACATCCGTTACCTTGCTTTAGGATGAAGCACCCAACCACGATCTTTAAAAATATCAGTAACATTTTACACAGGATCCCATGTCCTAAGGTTAATTTTTTTACAGCAGATAGGATCTAAACAATAATTTGGAAAAATATGGCTATTCCTGCTCCCCATCTGCCCCAACCCCCCAACCCATTGCCATGACAGATTGGATAGTGACAAAATTCCTAAGAAAAGTTACCTTTTGACTCCCAGACTGAAGAAAATATGTCTTGCTCTAAAACTGAAGGATCTTCAGCTGCCTTAGTATAATTTGTTTTGTTTCCTCCTAACATTGTATCTCTTTAAAACCCAAGCCCGAGTACAAAGATCTCACCTGATCCTGAACTTATCATTGGTCTTCCCTGTCTCACCTGCAGAGAATCGGCAGCAGTGACCCTCACTACTCTTCCTTCTGAGCTCTTGCTAGACAGACTTCATCCCAACCCCATGTACCAGAGGATGCCACTCCTTCTGAATCCCAAATTGCTCAGCCTGGAGTACCCAAGGAATAACATTGAATATGTGAGAGATATTGGAGAGGGAGCCTTTGGAAGGGTCTTTCAAGCAAGGTAAAGTTACCCCTGTGAAAAATCTTTCCACAAAAATATGTAATGTCTGAAAAGTCACCAGACCACTACCTTGATGTCTAGGCTGTATGTGTGATAATTATTATCAAATAATTCTTCACATCATTAACCTCATTTTACTAAGTACTGTACTTTGAATCTTAATAATTTTTCCTCTCTGCTGAAAAACAGGGCTGAGTAGAAGAGAATCTTCATTTATGTATATATCAAATTATAAGCAATTAGCAAAGTTTAATTATATTTCCTTTCCAGAAAATAATTTTATCATACATTTTAATCATAATTTCTTGTATTGTTTTTAGTAAATAATTGTAAAATTTACTTCTCTTCCATTTTCTATTGCTATATTCTCCACTTCGTTTAAAATATGCTTTGAACTAGTCTCTCCATTTAAGAATTCAGAGCCTGACGTGTAGATATTAAATAGATGTCCATGGAATGGCAAAGCAGAAAAGGGGAAAAATAATGCAAAAATGCTAGAAAACAATGAGCTCAAGGAAAGAGTATGCATAAGGACCAATGCTAGCCCATTTATTACCTCTGTGTGAACTGGAAGGAAACAACCTTTCTGCATGGATGTGGCTCACAGACACACAGGTGGGCCAGAAAACATGGACTTGGTTTTATTAACCAATTGTCATTCTGTGCCGGTGTTCTTGGGCAGGACACAAACTTACCGCCACTCATAATGGCCCTGGTATGGAGGTTACATGATTAATGAAAATCTCACACAAATACTTATGGGGAACCAAAAATATGTAAGGGATCATTTTAGACTTCAGAAGGATATAAAGATGAGTAAGCCATGGTCCCTGCCTTCCAGGAATTTAGACTGTGGCTAGAGATCAAGGGTTTAGAGTGCTAATGACAATCTCATTGGATCTGTGTACTTTAGAATTCCTGACATTTACAAATAATGCATTTTTCAAACAACCTGTGTTGAAAATAGTCCCAGTGATTTTTATTAATTGGCGTCAAGAAGTTTTAAGTACAATCTACTATTGGCCTCTTTGATTCTGTGGCTCTGGGAAAGGCTGCAAAAGTGGAGGGAATATATATGAATGCGGGTAGATGAACGTGGATATGTATAATGCTCCTGATTGTTGCTTTCTTCCTAAATAAATGTCTCTTTCAGGGCTCCGGGCTTACTTCCCCATGAACCTTTCACAATGGTGGCAGTGAAGATGCTCAAAGAAGAAGCCTCCGCAGACATGCAAGCAGACTTCCAGAGGGAGGCAGCTCTCATGGCAGAATTTGATAACCCTAACATTGTGAAACTCTTAGGTATGAAAATAGAAACGAAGAAACGTATTGCAATTATTCACATTTCTTGCCAAATGGAGGCTTTCCAAGTTTTCCTCCTTCATCCTGCACTGGCACCTTCGCCTTTACTTCATCAGAGAGACATCTCTGTTTCTTCCCATATAATATTTTCTGGAACATGGTATTAAACAACCTCAGTTCAAAAAATGGGTTTTTTTAAATTGCTCAGAAAAAAATATGTTGTCATTTCTTTAAATTTCTCTCTAGAATCTATAAATACACTGATTGCCAAATCCCTGAAAGTAAAAACCAGCCCCCAAATAAATAAGCCAAGATAATGTTATTTGTTATTTCTCTTCCTTTTTGAACAGAGACTTCTAATTTTTGCTGGAAAAAAAGGAATCATAGATCTAATAATCTGTTTTTACGGTGATGTGAAGTTGTGCCCAAACGATCTGATAGTTCAAGGTGTCCTATTTCCCTGTCGCACACGGCAAGAAGTTAAGATTTACAAATGTCCTCCTGGAACTAAAACTGAGACTCTATATGCGCATTTTTTTTTCTTTCTAGAACAAACACCGTAAAACCTAAATTTTAAAATGTTTCACTGAGTACTTCAACTAAGATTTTGGATTGTTTTTGTCATCCTTTCCAAATTTCATACAACATCTTCCTTATCATCCTTCTCCACAGAAGTAGCAGAAACACAGAACATTACACGCTCAAAGCAAACATGCGTTCCCAAATTCACTCACCAAACATGCACTGAGCACTTGCTGTACCAGACACCTGGCAGGTGTGTGGGATTTAAAAAAAGAATAAGACATGATTTCTGCTTTCAAAGTGCTAACATGTTGGAGGAGAAACCTCAAACAAGTAGACGGTTGTCCCAGGATGACAGGTCCTAGGCCGATAGAAGGACAATCCTTGATCGGTAGTGCTGGGAGCCCAGGCATTCTAGCAGGAGTGACAGATAAGCTGAATCTTAAAAGGAAAATAGGAGATGTTGACACAGCCAAGTGGGGTCAGGGTTGGGCTGTGATGCTGTCCACAGAAAGCCAGGGCCCCCTATGTTCTGATCTTGGTCATTGGCCATTGGAGCGCTCTTTCTGGAGCGCCACGTTAGACACCCCGCCTAACACGGCCCGTGATTTCGGTTGCAGGCGTGTGTGCGGTCGGGAAACCCATGTGCCTGCTCTTCGAATACATGGCCTACGGCGACCTCAACGAGTTCCTCCGCAGCATGTCCCCGCACAGCAGGCGCAGCCTCAGTCACGGCGACCTGTCGGGGAGGGCCCAGGCGTCCAGCCCTGCCCCGCCGCCCCTCTCCTGCGCCGAGCAGCTCTGCATCGCCAGGCAGGTGGCCGCTGGCATGGCTTACCTCTCGGAGCGCAAGTTTGTGCACCGGGATCTGGCCACCCGGAACTGCCTGGTGGGCGAGAACATGGTGGTGAAAATCGCCGACTTCGGCCTCTCCAGGAACATCTACTCGGCGGACTACTACAAAGCTAACGAAAACGACGCCATCCCCATCCGCTGGATGCCGCCCGAGTCCATCTTCTACAACCGCTACACCACCGAGTCGGATGTGTGGGCCTACGGCGTGGTGCTGTGGGAGATCTTCTCGTACGGCCTGCAGCCCTACTACGGCATGGCCCACGAGGAGGTCATCTACTACGTGCGCGACGGCCACATCCTCGCCTGCCCCGAGGACTGCCCCCTGGAGCTGTACAACCTGATGCGCCTGTGCTGGAGCCAGCTGCCCGCCGACAGACCCAGCTTCCCCAGTATTCACCGCATCCTGCAACGCATGTGCGAGAGGGCGGAGCGCACGGGCAGCGGCTGAGGGCCGAAGGCTGCCCCCCGGGGAAACGCCGCCGTCCCGTCTGGGACTCGCAGAACCACCGCCCCGGGCCCCAGATGGGAAGGAATGCTGGCGCACACCGGAAGCGTGCCGTCTGCGGCTCGGCCAGAACGGAGCATGCGCAGAACTCACGCGGGAGACCGACCCAGAGCAGGTCCGCTATTGGAAAGGCCGCCTGGGTCTCCTGTGCGGGAGAGAATGGCATCTTTTTCGGTCCCTGAATTAGCTGGCAACGCAGACTCTGCTGCATTACATTTAATACGAAATGTGATACAGAGCTTCATTTTTTAAATAGAGTTAATTCCCGTCCGTTATGAAAGTAGTGTATCTTCCTGGAAGACGTTTAGGTCAAGTACGGAACGCTAAGAAGGAAAAACCATTCATCGTCTCCCCACCCGAAGACGGGTGCTGGTTTGTTTTCTTATTGAATTACTTTCTCGCATTTATGAGTCCTTTTATATTTGTATTCTACAGAGTTGTGGTTATACTTTATTGAGAGAGGGCTTCTAAGGAATAAAATAACAAATCAGTAAGGCTGTATTCTTATTGTGATTTTTAGTTTCCTTTTCTGTCTTTGTGCTGCTTCTCCTGTGGAAGTTTCTCCTTTGTGTGTGCCCCTGTCATAAATTTCATCTGCTTATTTTATTCCTACGGTTTTTCTGAAAAAAAAACTTTTTGTGTCTCATTAACTTACCTTTTTCTTTGAAATTTTTATTATCTTTTCCTTCGCTTTAACTTTCCAGAACTTTCTGTCCTTTTTTGGTTTTTTTTTTTTTTTACCTCATATATACAACAAACACCCTCGCAGACATAATAACTTTTACAGTTACACTGTAGACTGACATGCGTATAACTTTTGCAAAATAATACAATTTTCTTCTGTACTTGCTCCTGAAGCTACGCATTTCAAATTTGTCATCCGTTAATTTATTGCCACAGTCTATTAAATCTCTTAAACCATAGTTTACAAGATGTCACAAGATGGTCTTGTGGCTCTGAGTTATTTAAAACTTGATGTTTTTGTGCATTCTGACATTTTTTTCCTGCTAGAAACCAATTCCATAGGCAATAGAATTAATATAGTGTTATTTATCAACTTTTTGCAGGACTATTAATTAACCCAATCTTGTTACATTTTTATCCTAAATAAATAAACAAACAAACTCCGGAACTCAGATCCCTGGTGCACAGATTTTTCAGAGGACCACCACATGAAGCATCTTTTTCTAAGGTCAGCATGAATAATATGAATTTATTTCTGAAATGGTATGAACCCCAATTCTCCTGAAAAGCAAATAAACAGGAAGGAGAAAATAACAATCTGTAGACCAACTTACTTTAATTCAAACTAATTGGTAGCTAGGACAATGGAGAAATAGTCTGCATTCTTAAAAGTAGATTTTCAACTGTCTGCTGGAAGAATCCACCTGAAATCTCCAAATCTGCCTCCATACAACAACTTGTCCTCTTTGCTGGAAAACGTGCCATTTTGTTAGTCCCTCTAGACAGCCAAGACAAAAACAGAGAAATTATCCTGGACTTTGCCCTCTTCTTCGCCCCTGACAGTCTCTCAGTTTTACGTTCTAAAACCCTCCTGCTCACGTCCCTTGCCTTTCAATCCAGCTGCTCATTAATCAGACTCTATCACAATCTTCCTTCCATTTCAGGCCCAAGCGGATTCCATCTCTATGACAATGTGAGGACATGCTTATTCAGAGTTCCGATTCATCAATAGAGAAGTCAGAATTCAGGACTGAGACCCAGAGAGGTGCTTTAGATCAAAGTCAAGATTGGAAGCCCCAAATTAAGACAGTCATCCAAAGGGCTAGTTGAAGAATAAGGTTGCAGTCTGTGTCCAAAACAAAAGGCAAAGAGGCCAGTAAAGCAGAAAAGTTGGAGAGGGCCAGCATCCCATGTGGATCTTCCTTGTATATATCCATGGCATGCTTGACATGGTTTGTGCATGTGTGTCATATATGCTCTGCAAACTTCTAAGATGTCTTCAGGTTTCCTCAGTTGAGAAAGTTTTATTATAAAAGAAAGACATGAAGTCAAGCCAACCAGAAAAGCTATGCCACAGAAAGTCAGGGTCAGGACAGATACTCAGAGGACCTAGTGTGTGGCTTGTGCTGCAGGAGTCATGTTGCCCCTCACAGCCAGGTGTCTGTAGCCTGGTTCTATCATCTGCCACTTTGATCTATTCTCTGTTTCCCTTCCTACTGCTGAATCACTGCCCTGACTTTCCTGTCTCTTCCTCATGGCTTCTACAGCCTCATGGATTCTCTGTGTGTTTTTAGGCTCTAATATTCAAGATCCCAAAGCAAACAAATCATAAAGATATCAGGAAATACAGTGAGTGAATGAGTAAGCAAGTAAATATTATGGAAACCATTCAAATTTATTAAATACTTAAAGTAACTGAAAACTATTTAAAATAAGCAGAAATCCCCTTATAATAATGGTAGTCATAAAAATAATACTATCAGCTAACATTTACTGAATGCTTACCATATATATTCTAAGGTCTCTAAATATTTTGACTTTAATTGCACACTATCCCTGCAATGTCAGTACTATCATTATGCCCATTATTAGGTGAGGAAACAGGCAGAGAGAGATTGTATAACTGACCCAAGCACACAGAGCAACAGAGCCTAGTGCATGACCAAAAGAGGCAGACTGTGCTGCTTCCAAAGATTATAGAGGGAACAACTGAATCTCGATAACTCTATGGACATAATTTCTAATTTGCATGGAGTTTCAAACACACACTATAACCCTTATACTATTAATTTCCTCTCCAAGTCTCAAATAGCAAAAAAAGTATATTTTGGCATTGTTGATTTAATCAAAAGTTCAAATAAATGGCATGTTTATTTTTTCATTAGTTGTAAGTACATTTTCAAGTTATGTAAGGTCATTTGCTCCGTGCTCACATTAAGGTTCTGTATCTCAGGAACACAGACCCATTACTTACCAGTACTGTTTCTTTGTCAAATGTAGATCTTTCCCACTGTAAAATCACTGTATAAATTCATAAGAGAGAGACACAGTATCGTTGTTACCAGGGGTTTGGACAGGCACCAAGAAGCCATCTTAAGTGGTTGAGTATCAGATGTGACAAGAGCACCAGGGTGTTGCAGGTGGCACCGAAAGAACACATGCCCTGGTTTGGGATAAAGCAGAGAAAGAACACTTCTTTCCACTTCACTGTATATTATAAACTGTTCCATGTCATTAACTGTTCTTCTAAAAGTCCAATTTAATTTCTGAATAATATTCCAATGTATGGATACACCATAATGTAGTTATTTTTGAACATTTGAGTCTTTTCTAATTTTCACTATTACAAATAATATTGTAACGGTCATCCTTATTTGTACATGTCCATAATGATCTCTTTATGGAAATTCTGAGAAAGGGAATGTCTGGGCCAAATGGCATGCACAACATTAAGGCTTTTGTTATGTATTATCATATTCTCTAGAAATATTGTTCCCATCTGCATTGTACAAGTGATCTCATAGCCCTAAACATTTGCTGTCACAGGCAATTAATTCTCTGTTTTTTAGAAGACTTGTCTATTTGGTGATAGAAAAAGATTATCTCACTTTGATTTTATTTTTTAAATTACTAGTGAGGTTGAATTTTTCTTGTTCCTAGGTCATTTATGGTTTTTATTTTGGGAATCTAGAGCCCATTTTTCTGCTGTGCCGTTCATTTCTCTAAATGACTTGCAAGGGTCATTTTATGAAAAGAGTATTAAACCTTTGTCATAGTTTAAACAAAGGGAGAAATATATATACTTTTACCTTAAAATAACATTTACTTTATTGCAAAAGCAATACTTGTTTATTTTTTGAAAAGAAAAAATAATAATATACAATGTACAATAGAGAAAATGAAAAAATACTAGTCAGTTATACATTAACATCATGGTAAATATTGTTCCAGCTTTGTTCAGATAGGTGCATAAGTAGGTAAGTAAATAAATAAATGATAGCTTGATATCTGGCTAGCTAGAGAATTGTTTTAAATGAAAACAAGATCATACTGTTATGTTATTTTGAGCTTTGTTTTTTCACTGAATATATCATAAACATCTTCCATATCAACAAGCATTCATGTGCAACATCACTTTTGATGGTTGAATAATATTCTTTCATATGGACCTACAATATTTAACTATTATTCCATTGTTGGACATTTATTTTTATTTTTCATTATAAATATGATATTTTGACTATTAATCTTATTAAATTTTGTGAATATCTATCTCAAGTGATTTCTTTAGATATAACTTCTAGAAACGTAATTTCTAGATCAAAGGGTATATATACACTTTTAATGCTTTTTTAATATATTGACAAATTATCTTCCAGAATTATTTTATCAACATACACATCTTTCAACTAGATGAGAAAGTGAGCCTGTTTTCTTTAAAATTCTCCAGTATTGAGCATTTTAATAGTTGCAAATATAATAGCTTAAAATTTTTTTTGTAGCTTATGCTTACATTTCTTTAAATGAGATAAGGTTGAATATTTTTTTGTTTTGGGGATAATTGATTTACTCTGTGATTTGCCTCCTACTGTTATTTTTCTATTGGGTGTATCTTTTTCTTGTTGCTTTGTAAAAGCATTTTATATATTAAGGAGTTAAATTTTGTCATGCGTGATTCAACCACTTTTATCACATCAAAAATATATATTTCTATTTGTTTTTTACTATAAGAATTTATTAATCAGGAAAGAATGTTGAATTTTCAATCTATTGAGATGATTGTGGCTTTTTCCTTCATTAATCTGTTATTAAGTAGAAATGTATGAATTGATTTCCGAATGTTGAAATATCCTATGTTCTGGGAATAAACTCTCTTTGGATGTGTCACATCAATCTTTCAATTAACTACCAAACCTGTTTTGTTAACAATGATTTGCATCAGCATTTATAAGCTCATAAAATTAAGTTTATTATTTTCTTCTTTGTTAGAATTTGGTATCAGGATTATGATAGTTTCAAAAACTTAGGAGTTTCTTCCTCTATGATCCTGGTGAGTTTATTTTATAATAATGGTTACTTATTAATAATAGCAATACACACACCTATTTTTTTTTTACACACTCCTAAGAAGGATACAAATAAAAAAAAAAGATCCCCTCCTCTGATTCATCTGTAGTCCTAGCCTATGTGCAAATCACTTTACCCATTTCTGGTTTTAGTTCTTCTGGTGATTATCACTGCAAGTCTAATAAATACACTTACTTTCTAGCAAATATTCTTTCTAAATCGATCAATTAGGAAAGGTATGTAATATCTCCCTTCATAAAAGATGGGCAGTTCAGAACACTTTTACTCTAACTCAAGTTTCTGAGCTATGTTAATTAACTTACTATCAGTTACATTGTTTGTCATTATACTTTTAAAGATACACTTAAACAAAGACCCACCACTGATTCTGGACCGTGGAAGATACAGTTAGAACTCCCATACTTCCACTACTTTTTCCCTCCCCCTTGCACATTGTCAGCTGTACACCCATTTCTATACTGTCAGAATCTATAATATTTGCATTTGGTTCTGCAACAAATTAAGATTTGAGTGTTGACAATAGGTTGATTCTAATGAAAAACAAGAAACAATGTCTAAAATAACGTGATGATGTAAATACGTGTTGCCAAAGAAATAATGATATGCAATTATTTCAATTTTATAATGTATTTTAATATCCATTTGTTCTCATTTCCTCTATTTTATGGATAAAATATCATTTAAAATGTCACAGAATTTTTATGCACTCTTCTGTTCTTTACTTTTTTCTTCCTTTCTTCTGCCTGTCCTCTCTCACGGTTTTGTTTTCCCTAAGTGTCTCGTGATCATTGATTTAACACACACAATTACAAAGGAAGAGTTGTTCTGATTCATATTGGTAGCAGGAGTGGCTTCCTCTGCAGATTTGCTGGTCTGTTTATGCAGCAGGACTCTCTTTAACAGGATGGCTACCTGTGGGCTCTGAGTATGCAGTTCGTGGGAAGGGCATAGGCAGGCTGAGTGAGAGCTCCCAGTGGCCAGGGTGATGAAAAGCCTCTACTCTGAGAATAGGAAACTTCGGTATATTTCACTTCTGGAAAAAGCTGTTTTTCCTTTACCTCTTTAATCCCCTGTAAGAGTCTAAGATTCCTCCCATATTCTACTCTGCCTCTCTTTTTTTTTTTTTTCCTTTACCTCTTTAATCCCCTGTAAGAGTCTAAGATTCCTCCCATATTCTACTCTGCCTCTCTACCTAGATTCAAAACTCACACCAAAGACCTCTTTGAGGCAAATCTTCCAACCTATTCAGGGAGCACTTCTTGGGGGCTCCAGCTGGTGGTGAAGCCTCTCAGTCCACCTGTTCTATATGCAAGCCTCTCGCTCACCACCCTGATTGACAACCCACAGCCCATCCCTGCCCTCTGTATCTGCTGACTCAGAGCCTGGAGTCTTTACTCTGGTGAAATCACTTCCCACCTCCCCTGACAGCTGGCTCAAGCATCCTGCAGGCTGCGGCTTACTGTTTCCTGTGCCTGTGTTATTTATGAATAAGAATATTAGATACTTTCCTGCCTTCCAAATATTTGTCAAAGTGATGGCACTTAGATTGGTTTCAGCACATATGCGGATGTACTCTTACTCATATACACTGACTGTTGCATCAGTGAACTCTTCGGTTGAAAGAAAAGAGCTCAGGTCTACCATTTTGATCAAGAAGCCTTTCTGGAATCATTTTAACAGCTCAGAAATTACCTGCTCCTCCTTAATCTTCTATATTGGATTTTTCTTTCCTCCCTCTTCTCCCAGCCTCTGAATATTGGAACATGCCACGGCCTGATCCTTGGGCAGCATGGCTCTTACCTATACTCTCGCCTAATGATCTAATCCAGCCATCTCATGCAAGGCTATAAATACCACAATATGCTGAAATTTTTATCTTTAGCTCCATCCTCTCTCCCCAGCTTCATACTCACATTTCTGACGACCTGTTATAAATGATCTTTAAATCCTCCTCCCCTTCCTCTCTGCTCTCTTTCTGGGCCTGATCTAGGAACAAAGCTGAAAACCTCTACACAGCTTGGGACTGCCTTTCGTGTCAGGGAGGAGTCTCAGAGCCCCTCCAGAATGAGTGCACGCTTAGTGTCCTGGTGCCGAGGACTTACTCATTCTCAAGAGGCCACATCTGGCCTGGTTTAAGAACGTCCGACATCCTCACCCGTTCCCATTACAGCTTGCAGAAACTCACCAGTTTCTTGCATGTACCTATTACCCATTCCTGATTTGCAGCACTGATGTGCATGTTTCCTTTTTAACACAGTCTATGTGTCACTCTACGGGGATTCAGGAGGAGAGCACCTGATGCTGTACTCAATTCCCCTCTTTAGCCACAGTCTGCCTTCCTGTGGGGAGGGTTGGCTTGTCCTTGTGCACTCACATCTTTACAGCAAATGTATTTCAGGTCACTATTGTTTTATTTGTTGCAGATTAATTTAAGTAGCACTGTCGCCAAGATGCATGAACTTATGAACCTCAACTTTGGTACAGATCACCGTGGAAACAAGTAGTTTTCAGTATATTATCTCGGCATATTATATAATTATAAACAGAAAAAGTGTGTGTCTAGATGTTTGCCTTGCCTTCTAAAAGATCATGTCATCTCAATATAAAGCAAAATAAAGGCGAAGGAAAATAATTACATGACTTCTAAACCTTTACTATCTTCCTTAGTGAGTCCCTCTTAATTAAAAACTTCTTAGAGATTCACAAAGGCCGAGTTTTTCTTATAAACTTCGTCATCATACCTGTAATTACACAGGTCACCATCATTATTCTTCTCTCAAACCACAGCCTCTGGAAAGGATACACCATATTTAGAATTGTGCCCCGAGGAAGAGAAACCACCTGCTATCTAAGGTTATGTCAGAGAGATGTTAACCACAAAAAACCCCAGACTTAGATATACACTATCATTTTCTGGGTGTGCTCTTAACTATTTAGAGCTGTGATTAAAATTAGAAGTGTTGGCATGACGCTACTTTCTGACTTTCTTTTTTAGCAATGTTAGCACCATGGTGGTTAGTATGATGCTCCTTATTTCAGTTGTCGCTTTACACAAGTATGGACCAAACATACGATTTAATGTCATCTCCATTTTTGCTACCCGGTTGTTGTTTTTTTAATTATTGGGATGTATTACATTTAAGGATCTTAAGAGAGTCCATGAAGTGTCATGTATTCATTCATTTTATCTTTGTTCATTTAAGTCACTCGTTTTATCTTTATTCATTTAAGTCACCCTTCCAGGAGACTCTGAAGATGACATCCTGTTGCATATCACTCTGTGCGGGTCACTTTGTTTATGCCATCCTAAAAAGAGACTCACCCTGATTTCAGTCTATTCCCCAAAGCCTCTCAGAAGGGACAGGCAATGAGGAATAAAACCGCAGAAGAAGCAAGAAAGACCTACAGAGGAATGACATTGAGAGAGCAAAGAACCAAGAGGAAACTCAGTTTCTAAGAGGGCAAAGAAGACCAGAAAATGCCTGAGGAGTCACAATTTCTAAGATAATTTTTAATAATAAGCCTCTAATAGTTTACGGAAAACATACTTATCTCAGTTTCTATGGCTGACAAACCCAGTTTCCAGTGATGAGATCAGTTTTGCAAAGCTTTATGAAAACATAATTTTTAATACTAAAATACTTAAGACAACTTTGGAAGGAAATATACATCTGCTCATCCAATGTTAGAGAAATTTGGAGAAAATTCAGCTTTTCTTATAAAGACCTCTTATGGCAGCAAATGTGAATTTATCGGGCACTTGCCCAGAACTTATCATTACTCGGTAAATCATTGCATCTCCAATGCAATCAGCAAGATGACTCCAAGCACCAGAGCTCTAAAGGAAGAATCATTAATCTCTGATATGAATCTTTGACCCTTAGATGCTGCACTTTAAAAATCTACACTTACAGGGGTGCCTGGGTGGTACACTCAGTTGAGCAACGGACTCTTGGTTTCAGCTCAGGTCCTGATCTCAGGGTCGTGAGATCAAGCCCCACAATGGGCTCTACACTCAGCATAGAGTCTGCTTGAGATTCTCTCTCCCTCTTCCTCTGCCCCTCCTGCTCATGCTCTCTCAATCTCTCTAAAATAAATCTTCTTTTTTTTTAATCTACACTTACATTTTTCCCCCAAGATTGCCTTGTTATTTAGTAAGTCACCAGTGTTCCATTAATAATCAATTTGGAACATTTTTTATATTTTAAATATGAACATTTACAACATTATTTTAATGGCTGTGTAAGAATATACATGTCACATAAGTGTTATCTAGACAGACAGCCGATAGAGTGGTGCGAGGCATGGAACCAGGCACTGATGCAAATCCCAGCAACTGACTGAATCCCTCTGTGCTTCCATTGTCCTCACTTATATAATGGGAGAGATGATAACACTTCATTCATAGGTTGTTGGAAGGATTAAATGGGTTAATATGCAAACAACGCTTAGGAAATGCCTGATGCACAGTAAATCCTTCCAAGGGTTTGCTATAGAATTGTGTCTAATTTTTACTATTATATAGAAAGCTGCCAGGAACCATCCTATAGCTAAATCATTGCTCATCTCTTCTCCGTATTTCCTAAGGACACAGTAATAGAACTAAAAAATTGGGTCAGACTCAATAAACATTTTAAGGAATTTTAAGGTATGTTGTAAAATTACCCTCCAGATATCTTGCAGCAGTACAAAGAACTAATAGCTATGTGTGACAGTACCCATTTCTCATACTCTGGCTAACTGAGAGTGCCATCAAATTTTAATAGCCTGTTTGATAAGGGAGAACATTTGTATCTTTATTTTACTTTGATTTTTTAAAAAATTCCCAGAGACATCATGGATTTTTTTCAAATCTTTTTTTTTTTTTTTTTGTCGTTTTATGAATTGTCAAGTGTGTTCCACAATTTCTTTCCTACTGATTGTCCTTCATCTGTTCAGTTCTAGTTTTTTTTTGGAATCCCTCGAAGAATGCGTGTCCTCAGATGGCCCTTCATATCCGTTATCTTTATTATCACTGTATTAATTTTATATCACTGAGGATAAATGTCTTAATCGATGTTCTAATGCATTACATCGCTTATCTCAAGGATCCAATCTGCTTTTTACTGTTTCCATTGCATTATTTTTATTTAATTATCTTTTGTAGGTAATATATTTATTTGAGTCAACATCCAAAGGCTATAAAAATCTATACAGCAGACTTCCACTTCCAGGAAGATAGAGTAGATGTGCTTTTCCCTGTGCCTCCCACTAAATACAGCTAAAGCTCGTGGACCTCACGTATAAAACAAATATAAGGAGATTATAAAGGAAAGAAGGCAGATCGGGTAAGAAGAAGACAGACCCAAGGACTGACACGTGGTGAGTTCCCTAGATGTGCTTTTTGCTTCAAATGTCTCAGACTTGGAGCTCAAAAAGCTGGCAACCCAGAAACACCAACAGACGGATGGACAGACGAAGTGTCTGACTGACTAAAACCCTAAGTTGCTCTCTTTAGCCAAAGGACGAGGAGAAGGGCAGCATAGCAAGACAGAAAACATTTAAACAATAATTGTTCTACTTCAGCCAAACACCGCAGAAAACTGACCTCACCCCTACCCAGGCCAGCAAAATCCAAGTGGGGGCTTGAAATTCCACCCTCACCAGTTCGTAATGAGGCAATCCCACCCTGCCCAAGTGGTGTCAGAAAAGGCTGAGTCCAGGTGGGAGCTAAGACTTTCACCCCCACTGGGTCCTAAATGTATGGAGAGGAAGTATTTAAGGCAATTCTATTATGAGGAGGGGAGGCTAAAGGGATGGAGAGGGAGGCAAAGTTCATTTGAGCTGGTAGAATGTTGGCACCAATAGACTCTAAGTTGCATACATGTAATGTCTTACCTAGAGCAGCCATGACAAAACTACACAAAGAGACATACTTAAGAACATTATAGATAAATCAATATGGGATTTTAGAACTTGTTCAATGAGGGAAGTCAGGAAAAGAAAACAAACAAAAAACCAGAACAAACAGAAAGCAACAAATAACATGGCAGACTTGAGCCCTAATGTATTAATAATTACGGTAAGTGTTATTATTGTGGGATTTTTAATGTTTTGATGAGCTTCCAGTTCAAGATGGGAGAGAGAGCACATCTGTTTTCCTCACCACCTCGGGCCTCAGTGGACTGTAGCTTTTGACACGTTTTTGGAAGATAAAAAGTAGATGGAGTCATGCTGACAGAACATAGAACACAGGAAAGAGAAGAATGATACAGTGGAGGCAGAAAGCATTTTTCTTGGCTAAACCCTTGAGAAGCTAAACAGAGACAATTTCCCTAGATCTACTAACTAAAATGTTACCAGCTGGCAAGGGGGGGACTCCACACCCTATGGATGATGGTTTTTTGATTGTCAGGGCCTGGGCCATATCAGTAAATATTTTGACCCTCACACCTAATAACCAATCTGCTCTTCAGTCATTTCTTCTTCTGGCCCATCTATGAATCTTCTGTTCATTCATCTAACCACCAGTCACTTAATAGCTACTAAATGCTGGGCACTGTTGTAGGTACTGGGGAAACCTGAGTGAAGAAGAGGGACAAGGTCTGGGATGTGGTGGATTTTTCATTCTAGCTGAGAACAAACAAAAACATGAAAATAAAGATTTAAACAAGATCATTCCAAACAGCAATGAGTGCTATGAGGCCGAGGCATTGCACAAATTTGTGTATTTACTCCCACATGCTCACCGCAGATAGATGTATCAGTCATTCCACTGCTCTCACACCAAGGGCTATGGATACTCTGCCTACCCCACGACGGGGTCCTTGTTGCTGTCAGTGAGTGATCTGAGCCCAGGATCCCACCCTTAGAGAATGCAGTCTTAGGTCACTGTCTTAAGTCAGGTTTCCTAGAAGCCAAGCCAGAGGTGAGGATTTCCATGCCAGTGATTTATTGAGGGAGTGTTCTCAGGGGAAATCCTTAGGGAGGGAGGGAAGCAGGACTGGGCAACAAAGGAATTGGGCAAAGGGGTGGTTTCAGCTGAAGTGTGGCTCAGCTTGACCTCACGGGGAGCTCTTGAGCATGAATTATACCCTAGAGGTTGTCCTACCCAGGAGCAAAGGAGATTGAACCAGTAGGCCTGTGCTTTGGCCTGCCTTTGGCTAGGAGCCAGCCTAGGGCAGGGGCAGAGGGCGAGAGGGCTGTAGCAAGGGACCTTTCAGACAAGACCATATGAGACAGCTCCTGTCATTGGAGGACAGTCCGCTAGAGAAGGGTGTTGGGTTGCAGCTGGGGGATGGGTTTCTGGGTCTGGGAAAGGGGATCTGAGTGGAGCTTTAAAGCATCCGCAGTACCACTGTTTTCTTCAGCTCTGCCATTCTGGGCTAAAGGAGTCTACAGAATTCTGCTGGATGAAGGCCTTTTCTAACTGCTTCTTAAATAGTCTTCCATCATGAGCCACCAATCCAGATTCACCTACTCCTGTCTTACAAAAAAATCCTCAGAGTTTCTGACTTGTAGATGATACCCTTCTCTGGTTTCCATTGCTAATACAGTGTTCCCTCTCACTGGATTTTTTTCAATTGACTCAATCAAGATATGGAACAGGGGAAGGCGTTAAAGGGTTAAATGGTATGCTGAAATCACACTCTTGAATTCAACGTCTAAGTCCCTTGACTTTCTGAACTTTTCAACTTGGAAATACTTCTTATTATCGGGTTTATTTTTGTGGATGCAATCCCGTCGTTCAAGAGCCATGACACATGAGCCTTTTATATTGACCGCCTCCCTTAGTACTGCTAGCAGACGCGGCATAGATCCTGGTAACATCAGTCGTATTGGTCGGTCCCAGACCCTGCCTTCCTTTTTTGTTGAAGCAACAGCTGAACTTCAGGGGAAAGAACAGACCCTCCAAACCCAACCTGAGCTGACTACCGAAGAAAAGAGAAGAAAACTCCCTGGTTCCACCATTTTTCTGTGTGACACTAGCAGCACACGTTTCGCTCCTTCATTAAATCTTTTTAAGCTACTACGGATTCCTAGTCAGGCGGGTGGCACATTTTCCCAGGCTTTTGGAGTCCTCCAAGTGTCACAAAGGCCGAGAAGAGACAAGGAAAGAGGTAAGAGAAGAAGCAGGGAGACAATCTTCTCCCCTCTTTACTATTTACAAACCACAGTGTGTCCCTGATTTCTATCATGGATGCAGCCTGGGTTCTCAGCACTTAAGAAATCAAGTTTTTCCCATAGCTCTGATGAAGAATATTCCTGGAGGTCTATGCCTCCAACGTGCCAGAAATGAGAAAGGGAAAGTATCCCAGCTGAAGTTTGGTAAACCATAACTCTTCCCCTTGTCAAGGATTTCACATCTTTGCTCACACTTGGGAAAGTTCTCAAGGCTGATTTGGAAAAAAAAGAAAAAGAAAAAAAAAGCCGATTTGATAATATTTCACAAACACCACAAAAGGACTTGCTCAGCAAGGAAAATTCCCAGCTTGGCACAAAACAATGTAATCTATCAACTGGCACCAGTGAGTCTCCCTCGTTATGAATAATCCACAGCACAGACCAGCACCAACCATAGACCCGAGCAGGAGGGGCCCCTGATTTACGCCCCACAATTAAGAGGGCCTCACTCTGGTCCTTCTCCAGCGATGACCCTCTTCATGTGGTGAGAGGTCCCAGGGAGCCAAAGAGACATGCCTACCCAGGGCCTGTATGGCTGCTTGTAAACCATGTTTCAGGTGTCAGGTGCCCTAGCATTTCAGCACTGGCACAGACCCCGTCCTGCGTCCCTCTAACCCAGAGTGGGCTGTTCCGGCATGCACACCTCTCTGCTGGGGGTTGGCAAGGGGCAACGCAAAAGCATCTGCAGCAAAGGAAACAAAGGCCTTGAAACTGGGAACAAAATCCAGAAGGGAAAACTATCTTAAGTATCTCTAAGTTTTCCAGCAGCAAAAAGAAAATAAGAAGTAATATTTCAATAAACCATCACGTAGACAGTATTTGAATTGTTATACCTTTTGCATTATTTGCATATTTTAAATAGCACTATATAAAAAATTATTGTATATGTGTCTCTTTTCTCGAGATGCATTTCAAACAGCAGAAACAGGAGATAGCACTTGAGGGGCCAGGCTTCCTTAAACAAATGTAGAATGGGGTCATTCATTTCATGGCAAAGGAGAACCTCTTGCCACTAGATGGAGTTTGCTTTTCCCAGACACTCCTTCATATACCCTGAAAGTAGGACAGAGTAATTTTCAGGAAGCCAATGGTTTCCCAGAGGAAACTCAGTTCCTGATGCTGAGATTCGAAGTTGGAGAACTGGTCAGAATGGATTGTGATGGTCTGACCAAGTTCTGCCAACAAAGAACAGCAAAGCGCCACAAAAACACCGACCAGAAGGAAGGGGAGGCGGGGGATGGTCCTGGAGCTCAAGGCAAGGGGTATGAGATGTGGCAGGGGAGGCTGGTTCTCTAACAGCATGAGGGTAGAGTGATAACGCGCCTCTGGACCAGTGACCCATGCAAAGCTTTGTCTGTCCAAACCCTTGCCAAGCACAGGGATGGGTTTGAACTAGTGAAGACATCGCTGCAACAGGGGACAAGCAGAAACAGATGTCCGCCAGCAACAATTACAGCAGGAGGTCTGATGGACTGATTCAGCCACTTCCCGGTCTCCTCGGGAATGCTAAGGCAGAGCTGGTCGCCCTTGACTGAGGTCCTTCCTTGGACAACTGAGGACATAGGAGGAGAGAACTCAAGAGGAAAAATGTGTGGGTGTTTGAATTCGTAATTGGAAAAAATAAGACATGTGAACACATTTGTATCCCTGTCTGGAGAAATAGGTCCTTAAATACATATTACTATCAGAGTCACAGATTTATTCACACCACAGTACAGAGAAAATGTAAGGTTTTTTTGGTTTTGTTTTTGTTTTTTTACTGCTTCTTCATGTATTCCCACCTGCTGCAGAGAGAGGAAACCTATGTTTTTAGTTGACCACAGTAAACTTGGTGCCCTAACATTATTTAAACAATCATTTAGGAACTCCATCACCTTGTATGAAATTCTCCAGCTCTCAAATGGAGTCACTCATCCTCTGCCCCTTTTCAGGATGGGATCTGGGTAAGTGAAAGGATTCTGGCCTCGTGAAAATTAGAAAGGGGGTCCAAGGTTATATACAGTGCCCCTGGATCCTTGCTGGTGCCTCGAGAAGCAAGCTGGCTGTCTCCTGCACTGGCGACCACTGAGGCTTATACAACGGGTTCCATACTAGTGTGTCCAACCAGAGACCATAGTGTAAGCTATTTGGCCTCATCCCAGAGTTTCTACCTTATACTGATCATAAACCAAAAACAAAACAAAACAACAAAAACAAAACCCTCAATTACAATAAGAGTTCAATTGGAAATAGTTCAAATATTGGAAAATATTGAGAGTGTACAATTATCCACAGCAGTGTTACAATTATAATGTAGGTATATTAAAGGACTAATTGGTTTAGTATATATGCTTTTCTTCCCCTAGTATGTACTGGTTCGTTGAAATTAATAAATTCCAAAACAAGCCAAAATGTTTGCTATTTCAGTTCCAGGAATTATAATTCTATGCCTTTCATGATTCAATGGTCAAACAAAATTCCAGCCAGAGATGAATTCCCAGTGTTCTGGGGAAAGAAAGGCACACAATAACGAACACGATTAGAACCATTTACAATGACATTGTAAGCAGTCAGGATTTTCTTCTCATTTCCCCAAGCCAGAAAAAAAAAGAAAAAAAAAAAAGGAGAAGGCTCCTACCAAAACCTCAAGGTAAAGGGATGAAAGAATTGGTCACCTTCCCTATGTCTTACACCTCAAAGATGGCGGTGACTGATCTAGAGGTTTATGCTTTTGGATAACCCCTGGCTGCTGACCAGGGTGCGCGGTGGGCAATT
Organism: Ursus arctos; assembly: GCF_023065955.2. Classification (NCBI taxonomy): domain Eukaryota; kingdom Metazoa; phylum Chordata; class Mammalia; order Carnivora; family Ursidae; genus Ursus; species Ursus arctos. The sequence continues at coordinate 39,071,145 of NW_026622852.1, forward strand.
TGCCTGAAGTAATTGTGAGCCCGGAATCTCTTGGGCAGAATCCTTGGCTTGATAACAGTGTATCTCCAGGAAATTTCTTTGCTGGGGGCAGTTGCGGGGGGGGGGGGTGGTTGGAGGGTGAGGGCAAAAGGGTCTACTTTACTTGAGAATTTTTTTCAGCAGAGAGATTTCAAAACAATCCTTATTCATGTCTAAATGTGTCTTCCCCAGACAGACTAAAGAAGTTTCTAAGAGCCGTAGAACAGTTTCAAGGGAAAGACTGTTCCACTGAAATTAGATTGAGCCGGAACTCCTTTGGACAATCTGCCCCTGGAATGGCTGTAGCGCTAAAAGGCAACCAAGACTGGTGGGTTGTATGAGTCTCTGCCTTTTGAAAAGAAATCTTCAAAATCTATATCCTTCTGTTGTTGTTATAAAGGAAAAATTGAACCATACGGTGCTATAAGTGATAGAAAATGGACAATGTTAATATAAATCAAATGACTAGTATTCCTTAACTTGAGGATTTACTGCTTGGTAATCTTAATTTGGGAAGGGTTTATGGTGAGGTTGTAAATGTTTAGATGAGCTTCCTGTTCGAGATGGGAGAGGAAACACATGTGTTTTTCTCACTATCCAGGGCCTCAGTAGACGACAGATCTGATAAATTTCTGGAAGATGGAAAGCAGACGGCATTATGTTGACAGATAACAGAGCACAAGAAATAAGAGAACAACTGCAGGGACGATAGAAGCCATTCTCCTTGGCTAACCCCCTGAGAGGCTGGCTAGGCAGAGGCAGGTATAAAGAGTCGAAAGGGACAGAAAAATAGAAGTCTCTTTCTGCCAAGGCAACAGCTGCTCCTCTTGGCTGTTCACTCCTTTCCCAGGCTCCTGGCCGTCCAGAAGGATGGCTGGCACCAGCACGGAATCCCCAACAAAAACTAGAGGCTGTTCTCAAAAATAACTGCATCTAAATACGGATAAAATCAAGGTTGCCCATGTGGACACTGATACCTCAGAGTAAAATGATCCTCATTTGGGTATCTGCCTGCTTTTATTCTCTAAATTAAAGCCTGCCAAGTACACCAAACCTACACTCAGCTCTCCCATCCAGGGGAGAGGCCAACTGGAAGAAAGACTGATTGGAAAAGCTCACAGCTATCCCTTCTTTTAATCAACCCAATCCGACACAAAAAGGGAACAGAGATCTAAGCATCAGCAGACATCTGAGACAAACCACAGCACTAACTGAGAAGGACCAAGATGAGCATATTATTAAAAAAAAAAAAATGACCCCTGAGAAAAAAGCCATGTTTCACAGAACTAAGAAAATCTAAGAAAAAAATAGGGTAATTAGTATTCTCCAAGAATAATGGAGATAAGAATACCTTTAAGAAGATACTAAGAGACTGCATCTGAAACTCCAAGAACACGTTGCTGTATAAATGGAGAGAAAAACAGCAAGTTTTTAAAAACATAAATATTTTGGCTAAAAGAGAAAAGTTAACAGAAGAATATATAGTTGACTGACCACACTGATGACCCCATTTTTATCCACATCCCTCGCTATTTAACATTTGGTACCTCCCCTATTTGTCTCTGGGTTTGTCCACACAATTTCCTTTAGCCAGTGATGCTAGCAAATGTGGCAGAATCTGGGAAAATGTGCCCCCTTTCTTCTACTCTGCCATTGCCACAGAAATGCCGAAGCCAGGATTCTGGACGTACATGGAGCAGAGCCCCAGCTGGCAGCCTGCCAACTCTTAGACACACTATGGAGCCCAGCAGACATCAGAAGAATTAGCTAGTAGGGCGCCTGGGTAGCGCAGTCGTTAAGCGTCTGCCTTCGGCTCAGGGCGTGATCTCGGCGTTCAGGGATCGAGTCCCGCATCAGGCTCCTCCGCTGGGAGCCTGCTTCTTCCTCTCCCACTCCCCTGCTGTGTTCCCTCTCTCGCTGGCTGTCTCTCTGTCACATAAATAAATAAAAATCTTAAAAAAAAAAAAAAAAGAAGAAGAAGAATTAGCTAGTAGGGTCTCAGCTAATACTCCCCCCCCTCAGGAAGGCTTTCGCTAATCCTTCCATCTAAGGAACCCCTACCTTGGTGGGTATAGTGGTCCCCACCCCCCCACCGCTTATCAGCAGGAGATACATTCCAAGACCCCCAGTGGATGCCTGAACCAGGGATGGTGCCAAACCTACAAATACCGTTTTTTCCTACACAAACATACCTATGATAAAGTTGAATTTATAAATTCGTAAGAGACGAACAACAATAGCTAATAACAAAATAGAACAATTATCACAATATGCTTGTAATAAAAGTTATGTGAATGTGGTCTCTCTCTCAAAATATCTCATTGTGCTGTACTCACCCTTCTTAGGTGATGTGAGAGAACATGCCCAGGAGAGGAGACCAGGGGAGGTGAGTGACGCAGGTGTTGTGACATAGAGTGAGGCTGCTGTTGACCATCTGAGTTGTTGTCAGAGGACGTCCACCTGCTTCCCAGCCGCAGTTGACATGGTAACTGAAACTGAAAGGGAAACCACCCATGGGGACGGGACTCCTGTATCTCACGAGGTTATACTGCCTTCATGGCACCCATCATTACTAAAGGATCGCGTCTACATCTTTGTGTCCCTGGTGATTGTTCTCTCTACTCGAATGTAAATGCCACCGGATCAGGGACCTCATCTGTCATATTCACTAGTGTTTCTCTGGCATCTACAGCGCCTCGCATTTATCAGGACAGCAGTAAGCCTTTGTTGAGTAAATGAATAAAACAAAAAGAAGAATGAATGAATGGGTTGGCAGAAAGAAAAACTGGAAAGAAGACTGGTTATGAGGAGTGATCATTAAAATATTTACCAACTGATACGGCCCAGGTACTGATAGATTAGAAAGGTCACCATCCAAGGAAGCCCCGCCCCCCTTGCTAGATGAATAACACTTTAGTTAGTGGATCTGGGGACGATCCAGAGGATCCTTGAAGTATTTTAAATTTTTAACAACCAGGTTGGCCCCCAGTATATGCCATTTGAAGACCACTCTGCAACAGTAACAAGGTCCTGTAAACTGGACAACCCATCAAGCGACTCATTTTTGAGTGCTCGGTAGGATCACTCTAGTCCCCCCAAATCACACATTGCTATTGTTGGACCTCCTATCTGTGCAGCCGTGGCTCTGTAAAAAGAGCTTGAATGTCAAGCTCTCAGGCATCGCTCCTGCTTCATGGGATTGGAGTCATTTAAGGAAAAAGAATGAGATCACTTACACTTCTTAAAAACTGCGGGACTCTCTGAGCTTCCCACCAGCCCCACTCACATTTCTCTGAAGTCAGTGAGGCACTACTTCTGCTTGGCAACAAAGAGCTGCCCTCTCTTATTTCCCAATGTCCCCCTCCTTTGCCAAGATAATCTTTCCCAGACAGGGACATTCAGAAGGAACAGAAGTCTCCAGAAAAGGGAGGGAGGGGGGAATCCCACAGAAAAGGCCCTGGCAGTGCTTAGTTAAATGAATTCCACATTTGGACAAGAACCAGCAACTGACACACATATGAGAAGATCAGGAGAGAATGTGTACTGGATAGTTCACCAAAACAAAACCAAAATATATATATTTTTTTAAATTTTCAGGCTATGGAGAAGAATCCTAGTTGAAAGAATAAAGCAATTATTTTTCCTTACAAAATAATGTGTTAACCACAGATGGCAAGTTAACTACAAACTAATCGACATTCTAAAACTTCATTTGTTTAGTTGAAAAAAGAAGAAAGCCTGTTAATCAGAGCCAATTTTTAAAGAGAGGAATGGTTTATTTCTCTAAACGGCCTTTCTGTGAACAAGTAAGGATAACTACTAATAGTCCTTTGGAAAACCTATCAAGAATGAATGAGAACATTTTTAATGACTTCAAATTATTATATCCAGTTGCTTCTAGCATACGTAAAAATAGATTATCATTGTATTAAGTATCCTGTCTTGTTTCTTAGAAATATTTCCCGCATACATGTTAACATTTAAGACATCAGCCCACACAATGATATGATGATTAAGACCACAAATAAGTTGAATATTAATTAATGAATGTTTCCATTTTTAGAAAAACAGAAGCATTATCCCAGAAATGGATAAAAGAGCTGCAAGCACACAGCTCTTAACCTTGCCTCCTGCTTCCAAGGACCTATTAAATATTTGTAAATAGAAAGCAACCATCGAAGAAAGGCTTTCTGATTAATGAGGGCAAGTCTCTCAGGAAACATCCAATTCGAAAGATATTCATTTCCCTGCCTAAAGCCAAAAAACTCTCCAAACCCTCTCCCACTATAGCTTCAGGAATTTTTTAAATGGCTTCCCCCCCCCCGCCCCGAACCATTAATATTACAGAGCAGACAGAATTCCAGCATCCCTACATTTTATAATAGTGAAAAGAACCCAAGGAGAATCAAAGTAATAAAAAAGTTGATGAAACTATGTAGTCACAGCAGGAATGACCTTAAAGAGTAACCTTGGGACTGTTGATCTGTTACAAACTTTGGCTTGTGAAATTATTTCGTCTCATCTAAAATCAAGAAATAACTAACATGATATATTCCATGCGACATGGTGTCCAGAGAAAACCAGTGTCGTAGTGATCACTCCACGTTCAGGGTTTAACCAATAACCTACGAACTGGTACCTAAAGACAGAGACCTGTCATAGATAGGCATATGGAGAGAAAGGGGGGCTGGGGTAGTCAGTGATGACTAAGGTGATTTCAAAAAAGTACTACACTTCATTCTATAGTTTGGATGACTCATTGTTTTATAAGCTCCCAGGCTGAGTCACTTCATTATCAGAAGCCAAGAAAGATGAAATGAGAAAGTCAGCTGGCTTGTGTCCTTACTATCTTAGGGCAGAGACTGGCAGCCTCAACCAGAATGATGCCTGAACAGGTCCTATTTCTCTTTCAAGTAGACCCCACACCAAAACTGGTACAAAAATCTCTGTTCTCACACTTACACCCTTGCCTTAATTACAGAGAAGGCCAGTAATGTATTTTGAGAGTCAATGTGTAATCGAGGAAAAAAGTTACCATAATCACTTATCTGCATGTTGAAGTAGTAGCTCAGGCACTTTATCTAGTGATACAACGTCATATTGTATTACTTAGCTTATTACTTGATGAGTATTACTTAGTAATTTTTACTAAGCTTATTACTAAGTCAGTTGGAACAGCTTGAGACCGAGGTCAGACCAAGAAGACGGCAGACAGAATGGCAAAATGTAAATGTTGAGCGAATGCAGAGGACAGACTCAAGTTTAATGTTAAGAGCTCAGAAGATCAAGTGGCCAAAGAAGGAAACTTAAACACCATGGGCAAAGAGGGACATTCAAGGTCAAGGACAGAGAATTTGGAGGAGTGCATAGCAGGTGTCAGAAGCCATGCATAGTCCCTCTGAGAGCCAAACTCCACAGCAAGAAACAGCAAGAACAAACATGAATAACGAGAAAATGCAGATAAGAGGAAGAGAAGCACAGAGCAGGGAGACCTGGGACTCAAAAGCTGAGTCCCTAACACCTTCTCTAGCCTGGTTCTTACCCTGTTTTAAGATCCAAGGGCAACTCTGCCGCTGAATTGCCTGTGATAGTTCTGTAGTCTTAAAGAAAAGGGGGGAGGGGTTTCTTACAAGTCAATTCAAGTTGCTTCCTGTTACTTGCAACCAAAGAATTTTAATTAACATAGCATATGTGCATTGTAAAGATCTTGAAGTATATTGCCAACTTGCTCTCCAGCAAGTTCGTAGGGATTCATTTACGCAACAACAGGGTCCTATTTTTCTCCACTCTTATTAACTCTGGATATTTCCATGCTTTCAAATCTTTACAAATTCTCTTTTATATTCTAATGGCTGGCATAGTCAGAAATAGCTTTTGCCCACCATGGCTTCGCCACAGAAATACAGGAGAAATGAATGGCAGAAAAAGATTCTAGACACAGAAAACAAGTGTTCTTATTGATATAAATTTGTGTTATCTTCCACTGGGAAAATGATGAGATCATTTGTGGCTAAATATGGGGTAGTAAGATCATGCTAAGCAAGGGAATCTTGGAAGGAAGGGCAGAAGGGTGGGTAAGTATGTGCTGCATCACAGTCTAGGGGGAACGGAACAGAGAACCCCCCTCTTGAGTCTCAAGAAAACCACCCAACCCATTAAGGAAGGGGAGCCTTCAAAAGGATATCTCATCCGCCATACTGTATTAATTATAACTCAACACAATAAGACAAGATGTGGTGTAAATATTAGGAAGAAGGAAACACCATCATTTTACAGATACGACTGATAGCCTATGAGTAACTGAAAATTATAAGAATCTATGAAAGAGTTCAGGGAGGTAGTTAAAAATAAACATGTACAAATCAACACATTCCAGATAGAGCTGGTTAAAACATACAATGCCGATTATACCAGTCTCAATCACAAGCAATAGAAAATACCCAGGAACGGTCATAAAAAGAAATCTGTAAGATCTGTATAAGCAGCAGCAACCACAAAAAGTTGGAAGTAAGGACTAAGTGGAGAGACGTGTTTCGAGATGGGACTATTTAATATCATAAGATGTAAGTTATCTCCTGAATTCAATTAAAATTCAACAAAGATAATTTAGAACTTGACAAACATATCCATCTGGAAGAAAAGTCCATGAGGTTCATAAAATGTTGGATTAATAGGGACACTTATCCAAACACATATTAAAGACTACCCTAAAGCAGTAATCAAAAAAGTGTGGCATTGCAGAATAGAAAAAACTAAGTTAAATAAAAAGAACAATGTGGGGCAGAGACACATGTGATTTGCCCGCTGCCCTTGGTCGACCAGAATCCTGCTATAGCCATAGATCAATAAAGAAGGGAGACTAGGGGAGAAAAAAAAAAAAGACTAAAATATATATGAGTAGTTGGCATATGATAAAGGTTATATTTCAAATCACCGGGAAGAGAATGGATTTATTAGTGAATTATATTTGGGAAAAATAAAGTTGGAACCATTATGCATCTATCACATTCAGTTGCAAAAACCCAGTATCTTCTCCAGCTAGTTTAAGCAGAAAGGAATTTATTGCACAGTACTAAATTGCTTACAGAATCACTAAGAGGACTGGAAAAAAAGAGGCTACAGGCTCTATTTCCAGGAACGACTCCAAATTGGTGGTCCAAATTGCTGAGCCGTTTCTATGGTCACTAGATCTGACAACATACTGCTTTTGCTAATTTCCATATTGCTGAAACGGATGTCACATACCCCACCTTTCTCCCCATTCAACTTACTGGCAAAGTCAAGTCTCAATCACATCAGAAACACTATTTACTCAGACGTGTGGGAGCTGCAGGTTTCAGCTTTCCCGCATGTGCAATGCAAGGAGGTGCATTCGATCAATTTGCACAAACCTAAGTAACCCTCAGATAAATTACATACAAAGAACCAAATTACAGAGTAGAACAAAATATAGATATATTTAAGGATTTAAACTAATTTTAAATTATAATCACATTTTGTGAATTATCCTTATAAATTGTGTTATATGCAGTAATAGATCTATTACATGTAATATACATATTTAATTTATAATATATAACAAAACACATATGTACACATCTTCGTCTGGGACAGAGAGAGAATGAGCGAGAAGCAAAAAGACTGTATCCCAACATGATAGCAATGACTATCTCAGAACAATGGGATTGTGGGCTCATCTTATTTCTTTTTACTTGCCTAGAATTTCTTAAATGGATAAATGATAACATAGTATCTCCTTTATTACAAGATTATTTTTGTAAAAAGAAAACAAAAAACAGAACAATGAACAAATACAATTTAGAATAAAGATCTTTTAAATCCTAAGTAAAATATTTACTAACCAGTATTTTAAATAAAAGTTAACCCTTACTGCAAACTTACTCCCTCACAGACACTGTCCTTAGTGCTTTAAGTGTATTAAGATAGTTACTCTTTGTAACAACCCAAGAGGTAAACACCATTATTATTTTCACTTTACACAGGAAACCTAAGAGTATAAAAGGTTGAGAGCACTGCTGTGGTGGCATAGAGGGGAGGTGGTTGAGTTGGGGAAGGCAGTCCCGTTAGAGAACCCAGGCTCTCACTTCCAACACTCAATATTGTTATCAGCATTAATATTCTTAGCGACAAGCTGGGCACCAACATACATAATTCAGCCATTTAAAGTATTATTTGGGCTGCCAGGGTGGCTCAGTTGGTTAAGCATCCGACTCTTGATTTCAACTCAGGTCATGATCTCGGGGTCATGGGATGAGCCCCGCATCAGACTCCCCGCTCAGGGGAGTCAGCTTAGAATTCTCTCTCCCCCTCTCCCTCTGCCTCTCTCCCCGTGTGTTCTGTCTCTCTCTAAAAATAAATAAATCTTTTAAAAAATGAAGTGTATTACTCAATGGCTTTTAGTATATTCACAGAGGTGTGTACCCATCACAATTAATTTTGGAACATTTTCATCACTCCAAAAGGAAATTCTACTCCTCTCAGCTGTCACCACCCACCCCTCCCCAGGTATCCTAGGCATCATACAAATACTTCACTCGCATAATCTGTTTATCCTGATAACAGCCCTATAGTGTAAGGGCTTATATCCCCATGGTAGGGATGAGGAAACAGAGGCACAGGGTGGTTAAGAAATGTGTATAAGTTTACACAGTTAGTAAATAGAGGAACTGGGACTTAAATTCCAGCAGTCCGCCTTTAAAACACTTCTCCTGACTACTGTGTTATTCCACCATCCGCATAGGCTATTACAAAAATGAAAACTTCAGGGCACCTGGGTGGCTCAGTCTGTTGAGTCTGACTCTTGATTTCAGCTCCGGGCATGTGCCCAGCAGGCAGTCTGCTTCTCCCTCTACCTCTCCCCCACCTCGTGTGCTCTCAGGCTCTCGCTCTCAAGCGCTCATGCGCTCTCTTTCTCTCTCTCAAATAAATAAAACTCTTAAAAAAAATGAAAACTTACGGACAAATGAGAATCATTCCAGGAGTATAAGAATGGTTCAATCTAAATATAGTAATTTGATATATCATGTCAATAATTATAGTTTAAAAAAATCATGTGTCAAAAAGCATTCAATAACATTCAATATCTATTTCTAGGGGGGAAAAGTAACAACAACAACAAAAAGTAACACAAAAATGAAGAAAAGCCCCAAACAAGCATAGAAGGATGCTGACACACCTATCTCCAACAGCTGTAACACGGAACAGTGACACAGTGAAGGCACACATGAATAACAAAGAATAAAACATGCCCGTTGTTGCTACCTAACTTAAATTTATTCTGGAACCTTCAACCAATGCAATGGCAGTAAAAAGAAAAAAAAAAAGATTTCTCTTGAAAAAGAAAATGCAAAGTAATTATTTCTCTATAACGGATTACATAAATAGGAAAATACTGGACTATCAGCTTCAAATCTATTTTCAGCAATACACCATTCCAGTAATCTAAGAATTGAATGGAAGACTGTGAAAAGTTAAACAACAAGATAAAGGTGCGGGGGAGGAGCCGGGGGAGAGGGGGGTGAGAGCTCAAATCCGTCTTTGAGGCTGCACAGTCCCCATAAACTGGCAATCATTAAGTCTTGCTTCACCTCCCGAGAATGCATACCCGTTAAGATTCTTTACATTCTTTTCCCTTGCCTATTTTGCCTGGAAAAATACTTGAAACCACAATGTTGGACGGATCGTTTATTTTTGTGTGTCAGTATTTTAACTGGAAGGAAAAGGAGAGGATTTTTCATGGATCTTTAGGTTACGGTGATTTGACATTTTATTACTTACAGGATTTATCGCCCACATGGAAAAAGGAAGAACGCAGGCAAAGGGAGAGTGGAAAAGCCCAGGACCAGCATTATGTATCCCCTCCTTCCCTGACCGGGTAGTCAAAAAAAACCTCCAGTTGTATGGAATAAAAAGAAAGAACCCCAGAGCCCTTTCGTGTCCTTGTGGCCCTGAGGAAATTACAGAGTGGCCGTGTCGTGAGCATCTCGCAGACTGCTGGGATCCGGGCTGAAGGGAATCCTCCGTTTTGCGTATCTAGGAGCCCAGGTTATCCGTCCCACCAGGGGCTATCAGGATATCCAAGAGCTGCCGCTTAAACTTACCAGATACTTTTTGATATGCACCATTCATTTATGCATCTTTACTCTCCCCCCTCCCTCAAAGACTCTGGTGGCTAAGAAATCAATACATTAATTTATCTTTAGAAATAGATCAGTAGCTCAGAGTTACCAGAGGAAAACAGACTTGGAGCAGAACCCTGGTCTGAATCCCAGATGACACACTTAACCACTATGTGTGACCTTGGCTGAGCCACTCAAACCATCACTCACCTAAAATTAGCCTCATCGATGTCACCTTTCACCTTCCCTTTTTTATTAAAATCCCACTTAACCACTTTATGGCTTTGTCCCCTGCTGATCACCTTTCCTCCTTGGTCTTCCAGAACACAACCTTTCTGGGCTTCCTCCTACCTGGCGGGCAGATGATTCTTCTTATTCTTTAGCTCACTCCTTGCATCTGGGATCTGACTTCAATACTCAAGTATGGGGTACTTCAGTTATTTGGGTTTAAATCCCTTTCCCTGAGTAGCCTCATCCAAATCTAGAATCAAGTCCCAGCCCCTGATCCTGAGACCCAGGACTCTAGACGGGTCATCTCCCCTGGAACAAACCATGGAGACCAAAGAGTAACAGACTCCAAAGGAGCTAACCATCTATCCTGCCCCCATCCCCACCCCCCAAAATCGGAAAATGAGCTCCTCCTGTGAACTTGACACTGCTCGTCTGTGTATCACCCTTTAAGGAGCAAGGCTTTTCAGAGCTCCAACAACTAGATCATCAAATTTTGTGGATTCCACCTTTTACCCCCTCTATATTCCCACAGCCACTGCTTTAATTCAAGATCTTAAGACGTCCCCTTCAATAGCCTCTCTACTCCCTCTACTGATCTCCCTGACACCTTTCTGGACCATGCCAAAATTTCCTATGTACTTCTCCTAGAATTACCTTTATCAAAGGCAATCTGAGTCTCTAAAATGGCTTTCCATGGCCCCAAATTATTAAAGTTCCTTTGCTTTGTACACAAGGCCTTTCATGGGCTGGTCTCATGCTATCTGTAGACCTTCATCTTCAATCACCTTCCCCTATTCCTCAATTACTTCTTTTTTTCCCCAAACACATCATGCTCTTCCATGTATCTTCGCCTTCCTACCCGCTCTTCTTTCTGTTGGCGTGTCATTCCAAACCCCTAGGCCTATTCTTCTTCCATCCTCCAAGGATCAGTTCATTTGTCCCTTTCACAGGAAGTCTTCCTTTATCCCCAGTGTGACAGGTTGCATGAGTGGTTACAATTCTTCACCATTCTCTGCATTTACATTTTTGCCACGGCCTCATCAGTGAACTACACTTACTCACACTTTAACTTTGATGTTGGCCTTGGGCCTTGCCTTGGCCCATAGCACAGAAGCACCAATGACATGTGCCAGTTCCAAGTCCCTTTAAACAACCTTCTGACATCACCATGAGAAGAACACGTGAGTCTGCCCCAGAAGGAACATAAAAGAAACTCACCGAGCAGGGGCGCCTGGGTGGCTCAGTTGTTTAAGCATCTGCCTTTGGCTTGGGTCATGGTCCCAGGGTCCTGGGATCAAGCCCCACCTCATGCTCCCTGCTTAGCTGGGGGCATGCTTCTCCCTCTCCCCCCTGCTCGTGCTATCTCTCTCTCTCTCAAATAAATAAATAATCTTAAAAAAAGAAAGAAAGAAAAGGAAAGGAAAGAAAAGAAAAGAAAAGGAGAGAAATTCCCAAGCAGAACTTCTCCAGGGAGCTGAGCTGACCAAGTCCAGCTTTCATCAGCACGCCCTCCGAGGACTCACAGGCACTGGGATAAAGGCTTATTGCTCTATACCACTGAGATTCTGTGGTTGCCTGTCAGGTGGCGTACTGTCGATAAACGATACAGCCAATGTGGTTTATTTGTCCCTTCTCTGTCCTCCTGTTGCATCCTTACACGTTCCCACCCAGTTTCTCTCCAAGACAAATGGGAAAGCAAAGCTGGCGTGTGTTCTTGCAGCTAACAATACCAAGCACGTCACAAACCTCAGTCGGAGGGGGAAAGACTCTGCATTCTAGCGAAGTTTTCTTAATGGCAAGAATACTCCGCCTAGCACTATTCCCCCAAATAAAGCCTGAGCTCTTTTCTTTAGGTTATCCTCTAACCAAAACAAGTTTACCCTTGACTTTTACAAGACTGATGCCGACGCATATATGGGAACTTTTTTGTACAGATAACCCTTATGCGAAGAAAGGTACTTTTTTTGCCGTGAACAAGCTAACTTTAACCTAAGTTATTTGAGAAGCTCAGCTCTCTTGACGTCTGGAGTAACTTTTAAAACTTTGAAGAAAAATACTTTTATTTTTCCAATGCTTTTATCTGAGTTTTTCTTCATCCACCAGCAAGGATGCTGGGCATTGGGCCTTGTTGAGGGTTCAATATTCCGAAAGCCTAGGTCAGAGACGTGTGTGAGAGCAGAAATCTGAAAGGTACGGTCTTAGGGCCATAGCCCAAAATCAAAAGACTGGCCCCTGGTCCAAATTCATCACTGAAACTGACAGACAAGGAGAGCAGGAAATCCCTGTGTGCGTCCGGAGACAGGCAAGTTGGGTGCCCGGTTCCTACACTTGAGAAAAGGTACCACTGCACCTGTTTAGAGGGTCATGCAGCCCCAGGCACAGGTGAGACTCCTGCTGGCACGAACACCATCTATTATAAAACTTTTCACGTGGTTGCGCAGAAATTCTGTAGTGAATTCTTTCGTGTCGCAAACATAGACAAGCATCACTCGTGATACTTGGGATACTTATGCAGAGATAGTAAACGTGATGATTTGGTTTAGGATTTAGCTGTATGGGACATGCTTCTGACAGGAGGTTAAATGAAAAACAGAAAACACAATTGTTTGCACGCTATTCTCATAATACATATTCCTAGAAAAGACCGGAAGAGAAGACAGGCCAAAAAATGGTGGTTAGGTTAAGTGAAATGAAGTGATTTTTTTAAGTGTTTCTATTTTTTAAAACGCTTAAGTGTAAAAATATAACTTTATGATGAAGATAATAAATGTCTCATATAAAATAATATCTACAAATTAAAACTGGAAATTGAAAAAGAAAGTTTCTCAATGAGCATTGCCCTAGAACAAAGGAGTGTGTAAACCCTGTCGGCGTCTCCCCAGAGAGATAATCCTATCTAGGGCTCCACTGCTCATTCCAGTCCGCAGAGCCCCTTCTCCAAACTGGGCTGGAGAGAAATGACTCACTCTTTGGCTCTAGGTTTCTAGACTCCACACAGACTACCGTCCTTCCAATACATTACAATCGAGAAAATTACTGTTTACTTCAATTATATGCCAGTTATATATTCATGCTTGGTTTTCTGGATTAAACAGGGGACATACCTTGGTCTTCCGCTGAAGACTTTGAAATAGTTCATTGGCAGAGGTATTCTGCTTTTTTATTGAGTGTTTCTATACATAGAAGGCTCATTTTCATTTCATCTTCGGGGGATAAATTTTAAGACCTCGTCTCCGAAGCCTCCTCTGCTTGGTAGCCCCGTACTCTACAGCTGTTCTAGCTTTAAATGAGTGTGCGTGAAAGAAGCTAGTCCCAACCCCACTTACGGTAAACCCTTCACCTGCTTGATGTGAAAACTGCCCATCAGCTTTGATTCGAATGAACTTACCTGCTCTGTGCGACTTTATCTCTGAGGTTGTGTTTTCCAGGAAAGAAGTGAATTTTTTTTCTGGATACTTGTGACTGTCTCTCCAGTTGACTATCTCCCCGTTGGAATTAATTGAAGGTTTCTAAAAGGAATTTTCAATATTGGTGCAAATATCCCCAGCACCGCCTGTAACTATAATGCAGAATGTAGGGTCGAGGGTGGGAGGAGGAAGCAAGCGAAGATGTGTTTTTCTGTCATAATCAATTTCTTTTAGAAGATGGCACAAGGGTGCCTGGGTGGCTCAGTGGGTTAAGTGTCTGACTTCAGCTCAGGTCATGATCTCGGGGTCCTGGGATTGAACTCTGGTCAGGCTCAGCACTCAGTGGGGAGTCTGCTTCTCCCTCTGCATCCCCCCAACTCATATTCTCTCTCTCTCTCGAACATATAAATAATAAATGAAATCTTTTAAAAAAATATCACAGTGACACATGATTTTATGCAGTAAACATGAATACAGTTTCTTCCTACCATAAAGGCAGAGAGATCAGAGAGAACAGCATCTGGCTGTTCATGTGCTAAGGCTTAGAGAGCCCTTATTCTGAAAGAAAGAGCCAGAATTCTGAACTCTGGATTAAGAATAGGCACTCACAGGGCTATGGCAGCAAAGTTGAGAGCTATGACCATTATGAATTTTGAGCACCAGTACTTCTGGATGATGTCACATTCAAAGCACAGTCAAAACAGCCAAAAATAATCATTTTTTAAAAAAATTCCATCTTAAACGTGCAATTCAAAAAGCAATAAATGGTACCCAATTTGAAACCCTCATCCTGCCTCTGACTTACCGTGAAGATCAAGTTTATATCTCTTCCCCCTCTTCATGCTCCCGTCCCCAGTGAGGGCTTTCTATATCCTTCCACTGTTTCTAGGAGCAGGTGAGGCAGAGAACAGTGTTCCTCAGAGAGCAGTGGAGCGGAATAGCTGTGGTGGTAAAAGGGCTTTCTCATGGGGAAGGTGGGATGCTAATATGATTTCCATAAATTAATAATTTTTGACTACGTCTCCCCGCCCCTCTGGTCAAAATTAGCCCCCCCCATACACACACACACACACACACACACACACACACACACTGCTATGTTAAGTGGGGATCCCAGAAGCTCTTTTTATTTACAGCCTAGATTTCCCCCTCTCTTCTACTGGGGTATCTGAAGCACCCTTGGATATCTTTCAAGTCAACAACTGTAGACCCCCCCCTTACTAAACTTAACTCTGATGGGCAAATTTCTTTTTTTTAAGGTTTTATTTATTTGAGAGAGAAAGAGAGAGCAGGAGCGGGGAGGGGGAGGGGCAGAGGGAGAGGGAGAAGCAGACTCCCCACTGAGCAGAGAGCCCATGTGGGGCTCCATCCCAGGACCCTGAGGTCATGACCTAGGCTGAAGTCAGAAGCTTTAACTGACTGAGCCACCCAGGTTTCCCTGGATGGGCAAATTTCTGAGAAGCAAACACAATCAACCGGAGTATTTAATCAGATGTCACACCTGGAGCTCTGTCCCAGCTGTTTGGCATGAAGCTGGAGCTCTGGTAACAATCCTCTCGGTTCCAGATCACCAGTAGATGGCCCTCTTCCCCTCACCCTAAATGGAGGAGTCTCCACCCCAGCTGGGGTCTGCGGCCAGCGTGGGGAATGCGGGCAGAGCTCTCAGTGAGGAATTAGACATGCAAGTCAGAGTCAGAACTCGGCTGCATTGGTGAGTCCTGCTGGCACCTCTCCAGCAGGTGTTCTGTCTTTAAGGAATAGCAGTGTCTGCACACTCCGTCCCAGCCTTAAGTTCTGAACTTCATTAAGAAATCCTGTGCCTCCAAAGCTTTAAATGTTGACTTCTTTTCCTCCTTAACCCTATCCTTCACCAAGAATGAGATTCACAGGTCCTCAGAGTAGCAGTGACGTTAACGTTGTTTAATAATTCCTGATTGCAGATCGACACTGCATGAATTCTAGAATCTCCATCCATTAACCATACCCAGGGAAAAGCTTGTTCACAGACACCTCCAGTCAGTAACTGGTCAGGTTGAGCCGTACTGGGGACACCAAAAGGTGACATATGTAATTGCTAAAAGGCTCAGATGAGCTCCAATACTGATCAAGCTTACTCTTCACTGATTAAAAAAAAAAAAAATCAAAAGTACCTTGCAATAGAGAGGATCACTAGCTTAGTAGTGAGCTCCTCCTCTTAGAAAGAGTTAGCAAACACAGGAAAACTATTTTTTAAAAATCACAGTGTGTATTTTCTGTACAATTTAATAGACTATAGGGATTCATAAGACTTATGTAGGGTGCTAGGGGAGAAGGTGCAGTCAGAAAACAAAAATGAGTTCTTATGG
This sequence comes from Ursus arctos, assembly GCF_023065955.2. Taxonomy (NCBI): domain Eukaryota; kingdom Metazoa; phylum Chordata; class Mammalia; order Carnivora; family Ursidae; genus Ursus; species Ursus arctos. Next base: position 39,087,285 of record NW_026622852.1, read on the forward strand.
GGAAAAGAGATGATTTATGTAATTTAAAAATAAATAATAGAAGCCAAAAATAGTAGAATGAACACTGGACTCCAAAAACAATTTAGAACAGCACCCCAAGAATTCACTCGCCTATTCAATAAATATTACCTAAGTACCTCTTCTATCCTCTGTTCTCACATCCAGACACTGGGGATATAACACGAAGCAAACCAATCACTGCTCCCATAGAGCTTTCATTTTAGTGAGAATTATTCCAGAATTTGGAGCAAAAAGAGACATTGATATAAATGATGAGAGGAATGGTCGATACTATGAAAGATAGATGAATATGACTGTACATCTTCATAATTAGGTCTTCCAGAAGGAGACTAGAAAGCAAATGAAAAAAAAAAGTAATAGAAAAAAATGTTCTCCGAGCTGATTGAGGTTTACATTGCAAGGACTCACGGAGTCCTGATGAGAAAAGTTACAGAAGCATTCAATTATATTGATATCATATGTGAAAGCAATTCAGTTAAAAGGCATTATGAGAGGTAACAAGGACCACTCCATATGGTAGGAGATTTAATTCACTAGGAAAATAATTTTAAATGTAAGTACTCCTAATAAAATAGCCTCAAAATCCAGAAAGTAGAAATTCATAGATCCTCCAAAGACAAGACGACAAATGCACCATCAGAATAGATCTCAAGAGATCTGTCTCAGCTGTGACAAGAAAAACAGAAAACAGCAAAACAGCAACAGGTGTTAACACATAATCAATATGCTTGTCTAATGGAAACGTATCCAATTTGCCTTCAACCGTTAGAAACTATTAGGTCTTCTCAAGCATGCAAGAGACATTTAGGGGAAAGATACCGAGACAGAGGCTTCTGATTTCTGAATTCCAAGGTGAAATGCTACACTCTGATAATGGGCCAGACTGGCACCATTCATCACTCCTGCGACATTCAACACTAGAGACAATTGAGCAATGTTAAAAATTTCTTAAGATTATTACCCAAGAGCTATAAACTGGGCTAAAAATGTTCATGTGAGAGGAAAACTGAAACATGTTTCCCCACATACAAGCAGTCACAAAGTACGCTTTCTAGAAGAAAAAAAAAACATGCATGGAGGCCAGAAGGAAAATGATTCAGCATAAAGAGGTAAAGAAAGAGGAAGATATGGTATAAAAAATCCTAACGAGCAAAATAATCAGCAGAGCAACCTAAGGACTTACTGGCATATGTTAGTAAAGATGCTTCAAAGAGAAATTTCATTATGAAAAAAAGATCTGAAAATAAGTATGCAGATTTTTAAAGCTATATGAAGTTTTTGGAGGAAAGGGTAGGAAGGAAGTAAAACTGGTAAATTTCTGAACTTGAAAAAGGGAAATACACATGGAAATTCTTTTTATGGATAGAGGTTAAAATATTTTTGGAAAACACTTTTTTAACTTAATTTAATTCGTTTCTTTTTTAAGGCAACACCAGAGTGATGGACCTTGTGAGGCTGGTACACGAGCAGGCTCTCAGACCTACACCCAGGTTGGGATTGTCTCAAGTTTCTCACCTGGTTCCGAATCCTATCCCGTTAGTTTCATTTCACTTACTTCCACCAATTCATCTCTTCAGGAGCAAATAAACATTCTTTTTTGTACATTTCAGATGTGCAGCGGGCAGCTCAGTGGCGCAGGACGCAGACTGGGAAGGAACCAGGTGCTGCGCGGGACGCAGACACCAACATGCTCCTGAAAACATTTTTAAATGTATAACTTGGACCACATCTTCTCAATCCAGTCATCTGTTGAAGGGCATCTTGGCTCCTTCCACAATTTAGCTATGAGGACAATGCTGCTATGAACATTGGGGTGCATATGGCCCTTCTCTTCACTACATCTGTATCTTTGGGGTATATATCCAGTAGTGCAATTGCTAGATCATAGGATAGCTCTATTTTTAACTTTTTAAGGGACCTCCACACTGTTTTCCAAAGTGGCTGTACCAACTTGCATTCCCACCAACGATGTAGGAGGGACCCCCTTTCTCCACATCCTCTCCAACATTTGTTGTTTCCTGCCTTGTCTATTTTTGCCATTCTAACTGGCGTAAGGTGGTATCTCAAGGTGGTTTTGACTGAATTTCCCTGATGGCTAATGATTTTGAACATTTTTTCATGTGTCCGTTAGCCATTTGTATGTCTTCATTGGAAAGTGTCTGTTCATATCTTCTGCCCATTTTTTGACTTGATTATTTGTTTCTCGTGTATTGAGTTTGAGAAGTTCTTTGTAGATCTTGGATACCAGTCTTTTATCTGTAGTGTCATTTGCAAATATCTTCTCCCATTCCGTGGGCTGCCATATATACAATGGAATATTACCCAGCCATCAGAAAGAACGATTACCCAACATTTGCAGCAACATGGATGGGACTGGAGGAGATTATGCTAAATGAAATAAGTCAAGCAGAGAAAGACAATTATCACATGGTTTCACTCATTTATGGAACATAAGAAATAGCAGGAAGATTGGTAGGAGAAGGAAGGGAAGAATGAAGGGGGGGTAGACAGAAGGGGGAATGAACCATGAGGGACTATGGACTCTGGGAAACAAACTGAGGGCTTCAGAAGGGAGGGGGGGTGGGGGAATGGGATAGGTTGGTGATAGGTATTAAGGAGGGCACGTATTGCATGGAGCACTGGGTGTTACACGCAAATAATGAATCATGGAACATTGTATCGAAAACTAAGGATGTACTGTATGGTGACTAACATAACATAATAAAAAATTATTATTAAAAAATAAAAATGAATGTATAACTTGGAAGAAACTGGAAGATAATTTCAAGATGGAAAATTAGGACAAAGATTATAAGCATACACAAAAGCCTAATAAAGAGAAAAGAAGAGGGATGCCTGGGTGGCTCAGTCGATTAAGCATCTGTCTTCGGTTCAGGTCATGATCTCGGGGTCCTGGGATCGAGTCCCTCATCGGGCTCCCTGCTCAGCTGGGGGCCTGCTTCCCCCTCTGCCTGCCACTCCCCCTGGTTGTGCGCTCTTGCTCTCTCTGACAAATAAATAAATAAAATCTTTAAAAGAGAAAAGAGAATAAACTTTGTACCTCTACCATACAAGCCTCCATGGACTAAATAGTAAAGTAAAATCAAGCCTTTTTCTGTTGATAAGCTATAAACTCAAAACAAAATAATAGAGAATTAGAAGATGAAAACACAAAGAAGAAAACAGCAGGCTTAAAAAATACTAACATTTTGAGAAGTCTCAATTTAAACAAACAAAAAATTCTATTTTATCAAGTGAATAAAAAAATGTTCAACAATGTCATTTGAAGCCTAAGTATTTTGTTTGTCCAAAATAATGATCATAATAAGAGACTATGAAAAAACTATCTGAACTTGATACCTAAAGAAGAGCATAAGTTATGATATATTAAATCTATCAATCACAAACTTTATGAGAAAGAAAATACGAATGCGGCTCTAGCAAGAAACTCATATTTTTCAGGGTTTTTTTTTTTTTTTTTGGATCTGACACATTAATTCTCAATTGTAAATAGAATAAATGTGTAAGGGGGTGCCTGGGTAGCGCAGTGGTTAAGCAACTGCCTTCGGCTCAGGGCGTGATCCCAGCGTTATGGGTTCGAGCCCCACATCAGGCTCTTCCACTAAGAGCCTGCTTCTTCCTCTCCCACTCCCCCTGCTTGTGTTCCCTCTCTCGCTGGCTGTCTCTCTCTGTCAAATAAATAAATAAAATATTAAAAAAAAAAAGAAGAAATGTGTAAGAATACCTACAAGAATATTGACACACAAAAATAGTATGGGTAAGTTTCCATGTCATAGTTGAAAACATTTACCACTGTAATAATTAAAATAAACATTAAATTATCAAAATGAATATTAAATTATCAAACATAAATTGTTAAACTGAAAGAGTTAAGATCAACAGTCTATGTTTTCTCTTTCTTATCCTTTCCTTTTCCCCAAATGCATATACATTTATAACACATACATATGTACATAGGAACAGTGCCATAACTGGTGTTAGAAAAAAAGTCTCTCTTCTTCAAAAATACAAGAGTACATCTCCACTTTTTATCACACACTTAAATTGCAGTGAGATTGAATACTTAACCACTAAAAAAAAAAAAAAAAATAGAAGCACAGAAATAAATGGGAGAAAAGATAGTCAAATACATTTATAAAATGGAAGACAAAACATTTCTAATTTTGTCATAAAATTCAGGAACCATACGAAAATAATATAGAATTAAGGGAAAATGAAGAACTTTTATGTGGCCAAACACATTGTATTCAAAGCTAGGAAAAACATTCATCATATATAAGAAAAACAAAGGGCCATTGTAACAAATAAATAACTGGAATTCCAAATTAAAATGACCAATAACTCATAAAAAATAGGAAAAGGGTATGCAAAGAAAATTAATAAACTTATGAAAAAAACTCTCAATCTCACAAAAAACCCCAAAGAAATCAAAATTAAAAGAGAGAAATGAAGACATACCAGTTTGGCTAAGAATCAAAAGACTGCTCAGTACGAATATCGATGAAGGCGTAAGGAAATGGATTAATAACTGGAACTCTTCAAGGACACCCAGGAAGTAGCATGAAAAACTGAACACAAATACGCAGTTGTTGCATCAGCAATTTCACTTCTAGAAATTTATCTTAGGGAAGTAATTAGACAAGTGCACAAAGATACATGATTCTTATCTCAGCATTTTTTTCCGAGGGGAAAAATCATAAAATCTTCAGTGTTCAGCCCGCATTATTTTAATTACGGTACATGCACACAGTGGAATATCATGCAGCGATGTAAAAATCGAGATATCTGTGTATATATGTGCATGAAAGTTGTCCAGAATAAGGGGGGAAAAAACCAAATTAAGATAGAATATGTATGCCGTGATCCAATTTTTACATGATGTAGTTAAAATTTATAGTTACGTCCCGGAGGTGTAAAAATGTGTCTTTATTTCGTTATAACTGAATTCAATCTTTTGAAGTCCTATTTCCATTCGGTGGTAGAAAAAAAAATCAATCTCAATCATGCAGGGTGACTTCGAAAATTATTTTAAAACTTGGTTTATTGAAGCTTAACTCAGTCTCCTCATTCCATTTTTTCCTTTATTTTATCTCGGAAACTTCTCCCTTGAGACATCCGGCTGCAGAAGGAACCTCCTGGATATGCCCACGCTCGACAGAGGAGGTGAGGTCTGTCTCTGAGATTCACCAGGATTGCAGACTGGTCCCACCTGGTGTCAGAGGTCTGGCCCTCGGATTCTGCCCCGGGGGTCAAGGGTCCCGTCCTGCTCTCATGTGTTTACAGCAGTCATTGCTGGTGTCTGTGGTTCCTGACATGTCTTTATCCCATGAGTTCATGCACATTCTACCTTCTCCCTTCCAGACTCTCAGCCTCTTTCCACCCACCAGATTTTTCAGTGATTGTTCAAAACACCATGTTTTTGTTTTGTTTTGTTTTGTTTTGTTTTGTTTTGTTTTGTTTTTTGAGGGGATGATAGTGCTAAGTGGTTATTTTTTTAGGCTCTGAAATCATGACTCTCATAGAAAAAGAAAATGAATACACGACAAAGATACTGTTTCGCTCATTAATGAGTAAGGGAACCAATAATGTTGCAACCCAGTTCAAAGAATTCAGAGAACGGGATCTGGAATTCTTCCCATCAGTACTGAGCTGGAGGAGGACCACTGCCACCAGGAGGCTCCAAACTACAGTTGGGAGGAGATAGTTTTGGCCCAAACAGGCAACCCTGGACAATCTCAGAGGGCTCACTGCTTCCGGTTTGCCTTAAATCATTTCATTGACCTTTAAATAATGTGCCAGTGGGTTAATGTAATTAAATCTGTTGGGCTCCACTGATTGTATTACTGATGGGGTTTACTATATTTGGTTGAATAATGTCTTGTTTCTCTAAAATCTAAACTTACTCATCAGAACTTGTGTAAACATCTGATGATGTTATTTTCCTTACTGTGGTGCCTTTCTCGACATCGTTTTATTGTAAATCCGTTTCCTTTTCTACATTTTACGCTATATTACAGTTACAGGATTACATAGATTTTTTAAAAAATTTATGAATTAGGAAGATTGCATTACCTAAGACTCTCATATCATGATAATAATTTTTAAACAGGAAATTGTCAGTAAAAGTAGGTACTGGCTCTGGAGAGTGTTGAAAGCCACTGCATTGCACCATTCTGCTTCCCTCTTGAGACCTGTGCCGTGGGCATTGAGGAGAGGGATATCTCCAGTGGAGACATCGGCTTGACATTGGGCTTCAGCTGGGTTTGCCTTCCCCATAATGGTGAGTCCTAGGAGTCTTCCTGTCAAACAGCTGGTTTGGGGCCAGTGCCTCATTAATATAGATGATACTTGAAACTATCATCCCATTTCTGTTCCAATACATGTGTATAAATTAATGAAATGAACACTTAGGGTACTCCTTCATTATTATTTCCCGTAGCACTTCCAAAACTAAAAACATGCTCACCTATCTGCACAATTCTATATTCTGAATATATCATTCCTTTCTCTACTATTCTGTGTGCAAGGGTAATTTCAATTTTACACGATAAATTAATTTTTTTAGTTTATTTATTTGAGAGCGAGAGGGAGCATGCACAAACAGGGGGAGGGGCAGAGAGAGAGAGAGAAAGAGAACCTTCAAGCAGACTCCCTCCTGAGCGCAGAGCCAGATGCAGGGCTGGATCCCAGGACCCTGAGATCGTGACCTGAGCCCAAATCAAGAGCCGGCCACTTAACTGAGTGCCCCAGGCGCCCCTACATGATAAATTAATTTTTAAACTAAAATTAAAATTGAATTACAAATCAAAATTAAATTAAATCGAATGAAAATTAAAAATTAAATTGCATAGATACTTCCAAATCTGAATCCAGGATTCAGGGTAAATTCACATCTTTGAAATGTTTTGTGGGGTGCCTGGGGGGTTCAGTCAGTTGAGCCCCTGACTCTTGATTGTGGCTCAGGTCATGATCTCTCGTGAGAAGGAGCCCCAAGCGGGGCTCCACTCTCAGTAGGGAGTCTGCTTGAGATTCTCTCTCTCTTCCTCAGCCCCTCCCCCCACTCATTCTCTCTCTCTCTCTCTCCCTCAAGTAAATAAATAAATATTTTTAAAATGTTTTAAATTTCAAAAATAAAATGTTTTGTACGTGAATGGAGCATTTAACTCACATGTCACAAAATATGGCAAGGCTATCAAAGAAAATTAACAAAAATAGAATCAAGAATTAAATTCAAATATCAGAAGGTAGTAGGAGAAATAACACAACCCAATAGCTATTGCTTGGAAAATACTAACAACAACCTCTACCAAAGCTAATCAAGAAAAAAAGGAAATACTAATACAAGAACACTGAGAGGGGGAATATAATCAACACAAAAGTGGTATCTTTTAAATTTTTAACAGATTTTTACTTTTTTAAAAGTGAAAATTGCTAGTTCTGCTAGACCAGGTAGTACCCTCATTATTTTTTTTAATATTGTTACCGATTTCAGAGGGATATTCACTAACAAATGTATGAAGGATATCAAGTATTGCCCGAAAAAGTGATCTCTTTTAAAAAGGGAAACTTATTAACATACACTCAGTTCTCTGCTTCAGAAGTAAACAGACCTCCTCGCAGATATCCGAGGCAGCCACTACCAAACACATCTGTAAATGACCTCATATCCTCCTTACCCTCACCCCAAAACCGTTCCTTCTCTAAGCTTTCCTATCTTAGTAAATGGCCCCACTACCGTGAAGTGGTAAGTCAGAGGCGAGAGAGTTTTATTATTCATTTCCCCTTCCAACACACATTCCATCACATTACCAAATCTGGATTGCTTTCATCTCTTACATATATCTAAAATATTCCCACTTCTGTCCATCTTTACTGTCAACAGCCTAGTCTAAGCGAACAGCATTTTTCACATTAGTGCATCCTACCGACCTCCTTTGATCGACACATCCCCCCATCTAAACTATTACCCAGTCAGTAAACTTTCGAATCAACACATTCCATCATTTCTCTCCCTGCCTTGAAACCCTTGGGTGGCTCGCTGGCCTTTACTCAAAAGAAAAACTCAGCACAGATTACAGGGTTCCACCTGACATAGTTCCTAATAATCATCTCACTCTGGCTCCCCTTTTTTTCATGCTCCAGGTATATGATCTTTCAAGTACTTGAGAGCATGCTTTGAAACCTTTATGCATGACGATCCATCAACCTTTGCTTCCCCGCTTCACCTAGACGATGTCTATAGTCCTCAGCTGTGAATTTTAAAGGGACTTTGTCAGGGAAGCCTTGCTTGGGGCTTCATCCCCACTCTTAGACAAGGTAAAGCCCCCCATAATATTCATCTCACTTATAATACTCACTCTCCCAATGGGCGCCCTCTCTTCAGGGTTGGAAGCTCTGTGAGGACGGGTGTTGCATCTTCCCTGTTTACCACTCTTTCTCAAATATGTGCCATAATGTTTAACACAACACACACTTCGTAGGTGCTTCCCTGGGGAGCACAAAAATATTTAAAAGGAATTTAGAAAAGGTAAGGTGAAGTATGATCCTATTTTTGAAATATTAAACGTAAGTAGAGACACTATGATATGATCTAACTAATATGTAACTAGAAATACATTCAGCTCTGATTAACAGGAACCTGAAAAACGAATTAGGGCTTTTATTTTTCTTACATCCTGAAAAACCTTAAGGTAGGGAGTCTGGAGTCCTTGCAGCAGTGACAGAGAAAAGTTGAAGAGTTGTCAGCTGAGAGGTGTTTTTAAAGTCATAGAACTAGATGACAGTACCTGGTAAGAAAAGATAGGAAAGGAAGAGAACAGGCACAGGACTGAGCTTTGGGGGACTCGAGCAGAAGAAATTATTCAATAATATATTCCAGTAACATCAAAGAAGTGACAAGGTGAAATTCCCAAAGCTTGTGTCATAAATGTGACCTTTAAGACTGCTGCCAGTGAAGACTTACAAGTGAAAAAAAAATGGTATTGGAAACTGGGGACAAAGGGATCCTTTTCATTTTTTTTTAATTTTAAAGATTTTATTTATTTATTTGAGGGAGAGAGCATGAGCAGAGGGAAGGGACAGAGGGAGAAGGAGAAGCAGACCCCCCACTGAGCAGGGAGTCCGATGCGGAACTCGATCCCAGGACGCTGAGATCATGACCTGAGCCAAAGGCAGACGCTTAACCAACTGAGCCACCCAGGCGCCCCCAAAGGGATCCTTTAAAAATAGGAGCAGAAAGTTTAGTAACACTGACACCTGCAACAACATAGAAAGCAGAACACGTACCCATCAACTGGGTGGTTTAATTAGGAGGTTTCCAGGTAGAGTGTTGGCGGTTTTGTTTGTCTTCCTTTTGTCATTTATAGTAAATGGCAACAAGGGACAGATGAGCTAAAGAAAAGACTTAAATATAAAGGAGCCAGAATTGTTCGAAACTGTCCATTTCTAAAAATAGCAAATGACGCCAGGCTTCGTATTGAGGGCACGGTCCAGAGAACGCGGTCTAACGATGAAGCTCGCTTGTGACTACAAAACAGTTTCCTCAGACAACAGAAAGATGTAAGTTGGTGCCTCCAAGAACCATCTGAACAGATGGGCTTCTAAAATAAAACAACAACAAAAAACTAAACTAAAAAGTGGTATCTCTGCTATAAACATCCATGTGCGGGCCTCTGTGCGGACAGAAGTTTTCAGTTCCTTTGGGTGCGTATCAAGGAGGCTGACTGCCGGGTCGGATGCTGAGAGTCAGTTTAGTTTTGTAAGAAACCACCAATTTGTCTTCCAAAGTGGCTGTCCCGTTTTGCATTCCTGCCAGCAGTGCTCGAAGGTGGCTACGACTCCGTATCCTCACCAGACGTCACGTTTGTTGTCGGTGTTGCGGATTTTCGCCATTCTAATGGGTGTGCAGTGGTATCTCAGTTTTCTTTTACTGTGTAATTCCTTAATGACAGAGGATGGTGAGTATCCTTTCATACCTTATGTGCCATCCATAGAAGTTGTGTTGTGAGGTATGAGTTCAAGTCCTTTGCCCACTTTTAAAATGGATTCATTTGTTGTTGAGTTTGGTTTTTTAAAAAGATTTTATTTATTTATTTGACAGAGAGAAAGACAGCACAAGCAGGGGGAGCAGCAGAGGGAGAAGCAGGCTTTTTGCTGAGCAGGGAGCTCATTGCGGAACTCGATCCCAGGATCCTGGGATCATGACCTGAGCCCAAGGCAGTCGCTTAACAACTGAGCCACCCAGGGGCCCCTTATTGTTGAGTTTAAAGAGTTCTTTGTATATTTTGGGTAACAGTCCTTTATCAGATAAATCTTCTGCAAATATTTTCTCCCAGTCTGTGGCTTATTTTTTCATTCTCTTATGTCTTTTACAGAGCAGATGTTTTTAATATTGATGAAGTCTAGTTTATCAATTATTTCTTTCATGGGTCATGCCTTTGGTGTTGTATCTAAAAAATCATGGCCATGGGGTGCCTGGGTGGCACAGCGGTTGGGCGTCTGCCTTCGGCTCAGGGCGTGATCCCGGCGTTATGGGATCGAGCCCCACATCAGGCTCCTCTGCTATGAGCCTGCTTCTTCCTCTCCCACTCCCCCTGCTTGTGTTCCCTCTCTCGCTGGCTGTCTCTATCTCAGTCAAATAAATAAATAAAATCTTTTAAAAAAATAAAATAAAATAAAAAATAAAAAATCATGGCCACGGCCAAGGTCCTCTAGATTTATTCCTATCCTAACTTCTAGGAGTTTCAGGGTTTTGTATTTGGCACTTAAGTCTCTGATCCATTTTGAATTAATTCTTGTGAGGGCTGTAAAGTCTGTCTAGGTTCACGTTTTTGTATGTGTGTACACTGTAGGACTCTAAACTGGTACGACTTTTTTGGAATGTATGTTGGTATCCCCCACCAAAGTCAAAAATTTTAATGTACGCTCCCTACGATCCAGAAAAGATTAGAATCCTAATAGTCATCAAAATGTAATACTATTTGTCAACATAAGTTGGTTATGTTGCAGTAACAAATGAGCCACGTGGTGGGGATTTTCTCTGCCTCATTGATCAAGGTCTCAGGTTGATGGGGACTTCAGCCTCTTCATAGTCACATCTCCATGCTTGGCTTTCAGGGAAAAGATCTGGAGAGTAGCACAAGGGCTTTTTACTTTCGCAGCCTAGAACTGATATTTGTCACATCTACTCATCGTCCCCTGGCCATAATTAGTCAAATGGACTCACCTAGCACCAATGTAGTTTTCCAAAAGGCTTGGAAAGAGGGGGAAATAAAATACGGATGAGCTCTAAAAATCTCAACCTCAATTACACATTAAATGGCTACATCTTTACCAACCTTGGATATAATCTCTTGATCAAGTAAAAAACACAGATACGTTATACAGAGCTAACCTTATTTTGTTTTAAAGAAACCTCTCCACTTATTCCTGGGTAATAGTTTCAGATATTAAGTTCCGCTCTTTTATTTCTCCCGTTTCCTTTCTTTTCTTTCTTCCTCTTAAACATATCAAAGGCTCCGTGCTTTCTGGCTTGAGGAGGAATGTGGCAGGACCACAGCAGAAGACTTCGGACTCTAAATCTGGATCTTCGATCCGGGAGGTACCCTGGGCCCCGTGTATCACATGACCACTTCACTACTGCGTCCTTCTCCTTGGGTAGCTCATGGATGCCTCAAATTTTACTCATTAACGTTTCCCTGGGAACTTGCTCCTCATCTACGTTCCTTATCTCACCACATCACATCCCATTCCGTCCGGTGGCCAAGGTCATCAGCTGGGTTATGACCTTATCCGCACAACCTCCAGGCACCAAGCCCTCGTGAGTCCAGCCACCTCCTTCTCTGCAGCTCCGTTACCACCTTCACCTTTCATCCCAGCTAACGGGACAGCCATTGATCTTGTCTTCTGCCTCTGGGCTTCCTTGTCATAAATTTCCTCTGAAGTGTAAACCGGACTGTGCCACTCCTTTACTTACTTAACCCACTCCCCATAATTATCAGGATAAAATGACTCTAAATCGCTCAAGACATCATGCCTACCTTTTAAGCCTCAATCTCACAGTCTATACTTGCTCTTCCTTCCAAAATGACATGCAATCTCTCTCCAAGCATTTATGCATCTTGCTGGGAATTCCTATCCACCTGGGCTAGACGTGTGCCCTTTCTCTAACGGGTGGTTTGGGTGTGCACTAGTTATCAGAATAGGGGATGCAAGTTCGGGAGCTTGACAGAGCCACACCTTTGTGCAACCCAGGCCCCAGGGGAGGGCTTTGAGGGGCAGTTCCTATGCTAAGATAGAGCCTTCCTAGACTATTCTTACAAAGGGAGTCCCTCTCGCCGCCCTCTTTATCCCTCTTATTTGCCTTTAATTTCTGTCATGCCAGAGTTTCCTCACAACTCAATATAAATTGTAATTTTATTTTTGACTTATTTCTCCCCATTTTCTCCCTCATTCCTACTAAATTCTACGCTCCATTAAAGATCTTGCCTATCTCACTCACAGCAGTACCACACACGCCTAGTCTAGGGAGGGCTCTCAAAGGTCCTTGTGAACCAATAAAGAATGAGATCACGGTGACTATCACGTCTAATTATGCCGTTATAGTTCTTAATCAGGAACCACTAAATAAATGGCACCATATTTGTAGTTTTGCTCCAGTCACTCGTATCATAAAAAGGAGGCAGGAAGTACAAGATGATCTCATTCTCAAAGAATTTATAATCTAGTTTGGGATACAGTCATACCTGCATGCCCATACAAGCACGAGAACCCCACAGAACAAATCATGCACCTGTTTGGGACCTGTTACCTTCTATTGCTTTTACTGTTCCAAGTTCTTTAAAAGATTTAAAATAATGCAATACATCGTATCTCTCACGGAACTCGTCATTTGCTTGGGAGCCAAGACGAGGACGTACGAGGAATTATGGATTGCTGTATAAAACAGATGTAATTATGTTCAAATAATTCTATAGACAATACTAGGTCCCCGATTTCTCCTCTGAGACCCAGTTTCCTCATGTGCAACAGGGGCTTTGCAAAGACCACAATACAAATTATACGAGTCTCTTCTGTAAGCTGATCACATCACAAATCCAACATGTACTAATATTAAAAATCTTCCCAAAGCATACTAAGGTAAACAAGACACAGAAAGTACAAACCAATTTTGATCAAACATTAATTCAAAAGCCTTGACCTTGGTTTTTTATCGTTCCTGCTTAATTGTAACTGCAGCATTCTTAAACGTGAGGGAAAACCCTCATCAGGGTTGTGGAACCAAGGAGCCGTTTCTTGGACCAGAGTGCCGCTATTCACGGTTCACACCTTTTACTGCATTTGAACAAGTGTGTTTAAAGCACTACTTTGTGCTGTGCTACGCGAGGTGGGGAGTAGAAAGCAAGACTCCTTTGCTGACAGGTTCAAGAGACAAAATGCAAACCAATTATAAACAATAATGTACCAAAACAAACTGCATTCCGGCTTCCCTGATGTCAATGCAGAGATACTGAGAGCATTCCAGAAAACAAAATATAAGATCACTTTGTGAGGGTCTCTGGGTCTTAGGTAACGTGTGCCACAGAGACCTGGGGTCTAGCTTCCATCTTTCAAGAGGGATTTTTACTTCTACTTTATTCATTCCTGTATTCCTTGAACTATTTATAAGTTTGTGTAATTTTTATAATCACAAAACTCTCTGGACACATATACACACAACCTCTAGGGAAGTACCAGCCCCCAACATGCAACCATTGTTATAAAGAAGTTTTAGAAGTTTCAGTATGAAAAGGTTAAAATGTATCTGAAAACTTGGAGAATAGATTAGTGGTTGCTAGGAGGCAGGATGGGGGTCAGGGAGAGGACTGTGGCTATAAAAGTGTAACAGGAGGGATCGTTGTGGTAAGAGAACTACTCTATACATTGTATCAATGTCAATATCCTGGTTGTGCTTTATACTATGGTTTGGCAAGATACTGCCATTGGGGGAAAGTGGGTGAAGGACAGAGGAAGCTCTCCATATTATTTCTTACAACTGCATATGAATCTACAATTATCTCCAAAGGAAAGTTTAAACTGTTAGCAACATTATAACTAACTGAATAAAATTGGAATCTATGAGCCCATACTGGTTTACATAAATGGGAGAGAACAAAAACTTTCTCTTACAGCAGCAAGCTAACCAAAAATTGAGAGAGAGAGAAAAAAAGAATTAGAAATTCATCATTTGGCAACAGAGTAATGATTCATTCATCCAAGAAGTATCAATGGATGCTAAGACTAGACATTAAAATTCCATGTAGAATAGAGTATTTTTTACAAAATGTTATTATTACAAAGAAAAAAGCAAAATTTCTTCACGGTGAAGAAATCTGGCAGGCAACACCTTAATGAAGTAATCAAAGTTGACATCACCAGGAAAGGAACAAATCAACCTCACGGGTTACTTGATAGGACACAGTGAGAACCACAGCAGCCCTTCTGTTATTTTACCAAAGTAATATGAATTTAATCATAAAGAAATATTAAACGCACCCAGATTCAGGGACATTCTACAAAATGGCTGACCTGTGATCTCGAAATGTCAAGGTCAGGAATGTCAAGGAAAGACTTAGGGATTGTTCAAGATTGAAGAAGACTCCAGAGATGTGGTAGCTAAATACGGCCAGTGATCCTAGAGTGGAATCTTTCACTGCAAGGGACACGAGTGGAAAAATTGGTGAAACTTGAATGGGGCTGTGAATTAAATGGTAGTTTATCAGTGTTAATTTCCTGATTTTGATGGTTGTATTCGGCTTGTGAAAGAGAATGTTGTCTGTAGGAATCACCCACTATTCAAGGATGACGGGGCATCATGTTGGCGACTTCCAAACGGTTCAGGAAAACGTTCTGTAAATTTGGCAAACGTTGAGATTGTTTCAAAATAAAAATTACGTTGAATATAAAAAATGCAACTGATAATTTTTTCTTCAGTCTAGAGCTTGAGAGATCATGGGATGCCCAACTTCTTCCTCTTCCAACAATACACAGTCAAATGAGAAAGGCAGCATCAGTGAAAATGGAATTCTCTAAATCAGGGATTGGCACAGTTTTTCTGTAAAGGGTCAGCCAGTAAATGCTTTAGACTTCGAGGGATGATCTCTGTTGCAACTATTCAACTCTGCTGTTGTAGTACAAAAAACAGCCATAAACAATAAGCTGGTACAATAAGCTGGTGGGTCTGTATTCCAATAGAGCTGACACTGAAATTTCATATAATTTCCACGTGCTGCAAAATATTCCTCCCCCACACCCCAATCATTTAAGAATGTAAATCTCATCCTTAGTTCATAACAAAAACCGTGGATTCGGCCAATCGGTCTTAGTTTCCTAATCTCTGCTTTAGATTTTAAAATGGTCTTTACATGCCATATCATTAAACAGATAAATAATCAGTAAACATAAGCGTTATGAATTTACGAGAAGAACTACAGAATTTTATGCATAGACTATCAAGGTACAGGTGAATGTTATAGAATGAACACACACTGCTTTGGAAGATTACTGACCCATTTTGGCTCTTAGTTATTTCTACTGTCAGATGATGTCTAAATCCAAGCCCATCCCAACACACACACACATCCCAGTTCTTCTGAAGGGTTGGGGTTTGGTGAAGCTCACTTGGTGTTAAAAGAATTTGTTTCAAGGGGCGCCTGGGTGGCTCAGTCGGTTAAGCGTCTGCCTTCGGCTCAGGGCGTGATCCCAGCGTAATGGGATCGAGCCCCACATCAGGCTCCTCCGCCGGGAGCCTGCTTCTTCCTCTCCCACTCCCCCTGCTTGTGTTCCCTCTCTCGCTGGCTGTCTCTCTCTCTAATAAATAAAATCTTAAAAAAAAAAAAAAAAGAATTTGTTTCAAAATGTCTTGCCATAAAAATGTTCTTCCCTTGGTATAACGAAGGGACCCGATAAAGAAGTGTTTCTACGGTTTTAATCTAGCAGGAGTCACCAGCTGGGTTTAAGAAAAAGGACTAGAGGGGCACCTGGGTGGTTCAGTCAGTTAAGCACCTGCCTTTGACTCAGTTCATGGTCTCAGGGAGCTGCTCAGTGGGGAGTCTGTTCTCCCTCTCCCTCTCCCCCTGGCTCATACTCTCTCTCAAATAAATAAAATCTTTTTTTAAAAGAAGAAAAAGGACTAGAAACAATATCACAGAATAACATTTCAGAAGTTGAAGGACTAGAATAAATTAGAAGGAAGAGAGAGTGGAACCTAATAGTTAATTGGGAAAGAAAATGGGAAAAACAGTAAGACTGATCAATTGTACATCAGCTGAGGTTTTGGGTCTAAGAAATTATGGTTTCACTAATTTAAAAAAGGAAATACATCAGGGGTGGCTAATTTGTGAAGAAGAGTTCTAAGATATCTGATTTCTAACAATCTTACATCCACCGAAATTTAAAGGTTCAGAACTCTCTTCCAAATACCGAGACGTTCATTTGAATAAATGTTTTGTTATCTTTTCCAACATCTTAGCAATATACTGAAACAAATATGATTGGCATATAATTGGAAGATACCTATGACTTTTGTTGTTAAAATCAATAAGCATGAAGGGGCACTTGGGGGGCTCAGTTGATTAAGCACCTGACTCTTGGTTTCCACTCAAGTCATGATCTCATGGGTCTTGAGATCGAGCCCTATGTGGGGCTCCACACTCAGTGGGGAGACTGCTTGAGATTCTCTCTGTCCTTCCCCCCCTCTCTAAAATAAAGAAATCTTAAAAAAAAAAAAAAGAAAAAGAAAAAGAAAAAGAAAAAAATCAATAAGCATGAAGAGCACTGTGATTTCATAAACTCCTAGTGAGAGTTTTTCTTCAAGTCACCAGAAAGTTTTCAGAAAATCACTTTTTCCAAAAGAAACTCACACTAAGAATAAGACTTACTATTACCGACGTTGAAAAGCAGCCGTTACGAGCTGAGGAAGCATATGGTGGCTTCACCTCAAGAGCTCAGAAGCCCTGGTGGCAGGGAAATAAAGTTGTTCACACAAGGCAGGCACCATGCAGCACAAGCTGGAAGACGTCTGAGCAAGAGAAACAGCACTGACCACAACCACACACTGCCAAACACTGACTGAAAATGAATTTATTAAGGTCCAATTAGTATGTTTTTAATTTCAAATAGTCCAGAATATACGCACATGAAAGTCCAAGTTCATTTCATTCACTTCCAACATAAAATGCTCTGTAGTTTGTATAACGAATGTGCAAACACCTTTCTGCCTGCTGGTTCCCCATGTTCTTTTCACCATGGGCGCCGTACAAGTCTGCCCTCTGCTCGAATGCTGACCGAACTGACTTCTTCCTCCCTAGACAAAATGATTCTTCTGGACCTCTTTCTCTTGAACATCCTGCCGACTTTCCCATACCTGCTTCATGACTGTGACTTCACCGGTTACTTTTTCTAACAAACTGGTGCAGTTACGAGATCATCTGGACCATTCGCTGAACAGGTATCACCTACCGCGGGGGCAGTCTACTGGAGGTGATCCCTAAAGAATACACAGTACCCAGTCGCATACTGACACACTCAACCCATTTGCTACAGGTGGGTCCCAAGCCATTTACCACGAAGATCCTCTACTCACTTGGGATGTTTGATGTCTTCGCATGGTCTTCACATCTACATGACAGGTGTGGCCACCAAGAGCGGGACATTGGCTCCTCAAACAAAATTTGGGATTGCTAGACATAGTCGTTAGGGTGTCCTGGTTATTTGTGACAATTGACTGTTTCTAGTCCATCTTGTGATATAAAAAAGTCACTCTCAACTAAAGTGACCACTGCATTTCCTTTGTAAAAAGGCAATTTAACTGGCTTTCCTCTCATTGCCACCCGTGTGGCACAAAGCAGGAAATCCCTTTTTATAAAAGGTAAGAGCATAAAAAGACATTTCACATTTTTAACACACACACAAAAAAATCCTTCATGGGAATATGTCCTAAGTGAATAATCAATTATATGGACAAAGTTGTATGTACACAAAACTTCTGCAGCATTATTTATAGTAGCGAAAATTAGAAATGACCTACGTAGTCAACAGTGGGGGGAATGGTTAAATAAACGGAGTTGCATCCATTAAATGGAATATTATATAGCCATTAAAATTATGTTTTTGTAGAATTTTTAATGCCATAGGAAAATGTGGCAACTCTGCAGTGGAAGAAAAAAAACACTGGTTATAAAATTGTTTATGTACGATCCCAATTATATAAAAAGGTATATAATATACATATTTGCATACACAGGGGGAAAAGCTGTTAATGGTGGTTACTTCTGGGTTGTGATATTACCAGTAATTATTTTTTTCTGTTTTATACATTTCTGTATTTTTCAAGTTTTCTACAATGACTATGTATTATTTTATAATACAGAAAAACACAGGCTATTAAAACATTCCTCTGATGTACTGATTATTAGAATGTACTTGGATATTATAAATAGGTGGGAACAATATTACTGTTGCTTCATCTTCTAGGACTTTTTTTTAGAGTACATTTTCTTTTGGTAAGAAACTTACATTCCCTGTTTAAATGTGTTATAACACTTTGATAAGAAGGTGATATTAAGATTAGAGCATTGTTTCATAACCTAAACTAATACTGGCTTTCACAGCTAGGTTCTTCTATGTCCTAGAAGATTTAAAATCAATACCCTTTTATCTTTTTAAGTAAGGCATACTGCATACATACATGACATGCATGCTTCCCCCCAAATCATTCCAATTTACAGTTTCCCTACACAAGGAAAAAAAATGGAGTTAGGATAGTTTAAAAACAGCCTATAGTCTTCTCCATCACAAGCATGCTGATAGGCATACACATGTTTATTAAATGAAATGTATCCTTTAGAAATAAAAAAGGGAAGCCTGTACGTAGATGAAGTTGTGGATTCAATTGGTCAGAATTTATTCTGACTTGCACCAAACCACACAAAATCGCTGCAAGTCTAGTTAGTGTAGTCTAAACGGACGCTCCGGAGTCTGTTTATGAATTCCATTGCAAGATCTCCACTTTCTACTTTGAAAAGGAATAGGGTTCGAGACGAGGGCTGCCGTGTAAGCTAATTTTCCACATATCTCAGGTCTGGTTGGGTCTAGGGACGAATACTGCCATTGGTTAGTGTTTAAGTACTTGAGTTTTTTCCCTCTCTCTCGCTCCCCACCTTGCCCTGGCATCTGGGGAGGGGGGGCCGTGCTTCTCTCAATCCGTGACGGCTGGCTTCTCCTCGTGGTCGCCCTTCTAAACCACAGAGTGGTCATTGCTGTGAACTCCGGCCAAGATGGTGTGGTTGAGGGAGGAAGCCGAGCGGTCAGAGCCTTCCGCGGGGCCGCTGGCGCCGTCGCTGCGCTGGCAGCAAAGGATCTGCCGGAAGGTGGCGCTCATCTCCTTGTCGCGGTAGGAGTAGATGATGGGGTTCATGGCGGAGTTGAACTCGGCGAGCAGAAGGAAAAATTTCTCGTAGGCCAGGACGTCACACTGTGGACAGCACACATCGAGAAGTAACAAGACCAGTCCGGGAGTCCAGCAGATGATAAAGGCACCTACAAAGGACGGGCACCGAGAAGATTTTAAAAAGAACAAAAAATAGAATTACTAAGCAAAGCAACTGTAATGTGAGATGATTTTGGTTCAACATAAAAATATCAAGATTCAAAGCCACCAGACCATCATCTGAAATGAAATGCTCATTTTCTGGGGGGAAAAAAAACCCAAAAACAAAAAAACGAAAGAAAGTTTTAATGCTAAAATACTTTAATAAAATCTCATTGATTCGGACCCTACTAAAATTGAGTATTTATGAGACAATGGTGATGATTACTTTGAGCAAAACACTGAAGTCGCTAAGCAACTGAGACCTGCAAGACTGCACTGGGGATACACACCTCAACACCTCCGACGGTAGGGATTTTAGTAGAACACTGTTTGGGGGCAAAAGGCAAGCCTGTGACAAATGGCCTTCAATGTTCAATTTAAGGCACAATTTCTGAATTCAGGATGGATAGATTCAAATCCTTGCTTTGCTGTTTAAAAAACTGGGTGATTTTAGGCAATTGTTCAGTTTTTTAATGTGGAAAATAGAAATGATAATATTTGCCTCAGCAGGCTCGTTGTAAGGAGTCAAGGAGTGTTAAGAAAATAATCGTTAAGTATATATTTTAGCAGTAACAACAATAATACTGTTATCATCTGCTCAGTATCATGGGCCTATTTGGAAATAGAAATTTCTAACAATAAGACGGATATTTATTTTTTATTCAACAATCACTTAAAAGGTGCTGTTCTGTACACTTTAAAAATACTAACTCATTTAATCTGTACAACATCATATGAGAGAGAAACCATTATCCCATCATACAGATGAAGGAACTGAGAAAATACTAGGTGATATTCCTGCTTTCTGAACTTAATAAAACTAAATATTTTAAACCAAATTTTACGCTTTAGATGTTAACTAATTTAGATCAACTGTCTTTCTTCCCAACTACTCTGAATTGTTACGATTTTACTAGAACTATCAAAAGAATGGAAATACAGACTATATTCTTAATTTCAGCCGATTTTGATCCTCAAGTCACTCCTTTGGCTCCCAGGGGAAATGGGAAGTTGTGAAACAGCACCAAAATCTACCACCGTGTTACCCCAGGATCTGCTGGGGATCCTCGGCCAAGAGGACATGGGTCAACAGAACCAGGGGGCACCATCACAACCCATTACAGCTCAGCCCATACATGTGATCAGGCTCCATAGCAAACAGACAGGGAACAGGGATGACCCCTGAAGTGCATTTGAACCTCCAGAGGGAAATCACTGGCCTAGGTGGACCCAGGCTTGGACCAGGGTTGTGGATTTGGACCAGCCTCAAGGAGTGAGTTTTGAAAATGTAAACATAGGAGATTTAGTCTCCAAACAGCCCGGTTTTGAATGCGAGCTTTCTTTTTTGAGCCTATTCAGCAGGGAAATGAAAATAAAGGAGAAAAGTACCCCCATAAAGCTCTTTGTTCGAAAACACAAATGTGTATTGGTTTTAAACTGCTGTTCACTTTGAAGACTGTCCAAGGTGCTTCATTTTCTAATAAATACAATACCTTAGACTTTCCTTAGGGAAAAAAAAATATTTCAAATATCAGGAGATAATAGCCAAGGAGCTATTTGAACTTCAAGTAAAAATGTTAATAAAGCATTCATTCCAAGTCCTTGAATTTCCTTGCTTGAAAATCACTTAGAAAGCTAAACATAAAGGGAAATCAAAGGAATGCCTCTTGGGTTTCAGAAATAATGCATTATTCATTGAGAAGCCAGGAAGGGAATTATTCTCAGGGTGGAAAATGCTTGGATGGAAAATGCATGGCCCCATTATTCCATTTACTTGGAAACTAAGAACATGCAGGCCCTCCATGAATGGGAGAGCATTCTTGCAAGTTTCCTTTCCCTTTCTTTTATCAAAGCTCTAATTGAACTCAAATTCAGGACTTGATTAGATACCAGCAACATGCATCTCAACAGATTTATTTTAAATAAAATGATCTTTTTCTCCTCCCGGGCAGCAGAAGGGACTGTCCTATTCTCACAGACTTTAAGCGACAGAATTCAGATACAGTTATTTGTTGTTTATAACTTCTTCCAATTTTTACATTCAAAAAGAGCAAGGTCTTTTCAATAAAAGCCAGAGTCTTGGAAACTAACCCATGGGTCTTATTTTAGATTAAAAAAAAAAAAAAAAAAAAAAAAAAAAAAAGCAAGGAAACTTGTTAGATCAGAGACGGGAAGTGGGAAACACCAGCCTGACCCAGGAGCTAATACATGTGGACGCTTCATTGAGGAACTCAGAGTCCTCTCCCTTCTTCATTGAAAGGAACTGTTTTCAGTACAGTGATCAGGCCCAACCACACAGTCCCAATACTCCGGTTCTTCAACGCTCCGTGAGTAATTCGAGCGACTCACAGTACAGGCCTCAAAAATCAACATCTAAAACCAACCATACAGTTTTGCCTTCTTCTCCCTTCCCTTCCCCTCCACAGAGGTGCCAAGGACAAAATGACCAAAAGTGAATACGGACTACAGAGGGGGAACACGGGGCCTGGAAAATCCCAAGGTGCTGAGGCTTCCAAACAACAGTGACTGGGGCTCCCGCCTGGCTCAGTCAGGAGAGTGTGTGACTCTTGATCTCGGGGTTGTGAGTTTGAGCCCCATGTTGGGTGTAGAGATTACTTAAAAATAACATCTTTAAAAAAAAAAAATAGTGAGTGAAATCAAGTTTGCTCAAATTATGGATTTACCCCCAAGCTTCTAAAAACAAAAACAAACTACATCTAGGCCCGTTTGGTAATAAGAAGCCAACCATAATTCAACTGGGTGATAGGACTTGAGACGTGCATTACGGACCCTATCAACACCTAATCTGTAGAGAGTCAAGTGCACACCTACAGCAGGCTAAGACGAGTAAAAAGGACTTCTATTTCTGCATCAGTAAAGTGGAAAAGTGACAGCTCCCTGCCTACTCCATAGGATGGGGTGAGGATCACATTAAGAAACAACATGTCAAAGCTCTCTGTGCATCCCCTTGACCAGACGACCTACACGCACTGCAGGCAGCATGAGTGAAGGCTGGTGCAGCACAGCACCAGAGCAGATTTCCTCCAAGGGCACCACGTGGAAGCACGTTTTGGACTGGAGAAGACCTGGCATTTCAAAAAGCTCCAAGATGATACCACCCTGTTTATAAGAGAGTCCAAGACCTTGCAGTTGAGTACAAGGAGGATAAGAAGGCAAAGAGAGGAAACGCAGAGAAGCACGGAAGCCCTAAGTCATTCTGAAGGTTCTCACGGGTCAACTCAACACCTATACCAGGATGGCATATAAAATGATGAAGTACTCACTGTTCTGGAAATAGCTTGCATATTTCCAGAACATTTTCCATAGACATATTCCCACAGACCAAGGCATGAACCAAGGAATCGTATGCAACAGTAGGAAAGTAAGAGGAAGCATAAGTCCTTCATGGTTTTTTATTATAAAACCAGGAGCAGAAGTGGCAGAAGATAAGATGTCCAAGGTCACGAAGGCCTTGTGTATCTGGCGAAGACATCTGAAATTTCTCCAGTGTGGCACACTAGTTCTCAGGCCGAGCCACATATTACAAGAGCCCGCAGGGCTTAGAAGACAGAATGATCTTCGCCTATACTTCCTCCATGAGATTTTAATGTCATTGGCCTCACTAGTCAGAGTCTCACGGAATATGGAACACTACCATCGAGTGGAAGAAGAAAATAATCTGGGTAAAAATAAAGACAAAAACATTGGATGTTTCCAAATTCCAGAGGCGAAATAATGAAAGCCTAAATCGGGGCAGTGGCAATGGGGGTGAGTATGAAAGGATCAGTAAAGTATTTAGGAGATGGACTGCACGAAATGGGTAAGAGAAGAAGAGCCTGGGTGTGACTCCTAGATTTTCCATTGGGGTGAAGGAAAAACACTGCTACCTTTCACGAAGGAGGAAACACAGGAAAGAGGGTTGATGGGGGTTTTCTGAGGGGAGATGAGGAGAACAAAGAGGATGACCTCGAGGTCACCGATCTGGGTCTGAGGCACCTGCCGGACTTCAGATGCAGACGCCTTCAGGACGTGGCAGGTGCAACGGCAGGCTGAGTCCTGGGAAACGGTCTCCTAGCACGCTGAACGAGAGCGGATACATTCTGCACTTTCTGCCGATGGTACAAGTAACACGGGGAGAGGGATAGTCAAAAAGTATCTGTGGGTTAGGATAAAATAGCTGAAGTTGCTCTTCTCAGAGCAAGCTTCATTCCCTTCCTACACCTCTGTCAGATCAATCTGTGAGGGCCCCGTGCCCACAAAGACGGAAGGAGAGGTGCTGGCATGCGGATGGAAAAAGCAGGAGGAAGGAGGCTGTTTCGGAACAACGGGTCACAGCTGCAGAACCAGATCGTATTACCACACCTTCCCTCAAAGCTACACGACCTCACCAGCTCAATAATGCTTACCATCTGGTCTCACAACTAGAGTCTTTTTTCTAGAGTGCCTTTTCCCTAACTAGTTGAACTCTGCTTGCATACGGAACATCAGAACCAAAGTGAAAGAGAGAAAGTCTTTGACAGAGAAGACCGGAAGGGAGAGAGCTCAAGGTTTCTGATGAAGAAAAACCAGACAACATTTCCAGTCTGGCTGGCAAATTTGTGTTTTTACCAAAAAAACACAACCCAGACATCCCGCAGATCTGAAACAAGTCAAGGTTATCTCAGTTCCACACCTGTGCTGTGTTCCAGCCGATCTCTTCTTTGGCCTCGCTCTTCTCGTTTTCTCAAAGGATCTAAGAAACAGTCTACTCTCAGGAGCTTGTGTTAGAGGTTGAAGGGGAATATAAGTGTTCAAATACATACACTCCTTCCAGTGCCACTAAATTGTGTATCCCAGAATTCAGTCCAATTTCTGTAGCTATGTTATGATTTCTCTATTAAGGTACACATAAACAACTGGCTAAGAAATCCTTCTAAACTATCTTAAAAAAGGCTATGTTAGATGATAGACCACAGGTTAAACAGCTTATTCCTGGGTCTAGCAGTCAAGGGGTCATTGCAATGGAGATATAAATGACTCTCTGAAATTAAAGTTTTTTCTACAAGAGTAACCTAGATTATTTATAAGATCCATTTCCTAGAACACTGAGAAGTTAAAGTGCTTCTACTTCCTCATGGTCATAGTAAATGCTTCATACATTTAAAGTTGCACGATTTCATTCATCGTGTGATGTACTCTAATGTTTCCTTCACTCCTGAGAGCGTGTTTATCCTTTAAGGAAGGACTTAGCACCATACAGACCCTCGGGGCGCCTGGCTGGCTCAGAGTGTGGAACGTGCAACTCTTGATCTCTGGGTTGTGAGTTTGAGCCCCACACTGGGTATTTAGATTACATTAAAAAAATCTTAAACAACAACAACATATAGATTTCAAAGCAGAACAGAATCGTCATTATGTTTTCTTTTGAATATTCCTGGATAAAAGCTTTAGCTAATAACTGTCTTTAGCAACGCAATGCTGTATTTCCAATACACAGGAGAACGCCACCCCCACCTCGCTTCGGTATTTGATGCTCTCCTCGACGTTGAACACAGAGTATCATGCACACACCTGCTCCATATCCTACAACAGACTGTAAATCTCATCCTGAAACTGGACATTGGAAAGCACATGCTGAAGTGGCTTGCAGGCCAGCATCGCCTCTTATAGAACATCTGAGCTTGACAACAGCCGGGAGAAACCAGTTCTCCGTGGCTACAGCCCTAGCCAAGTAAGCAATACCTTTCATCTGCCTGTTCCAACAGACTCCTAACCAATTCCTCTTCCTCCATGCTTCTTCCCCAAAGAATGGCCAGAGTGCTCTTTCATAAGCATGGATCAATTCATATTACACCACTTGCCTCCTTAAAATCCTACAAAGGCTTTCTTCTTGAAATCCTTACTGTGATCTGTAATGCCCCATAGGACTGGCCCCCGCCAGTCTCTTCTACCTCATCTCGTTCCACTCATCCCTCATTCACTAGATTCTAATCACATGCACCAAATTCATTTCTGTCTCAGGACCTTTGCATTTATGATTCCTTCACCTTGGAACACTCCTTCTGGAGACCTTCCCATCTACTCATTTACTATTAAATATCACTTCCTCAAAAGCTCTCCCTGGTTATCCTAACTAATGGGGCACACCCTCCCCACTACACTCGCTCATGTTTTGTCATCTTCCTAGTGCTTATCTATACCCAACATTCTCTTGATACATTTTCTATCTTCCTTCTTTCTACCTTCCTTCCTCTATCTGAGAAGGTCAGCTTTGTGAAGGAAGTAAATGCAGTCTCTGTCGTGTCTGGATCTCCAGCTCTAGAACAGTAGCAGGCACACAGTGGACATTTAATGTATCTGTCACACATGTAACTGCCCAACAGACAGATCCAAAACAAGGAAAATTAATTAGTAATAAAGTCACTGAATAAGGTTTGGAAAAGAAACATTGATGCCAGCAGAATGCAAGGTCTTCGAAAAGGTGCTACAACGCATTCCACAGGGCATGAGGTGGACCCTAGAGGCAAAAGTCTCACCATATCCGCATTGGTTACTGTAATGTAAACAAGTCTGTTGTTAACAATCCTGATGGATATCAGATTATCTATGGAATCTCCGGAGTTCTGGAGAAACATGTTGGGTCAGTAATATAGGCTGCTGCTGCCCCTTCAGACCCCGGATTCTGCAGTAGCTACCTCGAAAAATCACTCATGGACCTGACACACCTTTGTGTTAATCCCTCAGAACTCACAGTTCCATGCAGAGGCATCTGACAGGCTGTGATTAGGTCTCATACCCATGCTCTAGCAATCGGGGAGCGGGGAGAGAGAATATATTCTACCCCTTGACATATAATGTCTTACCATGTTTTTAGAATATAAAGTACACTTCTAACCACTTACCATCATCATCAGTATCCATGCATAATATTAAATGTGAATATTCACCACACTTTCCAAGTGTCATGCTTGTACTGGTGTGTTGCTTTCACACACTCATGTCTTGATAATTTATAATAGTTTGCTTACCTCAAGGAAGACTCATAATTTATGAGAGGATAAGGATAATTCTCATTAATTTTTCTTCCTAGCATAGTGTAACAGCTGCTTTCCTTTCAGTGATTGATGTCAAAATAATGGTATGAAACTAATTCCTTAAATTATTACATCTTTTTTCCCTTATGGAAAATTTGGAAAAATATAAATAGGAAATTTTAAAACCTGCATTCTAGAGATACATTAGTATATGATCCTGCACTTTTAAAGCGTCGTTTCTTTTTAATTCTCAATGTGGGCCTTTTTTCTGATTGCATGTGAAATTAACATGGAATGACTGTTTATTAGTGATGGGGAAGGGAAGGGAAGTAGATCTTTTATCTTGAGGAACATTATTTTGTTATCTGATTGGTGTTTTTATGTAGTGATGTACCCTAATTTGGTCAATACAATATCCCCTTGAGTCAGTGAGGATATTAACTATAATTTATTTGAAGCTGTTTCGTGTTTCCTGGAGGACTTCCCTTTCACTGTAAGACACTGCAGGACATGCAAATCCATGGCAGGGACAGCACGCTTCCTGGAATGTGCGTTCACCATGCAGGCGACTTTCCTGAATAGGGGACCCCCTGGGAAGTCAACTGCCATCAGAGCCAGCTTTGTCCTATCCCTAAAATATCCAGTGATGCCATCTAACGGGTAGGCAAAATGCTGTATGAAAGTTCTTATCTAGGAACAGTGAATATGAGGTTGCAGTAATGCTCAAATAATACAGAAAGAGCATGGCCATCTTGTTAGCTTCAAATTCTAAGAAATTAAGAGACAGCTAGTCAACTAAAGATGCAATGAGTTATAGGTCCTTACACAGCCACAGCCACACCCCACTTCCAGCTGTAGCTAATATTCTCCCAGAGTAGTATAGGACCCCTAAGGTCTCTATAAGCAGACAAAACAGGATATGCTTGAATTTACTTTCAACAAAACCAGTGCATATGAAACTATGTTAAAATGGATCATCATCTCTCCCCTTCCTCCCTACACATGTTTTCTGACTTCTACCCAGCTCTGTCTTGGGGTGAACTAGCTAAGGATAAGACTGGCTCACCAGAGCACTACCACCCACTATAACCACAAAACAGTACTCCTCCAAATACCTACCAAAGCATTTGCATGACAGATTTCAAATTTACAAAAATAAATACAATTTATCTGTATGTACATACACACACCAGAGGAATGCATACATAACATGTGTATATGTGTGTGCATGGAAATACACACACACACATATTCATACCCACATATAGAACAGTCATTGCATTTTAGTGTCTTTAAAAAAAAAAAACCAATGAGATTTATTTTCTTTCACATAAACTCTGAGACCCAAACAAAAAGGATGCCACTTAACACAGTCTTCACATAGAAAATAATTCACCATTCTCAGAAGAGTGAAATCTGTTTTGCCTTCTAAGCCTAGTGATTGCAAATTTTTTAAAAAGCAAACTTCACCCCTTATTTTTGAAAATGATAAGTCTTAAATCTCACTGAAAATCCATGTTGTCAACTCCAGACCAACATCAACTCAGAAAGTGATACTAAACATATTGCATGACTGTGGTCCAGCTGTTACCAAGGTAATTTGCATAATATTTATTCCTTTAAAAAGATAAATAAAATCCACCCCCCAGAATCTTTCCCTAGCAAAAGTTCAACATAAACAAGGAATTTATAATCAGTTTTGCAACATAAACAAGGAATTTATAATTGGTTTTGCAACATATTTAATTTTTCCTCTATGAATTAAGATTCTCCCAAAATGATGCAAGTCTGCAAAATGAGTACTAAAATCTGGTTGAAAATATTCACAGAATGTAGCTGATGACAGAATCCTATGGATTTTATTCTTTACAGTTCATGAACTACTGGCATGGATCAGCAAGACATGTATTACTCAAGAGACAAACTTCAAGGACAAAGAAATGTAACGAAAATTTCATTTATAATTCATATCCTTACTAACAAAATGGGGGGGGGGATTTAACCTAAAAGCAAATTCAGAAAATTTTGTGAAATATTCTTGCAACCTAAAAATATTTTAAAATTATGTGTATAAATATACATATATGTATATGCGTATATACATTTTTTAATAGCCAAAAGAGATGAAAAGAATAACAGCAGAAATGGTAAATACAATTGTTCTTTTCGATACTGGCTATCCTCCTACAGTTGCTAAATGTTCTGGATTGATATTTATAAAGCACAGATTCTTGGCAAAATAGGAGGGAGACAGTCTGTTCTGCTAGAATAGGATAGCTGTGTGCCTAAGAGAGCTCTCATTATCAAAAACTTTTAAGTTAAAAAAAAAAGTTATAAAAGCAATCATTCAATTGGAAAGTGGGGATTTAGGCTAAAGAGTTCCAGATTTAAAATCATAAACATATTTTTCTACATGAATTTCAATTATTTTTAACTACAAGTTCTGAGCAAAATAGTGGTTGCTCAAAACTAAACAAGATTAAATATCACAAGGCAAATTCCAAGACATAAATCCTGGACAAAAGTCTATCGGTTCTTAAAAAAAAAAAAAAAAAAAAAAGTCTATCGGTTCTAAAGCCTTCAAAAGAAACTGCAACAATATCACTTCTGGGAATTTGTCGTATAGATATACTTACACACAATACAATTGCGTACGTGCAAGGAATTCTTTGCAGCCTTTTAAATTTTAATTCCAGTATAGTTAACATAGAGTGCTATATTAGTTTCAGGTGTACAATATAGTGATTCAACAATTCTAGACATTACTCAGTGCTCATCACGGTAAGGATACTCTTACTCCCCATCCCCATTTCACCCACCCCCCGCCCACCCCCCCTCTGGTGACCAACAGTTTGTGCTCTGTAGTTAAGACTATTTCTTGATTTGTCTTTGTTTTTCTTTGTTCGTTTGTTTCTTAACTCCACCTATGGGAGAAATCATATGGTATTTGTCTTTCTCTGACTGATTTCACTTGGCATTATAGCTTCTAGCTCCGGCCATGTTGTTACAAATGGCAAGATTTTATTCTCTTCTATGGCTGAGTAATATTCCATTGTGTATAGACATACCACTTCTTCTTCATCCATTCATCAACCAATGGTCATTTGGGCTGCTTCCAAAATTTGGCTATTGTAAATGCTGTTGCAATAAGCATAAGGGTGCGTATATCTTTTCAAGTTAGTGTTTTCATATTCTTTGGGTAAATACCCAGTAGTGGAATTACTGGATTATGTGGTGATTGTATTTTTAATTTTTTGAGTAACCTCCATACTGTTTTCCGTAGTGGCTTCGCCAGTTTGCATTCCCACCAACAGTGCACAGGGGTTCCTTTTTCTCCACATCCTCGCCAACACTTGTTTCTCGGCACTGTTTATTTTAAAAATAAGAAATAGTCTAGGTAACCACAGGTAAAGAAGTAAAATAAATTACATTGTATTCATAGAGGAGAATCCTTTTCAACTTTTTAAAGTAATTAAGATATTCTATCCTGACTGATACCAAATGAGCTCCAAGATACACTGTCAAGTTAAAAAAAAAAAAAAGAGAAATATGTATAATATGCTATCAATTATGCTTTAACAACAGCAACCAAAAAAGCATGTGCAAATACAAATACAGATGCCCTATAATAAGCCTCAACTGAAGCTATCAAATTTTAAAAATGTTTAGAACATGAAATTATAAACATGATACTTGCATGTTTTATTTGAACTTAAAATACCAATTTGTTTTCTCATTTGCCAATCCTTTCATAGAGAGCCAAGGCTCTATATGGGAATACGGGCCTGCTAATTGGAGCTCTGCACCATCTTCCACACAAAGCCACACCAATAAAGCCTCACTTATTACTTCCAAATTGGCTCCTTCGAGGTGGAGTCAAAACTTTAAAATTCTTGTAAAGCAGTTTGAATGCAAAAATCTTGCAGATTTTTTATGGTTTTCTCCAAACTTAGTTTTGTCATCAGCAAATCTAAAGCAATTTCTTTTGCAACTTGCTTTCATTAAATATTAACAAAATATCCACCTTAGTTTTCCCAGAAACATCTTGTTGGACTCATTTTTATCCAATACTATAATGTTTAGTTATTCTATTATTATAATAACCTGGCCTGAACAGCTTTAGGAGCAAAAACCAATTGATTCTTGGTAACTGTCAGGAGCTGAATTACTTGGCCTTAAGGCTACAGTCTACTAGCTTTCTTTTTTATTCATCTACATATATGTGTATACTATATGTCAGGTGCTCTCCTAGGTACTGGGGATACGACAGTGAATCAGAAAGAAAGAAATCTCTCCTCTCACTGAGCTGAGGTTCTAAAAGGGATGTGAAAGACAACACAATAAATAAAATCTCTTTTAGAGGGGGATAGCATTTGGAAACTGGGAGAGCAGGTGTGGAGGCAAGGAGAGCAACTGAAGGCTCATGCAGAAATCCAGACAAGAGACAGTGATGGCTTTGACCGTGGGAAGGTGATCACAGATGTATGCTGATGGTCAAGCTTATCTCATTTGCTAATAGAATGGATGCTGGAGAGAGAGAGAGAGAGAGAGGAGTCAGGAAGTCTGCAAGCAACTGAAATAAAGGATTTAGCACCAAAGAGGTCACTGATGAGAGTTCAGTGGGTCTTGAGGATGAGAGCCTGACTGGAGTGGATTCAAGAGTGAACAGGAGAAACTGGATACTGCAAGAATAGACAATGCTTTTAGGCAGCTGTGCTGTGGATGAGAGAAAAGGGACTATTGGCATTAATTGTTATGTTTCACCAGATTTTTATTAACAACCATGTTGGTAAAGATAAAGTTAATAGTCTATACCCTGTGTGTGTGTGCACATATGTGCATACCCGTCCCATGCTCATGTACAGAGTATTTTTAGAATGCTACATCAAACATTGATTACTGTCAAGTATATGTAAACGGTACCCTTTAAAAATGTGCAGTTTGTTATATGCCAATTATCCTTCCACAAAGGGGAAAGGGGAGTGGGAGGGAAGAGGAAAAGTGATTGAGATGAAGAAAGAGATTGACCAAGACTAGCACCGACCATCTTTAGTCTCTTCTTTCCCATCCACTGGCAGGAAGCCCACGTCCGGCCTGCTCGGAACCACGCGGTCAGCCTAGGGGTGCAGGCTTCGTGCTGGGGAGGTGCACGGCTGTCCCGCACGGCCTGTGGTTTGGTGGTTGAGTCCTCTGATGCAGGAATGAAGAGTGAGCAAGCCCCTCTGACTTCAGAACGAAAGCTCATCAGTGTTAAATATGATGTTCTTATCTTAAAAAGAAGAGCTAGCAGACTGGGGACGATTTAAAATCCTATTAATGATGGGATGAGTGATCAATAAATGGGCACACCCGTACAGTGTTGACAGGAAAGTCACTGGACAATCTTTCGAAGGGCCTTTTGGCAATGTCCACATTTAAAATGTCCTCTTCCATCTAACGAGCCCAAAATGTATCATCCAGAAATATTTGAAGCAGCACATAAAATTTATGAATACGGAATGTTCAATGAAGCACCATTTGTGGTGGTAGCAAATCATAAATTTCAACAGCCAGCAATATTATAAATAAGTGGAGTAGGAAACAGCCAGCAGACAGACAGACATTGCTCCACGTAGGTATTTACCCACATAGGAAGATACGCACGCTATATATCTGTGAAGTTACACCACACACCATTCCATTTATTATAAAATTGCAATAGGTACTTCTGTGCATACATGCTCCACACACATTACAAAAAGTCTAGAAAGACACACACCAAATCATTAACAGCAGTTACCTTGAAGGCTCAGGGTGGTGGGAGTGTAGATTTTAAATGTTAATGTCAATATCTTTGTAATTTTCAGTTTCCTTACAAGGAGCATATTTAATTGTTAAGGGAATAGGGGACGATATTCAGGCATTAGTCCCACGGCACTCAAGAAGCTAGTTGTGGAAAGGAAGACAGATTGAGGTTTCTTAGGGATAACATTTTGTTCAATCTCCCATGCTGTGTGATTTGGAGGACTTTAAGGGTGTATATTCATATATTTGTGGACAAGCGATAGGCCTGAGGTCACGCACTGTGCCTTTCCCTTACTAGTGGTGTGACATTGGACAGCTTCATCAATCCTGCAGAGCCTTAATTCCCTTCTGTGAGGACTGAAGGAGACTACCACTAGACTAACAGGCCACCTGAGAAACTCCCCTCATTTTTTTCTTCTCTCGTCCTCCTTCAGGAAAAACCCAAGGAGTAAACCCACAAGAAATAGAGATATTTGGACTGAACTATCATTGGTTCTCCAGGCCTAGAAGTAGCAAAGTGGGGAGCTGCACTGACTTCACCCCAGCCACAGACTGACCACAGGCTGTCTTCTTCTTCCTGTCTGAGAAATTTCTGAAGGCTCCCACCGGCGTTTCTTGATGGGCTCTCAAATTGTAGGACCGATCCTCTTTCTACTTTAAGTGTTAAGTCAATTAAGTATTTTCTTTTAGTTTCTTCCTTTTAGGCCCTATCTCATTTGAAAAAGGATTTGAGCTAAGAGACAAATTGGTAAAAAGTTGAAGGGATCCTTGACTTTACTGTGCTTCAGACAGAGAACAATTGCTAAACAGTAATGGGCTACCTTGGCCTTGGTACGCTGTTCTAGGGGTTCTAGAAAAGGATGAAATCCTGGCTCTGGAGAGCCTGGGAACCCAGTAAAAGAAAAAAGGTGACTCTCTCGTCTAAGCTTGCTCAGAGCTCTGGAGCAGGGACGCAGCTGCCCGCAGCCCAGCCTAGTGGAGTTTCTGGGCAGCTTGCTTCAAGTTTTTCCGGGGCAGACGCTGGGGCCTGGCTACTTGACAGTGTGGGCCCCCAATCAAGAAGGGCAGGACTGAGATGCACCCCCCCTCCCCGTCAAGGCCCAAGGCAGAGGCCAGATTCCTAGCTGGGAAACTGGATGAGAGGGACTTGTTTTTTTAATGACAGGGCGGGACCCAGCTGAGTTTGAGGAAAACAGAAAAGGCAGGGAGGGAACTTCTTTAGGGAGTGGACACAGGCCTCATATTTCTGTTTTCTCATAGGTTACAGCTTAGGAGGGGAGTGGGGGACTTGTTGGGCTGCCCCAGCCTCCTCTGTGGGCTTGGCACCCACCCTCCTGAGACAGTCGGGCTGCCGACACAGGGGGTGTGCTGAGGGAATTCCAGCACAGGCTAGTTTTGGCTAATGAGGGGGAAAAAAACCAGATAAAAAATAATTTTCTAAGAAATAGAGCAGCCACAGTACTGAACCAAAGGAAGCCGAGAGGAGCTGGCCATTTCTGTCGCTCTCCTCAGACAGAAAAATGCCTTCAGGGAAGAGACAAGCTGTGCTGATTCATCTGCCCACCTGTAGCTCGAAAGGGTTAGTCAACCGCCCGCTTCCGGTTTACCCTGGCGCGAGAGACGGGCTTTCCCAAGTTAACCCAGGGACGTGATGCCCATGAAGAGCCCCCGTCCCCTTTGGGATGAGTCTTGTTACCACTTAAGATTTAAAACTCTGCTGATACCTTCCAGGGCTCTCATTTTTCATAAATATTACCATCTGCTTCCTGTTAACAAACCTTTATTTTTCAGATACCTGCTATATCTTCCACTCTTTTGTGGTCTTTTGAGCTTAACTACGTAAAGTGTTGAGGTGCAATTACACCTTTTAAACACATTTTTACGCCGTATCTTTTATAATGCCTGATTGAACTTACCAGGGACAACCTACACATGGAACATTATAAAGGCGTCTCAGGATGTGAAATTGAATTTTGTAGTCTGTACCTAAGTATTTGATTTTTTTTTTTAAATTTCCCCTCGTGTTTCCTGCTTTAAAAACAAAGAATTGCACAGTAGGATGGAATTATAGAAGACTAGAAAGTTCCAAAAAGATGAAACTATTATAATAGTAAAATAAGAGCGAGATTCATAGATTGAAGACTTCTAGAATCAGGAACCACATGCACATTTAACAAATACATAATACATCTAAACATGGCTTAGAAGTGGGGGGCTGGGTTCAGTAACTTGTACATCAATATGCAACTTTTTAACGCAATGTTTCTATCAGGCAGAAACATTTTTTCCTACATCCTGCCTTCCCATCCTTCAACCCCCTTAGCATATTTGCAAAGCTCCGACAGATCAGAATTGCAAACAGATCACACGGGGAGAAAACTCCGCTAGTTCCATCTGTTGGGGAAAGAAATGTCACTTAGCTCTCTTTAGCGTGTTATAAGCACCTGCATTCTTCGATTGAGAGCATCCCCATCACCCCTTTCCTTGAGGATCAGAAGACATAAGGTAGAAGAAAAAGACAACTGGAGAATTAATTCCAGAAAGATAGAGACACTGAGGATACCTAGAAAGAAAAAGAACTGGGTGCTCACTAAAATTAGCTTTTTCTTTCTTTTTTTTTAACTAAGCAGATACCCACACTACACTTACCAATGATGCAGTTTCTAGACCACTACTGTTGAATTTGAAAACTTTGGGATTATTTCATAAAGATTACATAAAATCCTCAATCACAGAAGTTCTGAAGGAAGGAAGAAAACATTTAACGGGGGAAACAAGGGATTCAAGAAATCCTACTAATTTAGACTTGTAGTCTTGGACGAGTCACATTTCATTGGCCTTCAGGCATACATTTCAGAAGCTGAAAAGACTGATAGCTCTTAATCCTTTCTGTGACATCAACCCTTCAAGAGTCCAGTGAAAGCCATGGCCCTAACTTCAGTGGGAATAATGTCCTAAAACAACATTTCGCTTGTAAGTCTAGACAATCTGTACAAAAATTTCTGGACCAAATTATTTTTCCCAGTGCTAGTTATGCTTTCAGGAATTTAAAAAAAAAAAAAAAGGTGTTTAATTTTGTCAGTAGCTGTCAATTGCAGAACTATGACATCAGAGAATTCATATAATTTGGCACTTTTATTCATCTATATAGGAAGTAAAAATTCTTTCCTGTGGGCTGCTATGGGCAAAGAAACATGAATTTAAATCTAACTGCAATACTAGTATTGTCGTGAGGCCTTCCACCCCCTGCCTATTCACTCATTGCTTCCCTCATCCCACCCCTCTGCAGATAGAAATAGTTCACGAGAGGCAGTATAAAGCTATAAAAAGAACATTACTTTTAAAATGAAGAGAGCTGTACTTAAGATGTTTTAAAAGTTATGAGGCACTCAAAGATCATCTGGTTTACTGCACACATTTATGAGATAAAGATAATGAAGTCTAGAAGAAACGTTGCCCTTTCCATAAGACATGAGCCAAAGGCCCATCCTTCCCCGCATTCTTACTTCTCTGAGTTTCAGCACCCTTATTTGCAAAAGGAAGGAGATCGCTTACAGCCCGAATAGTCTAAGGCTAATTAAACTAGAAGTTCAATTTTCCCCTTTTCTACAGAAGTTAATTCATATTTACGCTATAAGCTATAATACTCATAACACCCAGCCTTTCATGTACTGTATGTCACCTTAACTCCAAAACAACCTATGAATGTTTTCATTGCATTAGTGCAAAGAAAGAACAATTCCTTGTCATTGTAACTGTCATGTAAAGTAACAGACTTTGATTTGTAACCAAAAAATCTGTCAACCTTTAGCTGACTTAGACAAACATCAGACAATTTTTAAAAATGCAATACAAATTATTCCATCAGAACAAATGATGATTCTGAAGATGTTTGCAATTAATATTAAGAATGAAAAGGTTTTGGGGGTACCTGGGTCGGTTGGGTGCCCGGCTCTTGATTTTGGCTCAGGTCATGACCTTGGGGGTCTGAGATTGAGCCCTGCGTCGGGCTCTGCACTTAGCGTGGAGCCTGCTTGATATTCTCTCCCTCTTCCTCTGCCTCTCCCCCCTCCCCCCGCATGCTGGTACACACTCTCTCTTAAAAAAAAAAAAAAAGGGAAAAGGAAAAAATAATGAAAAGGTTTGCTACATTTTGTTACAAAGAAAAATCTGAATATAGCATACATACATACATATGCATTCTCTTCTTCACATCATGAAATCACTAGGAACCTCAAATTCACTATGAAATTTTCAGATATGTGAAAAGGTTATATATTTTTTCACAGTTGAAACTCTAGGAAATGCCCAAATTAAATTATAAAGTAAAAGATGAAAATAGCCATTCTTTTGGTTAAAAGGAAAAAACCCTACACTGATTGTTCGGAAGTAAGTTCAACAAAATTCAATCCAGAAACAATAATACCAAGCAGCTCTTTCGTGCAAGATGATGTGTTAAGTGTCTTTGCGGTTGGAATGCAGAGATGAAATGAGACATAGTTCTGGCTTAAAGAGCCTAGAAACTGAGATTGGAAAGCAAGGCATTTATGTGACTAAAAGGGAAGCTGGAGCGGGGGGAACATAGGAGGAGACGAAACAGGAAACAAGAAGGCAAGAGAAAGTCATGTAGACCAGCACTTTTCAAACTTAAATGTGCCTACGAATCACCTGGGAATCTTACTGAAATACAGATTCTCATTTAGTGGGTCTGGGGAGAAACCTGGGAGTCTGAATTTCTAAGACTTCCCAGATGATGCTAATTTTACTTGTCCACATGTAACTCTTTGGGTAGCAAGGGTCTAGAAGACCCTGCTGCCCAACAGAACTTTGTGCTATGATAGAAATGTTCTATGTCTAAGCTATCCAATACGGTAGCCACTAGGCACTGAAACTAGTGAGCACTTGAAATATGGCAAGTATGACTGAGAAGCTCTTTAAAATTTATTGCATTTTAATGAATTTAAATTTAAATAGCCGCATGCCTAACAGCCACCCTTACTGGACAGTGCAGGCCTAGACTAGGCAGTTAATTTAGACCAAATTGCTTGGTGCAGCATGCTTTGTTTTTTTTTTTTTTTTTTTAAAGATTTTATTTATTTATTTGACAGAGATAGGGACAGCCAGCGAGAGAGCGAACACAAGCAGGGGGAGTGGGAGAGGAAGAAGCAGGCTCCCAGCGGAGGAGCCTGACGTGGGGCTCGATCCCATAACGCTGGGATCACGCCCTGAGCCGAAGGCAGACGCTTAACCGCTGTGCCACCCAGGCGCCCCGGTGCAGCATGCTTTGAGTAGGTAAATCAACCTAGTTCAGGATTTCTCAACCTGGGCTAATGACATCTGGACATTTTGGACTGGATAATGCTTTCTTGGGCTGGGGCACCTTCAGTTACAGAATAATCAGTGACTAAGGTAATTATCATTCCAAATTTTTTTTTTACACAAATCCTTTCTTCAATCTGTTCTTATAAACTTCTCTTTAGAGTAAAAGCCTACATCCGCTCAACTGTCTCTGAAAGAGAAGAGTGGTGATGAACGAACCCAGATGGCATTTACACTTAGAATTTCTTTCCTTTCTCGAGTTTGATGTCCAAGATTTAACTAATTGTCTTTAAGGGCCCATTTTCCCAGGCTCGGGAAGTTAAGCTTGGTGAGGTCGACATGAGGCGATTAGGAGGAAGGTAGAGGGAGAAGTGGTCGCCTAAGGATGGAGTATCTGCTGACTCACTTTCCCACCACAAAGAGTGGCAAACTGAAACTGAGGCTTCACTTTAACTCTTCTTCCACAGTCTCGAAAGTACAAGAACTTCCATTTATAAAAGCCTATGATGGCAGCATGATTACAGAAGTGGAGGGGGCTGGGTACAGGATAGATTGTGTTCTGGTTTCCTAAACAGGGAACTACAAGAGGCAAAAATGTAAAGAGATAGAATACTTTTGCTGAAATGAAGCCACTGACCAAATTCATTTTTTCTATTATAGGTAGTCTTAAGGGGTCCCTCCCAACTCCACAAAGTCCCCTAATAAGACTTCTGGTCCAGACAAGATGGCATAGACTACTTTCTCCCTGTAGCTCTCAGCTAAGTATAAATACAAACCCTGGGGAAAAACCATGAAAGGCAACAAAACAAAACAAAACAAAAACCCTCTGAAAAGCAGAAAAAGGAAGGTGAACTGGTTAGAGACCCTAAGATTGAATGGCCTTGCAATGTCCACCTAACAGAAAGAGGCCAACCAAGCCCAGATTTTCCACCCTCCCAATCTAGCAACACAAGGTAGCCCAGCGAGGAGCAAACAATCGCACTGCCACCACCAGGCTAACCAGAAGCACTGGCAAGGGGGATAAACCAGAAGCTCCACGAACAATAAGTGGGTGGGGATAGCACTCTCCTTACTCACTAGCCCTAAGACTCCCTTCCCACCATGAGACACAGCAGGCAGCCGGCAGCACCAGCAAAGGGGACACTGCCACAAAAGAGGCCTCACCTGCGAAGTGCCCTCCTTCCCTGCAGTGTCAGGGGAGAGGGAGGTGAGAAGAAGGGAGGATTGCAGCACAAGAGGTACCAGGAAGCACGCCTGTCCTCAATGGCCAAAGAATTCTTCTCCTTGACCCCACCAGAGGCACTGGGAGGCCCTATCCAGGGAAACCCCTCCATCCACTCAGGCAGAACAAACAGGGACCAGTGGGATCTCTACCATCCCCAGATAAACCAAGCCAACCAAGAGAACACCACAAAGTCTCTAAAAATGTAACCGTCATTGGAAGCAACAGCCTTCAAAATTAGGACAAGATCCCCATGCTAAAACTAAACAGGATGACTGCCTGCTAAAAGTAAAGACTTATATAGGACTACAAGCCTTCGAACATAATGGCCAAAATGTCCAGACACAATGAAAAAAAATCACCGCCACAAAACTAGGAAAATCACTATGTGACTGAGTAAAGAACCAATGGATGCCAACACTGAGATGAATCAGATGTTAGAATTATAGACGTCCTTGTCAAAGCAGTCATCAAAAAATGCTTCGATGTACAACTGCAGATTCTTTAGAACAACTGTAAAAATAGAAACATCACAGCAAAGAACTAGAAGTTATAAGAAAGGACTGAAGTTATAAATCTGTGATAACAAGAATAAACTTAGTGGGTTCAATAGTAGAGTTGACAGGATAGATATCAGTGAAGGCGATAATCAATAGACTCTACTGAATTTGAGCAAGAGAGAGAAAACAGATTAAACAAAACAAACAAAACCAATGGCAGGAACCAGGACAATAAGATCCAACACTCACCTGTATCATGAGCCCCAGAAGGACAGGACAAAGAGAGTGGAAAAGAGTATGAGAAGAATCAATGGTTTAAACTTTCCAAACTGCATGAAACTAAAAGAGAATAAACCCAAAGAAACCCACCAACACATTTCATAATTAAGTTTTGAGAACAGAAGCAAAAGAAAAAAATGTTGACATTATCCAGAGACAAATGACACATTATCAGTAAGGGAACACCAATTCACGTAACAGTAAATTTCCCATCTAAAACTGTGCAGGCCAGAAAAAAATCACACATTTTCCAATCGCTGAAAAAACAAAAAAATAATCATCTTCAAATTCTATATCCAGCAGAACTATCCTTTAGGGTGAAGGGAAAATAAAAACATCCTCAGATGAAGGAAAAGGAAAAACATTTGTTGCTAAGCAGACCTATCTCGAAAGAATGGCTGAAAACAAATTTTTTTTTCAAAAAGAAAGGAAATGATAGAAGAAGGAATCTTGGAACATAGGAACGACAACAAAAGGAACAGAAATATGGTTGTATATAATAGACAGTCCTCCCCCTGAGTTTTATAAAACCTGTTAGATATTTGAAACAAATACTCTACCACCACCTGATACTCAGGACTCTGATATATCAAAGTGGGGAAGGTAAAGGCCCCTAAATGGAAGTAAGGCTTCCGCACTGCCAAGTGGTGAAATGCTGACATCAGTACCCCATGTTAATCACACACGTATACTGTACTAGCCACAGCAACCACTAAGAGAAAAATACAAAGAGATACACTCAAAAACACTGCAAACCAATCAAGAGGCAATTCCAAAAGCCCTGAATTTCTTCTACCTGGGATTCTGCACATCAGGTACCTACATGTAAATAAAAGTATAAAGTCATTCAGGGAAAAGTCCT
Source organism: Ursus arctos (assembly GCF_023065955.2). Lineage (NCBI taxonomy): Eukaryota > Metazoa > Chordata > Mammalia > Carnivora > Ursidae > Ursus > Ursus arctos. The sequence continues at coordinate 39,127,933 of NW_026622852.1, forward strand.
GGTCTAGATGGATCGCTATCTGAATCTAACTGGGAATGCAGATCAGCAGAATTTACTGGGCCTCAGTTTCCACATCTCTGAAAGAGAAGTGGCTGGAGGGGTATGCCTATAAGACAAAGTGGCCCAGGGCACCTGGGTGGCTCAGTCCTTAAGCGTCTGTCTTCGGCCCAGGGCCTGATCCCAGGGTCCTGGGATCGAGTCCCCCATCGGGCTCCTCCGCTGGGAGCCTGCTTCTTCCTCTCCCACTCCCCCTGCTGTGTTCCCTCTCTCGCTGGCTGTCTCTCTCTCTCTGTCGAATAAATAAATAAAATCTTAAAAAAAAAAAAAAGACAAAGTGGGCCATTTCCAGTGATAAAATCTGATTACACTATAAACTATGAATCCCCATTCTTCCCATTCACCCCGTGTTATTCCTTATGATTCCGATGTCTCTAAACGTGCTCTGAAAATCAAAACAAAAAAGGTATTTGTATGGGAAATAGTCCTAAAACATGCTTAAGGAGGAAAAAAAAAAAAAAGGGAAAAACCCACTGATTTGTTATTTGTTATTTCCCAACAACAAACTAGGGACCACTGATGGGAGGCTGAATTATTCAGAATAGAATAAAGTTTAGCCTTTATTCACTGCGTATAACTTCCTAAAAAATCCATGTTAGCTTTTCCCTGAAATCAGAAAAGTGGTGTGTGTGTGTGTGTGTGTGTGTGTGTGTGTGTGTGTGCTGAGGATAAGCCTTTCTTTTTTGGCTTGAAAATTTTCGAACAATTAAACAGATACATGTAAATGTGAAATCTCAAATATTCCTTGAATAGCAAGCCATTCTTCTACTCTCTGTAGGTCCTGTTTTGCTCTAATCGCTGAATTATTACGTTCATTTCCTTCCACTGTAAAGTTAATACATAATCAGTACACATAGCAAACGCGAGGCAGCTATTCAGTGTGGACGGCCCAGGAGCCAGGTGGTGGGGGCGGGGGTGGGGGTGAGTGGTCTGGGATGGGCTTTCTTTCCTCCCAGAGTCAGCCTCCCGGAGGTAGTCAGCATCCGCTCTCTGGGGTTTAATCACTGCTTAGGATTCTCTCTTTCCCTCTACCTTTGCCCCTACCCTCCACCCCCCCCACCAAAAAAAAAAACCCAAAAATCATCTCCATAATTTTAGCCTATAGTAGAAATGAAAGCTTATCTTCTCTTTTTCTTTTCTTTTTTTTTTTTTTTAAAGATTTTATTTATTTATTTATTCGACAGGATAGAGACAGCCAGCGAGAGAGGGAACACAAGCAGGGGGAGTGGGAGAGGAAGAAGCAGGCTCATAGCGGAGGAGCCTGATGTGGGGCTCGATCCCAGGACGCCGGGATCACGCCCTGAGCCGAAGGCCGACGCTTAACCGCTGTGCCACGCAGGCGCCCCTTATCTTCTCTTTTTCTAATACCAACCCAGTATATGCCAAAATGGTCACCTCAAAAAATTATCTAACAAAAGCACACATTCCAATCATTCTGTGGTAAAATTTTTTTCATATTTAAATATTTTTCTTGGATGTGACTCTCAACTCTTCAGAGTTGTTAACCTATTATCGAAGTACTTTGAAACAGTTTTCTTCTAGGACAACACTTTTTAAATTAAAAGGCTTTTCTGTGTATAATGTATAAATATACTCAGCAAATATAAACAATATAATGGATATATAAGATATATCCATTATACACGTTAAGACCAAGTCTCTAAAGTAGGATTGGAATCACTTTCAGGGCCAACTCAAGGATAAAGGAAGTTTCTAAAAATTATGATATGAGGAAATCTTTCACTGATGCAAAATGGATTTAGATTTTTATAATTTTATAATTAAAAAAATTAAAGAGTAAGACTTCTATAAATATCTATACAGTATCTGTTACTACAATACAGACACCTAGTCACAACAGCTAATACGTGTTTGAAAATATTCAAAATGCATTGATCATATCACTCCGACAAAGGGGAGAAAAGGAGAACACTAATCTAGTAACTTATTATCTAAGAGATTATAATCTTACTTACGAATCTGATGGCAATGATGTCACAGACAACAAATGTTCCTGATAATACACTGTCCAGTGAGTAACATCATGGAACTATCAAGGGAGGGGTAGAGAGAAACTAAGACTAACAGACATGGGTGGAGACCGACCTAGAATGATTCATTAGGGATCTGGCAGGCATCAAGTCACTGATGGTTCTAACCCCCCTTCGCACTGAAAATTCAAGGTGAGGGGTAAAGTTCCAGGCTTCCAATGGAAAAGGCTCGTAGGTGGAAGAGAGTACAGAGAAAGGAGCATAACGATAAAGAAAGAATCGTACAACCACTGAGGCCAAAATAAAAAGATCATTCGTAAGGGGAGAATAATCTGATTGACCTTAGACTCTTCTAAATCAGGGTCCAGTTAGGTAACATCTGTAGGTGTTTGCAGGAAATGGCTTGATCTGTTCTTTATTTTCTCCTGTCATTCACATGTCAGGACAACAGAAAGTCCTTCTTAGATAAAAGGGAACATTATTGTCTGTATGATGGGACTATAGGTGACTCTTTCAGTTATTTCCCAATTTTCTTTACAATGGAAGGAAATGGACATTATAATAATTCAGTGATTAGAGCAGAACAGGACCTACAGAGAGAAGAGTGACTTGCTATTCAAATGATATTTGAGATTTCCAATTCACACGTATCTGTTCAATTGCTCTAAAATTTCCATACCAAAAAAAAAGAAAGACTCATCCTTAACACACACATGCTCCCCTTTCCTGATTTCAGGGCAAAGCTAACATGGATTTTTAAGGAAGTCATACTACAGTGGATCAAGGCTAAACTCTTTTCTATCCTGAATAATCCAGCCTCCCATCAATGGTCCCTTACTTGTTTTGGGGGAAATAACAGATCAGTGGGTGTTTCCCATTTTTTCTCCTTAAGCGTATCTGAAGAACATTTTCCATTTAAACTAGGAATTAAAGTACTATTAATATTAAATATTTGGTATTTAAATATTTAAGAAATTCTTAGTAAGCTATTTTAAAATCTTTTAATTACTATTTTAAAATATTTTAAGACATTACTTTAAATGACACAATGATTTAATAGTCAAGACCATTTTTACTCTTAGACTTTACTATTAAATTACCTTAATAATATAATTTCAATTATTACAGTTTTAAGATAGAATACCCCTATATAAATTAATGCCTTATCACATAATATCTTTGAAAGAAACCCAGAGGGAAATATAAAGTAGAATAATAACCTAAGTGGATAAATACATTTTAATAACCGCATTGAATAGAACATCCTGGTCTGTCAGAGAGAGACTCATTAGGAGGTCAGGTTAATAGACACTGGGAAGAAATGCCTTTTCCTCTGTGGACCAGAAACTCCCTGACCTGGATACAATTTCCCAGAAAGCCTCATAAATTCAGGGACAGCCGCTAAGGGAGCTGGGAAGCACTTGCTGAGGGACAGGGTGCGCATGCCCAGCATCCCCGGAGGAGAGGTGGTGTGCTCCATACACAGGAAAAGTTCAGTGGGACATTCAATTTCCGTTTCAGAAGGGACAGGAGAACCAGAGACCAGACACCAGGGTGGTGACGATGTGTATGATGGTGAGCTCTTTTGCGCCTTCCCCTTACTCCTCCTCTATTGTTTCTCCGTTGAGATTCGAAGTAAACAGTAAGACACAAAAGGTCTAGGTGCTTATACGAGGAATGATGGACAAGAAACCAGAAAGGCTAGAGAGACACTGTATCAATCTAAAGAAAACCTCAGAGGCAGAAAACCCAAAGAGAGTAGGTGGATGGATGAAAAGCAACCTGGGTCCCTGTGGACGGTGGAAGGGAGAGAGAAAAGCAAAAAAGCGAAACAGAAATGAAAACAGTTAAATCACAGGTTTTAAATACTTACAAGACAATGGAAAGAAAAATGCAACTTCTTTCCAAACACACCCTGTTTTTGACCACCCATAAGGCTAGGCTTCTCTGCTGTGACCCTCTCCTCATGAAGGTGAGTAGAAGAACTTCCTATCACAGAACCTTGAACTTGGAAGCTGGGATAGTGCCCAGAAGCTCCCTCCCTCCAAGGCAATTCTTGACTTCTTTATAGATGCAAATGTCTGACCCCAGACCCAGAGACAGAATAAAAAACCTTGAAAAAGGAAAACTGCTGTCTTTTAATGAGTTTACCAAAAATGAGAATTAATAGAGGTCAAAGGCCTTTTTGCTGACAGCAGAGTCCTCGGTTGTGTCTACTTCTAAAAGCGAAGAGAGAAGAGGCAAAATTATATGAGCTTCTCCTTTCACCATAAAACCATTTTCAGACATTCCTCATTCGGAGAGCACTGTAATCTTATCAATGGAGCTAATGTTCAGATACTCAGGTTTCCATCAACTACAGAAACTGGCAAAGTCGAAACGTGAACCAACAATTAACGTATAGCCATAATGTCTCTTGTTGAGGACAATGTCTCAACATCAGAGTTTTTTTTCATTACTCAGAAACTATCCAGAGAGAAGGGTTAGAGACACCATTCTCAATGTCACCTGGACACTCGGTCCTTCCTTCTTCACCCTCCTGATGAGAGACGGTTGCTTTCAGGGTGCTCATCTTGCCTCTTTAGGGTTTGCCTCAACAAGCGAAACTGGACTGAGCAACCTGAGCAACAAGGTCAAATTTCCAGCCGCCGGAAGGTCTGGCACAGAAATGAGGCAAGGAAGTTAGCAAGCACTGAATGAGGACTTCGTGGCAGGCATTTTGCCTTTACTCTTCAACACAGGGTGGAAGTAGGATCGGTTTTCCTGTCTCCCACATGAGGAACCTAAAGTTGATGTCAATGGATTCGTCAAGCTACCACTCCAATTGAAGTCTGTGTTCAAATTCAGGCATACCATCGTATTCCCAGACCCAGAAACTTATCTAGCAGACAAGAGGTGCTATCTGTTTATCTATCCATATGGAAATAATGTGTTAAACTATCTGACTCAAGGGTATTCCCCCCCCCCCCCCCGACCATGTCACATGGCAAATACAGACAGAGCGGCCACCACATTAAGCATGGGTTGGTACAGGTAGCATTTACCACGATTCCAAGTCAGTCCTAGAGCCAAATCAGAAAGGTTCATCCTAAGAGAAGTGAAAATCAGCACCAACTTGTCACTACACACACACACACACACACACACACACGATTCTCTAAGTGTGAGTCCACATTTTGCAAAAGTAGTGATGAAAGGTGTTTTTTCAATATATTTTAAGTAAGCATGCCCAGTTTTAGCTTTAGACATTACAAGCCCATAGCATAATCAGACTAGACCTGCAGATGACTGCATGATCTGCCCAAGGAACAATAGTCCATTTTGGATGGAACGCAGTAAGTGAAGGGGAATTATGGGACATAAGTCTCCAGAATAGGCTGCAATATCATTCTGGAAGGATGCAAACATTAGGGTAAGAGATTTCAGCTTTCCTTCTTAGGCAGTGGGGGACCCATCTGAATTATCGATTAGGAAGATCGCCATGACTACTTTGCAGGACGGACAGGAAAGGTAAGATGCCACAAGTGGAGGGAGGGGCTCTGAAGTTCAGCTGGGCCCCTGCGATACTCCTCCCCAGGAAGGCTGGCTGTTATTAGATTGTATTAATGAGACGTGTCCAAACTTGACAAGTATCAAGTCCTTTATCTTTGGCAGGAGATGAAGGACTACAAAAAGTTCCCCTAGTGCTTTTTCCCCTTGTTCCTGCCCACAGAGAATGCCATCATCTCAAAAATTGCCTCTTCCCAGGGGAAAGCAAGCTCCACACCCAAGAACTTACAAACCTCTCGCCCTTTCCATTCTATTCATGTTTCCCTTAAATTTCTTAGGCAGGTATCTCCCTGACTTTTTAACTGGTTTGTCATTATGTACACAATGTCTTTAACGCATGTGTTTCTACCAAGCTTCAAGAACAATCTTGTTTGTGAGAATAGCTCCTGGTCTCCTTCTTATGAGAAAACTGAGGTTCAGCGAGCCCAAGAAACCTTTCTGGGCACTTCGGCTAACAAATGGTAGGGCAGGATCTCAACGCCTCCAGAGGCCCTCGCTCTGAGCTACAAGGCTAACACTGCCATAGGAACAAACACATGACATAGAAATATGTCAAAAGTGCGGTGGTCAAATTCAGGACGAGTTTTGTATTCTTACTCAAATATTCCTGTATATTATAAAACATCAACACCAGATGGGTTTACTTTGATAACTGGGACTAAATCAGTGATTAGTAAATAAATTTCACATGCAGCCCTCGTGATTCAGTGCCAGGAGGTCCAGAGGGCCCATCCCTTGCTCTGCAAGACATCCTTCATTGTTATGCCAGATCCTTGACTTGGCCACGGGGTCTCCCTCTCCTTTCTTCACAACAGAGGTGGAACAGTCTCCAAATGAGGCAGGTGACTTTTGAAATTCCTCAGGTTTCTCTAGAGAATGTTAATCACCACCCCACCCCCCACACACAACTCACCAAAAAAAATAAACAGAAAATTCCACTGACTCCAATCCATCTACACTGAACTAGAAAAAGAAGTGTCCAGGTGTTATCAAGAAATATAACCGGAAGGGAAAAAAAACTTTAAAAAGGACTACAATACAATATGCATGGAGAACTGCATCCCTCAGTCTTCCACATGAGCTAAAATAAAGATTTTTAATGGCTGCTGGAAAAAGATATCGAATACCCTGGGCTGTGTTCATTCTCAATAACGTAATGATTTTACAGCTGGAAGATGAACCAAATTCACTTCAAAGCCTAATCCAAGGGATAGAAAGTAAAATTTTAAAGTTCTTCAACTTTTGGGTGCAGGGCAGGAAGCGTTAAGGAGACTAAGAAGTCCTGAGCTACATTTCATTCCAAATTGAGTCAACCGATAGATGAGAAAGTCAAGCCCCACAGAAAGGCTTTCGCTGACCGTACCTTGGCAGCAGGCCACCAGCCTTCACAGAAGAATGTTCTAAGAAATGACCTATGGGACGCGGCACCGCACGTCAACACGTAAGTTGTCCAGCACACCCCGCCACGGCCGACGTGTTCATCACAGATGAAGACCCCCAGGAGAAAGGTCTCTTTGCGCTCAGTACTCAGGGCCGCTATTTCTCCCGATTTTACCTTTGGACATCACATCATGAACCTTTTGTGTTTGTCTGCATGAACTGCTAGAAAGTATGTCCTTCCCTGACTCCACGTCCCTTTCTGTCATTTATTCTTACCTCTTTTTCTTGCTTATTTTTAGTTCAACTTTGTCCTCTGAACTGTATGCATCTTTTTAAGCTGCCTTACATTATTTTTCCTGCCCACAAAGCATAAACAAACACGGGCGCATACTCTGCACACGTCTGTAGGACTGTTTATATAATACTGCTATCAGAACATAAAAACCACCCAGCATGAATGAAACCAGCATGTCTCCTACAGACCAAGAAGAAGAAAATACATTTTCATTTCTATTTTAACAGCGAGATCCAAACAAGCCAATGTTCTGTCCCCCATAGGCCTTTCGGCAGACACTCAGATTACACCCTGACCCAACAGAGTTGCTGGCTTCTCGGCAGGGTCACAATTACGCTGTGATTACGTGTTTCTGTGCCACTGTGCTCAGGAAGTCAGCGGTCGGGGTGTAAAGCTTCCAGCTCTCCTTGAGGTGGGGGGACAAAGGCAACTGTCAGGTTGGAGGTGTGACATTTCAAAAACAAACAAACAGAGGGAAAGGAAGAAGGACAAGGGAAGGAAGGCATCTGGAGGCAAGACAACCAGTTAGGAGTAATTTCCCAGCAGCCAAAGGGAAAGAAAAATTCCAGACGGAAGTGTTCACTGATACATTCTTTGAGGAGAGGTAGATAGCTCCGTTGCAAATACTTTTTAAAAAATATGGACTTAAATACATAGTATTTTTTAGTCTTTCACTCAGTAACATGGATTCCTTTTAAAATGGTGCTTTTCAATAGTCTTCTTCCAACTATAATCCTATTAAAACACACGGCACATCTTTGGTCGATGCACTCCCCAAGGGGACCTCGATGGGTGGGTCATACCCTTGTACAGCGCCCTCCCCTTGTGTGTGGGAAGAGCCTGTAATGTGCTTCTAACAAACACAGTATGGCAACGGTTCTCGGAGTCACGCTCTTGATTAGGCTGTCATACAGCAAGGGTGAAGGGATTTTCCAGGTGTGATTAAACTGACTTTAAGTTGATCAAAAAGGAGATTATCCTGGGTCAGTTAGACCTGGTCAAGTAAACTCTTTAAAAAAAAAAAATCTAGAGGCCAGAGACTAGAATAGAAGCAGCAGAGACTCACTCTCTCTTCCTTGTTGACTTTGAAGAAGGAAGCTGCTGTGAATTCTACAGACAGCAAGAAATAACTCAGGCTGCACCTGAGGGCTCTCAGAAGCAGACCTTCCCCTAGTCCAGCCTCTCGAGGAGAACAGAGCCCAGCCTAACAGTTCATTTCAGCCTGCTGAGGCCCTGGGCAGAGAACCCTTGAAGGAGTGCCTGGAATTCTGACCTGCAGAAACTGAGGTAATAAATGGGTGTTTTACCACCGAGTTTGTGGCGATTGTTACGCGCATGGAGAATGAATCCAACATCTCAAGACAGTCAGTTTGCATGGGAATTGCTTCTAGGATCAGCCAAACAAAAAACAAGTGGAATGGAGACTCAGACTCTTTTTCCCTGGAGAGTTTCTAGGTATGTATCACTTAGATTTTTTTTTTTTTTTAGCTTTAATGCTTTTTATTTATTTATTTATTTATTTTTTTTAAAGATTTTATTTATTTATGTGACAGAGAGACAGCCAGCGAGAGAGGGAACACAGCAGGGGGAGTGGGAGAGGAAGAAGCAGGCTCACAGCTGAAGAGCCTGATGTGGGACTCGATCCCGGATCGCCAGGATCACGCCCTGAGCCGAAGGCAGACGCTTTAACGACTGCGCCACCCAGGCGCCCCAAGCTTTAATGCTTTTTAAACCACTTTCTTGAGGCATGACTAACACCAGACTCTTAACTGTTCACATCATACTTGGTCGAGCTCTCTCACATTAAATGTTGCAGATACTTAAACTAAAGCTGCTTCTACCATGTCCATGACACTTGTCTGGAAAACCACCACAGGGTGTCCTCATGAGGACTCACTGCTTACTTGCCCCCAAGAAACCTGCCTCCAGTAGGCCAGGAAAGGCTTGTCTGGCCAACCTGCGACTTCCACAACTTCCTAGTCAGCCAAGCAGAGAATCAAACTCCATTTTTAGATTACTACCATGAGTCAGCACATTCAAGTCAATGCCTTCAAGCCTGAAGCTAGAAGACCATTTCTTCTCCCTCACCCGCCATTTGGACATGAAAACCACCAAACAAGCATGGAACCAGCAAGCTTCTTACAGAACTGAGAGGAGCAGCCTGGGTTTTACGTCCATTTTAACACTGAAATCAAAACACAGCCTACCACCAGGCTACCCAGCGGAGACTTGGTTCCATAATAGCATGTTCTCTCTGCTGTGTGCAAAATTATACCCTGATGATGTATTTCCATGCCACTGTGCCCAAAGAGCGGTTAGGGAGCAACGGCTCTAGCACGGGTGAATGGGTTAGGTATGTGAACATTTGCGGAAAAAAAGAAAGATAGGGAGAGGACAAAGTTTGTCTCTTTTTCTGAGGCATTTTTCTGTTCATCAGAAACTGAAATTAAAAAAAATTTTTTTAAGATTTTATTATTTCTCAGAGAGAGCGAGCACAAGCAGGGGGAGCAGCAGAGGGAGAGGGAGAAGCAGGCTCCCCGCTGAGCAGGGAGCCCGATACACGGGGCTGGATCCCAGGACCCCAAGATCATGACCTGAGCTGAAGGCGGCCACTTAATGGACTGAGCCACCCAGGTGCCCCCTTGTATTATATATATTTTTGTGTGGTGAATACAGGGTTTTTGGTATGCAGTAAAAGGCCAAGCATTTTCTCTTCTGAAATTATTTCTGGCAACAAGCATTGGCGATGTTCCTTTAAACTGTTGTGATTCCTAAACACTAATTAAAACCACTATCACACTGAGATGTACCGGACCCAGCAAAAATGGCAAATCTTCATTGCTTACAAAAATCACGAGTAACAGTCCCCTTTTCTTTTCCTTCCTTCCCTTCCCTCTTTTCTTCTCTCCTTCCTTTTTCACTTCTAACTTTTGAAATCTTAAAAGGAAGCAACATAGCAAATATCGAGGGCTAATTCTGACGTTACAAATCCTGAGTGAGGGTGTGGACTCAGCAAACACTGAACAACCTTCAGCAATAATGAATGACCACTCTCTTGAGACTCAGTTTTATCACCTCTGCAATGGGAACAATTTTTGCACTGCCAAACCTACGAGGTGTGCATGTATAATGTCATGACAATTTTTTTTTAAGATTTATTTATTTTAGAGAGAGGAAGAGAGAGAGAAGCAGACTCCACGCTGAGTGGGGAGCGTGATGTGGGGCTCGATCCCAGAGCCCTGAGATCATGACCTGAGCTGAAACCAAGAGTTTAACAGATACTTTAAGTTCATAGAAACCAAATGTTCCAAGAATGCAAAGTGCTTCTTCATGTTTAATAATTGATGCTTTCTCCCATAAACTGGCAAGGACAGTCACCAAATGTAAAAAACGAGTGGTTACCTTATTCCTAACAAAATTTAAAATATTTGGAAGTACATTTCATAGTTATTGTCAGAAAAAAATATCAGTACCAGTTAACATTTATTCAGTGCCTTAATAATTTACGAATGTCAGGCATGGCACTAAGAGCACCACACATTTTCTCCCTGGATTCGCACGTGAATTAAGGCCTATCATCATCATCTCCATTTTGTAGATGAGGAATACGGAGCTTCGGAAAATGGAGCAGTAAAGCGGTGAACCTAGGACACAAAAGAGCAAGCAGTCCAATCCAGAGCCCACGAGGTTTCAAATACGTTTTCTGGGTTGCCAGGCCAAGAACAGCAGCAGTGAGATGTGGTCTGGGTAGCTCTTTGTTGCTATAAAGCAAAGACTGCCCTTGAGGGGTTGGGAGGTCCGGTGTGGAGGGCATGTCCACCCACACCGCGGGAGAGTGCCACTGACCGACATTTAAAGAGAAGCCACATCACTGGCACACCATTTAGGCAGCCTACAGTGGAAAGGACACTCCTCAGAGTTGTGAACTGAAAAAGTCCTGTCGGATTTAGAGCCCCGTGACTGACCTCGGCCTGCTACCAAGCCGTATCAGGACCTCCAGGGCTGCATCTAGGGCTGTGAAGGTCCAGCAACCACCCCACAGACCAGTGCTGCTTGACAGGAGACTAGACAGAGAATGGCCCTATGCTAAGAGGAAGGAAATGAGGCAGCTAGAACCAAGAAATAAATAAAAACAGGAAGTAGAGAACCAGAGGAGGCAACTAGCCAGAAGAAAACAAAACGGCAGTAAAACCAGAAAACAGAAATACAGTAGGGCCCTGGTTCCCAAAGTGCACCTTAGGGTTCCACGGTTAATTTAAAAAAGAGCACTGCTGGATATTTTAAGTTGAGGGAATCAGTGACACTTGACATCTGTCAGAAACCATGTGAAAACTGCCAGCTTCAAGTAGTTCACAGTTTCAACATTAGATGGCATTAAATTACTTTCTGTGACATGTTTTTGCAATACTGTCTCCTAGAATAAAAATCAAAGATTGCCTAAAACTCACTGTGGAACAGGAAATGAGGATGGTGGTATTTGAGTTCAAGTTCCGAGAAGTTGCATGGTGCCCAAAAGGTGCACACAGCCCTCAGCTACTGCTAAGAATTAGATAAAAATGATCTTCCTTTCAATTTATTTTTGTTGTTGCTCTTGTTCAAAATGGCTGCTAGTTAGTTTATTAGGAACCGTGTACTTAGTTGTTGTTGTTGTTTTTTTAAAGATTTATTTATTTGAGAGAGACGGGGGCTACGTAGGGGGTGGGCCGGAGGGAGGGAAAGAACGAACCTCAAGCAGACGCCCTGCTGAGCACAGAGCCTGACACAGGGCTCGATCCCACGACCCCAAGACCACAACCCAAGCTGAAACGTAACCCAGGAAACGTATATACTCATTAAGTTGACTTAACTGCTTAATAAATTAAACTCTTACATATTTATTCAGCGCTGTGAAGAAATGGATATAAGGACACTGAGAAATTATGGGAACCTCTGCATTCGGGGCAAAGTCATCTAGGGAAGACAGAAAATTGGGGGAATCTCAGAACTGAGCTGTTTCCAGAGACTTTCAGGGTCCCTGAGATGAAAGCCCCACCCAGTCCAAGGAAAACCTGTCCCACTGAGTCCCAAAAACATAATGGGTCCCGATCCTTCTGCTCTGCCTCTTCTTCTAACAATAAAATGAATAAAGATCCACCACAATGAGGACTAATCCAAGCACTTTAGGTGTCAACACAGCAGTATCATCGTTCTATACAAACAGCAAGCTGTGTATTTTGTCGTAGTCTCGACCAAGTACTTGCATTCCTGGCATCTTATATAATCATCTGACTTAAGCTTTTGAGGCTTTTCTGTTCTGCCCTACAAAGAGATGAAAGCAAGGGGCGACTGAATCCGCGGCCCGAGATGAAGCTGCTATGCAGTGGGGTCAGGACTGAACCCAGCTCGCTGCTTCTTCAGAGGGGACACTTATCCCTGCACTGTCCTGCTCACTTGTTGGGCCTGTAGGTTTCTAGAGAAGTGAATATACATCAGACTTTTACATGGAACAACATACTTCAGAGTAGTACAGATATGTAAATGGGACTAAATACATTCCCATTTTTGTTTATTCTCAGTTTCTCAATCCTGGAAAAGTTTCCGTTTCTTTTCCAGGCCTGCTACTGTCTGTGCTCATGAATAAAAGTAATGTAAATGGTTACGACATGGCACCATTGAGAAAAAAAAAAAAAAGTCCACCCAAATACCGGCATGTATGTAACAAAATATTCTCATTCCTTTGTGTTAAGAGTGTAAATTGGTATACACTTTATGGAGAACACTAGCAATCAAGATTCATAAAATCTCAGAGAGGAGAGTAAAGACTCGCATTAGAAAATATTTATCTCAGGTGTGCCTGGGTGGCTCACGTCATGATCCCAAGGTCCTGGGATCGAGTCCCACATCCAGCTCCCTGCTCAACTCCCATAGGATCCAGTAATTCCACTACTGGGTATTTACCCAGAGAAAATGAAAACACGAATTTGAAAAAATACATACATCCCTATGTTTACTGCAGCATTATTTACAAGAGCCAAATTATGGAAGCAACTCAAGTGTCCATCAATGGATGACAAATGGATAAAGAAGATGTGGTGTGTTCTCTCTCTCTCTCTCACACACACACACACAGGAATATTAGTCAGTCATTAAAAAGAACGCACCTTGCCATGTGCAACATGGGTGGAACTAGAGGGTGTGATGCTAAGTGAGAGAAGTCAGAAAGACAAATACTGTATGACTTTACTCATACATGGAATTTAAGAAACAAAACAATGAAGAAAAAAAGAGATAAAAAAACAGACTCTTAAAATACACAGAACTGGTAGCTGCCAGAGAGGAGGTGGGTGTGGGCGTGGGTGAAATAGGTGGCGGGGATGAAGACTACACTTGTCTTGATGGATGCTGAGTAATGAAGAGCTGAATCACTATATAGTATACCTAAAAATAACAGAACACTGTGTGCCGATTATACTGAATAAGAAAAAGAAAACTCATGTTTTCAAAGATGACTCAATGGCATTAATAAGCACAGGATTTTTTTTTTAATTGAGCAACAATACTGTATAATCTCAACTGTAAAGTATTCATTAAAATAAAGGACTGGAAAGAAACAGTATATTCCTTTTAGTATCTTGGTTTTTCTCTAAGTGGTTTGGAATTCTAAATGTTCTTAATTTTAATTGTTTAATTTTCTTAATCTTCCCTCCTTTCCCTCCTGATGAGTATGTGTTACCTTGGTAACCAAGAAAAAAAGTCATAAATATTAAAAAGGAATGCAGTATCTAAAAAGGTAAGTGCAGCCCAACAGTACCTCATTCCTCCGTCATCACCTACACTGTAACTCAAGCTCACTTGCAGAAAGCTGGATAGTACTGATAGGATTCTCTCCCTTCTCTCCACTTTCAGATAGCTTTAACTGTACTTCTTTTTTGGCATTTTTGTCACTGCCTGCCTTTTTTTTTTTTTTTTTTAAGATTTTATTTATTTATTTGACAGAGATAGAGACAGCCAGCAAGAGAGGGAACACAAGCAGGGGGAGTGGGAGAGGAAGAAGCAGGCTCATAGCAGAGGAGCCTGATGTGGAGCTCGATCCCATAACGCCGGGATCACGCCTGAGCTGAAGGCAGACGCTTAACGAATGAGCCACCGAGGGGCCCCGCCACCTGCCTTTTCTAATAATCATCTATGTACACATGGAACCTTTCCTACCAGACTGGGCTTTAGGATGCCTCATAATTGCATGTGTCATCAACCTTACTCCCATCCTGTCTTGTAGTTGGGTCATACTGGTAAATGAGTAGGGATTACACATTTTGGTAGTTGTTATTCCAACACACAAAAGGCAATACAGGTCACGTGAACTGAATTGGTTTGTAACACTTGCAGTGTTCTTTATGGTACTAAGGGGCAATAACTAGATCCAGTGAGTGGTACCCCAGGAAACAGTGCCATCCCAGACTGTGGCTAAATTTCTGTAATAGTTCATCTATATCTGCTATATCTGAGGACAGTCTGGTCTCTAGAGAGACATGAGTGCTCCGTACATCCAAGGTGTTTGAGCAGAGGCTGAAAGACCATGTGTTCTTCTGGCTTTGTAAGAGGGTATAAATACCATGATCTTTGTAAGTCTCACTCCACACCAAGTTTCGGATTCTACATGGATAGATGAATGGACAAACTACTGGGCTGAATCCCCATACAGGGCTCTCAGCTCCATTTCTAAGGGCAGACAGGGTAAAAAATGCCACCAGTGATAATACAGGCCCATAAAAGCAGCTAAATGGCTCCAAGAAATCATTGTCCTGGGAAAACAGTTCAAAAGATTAATTGCAGGCAGTCGCAGGTGGCACTTTCATGAATGCAGAACAACAGGGAAAGCATGTTCGCTCAAACAGGTGCCAGACAACATTCTAAGCACTTAACATACCTCATTTAATTCTCAAAATAACCTCCCCATTTGAGGAGAGAGTGATGAGTAATGCTCTCCCCCCAACAGGGAAAAGAAGCTCTGAAAGGTCAAAAATATTGCTCAGGGTCAAAGTTGGTATGTCAGCGGAACTGGGATTTTTAACCCACGGACACATCCATCCTATGCTCTTTAAAGCCACACTCTTTCTGCCAGGCTGCCTCTAGAAGAAAATAAAGGAATAGTGGGGACAGAATATTCTTTATGTAACCTGTGAACTACTAAATAATCGATCTGTCCTCTGTGAAGGTCTCCATGTAGACACACTGCATCAGGTTAACCCCCCCAAAAAAGAACATGGTTGCTTTATCTCCACTCTTGGGGGGATACAAACTTTCTCCTCAAACAGAAAATTACTAAAAATCTTAGACCTTCCATGATTTCTCAAGGGATCTTTAGAGTAAGTCAGCTGCATTTTCAGTCCTTAACCCAATTTTCCTTGGGTGGTAACAATCAGCATGGGTATTTCAAATATTTTGAGAGTAAAGTCTATTTAGTGCAAAAACATCAATCTTCGTTATAGTAAGCTTTTCAAGAGCCAAGCGTCTTATCTTAGTAACACCATTTTCTCCCTAACGCCAAACTCCATTACCTTTCTCTCCTCATTCTACCGCTTGCAAAGGGAGTCTACAAACACACACGCATGGGCTCAATCGGCGATTCTAACTCACTGTGTAAGTGGTACCCATAACGTGTCTCTTTGAGTAGGAAAGGTGAAGAATAGATTTTAGACATGAGCAAGGACAGGTTTAATGCCAGGTCAATGTGACTCAACTATGGATGACTGGATGCCACCACGGAGACTCTACCTCTGCAAGTCTGGGCTGGGGCCCAGCAATCAGCCTGTTCAACCAGGAGCCCTCGTGATTCACATGCTGGTGGTCCTCGGGCCCCACGTGGAGAGACACGACAGAGTGAAGCCCCTCGTGGTGCAGATGAAGAAACCATCACAACGGTTAAGTGGACTGCCCAAAGTACATGGCAGATTGGAAGTCAGAATACAGTTCAGGCCTTTGCAACCACACTACATCACGTTTCTTGCTTAGCATTCCAAACTTTTTTTTTTTTTTTTTTTTTTTTTGGTTACTGCTCTATAAGCAGCAGCTGCAAAAACATTCATAACTTACATTTATGTGACACTTCCTATAAAAAGAGCTTTCACAGTCACTATCATAGATGATCTTCACAAATACATATTATCCGTATTTGCCAGATGAGGGAATTGAAATTCAGAGAGTTTAAGATTCTTACTTGAAATTTTTATATTATATATATATCTGGGGCAAAGTAGTAAGATTTAATGAGTCTTGATCTAGTAAGCCCTCAAATGTTGACCACTATTGTCATTTTTTTTTTTTTTAAGAAACAAAACCACAAATATTGACTCAGGAAAAGTTAAAATTGGTAGAAAAACTTAATTAAAAATAAAATTAACAGCTAAGCTGTAATAACACTTATTACTAATTAGCCCCCTCCGAAATCAAGTATTTTTTATAAAATTTAGCTACCAAGTAAGGCCAAGGAAAAGTCAATGTGGGAGGAAAAATGAAAACTCACAATGGTAGAATTTTGTTAAAATATGGTATGTTCAAAAAAACTGATAAATGAAGTCATTTTATAATCTATACAAAAACATGATTCTCTTAAAAATTTCAGATTTTTAAATCTGAAAAAATGTAGCAAACTAGAGATGCTTTAATTGTGCTATATATTACATTGTTGAAGTACTTAAAATAGATTAATATATACTCCAGAAAACATATTCTCAACAAAAATATTACTCCGATTCAAATATCTATACTTATAAAGACAGTACGAAAATGTCTTTGAGGTCTACACAAAACAATGGGTCCAAGTATTCCATAACCTCAGTAAGTTACAGAGTAATAAAGCTACCTACAACACTATTATTAAAGTTGTAAGTCTGACTGCTGAGGGACAACACACGGGACACGTATTACACTGCAAGAGTTAGATGACTTACTATATAATGTATTATAGACAGATCAATGTATAAATGAGTGCATTTTCTAATTCTGTTTCTGATTTCTTCTGCTCCTGCTTCTAATGTCTTTTAAATTTACGCAAGGCATTAGCCTTAAAAGTGACAGAACCCAATCAGATTGAACTACAATGTTAAAGAAATTCCATTATAGAATTATAGTGGTCTTGTTATCCTAGACTTACTACTCACAGTTCGTTTCCACACCATTCTCTTGCATTTTAAATAAAATGTTGTTATGTACTGGTACTTGGAAATATACTAGAGTACGTGCATGGTACCCTGGAAATAATTTATTTTTATGAAAACGTCTTCACTTGCCCCCCACCTCCAAGCAAGACATTAGAATTTGCCAAATTAAACAAAGCTAGAGCCTCTCATCTCTGCAACTTCTGTGTATTTGATCGCTATATATGTACTTTGTAGAATGTCCAAATACAGACTCCTGTTTTTGTTCTGAAACTCACTAATTCCAGCTCCTGTAGCGTGGCTTTTCCTTTGGGGCAGGGGCAACATACAAAGGAGCGCTCCAGGGCACCACGTGCGCAGCAAGGTTAGCAAAGCAAATCCCTGCGGTGTAACAGGGTGAATCGCTTGCTGGCTGCAGCAAAAGCTCGTCAACTTTTCACTTCATCAGTTTCCTGGGCAGGTCCTGTAAGGCTGGGCTCCTAAGTGTATCTTCCCTCTCCTAAAAGAAAGGAAAATAACTCGAACAGATGAATTCATGCCGGCCGCATGAAGTGCAGAAATACCCATTTAGAATGAACTCATGGAAAACCCTGCTTAAAATGCAGTGTTCGTTGTGTCCGCAAAGGTCTGCTTGGGCAGGATAAATAGCTGAAGCCATGAATTTCCAGTCTCCCGATGCCAGATTCAATCCCACTTCTTCAAAAAGACCCTGTTAGTGCTGTGTCACCCTATTAGAACTTCTTATTTGCTTTGGATCATCACAAAAACTCCTCTATTGGCGGAGGAGACCTGCCAGGGTTTAAGTAAAGCCATGACCACACTCAGTCTAGACACTATCATCTGCACTAAAATACATGAATAAAAAGTAGCTTCTCAGCGGCAGAAGGCAGTAATTTAGACCTCAAAGGAAAAAATATCAAAGGTACAAACACAAGAAAAAAAATCCTTTGTTTATATGGAAAAACAAACTTGGTTAAAATACTTTTTTTTCAAAGAGCATGACGAAGACTATGTAAGAGGAGAGAATAATTCAGTTTCGCCCTGGATGTATGTGGTATACGGTATGTTCATAAGCCTACGTAACCTCTGAGACACAGACAGAAGATTCTATAAGTCAGATATGTCCCTTTATTTCTAGACAACTCAAAATAAAAATCAGAAATAATAAATACGAAAAACCCTTCATGTACTTAAATCAATGTCAGGATGATATGGAAACTCGTAAGACAGAAAAATCTATGCAGAGAGAGTTGATTGCCAGCTAAAATGCTTCCGTTCCCATCCACCCCTGTGTGTACTGGGGTTTCCAGATAAAATGTATCATGCCCAGTTCCATCTGACTTTCAGATAAACAATGAGTACTTTTGTTAGCATGTCCCATAAACATTATTTTTATTTGCTAAATCTGGCAATTCCCATGCACGTATGTGTGTTTACTGTTAAGTGGAGGTGTCGATATTTCCTGGCAATAATCTTTCGGGTCCTGAAACATACATGTCACTACAGAGCCCTTCTTACTGCCCACAGGATGCTGATTTGCACAGATAGAAATTCATCCCTTTCCTGACAGGTCAGTAGCTAGTCAAACTCATTTACTTTACAATGTCATGTGAAACTGCTAACTACGGTCAATTATTTAAAAAAAAAAAAAAAAAAGAATGTATTACACCAGTATAAAAACGTAGGCAAGAAGATGATACACACAATATTGTCTTAAAATTATGCAAGCTTTCCTTCCCGCCCCCAGATTTGCAAGAATAACAGGAGTTACTGTGATATCTAAGTGACATATTAATTGCAATATAAGGAGGTGACTGAATATTTAGCTCAATTCAGAGTACCAAGAATATCTTATTGAAATTATTTCTTTGCTGGGGTTCACGTGGTAATCCACACATCATCTAAGATGTAATTCCTAATCACCATCATGAAGTCTTTCCTGACACTGCCCAATTGGAAGGCAGCATTCCCATAGCACCCTGCATATTTTTTTTACCACACTATTTTGCATTTATTTAAATTTTCTATCCTGATCTACTAAAACGAGAGCTCCTTGAGAACAGGGCCCATATTTTCACTCATCTTTGCATCCTGACTCCTTCACAGAGGGCCTATTAGACATTTAATACATATTTGTTGACAAAACAAACTATTATTAACAAACTCACACTGGAACTTAGCCTAAAAAAAATGTCCTTGACAGGCAGGATGCAGAACTGCCTCATTATAACTACCTTATAACAAATGCTCCTTTGAATGAGGCTCACTAATAAATTACATTGAATTTCAAGCTATACAGGTGTGTTTCCATTGTTACTAGGGAGCCTGTAAAATTCTATCCAGAATAAAAGACCTATTTCACTTATTTATTCAACACATACCTCGAGTTTGCTAGGTGCCGGAATGTCCATAATGGTACTCCAAGGAGACCAATGAAGTAGCAATGAGACATTAGGAGTTAAGTATCTTTTTATCCTTTTCTTTGCAGGTGAACAGTGATGAGGCCCCAACTAAAGTGCTCCTAGGTGGTCACACTGTAAAGCTGGGATTGAATAGGAAACAGCAGTAAGGTGTCATGACCCTATCCTCTGGCTATTCTTCCATTTATGCCAAACATGGTCCTTCACTGTAGGTCAAAAGCAAACAGAATGGTACCCTAAATGGTGGTTGGGCTGCCAGCTGTGCCCTAAGGACAGCACGTCCATTTGAAGGAACTGAGGACCCTTTTTTAAGATTTATTTGAGAGAGACAGCACACGAGCAGAGCAGTGGAGGGGAGGTATGGGGTGGAGGGGACAAGGGGAGGGGAGGGAAGGGGCAGAGGGAGAGAGAGTCTTTTTTTTTTTTTTAATGATTTTTTATCATATTATGTTAGTCACCATACAGTACATCCCCGGTTTCCGATGTAAGGCTCGATGATTCATTAGTTGCATATAACACCCAGTGCACCATGCAATACGTGCCCTCCTTACTACCCATCACCGGCCTATCCCATTCCCCCACCCCCCTCCCCTCTGAAGCCCTCAGTTTGTTTCTCATAGTCCATAGTCTCTCATGTTTCATTCCCCCTTCTGATTACCCCCCCTTTCTTTATCCCTTTCTTCCCCTACCGATCATCCTAGTTCTTATGTTCCATAGATGAGAGAAATCATATGATAGTTGTCTTTCTCTGCTTGACTTATTTCACTTAGCATTAGAGGGAGAGAGAGTCTTAAGCAGACTCTGAGCTGAGCGCGGAGCCCAACACAGGGCTCAGTCTCACCACACTAAGATCACATCCTGAGCTGAAACCAAGAGTTGGATGCTTAACTCACTGTGCCACCCAGGAGCCCCCTGATGACCCTTTCTAACAGGCACTGGCAGAGTGGCCTGTTCCGTTTCAAAATTCGTTTTATTTTTTTTTCAAAATGCATTTTAAAGGTTAATGCCGTTTAATCTTCAGAGAGTGAGCAGGTCAAAACCGCCATTACTGATGATGCAACAGGACTTTCAGTACACAGAGCCCAGGCTCAAGAAGTCAGATGCAGTACAGACGGATCTCTGGAAAAGCACGGGCCAGCCCGAATTAAAGGTACAGACTGTTGGGGCGCCTGGCTGGCTCAGTCGTTAAGCGTCTGCCTTTGGCTCAGGGGGTGATCCCAGGGTGCTGGGATCGAGCCCCACATCAGGCTCCTATGCTGGGAGCCTGCCTCTTCCTCTCCCACTCCCCCTGCTTGTGTTCCCTCTCTCGCTGGCTGTCTCTCTCTCTGTCAAATGGATAAATAAAATCTTTAAAAAAAAAAAAAAAAAAGGTACAGACTGTTATTGGAGCCCACACCTGCTAAAACGCAGTAGGACTCTTAGACCATGTCCTAAAAAGGAAGCACCATCTCGACCACCAAATCCACTGTCATATGTCTGCTGGTCTGTGGGTGTGGCAGAAGGAGAGAAAGGGGCAGGGCGCACATGCCCACAAGACCTTAGAGCAATGAGGATATTTGCTACCACTGAGTGTTTTCTATTAGCCGGACCCTGCCTACCTTTGCTTCACGTGAGCCAGCTCATCGAGTGCTCCTAATCACTTGAGAAAGGTCCTACGATCCTTCTTCTATTGATTCTGAAACTGAGGCTCAAAGAGATTAAATCATCCGCTCATGGTTAGGAAACCAGTAAGAGAGGAGTCGGAACTCGAATTCTGAACGCTGGCCTACCTTATTCCAAACCCAAGCTCTCAAGCCCTCAGCAACAGTGATTCCCAGGGGCCATCACGCACGGTTCAAGGAATCCCGGCATCTTTTAGGACCTTTAACGACAAGGACAAATGTCTGTGCAGCACTCCCATGGGGACGGACCGGAGCCCCAGGAATACAAAGTCTGAATCAGACCTAAAATAAGAAAGAGCTTCATGTTCTGCTCCATCCACACCTCAAAAGAAACTCTGTTAGGTTAATGTGGTATTTTTGGTTTTTTGTTTCTGTTTAAAAGTTTCTTCTGAGTAAAAATATTTGAATGGAGTTGGGCAACAAAAGGGTATAAAGAACTGGTATTTGAAAGTTGTTTTCACTTTTGACCAGGGCCGAGGATTTGGGGTCTGGGCAGCACTGTGGGGCTTCTGTAGGGTGTCTCTCCCGACCACACCCACAGTGCCAAACCAGCCTCGTGGCTGGCCAGACAATCAGGGCTCTCATGAATATTCTCTTAGGTTCCACCTCAAAGAGGTCTTAATAGGGATGCCACAGGGACCTTAGGAGACTTGGGGTGGCTCTGGTTCCTCTGCAGAGAAACAGGATGTGTAGCTGGTCACCAGTGGCCAGGGACTAAGAGCCTCTTGTATCCACTCCTTTCCTCTAGCAACGGGATGAACTGGGAAGCCTTCTCTTCCCGGCACAGAGCTCTCTATGGGAGAGGAAAGCAAAACAAGTCATTTGAGATTATCCTCTATAAATGCGCCACTCCCTTTAATGGGGAATAGATATCTAAAGCTAATTATTAAAGAAGGTGACATGGAGAAAGAGCATAATCCCTTGCTATTATTCCATTCCTATGTCTGTGTTTTCTACTAGAGAATTCTACATGGTTGATTCACGATAGTTATGTCCTTATCATTTTATTGACAGAGTAATAAGGAGAACTGTAATCTTGGAAATCAAATTAGCCAACTTCCTCCTACAGATGAAAGAACAAAGAAATTAATGCACAGAGAAAGTAACTTGCCCAGAATCACCCAGATGGTTAATGGCAGAATCAGGATAGATCCCAGAGTCATCTACCTTGATGAATATTAACAGAAAACACACACACACACACACACACAGCCACACCCCATGGGTAAAACAAACTTGATAAAAAACTAAGATAAATGAGAAATTAATACAACTCCTGTTATTAAGAAAGCTGACAGGATGCTAATATGTGTAAAAAATACATACTGTGTAAGTAATTCAGTTTCCAAGGACTTTTGTCCAAGTGTCATGACAAAGATTACCAGTGGTTATAATGAGGCCAAATTCAAGGTGACCCTTTCTGTGGGTGCCAGGTACCTTTACAGCCACAATGTTTACTCTTGTCCTGGCTGGCTAGCCCCATAAATACATGCTGACATTCACAAGGAAGAAAATGATGGAAATTGTGGATGGGGCTGAACAACATGGAGACATATGCAGTAAGAACAGAACCTTTCTGGAAGTCAACAAACCTGGATCTTGGCTTGGGCCACCAGAGAACTCAGATCTAAATTTCTCAATTAGCTTGGGAGCTGCAGTCTCTCTCTTTATAAAAGGAGGCAGTTGGATGGTGTAATTTTTTGGGTACTATTTGTAATTAATTTACAAGGACTCTTTCAGCTCTAAAATTCTAAATCTGGAAAGATCCTTGTTTTAAAACAAAACAGAAACAAAAAACAAAAGTTCTTCTTCACCATCTATATAATGGATCAAATCCAGTGTTGAAATCTCCATTTAAAAGGCCAAAATAAAATGTGGAAAGAATATAAACAAACAAACAAAAAGCAGAACCTAGAAGCAGAGTGACCACACATCCTACATTGACCAGACTTGGCTTACACCTGTTGCTCCTGTGTCCCAAACAATTAGTGCCTGTGTTCACTACCAAAAGCATCTCAGTTTGGATGATAAATCATATGGTAACCCCTACAAGGAATTGGTGTTATCTTGGGGAACCCCTAACCACCTGTGATCACCTACAGACGGAAGCCTAAATGCCTTGGTATGTTATGAAGGCTTTGACTCTCTAGTCAAAACTCTCCAGCACGCCCACCATATGTAATCACACCTGACTACTTCAGTTCCCCAAAGGGGAGCAGCAACGTTCCTGCTACTGCTTAGCCTCTCTGCCCCCATCCTATAGAATGGCAAGCTCCATACTGTCTTCTATGGGAGGCCTCCCTTCCCTCCACCTGGGACCACGTCCATACCTCTACTAGCACGTGGCCCCAGCTGCTTCCATAGCTCTTTATCTTCTCTACTACAACCCAAGCTCTGGAAAGATGGAGTTTACCTTCTTCGTCTTTTTATCCCTTAGCACGTAATTAGCACTCAACACGTTTGTTGAATTAAATTGAGAAGTACAAAAAGATTTGCTAACAGGATACTGGCTAAATTATCTTTCATCAGAGCGAACAAAAAACAATGGGTTCAACTCCGCTCGTCACCACCACTATTATTACCACCAGTAACAGTTTCTTGTATGGCATGTGGACAGCCAGTGCCCTGTGATGGTAGGTCATGGTCTACGACCACCTGACAGCCCAATTCCACTTCTGCCATTTACAAAATGGGTGATCCTAAACAAGTTCCTTGACCCATCTTAACTCAGTTCCCTTCAGTATAAAACAGGGGAAGTACAACTTTCCTTGGTGTAAGATGATAAATGGTACATGCAGAGTATACCCGGCACGGGGTACACAGGTGATAAGTAGTAATTTGGCTTCAGTGGTGATCATTTCCAGCCAGAGCAGATCAAACTACAAAAAACCATGACTCCTTTTTGCTCCCCAACGAGATAAGCCCCACCTGGATTTATTTTGCTTTATGTCCCTTACTTTCTCCCGGGACTAAGATGCCAAGACCTCCACACAGTAAATATTATTCTCCTTCCAAATCCTGGTTCTGTGCTTTTCTAATTATCCCCAACACAAGGGTCAACACGAGGAATACATCAAGAAAGGCAAGGACTTACAACTCAAGACAGACTGTGGTCAAATAAGGAAGAACTTCTCGACCGCCACTCTGATTCAGCTACGGAACACACTCAAAAGGAATTCCTGGAACAAGTCAAGTAGGGAGAATTCAAGCCTGGGGAAGGATTACATGACTTCTTGCTGGGACCGTGAACCCTCAAGTGAACCACACCTTGAGCAAAACACTCCCTCCATCAGAAGCAGCCGGTTCCTGGTGCTCCAACACCAAGCAGGAGAAAGGGACTAACAAAACGACCACCATGAGCTGCTTTAGCAGAAGGAAAAGAAGGAAAGGAATGTTCCCTTCAAGATTTCCTCATCACAGGAAACAAGGCACCAGGCAGCTAGGCAGGAGCAATGGCAACGGATGGGATCACAATGTTTCAATTAAGTAGCACAGAGCTGTTGGAACTTTATAACAAAATACAGCCTGTGCCGTAGTTGTTTTTCTTATAGAGAGGCAGGACTGCACGGAGGTTAAAAATAAAACAAAACAAAACAAAACAACACCCCACATAGGCTCTGGAACCAGAGTGCCTGAAATGTATTCTAGCCTCTGTCCTTAACTAGCTGTGTGACCCTGGGCATGTTACCCATTCTCTCCATACCTCAGGTTTCACCTTTGCAAAGTGAAGACAATGGTACCTATGCTCTGTAGGGCTGTTTTTTGTTTGTTTGTTTGTTTTCTTTTGTGTGTGTCTGTGTGTGTGTGTGTGTGTGTGTGTGTTTTCCAAATACTAATTTCTCAGGTAGAGTAGGGCTGGGCACATGATTAATGGTACATAAGTATTTGACAAATAAAAACATTAAGATTCAGTACTCAAAAGTAGCTTATATACAACCTTGTGCTGAAAAACTGCTACTGGTATTGCCATGATACATCTCAAAGATGTTTGACTTGACCAGCACATATTTTGTCGATCATGAGAACTGAACAGGTCAGAAACCCCGAGGTCATTCTGACGTGGTAAAATGGAAACTGAAGGTTTCTAACAAAATTAATTAAACCTTAATCCCCCTCCCCAATAAATGAAAGCAAAATAAACATATTATTGAGTCACTTCCCAAGCCGTCGCATTTGACTGGAGGGCACCTAACGTGATAGGAGTGTAGCTAGGTCTGGCTTCTGCCACACAGCTGAATACCATGGCACCAGCCTAGTGAGTTCACCGTGGCTCTCCCCGGTCCTCGGTTTTGAGGCTCAATGACTCGGTTTTGCACCATGTTCACTCATGCAACAGTTACTTAATAATCACCTACTTTGTGTCAGATACGATGACCAGTAATGTGGACAAAAGGGACAACACGTCATCACAATCCCTGCCGGCCGTCACAAAGCTGACAAACTGGCAGAAAAGGCAGATGTTTAAAAACTGACTGTGAACCCACAAAACCTGATGGTCAATAAGCGAATTTACAGTGAGAAGAGCTTCAAGCAGACTAGATTTCTTTCTGTAAGACCAAGCCAGTCCGCCACGCAATCATTATGACTACACAGGATTCGAGCAGAGGAACACACTGTATGAATGGTATCAGGCATCACCTTGACAGACATCCGACTGATGAGGATGGGAAATTCCCTAGTCTAAGCTTTCCAACCACCCAACCCCTCACCCCACCCATTCTCCCACTCTGGCTGCTTTTTTCAAAAAGGCTACAGTCCATTTAATTTCTCCTTCCCATATTACAATCACATACACGTCTTGCTTCAGCAAATTTCTTCACCTATCACCCTGATGAGAGTTTTCCATATTCTAAAATTCCATCACATCCCTATAGAAATAATGTTATTTATTCCAGAGATAGTCACACATATTCAATCTTTACAGAGGCTACTAGTTTAAACCTCAGAGGGCAACATTATTTGTGTTATTTTCATGTGTAGGGTTGGCATGGTGAGGCGGGAGGGGCACTTAGGGGCAGATCGAGACTGTTGCCCCCTAAACCCTCAAAATAATTCTCATTTAGCCTGTAAAACAATCCAATGAGGCACAAAAGTTAATTTTATATGAATCATTAAAGCTTACTACACACCAGAAGGTGCTAGGCATTATAAAAAGGGTAAAATTAAAACAAGAACTTGGCGGGTGCCTAGTCCAAGTTCAGCAGACAGTGTTTACTGGTGTTTCTATGAACTATAAGCAGCACTTGAGATAATAATAGAAAAAGTACACCCATATGAAAAGTTTCAACCAACATTCAGAACATCAGTAAATAAATATTTCAGTCAATGCAGAAAAAGTAAAGTATCTCCGTTATTTATGTATGAAATTAAATAACATATCATGGTAAACTAAGGCAGGGCTTCTGTCGAGTCAGCAATTTCAAGGCTTTGTTTTTATTCTTAGAGGCATACCAGAGGGTCACAAGCAGGATACTCAGGTATGTTCTCCTGGAGGCATTCACCCTAACCAAAGTGGAGGAGACTGATGTGCCAACCAGAACGTCAGCTTAGTCAGCCATAATCAGGGTTCTCTCTCCAGCGGCTCAGATTAATAGAAGTCCCAGAGTTTCTGAGGAGCCACCAATCCAGGTTACATTCATTCAACACTGCTCTACAAATTGATACGACAAGCATTAGAGGAAGTGTCCACTGAATTCCCATGGGAAAAGATGAAATGCTAAAGATTTTTAAAAATATTTTTAAATCGTGAGCAAACATTAGTCTGAATGTAGCCTACTATGGAAAAAATGTAATTCAATGGGATAATTATTTAAACAAATTCTCACTGGGTGAACTTTTATTTTATTTTTAAAAGATTTATTATTTGAGAGAAAGAGAAAGTGAGCATGGGGGCGGTGGGGGGGAGGGCAGAGAGGGAGAGAGAGTCCCAAGCAGACACCACACTAAGCATGCAGCCCAACATGGGGCTCGATCTAACGACCCTGAAATGATGACCCAAGCTGAAACAAAGAATCAGATGCTTAACCTATCGCACCACTCAGGTGCCCCTCACTGGGCGAACTTCTAAAACAGGTACTCTGAGCTCAAAAAGAAATGTTCTGTGCTCGTCCTCTTCTTGGGTACCTGGCCAGGAGTCAGCACAGGGTCTGGAACGTATTAGGTGCTCAGAACTATTTTCTGAGTACACAAATGAATAAATATATCCCCTGATCCTTACCATGAGTTTACATCTAAGAAAAACAACAGCAAAAGGCAAAAGTTATCTGAGTGTATAGAAAATAAAATCTTGCTCTTCACCTTGAAATGTGAATTTCCACCACTGAAAACAGAAAATTCATGAAAACGTAAGTTTCCATAAAGATGGTCATAGAATGCTATTTTGTGCAGCAAATCCATACAGAACCTTTGCGTGTTTACCTCCCTGTATGTAGTTACAACTACAAATTGGGAAAGATAACTTATTTTGAAAAAGTCTCATAAAAATAACTATATATGAGAGCATATTCACAGTATATAGAAGCACTTACCATCTGAAAATCTGTAATAAAGAGACCACAAGGCAAACGTAATACAATTGGGGCCGTAAGGAAACCTTTTGACAGCTGGTAATTTCAATATTTGATACCGAAACTCATTAATGACCTCTTTCACATCATATCATTTATAGCACATCACTGAGACATTTCCCTAAAACCAATTCTGCAATTATAGAAAGACCTGTATGTTGACTTCATCCCAGACATTTATTATAAAGTGCCTCAGCCCCTTTGTAATTCCTGTATGTTCATTTGTCTACCATAAATTAATATGGTTTTATATTAAGACACTGGTAATCCATTAAGTAAGTTAACAGCCAAGACAAAACTTACCAAGCACAATGACCACAGTCTTCAGAAGACTCATCATGGTATCCCGATTCCGCCGGGGTCCAGAACTATGCCGAGACATTCTCATAGTCCTCTGGCGAACATAGCCAAAGATATGAGCATAGAGAACCACCATGACAACAAAGGTCACCAAGTTGAAAATGGCCCAGAAGACTAAGTAAGAGTCACTATAGAGGGGCGCCATGTTGGAACAATTTTCGATATCACAGATGCAGTTCCAGCCCACACTGGGTATAGCGCCCATGACAATGGCCATTGTCCAGATGACCACAATCACCACCACCACCCGCCGGTTGCTCATCCGTGTGTGAAGCTGCATGCGGAAAACCGTAATGTGCCTCTCGATTGCAATAGCCAGTAGGTTGGCCACAGATGCTGTCAGGCTGGTGTCAATGAGGCCCTGGCGGAGGAGCCACGTGCTGACCGTCAGTCTCCGAGTGTTGGGTCCTGTGTTGAACATTAGGTAGAAATACGCCAACCCAGCAAAGAAGTCTGCAGCAGCCAGATTAGCCATTAAGTAATAAATAGGAAAATGGAAGCGGCGGTTGACATAGATTGCTACCATGACGAGGAGGTTGGCCAACATGATGAAGATACAGACAGTGATTCCAAGTCCCATCACCAGCTTGCTGACCGTGTTCCATTCGGTGGCAAGATACTTTCCACTCCGGTTATAAAAGAAGGCAATGGACTCATTGTAGAAGCACTGTGGTTCATTCATGGCTGTGAACTAGAAGAGAAAGGAAGAAAGATGAAAAAGAAAGAAGAAACCACAGATCCAAATTTAAAGATGTATAGTATGGTAAATGTGGCCACACACACACACACACACACACACACACAAAAGCAAAGAATCTGAAAATCTGATCCTGCATAACATTCTATTATTATGCTGAAACCCCAGGGCTTTTCAGTGCCTTACTGTCCTCAAGATTAAAGACGGTCGGAGTTAAATAAATGACAAGGTCTGTACTTGGTGGTTGCAGGTCATTGAAGTCTACTAGAAAAGCCACACGGCCCAGAAATCTTGCTTAAAATACATGAGACTGTCAGGGAATTGCAATTGGAATATTTACCATCGTGAAACCTATTTTGACCTGTTATTTAGGGCATCTGTAAACACAGTTGGTTTTTACATAGGGTATTATTGCTCCATTATTCTGTGTTTCTGTTCTCACATAGTATGTTCGATCTGTGACAAACACTTTGTAATGCAAGTCCCCACAAGGACCATCAGAACCAGCATTTCAAAGAGGTCACTATGCATCAAAGCTACTTTGCCCAAAGCCAACATTTGCTGTTCGACATTCCTGTGGTCAGCACTGTCTACCCCCATGACTCCTTGTCCCCAGAATAGCATTTGTCGACCAATCTATGACGTTTGAGAACTTTTTTCTCTTTAGAGGACCTAATATGTTACCTAATGTAACCTCCAAAGAGCAATTGACACTTTGACACCGCTCTACAAAAAGTGAAGTGTACTTCAAGTTTTTC
This sequence comes from Ursus arctos, assembly GCF_023065955.2. Classification (NCBI taxonomy): domain Eukaryota; kingdom Metazoa; phylum Chordata; class Mammalia; order Carnivora; family Ursidae; genus Ursus; species Ursus arctos. The sequence goes on from NW_026622852.1 coordinate 39,157,803, forward strand.
CAAAATGGGAAGTGATAAGGTTTTCTTACATGTTTTCTCATTTTTCAGCATCAATTGGCATACACTCATTTATTAATCATACTCACTTGAATCCAAAAGGGACTGAGCAAGTTTATAACCATATAGTCAATAAAACTATTAAAATAAAATTAGAAGTTAAAAGGTAACAAAGGAAAAACAAGAAAATTACACAACAAAGAGAATAAACCATTTTCTTGAAGCCTTGAGTTTTTCTGAGATTCCTAGAATCAGAAATTATTTAAGACAGCTCATGTTCTAACTTTTTCTTTTTATCTTGTATGTTTAGCCAATGACTTAGCAAATATGAGTTTTAACCACTATTTTTGATCTGATGTTCTACTGAATAGCCACAGGTTGTGCATAAATGTTTACCGAACACTGAACATTCCAAGAGTGTGAAATGCTTATTAAACGGTTAGTCTTCTGACTTGTCCAGACATTTAGTCTCTCCTCATTTAGACTCTAAGAGCTTTTAGATCATGTTTCTATCATTACACTTACCATGTGTATCATTATTTGTCAGCTGTCTGTTTCTTAAGGAGATCATGGCCCAAGAAAAGAGTGAAGACCATGTCTTACACATTTTGGTAATTTATGTACCTTCCAAAAAGTCTCATTCATTGGAGATCTGAGAACCTGGCTTGTCATGTCCCATTCCACCCCAAATCTTGCCAGTCCTCTGGCTATTTCATCTAATTTTCTTGCCTCTTAGTTTCTTGACCTCATCCCTAATGACCTTCTGTTCCATTACAACGCAGCTGCCCACTCCCATGGTCACACCCTGAACTTTGTAACTACTCAGAACTGTCTCCCTTTGGAAATGAATGATACATTTTAATTACTCACCACACTTCCCATTCTTTCAATTTTCTCATCCGATCCTCAATACATCAGTTCTTTGAAGTCATCTATTTCCTTAAACATCCTACCTTTCCCCACTGGGTTACTCTCCCTGTCTTCCCCTTTGTCCTTATACAGCTTAGATTTCATAGTATCTATTTCAATCTCTTTATTGCTAACACTGAAACACATTCTCTCCTTGAAGATTCTGAGGTCAGATCCTTCAGAATTCAATTTTTTTCCCTGGTTTTAAGAAGAGTTACACGGTGGATAATCCTTAGATGATGTAATAGCCCCATCAAAATTTGGAGCCTCATTCCATAATCACACACATTATTTTCTATAGCAAAATATATTAATATACACATTATACCTGTTAAATAAAAGTTATAAATAGCCTCACATAAATTCATTCTGAGCAGGTTTTGCCACTAAGTGAATTATGAAAAAATCTTCAGTTGTCAGACCTTGAATTTTGTAACTTCAGATAAGGAAGAAGAGACCTGCCTCCTTTAGTCTACTTGCCGCACTGTACTTCCATGACAGTCTCGGAATAACACCAGTCTTGGCTGAATGCAATTGGTTGCCACTTCCACACCTACACCAAGGCTTCTGAGAAATGTTCAAGAAAGTCAACATATCTGGCAGATTGATTCTGACCTAAATTCTTGATGTCTAATCTCAATGGAGACTTCAGGAGCACAATGGGTCTGATTTTCCCCTGTCATTCTCCATCTTCTCCACACTGGCTAATTTAAGCTTACCTACTGTTCTCTTTTGACAAAAGACAAAATCACCAATTCAAGAATCCATCCTTTCTTCCTCTTTTGTTACAATGGAAGGGGCGTACCTTTTGCCACCTATTGTTGTGAACTTCTATTTCAAGAACCTTGTTCTAGAAATAGTTTCCTTTCTCCTCCTTGTATCTTCAACTCCCCCTCACTCCTCCTCCTCTCCCTCTCCCCTCCCTTGAATCTTTCCTATCTATGTTCAAGAAAGTTTATTTTCTGCAATCTTTAAAAAAAAAAAAAAGTTCCTCATGATCTCATTTCACCTTGCAGCTTTGATAATTTTTCTCCTTCATAGCCAATTGCTTTTTCTGTCGCTAATATTTCTATGAACTATAATAGGGCACTTCTGCCCCAATTCCTCCATCAAATCCATTCCCTTAAATTGTTTAGTCCCATATAACTCCCCAAAGTAACACCAATCTTGTCTTCAGAGCATTAGATATGTGACTGAGAAGCCCCTTTCAGAAAATTCTCTTTCTTTGGCTTTCATGACATCATACTCTCCTGGCTTTTGATTCTTCTCTATGGCTGATCCTTCTCAGTCATTTCTGAGGGGTCCCCATGCTTTCTACACAATATTGATATTTCTACACTACTTATATACTCAGCCAACACGTTTTCACTGAGTTTTCTAATATGTCCTCCCAAGATTTAAATGATCTCATATACCTCCAATACTCCCATATCTATGTATTTAACCCACACTTTTTTCCTAAGCTCTAGGCAAATATCAAATTGCCTGCTAGTATCTAGAATTAACTACACCTTAAGGTACTCGGTACTCAGTCTCTGTGCTCAAAACCAAACTCAAACTCATAACCTTACTCATGATCCCCAACTTGCTCCTCCCATCTTCTCTGTTCCAGAGGCTAGAGAGGCTAGAGAACGACTCTCTCTCCAGTGGCCTGAGGGCTAAACTTGGAAATGCCTTCTTCTCCCCTCATCCTCATCCCTTAATAACCAAATGCTGAATATTCTCCTTGCTAAGCGTCTACTCAACCTATCTACTTCATTCCATCTTCATGGAATTATCACTACTACAGTGGTAGCAATACTATTGCTTTATTACTACAGTAATTTCCTAAGCATTATTACTATATGATTATTATTACCACCACCAGCATTACTACTACCGTGGTTTCCTAAGTGTTCTTTCTACCCAGTGCCAATCTCCTTTCTAGTGATCTTTCTAAAAGACACAGTTGACCAAGCTATTTAAATGCTTCAATGGCTTACAAGTGCACTTAAGATAAAAACCTAAACTCTTCAACCACCTTATCACTGCTCACCTGCCCTCCAGCCTCAACTCAAACTAGTAGTGACTTCCAACTCTCTGCTTCAGCTCTGGGTAATGTGTTGTGCTCTCCCTCATGTCTGCTTCTCGGAACAGTGGTTTTCTCTATCAAGATCACTCAGAGGGTTTCTTAAACACGGACTGCTGGCCACAGCCTGAAAATTCCTGGTTCAGCAGGTGTAAAGTAGGGCTCCGGGTGACACTGATGCTGCTGGTCCAGGGACCACATTTTGGTTCCCATTGGCCTAGAACAATCGTCCCCTAATTTTCACCTGGCTCCCTGGCTCTCATTCTTCATGCAGTTGAAAGGTTCTTTCTAGTCAGTTTCCCTAGCTATTCCCAAGTCTAGGCAAGGTATTCTCTACTACAATTCCCTGCATTTATCCCACAACAACACTTAGCACACTGCATAATAATTGCTCAATTAACACTTTCTCATACTAGGCCATAAACCTCATGGGAGCAGAATTTCTAACTTTCTTGTTCACTGTCGTATAGTGTCCAACTGTTAGAATAGATGCTAACCATACTTCGGCTGCATTAATAAATTCCAGAAAGGTTTACACTTTATAAGCTTCCTTTCTGCAAAGGACATACAATACACACAAAAAAATATTCTAACAATAAATGCAAAGCCCTCTCTTTCCTTCAGCCCCTATAACCATTTACTTTCTCTGAACAAATACATTTTTCAAATACCCAGCACATAGTATTTCACAGCATTCCAACTTCCAAACACCAACTGCTAACAAAGTCAAGAGATGGGACGTGCGCTTCTTCGCTCTTCCCCACTTAGGAAAACTAAACGGGTAAGGACGAAAACATAAGAAAGTGCAATTGTCTTTTGAAGCCACAATATACTAAGCAGAAGAAAACTGACAGCTATTCTCTGGTGGTATCCCGTATGTCTCATCAGCAAGCGGCAGGTGTCCAAGGCCTCCACCATCTCTCATCTCTCAAAAATTTGAATAGTCAACACCATACTACATTTAATGACATAATTTACATGATTGTTTGAACCCCAGTTTTATCACCTGTGAAATAGGAAAGTTCAGCTAAATTATTATTATCTATTTCAAGAGAATTCTGGGTAAGAACTTTATATTTCATAAAAATTGCCAGCTAAATATTAAGATAGCACAACACAGACCTGGAATGAAAATAGTAAGGGTAGAATATACCTGAGAAAAAGTCAGAGGAATGTCAGCTAGACTGAGTGTAACAGGACTGAACTGAAAGAGGAATGAAATCTCCTCTCTCTTCACCTGCAAAAAAGCAGGCGGCCTAGAGTATAAGTGAAGGAGACCCCGACACAGCCGCCACAGGGTATGGCGACAGGCTTTCTCACTTCTTCAGGACCTCAGGGACTTAGCAGGAAACCCAAACCGACCTCTGAGAGACTCTAACTCAACTATGATTGGACTATAATTCACTCAGGCAGTCATGCCTATAGCAATACAGTAAACAGGAAAAAAAAAATCAAATACAGTAAGACAAAAATGCATCCTCAAAGGAGAGGACCATTCTGAAGAACAGAAAACACTTCCCCTTGAGCACATTTATGGGGGGAAAAAAGAGGTAAAAAGAAAAAGATTAAATTATAGGGTATTTCTGATTTGTATTCTCAAAGTACTTTGTTAGGGTACTAGCATTGGAAATAGAACAAGCCATCATCAACACAAAAAACAAAACAAAAAACCAGTAAAAACTACATGGAGAGTGTAATAGTTTCTTACTGCCACTGTAACAAATCACCATAGAGCTTAAATACAAATTTACTATTTTATAATCCTGGAGGTCAGAAGTCCAAAGTGGGTCTCTCACTGGGCCAAAATCAACGTGTTAGCAGAGCTGTGTTCCTTTCCAAAGATTTTACAGTAAATTTTTCTTGTCTTTTCCAAACGGTAATTTTTTCTTGTCTTTTCCAATTTCTAGAGACTGTCCACATTCCTTGGTTCATGGCCCCCTTCCATCCTCAAAGCCAGCAACAGCCAATCAAGTCGTCCTCACATCGCATCATTCTAACACCGACCCTTCCCGCCCACTCCCCCTTTCCACACTTAGGGACCCTTGTGATTACACTTGAGACTAGCCAGATAACCTAGGATAATCTTCCCATCTCAAAATCCTTAACTGAATCACATCTTGACCAGTAAAATAGCATATGCACAGGTTCCAAAGGCTAAGTAATGGGCATCTTTGAAAAACTGCTGTTATGCCCACCAAAGAGTCGAAAAACAACTTTTGAATTAAAAACAGCAGTGCAAACAATGAAGTGTAAAAACTCCAGAAAACGTGAAATGGCAAGTCAAAGACATACTGAAGAAATTCACCCAGCGCTCAGAGGTCAGAGATGACAAGAAAAAAGGAAAGGAGGCACACAGAACGAAACATCTAGTTATACTAGGAATCCAAGAAAGACTAGGACAAAGCTGGAGTAAGAGAGCTTGAAACATAAGTTACTGCTTAGGAAGAAAGTCCTCAGATTACTGGTTTGTGTCTATATAAATTACAAAACAGAGTTAATTAAAAGCAACTAGAATTTAGATATAGCTTGGTTAGATTTTGCAATCTCAAGGGTAAAGGTAAAAATTCTTTAGGTTTAAAAACCAACAAAAATAAACAAAAAGCAAACAAATCAAGTATCCAGAGAAAGAGAGACAAAACAGGATATCACCAAGCTACTGAGACAGAAGAATTCCAGAGGACAGAACACAAGCCATCAAAATCTCCATTAAATAGAGAACATGAGGTCCATAAACTCCACAACCAACTATACTGATGTTCCCATATGAGGATAATACACAATGGTCTCAGAAATGTGGCAGGTCACAAAGAATATCATCTACATTTCCTTCCTAAAAGACACGAGAGAGCAAAAACAGTGGCAACAAGCATCAAAACCCCCAAAACATAGGAGTCTCAGTCGCTGCTCTTCATGTGGTTCCAAAACTTAAAGCAAACATCAAAAATAATTCTTGACAGTGTACTTATAAAAATAATCTGGAATTAAAATCACTTATCAATAAGAGCTTGAAATGAGGGAGAAGTATATAAATGTTCATTTTCTCTTCTTTCTCAAGAAAGAATCAAGACCCGTTATTTCAGGCATAACAATTTTCAAAAATGTTTAAAAACCACCTCATTGAATAATTATCATATTTATCGTAAGAAATCTAGGGAAAACAAAAATACGATCGGACAAAACTCAATACTTTAAAAAGTTTATTATGCTAAAATCCAAATCACTGTAATCAGAAATTTCTCTGTAATCAGAGAAACTGCAGAATTCTGCACTGCCCAAGGAACAAAGATGTAAATAAAACAGGATTATTCCAAAAATATTGTCCTCGATGCTAAAAAGAGACGTCCACATTCATGCCCTTTTCACATCTACCAATTACATCTCAGGACGATGGGGCGGAGGGAGGAGGCCTCTTGGCCGCTCTGCAGAGCAGATGTTCCCAATCTGAGAAGTTTAGCTCACCCTATCATGTGATCTCCAAAGAAGTCATAACAACTCGGCCAAGTCCGAACTCTAAAGAGGCACATACGGTGTTCCTCTTCACTAGGCACTTCATTTACTTGTTTGCACACTCACAGACATCTACGGAATGCCAGGTAGGGGCAGGGCATTGCACGACGCTACGCCTTACGGGGGCACCCAAATGATACCCCGGGTGCCTGGTGCAGATCTTCTCACAGTCCACCCAGTGTGATTTTTAATCTTCTGAAAGACAATAATTTATTCATTGGCTAGGTGGAAAAGAGAACACTTGACACAAGCTCACAGCCTGGTAATTAAACCTTTGTGATTTAGTAACTATTTAGATAAAAAGTAAGTGTGTATGCAACTGACATTCCAAAAGGGAGATTTTAATCTACGCTGGATAAAGGACCCGTAATAAGACATAAATCAAGCTTAGTTTCCCACTTCTGCTAAAGTACAACAATGGAGTGAATGCTTGCTCCCGATTCTGATGCTGGGGACAGCTAACTGGCCTTCAGTAAGTCCCGTAACTGCCCGGAATGGTGATTTTCTTATTTGTAAAGCAAGGTATGAATGCTTTCTAAGGGCCCTGCAATTCAAGGTCCACAATCTAAAATAATCAGGCCTCCTACATATTTCTTCCCCCTTCCAAAAAAAAAAAAAAAAGAAAAGAAAGGAGCACAGAATTAACTGCTGTCTCTAGTAGGAAAAATAGTTCTCACCCCACTTAGTGCCTCAAATCAGAAACAAAAAAGTGAAATGATCTGCCATGAGAACTAGAAAATGGGCCACAAAACAACACGGATAGAAACTAAAAATGTTTGAAAGCTAGAATTCTTTTGGGGGGGCGGGGGGGGGGGCGGGAGAGAATCTTAAAGCAGGTTCCACGCTCAGACCGGAGCCCTACGCGGGCCTCGATTTCATGGCCCTGAGATCATGACCTGAGCTGAAATCAGGAGTCAGATGCTTAGCTGACTGAACCACTTAGGTTCGAGCTACAATGCTTACCTAGAGGTGGAGAAGAGGCAACTACAAGATTTTTTTCAAGTTTACCTGAAAAGGTACATAAAATGCTACTACCTGTAAAGTAACAACGTATATGAATAGGATGTGCACATATCTAAAGAGAAACTATGGGAAGCAAACTGCACATCAATGAAAATACTTTGAATCTGCTACACCCCCTTGCAAGGGGCAGAGAGAAAGTGGGCAACATTATGCTTATCAAATTTCCAAAGAGAAAATGTTGAGTTGGTCCTAAGAGGAAGGAATGAAAAAAAAAAATCACTAAAAAGTTTAAGAGGTTATGGAGAAAATACAAGACTCTTCTCAATGCATTATTGAGTTAAATAGAGAACCACAAGCCAAGGCGATAGGCCGCCCCAGCACACACTGTCAGAGTATGGAGACAGGGCATGAAATATTACTGGGAAGAAGATGAGCCCTGAGCCTTGATGGAGGCGGTGAGCTAAACTGAGAACAATTACTAAGCTAGAAGGCTTGGAGATCTCCTTATCAGTAAGAGAGTAGATGGGGGGGGGGGGGGAATCTACTCAGTTGCAGTGGGGAAAACAAGGAAGTCTATCTATCTCAGCTTAAGCTCCAGGCTAGGAAACAGATAAAAGCCTCCCTTCGGAGTCATGACCCCAAGCCTATAAATCACACAGAGCTGCGATCTGAAGTTCAACTACCTGTCAAGTCTGTGAAGCCACAGAACGAGAAAGACCACAAACCATGGTCCTGAGCGCATGACATCCCCACCCCTTCCTGCTCCACACTGCCTAGCGTTAGCAAGCAGCGCAGCCACACCAAAGACGAACTCCTCACCCCAAAGAATAGGGACGCCCGAGGAATACCACATGTGAGAACCAGCAGAACAGCACACAGCAGGGTAAGCCCAAGCATATCTGATAAAGATTATCAGAGTATCAGACTGAACATGCATGCTTGACATGCAGTCTAAAGGCGATCTTCTTCCGATGCAAGCTTTCCCTGCAATGCCTCTGCTCCCATCCTATGTGTTACTGCCGCTCAGCATTGTCCTTCCACGTGTTTCAAACCCACCTAAAATCACTTGTTAGTGGGTTTTTTAAAAAAGATTTATTTGAGAGAGATAACGAGCGCGAGCAGGCAGGGGGAGGGGCAGAGAGAGAAGGAGAGAGAGTCCCGCGTGGAATCCACACTGAGTGTGGAGTCCAATGTGGGACTCAATCTTATGACCCCAAGGTCATGACCTGAGCCGAAATCAAGAGCTGGACACTTAACCAACTGAGCCACCCAGGTGCCCCTACTGTTTGGGTTTCATATTTTCAAAGTCTATTTGGTTATCTTCGTATGAAGCCAGCATAACTATGTTACAAGAACAAACAAGGAAATTAAGAGTAAAAGAAATTGTTAGCCAATATTTTTTAGGAATATAAAAAGAGCTCCTAAATATATTACATATTCATAACATATATTATACATTTATATATTATAATGATACTAGAACATACATTTAATTATATATCATATAAATATAATACACAAATATAATTTTGTAAATCAAGACTAAATAGGGTTTAATCCAGAATGCAAAGATGATCTAACATTTAAATATCTAATAATGTAATTCACCACATGAACAAATTCAAGGAAAGAAAAAAAAGCCAATCATCTGAATAGACATGAGAAGAATGTGTCTGGCAAACTGTTGTCCCTTTCATGATAATTTGGCAATCTAGAATTAGAAGGGAGCTTCTTTAACTTCATAAAAGATCTATGGCAACTGGCATTGTTGATGGAAGTATTCCCTTTTAAAAGAGAAATGAAACAAATTACCAGTTGCTTTTTAGCGTGTACTGGTGGTCACAGCCAAACAGAAAAACAAAACAACAACAAAAAACCAAAAAGAATTCGAAAAGAAAAAACTTACTGTTTTTCACAAATGAGATAACGAGTTACATAGAAAAATGCAAAGATGACTGTATGAATAGAGTTTAGCAAGTTTGCTAGATTAAATATCAAGTCACATGAATCAGCTGTGTTCCTATAGAAACACCAGAAAAAATATTTTTAGGTCATTATTTTAAGAAGAACTCGTTTACAAGAACAAACTATCTAATGTATCTAAGAGTAAGTCTAAATATTCAAAGCTTACAAGAAAACCTAAACAGAGAAAATATTCTATGAGTAAAGATTTTAAGATGTCCATATTCCCACTATTAATACATTAATTCAGTGCCATAAAATAAAAAATCCCAAAGGGTTCATCATGGTGCTTGACAGGTTCCGTGAACACTGATATGGAGGTAGAAAAGAATCAGAATACCTGGGATAACTTGGAAAACAAAGAACTAGATGCCTTATAGAATACCACATTTTATTTTAAAGTCATAGTAGTTAAGACATTGTGATATCGTCACAGAAATACATGAATGGCCCAATGGAACAGAGAGCCAGAAACTTGACAAGAGACATGCTCTATCCATCAATGGAGAAAACGGAAAAATAAAATAAACTGATTATCTATGCCACATACACAGAAATCAACTGAGGGTAATATAAAGACATGAGTGACAAATAAATCTCTAAAACTTTCAGAAGAAAATAACGCATATATTTATAATCCATAAACAGGTTTTCCAAACAAGGCCAAAACATTGACAAAACATGACTAATTAGACATCTGAGACTTCTGTGCTGCAAAGAACATTATAATTAGTGAAAAGAAAAGCTGAAGACTAGAAGAAATTCTGTCAATGCACACAAAAAAGGCTTACAGGGAAACGTACACTTCCTATATATCAAAAAGGAAAAGCCAAACCATCCAATAACAGAACAGGCAGAGAGATAAGGCCAGGTAGTTCACAGAAGAGGAAACCGTAGCGGCCAAGAGTCACATGCAAAGATAATTACTCCTCAAGGAATCAGAGAGAGTTAAATGTAAACTGCAGTCAGATACAACTTACGTCCCTCAGGCTGGCAAAAATCAACACATCTGAAAGCATCAAGAGTTGGTGAGGGCAGTCATTCGGTGTCAGCGGGAGAAAAATTTAGTACAACTGCTTTGAAAAAGTTTGGCAAGAGCCACTGAAGTCGGACACGTTCATACACGTGACTGAGAGATTCTAACCCCAGAAAAAACTCACACATGTGCCTAAGGAGACATATGCAAGATTTTTCATTGCTACTCTTCTCTAACATTGAAATATCAGAAGCAACAAATATTCGTCAAGTGGAGAATGGGGAAATTGCAATCTAAACAGAAAGGTATGCTCTCCAGCAGTTAGAATGAACAAAGGAGAGCTTTACGTATGCTGATGGCTAAAGCCGTGTGTGCATTGCATTATAACGCAGTACACCATTCCTAGGAACGGTAAAAACTTGCAGAAATACTAAATACTGTTTATATTTTCCCACATATGTATATATATCCACCAGCACATGCGGGGAGATGACACATCTCAATGTGTGACCTGAGCCAAGAGGAAGGTTAATTACACTGGCAAAGACTACGAGAGGCTTCGGTTTCATCTGTAATTATTGGTTTCATTTATTCGAGAGCCAAAGATTTTTGAAGTGATTACACCAAAATGTTCACGTTTTACAATGCTGGGTAATAGATCTACCCCTGTACTGTAAAACGGTCTCTACGCTTTTCTGTATGCTTGACATATTAAAAAAACAAAACCAAAAATAAAACAACAAAAACCCACACAGCTAATTGGGTCTGAGTTGGGCTGCATTGTCAAAAAAAGGGGGAGGGGAGAGAAGGAGAGGGAAGAGTAGTGACAAGTACTATTGCTAGACTACACCAGGCCCAAGGTAAGAATAACACCTGGATATGGGACGGTACTTCACTTGCAATTTCCTACTTCCTGGAAGATAGCCATCATAGATTTGTAGTGGCTGTGAGCTTAGGCCTTAAAATCAGCGAGATCTGAGTTCAAATGCCGATTATATAACATTCCCCTCTCAGGACTCCATTTCCTCATCTGTAAAAATGGAGAGAAAAGCATCACCGACTTTTAAGGATGGAGTACTTATTACTCAGTCTCTGAGATCTGTTCTCTGGAAACTTCTGAATTCAGTAACCCAGAGAGTTTGACATTCATAAACCAATGACCACCTCCAAACACAACTTTCTTGAAACTCACAGATGAAAACACTATGTAATTCATCCATGAAGAAAACGAAAAATTATTTTCGGCTCGCCCCTCTTTTTCATAGCCTAACAGTAGAATGTTTCCTTATTATCTTGTTCCAATTCAATTTGTTTTTTCTTACAGCAATGTGGGTATGAATTGGTGTCTATTTCTTCTGATGCTTTATCTATCCCTATGCAAATACCCCACTGCCTTATTATAACTTTATTGCAAATTCTGGTATCTGGAAGAGCAGATATCCTACCTAGTTCCATCTAGTTCCTAGTTTCCCACCTAGTTCTTCTTGAAGATTGTATCAGTTATTTTTGACTTTTCCAGTTTTATGTAAGTGTTAGAACTAATTTGTGAGGTTTCCAAAAAAATTTAGGATTTTTATTGTGAATCACATTCAATCTATAAAATGCATTTTCAGGGAACTGACGTCAAATCAATGAGTCTTACGATCCACTGACACAGTATCTATGTAAGTCTTCTCAAATGTCTAGTAAAGTTTGATAAGGAATCTCAAAGAGCTCTTACACCTGTTTTTTAATTATTCTTAGGTGCTTGATACTTTTCATGTACTTATATATAGCTTGCCTGGATAATTTTCTCATCTAACAGTTGTTTCTTTAATTATTGGGCTATAACTGATAAATAATATTAGTTTCAGGTGCTCAGTTTTTAAAAATAGGATTTACCTATTTAAGTCTTTGTTGTATTTGACCACTTACACTTACGTACTCTTCTATTCCTACAGAGCTTGTCTGCTTTCTTTTTCTGTGACTACAGAAAGCAATAAAATGTACATCCAAAAGCAGCATTTAATACTTTGATTTTTTCAATAATTTTAAGGAAAATATGCAAAAAAGTTCTAAGAATCAATGTTTATTCCTGATACATTGTCTGAAAAAGCTAAACATCACGGTGAAACTATAACTATAATCCTCACAGATTCCCTATCATGCCACCTTGTTTCTTCTATCTTTTCTTGCTCCACTGTCACAGGATTGAATCCGCATCTGCAAGTTCAGTGTCGTCCTAGTTTTCCAAGCTAATCCTGAATGAAACAATGGCTGATGAGCAGCTAAGTCTCCACCGTGACGTGTTTCACAGAGGTAGCAGGATCTTTGCCTGACCACGACTGCTGAGTCCCGAGTTCCCACTGGTCACCCACACAATCCAGCATGTCAGAGATAAGCCCAGAACATAAGCCATAGGGCTGGGGTTCTGCTGGGTCCTACCCTCCCCTGTTTTTGCCAGATTTCTTTGGTAACCTGATCAACTACAATGAAGGTCATGCTAAACAGAGTCCTGGAGTGTGCAAAGTCCTCAGAGTTGGGGCTCAAAGCTGAATCCAGATGAATGCATCTTCTGTCCAGCCCACAACTTAGCTTCCAAAACCTCCCCATGCTGGCTCGTGGGGGTTCATCTAAGTGTAAATATTTTGACATCAGGCAGCTACCTAGTTCAACCGTATCCTATCCCTCCTCCTCTGAGCCTGGAGGTCCTTGCTCCCAAAGTGGGTCTGAATCGTTGAAAGTTACTTTACTGCTAACATAGACTTTTGAGAACTCATTCTACTTCATGACCCTATCACGAACATTTTGTCTGACTCTACGGAGCAGGTAACAATCCCTGATCACTTCTCTCCCAGCTGTGCCTGGCTAGGATTACCATTTATGACGTGAGGTAAGTTTAACTGAAGGGCAGTTCCTAAGGGATGCCATACAATTATGAAATAGCAGTATCATCACACACAGCAGACGAAGGCTGATTCTTTAAATGACAGTCTCCTTATGGCAAGGTACGGTTCTCCAAAGACAGAAATCTGGACTCTGTGATTATGCTCTCCTCTGCTGGGAAACACATCAGGGCCCGGCCCCACCTTAGTGTTTATTCCTGGAAAAGCTGCAATAAAAGTTCAAAGAAAAATAGCTGGAGAGGCTAGGCATGAGAAAAGGAAAATAGGCAAACAGCATCAGAATGGGCAGGAAAAGTGAGAAAACCACATCCCTTTTGAAGGATAAAGAGGCAGCTTCATTAATTATTAAAAACTAAACTAATCAGGAAGAAAATACTGTTAAGAAAAAGAAGCAAACATGAAAGGTCTTTGTACCCAGATACCTTTGTACAGTTTTATGAATAGGAAATTCAAAATGTGCCCTCACACAGATGATTGGATAAAGAAGATGTGAGATAGATAGATATAGATATAGATATAGATATAGATATCATGGAATATTACTCAGCCATAAAAAGGAATGAAATCTTGCCATGTGCAACAACGTAGCTGGACCTAGAGGGTATTATGCGAAGCAAATAAGTCAGAGAAAGACAAATACCATAGCATTTCATTCATTTGATGAATTTAGGAAACAAAACAAATGAGCAAAGAAAAAAAAAAAAGATATATAAACCAAGAAACAGACTCTTAACTATAGAGAACAAAGGTCACCAGAGGGGAGGCCGGTGCGGGGGATGGGTGAAATAGGTGACGGGGATTAAGGAGGGCCCTTGTCAGGATGAGCACTGAGTCACATGCACAACTGCTGAATCACTATGTTGCACACTATATTGCACACCTGAAACTAATACAACACTATACGTTACCTCTAACGGAATTAAAATTCAAAGCTCATTAAAATGAGTATAATTGTTAAACATTCCCCAATCACCACTGTCTGGACCCACTCCAAATAAAATCACATGGCCTCAGGGTGCCCGGCTGGTTCAGTCAGTATGGCAGGCAACTCCTGGGTTGTGAGTTTGAGCCCACGCCGGATGTGGAGATTACTTCAAGAAAATAAATAAATACATTGTTTTTAAAAAACCACATGACCTCTTGTCACGTGAGCAAATTAACGCCCTATCCCTCTTCCCCCACCTGTATTTTACTTAAGTTAGTTTGGGGGGGGTGGGAAATGTGCCCTCATATTCTGAAATAAAATATCCTCTCAAGCTTTATCTGAGCTTATAAACACAAAAGAGAGCAGAGATGAATTCAGACTGCAATATGAGAAGAAATTTTACCTCTAAGAGAAACACGGTTCAAGACAGAGTAAGTCAGAGATCTCAGTGTTTATCTACGCATGCATTTATTCCTGGCAATTCCCTGGCGTTTTCCGTCGACTGTTTATCCAACTCGGCTTTCCTCTGATGGGCCTTCTGGCACATTACAGAAGGACATCGTATACACAGACCATATGTAGAGGTAACCACCTTCTCCCTGTAAAGAACTCTCAGAATAATTATGGGGGGAGAAAGGAAGGACATAATATATGCGACATATCTAACTAAGGGGTTGATGTACCTCACAGATACTTTGCCAATGAAACTTGGGAGCGCAGTGTATATCACTTGAATTTTAGAGATTCAAAGAAATAAAACTAAAAGAGATACCTATATTGAAACATGCCCTCGCTATGGGATTTGAACCCAAATTCACCTATATCAAAGCCCAGGCATTCTGTCTTCTCAATTCCATGTTAGATGAAGCCAGACCACACTGGGTCTTCACCGTGTGGCACTGGAAATATATTTCATATTCCAACTATTCACACTTTAGTCTAAAAGCACTATCCAGCCATCTGTGATCCTTTAGAGACTGACAATTTAGCAATTACAATCATTCTTTTACTTTAAAGCCTTCAGTGTATGTCTCATTTTTTCTTATTCTTCAGTGGTGAAATACTATGGCCCATAGGTCAATCTACCTCCCACTTAGAGACTAAAGGGAGGAAAAGGAACTGCCTTTTAAACCTCAAAAAGTGATTGAATAGTCTTATAGAGAAAACTGATCTGATTGATGTGTTTAAAAGATAACATAACTGCAAACCACTTTTGAGAAAAGCGATTGGGGAAATCTGAATATGGAGGAATATGACATGACATTAAGGAGTTGTTTTTAATTTTGTTAGATATGATAATGGTATTGTGGTTATAGAAGTGAATTATTTTTAGAGATGCATACTGATGGACAAGGGTCGAGGTGAGAGGACACGATGCCAAACATTTGCTTTACAACAGCTCCTCTCCCAAAATGGCAGGAAGTGAAACAAGTATGGCAAAATACAAGGAACTGTGGAATCTACGTGACGTCTCTACTGGGATTCATTATATTATTCTTTTTTACTTTTGTGAATGTTTGAAAACGGCCATCATAAAAAGTTCTAAAAAACTAAAAAACAAGTTTTTCAATCTCAAAAAATGCAACCCACTTCGTATGGAATTCAATTGCTTTACTCCAAAAGTACCTAGTCTCTAATACCAGCAATGAAACCTCTAGAATATACATTTTGAAAATATGATGGATTTTGTTAGAGGAACCTATTGGTAATGTTCAGAAACGCCTGTCTTCCAAGAGACAAGCAGAGACCTACTTGTGTTAGTTCCATCAGAACACTGGGTAACAACCAGACAGGAATCTGTTAAGACACGGAGTACCTCTCTACCCAATCTCATGTCTTTAATGAAAGCTACAGGACATCACTTGCAGGGATCAAAATATCTTTGTTTCCCAGGCTTAAAACCAAGACAGCCACTTCACAAATGACAGACAGAATGAAATACCTTGTAAAATGCGGCTAGAACAGAGTCCTCCCTTTCTGGAATCCCAGGTGTGGGATCAGAATACCTTTGAAATTCTCCACACCAGTCCTGGGTTTGAGAGAGGTCAAACCATTCATGCATGTAGTGAACCACTTGACCCTTCCCTTCAAAAGGAAAATAAAACTTTTAATCCATACTCTACCTGCAGTCCTTGGATGAAGCACAATTCAAACAACACTAACCAGAATTCGAGAAACAGAAACCGGCCATTAAGAGTGGCAAGATTTTTTATTTCCTATCCCACTCCACCCCACCCCCAGCTCCTATCTGCAGGATGTGAACACATTAATTTAACCTAATGGTGAACGTGTTCCCGTCTGCAAACATTTCCCTAAAGGTTTCCTTGGGCAAGGAACTCTTTATCGGTGCCTGGACTAACACAGCAGGAACTTAGCTACATACGGTCTTCCTGCCGCTGCTAGTGCAGTGTCGCCTCCGTATTTATCTAGCTTTGTAAGAATAAGGTGCTTTCTCAACAGGAGAAAACAAAAATCCGCCTTACAGTCTAGTCAGGAGCAAAGCAGGGAACACAAACTTGTCCCACTTCAAAGCACAAGGCCTATCTTTCACTGACTAAACAGCAACCCCCGCCCGAGTGACAATGGGAGCTTTCTTCCCTATTATTGTTTGAAACAATCACAGGCTATCTGTTCATATTAATTAGCTTATATCTAGTATTAGGCAGCCTTGATTAGAAAAATGCTCTTTGTTACCAAATGAATAGAGGAAAACAAAACCAAAAGCTGTTTTTTTTTTATTGTTGTTTGTGCCTTAGAAAAGGATTGTCAGGCTTTTCACATTCGAATGTGGGTTTATCTTTACACAGGTCCCTGAATTCACTCTGAAAGAATGCAAGTGGATGTATCAGAAGATACCAGGCTAAGCCGATTGAGTCAACTGCTTATTTCGCCTTTGCCTGAGGAGATGGTGTATTTAAATTACTTTTACCTTCTCTGAACCTGAAGAAACCTTGATAATGGGAGAGTAGACATCCATGCAGACTTGGGGGCGAGGGCGAGTCAGCCTGGGACCAAAATCCGACTGCGCAAGTTCCATGTGAAGAACGGACATACAGATAATCAGAAGGCGTGTCACTGACCAGAGGCTCTGGGAACGAAGTGACCCAGTGAACGGCAGCTCTCCGGGAGAGTAAGTCCTCTCCCTGGGTCCTAATCCCCTAGTTACAGCTGACGTCTTCTAGGTGGGCTTGGGTTCCTCCAACAATCAGAGGCTACTTGTTGCCAGCTCGTGTTAAGAATAATGGGACTTGCTACCCTCATTGAGATTAATGAATGAACTTGTTCAATGGAACTGTCAAAAGGCAGGGTTTGAATCCAGCCCCACGACTCCAAAGCTACACAGGCTTCAAGATCAACGTTAAATTCCTCAACGTAGCTTGCAAGGCGCTGCAAGAATCTTCTCCAACCTTGTAACCTAACCCACCTACCTCCTTTACAACCAGAAGCATGCTGATAAATATCTAACAATGGGTTCTTAAGAGTCAGGGACTGTGTTTGCCAATTTCCACGGTTAAATACTCCACCCTGGCTGATTACAAGCTACAAGCATGAAGTCAATTGGCTCACACAGTTCCTGAAACTTGAACCATCAGCTCTTGGGAGTTGGCAGAGCCAGCTGTAGAACATCTCTGCTTAGGACCTCACACCCCAGCAGACTGCAACTATCCTGAACGAACCTCCAGAGGCTGTGCTCTCGCTCTCCCCTTGGGACATTTGATTCACACGTGCTGTTTGTCCTGCCCTGTCAAAGTACAGATACATTTGCTCCTTCCAGAAGCCTTCTCTGATTCTCCAAGTCTTTCCTGGCTGCTTTACTTTACTCCAAAAGTCCCCATATTTTTACCCTAGCAGGTGTGACACGGCTCTCTAATTTTTTGTTTCCTCGTCTGTATGTTTCCCACTGCATTTCTAAACCCTGCAGGGCAAAAGCCTTGTTTCTCTTATTTATTCTTGGATTCCCCAGGCCTGCCACAAGTGAGCTACTGAACACTATTAACGAAGATGTACTGAGCAGTAAGTGCCAGATTTTGTTCTAAGTTTTATCCATATTATCTCATTTCATCCTTAAAGCAAACCTATGAAGTTGGCTCTGTAATTTTTATGTTCATTTTGCAGATGAGGAAACCGCGGCCCTCGCAGGGTGGATTCCTCTCTCCCACCCCCGCGGGCTCAGGTAGTAAACGCTGGAGCCAGGATTTAAACCCCAGGCAGTGTGATCGGAGCGCCCTTGCACATCTAGCCCGGTGTCTGATTCCACCCCCCCTTGGCAATTCTCAACGAGAAAATTTTACTTAGATTTAAATTCTCCCTAATGAGAGAAATGAAATGTTAAGGAATAGGATGTCGTCAGGTCGAGTTAAACCTTAGAGGGACTTCTTCTATCTCCCAAGATCCAATTTTTGCACTCTTGGGGAAAACGTCATTCCCACTGACAATGCAGGTTCTAGACCTTTCACTGTGTGCCCTACATTAATGTACCACATGATCCCTAAAAACATACGATCTTGTTTTACAGTTTGAATGATATCTTCCTGAATTAGTCTGCATTTTACTTTCTTTTCCCTCCATCAGGTATCTTAGGGAGATGTAGCTGTGTTGAGATCTGTATTTATCATTTCTTTAACTGCTACATGGTACTTAAATCATATCAGCATGCCTAAATTTATTGTCGTTCCACTACCATATATTCAGGAAGTTGTGTACTTCTTGGCCTTCAACTAATGCTTCAGTGAATATCTTTATGCATGTCTCTTTGGTGTCTTTCTAACGTAGTCATTGAGATGGGAAGAGGGCAGATGCAAAGGGACAGAATTTTAATAGATGCTATCAAATTACCCTCCAGAGGGACTGTACCAATTAACCTTCCCACAGAGGATTTCCAAGAGCCCATATTTTCCCCAAGTGTTTATATTAAATATGACGTCTTTCTACCTTGGGTGGTGTTAAACTTTTAATTAAATGAGTCATTGAGAAATAATTCTCTTGCTTGCCAGCTGATAGTAGCTCGTGTAAGAGCAAAGAGCCGCGCGCGGATAGGATGCTTCCCCTGGAGATGCTGACAAACCCAACAGCGAGACTGAGGTGCTGGAATCCTTGTCCAGAAAACCTGTGCTTGGGCCTACCTCCCTTCAGCAAAGACTCAGAACAGCTGTTGCACGGGGACCGCCGCAGTGGACTCTGACGTGGTGACCCCGGGCGACGGGCACTAAATCTTCTCACTCACTTACGAAGTCTCTGCTTCCCCAAAAACCCTACTGAGGGGAATGGAAACCAAACCGCCCAAGTCCATGAAATGCTGAAAAATTAAGATCCATTTGGCAGCAAGAGAAATACACACGATGGCGGTAACACTAAACTTTCTGGAAAATACCAAATGCTTTAAAATCTTAAATAACAGGAGGACTTTATCCATATGATCAAATTCCAAGGTCTTTTTTTTTTTTTTTTAGAAGAGACAAGAAGCATTTATAGATAGATGAAGTAAAAACGCTCCCTTCTCCCTCCTCCTTCTTCCTTCCCCTCTCCACATACCCCTAACTTGAAATACGTATAGAATCTAGTAGCCTGAAAAATTATATAGGGCAAAAAAAAAAAAAAAAAAAGTGTGGAAAAACATTCTGTATCATCAAGATCTAAACTTCAAACAATATGGCTCTTTTTCCAAAGGTATATATTTTTTAACTTTGGCTTAAAAATGATTATCATGAATGAGATGGGGGAGTCACACGCTAAAAGGAGGGGGAGAAGATGAAGGAAGAGCAGATGGGAAACTGCTGAACACCTACCATGTGCTCTGCATATATCCTATCACTTAAGCCCATAGAACCATCCTGCGAGGTACCGTGACAGGAGAAGACATTGAAGCTAAGCGAGGTTAGCATGACTAAGGTCATCCAACCATCAGGATGTGACTTCAGGCCTAATGCTTGCAAAGGCTGTTTCCCCACGTCAGCACACTGCCTGCTAAGACGGAAAGAATCCGGTTACTACTCTAATAGATCAGATTGTCAAATAATCTGCAGGCAGTGTCCTTGCCACGTAACTGCTCTTCACTGGACAGAAAAAGGAACGCGTGACTACCCTAAGCAAGTTTTTGGAGGGGCGTCTTCTTTCCAAAGCTCCCGGAACAGGTCAAGGCAAAACAGTAATTAGAGGAAGCAGACAATGAGACTGCATTCAGAAAACTTATAAGAGGAGATCTGTTCTATTTCATTAAAACCCTAAAAAAGCCAAGAGAGTTTCTGGAAAGCAGCAGGATTTACCTCTGACCGTCTTGACTGGGAGTTTGATGCCGAAAGGAACAGCCAGGCATTCTAAGCACTGAAAACTAAGACCCCCACGCACAGAGGCTGGTCCACGACCGTCACGTGCTCCCTGTTCCAGCTGCTTTACGAACTCAACAGCACCTGCCTCACGAAAGCGCAGTTATCCAAATGCCCGCCAAAGGAGCATTAGAAGGTTGCATACCATCCCTAGAGTCAGACGCACCTTCTGAAATTCAATTTAAAACTTACGCCAGGTTGAATCACTTACCTGGGGTGGTGAATTTACAGGGGTGGAAGTGGAGGCAGCGACCATGGCAGCTCTGTAGTTGTGGGCAGCGACTAGGCCCCAGCACAGCAGCACCAGACCCAGGAGCCAAGTCACGTTTGTTGTGGATCAGATCACGGTCATGCTAGACGGAACTGTGTACCTGGAAAAGGACAGGAAAATCCACATTTAGCCTGAAAGGACTAGGGCATGGGAGTCAAGTACCACTGGCCAGAGGAAGCAAAAATCCCTGTACCACGTACCAACTCCTAACTTAAGGAAAAGAAGAACCCAGAAGGGAGCATCTAACATCTCAGAGCCAGGACTCCCGTACCACTCAGCCAAACCAGGTCAGGTTGATGTATTTTCAGAAGTCTGAATCCAGCTTTCCTTGCTAGCCAAATGCTTTTAGGAGGCCGTTTCAAGCTGTAAAGTTGGGGAGATGGGTCCAAGGGGAGACACCATTCTATCATTTGACAATAAAGGAATTAAGTGACCCACGACTGATAACTGCCAGTTTAAATACAAAGGGCAAGAAGAGTAATACCATCAGGGGTCTTAAAGATCACCCAGCTCAAGTGTACCCATTTGATGATGGAAAACTGAGGTGTGGAGAAGAAAGAAACTACAGTCACACGTTTCATTAACAACAGAAGCAGGATCAGAGCCACAACTGATTCCCAGTCTCGTATGGAACATAAGACAGTATGTTGCATGTTAACATTTCCTCAGGAAACTTAGTCACCACTAAGATTAAAGAAAGGCAAGACATCCCAAAGTTATAGGAGTCAGTTACAAGGATGAATCAAGTACTCCAACTGGTGGTGGGGGGCTTCATTAGTCTTGCCCCCAAGTGGGGAGAAGTGCCTTTCTACAGTCTTCTTGACATCCTTGGAGAGAGGACACTAGAGAGGCACAAAATACAAACAAATCTTCTGTTACAAATATGTCCATTAAGGAAACTCAAAAAGATGCTGAATTCTCTGCAGTAAAGCATGGCCCCAGTTCAGTCCAAAGACCGATGTGACTGTTTCCACACTGCAATTTGATCCACAGGGAAATTTTTGTTAAGAATTTATGGAAAGTCTTTCCTTCTGAGGAAAATTCCCATTTTCAGGTTGTTTTCAGACCACCTAATCTCCTTTCTTTTATTCAAAAGATATTTATTGAACATCTACAGTGAACCAGGAGCATAATGAATAAAACTGAGCCAGCCCCTGACCTCAGGGAGTTTTTGTCTGGAAATATACTTTCTCATTTCACTAGCAGGCAAGACGATACCTCAACACTTCTCAACTACTGGAAGATGATACTTTTCATTCTAGTAGAAGTAAAGATTCAAGTCTTGAGCTGGACATTTAATCCAAGCCTTCTGAACCCCGAATCCTCTGACACTACTCTGTACCAGCTGGAGGATACCGGGCAGGTCACAAAACCTCACAACCGTGTCCTAAGTAATAGTCTAGGTTTGGCAGCAACTTCTATGAACTTGAAGTTCTGATTTTTACCCTGTCTTTGCATATTATCCTTCATACTATAGTTACAATCGCTTTAGGTTTTGTTTAGAACTATGGCTCCTTCCTACTTTCTCTTTGCTGTTCGAGTGATTATAGTTATTAACAAATAAGGAATAAAGCTGTCAAACTGTTTTGGAAGAACACGCAACACTAAATTCCTTAGGTGCCCTAATGTTCTCCTTAATCCTAGCTCGGGGGGGGGGGGGGCGGGAAAAGACCCGTTGTTTATCATACTGCTAATCTAAGTGGACAGCCTGGGAGAAGGGTGTGTGTATAGGGGAGGGGCCTTTTCGCTTGAGTGCCAAGCCTACACTGAGAAAAATTACAGGACCCCCATGGTGCACTGTTTGTACTGAACTTATTCTTGGCATCATTTTATGCCCCCCCTACTTTTTTAAATCTTTCCTCTTTCTTTCTCATGTATTTATAATTCACACCGTCTTACTCTATCATATGTGCGGTGGAGAGATGAATATATAAATAGCATGATAACCAAAAAAAAACAAAATAAGCAGACAAGTGAGATTCTATTCTGAAAGACTCACACTATGTGCTCGGGTCCGATATCTAAGCTAAGTCATTAAGCAATAGGACCTTAAAAGACTTTCTGTACTCAGGGCACAGAAGATTGCCTAAAGGTGAATAGAGAGCAGCTAGCCTGCGGTGGGGGAAGGATATAGAAGTGGGTGTGACAAATATGCCAGATGGCATCACTGCTAACAAGCAAAGGGGGCAGGTAGGACACTGGGATGTCATGAAAGCCTAGGAGATGCTGAGCGTTGAGAAACTCGTTTCGCATACAGTTTGAGGCACATATTGTTAACTCATTTCGTGGACAAGAACCCCGAGGATTTAAACGTTTGCGTAGCAGACATAACCAAAGCCACACAGCCCGGAAATGAGGGAGCGGACACCTGATCCAGGCCCCACTCCAGGGCCGTGCTCTTTCCACAGACTAGCCCCCCATGGGAACATAAGTTAGGGCAAGTGCTGAGGGTTTAAGGACAAATTTCAGACGGTCCTGAAAAAAGCAGGGTGGAAGTCGGAGGTTCTGCAGAGTAACTAACTTCCCCAAACTCTGAAACAGAGACTCCTGGGCTGCTGTTCTCATCTGTAAAAAACGGTAATGATGTCATTCCTCGTTTTGATTTACGTTACACATCCTTGAGATACATTAAGAGACAGGGCAGATTCTTAGTTTCCTATCCTCAAGAAGCAAGCAAGAAAATAAGGCAGAAAGTTAACTGCCTTCTCCTAAAGCATTTCAGACCTATCGAGCTGTGAGGCTTTTGTGGACCTATTCTTACATGACAAGAGTCCTTTATGAAATGGCATATGGTTACTTAACTCTAAAAATACAAGGGTTAAGCAATATTACCACAAAGGGTATAAACCAGCTCTCCTGTGGCAGTGAAGTCCCAAAATTACATTTATAAAACCTATGTACTTCCCGGCTTATTTACCAAACTGCACAGATCATGGGGGACAGACAAGATGACATCCTTAATACTGCCATTCTGTCCCTAACCAAGTAAGCCATCTCCCTGTGACACACTAGTCCCCTGCTATCCCACAGACTCACAACATCAACCACGGCATCGCACTGAATTTCTAAAGAAATCCATCCCTCTTTGAACTCTTCCAAGTATCTGGACACCTGTCCTGTAGTTCTTGCAACCTGCCATCAATCCAGCTCTCATTTCCGTCGCTTGAGTTGGAAGACTGTGCCCCAGCTAGAGAAAGCCATGGAGTGAAGGGGGTGGGCCCTGCTGACCCCAGCTGCCCTTGGGTCATTACTGTTGCCCTTCTCCTCCTTCTCTACTTCTCTTCGTTCTTCGTTCTAGGCATCTCTTCTGATCTGAACCATTCTTCCCCAAACCACAAACCACTTCTCATGCCCTTCACTTGCAAAACATCAGCCATCACTTATTTATTTACTGGCCCATTCATCTCTTCCTCTAGAGTCATTGGGTATGAATTAACTCATTATCCCTCCCTACGATTCAAAACAGATGTACAAAATACAATCCATAAGGAAGAAAGCTACATAGGCTCATTCCTCTGTGCCAGATTACTAGAGAAATCACCAATTCACTATAAGAATGGGAAATATCCTGAATCAGCCCTAGAAGCCACAGATGGAACCCAGCTATTGCTTGAATTTTCAGAAAAATATACTAGAAAGAATCAATATGGGAGGTTGATAAAAGGACTAAGGCACAACATCCCCTTCATGTGAAACTGCACTGAATGAACAGAAAAGCAGCAAATGAGACCCTAACAGACTCATAATGATACTCCTAGTTCAGAGGGATGAGGAGTGGGGGGAATGAAGCCAAGAAGCACTGGAGTACATTTAAAATACACTCACTCCTTAGAAGGGGTTCCTGGCTTCAACTGAGCAAGACATCTCCGGCTGGATTTGCTTCTGATTTACATGTGGCCATGATGACTGCCCCAGAAAACATGTGGGGAAAAACTCTACCAGCTGGCTTCTGACATGGGCAACCTTGCCAAGTGACGATGACCTTACTAATTACTGAGTGCCACACCAAACACCTAAAAGAAAGTCTTTGGTTCTGAGGCAAACTCCCCTTTGTTTACTTCTGCAGCTGATGCTGGCTCCTTCCCTAGGCCTCAAAAGAAGATGAATTTCTAATTGACAAATTAATGTACTATAAATCTAACCATTTCCTCTATCTGGACTTGAGTCAAAGTGACTCATTTCAGTCTCTTGAAAGAACACAGGGCAATACCTGATAATAAATATTCAGACTTCCCTCTCTATCGATAAGCAACAGAGAAAAATCCAAATCCACCAGGCAAATGAAAAATATTATGGCTCAAAAGAAGGGGAGATTCTAGGATCAGAGCAAATATTTACTTAAGGAATGGGTGTACTACGTTAAGAAAAAAACTTTCAAAATTATGAGGTCAGAATGAGTCTGTGTTAACCAAAAAAAGGGGAAAAAATCTGAATTATGAACTTGAATGAAGGCAGTCGATAAAGCAGAAAACAATAAAAAATTAAGCAAAAGACGGTTTTCATGAAGCAGAAGATAAACCAGGGCTTGGTGGGGGAGGGGCTTCATGGGTAAAGATTTCAAACCTGCCATCCCCAAAACATAACAGATGAATGAAAAGTACTAAAGGGGGAAAGAAGTCATCAATGTTACAACCAGGGAAGAATAAATTTATCTTCAAAGCTTTAGAAAAGCGTTACATATAGAGCCTTTTAGAGGAAGTAGGAAAAATTTCACACTTGAAATTTGTGTATCCTTCCACAGAGAGCTCTATAGTCTGGCAGAAACCAAGTAGGGAAAAAAAAAAAAAAAAAAAACAACACAAAACACTTTGAATCTCAAACCCGGAGGAGCAGGAAGATGTGATATAGGAAAGTCAGAGCTATGGCTTGTCTTTGTTAGTATTTACTCCCCCTACCAGAGCTAAATAGCATCAGAAGCCAGCCTTGGCCTTCCATCATCTAGGGACTAATGCTCTTCTCCCGATTCTAAGCAGATGAAAACATAACAATAGTAGCACCAGAAAGATAACATTGCACCCACAGAAACAAAAATAGGATACTTAACCAATGCTCATTCAAAATGCAGTAGAAAGATTGGAATATCAAGAAACTTGTCTAAAATATAGAGCAAAAAAACAAAGGAAAATAATGAGAAACAAACTGAGGGACTCAGAGGGGAGGGGGGTGGGGGAATGCGATAGACCGGTGATGGGTAGTAAGGAGGGCACGTATTGCATGGTGCACTGGGTGTTATACGCAACTAATGAATCATCGAACTTTACATCGGAAACCGGGGATGTACTGTATGGTGACTAACATAATAAGAAAACATTAAAATAAAAAAAAAAAGGAAAATAAGAACAGTAAGAAGGAGAAAAATAGAGGCCTAGTCCAGGAGACCCAATAGCTAAAGGAAAGCAATTCCGGAATGAAAGGATAAAGGAAATGGGGGGGGGGGGATCACATAACTCCAAACATTTCCTAAAGTGAAGTCATAAATTTGTGGACTATTAGGGTCCACTGAGTGCCTACCTGCCCACCTCAACTGATGTTACTATGCCCACATTAAGCACATTATGAGAAATTTTTAAACGGTAGAGATAGATAAAAATCTGGTCACCAGTCAGAAATTGGGGACGGGTGGCGGGGGCGCTCACGAACAAACAATTAGGGATCGGAAAGTCTCTGGACTTCTCAACAGCAACCAGGAAGCCGGAAGACAGTGAGGCAACGAGGCAAGTGATTTGCGACCTACAATTGCATTGGAGGATGTTCTTCGGCAAAACGGAGAAAAATAAGAAAACGAAAGGCATGAAATACAGGAATAGGAGTTCAAAAGGAATTTCTGACAATCACGGAGAAAAGAGATCCTGGCTGACAGGTAATAGGGCTCAAAAAGTAGCTTTGGCAAAATAACTGTCCATCTGGATATATCGAGAGCAGACTTCTAGAACTGACAGAGTTTGGGACTGAATGAGTACACAGAATACAAAGCACACAGAACACAAACATAAAAAGAAGGATTAAAACTTTCTAAGGATTTGCAGAAGAGGAAAAGGATTCAGAGAATTCTAGATAGCTCCACTACTAACAACATTAACAAGGTCACGATGGCGTTAACACTGAATAATGAATCAGTTATTCAAAATCATGACCTAACTGTATTAGGATGAAGAGGTACAGGATGGGAACGTGTGTGTGGCACATCTTCCCCTGTGGGACAGCTAGAAACATTTAAAACTGATACATCAAAAAGCGTAAGTAAAGATCTTAGCGATGCAATGAAAATACCGAACAAAGCAGCTGAAAGAACTGAGAATGCTGGCTATGGTGAGGGTAAAATGATAGGGAGAGAAGAACCCTTTTCTTAAGTAAGCCTCATACAGCTACTTGACACTTCAAGTTACAAACATGTAGATCTTATGAAAAAAAAAAAAAGAAAAAGAAAAGAAAAGAAAAAATAGCATTACTGCCGACACTAAAAATTTAAAACTACAACAGGGAGAAGTGCCACTACAGAAAACCAGGTCGATGCCATGGAAGATGAGCTTGAGAAAAACCATACATACTTCTAATAACGGAATTTATTAAACTGATGAGACAGTATGGCTATGGAGCACAGAAAGTAAAGATTCACTGTAAGAATAACTGGCAGATCTGAGGACAAATGGCACAATAGTACTTAACAATAAAAGCAAACTTTTCTTAAAAGATGTTGAAGAAGATTTAAAGAGCTCACCACAACATAAACAAGAGGAAAAAAAAAAACATAAGATGCACTAAGTCAAAATTAAGAACTTCTGTGCAAAGGATACAATCAAAAGTAAAAATACAGTCCGTGGAATGGGAGAAAATATTTGCAAATCCTAAATCTAAAAAGGAGTTACCATCCAGAATATATAAAGAACTCCTACAACTCAACAAGATCAAACAATCCAATTAAAAAATGAACAAAAGACATGAACAAACATTTCTCCATACACAGATGGTCAAAAAGCACATGAAGAGATGGTCAACATCACCAATCATTAGGGAAATGCACATCAAAACCACAATGAGATACCACCTCATATCCATTAGAACAGCTGCTATCAAAAAAGCAGAAAATAAGTATTGGCAGGGATGTGAAGAAATCGGAACCTTTATGTTACTGCTGGTGGTACTTTGTGTACTACTGGTAACATGGCTCAGCCGCTTTAGAAAACAGGATGGGGGTTCCTCAAAAGTTAAGAATAAGGGCGCCTGGGTGGCGCAGTTGTTAAGCGTCTGCCTTCGGCTCAGGGCGTGATCCCGGTGTTCTGGGATTGAGCCCCACATCAGGTTCCTCCGCTATGAGCCTGCTTCTTCCTCTCCCACTCCCCCTGCTTGTGTTCCCTCTCTCGCTGGCTGTCTCTATCTCTGTCAAATAAATAAATAAAATCTTTAAAAAAAAAAAAAAAAGTTAAGAATAGAATCATCACGTGACCCAGAAATTGCACTGCTGGATATATTAGCAAAAGGACTGAAAGTAGTATCTCAAAAGAGATATCCGTACATCCGTGTTCCCAGCAGCATTCTTCTCAAGAGCCAAAAAGTGGAAGGCACTCAAGCGCCCATCAGCAAGTGGATGGATAAACAATGTGGTACGCAAATACAATGGAATATTACTCAGCCTTAAAAAGGAAGAAAATTCCGACATATATTACAACACGGATAAACCTTGAGGGCATTACGCTAAGTGCAATAAGCCAGTAACAAAAATATAAGTACTTCGTGATTCCACTCATATGAGGTGCCTAAAGTAGTCAAATTCAGAGAGACAGAAAGCGGAAGGGTGGTTTGCCAGGGGCTGCGGGGAGGAGGAAGTGGGGAGCTGCTGTTTAATGGGTACAGTGTTTCAGTTTGGCCAGAAGAAGAGTTCTGGAGATCTGTTTACCAACAGTGTGAATATACTTAACACTATATAAACTTGAAAATGGTTAAGACAGCAAATTTTATCTTATGTATCTGTTACCACAATTTAAAGGGGGTACCACATTCCAGGGAAAATAGGAAGTACATTACCTGCAACTGAAACACAGGTCTGTGAAGTTACCAAACTGCAAGAGTTAAAGGAATTTCCCATTAAAATAAAAATCAAGTGGGGGGGAGGGGAAGTCAAATCATAAGGGGAAAAAAAAATTGGGCAGGACATAGCCACCATCACGATCACAACAGATAAAATAGGAGCAGCTTTCATGATTTTGTCGGAAATATGGAATGACTCGAAAAGTATATGTTCGCCCAAACTGTCATTTGCTTGCAATAGCAAGAACAAGGCACTTTTATTAAATATAACCAGGATGTACCTCACGCTGAAAAATCCACCCAATGTCATAATGCAACTGATCATGGGATAAATAAAAATCAGGTGCTGAGGAGAGCCTCAGCATGAGCAGACTGTCAATGTAAATACCTGTCATCATGACAGGGCCTAAAATGCAGTTATTATAACTATCAGAAGCCATATAACTGAAATGCATATAACTGTAATGAACTACGACAAAAACTCCAGAAAATCAGGACACTGGGGTGGCTCAGTCGGCTGAGCATCTGACTCTTGGTTGCGCTGCAGGTCATGATCTCAGGGTCGTGAGATCAAGCCCTGCATCAGGCCCTGTGCAAGTCTGCTTATCCCTCTCCCTCTGCACCTGCTCTCCTCCACTCGCTCTAAAATAAATAAATAATATCTTAAAAAAAAAAAAAACCACAAAACTCCAGAAAATTGCAAGAAATAGGAAAACATTCTTCACCTTTTGAGAGTTAATCACTACTGTTTTATTTCTAAAGTCAATAAAAAGAGAATTTCAGGCTCAAAGAGCCTAAAAGGAAAAGGGGAAGAAAGAAAAAAAAAAAAAACAAAACGGGCCACTAAAGGTCCATTGTACATTTTTTAGCTCAATTTCTTATCCTTACCACTGCTTCCCATAAAACCGGTGAGGCAAATGGTTCAGCTGGGATGAAGAAAGCTGTGATCACTCTCAGGGTCCATTTGCTTCCCATGCAGAGTTAGAACAAAGAAATCAGAAAAGCACTTAAGAAACCAAATCATTTCCTCATGTTTTGTTTTAAAATACCATCTCTACCTGTGGCAGCAGAAACTTCTCTCTTCTTCAGAGTATCAGGCCCAAGATGTTGCTTCAATATATTCACTGAAGACAGTATGTTTCGTGTTCTTAAATCTTTTCTTTTCCTACATATAGGATCAGTTTTTCCATTTGCTTCTCCAGCTTTTCAATCAGACCTTTCATTCTACATTTGGCCTAAAAGTCTATCATTCTTTCCATATGGCACTCAGCTGACGCATTCCAAGGAAGGAATACATGTTGCCTACAGCAAGAGAGACGAAAGCACCACCATCGCCCAGTTTAACATGCATCTTATCTGTTCAGAGTCCAGTATTCTACAGATTGAAGAAATTGGCCCAAAATTATCTAAAGAAACTCACTGTTCTGATTGCAAAGAGTGCGTTGACAGGCATACGGTTTTCACTTTTGAACAGCGCTCTTGACTGGGAGAGATACTATCCTGAAATGTATCAAAATAACCAGGAATTGTTAGAACGCAAGTGACAGAAAAATCTCAGAACAGTTGTCACTACTAATGCGAAAGATGTGTTGGCCATACTCTGTTTATCATCTCAAACTCAAGCTAGTTTGTGTTATATTGCTTAGAAAATGGGGGAGAGGGGTTGTAGTTTTCGGAAGAGTGGATCAGGAATGAGCTAGAATTACAGCTTTCAGAGTTAGAGAAAAATGAACAAGTGTGTGCACTCAACCACAAAGGGGGAGGGAAGGGATGGGGATGAAGGAAGACAAATCATCTAAAAGGATAGAGAAAATCCTCTTGAAAGGCAGGACAAATTTCTCTTTGTCCTGTTTCTTTCCACAGTCCAAGGCCTACGTTGTGTAAGCTCTTGGTCTTCTTGGTATCTCATGCCATGACCCTCAGCCATTTGCATAGGGACCCAGAGTAGTGCAAAGACTAATGGGACTTAGGAAGAAGTACCCTGCAGCACAGCATGGGTAAATTTTACTGAGGAATGTTTAGGGAGGGAGCCTCTGAGCCATGCTGGAGTATTTGTGGTCCCTCAGTTTCAAGACAAGGAGAATTTCAACCTCTATAGCCAAGCCTTGGGTCAAGCTAGACTCTGCCAAACAGAGCCACTGGAGGAGACAGAAGATATTTCCTTCAGAGAGCAAGTGCATGTTTCTAAAGTCAGAATTCCCAGATGGTCTACAATTGAAGGAATACGAACATGCATATTCCTGTCAATTGGAGGTGAGGGGAAGGGAAAAGGGGAAGAAAAGAGAGTAAATGGGAGGGGGAGCAAAGTATCCAAATAGCTGGCCGGAATACAGAAGTCTACAGCTGTGATAAGAGCAGTGATTCAGCCCAGAAATACAGTTTGTAACAGCAAAGGGTCCCTTAACAAAGGCATCTAGGAATTGATACTGTGTAAAGAATTAATACTAAGGGCAAAGATCTTGCTACAAGGATGCTTAATGCATTATCATATATGATTGGGAAATTTTAGAAACAATTTAAACATCTCATACTACGATACTTGCCAAAGTGAGTTACTAAAACTCTGTTTATGTTCAATTTAATTTTATATAATAAAAATTTATACAATTTTTATTCAATAAAAATTAAACTGTATTGAAATTGTGTGCTATATACCCCCTCCCCATTAGGAAAAGCATACAAAGACAATACATACACATTACTAAGCCCTGAGATGGTACATGATATCACTCAGAATATCTTGTTTTGCCAGAAAGACAGCACTCAAAGAATTATAGGGACATGTTAAAAGAACAGGGAAATTAGCTTGAAGGGCACCCCCTTGGCCTAAAATAAAAAATTTTGAGCTTCAAAATAAATGACAGTAACAGCTTTATAACCCTTTAAACAGAAATCCAGGAGTTCATTTTAATGCACATAAACTAATAAAAGTTTGGCAAGAAATGGGATATTTACGTAGACCCAAATGCTTTCCCACAAAATTCGTATTCATTACAAAGGGAAATCGGTAACTTTCCAGTGGACAAGTCTGGAAGACACGACTTTAATCAAGTCATCCGAGTAAACATCATGGGAAATTGTAACAAATTGACATTGTGTGCCACCTGACAGGATGCACTGAGAAGAACACAGCATCACTTCCGTGATATTCCTGCCAAAGGTTCAAAATCTGAATTTCATCTAAAGGAAAGATGGGCCAAACCCAAATGGAAGGACATTCTGCAAGATAACTTTCCTATAATCTTTCATTTTTTAAGTTTTATTTATTGAAATAATCTCTACACCCAACATGGGCTTGAACGCACAACCCTGAAATCAAGAGTCGCGGGCTCTTCTGACTGAGCCAGCCAGGCACCCCATTCTATCATCTTTAAAAGATCAGGTCATAAAACGGGAAAAAATACTGAGAAACTGTTCCATGCTAAAGATGACAGGAGACAAACGGATACAGTGCAAGATTCTGGACTGGAGATTGTTGAGATAACCTGGGGAAAGTTCAGTAGGATCTGAAAACTAGATACAATATTGATGCTCATCTCCTAATTTTGACGGTGGCTTTGTGACTATGTGAAGAACGTCCTTATATATAGGAAATACATTCTGTAGCATTTGAGGGTGTCAACACCATGTCAACAAGTCATTCCTAATTGACTTGGTGAGATAAAAGGTCCCTCATACTTTTGTATTCTACTTGCAACTTTTCTGTAAGTCTGAAAGACGAGGGAGACGTAGAGGCTGAGGAGGGGAGGAGCTGGGGCAGCAGAAGCCCCGCCATCTAAGAGAAAATGTGTTTAATTGGAAAGGAGTGCCCATGTGTCACCATTTAACATATGAATACACATGCCCGAGAATAAACTGAATTTTACAAAATTTAATCTGGTTAGGAGTTACTGTTACAAATTACACGACTACCCCAGACACACATGCGCCTGATTTTAGAGAAGACAGGAAAAGATGTCTCAGACAAATGGCCGCATTTAAGCGGCGTGTTGCCAAAAGTCAAATAGGTCTTTTGAAAAAGGAGAAGTCTGGACCACAGCAAAGAGTACAGGCAGCATCACAGGACCAAGTTTTGCTCACAGTACCAAAGAGATACATTTACATGCAACACAAAACAAAGGAAAAGACAGATGCCCCAGCAATGTGGTCTTAAGAGTCTGTCTTCTGTTTTCAGGCTATGGGGGAAATGTGACAAGGTACCACGTTCTTTGAAGATGGTGGATTATGAAATTTCTTCTGCCTACCAGTGAGAATAATCTCTTCCAGATGTTGTTTGGCCCACAATGGGCTATTCAAAAATATGAACGTTTTATTTATTTTCAAAGTTCAAGAGCCAAATAAGAAACCTAGTTCCCTTCACTAATCTCTAATTAAACTGGAGATAAGTTACCTTAAAAAAAAAAAATTCCTGTACATTCTAAGTCTAGACTTAGACATCCTAGCCAACATTCTGAGGAGGAAAAAAATAATACCTGTTGAATACAATTCTAGTTATCTTTCTTGCCATGGGAAAAATGAGGCACTTCATTTGATTTCCTTTCCGGCTCTCAACATACACCACTGTTGCTCAGTGAAGTCCCTCCTGGCAATCTCTCCTTAAAACAGACTTCTTTAGAGCAGTTAAGTATGGAGGGAAATCTAAAGAACACTAGGATTGTGCGACAGCATGAATTATTCCCAGCTGGGCGGAGGATATGTAAATACCATCG
Source organism: Ursus arctos (assembly GCF_023065955.2). Taxonomy (NCBI): domain Eukaryota; kingdom Metazoa; phylum Chordata; class Mammalia; order Carnivora; family Ursidae; genus Ursus; species Ursus arctos. Next base: position 39,191,323 of record NW_026622852.1, read on the forward strand.
TTTCCTGAGAATTCACGTAGATGCTTTCACCAGCTTGAAAGGTCAGTAAGGAAAGGCTGGCCTCCTTCATTAATATAACAATGTCATGAGTAACATTTCAAAACATTATCATCCCTGTTGAAGAAATTAGGGATGTGGAGCAAAGGGAATTAAAGGACTCTCCTCCGTTTGCAATGATTTAGTAACTATGAAAACGAACAAACAAGAAGGGGCCCCTCCCTAACTTACGTGAATGGCATTGTAAGTCTTGTTTTCCTCTTATGCAAGGATTTTTAATGTGACAGTGGTTATCTTTTTAAATTATTGTTGAAGCTGTTGATCATGAAAGCAGCAGAAAATGGAAAGGCGAAGAAGCCTTTTTACAAACGGCAAAGATGATAAAACCACCAAGTAGCCACAGAACCCCTGTGCCGGAGACACGACCTAAAAACCAGCTGGAGACACCACTTTAAAGACTTCTGACCATCTAATCATCAGTCTGAAAAATGCTGTCCTACTTGTCCAGAAAAATCACAGGGGGACATCCAAATATGTAAAGAATGGAGAGCGTCCTACAGAAAAACATCTCACAAGTGTGAAAAGATAGGACATGGCTAAGCCAAAGAGGAGAGAACGCATGATAAAATTCAAAAGGGAATGCTGGTAGAAAAGGAATCAGAAAAAGAAAAAAGAAAAAAAAAACTTTTGCTCAACTGATGTTACCTAAAAATCTGGAAGAAGGAAAAACAACCAACCAGACTCAGTGGCAGCAGTTTCTACCTGACCAAGAATTTCCTGGGGCTTCAGGAAGGAAGGAGTGTGCTGTAGGGCCGGGGTTCGTGTGGTTGCCGTTTTAAGCCAAGTCATGGAGATAAAATAAGCAGGCAACAGATCTTTAAATCTGCTGTGCTCCAAGATTTCTGCATTGTACACTACTACGGCTCTGGGTTCCAAGAAACTGAATGTGGAGTGTTCAGTCCACGACCGAGAAGTGGATCCGGAGGGAAGGGGAACCAGTCACTTCTCTGAAGAGCCGTCCCAGTTTGAGTGGTGGCTGTGGAGGTGACCAGGATGACAACAGAGGACTCTTCTCCTGCTGGGGCCTGATGCTTTCGTTTTGGAGCCTGATCTCAGACCCATGTTACATGAACTCCTCTCAGCTGGAGTTCATAGCACCACACTGATTTCTTTTGGCCCCGATCCTGTGTTGCAGCTGTTTGTACTTATTTGAGGTATGGTGTATTTTGAAACAAAATGAACCAGATTTCCCCTACTGCCTATGTCAGTGCCTGGTAATGGAAAACATTAACTCTTTCACAATCAGGATACTGACAACTGTAGTCCATTCATCATATGCAGGAAGACACAAAGGAAACAGGGATCCGGAGCTGGGAGACGTTCTCCAAATCAGTCTATTTCAAAGCAAAGGGCAGACAGTCCACCATTTACATAGGTTCTGGACCCCGTCCATCTCCAGTTTCAGCCAGCTTACAGGTTTTAAAAGAACAAGAGTCATGAGTTCAAGCAATTATATGCCAACAAATTGGACAATCTAGAAGAAATGGATAAATTCCTAGCAACATACAACCTACCACGACTGAACTAAAAAGAAATAGAAAATTTGAGCAGATCAAACGCAAGTAAGGAGACAGAAAGAGTAATCAAAACCTTCCCAACAAAGAAAAGGCCAGGACTAGATAGTTTTGCTGGTGAATTCTACCAAACATTTAAAGAGGAATAAATGCCAATCCTTTTCAAACGCTTCCCAAAACAATTAAAGAGAAAGGAATACTCTCAAACCCATCTTATGAGGCCAACATTAACTTGATACAAAAGCCAGATAAAGATACAAGAAAACATATGCCAAGATCCCTGATAAACACAGGTGCAAGGGGCACCTGGGTGCCTCAGTCAGTTAAGCGTCTGCCTTAGGCTCAGGTCATGACCCCAGACTCCTGAGACTGAGCCCCACATAGAGCTCCCTGCTCAATGGGGAGCCTGCTTCTCCCTCTCCCTCTGCCTGCCACTCCCCCTGCTTATGTGCTCATGTGTGCGTGCTCTCTCTCTCTTTCAAATAAATAAAATCTTAAAAAAAACAAAAACAAAAACCACAGGTGCAAAAATTCTCAAAATTTTAGCAAACCAAATCCAATAGCCCATGAAAAGGATCATACACCATGATCAAGCAGGATTTAACACTGGGGTGCAAGTATGGTTCAACATACACAAATCAGTAAGCATGATACAACCACATCAATAAAGGATAACAATCTTACGATCCCCTCAACAGACGCAGAAAGAGCATTTGACAACATGTGACATCTGTTCGTAACAAAAACTCTCAACAAATTGGGAATAGAAGGAACATACCTTAAAATAATAAAGGCCACATATGACAAACTCACAACTAACATTATGCTCAAGTAGTGAAAGGTTGAAAGCTTTCCCACCAAGATCAGGAACAAGGCAAAGATGGCCACTCTCACCACTGCTACATACATAAAGCAATTAGGCAAAAAAATAAAGGCATCCAAATCAGAAAGGAAAAAAGCTGTCTCTGTTTGCAGATGATATGATCTTATAAATAGGGAATCTCAAAGACTCCACCAAAACAACAACAACAACAAAAAAAAAACCACTGTTAGAATAAATTCAATAAAGTTGCAGGATATAAAATCTATATACAGAAATCATTTGTTTCTACACACTAACAGCCAACTATCTGAAAAATAAATAAAACAATCCCATTTATAATGGCATCAAAAACAATAAAATAATTATTTGATGAAGTCAATAAAGAGAGCTATATGCTGAAAATTAGAAGACTGATAAAAAAAACTGGAGACACAAATGGAAGATATCCACTGTGTTCACGGATAAGAGTATTGTTAAAATGTCCATACTACCAAAAGCCATCTATCGATTCAATGCATTCTCTATCAATATTCCAATGGCATTTTTCATAGCAATAGAAAAAAATCCTAAAATTCATGTGGAACGACAAAAGACCCCAAATTGCCATTGTTTCTGAAAAAGAACAATAAACCTCGAGGCACCACAATTCCTGATTTCAAACTTTATCATAAGCTATAGTAATCAAAACAATATGGTATTGACATAAAAACAAACACAGAAACAACTGAAACAGAACTGAGGCTTGAGAAATAATAACAACATATATGTTCAACTAATATTTGACAAGGGAGCTAAGAATACTCAGTGGGGGAAAAGACAGACTTTTCCACAAATGGCGCTGACAAAACTGGATATCCACATGCAACAGAGAATGAAACTGTATCCCTTTTTCCACTACTCACAAAAATTAACTCAAAGTGATTTAAAGACTTAAATATAAGACCAAAACTACAAAGCCACCCGAAGAAAACTTAATGGCGTCCTTGACATTGGCCTTGGCAACAATTTTTTTGAATACGACACCAAAAGCACAAACAACAAAAGCAAAAATAAACAAGTGGGACCATATCATACTAAAAAGTCTCTGCACAGCAAAAGAAATAATCAACAAAATGAAAAGGCACCTACAGAATCGGGGAAAAAAAAAAAGTGCAAACCATCTATCTGATAAGGGATTAACATCTGAAATATATAAGGAACTCATACAATTCAACAGCAAAAAAAAAAAAAAAAGTGATTTTAAATATGGGCAAAGGTCTTGAATAGATATTTTTCCAAAGACATACAATGGCCCACGGATACATGGAAAAGATGCTCACCATCACTAACCATCAGGGAAATGCAAATCAAAACCACAATGAGAAGTCACCTCACACCTGTCAGAATGGCTATAATCAAAAAGACAAAAGATAACAAGTGTTGGTGAAGTGGTGGAGAAAAGGGAATCCCTGTGCACAATCCTTGGTGGGAATGTAAATTGGTGCGGCCACTGTGGAAAAAAGTATGGAGGTTCCTCAATTAGAAATACCACATGATCTACCAACCCCAGGTCCGGGCCTACAGCTGAAGGAAATAAAATCATTATCTCAAAGAAATCTCTGCACTCTTATTTTTATTGCACCATTAACAACAGAAAAAGACACGGAAACAACCTAACTGTCCATGGACAGATGAATGGCTAAAGGAAATGTGGTGTATATATGTACAGTGAAATATTATTTAGCCATAAAAAGGGGGAAATCCTGCCTTTTGTGACACTGATAGACCCTGAATGCATTATGCTAAGTGAAGTCGGTCAGACACAGAAAGACAAATATTGCAAGCCCTCACTTGTATGTGAAATCTAAAAAACGGAACTCAGAAATAGTGAGTAGAATAGTAGTTGCCAGGGGCTAGGGAGTGGTGGAAATGGGGAGATGCTGGTCAAACAGTACAAAATTCCAGTGATAAAATGAATAAGCTCTGGGGATCTGTATGGCATGGTTACTATAACTAACATTCTATATTATACACTTGAAATTTATTGAGAGTAAATCTCACATGTCATGACCACCACCAAAAAAAAGGTATGAGATAATGGTTTTGTTAACTAACCTTATTGCGATCATTTTGCAATATAGACCTGCAAATCATCATGCCGTACATCTTAAACTTAGACAATGTTATTAGATCAATAATATCTCAATACAGCTGGGGGTAAAAAGACTCATGGATTGAAGTGGACAAGGGAAATAGGTATTTCTAAATTGAGTGCAAAATTTTACCGAGCTCTCTGGTAACTAAAGCAAAAGAAAAAAATGAAGAGTTGCATATTAACTATCGAGAGAAAGAGACTATGTTCTTCTACTAAATCTAAGTAAGAGTCATTATGTGGCACAAAACAGAGAAAAATATTAATATGGCCATTTCTTCTCTACCAATCCTCAATGAAAGAAGACAAAAATCCATGGTTCTCAAGATAACTGCAAATGACATATCCAATAAAGGGTTAATACCCAAAACCTATAAAAAACTTATACAACTCAATACCAAAAAAACCCAAATAATCCAATTAAAAATGGGCAGAAGACATGAACAGACATTTCTCCAAAGATGACATACAGATGGTCAGCAGGTACATGAAAAGATGTTGAGCATCACCGATAATCAGGAAATGCAAATCAAAACCACATGAGAGGGGCGCCTGGGTGGCTCAGTCGTTAAGCATCTGCCTTCAGCTCAGGGCATGATCCCAGGGTCCTGGGATCGAGCCCCGCATCGGGCTCCCTGCTTCACCGGGAGCCTGGTTTTTCCTCTCCTACTCCCCCTGCTTGTGTTCCCTCTCTCGCTGGCTGTCTCTCTCACTGTCAAATAAATAAATAAAATCTTAAAAAAAAAAAAAAAAAAAACCACCTGAGATATCACCTCACATCTGTCAGAATGGCTAAAATAAAAAATACAAGAAACCACAAGTGTCGGCAAGGATGTGGAGATAAAGGAACCCTCTTGCACTATTGGTAGGAATGCAAACTGGTGAAGCCCCTGTAGAAGACATATAGAGATTCCTTACAAAGTTAAAAATAGAACTACCTGACATTCCAGCAATCACACGACTGGGTATTTACCCAAAAATTACAAAAACACGAATTCGAAGGGATACATGTACCCCCATGTTTATAGCAGCATTGATCATAATAGCCAAATTATGGAAGCAGCCCAGTGTCCATTGATAGATGAATGGATAAAGATGTGTGTGTGTGTGTGTGTGTGTGTGTTAACTAATGCATGAGACTAGTGGTCCTCAAACTATAGCCTACAACATCCAGATTTCACTGGAGGGTTTGTTCAAACACCAGATGGCTGAGCGCCGACCTACGGAGTTTCTGACTCAGTAGGTCTGCAATTGGCCCACACCTTACACTTAGTAACAAGCTCTCTAGTGATGCTCGCGGAGCTGCGCGAGGGACTACACTTTGAGAACCACTCACGAGACTGTTCTTTTAATTTATCAGTTACCTTGAATGGCCTTTGATACAACTAGAAAGTAGATAACTCAGGACTGCAGTCTCTGCTAAGTGGCTAACGTGTTCGGGGCTGTTGAATAAAAAACAGTCTCACGTGCTTTTGATACGAGACATGAAAAGCAAATTTGGTCTTTTCTTTAAAAAAAATTACATTGCAATTCAAGTTGAAGGCAATTTTACCTATCCAATTATGAGGATTTCTGGAAATTTTCTTAGGAAGGAGCTTTTGAATTATTCAATAAACACTAACTGAAACTCCACGGGTCCGCGATGAAAAGATCTGAGTGCAGGTGTTGCCTTTATAAATCCAGGACATGCACAAAAACATATGTCGTGAAGCTAAGAACACGGTATTTCTGAGCAGGACTCAATCTCACTGTGCGTCCACAAGAATAAGAGAGCTGCAAAATGTCCCCACCACACCATTATATGAATCGACCTATGGAAGGAAGCGATTTAATGCTGTCCATCTGAATGGTGAAAGGCATCTGCCAAAAGCAACAGCTTTCGTATGGACAAAGTCAACAGCAAGCTCTCCTTTAAGAAAAGGACCAGCCAACAGGTCTGAGGCATCTTAAATTCATTTCCTGGTCATGAGCCTGAGATCATACCACCGTAAAGGAAATAGCTGGTTCATAGAAAGGCTTAAGTCATTAATCATAAATTTAAAAGAAGGCAGAGGGATGTGGACACAGATTTTATGTCACTTGGAAACGGAATTTGATCCGTCTAAAGATGATTCCTATATACTACATGATTCTCACGGTGGCTAGATCAACCGTCTTAAATACTGAAGTCTAAAATCTTTGAGATCAGTCAGTTCGACCCAAGAACCATTTCATTAGGATCAAAAGCTTTGGTTAAATCAATAAATCACACAAATGGTCATAAACAGACTTCTGAATAAAGATGACATCAGCCCCAATTCCGTGATACGTCTCCACCCAATTTCCAGTTAAAATACAAATAAAGACAAGTGAAAACCTCAACATGGTTCTGAAACTAAGAAAAACAGCCTGCCATTAATAAAAGAAAGAAAGAAAGAAAGAAAGAAAGAAAGAAAGAAAGAAAGAAAGGAAGAAAGGAAGAAAGAAAGAAACAGACAAACTGGTGGTGATATCTATTAAATACAGTGTATTATCTATGAAGCACAGTGAGGGTGGGGATGAGTTAAAAGGAGTGAATGTCCACTGAATGCTTTGCCAAAAAAGAACAACTAAAAGCGAGAAGGTGTAGACCTCCTCCACTCTACCGCCTTTTCCAGAATAAAGAGTAGGTACCAAAGAGAACAGCAGGGACCAGCCCTATACTGTGAAGCTCTGTTCTGAAACAACCATGTAGCCATTCACTTTTTCCCCTTTCTCCCATCACTCTCAGAAATCCTGTGCAAGGAACTTTTTTTCCTAAGTCAGTAGGCACAATAAGAATCCACTGGTAGGTTCAGGGCCTCCTGAATATGGGAGAACACAAGTCTCTTCTAAAGAGATCTGGGTACAGGAAGAATTTTCACATGAAGAGTTTCTTTATCACTACACCCAAGTCTCTTAGTATTGATCTGTAACTCGGGAAAGAATGGGCCCCACTTTGAGTGGGGAGACGTCTTTGGGGCGCGGGGCTAGGGTTTGTCCCATGTGAGCCCAGGGGGGTGAGGGGAGGAATCAGCCTTGCCAATGGTGCCATTTGCTCACTGCACAAGAGCACGTGCTTAAGTGGGAGAGGCAGGGGTGGGATCCAGCAAACACTGTACCACTCACTGTGGAGCTGTACTTGTCCAAAAGAACAAGCCTTCTAAAACCAGTGGAGCTATACACTAGTGACAGGGGATGGTTTTCAGTCCAAAGTCAGGGCCTACACGGTCCAATATGATAGTCACGCGTCCTATGTGGATAGTGCCAAAACAGAACATTTCCATCACTGCAAAAATTTCTACCGGACTGTGCTGGCATGCTGTCCACAGAAACTGCGAAGTGGGAAAAAAGCTCTGTTACTTTTTAATTTAAATTGAAGTAGGATTATTCTCTTCTACAAAATGTAGTTTCCAGAGAGTTCTGTCATTTTGGAGTCCGAATGAAATCTAGCTAGAACAAAGTATACATTAAGGCAGTGATGATAAGCTCATAATCAACTATTTTTATTCATTGTGTTTCCTAATTTTTCATATATAAAAGTCAAATACATGGAAACACTGAGCTGTCCTAAGTAAATCCCTTAAGAGGAACAGGGTTCTAATGACATATTCATCCATATTCCTATATAATGCTGTCCTTGTAAAATTCCCTTGAGCAATCAATTTTTGAACTTACTTCTTTTTTTTTTTTTTTAAAGATTTTATTTATTTATGTGACAGAGAGACAGCCAGCGAGAGAGGGAACACAGCAGGCGAGTGAGAGAGGAAGAAGCAGGCTCCTAGCGGAGGAGCCCGATGTGGGACTCGATCCCGGAATGCCGGGATCACGCCCTGAGCCGAAGGCAGACGCTTTAACGACTGCGCTACCCAGGCGCCCCTGAACTTACTTCTAAGCCACCCCACACTGCACACTAAACAGTAAATCACTGTAATACGAGTATGTATTGTAGCTATTTTAAGGCAAAATAAACTTAATTTTACCAGATAATATTCATTGTGTGTCAAAGTTAATTAAACAAAACCAGAACATATTTCAGAAAGCAATAACCTTTTAAAATGGAGAAAAGGGTCACACGACATCAACTAACAGTGGGAGAATAGTGAGGATAAACACAAACCAATATCCATCAGATTTGAGAGCTAAATAGGTGGGCATTCTCTTATCCCTAATCAAAGTTAAATAAACCAGAGGATCTAAAGCCATAAATACAGATAGGATTTTTCCTGCCAAGGGTAATAGAACAAAGCAATTCAAACTGTAAATGAAAGAGGAATGTAAGGACCAGGCTCTAGAATGATGTGTCTACCCAAAGTCTAAAGCACCAAGGGTGTTACAGGAAGCCTAATTTGCATACCTAGATCAGAAACTCTGGAAATCCAAGTAGGTGATCGAGAACCCATTTATAAGTGGAATCCTTAGTTCCCATTGAATCAATAGGAAAGTATTTCAACCACACAGATACATTCGCAAACAGAGGCGGGCAGACTATGGCTGCCCCAATCCCTAGAATTAGTGGGCAAGCCAGAATTCTCCAAGGTAGAAGAGAGTTCACAGGCGCACACTCACATCTCAAGTGCTGATTCAGAGAAAGACTGGCCTAAGGGCAAAAAGCATGATGGCACACAAGTCATCCTAGAGCCCATCCTTTGGGGAAACCTAATATAAAATCTGCTTAGTGGGAAGTGCCTTCAAATGTTCAGGCATCTCTGAGAATGCCTGGAAGAGTTTCCCTACTTAGAAGGAAAAGTTCCTTCTGTTTCGGGGGTATGCAGTAAGGTGAACTATTATTTGGGACTCAGTGACTACAAACTGCTGGCAGCAATCACAGAATGAGCAGAGTTACCCAGATTTCCATACATCATGGTAGGATCAGGAGCTTCCTTCCTTCCCAAGAGCACCACCCATCTGAAGGCATCCATATGTGAGCTGGCGTATGAAAACTAAACCAGTCTTTATGGGAGTGAAGGCAAGATGCTGGAGTAATCTTATATTGTTAGTCATGCCAAAGTCCCATTAGTGATTCCAATAAAGTTTATCCCAACAAGTCAGACTTAGGAGGAAACAGCCAACTCATCGTTCCATGAAGTCATAATCAAGACTATGATATGCCCAGTAGACAGCTGACATAGTTCTTTGTCCCCATAAACATTGCTAAAGCATATGCCTTGAAAACCTTCACCTTCCAATGATAGTAACAGTCACCAATTTTGGCCAACACGGGCTTTGTAAGACATTTCTCCCCATCCATCCTAGTCCTCAACTGGCCATATCTAGTTTTGAACTTAAGTTTGCTTCATTCTTATTCTCTCTCCTGTACCTTCAGCTTTGTTCTTTCCTCCATTCCCAGCCCTCAGAATAAAAACATACTGTAATTCTTATTTTTAAAAGAAAACAGAAAAATATTCCCTTGACCCCAACTACTACTTCTTCCTTTCCCCCATTTTGTTCCCCCCACCACCCTCTCTAAGGCCAAGAACACTGATTGTGTTCATTGCTTTTGCATCCTTCTATGATGTGCCAGGGTTTCTGCCCTCACCAAATTTTGAGAAAAGAACACTTTCCTCTAAATAAGGACATTTCTCTGTCCTTATCTTACTTGACCCTTTAGTGGCATTTTACATTGTTAATCACTGTCTTTTGAAACTGGCCCTACTCATGACACCATACTTCCCTGATTCTTAAACAACTTTCTGACAGCTCTTTCTCAGCTATCTTTGCAAGATCCTCTTCTTCTGCCAATCTGGAAATGTTGGTGCACCTCTGAGTTCTTTCTTTAGCCCTTTTCTATTCTCCTTCTGCTCACTCTTCTTAGATGACCTTATTCATACCAATGAATCTCACAGACATTTGCAGGCGGATGTCTCTTAACTATGCATCCTCATTCCAGAACATTCTCCCACACTCCAACTGACCTATATATAATTTAAGGGCCTCAAATTTTAAAATATTCCAGACCCACTTATTATTTTCCTACCTTGAACATGCCACTAAATCCTGTTGATGATACTTTCCAATAGATTCTAATCCATTCTCTCTCCTCTAGTGCCCACTGTCACTTACTTAGCTGAGGTCATCTCCCCAGGACAATTTCAAGACTCTCCATCACTAATCTTACTGCCCTTCTCTGCCCCTCTCCAACTTAATCTGACATAGTGATCTATCTGAAAAGCCTGTGGAAATCCTTTCGATTGTTAAGAACTGGAAGGGAGGAGACAAACTTAGATTCATCTGCATACTTCACAAGACCTCCCATATTCTGGCCTCTGCTTCATGTATGAGCAAGTCTTCCATTATTTACCAATCAAACTACTTGAAATTCCTAGAACACACCATATTATTTTAAGCCTTTTCATATCTATTTTCATGGATAATGAAAAATGCCCTCTTCCACTACCGATACACAAAGTAAACTTCTCTTTATCTTTCATTATCAAGTCTCCGAAGTCTCCTTCTTAGTCACACACACAGACATCACTGCCAGAAGAGAGTTGGTGTAGCCTCATATATGCCGTCATCTCTGCACCTTGCACATAAGAGATAACAGTCATCACGAAACTATTTATGACACAGCTGCTGGACTTTGTGCTCCTTGAGGACACAGTCAGCACCATAATCATCTTGTTATACTAATGCCCAGTCTGCCTGACACACAGTCCTCAATAAAGGCTTGTTGAGTAAGAAGAGAAAAAAGTGAATGAAGACACATGGCCATGAGAAATGAAGAATGAACTAAAAAACTGGTCTACGCCAAAGTGCAAAGTATTTAAATACAACTTAACTGTATTTCCTAGCCAGTGGATCTCATTCATTCATTCATTCACTCACGCAACAAATACTTATTGAGCACCCACATCACATGAAAGGCCATACCACACAAGAAACAAAGTGCTGGTAACACAGTCTTCTCCGCTTTCTCAAATCACTGCAAACCCCAACAATACAAGAGCCTTCCTGGTCAATCCCACACATTCCCAATGGTCACTAGGAAGACAAAGAAAAAACATACACAAATTGGTAGAAAGATGACCCTAAGCATTATACTTAAACTTCTTAACACATCCCTAAGCTCATTCCTTCTTCCTTAACACACTCACCTGCTTTTTTCATCATGAATTTGGAGTTCACCATTGTCTGTATAAACGTCTATGTTACAAAATTCCATATTATGCCAATTCTATTGACAAAAGTTACAGCCTCAACATGAAAAACATTCCGAAATAATCTGACTTTATCCAATAGTACCTCCAGACAGGTACAAAGACAAATCAACATGAATAAAAATTTGCACTGGTCTAAGGTGACAGATCTTCGTATCACATAAACAAATACATTTTCTATGAAAAATAAAGCTTTAACAGACCTAAAAGAAAACATAATAGAACATTTATGTAATTTAGAGAAAGGGAAGGCTATTTTAGCATAATGCCAAAGCAAAAACCATAGAAGACTGATAGAGGTGACTATCTAAACATTAAAAACTTCATTAAAAAAAAAAAGGAAATGCACACTGGAAAATGTTTTACATCACATGAAAGCCATTACTATCTTAAAAGTTTTAAAAGAATTATATACGAATACAGTTTAAACAAATAAAAATAAACCTACAAATAACTATCCTAATAGAAAAACAATTGATAAACATGAATGAAAATTTATAAGAGAAATACAAATGGTCCATGAGCATAAGAAAAAGTTATAATTCACCTTTCAAAGACATGGTCAAAAATACTCAATGTTAATAAAGTATGGCACTTTCAAATACTGTGATCACAAGTTTCATTACAGAACAATCATCCTGATTCTTCAGGAGGACTCTAGCAATGTCTATCAAAAACCAAACAAGCATACTCTTTGACCTAGCCATTCTGCCTCAAGATATTTATCCTGGAGAAATAATCAGTGGCCTAATGCTAAGACGACTCTATGAGGACATCTATTACAACACTGTTTGTAACAGAGAAATTGAAAGCAACCTTAACGTTCCAAGGAAGGGGATCATTTAAATAAAAAATGTATCTGAAGGATGACATGTGTCCTACAATTAAGAAGTCCCACTTTAGACTTCCTTGCCAGGAATACTAAGGACAAAATACCCTCAATATCCTCCCAGTACAAAATCATCTCAAACTGCTGAGTATTTGTATACCTATGCACAACATACACACATACACCCACACCTGCCTCATAAATGCCTAGCCAAGCTGGCCAAAAAGGTAGCGAAGCCCTCTTGGAAGGGCAAAATGTGTTAAGTAAGTCAAGGTGAAAGAGCACTGAACCTAGAAACCAGTTACATCCCCATCCCAGGTGACTTCTAATTTTGACTTTCACAGGCAGAAAGCAAGTGAAAAGGGGCAAATCAAAGACCTCTGTAAAAACTTGGGACATCCCACTCACAACAGGTGATTCAGGAAAAAAAAAAAATACTGACCCATATCACATAGGAAGCACGTGAGGAAACAGGACTGTCTCAGACTTGAGTATAAGTAGGAAAGAGTCTCCCCTGAGAATTTACAACCAGATACCTGCCCCTAACAGACTGGGGAGGAATGAATTCACACAATCTGTGTAGTCGCTCAAAAGATCTCAAGCTGAACATTTAAACTGACGTGGACAGGACCCCATGGGGCCCTCAAGGCATCCAGTGGAAGCAAATGCAAGATTTCTCTGAACTGATTCACGTTGAGTTCTCAAAGAAGTCCCAAAGAAAAAGTTCTTAGAAACGTGAGATCACATTAAAAAAAAAAAAAAAAAAAAAAAGCAAAACACATGAGGAAGCAAGCCAACACATACAAGAATCATTAAAAACAACAAATTGCAGAGTCGGACCTACAGAATCTACAGATAATGGAATTACCTGATACAGCCTATAAAATAAAACTGTTTATAGGCGCCTGGGTGGCTCAGTCGGTTAAGTGTCTGCCTTTGGCTCAGGTCATGATCCCGGGGTCCTGGGATCCAGTCCCACACTGGGCTCCCTGCTCCGAGGAGAGTCTGTTTCTCCCTCTGCCCCCCACCCCCGCTCGCTGCTCGTGCGTGTGCACACGCGCTCTCTCTCTCAAATAAATAAAATCTTTAAAAAAACAAAAAATGTTTATATGTTTCACAATCAAAGGGAATATATGAAAGGTGTGATAGACCAAGAACTGACCATGCAGCTCTGAAAAAAACCCAGTTTCTAGAAATGAAAAACACAGTATTTCAAATTAGCATCTCAACGGGTAAATTAAATAACAGATTAAGTGCAACCCATGGGAAAATTAGCAAATAGGACCACTGCTACAAAGAAATAACACAGAATGGAAGCCGGAGACAAAGAGATGAAGATTTGAAAGTGAGGTCAGAGGTAGGAATGATAGTGAGAGTCTCATCAACATAAAGGGAGATCCAGAATCAGAAAGCCAACACCAGTCAAGTGTTATTCAAAGAAATAATGGACAAAAATGCCCTACACTTGGTGACACATGCGAATTCTCAGATTCAAGAAACAGCAAAATCAAAAGGAAATCTACGCCAAAACAAATACAGCATATATTGATGCAAAAATGTTTGATATGAGGGTGCCTGGGTGGCTGAGTGGGTTAAGTGTCTGCCTTTGGCTGGGATCATGATCTTAGGGTCCTGGGATGGAGCCCTCAGTGGGCTCCCTGCTCAGAGGGGCGTCTGCTTCTCCCTCTCCTTCCGTCCCTCCCCCCTGCTCATGTGCTCACTCTCTCTCTCAAATAAATACAATTAAAAAATACATATTTGATATATTCCTAAGTTAAAAAAAAAGTCTATTATGCTCTAGGGTCATTTTTATAAGAAGTGTGGGTTTATAGACATGTGTACATACTTAGAACTGGTTTTTAAAATGGTTAGCGTGTGTTTAAGTGGAAAACTTTGTCAATTTTTGATTTGTGCTTTTTAATCTTTTCCAGGGATCCTGAATCATGTATGTATCACTTTTATAATAAGTTACTAAAACTTTTTAAAACAATGCTGAACATCTATATTCGAGTATATGGAGAAACATATCAAAATGTCAATAGCTAGTATTTCAGCTTATAAGAATTTGAATTTTTACCTGTAGTTTCTCTAATCGATGATTAAACAATTATATGTATAAATACAGATAAATTTTATGTACAAATACAGAAGGAAAGAGTTGGTATTTTGAAACATTAACCGTGGCTTTACAAAAATGCCAAGTTACTACATGATCTATAATTTTTATATTTTACAAACCTTCATTTATTATTTTATTGTTAATATCATTTACAGTTTATACATTTCTATTTGTTGTTTCAAAATTCAGAAAAAAATAACATATGTATATGGATGTATAGGTGAGTCAGTTGGTCTTCGAATTCTGGGTAGGATCTTGTGCAAGAAAACCCCATTTTAAAATTATCAAAATTGAGAACAAATATGAAAACAGTTACATACGATCTTTTCAGAGACTTACACGTTAAAAGTTGAAAGCACACAACAAAAATAGGTACAGATCTCACAAGCGATCTGCAGGAGGATAACAGGCAGAAATAACAGAAAGCTAGCAGTGGCTGTCCCTGGTGGTGCAGTTTCCTTCTTGCATTAATATCAGGGGAGAGAGAGAACAAGAGGGCTAGTCAGGGTTTCTCAGTGTTGACACACATCTGGCCCCAATTTTGAGTCTTGGGAATCAGAGCAGTGCAAACAAGAGAACCGGGAAAATAAGACAGGAACTAAAACCACCTATCTTAAAACACATTAAAATTTAGAATTATTGGCACTTAGAGGGGGAAAGTCAACATTGACTAGGGCCTTTCAACATAAGGAGGAAAGACCAATGCGACTAAGGAAAAGGGGCAAAGCTAATAATGCGTGGCGGCTGCCATTTCTCTTTAAATGACGTCGAAATCCACATCAGATACATGATTTGTGTGTTGGCATAGAGTATCTTCAACCGAAAAACCAGATTTTAATCTCTATGTATTCAGGAATAAAAATTCAGACTACAGGCAACATACTTTCATGAGACTTTCAATATGCATTATTCTTAGCAAATGACAGGAAAACCTCACATTGCCTGGCTGAGTTCACACAAAATGTCACGACTCCCCCTCTCTTTCTACAAGCAGATTCCCTAACCAAAGGACAGGAATACAAAGTCTCAGAACACAACTTTTAACTTATTCTATCCAGTCTTCCTCTGATCTCTAAAGGAGTGAATCTGCAGTGCTTTCCACATTCACAGCAGACCTGATGTATAAACATCGAATCATCAAAGACAGTTCAAGAGAGCACTTTGCTTCCAGAAACGTTACAAGCAAAAACTAAAAGCTTCTACACCTGCAAATAATAAACTTCAAAGGCAAGCCCAAACTAGCCTGGCATTTATCACTAGTGTGCATAAGTATATGTGTGTATACTCAATCGATAAACTATAGTTTACCTAGTCTTCCTCAGCCCTGGATTCTTGCATAGTGTCCTAAAACTTTTAAGTGTGCTGTTCATAAAATTAATAGCATCTCCCAAATGGAAGGAAATTTCTAGTCTAGTTCTACCTCTTACCCAATGCTTTAATCTTGTCTATATTCTCCAGGAGCTGCTGGAAACTACCAACGATGGGAAGCTCACTACCTTCCAAGGCCAGCCATGAAGTCCTCAAGCAGGTTGCCTACTCGAAATTCTCTTAGATGTAGTTCAAGTCATCCTGACTGAGAAGCCCATCCACGGGACCCACCTGCTCTCCTGTAATTAAATTGAACCTCATCCTTCAAACACTTGAAGGTGTAGCAGGCAGATGAACGTAGCGGTCAGGTCACCCGCCTCTTTCTTTTCTTCATTTCTCACAATGCATTTCACGCATCCTTCAGAGAACTTTCCACTCGCCACTCAGCTATTCTCAAAGGGTGACAGCTAAAACACCTGACAATACAGAACCCTTGCTGGATGGTTGTGCCCAAGCCAAAAGATGGCGAAACCAATCTCTCATCTGCACTCATGTTAATCGTCATCTAGGAGGTGTACAGAGAACACACTGCAACGAAAGAAAGTCTACAATTCGGTGTAACAGCCATTTCAAATGGACCCTGCTTCAAAAAATGCTACTACCATGAAGCGGAGAATTATAAAAATTAAAGCTCTGAAATCCACTGTTTCTCAAAGCAAATGTGGTCCGCCAATAGAGTGTGCTTAAAAATGCAAAGTCCTGGATCCTTCCCAGGTTGCATGAATCAGAACCTGTGTGAGAGGGCCTGGGACTTTGAGTTTTAAATATTCTCTGGTGATTCTGATGCAAAGTAACAGGTGCGCACCAGTGCCCTACCCCATGATTGCTAAGCTGCTGTTGCTTGACCACACACGTCTCCCTCGCCCTCTCCCTCCATCTCCTGGCAGTCTACAAAGGCAGAAACGAAATGACCAGTACAATCTAACTTGGTTTCAACTGATGGCTCAACTAGGATTAGAACCAAATAATGGTAATCATTTCTTTTGGTTCCAGTCCAAGCTTGTCCCTAAAAGGAGAACAGCTATCCAGGATGTAGTAGGAGAAGGAGGAGAGGGGCCGAGTACGAGATGGGGCTAAATCTGGGGAAAGAGCCGAAAGCAATTATTCACACTTGATCCTTGGAGGTAAGTGGTAAAAAGCTGAGAAACCGTTCCATGCAGAGGAACCTGCCAAAAGAGGAGAGAAGGAAGGAAATGCCAAGCAACATAGAAGGGGAATTCCTGTGACTGTACGGGACACGCCAGTAGGATTCAGCCCGGGGCTTCATGAAGGTTCTGTTGTTCCACGCTTAGAATGTTGTCAAGTTCTCCTGTCGTCAAACGAAGCTTTATGTGATTTAGAAAACATTCTTCCCCAGGTGAGCACACTCAAAATCAAAGTCTGCATTCGCTGCAACAAGAACCAAAATCCGAGAGTCACTTTCATATGCAGAGATGAGGATCAAAGTTATTTCCTCAAATATCAAGGAGAAATCCTGACCCTGAACACAAACTGTGCCCATCACAATTCTTTCTGTTGTTTTAGGTCCTAGTTTTTCAAACTACACTTCATTCTCCTGCCAAATACAGATGCAAACTGCAGACAAAACATCTTACCACAAAACTCAATGTGAAAATGCCCGGGACCAACAAATCCACAATAAAGGGGGCTAAAGTCCAAACCCGGAATGGTAAATGTAATAACGATGACCCTTACCATGTGGTAAAAGATGAATCCAATTAATGTTACCTTAAAAAGAATTTCAGTAACTCCTCTCTTTCCTGTTATAACTGCCCATGATAGGCCTCAAAAGCCAGCAGTTTGGTGGAGACATTTTCTGACCAATGCACTACTTCACCCTGTGTGAACCCTACGAACCAAGCATTAGTGGATTCCATAATCTGTCAAACATTTACAATTACAAGGGGATCAATAAAAAAGGAATTGTCATATGGTTGCTTTCTAGATTGTTCCAATTCCAAAGTAACAAAGGAAAGGAAAAAAACAAACAGTGACTCAAAAAATGACATTCTGTTAAATCATGAAACTGGAAGGGAACTTAAGGATTATCTAGTAAATCCCTCCGCCCTCCATTCCCTCCTCCAAACAACTCAGTCATCGAGCAAATCATTATCAAGGGCAATTTCAACATATTCAAAAGTCTGACCTCTCTGCCTAGTCCCTCATGACCCAGAATCATCCCGGGACACTTCAAAATCCCCCTTTCTAACTGGAACTGGACATCCACACAGCTGTTCTCACTCACATACAATATATCTGCCCTTGGATGTCAAGTTCCCAGCTTCCCGTCCCTCCATGCCCCCAGCTCAACAGCCCTGTCCAATCCAAATGCCACGGTCCACCCCCCGAGCTCTCCACACACTAGCCTGCTACCTCTCAGGCTCCTTTCTGCCCTTTAACACCCCAATTCTGATTACACTCCAAACTGCCTGTTCTGCTCCCATTCACAGCCTCCAGGGGTCCCGTGGAGAAAACTAAAGGACAGAATGAAGATGTCACTGCTAATCAATGTATTCTAATCTCAGCAGAGCCTACAACAGCAGCCGTTAATGCTGTCACTTCTCTCTGCTCTCTTCCATTTCTCATGGTATTTCTTCTAAGCCTTTAATCCTTTCAAACAAACTCCATAACTTTCACATCCATCATGGAGAAATCAGTAGGCATCAGGCAAGTACCCCCTTTAAGTTCTGCCCTTCCCCTCCTGCTCTCCCCTACTGCCCATCACCTGAATAATCTGGAACATTTTTTCACATACCTTCTCTGGCGCACCCACCACACACAGCCTAGACGACGCCTCTCGACCCTGGATGCACACTAGAATCAGTAGGAGCTTCCCTGTTACGAGCTGAACTGTGTCCCCAAAGATAAATTATGTTGAAGTCCCGACCCCTAGTACCTCAAAATCTGCCCTTATTTGGACATAGGGTCCTTAACGAGGTAATTAAGTTAAAATGAGGTCATCAGGGTGCACCCTATTCCAATATGTCAAGTGTCCTTACAAGAAAAGGAAATTTGGACGTGTACACGCAGAGGAAAGACATGAAGATACAGGGAGAGGATCGTCTGCAAGTCAAGAAGAGAGGCCTCAGAAGAACCAACCCTCCAACACTTTGATCCTGGGACTTCTAGACTCCACAACTGTGAGAAAAGTTTCCATTGTTTAAGCCACCCAGTCTGCTGTATTTTGTTATGGCAGCCCTAGCAAACTCATACACTTCCCATGCCCTCCTTACTCTCTCCGACTTCTCCATGTTGGTGAATGTTTGGTGATTCCATTATTACTCCTCATCGTCCTAAATATCTTTCACCTCTGCCTCCTTCCCTCCAAACTCACTATCACTGCCTTAATTCAGGCTCACATTATCCCCCCTAGGATATTCCAGTCGCTTCCACTTCCCATTTCTCTTGGCTGTGTGGAGAACCATCTTCCTGAAAGAGCAATCTACCAGGCCAATGCTGTTTCAAGCCCTCCCACAGTTCCCTACTCCCTCAAGTCAGACCTCCTGGAGAAGAGCATACAGGGTCTTCCAGCTACTTCCTGCTTCAGCCATAACCTCCCTTGCTCCTTAAGCTCCCTCACTTTGGATCCACCTAGAACTTCCCTAACACATAATGCTGATCCCTGCAACTGCCTGTACACATTCACTTGGCTCAAGGGGAATAGCCTCCCTTGTCCAAACTCTATGCCTGGCAAACACCTACGTCATCCTTCCGGTCTCAGCCTCAGAATCACTTCTCAATGAAACCTTTTATGAACCTCCTCCCCACCCAGATTAATTACTACCTGTTCTTTGCTGCCTCTGAAACTTCTACAATACTTCACATTACACCGTGACCATACTTTGGCAGGTGTCACTAACACAAATACCCATAGAACCAACCAGGTATCATAAATCAATGAAGTATCTAACAGAAACATGTCTTAAATGTGCATGATACAGGAACCATGCTTGTACTAGAACCAATCATAATGACTGCTCGCGGTCTTACCTTTTAAAACCATGAACTAAATAAAATGCATAAGGAGCCAAGTTCATTTAGCCAAAGGCACACAATGTCAGGGCCTTCATTTCTCTTCCTTCTACTTCTTGAGATGGAAAAAGCTACAGACCATGCCTGTGGGTATTTTCACAGCCTGACTACCTACGGTTCATAGTCTGGTCCATGTTCACTCTGCCCTCAATGGGACTGACGCTTAAAGCACACTTCACTGATTACAAGGAAAGGATGCAGTGTTGAGCTGAACTCACTGTTACTCAATGTTTACCAAAAATATTTTGTGAAAAATAACATTCCCAGGCACTATCTTGAAAGGTACCGAGCCCACTGTTCCACAAGGAATGTGGAAGGTCTATCCTTGGACACAGCCACACCAGCAAAGAGCTACTTGTCTGAACTATCTTGCTTTGACTTCCATTGAATTGCCTTTCTGAGATAAGCTTTGGCATTACACCCTTGACCCATATTGAGCAACACTATTTTTTTAACCCCACTGTTATATTCATTATAAACATTGGGCTTGGAGACATTGTTAATTATACTAACGTATCTGTTTCAAGAACTATAGATAAAATCTTCTCTCCTCCCAGCACCATGAAGAGTTGCATCCTCTCCTTAGTCCTGATGCTCACAGGTTGTCCAGATCATACAGCTGATCATGTCCCCTCTCCATGTCACCTACTAGGAAAAAGAGTGAAATGTGCGGTCCTTTCCTAATACATGGGTGGGACCCCTCAAGGGGCCCTCCATCTTGGTCTTTGCTTGAATTCGCACTCTCTTTTTCTCTCTGCATTTCCTCCCTGTGCATATTAAACTTTTTTCTTCAGGAGGGAAATACACAAGTAACTAACACAGTATTCTCAGTTAGTTCCCACCTCTACAGTTTGTCAGTTTTTTAAAAACAAGGCCTACCTTTCTCACTCATTTTGTATCTCCAGAGTCTAATAAGCAATCATTTATTGTCAAATTGAATTACATCACCTGTGATTACTTCCAGTTATGGATGAAATGGTAAACCACCTCCTTCTTAAGGAAGGTCGTTTAATTTCCCCAGAAAAATAACAGTGGCCTCTGTCCTTAATACCAATGGCATCTAGAAGGCATTATGAGGACTAGTTTCAGAAAAACACAGTAAACAAGTACAGGTATAAACACTACATAATTTTTAGTTATTTGCTATCCGTTTTTAGAATATTTGTTCCGTTTGCTAGTAGTTAACCAATTCTTTTGTAGAAGCCCATTAATCAGGAATATTCCACAATCGGTTGATACGGTGAATGCAGTTCAAACCAAAATACTTTATGGCATATTAAAATCTGTGCATTCAAAGGGAACAGGACCAAGAGAAACCTCAAGAAAATGTTCTCTGTTAGACTATAAAACTGTAGGGGAGTGAAAATATCACCACAAAGGAGAGAAGTATATCCCCTAGTGAGGTCAGATCAGTTCCACTCAGTGTCATCCAGGACTGATTATTATCAAAGCTGGTCACTCTGATCATTTTCCAAGTTCTACAAATCCACATTTATACAAATTTCAATCTTTAAATTTTTCTGCAATTCAGCTGTTAGTCGTGTGAAGTGTTATCATTGTTTTGGAAAGTAATTTAATCATTTCTCATCACTAGTCATAAAAATCACCCTTACTTTTTGAGGCAGTAAGCCTGTAACTAGGAATCTACTCTAAAGAAATCATCTGAGGGGTCCCTGGGTGGCACAGTCGGTTAAGCCTCCGACTCTTGGTTTATGCTCAGGTCTGATCTCAGGGTCTTGAGATCAAGCCCCGCATGGGGCTCCACGCTCAGCGTGAAATCTGCTTCTTTCCCCTTTTCCTCTGCCCCTCTCCCCTTTGTGCATGTGTGATCTCTCTCTAAAAAAACAAGTGTTAAAAAAAGAAAGAAATCATCTGAAATGCAGAAAAAGTCTTGCACACAAAGGCGCTCACTGAAGTGAGAGGTGGAGCTACTGCTGGAATTAGGGTCACCTCTAATTAGGACGTACTATTAAGACAGAGGATAGTATATGCATTGTACCCAGTAAGATTCTGACCCTATAAAATGTACCAAGAGATTAGGAGGAGACATCTCATAAAAAGTTGACAACCGCTATCTCCTAGTGGTAACTGCAGCTAGTTTTTACCTTCTTTACATTTTTCTTCGATATCTACAATGAACACATATTACTTGCATAATTTTAAAAGATTTTTAGAAAACTTTTTTTTAATATACTTGGAAATCATATGATATTGCTCTCAAATTAGTGGTCCCACTCTTCATTAGTCTCAGAAAATAACATAAGAAGCCTTTGGGTGCCATGTTTTTTAAAATAGCAAAGAAATGAGAAAACTAAACATCCAAAAATAGGTCAATGGTCAAACAAACAACAGTTTGACAACTTAATCTGAATGAATTACTATTAGGTCATTAAAAAATATAATTATTCAGACTATATGGCCACACCTAACAGTAAATAGAAAATGGTCAATAGAGGCACAAAAATAGACACATAGTTCTATAGAATAAAAGAGCCCACAAATAAACCCATGCTTATACAGTCAATGAATCTACAACAAAGGAGGCAAGAATGTACAATGGGGGAAAGATGGTCTCTTCAACAAATGGTATTGGGAAAACTGGACAGCTACATGCAGAAGAATGAAACTGGACCATTTTCTTACAGCATACATAAAATAAACTCAAAATAGGGGCACCTGGGTGGCACAGCGGTTAAGCGTCTGCCTTCGGCTCAGGGCGTGATCCCGGTGTTATGGGATCGAGCCCCACCTCGGGCTCTTCCGCTATGAGCCTGCTTCTTCCTCTCCCACTCCCCCTGCTTGTGTTCCCTCTCTCGCTGGCTGTCTCTCTCTGTCGAATAAATAAATAAAATCTTTAAAAAAAAATAAAATAAAATAAACTCAAAATAAAGACCTAAATGTGAGACCTGAAACCATAAAGTTCCTAGAAGGAAACATGGGCAGTAATCTCTTCAATATCAGTCATAGAAACATTTTTCTAGCTATGTCTCCTGAGGCAGGGGAAACAAAGCAAAATTAAACTACTGAGACTTTATCAAAATAAAAAAGCTTCTGCACAGCAAAGGAAACAACTCCAAACAAAAAGACAACTTACTGAATGGGAGAAGATATTCACTAATGACATATCTGATAAAGGGTTAGTATCCAAACTATATAAAGAACTTATACAACTCAAAACCAAAAAATCAAGTAATCCAATTTAAAAATAGGCAGGAGATATGAATAGACATTTTCCCAAAGAATAAAGATGGGCAACAGACACATGAAAAGATGCTCAACATCACTCATCATCAGGGACATGCAAATCAAAAGTATAATGAAATATCACCTCACACATGTCTGAATGGCTAAAAATAAGAACACAAGAAACAACAGTGTTGGCAAGGCTCTGGAGAAAAAGGAGCCCTCATGCACTGTTGGTGGGAATGCAAACTGCTGCAGCCACTGTGGAAAACAGTATGACGTTCCTCAAAAAAATTAAAAATAGAACTACCCTATGATCCAGTATTTACCCAAAGAAAACAAAACACAAATTCAAAAAGATAGATGCATCCCTATGTTTATTGCAGCATTATTTGCAATAGTTATGATGTGGAAGCAGCTCAAGTGTCCATATATAGATGAATGAATAAAGATGTGATGTACACACACACGGAGTATCACTCAGCCATAAAAAAGAATGAAATCTTGCTATTTGCAAAACATGGATAGACCTAGTGGGTATAATGCTAAGTGAAATAAGTCAGATAGTCACATGATTTCACTTGTATGTGGAATTTAAAAACAAAACAAAGAAAAAGAGACCAAAAAAAACAGACTCTTAAATATAGAGAACTGTTGGTCACCGGAGGGGAGGTAGGTGGGGGGATGGGTGAAATAGGTGAAGGGGATTAAGAGTATACACTTATTGTGATGAACGCCGAGTCATGTAGAGAATTGTTGAATCCCCATATTGTACACCTGAAACTAATATAACACTGTATGTTTATTATATTTGAATTTAAAAAATTAATTAACTTTTTTAAAAAAGAAAATGGTCAGGAGAAACAAAAACACATTTGTTAACTCTAGGTAGAAGCAGACCATAAAATAGACCACAGTGGAAATAGGCCATAAAATTAACATGATTAAATGAAAAATATACTACATTAGGGAAGTGCAAACATGAGTGGGTTTGTTTATTTAAATATTGCCATAATGCAATGGTTTCATAATGTCTGGTTTCGGAAAATTCTTTAGCGTTTTAAGGAATATTCTAATCAGTGTTTTTATATAAAAACATTTCTTAAAGGAGTTGAACAGTTTTAAATACTTTAAGATATGATTACTGAAAAATTTTTATTAGCTGAGTTATTCCACCATCAAAATGCGACAAAAAAGGAAAGGACCTTGGTAAGTAAATGATTAGGTCAGTGCGTTCTCCGTATGAGAATTAGCCTCAAACAGTCCACTAACCTCTGTCATCACAGCAATGGACACGCTTAAACCTTTTTTCCCAAAATTAATGGAATGTTAAGTATGTTTTACAGTAACTATTACAGGAGTAATATATTTAGACATGAAACCTGAGCTGATTCTTGCTCCTAGAGAAGGTATTCTACAAGGTCCCTAATCCCTGAATCAGATAAGAATTTGTGATTTGTGGTCTTCCCCTTCGAGGTGGCGAAATGCTTGATGAGTTGCCAAGACTCCATCTCCCAAGGTCATGGTGACAAAGCCCTGCTTGAGGGCTGACATCCCCTTGAACAAGCAGAGATGCTCAAGTGATGTTCCTAGCCCGGGAGCTTTAGCTTTCTGTCTACACAGCTTCTCTCCTAGAGCTATCAAGAACGCCTTTCCTGAGAACACTAGGCAGTATGAGAACACTCTGCGCCTCTCTCTGGCTTTGCCGGCCTTGAACTTAACCTAACTCCATGACTCCAAACCTTTCTGATTCACTTATTTCCAGCACTAGCCTTAAGCAATACCCGTGCCTATTACCTGCCTGGATTTATGCCCAACCTGGATCCCAAACGCCAACTACATGACCTGCCCCTGCCTTGTCCCAGAGCAGGAGCCCTGAGGTCCTGGCCAGGTTTCCATACAGTATCAGCTTAAAAAGAAGATAATTCAACAGCAAATAAAGGAATATGAGCTGATGAATCAGCACCAAAATACACTACATAAAATACGCACAGCTACCTGAACTTCTTGAATAAATATTATGAATGAGGAATTAGATAAAGCTCAACAAAGCATGCAGCTCGTCTTTTTTTCCCCTCAAGTATATGTTACTCAAAAATAAGAACAAGCGAAATAAAGCACTAAGTAAAATTGTGACTTAAAATTCTGAAATTACCAAAAAAATGTACTTTAATCAACTGATGTAATACATGTGTTAGAAAAATGGAGTCGTCAAGTACTTTTCTTCTGTTCCACATCTTTATCAAATATTTCTTAAACTTGGAATAGTCATTAAAACTGAATTAGTCCTCCATGTGATTCCTTAGCCCTTTAAATCTCTTGGAAATAACATCGCTCATTGCTCAATGGGTTTTTATAAAATGTGGATTATATGTAACTTAGATACTGCACATTTCCTCCAAAGCAAATACTCAGAAAATAAACCAAAAATAATGATTTTTCATCTTCATGGACTCTCAAAGGTTAAAAAAACAAATTTAATTTCAAGTATGGGCAAACTGCAACCCAGGACTGTAAAGCCGTAAGGATCTGCTCGGGAAAGTCCTAATCTTTGCCCACCCGTCCATGTGGCCAAGAGAAGCACCAGCCCTGTTGTCCGATGAGCCTGACCTTAAAATACCCATAAGGACGTAAATACCTGGAGTTCTCCCCGCATTTAGCTTGAGCCTGTCAGACGACATTAGCTCAATGGCATGGGGTCATCAATTCTTCGAACATTAAACAACCAGAGCAAAGTTGAAAATAAAAAGTATAGAGTCACCGAATATAATGAGAATGATTAGTGCAAACTGATTCCAAGTCCTCTATTTTTAATTTTTATCTTGAGTACAGTGGACAATGTTACATTAGTTTCACGTGTACGACATAGTGATTCAACTTCTCTCCAGGTTCTGCTCTGCTCACAAGGGTAGCTACCATCTGGCACCACACAACGCTATTCCAGGATCACTGCCTATATTCCCTGTGCTGACCTTTTATTCCCATGATTTAACTCATTCCATAACTAGAAGCCCGTATTTCCCACTCCCCCCTCTACTCACTTTGCCCCCCCCCACCTCCTTCTCTCTGGCAACCACCCGTTCGTTCTCTGAATTTATAGGTCTGATTCTGCTTTTGTTCGTTTGTTTTTTAGATTCTGCTTCTGAGTGAAATCATACAGTACTTGTCCTTTTCAGTCTGACCAAGCCCTCTATTTTAAGGACCTGAAGGCCTGGAAAGTGTGGGTACGATCAAAGGCCCCACGGAGAGTGGCGGCAAAACTGGCACTTGACTCCTCCTCTCCCATCTGTCTCAGGTAGTGTCAAACTTACTTGATGAATTTCCAGTGTAACGTATTTTCTTTTTTAAAAAAGCTCTTCGCACAGCTTAGAAAAAGGTGAGGGGAGAACCCTAAAAATCCTACTGTAGCAAAATAAGTGGAAAAAAAAAAATCCTCACAGCAATAATTCCCAATTCCATGATTGGAAACAAAAAACAAAAAACACTAAGAAGCTATGAAACTCTCACCTAATCACCTGGTCCTCACTTACCACAACTTAATTTCAGTGTTTTACTTTCTTCTGAATTATGGGTAGTTACTAAATTGGTAACAACCCTATATGAGTATTTTTTTTAACCCAACTGAAACTGCATCTACATATCCAGGCAGAGCTTTACACAGTCCCTAACGCAGAGAAAGCCTTCAATAAATACTAGCTGTTCTTAGCCATACACAAAATTGCTCTAACATAAAACGGCTTCAACATACACCTACACCTATCTCCCCAAAATATGCTTTCTATTCCTACCTGAACTTTATTAAGTTGGGGGTGAGGGGGGGAGTCACAAAGAGGAAGGCCCGTTAAGTATCACAAAAAATTGCCGACTCACCAGACCAAAAGGCCCGCCTTCTATCCATCATTCACTTCTAGTATTCTATTTCGCGTCTATGACTCAATTCTTCCATGACTCTACAGTCCCATGTGTGCACAGCCCACCTCAGCCCTGCAGAGTTAACCCCTTCTCATCCTGCAGATCTAATCAAATGTCACTTCCCCAGGGAAATCCTGATTCACCCCAAAGTCAGATAAGGTTCCCCATTTAATCTCTTTTGAAAGCCCTTGTTCTTTTTCCCTTCTAATAGTCAGCGTATTTTGTAAGTATATATTTGAGTGATCATTTGGTCAATATCCCCCTTCCCACTAGACTCCATGCTTCATGCCTCCAGTGGTAAGGACTGCTTTATGCGCTGCTCTATTCCCAGCTACCAGCACAGGAGCCGGTATTGTACATAAGAAGACATGCTGAATAGTAAATGGCCCTAATTCCACATAGAACAGCAACAGACCCGATCACTGTTTTCAAAATTTCTGAGTTATGACTAGCACTTTTTAATGAAAATGAACAGACCATAATAGAAAACAGAGGAACAAAAAGTGTTATAGTTTTCTGTTTTAGTTAAGCTTCATGAAACTTGTTTTATTCACGTACATAACCATTGCTAACCCTGGGGCATAGTCAAAGAAACGTTGAAAGCCACTAAACCCGATGTCCCAATACAACTCCTCCCAGCTTCCCATTAAAATGCTCAAGAAGGCGCACAAAATGGCAAAATCAGCAACAGCACTAGACAGAGGGGGGAAAGCCAAAATCAAGCCATTATTTCCACTACACTCCGAAAGATGGATATGCAGCACATTCTTGGACCACATAAATCTGTAAGATGCACACTGCATCTTTTGAACTTCAACAAGACAGACGCTCTGATGAATGTAGGAAAAATCCTGAGTCTAACTCAGGAATGCAGAAGATGCCATTGGCCGGATAAATATGAAGACATTCCCCAACTACACAGGAGACACCTTTCAAGGCAGCTAAAGCAAGGGGCCTAATGGCCCTGAGAGCTAATGATGGTCAAAACAGACACATACAAAAATATAGTGGCAGATTTTATTACAGAATAGAAGACAAAAATCTGAAGTCTATACTTACAATTTCGGAGGTGAAACTTACAAAATTTATGTATTAAATGTATAATGGAAATTGGGAAGGGGAAAGAAGGCAAGAATAATTAAGGCATTCTAAATTCTTTGCTGTGCAGAGGAGTGGGATCAAAGTAATTTAGTTCTTTGACTCTGAGAACCAGAGAAACCCCGGTTTAAAACGGAATATATTTGGAAAACAGAGACAATCACTTGTAAAATTGAAAACTAGACTGGGCCAGTTCAAAATACTATGGATGTACAAACAAACAATACACACAGAGAGAAAATAAAGGCAAGAAGCATAATACTAGATTGAACCATACAAAACCTGCCATTTTTACAGGTCAAGAGCAATCAACTACCAACAATTTCACACGACTGAACCTACCAACAATGAAAATAGTGTGCCAAACATTTTTAAACCATTAATTCACGATTTGTGTGTGTGTGTGTGTGTGTGTGTGTGGTTGCTTTACAAATAGAAATCTGTAGGCTTAAAGACATTATGTAATTTATGTAAGCCCACGTGGCTAAATATCGGTGGAAAAAGGCAAGCCAGTACTTTTTGCTCAAGGCTATGGTACCTTCCATAACAAAGAGAAAACTTAAGGGTAAGAATTAGGTTCAAATATGTTGGTTATAACAATAAATGTAAACACCATGCGTTTCCTATAAGAAGTATGTTAAAACAAAATCCAACTAAACGTTGTTTACAGGCAAAAATACATTAAGTAAAATCACACCGAAAGTTTAAAATCAGAAAGGATTGAGTGAAGTCTTTTCAGACAAAGACAAACAAGAAGACTGGCTATATTAATCTCAGGGAAAAAGCAGGGCGTGGTTCCAAAAGCACAGAGGATTATTTTACATTAATAAACATATAATAAAGGCCCAACAGGAATCTTTATTCAATATTATGCTAACACACAGAAAGTGCTATAAAGAAATTGACAAAAGCCCATTTGTAGATAGAGACTAAAGGACCATGAGTCAGCTCCAGCACAGAACCAGGGCAAAGAAAATGTGAATATTATTAGAGTGGCTGAATTAATCAACCTATCTGTACTTGTCACATAGAGAAAATCCTGCTCTTTTCAAACATCACAACACAAAACCCTCAACTGACCACAAAGAGAAACTGTACAAACCTCACTTAGTTACCATGATAAATGTAGCTTATGCAAAAGTTTACATGTATGCAATATAGCAATAATCAGCCACGTCACACTGAACCACCGGTAGCACTCCCGACGGAGTCAGGTATTAACAAGAATGTTTACTTTGCCTGTATTGTTTTACACTTTCACAGCATTTTTCTTAGCACAAAACAGAATTTAAGCTAGGTCCATTAAAAACATTGCTGCCTTTAGATTGAAAATTCCTCCTCCCTCAATGACAGGCAAAATTAGCAAAAATATTGCTGATAATTCAAAATTGTTGAAATTAAGTACTATGTATCAAAAATGTGAAAGCTGATCAATCTTCACCCTCACGCAATTTCATCACTTAAAACAAATGACCTAATTTCAACTCCTGAAGTGAGGCTCAGATTTTTGATTTCCCTAATATTTTCCCAATCAAATCACCCCTTCCTTTTCTCTATCAAGGTCTCTTTTCCTCTTCCATCCTCACCTCCCAGTTTCACTTAACTAATTCAACTCATCTTTCCAACCTCTGTATAAATACCACTTTCTTAGAGAAACTCTTCCCACCCTCCCAAAGCTGGTCTCCCCGCAACACTCTTCCAGGACACCAGGCTTTTCTCAATCATTCCAACCACACTGTCAGTTACTTGTTCAAGGCTGCCTCCTTCACTAGACTGTAAATCCCAAGTACTCAAGACCACAGGTTATGGACTAGAACGTGCTCTGTATATTAATTTTTAATTAAAAAAATGTCCATTCAAAAGACCTTTTCCTCAGAAAATCTGAGTCCTACTGTGTGCAAGGGACCGTATTAAGCATTGGGAAAATGGCAGGAACTTTAAGAAAAATTTTAAAAACCACTTTCCCTTATTTAAGAAGTCAAAAGAAAATACAGTGGAGGAAAGAAAAAAAAAAAACCCATCAGGTATGTCGGATAAATGGGAAAGGTCATATAATTTTAAATGCAGTCATTAGGGCAGGCTGTACTAAAAAGGTGGCATTTGAGACCTGAAAATGGAAAGAGAGCAAACATACAAATACCAGGGAACAGAGAACTCCAGGCAGAAGCCACAGTCCGAGGCAAAGGCCTGGAAACCGCAGTCCACTGTGGAGATAAGCTCACCCATGGAGACTACTGAGAGGAAGGCTGGAGCTCTGAGAACACCAGCACCTAAAGATGGCAGAGAAGCACACACCCTTTAAAAAAAAAAAGAGAGAAAAGCAAGCAGAGATGGGAAATAATTAAACATGATACATATGAAACATGGTG
This sequence comes from Ursus arctos, assembly GCF_023065955.2. NCBI lineage: Eukaryota > Metazoa > Chordata > Mammalia > Carnivora > Ursidae > Ursus > Ursus arctos. The sequence continues at coordinate 39,221,915 of NW_026622852.1, forward strand.
ACTACCATGTCATCACTGGAAATTAAAAATTTAAGATTTTAACAGCATGCATACTTAGGGCATAACACGGAATGCTAACTATTTGGTAGATCAAATATTTGAAAAACCCTAAGAAATTATCCCAAAATGGAATGAGGAAGTTATTCTCAAGGGGTAGCACTAGGACTGAGTCTCCTGTACTTTCCAAATTCTAAAATGACCACATACTGTTTTTACTATCAAATGGAAAAGAGTGGAATTTTAAAGAATCATACTGGCCTAGAGAGAAAATGACTAAGAACAATTTATCTTTGTTCTAGCTCACATGCAGGAAGCCATGCCAATATAATTATACAAAATAGAAATATTCTGTTAATTAGAAAAGGTTTTTGTGTGGGTTTTTTTTTTTTAAACCAAGTAAACAGCAACGTTATATACTGTATCCTACTTTTACTTTAATCAGGCAATGGAAGCTTACATGTACTAGACCAGATTTTATAAATTCCCATGACAAACCTGTGGGGGCTTCTACAGCTGGTCTTTAGGCTAGTGGGGTTTGCAGAGTTGTGCTGAGTTTCTCAGCCTGTCTTTTGCTGTAGCAATGACAGTAATAGGACTCTCACTGCTGTCGTCATGCAGTAAATTAAAAAAACTATATTTTGCAATTCCTCTCAGACCCCAAACCACCACTAGTCTTCTAATTAGTTTCAGAATTGTCCTTTCCTTTGCTGAAATGATTTGTTTCAGGAGCTTTTATGCCCCCAAAGGAACATCAAGGTGGAACTCCATCTGCTGTATCATCCCAGGACCACCTCATCAAGAGAAGCCACTGTGGGTGCTCAGTGAATGTGTGATAGCCTGTAAGACTATTTCGATCACCTGCTAGAAAGAAAAATAGCCTGAAGAACCAAAGTACATCTTGTTCTTGTTAAAACACTGAGTATAGTGACGGTGAGGGTCCCTTTCACAATGTATGTGTACATCAAATCATCACATTACACACTTTAAGTATCTTACCATTTTATTTGTCAATTATACCTCAATAAAGCTGGGGGGAATTTTTTTTATATTTTCAAAAAACGAGTATATACCAGTCTTCTCACTCTAAAAGTTCTCTACAGATTATCCGGTAAATTTCACTGGTATTTACTCTGACATATAACAATTACTTCCCAATACTGCCAAGCTCAGACCTCTCAGCTAAGCTTCAAACTCCAATTCCAGCTACCAGCTGAAAATCTCTGCCTCACACCAACAAGCCTCACTGGAAGAATTCTTATACTGTCACGTCCCATCTGCTAATGGCATCGACATGCCCTTTTCTTTTTTTGGTCCCCAATGGCTTTGCCCCCTTCTATTGGCCCAAGACTGACCCAAAGCATACCACCACTCTGCCACCAACCCTAACCGGTCGGTCACTCACACACAGCGCCTGGGCTTTCTACGCTTCCGTGTGGAATGAGCTTCTCAGCCAACCTGTGCACGGAGGCCAGTATCCTGCTGCAAATCCTGCCTCTCCTCCAAGGCACAGTTACTCTCTCCACCCTCAGATGCTCAGAGGGCACTTTGTTTAAACCTCAGTTTAAAATATTTATCAGCGTCTGCCCAATCCCAAGCATTTGTTTCCACGGCTCTCCATCTTTATGAGCTACTTGAAAGCAGGGACCATAATTTCTTGGTGGGTTTTTTATTATTATTATTTTTTATTTTGGTGTCCTGGGCCAAGCATAAGGACTTAACCATGGAAGTGCTCCAAGATTTCAGCCACGTGAAAGTGAATTGATAGGGTCTCAGAGAAAGTGACAAGGGAACCAGTTTCTGCTGAATTTGGAAGTCTGTTATCCTACCCTAGCCTTTGAACTTCAGGTCTCTGTGTCTCCTCCAAGGACAGCAAGCAGTTCTGTATGGAACGACAATAAAATACTGAATACAGAATGAATGCCTCATTTTCTTGATGGGACAATAACCCCGCTCCCAACAAATCACAGCCCAAGATGGCAAAGCAGCCCCTTCACAAAAGGCAATTCTGTTCCAGCTGTGAGTCTCCCTTGGCGGGAGCCTTCCACCCTTCCCGTCTGATTGCTGCCTTTGAGGAGGGGTCCTCGCTTAACACTCGCACCAGGAAACCTGCCTGGAAGAAGGAACTCCACCTGTCTTCTGTGTTGGAGTGCTCGATGGGCCTACCGCAGACGCCTTGTTTTCCACCTAATAAAAGCTTCGCAGAAGCCAAACACGTGCTCTGCAATGCCCCTCCTCCCCCCACCCGAGACCCAGATGAAGCAGCGTCCTTGTGAGAATGACATTCTCTGCAATGATACTTGTTGTCTCGGTTGTCACGCAGCTGGAAATAGTTTTCTTGTTCCCTGTTCATGACAGCCAGACAGTCATCGCTCTCTGATAGAAACCTCGCTGAGTAATACCATACTGCACTGATTCAAGAAGAGCCTCACGTGCTCCTGGGACTTCAAACGTCTGAGCCACGGTGGCAGCCTTCAGAACAGACTCTAGAGCAAACAGAGGCAGGAGCGAGGGTGTGCACACACACACAGGTGCCTGCGTGTATAGACTGACCTGCATGCACACACACAAATATATACACACACAAACAAGTTGGCAGATGTGTAGCAGCAGAAGTACGAGGACGGAAGGCCACGTAACAAACTGTGGACAAAGGAGCTACATCACATGCTTAAGGTTAAAGGGGCGGAGGGAGGTTATTACATTTACTTTAGACAAATCTATATTGTTTGAATCATTACAAAATCCACATCTTTTCATAAACTCTTCTGATGAGAACAATTTCTACTGTGTTCATTCCCTCAGTGATCTAAACAAGTAAAACGCACTAACAGCAAAGTACAGAGATAGTGTAACCTCAAAATAACTCCGACTCCCCCAGTGAACACTAGGTTTGGATTACTCTAGTAAATCATAAACTGAATATAGAAACTCAAACACAAGTTGGGTCACATAATATCCAAAATGAGGGCATCTGGGTGGCTCAGTTGGTTAACCGTCTGCCTTTGGCTCAGGTCATGGTCTCTGGGTCCTGGGATCAAAGCCCGTGTTAGGCTCCCTGCTCAGCGGGGAAGTCTGCTTCTGCCTCTCCCTCTCCCCTCCCCCACTGCTCATTATCTCTAATAAATAAAATCTTAAAAAAAATTAAAATATCCAAACCGAGATGGAAGCCAAGGTTACAGGTAAGACACAGCTGCATCTGTCTCCACACTTGAAACAAACAGGTAAATCTCAGCAAATCATTTCAAGTTTATGACAATGAGAATACCCGGCTCTGTCTCCTCCTGTTGACGAGGGAAAGGCTAACGTACCCAAAGCCACTGAGACTCAAATGGAAGAATAATTCAACGAGCATGCTCCATATTTGAAGCAACTTGCATTAAAACAGTATGATAGAATGAGAACTCCCTGAAAAGGAACCTTACACATCTTGTTTTCTACTGTTTCCCAGTATATGGTAGTGCGCAACAAATATCTATTGACTATGGTACAAATACATGAACAAATGAAAGATTAAATTAAGGAACAAGTAAAAGAAAACTAGAATTAGCAAGCAGATAATGTCAGGTCTTATTCACATTTTACAGATGTAAAAAAAGAGAAACACTGACTTACCCAATAATAACAAATCTGGAAACACAAAGCCTTTGATTCCCTCTATCTTGATCTCTTTTTTCCCTTTAGGTTCCTTGATTTATCTCCTAGGGTCCTTCCAAATCCCAACCCTTCAGCAGTCTTCCCTGACCACCACCACCACACCCCTGAAGGTCAGGTGTCCCCGCTCGGTGCTCCCATACGGCCACGCACTTCTCTCATTCATCTCGCTCATCACACCTGCTACACCGAATCACCTGTTACACCGAATCCGCTAACATGTCCGTACCTCCTGGAGGGCAGCAGTCCTGCCCGGACTCCCAGCACCGATTACCTAGCACAGTGCTTATAATACAGCAAGCAGTCACTTCAGTGCTGCTAGAGTTGAAGAGAACTTGTCTCCTCTGCCCCTGAATTGTTTCTCCTTCCAAAGAGCTGGGACCATCCTTCTGTTAGGGCAGATTTTCAAGAATGAAGGCAGCTTAGAGACTGGTCAAGGAGAACCACTTAAACATAGAGAAAGAAAACCCAGGATGACAGATTTACATGAAATCACATCTAGTCCATTGTTTTGAAGATCTAGTCCATTTAAGAAAATGGATAAAGGGAAAATTGCTACAAAGAAATGGTTCACAGTAGCACTCCCTACAGTAGTGAGTCCTAAACCTTCAGAGGTCTAGGCACCTATGATGGCCATAATGAACAAAATTCCCTTTAATAGTTTCAACCTGGGAAATCCCACCCCCCCCCACCCTGCCCAGAGAGATCCATGACCAGGTGTTGTGCGTCAAACTTTCTTTTTCTCTTTTAGAGAAAGAGGCTGGTTTTGAAACTCTTTTCCCTTATCTCCATATTAAATACAACAAACACAGCCTGATCTAGCTCATTCAGGCTTACACACGTTTGCTTTAGCACCGGACTAAAGAGTCTGCCCTGTCTATTCCAGCACTTTTTCAAAAACAGTACTACAAAAATTAAAAAAAAAAAAAACTATAACCTAAATCCATGCACACAGTACAACAGTCCTCCTTCAATGCTGAAAGAAATTTGAATTTTACATGCACTTCAAGGCTAAAGTTTCTATAGCACCGATCAGATGGCAGTAGCTAACATCAAAGTTATCAGGACAATTTTCTTTGCCCCATCTCCGTAAGTCAGTAATAACTATGCTACTTTGAAATCATACCAACCTGAAGGAAAAAATGTCAGGGCATTTAAATAAAATCACAATCCCCACCACCCTCTCTTTCTTCCCTCCCTAAGAACCAAAGAAACAAAAAAAAGTATCCTTCTAAGAAACAGAGTATACTAACCCTGGGCTCCTGCAAATTAACTGAACATGCCAAACCCAAGTTCCCTTGCAAAAGATAAAAACTGGTGGGAGGATCCTTCATTCAAATTGTATTCAGAAGATAATAAAAAGCAGCTGATCTAATCTCCTTTTATTAAGGCTCCTCGGTAGCCCAGCCTCTCCAGATGCAAGGCAATTAGAAGACTTAGCCAGACCAGCTCCACCTGTGACATACAGCTGAAAAGCCGTCCACTCCCACCTGTGACATGCAGGCATCGTGGTACGAGAAGAAACCGACAGAGCGGCCGAATGCCTCTCTCTCAGGTGGACCCCACAGAGATTCTTCCTATCCGAGAGGTTATGAACTAGACACCTCAGCTCTAGAGTTCTAGGGAGGAAAAAAAGCAGATGATCAGAAGGGAGGTTCTTAAAGAAGTATAAATCTACACCATTAAGCGACTCTTTTGGAATGACATTTAAAGGATTTTCTGGGGTGGGTCAGCCCTCACGGCTGTACCAAAGTATTGCTCTCTCCCCACCTCCTCTCTGGATCATTTCCTCCTCCCCTTTCCAAGGGCATTAGCCCCATTTCAAAACTAATAATAATTCTTTCTCTACTGTACGACAAATATTCAACCGCTGTGGTTAAATACTATGTATAAGATAAACAGGGTCAAGAATGTTGGTTGCCATTAGAGTCATGTTTAAATTAGCATTAACTAGCAGGCCCTTCCCTAAACAAAACAAAATGCTTTCTTGGTCAGCTCTGTGCCTGGAGAGTAATTTTTTAACTCACATGCTCAAAAGGCCTCACGAACATCATTAATTCCTGCTAAATTAAATTTCTCAAAAGACTACTATCAGTTTGGGAGGACTGTGGAGGAAGAAACTACGTATCGTGTATTCTATCATTTTTATATAATCTGGATAAGCCGACAGCAGTGCCCTGACATTCACGAGCCATGAGTTACAATGAAACGTAAAAGAATCAAAACTCAGGCCTGCCACACATTTCGCCCCTCACAATGCCCCCAGCAGGCATCACCATGGTCTTCCTGCATTTGGGGGGTTAATATTTAGCCCTTCCCAACCCCACGTAGCACAACTTCTTAAAATAACATCCAAGGTCCCCCCTAATTTACCGCCTGCTAACCTTCCACCCTTCGTTACCCCAGACTCCAACTCCATCTTCATTCTCCACCATTCATCTTTTAAGAGACGCATCATTTTCACCCTTCCAGGCCCTTCTGTGAAGTCTTCCCCAGAGTCAGAAGTTCATTTTCCATTCCTGAGCGTGCCAAGGGTTCTTGGATTCTGCAGCCACCACCTAGTTATGCAATCCAGCTACTATGTATTGAAGTTAGCTGCCTGTTTTCCCTCTGCACTGCCGCTCTTTCTAAAGCCTCCTTTTAAGCATCTTTGCATCTGTTTCTATAGGAGGAATTCAGTAATTGCTTATCCAATTAAAATTTTCTCCTTTTCTCCCAACTTTCTAAGACATCCATAATAGTTCTCCATGAGGTATTTAAGTAATAACGCAATGGGGGGGGGGGGGTAACATGATATGTAAAAACAAGAAACCAAATAGTATAAGGCCAGAGCAAACTTTGAGACTTTAAACCAAGAGCTTATGTTCCCAGTTTTATTACATCACACTTCACTTTTAAAATAAATCATGTTCCTCAAGTGTGTATGCATATGAGTACCAAAAAAACTAAAGGAAGACAAGCCACACATTAAGCACAGACATTAAAAACTTGACCTCAAACTTAATTTTAAGTCTTGTTATTTGCTGAACGCTTGGAGCTTCCCAGTGAAAATGACACAGTGTATTCTGCCCAGATTGCAACTTTCCTTACTAAGCATCTGAAATAAGGTTCTTGGCCCTAACAATCACAAACTTCAGACTGAATGTCATTATGTATCAAAAAGACCTAGCAAGTGAGAGTTTTACTTTCTTTGAATTTCCCAGTTGGTCTAACAGAACAGTTCCATTCAGTAAAGCCTTGAAAAAAAATCTATGGTATAATTTTTTTAAAAAATTTCTGTTTGGTAAATATTAGCTTCAAACAAAAATAGAAGTTTCCAAACACAAGTTGGTTGAAAGGGCTGCCCTACCCATCTCTGTATTTTTCCCCATCATTCACAGGGAAATTGAGATCTGCTGAGTGCCCACAGCACGGGGCAGCTGCTGAGCCTAAGAGACACTGATGCAAATGGGAAGTTGGGCAGGTCCCACGATAGAGATCACCCTCACTCCACATCACTTTTAAGGCTAAGCATGTTCACTCACTAGTAGAATAATGAAAGATTAACTGGTAGTGGGGGGAGTATTATTGATGCCCTTGTGGAGGAGTTAAGAAAAATAGAGGAAAATCAACCCCCAGGTCAAGGTCCCCCCCCCCCCCCAACCCCAGGAATCCCCTACTGCAGGTATTTTTTTTCTACCTTTGCCCTCTTGCCCTCTCACTTCCCTTCTGGAATAACCCATTCACACTTTACTCTTCCTACTGTTCTAGCATGGGATAACCAATGGCCGGTTTCTAATTACTTGGGGGAGCTGGAAAGAACAGCAAAGATCATTAAATCCATCCATTTTCCAGATGAGTACCGTGAGATGAAGGACAAGCTGACCTGACTGGCTAAGGTGGCACCGCTAGGGGACGTGGTGAGCACAGGGGCTCAGATTATGACAGCCCACTCTTCCCTCCCACCAGGCCCTTCATTCTGCCCATGCCTTCTCCCTCACGCACTACCTCTTTCTCGTTACTTAGTTTCTTTATCCTCAAATTAAACGGTGTCAAGTAAAACACAGCCTTATCATACTTACAATGCTAATCGTTATTCACAATTTTGCATTTGAGGCAAATGTGCTCACTCCTACCAGATTTAGAGAACCAAGGACAGAAACAACTAGATGTGTGCGTTTGTGTGTGTGTGTGTGTGTGTGTGTGTGAGAGAGAGAGAGAGAGAGAGAGAATGCAATTTAGTTCGGTCCAAACAGTCATAACTCCAGTATACACCCTTTTCCCTTGGAACTTACTCTTCTATTTGGCAAGGGAATCACCTCCTAGGAGAACTTAGGTTTCCCAGTGCAGTCTCCCTTTAAGCAGAATCGCAGGCTTTGAATCACAGACCACTGACTTCACAGTTATGCTTACACTGGGCAAATAATACTTATGCAAATAGGTGAAAAACACGGACTGTTAGAGCCTGAAGGAACAGAGGATTTTATCCTAATAACTGCAGTTACCTGTTTCCGATATTCAGGTTTGCAAATATGCACCTATTCCAATGCGAAACCGTGAAACTTTAACAAGCGAGCACTCACTGAAAACCCACATTTATGAAAAATGCACAGATCTCAACAAACGAGAAAAGAAAGAGAAGTAGCGATAGTAAGCAACAATCTCAGGCCCCAGACTGAAGGCAGCAACAAGTCCTGGATGCCGTCATCCCTTACACATCAAAAGCCAAATGGCAGCAAAGAAAAAACAAGAATAAAATTTATATCCATTCATAACAAACTAGTCCTACACAAACCAAACGAGCCTGTCGGTTTCAAAACCACCAACTCTAAGCCAGGTCCCTCCCTTGCCTTCAATTTCCCAGTTACTTGCTGAGCGTGTTTGTTAGGCGGCTGCACAGAAACTAAGTTGAAAGTCCGCAGCTCGGGAGAGACTAAGGAGTCGTCCGTGAGAAGCTAGTGGTGCGGGAGCTCCGCGCTGCTGGGCACGGGGAATCCTGGCGTTCCACGTCCACCCGGACCCGGCTTTGGGGTAATTTCGAGCCCTCCATCCCCTGCAAGCCTTCTCGTGCTCCCACCCAGACCCAGGTAACCCGCGGCCACCTACGTGTCACTTGGGCGGGTCCGGGCCGCAGACGCGGCACAAAGCGCGGGCCCCGGGGCGCACTGACCTGGCCGGGGGACGGAAGGGCCGGCGGCCCAGGCGGCTGCGGCAACTTCCCTCCCGGGGTTCGGTCAACTGGTTGGCGGCGGAGGCCAGGAGAGCCTCGCCTCCTGCAGGCCAGCTCGCAAGCGCGCACGCCCACCCAACGCCGACACAGGCGAGCGCGCGCGCGCACACACACACTTACACTCGCTCGCACACTCGCACGCACAACCACAAAAGCCTGTCTGCCCCGGGACAGTGCGAGCCGAGCGCGCCCTGCGGCGGCGCAGGCGACGCGGCGGCCACTGGCTCCGCGCCCAGGGGGCGCCGTCCCCCGCCCCGTGCCCCGCCCGCCCCTTTACCTGCGCCCGCCGCCGGCCCCGGGCTGGCCTCCCGCAGCGCGCTCGCTCCCTGCGGCCGGCGCCCGGCCCTCCGCCCGCCCCCTTGGCGGTCGCCCGGAACGGGGCCGCCCCGTGCGCCCACCCCCCCGGGAAAGCCGGAGAGGGCTCCGCGGCGCCGGGGCCCAGGCCGCCCAAGATCCGGGCAGCACTCCGCGGCGGACGGGGGAGTCGCAACCCGGGGAGCGCCAGCCGCCGCTCGGGCCGCCTGCTCGCGCTTTGGCGCGCTGGCCCGGGCGGCGGGGGAGGGGGCGCCGAGGGAGGGCCGAAGCCGCGGCGCGGACGCCAGCCTCCTTTCTTCCTCCGCCTTCTTTCTTTTCGGCCGGCTCCACGTAGCACAAGTCAGCAACTCCCGTACCCCCGACTCCCTCCCCCCTAGCTCGTTCCGTCACCTGGTGTGAAGCCCCGGGAGCCCCCACCCCCTCCGCGCCCCCTCCCCCATTCATTGCGACCTCCCCGCCCCGGAGGTAGGGCGGGGGCTGAGGGGCACCTAAGCCTCCCGTCACTATCTTACCCACCCCACCCCGCAGCCCCGCGTGACCCACCCGCGGCGGGAGATCTACGGCCGCCGGCTCGGATGCTCACCCTCCCGCGCTCACCTCAGCGCCCGCCAGCTTGCTGGGCTGGGTGGGCTCCCCCACACGGTGCATTCTCATTTTGTCGCTCTACTCTTCCCACTCGAAAAGCTCTGGAAAACATCGCGGGCCCGCAAAACCCCTGAAGTATGGCCTCTTTCGGAGTTCAGTTTCTCAACTTTGCAGAAGACACAAAGTTTCTCCCAGCACAGCCTTTCACGGGAGGCTGCAAAAGACCAAGCGTCGACTTTCCTGCTAGAAAGGTGCACACGGTTCTGTTTCTGGGTTTTCCATTGACTCGGTCTGCAGACCAAAACAAGTGTGACTGTGCTCCCCTAGGTCTCCTCAGCTAGGTCTCTTCCGCTTTCCCAGTGAAACTTTGCAAGTGCAAACTATCAGTTTTAGGAGAGTAATTAAGGGCGGGGAATGCACACCTGGAGGTGTGGGCGGGAGCGGCGCCGGACGAAGGCCTGGGGTTCGTTCTGGAGAAAGTGGCAGGCACGGAGGATGGCCCAGGTCCTATAACAACACCCAGTCCATCGGGGGCTTTCCAGCCGCGCCACCTCCCACCCACCCACCTCCCGCTTCCTACCCTTGGCTTCCCAGGATTTCCGGAGTTTTGGCAATTCTCTGCCTCTCGCTCCGCTGCTAAAGCCGCCACGCATCCAAAGTGGCTGTTTAGGAGTAAAAGCTGAGTGCGCTCTTGCCTGAAAGGGCACGTAGGAGACGGGGACAGCAGTGGGGCAGGGGGACTCGCTCGGCAGCACGGATAACTACGTCTGAGAAAGAAACGCACAACAGCGATGGGGGGCTGCACTGTGGCAGTCACCCGGTAATCTCGAGCTTTCGGAAAGGAGAGATCCCTTTAAACCGCAGTGGGCGGGGAGGGGAAGACTTCTTGTAAGGGATGGAAACTTTTCAAGCTAACTTTTCAAGTTAGGTATGCTTGTAACAGAACGTGACCATCTCCTGCCCGCGACTGCTGAAAACTTTGTGTTGCCCTGTGGTTTTCACAGGATGCTCAGGGCTAAGATCTGTCCGCTAGTCAATTACTATCTGAAGCAGTTTCTTTTTTTAAAATAATCTTTCAAATCCCCTTTCTTTCTCTTTTTCTTTCTTTCTTTCTTTCTTTCTTTCTTTCTTTTTCTTTCTTTTCTTTCTTTCTTTCTTTCTTCCTTCCTTCCTTCCTTTCTTTCTTTCTTTCTTTCTTTCTTTCTTTCTTTCTTTCTTTCTTTCTTTCTTTCTTTCTTTCTTTCTTAATCCCTACACCCAATGTGAGGCTCGAACCTAAAACCAGGAGGCGGAGTCCCACGCTCTAGAGACTGAGCCAGCCAAGCGCCCCCTTTCTAAAAAATCAACTTGAAGCGATTCCACTTTCTCCCCTTTCCTCCCAATTTATGATTTATTTTACAATAATCCACTTAAAATGTGAAAAATTAGAAATGTTAATGCATGCACAGTGCTAATATATTCATGCACAGCACAGAAATGCATGTACATACTCTCATCTCAAATAAGTGTCAATCTTAAACTATAAAAAAATATTACATTGGACAAATAGGAAAATATCCACTATAAAGTCTAAGTATAATACAAAGTATATATTGGTAAGAGAAGAAAACATCCTGAAAGGGTTTTGTTTTCAACCACAGCTCTACCCAACTCAGAAAATCACTTAGCTAATTTTCCTCTCTCCTTATTACACACTATTTACTGCTAGGTTTCTCAATATCAAAACTTTAATATCTAGTGAAAAGAATATTTTACATTTTTATTTAAAATAATTAAAGTATTATATTAATTTTATCAATAAACATTATATTTAATTTAAAAAGTATTTCAATGTTTAGCCCCTCCTCATAAATCGAAATGTTAATGAGTTTCTTGCCTACCACTCCCCTTGAATATTTTTGAATATATTGATTTTATCTCTTACCATCTTAAGGAATATTGCTGCTTGTGCTTTGATTATATATTAACTGCCTTAATATCTAACTGCCTACTCTGTGGTCCTCACATCAAATGGGGAGTTCTATCCACAAAGACATATGTATTCAAGAGTTCTAAGTTATTTGCTGTACAACACTTCATCTCCTCTTTATTTGGTCTACTGTGGCCTAAAATGAAATGGAGAACAAAATTCAAGGTCAGCCTGGACAGACCTGTCTTTCTAACAAGCGCAGACCTGTCTGAATGAGATTGCTCTTCCGCCAGCTTGAGGACAATAACTTTCAAATCAAATGTAGGTTGTGTGCCCAGTATAAAAGGAGCGAGAAAATGAAATCCAAGACAGAGTTCAATTCAGCACAGAGATTAATTCATCAAACCTAATACTGTGTTCCAAATGAGCCAGTTTTCTCCGCTGTAAAATGGGATAATAATGCTGGTGTTTTTATTTTATTGGGTTCTAAGCTGTCCTTACCAAAGTAAGGTAATATATTTGAACAGTCTTCTTAAAACATTGAAACGGGTGATGTTGTTTCAGCAAAGATGAACATGCCGTGATATACTTTCTTCAATGTTTTAACTGCCTGGGGCCCTCTTGCCGTTCAGGCCATTCCCTTTCCTGGTTAGTCATCCCAGTGCCTTCTGCGCTAACCTTTCTCTCTTATCCCCTACCAAGCAGTGTTTCTCTAGATTGGTTTCTTCAGATGACTTCAGCAGAGCTGAAGACTCAAAGGCAGCTGGTGCCGTCAAATGTGAGAAAAAATATTTTCAGCAAAATGAAGAGAATTTTAATGAGGAATATTTCAAGTACAGTTTACATTATTATCTCAAAGGATACTATAGACTTTGTTAGATTACCGATGTTATCTAGTGAGTGGTCCAAGAGCTGTAACTGAAGAAGCATTTAGGATGGAAAAACTGGCTGTCACTGCATTAGGCTCTATCATCCGCTCAGAAGGGATTGCTGGTCATGCCAGTTCTCTGCCTCCCCATGTTACCTTTCCTCTGGCAAAAAAGCCTTTGAAATTCTCTACAAGAGAGTAATCAAAACTATCAACAGAAAGATCTGTTGGAAATTTTCCCCCTGGTCAGTTAATGTAGAGACTGGTTCGAAAAATATATTTTGATGAAACAATACCCCGAGAGAATACAGCCTGTTGGGAAAGTTTTTGGTGCCTCTGGGCCATAGGTTTCGTCCTTCTTAAAATGCGGCATTTGTGGGACACCTGGGTGACTCAGTCGGTTAAGTGTCTGCTTTCAGTTCAGGTCATGATCCCAGGATCCTGGGATCAGCTCAGGTCATGATCCCAGGGTCCTGGGATCTAGTCCTGCATCAGGCTCCCTGCTCAGCGAAAAGCCTTCCTGCCACTCCCCCTGCTTGTGCGTGCTCTGTGACTCTCTCTCTCTCTCTGGCAAATAAATAAAATCTTTTTAAAAAGGGGGGGGGGGGAGCATTGGTGCCTCTCTGGTGTTTTTCCTTTGGCTGGAAACAAACCATTCTCCTTAGGAAACCTTTCTATTTTTAAAAGGCCAGCAGCAGAGGTGGGTGAGGCAGCCCAATTTAGTTTTTTTAAAAACGCTCTTGGGGGTAGAAGTGGCATAAGGAGTCTCCAGGAATAGGGAGGAGACGTTGGGGATTGTGTGCGCCACAGCCATGTGGGAGGGCTACCTGGCAACGAGATGAAAACCATCAATGGAGTGCCTCTGTGCTCACCTGCTTCTCATCACACGTTTCGCACGAATAGCCTGGCTAGTGTGAAGCAGATCGAGGACTAGCAATCCCTTTCCTGTAGTCTTCCTTACCCAAGTAAAAAGGCTTTGATAGAAAACAAACAGAGGAAAAAAAGAAAATGAAGAAGAAAAACCATGTGTCACATGTCTAATTTTAGAGCTAACAAGAGACCTATATACAAAGAAATCATAAAAAGAGTCATAAAACAAAAAAACCAACAAAAATAAGTAAATTGCTAATAAAACAGTGGAGAAAAAAAAGAAAAGAGAGACTATGAATGAGATTATAATTAGAGTTTCAGTAGAATTTTTTAATACTAAGAGAATAGTATAGTCCTATATCCTTTCTGAACATTAAAAAGTTAGCTAAAATAAATACTTCTTAGAAAAATATAAATTACAAAAACTATTGATTCAAAAAATTTAAAACATGAATATATTTATAACCATTAAATAAACTGAATTCCCATTTCTGAAGCTACCTACAAGAAAGCTCAAGGATTTAGGGGGGATTTAGGAAATCTTCATAGACAATCTCTATTCAAATGGTTTCAAAGATTAGAAAAAGAAGGAAAGCATCTCAATGATTTTATGAACTAATAAAATCTTGATACCAAAATCAGAAAAAAAAAACATAAAAAGGAAAATTATTAGCCAAATCTCAAAAGCATTAAAAAATGTTATATATGATGTTATCAAACCCAGTTCAGCAATGGGTTTTAAAAATATACTTCATAAGCACATCATGTTAACATCATAATGTAAGGATGATTTAATATTAGAAGATATAAAGTAATTTGCCATTCATTTATTTTTTTAAAAAAATCTTAGCAAACCAGGAAAGGAAGGAATTTCCTAAACACAATAAAGAGTTGCTACCAACAACCTAATTCTAGAAACATTATTCTTAATTTTAATTCATTTAACATTTTTCTATTAAAGTTAGCAACAAAACAAGGATAGCTTTTCCTTTTTACCATTTCTACTCAACATTGTACTGAAGCCCCTTGCCAATAACACACACACAGACACCCACAGAAATGAGAGGCTATAAGGGTCAGAAAACAAGAAAATATGATTTATAGATGATGTAGTTGTCTGCTAAGAAATTCAAGCAAATCTAATAAAGTAATAGAACAAGAGAGTTTACCAACATTGTTGAATAAAAGGTCAATATACAAAGAAGCCACAGCCCATTAGAGATTATAAATTCTCAAAGGTCTCACTCATAATAGCAATCTACTCCAAATTGTAACATAGGGTCTTTCGTAGACCTTGACAAAGTGATTCCAAAATTCATGCCGAATTGAAAGAGGCCAAGAATGACCAAGACAATTCTGAAGAAGCATTGGGAGGAAAAATTTTCCCTTCAGATATCAAAAGCTTCATATTGTAATAATGTGGTGTTGGTGCAGTGATTGGTAAATAATCTAATGAGCAAGAAAAGCAGGTTCAGAAACAGAACCACAAAGACCTGCAGGGTCTATTATGTCATTCAATAATCTAATGAAAGAGAATAGTAGGTTCAGAAACAACCATTCATATGAATGACAGATAAGTCAACGCAAATTAGTAAATCAAAGATGATCTGTTTAGTTAATGACGCTGAGATAATTAGCACTCTCTTTATATATTTTTAAAAATGGGATCCCTACCTCACACTGTAAACAAACTTAAGTTCTTAATGATTTTAAAAACAAGGCAACACCTCCAGATTTTTAGCATTTTGGGGTAGAAAAGAATTTCTTACACAAGGCGCAAAAAGCACAAACCATAAAAAGTGTCTGCTCTTTTCTGTCAAAAAAAAAATATGACTGATAGTAATATGCTGGATTCTTGTGCGTTCCCGTAGTTTATATGATGTCTGCTCCAAGCTTTGCAACGAGTAGTCCAAAGGATATGAACAGCACTGTGTCACCCTGGGCAAAAGTGGGGCAGAGGGTTTTCCTAAGTCACGTGTGTTTTGTTGTCTTTGTTGTTTTGACTTCATAGCCTACTATACCTTCTAGAGCAAGATGAAAGCAGCAATATTAGAGGTACAGGAGGCTCTGAAACATTTATGATGTAGACCCCTTTCAGAACCCAATCAAAGCTATGAAACTGCTCTACAGATAAATGTAGAGTATATATCTTGTAGCAGAGGCCTTTGACTATAATAATATCCTTTCTTGACTTCTTGGGTACCAGCTAGACTAGACTTCCCAGCTTCTCTTACAGGTAGTTGAGGCCACATAGCTGAGTTCTCTCCAGTAGAAAATGAGCATAAGTGACCTCTGCCTGATCTGGACTACCTATAAAATTCCCTTACATGTGCTTCCTTATTGTCTTAGTCCCTCTTGGTTGACTGGAATGGTGATGCCCACACCAACCTTGGAGCCACGGGTTGAAAATGATAGGCAACCATAAGTCCTGACACCTTAGTGTCCATATGAAGGAGAGCTTATCTACTGATGTGAACACCCTCTCTGGACTTTTACCTGAGAAAGACATTTCTTGTTCTTTGAACCAATAAATCTTGGGAATCTATCGGTTAGCTTGGCTTAACTAATATATATACTCACACACATTTTGACTGTAATGTGTGTGCAGGTCAATGACACCTGTGGATTGATCTGAGAAAAGGAGAAATTCTGATGTACTGCCTTCTGGAGTGGGCACTCATCAAGAGTGGGCAACTTAGAGATGTTATACCTTTGCACAAACTCTGCTCAGTTAAGCACTGATTACATTTAACTGAATGGCTCCACCAACATATACTCTGCCAGAAGCAGAGACGGGGTAAATTCCAAAGGTTTAAAAAAAAAAAAAAAAAACGGACATGAATGGAAGATGAATGAGTGACACCAGAAAAAAACTGACATACACAAAAATATGAATGAATCTCAAAAACACGCTGAACAAAAGAAGGCACACGCAAAACAGTGTATAGTCTACGATTTCATTTCCATGAAGTTCTAGAACAGGCAAAACTCATCGATGATGTTAGAAACAGAACAATCATTGCCTAGGGAGTAGAGACTGACTGAATTCCTTGGGTGAAGGATTTGTCTTGTATCTTGCTTTCTGTGGTGGTAACATGGGTGTATATAATTACCCAGACTCATTGAACTGAACATCTAAGATCACTGTAATTTATTGTTTGTAGATTATGCCTAAATAATATATTTGTAAATGCAAGTGAAATTATTTGGATCTATCCATACTATCCATACAATAATACTCCTAAAACAAACATGGAATAATGCTCCACCATCACATTCTCTGGGAGCCACTGTTGTGAGTAAACACATATATACGCCACAACACCTAAGAGCAGAAAGTGATTATATTCCTATGTAAAACCAAGACATACAACAAACACTTCCAAAGAAAAATTAATTTTATGATAAGTCAATAGATTATTCCTAGATATAAAGTCTGTGATTTTCCATAGCTAGTATCCTAATTCTGTGTAACCATAGACTATATTTCCATAATCAATATTTTAGAGTTTCTTCTGCCCTTAGTGGGATATACTAATTATATGACAAGACTACATTTTAAGATTTTTAGTCAATGTTTTCTTTTCCCTGTATTTCCATTTTCCTCCCTCTCGTTGTTGAATAGTCATATGCTCTGTGCTCATTGCCCAGGAAGGTGTGTGGCAAAACAGAGAACAAAAGAGCCAAAAATCTTTGCAGAGAGCTTAAGCTCTTAGGATAAAAGGATTTACAGGCATGGAGTGGTTTGTACAGACCTGAAAGAAAAACAATACTCTTGGAGTAGGAGAGCGACAGAGAAAGGTTTGTGTATCTCAGGAACAGAGGGCACCTCTGTCCTTCTTCCTAGCAAATGTTCCAAGCAAGACCCTTGAGAAAAAAGTCAAGATGTGTTTAGGTAGAGGGGACCTAGAATAGCTTAGTAACAGATGCTCATGTCTCATGGGTGGCATAGCAACAGGGGACTTGGACAAACGAGGTCTCAGAGGCAAGCTCTAAAGACCAATGGTAGATGGGCCCTTCCAACACACTAACATTATACAAAACTCTGAAAGGGTGACCAATCTGGATACATGTGTATAACTAATTCCCTAAGAATGGAAGAAAACTCCAGAAGAACTGAGCTCATGCTTTCCCACCAACCCTGAAGAATGGGAGATCCAGAGTTAGAATTTAATCTGAAACATAGAAAAATACTTGAATATCTAAGTTCACTGACTGAGATTCACACCCACTGTATTAGTTTGTTAGAGGTGCCAGAGCACAGTAGTACAGTCTTGGTGGCTTAAACAACAGAAATGTATTGTTTCACTGATCTGAAGGCTAGAAGTCCAAGATCAAGGAGTTAGCACAGTTTCTTCTGAGGTCTCTCTCCTAAGCTTGCTGATGACAGTTTTTTCCATACGTCTTCACTTGGTCTCCCCTCAGCCTGTGTGTGTCTGTGTCCTAATCCCCTTATAAGGACACCAGTCCTTTTGGACTAGGACCCACTCCTATGAACTTCATTTTATCTTAATTACCTCTTTAAAGGCTCCATCTCCCAAACAGTCACTGTCTGCAGGTTAGTACTTCAACAAAAAATTGGGGGGAGACAGAATTCAGCCTGTAACACCAACTAAGGTTGGAGTTCTTATCCATGATTGCTAAGAACACTTGGCCACCTCATGTCGGCACCTTAGAAAGATTACAAACTTTAGACTAGGAATGAATTTGATACAAAATGTGGCCACAACCTCGGGAGGATTACTATGCAGACAAGAGGTAACCTCGCAGAAGTCACTGCTAGTTTGCACGATACAGATGGACTGTAAGGAGTTTGAAACAGTAATACAGAACACTTTAAAACTCCTGGGACAATGTAGTATGATCAGAAGGAAGGAAGCAATAGCTGTTGAGCCTTGATAGAATTTGCTGATGAGGTTAGCTTATCTCCAATTTCCAAGAAAAGATCTAAAACAATATCTGTGAAAAGTTATCTTTAAAACCCGTTTCTGGGACTTTAAGTTTCTGAAAGATTAGCAACAATAACCATAGCTGGACTTCCTCCCAGAGCGAGAATGGCACTGACTTGTAGAAATGTAGACCTAGAGAGCGTGAACTTAACCCATTCGGCACAAGTTTTGTCAAGTGTAAATTATCTTCAGTCTCATAATCTATTCCAAGATGGAGTTCAATGAACATGACCCTCCCCCCTCCATAATTCCTCTGACTCGTAAAGGAGAGGGAAGAGGTAGAGCTTCTTTACTTCTCCCCAAGCCGGAATGCTGAGCCAGCCTTTGTCAACAGCACCATGGACGCATGAATGAAGTGGCCACGTGGCAGAGAAGGAGGCTACAGACTCCCACTTACCAAAGCTGACCTCTCTGATGCTGCTTCTAAATGTCCAAACTGCCAGCTACAAACACCTACTCGAAGCCCAAGAATGGACATAAGCACAGATCAACTCTGAGCTCCTAGTACGGACCATTTCTCAAGGAGACCAACTGGCAACTTAGTGGCACGTTGACTAGGTTGAGCCTCTTCCGTGCTAGAAGGGCTGTGGCTCATTTCCACAGGAATAAACATCCATTCTGGATATGGCATTGCTGTTCCTGCCCTCAGGGCCTCGGCTAGCATCACTCTCCGGATCTTACGGAATGCCTGATCCACAGGCATGGAATCTCATACAACAGCAACCAAGGCATTTAATTTACAGTGAAGAAGGTGTGTCATACGGTCTTATCACATAAAGCCCCACCCAGAAGCTTCCTGTGGAGGGATTGAGAAGCTGCTGAAGAACACAGCTGAAGTACCAACTTGGAGACAAGACCCTGCAAGGATCGGGAACTATCTTTCAGGATGCAGTATATGCATTGGATCAGAGAACTTAATGTGATGCTTTATCACCAACAGGAAAAATACACAGGTCCCTGAAATTAGAGGGTGCAAGAAGTAACCCCACCTACCATCACTGTCGATGACCCACTGTGGGACTTTGTGCTTCTCTCCATACAATTCAGGGATCTGCAAGATGGAGGTTCTGTATTCTTATCAGGCCTAAAAGTCTTACAGCAAAAGTCTCATTGAACTACAAGCTGTGGTTTCTGCCTGGGCAGTCTGGGGCCCTGGTAGAGACCTGTGTGTAGAGACCAGGAGACAAGGCGTTGTGACCGTGAACAAACATAGCAAATGAAAAAGAACATGGTTACCCAGGACACAGAGCCCTGAGGAGCGAGAGTTTGAGTCCCACCATGAGGTGCGTTATCAAGACTGGTGGACCTGTTAGCTGAGGACGAGGGGATTTAGAAGGTGTAAGGGGCAGGGGACGGAGGAGTGGGGGAGCAGCTAAGTACCAGTTGTGGCCCTGAGACAAACAGCAGTGATAAGGGTTATAGTTGGTCCCCTTCACCTCCCTCTTCTAAGTTTATCTTCAGGAAGAGAGGCCCACCTGACCCCTGGAGGTACTGCTACCGCTACCAGTTTGCAGAAGGGGATCCACGCAGAGCACACGTGAAGATGCTTCAAGAAAGAACTCACTGACCAGCTGCAAAGAACATCCATGGCTTTTAGCACTTTCAGGGTCCTCTGGGGCTTTTCAGGTGAGGCCACATTCTTCCCAGGACATCCCTTCAGCCAATGAAGGAGCAAAGTGATAGCCAAGAATATGGTCATCTCATGGTGGGCCATGGCCAATGACTGAGCAAGGGGGTGACACAAGTCCCAGTGTGGGACTGCTCTGATGGACCGTCTTTGTTCCCAAGATCATATCCCACCTGCAAAAAACTGTTGGTTCTGTATCATGGTCTGATGCCTCCCCTTGCCCTGTCCTGCTTCTCCACCTGTCCTTTCATAGATGTTACTCCCCAACGAACTCTCTGCACTCCCAACTCAGCCCCAGCACCTACTTCCCAGAGAACGCAACCTGTAACAAGTATATTCCATAGTTACCGCCTTTATAAAATTAGGTTATACTTATCTTTAAATAATTGTCATGTAATACTCACTTCGTTGAGATTTTAAAATTGCTTTAACTGGAATTGTTAAGGTATTTATCCTTTTGTTTATCCTAGTACTATAAATTAATATTTAATTTTTTTAATGATTTGCTTTGCTAAAGGTCTTTTTTTTTAACTTTTCACAAAAAAAATCGATCTAGGATCTATTTATCACTGTTATTCATTTTCTGCCGAGTATCTCATTAACTCTTTTGTTTACAGTGAAGTCCTTCCTAGTGACTTCCTTGCATTTATTCTGTAACTCTCTTTAGTTTCTGGTGCTGAATGCTTAATTAATTTATTTTATTCTTTTAATGATAACTTTTAAGTGCTGTCAACCTGAGACATGACTCAGTCACTGGGACTAATTTTTACACTTCTCAACAAGGCTCTTATGGGATGTATATGTTGTAGTCTTTGCCTGTCTCTGAACGTTTTCTGTTCTCTCCCAAAAAAGAAAAATAGAACTACGTTGTAACCTAGAAACCCCTTCAAATCTACAAAAATAGGTCTTTATGTAGTAGGTTTACAAACCTTTAGTAAATAGGTCCAGGAGAGTTCTCTTCTACTACATAGTTAATTGTGACTTTGCTTCCTTTTTCTTTTTTTTGGTCTCCTTCTGGAACAGCCCCATCCATACACTGGCTCTTTGTTCCCTATTCTCCATTCACTTACTCTCTCATCATTTTTTATCTCTTTGCCTTTTCTCCCTGCATCCTAGGAGAGCTTATAACACGGAAATCCCTGTTACTGATCCTATGATCCATAGCATTTTTTCTCTTTAATCACTCCAATACAGATCTTATTTACATTGAATTCTAAATTTGCTTGCACATCTCCCTTATCTTCCTTCTTCTTTTTCATCTTAACCAATTATATTTTTAAAAAAACTCTTGCTGTTAAGACTTTATATCAACCTGCCCTTCTCATAACTCACTTGTTCCCATTTCTTAAAAACTCTTCTTTTTACACTCTGTTACATATACATGCCTCGGTATCTAGAACTTAGTAAATACTTGTTGGATTCATTAAGTTTAAGTAAATGAACGAACCTTTGACTGTAGGTCAAGTTCCAAAGCAAAGGGGAAAATAATATGCTAACAAAATTGGCAGGTCATTCGAGTAAAAATGAAATGTCATTAATCTCTGTTTCCAGTGTTATTCAAAATCAGTTTTTAAGGTACAGTAAGAGAATGATCCAGTATTTAATTTCAATCTGTTTAGAAGTAATAACTTGATTATTAAGACTGTATCCAGCCTATGTAACTGGGCACCTCTTTTTTAAAAATTGCCTTGAAGAAAAATTTATTTCTGAGATGTTGAAATCTGCCCACCCTCTTGTGCTCTACAAATATATTTGCAGCTCCTTCTTTTTGTGTTCTCTGGGGAAAAAAAAAAAGTGAATTTGAAACACTAACAGTGGAACAGTTAAAAAAAAAAAAAAAAAACCCTCTTCTGGTAATATTAACCACCACAAATGGCCAGGGTAAACTTCCTTCATGAAAGCTTCTTGCCTAGAAGTGGGATTGGGTCATTATGTCTACACAATAACCGCCCCTACAAACAACATATGAATGCCAGATGGTTGGAACTGTTCCATTAAGAAACTGATGTTTTCATTGTTTGGAATTTGATTTTGTAGCTTTCTCCATATAGTGATTTGATTGCAGCATTTAGAAGCCTTGAGAGCTTTCCCATAAATTATTCCACCCCTAGAATATGAAACTAGGGGAGGCTTATTAGCCTGTTTTTCCATTAGTATGTCATTCCCACTTTCTTACTCAGATGTGGATAATTTAGGCAGGATTCATAAAAAGAAAATGTGGGTTTTGTGCTTTGGTTGTTCTCTTCAAGGAACGTGCTACTGAATAATTCTTCCCTCACTCTGTTCCTTGAATAGGTATATGTGAATATTCATTAAAAAATTAAATAATGCTAGCAAACAAAACTCTTACTGTGTACTTCCATGGCTCGTATATTACTTTTGCAGTTTTAACTGTTCTATACATGTTATACATAGTAACTCATCTGAGCACCACACCAAGTCTGTGAAGTCAATACTATGACCATCTCCATTTTATAGATGAAGAAATTAGTGAAAAGTGAATTGAAGTAACTTTCCTAAGGTCAAAAAGGCAGTGGTAGAAGTAGGATGTCAACCTTGGGGGGAAAAGTTTGAGTCCATGTTCTAAACCCCCTCACCCCACACTACATTGTTTAAGTCCCAACTAATCTAGCTTGTTCCAAGAGAAAAGCGACAAAACTACATTGCCTGCTCCCTATTTAGTCCTCATTAAAGTAGACGGGGCCTTGCTATGATTGTGGCAAATGTCTTATCTATTGCAAACCTTAGAGAACATGCCAGTGTGTATAACCACCTATCAATAGGACCAGTCAAAACTATATCTCGGAGAGATCTATTATTCTGTTTAAGAAATAAAGGAGGCTTGGGGTGCCTGGGTGGTTCAGTTGGTTAAGTGTCTGCCTTAAGCTCAGGTCATGATCCCAGAGTTCCGGGATTCTAGCCCCCCTTTAGGCTCCCTGCTCAGCTGGAGTCTGCTTCTCCTTCTCTCTCTGCTCCCCTCCCTGCTCATGCTCGAGCTGTCACTCTCCCTCAGATAGGTAGGTAGGTAGATAGATAGATAGATAGATAGATAGATAGATAGATAAATGAGGTTTTCTTTCCTGAAATCCTGTACAAATTACTCTTGCGATGAATGCTCTAGTCTTGATATCCCCCATTATGTTAAGGTGGTCATGATTAAAAAAAAAAAAAAAAGCCACTCATTTGCATTAGAAATAAAGTACAGCATGAAGTTACAGAAGATGGAAGGGGCTGTAAAATCAAAACTACAGGAGCTACAATTGCAAAATGGCAATTACTGTGCTAGAACTCATGATCAGTAGGTCCCAGTGAGGAAGCATAAGCCTGCCCTCGAGGTAAAAGGACATGGGGACATGATAATGACAAACATTTGGAGTATGGCGCTGCAAGAGGATGCCTCAGGGAGACCAAGTAGTTCCGAGGGCTTTAGAAAATACCTTTACTCACAGGCAAGTATTTAAAAGTCATCCTAAGACTGGCTCTGATTTGTCAACTCCCTAGGCAAATGGATGGCGTAGTGGACATCTGTTGTTATCTCATTGCCGCTGCATCCATGCTCTCTTCTGCTGACAGCACCCTGATATTCCTTTCTACTGTTTCGTGTTGACGTAACCTTTTCCTGTGTTGTTGTCCTGGCCATTGAAAGCATTCAATTCCACAGTCACGTTGATCAATTCAAAGATGAGACAGTGATCCTTTCAAAGCCAATAATGTACAATCTTAGGATACTTTCGCTTGAGCTGATAAGAAAGGAATATATTCTCTTTTCCTGCTACAATTCGAGCTGTGAGACTGAACACCTAAAATGATGGGAGGCCACCATGAATGAGAACTTGCCAAAGGGATAAGCTAACACTCAGAAAAGTAGCATACAGAGACTGAAGACATCATTTGAACCCCTGGATCAAGGTGTACCTGTAGTCTGTCCCTCGAACTTTTAACTTACATAAGCCAATAAATTCCAAACCATATTTAAGCTTTTTGAGCTACCCGAAGAGTTCTAACAGGAAGAAAGAACTAAGAGTCCCTGGCCCCTTTGGAGAGAGTTTGCTTTGTGTTCCTTTGTGAGGGGAAACAATGAAGCACTTGAAGAAGGCTCTGGAGAAAAACAAAAAGGTTGGGATTTAAGGATATCCCTGAACAGAGCTAATCTTTCAGGGCATTAAAAGAGAGAGTCTAGATTGCCCTTTGTAGAAAGTCAAAGAAAATGTTCTGTACCTTCACACAGAATCCTTGGGGATAAAGTTGAAAAGAAAACAATTTCAACAGGTAGTAACTAAAAGGTTTCATTTGTGTTATTGTGACAGATTTCAAAGACTTGCCTTTTAGCCAGTAACCCACAAAGATGTTTTGTGCCTTAGGGAAAGGCATTGACCTGAGTTTCCATACTTTCCATGAAATGTGTTCCCTACATGGGGATTAGCATGGTGTGGCAGACTACCAGTGGCCACCAGAAACCCTTACTTTTCTTATTCTCTACTAGTGGAATTTTCACTGGGTACATGGCTGTTCGGCCAGGGTCTCCACTCCCGAGCCAACTTTGCAGCCAGTTACGATCATGTGATTAGTTCGCATTAATGGAAGTGGAAGAGTGTGAGTGGGAGAGATGTGTGCAATTTCTACATCATTTGCTTAAAAGGAGATTGCTTGCCCTCCATCATCTAGCTTGATTCAATTTCAAACAATTAGCAAGGACAACACCCTAGGAACCAGAGAAGCAACAAGATGAAAGAAACAATGTCTTGGAGTGACTAACTGAAGACAGGAGAGCTGCGCCACCAACCAGAACCACTCACCACTAGACTGTTATGTGACAGGGAAACAAATTTCTATTTTTTAAGCCCCTGTATTTTGGAGCTCTCTCTCTCTCTTTTTTAATATTAGCAGCTTAGCCTCTGTTCTAATATTCCTATTTTCCGAATCTTTCGCCATTTCCTCCTCTACCTTTTCATAACAAGTAATTTCCATTCCATGACTCCTAAATCACACTCCAACTGGCCAGGGTCCTTTAGTGTCTCTTCATTCTTCACAAACTATTGCAGCCATCACCTTACTGCTTTGTCCTCTAACAACAAAGCTGAGACTTTTTTCAAACAATATTGAGGAAAACCTCTCTGCTTAAATATGAAGGGGGAAGCCCCTCGACTATGAGAACTTCGTTCTGATTCATTTCTAAGACTTGACTGCTTGGATTTTATGGGAGGTATGTCTATGTCATTCTCCATTATCAGGAGGATGGCACTCGCTCCGCTAATGAGTCTCCCAAATATTTCAGATCAGAATACCATATCTCACCCTATAATTTTAAGTTCATCAAAGACAGTGAAAAAAAATGAAAGCTGAGAAATTTTTTTCCCCATAAAATATGTGCCACTTTTCTATTTTCTCACCTTTGGAAGTGTGTGTGTGGTTTGATGATTAAGAACCTGATCGTCTTCCCCCCAAAAGTCCAAGGGTGTGATTGTCACAGCCACATCTCAGTCCAGGTACACTCTGCGGCTGTGAGAGGTCTCACAGAGACAGAGCTGGATGTCTGAGCAGCAGATTGGTAAATACTTTAAACCCACCTTTAACGTGACTCAGCTGTCTCAACCTCTACCGTCTTGCTGCTCCTGCTACCAACTGCATTCATCAAAGACTCTCAATGATAAGTCTTTTAAGTAAAACGCTTTCTGCTTCTTTATAACTTTAA
The DNA here is from genome assembly GCF_023065955.2 of Ursus arctos. NCBI lineage: Eukaryota > Metazoa > Chordata > Mammalia > Carnivora > Ursidae > Ursus > Ursus arctos. Next base: position 39,247,590 of record NW_026622852.1, read on the forward strand.
GTTGATCATGCTCCCTGAAGTACCCCAAGACTTCTCTCTCTACACCCTTTTTTTCCTTCTGTTCTTCCTGCCACTGCCTGATTCTCACTCTATTTCATTTGAATTCTTGAGAGTGAGAATCCCATTGGCCCCGCTTATTCCTAGTTGGACAAACTTTTTTGTTGCAGGCTTCCTTATAGGACTGGCTACCTTTGGGTGAGATGCCCTCTGTCCTCCCTGCCAACTGCAATGTAGTGAGGTAGAGGGGAGGGTCCTATGCTGTCAAACATACCCGCCTATTCCCTTCATTTGTGGGGCAGAATATAGGACAGAACCAGTTTTCTGAGACATGGCTATGGGGATGGTAAGCACTGTGAGTAACCATTGTACCACAGTAATGAATATAAAGTCCACTAAACTTGAGCTGCTCATACGGAGTGGCCAAATCTGGTGTGTATTTCCAGTTTGCATTTGGTGAGGACAGCTCAAATAAATAAAATGGACATTTCTGTGTAGCAGGCTTCTAAGGTAGAGTGGGGTGAAAAGTTCTACTAAATGAAAAGACAACCTACTGAATGGAGAAGATATTTGCAGAAGACAAATCCAATAAAGGGTTAGATTCTAAAATGTATTAAGAACCTATACAACTCAACACACACACAAAACAAATAACCCAATTAAAAATGGGCAGCAGACATGAACAGACATTTCTCCAAAGAAGACATACAGATGTCCAACAGACACACGAAAAGATGCTCAACATCACTCGTCATCAAGGAAATGCAAATCAAATCCACAACGAGATAACACCTCACACCCGTCAGAATAGCTAAAACCAAAATCTCAGGAAACACCAAGTGTTGGTGAGGATGTGGAGAAAAAGGGAACCCCTTGCACTGTTGGTGGGAATGCAAACTGGTGCAGCCACTGTGGAAGAGTATGGAGGTTCCCCAAAAAATTAAAAATAGAGCTACCCTATGATCCAGTAATCGCACTACTAGGTATTTACCCAAAGAATACAAAAACACTAATTCGAAGGGATACATGTACCCCTATGTGTACTGCAGCATTATTTACAATACCAAATTTGGAAGCAGCCTAAGAGTCCCTTGATTGATGAGTGGATAAAGATATATATATATATATATATATATATATATATATATATATATAATGGAATATTACTCAGCCATTAAAAAAGAACAAAATCTTGTTATTTACAACAACATGGATGGAGCTACGGAGTATAAAGCTAAGCAAAACAAGTCAGTCAGAGAAAAACAAATACCATTATTTCACTCATATGTGGAATTTAAGAAATAAAACAAAGGAAAAGAAAGAGAGACAAACCAAAAACCAGACTCTTAAATATAGAGAACAAACTAATGGTTACCAGAGGGGAGGTGGCTGGGGGGATGAGTGAAATGGGTGAAGGGCGTTAACAGTACACTTATCTTAACGAGCACTGGGCAGTGTATGGAAATGGTGAATTGCTATATTGTACACCTGAAACTAATATAATACTCTCTGCTAACTATACCAGAACTAAATTTTTTTTTAAAATTCTGCTAAGTAAAATTTCTACCACAAAACTACATGGGAGTGAGGGGGAATAGCTCAGTATATCGGTAAAACCCCACTCATGCTTAGGCACCATGATAACCCCTCCCTGCTTCCCAGCAGCAAGATGTCAACGTCCCTGGGATCCCAGGAGCAAAGACTGTGTGAATAGGCAAGCTAAAGAGCCGTCAGTTACCAGAGAGCAAACCACAGGATGTCGAAAGCATAGCTGGGGGACCCCATATACCTCATTTAACCTGAGCTTCACTTGCGTCAAGTAATAGGGTAAACTGCGTGGGGCTCTGACACCCAAGAATTCACTAAAACAGTAGTTCTGAGGCCGTTCTTCAGGTCTGCTTCTATCTTGAAAAGAAGAAACTTTGCTGGCGCAGCCCAGCCAATTCACTCCATCCCGGATCCTTACATTTGCCCGCCCTACCCAAGGAGGGACGTGGAGGAAAGAGAACTACCAAGGGATAGCAAACATGATCCAACAAGACCATTAAGAAAGCCCATGGTGGCTACTGCTCGTCATTCTAACCCTCTTCATAATGAGCGGACAGTGAAAAATAACTAGATAAAAGAAAAGAATCTGCCACCCAAAAGAAGAGTGGTTCTCTTTTGAAAAATCAGGGGAAAAATTACCTCAGTGAACAGTAGTAATGGTGAAAACTAAAGAGAACTTTTAGTTAACTGTTTTACTTAAATTTCTAGGCATTTAGTCCTCATCTATAACATTGAGCTAATAAGAGTGTCTTTTTTACTGGATTGCCATGAAGATTCAACTAAGTAATTTAGGGAAACTCTAAATGTCTGATACATAAAATACTTAAATGTTAATTATCATTATTAACACCCAGCAAAAAGCAAAGAAGTAGAATTCTTAATAGAGAAGATAAAGAACATGGAAGAGAAATACGGGAGACTGGATGCTATATGTATCTAATAGAGTGTTAAGCAAAACTTTTCCAGTTTTATAAAAATGGTAACTCAGGGGGCACCTGGGTGGCTCAGTCGGTTAAATGTCCGACTCTTGATTTCGGCTCAGGTCATAATCTCAGGATCCTGGGATTGAGCCCCTCATCAGGTTCTGTGCTCAGTGGAGAGCCTGCTTGAGATTCTCTCTCTCCCTCTCACTCTGCCCCTCCCCCAGCTCAGGCAATCTCTCTCTCTCTCTCTAAAATAAATAAATAAATCTTTTAAAATATATATATTTTTAAAAAATGGTAACTCAGGTTGACAGCTGAAAACAAAGAAACTCATGGGCACACTTCCTAAAGAGAGACGCTAACAAGTGAGGACAGACTCACGCGATATAATAAAAGATGTCCCAATGGCCCCTAACCATTAACAGCACCTTTTCCCCAACCTCAGGATATAACAGGTGATAGTAGAAGAGTGAGGATTTTCAGAGAGTTTATATAAATGACTATAAGTGATTCTCACCGATGATACATATTATCTAGTGAAACTGCTATTAAGCAGTGAACAAAGCAGAAGCAGCAGGGACAGATAATCTGTTGTACCTGACTCAGTCCAGTATATTAATGAAACCCAAGAAATGTCAAGTAAGTAGGAGGCAATCAGTGAGGAGTATCATTCATTGTCAAGTCCAAAGGCTCTCTCTTGACAACTTGGGCAAGTTTTAGTTGGGGGAATTGATGAAAAGATACAGTAGTAAGGGCACCTAGGTGGCTCAGCGGGTTAAGCTCCTGCCTTGGGCTCAGGTCATGATCTCAGGGTCCTGGGATGGAGTCCTGTGTTGGGCTCCCTGCTCAGCTGGGAGTCTGCTTCTCCTTCTCTCTCTGTCCCTTCTCCCCACTCATGCTCTCTCTCTTGTTCTCTCTCTTTCTCTCAAATAAATAAATAAAATCTTTAAAAAAAGATACAATAGTAAGAAAAAAACACAGGAGTAAAGGTAGAACTTTAGACTTAACAGAACTTAAGAGACATATTGACCATTTGCAATGTATAAACCTTAGTTGGATTCAGATTCAAACAAATAAATGTTTTTAAAATGACACAATTGAGAAATTTGTACTGTGACTGGATATTGAGATATTAAAGAACTATTTTTAATTTTTAGGTGTGATTAAAGTATTGTGGTATGTTTTAAAGGGTTATTTTCTTTTAGAAATATACATTGAAGTATTTAAATATAAAATAATATAATGTCTGAGAATTGTTTCTAAATTATCAAAAAACACATATGGGTATAGTTATTGATGAAAAAAATTTTTAAGGTTTTTTTTAAGGTTGAGTGTTTGAATAAAATAACAATTATCTGTTTAAAATAAGCAGACCTAAAACAAAAAGAAAACAGAAGTTTGAAAATAAACGAAATCAGAAGATACTATGCAAATGATAGTTTAAAACTCCTGGGTAACGAACATTATTAAGATCAGAATAAGTAGGGGCGCCTGGGTGACGCAGTCATTAAGCGTCTGCCTTTGGCTCAGGGCGTGATCCCGGAGTCCTAGGATCAAGCCCCATGTCAGGCTCCTCCGCTGGGAGCCTGCTTCTTCCTCTCCCACTCCCCCTGCTTGTATTCCCTCTCTCGCTGGCTGTCTCTCTCTCTGTCTCTGTCAAATGAATAAATAAAATCTTTAAAAAAAAAAAAAGATCAGAATAAGTAATACTCAAGGAAAAAATTAAGTGAGATTAAGGTGGGCAGTTCATATGAATAGATGGTCTAATTTATCAAAAGACGTAGCCATGAAACTTCGTGTTCAAACAATATTGCATTAACTATCTAAAACAAAAATTATTAGAAGAACAAGGAGATTTTAATACGGTAAAAGAAAGTACTAATCAATTGGACTTATAAATGAAAATATTCTAAAAGCAACTATTCTAAGACAGATGGCAATAGTGCAAGATTTCAAAATAACTACATAAAGTTACTTCTAGGAGTTTAAAAATGATTTATAATTTCATTCATAAGTCATCCCCAAATGAGGTCAAAGCAGAAAAAAGGGCATCTTAATAAATGCAGAAAAGTCCCACTAGGCCTTGGGGACCCAACAGTGAACAAAACAGAGCTCTCCCTCAAGGAGCCGAGATTCCAGCGGGAGGAGACAGAAAATCAACCGATAAACAAACTACCCATCAGGTAGCAATCAGAGTTATAAAGAAGATGGGAGAAAAGTGAGCTCCGAGTTATTAGGGGAGTGCTTAGTTGAGACAGAATGGGCAGGAAAGACCTTTTTGTAAAGATGGCATTTGAACAGAGACCTGAGGAACGCAGACAAAGGGGTGAGGAAGGGGTGGGAGTCAGGGCTCCAAGTAGAAGGGAAGATAAGCCCAACCGTCCTGAGATGGCACTTTGCTCCCCTTATTCGATAAGGGGGGTACATATCAAATTAAAAAGCCTCCAAATAAAGACAAGCAACACTTAAAAAATGATAAACTGGGTAAAGATTTGTGAAATATGGTAAGAATTTTAATGTGGTTTCCTTTTAAGAGCACCCATCCATTTGGATGCCGGTCAGGGGTAATTAGCACTGTGAACAGCAGGAATGCAGGAGAAACAAGACTGAATGTTCAGCTTCTCACTGTCAAATGGCTTTGCTCAGAAAGAAAAGGATTTTCTAAATTCTTTGAGCTCTCACTTACTTGATTGCTGACTTGATCAGAGAGTTCCGCTATGAGGATCACACAGAGAGGGCTCGTGAAGCAAAGGCCCTGCCAGCAGAGGAAGGAGTGAAAGTCCGTCCTTCCCTTTTGCAGTGGAGTTTGGAGAAAAAGAATAGGTGCGATGAAGTTAAGTGCCAGTGATCTCACCTTGGCCTCCTAGTGTAGCGGTCAGTGAGAAACATCTACGAAAGATGTCGTGGGAACTGAGGGCCTGGAGCAAGGAGACTGCTTCCCTAGAAGCTCCAGCAATGTTCGGAAAGGTGTGAGAGCTATCACGCAGCACCGGCACAGGGAGGTGCCTAGGAAGATGGCATCTCACACCTGGATGTGCCCCGCAGGGGAACCAGATGTTCCCACGTGCCTTCCTGTGGATGACCCAAGGACACGGAGTGGATTCAGCAGTGAGTGTCTGCTGTTCAAACCAAGAGTCTACGGTGGCAGGGTCTTGGCATCCTGCTTCATTGCAGATGGGAGGGGATACACAGGTGATTTCAAGGTCTGTGTAGTCAACTGAGTCCCCTCCAGAATGTAGACAAGAGTTTATCAGTCTCTTTCTGACTCATGTTTTTGTTTTCTCTGTGGTTTTATAGATATTTTAATGAGGCTTCATGTGAGTCTGCTTTGGGGAGTAGTAGCCTCATTACTGGCACACCAAAAGGGAGACTGGGATGGCTTCAGCCACCCCTACCCCACCCAGTAACTCTATCCCCCTTTATTCTTTGAATGAACAGTAGACTTTCTCAAACTACGTAAAGTGCTTTGCAAACCAACTTTGGGCTTCCATCCAACACTATGAATGCATCTGACTCCCTCATACGCAGAAATTTTATAATCATCAGTGGCAAACCAAATACCATCTTGAACTCTCAACTCTGAAATCGGGCACTTGAACTCTGAAGTTTTGAAGTTGTCTTTTCCGAGGCAGGGAATAACAGGCTGCCATCTTTCTACTGACAGTTTTCGATCCTAGCTCCTCTGGGTCGGATTTCCTTTGAGTTACTTTAAAACTCCATCCTCCTCTCTCACAAAAGGCAGGCACCTCAGGAGAATTTCTGGGAATAAGGTCCATAAATTCAACCAGTCGTTTCTTCCTGACAGTACTTCTTATGATTTCCTTATTGTGCAATACGTCTCTCAAAAAGAAATGTTGGGACATATGACTGACCGAGTAATCAAGGAACTTAGCCACAAGTTTTGGCTAATTTAATTGATGCAACTTGGTCCTCTTCTATTTCTTCTCCTTTTCCTGTCTTGTGTTTCATCTCAAGAGAGGCAAATCTGGATGTCATAAGCTAAAAAGAATCTCTGTAACTACTCACCCCATCTTTTGAACCCCCTTCTCTCATATCTCATTAGTGTCACTTCTGTTTGACTCATTATTCACTTCCCTGCCCATGTTCCCCGGAAATGTTCCCTCTGAAATGTGCATTCTTCTTTCTGCTTCTGTGGTTTCATCATGTCCATATAGCCCATCTTCCAGCAACATCTATAGGCCCCGATCCATACCTGAAAGAAACTGCCCTTCACCAGTTTTGCTCTTATTCAACCTTATGGCTATTAAGGTGTGTCTTGTTAAGATGCAGTTTCCTGGGCCTCTGGCAAATCAAAAACTGTCAGCAAGTCTTGGGATTCTTCATTTTACAAGCATTCTGGGTGATTATGATGCATACTAAACCTTAGGAAGTAAACATATGTATATAAACTTTGGTCCTCTCAATTCTTCATTTTTTGGCTCCTTCCTTTCTCCCTTCCTTTTTTCCTTCTTTGGAACTTAATATAATACAGTGCACTCACTTCCTGGTTTTCAGTCTTCTTCCCTTTACTCTTTCTTCATCCCTTCCTTCTCACCCTCCCTCCGTCTCTGTCTCTCTCTCCTATCCTGCCCTGCTTTGGTCTGGAATTTAAGTATATCACGGCAGTATGCTGAGCATTACAAGTATCTGATACTCTTTACCAAAAAGAGGGGAGGGGAGGGGAGGGGAAAGGAAGGGAAAGGAGGGAAGGGAGGGGAAGGGGGCAGAGAGGAGGGGAGGGGAGAAGGGGATACCAAGCTGGGCCAGAGCTGCTGGGCTGAAATCTCCCTTGAGCTCTGGACACGTAGACTACAAACTACAGAATGGTAAAGAGCCAGGAAACCCAAAAGCAAGCACAGCTGGGATCCATAAAGCCCCCCCTCTTTGATTTGGGGAGAGGCATTTAAACAGCCGACCTATTGCTCCAGCGTTCCTTGTCCATCATATGGAACGTGTGATAAATAGATATTTAAAAGCCAACATTGTCCTGCCCTCCCTTATTCTTTACCACAATTTCACTAATTATTTTTCAAGAAAGTTTCCATCCGATGGGCCTTATAGAAAAAGGCTTAATTCTTCCATATGCTTTTAGAGTTCTGTGTTAGTAGAATAGGAAAAAAAAAATCTCTTCAAAACCTGTTGCCTGCAGAAGTGAGTAATACACACAGCCTGTGGTTCTTGTTTTATTAAACACAAAGAGCTAAAAGAAAACTGTTTAGAAATTCACTATTTTTTATTGTAGTCACAGTTACTGAAGAATTGCATGTTAATGAAATTATGGCTATAAAAGTCTGTTTAAACCAAACGTATTCCCAGAGTCTGTAATTTAAAGGAAATTTTTTTGTTAAGTAATAATTTCTTTTTGCTATGCAAATATACATTAAGTTTGGTTAAACATCCTTTTTCCTTAAAGTGGAGGCATTTCGGTCTGAGTGTTTTGCTTTAAATGTTGGGAAAAGCAGGAACTCTATACCCCTGTTTACTTCGCATAAAAAATGCTTATTTTATGTAAGTTAACTGGTTAGTAGAATTGTCTCAGATGACTAGGCTTTGTATCCAGGAATGAGAAAAGTTCTTTCACTTGAAAAAAAGATCCATTTTATCATCCTCGGTTGGCTTTTTAAAATAACAAATTCTGTTTTATTTGCAAAAGTTCACAAAGAGACCTATTTGATTTGCTGAATTTAAATCACTTATAGACAGATAGCTTTCCTAGAGATAGGAAGGGGAGGGGGAGTAACAGCAGCGGCCACTGAGAATCATTTTCCAAATACCGCCTTGAAGTCTGGACTTCACATCAAGATCTGGCGGACACAGTCCTGAAATCGTCAGCTCTCTGAAATAACCACAGCCCCGCTGTCAGTCAGAGCTTTTGCCATTGAATTAATGCACATTTCTCCCTTACACAGCAATCTCCCTTGAATTCTTATTCTTCTCGCTTAACTTTTATAATCACTTGATTAATTGACACCTATACCTCCCTCTGATGTACAAATTCACAACAGGAACTATCAGTCAAGAGACCCAGGCTGGGAGGGGAAAAAGAAAAGTAAAGAAAACGAAGTGAGGGAGAGAAAGCGTAGACCCCCCCCCCCAATGGCTTCAATATGCCCATCCCGTCTGATAAACATCTCTTTCATATTAAATATTGGCTGGAAGTACTTTTACATAAAGGAGAAAGAAGACCTTTTTTTATGGCTTTGAAAGGTGAGCACAAGATCAAAGGAGCCAGGATCTGAGTTTCTTGACTGGAATTCCACTAACAGATGGAAAACCCATTTAAAAAAAAAAAAAGTCAAATCTATTCACAAATAAAAATAAGCCACTAGGTTTTAAGAGCTCTGGCTTGTGTTCTTTGGAACATTAGGAACCAATTAAATGGCTCTCCCCTTCTTGTTGATCCTAACTAATATGGTCTTTTCCCTTCTCTGATTATCCCAGCTTCATGTCCCTGTGGCAGGAGTCTGCTCTTTCATTGCTGTTAAACCTCTGTCTCCACGGCACAGAAGAATTGGTAAAAAAAAAAAAAAAAAAAAAAAAAGCCTGCATTTTATCATGCTGGGGTACGGGTGCGGGGATAGCTAAGCATCTATCTTCTATCCTGTAGTATTTTCTTTTGCCCCCAAAAGACAGTTGACAGTTGCTTAATGGCTGGATGTGTTTGTATCTTGAATCACAATGTCCAACCATTGACAATGATTCTGTTTTTCATTTGCTTAAACTTTTCACCTCCCTCTTCGGCTTATCATGGAACATATTCTTCATGTTCTGCTTTTAGTTTTCCTTTTTTAGGCTTGTGCACGTGGTGCAGTTCTGAAAGGATAGAGAGGTAGGCTTAGTGCCCTATTGTGAAATATGGACTGTAACATGACATCAGTCCTTCCAGTTACCGTCTGAGAACACACCACTCAGCGGGTCTGCTTCCCGTCTGCCCACCAAGACCACAGTCCCAACACAGGGTACGATGTCTCATGTCCGCACGCCAACAGATCTACGTATCTGCTCCCGGGTGTATCCCTAGGAGCTGGGTGCCTATTACACATTGGAAAGAGCTACCAGTTAAGTGCAGAAAACCACAAGTCACATGGTTCTTCACTTGTACAATACGCAGACATGACCATCCTTGTACATTTTGCCATAGAAAACAAATGGGGAAAGAGAAGGAGCTTGGACCGGTGCCCTAGTAAATCTCTCCAGAGTGACTAAGACGACTCTGGAGGCTCAGAGCGCTTAGGTAGGAGCGGACAACGACCTCATAGACTTTTCGGACCTTTCCGTTCCCTGCAAATCCCAATCAGTGAGTTCAAAGTTCAGTCATGTGTCTTGTTAATGTCAGATAATTGTGCCAGGAAATGACGGGGGACATATTATCTCAAAGTTGAAAAATAGCTTTCATCTTCTATCCACAATAACCCCAAAGCTTAGCTTCACTATCCTAGTGGCTCATCAGGAAACACTTTTTCCTTAATAAACCCCTGCACCGTTCTGCTCAGACCTGCCGAGTGCCTTCCACCCCTACTGCACAGGACCTCGCAGTTCCCTTCGAAGTCAACCACAGGATTAAATTATGTACCTTCGGGGACAGTTGATTGGCCGTCTGCCTTGCCGTCTGCACAATAGTACTGCTGTTTATGCTTTTCTAGGAAACAGAAAGGAGTAGTTGCCTTTCTAGAAGCTGTCTAGTGACCGGGCATCACCAGATCCATCCAGGTGGTCTAGTAGAGGTCATTCACATTTGAGTGGTGACAAAGTGTAATGGGAGGGAAAAGTCAGGCAAGGGAAAAGGGAAACCTGATTTTGGCCAAACGTCCTTATTAAAGACAGCACCCAATCTCTAAGCCTCGGTGTTCTCAACTATTAAAGGAAGAGCAGAAAATTGACATTCACAGAGTAGCTACAATATTCCATGCATTTCGGAGACCTTTTAAATTTTTATTCACACAAAACCCTTCCAAAGGCAGACTTTCTCTCCCCATGTTTTACATGAGGAAATTGGAGCTCAGAAAAGTTAATTAATTTGCCCAGGGTCACAAAGCAAAGAAGAGGCGGACCTCCGATTTGAATCTATGTCTAACTAGCTTCGGAGCTGCTGCCTCCCCTGAAACTACACTTATGAGAGCATCATGCTTGGCGCATATTTAGTGCTCTGTTCCCTTCCGAAGTCCCATCTAGCTTTAAAATGCAGATCCTATTATAGATTCCAAGCTTCGGGCCCATTCATTTATGCAACTCACATAGCTCACTGCATACAGAGTCCAACACTATCTGCTTAATTCTCCCTTTTTAATTCCTACCAGGCTACTCTCTCATAATATCTTCATGTCTTTCAGGCTAAACTTCTTGCTACCCCTCTTACTCCAATGTTCCCATGTCCCCATCTTTGATGGCTATCGGTTTATGCTCCACCACCCAATACCATTTGTCAAGTTACGACCCTTTTCTGTGTGCTAAGAGCTCTTGAAATCCCAGCCTTCATTAGAGGTCTTCTCAGAAAAAGTTAAAATAAGCATAGTAATTCCCTGAACCCTCACTGACTTAGTTGACAATTGATTTGCATTAAACGAATTGTACTCTACGTAAAGAGTATGGTGTATATTTTATACAAGGTGTAAAGAGTATACTGTATATTTCATATGTATAATACATACCACATATGACAACATATATAACATATCCCAAATACAAAATAATATCTAAAATACATAATATATATTATACTATGTATATATAGCCTCTGGATAAGTGTGAAAACATACACACACACACACACACACACACACGCACTTCATAAGAATAACAAATAATTTTCAATAATGGTGCAGTCCAAGTCATATTTAGAAAAGCAGTATTTTCCTAAAGGAAATAAATCTGCAAAGATCCAACTCTGCCCACAATGAAGTCAACCTTTTATAGGAATAGCAGAGGATTTTTTGTTCCTGGCAACCGCATGTTCTCCCTCCGTTCCAACCCAAAATAAGGCATTTGTGGTGGTCTTCCCAAAACAAAGAAATATTTCCCCCACCCCCACCCCCATAAAACAAAGAACTGCCGGAACTTTGAGCTGACTATGTTTTAGTTAGAAATCAAGCTCCAAAAGTAGGGGATCCCCTTCCCTCAGCACCCTTTCAGCAAGAAATAATTTCGGCCAAGCACTTGGCCTGAGGAGAGGCAATGAGGACGCAGACGCCTTCCCTCTCAGGTAGAAAATCCTGGAGGTCGTGACCTTTGCTCCCCGTTTACAATTATTCTCACACCAAAACATCAAGTTCTCCACAATTTTTGTACTTCAATTTTTTTCCAGACCCACAGAATGTGTGAGAAAGATAACTTTCTCAAACTTGACCTGAGTTACATTGCCGTGCTATTTTTGGTTTTGTGTTTGAACAATTTTACTTTGAAGCACACCCCTTGTTAGAATGTGGGTTAAAAGAATTGGCAGGTGCAGGAGCAGGCAGTAAAGGAATACATCAGGTAGGATGGACAAGAACTCCGACAACTCCCTCTGTACTTTCCACAAACTAAAATTTCCCAAAAGTTGTCTACTCTCCGTTATTTTTGCTTACTGTTTAAGGATTCCGTATCTGTTGCCTTAAGGTAGTAACGGGGTAGACTCCTAAGATTATCATTGTTCCCGTCCCATCCTGAGCCAAAGAAAGGAAAAGAAAAGAAAACCAAGGAAAACAAAGGAAATCTGGGACCTGTCACTCTTTCTCTCTCCTCATCAGCTTTTTCTCTTACTCACTTCCTCTTCTTGCTCACCAGGGACCGCAGTCCAAACCCTGCCCACAGGGACTGGTCATGGACTAAAAGAAAGCACCTCAGCACTATGCCCATCGGCTCAGTACTAGAGTCTCATTAAAGTTTTAGACTGACTTATAAAAGCCAGACACTGTTTTTAGTGTTAGGCCTCTTATTTCCGGGGTGAAAAACTGCTCCATCACACGGGAGAATGAACCTCGTCCTAGACAGACCCTCAAAGCTTCCACAAAGCTCCTTGGCTGCAAGGCCTCAATCCCAACTTTCTCATCCCCACCTCTGTTCTCTCAGGGGCAAACTGTGGGGAAATACAGCTCCAAAGTAGAAAATTGGGTCACATCAAAATCCTACGGGTAGAAGATGTTGGCGGGGCAGCTGATTCTCTGGATATTTCCCAGTTTCGGATGAGTTACACATCAGGGAAAAAGTTATTCGGGAGTGTGACCAGTAACGTCCTACTAGAAGAGAACTCCAGCACTCTTTCTACCCCACACTTCTCTTTGCACCAATACCCTGATGGGGGGGGGGTGGCATTAAGATAATTAATGCCTTGGTCCAGGGACAAAGGAAGAAGCAAGAAGAACTTCAGGAATACCCGAGCTCTCAGTCACAGGAAAATCCTATTTGGGGTCGGCTGGTAGAAAGCAGTTCCTGAGAAAAGTGTTGTCCATCTTAAATAAATGGTGAGGCTGTGGAACCCACCTCAGAGGAAAATCTTTCCTCCAAGAGAACAGTTATAGTGACTTGTTGGTTTAAGCATTTATGAAGAGACATAGAAAAGCTAAAGAGACAGCTAATTTAATTAAAGGGTGGTTCTGGAAACTGACCCAGGCAAAGGGCAGGAGCTACAGAAATGGAAAATACAAAGTTGGTTGTAGGGGCAGGGTGGCCTTCAAAAGAGCGGATAGTACATCTCTCATGGCCTGTAGGAAAGTAAAGAGGCAAAGTTGATGTCATCGATAAGAATTTTGTGAGATCAGGGGCACCTGGGTGGCTCAGTGGGTTAAACGTCTGCCTTCGGCTCAGGTCATGATCCCAGGGTCCTGGGATGGAGCCCTGAGTCAGGCTCCCTGGTCAGTGGGGAGTCTGCTTTTCCCTCTCCCTCCGCCCCTCCCCACCCCACTCATGGTCTCTCTCTCGCTCAAGTAAACAAATAAAATCTTTAATTAAAAAAGAAAAAGAATTTTGTGAGATCAGATGAAAAATGCCTACCCCAAGGGTCTCCAGAGATCCTCAGAAGGATCTATGTGACCTCTTTTCAGAGGGTGATGACTTGGAGGACTGAATCCTGCTCTTGGGAGAATATTCTGCTGGCCTCGGGCCAATTCTGAGGTCACTTTGTCAGACCAACAGTTATTTAGAGAAGGAACCAATTAAAAGGAAAGTCTTAGGGGTGAAAGATTCCCCCCACCTTCCTCGAGCATGTGGAGGCAGATAACCTGAATGTCTTGGCCCAGATCTCTCTCATCAGGCTGAATTTGTTGAGGTAAGAGTGGATTCCAAGGTAAGCCAGGTACCTGGATGGATTTTACAAATTGGTAAATACCCTTCATCTGTTCTTGGCTGAAGTGGAGGGAAGAGATTGAGCTCCCAGAGGCCACCGTATGTGACCAGCAGGAACTCCTTCGGGTTTGGCAGAAAATTGTGGGAAGTGCTTACTGAACTACATGCTTTCCTTAAGAGTTCTAAAAAATGCCTTAAACTCAGATTCCTAAGAATCCAGCTGTGGTAGGGAGTACTCTCACGTGGGGGGCAGGCAGAAGGGAAGCAGCATAAATTTTATATTACAAACTAGTTTAATGCATGGGGTAATCATAAAATAACTTCAGATGTTTCCAAGTTGGCATTTACAGTGCAGATGATTCCTAGCTTATCAATAATTGCTGTCAATATGCCGAATTTACTTTCTCTATTTCTCCGCACTATAGCTATACGTATTCTCTTACTGAGCCGATGCTTACTACCTAACCTACCGAATTTTCGCTTATCTAAATTTTCTGCTATCTCCAGTGGAATCAGTCCACAGTTCTTACAGAAGGCAAGGTAACTATGTGAAACTGAATGATACAAGATGGTTTGTTCTAACATCGACTCGTCACGTGACCTTGGGACGATGACTAGAACCAGAGTGGAACTGATAATAGTTCCTGCCCCGTAGAGCTGCTGTGAGGATTAACTGCCGTGACAAGTCTGTGACACTAAGTGGCCCATAAGAGCTGATCAGTGAATGGTGTTTCCTTCCGAGATGTCCGGGTGCTAGACCCTTTTGAGACTCTTCTGTTTCCCACTCGGCACCACATTGGGCTGCCACTGGATGGATGTGTTATCTGGCCTCAAGTCCCTTTACCCACTTCTCCATTCTCAGACCTAGAAATATGCTTTTTAGTCCTCCCCTGAAACCTAGAGTTCTTCTTACAATTTCTTCAAACCTTTGCTCCACACCATTGCACTGAATGCCATTTCCCCATGTTCCTTCTGGCCCCCACTTCGTACCTCTCACCCCCCTCTGCGGGCTGCACTTTCTAACTCAGTCGTTTTCCCCATCCTCTTTTTAAGGGTTCACAGCCTTTGTCCAGGAATAGTCTGCCCTGCATTACATTTACCTGTTACACCTTCAGTAGCCTTCTCTGCAGTCTAGCTACCGGGGTTAGTCCAGCTCTTGAGAGATTAAAAAAATAAATACATAAAAATAACAAAGTAAAAGAAAAAAGATGGCATAGACATTCAGGAGAAGCTAATAAATGTGCCACGTGGTTGGGAAAGCCTACATATTGGGAACTCGATGCAGAGATCATGGAGAACCAAGAAATTGTCTTCATTCTCTACCTCAGGTTCTTATCCAATTTGAGCAACATAAAACAGCACTTTTTGAGTTCTTAGTAGGTGTCAGTCACAGTGTTTTATATAGGTTATCTCATTTCATCTTGAAAGATTTTATCTGTAAGTAATCTCTACACCCCGTAGGACTTGAACGCACAGCCCCAAGATCAAGAGTTGCATGCATGCTCTGCCAACTGAGCCAGCCAGGGGCCCCCTATCGCATTTCATTCTATTTTTGTAAGTGGACACATTTATTATCCACATCCTCATTTTATGGATGATGAAACTGAAGCGTAGAAAGATATTCAAGGTCGCAAAGCCAGGGAGTAAATCAGACATTCCGGCTCCAGGGCTCACTGCTCTACACGAAGGGGTTTAAGTCTACTTCGGTTTTTAGGCTAAGAGAAAGTAACCAATTCAGTCCAACCCATTTTTTCTAAGACTTTGGACCCTGATTCTCTTCCTGATGCATTTGATAAGCCTTGAAGAAAGGATCTGACAAAGCTAAAAATGTTAACACACTGCTCTCGGGGCACCAGAATTTTCTAAAATTCTCTATTTTGTAATAATAATAATAGTAATAGCTGCTATTGACATCACTATGTGATGGTGCTACATTAGGAATTTTCCTTATTTCATTTAATTCTTAAAATGACCCTTCCAAGTACTTATTACTCTCCCCATTTTATAACTGAGAAAACTGAGGCTTAAAATAATTAAGCGACTAAGTAGTGAGACAGGATTTAGTTGAGGTCTCCCAGGTTCCAAAGCCCTTGTTCTTTCCAGGATACTGTCTTTCACTTGTTTTCTTTACTTTTAGAAAAAGCATGCACAGTGATCTTCCCGCCTGTAGTCTCTGACCTATGACCATCTTTAATTCTGCATGAAAAGATTAAAATGATAAAGAGATTAAATGATTCAAGTAATCAATTTCTGGTTATCTCAAGTTGCCAAACAAAGCTAACTTATCCTATGAGCCAAGGCCTTTCACCAAGAAAAGGAATAAAACAAACACATTATTTTATCTTTCGTTATGTGGTTTGCGACTCCCAGTGAAAGGAACTCGGCTGTAAAATTAAGAAACGAAAACCAAATGGTTCACAATGAAGTTCTGGAATCTATTCTCTTTAACAGGTGAGGGAAATGGAAAAAACAAAGAACTGGACTAAGTAACTAAATGAATATTGGAATGATCATATTCCATGGAAAGAATACGAGGGCATGGGTGGCAATCCCAGTTCTGCACAAGCCATGCATTTTTTAATCAGTCACTTTATTTCTTTGAGATACAGCTTCCTCATCTGTAAAATGGGGCCTGTATCTGCCTTGCTTAACCCAATAGATTGATGGAAGAATTAAAATAAGAGAAAGTACATCAGTGTTGTATAATTTATAAAATCTATTTAATTACATTGTTCTGTCATGCTCATTGCCTTTGGAGTCAAATAGGTTAGGGCTTAAGTCCTAATTCAGTCCCTGACTATACCTGGTATGTCAGATCAGGTCACCTAACTTCTCTGTCTTTCCACTTACCATTTATAAAATGGATGTAGTGAATATTTGCTAATTGCCTACCCCAGAATCTAATCCCCACCTCTGTCACCCTAACATTATCCATAGTTCTCATTCATAAGTATACCCCTGCCCCATGGATTTCAAATACAGGAGGTCACCTGACTCCACCTTCAGTTTGAATCCTTAAAGGGTGAGTCTTGGTTGGATTAAGGAAATCAAGGACTAAGGCCACCTTGCCATAGTGATTGATTTACAATTATCATAATCTGATAACCAAAGAGACTGATTCAGAAGCAAGCAAATTTATGACTCCACTATGACTAATGAGAGGCATTGGAGGTTTGCAGGTAAACTGGGCTTTGAGAAAGAAGCTTCCTAGCTCTTTGAGATAGTACCTAAAACAAAACATTACATTTCTACTTTCGTCCATGACAGAGTAACGATACCCCAGACTAGTCTTCCTGCAGTAAACAACTACAAAACTGGACAAAATATATAAAACAACCATTTCTAGACAACACACAATTGGCACAGGATTGTGACACCTAATAGAAGAAAACAAATGAGTTGAATCCTATGATTATCCCAGCTTTCCGTAGGGAGGCATTTACCAGACATTGACAAAAGGAGGAAGAATCCAAGCCCAGCACAGTGGTCTTAATAAGCTGAGGACACAGAGACCAGAGTTCAGGGAGGCAAAACTGGCTAGAATTTTTTTTTTTTTTAAACTGGCTAGAATTTTTATGGAGCACCAGAAAGAATGCACGGACAGGTGCATAGATAAACTGCTCCATAAATCTGCATGGGGATTGCCTTGAGTGTCTGACCAAATAATAAGCTGTACATTAAAAGCCTGAGACAACACAAGAGTAACTAGTAGGGAAAGAACATTTATGTGAAGCTGTAAGCTGAACAACTACTAGAACCTTCACAGAGTTAGAAAACACTTCAATCTGATCAGCCAAAATGGAGAAACCTCACTGAACACTCAAGACATTCATTAGAATCTGCAGAAGGCTACACCTTAAGAATAGGGCTTAGCCCTGGAGCAAAGACTACCTTAGACCCGCTCTAACAGAGCTTTAAAAATGCCTTGAAAGGACAAAAACTATCTAGAAGTAAATTAATTACCTTCCAGAATAAAATCCAACACAGATTAAAGGAAGGCAACCATGAGAGACTATGGACTCTGAGAAACAAACTGAGGGCTTCAGAGGGGAGGGAGGTGGGGGAATGGGAGAGGCTGGTGATGGGTGGTAAGGAGGGCACGTATTGCATGGTGCACTGGGTGTTATACGCAGCTAATGAATCATCGAACTTTACATCAGAAACCAGGGATGTACTGTATGGTGACTAACGTAATACAATAAAAAATATTATTATAAAAAAAATAATAAAATTTAAATAAAAAAATAAAGGAAGGCAACAGACGCTAGACGCTCAACAAGGCAATCACCACAATGTCCAGAATCCAATAAAAATTATACACGCTCAATGTCATTAGAAATTAGGTAAATGCAAATTGAAACTTCGGTGAGACACTAATCCACACCCAACTAGAATGGCCCTAATACAAAAATATGGGAAATAACAAGGGCAAGGATAATTAGAAATTCCCACAAATGGAAATATGAAGTGGTACAGCCACTGTGGAAAAACAGTTCAGTGGTTTTTCAATGAATTAAACACAGAATGACTCTATGACCTAGCAATCCCATTCTGAGACACATCAAACAAAACTTGTACATGATGCCCATAGCGACACTATTCACAAGAGCCAAAAGGTGAAAACAACCCAAATGTGCACCAATCAACAGAACATGGACAAACGAAGGTGGTATGTCCATTCAACGGAACATTATTCAGCCACAGGAAGGAATGACGTACTGATACATGCATGCTATGACACGAAAACTTGAAAATGTTGTTTTAAGCCAGACACAAAAGATCACATACTGTATGGTTCCATTTATATGGAATATTCAGAATAAGCAAATCCATAGAGACAGAAAGCAGATTAGTGGTGGCCAGGGGGTGGGGAAAGGAGGAAAGCAGGAATGATGGCTTAATGGGTAGATATTCCCTTTTGGGGTGAAAAAAATTGTTCTGACACTAGATAGAGGTGATGGTTGCACAATACTGTGAATATACTTACTACTACTGAATTATACACTTTAAAATAGTTAAAATGGCAAATTGCATGTTATGTATGTTTTACCACAATTGTTAAAAATTATGATTATATGTGTTAAGAAGTAGGAAAATTCTTGCGGTTACCCCCCTCTTCCGTTTAGAACTTGTACTAGAAAACAGGGAGAAAAATCAGACAATAAAAACAAATCCATGGATGAAAGAGATGATGGGATAAGCAGAAAGGGACTTCCTTCTTATTACTATTTTAAGTAGGCTCCATACCCACTCTGGAGCCCAACGTGGGGCTTAAACTTAACAACCCTGAGATCAAGACCTAAGCTGAGATCAAGAATCAGATGCTTAACCGACTGAGCCACCCAGGTGCCTCCAGAAAAGGACTTTAAAACAGTGATTATAACTACGTTAAAGTATTGTATTAGTTATGTGTTGCTGTGTAACAAATTAGCCCAAAATTTAGCAGTGTAAATAGCAAACGCATTATCTCATATTTTCCAAGAATCAGAAATTCAGGTGTACACTAGTTGGTGCTTCCGACTGAGAACCTAATGATCCCTTATGCAATTAATACGATACATTTGGCAGTAAATATAAAAGCAACAAAATATAAAGGGCAGTAAAACTCAACACGGTCAATACAGAAGTAAAATGGCAAATGCGGCAGTAAATATGAAAAGACCTCTTCTGCTTTTTTAATTTCTTTAAAAGATGATTGGAAGACTTCTTCTGGTTGTGACAGACTTATCCCCTCCCCTCTGTGGAAAACAACTATACAACTTAAATAGGAATATAGCGCTGAGACCTTTACCCCAAGACAAAAACCTAGAAGAGTCAGACAAAGAAAGCAGGAAGCTCGTGTGCCACCCCTACAGGAGACACAAAAGTCACTAGGTAAGGCTTCCCGGGTTATGTCACCTGCTGGAATAATCTCAGGAGAAAAGCAATAGGGTTCACATAAAGAACTCAGATGAGACCCATCTTAGCACACACCGGGGAAAAAATGAAGGTCACACGAAATAGCGTTGACACATGCATTTATTTTTAGGCTTGTTTGAAAATCAAAAAATCTCTATTAGATCACCGAGAAAAAAGTGAAATATCTGTCCCTATGGAGTTGAACAGGGAGCGAAATTCTAAAATTCCCCGTTTAGCAGCTTTTCCATGGCATCAAACCGATCCCCTTCCAGCCAGTTGGGATGCTCCCAGCCACTGATAACCAAGAGCCATTTGAGAGCTGTGGGAAGTCTCTCCAGACAACTTTCTTAGACGATGTCACTAAGCTTCTTGTTTCCATGAGCACCAAAGTATTTGTTTTAAAAAGATTTCCTATGACCTCACATGTTTTTAAATTGGGGGCTTTTCATGTCTTATTTAGAAAGTCAGCACAGCCCATGTCAGAGCAAAGCAACGTGATACGACAGAATAATGGGGTGCGAAGCTCGCCCTGCTCGTGCTGGGGACCAGCAAATGGCAGAAGCATGTGGTCGCCATGAAGGTGGAACAAGGGAGGTGCACGGAGGTGAGCGTGGGGATCTTAAGAGAGAATAACGTTCCCATAAACCAAGTGAAACAAATTAAGATGGGAAAATTCAGGGAGGCTAGATGGTGACAGCATCAATTAAGGGTTAAACCTCTTCTGCCCTTTGGGGGTCAATGTGGTTGAAACCTCCTGCCGTCTTTGGGAGTTCAGATGTCTTTGCTAGCCCTCTCCTGCACCGATTCCCAGCCCCTGCCCACAATGCAATCACCTGGGAAGCTTTAGAAACTACTCAGTCCTGGGACTCGTTCCCAGAAATTCTGACTGAATGGCGCTAGGGTGAGCCTGGGATCCGCTTACGGTACCGGCCCGTACTGATTCTCATATGCAGCAAAGCTTGAGAACAAGGTCTCTACTGCTTTGTGACAGAAAGTGTGGTCTGAGGAGCTCGTTAGAAATGCAAACCACAGGCAACATCTGAATCTCCACTCTACTAAAACCCCCCATGTGCCTCAAATGCAAACTCCACGTGAGACATTGCTGGCTTTTCCGGATTCCCCCTTCCATTCTTCAGAGCAGTAGTGCTCACCCTGGGCTTTACATTAGAATCGTCTGGAAAGCCTTTTAAAAAAATATTGCTGCGTGGGTCCTCCCTCCAGAGATTCTGATAGAGTGTGGCCCACGCATGGGTTTTGTTTTTTGGTTTTTGGTTTTTGTTTTCAACAAACAAAACAACAACAACAACCACCTCCCCAGGGGATCTTAATATAAACTCAGGGCTGAGAACCATTGCTATAGAGATTTTTTTCTTCTTTTAATTTAACAGCCTTTGGTGTAATGACAATTTCTGTTAAAAATTTAGGTTGCCTGGAAGAGGTCATACTTCAGCTATTTTTCACCATCGGCGATCAAACATTAATGTGCAAAGGCAACCACTGTGTTGCTTCTTAAAAATGCAGATTCCCTGTGCCTCAACTTCAGAGAGTTTCCTTTGGTAAGTTGGGAACGGGGCCCAGAATCTGCAGTTTCTACAAGCCGTGGTTGGAATTCTGTGTGTGCTCTTTGCATTGTAGTTTGAAAACCACTGCTTTAGTGTTGGCAGAAGAATCAGAGAGTAGACTTTGATGGGGATAAGGAGAGAAAGGCGAGCATGTGAGCGCCCAGAGTACAGGGTGAGGAAGCAGAAAGAAGTAATGCAGGCAAAGCCAAAGATGGAGCCCCAAAGGTCACTAAGAGAAAGATGGAACTGTGAGGCACAATTCCCAGGAATGAGCCGGAGAGATCCAGGCTGTCTGCACAGGCTTCTTCCTGTCTGAGCAACTCCATGTTGCCCAAGGAACAACAGCATGTCTAACCACAGGGAGCACCATCTTGGAAGCCTCAAGAGAGGGAGACCATTTACGCTTTTAATTGCCACTTCCCAGGGCCCTGAGGTTTTCCCTTTCCCTTATGACCCACCAGATTAAGAATTAGAAGAAACAGAAGAGCTCAACCTGAAAGAACAATGTTCAAAAACCCAAATCTGCCAATGCACCTTGCCTTATAGAAGCAAAGTGTGTGAACAACTCTCCGTTGAATTCTTGTAAATCAAATGATACTTTGAATCCCTATGCAACATCACTAATGATCAGAAAACTGCAAATCAAAATCACAATCAGATGTCAACTCACAGGATATCTATTACCAGATCTTAGAAATTTTTTAAGTAATCCCTACGTCCAATGTGGGGCTCGAACTCATGACCCTAAGATGAGGAGTCATGTGCTCTACCCCACTGAGCCAGCCAGGTACCCCTAGACATCTATTATCAAAAAGACAACAGACAAATGTTGGTGAAGCTATACAGAAAGAGAAGCCACGTGTACTGTTAGTGGAAATGTAAATTAGTAGAGACTTTATAGAAACTTCTATGGAGCTTCCTCAAATAATTAAAAACAGAACTATGATATGATCCAGCAATGCTGCTTCTGAGTATATATCCTAAGGAAATGAAATATCAAAGAGATATCTGCACTCCCATGTTCATTGCAGCATTATTTACAGGGACCAAGATATAGATGCAACCTAAGGGTCTATCAATAAACGGATAAAGAAAATGGAATATTATACAACCATAAAAGGAAATCTTGTCATTTGCAACCACATGGATGAGCCTGGAGGACATTATGCTAAGTGCAATAAGCCAGACATGGAAAGATAGATACTTGAGAATTTCACTTATATATGGAATCTAAAAAAGTCACCTCACAGAAACAGAGACTAGACGAGACTGCCAGGGACTAGGTAAGGATGGGGGAAATGGGGAGAGGCTGGTCAAAGGTAATAAACTTCCAGTTGTAAGATGAAAAAGATCTGGGGATCTAATGTACAGCATGGTGACTATAGTTAATAACACTGTATTCTATACTAGAAAGTTGCTAAGAGAGTAAATCTTAAGTGGTTTCACCCTCACCACCCCCACACAAAGGTAACTATGTAAGGTGATGGATGTATGAATTAGCTTGATTGTGGCAATCATTTCACAATATATATGTATATCAAATTATCATACTGTATACCTTAAATACGCATAATTTTTATGTCAACTATACCTCAGTAAAGCTGGTGGGAAAAATCACTACGGCTGGGGGAAAGGGCTTGCAATTTTAAAGACTCCCCTGATGAATTCTGCTTATCTGATCTTCTTAATGAAGGACATACATTTAATATTGACAGTTCGTAGGGAAAATTGACAGTTCATTAAATGGGAAAATGCATTTAAAACATTATGATGGTCACTGGCACATAGACATTCAAAACAAATTTAGAAACTATTTTTACTATGATGATGGAATTTGTCTAATCTGTACCTCAGAAGACTTATCTCAGGGGTCATAACCAGTCCTAGGAGGCTTAGTGAGATTTATGTCTATTATACAAGAGCTTGCAGACAGGAACACAGTCAGGCAAAACCACAATTTGTTAATGATTGACCAATGATAACTCCTTAGAGACGGTGGAAGTGAGCAGAACAACAGTGATTCATTTTCCCTAACAAATCCATTCATAAACCATTTGGTCTCATTCAATGAGAGCTTACTACGAAAACACATGGGTTTAAATCTCATTAAATCCCTAATTGTTATTAGTTCCACTTCATTGACGGGAAACGTCTAGAAAGGGACAAAGCACTACTAAGCTCTGGGTCTGTCTCCCTAGACCCAACTGCAACCACTCTATGCCTTCCTCTTCCTAATGGTCCCAACAAATGTTCACTTTGCCGCACCATCAGAACAAGCACGGACAAGTCGCTTGTAAGGCGACACTCAGCCACGCTGAAATGAGACCTCTATCCCCCTGAACCAATCTCAGATTACAGAATGCAAAGCTCTTTTTCTAAAAAGTCAAGTTCCAGGCAAGAGGTTGGGAAGCTACCAGCTATTCACTCAGGATCTCAAGAAACCACTCAACTCAGCCGGGCCTGATTCACCTCTTTGCTTATGGAGTGACGTTCTTCGTGAGGAGCTGGGATGTCAGGCTGAGCTAGAAGATGGTCAGCTTACCCACGGGAGGACCCCATTAACATTCTTTTTTTTCTTTAATAATAATATTTTTTTATTATATTATGTTAGTCACCATACAGTACATCCCCAGTTTTGATGTAAAGTTCCATGATTCATTACTTGCGTATAACACCCAGTGCACCATGCAATACGTGCCCTCCTTAATACCCATTACCAGCCTATCCCATTCCCCCACCCCCTCCCCACTGAAGCCCTCAGTTTGTTTCTCAGAGTCCATAGTCTCTCATGGTTCATTCCCCCTTCTGTTTACCCCCCCTTTCTTCTTCCCTTTCTTCTCCTACTGATCTTCCTACTTCTTATGTTCCATAAATGAGTGAAACCATATGATAATTGTCTTTCTCTGCTTGACTTATTTTGCTTAGCATTATCTCCTCCAGTCCCGTCCATGTTGCAGCAAACGTTGAGAAATTGTTCTTTTTGATGGCTGAGGAATATTCCATTGTATATATGGACCACATCTTCTTAATCCAGTCATCTGTTGAAGGGCATCTCGGCTCCTTCCATGATTTAGCTATTGTGGACAATGCTGCTATGAACATTGGGGTGCATATGGCCCTTCTCTTCACTACGGCTGTATCTTTGGGGTAAATACCCAGTAGTGCAATGGCTGGATCATAGGGTAGCTCCATTTTTAACTTTTTAAGGGACCTCCACACTGTTTTCCAAAGTGGCTGTACCAACTTGCATTCCCACCAACAATGTAAGAGGGATCCCCTTTCTCCACATCCTCTCCAACATTTGTTGTTTCCTGCCTTGTCCATTCTTGCCATTCTAACTGGCGTAAGGTGGTATCTCAGTGTGGTTTTGATTTGAATTTCCCTGATGGCTAATGATTTTGAACATTAACAGTCTGAGCCCTTGTCCTATCAGCCTGAACTCACACCTACCTGCCTTCCTCCACCCTCAGCACAGCGTGCCCGTCTGCAAACCAGACTCCACAGACTGCCCTGTGCTTTTTCTATGAAGGGCACACAGCCGCAGTGTGAGGATTTGACGTATGTATACATTGTCAGATGGTCACCACCATCAAGCTAATTAACACACCCACCACACACCTGTTTCTGTGTACACGTGTCTGGTTGAGAACACCAAAGATTCATTTTCTTAGCACCTTTCAAGTATGGAATACACTATTAACTATAGTCACCAGGCTGTACATTAGATCCTCAGAACTTATTCATCTTCTAACTGGCAGTTTAGACCCTGTGACCAGCATCTCTTCCTTTTCCACACTTCAGCCCCTGGCACCCAGCATTCTAGTCTCTGTTTCTGTGAGCTCACTTTTTTAGATTCCACGAGTAAATGAGATCACACAGCCCCTCCCTTCAGTCTTAGTCACGGTGCCCTGTGTGTGTTTGCTGCATCCCAGATTTGAGGTTGGCGGCCCTATGACACTCACTGTCCTTGTGGGGTGTTTTCAAATACAGAAGGCTGACATTTGGTGGGGATTTGCACAAAATGACATTTGCAGGGCCAGGTAAACCAGCCTGTGATTGGAACACTTAAGGAAATGAAATCCCAGCAGGATTCTGATTTTCCTCCTTAATTAGCTTCCTCCATTCCCTTAGGCATTTGTTCCCTCAGCAAGATCCTACCCCATAAACTTCCCTTTGTCTTGGCTCAAGGGTGTTAAGTAGATACCTGGGAGCGAGAGCCTGTTGCTTTTGAGGGCTTTTTGCAGCCCACAGCAGGCTCCCTGGCCAGACAGCTTCTTGCTAATGCTAATTGGACTGCTTGTGTCACACTTTCTGTCCCCAGGAGAGATGCTGCTGTGCCTGCCTGAGCTCCTGCCAAAGGAGCCCTAGAGTTCCTGCTCAAAGAACTTCTATAAATGTGAATTTATTCCCAGCCGCTCTCCCAAGAGGTCAGCAGGTGTTTATTTTAGCCACGTTAAAGGACTTGTTTTCCCATGACCTCTAGGTGTTCTGAAACGGAAAGGTCAAAGGACAAACAGAATATACCCATAACCATAATAAAAATATTAATCCCATTTTTTAAAGTCAGATTAAGGCAACTCAAATTATTGGTCAAATGGAACCAATGTTAATTCTAGAAATAAATGTTATAAATCTCATCACCAGATTAACGTTAAAATCACACATAATAAGATAAGACCACTGAAATCTAGTGATCCTTGGAATCTCTCTGTTTCTATCACAAGAGCTTCTCTGTCTCCGGAACCCTGATGGCTCCACTGCTCTGTCAGGCTTTATCATTATGTTAATTTTTTTAAAGAAGAAAATGGGGAAAGTTTAGAGACAGAAGAGAAGTGAGGAGGGAAGAGGCCCCTTTTCACTTTTTCTGTATTATGGAATCTGAATCTATTTCTTTGGCTGGATTATGCTTCCAGGTAAAACACTGCTGGACAACATAATGCAGAATGCTACAGTTGAAATGTCTGTCTTTGTTTTCCTTGTGTGGGATGAAGCTAGGAATTCATTCATTCGTTCGTTCACCAATATGTACTGGGATTAGGATGAACATATATATGATTTATTATCCAAACTGGGATAGTCTGGAGAATGAAAGGGATCTTTATTATTTCTATCAAGACAGAAGGACATACCAGGACTGTTCTGAACAAAATGGGAGGTATGGTCACCTTAATAATTGAACACTTCCTCTATACCTGGTGTAAAATCAGAAAATGTCTATGGAGTGGGGAAAGGGGCCATTCTTCATTCCTAGATTCAAAAATCACTGCTAACCCCAACTTTTCTCAAAATACCAAAAAGTTCTGGTTCTTTCAGGTAAAATAAAAATATTGCTCAGGTCTTTCAACCACTGACTTTTCTAGCTTGAAACAATTCTCTCAACTCAAATAGGATCCAACTTTTCCCTTATGATTTCTGAGAACAGGTTGAATTTTGATAGGTAATTCTATATTTAATTACACTGATAGACGATGAACAGCTCACTGAGACCCAATCTTACCCCCAAAACCTACTGTTCTCCTTCAAAAATGAGGAAATTGCTCTCTCACCATTCAAGGGAAAATAGTCAAGACAAAGCACAAAAACTCATATATACGTATATATACATATGCATACAAATACAAATATATACATTCAGTTCTGGAAAGATTTGAGCATAGATGATGTTAGTTCATAGTTCACGTTTTCACAGAACAGTATTTATAGTTTAGAAATAAATTTTGCCCACGTTATCACAGTTGATTCTCCCAGCAGCTGGCTTAGATAGTAACACTATCCCCAGCTTACAGTTGAGGAAATTAACTACTACAGACTGACACAGACAGGCAGGTACTTCTAACCCTCATTCCATCACTCTTCTTACAATAAAGCAATAACTCATTACAGATGTCAAAAATTCCTTATACTTCCATCAAATTTAAAACTTTTCAAAGCACTTTCACATTGACTCAATATACTTAAAGGGACTGTCATGTGCCACGCACTGGCTAGACGCTGGAGGCACACGTGGGAATAAAACTGTCCCTGCGTATAAGGAACTGGAAATCTGATATAAAGGACAGATAAGGAAACGGGTCCAGTTCAGTTGATTAAGTAAAATGAAGGAGCCGCAAACTATGCCAAGAGCCACACAGCTAGGAGCACAGGGCCAGGCTGTGGGGACCACACAAGCCACCCCAAGGATGTAAAGCTTGCCAGAGAAATGCGAGTTTGCCAGAAGGACAAACTGCACATGCTCTCATGACCTCAAGTCAGGGAACATCAGGTTATGTTAAAGCAACAGTAAGTTGCTTGTAAATAGTTGTAGCAAAGGATATATTTCAGGATAGGATGCTGGATCATTGGCAAGGCTCGGGATGGGAGCCTGCAGTGTTTGGCAAAGGAAGTTGAAATTAATTTTATAGGCTTAGGGTGCCAATGGAAGAAGAAGGAAGTGATGTGGGAGACAGCAAGACACCCAGGGAAGCAAATGCACGAGGCTTGGTTGGGATCTAAATTTAAGAGAATGAAGAGGAAAGTATTGCAAGGAAACAAATGTATTGAAGACAGAAGTTCGTAGGATTTGGGGTCTGGATGTGGAAGATGAGGGGTGAGAAGAAAGCAAATGTACCTCTAAATTCTTTGAGGAACTGGGTGATTAAGTTTCATGAACGAAGACAGGGCACGCAGAGGGATGAGCAGATTTCTGAGAGACACTAAGAAGTTCAGTTTTGTATCTACTGAATGCATATACTGAGTGTAAGGCCCAAAAAGCTGTCAAGAGGCGAGACCTAGAGGAAATGGACAGTAGACTGGTGAAGCTCCAGAGAAAATTCTAGAAGGTAGCTTCAGCTTTGAAGGCCATAGGTGAGGCAAATACAGAAGGCCATTCACTGAAGAGGGAGGCAAAAGGACCTTTCCACTGGGGAGAGGAGGCAGGAGTTTAAACAATAGAAGGTTATTATAGTGTTTTGTTTTATTAGAAACTAATTAGTTGAAAATAGATGCTTTAATTAAAATGTAGCAAAACACTCCCCCCTCCTTTGTGATTAAGAGATCTACATACACTTCCACGATATTTCCCCTAAAAAAAATGGACTTTGAACCACATATATGGAAAAACAAGACTGGAGGAAATCTTTCTTCCATGATGTCAAATTGATGAATGTGTGATGACCTTTCAGAGGGAGAGATGCACCAGGCGAAAAAGGGGCATATTTCTAGAAGCCCCATAGGACTGACCTTCAAAGTTTCTTGACAGTTCCAAGACACCCTCTGAGATCACAACATTTCGTTCAGCTTCTCCATGTACTTGTATCTAAACAAATGGTTGCAACGTCCACCACCCATGTTCTCACCCCTTTTGAAGATCAGATGTAGATTTCCCCATGGCCAGCAAGAAAGCCAAAGAATGACTGAAACCCCTAGCCAGTCCTGGGAAACAGGCCACACAGTGAGGAAGAGGGAGGTTATTTCCCTAAGCATCCTGCAGTGAAGTCACTTTTGGCTCCACTCTGATTGTACAAATGGCCTGTGAGATTGGATCCCATCATCTCGAGAAACAGCTTATTACAGTGCGCGACTATGGTTCTGACCTCGGGCCAAATTATGTCCACTGCCACCCCCCGCCCCCAAATTCATATGTTGAAGTTTTAACCCCCAGTACCACAGAACGTAACTGTGTTTGGAAACAAGGTCTTTAAAGAGGTACTTAAGTTAAAATAAGGTCTTCAGGCTGGACAGTAATCCAATATGACCGATGTCTTTATAAGAAGAGATTTGGACACAGGTAGGCACAAAAGAAAGACCACGGAAGGCCCCAACAGGAAGGTGGCCACCTGCAAGATAAGGAAAGAGGCCTCAGAAGAAACCAAACCTGCCCACACCTTGATTACGGTCTTGGACTTCTAGCCTCCACAACTGTGAGAAAGGAAATCTCTGTTGTTTAAGCCACCTAGTCTGTGATACTTCGTTAAGCACGCCTAGAAACCAACACAGCCAATTATAAATGTATCAGCTACGTGCCCAGGATCTCCCAAGATGAAGTTAAGTGGAAAAAAAAATTGGACTTATTTTCCAATTATTGATGATGCATAATTGTATTGTGTAAAAATATGTTAATTGATTTACAAGCTCTAGAGAAGTCTAACCATCCGGGAGAGAAGCTAGCGTGTGGGCACTCGAGTTTTGTATCATCACTGCTATGGAATTCACTGACTGAGTTTCATGGGACTACATCCTGTCTGTGGCTCAGATGGGACCTGACCTGTGTCTAACGTACCTTAAGATGTAGTGAACTGCTTTAGGCAGATTGTATGGCAATGATTCTGCAACACTCTTAATATATGAAACATAAAATTCTGAATATAAGAAGACGTTTCAAAAGCAGAAAGAAAATATTGTGGACAATGTCCCTGCTTGTGTGACAAGCCCTCTCCTTTCTCCTTCAACTTGTCACCGAGTCCTACAGACACAACTTTTGAAATTGGCCTCACCTCTGTTTTCCCACCCATACTCACTGCGACTGCCTTCATCCCAACTTGTATAATTTCTGGCCCATTCTACTGTCCACCTAACTAAACTTTTCGGAGGGAACGCAACATTGTGTAAAGGTCAAGGGGCACAGGCGCTTGAGTTAGAGTCCCAGCTCTGCCCTTGATGAATTGTGTGACCTCACTCGAATCTAAGCCTCAAATTTTCATGATTAAAACAGAGGTAGTAACAGTACTCTCCTTAGAGGGCTGTTGGAGAATGTAGTGAAATAACAAGTAAGAAGCATGTGGGGTGGGTACATGGTAGGCTCCTCAAAATAGTAGGTGTGCTATTACTAACCTCTTAAAATCCATCACCTTACAACGTTTTGTCATGCTCTCTTCTGCGTAATTCCACCAGGCAAGATTTTCTTGTGCTTGGCTTTCTTGTAATTGATATTATGAAAACAACAGACACATGGAATTTTCTGTTTTAAATATCACTAGTTCCTCCCACCTGAGTGTCCTCAATGAAGGGGTTCAAGCTCCCCAAGTGAAAACCCAAGTCCCCACTGACGTTTTCCTTGTTGTGACCCATTCGACCCTGCGACACCAAGCTCCTGAGTTCTTTTTCCGAAGCACAGAGCTCCTCTTTCCAGTCCTTCAGGGGCCTATTCCGGTTCATGAGCTGAAGCCTAGATGCTTCCACGAGGCCCACAGCATCTTCGTCAAGCTGCCTGCGCCTCCACATTCTCACCTCCAGCCCTGAGGCCAGCATAGGGCCTAAGGAACAGCAGGTGCTCAGTAAATGTTTGGTTAATGAGAGGAGTGCCTGAGAAACACGCTACATCTGAGGCTTGTTTCTTCTCCACCAGCATTAGCCTGTTGTAGAGGCTTCCCAGGGCTGCCATCACAGACTACCACAAATTTTGAGGCTTACAACAACCGGGTGTTAGTGTCTCACAGATCTAAGACCCCAAGTCTGAGATCAAAATGCTGGCAGGGCCGTGCTCCCTCTCCAAGCGCTAGGGGAGACTCCTTCCTCGCCTCTTCCAGCTTCTGATGTCCCCCAGGTGTTCCTTCGCCTGTGGCTGCCTCCCTCCGGTCTCGTCCTGCATCTTCACGTGGCCTTCCTTCCTGTGTCTCTGTGTCTCAATTTCCCTCTCTTTTCTCTTATAAGGACACCAGTCAGTGGACTTAGGACTCACCCTAAAACCAGGATGACCTCATTTTGCGATGCTTAACTTCACAATATATCAAAGTCCCTCCTTCTTGATAAAGTCACATTCACAAGTAGCAGGGGTTAAGACCGGGACATAGTTTTTGGGAAACACAAGTCCAAACAAACTACCACAGTCAAGGGTAAGAGAGGTCAAGAAGGGAGGCGTGATTAGAAAATGGAGAGCTCTGACCATGCCCAGGAAGGAAATGGGATTTTCATCTGAAGTTCCGAGACCAGAGCTGTCTGGATACTGAGTGTGCCATCTGGTGAGAGCCCTTGAGCAAGCCCAGGGCAGCAGGGGGACAGTGTTTTCTACCCAGTTCTCTGGTTTCAGATCCACTTGTTAACGGATTTTGTTTTTGTCCTATGAACAATTATTTATTAATAAGGCAAATTCAAGAAAAGAAAAGAAAATCACAGGAATCCCATTACTCTCGCATCTTCCCCCCCCCATAATTAGGTTTTAGTTTGGGTTTTGTTATTTTTCTAATGAGTAAGTTTACACTAGATATACAATTTGTACCCTGCTTTTGTCTTATAACAGAATTATTAAAATCAAAATTATTTCCATTATATTAATACACTCTCTATAAATATGTTCTCTTAATGTATTTTAAATTTAGTTTCATATTTTTCAAAATTACACCTGCACAAAACTTAAAGTTTATACGGTTTGTTACAAAGATAAAAATAAATCACAAACCAACAAACAAAATGCAATCCTCTGTATCATAGACCCTCCCATGTCCTGCTGCCCAGAGACAACGGCTTTAAAGAATTCTCAGCTGGTTCTTTAAATGTTTACTTCCATATATCTCGATAGCATGCTTATAGTAATATTTCTTGATTTCTCAGTTGTAGATGTTATTTATTGTTTGGTTGGCACCTCGGCATCTCTTCCTCATTTCCACCGTCACTACTATCACCAACACGCACGCACGCACAATCACACGTATCTTATCTCCTGGTACTCGTGATATGTTTATATATGAACTGCGGTGAGATCAATAGGCTGTGTTGACATTATCTGCAGCTGAGCCAGGAAGCGGTGCTATAATTACCTGTTTCATTCTTGAACAGCTTTTGCCTTCTATGGTATTAATCATTGCACCTTTTGCCTTGTTTGCTGTATATTTATCACTAATGCATTTTCATATTCTTCTCTACTGTCTAAATCTCCTTTCGAGACTCTATGAATTTCTTCTTTTGGAGCCTTCTGTCCTGGAGCTAGCTAGTGTTTCCCTGAGCTCGATGGCTCCCTATGCCAGCTACACAGCTGCCATCCTGGGGTCTCCCTTGGCCCTCACTTGAGGAGTCCCTTCACCCCCAGCTCCCACGGATCTGTTTCCCAACTCCCGTTGTCTTCCTTTTTATTATTTACTCTCTCATTGTGGTGGGGCATCTCCTTCAGTAAGTTCCCTGGGAAAGGATGTGTTGATGGTAAATTCCTAGAGACCCTGCCTGTCTGAAAACATCTTCAGTCTATTTCATAGTTAACGGATACTCTCCTGGGAATAGAATCTAAGTTGGAAATAATTTTCATTCAGAATTTGTAAGAAAAGCCACCATGAGTCTCTAGCTTCCCTGGTTGCCGTTAAGAAAACCAAAATCAGGGGGCGCCTGGGTGGCTCAGTCGTTGAGCGTCTGCCTTCGGCTCAGGGCGTGATCCTGGCGTTATGGGATCGAGCCCCACATCAGGCTCCTCTGCTATGAGCCTGCTTCTTCCTCTCCCGCTCCCCCTGCTTGTGTTCCCTCTCTCGCTGGCTGTCTCTATCTCTGTGTCAAGTAAATAAATAAAATCTTTAAAAAAAAAAAAAAAGAAAACCAAAATCAGGGGTGCCTGGGTGGCTCAGTCATTGAGCGTCTGCCTTTGGCTCAGGTCATGATCCTGGGGTCCTAAGATCGAGTCCCGCATCTTCCTGCTCAGCGGGGAGCCTGCTTCTCCCACCCCTCTGCTTGTGCTCCCTCACTCTCTCTCTCGCTCTGTCAAATGGATATAAAATTAAAAAAAGAAAGAAAGAAAACCAAAATCATTTACTGCCAGCATGCTTCACCCAACTACCCCTCCTCTACCTCCAAGCTTACAGGATTTTCTCCTTGTTGCCAGAGTTTTGTAATTTCATGATTATGAGAGTACCAGCCAAGGGCAGGAAACTCACCATACTCCCAGATGACATTTTTTTTTTTTAGGCTTTTTAATAAAGGAACTGGTCACAAAGTCCACAATGAAAGGAACCCCAGGACCTGGAGGCACTTCAGAACTGCATGTGCAGAGAGCTGAGAGCACCATTTGCTGTGAAGGGGCAGAGCAAAGAGAGAAATGTGTGTATCATATCCTGCTTGCACGCTGCAGCTCCGGACAAAGGCTTGCACAACAGGAACTGTGGCGGCAACAGAAGAGTCGCTGCGAGCACTGTGCATGGTCTTGTCATAGTCTGGGTCATCTGGTTGTGATAAGAGCAAAACCACATTTGTGTCCTCACTCACATGGTCTCCGGGTGAGTGCTTGGGGCTTGCCAGCTGTGTCTTGGTTTCTGGCTGATCAGATACTCCTTCCTACGTTCACGCAGGGGAAAAAATGCCTTCCTTTTGCTGAGTGCAAGGGTATGTGTTAGACGTGGATACAGGAAAAAGATTAATTGGTAGAACTTAGCTGTGGCAACGTAGTTGGTAGAAGGAAGAAAGTCCAGCTGTCCAGCTGGGAGGAAGTATAGCTTTTGGCCCACTCCTCCAGGGCCCTGTTCCTTTGGGCAAGAAGAAGACAAACAATTGGATTTGTATCTGGAAGGCCTTCCAGATAGCCTTTCCAAGTAAAACATACATGAACAGGTCATGCAGGAAAAACATCATCCAAAGGACCCAGGATGGGCCAATGTGGGTCCCCACAGGGCCACTAGCCTCTATCAAAGTATCCTTGTATGAGCCAGAGAAAGGCAACACTTCTGTGGGCCGAAAAAGAAGCCCACGCTGGGCAGATCTGGCCCCATGGCAGCACAGCTCACTGAGCAGAGCAGGGCTAGATGCCCACCGCCGTTTACTCCTGGGCCAGGCACATTTGTCTGTCAAATGGACAAACTTTGCAAGTATTTAAAGTGGCCCCAGGTCCTCATTTACAGAATAAATTTGTCAGGGTAGGGACCATGACCAATAGAGCATCATAACACCGGATCAAGGGGTCTATCGTCACCCTCCCAGAGTTGACTCAGAGTAAAATAATAACACAGATTTTTTGGAAGCTAAAAATGCAGGAAGACAAACAGTAAACAAGTTAGCAGACCCAAGAAAGGTGAATCCTAAACCAGCAACAAGGTAAGTCAAGACACCATCAGAATTACACCACAAAGAGACCCTCACCGCAAACAGAGCTCCCAAAATGCTATCAGAATTCCCATTCCAAAGGGGATCAGACACGGCTTCTCCCATTTCCCTCATGTGTCCTTTACTTTGAAGCAAGTGTCACCTACAATCATAAGAGTGTTGTTCTTCAAGGGAGACCACTAGAAGCCTGCAGGAGCCGTGCTAGCCCTCTGGAGCTGTAGTTACAGAGCTGGCTGCAAGAGCGCGGGAAGCCTCCCCAGCGTTTGGCTCCGTCTGATACCTTGAGCTCAGCTGGGATGCGGGCAGGGTTGCCTTGTAGGACTAACAGACAGAGGGGTGGGTTTGTAATCTCCAAATCAGGCTATGGAAAGCTACAAAGTCTTTGGTGGAAGAATTCCAAGGCCAAGTAAGCTCTGACATCCCTTGTCATCTGGGTTTTCAGAAGCATCGGAACAACATGGTCCATTATGCTTCCCAGAAAGCCTGTGGCTGCAGGGACTTTGGCAAACCACCAGTCCATACCTCTTGCTGCTCCTACCCCATCCTCCCAGGCCCCGAAGAAAGGTTTTATCAGGAGCTCACTTTCCCATTCCTGAAAATTCAGCTCGGCTGGGAATAAAGAATACTCAGAACAGTAGATCATAAGTCTGAGTCCTGTGGGTAGCCCCCATTGGGGTATTGCATCTAGCACCTTCTTGCAGCTCTGTGTGGGCACTGGGGAGATTTCCAGGAACATGAAAGTCTTTGTCTTCCCCAATATTGCAGCATTAGAGTCCCTGAGACCTGCTCAGGAGATCCAGAGATCAAAGCTAATTTTGTAACAGTAAGATAATATGTCTTTTTCACCGCATTCCTATTTGGACTGATGGAACAAAAGCAATGGCGGGTAAACATGTTGGCACAAATCAAGGCAGGGACACCGAAATGTACCAGGAGGCCAGCAGTCACTGAACTCCCTACTGCCACACATTCACAAGAGGGCAAGCCGGTTTCCCTTTATAATGTCTTTGATGAAGCAGTAAAAAGTATAACTTTCATTAACTCTTGATTCTTCTTCATTCTGTCTGAGGGATTTGGCAGAATGCATGAAGTTAATGCATAACAAAGTAACATGTTTGTCTCAGAGAAAAGCACTTGTGCAATTCTGAATTTCAAGCTGCACTAGCTACTTTTTTTTCATGAAGCATGATTTTTTAGTGGAAAGGAAGCTAAAAGATAGATATTCATATTCACATTTGGGTGTTTGACAGAAAATTAAAAAGCAAATCCATCCCTTGAATCCATCGTACAGAAGTATTTGTTGCCAGTTACAAAATTTGAGCTTTGAAGCAAAAATTACAATTTTGGAAAATTTGTACCTGTATCATGAAATTGACAGCTTGCCAGTGCTTAGAGATGTTTCTCTCCTTAAGTTGCTTTGTTTTTCTGAGACTAGTGCTGAAATAAACAGTTCGAATGTTTCGGAGTTATATAATAAAATATGTCAACATTTTAAAGATCTATATAGCTCAGTGAACCAATAGTGTCATATTATAAATGGCAAAGAATCCATTCAAAATACCAAATAGACCAATAGACATTTCATGAACCTGTGGATAAGAGTTCTTTGATACAGTTTCAGATTCCACAATGCAACTAATCTTAAAGAAACTACCACGTGTTGGGGCTCCTGGGTGGCTCTGTCTATTGGACATCTGTCTCTTGATTTCGGCTCAGGTCATGATCTTAGAGTCGTGAGATCCAGCCTGGCGTCAGGTTCCGTGCTCAGCACAGAGTCTGCTTGAGATTCTCTCCCTCTGTCTCTCGCCTCACTTGAGCTCGCTCGCTCTCTCTAATAAATAAGATCTTAAGAAAAAAAACAAAGAAGGAAAAGAAACTACCACTTGTCAAAGGGTAATTTCTGAAGTAAAGGCTGTATGTAGTAGGCTGGAGAGCATGGGTGGAGAGACTGCCTTTAGGATTGCAGACAATTAATCCGTTGCAATAGAAAGGAAGGTGGAGTGTATGGAGACAAATAGAGGCAAGCTGGTAAACTTGGAAGAAGCACAAGGATATGGAAGCTCTGTCCTGACTGTAATGTTCTCAGTGAAAGGAGAGGCAAGAGCTCCAAAGAAGGGAAAGGGAACTGAGTGGAGAATGGAGGAGGCCTGCTAGGCAGCCCCCAAGGGCCCACTTGAGGTTTGTGGTCATAAATTTAAAGCGAGAGGAGCCAGCACATTTATGTAGAGTACAATATTAGAGTTTTCTGTTGAAATAAATTTTTTTTATTGATTTCTAAGAAAGAAGGAGAAACTACCACTTGTCATTTGGTGCAATGTCAAAGGAGAATAAAATTTTCTGAAATGGCTGCTAAAACACTCCTCCCTCTTCCAACTACCAATCCACATGACACTAACTCTTCCTCATGTACTTCAACCAAAAGAACATATCACAACAGATTGCCTGCAGCAGCGTGTGTGAGAGTCCAGCTGTCTTCTACTAGGGCCAGCCACTAAAAGATCTGCGAAAAATGTAAAATAATCACCCTCTTCTCACTAAATGTTTTGTCTTAGAAAATATAGTTCTTTTTCATTAAAATATTACTTAGAGTAACACGTACTAGATATAATAATTTTACATGAATTAATACATAATTTAAATTTTTATTGCAAAATACATTGTTTTCATAAAAATATACTATTTATGTGAATATGTAATAGGCTTATTACAGTTACTTTTAAATGACTTAATAAATAATTAATAAAATTTTCTTAGTTCTACTTTCTAAATGTGGTGAATTCACCCATAGAAACAAACACTAGTTGGGGTCCTAAATAAGTTTTAATAGTTTGAGGAGGTCGTGAGACCAAAACAATTGAGAATTCCCGCTCTAGAGCATGAAACAAGTCAGTGTGGTTGAAGCTAGCTCACTGGGCAGGTCCTTGGGAAGAGGGCAAAGAAGCAGAGGCAAAGTGGTTTGCTGAAACAGAGCCAGTCCAGAAGCTGCATGCGCTATTCCTGCTCACAACCTATTGGCCAACACTCAGTTCCATGGCCACGGCCAGCTGCCCCGAGGCTGGGAGACCCGGTCTCCATTCGGGCAAGCAGAGGGAGGAATTGGAGGTCTCTGTCATACTCCCCAAACTGGACTTTCGGGGCATTCAAAGAGAGACTTCTCTGAGTTGGTGTAAAGGTAGGTTTGTTATAGTGGCCAGCACTGCTGAGGCTGAGGCTAAGGCGGGCGACGTTTGGCCAATACAGAAGACAGAAAGCTGGCAGTAGATCAACACTTTGATCCAATACATTTGGCTGAAGCTGGCTTGGAGAGTGGTATTTATAATGTCCGCTGGGGCATATGCCCACTCTGTTTTCCCTTATATAACAGCTGAACTTGAGGGCTGGCCAAGCAAGCAAGAACAAAGAGGTACAAACCTGGATCCCATCAAGGGAACATGAATGAAGAGTGGACCTCATCACAGATTTCGATTTGTCTACCACCAAAAAGACTAGCTGCTTCAGAGAACTCTGGTCCTGACAAAGGACACTTGCCATCTCTGAGAGAAAACTCTTCCTCTCTTATTTCCTCTGGAATGACCTCCTATAAGCAGCCTATTGGACCAGCCACCAAAGAGTCCCTGTGGAATGTGGATGCGGTGGCTTCCTCTGAGCCTAGCGCACTGTCAGTGGGACCAGTCATGGCGAGACTGAGTGCCCAGCCTGTATGGTTCACACAGGACAGCTGACTGCCAACCTCAACAGCTCAGCTCAGCAGATACCCAGCTCAATTCACACAAATCACTTCATTTCTTTTCATCTTCATCTCTTGGTCTTTAAAATAAAGGATAAACAATGTGAGAAAATCAATCTGAGAAAACAATCTGAGAAAATCAAGCAAGATTTATGTTGCAAAACACTACGGACCAAAAAGTTTGAGCAGTCAATTAACATGGCCATTACCTCCACCTGACACAGTCGAGAGACCTTTAGGTCACTTATGATTTTTTGGGTTCGTATCTCCTCTTCCTTGGCACTCGAATTGTTGTGTAATCAATCTCCAAAACTTTTTCACCTCAGAAACCTGAAATGCTACTGATTAAATAACCACTTCCCATTCCTCTCAAATTTGGTTTTGAAGTAATCCTTCCTCTCAAGCTTCCAGAGTCATGATCAGCTAAGCTGATGGGCCACCCAGGGGGCGCACCAGGACCTTTCTTCACCTTCCCATTATCTACTTGTGAAGCATGGATTATATTGAGTGTACCATATGACAGGTTCTTTGCAATGATTTGAGGCTAAAAAAAAATATTATTCTCAAAGATCTCACAGTATATTTTACAAGTGTGTCAGTAACTGCATGTGATTCAGTGGTCATAAACAGGCAATTAAGGTCTATACAAGGTGTGGAAGTAGCCTGAAAGAAGCAGCCAACCATCAAACTGAGAGAGGGGTGCGAAGGAAGCATGTGGGGGTGTTATTAAAGCCTTCATGGAGAAGGACCTCAGGCTGGGATTTGAAGAATGAGGAGGCAAGAATTCATTACAAGATAACAGTGAAAAAGTTCCGAAACACAATGGGTTCAGTCTAATGTGAGGTATTTTTAGTCTAATGTTTTCTCATCAATTGTCTAATTCACCAAAGAGGTTTTAAGCAATAAGGAAGGGTCCGATTTTCGCAGAGACTTGCAAATCCTGCCTGTGTAGGTGACACCTTTCTCTAACCTGCACACATCCCTCTAGGGACAAATATTCAGGATAAAAAGAAAAATTATTTCATATGCCACGGAATATTACATAGCCATATAAAAGGATGACCTCATGCTATTTGCGACAACATGGGTGCACATATGCTAAGTGAAATAAGTCAGACTGAGGAAGACAAATACCATATGATTTCACTCATGTGGAATCAAAAAAGCTCAAGTGAACAAACAAAAGCAGAATCAGACCAACGGAGAACAAACTGATGGTTGCCAGAGGAAAGCGGGTGGGGGGGATGGGCAGAACAGTGCAGGGGAGAGAGAGATACAGGCTTCCAGTGATGGAATGAAGAAGTCACGGGACTACAAGGAGCATAAGGAATACAGTGGATGATCCTGTAATAGCTTCCTACAGTGACAGCTGGTAGCTCCATCGTGTGAGCACAGCAGAGCACATAGACTCGTGAAATCGCAATTATACACCTGAAACTAAGGTAAATCTTTTTCTGATATATTTTTAGCTTTTTTGTTTGATTTCAAAGCTTGAGTTCTGTTTATATTGCTAAAAAGCCTACCAATTGTGCAGGGAGGTTTTTTTCCTTTTAAAGTATATTGTTTTGCTGTTCAAAACCATTTTTAGGGGCGCCTGGGTGTTTCAGTCGTCACACATCTGCCTTCGGCTCAGATCATGATCCCAGAATCCTGGGATCGAGCCCCACATCAGGCTCCTTGCTCAGCGGGACGCCTGCTTCTCCCTCTCCCACTCCCCCTGCTTGTGTTCCCTCTCTCGCTGTCTCTCTGTCAAATAAATAAATAAAATCTTAAAAAAAAAAAAACATTTTTAAAAATCAATCTCTTTGGAAACTATTTCTAAAGCCATGTTTACCGACAGCAACCTCACGTGTATCTGTTGGACATATTCCAAGTTAAATATTGATTAAGAGTTTAACAACTGATTTACTTTCCTTTTTGCCTAAGTATTCTAAAATGGAGATAGGATTGCTCTATGTCATTCCAAGCATTATACTTATATTTCTATAAATATTTATTTGAAAATCAGTGACTGATGGCTTCAGTATAGACAGTTATTTCTGCTACAAGTTCTATGGATGTTTTTAATAAACAATCAAAAGATTTACAGACCTGTAAATTTTAAGATCCCTTCTATCCTGCAATTGTAGTAATTGCTTCCACCTCGCTTCAAAAGAAGGGCCCGACAAGCTAAAAATAAGAGGAAGTCAAGACTGGGACCTATCATGGAGAATTAAATAGTCCCAGGGCTTTAGAAAGCACTCCCTTGGCTACAGAAGCCTAATGGCCTGGGGATGTCTTCACTTCGGAGGCAGAACTCACCTGAGTTCCATCCTAATTTTCCTGGCTCCCAGGGGCTATGATTCAGAGGCTGCATGCCACAAAAGAATCCTAAACCCAAGGGAAATAACCCTGAAATGCCATGATCTTGGCATAGACGTGAAGCCAGGGTAAACATATGGCCCAGGTAAAAACATACAAGAACTGCAGGGGAGCTTAAACTACACTTCCCTTCACCTTGATTTTATTTTGCTATGTCTATGGCATTATTTTAGCAACAAATTAAAATTCAACAAAAAAACTGAATAAAGGAAAAATTTGAAATCTACCTGGGAGACCATAGTGATATTTGCTTTTTTGTGGGTATATATACTTGGGGGCAGGGGGAACAAAAAAGATGGATGTTTCCCAGATGTTGTGGGCCAGGGGCAAACATCCAGGTGCTTTCAATTACTTGAGAAGCAGGAGAGTCTGTTTTGACAGAGCATCTCCACGTATAATTTAAATTCCATGATTTAGGAAGTTTAATAAGACAAAGGAGAAAAGCCCTGTACTAATTTGTTTCATCAGCAAGCTCTCCAATTATGGAGCCTTTAACTAACATGTCAGGAAATCTTGCAGTCCTCAGGATGCAAAGGGTATAAAAGCCTCATTGGGTTTCTTTTTATTCCATTTCCTCCTTCAGTATCAATTTTTCCATACTTGATAGTTTTAACCAAAGTAACTATTTTAACATATCTCCCTCCTGAAATATAAAGTAACAGAAATTTTTTTGCAGTGACCATTTTTCCTTTTTCACCCTGTGCTTTGAAAATATTCTTTTCTTTCAATCGGTTCAGATCCTAGAGCATCTGTTTTAAATATAATGCTTTTTGGGTAGATTTTTTTCCTCCCGCATTTTTGTTAAGTGATACATCGGCTTTATTGGCTCATCTTGAAATGATGTCTCCTTCTTTTAAATATGAAAACATGTAAGAGAAATTGGCTATATTATTCGTAATTAAAGACTACATTTACGGATATGCGTTTGTGGTCAAAGATTTAAGACATGTGTGAGAACTTCAAGGTACTATCTAGCTCCCAGGAGGAAGGGAGAAGAAAAGATGGGCTTCCACTGTATAGGTAACATTTTCTTTCTTTCACAGAAAAAATCATCTGAAGCAACTACGACATATTATGAGCATCTATTAACTCTACGAACCTTAGGAATAAAGCTACTGCTGAATTCATATTAACTGTAAGGGCATAAAACATGAGAAGAACGCATATCATCAGATAGAAGGTATCGTGGTTCTATGGGGAAAAACCTGTCTTTGAATCCCAGCTCTGTCACTTTGTAGACACAACCTAGCATAAGCTATTGACTCCCTCTGAGCCTCAATCTCTCTATTTGTAAAAAGAGTACAGTGATACTGACTTTGTGGATTATGAAGAATATTATGTAGCTATACATGTAGAGTATAAAACCTCGATCAGACCTTTCCATAATCCATAGAGAGTGATGAGCCATTTATCATGCAGTCTGAAATTCACTTCTACATTGATTTCTAGATTTATTGAACTTTTTAAAAATTTCCAACAAACAGGGGCGCCTGGGTGGCTCAGTCGTTAAGAGTCTACCTTCGGCTCAGGTCATGATCCCAGGGTCCTGGGATCAAGCCGCGCATCGGGCTCTCCGCTCAGCTGGAAGCCTGCTTCTCCCTCTCCCACTCTCCCTACTGTGTTCCCTCTCTCACTGTCTCTCTCTCTGTCAAATAAATAAATAAATAATAAATAAAATCTTAAAAAAAATTTCCAACAAACAAATTTCAATATTCCTCATTGAAACACTGTATTTATAAAGTAATCCAAGCAGTGGGGGGCTAGTGTGAATGTGAGCAATATAATAAAGGATCTGAGTACATAGAAGAATTAAAATAGAATATGGAAAAATGAAACCCTGAGATGGTACTATTGGGAAAAACTATCCCTTTAAAAATTTTTCATTTTTGTGGGGGGAAAAAAAAGAGGAAATCTATGGAACTACCCACGCAGAGGGGACAGCAAAGGAAAATTCATCATTGCTTTCCCAGATGTTGGCACATTTACTCCTCTTACCCAAGGTTACACAGCTAGTGAGTGGGGGAACTAGGCTTCAAAGCTAGGCTTGGTTTCATTCTCACATCCATACCTTTCCTTTCTCTACAAAAGCGCTCCCTTTCTGGAACCTAATTCTGATCAACACAGAGGAATCTGTTGTCTGAGGGGAGGTGATCATTCCATACCACTTTACAGAGAGAAGGACCTACTGATAAAATCTCTAAACCTTTACTTCATCTTCAAATTCTGGAAAATATAAATGT
Source organism: Ursus arctos (assembly GCF_023065955.2). NCBI lineage: Eukaryota > Metazoa > Chordata > Mammalia > Carnivora > Ursidae > Ursus > Ursus arctos. The sequence continues at coordinate 39,290,092 of NW_026622852.1, forward strand.
GAGAAAAATGTAATTCTAATACAGTCTTACACTAAGGAATTTTATTATTGACCCTTATCAAGAGGGCAACTTGTAGCCCTTGAGAAACAAATCAGTGATCGCTACAACCACTATAGTCACGTCAAATGAATTGTGGTAAACGAACCTCATTTCTCTTGTAACAGCCTGCTCAGGAAAAAGGCAGTAGAAAACACTTCTCTGGGCTTTAGCAGGGTGCTGGACAAACTCTCTCATTCAGTCACTCCATACACAATTACTGAACCCTATCCCTGGCGGACGCCCGCCCTGACATTTACACAGCCCACTCCATCCCAGCGCACTTGCCAGCATCTGTTCACATATTGCCAATGGTGCCCATCAGTGTGTTTCCTCCATCCACTCCTTGGATTAACTGACTCCTGCTCATCCTTTGAGATTCAGGAGTCACTGCCTCCAGGAAGCCTTCCCAATGCCCCTTCCCCTGAAGCAGTCCCTCACACACAGCAGTCCTGCGTACAACCAAAGTTTCTTGTGCACAAATTTATCCAAGCACCTACCCCACTGATTTGCAACTGTTGGCTTACTTGCTCATCTTACTCTCTGGATTGTAATTATCCTACCAGCAGGAACTCTGTTCTCTCTCTGTTGCCAGCAGAAAGTTTAAGTGTCTGATAAAAATATTGCTTGGAAGAAAAATGTATTCAGCAGTATTGGAAGTGGTACCAGACTGTATATATTAAATATGCAGAAGCCTTCTTCCCTTTCAGTGGTCAATTTCCACATTTATTCAAGAGAGTTTCTTTTGTGCTTGTCCTGACGTGACTATCAGACAGCTGTTCACTTTTGGGTGCTCCTTTCCAGTTCCCCTTCTAGGTCACCTTACCCACGTAAGTTACAGACAATCTTCTTTCTTCTTCAGGTTGCCCAACAATGAACTGTGGAGTCAGAACAGACACAGAAAGAGAGCAGCCACGTGCATTTCCATAAAACAAACAAACAGTGAAGTCTGAGCCCATAGGAAGCGATTTCCTAATTGCTTCCATAATTAGGTAAGAGCACACTGTATATGCTTTACTCCATTATATCGATCCTTAATCAACGACAACGATTTTGTTTTTGAGATGAGAAAACAGGTGAATGGAAGAAAAAGTAAATTGCTACATGCAGGTATTTAGGGGCAGGATTTGGAGCCCAGGGTTCTGGTCCTAGGCCAGGTGACATTCCATAATTTGGGGCCTCTAAACTAGAGTTTCTTCCCCAAGCCAGCATTCTGGCAGGGTTCCAGAAGGATCCCTATCACCTTCAGGTTATATCAGACTGTTTGAAATTTCAAAGCATTTTCAAGTATCAAAGCGGGGATAGGGTTTGGGTCTCCACCTACAAATATTATACCCTTCATGCCCCTCAACACAACTTGTTTGCTAAAATGCACAGAGTTTGGGGCTCCTGGGTGGCTCAGTCGTTAAGCGTCTGCCTTCGGCTCAGGGCGTGATCCCGGCGTTCTGGGATCGAGCCCCACATCAGGCTCCTCCACTGGGAGCCTGCTTCTTCCTCTCCCACTCCCCCTGCTTGTGTTCCCTCTCTCGCTGGCTGTCTCTCTCTCTGTCAAAGAAATAAATAAAATCTTTAAAAATAAATAAATAAATAAAAAATAAAAAAATAAAACGTAGAGAGGTAAGTTAGCCCAGAGGGTGGAGAGAGCTTTTTATTTGTTCGCTTTCTTTCACTAGAAGAGAGTTATCTTCCCCGAGTCATGAGTGATTGGTAGCAGCAGCTCTAGTTGAATCACTCAAAACCTGGCTCCCCTGGTCGGGAGACCCAACTCCCATCCCATGAATAGCATTTCAAATCTCGGAAGAACCTTGACTATTCCAGGATCCTCGGCACCCAGGCCCCATGAAGACTTGCATTTAAAACCATTGATCCATGACTGGGACGCCAACCTGCCTGAAAATCCTTGTGACGACTGACTCAAGACGACCAAGATCCGTAATAATGTCAGTTCAGACCAGTCTATACAAGGGCACACAGGAATTAGGGAAATTATATAAAGAGCAGATTTTTTTTTCCCATTCTCCTTGTCTCTAGCTGATGCCAAGAGAGTTTGAGTCTCCTCCCATTGGAGTTCAGCGCCCCAAGCTTCTCACTTGAAACTGGCATGTCCTTAATGAAAGAAGTACAAGGCATGGGACAGCTTGAGACAGTAGAAAGCACCAACATCAAAGGTTGGTTAGTATTGTCCACTCACAAGGAGTCATGGCTGGATCTGGGACAGTTAAGAGTTCAAAATAATTAAGCCTTGTCTGATTTTTAAAAAGGTCTGTAAAATACTTCTGGCTTACAAATGACGTCTGGCCAACAGTTCCCCATTTAGTTTGTCTGCTTCTTACTAGAAAGACTGGAAAGACACTGGGGAAAAGGTGGAAACTGATCATGAACCAAAACTATATCAGGTAAGTACCTTCCCATTTAGATGCCTTCTTTTATCTGTCCAGAAACACACAGGAGTTTTGTACCCCATCTTTATCATCAAAAGCGTTTCCAGAAGGTGTTTGATGGTGTACTTCTTTTTTTTTTAAAGATTTTATTTATTTATTTATTTGACAGAGATAGAGACAGCCAGCGAGAGAGGGAACACAAGCAGGGGGAGTGGGAGAGGAAGAAGCAGGCTCATAGCAGTGGAGCCTGATATGGGGCTCGATCCCACAACGCCGGGATCACGCCCTGAGCCGAAGGCAGACGCTTAACTGCTGTGCCACCCAGGCGCCCCTGATGGTGTACTTCTTTCAGTAAATTTTGCTCAGGAACATTTTTCTACTTTGCAGTTGAATTGCTCCCACTGGTCCATGTGGCTGGGGTCTCTTCTGCAGAATCAGAGGCTTTACCTGTGAGAAATCTCTGGGTCTGTCTTCCACGGCTCTCATGGTCGTTTTCGTCATCATCTTTTTCTTGTACATCCTGCAGGAACCTGTCCATTGTGTATTGTACTTTATTGTTGAGATTTTCCATGGTCCCAATGCTCCCCCTTTCTCCTTATTTGTAGGATTTAAGATGTTTTTAGATTCTTTGTGGTCATTCTTTATCTTACCTGATAACTTCCTATATGCCCACTGCCCACAAAAATGCCAGAAGACACCCAGAGACTATATCCAAATGTTTACAGCCAAATTGCCTATCAGGAGTGGAGGCAAGAATTCCATGCTTCCAAATACATAAACCAATAGAAAATGTACCATCCAGGTGCAGCTTTCAGAAAAATTCAGATTAATACCTACCTCCATGTGATTTTTTGTACAAACACACAACACAAGGCAGAAAAAGAAGTAAAATAATGGGAGGGACACACAGTTTCATACTCAACTCTCTGATAATCAGAGAACAGGATAAAGAATTTCAAATATTCCAAATATTTGAAATATTTTGTAATATTCCAAAGCATTGCAAAGTTAAAAGCAAAGAAAACAAAGTCCATAGAGCAAAAGATAGAAAATGAAGGAAAAAAGACAAACGGGAAAGCATAGAAAATGCCAGAAATAAGAAAAAATAAGTTAACTATAATAAATGTAAATTGAATCACTTTCCCTAGGAAATAAAAAGCCTCTCAGATGTGTCAGAAAATGAAGTTCAGCTATACTCCATTTCTACAAAATAAATTCAAAGCAAAAGTAATACGAAAATGGCTATAATAAAGATATGGTCAAAGATATAAAGCTAGTATCTGGCAAAAATAAAGCAATGGTCACAATATTAATATCAGATAAATTTGAATTAAAGGCAAAAAGCATGAATTGGGTCTAAGGAGGCAATTCATATTAATAAGAGGTTTATTTAAAATGAGTAAATAATATTCATGACTGTTTTTATACGTTTCAATAAAACATAAAAAGAAATCAACATTAACAACAGCACAACAGTATTGAAAAACATTAGCATTATTTTGGTCAGTCTACTAAAAACTTTTAACACACTGCTGTTATTGATTGTGACCAATATATGGCACTTGAGGTACTTTAGGTACATGATTTTTTTAGTCTACATGAATAAATGTTCCTGAAAAATTCTCAACTCAGCTGAGGGGTTGGCCATGAATAAGCTAAATCTTATGGTTCTGAGAGAAACAGTGACCAGATATTTTAAAAGCCTGAAGAGTTATGTGATCAAATATTCATGCTGATCTAAAGCATATGCTGTATTCTGTAGGATAATATCCCAATCATGCAGGATTTTGTCTCCCAACTCCCTTCACGATGTCATTCACTGCTTCTAGAATGAGGTACATAGTAATACTAGTCAACTTCTTGGGCACATATCTTTGACACTTCATTCACCATTCCTAGTCAGATGAAATGTATGGAATACCATGACAATGGACAGGCCAGTCTATAAATCCACAGAGCAGTGCTGTCAGGGTGAGGCACATCTCTGTCAGGAATTTGGATGTATTTTTTTTTTTAAAGATTTTATTTATTTATTCGACAGAGATAGAGACAGCCAGTGAGAGAGGGAACACAAGCAAGGGGAGTGGGAGAGGAAGAAGCAGGCTCATAGCGGAGGAGCCTGACATGGGGCTCGATCCCAGATCGCCGGGATCACACCCTGAGCCGAAGGCAGACGCTTAACCGCTGTGCCACCCAGGCGCCCCTGGATGTATTTCTATAAAAATAAGTTGCTGCACTCTCCATGATGGTGATGGCAGGTCATGTTGGAAATGGTGCCATATCAGGGTTTCAGCATTGGCCTCATTTACTGGTAACGTAGACCATCATCACGGTAACCACCAAATAAACTTTGGTAAGAGGAAATCTACATTCCTGAGTCCAGGCATAACCTCCATCCCGGCCAATATGGTCACTTTGTACATAAGCCCACCAAAAAAGCCATTTGGGGGAAAGAAACTGATATTCAAAGGATGGGTCATCTTGTCCACCTGATTGTTGAGACCTTCCTCTACAGTGGGTACCACCTGATGAGATACAAATATCTTCAAACTCTTTGGCCATTCTGTGAGGTCCACCCACATATTTCATATTACCAATCCTCTTCTTTCTAAGTCCCAGATCTGCTGGCTGAACAGTCAGAATTTATTTCCCACCGTTTGGCATGCATATATCTCACGAAAGACCTGGGAATATGTTAATTTTCTCCAGCAGAAATAGCACATATTGAATAACAGTTGCAATGAGAGATACCACTGATGGTAAGTTCAGTAATCCGCTTTAGTAATGCCACTACATATAGCATCTTACCATTTTTTCAGTCCCCCATTCACACAAGCTGAGAGGCTGTTTTCCTTAAGTAAGAGGGCAATCTTGCCCAAGAATTCCCATGCTGAGGGTTTGATTCTGGGGCTACTTTTTGTGCCAAATACCTTAGTCCTGACAATAAACGGAATTCTCCCCAGTAGCTCAAATTAAGAGACTTTAATGAAAACGCCATTACAAATATAAGGGCAGTATTAATAAATGTTGAGGTTCCCTGAAATTAGCATTAACAGGGAGCCATTACCACTCCTAGGCTTGAGAGATAAGGGGAGGAAACAGTGTTACTGGATCCCAGTGAGAGGAGTCACCAGGAAAGAGCTGTACTCACAGCTACTGCCAAAGATAGAGCTCTAAAGCAGGAAGAATCCAAGAATAAATATTCTGATATCGCTCTCATACCACCTGTGATCTCCCTCAGCTAAATCCAACTGGAAGTCAAGCAACAAATCCTGGGCGATACACTGGGAAGAGATCAGGCTTCTAGGGTAAATAACAATGCAGAGAGGGTAGATAATGGGTATGGGGGTGGGGAGACAGAATCATCAACACAAAAATGCATAAACAAAAAAAGCTTATGTTACCGTGCGTTTCCAATAACAAGGACTAAACTAATGATCTACCTAGAATGTGTAGCATTCATTGCATATTTGAAGATATATCTACAAATTATTTTTATAATGATTTATAATGAATATTTATACATATAAACATATATACTGTAAATATAAATATATATAATATATATATGTAAATAAAAATATATAAACACACAGTTTGGTTTGCCCAACCCATAGCTTTTCTAGGAATTCCACACTCCTCTTTTTTTTTTTTTTTGCTATTCCATCTATGTGGTCTGAAGCGCTGCGTAAGTCAGTAAAGGTAGGGTCAGGAATAATGCAGATGTGTAGTGAAAACATGGGAGAAAACGGAGAAGAAGATGTATAAAGTATTTCCTTCTCAGTCTATTTCTGAAACAGCATCTTATTGCCCTTGAATACCGTAAGATTCCCTAGAATCCTCCAAACAAATCCTCCTACAGTTGATCCATCAACAACATGGGTTTGAACAGCACGGGTCCACTCACAGGTGAATTTTTTTTCCATAAATACAGTACAGTACGGTAAATGTATTTTCTCTTCCTTATGATTTTCTTAATAACATCTTCATTTCTCCAGCATACTTTACTGTATACATACAGCATACAGAATATGTGTTGATTGGCTCTTCATGTTATCAGTAGGTTTCTGGTCAACAGTAGGCTATTAGCAGTTAAGTTTTGAAGGAATCAAGTCATACGCAGATTTTCGATTGCATGGGGGAGGTGGTCACCACACCTAACCCCCTCATTATTCAAGGGTTAACTGCATTTTGCTTAAGTTTAATTAGGTTTGGTTTCTGTTACTTGGAATCCTAACTAAGAGATCATCATTATGAACGCATAGACTTAACACAACTTTATTCATTAATATGTCAATTTGAACTTGTATCAATCTCAGGTGATTCTTTTTGAAAAATATGAGAAATTAATGAAAAGAAAAAGAAACATTACATGTATTGATTGAATGGAGAAGAGTCAAAGAAAAGAATCTGGGGGATGAGTGTGTTACAGTTTTTCTACTACAAAAGCAGAAACCCCACTGAGTCTATATAAGCAATTCTAGGAATGTATCACTGCATTTGCACATGAAATTTTGTGTAGAACGTAGATAATCTTTGAATTATCTAAATTCCTAAATGGCAGAGTATTTGACTCACAACCAGTTTGATTTCACTTTGTCAATGTACTCACATTTCAGAAATTACCAGAGACCTTTTCCCTTCTCTAACCCCATGAACACCAGCGGCTTATGAAAGTCTATATATTCCCCACCGGGGGAGCACAAATAAAATGGATATTCTTGAGGAAAAAAAGGTTGTTGAGAAAATGACTTTTCAATAGAGTTTGAATCCACAAGCTTCCTCTGCTAAAATTCCCCATCTCAAGTTTCTATACCAAGATTTTAGCTTTAAACACTTATGTACGAAAATAAATACCCTCAAAAAATAACATCATCCTAATGTTTTCTCCTAAATCCAAGCTTACTTTAGGAAAAGAAACTAAATTTAATGTCAGAATTAGCCATAGAAAATTTGGTCTGGGTATATGTTGAAAACATTATTAGACTCCAAACCCGACCCAAGAAAGGTTCAAATGGTTTTGTTTGGTTGGTTGTGTTTAGTTAGAGGAATGTTAGTTCTCCCTCCGTATTGCTATCATAAAACACATTGATCATAGTCTGTAGCAGTTTGGTTTGACTGTTTATATTTGAGAGATGTTGCAATATCGAGCAGGGAAGTCTTTGTCATAGGAGGGAAATGATTTGGACCATAAATGGCTGTTTACAAATAAAGCCAGCTTATTCATCTGTTTTCTGTTTATGTTGCTAATTATCAGAGCTAAATGAGTGTTTTCGTTTAGACATTTCCTGATTCTTGAGTCTCCTTCAGGCAGATTTTGAATACCAGGGGATTTATTTTTCACCAACCATCACAAGCAAATATTTAGCCTAATTTCCAAACTTATTATTGCGTTGTGATTCCTGCCGCCTTATCTTTCCCTGATCTCATGGAATGAACATAAAAATAAGGACATTTTAAACCCAATGGGACAAACACTGGATATTTTCATGTGTTAAGCCTGTGCTAGTCATTCAGAGGGCAAAAAAATGAGTACAATTCCTAGTCTATCTGCAGGTGAAAGGGAAGTAGAAGATCTACATGTGTTGGCCTCGATTCTCCATAAAGTCAAGACAGTTGTTAAGAGTAGAGGACAATGGGGAAGAAAGAAGATTCAAGGGAAAGGACAAAAAGAGAGGAGCAAAATTTGGGACTTGCCATTAAAACAAGGGCAAGTATTAACTGAGGATTATGTGCCAGCCAGTGGATAAATTGCTTCAACATACATTGACTTTTAAATCCTTAAAATAATCTTTTGATGTAGGTACCACTGTTCTTATTTTAGAGATTAAGTAACGGAGAAACAGAGAGGTTAAATGACATACCCAAGGTCATACAGCCTAGTGAATTGTAGAATCAGGATACAACCTGCTCTCTATAAAAGGTATTGACTAGAAACAAGCAAAGAACTGTTGAATGGCAGTAAGGGCCATGTTCTGTTCAACAGCTATGAATTTACAGTAATACAAACTTGCAGAACCAGGCTATTTTTTTCCAGCAAGGCTTGGCAACTCAAGAAAAAGAATGCAGAAAGCTAACCGTTGAAGTCATCTAGGATTGGCTGAGGATTGACCTGGTTGTGGCGGGCGAAGCATAGTTGTGGCAAAGGAACTGAATGTGTTGAAGAGTCCTGTGGAAAGGAATGTTGGGTTAAATAGGGGAGAGGCGCCTGGCTCAGCAATAGACCAGGTGATTCTTAATCTCAAGGTCATGAGTTCAAGCCCTACATTGGGTGTACAGATTACTTTTTTAAAAAAACAGTGTAGTGTTAATGGCATGGAACAGGTGATCTATGGCCATCATCACCCACAGGTAATGTGGAAAGATGGGAGGAACTGGGATGGAGAAGATTAGCCAGGTGCCAATGTTTCAGATGGCTGGCAGGGAAATGACTGGGTAAGTTTAGGTATGTGACAGCAAGCAGGAAGGTGGAGGGTAATAAACGTAAATGGAAAAAGCCTCAGGGGAGAGGGTTTTTACAAGACAATGGAGAAATGAAGGTGGCAATAGTCAGCTGTGAAGATACCAGCCTTGCCCTCTGGTCTTACGGTACATAGGCTATGTGGAAGTAAAACAGCACGGCCACTGATAAGGGCATCGGGTCTTCTCAGGAAAGACCGAGATTTCATTAAAGGCAAGGAAGCAGAGGCAGTACTCAGGCAAGAGGTTGAAAATAAGGGGCTAGGCATTGCTGGCTATGTAGCAGCCATTTGAGAGAGAACAGCAAAAGGGTCTGGGAGGTGAGGAAATATGGTGGCTACTTCAAGAATAAGGAAGCAGCAAGCACAAGAGGGATTTCACTTACACTTCGACTGATTAAATGGAATGAGAAGCATGGAGGATCTGGTCTTAACAGTCTTTCTGAGAAAGGCAGTCATGAGTCCCAGTAGCCAGAAGACTTAACTCACTTGACTAAGTTGAAGGTGGATCCAGAACCTATAGATAAAACTAGCTACTAGATGAGTTTCCTTTTATTGAATGACTATTATGTATCAGGTATTGTTTGTATTTATTTCATAAATACATAAGACTTACAAAAGTTTTATGAGTTAATTGTAATTATTCTAAATTTACAATGGAAAACAGAAGCTTAAAGACACAAGCATGGCAAAGCCAGGATTCAAGGTTCATCAGAGGTTGCTACCAGTGGCTCATGAACTGTCATAAGCTGGAAACATACTTTGAATGTTTTGTTTTGTCCTTACATTCTCAAAGGAAGTACATACAGCTCAGTAGCTAAAGGAGTTATATCTAGACCACCTTACTTGTTTTTAATGTTAATGGATTACACCTGTGTGCATCGAAATCTGCTAGCCTTAGTTAAACTAAATGGGTCTGACTCCATATTTTACGTACTCTACAGTATTGAGCAAGAAAAGGCAGGTTCCATTCCTAGCCATGACAGAGTAACCACCCTAAACAACTCTAAAATTAGACAAACTATATAAGGCAACTGCTTTCAGGTACCGAACCACAAGAAATGCAGGATCATGATCCTTAAGAGAAGGAAAATGTGGAAGGTGAATATCATATTTTCCCTAGATTGCTAACTGGGGACAATTTCCAGATGACTGAGTTAGGGAGGTGAAGTCCAAGCTGAGCACACCAGTCTCACTGAGCTAATGAGATAGGAGCCAGAGTTTGGAGCTACTGAGGCAGCTGGAATTTGCGTGTTATGATTCAAGAGAAGAAGTAACTGCACAGAGAATGGGTCCTGAAGTCTGCATGGGGTGCCCAGTGGGTTACTGGAAAAGGCTAGGCTATATCGTCACAGGATGAGACTCCACTAGGCCCAGCAAAGAGTAGATAATGCAGGACTGAGGACTAACTGGGGGGAAGAGAGGTCATACAGAGCTGAGAGATACGGGATTTCTAGCCCAGCCAGTGTGGAGAGGCTTGTTGAGAACTCCAGAAATGTCATGTCTTAAGAACAAGGACCACAACCTTATGTAAAAGCCACACCCTAAGAATACGGACAGCAAGGGTCAAAAATACTTGAAAATATAATAGCTAAAAATTTTTAAAATTGGCGATACCCATAAACCTCTAGGCCTAAGAAGCCCAGCAAACCCCAAATAGCATAAACTAAAAGAAAATCAAAATCAAACCTGATATAACACAGTCACACTACTACAGAGAAAACTTTCAAAGGAGCTATAGGAGAAAAAAGGACATTAAAAACAGAAAAACAAGTATAAAAATGACTTTTGATTTTCTATCATAAACCATGGAGGATAAAACTCAAAGGAATGTCAACTTTAAAATGCTAAACAAACGAAAAAAGCCTACCTAAAATTATTTTACCAGTAAATATATCCTCTAAAAATGAGAATGCAATAAAGACACTTTCAGATAAGAGAAATCTAAGAGAATTTGTACCCAACAGACCTGCACTGTAAGAAATGCTAAGGAAAAGGAAGTGACATATCAGAGGAAGAGTTGTGTTGACACAAAGGAATGAATAACAATGGTAAATATTTGAGTTAATATAAAGACTAGCACTTTTTTCCCTTTCTTAATTTCTGTGAAAGATAATTGACAATTAAAAGAAAAAATAATGGCATTGTGTTGTAGGGTTGATATCATACGTAAAAGCAGAACATATGACAATAGCACCAAAGGTGAAGATAAATGGAATTATTTTACAAAAAACAACTCCATTTATGACAGTATCAAAAAACAAATACTTGGGAAACATTTTTTTCTTCTTCTTTTTTTTTCTTTTGGAGGGGAGAAAGAGGGAGAGGGAGAGAGAATCTCAAGCAGGCTCCTCACCCAGCATGGAGCCCAACATAGGGCTCAATCCCACAACCCTGAGATCATGACCAGAGCTGAAATCAAGAGCTGGATGCCCAACAGACTGAGCCACTTGGAAAAACATTTTTAAAAAGAAGTTCAAGATTTGACCACTGAAAATTACAGCACATCAATAAAATAAGTTGAAGACTGAAATGAAAGGGAAGGCATTCCATATTCATGGATTAGAAGATTTAATATTGTTAAGAGAAAAGTTCTCTCCTAATTGATCTACAGGGTCAATGAAATCCCTAACATTATCCCAGCTGCCTTTTATTTTTGCAGAAATTAACATGATGAGCGTACGAAAATTCTAAGAATTCAGAATAGACAAAACCGAAGTACAGTTGGAGGACCCACACTTCCCAATTTTAAAACTTACTACAAAGACATACTAATCAAAACTGTATGACACTTGCATTGGAATAGACATACAGATCAATAGAACAGAATTGAGAGTCTAGAAATAAATCTATACATTTATGACCAACTGATTTTTGATGAGTGCCAAGACAGTTCAGTGTGGAAGAATAAACTTTTCAACAAATATTGCTGAGAGAATTATCTATTCACATATGAAATAATGAATTTAGACCACTACTTCTCATCACATCAAAAATTAACTCAAAACAGATCAGAGACCTACATGTAAGAGCTAAAACTATAAAACTCTTAGGAGAGAGCCCAGCACAAGTTTTTATGGCTTGAATTAGGCAATGATTTCTTAGATATAACACCAAAAGCTCAAACAATAAAAGAAAAAACATATAAATTGCACTTCATAAAAACTTAAAACATACGTGCTTCAAAAGATACTAGCAAGGAAGTGAAAAAATCCACAGAATGGGAGAAAACATTTGTGCATCACATACCTGAAAAGGAACTTGTATCCAGGATATATAAAGCATTCTCACAACTCAGCGAATAACTAAAAAATGGACAAAGTATGTGAACAGATATTTCTTCAAAGATAACAAACAAATAGGCCAATAAGCACATAGAAATATGTTCAATGCTATTAACCATCAGGAAATGCAAATAAAAACCATAATGAGATACCACTTCATACCCACTGGGTGACTCTAATAAAAAAACAGACACAATAACAAGTGAAGATACAGAAAAATTAGAACCCTTATACATGGCTGGTAGGATTGTAAAATGGTGTAGCCATTTTAGAAAATACTTTGGCAGTTCTTTGAAAATATAATCATACGACCCAGCAATTCCACTCTTAGGTATACGACAAGAAAATTGAAAAGATATGTTCACACAAAAACTTTTGCATACAATGTTTATAGCAGAATTATTCATAATAGCAAAAAGTATTGTATTTATTTGGCCATATAAAGAGGTGAAGTATTAATACATGCCTCAATACGGATGAACCTTGAAAACATTATGTTCAGTGGAATAGATAGAGGGCTTCTTTTAGGGAAATGAAAACATTTTAGAATTAATGGTGATGTTTATACAGCTCTCTGAATATATTAAAATCCACTGAATTATACACATTTTAATGCAGGCAAATTTAACAGCATTTGAATTATACCTCAATTTTAAAATGAAGAACTCTGTAGAAAGATGGAAAATAAAGGTTGTTTTATTTGGGACAGGAAAACTCCCTAAATTAATCCATAAATTCCATACAAATCCAATCAAAATCTTAATAGAACCTTTTTTCGCTTGACAAAATGACTGTAAATTTCTCGAGAACATAAACATGAAAGAATTCATCTTTAAAAATCTGGAAAATATTACAAAACATAAGCTGGTTGATATTGAATTAGCTCTCCTAGCTATTATTCGTGTGTGTTAAAATACTACAATGTGTAAAAGCATATGCAATGAGAAATTTTTCAATTTTTAATTTTTAAAATAATGCAAATATATTACTTTTATTATAATAAAACAATAAATCAAGCAAAAAAGCAAATTAAAATTTAAATAATCTACAAATCTCCTCCCCCAATGTTATTCTATTTTAGACTAAAAATCCCTCTTCGATATATCTTCATATACATGATTTCAAGTCGTTTTTTTCAGCCTTTTTGATTTTCTCTGAATATAGATTAATTTATGAATAGCTTCCCTAGAGTTTGGCAACTTAGCCAAATACATTTAATGTGGACTGACTGGTATCCAGTAAACGTTTATTTTCTTGGTTATTCTGGTTACTTCATTTACATGAATGCATCCTAAAATCATATTAGCCCATTAGGGCATTTAATGCACAAAGTTTACTGATAATTGAGTCAAAGACTAGTGCCTAAAGCCCTGAGACTAGTTCATAATCAATGCTGCTCAGTCAAAACTATCTTTATCATCTTGTCACTTGTGCAGTGATATTTGGAATAAAGTATATGACCTTACCTTAATTCCATCAAATTTCATCTTGATCTATTGTCCCAATTCTTTGTATTTGATGCAGTCGTTCAAGGTACTCATTAATTCCGCCAGCTCTGTGATACCTGAAAATTTGTAAGGAACAATCCTTAGATCATCATCTGAGGCACTGATGAAAAGAATTATCAAGGCATCTTGGGGGACACAGACTGCACATAATATGAAAATCTCCCTAGATATTAATTAATTCCCATCATGCTTCTAGCATCTAGCCCACAGGTGTTCAGACCTTAGTGTAACCTAAGAGTCACTTGGGTAGCTTACAAATTCTCTGGACTCACCTGTAGGGATTCTGGAGTCAGACGCGCTACCATTGCGCCACGAGGTCACCTCCTGTAGGGATTCTGATTCAATAGGTCTAACATCCACATTTTAGATTTTACAAAAGACTAAATTTCTCTTTATTGATTATAAGCATATTGGAGAGGTCACGTTATACACGTTGCTGAAGTTAAGATGCAGTGTCTATGGAACTGACTTCACCCACCAGCCTGGCTCCACGCTAAAGAAGAGGATGGAGTTAAGGTGCAAGAAAACCTGTGTTGCCTTCTTATGAACAATGCTGCCTATGTGTCCGCAAAGCCTTTTCTAATAATCAGTCCTAGAGGTTTACTTTCATACATTTTTATTCAATTACCAAATATCTGGGGTGGGGGGCTAATATATGCCAAATATTATGCTAATCTATACTCTCACCTGTGGTAAGAGCTTTTCATTGTACTCATGTTCACATTGGGTCTTATAATTCTTCATTGTACATAGTTTGACAAGACAAAATAAATATATTTGCATTATTTTAATTTACATATTTATTATCTTCAATAATGAAGGCAAAGACTCTCATATTTTTCTTGGCCATTCCAAATTCTCCATTGATTCCCATTTATCAACTGCCATGTTTATTTTTTTTAATAAACATGTAAGTTATCACTGTTATTTTTAATCTGTTATATGAGTTGCAAATAGTTTTCTCATTTCCTTTGTTTCTCTCTTCCCACTTTTTGTTGTCTTTTAACCTTTTATGATTTTTCTTCTTGATAGCAAATACGTTTCTATTTCTTACGCAAAGCCAACAATCTTTTTATTGCGGTTTCTGCCATCGTTTGAAACCATGCTTTAAAAATCTTCCTCCAAGATTATGTAAATATTCAATTATATTATCTTTAGGATATAATCTTTTATATTTTTATATATTTAAATTTTGGATATCTTTTTATCAGTTATATAGTCTTGTTATTCTTTAAAAATATCATCCTTCAAAAATCTGGATCAAGGATATTAATAACACTATTATTTAAATACTAAAAATTGTGGAACTGCCTACTGCTGAAATGTATCATAAGATGAGATTAGTTGATTATGTAGAACATCCATGAGATAGATACCTTGTGGCAAGTGAGATTTTGGTCTAAAAGGATATTTTCTGATATGAAAATATTCATAATTTATGTTAAGAGAAATAAAGCAGGACTACACATAGACACACATGCACATTTATGAAGTCTGAGGCTAAAACTATATACTGTGTTGAATTCTAGTAACTTTGAAATAAATAGGAAAATACGGTAATGTATAAACTATTTGGTTTTAGATGACCTGCATAATATTTGGAAGTTATTTAGAAATTTTTCAAATATAACTGTGCTGTCAGTGTGAATCACTGATACCCAAACCAAGTCAGTAGTATACTTTCTGTAAATGAGCATAAGTTTATCTAGTTCTACATGGTCATATGCAAATATAAATACACGATCACGTTTTACTGATACAGTCATGCTTCTCCACTTAAATTCATTCCCACATTTAAATAACGGGTTTTTTAAAAGATTTTATTTTATTTTATATATATAGAGAGAAAGCACAGGAGCAAGGGGAGGGGCAGAAGGAGGGGGAGAGAGAGAATCTCAAGCAGGCTCCCGCTGAGTGCTGAGCCCAACTGAGGGCTTGATTCCAGGACTCAGATCATGACCTGAGCCAAAACCACAAGTCGGATGCTTAACTGACTGAGCCACCCAGGCACCCCTAAATGATGTCTTAATAGTCAATTAAAAACACAATTCTGGCATAAGAGTTTCAACAACTTGGGGGGTCCCCAAGACCCCCCCAGGTTTGATGATCCGCTGGGAGGACTCCAAGGCTCAGCATAAAGCCATACTCATGGCTATGATTTATTACAGCAAAAATATCAAAGCAAAATCAAAGCAAAGACCAGAGGAAATCATGAAAGCTTCCAAGAGTGCTCTCCCAGTGGAGTCACAGAGGAAGCACTTAATGTCACAAAACATTGTGACAACACATGTAAAATGTTGTCTACCAACCAAGTTCATTAGAAACTCAGCACCCAGAGTTTTTACTAGGGGCTGGTCACAGAGGCACCCTCTGCCTAGCATGCTCCAGAATTCCAGATGCCCAAAAAGAAAACAAGTATTCAGCAGAAACCACATTGTACAAACTGTCTAGGCACAGTGAACCACTCTTATCAGTTCTGCAAATGGTGCAAAACTTCCAGAAATCCAGGTTTCCAGATGCCAGTCAGGAGCCACCTTGCAAATGGGCATTTCCAAGGATAGCAGTTTCTAGCCTGTTGCGTTAACGCTTTTCTGCACACACTTTATAATTTATCATGGCAATCACATACATACATGTGTTGGTCTCATTCATGCCCAAATAACGTTAAACAAAGAAAAGTGAATGAAGGAAGTTTACCCTAAAATTCACTTTTATTGGGTCCACAAATCAATTATTTCAGAAGTGACCGATTCAGAAGGGATCAGAAATTAAAATATTACAATGTGTTTTTTCTCAAATTGTAAAATTAATGCACATTCGTTATAGAAAACGTGGAAAACTCAGAAAAATATTAAGGAGATAAAATTCACTGAAGCCCTCAATCGTAGATTTTACCATTGCTAACTTCTTCTATTCATGGACATCTATTAACGTAATTGATACCACACTTACTATGAACATTTTACTTTGGTTACCTTCATTTTTCTATGCCATTAAAAATTCCCAAGAAATATTTTTCATAATGAAAAGTATTTTATCCCTGGTAATAATATAATTTTTAAAGTCTTCTCCTTTCAGTTGGATACATAGGTTGTTTCCTGTCATTCATATTTTTTAAGCCCTCATAAAACCTGTCAATGGCTTCCTATTGCTCTTGCAATAAAGGTCAACATCTTTAATATGGTCAAAAAGGCCCCACGTGACCCATGGCTTCCTTCCCTCTGTGGCTGCAGTTCATTTTTTCCCATTCTCTCTCTGCCCTCAATCACCATGGCCTTCCTGGAATTCCTCAAATGTGCCACTGTCTCCTCCTTCATGGTTTACACAGGCGTAGGAAGCCCCTATCATATATACTGCGATCAGCACAGTTTTAATTAGTCATGTCATTAAACATGCACATTTAAAAAAATATAGATCTTCCATAACAGGCAGTGATCTCCATGGGGGTGGAGCATATATCTGTCTTGTTCACTGGTATATCCCTTCCCAGGGCTAGATGTTATCCCTGGAACACAGACATGCAAAAACAATTGTAGAACTGAGGAACAGATGCATCATAATAGGATTCTACCTTTAAGTCAACCAGTTACCTGGAACTGTGAGTAGAGTTTTGTTTAAATGTCGCAGCCTGATCTCAGCTAGCTCTGCCTACTAATCGATGGGCCTACATCCCCATTTGGGTTACAGGTCTGTAGGGTGAGCAGCTGTGGCCTTAGAAAGCCAGTTTGGAAAAAAGAAGAAGTTATTATCCGAAGATCAGAGATGCAGGCCAGAGGGAGGTCACTGGCCCGAGGATGCAGTGAAATCTAGGGCTGATGTCGGACATACTCGGGTATTCTGTAGGGAGTCCCAGAGACCCTGGGGAGGGGAAAATGGGAAAAGCCTAACTTTCCTGTGGTTGAACATAATGAGAGCTCAGATACTTTCATTCAGAATTAGAGGGAAGTGCTAGCTCTGACAACCACAGAGGTCAGCAACCCCTGGGTTACAAACCAATAAATTCACTTAATAGGCAGCCAAAGAGACAGAAGCTACTTTTCCAGATGCTTTTGTGTCTTCCTGGTACGTGGTACTATGTTTACTGTTCTAAAGTTTTATTTCAAAATACACAATATTAATTTTTTTAAAACACTGAACGTAGATGATGGTACAATAAATGTGACATCTTCATATTTGGTACATGAATAAAGAGCCACAAACTATTTGTGTAATTAGACCCAGAAATTCTACCTAATGAAAACAACTTAAAATAATTAATCAAAAATATGAGTGAAGGCACAAAAAGGTGTTAAAAACAAAATAAACTTCAGGTTTACAAAAATGCCTCCAAACTTTGGGATAAAAAGCAAAAGGTATTGTTTCATTGACAGAGACAACACTGATTAATAATGATAAGGAGACATATGTATTATTTATACCACTAACAGAGTATAAAAGTTCTGAAATCACATATAAAATTAGATAAGTAAAACAGGCAACAGCCTGAGTGCAAAATGGCAAATAATTTATTAAGCAATTCAAAGATTTTCAATATATAAAATATTGAGTTGCAAAAGGACAGCAGTGTATTCACTACAAAATCGGCTCCCTGGTTTTGATTCCTGGTAGAACGGAGAGTTAGTCAACCCTGGCACAGGCCATGGAGCATGTCAGACTATCTTCGCTAGCTAGCTTTCTTTCCTTACCCTTCACTATCTGTGCTTACGTATGTTGAGGGGAGGGCATACGTGGTCCTCAGCAAATCCTAACAGCCCTTAGTAGTAACTTCCATACGTACTTGTACAGAAGTGCCAAAGCATGGAAATATTACATACAAAAAATCATGCTGGAGTGCATCTGCCTTCAGCACAGGTCCTGATCCCAGGGTTCTCGGATGGAGCCCCACATCGGGCTCCCTGCTCAGCAGGGAACCTACTTCTCCCTCTCCCTCTGCCGCTCCCCCCTGCTCATGCTCTCACTCTCTATCTCTCTCAAATAAAATATTTTTTTACAATAAAAGCTTCCATCATAGTGTTATTTATACCAGTAAAATATGGACAGAACCTAAAATGACTAGGAATTGGAAAATCGTTAAACATCTCATCATAAGTGAGCTCACTGCAATACTCTGGAACCCTCAGAAAATAATTTTCTAATTAAATTTTAAGTTAACTTGAAAAGATACTCCCTGGGAAATTTCTTACAATTAAATAATGAAGGTAAAAATAATATAAAATACACAAATATAACGAGCCTACATCATATTTGTAAAACATACTGAGAGGAAACACAACAAAATGCTAATAACTATTATTAAGATGACAAGTTATAAATTTTTTCCCTACTTTTTGTTGGAACAGAGAAATTACTTTATAAGAAAAATTATATGTGAAAATATATGTGATGTCCGTTTGCTTCCATAGTTTTTGGACCATAACCAAAAAAACCTTAAGGTGGTTGGGGCTCTGTGGTAGCCAGCCAGCCAGAGATTCCCATTTTCAGCCCTGGTTCCAGACAGTCCTCCCAAAGGGCCAGAACCCCCAGGCCTGCACACCATCTTGATTCCGCCATCTTGAGTTTTTAAGGAAGGGCACAAAAAGAGGATGTTCTGGGGCGCCTGGGTGGCACAGCGGTTGAGCTTCTGCCTTCGGCTCAGGGCGTGATCCCGGCATTATGGGATCGAGCCCCACATCAGGCTCCTCCGCTATGAGCCTGCTTCTTCCTCTCCCACTCCCCCTGCTTGTGTTCCCTCTCTCACTGGCTGTCTCTATCTCTGTCAAATAAATAAATAAATTCTTAAAAAAAAAAAAAGAGGATGTTCTTGTAGAACAGGTGAAAGAAGAAAAAGAGTATATATTTAAAGTGTACAACTTGATGACTGACATTGTGAAATGATTACCAAGCCCAAAATAATCAACACACATATTACTTCACAGAGTTAACGTGTGTGTGTGTGTGTGTGTGTGTGTGTGTGTGTGTGTGTGTTAAGAATGCTTTAGATCTACTCTCAGCAAATTTCAAGTGCACAATACCATACTATGAAGTATGGCCACCATGCTGTACATTAGCTCCTCAGAACTTCATATCATAGCTGAAAGTTTATACTCTTTGATCTACATCTCCTCATTTTCACCAACCCACAGCCTCTAGGAACCATTCTATTCTTTGTTTCTATGAAATTGGCTTTTTTTTTTTTTTTTTAGATACCGCATATGAGTGATGCTATGTAGTATTTGTCTTTCTCTTTCTGGCTTACTTTACTTAGCATAACTCCCCTCAGGTTCATCCATGTTGTCACAAATGGCAGGCTTTCCTGGTTTTTTAAGGCTGAATACTATTCCATTATATGTATACACAACATTTTCTTTTCTTTTAAAGATTTTATTTATTTATTTGGGAGACAGAGTGAACATAAGCAGGGGCAGAGGGAGAGGGAGGAGCAGACTCCCTGCCCCCCCAGTGCAGGACTCGATCCCAGGACCCTCAGATCATGACCTGAGCCAAAGGCAGACACTTAACCAGCTGAGCCATGAAGGTACCCCAACGTTTTCTTTATCCATCTATCTCCCAAAGGATGTGTAGGCTGTTTCCATATCTCAGCTATTGTGAATAATGTTATAATGAATATGGGAATGCAGATCTCTCTCCAAGACAGTGACTTTGTTTCCTTCAGACATATAGCCAAGAGTGGGATGGCTGGATCATATGGTAGAATGGAAGTTCTATTTTTAACTTTTTGTGGAGCCTCTATATTGTTTTTCATAATGACTATAACCAATTTCCATTCCCACCAATAGCATATAAGGATTTCTCTTTCTCCACATCCTAGCCAACATTTGTTATCTCTTAGCCTTTTCATAGTAACCATCCGAACTGATGTGAGGTGATATCTCCTGGAACCATGGACATTTTTATTTCCAGGTGAAGATAATCCTGTGAGAGAACTAAAGAGCCTGCTGTCCCTGTGGGGTCAAGCTTAAAATTGAATTGTGCTAAGTGATCATCTCACTCCCTCTGTCAATGGCAGGAAATAGTAGTAGAAAGGTAGAGAGATTATATCTGGAGTTTCACCAGTTCATGACAACCACAGACCATTACAGAGCCTTCTGTAGGAAAAAAAGAGTCGAGAAAAAGGATATTATTCTGTCCCCAACAGACTCCAGTCCATCCCCTTCCATTGTCCAGATCCTACCATTCCTGGGTTTAAAACTCTACCCTCTGTTCCTCTCTCTTTCCAGTCTTCTCAGTCAAGTATTCTGTAGAAAATGCACGAGAGCGAAAACCTAATATGTGTCTCCTACTTAGTAATGGAAGTGACCTAACCAGAATCGCCACACATTTATTCAGCACACATTTTCCTTTCACTTAAGGCCCAGAGACATCTGAGGACTCGTGCAGATCCTTTCACACTCCGGGTAGCTAACCATTTGCACACCTTCAAACAGATGCTATTTAGGTATGTGTGCACCCTTTACTTAAAGGAGAAACCAACCGAACGCTGGTTGGGAGCACCTCAGGCTCCTCTGCACTGTCCTGGAAACAGGCTCCCTGGCTGTGACCAGAGCTTGCTTTCCAGATGCTAATTCCTCCCACCCCAAGGGTCTATCTAGGCAAAACACTCGTCAACCACCGAGGGAACTCTCCCTGAGCGTAGCTGTGCCAAATACGATTTTCTCCATATAGTTACATTTCCAGTAATGTTTTAGTACCCCTGTAACTAGAGACTCAGGTACCTATCGTGTTGGCTCACCTGTTTCCCAAAATAGGAAATCAGCTGCATGATGAAAAATCAGAGTAGCTGACATTGGGGAGAGGGAGGTGTGGAGCAGGGGCAGGGATTATCTAGGAAGAAGGACAAGGGAACTTTCTAGGATGAAGGAAATAGGGAGTTTGGGCTACACAGGTATACATATTTGTTAAAATTCAAGAAACTAACACCAAAGACTTGTGCATTTCATGGTATGTAAGTTTTACATTAAAAAGTGTAAATGAATAGTCAACTCTTGTTAATGACATACATAATACAATACACAGATATCACTATACTGAAATCTATAATTTACCTTGAATTACATCATCAAAAATAAGATGGATTGGGGCGCCTGGGTGGCTCAGATGGTTAAGCATCTGCCTTTGGCTCAGGTCAGATCAAGTCCTGGGATGGAGCCCTGTGTTGGGTTCCCTGCTCAGCGGGGAGTCTTTCTCCTTCTCCCTCTCCCTCTGCCCCTCCCCCCACTCATGCCCCTTCTCTTTCTCTCTCCTTCTCTCTCTCTCAAATAAATAAAAATCTTTAAAAAAATACGATGGATTGGGGCGCCTGGGTAGCGCAGTCGTTAAAGCGTCTGCCTTCGGCTCAGGGTGTGATCCCGGCGTTCCGGAATCGAGTCCCACATCGGGCTCCTCTGCTGGGAGCCTGCTTCTTCCTCTCTCACTCCCCTGCTGTGTTCCCTCTCTCGCTGGCTGTCTCTCTGTCACATAAATAAATAAAATCTTTAAAAAAAAAATACGATGGATTAATAGATGTTTAGAGGGATGGTTAGACAGATATGTGACAAAGCCAGTAGAGTAAAATGTTCATTATAGAATGTAGATAGTGGACATGGGGTGTTCCCTGTAAAGTTTGTTCAACTTTGCTGTATGTTAAAATTTTTCATAATAAAATGCTGGAGGGAAAAAGAAATCAACTCACATTCTCCAACCCAGTGCTAAATAAATTATGAAGTAAATATATTACTTTGCTGTATCTGCCTTCAGTAACCCTCTTCGCTCCCGATCATTTTTGGAATGTTTTGGAATCACAGCTCCACTCTTCTCTCAAAAGTAGACTTGCCTACATGGAGTCAGTATACTGCTAGCCCTGTGAACTTCGCAAGGCTCAAACTGAATTACTTTACCTCACCTGGAATATTCGAGCATTTGTTACAGTTCTTTGACTGTGATCACCATACACTCATTAACTTAAACAAATAGGAAATTTATTGAGAGAATATAGGGAAGCTCACAGGATTGAAGGAAGGCTTGGAAAGCAGGCATGGAACGTACAGAAACTAGACTGCTCCGAAAAATTTAGGTAACAGCAAGTATACTATTGCCACAGGAACAGGTGCCATAAGGAATTAACTCCAATAACTAAGAGCCTTTCATCATTCTGCTCCTAATTCAAACTTCAGGCAGAGAACTTCCTTGACCATCAGACTGTCTTTAATGGGAAGAAAGATCATTTCCAAAAGAAAACTCAGGTCCTATTTCCAAAAGAAAATGGAACAGAGGCTGAATAACCAAAAAACAAGACCAAAAAAAGCTGAACAAAACAAAGGTTACAGCATACCTACATTACTCTGTCATCCTTACCAGACACTGACACTGTATTATCTATCTACTTAAACACCACTGTTTTTCATTTCCACCTCTCTCTCTCGTTTTGTCACTCCAACTCTGTGGCCATCTTACTATCTCTACCAAAATCTCCTAGGTTCTATTCTTGCTCCCTTTCTCAGCCCAGATTCCAATTTTTCATAAAGAAGCATCATCTCCCTATGCTCACTTCCAACACGGGCCAAGGATTTAAGACTTCACTGGGTCACCTTCTGGATCCCACACTAGTGTATCTAAACTTAGATCAGTTTGTATATTTGGGTCTATTTTGTGATTAGGAAGTTCTTCTCTGGATATTGCAGAAGATGGGCCCTTGGTCCAACTTGTTTCTCCAACACAACATATTGGAACTTAAGGAAGCTCAAGGAACTAACTTGATCACCTGAGTTCCACTCTCTCGAGAACAGGAATGTTCTGAGATGACTGCTTCTTAGGAGAGCTACTACCTAGACACAGGAGAGTAATGAAAGTCTGCAGAGCAGACTAAGCCATTTTAAGCAACTGGATTTGAAATAACTAACAATTTCAACAAAAATTTGTGAGTAGGGAATGGAGACTTGGCTCCGGAGCTGTACATTTGGGCCGTGTTTATGTGAGTCAAGAGAAAATCTGGCTCTGAAGCTGACACACTAGCACGGTTGTGGCCGGTGCCTCGCAGAGTAATTTGGAGTACGTCCAGCCAGGATTGGCCATGCAGTGGGGGAGGCCGGAGGCCAGCTGGAATTATTTTCCATGGGTACCACACCCGTGGATTTTCAGGGTGTCCTCACACCACTGGCTCCATTGTGAAAGAGCACACCCAACGTCAGATAGCAACCTGGGGGGTTCCCATCACCACTTGATTTTCCAAGTTCTGACTTCATTTTCTCCAAGGCATTTTTCTCCTCATTTTTCTGGTTACGAGGGACTGCAGCTGCTTTATTTGGCTATGCTTGTCCTTAAAAATGGAATATCAACTGGTTTAAGAGTTTATAGCTGCCTATTCATATTCAGAAAATTTTAATTCTAGTTCTGGCTTCAGAAGTTATTAATTGTCTGAGTTTGGAAAAAATCACTCCCACTTCTCTAAATTGTAGTTTGTTTGTCTAAAACAAAAAAATCTGTCCTATGTACTTTAGGTCATTATGAGGATGAAATGTCATAACTTTTTACCATTCCACAATAGGTTTCCTAGGTGTGTCTGATAAAACTACATAGGTTCTTTATATATTAAATATATTAATTGTATATCAAATTTTTAAGTTTGGTATTTGCAATTTTCTTTAGGTTGCTTTTAAAATACAAAAAAAAAATCAAGCACAATGATTATGAAAAGAATACATAGTGTTATTGTTTTTTAAATAAAGAGACACTCCAAAAAATTAAAAATTACTCATAACTTCACTCACCTGTGTGCATTTTGGAATATATACTTACTTTCTGACTATGCATATGTTTGCAGATATTTGTGAAGACATACATATTTTATAACAAAATTAGGATCAGAGATACACAGTTTTGTAAATTCCATTTCTATTTCACAATATATTGCAAATATGGATACGTGAGACGGTTTGTAAAATACAAAATATCTTGAAAACCCTCCCCATTACTGTCATTATAATAATTTGTACTCCTAACCCAGCAAAACTTATGTTTTCCTAGGATAATGATTAATTTTAAGATTATATTTCTGGGGCGTCTGGGTGACTTAGTCAGTTAAGTTACTGACTCTTGATTTCATCTCAGATCATGATCTCAGGGTCCTGGGATCCAGCCCCACATTGGGCTCCATGCTCAATGATGAGTGTGCTTGAGATTCTCTCTCCTGCTCCTCTTCCTGCTTACTCTCCCTCTCTCTCTCTCTCTAAAATAAATAAATAAATCTTCAAAACAAAAAAGATTATATTTCCATTCTTAAAAAGTATTGTTTAAAAA
This sequence comes from Ursus arctos, assembly GCF_023065955.2. Lineage (NCBI taxonomy): Eukaryota > Metazoa > Chordata > Mammalia > Carnivora > Ursidae > Ursus > Ursus arctos. Next base: position 39,315,030 of record NW_026622852.1, read on the forward strand.
AAAAAAGCTAAAAGGTACAGAATTCTGAGAGTGAAACAGAGGATATAATGTCTCTGAGAAGGACTTGCAGGTGTGAATGTGGTAAGGGAATTTTCCATTCCCAAAGTATGGAAATCTAAGTATTGGAGTCACATATTCTGCCCCTGTATGTCTTACTTTTTCTATTAACAAAATAAAATATAGTTCTTACCTTAGAACAACTTTTATTTAATACTTAAAACACATAGCAAAAAAAATAAACATTATGTCATTAATAATAATACTATAATTAGTAATATTTAATCATAAGTATTTAAGTTCTAAAAATAGGTCTTCAAAAATACTGAGGAAGGGGGTGCCTGGGTGGCTTAGCTGGTTAAGCATCCAACTCTCAGTTTCAGCTCAGGTCATGATCTCAGGGTTGTGAGATTGAGCCCCACTTTGGGCTCCATGCTCAGTGGGGAGTCTGCTTGAGATTCCCTCTCTCCCTCTCCTTCTGCCCCCACTCGTTCTCTCTCTCTTTCTCTTTCTCTCAAATAAATAAGTCTTTTTAAAAAGTACTGAGGATGTTACAGCTTTCGTGGTTTAATTTAGAGATATAACCTATCATTTAACTGTCACAAAACTGTCTTCCCCCTTTACCTGAATAGAAAATTAAACCATTAAAACCTTTCCTAGTACTAGCAGAATAAATGGAAATACATGATCAGAGATTTCACAAAAGAGAGAGTATAATAATCCTTGCTTCCAGTAATTATAAATGTTCAACCTTCCTATTAAGGAAATGGGTACAGCATTAATATATAAATATTTTCACCATTTATGTTATTAAAAGAAAACAAACACAAGAGCCTATTGATGGCAGCTGTCCACTAAAATCAGCATTCTCTTATATTGGTGTTGGTGGGAAAAGTGCTATAGCTTTTAGAAAGTAACTATCTGGTATGTCATAGGATAATTTTAAAACGAAGAGTAATTTACCAATAATCACAGTCCTAGAATTCCCTTCTAACAAAAAAGTTGATTACAGTAGGATCTTTATCACAAATTTGGCTGTTATACCTTTATCTATGTTAGTGAAAAATAATACAAGTATCTGAGAAGAGGAGACTAAGAGACTCTTAGTGCCTCCATTCAGTGTGATATATGGCCATTGGAATATGTTTAAAGTAACTCCCTAATAACATTTTTAAATGCTTATGTTATAATAGCATGACAAATTCAAAGTCAAGAACACGCCATAGGCTGCACGTTATTTTTTGTTTTTCATTATTCAGCAAACATCTATTCAGATCTTGTTTTTGTCTTCCACCAGAATAAGGGGATTCTCTTCTCTCTTCCTCCATCTATTTGCATCCCGACTGGATCTCCACCTCAGACCCACTGATGTACTCCACCTTCTCGCGCGGCTCCAGGTCTCCGGCCATAAGAGGACATTGGATCCAGCCTGAGGTTTTATTCTGGTCGGGTATACTACCCTGAAAGCCTGCCGAGCACCCTCCACATTCTTTTCATTTCTCCCCTGACCTATAACCTCTCATTTGAAGTAAATACACATCTCGGGAAATAACACATCCCTGTACTCCTTTCCTTTAGTCTTGCAACTGTCAGGTTGCTGCCATGAGTGAAAAAAAGAGGACAGTTGGTGGGGGCTAGGAATTTGAGAAAGAGAAAGAAGCATACTTGGCCCCCTTACCAAAAATTTCATATATATGAGGTGGGGAAGGAGGCTGCCTTTCTGCCCAGCAAACCTTCAAGCTCTCAGAGCTAAGGCCTGAGAGCGGAGGTGAGTTAAATTCTCCTTCTGCTTTATTTTCTCACCTGCCATGCACTTTGCCATTAGTAGGGGAGCGTACAGGTCATGGTCTTTGAGTTTCAACCCAGCTTCTGTGTCACCGCAGCAGATGGAATTTCCTTCTGTCCTCCAGAATGCGGGCTCCTAGGATGTGTAGTTTCTAGGGGCTTTATTCATTTAGTTTTATTTGGTTTTAGGATCTTTACTTATTTAGTTTTATATGCCAGTAGTAGCCTAATGGAATAATGGGAAAGACCATATCACACACTGAGTTTTAAAAGCAAATTTGGTAGCACAAAATCTAAATAGGCATTGTTAAAAAGTTGCCATTACCAAGAGTGTTTAAAATACCTTAATCACAGCTTACTGATTTAAATTAGTTGCTTATAATATCTTGTTGTAAATAGCTTTTTTATATTTCTTTGGAAATTGCATATAACTTCGTAAATAACTTTTTAAAAATTTATTTTAATAAAAATCTATTTGGGGTTCTGCTACCCTCGTATCCATTTCAAAATTTGTCTTCCTTTCCCTAGATAATGATCCTAAGGAAAATGTTTAATTGAGATGATCTGAGAAACAAGGTAATGTAAAAAGAGAAAAATAATTTTGTTTAATTTATGGACTTTAAAAAAAATTTTTAAAAGATTTATTTATTTATTTTAGAGAGAGAAAGTGCGTGAGTAGGTGGAGGGACAGAGGGAGAGAGACAAAGAGAAGCAGATTCCCCTCTGAGCACGGAGCCTCACATGTGGGTCAACCTCAGGACCCTGAGACCATGCCCCAAGCCAAAAATCAAGAGTCGGATGCTCAGCCGACTACTTATGGACTTTTAAAAAATGATGGCATCAGATGAATTTTATTAAACTGCTTCAGGAACAAAATGTCCATTGAAAATATCAGAGACATCATCTTCTAGATGGAGAGAAATGCAAATGTCAGCCAACAATGCATTAATGAGATTTTAGTTCTATTTACTTACAGAAAGTCTAGGAGTTAGCACTGCATGCAAATCTTCAAGCCACAGAAACACTGCAGAAAGATGAAACAATGAAAGTGGCATGCCAAAAGGTTTCAATTAAAGTAGAGTCATGAATGCAATTTAATTGGGATCTCCTTCCAGGGCCAGAAATGGGGCCTCCTGTTCCGTCAGGGCTGTGCCTTGCTGTGGCTTATGTGTGAACAGCTACATGCTGAGGGTCTTACAGTCACTCTTTACATCAAAGCTGGAAGTCAAGCTTCTCCAGTGACTTTCAAGCAAGTTAAATAAACACCCATCAGGGAAAAGAGGGAAAGCTGTGGTTGAGAAAAACAGAGAGAATTCAAAACAGCAAGAAGCAGCAGATATCATAGAGACCCACTTTGTCCACCCCCACCCCCATTTGGCAGGTCAAGGATATGACCTCCCCAAGTTTCTCAGAACTGTGATGAACACAACAATACACTGTCCATGTCCCCTTTCAAGAATGGATTCACTGCTCAGATAAGAGGAATGTGGTCAGCAGCGAGCCTCCAGCTGACGGAAACTTCAGGGTCGGCCTCCTCTACCCAGAACTGCTTCCCCCATGGTCACACCCTTCTCAGTGCAGCCTGTATCTAATGACCTAGCACGCTGTGGGTATAAAGGTTCAGTCATTAATGTATGCAGTATGATTCCAGGTGGCTCTAATATAGCAAAACCACAATAAAATAAATAGAAAAAGAGGGTGAAGTAGAGAATAAAACAGTACCAGGTGATAGGATTAGTATACAAATCACATTCTATAAAGTCCTATACACTTGCTAGTGGTGGATTGCAAATTTGAGTTTAATAAGAAATGTGCCCTCTGGGGCACCTGGGTGGCTCAGTCAGTTAAGTGTCTGACTCTTAATTTTGGCTCAGGTCATGATCTCAGGGTCATGAGATCAAGCTCCACATGGGGCTCCATGCTGGGTGTGGAGCCTGCTTAAGATTTTCTCTCTCCCTCTCCCTCTGTCCCCCATCCCTGTCCCCTGTTGTACTGAAAGAAAGAAAGAAAGAAAGAAAGAAAGAAAGAAAGAAAGAAAGAAAGAGAAGGGGAAGGGGAAGGGGAAAGGGAAGGGAGGGGAAGGGAAGAGAGGGAAGGCAGGGAAGGCAAGGCAAGGAGGAAGGAAGGGAAGAAGGAAGAGAGGAAGGAAGAAAGAGAGAAAGGTGCCCTCTGGTTCCAGGGAAAACGGCAGAATAGGAGAACCTGAGCTCACCTCCTCCCATGGATACAACTAGATAACACTCACATCTGTGTAAATAACCCAGAAAATGACCCAAAGACTAGAAGAAAATCTCCACAACTAAATGTAAAGAAGAGGCCACATCGGATTGGGTAGGAAGGGCAGAGACTCTATGAGAACTACATGGACACATGGGACTGTCTGCAGGAGGGAGGGAGCTGCTGGTATGGAGAGGGAAGAGAAAAAGACTGTCACATTGGGGAGGAGCCTGCACAAGGAAGATGAATCCCCATAATATTTGGCAAAAACTAGAGGGGCCAAATTTCATGAGTTCTCACAACTTAAAGCCTGGAACTTTAACAATCAGCAAGCTCAGCTCTGGGAGAGAGAGGGTGATAGGAAGCCAAGTCCCCACCCTTAAGGAGACAGCACAAGAAACAGCCTACAGAAATTCGGCATAGAAGCATCAGTTTGAAAAATGCCTGGGGCATATGGGAGGGAGAATTATTTACTGTCCCAGAAGGACAGAGATTATTGGGAGAATCCTCCAGAAACAAAGGAGCTGGCAGGTGCCATTTCCACCTTCGTCCCCCCTCCCGACCTCCCAGCAAAAACATATGGTCACCTGCAGGAACCAGCATGGCACCAGCATTCACTACCTAACTCGCTTATGCAGTGTCCCACCCCCTCCAGCCAGCCAACCTCAGTTCCAGCTTTGTGGGTCCCTTCCCCTAGAAGACCCAAACAAATCCTGCCAACACCAAGTCTCCCAACCACATGCTTTACAGGGCCTCAGTCTTGGTGGCTGCCACTGGTCACCTCCCACAGAGGATGTATGCACCATGTTATTAAAACTGCACACCTGCCCCCACACGCGTTACGGATGGGCCCAACAAGCCCTGGTCTCAGTGGTGGCTGCAAGTCCCCTGTGGAAAAGGACTAACTCGCAAAACTTGCAGGCACTGCATGCCCCACCCACACATGCTTTGCAGATTGGCCTCCACTGGCTGTGTCTTGGCAGCAGAGGCATAGCCCCTCTGGCAGACAACCACTATCACCTAGTTAAAAGTTCATGCTCCACCCACTACTTTCAAGAGCAGGAGACTTTGCTGACTTTCCTAACACAGAAACAAACACAGAGAGTTAGACAAAATGATGAGACAGAGGAACGTGTCCCAAATGACAGAACAGGACAAAATTATAGCAAGAGACCTAAGCAAAATGGAGATAAGTAATATGCCTGATAGAGAATTTAAAGTAATGGTCATAAAGATACTCAATGGACTTGAGAAAAGAGTGGAGGACATCAGTAAGACCCTTCACAAAAAGATAAAAAAGAACCAATCAGAGATGAAGAGCACAATAATTGAAATTAAAAATACACGAGATGGAATAAGTAGCAGGCTAGAGAAAGCAGAAGAACAAATCAGCAACTTGAAGGATAAAGTAATGGAAAGTAATCAAACTGAGCAGGTGAGAGAGAAAAAGAAATATGCAAAATGAGGACAGACTTAGGGAACTCAGTGACTCCATCAGCTGCAATAATATTCACATTATAGGGATCTCAGAAGAAAAAGAGAAAAGGGAGCAGAAAATTTCTTTGAAGAAATAATAGCTGAAAATTTCCCTAATCTGGGGAAGGAAACAAAAATTCAGATCCAGGAGGCACAGGGATAACCCAACAAAATTAACTCAAGGACACTTACAAAAAGTCATGTAATAATTAAAATGGCAAAAAGTAGTGATAAAGAGAGACTTTTAAAAGCAGCAAGAGAAAAGAAAGCACTTACATACAAGAGAAACCCCATAAGGCTGTTAGTGGATTTTTCAACAGAAACATCACAGGCAAGAAGGGAGTGGCATGATATATTCAAAGTGCTGAAAGGAAAAAAAAATCTGCAGCCAAGAATACTCTATCTAGCAAGGCTATCATTCAGAATTGAAGGAGAGATAACAAGTTTCCCAGAAAAATGAAAGTTAAAGGAATTCATGACCATTAAACCAGCCATTCAAGAAATGTTAAAGGGGACTCCTCAAGTGGAAAAGAAAGGCGATCAGGAAAAGTAAGAAAAGCAGGAAACACAAAAGCAGTAAAAATAAGTGTATCTATAAAAATCATCAAGGGACTCACAAGATAAAAGGATATAAAGTATGACACCATATACCTAAAATGTGGGGAGGAGAGGAGTAAAGAATAGGTTCAAACTTAAGTGACCATCAACTTAATATTGACTGTTATATGCTTAAGATGTTATATACAAACCAAATGGTAACCACAAATCGCAAACCAGTAATAGAAATGCAAAAAATAAAGAGAAAGGAATCCAAGCATATCACTAAAGGAAGTCAACTTACGGTGGGAGAAGGGAGCAAAAGAAGAAAGGAACAGAGAATATCTATAAAAACAACCACAAAACAAATAACAAAATGGCAATAAATACACACTTATCAATAATTACTTTGAATTTAAATGGACTAAATGCTCCAATCAAAAGACATAGGGTGACAGAACGGATTAAAAAAAAAAAACATCTGTAAGCTGTCTATAAGAGACTCATTTCAGACTTAAAGATATGTGCAGATTGAAAGTGAGGGGCTGGAGAAATATTTACCATGCAAATGGATGTGAAAAGAAAGCCAGAATAGCAATACTTATATCAGACAAAATAGACTTTAAAACAAAGATTGTAATGAGAGACAAAGAAGGACATTATATAATCATTAAGAGGAAATTTCAAAAAAAGACATAACAATTATAAATATTTATGCACCCAATATGGGAGTACCCAAATATATAAAACAGTTAATAACAAACATAAAGGAACTAATCTATAGTAATATAATAATAGTATGGGACTTCAACACCCCACTTCCAACAATGGACAGATCATCCAAACAGAAAATCAATAAGGAAACAGTGGCTTTGAATGACACACTGGACCAGATGGATTTAACTGATGTATTTCGAACATTCCATCCTAAAACAACAGAATACACATTATTTTCAAGTGCACATGAAACATTCCCCAGAATAGATCACATATTGGCCCACAAAACAAGTCTCAACAAACCTGAAAAGATCGAAGTCATGCCATGCATCTTTTCTGAATACAACGCAATGAAACTGGAAATAAATCACAAGGAAAACTTTTGAAAGACCACAAATACATGGGGGTTAAATAACATGCTACCAAACATTGAATGGGCCAACCAAGAAATCAATGTGAAAAATAAATACATGGAGACAAATGAAAATGAGAACACAATGGTCCAAAATCTTTGGGATGCAGCAAAAGCAGTTGTAAAAGTTTATAGCAATACAGGTCTACTTCAAGAAGCAAGAAAAATCTCAAATAAATAACTAACCTTATACCTAAAGGAGCTAGAAAAAGAACAAACAAAATGCAAAACCAACAGAAGAAAGGAAATAATAAAGATTAGAGCAGAAATATATGATATAAAATAAAAACTTAAAAAAAAAGAACAAATCAACGAAACCAGGAGCTGGTTCTTTGAAAAGATCAACAAAATTGATAAACCTCTAGTCAGATTCGTCAAAGAGAGAGATGGCATAAATAAGCAAAATTAGAAATTAAAGAGGAGAAATAACAACCAACACTTCAAAAATACAAAGGATCTTAAAAGAATACTATGAAAAATTATATGCCAACAAATTGGACAACCTAGAAGAAATGGATAAATTCTTAGAAACATATACCACACCAAAATTGAAGCAGAAAGAAATAGAAAATTTGAACAGACCAATTACCAGCAAGGAAACTGAATCAATAACCAAAAAACTACCAACAAACAAAAGTCCAGGACCAGAAGGCTTCACAGGTGAATTCTACCAAACATTTAAAAAATTGTTAATACTTATTCTTCTCAAACTTTTCCATAAAATAGAAGAGGAAGGAAAACTTCCAAATTCATTCTATGAGGCCAGCATTACCCTGATTCCAAAACCAGATTGTCATGCCACAAAAAAGAGAACCACAGGCCAATATCTCTGATGAACATAGATGAAAAAAAAATCCTCAACAAAATACTACCAAACTGAATCCAACAATACGTTAAAAAAATTATTCAGCATGATCAAGTGGGATTTATTCCAGGGATGCAAGGATGGTTCAATATTCACAAATCAGTCAACATGATACATGACATCAATTGAGAAAAAGAATAGAAACCATATGATATTTCAATAGATGCACAAAAAGCATTCAATAAAATACAAATTCCATCCATGATAAAAACCATCACCAAAGCAGATTTAGAGAGAACATACTTGAACATAATAAAGGCCTTATATGAAAAACCCACAGCAAACATCATACACAGTGGGAAGAACTGAGAGCTTTTCTCTTAAGGCCAAAAACAAGACAAGGATTTCTACTCTCACCACTCTTATTCAGCATGATATTGGAAGTCCTAGCCATAGCAATCAGACAAGAAAAAGGAAGAAAAGGCATCTGAATTAGTAAGAAAGAAGTAAAACTTCCACTATTTGCAGATGACATGATACTATATATAGAAAACCCAAGAGACTCCACCAAAAAACTACTGGAACTTATAAACGAATTCAGTAAGGCTGCAGGATACAAAATCAATGTATAGAAATGCAACAGGCTGCATTTGAAGCAGCAGAAAGAGAAGCAGCAGAAAGTGAAGAAAACAATCTCATTTACAATTGCACCAAAAATAATAAAATACCTAGGAATAAACTTAACCAAGGAGGTGAAAGACCTGTACTTTGAAAACTATAAAACATCGATAAAAGAAACTGAAGACAACACACAAACAGCTGGAAAGACATTCCATGCTCACGGATCAAAAGAACAAATATTGTTAAAATGTCCATACTACCCAAAGCAATCTACAGATTTAATGCAATCCCTACCAAAATAACATAGCATTTTTCACAGAATGAGAACAAACAATCCTAAAATTTGAATGGAACCACAAAAGACCCCAAATAGCCAAAGCAATCTCAAAAAAGAAAAGCAACACTGGAGGTATCACAATGCCAGATTTCAAGTTATATTACAAAGCTATAACAAACAAAACAGTACGGTACTGGCACAAAAAAAGACACATGGATCAAGAGAATGGCATAGAGAGTCCAGAAATAAACCCATGATTATATGGTCAATTAATCTTCAAGACAGAAGGAAAGAATATGCTATAGGAAAAAGACAACCTCTTCAACAAACAGTGTTGAGAAAACTGGACCGCAACATGCAAAAGAATGAAACTGCACCACTTTCTTACACCATACACAAAAATAAACTCAAAATGGATTAAGGACCTAAATGTGAGACCTGAAAACAAAAAAATCCTACAAGAGAGCACAGGAGGTAATTTCTCTGACATCAGCCATAACAACATATTTCTAGATACGTCTCCTGAGGCAAGAAAAACAAAAGCAAAAATAAACTATTGGGACACCATCAAAATAGAAACTTCTGCACGGTAAAGGAGACAACCAACAAAACTAAAAGACAACCTAATGAGTGGGAGAACATATTTTCAAATGACATATCCAATAAAGTATTAGTACCTAAGATATATAAAGCACTTAAACAATTCAACACCAAAAAATCAAATAAATCAATTAAACAATGCGCAGAAGACACGGACAGACATTTCTCCAAAGAAGACATACAGATGGACAATAGACACATGAAAAGATGCTCAACATTGCTCTTCATCAGGGAAATGCAGATCAAAACCACCATGAAACATTACCTCGCACGTGTCAGAAAGGCTAAAATCAAAAACACAAGACACAAGTGTTGACGAGGAAGTAAAGAAAAAGGAACCCTTGTGCACTATTGGTGGGAAAGCAAACAGGTGCAATCACTGTGGAAGACAGTATAGAGGTTCCTCAAAAAATTAAAAATAGAATTATCATATGACATAGAAATCACACTACTGGTTTTTTGGGGTTTTTTTTATAATAATATTTTTTTATTCTATTATGTTAGTCACCATACAGTACATCCCTGGTTTCTGATGTAAAGTTCCATGATTCATTAGTTGCGTATAACACCCAGTGCTCCATGCAATACGTGCCCTCCTTAATACCCATCACTAGCCTATCCCATTCCCCCACCCCTCTCCCCTCTGAAGCCCTCAGTTTGTTTCTCAGAGTCCATAGTCTCTCATGCTTCATTCCCCCTTCTGATTACCCCCACTTTCTTTATCCCTTTCTTCTACTGATCTTCCTAGTTCTTATGTTCCATAGATGAGAGAAACCATATGATAATTGTCTTTCTCTGCTTGATTTATTTCACTTAGCATTATCTCCTCCAGTGCCATCCATGTTGCAGCAAATGTTGAGAAATCGTTCTTTTTGATAGCTTAGTAATATTCCATTGTATATATGGACCACATCTTCTTAATCCAGTCATCTGTTGAAGGGCATCTTGGCTCCTTCCACGATTTAGCTATTGTGGACAATGCTGCTATGAACATTGGGGTGCATATGGTCCTTCTCTTCACTACGTCTGTATCTCTGGGGTAAATACCCAGTAGTGCAATTGCTGGATCACAGGATAGCTCAATTTTTAACTTTTTAAGGGACCTCCACACTGTTTTCCAGAGTGGCTGTACCAACTTGCATTCCCATCAACAATGTAGGAGGGATCCCCTTTCTCCACATCCTCTCCAACAATTGTTGTTTCTTGCCTTGTCAATTTTTGCCATTCTAACTGGCGTAAGGTGGTATCTCTGCGGTTTTGATTTGAATTTCCCTGATGGCTAATGATTTTGAACATTTTTTCATGTGTCTGTTAGCCATTTGTATGTCTTCATTGGAAAAGTGTCTATTCACATCTTCTGCCCATTTTATGGTTTATTTGTTTCTTGTGTATTGAGTTTGAGAAGTTCTTTGTAGATCTTGGATACCAGTCTTTTATCTGTAGTGTCATTTGCAAATATATTCTCCCATTCCATGGGCTGCCCACACTACTGGTTTTTTACCCAAAGAATATGAAAATACTAAGTTGAAGGGTATATGCACCCCAGTGTTTATTGCAACATTATTTACAATAGCCAAATTATGGAAGCAGCTCAAGTATCTACCAATAGATGAATGGATAAGAAAACGTGGTATATATACATACATATATATGTATAAATAATACAATATTATTCAGCCATTAAAAAGAATGAAATCCTGCCATTTGCAGCAACATGGATGTATCTAGAGTAGAACACTTAGTGAAATAAGTCAGAGAAAGAAAAATACCATATTTGATGCATTTGTGGAATTTAAGAAATAAATGAACAAAAGGGGGAAAAAGAGAGAGAGACAAACCAAAACCAAAACCAAAACCAAAACAAATCAAAAAACCCCCAGACTCTTAACTAGGGAGACAAACTGATGGTTACCAGAGGGAAGGGAGGGGGGATGGGTGAAACAGGTGAAGGGGATTAGGAGGACATGTATCATGAGAGCACTGAGTCGTGTAGAGAATTGCTGAATCACTCTATTGTATACCTGAAGCTAATATAACACTGTATGTTAACTACACTAGAATTAAAATTTAAAAAAAAAGAAAAGAAATGTGCCCTCTGAATTAGTAATGAATCAATGAGTGAATGAACGATTAAATAAAAAATATAAAGGCTACAAAAATTACTAAGAAATGTTAAAGTATCTAAAAATACAAAAAGACAAATCATGATTTAGGTTGTAAAGATAATCATGCAAATATTCTTCCCAAAGTAATGCTAACTTTGATGCAATCCTAATGAAATTCCAAAGAGTTTAGGAAATTGACAAAAAGGGGCACCTGGGTGGCTCAGTTGGTTAAGTGTGTACCTTCGGCTCAGGTCATGATCCTGGGGTCCTGGGATCGAGCCCCTTGTCTGGCTCCCTGCTCAGCGAGGAGCCTGCTTCTCCCCCTGCCTCCTCCCCGCCATTCATGTTCTCTCTCTCTCTCTCTCTGTCTCTCTGTCTCTCTCTTAAATAAATAAATAAAATCTTAAAAAAGAAAAGGACATTGACAAAAATATTCTGAAGTTCACCTGAATGAAAAAACATACCTGTATTTTTTTTAATCCAGAATAAAAAGCGGGAATTGCACTACTAGATGAAAATATATAATGAAATACTATTAACTGCAATGTGAGAGATGGGCAGAAAAAAACCCAGATGATATCAATCCCACAAATGATAAGAGACAGAAACAGACCCAAGTATAACATTAGAATTTAGTACAAAAACCATGTATCGCTTCTCATGATTCTGAAATTATGGTAGGGCTCTGAGAGATGGCTTATTTCCACCTCATGTTGTGTGGGCTAGAGCCACTCAGCTGGGGCTGGAAGATCCAAGATGGCTTTCACCATGTGTCTGGTGCTTCAGCTGGGGTGGCGGGATTGGACTGAGACTGGCTGGACCTTCTGCCCTCTCCCCCTCCCCCACACTTCCCCTCCCCCTCCCCCACACTCCTCCTTCCTCTCTCTTCTTTCTCTGTCTGCTAGTCACACACCTCTCCCCCTCCCCCACCATCAATCTCTCTCTCTTCACCTGGACTCTTCATCTGTCAGTAATGTAGTGTGAGTTCCTTTACACAGTGGCTGATATGTCACAAGAGGGAGAACCCAATCCGCCTGGTCTTTTAAGACCAACAGTAAGCACAGCACAACCACAGCTGCTTCCATTGGTCAAAGCAAGGCACAGCAGCCCAGGTTCAAAAAAAGGTAAATAGACTCTAACTCTTGACTGGAGGACTTTCATGTGCATACACTGTCCCATTGCTCATGTCTACCTCTGCAGACAACCTACCAGAATAAATTTGTTACTATTATGAAATACATATGCACACGCGCACGCACACTCAGGCCCATTTGGTTTTGCAGACTAATTCTATTAAACATTCTCTTCCAAAAGATTAAAAAAAAAACGCTCCCCAGCTCACTTTATATTGCTTTTATAATTTTGATTCCAAAGCATACTGAAGTACTACTGCAAGGAGAATTAGCCAGTCTTATTTAAAAATATAAATCAAAAAGTACCTAGATAAAATATTATGAAATCAAATCCAGCAATGTACAAAATAAATAATGCATGGTGTCCAAATGCAGTTCACATCTGAAAACATTAGTGTAATCCAACCGCTTTAACAAAATAAAATAGTGGATGAGAGAAAATGATTTTTTATTATTCAAAAATAATTCGTGACTTTAAAGAACTCTTAGCAAATAAAAATAAAAGTGAACTTCCTTAACCTGATAAGCAGAAACTCCTGAAAGCCTACAACAATCACCCTGAAGGGTGAGAAGTCGTAGCATTCCTTTTGAACATGATAAGGAGACCCACAATCAGTACTTCCATTCAACATTGTACCAGATGCCCTAGCCGAAGGGTAAGGAAAGAAGAAAAGATAAGCGGCATATAGGTTGGAGAGGAAGAAACAAAACAATTATTTCCTGATGATATTTTTTAACATTTAGAAACTCCAAGAAATCCTTCCAACTACCAGAGCAAACAACACAGTTTCGCTAAGTTGTTGTCGAAAATTCCAATGTAGAAAATGCCAATATGTAATATCAACGCATTCTCCTACATAAATAATCCAACAAAGCTCATATGGCTTATTCAAAAAAAGACACCAAAATTAGCTATTATAAATGTAAAACAAAACATATCTTAGTCCCAAAGAAACTCTTATGAATTAGTGTTGCTTTTAAATGAAACTCTCAGACTATCAGAACATACAGACTAATGTCAAAGCAAATGGAAAGAGATTTTCCAAGTGTAAAGGGCACGGAAAGATTCATAAAGCAAATAACTGATAAATTAAACTCCATAAAGTTTGTTAAATGGTATAAAAAATATTATAACACTGAAGTGACGAACTGGAAAAGTAGCCATAAATAAGGCAAAGATTTGATACCCTTACTATACAAAGCATACTTCTAAGTCTTCAAATCCATTGGAAGAATACTACTCCTCCCAATAAAAATAGTAGCAAAGAAAATTCATGCAAGAAAATATCACTTATATTCATGTGAATGAAAGGTTAGCCTTATCATAATAAAATAATTGCTTATTAAAATAACAGTGATGTCTTACTTTTTAACCAGCAAATGGAAAATAACACCAAGAAAACGTAATTTGTGTGCAATGACACAGGTCCTTTCCCACATTGCTGTTAGGAGTTGAAGGCACACAACCAGACCCCAGGCTGTGTTTAAGTTACGGAGCACAACACAACACTCTGTGCGGGACCCACCGCCTGGGTCCGTATCTTTTTATGTATCCCAGAGAAATCATTATATATTTGTATTTATAGTATATACATTCATCTATTTTACACATAATCATATTTAATATATTTACATTATGTAATTACACGTGAATCCATATATGTATGTACAGAATGGTCCATGTTATGACTTAAACTCTAGAAAAACTGCATATGCAACAAATGGAAAATGGTTAAATAAGTTATGGCTCACCAGTAATTGATTTCAAACTTTGATATGCTTGGGAACCCTTCCTCAAGGAGAATTTTGTACAGAAGCCCAATATAGAAATTAGTTAAGGGTGGAGCTGCTGTTTGAAAATCCCAAGGGGAGCATTGAGCCCAATTGATTCAATAGCTTCCCTCCCAATTCTTGCTTCTCCCAAGCCCTGTGGTGGCCCTCAAGACACCTCAATGAATCCCCAAGACTACATGGAAAACTGAAAAAAAAAACACCTCTATACAATAGTATAAGACTATTCAATTCATACTCTGAAAAACGTGTAATAATGAGAGCAATGGCTCAGGATAAAATATCACATAAAAATTAATATATAGAAAACTGCATTCTGTATGATCACAACTAGATAAACACATGTATATAAATATCCAGCGATTCTTTCTTTCTTCTTTACAGTTATCTGTAATTTTCAGCTTTCTTACCAAAACCATGAATTCCTTTCATAATTAAGAGGAAATGGAAAAATTATTAACAAACATGTGTAGTTTGCATTCAGGCCCACTAGTTCATGCTAGAATTATTATATGCATCTGTAGGGAAAAAAATCTTGGAATTTTTAAGAAAGTTTTATTAGAAACAGCGGAAGAGCTCTCCAATAAGCTACCTCTGGGACATTTATCTTCAGTGTTATTCAGAGCACATCTGATCTCAATTACAGCCCCCCAACTGGCTTTAGGAGCCTCTGTGTGCCTCCAGCCATCTCCACAGCAAATTGCCTCAGCCGTGGTCAAAGTCAAAATTTCTCAGTTGCCTTGGTTGACCTAGAAATGTTTTATGTAATTTGCCATTATCTGGAAGGGAAACAGTTGTTAGAAAATAAATCTTTTTTGGCTTTGTCTTGTTAAAGGGGTGCCAAGAAATATTCTTCATCGTTCAGACATACCAGAAGAAAAATAAGAAATATTCAGTAAAATAAATGGAATCTCCAAAGTAAATCCAAAGAAAAACCACTGTTAATCTATCTCTAGAGACTCAAAGTGTAGGGTGATTTGTTTTTTCATCTTTGAATATCAGAAAGAGGGCATCTATAAGGACTGAACATGGAAATAAGAGGCAGAATTTTTATTTTTCTTTCCTTCTTCCATTCATTACAGATTTGCCCAAAAATCTGTAAGAAGATGATAATGTACTAGCATCTGGGAAGAGAAATTCATGCCCAGTGGAAGAGAGTGGAGGCAGAAACATAAAGAAACGGCTGCAGTTTATTGAAGAGTGCTAGAATAAGGGTGTGTGTAAGCAGTTTGGGAAGTGCAGAGAAGAAAACCACTCCCTTACTTTCCTAGGAGTGGAGGAACAAGGGAAAAAAAAATTGTGAAGGGGGATGCGGAGGGGAGGCTGGAGGCGGAAATATCCTAATACCTCTAATAACTCATGCAGCTTTACGTTGACGATCGCTAATCTCAAAGGGTCCCTGAGAGCCTCAGGGCAATTCAACTGTATTTCAGTAGCTCATTCACTCGCCTACTCTCCGTAACTGATTTGTACCCTTTTCTGTCTCCTCAAACCTCCAACACTTCCTCCCCTTCTTCTATCTCAGAGGCTGAGACTGCCTGCTTTCTCACTGAGAAAACAGAAGCAACGGGAAGAGGTTTTGCCGTACTCCCACCACCACGTCTACTGACATAGCGGTGTGTGCGTCCTTATTCTCCATCGTCCCTCCTGTGGCCACGGCTAAACTCGTGGCCTCTGAGCTGAGGCCAAGCCCTCCACTTGTGCGGTAGGTCTCATCCCTCTTGCCAACTCAAGAACACTACTTCAACAATTGTCTCCTCTCTCCCCTGCATCTTCAATTTCCCTCTCTCTACTGAGTCATTCACATCAGCGCACAAAAATGCTAGATCTTAAAATAAAACCCTCACTTGACCCCACATTCCCTCCCAGCTACCACAACACGTCTCCGCCCTCCTCTCCTGCAAAAACGCTATGAAAGGTTGACCTATAGATAGTGTCTCAAATCCCACTCTTCCCATTCTCTCTTGAATGCATTCTTGTCAGGCTCTCTTCCCAATCACTCCACTGAAACAGCTTTCATAAACATCCCCAAACCTGTCTCCCGCACTCACTCTCCATCCCTCACCTCCCTTGTCCCATCACCATTTGATATACCATATATTTACTTGCTTGTTTGTTGCCTCTCTCCCCCAACTAGTCTGTAGTCTCCAGGAACTCTACCCCAAGGGCCCGGAACGTTGCCTGGCACAAGGAATCAATGAATTTGTGTACCATGGATAAGTGAGATAAATAAATCACCATGCCTAAGATTATGCAACTATCCAGTTGGTGAGCAGAGGTCTACACCCAGCTGTACCTGGCTTTCACCCCGTGTACCCCCAAAGCTTCATGCTACCAGCTGGGCCTCTGGTGAGGTGACTGAAATAGAGGGCAGTATCGTTAGTGACGTAGGGTCTGTAACAGGAGGAGGATTTGCCATGGAGAGTTGCGAAACCATTTACTAGTTTGCAAAATAAGCATAACATTAGAGAAATTGCCTCCTTACTCAGAGGTGAGCAATCTGGCAATCTCATAGACCTACTACACAATCCAGAATGAGAAATGGAACCACCGCAGCCTCTAAATGACCTAAGCAAATGTCACGAAGCCCAAGCTTACACACGAGGAGCTTAGTGGGTTCCCTCGGGGCCGCAAGTGGAGGGATAGGTATTCCAACCACAGAAGCTTAAAAGCCACTGACGAAGAGGTGCTAGAGGGCGCACACCCACCCACACACACACAATTTCCAGCAGACTTTGCAAGAACTTAAAGGACATAGTGAGGTTTCATTCAGTCTTACCACAGCCCTTCATACCTCACGAGCCCTTTACACCTCAGCAGTGATTCTCCTGCAAGACAGTCGAATGCAGGATGCATAAGACAATTGTTTAGAGCAATGATCTGAGGTTATGAGGATAAGACTGAGTTGTATTTAGTATCTTCTATTTTATTTTTATTTTTAAAATTTATTTAAATTCAATTAATCTTCAAGTATCTTCTATTTTAAAAAGGCAGATAGGAAACTCATACATTTTAGAAATATCCATAGATTGTGGTTGCAACGTTTTAAAGCCTGCAGTTGAAGAGGTAACATTTCTGAGGAGGGGGAAATGAATTTACTAGAAGAGCCCAACCCCCAATCATGCTAAATAAATGGGACATTAGTGTACTGCTTCAAAGGGTATATAAAAAAAAGTGGATTTAAGTGGATAAGTGGATTTAATTTTTATTTTTAATTTGTGTTGAAGTCATGCCAAAGGCATTGGAGAAGTGATACATATATCACAACTTGCATCATGGAAGTAACATCTGATACCAACAATCCAACACAAGCTGGTACTCACTGGTCCAGGGAATGGGAGGTTGCTGACATTAGTAGGTCTACGATCTTCTAAAGAGAGATGATAGTCTTATTTGTGGTTAACTAAGTATTTTTCCAAGTAAGAGACTGATTTTTCTAAGAATAGCAGTATAATGTTCTTAAAACTGAAAATAAATTAGCAGTATCAAAGAAAACTCCAATAATCAGGCTCTTAACTCTGCAAACCAAAAAAGAGAGAGAAATAAGAGCTTAATATCAAAATTTTCTAATTTTTTCCACCCTCATTAAGTACTTCTGGGGTCAGATTTCACTGCCGGCATTACCGATAGCATATGGAAGCTTGTTTTTGTCACATATGTGAAGATTTATTTAACTTGAAAGCCCTCCCCAGTCCATGCAGATTGAAACCATAACTAAACACCTTGTCACATGTTTCCTATTGTGACTACGCATACATAGCCTTCCAAAGAATAATTAATATTCCAGTGTGCAGATTTTGCCCAGACTTTCAAAAGGTAGATTCTACATCTTGAGAAACTAAAAAACTTATTTATGATTTTTAATCAGGAAGACTGTTCAAAAGACTGTTCAAAATAAGACATGGAAAACAACTCATTCTCCGGAAAATGGGAAAATAAAGCTTTTGGAAAACCAATTTCCCCTTCTCTTTGAGCCAGATTCTAAAATCTGTGGTAAAAAGATATTACATGAGGAAAAAAAAATCTTTTTTTCTGTATTCTGTAGTCCAAATAGCATATGAGATACTTTAAAGACAGAATTTTTGCTTTTGAGGGGAATGGAATGGTTTCCTAAATGTCATTAGGATCATCACTCTGCCTTGTGGCCCCTACAATCTGATATCCAAACATACAGAATTCAAGGCAATATAACAAAGCAATTAAGACTATAAGCTCTCAAATCAGACAGATTTGAGTTTGAATTCTCCATTCTACTTATTCTTACTATTCTTGAGCTATTAACTTCTATGAGCCTTGTTTTTCTCATCTGCAAAATGGGTTAAAAGTATGGCCTGTTTCATACTTTCGGAATTACTGAAAGAATTAATGAAATAATACAGGGAAACCACCTGCCATAGAGTGAATGCTCAAGTGCCGTTATTAGTGATTTCAGTTATAAACGTGATTGTGATCATTTTGGTAAGTAGCATACACAGCTGTGAGTGAGTCTGGTTTCCCTTTACCACCACTTGCCTGCCTGGCACACAGTCACATAATACTTCCTTCTTAAATATTTTATAACAGACTGATGAAAGGATGAGTTTTAACCTGGATCCATGCTCTTAAAAGTCAAGAAATGTAATGACTCTTCTCTATTCCATTTGCTCTACCCTCGTTGTTCCTTCAACTTTCTTCTGTACTTTCAGAAACAAGTGAAGGAAAGAATGAGGAGACTTGGTGACAAACAGGAGAATGTTTTTGAGGATTTGAACGTTGGAGAGCATGAGGTTTACTCCTGAGAGAGTTGAAATGGGGCAACATAAAATGAAATATGAAGGACAGCCAGCCCAAGTGAGAAGAAAACAAATCCCGACACACATATCCGTCATTGGTATGACTTACTAAAAAGCCAGTCTAGTAGCTACTTTTTGCCCCCCACCCTCCCTAATTGTGCCTTGAGCCTTTTGCATCTCTTTAAGACCAACTCCCTTCGTGTGCTAGCTGTATTTAAAAAGTAGCAGTGAACAAAAAGTTTAATTAACCGGGTAAATTACAAACCAAGAAATGACGACAATAAAGAAGGTACCAGCAACATAACTGCAGGACTGACAAGGGGTGTTCAGGTAAGTTCAGTGGACCCTGAACTACTGTGTAGTCTTCACCGAAATCCAAACAAAAAAGGAAAGTTCAGTCCCTTCTGTTTTCATACAGGGCTTGATGAGCATGTTTTGTCAATTATTATCCATGACTGACCGTGACATTAGAAAATGTTATTTCTTCATATGAAAAGAACCTGGCACTGACCCTTCTCTGTTGTGCTTCTCATCCCCCACATAACTATGCCCCTTCACCTCTGTTTTTTATTCTTCTTTCTTCTTCTTCTTCTTCTTCTTTTACTTCAGGATTTATAAAACGCTTTGAAACATGTTGTTTCCAGATGTAGGTCCCAAGTGCCCTGTCATTTACTTCCTGTCCAAGCACAGAGCAGATGGAATTACACAAGTTTGGCCGTAGGATTCCACCCTCCAATGCCTTCATTAAACTTCAGGATTTTAAAAGAGTCTGCCCGGTTCCTGGCAGGGACCTTTCCATGCTTCCACCCCCAAAGCTGTAAATTACTACCTCATTAAACTCAATTGTAAATGATTAGGTGTCTGGTATGTACTTTCCTTTCCCTGCAGCCCCCTTGGAGTAATTACTGCATCCCAGGCCTCCATCCTTAACTCAGCACATGATTCAAGCAGTGCAATGTTGGAGTAGCTCATTGAGGCAGGAGGTTTTATTTCTCTGAAGGTATTATAACTCTATCTTTCGGTTCCAAAAGCAGGAGATTTGTGATCTTTCAGTTCCCGTGGAGCAATCTCTCTTTTAACAAGAGAAAGCTGTAATCAACAGACCTTTTTCAAGAATTCGTTTTTCTTTCTACCACACAGGCCGTTGGAACTACAGAACTTTTGTTTTTTCGGAGGATCAGTGAGATAATTTAACATTTTTAAAAGGCTGCTGTTGCTGCCATTAATTTCCATAGGTAGAGATCACCTGAGAAATGTTTAAAAGTGGGTTTTTGTTGTTGTTTGGGATTTTTTGTTTTTTTGCTTTTTTTGTGGGGTTTTTTTGTTTTTTGTTTTTGGTTTGGTTTGGTTTGATTTTTGATACAAAGAGAAACAAAGGTAACTCAGGTAACCAATGCCTAGTCACTTAAGTCTGATTCTTTTATGATGGTTGTTTTACAAAACCTTGAAGAGTCTGGAGAGGTCGTGGGTAAAGGGTAGGAGGGGGAGAAAGAGGAGGAGGGGCTGTCACACTGAATAAATAATCTATCCCAAATTCCCAGCCTGGTTGCCATCACGTTAGCAGGAAAGGTAAAACTAATATTCCCTGAGGGGCAGAAGCTCAGAAGTTCAGTCCTCTTTCTTATGGAGACACTGCCTCTTTAGTTGATTCATTGGTTTGAGTCTTAAGATTTTTCACTGTGCCTGTCTTGGGCTTCTCTGCCACTTGTTTCACTGTAGTCCATCAGTTATATTTCACTACGTCCCTGGAATATAGGTAAAGATAGTGACTTGTCATATGGAGGAAGGAAATGAGGGCCATTAAGCAAAATGCTTTAGCTAAGGTCAAACAAGTATTAGCAATACAGTCACTGCTGAAGTAGACTTTCCACCATGTGTGAAGGAAAATGCAAAAATTGGTGATGGAATGGATCATCGTTCATTTCTAACTCAGCCGAGGAGTGTGTTCCTGGGTATTACAGATGATCCTAACGGAAACTCATTTAGATTTGGACATGACACACGAGGGGTAGACCAGGTAGCTTAGGTGTTCATTTGTCTGCATTCGTTTGTGTGCGGAGAAAGTTCAAATGAACTTTGCTTGGGAGACCACTCTCTAATTGGGGTGGAATAATAGGGTAAAACTTGGTCTTGGTTCCTAGCCAAGCACCTTGGAGTAGACAACAGTAAAGTGGTAAAGGAGCTATTGCCCCAAGGAAGGAAAAGAAGCATAGTGTTACCCAGGTGACAAAGAATAACATATAGTCAGGAAGGGTGCGGGCTCCTCCCTTCTGCCCACACACAGCATAGCTTTGGTTTGGTGAGGACTGAAGGAACTGCAGTGTCCCTCAGGCACCCCAAGGGCCTGAGAATTGCCATCTTTTGGCAATGTCATCAATGTTGTCATGGCAGACGCCAGCAACGGTGATGATGCTGAGTTACAGTTCTCGGGAAGTTTCATGAAAAAGCTGGAAATCCTTTGTTAGTCTTAGGCAAGGCCAACAGAATTTATTACTATAATCATCCCAACCAGACCTATGGTCTGGTGAGTTCTGGGAACATCAATTTACACAAAGGAACACTATTTAAATTAGTACCACAAAATGGGCACAGAAAAAATTAGCTGGTGAAGTAGACCGAACAGAAGCAAAGCAGGTTTGTGAAATACTTCATGTTAACTATGGTTTAGGCAATTCACTCTCTGATTAATTTTTTTATTCCTTTTTAAATTATCATTTAAAAGCCTATTCCCATTTTAAGATTATTTTCCCCCATAGAGGAGAAGAAACAAAAAAATGATATATGTCAAAAACCCTGCTGTAGGGCTACATTTTTATGCAATTCAATATCAGGCAACACTAATCTAGGAGGATAGATACCACAATGCAATTACTTCTGGGTTGGGGCTGTTGACCGGGAAGGAACATAAGGAAACTTCCTAGGGATGTGAAAATGTTTTATAGTGTAGTGGTCTTGTGTAGTGGTCATAAGGGGTATACACATTTGTAAAAATTCATTGAGCTATAAATCAAAATTTGTACATTTTACTATATTAATATACCTCACTGTAAACAGCGTTAAAAAAGGTTTATTGCATATGCATTGCCTATTCCTTCATAGATTTCCACAAAGGAAAAATTGATAGATCCAAAATACCCCCGTTGGTGTCTTGCTTAGAGTCATATTATTATTATTTCTTTTTTGAGAGAGAGAGAGTGCACAGAGAGGCGGTGGGGAGGAGGGGTAGGGGTGAGAGAGAGTGCATGGTGGGGAGGAGCAGAGGGAGAGAGAGAACCTTAAGCAGCCTCCACGCCCAGCTTGGAGCCCAATACAGGGCTTGATATCACAACCCTGAGATCATGACCTAAGTAGAATTCAATAGCTGCGGAGGCCTAACTGACTGAGCCACCCAGGCGCCCCTAGAGTCATATTAAATACATAAGTTAACCTAAGAAGAATTGATAATATGTTGGGTCAACCTATCAGAAACACATTATATCTCCACTTATGCATTTTTATTTGAGTACTCTCTCTACATATTATTTCCTTAGTTAATTTAAAAATTATTTTTGTAGAAATTTTAATTATATATTTTTCCATCATACTCACCAGTGAGTTGTTGCTCCTATCGAGGAAGATAATAGTATAGTTATTTTAACTAACTTCCTTCTTTCCATTATTTTCTCTCCAGAATTTTTTGTTTTTGCTTGTTTTCATTGAGCATATCACTAAGAAATAAGGACAGTATTGCCTTGTTCTTGGCCTGAACTACCAAAAAGCTATTTTTAAAAAGCAATGGAAAAGTTTACACAGTGCTGTATGTCAATTATGGATCACTAAAAATGAGAGGGAAAAAATGATGAAATCTAGTATTCCTGTCTTCTTTGTAGTCTTGATAAAATGCTTTTAGCATTTACCGCTAGTAGGATGTTGATGTCAGATTGAGAGAAAGATTTACGCTCATATTAAGATATTATCATCTATCCTTAGCTTTCTTTGAATTTCGTCATAGATGGGTATAGAATTTTGCATCTCCAGGTATAGAAAATACCTAGAGAAGGGGCGCCTGGGTAGCTCAGTCGTTAAGCGTCTGCCTTCGGCTCAGGGCGTGATCCCAGAGTCCTGGGATTGAGCCCCGCATCAGGCTCCTCCACTATGTGCCTGCTTCTTCCTCTCCCACTCCCCCTGCTTGTGTTCCCTCTCTCGCTGGCTGTCTCTCTGTCACATAAATAAATTTTAAAAATCTTAAAAAAAAAAATACCTAGAGAAAATTCATCTCAACAATTTATTAAACTGTTCAAATGCTTTCCTTCCTTCGATCTAATAATGCCACGATGCGTTATGTTACTAGAGTTTCTAATATTAAATTACTCCAGATTCCTAGAAATCATATTCCTTTCAATGTAGTTCTACATTTGGTTTGTGAAGATTTAGGTAGTTTTTTTCCCTCTAGAGTCATAAATACATAGCTTTATTTTTTTATAAGCATTTTAGATCCATTTTTTGCCTCTGTAATTGTACGTGGAGAACTTTTTTTTTTTCCTGTGGTAAGCATTTCAGCAAGTTTGGCCCCATAGATCAAAATTTTAATTTTAATTTTGTATGCTTTGTCAGATTTTGGTATCTGTGCTTAGCCAGCATAGAACAATGAATTGGGGAATTTTCCTTCCTTTTATGGAATCTAGAATAGTTCACGTATTGTGACAATTACCAGTTATTGGAAGATTTGAAAAAACTCACACATAAAAATGACTCAGGTCTTTATCCATCTTGGAGAAAATTCTTTTTGAAGGTTATTGGTCTGGTCTATTCAATTTTTCTGTACCCTGACTCAATTTGAGCAATATATATTTTCCTACGAAAACTGCCGGTTTTGCCAGTTTTCATATTTGTTAACATTAAATATCATATTCTCTTATACATTTTTGTAACTATTATTTAAAGTTGGATCCCATTTTGGGGCACCTGGGCGGCACAGCAGTTAGGCGTCTGCCTTTGGCTCAGGGCGTGGTCCCGGCGTTACGGGATCGAGCCCCACATCAGGCTCCTCCGCTATGAGCCTGCTTCTTCCTCTCCCACTCCCCCTGCTTGTGTTCCCTCTCTCGCTGGCTGTCTCTCTCTGTCAAATAAATAAATTAAATCTTTAAAAAAATAAATAAATAAAGTTGGATCCCATTTTAATTCTTAACACTGTGTGTTTTGTAGATGGAGAGCTCACTTTGTTGGCGGTTTCTGCTTTATCTGTCTTGATTAATTTCTGCTTTTACCTTTAATCCTTTTCTGTTGCTTGCCTTAGATTAATTTGATTGTTTTCCAACTCTTTGGTGATGATAGCTTATTTTCATCCTTTCTGGTTTAATAGAAATGCACTGCAAGAACACATTCTGGATATATTTGAGCTTTCATTATGTAAGATCTTGTATTCAGTGTTCTCATCATCATTTTCAATAACCTCAGCTTCAAATTTTTTTCCTACTGAACTCAAGAAAAGAGACACAGTAGTTAGAAGTCAGGCTTGGCTGCTGTGAGAGGCCGTGACAGTGGCTGACATCAGGGAAATATCCACGTAGGAGCCTACGGCTGAGGGCAGCTCAGTCTTTCTCCATCTTGCTAAGATACATACCACCAGTTTCCATAGTATGCAGTTTCCACACCATGATTCCAGATCACTGAAGTAGTCCTTACCATCATAGCCACATTCCCGTCCACAGAAGGAACCAAAGAAGGAAGGAAAAGATTTACAAAGTATACACTGCCCATATCCCTGCCATCCACATGAGTATTTAGTCACATGGCCACATCTAGAATCGAGGGATCCTGAGACTTGTAGTCTTTCCCTGGTTGGCCAGATGCTCAATTAAAAATTCTATTACTGTGTAAAATGGGGAACAGATAAACAGGGAAAAGGAATCAGTACCTGCCAGAGAGTTTTAAAAATGTTTCCAGTAAGCTGATTTATTTTCATTTTTAATCTCTAATTTTGTTTCAGTGGAGCAACCAATGGGCTATGTACCCATAGTATTACTCCCAGTTTTTAAATTTATTGACAACTGTTTCAATTGAAGTACACTTGACACACAATGTTACGTTAGTTTCAGGTGTACAGCGTAGTGACCGGGCAAGGCTACGTGTTACACTATGCTCGCCTTAAGTGTAGCTATTATCAGTCACCATACAACACTATTACAATACCATTGACTATAATCCCCATGCTCTACCTTTTATTCCTGCGACTTATTCATTCTATAACTGTAACCCTGTGTCTCCCGTGTCCCTACATCCATTTTGCCCATCCTCCCACCTGCTCCCTCTCTGGCAACCATCAGTTTGTTCTCTGTATATATGGATCTGTTTCTGCTTTTTGTTTATTCATTCATTTTGCTTTTTTTAGATTCCACATATAAGTGAAATGGTATTTGCCTTTCTCTGACTTATTTCATTTAGCATAATATTAGGTTCATCCATGTTGTCCCAAACAGCAAGATCTCATCCTTTTTATGGCTGAGGAATATTCCATTGTGTATATATATACCACTTCTTTATCCATTCATCTATCAATGAACGTTTGCATTGCTTTCATATCTCAGCTATTGGTGTGTGTGTGTGTGTGTGTGTGTGTGTGTGTGTATATATATATATATACCTTTCAAATTAGTGTTTTCATTTTTGTTGGGGGGTGGGGATAAATATCCAGTAGTGGAATGACTAGATGGTATGCTGTTTCTACTTTTGGTTTTTTGAGGAGCTTCCATACTGTTTTCCACAGTGGCTGCACCAATTTGCATTCCCACCAACAGTGCACAAGGGTTCCTTTTTCTCCACATCTTCACCAACACTTGTTATTTCTTATCTTTTTGATTCTAGACATTTTGACAAGTGTAAGGTGATATATCTCATTGTGGTTTTAATTTGCATTTCCCTAATGATGAGTGATGTTGAGCATCTTTTCATATGTCTGTTGGCCATCTGTATGTCTTCTTTGGAAAAATGTCTATTCAGGTCTTCTTCCTATTTTAATCAGATTATTTGGTTTTTTGGTGTTGAGTCAAATAAGTTCCTTATATATTTGGATATTAACCCCTTATTGGATATATCATTTGCAAATATCTTCTCTCATTCAGTATGTTGCCTTTTTATTTTGTTGATGGTTTCCTTTGCTGCGCAAAAGCTTTTCATCTTGGTGTAGTCCCAATGGTTTATTTTTGCTTTTGTTTCCCTTGCCTAAGGAGACCTATCTAGAAAAGTGTTGCAACAGCTGATATCAAAGAGATTATTGCCTATGTTTTCTTCTGGGAGTTAAATGTTTTCAGGTCTCACATTTAGGTCCTTAACCCATTTTGAGTTTATTGCTGTGTATGGTTTTTAAAAAATAGTTGCATTTCATTCTTTTGCATGTAGTGGTCCAATTTTCCCAGGAACATTTATTGAAGACTATCTTTTCCCCATTGTATATTCTTGCTTCCTTTGTTGGAGCTGAATTAACCAGGTAAGTGTGGGTTTATTAGAGGGCTCTCTATTCCGTTCCATTGATCTATGTGTCTACTGTTGTGCTGGTTCCATATTGTTTTGATTACTACAGCTTTGTAGTATATCTTGAAATAGTGTGATGCCTCCAGCTTTGTTCTTCCTTCTCAAGATTGCTTTGGCTATTCAGGGTGTGATTCCATACATACTGACATTTTTTTATACCTTAATAGATGACCATATATTTTAAAAATATCCATAGAAAATGAAAAAGGATGTGTTTTCTTTGTAGGGTACAACATCTTATGCATATTTATAAATCAGCTCTCCCATCTTGTTTATCTTGGTCTATTCTTACTTAAAGCAGTTTACTTGCCAGTTACATTCCTCCCACAACCAATAGTTCTGCTAGTTTCCTTTTACTTGCTTTCTAGTTTTCTCCAGCTTCTCTAAATAGATCCTTAGAGAAGGCAGAGTAGAGGTAGATGACAGCTGCATATATCCCATTGTCATAATGGTGCAAAACGTAACTTATTTTAGAAATGGCTAGTTTGCTATTTTTCACTAATATTACCAAGTACCTTGGACAAATATGCTTCTTTAATAAAGTTTTGGGGACTATATTCAAATAATAATTTGGGCTATCTTTCAAGTTGTACTTTCACTATGAATTCTTATTCCTAAAAAGAATTTTTAACTGAATTTCAATAACATAATTTGGTGGGTTTTTTTAATTAAAATTTTAGACACTATGGTACCTTGTAGCCAAAAACTTTATACAACCTTTCTAAATTTTCCAGTGTTAATAATAAACATTGTTCCATTATTATGGCATGTTTCCACTATTTTAAATTTTTTAAAACTTCTATCAGTATTTTATAAATTTTAAATAAAATTGTGTGTATTATTTTATAAATTATAATTTCAAATATTGCCTAAGAAATTATGTAATGTCTTTTAACAAATCCAAAGTTTTTCATTTTATAAAACAGAGCCTCTTGTAATTAGGGCAAAACTGGAAAGTTAAAAATGAGATGTAGGTCTGCAGCTGGTGAAGAAACATGCTAAAAACTCTGCGGAGTTAAAATTATAGAGGCTGAATTTGTAGTCAGAAGATGTTTTCCCAATGTCAGGTTAATAATTTTGCATGTCTGGCACTGGGGTTCAACTGTAAAAACAACAGAACTCCAACAAGATGGGATTGCTGTGGGGGAGGGGAAGAAGAAAGCCAAGAAGGGTGAGGAGGATGTGATTTTAACATCTGAAACTCAACTTTATAATGAGAAACAGAGGAGACATGATGTCATACTGTAGAAGGTAACTCCACTGTATTTTTTTTTTCAGGCTGGCTTGACCTGAGGTTTTCAACAAAGTCCAGATGGAAAGAAGGGAGAAATCCATATATTCCAAGTTTGAAACAAAGACTTAAAACAGGGGGTTTTCTCACTCATGAATTTAACATGCTTGCATTTAATGCAGACCAAGTAAAGCCACCTCATTATTCCCTCCCTCCTCCTGGCCTCCTTCCCCCAAATCTGTTAACCTCACTCTGAATCTGCAGGATGCTGTCTGGCCTGGGGAGTCGCCTGACCACTAGCCCAGGGAGGACATTCCTCCTTTCCCACTGATGGAAAAGGCATCTATTGTCTTTCATCGACTCTAAAGACTCAGGTTTGGTTTACTGTGTTTAGTTTTTGTTCTTCTTTTGTTTGGTTTTCATATTTTACCACCTCTGCAATCAAGATGGATCTTATAATCTATGATGCTTTGTGGTTTGATTGGCAAAGGTTTTTGTTGTTGTTTGCCTGCCTGCTTGCTTTTGTACTTTCCTTAGTGGAACATAAAATAATGCTACATCCATGGCTAATGTTGTCTTAGAATTTACAAAATAGAATAACTTAATAGGGGTGACTGATGAGACACAAGGGTTGTATCTGCTTTGTTTTGCTTGGCTTTGCTTTTACTCTGGGGTGCCATCTTTTTTTTAAAGATTTATTTATTTATTTGAGAAAGAAAGAGGGTGCGACGGAGAGGTGCAGAGGGCAAGGGAGAGAGAGAACCCCAAGCCGACTCCCTGCTGAGTGTGGAGCCCCACATGGGGCTGGATCCCACGACCCAGAGATCATGACCCAAGCCAAAACCAAGAGCTGGATGCTCAACCAACGGAGCCACCCAGGTGCCTCCTGGGCTGACTTGGTTGAGATGAAAGAAGCTCCTTCGGAGCTTTTGGTGAAAATACACTTCTGTGGCTGCTCCTGATTATGCAAATATAGAGCCAGCAGTTGTTTTTCACCTGGGGGAGGGCTGCCCGGTCTTTCCTGAAAGCTCTCGGTAGGAAGCGTATCAAATTGCATTAAGAAGCCCAGAATCTACAAAGAGGAAAGGATGGAGACTGCAGCCCCTGTCCCCCTAAAAATCCGAGGCCAGGGAAGTGTAGGATGAACCAGGGTGCCAATGAGCCAGAGATGCCGGAAGGAAGGGACAAGTACACGAAAGGAGAAAACACTGAGAGAAATCAAAACAAAAAGAAAGGCTGTTTTTTCTTGAGTAGGTTGTGCGGCCTTAGGCCAAGCCTAGGTTTTAGGGAGAAAAGCAGTGGGTGGCTAGGACAATAAGCCCTACAGACTTGGCCACTCTAGCATGGTGCGGAGCTGTTGGGAAAATAGTGACCAAGCCCGGAGCGCAGTAGCCCAGCCAGGAACCACTGCAGCACTGGCAGGAATCCAGACCTTTAAGAGCATTTCCTCAACTGCAGACAGGCCCCCGTCCGGCTGAGCAGGACTGGCCTTAGAACAGCACCAACACGTGGCAGAAGCCAAAGCACAACACCAGTAAACCAACTCAACTTCCTAGTCCCCCTTCTCCATCTGGCGTTTGGAAGTAAGGCTGACACCCTCTGGACTGGGTATGGCTCTGCATTCATGGAAAATTAATAGAAAAATAAGACACTTGCCAATCTATGTATCCCAGCTGCTAAAGCAGACCATTCGCCTAACAAGTACTTAGTACCTGTTACAAATCAGGCACCACAGAAGAAACTTGTAAATGTTCCCAATGACCAGTGACAAGTCATAATTATTCTAAGGAAACAAAGTCACAAGGGTTTAAAAAAAAAAAAAAAAAGTTGTCCTAGACAGAAAGCTAGTAAGCGGTGGATTAAAAATTCAAACGAAGGCCAACCTGAGTTGGAGACCCATATTCTTCTCACAACATCATCCTGGCCATCTCTGGAAAGATGAGCATTCTCACAAGGTCAAGTTCCTCAGAGGTCATCCACAACCCTTAACTGTTTTACTCTGGATTAGATAATATAACCTGGGTTTGGAATATGAAGAGGAAATAGCTGGGCCTAGAACCAGCCATCTGTTCCTGGGATGCAGAAGTCTCCAGGCAAATGTTCTTGGGTTCACTCTGAACTGATGAATACAAAGCTTGACAAATTTAGGAATTCCTGAAAGTCTCTAATGAGAGGTTTTCTGAAAAACAAAGGAGGCCTTGACTCTGCTTCCCCAGGAGGAAACACACAAGATGCTATAGAGACGTCCTGAAAAATCTGTCTCTCAGAGTCTCATTTCACAAGTCAATAAGAAAAGGTGGAGGGGTTTGTCACTAATCTACAGTCCATCCACTCAATTGCCTGAGGGGAGGGGGAGTGGGGGGACAGGCGAACTGGGTGAAGGGGAGTGGGAGATACAGGCTTCCACTTACGGAAGGAATAATTCCGGAAAATGAAAGGTACAACACAGGGAATATAATCAATAATATTGTCGTAGTTTTGTATGGTGACAGATGGTAGCTACGCTTGTGGTGAGCAGAGCATAAGAGAGATGGGATAACTTTGTTGTCCACCTGAAACTAATGTAACATTGTATATCAACTCTACCAAAACAATTTTTTAATAAATAAAAATAAAGTCGATCTACTAAACGATTGATGGTGCACCTCTAGAATTTTCTGGACGTTGAACTTTTTTTTTTAAAGATTTTATTTATTTATTTGACAGAGATAGCGACAGCCAGCGAGAGAGGGAACACAAGCAGGGGGAGTGGGAGAGGAAGAGCAGGCTCCCAGAAGAGGAGCCTGATGTGGGGCTCGATCCCATAACACCGGGATCACGCCCTGAGCCAAAGGCAGGCGCTTAACCACTGTGCCACCCAGGCGCCCCTGGACATTGAACTTCTTAAGGCAAAAGAGACCACTAACAATTTTGCATTATTTTTACATCCTTTTTCTGGTTCTAAAATATGATATGACTTTGTGTGAATAGTGGAATTCAAACAATTTCCATGAATAAAAGGCAAGACAATATTTGATCCATAATCTTCCGTGAAATGATAAGAAAAGTTACCAGTTCAGATTACTGTTTCCAGTCATAGCTAGTAAAAAATTATAATTAGTACCACACATGGAAATAGTTGTATGTCCTCCTTCTGCTTAACATTACATCATGAGTTTTCCCTTAGCCATTACAAATTTCCAGAATGTGCCAAGCTTGTAATTTTGGGTATCGGCCATCAAGGATTCTAATCATGGAACAGAGACTAAAAGAAACAGTGCCTGCCATTAATATGTTTGTAGGAAAAGGCAACCAAAGTCAGCAAGATGAGGGCATGCCTGAGAGGCAATGGAAACTTGAAGTATTATTTCAGAAGGCATGAGTAGAGACAAAAAATCAGAAAACATCTGCTCCAAACATTAGGGAATATGGTTAAACTAGTTAGGGATTTAAAACCCCATAGAGATTTACTGGGATAATGACACCCAGAGGGAGGGAATCTTTTATAAACAGGGTGATTACATAATTTATCATTCAATCTGGAACACTACTGATAATTGCACTGGGACAACAATGGTAAACCAGGACGTTCCTAGGGAAACTGACATAAATAGTTGCCTTATTTATAGTTCCTTTGAAGCCGATCAAGAAGATACGAAGGTGAAGAGTTCTTAAGAGATCCCAGACTGCTTAGATACTATTGCATTGGCAATAATTCCTTTGCAATACTGTATACTAACAGTGGCATCAAAATTCTGATTCGGATTGTCTCACTGTTTTCACTATGCTATTCGAAGTTGGAAGCAATGCTTCAATATCATAAACACACACATACACACACACGAATGGCCCAGTGGGATTCATGAGGCAGGAACTAGAAAGTTCTCTAGGGGGTGATGGTACACAAGTGTCCACTGATTATGTAATGCTTTTTCAGTGGAGACTGTACCTTACATAAGCAACATTCATTATACAGTATTCCTAAGGTCTCTGCACTGTTGTGTCAATCTCCACGTTCATCTCAGAGCAACATCATGATTCCAGAATTTCCCTATGTCCTTTTTCCATTCTCTGTCACAGGAATGCTAAGCAGAGAATGAGCTTTTGGTGGGATGAATGAATGAGAAGTAGTGAAAGATGGGGTGGATTTGTGTGGAAAAAGCGCCTGGATTCCAAAGGTTGCAGGATTGGCAACTTCCCCCCCTTTTTTTTAAGATTTAATTTATTTATTTGAGAGAGTGAGCGAGAGAGAGAGAAAGAGAGAGCGCATGAGCAGGGTGAGGGGCAGACGGAGAAACAGACTCCCCACTGAGCAGGGAGCCCGAAGCAGGGCTCTATCTCAGGACCCCGGGATCATGACCTGAGCCAAAGGCAGACTCTTAACCCACTGAGCCGCCCAGGTGCCCCAAGGGATTGGCGACTGCCATCATGACTCCTTAGAGACACAGGTAGCACGTAACCATTTGCCAGCATGGGATGCTAATGTGATGGAGGCAGAGAGAAGGATTTCCCAGGGTCTGAATTAAGTGATAAGAGGTTTATTAAAGTTGCTGGGAAGTTTTTTCCTAACAGAATGAGGGCAGGCTGAGAAACCTAACCCCAGCCAAGGTCACATCAAAGGACCAGTGTGGCAGACTGCTGCTGCCACCACCAAAAAAGGTTAACCAACCTCCCCAAGATCCCGCAGCTAAGAATGGTAGATCTGGGATTTAAACCTGGACAGTCTGATTCCAGACTCTTCACTACTCAATCCAGCTATGTGGCATCTGTAAAATCTACCGTACTGAGGGGTATGCATGATATCTTTAGATTAGTAGGAATGACTGCTTCAAACTCTCTTGCTGGCATTTTTTTATGACCTTGTGTTTAATCTGCATGTTCTCTGAACTTCTGGTTCTCTAGGGTGTCTTGTCACTCTCAGGGCACAATGAAGACGTGGACCTGAACAATCTTCTACCACATCTTGTCTAATGTGTATAATAATACTTTAACAAAAGACAGAATGCATGAGTGTGCAGCAATATTCATTGGCAGTAAAAACTGATGAGAAATCTAGGGTACAAGACGGGAAAATGGCATATTTGTCATCAAAGTAAAGGAGACAAAAAATTTCAATGACTTGATAATCAGTTTAAGTAGGTAATCAGATGTTACTGTTTTAAAGATTTTATTTTATTTATTTGACAGAGAGAGAGACAGCCAGCGAGAGAGGGAACACAAGCAGGGGGAGTGGGAGAGGAAGAAGCAGGCTCATAGCGGAGGAGCCTGATATGGGGCTCGATCCCATAACGCCGGGATCACGCCCTGAGCCGAAGGCAGACGCTTAACCGCTGTGCCACCCAGGCGCCCCCAGATGTTACTGTTTTAAATCGACCACACTCTACAATTCTCCTTCTCTAAGTACTATTTTGTGTCAACAATCTTTCTCGCTTTCTCTCTTTCTCTTTCCCTCAGCATTATTTCGAAGTAAAACAGATGGTCCTTTATTTCTATGGCATGTTTCCTGTTCCTCAATAACCCAGCTCTTTGGAAGGAGTTAATGTATAGCATAAATTCTATTTTGTCTTGCTGCAGTGAAATTCCAGTGGTCACCCACCTTTTTCTGTGACAAAGCTTTCTGGCTGAGCACTTAACAACCTTCTTTATAAAAGACAGAGACCAGGAACATGAAGAAGACCCAAGCTAAACAATGTGCACACAGGTATTGAGCATGCGAGAACCCAAAATATGTTTGACAGAAAAGACGTACTCCACTTGTTACATACACCATAGCAACACATGAACCTGAAACATCAACTTCTCAAAACATCTTCACTGAGATTTGTAACAGTCAACGTCGACTTTCACCAGACTAATCTGTTATTTAGGGATGCCAGATTATATATTTATAAAAGTAGAAGAAATTATTCACTAGCCTTATTTTCTTTTTAGGATAGAGAGTGCCTAATGGTGTGTGGGGCACATACATTTTAAGAAATAATCTACATCCTTTCACATTCTTGAGTAATTCCAGGAAAAGTTCTCTGACACAGAGAACTTGTCTGGAAATTTCCCTTAGTCTTGAAATGTTCTCTGAACACCGATCATACTTTTTTGAGAATTTAGACATAATAAGATCTCACAGAAACTATGGCAGCACCCAAAATGTTTGCAGTCGAGTATCATTACTACAGTTTACTGCAGATTGTGGGAGAGAGAGCATCGTTGTCATTAGAACAGGACTATTTGGTAATACTGAAGCAGAATGACATAGAGATAAAACAGAATTTGGAGATAGACAGGTCTGGGCTGAAAAACATAGTCGAGGGGCGCCTGGGTGGCACAGCGGTTAGGCGTCTGCCTTCGGCTCACGGTGTGATCCTGGCGTTCTGGGATCGAGCCCCACATCAGGCTCCTCTGCTATGAGCCTGTTTCTTCCTCTCCCACTCCCCCTGCTTGTGTTTCCTCTCTCGCTGGCTGTCTCTATCTCTGTTGAATAAATAAATAAAATCTTTAAAAATAAATAAATAAAAAATAAAAAAACATAGTCAAGAATGCCTGTATGTTTATCTGTAAGCCCCTGACAACCCTTTGTCTACAGGGATAGAAGCACTTCCTTCCGCAGGGATACATACTATTTTCAGAATGAGTGAAAAGTCTGCAAACGGCCATGAGCTACTTCAAAACAAGGGTGCAGTGTAAACATCAAATTATTAATTCTTCTTTGGGTCACAGTTCATTCATTCTTGGCCCAGGGATAAATATGATAGTATTTACCCTGCATGCTGAGTGGACACTTAGCCTAATAATGTACTGGAAGTGTTCAGTGTTTGCAACCTGGCTTGGAAATTCTGAGTATTATTATTTTTTGAAGTTATGTATTATTTTGGTCTTAGTGATTTGGCTACTTTTGTTAAAGGAAAAACTCATTTCGTATATTCATTTATTATTGCTGTTCCTCCAAATTCCTAAAAGGATTTTAAAAGACTTAAAAAGAAAGGAAAGGAAAGACTAACAGAGACATTATAAGGAAATGCTAGAATAAGTAAATTATGTGAGAAAAGTATGTTAGGGAAAAAAATTTTTTTTTAAGTAAGCTCCCAACACAGGGCCTGAACTCACCACCCTGAGATCCTGGGATCAACACCCAAGCTGAAATTAAGAGTGGGACACTTGGGGCGCCTGGGTGGCACAGCGGTTAAGCGCCTGCCTTCGGCTCAGGGCGTGATCCCGGCGTTATGGGATCGAGCCCCACATCGGGCTCCTCTGCTGGGAGCCTGCTCTTCCTCTCCCACTCCCCCTGCTTGTGTTCCCTCTCTCGCTGGCTGTCTCTATCTCTGTCAAATAAATAAATAAAATCTTAAAAAAAAAAAAAAAAAAAAAAAGAGTGGGACACTTAACTGACTGAGCCACCCAGGTGCCCCAAGGAAAATATTTTAATTAAACACAAGACTTAGATAGTTCCACCAGACAGGAGGAAATATGATTTTGGTTTAAATGGCATGTACTTAGCAACTTCTATAGCAATCTTTCCTGACAACATTCTAACACTGTGGTGAAGATTCAGAAAAGTATAAAAGCAGCAATAAGATTAATAGACATGATAGTGGAAATATGTGGAAGGAAAGGAATTCCCACTGACTAAAATGTCAATGGAGCTGGATTGAGAAAAAATAATCCAGAGCGGCTCCAGCCTCAGCAGGTGAAAGAAAGGCTCTACTTGGTTGGAAAATGACAGCACAGACACTTCATCTTTCCTCTTCTTTCTCTGGCTCAGCACAAAGAGAGCTGTATCACAAAGGCAAAAATGGGGAGAGTCTTGATAAGAACGAACAATGCCGGCTCTGATGTGTCACATGCTCTTCGGTTCTCAGAGTGGAAGTGAGAGAAAAGCGTGCCTTGTTCTAGCAGAATGCACTCTATAAATGTATGGACTACGGTGCCATTTTGGCTAAGAGACACCCACCAAGATCATGTCAAGATTCAGGGGGAACCCACTCATCTTGACTAATGAGATAAACACCAGGTTTGAGTAGGTCTTTCCATGATTAAAAAGAATAAGAAGTGGCACCTGGGTGGCTCAATCGGCTAAGCGTCTGCCTTTGGCTCAGGTCATGATCTCAAGGTCCTGGGATTGAGCCCCGCATGGAGCTCTCTGTTCCGTGGGGAACCTACTTCTCCCTCTTCCTCTACCCTTTCCCCTCCACCCCTGATCATGCTCTAATAAATAAATAAAATCTTTTTTTGTAAAGAAAATGTTTGATATCAATTTTTAATTTAAAATATTTTAATTTAGATGTTTAAAGAAAATTGTTTTAATTTTAAGTTTTTTAATTTAAATTTTTTTTAAAAAATTTATAACTTCATATTTCTTTCAAAGCAGAAAAAGAAAAAAAAAAAAGGTTAACAGGCCCTATGTAAAAAACAATGTATCACAAGGAAAACATATTATCAATCTGGGATGATCTAAAAGAGGCTTTCCCATCTTTGAAAATGTTATTTGGTGGGAAGCAAAGGATAATTTCATAAAACTTAGCATCTTCAATAGGATGCAAGATAACAGAGCAAATATGGAAGGAGGAGAACAGGAACAGGTAAAACAGTGCAACAAATTGAGAAGCCAGGATAGTAACTAGAGATGAGTGGGGGTTGGAGTGAGAGAGGGAAGAACAAAGAGGAAACTGGTACTGAAATAGCAGAATTAAGATCCGCAAAGAGAAAAAATGCTGTGGCAAAGAAAGCAAATGTGGAAATTAACTTGAAGAGTCTTCCAAAAACATAGCTGTAAAGGACAATGTGCTGAATATAATGTGGGAAGTAATAAATATGGAGGACTTAGATGGCAGTCTAACCAAGGAATGGTCATACCTATTAGACCAGAACAATTTTCAGTCATATAACTTTTCTGAGCTTAAAAACACAAAGATTAGAATATTCATATCAAAAGTAATTAACACGTTCTATGTGAAATTACCAAAAAGAGACCTATTCTGAAATATCTGAATTACAAATATAAAGAAAATATCCTGTAGGATCGAGCCCCATGCCAGGCTCTGTGCTGGGTGTGGAGCCTACTTAAGATTCTCTCTCTCCACATAATAAAAAATTAAAAAAAAAAAAAAGATTTAAGAGCAGACATAAAGGAACAGCAAAAAAAAAAAAAAAAAAAAAAAAAGATTCTCTCTCCCTCGCCCTTTGCTCCTTGTGGTCTCTTAAAAAGGAAAAAAAAAGAAAGGAAAAAAAATATATCCTTCAATCTTTCAGGGACACAAAAGAAATTTAAAAGACAACAGCAATAACAATCAAAAAACAAAAACAAAAGCCAAACCCTGACATTATGCTGGCTTCAAAATTCTCTCCAATAAAAAAACGTCAAAACAAAATAGAAAAGTCTATAGGATTTTCTGGAGGTAAAGTCCTCACACAAGAATATTATTTCCACGAGTAGTTATTCCTGTGTGAAAGAAAAAAATCATCATTCCAGATATACAAAAACCCAGAAAATAGAAAATCCAAGTGCCTTTTTTTCTTAGAATAAATTTTTCCTTTCTAATTATAAAATGTATATAAAAACATACTATAAAAAGAATGTTCAAATAATCAATAGGAAAGATAGCAATCACCCATAAGTCTACCACCCAGAGATGACCTTCTAGTTTCGGGTAGCGAGATGTCCCAAGTTGTTGCCCATCTCATTAAAATCCTCCTACAGCATCATTCACAAAGTTGGGATTAGAAGTTAAGAGTTCATCCCAATGAACTCCAATATAGAAAATGCTGAATTATGGGTGTGCCACCATTTACCTAACCTGTTCCCTGTGACCCAAATGTCCATTTGGTCAAAAGTCCAATACCTTCCCCCAAGATTTTGCATATTCCTAGGGTTGAAATTCCAGTGTCACCTCCGGCTCGGAGCTCTAGCTCTCCACTGAGTTCACTTAGAATAGCCTTGGCACATAGTATGTCTGATCCTGTCACTGCTCTGCTACAAATCGTATAATAAATACTTTTCCATTGCCCTTGTAATAAAGTAAATTACTCAGCTTGACTGACCAATCCTGCCTGTGCCTCCAGCCTCATTTCCAGACACTGCCCCTCCCACTGTCTACTCTCCTCCTTTCCCCTCCACTCCAACCATATGAATGATTGATTCTAGTTTCCCAAACAAGTCACATTCCCTCTTACCTCTAGACCTCTGGCAAGTTGTTCAAAAGATATTTACGAATCTCTATATTTCTAGGCACCTTGCTAGAGACCTAAAGGGCCTGGTCCAAAGCAGACAAACCAGAGTATGTAGCAAGAACACAGATTTTACTATGTATAAGAATTTAATATGTGACAGGGTGTTGCACACCAGTGGAAACATAATGAATTTTCTAACAAATATTGTGTGAGAACACTGACTTCTGTTGGGAAGAAAAAAAAAAGTCAAAAATAATAAAGATGAAAGCTCCACCTAATACTATGTATAAAAATTAATAAACCAGATTTAAGAAGTTAATGTAGCTAGGAGACCCTTAAAAACCGGAAGATATTACAACTGGTTATTTAATTGATCTTGAGGGGTGGAAAGAATTTCTAAGTATACAGCAATAGAGGTATCTTTAAAGGAAAAAATTTAACAGATTCAATAACATAAAAATTAAGAACTTTGGCAATTAGGGAAAACAAAGAGCAAATAACAAACAGCAATATAGTTTTAGTTGTAATGAATGCTTTATACTCCCAGCTCACCCAGCAGAAGGTCCCAGTCCATATAACCCAGCAGTTCCGTGGCCTCACCTCCTCTACTCTTACACCCTCCCTGCCAACTCCCTTGCCTCAGGGCCACACAAACTCCTTCCTGTCCTTCAACCCATTCTGCATGCTTCTGCCTCGATGCCTTAGTCCTTGCTATGCTTTCCTCTGGGTTTCCTCCTTCCCCAATTACCTGTTAATCTTGCTTCTGCCTTTGCTTCTTTCCTATCACTGCTGTAACAAATTATCACAAGCTCAGTGGCTTATATCTTACATTGCTGAAATTCAGAAATCTTAAAATCCAGGTGTCAGAAGGGCTGCATTCCTTCTGGAGGCTCTAGGGAAGAACCTGTTTGCACGCCTGTCTCAACTTCTAGAAGCTGCCTGCATTCCTTGGTTCACGGCCCCTTCCTCCATCTTCAAGCCAGCCACACAGCATCTTCAAATCTTCCTGACTGTACTTCCCCATGTTGCATCTCCTTCCCTGACTGCCCTCCTACCACCCTGTTATAAAGACTCTTGGGCCCCCGCTTGTAACCATCCCTTACATTGGGTCTAATCTTCCCACCTCGAGATCATTAACTCGATCACATCTGCAAACCCCTTTTACATGTAAGGTAACATATGTACAGGTTTCAAAGATTCAGACATAGAAATCTTTGGAGGGGGGCATTATTCTGTCTACAAAATTTCCTTCAGATCTTTGTTCAGATGTTACTTCATCAAAAAGACTATGCTACACCTAAATAAAACAGAAAGAGCTTCTGTTCCACCCCTAAACCTATGCTTCTCACTGTATTTTATTCTTCTGCGTAGTACCTTATACTAATTTATGCAGTCTCCATCAGGCCAGGGATTTCAATATTACCTACTCATGTATTCCCACAGCTAGAAGAGTGGAAAGCACATTATAGGTGCTCAGTACATGTTTGCTGAATGAATAAATGAACCAGAAAAAATAAAATGACTTGTTTCTAGGGCAAACAAGAAAAATACCAGAGATGACAAATTCTCTCTTGTACTAAGAAAGAAATAATAGAAAGAAGGGAAGAAAGGATGGACTGCCTCTTCTTGAATAGCTGTTGAATCGTGAAAGTTCCCTGTTACTGGTCCGTAAAACTTTCCCTAAATCATGCATTAGATTTTCTTTAAATTTGGGCCCATGCAGTATAAGTCACTGTAATGATGGCAAGATGTGAAAAGTCTATACATTTCTCAAGAAACGTCTCAATTCTTGGGGCGCCTGGGTGGCATAGCGGTTAGGCGTCTGCCTTCGGCTCAGGGCGTGATCCCAGCGTTATGGGATCGAGCCCCACATCAGGCTCCTCCGCTATGAGCCTGCTTCTTCCTCTCCCACTCCCCCTGCTTGTGTTCCCTCTCTCGCTGGCTGTCTCTATCTCTGTCGAATAAATAAATAAAATCTTTAAAAAATAAAAATAAAAAATTAAATTAAAAAAAAAAGAAACGTCTCAATTCTTACATGTTCCTCCTGCTTCCATGGTAACCTAAGGAAGGTAACTCTAAGCAAACTCAAAAAGAGCGAAGGAATGTTGAGCCCACATGGCCAGTTCACAACAAAAGTCTGTTCCGCTG
Source organism: Ursus arctos (assembly GCF_023065955.2). NCBI lineage: Eukaryota > Metazoa > Chordata > Mammalia > Carnivora > Ursidae > Ursus > Ursus arctos. The sequence continues at coordinate 39,355,303 of NW_026622852.1, forward strand.
TGATTCGTAGTCTGTTATTCAGCAGGAAAGAATCTTGGAAAAACAAGCATCTTGTTCTTGGAATGTCAGAGAGAATCAAAATAATTCAAAATCCAATCAGTGGCTTTGAATGCAACACATGCTTTTTTTTTCCTGCTAGATTTGGACAATAATTCCTCACACAGTAGATTTTGAGAGCTGGAGACTACTGGAATACTGAGCAAGTCTAGGAAAACCCTGAGCCACACTGGCTTGTGAAGAGTTGGTGATGGTGCAGGGTAATAGGGGGACCAAGAGAGAGGATGGAAGAAGGAACGATGTGTGAAATGCAAGAGTGGATTCTGGCAAAGGAATTGCCTGCTCTGGGATTTGCATAGCAGAATAATGACACTTGAAACCTTTGCTTTTATTTTTCCTTAAAATGTATGAAGCCACATGATTGCTACAGTCACTCTTGCTGTATAAAAAGTATTCCAAGGTTTAGTGGCATAAACTACAATCATCTGATTTTGTTCAGAATTTTGAGGGTCAGGAATTTGGGAAAGGCTTTGCTAAGTCTCTCTTTGGGATCTCTCATGCCATTGCACTCAGATGTCAACTGAGGCCGCAGTCACCCAAAGACTTGCCCGGGTGGACATCCAAGTTGGCTCAACCATGTAGTTGGCAAGAGTTCACCTTGGGCGGGGTCTTTATTGTATTCAGTATATAATTACTGCACGCACATCACCTGCTAAGCACTGAGCTAAGTAATTAGAATTCTGCCTGAAGCAGGAAAAAGGAAGGAGGGAAGAATCTACTTTAGTTTGTCACGTTCCACCTTAAAAAATAATGTTCTTTTTGGCATGCAGATAAACTGTGTGGTTCCCTCTGGCTTTTGTCCTCCAAAAGCTCAAGCATTTAAAGACAGAACTTTAAAGATTAGGTTTGTAAATCGATGTTTGGGAATAGCAGGAAGAAGAGTGTGGGGCTTTCAATTGCTGCCCACCCAATCTCAGAATCATGTTCCCCTGGACAGAGTGAAGAGCAAAGGAAGTGGAAGAGGTCTGCGTGGGACTTACCTCTAAAGTGGGGCCCAGAAGCAGCAGAGAGAGCCATGTGGTTCCCTCAATATATCAGTTAAGCAGGGGTCTCCGAGTTGGGAGAAGCTATGCAGAAGACACAGGCTTTCAGTACTGTCCTGCGTGGTCCGATGACCATGGAGCAGAGAGGCCTCTCACTAATACCTTAGTTCAGTGTAAGCCCTCTTGACCTCACGAAAGCTAAAGATAGACTTTCTGCCAGACGTGATAGGACTAGAAATAGAAATCTATTTAAGTAATCAGAAGTAAAACCTAGCTCTTCCTCCTCCTCCTCCTCTTCACTACACTCTCTGCCTCTGTAGTCACACTGCTTCCTCCACTTCTGTCTATGTGTCTGTCTAGTCTCCCTTTGCTATTATTCTGCCCATCCCACCCACTAAAGTATTTGGGGGTAATGGAGCATCAGGTTGACAAATTTCTCTTAAATATTTTGAGAAAAATAGTTATTTGTTCTGTACTTCCAACTTTTAATAACTTTGTTTCAAAATAAACAATCGTTCAACTGTAGCCGAGACTCTACCCACTGCATGATGTCTACTTGTACATAGTTACATACACAAACTATAAAGAAGTTTAGGTTATGTGCCCAAGGACACAGAGCCTCTTCTGATCTACTTGCTAAATCAGGAGGCAAAATAATTTTTCTACTGCTTTTGTGCCAGCTTTGGAGGAATGACCCCCCCAAACTCTCTTCCATCTCTCCCTTTCTCTCTCTCTCTCTCTTCTTTTTTTAGAGAGAGAGAGAGAGAATGAGCACGTGAGTAGGAGGGAGGGGCAGAGGGAGGAGAGAGAACCTCAAGCAGACTCCACACTGAGCACAGAGCCCTACCTGGGGCTCAACCGCACGACCCAGAGACCAAGACCTGAGCTAAAACCAAGAGTTGGCCGTTCAACCAACGTGCCACCCAGGCACCCCTCTTCCATCTCTCTTGTTAAATCAACTTTGCTGATGTGCACTTTATAGTAAAATGTATAGCTATTCAGTGTACACTTTAATGAATTTGGTAAATGTATACAACTGTGTAACCACTACCCCAATCAAGATATAGAAAATTTCCATTAACCCAGAAAATTCCCTGTGCTCCTTCCCAGCCTAATTTGGGGATATTACAAATTAAGTTTACATGAATGTTCATGTTAAAGTTTTTATGTATACGGCTTTTCATTTCTTTTGGATAAATACCTAGAGTAGAATTGCCAACTCATAGGGTACATGTATTTTTAATCCACATTTTCTTTTTGGGCCAATACATTATTCATAGGGCGTTCTTTTTCTCTATATTTTCCTCAGTAATACATTGATAATAACCTTTAACCAGTTTGACTATCCATTCCTTTCTTCCTTGGTATGCCAAGCCACTGCTCCGTTAAGCAATCTTTAACCAGTTTCACTGTTCCTTTCTTCCTTGGCATGTCCCACTTTGCCATTGCCGCACTTGTGCTATGCTGGTATATTTACTTCTTGCTTCATGGAATGTATTGCTGATTCTTAGTGGTTATCTTTCCAATTTATTTGGTGTTTATGAAAGAATTTGCTTCCCTCCAAAATTCACTGTACAGTGCGGGGTGCGGTATGTGATGCTGCAGCTCCCTGTGTCTCTAACCTGAACGGACTCTGTCAATGGCCTTTTTCACAGGCAACTCTGTCCTTTCTAACCCAATGGTCATCCTTCGGGGCAATGGAAAAAAGAATATAAATGCTCCTTTCAGTTCTTCAGTATGTGCCTGAAAGATGTTGTGATGCTTCTTTGGTGACCCCATTCATCATTTTCCTGGGTAAGGATGCCACGGATATTGCCATAGAGCCACTTCATACACAATACTAGGCAGGGTACAATTGCTACGTCAGTTGAAGCTGTTTGAATTGAATTCCATCAAAAATTATCTCATGATATGAGAATACTATGAAGAATTATTCACGAACGAAAACAGCTGTGAAAAAAAGCTAAACATGTACTCTAACTGAGCCTGACTCATCTCCCAAATTTGTATGCTGAGTATAGACTCGCTCCATGGACCACTGAAGTCCTCAAGATTACTAGAATATCCTAGGATTAGGATAGACACCAATGACTTAAGTAATTAAAAGACAGTCAGCATAAAAAGATCTTGGACTATGATGGAGGTACACCTGTCATGCTTCTAGTAAATAAACCGAATTGCTTTCCCTGATTACCCATTTCCTTCTTCAGTATTAATTTTACAAGAAAAAAATGAAGATCTTTAAAAGAAGCCTTGAAGAGGCACCTAAGTGGCACAGTCAGTTAAGCATCCAACTCTTGGTTTCAGCTCAGGTTGTGATCTCAGGGTTGTGAGATTGAGCCCCATGCTGGGCTCCACACTCAGAGCACAATTCGCTTGAGTTTCTCTCTCCCTCTCCCTCTGCTCCTTCCCCCATGCTCTCTTTTTCTCTCTAAAATAAATAAATAAATCCAAAAAAAAAAAAAAAAAGGAAGCCTTAAAGATTTCATTTGTAGCAGCCTTTGTCTTTAAGGAAAAAAAATTCATTTTTATAATATATTGTTTCACAAAGTGGTTTATGATAATGCCTAAACTGTTTAGATTGCTTTGGAGACATGTTTTAAGCCTTCACTTAAAAAAAAAAAACAAAAAACAGTTAGCCGAACCTTGCATTACAGTAACTCAGTGACCCCCGGATCTTTTGTGTTGTGGGCTTACAAATGGTTTCTTTTGCATTGCCATTGTGAAATTTTTTCCAGTAAACTCTGTGCAACACAATGAATAGCCATATTTGGGATATAAAATGCCAGCTTGGCCTCTAAACTCTTATTATGTGAACAACCATTACTTCTTAAATACTGATTTAACATTCGCAATGAAAATAAGAATGATTGTGTGGCATGACAGACCACCAGCCAAAGATAGGACCATCCTCTGGATCTAGATAAATAGGCAAAAACAAAACCAGTGTTCTATGTCTGTGACCTTTTAAGACTAGTTGATAGAGCCTCATTCCTGCTTCCTTCCACCTCCTCTTCCCCAGCTCTTGGGATTTCCAGAAAAATTTCTGGATGGCTCCAGAAGTCTCTCTGCTGTGGCCAGATTACTTCCTCATAGCTTGTCTCAGTCAGCCTGCTTCCTCTCCTAAGTCCCTGCCACTCCTGTTGCTCTGCAGTCCTGAGCAGAAGTAAGAGCAAAAGAGAATGAGGCATTCCCAACCCAGAAATGGGTTGTACTATTGACAGAAACCTTGACACCCGAGAAGCATCTGGGTAAACTGCAGACTCATCAACGACTTTTTCTTATTTCTACTTCCCAGAATGTGGCATATCAGAAATCCTTAAAGAGCAAAGGAGAACTTTCCACATTTTTTCAAAGCTAAGAAATAAATGAACACATAATAAGTTACAAAATTTGAAGCAGAAATGGGAAAACAAATTATATGAGCTAAAGACATGGATAAGCTATAAACGTGATAGTGGTTGATCTGCTAATTCCCTTTACTGCTCTTTCTATTCCACTAGATGAAAAGATTAGTAACACTGGAAACTTTCAAGGATGATGTTCAAATGCTTGGTAGTTTGAGGGTTTTGTTTGTGTTTTTTTACTGTAAATAATTTTTGGAAAAATTCATGTCTGGCATGCAATGATCTAGAAATATTTTCTGTGAAAAATAAGAATGCCTTTTGTTGGTATTGGTACTGGTTTTCAAAGATTACAAAGAGCAGCAACATACATTATCCAATTTGATCCTCAAAGCAACTCTGCAAAGCATACAGGAAATTCATACTATGATGACCGTTTTAAGATGAGGAAACCAAGGACCAAAAATCATAGAGCTCCTGATAAAGATCTTATAAATAGTAAATGGCAATACTTGACCTTGATCTCAATACAGTGTATTTCCCATTAAACCATAATGCCCCTTCAACTGATTCTCTCTTTTTTTCTGGAAAAATCAAGGAACTCCTATTTTAAAAATCGAAAAGGTTGTTGGGTTTAAAGGAAAAGAAAACTTTCTCCTTTTTAAAATTGCATGAACAACAGATCTTCATTACAGGAAAACAAAAAAAAACTTCAAAAAGAAGAAGGGGGGAAAATCTCTGGGTCATCGCCTAAAGACAACAATAACACCTCGAATTAATAACTTGGTTTATTTCCTTTCAGACTATTTCCTATGCAAGTCTGCCCATGTAAATAACTATATATTTGCTTACAAAAATTGCACCATCTTTACAGACTGTTTTTGTGCATTTTGCACTTAATATATTTAGAACAACTTTTTATAGCAATGTTTCAACATCTATATCAATTTGATGACGACATACTATCTCATTTATAGGTATATCTTAATTTATTTAATCAAACCCCTAAAATGCCAGATTTAGATTGTTTCCAAATTTTCTCTATTATAAACAAGTAATGTGAATATTTCCTTAAGAAACATCAGACAAATCTAAATCGAAGAACATTCTAGAAAATAATTGCCTTTAATCTTCAAACCAGATAATTAAATCACAAAAAAAAAAAAGAGAGAGAGAGAACTACGGGCCAACGTCTCTGATGAACATAGATGAAAAAAAAAATCCCAAACAAAATATTAGCAAACCAAATCCAACAATACATTAAAAAAATCATTCACCATGATCAAGTGGGATTTATTCCAGGGACACAGGGTGGTTCAACATTCACAAATCAAGCAACGTGATACATCATATCAATAAGAGAGAGAATAAAAACCATATGACCATTTCAATAGATGCACCAAAAGCATTCAATAAAATATAAATTCCATTCATGATAAAAACCATCACCAAAGTAGATTTAGAGAAAACATACCTCAACATAATAAAGGCCTTATATGAAAAACCCATAGCAAACATCATATTCAATGGGAAAAACTGAGAGCTTTTCTTCTAAGGTCAAGAACAAGACAAGGATTTCTATTCTCACCACTTTTATTCAGCATAGTATTGGAAGTCCTAGCCACAGCAATCAGACAAGGAAAAGGAAGAAAAGGCATCCAAATTAGTAAGAAAGAAGTAAAACTTTCACTATTTGCAGATGACATGATACCCAAGGGACTCCACCGAAAAACTACTAGAACTGATAAAGGAATTCAGTAAGGTTGTAGGATAAAAATCAATGCACAGAAATGCAACAGGTTGCATTTCTATACAATACTAATGAAGCAGCAGAAAGAAAACAATATCATTTACAATTGAATGTAATAAATTGTAAATAAATTGAATGTAATAATAAAATACCTAGGAACAAACTTAACCAAGAAGGTGAAAGACCTGTACTCTGAAAACTACAAAACATTGATAAAAGAAATTGAAGACAACACAAACTACTGGAAAGACATTCCATGCTCACGGATCAAAAGAACAAATATTGCTAAAATGTCCATACTACCCAAAGCAATCTACAGATTTAATGCAATCTCTATCAAAATACCATAGAATTTTTCACAGAATGAGAGCAAACAATCCTAAAATTTGAATGGAACCACAAAAGACCCCAAATAGCCAAAGCAATCTCAAAAAAGAAAAGCAACACTGGAGATATCACAATGCCAGACTTCAAGTTATATTACAAAGCTGTAGCAAACAAAACAGTATGGTACTGGCACAAAAAAAGACACATGGATCAAGAGAATGGAATAGAGAGTCCAGAAATAAATGCATGATTACGTGGTCAATTAATCTTCAAGAAAGGAGGCAAGAATATGCTATGGGAAAAAGACAGCTTCTTGAACAAATGGTGTTGGAAAAAAGAATGAAACTGGACCACTTTTTTATACCATACACGAAAATAAACTCAAAATGGATTAAGGACCTAAATGTGAGACCTGAAACCATAAAAACCCTAGAAGAGAGCACAGGAGGTAATTTCTCTGACATTGGTCATTACAACATCTTTCTAGACATGTCTCCTGAGGCAAGAGGAAACAAAAGCAAAAACAAACTATTGGGACTACATTAAAATAGAAAGCTTCTTCACAGTAAAGGAAATAACCAACAAAACAAAAAGACGACCTACAGAATGGGAGAACATATTTTCAAATGACATATCTGATAAAGTACTAGTACCCAAGATACATAAAGAACTTAAACAATTCAAACACCAACACATCAAATAATCCAATTAAACAATGAACAGAAGACATGAACAGACATTTCTCCAAAGAAGACATACAAATGGCCAACAGACACATGAAAAGATGCTCAACATCGCTCATCATCAGGGAACTGCAAATCAAAACCGCAATAAAACATCACCTGAATGTCTAAAATCAATAGCACAAGAAACAACAAGTGTTAGCAAAGATGTGGAGAAATAGGAACCCTCTTATACTGTTGGTGGGAATGGTGCAGCCACTATGGAAGACAGTACAGGAGGTTGCTTAAAAAATTGAAAATATAGTTACCATATTATCCAGTAATCACACTACTGGGTATTTACCCCCAAAATATGAAAACATTAAGTTGAAGGGTATATGCATTCCTATGTTTACTGCGGAATTGTTTACCATGGCCAAATTATGGAAGTAGCCCAAGTATCTGTCAATAGATGAATAGATAAAGATGTGATGTGTGTTTGTGTGTGTGTATATATATATATATACACACATACATACATACATATATCAGCATATTATTCAGCCATAAAAAAAGAATGAAATCTTGCCATTTGCAACAACATGGATGGATCTAGAGAGTTTAATGCTAAGCAAAATAAGTTAGAGAAAGACAAATACCAACTGATTGATTCACTCATACATGAAATTTAAGAAACAAAACTAATGAACAACAAAAAGACAAACCAAAACAACCAGACTCTTAACTATAGAGAACAAACAGATGGTCACCAGAGGGGAGGTGGGGTGGATGGTGAAATAGGTGATGGGGATTAAAGAGTACACTTATCTTGATGAGCACTGAGCAACATACGGAATTGCTGAATCACTATGTCGTACACCTGAAACTAATATAACACTGGGCGCTAACTATACTGGAATTAGAATAAAATTTTTTTAAAAGACATAATTACATAACAATTAAAATTTGAATATGAACTGTGGATTAGATAACAGTGTTGTATCAATGTTCCTGATGTTGTTATTTGTTCTATAAAAGAATGTCCTTACTCTTGGGAAAGATGCATTGACGTATTTAGAGGTAAGAAAGCATGATAACTTCAACTTAGTCTCAAGTGGCTCAAAAAGTTTACTCACAAACTCACATACTCCACAGACGGAATGGGAAAGCAGATAGGACAGTAACGTAAAATATTGGTGATCTCGCTAAAGAGGATAAAGCAGTTGCTTGTGCTACTCTTAAAACCTCTCTTTAAGTTTGAAATATTATCAAAATAAAAAGTTACTCCCGGGGTGATAGACATTAAGGAGGGTATATGATGTAATGAGCACTGGGTATTATATAAGACTGATGAATCACTGACCTCTACCTCTGAAACTAATAGTACATTATATGTTAATTAATTGAATTTAAATTTTTAAAAAGTTGGAAAAAAAGTTACCCCCAGCAACTACAAAGAAATCTACACAAAGTGATATGCACAAAAACTTGATATAAATAAATCTAGATGGAAACCCAAAAAATGTTCAAGTAACCCACAGGAAGGTGAAAAGAGAGACAAAAGAATGAGAAATGGAGGAAACAAGCAGAAACAAACAGAACTCAAACTTAAGCCCTAACATATCAATAATCACTTCTGATGGATGTTGACTAGACTAGACTTACTATGGTGACTATTTCACAACACATACAAACATTGAATCATTATGTTGTACGCCTGAAACTAATATAATGTCAATTATTTCTCAATTTAAAAAAATCACATTCAATGTAAATCATCAAAATACACCACCTAAGAGACTGAAATTGGCACAGTAGACTTAACAAGTATATAATCCATCAATATGCCGTCTACAAGAAACTCACTTCAAATACAACTGCATAGATATGTTGAAAGTAAAAGAATGCAAAAAGATAGATCATACAAACATGAAACCAAAAGTTAGCCCCCCCAAAAATCAACTGATGTTTAAGGCACAAAGAATGACAACAATAGTAGAGGTGAAATACAGGACAATAATATCACAAAGAAAATGAGAGGGTCACATCTCCTGAAGAACTTCAGTGGCTCCCCATTTCACCAAGAGTTAAAGCTGGAGTCTTAAAGTCCTACAAGCCCCCATGCCATCTGTCCCCGTTAATTCTCTCACTTCCTCTCCTACTATCTGCCCTCTTGCTCACTATGCTCCAATCACACTAACCTATTGGGCTGTTTTTAGAACATTCTGGACAAAGTCCAACCTTCAGACCCGAGCAGTGGTGGCTGCCTCTGCCCAGAGGACTGTCCCATCAGGATGACTAGTGGCTGACATACTTCTAAATGAGGACCACCTGGACAAATCTACTTAGAGTTGTAACCCACACACTCATCCCTAGCCCCAGGCCATACTCTTTTATTTTTTTCACATGTTTATCACCTTTCAACATACTATATAATTTCCTTGTTTATTGAATTTAATATTCGTTTTTTGTTTCCCCAGATGTAAGCTCCAATAGAGTATGGATTTTGTCTGTTTTCTTGATAAATGTATTAAGGCCATGTAACAGTGGCTGGTCTGTAACAGTGGCTTACTATGTGTTTATTTGTTGAATGAATGAATAAATGAATGAATATTTGTTGGAGGAGGGAGAAAGGGAAATATGTTAGTGATACAGTTCAAATATTATTCTAAGAACACAGAGCACCGAAAGAGAGGACATGGCTAAAGTTCAGACTCATTTTAGCCTTTTGTATAAAGGAGTATCCTGATGAAAACAGTATTTTTATGAATATCAGTATAGGAGAAGTTAACAAGTTTAACCTCAGATACAAGTCCATTTTTTTTTACAAAGAGGATACCAAGCAAGTGAGAAGGCACACACAGTTCTGTGTCAACTGCATTCGAGCTGCTTACCCTATGCTTAGAGTCACCTGACATAATAACACGATGTTTGCACACAGCACCTGGATGTGTCCTTCATTCTCTATTCCTTTTATTCATTAAAAAAAAAAAAAAACAAACTCATTGCACACAAAATGGTAAAGCTAAGGGATTTGCAGAACATCCATTAGAGATAAGAAACCCCTAGCTGCTGTTTGTTCATTTTCAACTAGCAGACATCTCTAGGCATAGGTGTCACCCAGGGTAGTAATGTAAATAGGTCATTTAAACAAGGAATTCAGGTAGAAAATGGAAATCATCAAAGTACCATGAATGCCCACACCAGCTTGCTTCAGCTAGAAACAAAGAGGAAATATGCACCCACAAATATGCACATCAAATTGTTCTGTCCTTCTACAGAGCCTGCTAGCCCCCACCCAAATGAAAATGTCGTCAACGTTCAAGAACCAGCTCAGATGTTCCCTCCTTCGTGAAGACTTGGTGATTCTCACCCATGAATGAGATACTGGCTTCTATTAGACCCTGGCATCACACTGATATCAATTTGTGGCACTTACCTTACCTCTCAGATATTCGGATATATAGTTATGGGTATTTGACATCGTTGCCACCATGAGGCCAAGAAGCCTGTGCTTTTAATCTTTTCTATGACCTTCGGCACCCTTCACTTATATCCAACAAATCCTTAATTGAACCAAATCAAATGCTTCCAAAATTAGCTCCCATTCCAGCAGGCCAGCAAAGATCTTTGTATATCGTAGGTATTTGCTGAGTTCATTGGAACGGAAACTCAAGATTTGTATTTCTGGACACTCTTATTAGTTCTATCTGAGCTCAGGTAGACCACTGAGTAAGGTCAGCAGATTTCACCGGTTCTTATTCTTTCATTTCAATTAACCAAACTTTCTCTCTTTAGCCAAGTTGCATTGATTTCTAGTATAAGACGACACACGGTCTGAATGATTGCCTAAATCATTCAAACGTAGACTCTGTGAAGACAGTAGTTTTTGTCTCTTGGTTCACTGTTCTGATGATGATTAAAACAGTCCCTAGGGGCGCCCGGGTAGCACAGTCGGTTAGGCGTCAGACTCTTGGTTTCGGCTCAGGTTGTGATCTTAGGGTCATGAGACTGAGCCCCGTGCTGGGCTCCACACTCAACACAGATTCTGCTTGAGAATCTCTCCCTCTTCTTCTCCCCCTCCCCCCAGGCTCTCTCTCTTCCTACTTTCTCTGTTTCTCAAATAAATAAATCTTCAAAAGAAACAGTCCCTGACACATCGTAGATATTCAGTAGTAATTATTGAAGTTGTTTAAAGAACCACGAAAACCCAGCTTTATGCCAACAGACTATGAGAAGCAGCATACTTACTACAAACACAGTAGTAGATCATTTCCTAAGAGCCTCCAACTGTTCCGCCATCCCTGTGGGCACATGTCTCTCTGCACATTAAGAGGGAGTCTGTTTCCTTTCCCCTGGACTTAACTGGCCTTGTGACTTGCCTTGAGCAACAGAATGCATGGAAGGGATGTTCTGGGACTAACACACCCAGATCTTAACGCACTTGTAGCTTCTGCGTTCTCCTTCTTGGGATCCACAGAACAATAAGAACCCATGGAACAAGAGAAGCCTAGCCAGTAGGCCCTGAGCCATCCTAGCAGAGGTCTTAACATGGAAGTGATCTTAGATGTTCCAACCCCACCCAAGTTCCCAGCTGCATGCAACTACACGAGTAACTCCAGCCAACACGTGGAGTAAGGACACACACCCTACCAAGCTCTGCTCCGTTGCAGAATCATGCATAAATAACTGGGGTTTGTTGCCATAGCCACTAAGTTTAGAGGTGATTCGTTACACATACTACACAATTGGGGCAATCCTAATGTGTCTACGTATCTGTCCTTTCGTTATATATGCATAAAAGATACTGTGAAATGATCATCACTTAATATGTGTTTCTGGGTGGTAACACCTTTGGTGGGGCTTTTTTTTTTTTTGTCTTTAGTTTTTTGCTTAGTACTTAATATTGCTAGAATCGCATTAATATATTTCATAAAACAGTAGTTATTCTTTTCTATAATCACTTAAAACATTTACAGATATAAAAAGAATGTTTATAAAATATATGAATATAAAGAACAGTTTTAAAAAAATACCTGTATACCCATCACCCAGTTTAAGAACTAGAATGTTATATTTGAAGCTTTCTGTATGCTCCTCTCATGACCCATCACCTTGCCTCACTTCTGCTTCATGAACTTTGCCTTGCTTCCCTAGGAAAATTTCTCCAAATATGATTATGTACCTAAATATAAAATTATATGGTTTCCTATTTGCAAATAGACAGAATTGTATTTTGTTGCTGTATTGTATTCCATTTCGTTAACACACTGTCTAGGTCCACTCAGGCTGCCGTAACAGGATACCACACATTGGGAGGCTCATGAACGGAAGTTTCTTTCTCACAGTTCTGGAGTTTGGCAAGTCCAAGATCCAGGTACCGGAAGACCTGGTGTCTGATAAGGATGTCCTCACATTGCAGAAGGGGTGATGAAGCTCTCCTGGGTCTCTTTTATTCAAAGGGGCTCCACCCCCATGACCTAATCAGGGGACCCCACCCCCTGATACCATCACATTGGGGGTTAGGACTTTAATATATGAATCTGGGGTAGGGGGGACACAAACATTCAGCCTTAGTACACACCACAGTTTATCGATCCATTCTGCTGTTGTTGAACACTCCTGTTTGTTTCTAGATTCCACCCATCAAAAAAGGGCTGCTATGAATATTCTTACACGTGCCTCCTAATGCAAGAACATCGGTACGTGCCCAGGAGTGGTAAATACTTTGAGAGGCAATACAGTAGAGAGGTTAAGATGAAGCTCTAAAATCTAACAAGCCTGGTTTCCAACCCCAGCTCTATCACCCAGTCAGCCCTGTGACCCTCTACTGGTTAATTCACTGCTCTAACGGTCAGTAGTTCTAACCTTCGGTGCACTTGGTAATCACCTGGGAGCTCTAGGAAACTACCGAAGCCCAGGTCCCATCTTCAGAGGTTCTGATTTAATCGGTCCAGTTTTCAAAGCCCCACTCCCACCCCCAGCCATACAAATGGGCAGCCACAGCTGAGAACCACAGCTCGAGGCTTTGTTTCCCCATCTGTGAAACCCTGATGAGAAGGCTAATACCAGCGCCTCACAGGAGGGTTGCCAGAAGGACGAGATACAGTGCACGTGACAGAGCCTGGTAATCAACACCTTTAACTCTTAGGGTTAGACCCCGCACTCTATTTCGTTTCCAAGTTTGAGTACAACTGATACTGAAGTATCATAAGAAGTAGAATTTGAGGTGCACCTGGGTGGCTCAGTCGGTTAAGTATCTGACTCTTGATTTCAGCTCAAGTTGTGATCTCGGGGTTGTGAGATCGAGCCCTGCATCGGGCTCCGTGCTGGACGTGGAACCTGCTTATGATTCTCTCTCTCCCTCGCCCTCTGCCCCCGCCCCTGCTCTCAAAGGAAGGAAGGAAGGAAGGAAGGAAGGAAGGAAGGAAGGAAGGATGGATTTGATGACAATCTGAATGCAGAGGAATAAAAGACAGGAACCCTGGTCAGTATGCTATGAAAGGGGGAAAAAACAGAAAAGGGAGCAGACCAGTCTTCTGATTCCAACTATCTAAACACAATCTCGCAGTTACTCTCTGTTGTAATTTTCCAAGCTTATGTGAGTGATTGAAAACCCAGTTAAAGGCTTGGCTTTATTCTTTGCTGGCCTTACTGTGGGTGGAATCTTAGAAATGCTAGTGTCGTACAGAGATAATGTTCTCTTTGTTGGAGGATTTTGTTTTCTAACCAAGGAAATAATTAATTAAGCTTGAATTCTCCCATCCCCCTCTACGATGTTCTAAACAGCTGGTACTTATTTGGGACATATTAATTTTGTTGGAATCCATGGTGACATAGTATTTGTTTCTTGTCATGAACATGTTACAAAGTGGTTTTAGGATTTTCTAAACCAATCAGTAATCATTCATTGCATTAGGAATCTTTCTCCATGCAGATAAATTTAAAAGTTTACCTCAATCTCAGACATCAAAAAATTCTTTCTCTAATTCAGTTAATGAGTGAGGCTTCCAAGTCCTAAAAAAAGGGGGGGGGGTGTTCAATATCTGAAATTCATAATAACATCAAATTTTCTTTAAGTAAATGGATCTGTCACTTTCAAAAACCACTTCGGTTGAAGAGGTTATTATGCTTATTCTCTTAAACTGTCATTTAGCCAATAAACGCTGAAGTAGAATGTCCACCAAAGGGTAGAAAAATGCGAAGAAGAGCTGCCTTACAAAGGGAGGAACTTATGGGGATGGTGAGAGCAGCTAAGGGAATTTGTGGGCTGGCTGGGCTGGGCCCCCAGCTAGATTTCATCTCGTCCACCTGTCAGATGCCAAGAAAAATAAGTGCATTTTGCAGAGGCTGATATCTCTAGCTGTCCCCTCTGACCTCCTTCCTTCCTGACCCTTTGACCTTCCCTGCAGGAGCTGCTCTGAGCAACTGTGCCCAGCACCTGGGAGACGAAGAACTCTGCAGAGGCCAGCAAGTCAACATTCCACCGGGAACATTGGGGCTGGATAATTCAACAAATTCAGCTGTTAGCCTCGCCACACCCTCAATCTAGGCTTCCACCCGAGCTTCCTCCTTCTTCACCAGGGAAAATTATAAGCCAAGGCCCCCCAGACTCTCTCTTCCCCGCTCCCAGCTTCTCACCTCCATGCCCCCCTGCCTGCAAGCCTCCCCACTGTGCCTTGTCAAACCCCAACTCTTTAAGGAACGAACTTCCTTTGGTCTGCAAATATTTCCTTGAGCATTACCCCAACATTACTAACAACCACATTTATTAGCTTCCCTCCCAAACCTGTCATTCCATGAGGCACGATCACCCCCTTGGTCACGAGGACACTAACCATTAGTGAACATGACCTTCTGCCATTTGCCCCCCATATCCAGTCTGCGGCCGTGTTTTGACAACTGTATCTCTAGTGACTTTAAGGGGAGAACTAGATGGGCCCACCCTCGGTTATTCGCCCTCCTATTATTTTTTAAGATCTTTTTGTTATGAAAATTTTTAAACATACTTAAATACAACGAATGGTACAAAAATCCCACATCTCTACCACCGAACTTCCTCAGATCATAACGTCTTACAGTACTGTACTGAATTCCTTTCAACACTTCTTCTTCTAACAGATGACACTCAAAAACACGGAGTAACTTTCCCCAGAGCTACAGCCCGCAGCCAGCAAGTGACTAAGACAGTGTGTATGTGAAGAATCATTTGCTCAGTAGCACTTGCCTAATTTACGAGCCTCCCTGAGCCCCTCGGTCCTTCCTCTCCCTTGCCAATCTGCTTCCTTTGAATATGTATATCTCTGTCCGCTTTGTATCTCCATATTTTCCTTGCAATATCTCGATATTTTCTATGAATGTGCATCTATTTCCTTTTATTTTTTTCTCCCCATGCCATTCATTCTTTGATTGGAGCACTATTTCGTAAGCACCTACTACGTACCAGGCACTCTTCTAGGCCCTTAGGATATGCATCTGTCCACCTCTTTGTAGCTTTCTCTTCGCTGATACTTGCTTTTGGACCATCCGTCAACGTGAATTTCTTCCCCTTTTCCTTTCATTTCTCTACCCTCATCAACTCTCCCCACGCTTTTCTGATTACAAAAAAAAAAAAAAGCATTATTTTACTTATTGCATGGTTACGTTAGAATGATGTGTTCTCTGTATCTTGATTTTTAAAAATTAATTAAGAAATAATTTCCTATTGAATAATGTTCCAATTTCTGACAGTAGCACCAGGTCTTCAAAGAAACTAATTTCTCACCGAGGAACCTGTATCCCAACCATATCTGAATACCCTCCATGCTACAGATTTACTCCCACACCTTTACCTGTGCTGGTCCTCCTTATACGGGATGCTCGCAACCTGAATTTGTCAAGGTTCTAAGGAAACTTGACTCCACTGTCTGCTTTTTTGCCCATGTCTCCAGAATTTAGCACAATGTCTGGTGCACAGAAAGAGCTCAAGAAATGTTCATTGTATTTTTTTTAAATAAGTAAATAAAAATTAAGTTACCCATTACTTGGGACCGCATACTTTCTTTTAGCTGATGGGCCACCCCAGAAACAAATTTTCAGCTTCCATTGACCAGCCAAAATGGAAGAAAAGAAGGTAAGAGTAGACAAGGAAGAGAAACACGTCACTCTGAGGAGGACTGAGAAACTCGGAGGTTGTTCTTTCTCATGGGGTTAAAGAACTGTCAGAGGTGGGGCAGAAGCAACTGCAAATAGTTTGCCTCCCTATTAATCCTTCAAGGGAGGGAAACCTGTTCTAAGTAGAAGATGTAACAGCTGCACTTCTACCAGCACATTCCACAGAAGTCACAAGAAAATTGACGAGAATTCAAATACTCTGTGATAGCAATAGGGAAAAGCCTCCAAAGAAAAAACACCCGGGAGAGGGACGTGGAGACTTTTCTCCCTCGGAGAAGGGAACAGTTAGACCACGTGCATCTGGTAGACCCCCGTGAACCAGAGGTTAGAGAATGGCATCAAATGCCCCAGCGGAGGCTGACGCCAAGGGGCACAGCACCAGCGCTAAATCAAACAACTGGATGTTTAAAGATCATAATAATCTCCACTCTCTAGACCCCACCCTGGTCCAAGCTGGTTTACAACACGGTGGGTGAGATCACCTGCACCAAGAGATAAAGCCCTTTATGGTTCACTCCCTTAGGAGCTTAGTAATTAAGATCATTTAGAAAATGAGTAAGAGCTGTTAGGAGAAGACAGGCATTCCTGGCAAAGCAATGCTGCAGACTCTTCGAGCAGCTGGATCTTGGCGGGGCGGGGGCAGGGTGGCTAAGTAAACCACGGCCTTAGAAAAGGACAATATTTTGCAGCACCTGCCTGCCATGAAATCGTCCAGGGTGCTTGTTAAACATTCAGATTTTTGGACCCCAGCTCTTTTCTAAATCAAGGTTTACACCCAGACAAGTAGTTCAGTGTTGAATAACTAGGAAGTTTAGAACAAAGCAAAACAAAACGCTCCTCTCTATCCTCACTCAAATCTAAGCTGGTTTACAACACTTCAGTGAGATCTTTCATTGCCACACACAGAGATAGAGCTTGTGAGGGTCAAATGTGTGTCGTCAGCAAGTTTCCCTGGTGATTAACACCCACTAAAGCGTGAGAAGAGCCTCCGAGTTCTGAAGACCATTACCAGGGCACACGTCAAGGGCAGCCAGCCTTTCATGTGAGCCAAAAAGCTACCTGCCCTGAGATTTTTCTGCCCTGGAATCATCCTCCCCTGACCTCAAGCCTGAGGAACCACAGGCAGGAAATCCCTCCTGTTTCAGGGCCTCTAGGTCTTTGCTCTTGCATAGACTGATGACATTGAGCTTTGTACTCCTAACAGCTGTTTATATCTGTCGTGTTATCCTCTTTCGTTTTCTCTTTCAGATTTACGTACTTTTTTGATTTTACTATTTTGTGATTCTAATGTACTCTTCTTGCTACACTCTGATTTCTTACTAAATTGCAAAAATAATTCACCATCCTGGGTTTTTAATTGAGTGATACAGCAATTATAGCAAATCATTATAACATCTGGGTGGTGAATTTATTGGTTTTTCACTCAAGAGTTCATGAAACTTTCTGTGTGTGTAACATTTTGCATAATAAAATACTGGGAGGAGAGATTCCAAAGGTACAGACAGTGGGAGAGTGAAAAGTAAACTCCTCCCCTCTCCTTTTGCTCCCTTCAATCTAATTCCCAGAAAATAGTCACTGCCAACAATTTCTTTTTTAAATGATGTGAGTTTCAGCTGTACAGCTTTATAATTCGACATTTGTACACACTACAAAGTGATCACCACAAGTCTAGTTACTATCCATCACCGTAGAGTCGAACCCCTTCAACAATTTCTTACATATTCTTCCAGAAGTTGTCTCTGCGTAAAGAAGCATGTTTTATTCTACTTGATAGCATATGTATGACATAAGTGTATAAAAGCAAGTCTGAACTTGCATTTTTCAGTTACCAGCGTATCAGGAACTTCTTTTCAAATGCGTATGCAGAGACCAGTCCATTTTCTAGTTGCTATATAAGATTTCACTTTATGAATATACATAATTTGAGCAGTCCCATAGTGAGAGAGAAACAGGCCACGCAGCAGCTCACAGTTTGGTTATTTGTTTTGCTGATACATAAACATACGCAAATGTCACAAGAACAACTTTATGCTATCTTTTTATCTGCATCAAGTATCTGCACAAGATAAAATCCTAGAAGTGAAAATGATGGGCCAAAATTTACATCTCATTTTAAAATATTGCAAAATGGACTCCTAAAAAGTCACGCCAATTTATGCGTCCATAAAGCATTTGTTTCCCTACATCCTCAAATATAGTTAATATTTTCAGACTTTTTCCTCTTTACCAATCTGAGAAGTGAAAAAAAGAACTCTGATTTTAATTTCGTCAACTAGAAGAAATGAGCATCTTTTCACATATGTGCCTTTTGTATTTTTTCCCATAAACTGCTCATGTTCTTCACCTAAATTATATTAGGGTCTTCAACGTTTTTTGCTGATTTATTTAAAAGCTCTTTGTGTATTAGGAAAATTAACCTATTTGCCATGTATGCTGTAAAAAGATATTGCCGGCCGGTCCTTTGCCATCTTATCTATAGTATTTTTTGCGTTGCAGAAGTTGGGAGTGAAGCTTTACCACAAAAACAGTTTTTCACAACTACACAAACAAGAGTGATCATTACAATGAATTGGAACAATACACAAAATGCCATACGGTCCGCTTATATGTGGAATTTAAAAACAAACAGCAACAACAAAACACTATACCCATAGATATAAATAACAGACTGATGGTTGCCAGAGGGGGAGGATGAAGAGCTGGGGAATTAGGTGAAGGTGGTCAAAAGGTAAAAACTTCCAGTTATAGGATAAATTCTGGGGATGTACCATACAGCACGGTGACTACAGTTAACAATACTATATTTTATATATGAAAGTTTTTCAGAGTATATGTAGATATACGTATGCAGAGAGATAGAGAGATAGATAGATAGATAGATAGATAGATAGACAGATACAGAAAACAATCTAAACCATGTATATGGTATAACCACTTATATGGCTCATTCATATAAAAGGAATATCATGCATCCAACTAAAAAGTGCATTTGTGGGGACGCCTGGGTGGCTCAGTGGGTTAAGCATCTGCCTTCGGCTCAGGTCATGATCTGGGGATGGAGCCCCACATCGGGATCCCTGCTCCGTGGGGAGCCTGTTTCTCCCTCTCCCTCTGCCTACCACACCCCCTGCTTGTGCTCTCTCTCTCTCTCTGTAAAATAAATTAATAAAATATATTTTTTAACTGTGTTGTAGTTTGTTACATGAAAAAGCAGTTTACAAAGAGTACATACTTACATATTTACATACTGCTTTGCTACTTTCAAACTACATCCTGCCGTGTGATACTTCCAACAACTCTGAAATATGCCACTATCACCATCCTATAGGCAATAAAACAGAAAGCCAAGAACCAAGTGATTTCTTTGCATTGACATAATCAGTAAACGTGAGATCCTGGACTTAGAACTTCTAACTCTAAATCACCTGATTTTTTTACTTTGTCATGCTGCCTCAGGGAAAGAACAAGAATGCAGATGTTTCCAGAGGTATGTAGAAGTCTGTCAAATTATCTTTGTAGTAGCATACATCCCCAAATCACACATTTATGCTCAAAATTCAAATTTCTGACATAATTCTAATGTACACAAATTACTGCATATTTATTAAGCCCATTCAAAATCTATCTTAACTGTTACAAAAGAAGTAAGTACTCAGTAGGGAATGTGTCTAGTAACACACACCGTAAAGATCCACCGCTCCCCCATGTTTTTCGTGAAGTAATATCTTTAATTAAAACTGTCAATGACTAACATAACAGGCAGTCCTAACTTTGGGCTGTTTTCTACATTAAATTAGAATTGCATTTCCTCCTCTGTCAATTCAGTTTTGTTTTCCATAGAAAGTCAAGCAGGAGCCCTTGGTGCTAAATGTCCCATTAGCATTCTCTGACCTTCTGCACAGTTGGGCTGCAATTGTGAACCTGCTGTGACCACTGACACACACAAAAGAAGTGGAAAAAGCCATTTAATGTCTAGAGTGATCCAAAATGCCAAGGAGCAGCCAGACCATCCCCAGGAAAGGAAAGAAAAGAAGTAAGTAGCCCTACTGGGCTTCTAGAAATAAAGGAGGCAAGAATCCTGCAGGTCTGGGGCCACAAAATCATCTTCATCCCCCAAACCCCCAAAAACAAAAACAAAAATGAAAAAACAGGGACATCTTTGCAGAAGCTGTCCATAAAATGGACTATATTTAAAAAAAAAAAAAAAAAGGAAGCACAATTATTAAAAGTAATCCATGTAAAATCCAAAGAAAAGTTCCAACCTCATAGTGCAAACCTCAACAACTTTTGAATCCACATATCACTGTTCTTCTTGAATACTTGTGCAGTGTGGTGTGATAAAGCGGAAGAAATTTGGGGGGAAATACTAATATTCCCTAATTTAGAGAGACAGAGGTTTAGGGGTGGTAGATGCAGAAAAAAATAAACACCCACTTAGAGCCACACCCCCTCCCACCAATTTTTTCTCCCTCTGTATAAAAGCAATATTCTGAGGCCGTGATTGTGCTGGGGTGGGAAAGTGTCCTTGGCCAGCAGATGCTGGGAACAAAGAAGGTAGTAGGCATCAGAAGTTAGCTGACCTACCCCCTTTTCTAATTCCCTTCCTGCCACAGAGCCTGTAAAAGATAAAGACTCAATTTCCCTGCCTCCGGTTAGCCTAGGGATGGCAATGAGACACACTCCTAACCAAAGAAATGCAGGCAGAAGTCTCTTGGTGCTGCCTCTTCCTCTCCCCCTCTCTCCCTCCTGGAACCCATGCACGTCTGGAGGTGCAGCAGACCTCACTAAATATGGAAGGACAGAAAGGCAGAAGGAGCCTGCCTGTGATGGCATCATCAAGTCACCCAACAAGTCCCAGACTGACTACCTCTGATCTTCCTGCTTTCTGCTTAAGCTACAGTAGAGTGGTTTTTGATTCTTTGAAAGTGAACACCATTCTAATACAACAAAATATCTCCTGGAGCCAAGCCATTATTCAACTGAGTGTCAACACCAAAAGAGCAGTGCCAAGAAAAAGAGGCAGAGGGGCGCCTGGGTGGCACAGCGGTTAAGTGTCTGCCTTCGGCTCAGGGCTTGATCCCAGCGTTATGGGATCGAGCCCCACGTCAGGCTCCTACGCTATGAGCCTGCTTCTTCCTCTCCCACTCCCCCTGCTTGTGTTCCCTCTCTCGCTGGCTGTCTCTATCTCTGTCGAATAAATAAATAAATAAATAAATAAAATCTTTAAAAAGAAAAAGAGGCAGAAAGATTCAGGAGGGGACCCTTGCAATAAAGAGTTAGACACGATGGGATACGAGATAAGGCAGTAACAGTGGGGGCAGAATAAAAGGGATGGACTTAAGAGATACTGGGAAAACCGGGACTCAACTTTCCTCTTTTCCCCCCATCGAACCCCATCGAAACGGGAAAAGGAACATAAAAATGGGAGAAAACTTGGATCTGTGCTAATAATTGAGAAGAATTGTATGGCTTCTGAACGGTTCAAATAAAACCAGATGGAGAGACAACCCTTATGATCTGCTAATGAGAAAAAAGTGAGTAGACAACATCCTGGGAGAACCCCACTCACACGAGTAAATGTGGAGGCACCAGGGCTGGGAGAAGGTAGCAGTGAGTAATTTGTATTAGTAGCTGGGGGTTGGTACCATTCCAAAGAAGCTGTTCAAGGAGATCCCAGGCAGCACGCTGCTACGCCAGCACGCAGGGAGCAGGCACCGTGGCAAAACTCTGGAACAGCCCCACTCTTCCCCAGTGAGGCCAGGCTTCTGGTAGAGGCATCGGGCAGCAGAACCAGGATGGCGGGCACAGAGGGCCACGCCACGTGGAGAGCCACGCACAAAGAGTTTTCATCCAGCTCCACAGCTTCAAAGGAAGAAGATGAACACTAAATTCTTGCCCGTGGGATAGTCCAGGATCCTGTTCCTTCTCCACACAACTTGATCAGCTGGAGTTATAAATCCACGCCAGTCAGGCCTCTGGCTTCAAATCTTAATCAAATAATTATTAGAGCTATTATTTTTTTTAGATTATGCATTAATATTTGACTTACTTTTTAAATAAATCCTTAAAAAAAGAAAATATATTACTGTGAACACAGATTTTTTTTTACCAGTAACTGAGATAGTTATGTATAAATACATGCTTTTTAGGCCTAATGTTCCATTTGCTTGGAGTTATTCTTTTTTTTTTTTTTAATGTTATGTTAGTCACCATTCAGTACATCATTAGATGTAGTGTTCCATGACTCATTGTCTGCTTAAAACATCCAGTGCTCATTGCAGTACCTGCCCTCCTTAATACCCATCCCCTCACCCCCTCCCCTCTGAAACCCTCAGTCTTTTTCCTGGAGTCCATAGTCTTTCATGGTTTGTCTCCCTCTCCGATTTCACCCCCTTCAATTTTCCCTTCCTTCTCCTAACGTCCTCCACTCAATTCCTTATGTTCCACATATAAGTGAAACCATATGATAATTGTCTTTCTCTGCTTGACTTATTTCACTTAGCATAATCCCCTCCAGTTCCATCCATGTCAATGCAAAAGGTGGGTATTCATCCTTTCTGATGGCTGAGTAATATTCCATTGTATATATTATTATTATTTTAATAGTAATCAGATTTACAGGGAGGAGATCGAAAGGTAATTCAGCAACTCTGTTTAAACAGGTAAACACCAAAGGTAACTAGACTCCCTTTATTCAAGAAGATATAAATAGAAGAAAAAGGGAGCTTATAAAACATATGAACTTGTGAATATGAAAATAGTCTTCAGAGGAGGCATATGCATTTGAAAAAGACTTATAACAGGGAAAAAAATTTGAGGTGAATATCTTGGTGCTTTCCAGAAATTTGAGAAAATATAGGCTCATTATTACAGACTTAAAGGCAGAGGCTGAGAAATAGGCAGAAATTTTATTTTATTTTATTTTATTTTATTTTATTTATTTGACAGAGAGAGAGAGAGCCCAAGCAGGGGGAGTGGCAGAGGAAGAGGGAGAAGCAGGCTCCCCGCTGAGCAGGGAGCCCGATGCGGGGCTTGATCCCATGATCTCAGGGATCATGACCTGAGCTGAAGGCCGACGCTTAACCAACTGAGCCACCCAAGTGCCCCAAAATGGACAAAAATTTTAAAACAAACCAGAATTTTATAACAGTAATAGTGTACGGGGAAACAATATTATAGGAGGCAAAATTTCATTAGAAGAGGTAAAGATCAGAATATGCAATGTCAAAAATCAAATTAGGGACATGGAAGACAAACACCGGAAGTTTTCTCAGACTATGGAGAAAAAGATCGACATGTTGAAATTTCAAGAAATGACAAATACAGATCACCAGTCTTAAATATATTCAACATACAGAGAAAAGAACAAACAGAACAAAAGTGGTATCAAGAGATATAAAAGAGGGGCACCTGGGTGGCTCAGTCAGTTATGCGTCTGCCTTCAGCTCAGGTCATGATCTCAGGGTCCTGGGATTGAGCCCGCATCAGGCTCCCTGCTCAGTGGCAAGTCTGCTTCTCCCTCTCCCTCTGTGATCTCTCTCAATCTCACTCTCTCTCAAATAAATAAATAAATAAATAAATAAATAAATAATAAAAATCTTTTAAAAAAAAGATGTAAAAGAAACAAGCTCTTTTTGCAGATTCAGGCAAACCTACTAAGGAGACACCTCAACTTAACCATTCTCTGCAGGCATTTCTGAACTTCACGAATGAGAAAAAAACTTACAAATATTCAAAGGAGAAAAAGTGGATTCATTACAACTGGCTAAAGGTCCCTTGAGTATAAGTGAAAGAAACTCAAATTAGCTAAAGGACAAGAAATTAGCTTAAGCAAAACAAAAAACAACCCCAAAAAATGTTTTGATTCATGTATTCTGGGAAGTTCTGGGAAATCTAGGATGAATTTGGTTTCGGAATTAGGCTCTAAATGATATTTCCATTTTGTAGTTCTGTGGGCTTTTACCTTCATATTCCTATTCATTCTCTCAATCTCTCTCTCTACCTCTACGTCTATCTATATTCCTGTACCTATCTACCTATGTGTCTATTTATATCTGTATAAGAAGTTAGGAGAAATCATTGTTTCTGCTAGGTTTGGTAAGTAAGCAATATGAGTCTGGGTAGCTATTTACCTTTCTTATCTATCTACCTATGGATATATTCATTATATCTATGTAGAAATATTATATTTTGAAAAATATATATGTAATTATATCTGTAGATAGGTAGGTAGGTAGATAGATGGATAGATAATAGGGAGGGAGGGAGGGAGGGAGGGAGAGGATAGATAGATAGATAGATAGATCTATTTATATCAATCCCAGGGCAGTTCTGATTGGTCCTGGTCCAGTCGGGATCCATCGAGAAGCAATCACCGCAGTTGCAGCACTCTGCTGATCAGCCCTTATGTGGGGAGTGAGGAGTGGGGTGCGAGTCTACATGACACCATTATTGACAGACTCAACAGAACCATGTGGATTTTCCCAAAGGAACCTGAAGAACTGGATGGGGGAAAACATGAACTACCACAGTCTACTAGATACAATGAAAGAAAACTCCGTCTGGGCCCAGACACTCTTCCACAACAGTAAGTGCTATGCAGCAATATTTTTCTGAGTTTTTGGGGGGAAAATACAATAAAAAGAAATCAGGTATGCAAAGGCCCCAAACCGATCACTCCTGAAAATAACTCAGAAAAGCACTCTAAATAACTAAGAGATGAGAAAAATAAGGACAGCAAAGGAACAATAAACATAGGCTTAAAACCAGCAAGATGTAACCAAAGCCTCACTGCCCGCTATTATAGATTTTTGGTTGAGACAAAGTAGGTCCACAACAAGGCGAAAGGCCAGGCAGAGGATGTGTAAGAGAGGGGGAGCAGACTGAAGAGGAGAGCATGGCAAACAGTGAGTTGTCGGAATGTAAGATTTAAGAGCTGTGTACACTGGGTGTGGTGGTGGAGGTAAGGTGTAGACCTGGAAGCAGGTGTCTGAGAGACACTAGAGTTTCAAATGTCAAAGAACGGTGAAGATAGGGTCCTGGGACATTGTCCACATGTACGTGGCATTTACTCAGACAATGCAAGGACTGAGCCAAGATCACGGACACGGACAGGGGAGCAGCAGTCATGGAGGCGTCCGCGATCTGCAGATAGAGGGCGGCTTAGCTGGATAGGAGGAACCTCCCCGGAGGGAAAATTTCCAATGGAACCGGAAGAGGAATGGGTGAGAGGACCCTTCAGGAAAGAGACCGAAGATCGCACAGTTTGAGTAGGAAGGGACAAAGTTCCAGAGGGCACACAGGAAAGGAGTGGGAAGGGGAAAGGAGCAGTGTGAACTTGGGCCAGGCAAGACAACTATCCAACACTATCAGAATGCGAGCATGTAAAGGCACGGTTAAGTGACAAGAAGGGTTTATATTTTGAGGGGTGGCCGAGGTTGGTGAGAACGCAAGGCCTGGAAGGATCAGAACTCTACTGTCAATGTGATTCTGGGCAGGCAGACAGTAAGCAGCCACTGGGGTTGGCAGGTTTGTCTCCCGGTCCTGCCTCCGGTTGGTACCTGCAGTACAAGATTGTCAGCCCAGGACAGAGCATGCCTCTTCTATCCAACATGAGCAATACAGAGCTCTCTTGTTCTCATGTCCTAATCCAGAGGTCATTATTCAGTTTTAGAATCGGGAGCCAGACCTGCTCTCAATCGTGGTGCTTTTCCTCCCTCCTGCCAATCACATTTTTCATTTTTCAAGAGGAAGTCTTTTGAGAGGCTGTGTTGACCTCCTGTATTCTCCCATGGGGACCAGACAAACAACCGCAAGGCTCTGGCTCATGCTTCACTGAACAGCCTTGGTTCTCAGGATGCTGAAATCTTGCTGTGCCAGAGGTCTCCTGTTCTTGTATGAATTCATTTTCATTCATGGGGTTCATTCGAAGTTGATGGATCTCACACAGTCTACCTTGTTTTGCTGCAAAGATTCTTGTACTGCATTTTATTTTACAAAGACTAAAATGGCACAAGATGCAACTGTCCATTGAAACAACACAATTTCAAAGTAGACAGTTTTCCACACTGTCATCTGTAAAGCCCAATTGTGAGAACCCAAAGGCTTGTAAACACCATACACTTGGCGTCATTAAAAGTAGCAAAATCTAGGATGTCTACAATCAAACAGACAGATAACAACAAACGTTGGCAAGGCTGTAGAGAAATGAGACCCCTCATTCGTTGCTGCTGGGAACGAAAAGTACTGCAGTCACCTGAGGAAACAGTTTAGTAGCTTCTCAACATAAAATTAAACTTAGAGTTCACATGCGACACAGCAATTCCACTCCTTGCTATATACCCAGAAGAAACTTGTACACGAACGTTCATAGCTGCATTATTTATAACAGCCTAAAAGCAGGAACAATCCAAATGTCCACCAACAAATAAATAAAATGCAATACTACTATAAAATGGAATGGAAATTGGCAATAAAAAGTAACGAAGTATCAACACCTGCTACAACATGAGCGAACCTTGAAAACATTATGCTACGTGAAAGAAACCAGACATGAAAGACCATTTATTACGATTTCATGTATATCAAATATCCAGAATAGGCAAATCATATATACTGTAAATTTTAAATGGGTGAATTTTATGGTGTATGAATTCTATCTCGGTAAAGATTTCTTAAGTGGCAAAAATGAATTCTACAAGTTTTATATCCTAGGCCTAGCATATGACAGGCACCCAATAAATGTTTGCTAGAAGAAATGAAGGAATTAATGGGCTTAAATTCACAAGAGTCACAAACTGTGTGCCTTACTAAACTTCACTGAAATATCATTTTCACTATATTAATTTGAAACCCATTACAGCTGAGGCAGAGACAAAATTGGTGTTCATACAAGCAACATCAATACTTTTTTTTTTTTTAAGATTTTATTTATTTATTCGACAGAGATAGAGACAGCCAGCGAGAGAGGGAACACAAGCAGGGGGAGTGGGAGAGGAAGAAGCAGGCTCATAGTGGAGGAGCCTGATGTGGGGCTCGATCCCATAACACCGGGATCACGCCCTGAGCTGAAGGCAGATGCTTAACCGCTGTGCCACCCAGGCGCCCCCAACATCAATACTTTTGGAGTGTGCCAAACCCTTCAAACAAAGGAGCCCCGAGAATGTTCGTTTTAGCTTCCATCCCATCTCAGCCGCCAGTAATAGTATTCGCCATAGAGATACCTAGCCTGATAATACAAAAACATTAGAACCACTCTCTTCTACCTCCAGAATTTTTCAGGACTACTTCACATTCACTCATTCAGACCCATGCATCTGTCATTTGTCCTAGTTCACTGAACTCTGGATGGGCGCAGAGTTGGGACCGAAGCTGAGCTGTAGGTTTCTAAACCTAGCCTCGCGCCGGCCTCTTGCTCTTATACCCGATCTTAGACATGCTTCTCAGTCTCAAATGGGGCATTGCCCCCCTCAGAATTCAGCCTTTGGCCCTATACACAACAGCTAGAAGGAAATACGAGGAGCCCCTACAGGGCAGTGTGAATCAGGCACTATTCCAGAAAGCTTCAACCTATCACTCTGTACGAAGATAGCAAGTGATATGGCACCTTCAAATCCCTGTGTGTAGGGGTCAGAGAAACAGAAAATAGACAACAGAGAACCTGGCCTCTCTGAGACACCATTTAGATTTAAACCAATCATGGAAATTCCAGCCCTAGAATAAAAAGAAAAATCCATCAGCCCTCTCCAACTTAATATTGAGGACAGATACCCACACAGCCCATGAAAGTCAACTTACAAGGAACTGTAATCGGAAGCCCAATTCTTAGAAAGGGTTCTCCTCTACCGATGATGCTAGCTGCCAGATTACGTGACATTGAAGGCGAAGTGCTGAAAGAGCCATGCTCGTGAGCTACCGCTGCTAGGAGAGGCTTAATAGAGTGACACAGGAAATATCACTGCGCCATAGAATCAGATGATTAATTACTTTTGGCATCCAGCAAGGAAGTGAATTCCTACCAAAAGAAATAGCATAAAAATTTCCCCCCTTTAGCTCTAGAGGAATATTTCTCAAACCAGGCTGTACATTAGAATCACTTTAGAAAATATGATAATGTTCACGTCTCACCCCTATAGAGTATGATTAGTTTTTAAAGGTCCCCCAAGTGATTCCAATGGGCATCCAGGGTTCAGAAACACTGTTGTGAAGTGTTGGACAGCAAAAACCCAGCAGAGACAATTAAAAACAGAATGGAGCACCCAGAACTTCCGACATTTAGACCCAGCAAATAAACTAGCACCTACCCCCAAAGTGGACATCAAACATATGGTGAGCATTTTACCGGACAAATTGTGGAGAATCAAAACTCTGTTTGGAAAGTGAACTTTGAATGTTCATAGGTGCAAAAACTAAGAACTGTGTGCAAATCCTGATATGACACATGAAACCAGCAAGGGACATCCTAATGCAGATACGAAGAAACACAATTTCGGATGCCGGGCTGGATTGGAACCAAATTATTCAGCTTCCAGGGGTTATCGCCATATACTAAGCAAGGAAGACTTGCACTGATACGAGAATCCCATAAAATAATGTCTTACACGTAGGTCTGTATGGATGTTTCCAATTTAGGGCACGTAGTTCTTATTTCAGCATGTGGATTCTTGACAAGCTATGCCATCATCCCCAGAACGTCCCATAAAAATTATTACGTATCGTAAAGTACTTGGACAGTGCTTGACTCTTCGAACCAAGAGGTGGCGCTCAAGTGAACCCTACTTTCCTAAAGCTTTACTCTTCCTGTGTCGCTCTGTGAAATGACACACAGAGAAGGTATCTTGGGAGGTCCTTCTGAGTCTTGCTTCCTCCGTGAATGCTCCAGATTTGGGGTCTTGAAAAATCATCAAGTCTGTTTCTTTGGAAGTTCTTCTTTAGCATGATTTCAGAGGCCAGGACAAATTCTAGAAACTGGAAAAGCTCAGCCTAAGTCAAAGGACAGCATACCCGCTCTGCCAGGAACTCCACAAAGGCAGGCTGAGGCGGGTTGGTGAGATGAGGCTTTTGGTTTAACATTTTCCAGTCAGGATGATTTGGAAAGTTGGGAAGATTCTACGTACAGTCATTTTATCTTTAAATGCTTCGAGCGTCAGAGAGGAAGCAAGACCAACCTGGCACTCTGCAAGGCAAACAAACAAACAAAACAAACAAAACAAAACAACAAAACAAAACACATCTTGGCTCTGAGGGCGGGTGAGTCCAATAAGAAAAGACAATTGCTCTCTTGTACTAAAATCTACTGAACAGGAAGTACACGCAGGGGTCACTTCTCACACTCTCCTGCGGATCAACTTGCAAAGGAGAGAGAGAAAACAGAGAGACTGCAGGAATATTTTACCAGAACTCGCTGGAAGCCCCGACCCATCTGATGTTCATGACTCTGCGTAATAAAGATAATGGACCTTCTGCTTGATGTTTTTCTGAGCTTAGAAAGCCATCTACACATCAGAGCTTTGATACATAGTCACCCTACTTCCTTGTGTGGTTTATTAATGCTCAGTGTTTTATTCCTAATTATTATTACTAATACCTTCTTTTTGGTAGGTATGAATCTAACTTTTCAAGTTGCCAACTACTAGAAAATATTTAAATATTTTAAATACATTTATGACAAAATAAATACTCATAAACACTGAACCCATACAAAGTTCATGAAGAAAATATTACTAACCTCTCTACGACTCTTTCATTCCTCTTATCTTAAGGCAAATTTGACTAACCACAAAGTATTATTTTTCCATAATCTCTGTGAGAAACAAATATCTAAATATATTCATGCACAAATATATATATGGTTTTATTTTTGTTTTTATAAAAGTAGTATGTTAAGTGAAATAAGTCAAGCAGAGAAAGACAATTATATGATTTCTCTCATCTATGGAACATAAGAACTAGGAAGATCGGTAGGAGAAGAAAGGGATAAAGAAAGGGGGGTAATCAGAAGGGGGAATGAAGCATGAGAGACTATGGACTCTGAGAAACAAACTGAGGGCTTCAGAAAGGAGGGGGTGGGGGAATGGGATAGACTGGTGATGTGTAGTAAGGAGGGCACGTATTGCATGGAGCACTGGGTGTTATATGCAACTAATGAATCATGGAACTTTACATCAGAAACCAGGGATGTACTGTATGGTGACTAACATAATATAATAAAAAATATTATTATAATAATAATAAAGGGTTAATATCAAAATCTACAAAGGACTTATCAAACTCAACACCCCAAAAATAAATTATCCAGTTAAGAAATGGATAGAAGACATGAATAGATACTTTTTCAAAGAAGACATCCAGGTGGCCAACAGACACATGAAAAAATGCTCAACATCACTCATCATCAGGGAAATACGAATCAAAACCATGATGAGATACCACCTCACATTTGTAAAATGGCTAAAATCAGCAACACAGGAAGCAACTCATGGGGAGAAAGGGGACGCCTCTTACACTGTTGGTGGGAATGCAAACTGGCGCAGATAATCTGGAAAACAGTATGAAGGTTCCTCAAAAAGTTAAAAATAAAAACCCTATGATCCACCCCCCCCAAAAAAAGTAGTATCAGATATACTCAAATCTGGGGGCACCTGGGTAGCTCAGTTGGTTAAGGATCCAACTCTTGATTTCAGCTCAGGTCATGATCTCAGGGTCGTGAGATCGAGCCCAGCGTCAGGCTCTATGCTCAGCGTGGAGTCTGTTTGATATTCTGTCTCTCCCTCTGCCTCTGCCGCTCCCCTCACTCACACTTTTTCTGTCTCTCTGAAAATAAATAAATAAAATCCTTTTTAAAAAATAATTTAAAATTTTTTAAAAAATTAAAAAATATACTCAAATCCAACAAAAAGAAGAAGAAAGAAAAGAAAAGAAAAGAAAAGAAAAGAAAAGAAAAGAAAAGAAAGGAAAAAGCCCCCAAAATTCATAATAATGAGATCTGACTGGCTGTTTCCTCTTGTTGCCACCTATTCAATTCTCCACCTCACTGAGACCACTAATGATGTCCCAGCTGGCAAATCCAATGGCCACTTTTCAATCTTTATCTCATTTTGGCATCTTATCCTGGGCACTTGCCCACCTTAACCCCACCTTCTTGAAGCTCCTTTAACACTCTTTCTGTGCCGTCTCCTCTCTTTCTCACTATTCCTTTCCTCCTTCCTTTGTTGCTCCTCTTCCTTCACATATCCTATCTACTGAATCTTTTTAGGTCTCTTTTCTCTCACTCTACAATCTCATTGACATATCTGATCATTGCCCATGGCCTCAGCTATCACACAAGTGAGGAAGAGTCCAAATTTGTAACTCCACCTGATCTATTACCAATGGTCAACCAGATGTCTCACATGTCTCAAACCTTAGGCTCCCCCCGCCAAATCTTTCTCTGGTCTGTCATCCCCTGTCTCAGTTAACAGTCTCCCCATTCATGATACCACAGTAGAGTAGCCTGAAACCTTCAAGTTATCTTTGCCACTTCACTTTTCTAACCCTTCATACTGAGTACCACTAACTTCACGGTCACTTTTGCCCCTTCTTAACCATCCCACAACCTGCACCTGGTGAGAGTCCTTCTCATTTATTCTCGGAATTACTGCAGATCATTCTGTCTCTAGTCTCTTCCAAAGCATTCTTTATGATACCATAAGAGTGAATTTTCTAAAATGGTCAGTCTCACCATGGCAGTCCTCTCAAGATTCCCCCTGATCTCACTGGTGAGTCCCCTTACCGATATCAAACACTATTTGAACGCCTTCGGGTAATTCAATATAGTTTCAATGAGTTCTTCAAACTAATCTGCAGTCACTCTTCTTGTATAAACTCTTCTGCAAAAACCTGCTCCCAGTTTCTCAAAGAAGTTATCTTTGTCTTATTGCTCTCCCCAGAAAAAAATAGGGATAACTAACATTTTTTGAGTGTGAGCTAGGACTTATGTGTCTGTCCTTTGTTACTCTTTTAGTCTTCACAAAGTCCTCTAAGATAACCACTCTTATTGGGTGCCTGGGTGGCACAGCGGTTAAGCGTCTGCCTTCAGCTCAGGGCGTGATCTGGGCGTCATGGGATCGAGCCCCACATCAGGCTCCTCTGCTATGAGCCTGCTTCTTCCTCTCCCACTACTCCTGCTTGTGTTCCCTCTCTTGCTGGCTGTCTCTATTAAAAAAAAAAAAAAAAAAAAAAAAGATAACCACTCTTATTATCTCCACACTTCAGGTGAGGAAAGTTGCCCCTGAATGAAAACTCTCAATCTGCTCACCCAGTAATAACCTACTTATCCCTCAAGGTGCAGCTTAAATTTTACCTCCTTCCTCTCTAGCCTTCCTCCAGTCAGAATTCAAAACATAACAGATTCTCAAGGTTTGCTGAATGGAATAAAGACAGAGTGGTTGGAAGGTAACTTGTCATTAATTCCTGCATGGAATTCAGAGTGAAACAATCACTGATGTTTTGGGTTGTGTGAAGCTTTCTTCCATGTATGTGATATTTGAATTGTTTCTCGTTTGTGCTTACCATTTTAGTCCCTAGCGCTATTCAGAAACAACCGGTCATTTCACGTATATACCTGAAGAACCAGAGACAATGAGATTTCCTCAGTGTTCACTGCCTTCTAAGAAGTAGGTCAGAAACATCATATTTTACATCTTTTCATCATCTTGAACATATAGAAAACCATTACTTCCTGCTGCCCCAAATGCTCCCTATGAAGATGGAGAGCATGGCTGAAGTGGCACACAACGCCAGCACTGCAAGAGAGTGAGACTGGCTCGATCCTTTACCATTAAACCCTCACACTTGGGAAGAGAATTCCTGGCCTTCTGTGACCATGTCCCTTCTCATAGAGCAAGGCTTTCCTGGGGCCGAGGGTACACGGTCACCCACAACCTACATTTCTCCCTCAAGACCATTCTTCTTATGGACCTGGACCCCTGAATTCCTTGCCAAAATGGCCCTGAGCCCACTTTCAGAGCCAGAGCCGACCTCTTCCTTGGGCCCTTCCTCCTGAGAGCAGACTACACCAATGGGGAAAATATTCTTAAGCCCAAAAAGTGGCCAAGACAGGGCTGTTTGTGCAGGTGGACAGCACTTACACCTATAGGCCAGGGTATCTACATACACGCACATGATCCACAGAGCCAGGGTGAGAAGGGAAGAGAGAGCCAAAGTATGGATGGCGGTGCAGGTTCCCCTGTGCTGCCATGTTCAGGAGTGGAACTCTTAGAAGTCCAAGAAACTTGACCTTCTAAGTCATTATGAAGATATATAAGTTAAGGTAGATGGACAGAAGATATTTTATGTAATGACTGTTAGCTTAAAGTATAACTTATAAACATTAAATCGTCATAATATGCGGGCACTCGTTTGCATCTTTGCACTGAGCTCTGTCCATCTGAGGAATGGTCCTGCTCTCCTACTATAGAGAGCTGTTAAGCGGCAGAGCTGGTTCTTTAGTGGCAATCAAGAGAGAAAGCTAGAAGAGGCAGGATCAGGAGTCTGGCAAGCAAGGGGTGAAGAGTAGTGAGAACATTTGCACACACAGAACATATGCAGGAATTAGTTCTTACGTAAAACATATGAGAACAATAAATCCAGAGGGTAGAGCTAAGTTCTGAATCGGAAACTCCGAGAGAAGACATAAGGAAGCATCTATGAGTCCTAAGAGTTCTAAGAAAGAAGTCTGGGCTGGCCTCCAGTAGTATACACCAAGCAGGAAGAAAGAGGCAGGAAGCCAGTTCCACACCAGGAGTCAGAGACACTTCATTGTTTGACTCTGGGAGTTCCATTTGGGACGCTTACTATGTGAGTGGTGCCTAGTGTTTGTGTAATGCTGCAGCCCTGCAGAGAGGCTAGGAAGAGCATTTCCATGTTTCCACAAATACAGATGATCTCCGCAAGCGACAGTAACACCAGTTATTCCTCCTGTACTCGTAATGTCTGCTAACTACTGACAGCCAGGGCCAGCAATACAAAGCTTTAGTAATGTAAGTCTCCAGAGGTGGTAGGAGTAGTTGACTGAGCACATGGGGCTAGAATAATGTCCCACCAAGCACACGTCATTGTCACAAGACAACTGTAAATCGTCAGAGTGCTTCACAGTGATAGGATGGCCAACTGGGCAAAAGTCAATTTGAGGTTCTGTCCAGCCTGCTACATACCCCCAGGAGAAATGAAGCAGGGTCCATCCTTTCTAAGTCACACTCCCTATCAAGAGACACAGATGATGTTTCAGCATCTTACTCTGTCTAGATTCAGAAAATATTCAGATCAGAATATGTGTAGTAACAACAACAACAACAAATTCTGGGAACAATCTCTCAGGAATTCCCATGTGTTGTGGAATGTATGTTAGTGAAGCTTAGTGCAGTGAACGGACTGATTCTGGAATCAGACAAAGCTAGGTTCCTCGATGGTAAGCAACAGAAAATAACGAAGGCTAATTTCAGCAAATATGATGATGATGATGATGACGATGACGATGGAGCAACATTATGGGGAAACTCTCAGACTTGAAAGGAAGGCTAGCAAATCAGACTTGGAAAAGACAAAAACCATAGACATATCAGGGCATCCCATTTCAGAAAAGTATTCAAGAAACCAGAAGGATGGACAAGTTTCAGTGATTCTCAGTACTTCATTTTCTTTATACAGGATTCACATTTCATGAAAAAAAAAAGCACTCAACTAGCCTAGTCAATCAGCCTGGTCAACACTAGTCATGTGCCTGGTCTTGATAACAGGACACCTTGACTAACTGTACTACAAAACAGTATCAAATAGGGAAAGCAGCAAATTTTCCCAAAAAGATTACCAAAAGAAGGTGAAATGGACACAAGGTAGTTAAAAATTAGTAAAGGTCACAGCAACTACTTATTATCTCTGTGAATTTAAGCCAATCACCTACTGCTATCAACCGAGTGCTCATGTCCCCCAAAAATTCATATGTTGAAACCTAGTGCCCAATGTGATGGTATTTGGAAGTGGGGCCTTTGGGAGGTGATGAGGTCATGAGAGTGGGGCTTTCATGATTGAGATCAGTGCTCTTACAAAAGAGACCCCAGAAAGTTCACCCAAAGGGAAAGTCCCTCATTCCTTCTGCCATGTGAGGACACAGGGGAAAGACAGCTGTCTATGAACCAGAAAGCAGGCCCTCACCAGATGTCAAATTTGCTAGTGCCTTGATCTTGGACTGCCAGCCTCCCAAACTGTGAGATAAAAATTTCCGTTGTTTCTAAACAACCCAGTCTATGGTATTCTGTCATAGCAGCCCCAACTGACTGAGACACTTATCCACTTTTACTTTCTGCTAAAATGTGACTTCACAGGTCAGGGGTCTTTGTCTAGTTTACTCATTGATGTATCCCAATTCCTTCAGCTGAAACATGACACATAAAGGGCACTTAGTAAATATTTGCTGAAAGAACAAATCTCTCCAAGACTCAGTTCCCACATTTGAAACTGAGATGCCTTGTAGGCATATGTAAAATGTCTACTCCGTGCTGTAACAGAACAGGTGCTCAAGGAATTGTGGTTTAGTTACTGCTTTTAGCAGAAAGAATATTGCTAGAGCTATTTACTATCAGCAAAGTAGAAAAATTCCTTGTGACTATGACAGCTTACTCTGTGACACTACCATACAAAACAGAAGTTATTTGCGATTAGTTCAACAAAGCCTGTTACTGAATTTCAGAACAAAGTAAATAATTTGACCAATGATGTAATAATATGAAAGGAAATGGAAAAGTGAATTTTAAAAAGCTAGCCTGTCCTCGAGGGAGTCTGGCGGCCTAAGAGCGGCACCAACGTATCATTAGCTCCAGACCCAAAATGTAATAGCCTGACGATCTCTGGGCCCTCAGTGATGCTCAATCATTCTTCTCTTCCATTCTCAGCTGATTTCATTTTCCTGACCCCATAGCAGCTACTCCAACAGTGTTTATCAATCTCTAAGAGCCTCTATTACAATCCATTCCTGCCTCCCTCCCTTTCCAAGGTTGGTCTTCCCATTTCTTTTTTGAAAATTAGAAGCCATTAAACCAAATGAGAAAGAAGAGAGAGAAACGGCAGGAACACCATGACCTTCAGCCACATATCCCCCCCTTTCTTCCTGGTTCCCTGGAAAGAAGTTTTTCTTCTCCTTTCCAAAGACTAGCTTTTCTCCCCAGACCAATTCTATTTCCCTCGGCTTTTTCCTGGGTGTTAGTTCAGCAATTATCTCCCCTTCCTCCGCCGTTACAATCCAGCTCACCATTCCCCTTCCTAAAACGTTCTCGTGACCCTTCTTTCTTTTTCCATCGTCGAGCTTTTTTCTGCCTTTGCTTTCACTTGTCAGTGCTTACAAAGTTTCTACACTCACTATCTCTCCTTCCCACTCACTCTCAGCCCACGGACGCTGTCTGCTGCTTCCACCACTCTACCGACGCTTTGGAGACAAACGTCTGCGATGCCCTGCCAACTGCCTTGCCAAGGTCCACGTTTAACCGTCCCCCAGTGCCCATCAGGCACTGCCCTGAGTGCCAGAAAATAGAAGTAAGATCTAAAAACAATCAGTATCCTGAATTGAGTTATAATATAGTGAAAGGACAGCAGTGGAAAACTGATAAAATCTGAAGCAAGTCTGTAGTTAGTTAATAGTATTGTGCTGTTACTTTCTTAGTTTTAAAAATATACTATAGGGGGCACCTCGATGGCTCCAACGGTGAAGCATCCGACTTTTGATTCTGGCTCAGGGTTGTGAGATGGAGCCCCACATCAGACTCCACTCTGGGAGCCTGTGCAGTGTCTGCTTAAGATTCTCTCTGTCCCTCTCCTTCTGCCCCTCTCCCTGCTTGTGCACGCATGCTCACTCTCTCTTTCTCTAAAGAACAAAAATTTTAAAAAAGTACCATAGTTATAACATTAGGAAAATGGGATAAAGGATATATGGAAATTCTCTATAATATCTTTGCAACTTTTCCACATATCTAAAACTATTCGAAAATAAAAAGGTTTTAAAGGTAACAAAACCAAGGGGCACCTGGGTGGCGCAGTCAGCTGAGCATCTGCCTTCAGTTCCGGTCATGATCCCGGGACCCTGGGATCCAGCTGAATTCCTCTCCCTCCGCCTCTCCCCACTCCCCTCTCCCCTCTGCTCATGCTTGCTCTCCCTCTCTCTCTTGAATAAGTAAATAAATAAATCTTTTTTAAAAAGGTAATAAAATCTTACAATGACCCACAGTCTTAGGATAAATAGGAGAGATGGTCAAAAAATCTATGAACCACAGAATCTTCTACCAGAATTAAATACAGAAGCCAATCTGCTTTTCCTCAACATTTTTCCTCATCACGTGTGGTATGATTTTGCACGCACCCATGTCCTATGCTGTAAGCATTTCATGAGAATGGGATGGAGAGTGTATCCAAGGGCGAATTTTCACATTCCTAGTAATAAATTTTGAGGCTTTGGGAGGACTCAAACGGATTGAAGCCAGCTCTAGCTAAATCACTCCACTTTCTAAGAAGCTGAATTTAAATATGTGACCTACATGCTTTCGTTGTTCTTCTCAAGGCAAATAGTTCAAGGTTTGAGGGAGTAGCAGGCCAAACAGAGGTGATTTTTCAGCCTTCTTATTGTCTGGCTGCCAGGGTTCCTGGAAGTGGCATTTTTAATGAGCAGTTTTTCTTCTGGAGGAGACTTTGATGTGGTTGGAAATGTATTTTCCTCCTGAGTGTAGGCAGGGCACCAATTAACCCACACAGAGCACCCTTGCTGTCCTCCCAGCTTGGAGTTTATTACACTTACTATGCCGTGTATAAAACCCGTTATCTCACCTCCTGTTATGCTTCCCTCCTGTGGACTCAAAGCAATTTCTAAAGCAGCATTCTGCTCCCTCGGACTTTTAAATATCTCCTTTTTGCCTTTTCCCACAAATAAACACATAGCAGTGGAGATGGTGAGAGGGGAAGGATGAGCTAGGAGAGCTGCCGCTCTGACCAGCCGGTTGGGTCAGCAATCGTGTCATGGCCTCAAGGTACATCTGTACCGAACCTACAGCTTGACAGACATAAAGGGACAGAAATGAATGAAGTAGATATGGGCATAAGGACTCCAAGTTTAATGACAGAAACGGTCACAATTTCATATATAACCAGAGTACAAGGCAGAAAGAGAAGAAGACTGGAATTATTTCCCTAAAATAATTAAAAGTAAATGACAGTTAACATTAAAAAATTGTTTTTATATGAAAGGGCACTGCTCTTGGCTAAATGGGAATTATGTAATCCCGTGAATTTAAGGCTCTCCCCATATGGTGGCTGGAAAAGAACTAAGACAACTAAGGTTGAAGAAAAGTAATTTAAATGTGAAGGTTGGAGGCATCAGACCAAACTGTGCAAGGCACTTGAGCTGCCAACATTCTCTCCTCTGCTACCACTCCAGCATGTTAACTCAGGCTCTCTCTTCCTGTTCCATTTAGGGTCCCAGGAAATTTAAAAAAAAAAAAATTTTTTTTTTCATTAAAAAGTTCAGAGGCACCTGCGTGGCTGAGTTCATTGAGCATCTGACTCTTGATTTGGGCCCAGGTCCTGATCTCAGGGTCGTGAGATCAAGCCCAGCATCGGGTTCCATGCTCAGGGTGAAGTCTGCTTAAGATTCTCTCTCTCTCTCACCCTCTGTTTCCCACTCACACGTTCTCCCCCTCTAAAAGAAAAAGAAAAGATTTTTAAAAAGTCCATTCCTTTATCACATGACAACATCTATCTGCAAGAGAAGCTGATAGGTAGTTTCTAACTAAGCAGCCACTTGCCCTTCCAATAGGAAGATGAGAAGAATGACTACTTGGGGAGAATTAGCAGTCTCTGCCACCGGGGAAGAGTGAAGAGTTAATGCTCCCTAAATGCAAATTCCTTACCTTCAGCTCAGACCCCATTTCTAATCTGGGCCTATATATTCCAAATACATACTGGACATTTCCACTTGAAAATCAACATACATATGGCAAATACTGCTGGTTGTTCTCCACTATCCATTCTCCCCTTATTCCTTTAATAAGAGAATACAGCCAGGGTGCCTGGCTGACTCAGTCAGAAGAGTACATGACTCCTGATCTCAGGGTCCTGAGTTCAAGCCCCACGTTGAGTGTACAGATTACATACATACATACATACATACACAAACAAACTTTAAAAAAACATAATAGAACACACTTTTAACTGGCACAGAACCACCCAAGTTAAGACTTTTCCAAGCCACCCTCACATCTAGCTTGGTCCTATGATTCAGTTGGTCAGTGGATGTGAGCAGAATGGATTCGAGCAGAAATGACAAGTTCAGCTTCTGAATCATGCCCCTGAAAGTAAGGTACTTCCACAATATGTATCTGCAATGGCCAAAGACGGCCCAGCCATCTTAGATCTTGACATGGAAGCCATATGTTGAGAATGACAGAGCAACAAGAGAGAAGGAGACTAGGTCTCCAAAAGTTTTGAGTTCACTAGACATTGACAAGAGAGAAAAATAAACTTTATCTTTTTTTTTAAGCAAATGTGCTTTGAGGCCTCTATCAGAACAGCCTCATCTAGAATCCTATTGCAAGGTCCTTACCTCTCCAGTGCCTCTCTCCGTAGTATGGCCACAAAAGTCACTGAGCTTCCCAAGCCAGAAGCAGGAAGAAACCCTTGACTCCTTTCTTTTTCTCACTTCCAATACCAAAAATATCCATTCATGTCAGATTTACCTCCTAAATATTTTTAAATCTGTTTTTGCTCTCCATCCAACTAATAATGCCTATATCCATCTTCTCTGGCACGGACATCTTCATAACTGCTCTCCATGCCTCTTGCCTTGCCTACTGTCAACCCAGTCTTCTAAGGAACAGAGAGGATCCCACCTTCCTCTGTTTGACACCCTTCAATTACTCCCCATTCTCAAAAATATCAAGTCCAAGCTCTTTAGCAAGACACCCAAAGCTCTTTATGATGCAACCCCTGTTCACCCAACTGACTTCTCCTTATGGCCCGAACATACCGCATTCTTTTATAGCTCTGTGCTTTTGCATATACTGTTTCCTCTGCCTAGAATTTCTCTGTGCTTCCTTGTCTTCCTGGAAAAAAATATTATTTTATTTCTTTAAAACTTAGCTCAGATACTATATTCTCTCTGAAGTTTTTCCCTGAAATTAGCCAATCTCTCCAATGCACTGCCCTTATTTTGTACATGATTTTGTCATGTTTATCACATTAAACAATAAACTATGAGAGACTCCAGACCAAGATGGTGATGTAGGAGGCTCCCCAATTTCCCTCCTCCCATAGACACACCCAATGTACAGCTACACATAGAGCAATTCTCTTTGAAAGAAATCCAGAAGCTAACTGAGTGAATCCTACACATACAGCAAATGGAAAACAAACCCACACAGAAATGGGTAGGAAAGGCTGAGACACAATCTCACAATAAACCACACTGCTACCTAGCACAGTGCAACTGGGAGGGAATCCCTAACTCCCAGCTTCTCCCTGAGGAATGAAGGGTTTGGACCACAGGTTTAGTGCTCCAACTTTTACAGTTCCAGAAATAAGAAAAGAATACCTACTCTTGCCACTTTTATTCAACATAGTAATGGAAGTCCTACCCAGAGCAAGGAGGCAAGAAAAAGAAAGAAAAGACATCCAAATCAGAAAGGAATAAATAAGACTACCTCTATTTACAGATGATGTGATATTACATATATAGAAAACCTAAAGACTCCACCGAAAAAAAAAACTGTTATAACTAATAAACGATTCAGTAAAGTTGCAGGATACAAAATCAATATACAAAAATCAGGGCGGAAAATCAGTAGTATGTCTACACACTAACAATGGACGATCAGAACGAGAAATTAAGAAAGCAATGCCTTTTACAATAATATCAAAAGAATAAAATATTTAGGAATAAATTAAACCAAAATAAATAATTTAGGAATAAATAAATTAAAGGAAGTAAAAGATCTACATACTGAAAACTATAAAATATTGTTGAAAGAAATTAAAGACACAAATAAGTAGAAAGATATTCCATGTTCAAATTAAAATAGTTAAAATGTCCATACTACCCAAAGTGATCTACAGATTCAATGCAATCCCTAACAAAATGCCAATGGCATGTTTCACAAAAACAGGAAAACAATCCTAAATGTATATGGAATGCAAAAGACCCCAAACAGCCAAAATAAGCCTGAAAGAGAACAACAAAGCTGAAGGTATCATACTTCCTGATTTCAAACTATACTACAAAGCTCTAGTAATTAAATTAGTATGATACTGGCATAAAAATAGATGCCTAGATCAATGAAACAGAATGGAGAGCCCAGAAATAAATCCATGCATATATAGTCAATTAATTATGCCAAAGGAGCCAAGAATGTACAATGGGGAAAGGAGAGTCTCTTCAATAAATGGTGTTGGGAAAACAGAATATCCACATGCAAAAATATGAAATTGGACCTTACACCATACATAAAGTCAACTCAAAATGGATTAATGATTTGAACATAAAACCTGAAACTGTAAATCTCCTAGAAGAAAACGTAGGGGGTGAGTTCCTTGACACTGAATTTTGGTCTTGGCAATGAACTTTTGGATGTTCACTACAGCATTATCTACAAAGCCAAGGTATGGAAACAACCTAAGTTGACAGATGGATGGGATAAGGAAAATGTGAATTTATATATAAATATATACACACACACACACTTACATATAATATAATGGAATACTAATCAGCCTTAAAAAAAAAAAAGGAAATGTTGCCATTTGCCACAACATAGATGAACCTGGAGAGCATTATGCTAAGTAAAATAAGTCAGACAGAGAAAGACAAATACTGTACGGTATCACTTATAAGTGAATCTAAAAACACGTGAACTCATAGAAACAGAGAGTAGAAAGGTAGTTCCCAGAGAGTAGAATGGTGGGGAAAATAGGAAGATGCTGGTAAAGAATACAAAGTTTTAGTTATAGAATGAATCAGGTCTGAGGATCTATATATGACATGGTGACAATAATTGATAATGCTGTATTGTATAACTGAAATTTACAAAGACAGTAGAACTTAAGTATCTCACAAAAAAAAGTTTAATATTGAGGTGATGAATGTGTTAATTTACTCACTGGTGAATCCTTTCACTATATATACCTATATTAAGTCATCATATTGTGTACTTTAAATACATTACAATTTTATTTGTCCATTATTTTCAGTAAAGCTGAAAAAAGGAATCTAACCAAAATAAAATAAACAGATGGATGG
Organism: Ursus arctos; assembly: GCF_023065955.2. NCBI lineage: Eukaryota > Metazoa > Chordata > Mammalia > Carnivora > Ursidae > Ursus > Ursus arctos. The sequence continues at coordinate 39,397,881 of NW_026622852.1, forward strand.
ATTCATGGACAGACAGATCTGTACAGTAAATGAAAATAACAAATTTAAGATTAGAATACAGACTGAAAATTCTATGAGACCTGGCAATAGCAGGATCTCAGTAGCTTACTCTGAAACTCTAAAAGCAATTTTAAGCACCATCTAAAAGACATTTCCAGCTATTATGTTAAAAGGGAACTTGGGAAATGTAGATCAGGAATATTAACTATTGATTTTTCAACTTTCTGGATTATTACTTCAGTCTTACCCTGTCTTCTCACAGCAGTAGAACTCAAAGCCATAAAGACATAATTGCCTCCTTTCAGCACACAAAAAAGAAAATGGGATCTGAAAATACTGAAGTTTATGCCAAAAAAAAAAAAATCTGCGAGTTCCACAAGCCCAAAAGAGACGATTAGGAACATAGCCTGAGTGCCCGGGGACCTGAGAGGAAGTTTAAAGGCTCCTGGGAAGCTCACCTTGACCTGAACCAAGATGACGAGAGCTTTCTAATGCAAGTCTTATCAACGTCCACCTGCTCTTTTCACAAATTCAGAACTCAGAGTTAAAAAGTTTCCCAGGTTTCTACAACTATTCAGTAGCAGAACTAGAACTATATTGTAAAAGAAACAATAAATGCACCCAGTGAAAACCAACCTGTAAACTACCAAACTAATTCAGGAAAAAAAAATGTGTCAAGATTTTACATAATTATATAGTCTATTCAAAGTTCACCGCATGCTAGATAAATACCTCCCAAAACTTTACGTGAGGGATGAGGGCGTACAAATGGTATTGGTACAACAGCATTTAGAAAGTGCTCGTTCTAAATTAAGGTGGGTTTGGGCATGACTAGAGGTTCGGTGGAGTGGTCCATCCAGGGCTCTCTACACTGAAAAGGGAGAAGCTTCCTTGTTAAAAACCCATCATAAGAAAAGGGAACAAAGGAGGATACATGTTTAGGCCAAGCACATGGCTCGGGACAGAAGTCAGGGTCCTCTCCCGTACAGTTCCATGTGTGCCACTCAGATTTGTCCAGCACCATCCATTTTCCCTAAGGATCTGTGTTGGGGCCCTGTGGACAGGGAATAATAAACATAAAAGGGCTGAGTCGAGAGATCTCTTAGTTCATGGAGACACTAGGTGAAGTTTCTCTCTATAGAATTTATCCTAATGCAGAATGAAGTGTGGTCCAAAGGAATGGGAGAAAGGGCAAAGGGTATTTTCTGTAAACAGCAAACAGACTTTAGGAGAAGGCAATGCGGACTCAAGGGAAGCCATCGGCCACAAGACCTGAGGCTGTAATGACGGGAGAAATAAGCCAGACCTCCATCTAGAACAGAGGAGGGACTTTGTCAAATCTTTCCACTTGCTACCATAGCATGCGTTCTTTTTTTTTACATTTTTCTTTTCTCCCTAAAAGTTTATTGCTAGCAATTTTTCAAGCACCTCATGGTCTTGATGATTTTTCGCTGGCTTCATAATATCTGTTGAATATTTCTTCACCATAAAATGTGTCGAGCTATCCCCAGGATTTAAACACTTAAGCTGTGTCCAATATTGTAAGTAAAATGTTCAGCCTTTTCCTGACTCAAAGCATTCTAAATTCTCAGAAGGGGTGGTTAGTGAATCAAAGTGATGAAATAATTTTGAGTCTTGATGGATAGTGTTTCAATATGACTTTTTTTGCTCCTGCAAAATGTACTATCGTTAAAAACAAAAACGAAAACAAATTATCATTTTCATTACTCCCTCTTCATATCTGGGATGTTGTCATTTAAAAGCATTCAAGTTCTAGTTGACAATTTTCCTTCTTTTCTTTGCTCTTTCATTAAATGGGAAGTGGTATCAACTGGCTCCTTTCCTTTCCAACAGAGATTTTTTTTTTTGCCACAATTATTTAACTTGATTATCTTTCTAAATTATTTTTTCATTTCCTTTGCCCATTAAAATTCTATTTCACTGCCCTCTCTGGTAATTTTTCATAGGTTTTAGATGACTCTGAATCCAATACTTAGACCTTATGCCCAAGTAGAAAAAGAATCACAGATGCAGGTTATAAATCAATGTAAAATGGTATCTATATAAACAGTGCACAAGTTACAGATTTATAATCTTATACTCTTTAATTGCACAAGGAGGTTTTTGTCACTGATAAAATAAATTGCCAAAGCTAATATAATGCATGCAATTTCTGAAAAGGATGGCAAAAGATGTCAGGGATCTGTTTTAAAATTATATAAGAACCTAAAAGTATATACATGACAGTACAATTCATGAACAAAAACCATGCATATTTATAATAGTTACCATTAAGTGAGCAACTATTAAGTGCCTGGAATTTTATTTAAAAGACTTATAACAACGTAGATTTTATGCATAAGGAATCTGAGGCTCAAGGTTACACTAAAAAACAATTCAAATCTTGGTTGGCATGATTTCAAGGTCATGGTCTTTCCATATGATGCTCTTCTCACCACTGGGTTGCAAGGTAAGTCATATGAGTTAAAAGGTCATAAAAGTTCTATTTCCTCTCTAGTCTAACAGTCATAATTTATGGTCTCTGATGTATAACTGTATGGCTTTTTAAAAAAATTCTATGTTAGTTTGGGAGTATGTGCAGTTAAATAAGATTCTAATTAGACAAGCAAAATGCAAACACTAAGACCCTGGAATTGTAAATATTGTTTATACCTCCCAGAGCAGGTCCCAGATGTATTTACCTCATCCAAAACAAGTAGAAATTCCTTTTTCAGATAAAGGACACTGACCAGAAATTGTTAGGATGAGCTCTCTCTGTCCCAAGGAGAGAAAAGATCTGCCGAAAGTCTCCTAGGAGCCACCAGTGGTTGCCTAATATATTATGCAATAAATTCTAGATCAAATGTAATAATAAAAACATAAGCATTCTCTACAATGGGAAGCTGATTTCCTGACTTTCCAGTCTTAAGGAAAAATCCCATAGAATTAGTATTGTGCAATGGATATTTCCTTGCTTTAGCAGCTTAGGACAGAAAACAAAGTCACTTTTTTAATATTTCATCTGTCTCCACACACCACCGGCACATCCAAGATAAGCCCGCCAACACCAGGAACTGACTCTTCAATTCAAGGCCTCATTCCTGGCTGTAAGTCCCTGTTAGAGAGAAAATTTCATCTAACAGATAACTCTATTCTCTACCACCACTCGTCCTGACCTTGCCACATGGTATTCCTGTTGAAGTCCGGATGGTTCTATCACTTAGGCATGATCCAGCTTGTTTCCTGCCAGATTTGTGGTAAAATGGCACATAACCTCCACCAAAAATCTTTCAACCCATCAGCTCTACGATAACTGTCCACTGACAGGGATAGTCCCCTCAGTTCAGACTTTTCTACCAATGGGAATCAGACTTATCTAAAAGTTTATTCAACCACCTTGGAGAGGACAAAAGACTGAACGATGAGCACCTCATGTAGGGAGACCAAGAATCTGGACATCATGAACCAAATAAATTACCACTTGCTCAATCATTGCTTTTATTAAAATAAAACCCCAGGGGCAAAAAAAAAGGGGTAAACACAGCCCACATGATATACTGTCTGGGTTCATGTTACTTGGGTTCATGGGCTTCTGGTCCTCTCAACAATTATCCAAATTCAATTCTGTTTCTTAGTTATTTCGGCCTTATACATACCTACAAGCCGCCATCTTCCCCAAGACACAGTCAGGACCGGGATGACCGGATCCAAGATTTCAGATCTCAGCATCTGCTCTCTAAGAATTATTATATTCTCTCTCCCTATTTCTCCCTCTCCCTTCCTCTCTGCTTCCTCTCTCTCTCCCTCCCTCCTCCTCTTCCCCGTCTGTCTGCCCCCAAACCCCTACTGCCTGAGGGCAGAATACTCCGTATCTTCTCATTCTCAAGATCTGTCCTCCTTTTCTAGCTCCAGTTTTTTCCAGGAAAAATCCAATCATGTTACAATTGAAAAAGTCCCTTTCAGAGTCTGTTTTGTTTCCAATGAAATTAATTGTGCTGAGTTGTGAATCTATCAACGAGCAGAAAAATTCACATTGTACGTAAGTTCACCTTGAGAATAGGTTCAGGAGTTTGGGATGTGATGAACGAAATATGCTTTGGGACATGAGAATTTCAAAATCTTAGAACAAGACAGTCTAATCCTGAATGTGTATTAAAGTGACATACTTCGACCACAGCCATCCACTTACGGTAAGAACCTGAATGAGAACCTTATTAAATCACCTATTAAACACAGAGCTCTCCAAGGAACTGTCTCTCACATTAAACACTGCTCTCTCCATAACAAGAAAAAAGCATTAGTACCTCTAAAGAAGGGCCTCAAAATATATGTAAACTCTAGAAAGTTCAGAAAATGACTATCAAGGGACCTTGATTTTTTATTCTCTAAGCAAATAATGCACAACAGTTAGAAATGTTTGGTGACATATTAATGAAAGTCAGCCTGCATAAATTTAATTGGGTACTGGAAACTGTTCCGTGTGTTGCCAACAAAAACAGATGGAGAGTATCATTTCAAAAGAAAGAGGTAATGAAACTTCCCTTGAAGAAATTGCTTAAGAAAAATGGTAACACTTGGGGCGCCTGGGTGGCGCAGTCGTTAAAGCGTCTGCCTTCGGCTCAGGGCGTGATCCTGGCGATCCGGGATCGAGTCCCACATCAGGCTCCTCCGCTGGGAGCCTGCTTCTTCCTCTCCCACTCCCCCTGCTGTGTTCCCTCTCTCGCTGGCTGTGTCTCTGTCACATAAATAAATAAAATCTTTAAAAAAAAAAAAAAAAAAAAGAAAAGAAAAATGGTAACACTTGACAATAGAATTAGCTTTAAGAATGCACACCATGTGACACTTAAATGGAAAAAAAAAAAGAAAAGAAAAAAGAGTAAACCAGCTAACTTCATTCCAAACACGTATCAATCTGATGTCTAGAGAGTGCCAGCTCCTTACCCAGCAACTATCTCGTCATCGGACCTCTCTGATATTGCCAGTTATAAGGAAGAGAATGTTCTGGCCACCTGCCTCATCTGAGGTTAATTCACACAAGTGGTAGAGAACCCAAGTCTAAAAGATAAGGAACACATGTAGGCAGATTATGAGAATCTGGACATCATGAACCAAATAACTTACCCATTGCTTAATCCCTGGCTTCATCAAAATAAAACTCCAGTGGAAAGAAGATTCTCATGACTCATGGAGAAGGGAAATTTTCTCATTCCAGTAAATGAATTTCTGACACATATCCACAGCTGTTATATAGCCATAATTAAGACTGGGAATTAGACAATTCAATTTGTGTGGAGAATCTATCATTAATGATTCAAAATAAATAGATACCCCAAACAACACATACTTTGGGTAGCATTTCAGACTAGGTAGAATAACAAGTGTTACTGACCCCTTCAAGTCCCCAGCCAACCTCCTGTGACAACCCCTCCCTCTTTCCTACACCCTATTTCATGGTGTTTTCCCTTCTTGCCCACTATCAGCAATGTCTCTGACTCTATTCTTCCATCACATCCTTGATCTACTGGCAGCACAACCAGCACTGACAGCCAATTGATCAATTTGTGGTTGATTCGTTACTGAACAGTTGAAAACTCATTCTAACTCTAACATTGGGAATACTGTCTCTAACCTGGTTTTGCATCTACCTGTCTTTATGGCATTGAGTGAGTCGTGACACTTTCTGGGTTTTAATCTCCCCATTGTTAAAGTGAAGGGTAGGACTAGATAACTCTAAGAACCCACTCCAACTGTCACACTCTCATTCTAGAACTCATAGTAATGTCAGACTGGTTTCTAATTCTTAAAGTACTTTCAGCAAATGCATCGCTGAATTTGATTTTCATACAGCCCTTTGAGGTAGGTAAGGGGAGTATTACTAGTCCTATTTTAGAATGAGGAAGATGGGACTTGGCATTAAAAACGTTTAATGAAGGGACACCTGGGTGGCTCAGTCAGTTAACCGTTGGACTCTTGATTTCAGCTCAGGTCATACTCTCAGGGTCGTGGGATCCAGCCCTGTGTTGGGCTCTGCACTGGGCATGGAGCCTGCTTGGGATTCTTTCTCTCCCTTTCCCTCTGCCTCTCCCCCTGCCCCCACTTGCATACTGTCTCTCCGAAGAAATTTTTTTTAACTTAAAAAAAAATACAGTTAAAAATGTTTATTGAAGCCATACCACTTGCAGGTGGCAGAAGTCTTCTGAGTCCTAATTTAATGCTTGCTCCAGTCCACTGTGCTATTCCATGACACACTAAGATGAGTGGAGGCTCCCGGTGGGCATGCTTAGGGGACAAGGACGATCAGGACTGGGTTTTCATGTGGCTCACTGCCTTCAGGTGCCCCTTTTCTTGGTATAGTGAAAAGGCACGGGAGACTTGATGGTTATCTAGAGTTATCTAGTCTTGATGGTGCCTGAATGAGATATGCTGGTAGAATTCTACGAGGGATAAAAAGGAGATGAAGAGCTTCAGGCAAAGGGTGAGGAAGAGAAAGAGAAAAGGGAGAAATACAGGAGCCACCATATGGAGTGAAACTTTGGGGGAAAAAACATGCTTGAGGAGGACTTTTAAGAAGTTTTGCTCTGAGTTATGCATTGAAACACAATCTTTCTTTTTTTTTTTTTTTTTTTAAAGATTTTATTTATTTATTTGACAGAGATAGAGACAGCCAGTGAGAGAGGGAACACAAGCAGGGGGAGTGGGAGAGGAAGAAGCAGGCTCATAGCAGAGGAGCCTGATGTGGGGCTCGATCCCGGAACTCCAGGATCACGCCCTGAGCCGAAGGCAGACGCTTTAACCGCTGTGCCACCCAGGCGCCCCTGAAACACAATCTTTCTTATGCACAATAAAACAACAGTAAAAATCAACATCATCTTTTAATGTTTTTGAGTTAGTCCTGTATTTTCTTTTGATTTTTAGATGTATGAATTTCTCAGATGGGTCCCAACATTTGGGTTATAATAAAAGGAAGAAGAGTTTTACATATCATCAGTCCCACTGAGCAAAATTAGACAAAGCAATAAGTTCCCCCATCTCTCTCTCCCTTTCACACACACACACACACACAAAGAAGGTATTGTTAGTCATACTTTGATCTGGCAATATGTAATCCTCTACTTACTTTTTACAGAAGGACATAGAAAACTATGAGCCCATTAAGTGTCTGATACATCTGGGAGAAGTGTGCTGTAGAAGATTACGGATAAAATAGGAGGATGTGAAATTGCCCTTCCATCTGGCTCCAACTGTGTGCTGAACCTTCAGGGTGCTAAAACTGGAGCCCATCATCCAGATGTTGAGGATTCATCTGGAGTCTAGGGAAGCACAGTGTCCTGAAAAAATAAATCCGCATAAAGCCAAGGAAAGATTTGAGTTCCCTTATCTAAATAAGACTCTTTCAACCTTAAAATGTCTCCCAAAAGGCACTATTTCCCCATGTGAGGGATCTTAAACTGGACGGTGCTAACTGTTCGCACGGAGTCTACAAATCGATATGGCACGTGCATCTTCTCAACGGACAGATGCCTAAAATACAAATAAGGTGGGGGGAAATGACACTGCAGACTTAAAACGTTTATAAACTACTGACATAAAAAGAAACACAATGAAGTTCAGCTTAATTTCAGATCAACTTAAAGGGACTTTTTGTCTATCTATCTTTTAATCTATCTTCCACATCTACTCTTAAAATTGGCCATGCACAAAGGACAAAAATAGTATTTAGCGAATTTGTTGGGCAGGTGAGTATCTTTTACTCCTTCACCTTGGGAAACCATTTTTTTTAAAGCACATTCACATGAACCGATGAGCAGTGGGTATTATATGCAACTAATGGATCACTGAACACTACATCAAAAACTAATGATGTACACTATGCTAATTGAACTTAATAAAAAAAAGAGGACTAATTTCCATAGGATAATGAGAATAAGGCAGAATATCCCAAATTTCTTTTTTTTTTTTTTAATTTTACTTATTTATTTGAGAGAGAGAGTGAGCAAGAGAGAGCAAGCATGAGCGGAGAGAGGGGCAGAGGCAGAGAGAGAAGCTGACACCCCACTGAAGAGGGAGCCCAATGCAGGGCTCGATCCTGGGACTTCAGGATCACGAGCTGAGCCAAAGGCAGACACTTCACCAACTAAGCCACCCAGGAGCCCCGGAATATCCCCAATTTCTTACTAGACATGGCAGAATATTATTTAGAAAGCATTCAAATTTAGTGCAATGTAGTTACAGTGAAACTCAGGAGAGGTATCTCTTTGGATCCACACAGGAAGTGGAAACTTACACTTTCTGAGTTCCTTCTACATGACAATCCTTCCAGCACACTATTATCACTCCAATCTCAAGAGCTAGGTATTATTATTCTCATTTTAAGAAGAAACAAGTAAAGTAAAGCTTAAGTAAAAAGTCTGAGATGACTCAACTCTTAAGTGATGGAGGGTTACCTACCCTTAGGTTTCTCTGATTATTAGTCTCCCGTGCCTTTTCACTATACCATAACACCACTACACCGTAATGTGGCCTTTTCGCTCTACCGTGACAACTATTTGGCAAAGTGAGTTGTGTGTACCACAAAGCACAAGTACATACACAATTTAGGCCTCATGTTTGGCTCATAGTCCTTCGCATTAGGAAACGCTCATTCGGTGTATAGAGGAAGATGTGGACTTGCACTCCATCTGCATAATGCATTAGGATTTTGAAATGACACTAAGCTATTAGAAAAGCTGCCTTCATATATTATAGAATTGAGAAAGATTGAGGGAACTCAAATAAATGGCACTCCTCTTTTCCTGCCTGAATTCTGAACCTCCTGAAAGAGGCAAAATAGTGAGCAGAGGAGGGCCAAAAGAATCTCCTTTATTTCTTATAAAGGCTAGAAGGAAGGACATGGTTTTTGCTCTGTCTGCCAAGTGGACTTTCTAAGATAATATGTACCCCCAGAATTAGGCAGACGTGTCTGCCCACCACAGACCAACTGGACAACGTCAGCCCATTCTCCACATCGGGGCCTGTGCTTGTGGAGTGTACCACGGAGGAGCCAATCAGTACGTGGGCTTCCTTCAGAGAGTTTACTCCTAAGAAAAGGAAAGAAAGAAGGGGCTGAATTAAGCATGTCCCATTCCTTTCTCAAAATCTTAAATCAGGTAATTTACTCCACCCATGACGCTGTGAGAAGGGTCTAAGGAAAGAATCTAAGAGGAGCATGTAGGGAAAAATCTTATGAAAACCAGGAATAGGGAAGATACATTACCTCCCCAAGCAGTTTCAGTGCCTAAATGCTATTTGCTTAGAGGGAGGTTGAGCAGCAAGAGATACTAAGGGGCAAAAGCTGGATGAGCGTGTCCCTTACCCAGAACCATAGTCAAGCATCCAGACCCAGAGACGAGCAGGAGGCCAGAGAAAGGGTGCCCGAATGGAACATCAAACAAAGGATGGCCAGAAGCCAGCACCTGGAGCAGGAGGATGAAAATCAGAGAAATGGGGACAGGAGAAAAGGGTGAAGCAATGAACAATAACGGGCAAACTCCTGACACAGGAGCTGTTGTCTATGCCTGCGTTTTCCAAGCTCATTGCAGCATACTAGATCAGAACGGTGCCAAAAACCATAAATCCAGAAACATGCTGAAACCCACCCTTACCTCATGGAGTAAAGTCAAGGTTTCCTTGGGTTGACCTAGTCAGAAGCTTTTAAGTACAGAGGGACATCCTTGAGGTGGGATATAGAATTCCACGTGCGCCGCTCTTAGCGAGGGCCTCAGGTTCTGGTACTCCCCACAATATCCTTGGGACTTTTCCCATCATAAGGTATCAGGGCTGTTCAAGCTGAGAAGTGCAGAGACACACTGGATATGAACAGACAGCTAGAAGCTGCAATTGGAGCTGAAAGGCCATGGACTTGGTGATCTCTTTTGGCGTGACAGGTGGTGGTCCTTTGGCTTGGGGCACAAATTAATGGTACATGTATGTCTTAGAGATTGTTTAGAATGTCCTGAAGCTTCCCCAGAAATTAGGCAAATGCTGATATGATGTAGATTTTACGAGGTTTTAACTGTTTAACTATTAAAGTTAGGAATTAGTTTAGTGATTATCAATAGAAAACCAAAAACAATGGGTTAATCAAATTAGAAATTTATTTTTTCTGCTACAATTGAAGTCCTCAGGTAAGCCGACTAAAGCTATTTCGTCAGTTTCACAAAGCCCAAAGGCTTCACGGTAGCACTACTCCAGGGACCCAGTTTCCTTCTGGCTTTATACGCCACAATCCTTAGGGTAACATCCTCGTAGTCATGCCTTCCACATGGCTACTGACACTCCAGCCATCATGTCTACGTTTCAGGGAGAAATAAAGGGAAGGGCACGGAATGAAAAGATGTCTGCTCTTTTAAGTAACTTTTCTGTAAGCCCCACCTGACAATTTCTGCTTATATCTCATTGGGTAGAATGAGGTCAAAGGTTATCCCATGATCAAGGAAGGTGGAGATTTGTACTATTTCAGGTGGGCATACTATTAATATCAATGAAATTAGGTCTGTTGGCTAGGAAGCAGAGAAGAATAGATACTCAAAAGGCAACCCCCTGTCTCTTACACAGAGGTACAAGGAAAAGAGATGAGATGGCCCAAAACTCATTAGTGCTACGTGCGTGGATATTCCGGGTAAAGGATTACAGTGACTTACTAATACTACACAAATTCTACGGGGTTGCCCCAGGGAAATTCATGTGTCAAGAGTAGAACTACTTACTTCATAAACTTCTAAGCGTATCCTTTCTGCAGATGCAATATCACAGTTGTCTTGCACTAAATCAGCGGTTCTAATCCGCATCTTCTGTAAGAGTGCTGGTCTCTCTATCCCAAAATCACCGGAATACTGACTTGCACGACAAACTCCTAGAGCTTGCCTCACAGACACAGTTCAGGCACCATGTTCTATGTGGCGCCATCTCAGAAAAGGCTGCTAGAAGCCATCATGCACCGTGGTGAGGTTTTGCTGAAGGGTGTAAAAGACTCCAGCTGAGCAGGTCCTTTGGGCAGTCTGGGCCACCTTTGGAGTCAGTGGCCGTGTTCTCTCCTGAGAAAGAGGGGTTCTCAAGATGGGGCAGCCTCACGTTCCTCCTAATGTCGCAGCCTGAAGGACGGAGGGCTTGGCTGGCTTCATTGCCCTCCCAGCACTCATGCAGTAGAGAAGTCAGACCTCTCAAAGAGGAAAGCCCACATCCCTAGGTAGTTTGCTGATCCTCCCCCATCCCCCACCCATGTCTCAACTGCTTCAGGCTGGGAGCCCTGGAATGCATGAACGCATCAGCCAGGGTCTTCTTGGAGAAGGTTTTCCCTGCCTCAAAGGCAATCTCCTTCAAGGTATCTCTATCATTTCTTGCCTCTTAGCCTCCACATACCTTAGAATTCATAAACTCTCTACAGATGGTGTTCCACATAGAGATACATACATACATAGTTATCTAGAAGGCTTATGTGAAATTATTCACTCCCTTTTTTAAAAAAATCAATCCTTTGCATAGAAAGGAAAAGGCTTTTAAACAAAAACATTTTAAAGGCATGTGATCATACCTACAAGAAAAAACACGAGATGACGGGAAGGACACAGAGAAGGGGGAGGAGGGGCAATATGTGCTTTTTACTCCCAGGTATAAAACTGATCCCAGCAGAAGCTCATTACAAGATCCAAGCCGGAAACGAGCAAGCTCCCAAAACTACACTCCCCTCTACGTCTTCTACCAGGTTTCCAAACACTATACTAATGTCCATTGTAGGCCCTTCCTCAAATTTTAATCTCGTATTTTCACCCCACTCAATTGCCATCACATAATAAACACACTGGTATGAAAACTTATGTTCTTAGTGGTCTGGGATTGAGACTTCAATCCCACTGAAGTCCACTGATGTCCCTGCCATGGACACTCTCAAGTCATCTGCCCTCCTTGTAGCCCATTAGTGCCTTTGTGTGCCCTTAACAGAAATTATCAACCTCCTTGTGCATTCAGTGGAGAAACAGTTAGATTTTAGACACTGTCACAAAGGAGTGGAAACCAAAGGAGCTGCCACTTTATCAACCCCTAGGCTGATGTGCCCATGACCTCAGAGTTCACCTGCAAGTCACATTTCACTTTAGTGAAGCACTTCTTCATGGTAGCTGGCTAGTTTTTGTAAAAGTAATTTACATCCATTTCCTCTTATTAGGTCATTTGTCCCTCCCACCAGTCCTTCAGGCAGGCATTAATCCATTGTTTTCTCTTGGGACATATTTCCTTCAGTTTTCATACTTTTTGGTATCCTAATATCCTAAAGCAGTAAAGCTTCCAAAAGTGACTTAGCCTAAGATGTTACTCATACATCAAAAAAGTAGTTTTCAGAAATATCTTAAACAGCTAGCTCCTCCCTTCAAATGATTTCTAATGCAGACACTTGATGTGTAAGTCGCTCTATTTTCAGGAGTGAGAGAACCCAGATAGGTGGGCTTGTGCTCCTTCTCAACCCCCCAGGCTGCCCAGAAGGACCTTTCCAGAAATCTAGGAATCTGTAGACCACATTCTGAAAACACTTGTGCTAAAGGAATCTGAATTCTTTAAATACCTTATAAATATTGACAACTTCTACGCTGATTTGGAGACCATGTCATGCTTGGATAGATCTTAGTATTAAAAAGCGTATGAACAACAAATAAGTCAATATAGAATCAATGAAAATATACCACAACAAAGAAGGGAGCCAACCATAAGGCATGAAACCTCAGAATAGAAGTACTGTTAAAAATAATAAAATTATTTCCACAAGAACCAGAAAAAAATCTGGCAACTAGTATTCTCAAAGATACAGAAGCTACGACCCTTGTAAAACAGAAATAGCAGGCTTTAATGAAGAATATAGTTGAATGAGGAAAGAGATACTGAAGAAACTAGAAAAAAGTTCGGGAAAGTCCAATATATCATACTGAAATTAAAAATCCATTGAAGGAGATCAAAAGGTCAAAAGTAGAAGTGACATTGAGTACTTGGAACAATAATATTGACGACAAACTTGAGAAAGTATCACTGCAGAGAGAGGAAATGAGAACAAAATTTTAGATGTGGTAGGAAAAAATAATAATTTTTAAGAACATGGAATCGGTGAGGGGCACCTGGGTGGCTCAGTTGGTTAAGCGTCTGCCTTCAGCTCGAGTCATGATCTCAGGGTCCTGGAAATGAGCCCCACATCAGGCTCCTTGCTCATTGGGGAGCCTGCTTCTCCCTCTGCCTGCTGCTCTCCCTGCTTGTGAGCACACTTTCTCTCTTTCTTTCTCTCTGTTGAATAAATAAAATCTTTTTAAAAAGACAAAAAAAGAACATGGAATTCGCTAGATCATCCTGACAGAAAATCACTAAAAAATCATCAGCCTTAAACGCCATATTAGACCAGATGAACTTAACAGACATCAACACAAGAACAGGGAATAAAATCCAACCTAAGATTGATGGTGCCTTGAACAAAGAAGTCAGAAACAGTAGGACCCACAAACAAACAAAATATAGAAAAAAGAAAAAGAAGAAAAATTTTCTGGATCTTAAAAAAAAAAGGCCTGATTCTATTTAAAAAAAAAAAAAAAAAAACAGGGTTCATCATGTTCCAGGAACAGTTATTGAAATAGAAACCTTTTCTAGACACAAAAGGGCAAACTATTTTAATTATGCGGATAAAGAAAAGTACTATAAGATGTAAGAAGAAGAAAAGCTTACCTAGAAAGGAAAAAATTCAAGTTTGCCTCAGTCTTCATCACATGCTTAAATTCCAGAAGAAAATGGAGGTGTGTCTGCAAAATGTTGAGGGGAAAAATCCTAGTGAGCCAAAATCCCAAACTTAGTCAACTTCTCCTTTACAAACAAAACCAACAGAAAAAACTTCTCATGCAAGGATTCAGCACAAATACCACAAATGTACCCCAGATAGAAACGTCCTGAAGTACATTCTATAGCTGAAGAAGTTGAAAGAGGCTTTGAGAAGTCAGAAGTCAAAATATAAAGGCACTGCTGTCAGTATGTATAGAAAACAATTTAATGTGGAAAGTAACTATAAAACTTATTGCAAATATAATTTTTCAATTTCACTCAAAGCTAAAAAAAAAAAAACTTGCAAGGAAACTTTCATTGGTTAAAATAAAATGCTATTTAGCTAATATCATCCTCAATGGGGAAAAACTGAAATCTTTTCCCCTAAGGTCAGGAACACAACAGTTTCCGCTCTCACCACATGGTTCAACATTGTACTAGAAATCCTAGCCTCAGTAATTTGACAACAAAAAGAAATAAAAGGCATCCAGATCAGCAAGGAAGAGCCAAACTTTCACTCTGCACAGACGCCATGATACTCTATGTAGAAAACCTGAAAGACTCCACCAAAAAGTTGCTAGAACTGATACATGAATTCAGCAAATTTGCAGGATATAAAATCAACATACAGAAATCTGTTGCATTCCCATTCACCAATAATGAAGCAACAGAAAGAGAAATCAAGGAATCCATCCCATTTACAATTACACCAAAAACCGTGAGATACCTAGGAATAAATCTAACCAAAAAGATAAAAGATCTATATGCTGAAAACTATAGAACACTTCCAAAAGCAATTGAAGAAGACACCAGGAAATGGAAGAACACTCCGTGCTCTTGGATTAGAAGATCAAATATTGGGGGGTTTTTTGGATCTGGGTTTTTTTTCTTTTTTTTATGTTCAACTAGCCAGCATATAGTATGTCATTAGTTTTTGATGTAGTGTTCAATGATTCATTAGTTGTGTATAACACCCAGTGCTCATCACAACACATGCCCTCCGTAATACCCATCACCCAGTTACCCCATCCCTCCACCCCCCAGAAGAACAAATATTGTTAAAATGTCTATGCTCTCCAAAGCAATCTACACATTCAATGCAATCCCTACCAAAATACCATCAACATTTCCCAAAGAACTGAAAGAAACAACCTTAAAATTTGTTTGGAACCACAAAAGACACTGAATAGCCAAAGTAAAGTTGAAAAAGAAAAACAAAGCCGGAGGCATCACAATTCCGGACTTCAAGCTGTATTATAAAGCTGTAGTCATCAAGACAGTATGGTATTGGCACAAAAACAGACACATAGATTAATTGAACAGAATACAGAATCCAGAAATGGACCCACAACTGTATGGCCAAGTAATCTTCAACAAAACGGGAAAAGACTATCCAATGGAAAAAAGACAGTCTCTTCAAGAAATGGTGTTGGACAAACTGAACAGCAACATGCAGAAGAATGAAATTGGACCACTTTCTTACACCATACACAAAAATAAATTCAAAATGGATGAAAGACCTAAATGTAAGACAGGAAACCATCAAAATCCTAGAGGAAAAAACAGGCAGAAACCTCTTTGACCTGGGCTGCAGCAACTTGGTACTAGACATGTCTCTGGAGGCAAGGGGAAATAAAACCAAAAATGAGCTACTGGGACTACATGAAGATAAAAAGCTTCTGCACAGTGAAGGAAACAATCAACAAAACTAAAAGACAACCAACAGAATGGGTGAAGATATTTGCAAATGACATATTAAAGGGTTAGTATCCAAAATCTATAAATAACTTATCAAACTCAACACCCAAAAAAACAAATAACCCAGTTAAGAAATGGGCAGATGGCATGAACAGACACTTTTCCAAAGAAGACCTATAAATGGACAACAGACACATGAAAAGACGCTCAACATCACTCATCATCAGGGAAATACAAATCAAAACTACAATGAGATACCACCTCACACCTGTCAGAAGGGCTAAAATGAACTCAGGAAACAACAGATGTTGGTGATGGTGCAGAGAAAGGGGAACACTTTTGTGCTGTTGATGGGAATGCAAACTGGTACAACCAGTCTGGAAAACAGTATGGAGGTTCCTCAAAAACGTAAAAATAGAACTACTGTAATACTCAGCAATTGCACTACTAGGTATTTATCCAAAGGATACAAAAATGCTGCTTCAAAGGGTGCTCATGCACCCCAATGTTTACAGCAGCATTATCAACAATAGCCAAATTATGGAAAGAGCCCAAATGTCCATCAACTGATGAATGGATAAAGAAGATATGGTATATATATCCACTTGAATATTACTCACCCATCAAAAGGAATGAACTCTTGTCACTTGCAACATGGATGGAACTAGAGTATATAATGCTAAGTGAAATAAGTCAGAGAAGACAAATACATGATTTCACCCATCTGTGGAATTTAAGAAACAAAACAGATGAACATAGGGGAAGGGAAGGGAAAATAAGATAAAAACAGAGAGGGGGGCAAACCATAAGATTCTCTTAGCTATAGAGAACAACCTGAGGGTTGCTGGAGGGAAAGGGGATGCGGGATGGGTGAAATGGTGGTGGGCACTGAAGAGGGCACTTGTTGGGATGAGCACTGGTTGTTGTATGTAAGTGACGAATCACTAAGTTCTACTCCTGAAACCAGTACTACACAATATGTTAATTAACTGAATTTAAATTTTTAAAAAAGGAAAAAAAGAAAAAAATTTTTAAATAATGAATGAATGAAAACAACTCTGTTTAGGAATAACTCCATGAGCATAAGTCACAGAAAGGACAGAGGATGTCAAGCTAAGTAAAATTCCTCACCACAAATTAGAAGGAGTTGAAAAGTATTTTCTGAACTTTATTTTTATTTTTAAGAAACCATAAGACCGCCATTTATGATATTCTGATGAACTCAAAGGAAAACTCATGCCACAAGTGGACCCCTACAGCAATTCGAATTTTTTAGGAACTGAATGGTCCAATAACCTGAAACTGAAATTTTAAAGTTGTCGCATATTATTAGTGCCTCTGGGCTCCTCGAGGAAGGAAACAGAAATCCTTTTGAAATGAACCAAACCTCAACACAGGCCCCAAAGAATTCTACTTCCCCCAAAAAAGTATATTTCAAGGAACATGAACAACAGTCAGAAATCACAAAATAAACAAGAAAAGAAGGTACCATAAGAGACAGCCTACGGTAATAATAGAGAGCAAAAGCACACCTTTGAAGAGTTCAGATATTGCCATTATTAGACAAAGAATATGGAAAAGTATATTGGATTAAGATATTTAAAGAAATAAAGAAGTGTGAAAAATATGATTAAAGAGGGGGTGGAGGGGCGCCTGGGTGCTCAGTCGGTTAAGTGTTCAACTCTTGGTTTTCAGCTCAGGTCATGATCTCAGGGTCTTGAGCCCCACGTGGGGCTCCATGCTCAGCACAGAGTCTGCTTAAGATTCTTTCCCTCTGCCTCTCCCCCCGCTTGCACTCGTTCGTGCTCTCTCTCTCTCAAATAAATAAATAAATCTTAAAAAAAAGGGGGGGGCGGAATGGCCAACAGCCTGAAGAGCAACATGCCAAAGTTCTACTGTGACTCCTGCAATCCACACCTCACCCATGACTCTCCATCTGTGAGGAAGACACACTGCAGTGGTAGGAGACACAAAGAGAATGTGCAAGACTGCTAGCAGAAGTGGACGGAAGAGTAGGCCCAGAGCTGCGTATCAACAAGGAAAGATGCCTCCTACTCCATTCTCTGCTCTTCCTCCTGAAAGAGCAATAATCCCACCTCCCCCAGTCTTCCAGGTCCTCCTTGCCCTGGTATGATGCCAGCACCCCATATGGGGAGCCCTCCCATGATGCCAATGATAGGCCCTCCTCCTCCTGGGATGACGCCAGTGGGACCTGCTCCTAGAATGAGGCCACCTATGGGGGGCTACATGCCAAAGATGCGTGGGCCCCCAATGATAAGACCTCCTGCCCTTCCCATGATGGTGCCCATTCAGCCAGGAATGACTCCACCAGACAGATAAAGAGAGAGGGGAGCCTCTTTATATCCATTTTACGTTACTTGTCCTACTTCACCAGGAGACCATGTGCGGTGACTCTGGGTGTTTTCTAACAGCAGGACAGGGAAGACTTGCTCCCCCTCCTATCAAAGAGAGAATAGTTTTGGCAGGTGACTAATGGGACCCCCCCCCCCAAAAAAAGCAATTTTCATTTGTATTGTGAAATGTGATAATAAAATTGTTAACTGTTTTAGTTAAAAAAATAATAAATAAAAATAAAATATGATTACAGAACATGAGACTATTAAAAAACACTATAGACTGAATGCTTGCATCCCCTCAAAATTCATATGTTGAAACCTAACCCCAATGTGATGGTGTTAGAAGTGGGAGACTTTAGGAGGTAATTAGATCATGAGGGTGGAGCCCTCATGAATGGGTTAGTGCCCTTAAAAAAGAGACCTCAGTGAACTCCTTCACCCCTTCTTCCATGTGAGGACACAGTAAGAAGATAGCCGTCCATGAACCAGGAACCAGGCTCTCACCAGACACAAATCTGCCAGCACCTTGATCTTAGACTGCCCAGCCTCCAGAGCTATGAGAAATAAATGTTTGTCATTTAAGTCACCCACCCTATGGTATTTTTATTATAGCAGCCTGAAGAGACTAAGACAAAAATAAGCAAGTCTCAAAAGAACCAAATTGTATTCCAAGTAACAAAAAATAATAATAAAGTCATTGAAACGAACAAATTCCATGGAAAAATTAAACCAGAAGATTAGACACAAATTATAGTATTAGCAAAATGTTAAGTAGTTATGAAGAATTAATGCATATGCACATTACAGAGACAAAAATATGGAAAATATAATAGGTAGAAAAAAACAGAAGATAAAATAAGTGTCTAACATAGGTCTAATTGGAGTTTCAGAAGGAAGGGAGAAATAGAATGGAGAAGAGGTAATATCTAAAGAGATAATGACTAGTAATTTCTCAGAAGAAACCAATACACAGTTTTAAGAAATCCAGTGAATTCCAAGGAGGATAAATAAAAAGAAATCCATACCTAGATTTCATCATAATGAAATATTAGAATATCTAAAACCAGAAGTTTTTTCAAACAACAGCCAGACTGGAAAGACAAGTCAGTGTCAAAGGAGAGACAATGATAACTAATGTCCTATCAGCAAAAATGGAAACGAGAAAGAGTGAAATGTATGTTCAATGTGATGAGAAAAAAATCTAGCAAAATATATCCCGTAAAAAAAGATTTCAACAGCAAGTGTAAAATAAAGACATTTTCAGACAAAATAAAATTTAAGAATTTGCCACCATTAGACCATCATTAAATTCTAAAATGAAGTTGTCCATTAGAAATATAATGAGCAATATGTAAATTTAAATGCTCTAGTACAGAGCCACATTTTTAAAGGTAAAATCAATTTTAATAATGATCTATTTAATCTAATCAAAAATGATTTCAATATGTAATCATTGTAAAAATCATCAATAATATATTTCACCCTTTTTTTGTACTAGGTGTTTGAAATCCAGTATGCACTTAATACTAACAGCACATCTCAATTGAGACTAGTAATTATATTTCAAGTGCTCCATATCCACAGGACTGGTGGTTACCATATTGGTCAGTGCAGTGCTAATAGACATACTTAGAAGGAAAATTATTTCTGGTGAAATGGCTGAGATGCAAGAAGAGAGGATGAGCAAAGCGAATGATAAAAAGGTGGGCAAAATCAATGTTCCAAGGGACACTGACTGTATAAAACAATAATATTTATATTGTACACCGGAAGTCAGGGAAAGGTTTGATGAGATTCTGTTTAAATAGTCTGGGGCAAGACTACTTCACGAGGCTGTTGTGTACCTCATATTGCATCATATTAAGAGGTACACAACATCTACTCAGTAACGGCAAGACTGGGTCAGGGTGAAACAGCCAAATCCCTCTATCACAAAGTCAAATTTTTCTCACTTTGTACCAAAAATCAATCCATGGGGTGAGAACCAGGCAGAGGAAACAAGTACAAAGTCTGTGAGACAGAAGTACGTCTGGTGTGTTTGAGAAATAGTAGGGAGAAAGATTCCCTACACTCTAGCCTGTGGCTAAGCTAATATCTGATATCAGGGTCATGGACCCATTGACGGTTCTCTTAATAGGAATGTATCAGAATCACTAAAGGAACTGTTTAATGACTGAGGATCATTTAATCAGGATTGATAAGTAATCCCTGAGGCAAACAACTGTTGATATTAAACCCAGATCCCCTTGAAATCCTTGGGCCATTTCTCTGTACCCACCCCCCTCCGCGGCTTCTTTGTGCCTTTGCCTCTGTGGGCCTCATCTGTGACTATCTTCAGGAGATTGCCCTCAGCCACAGATGCCATGTTGCCTGCCTGCCTGCCTGTGCAAAAGGCCGGAAGTATCTGAGCGCCTGCGTACCTCTTAGTTTGGGTGGCCCTGAGCCATTGAATGACTTAGGAAAGTCCAGCTCTCTTTCAAGTTAGGACAAAATACGAGCTATCATTCATTCTCCAAAGCTTTCCCGTACAATCCAGCTGAGGCGAGAACTGTGCCAGAAATTGCACCCTTGCTTGGATTCCTTCTTTTCAGTGATCCATTTCTCCTACTCCGTTATCTGTTTCTCCTGAGAACAATTCCCTAATAAACCACTTGCGCGTAAATACTCAATCTAGGGTTGGCATCCGCAGAGCCAGACACAGGGCAGTCCCTAATTCTGAATGCCACATAACACCTGGAATATATAACAAATCTGATCTAATTCTATATACTCATATGCACTGGAACATAAACAGGCACCCTTTCTACTTCCATTTGAAGTGATTGGTTTCTGTTAGCATACACCGTAAACAATTCACGGCCAGCAGTCAGTGCAAGGCTGATCCGTGAGTGGCAACTACCAGCCAGGGTCCAACGCTGTACAGGCCACAGTGTTAAGTTGCTCTCATACACACAGTATTAGCATTATTGAAAACTCAGCTGTGCATCACTCTTCGGGATGTGTAAAACTTACTTGGTTCTTGAATACAAGCAAACCGCTCACCATTCCTAAAGACTGAATGTGGCGTTTATTGTGTCAGAGACAATGAGTCTAGTGTTTGGCGCTCAGACTACATGTTTCAAAGGGAATCTTTGTCTGTTTAACATGAAATAAATCAGACTCTCTATTTATTGGGAAAAAGAGCAATCCAGCAACCTTCACTCAAAGAAATCAGCCCTGGCAGTCCTTAAGTTACAACTGTTAGGTAAAGCCATAGGTAGCCATTTAGAAATACAAGCCCCAAATAGAAATCTAAGAGGGGCTGAGAAGAAACCAGTAAACAGAACCTACCCCTCACCTTTCTCTAGCCATTTTTAGTCACTGAGAATTTGTTTACAATTACGTGAATTGTTTTCAAGTATATTTCTACAGGAACTTTTTACAAACCAAAATTTCTCCCAATGACACCATTTAAATATTTACAGATACAAGCACGTGATAGTTCGAAGTTCTGCAAATAATGTAGAGAAACCTCATCAGGTTGGGCTCTAGGGGTTTATAAGAAAGATTTTGAAAACTATCTGCTGAGGTTCATTATTGTCCTTTAAAGGACACCTACACATACACATACCAGTAATGGAAACATCAAAAAAAACATTTCTCTAACCTTATATTAAGAGTGTAACTTTGGGAGGGAGTCATAGGAGGACCCTGGGCTTGCCTCATCCCTCGAACACAGCTAGATTAATACCAAATCATTTTCAACAACTAGGAAATCGATCTGAGGAGTAAGAAAACAATGCATGATTGGAGGGAGAAAACGTGGCAGGTGTAAGGTTCAGAGATGTGAATTGGGGGAGACAAAGGCTGGGGTGCCCTGGAAGGGAGGGAACCCTTTTCATGGAGGAAAGTTAGAGAGGTGGGACAGAGAGCAGCATGTAGGGTTTGCACGAGGCGCCACGGTGTGGGGGTCCCCTGGGTCGCACTGGAAGTCAACATTCCCCTTCCTGGAGGACATTTGGAAGAGGATAGATTGCCTCTCCAAGGACAGAAGGCCCACCGGGCACCACTAAGCGGCCATTCAACAGCAGGGGACAGAGGTGCGCGTGGAGGGCCGATAACCTGGTCGCAGGTTCCTGCTGTGCTTCACCCTAGACTCCAGGCACCCAAGCACGCCTGCCTCTGCTTTTCTGGGGCGTAATGACACCGGGTGCGCTGGGAGGCTCTCCTCCGGGGGCGGGGACCTGCGCCTTGCCGGGTCCTTTAAGATTTGGAGTTTTGCATGCCAGCTGCCAGCCAGAGATAAAACACAGAACTGTGGCGCCGGGCATGCCGATGGTGAGCACAGACAGGGTGAGGGCAGGGATCTGATGAAAGCCTGGGACATGGGAGGGGAGATTGTTCGCTTTTCTGTAAGGGCTTCCTGAACAGCGCCAGCAGCGAGACGAGACGAGAGAGCAGAGTGACGCGCACTTCCCCCGCCCACCCACCAGCCCAGTTGGACTTCGGAGAGAAACAGCGCCTCCAGCGGAGGCTAGAGTCCCTTGCACCAAACACTGCACCCCTGTGCCAGGCCGGGGCATTTTTATAAGAGCAGGTCAGACTGTGAGCCGTGCAGCAGGCCTCCCCCCGAGAAGACCAACACAGGCCCCCACAGATACCAAGTCTACTGATTATAGAGTGCGCCAAAGCATCAGCTTCAGTTCTAGTGGAAACAGGACCAGGCTTTTCTTTCCTTCTTTCTTTCTTCCTTTTTTTGTTTTAAATCAGGCTTATAGTTTTTTGTTCATTTGTTGATTTGTTGCTTTTTCTCGCTTTTTGGATCAGGCTTTTTTTTTTTTTTCTTTTTTCCTTCTTTCTTTTTGGAATCAGGCTTACAGCTTTTTGTTTATTTGCTTGCTTTTTTATTCCTTTTCTGTATCTCTTTTCTTAGATCAGGCTTTTTAAAAAAAAATCAGACTTAACAGACAAATCAAAGCACACCTAGTTCAAGGTCCAAACACTCCTCACTGCAAGCAAAGAGGAACTCTTCAGAGGACTGACCTGCGGGAAACAGCAACCAAACCACAACAGCAGAGTGCGTACAGCATATGCCAGAAACACTTCCTGAACTGCCAGGCCCTGGACAGTGTATGACACCTTCTTTATATCATTATTCTCAGGAGCAGAAAACAACAAGCTTTCATAACACACAAAAGACAGAATGACAAGATGGATGAATTCTCCCCAAGAGAAAGATCAAGAAGAAATCACAGCCAGGGATTTGCTCAAAACAGATATAAGCAATATATATGAACAAGAATTTAGAACAGTCATAAGAATACTAGCTGGGCTTGAAAGAAGCATAGAAGACACCAGAGAAGACACCAAAACCAAGATGCAAAACTGACTGAATATAATCACAATGAGAATGGAAGAAACAGAGGAATGAATAGGTGATATAGAAGATAAAATTATGGAAAATAATGAAGCTGAAAAGAAGAGGGAAAGAAAACTATTAGATCATGAATATTGACTTAGGAAACTCAGCAATTCCATGAAGCATAATAATATCATATCACAGGAGTCCCAGAAGAAGAAGAGTGGGGAAAAAGGGGGCAGAAAGTTTATTTGAACAAATTATAGCTGAGAACTTCCCTAATCTGGGGAAGGAAACAGGCATTCAAGTCTAAAAGGCACAGAGAACTCCCCTCAAAATCAACAAAAACAGGTCAACACCAAGACACATCATAGTGAAACTTGCAAAATACAAAGATAGAGAATTCTGAAAGCAGTTCAGGAGAAAAGGTCCTTAACCTACAAGTGTAGACACATAAGGTTAGCAGCAGACCTGCCCAGAAAAACTTGGCAGGCCAGAAGAGAGTGGCATGATAAATTCCACAAGCTAAATGGGAAAAAATGCAGCCAAGAATACTATATCCATCAAGGCTGTCATTCAGCATAGAGGGAGAGATAAAACGTTTCCAAGACAAGCAAAACTAAAGGAGTTTGTGAACACTAGACCAGCTCTGCAAAAAATATTAAAGGGGACCCTTTGAGCAGAAAAGAGAGATCAAAAGCAACAAAGACTAGAAAGGAACAGAGACAAACTACAAGAACAGCGACTTTACAGGTAATACTATGGCACTAAATTCATAGCTATCAATAATTACTCTGAATACAAATGTACTAAATGCTCCAATCAAAAGATATAGGGTATCAGAATGGATTAAAAAAAAAAACCCAAGACCCATCGATATGCTGCTTACAAGAGACTCATTTTAGGCCCAAAGACACCTCCGGATTGAAAGTGAGGGGATGGAGAACCATTTATCATGCTAATGGACATCAAAAGAAAGCTGGAGTAACCATCCTAATATCAGACAAACTTGATTTTAAACCGAAGGCTGTAATAAGAGATGAAGAAGGGCACTATATCATAATAAAGGGGTCTAGCCAACCAGAAGATCTAACAATACATATTTATGCCCCCAACTTGAAACAGCCAAATATATTAATCAATTAATAACAAACTTAAAGAAACGCATTGATGATAATACAATAATAGCAGGGGACATTAACACCCCACTCACAGCAATGGACAGATTATCTAAGCAGAAGATCAACAAGGAAACAAGGGCTTTGAATGACACACTGGAACAGATGGACTTAACAGATACATTCAGAGCATTTCATCCTAAAGCAGCAGAATACACATTCTTTTCAAGTACACATGGAACATTCTCCAGATTAGATCACATACTGGGTCACAAATCAGGCCTCAATTGGTACAAAAAGATTGAGATTATACCATGCATATTTTCAGAACACAACACTATAAAACTTGAATTCAACCACAGTAAAAAAATTTGGAAAGACCACAAATACATGGAGGTTAAAGAACACCCTGCTAAAGAATGAATGGGTTAACCAGGAAATTAAAGAAGAAATTAAAAAATACATGCAAGCAAATGAAAATGAAAACACTACAGTCCAAAACCTTTGAGAAGCAGCAAAGATGATCATAAGAGGGAAGTATATAGCAATACAGGCCTTTCTCAAGAAGCAAGAAAAGCCTCAAATACACAACCTTACCTTACACCTAAAGTAGCTGGAAAAAGAACAGCAAATAAAGCCAAAAACCAGCAGTAAAAGAGAAATAACTAAGATTAGAACAGAAATAAAAGACAGAGAAACAAACAAACAAAACAGTAGAACGGATCAATGAAGCTGGGAGCTGGTTCTTTGAAAGAATTAACAAAATTGACAAACCCCTAGCCAGCCTTATCACAAAGAAAAGAGAAAGGACCCAAAGAAATAAAATCATGAATGAAAAAGGAGAGATCAAAACCAAACACGACAGAAATACAAACAATTATAAGAGAATATTATATGCCAAAAAATTGGGCAATCAGGAAGAAATGAATAAACTCCTAGAAACATATAAACTACCAAAACTGAAACAGAAAGAAAGAGAAAATTTGAACAGACTCATAACCAGCAAAGAAACTGAATCAGTAATCAAAAATCTTCCAACAAACAAGAGTCCAGGACCGGATGGCCCCAGGGGAATTCTACCAAACATTTAAAGATGAATTAACACATATTCTTCTGAAGCTGTACCAAAAAATAGAACTGGAAGGAAAACCCAAACTCATTCTGAGGCCAGCATTACCTTGATTCCAAACCCAAAGACCCCACTAAAAAGGAGGATTACAGACCAATATTCCTGATGAACATGGATGCAAAAATTCTCAACAAGTACTAGCTAATCTAATCCAACAGTACATTAAAAGGATTATTCACCATGATCAAGTGGGATTTATTCCTGGGCTGCAGGGGCAGTTCAATGTCCACAAATAGATCAATGTAATACACCACATTAATAAAAGAAAGGATAGAGTGCTTGGGTGGCTCAGTCCGTTACATGTCCAACTCTGGATTTCAGCTCAGGTCATAATCTCAGGATCATGAAATCAAGCCCCACATCAGGCTCCATTCTCAGCAGGGCATCTGCTTGAGATTCTCTCTCTCCTTCTCCTTCTGCCCCTCCCCCCATGCTCTCTGTCTTTCTTTCAAATAAATAAATAAATCTTGAAAAAAAAGAAAAGAAATAAAGGATAAGAATCACATGATCCTCTCAATAGATGCAGAAAAAGCATTTGACAAAATACAGCATCCTTTCTTAATAAAAACTCTCAAGAAAGTAGGGATAGAAGGAACATACCTCAACATCATAAAGGCCATATACTAAAGAACCACAGCTAATATCATCCTCAACAGGGGAAAAACTGAGAGCTTCTCTCCTGAGGTCAGGAAGGGATATCCACTCTTACCACTGTTGTTCAACATAGTATTGGAAGTCCTAGCCTCAGCAATCAGACAACAAAAAAGCAAGGAAGAAGTCAAACTTTCACTCTTTGTGGACAGCATGAGACCCTATGTAGAAAACCCAAAAGTCTCCACCAAAAAAACTGCCAGAACTGATACATGAATTCAGCAAAGTCACAGGATATAAAATCAACATACAGAAATATGTTGCATTTAAAAAAAGAAGAAATCTGTTACACTTCTATATACCAATAATGAAGCAGCAGAAAGAGTAATCAAGGAACCCATCCCATTTACAATTGCACCAAAAATCATAAGATACCTAGGAATAAGCCTAACCAAAGAGGTAAAAGATCTGTATGCTGAAAACTATAGAACATTTATGAAAGAAATGGAAGAAGACACAAAGAAATGGAAAAACATTCCATGTTCTTGGAATGGAAGAACAAATATTGTTAAAATATCCATCCTACCCAAAGCAATCATTCCTTGCAATCCCTACCAAAATAACACCAGCATTTTTCACACAGCTAGAACAAATAATCCTAAGATTTGTATGGAATTAGGAAAGATCCTGAATAGCCAAGGTAATGTTGAAAAAGAAAAACAAAATGGGAGGCATCACAATTCCAGACTTCAAGCTGTGTTACAAAGCTGTAATCATCAAGACAGTATGGTACTGGCACAAAAACAGACACACAGATCAATGGAACAGAATGGAGAACCCAGAAATGGACCCACAACTATATGGTCAACTAATCTTCAACAAAGCAGGAAAGAATATCCAATGGAGGGGTACCTGGGTGGCTCAGTCAATTAAGTGTCTGCCTTCAGCTCAGGTCAGGATCCCAGAATCCCAGGATAAAGCCCTGCATCAGGCTCCCTGCTCAGTGGGGAGTCTGCTTCTTCCTCTCCCTCTATCCTTTCCCCCTGCGCATACTTTCTCTTTCTCAAATAAAATAAAATCTATAAGAAAAAAAAAGAACTCATCAAAATCAACAGTCAAAAAATAAATAATCCAGTTAAAAAATGGGCAGAAGACATGAACAGACATTTGTCCAAAGAAGACATACAAATGGCCAACAGACACATGAAAAGATGCTCAACATCACTCATCATCAGGGAAATGCAAATCAAAACCACAATGAAATACCATCTCACACCAGTCAGAAGGGCTAAAATTAACAACTCAGGAAACAACAGATGTTGGCGAGGATGCAGAGAAAGGGGAACCCCTTTCACACTGTTGGTGGGAATGCAAACTGTTGTGGCCACTCTGGAAAAGGAGTACAGAGGTTCCTCAAAAAGTTAAAAATAGAACTACTGTGTAACTCAGCAATTTCACTACTAGGTATTCATCCAAAGGATACAAACATAGTGATTCAAAGGGGCACATGCACCAAATGTTTATAGCAGCACCATCAACAATAGCCAAACTATGGAAAGAGCCCAAATGTCCATCAACTGGTGATGAATGGATAAAGAAGATGTGGTACATATATATAAGGGAATATTACTCAGCCATCAAAAAGAATGAACTCTTGCCATTTGCAACAACATGGATGGAACTGGAGTGTATTATGCTAAGTGAAATAAGGCAGTCAGAGAAAAACAAATACCATAAGATTTCACCCACAGGTAGAATTTAAGAAACAAAACAGATGAACATGGGGGAAGGGAAGGGAAAATAAAATAAGATAAAAGCAGACAGGGAGCCAAACCATAAGAGTCTCTTAACTATAGAGAACAACCTGAGGGTTGATGGACGGAGGTGGATGGGGGATGGGTTATCAATGGGTAATGGGCATTAAGGAGGGCACTTGTTGGGATGAGCACTGGTTGTTTTATGTAAGTGATGAATCACTAAGTTCGACTCCTGAAACCAGTACTACACAATATGTTAACTAACTTTAATTTAAATAAAATAATAATAATAATAATAATAATAATAATAATAGAAGAGTATAACTTTGTGCTGTTGGACGAGACAAGATATGCCTGTCATCTATGACAGACATGCCCAGGAATGTTAAAATGTAATTGGCCATGCAAATAGGATATGCCTAAAGCCAGTGCCAGAGTATCTCACAGAGATTCTTACCAAGCTAAAGCTGTCTTAAAGGAATCAATTAAGAGAAGGGATAGTTTCATGCTTTTAGAAACATCTATTTACAGGCAAACAACTAATGTGCCAATTAAAATCATTCATCTCTATTCACCAGGCAAGGCCTCCAAAGGTATAAAATGAGCTGTCATGCCTTACTCTAGTCTTGGATATTGTGTGATCTTTAATACAATCTACTTCCTTATCTCATATTGGCCTTCTCTAACTCTTTTAGAAATATTTTTATTATATTTATTTAGCATAAAAGGTAATAATTCCAGGAAAAAGAAAGAAAATCTTATCTTAAAATATAACTTCCTAAATACAGCAAATACACATGGGAATTCAATATATGGCAAATTCTGTGTTTCTATAATCTTGAAGTGATTTGGTTACAGAAAAATGTAAAAATGCCTGCATATGAAAACTCACATAAGAAAAGCCAAAAAATAAACAGAAAGCTGAAAAAAAAATCACAATTGAAATTACAGATGAAGGCCTTATTTTCCTAATACATTTTTAAATATCTTAACAATAAGAGTAAGAGTCTAATTTCACGTAGGTAAAGGATATGAAAAGACAGTTCACAGAAAAGAAATGAAAATGGTCCCTAAAACATAACTACTATCATTCATAACAGAAGTACTTCATTGAAACCACACTGAAATATCATTTTTACCTATCAAATTATGATCAAAAAGGTAATAAATGGGACTGCTAAAGAATATAAGCATGTTGAGGCGATTATGGTAAGTGAAATAAGTCAGAGACTGTATGATTTCACTTATATAGGGAATCTGAAAAACAAAACAAAACCCAAAGATACAGAGAACAGACTGGTGGTTATCAGAGGGGAAGGGGGCTGGAGGATGGGCAAAACGGGTGAAGGAGGCCAACTGTATGATAACTAGACTTACTGTGGTCATCACTCTGTAGTATGTACAAAGATCAAATTACTATGTTGTACACCTGAAACTAATATGTTATATAGCAATTTTTTCTCAGTTAAAAACAAAAATAAAAACAGACAAAAAAAAAAGAATGTAGGCATTGATGATAAGAATATATTATATTTATATGGGGGAGAATATATATATATTATCTACAGAGGGCAATTTGGCAATATAAAAATTGAAAATGCACAGGGCCTTTGATATGGCAATTCCTTTTCTAGTAATTTACCCTAAAGATATATCCCAATGAGCAAAAAGATTATATCTACATCTATAGCTATATCCATATCCACATCCATTCATCTATGTATCTATCTATCCATCCATCCATCCTCAATAGAAAGGTATTCAAGAATGTAGCAGAGGCTAAGCTCAGGAAGGGCAATAAGTAGTGGAGTGCTTTACATCTAGTTAGACTCATTTGCAGTTCTTGGGCTTTGAGCCTTTTTATCTTTTCAAAAAAAAAATTTTAACAGAAATTTTCAAAAGCACCATATTCTAAGCATGGATATGAGGCACTATAGAAATAGAAGCTCCCCTTCTGTTGGTTATTTGATTCATTTCTTTGATTCAAAGTCATTCACAAGACTGATTAAAATACTCTGGAGTGCAGCATGTACGATAAATAGCTCAAATATATTCAAGGTTTTGCACAGTAGATATACTTTTCCACTGACACTGAAGTGCAAGAAATGTGCCTAGCCCTTTGTAGTACTTTCTTCACCTTTGTGCGATTTCTCCAGGGGGATGTGGGAACATACAACAAGACATCACCACTGGTCTTAAGTAGGTGCAGAAGTTTCCACTGAATACTTTGCCACCTTGACCACTTTACATCAGTGCCTCATCTAACCCCTACAAAGCCATTAATAGGAAAGTATTTATATCTTCATCAATCTGAGATTCAGAGAATCAACCAAGTGGCGCAAGAGGGCCAGAGGACTAGCAACCAGCTGGGCTGGGAAGCAAATCCACATATATTTGGTGCCTCAGTGGAGTGTGGACATCAGGTGAACAAGAATCACAAATAACTACATACACAAAAGTGTGTTTTTAATCAATGCTTTTTGATGGAAATTAATGAGGGCGCATTGTTCCTAAAATATTTGTAAACTGATAAAAATGTATTAAATGCAGATAGGAAAATACAGACTTAGATCTGATTCTATTAACACACACACACACACACACACAAAATCAAGCATAAATTTAAGAATCTTCTGAGGCTCAGAATAATACTGAAAACAATTTAAGTGCTCACACAACTAGCCTAGCTTTACCAATGAGAAAAGCTCAAATCATCCCTCATCAATTTTTTGGCATTGTGTAATGGTATATCATGATACTGGTCAAGTATGTGTGGCTTATTTTATACCAGATCTGCACAATGAAGTCTCTGTTGAAAGGATTTGGGTTTTTAGGTTTACTTTGCAGTATCTGGTTTAAAAGGAAAAAGGACTCAACGTTACAGCAGGCAACAAACTTGAGAGAAATAGCAGGAAGGACTTAGAACATGAATTCTTTTCAGTCCCAAAGAGACGCTGTTCCAACAGGACTCAGGTCAGAGGGCTGGGCACTGCTGGGGCAGGTCACATGGCCGATCTGGGCGAACTTGTTTTGTGAAGAAACAGATGATTTCTAGCTATGAGGCTGTTGTTCCTATAACTTTTTAGCAACAGTTAAATCCATTAAATCCATTCCAAAATGACAAGCAAAAGAAAAGAACATTCTGAAGAAACTGCAGATGAATGGAGTTTTCCCCTGCCTCCTTGGGAATATTATGAGCATCTTACAAAAGGGGCCATATCCTGTTTCCTTCTCTGGTTGCTACAACTGTGGTTTGTATATTGGCTGTATCACTAATGTGAATTTATAACCCAAAAACGCCAAAAGAAAAAAAAAATCAGTACTCCTTCACAAATATGCATTTTTCTTTCCCTAACTTTCAACAAGCACTGTTTTAAATCATCATTATTTTTTCTGCGCCGGAAGCAAACTTACGCGTCTTTTTCATATCCTACTGCTAGCACAGAAGGTGAAATACTGACATAAGTTGAAGGAGTTGCAAGTTCAGCATTAATACAAACCAGGCAAACACTACTGGGATATTTAAAACTCAACAGTGCCTCCTAGTGTACCTATAAAAATAAGCAGGAGCCCAAGATTCGAAACGGAAAAAGTAAATTAGAAGGCGTTCATGAATTTATCCTTTAAAATAATCCAGGAATTAGTCTTTGGAACGAACCTACTTATTTTAACAAGATACGAAAATCACTTTCAACTAAAAATAGGGCATTAAGAAAGATCCAGATTCAGGTGAAAGGGAACGGCACTAGGGCATGTGCAGAGAGATAACGCAAAATATAAACACGCGTTTTGAAAGAAAGAGAGAGAAAGAAGGGGAAGAAGGAGGAGGGGGAGGTGGAAACAGACTCTTCTGTCCCCAGAGCATATCAACTAGAAGGAATATCAAGAACTTGGATAATGATAACATGGCATTTTGCTCTGAGCCAACACGCAGCTTTGTTAATTTCCTCATAAGAGAACTCCTATTATCAACGTTCTTCTTGCCCACCTGCGAGCATCGGGAACCTCTGGGCACCAGAGCTCTTCACACTTCTCCGCAATTATTGGTGCTTTTTTCCCACCACTGCCCCTGAAGTTGGAAGTTAGTTTTTTCTGTTTAAATGATCATAGGTTTTTCCAGAAGCTTCCCATATCTGAGTATCACTTGGGAGATCATGAAAAGAAATAATGCCATGAAACCCAACAAGAAGGCACTCAGATGAGCGAGAGGCACTTGACTAACAACCCTAGAACGCCATGCTCAAAAGAATTTCCCTTTGCTGGACCCAACTGATGTCCTCAGATCCATCCAACATTTCTACTCTCACATCTTCACTCTCCTTGTTTCACAAAAAAATGTTTGTAGAGTTCTTACCCCCTCTTTGTTTGAATTCTATTGTCTTCAACATTCCCTTCACTATTTTGAAGAAATCTTCCTAGGCCGGTACTTTATCTCAATGTCCTCAAAAATAGTTATACAAATAAAGCTTCCTCATGACCACCATATTGAAAAGCATCAACAGAACCTAAGTTACTTGAGAAGAGAAATCTAAGCCTGATAGAATAAGGAAAGCACTTATAATTACACACCAGCTGTAAATTAACATCAGAACCCCACTGTGCATGGATATGTTCATTGTATCTAATTCTCCTTAAGTTGACTAGTGAAGAGATCCCATACACTTCTTTTCCCATTTTGGCATTTTCATGTAATGATCTGGAAATATATTTTGATGAAGCCAGTCACGCTTGACTATTCTATTCGACATTCCATTTTCCAAAATGCGGGAGGACACAGGTGAGCTGGCCCATCTGTCTTCATAGAATTAATTCTTGCTTCTGTGTATCTTCTCTATATTGTAAAACCACAAGGCACAATAGTGAAAGAACATGTAAAGTTTTCAGACCAACACAAAATTCTCATTAAAAGAATCTGCATGTTTTAAGGAAATAAGACTTATTAAAGCTGCCGCAGGGGCACCTGGGTGGCTCAGTCGGTTAAGCATCTGCCTTCGGCTCAGGTCATGATCTCAGGGTCCTCGGATGGAGCCCCGCATCGGGCTCTCTGATCAGCGAGGACTCTGCTTCTCCCTCTCTGCTCTCCCTCTCTCTCTCTCAAATAAATAAATATTTAAAAGGGAAAAAAAGCTGCTGCATTTTCATAACTGTCTTTAGTAAAACAACATCCCTGAGAGGTCTTTCTTTTTGTCCCACCTAAAGGATGTGGGGCGATTCTAAAGAGAGAGGGCAAAGCTGATAAAGAACAGCGGATGTCATCTGGACTGCATCCAAACAATATGGCAAGACTGAGTAACAGAACAGTGGGACAAAAGTTGCTGCTTGACCCATGGACAAAACATAATTACTCAAAAAAGGAAAAACATGTTCCATCAGACACACACCAAACAATATTAAAATTATGACATACCCTCATAATGGAATACCGTGCAGCAACCGAAAATGATGGAGGTCTGCATTTATTCAATTGAGGCAAAGTGATGATACACAAAAAAACAAAAAATATTTACATGTGAAACATTGATATATTATTTCTATATATCCTGTTCCTGAGAGAGTGCTCTCAAACTGATAAACTCTCCTTTCCTCTACCTTAAATCCTGTTCCTCTCCCGTTGATCAGGGACCCTCAAAACCCAACCCCACATTTCTCCCAGCTTTTGTCGGAACATGCTAGCTAAATACTCCGGCTCCTTTGAGGCCGTGTTGCTTTCCTGTCTCTCAGATCCACGACATCCCCTGTGGGTAATATTATCACTCAACCCTAGCTACTGGCTTTAAATCAGGAGGGGAGACGGGGCTACATCCTGATGGGGGTATGGGAGAGCCATCCTTGCATCATCTTCAAGCAAGGAAGGAATTCCAGCCTTTGTAAGTAAAGTGGGTCACTTCTGCAGCCTCAAAGACTCAGAAAAGTCCAATGATTCAGGATTTTTAAGAGGCATCTCTCCCACTGTTCCTATGCAGGATGTCAGGGTCACATTCTTTCCCCACCTTGGTATTGCCAACCTCCCTTGGTTTAGAACTCAGCTACTCACAAGTAATTGGTGACCCTGGTCCTCTGATTTTCTCTGCCTTCCAGCTAGAGGCTATGAGAACATTTGCGCATGATACCAAGTAAGCCCTCTGGCTTTCACATTTAGCTTGTCATTTCTAATTATTCTTTCTTAACTTTTCATTATCTTTTTCCAAGTGTCAATTGAGTTTAGCAATAGACAATTTTATTATCCTTATAGTTGCTTTTTTCTCTCATTTTTATCACCTGCTTCACACTTTGTACCTGCTAATGCATTGCCTTCCACTGATCCACTGTTCCAATTACCCAACAATGGATGTTTTCACAATTATACTGCCTGTATTTGTCAGGGGCTCACCTACCACTGTAATAGTCCCCTTTGACACTCAGGTAATGCGTGATTCTGCTCCAGGATCTTACCCCAGCATGTTTTTGTTTTGGTCTGGTTTGGCGGTTTTGTGGACCACCCACACCAACTCTCTTGGATGGGTTATCTCTGAGATAGAGATTAGCATGTAAAAAAGCTGAATTGGGAATGCTCTGAGAATCAACACCTGGGGAAGAGAAGGAAGGGCAAGGGAGCAAGATAAGAAGCTGAGCAGGGATCCAGGATCAACAGAAGCCTTAGCTGATTCTCCGAGGAGTTCCAAAAGTTGGATTACCCTTGAGAACAATCCATCCAAAAGGACTGGACTTTGATACCCTCATACTGAACAGTCACTGGATGGGACCACCTAGGTATTGGCAAGAGACCACGGTATTGGCAAGGCAGCTGTCTTCAGTCAAGGCAACCCCTGATGGTGTCTGAGAGTTGAGAACCGTCTGCTGGCAGCATCCCCACAGCTGAGACTCCCTCGTTCCTGATGGGGGCTCTGATCAGCACATCAGAGAGCTCAGATCCCACCACCAGAACTCCAATCCATGCAGTCCCCTGGATGTCCTTGTCTCAATAAGTATACATTTTTTTAATTAAAAATAATGACTATCAGGGGCGCCTGGGTGGCACAGCGGTTAAGCGTCTGCCTTCGGCTCAGGGCGTGATCCTGGCATTATGGGATAGAGCCCCACATCAGGCTCCTCTGCTATGAGCCTGCTTCTTCCTCTCCCACACCCCCTGCTTGTGTTCCCTCTCTCGCTGGCTGTCTCTATCTCTGTCGAATAAATAAATAAAATCTTTAAAAAAAAATAATGACTATCAAATATCAAATTAAAAAAATCTCAAATATCAAGACAGGAGATGACAGGGAGGAAAAAAGGCAGGACTACATATATTTTTTAAAAGTTCCTGGGGGCGCCTGGGTGGCTCAGTCGTTAAGCATCTGCCTTCGGCTCAGGGCATGATCCCAGGGTCCTGGGATCAAGCCCCGCATCGGGCTCCCTGCTCCGCTGGGAGCCTGCTTCTTCCTCTCCCACTCCCCCTGCTTGTGTTCCCTCTCTCGCTGGCTGTCTCTCTGTCAAATAAATAAATAAAATCTTAAAAAAAAAAGTTCCTTGCTAAAGGGAAGAACATCCTGGTAGGCGGGATCATTATTCTAACTTTTCTCTCTCCTTAGTAACAGGATCACACATCTACATGCTGTCAGGTAATTTTGCAATGCCCTCATATTTTCTTGGACAATCCCAGCGTCCTGGGATCAAGCCTCGCATCATGTTCCCTGCTCAGCAGGAAGCCTGCTTCTCCCTCTCCAGCTCCTCCTGCTTGTGCTCTCTCTTTCTTTCTCTCTGTCCAATAAATATATAAATAATTAAATCTTAAAAAAAAAAGGAAATCCTAGTAAATTATAGTAAGCACCCAATAAATTAGAAGAAAATATAAGTGATTCTGTAGGAGCTTAAAAGAATACGGTAGACCCATATGTACTGCCATGATGCTATTTCCAAGACACATTATTAATTTTTAAAAGCAAATTACAAACAGCATAACGTTTGCAGAACACCATATACACAAAGTTGTACCCAGTATTTCTATACCACTTCCGTACCATATGCCAATAGCAGAATGTGATCTGCGGACCAGCAACATCATCATGATTTAAGATCGAATTAGAAAAACACATTCTCATTTCCCACCCAAACCTACTGAACCAGAATTTCTAGAGTAGGGCTGAGGCATCAAGCTACTTTGCTCACCACTTGCTTTTCAGGTAATTCTTAAGCACAGTAAAGCTTGAGAACTACTAGAGTATTGCCTAAGAAAGGCCTGATTAGAGGAATTAACTCTGGGGGTGGGACTGGGATCGAGTGCGGGTGTACCAAAAGAAGTCTGCTAAAGCATTTTGCATTAATGGCTTTTGCAAGAATATATTTATTCATAGATAAAATGATTTTTCAAGGAAAATGTACTCGGGAAAGATGTACATAAAATACAACATGGCCCCTGTTTATCGATGTCTCTCTTAAATTGGAATGCTGTTCTCCAGACGTAAATGCCATCGTGCTAACTTCTGCCTATGGCTGAAAGACAGCAAATGCTCCAAAGGAAATTAAACAGAATTTTGATGAGCTACTAAAATTCTTCTCCTTGAAGCACAGCTGGTAGGCAATGCGAGAGAGGAAGGAGCCTCCCGGGACTGTGCAGAGGAATTAGAGTAGGTGGCACCTTTCCTCTAAAACTAACAAGACATTGCCGGCCGAGCTCTGAGCCGTATGGAGGAGTGTGACCAGCCTTAATCTGTTCTGGGCACGACGCTGCTGTTCACACAATGTCTTCCTTAAGATGGGTTGTGAGCAAAAACAGGAAGAAGCAGAGGGACAGAGAGGAGGAGGTGTGCTGCTGTTACACTGTGGGCTTTGAAGCTGGCCCCAGGGCCTAGCGGTGAAGGATGCAGGCGGCCCCAGGACGCTGGGAAGGGTGAGATACTTGATCCTCCCCAGCCTCCGGAAAGAACCAGCCCTGCCCACATCTTGATTTTAGCCTCATGAAACTGAGGTCGGACTTCGGACTCCCAGAATTTTCATCTTCTGCATCTCTGGTGATAAGCAGTCAGCAAGATGATGGAATGCCTCAAGCAGACAAATGGCACGCCTCCATTCGTGCAAGCATGCACAGCCCGGTGTCGAGATGACCACACCTTCCCAGGGGGGTCCGAGTTTCCACCCTGCGCCTCGAATTGTGAAACCACCCCAAGTCTATGGCAACGGCTCACAGGGAAAAGCAGGAAGAAGAAATGCTAATCCCCTCTTGTGGAAACGGAACTATGCCCTTGTGATAGATTTAATTCTCAACCTTAAAGAAACTGGTCAGATGGCATTCTTCCAGAAGGCAGAAGGGAGTCTCAAGGAGGATGAGGATGTCAGGTACAAGGAGACTGGGAAGAATGTGGAAGAGGCAAGCGCTTTGCAGCAGTAGCCTGCTCGCATAAAAATGGACCACCTGCTGTCCCCGCCCACTGCCGCAGCTCTGGTAGGGAGGCGGCTGAGGAGCAGCCGGTGGGAAAGTACACGTACAACCCAGGAGGTGTATCCCGGGTGTGGAGTTAGTAGCTGTGTTCTTTAATCATTGATTTAGTTCTCCTTTGTCAGTAACACGCTGCCTTTCATAAAATATAGGCATTTGGAATGCATGTATCCATAGCCCACTGACTGTCCGGAATGCGATTATTCTGGATCCTTGACTCACCTCACTCTACACTTCACCACTGGCCACCTGTCTCACTGCGGATGAGCGCAGTTGCCCTACTTCACTGAAAAAGCCATGTCTAATACGAAATTTTGTGTTGTTTTTTAGTGCTCTGATCATACATACAGAAGGCAACCGGCCTTGAACTTCTTCTTAGTTGACAAAATACCAATGAAAAAGTTGATTTAAAATGTTTCACAATAAAATATGAAGTCTACCCGAATGAACAGAATAAAACTGTAGGGGGAGAAAAGCAGGCAATTTGGGAGAGTTTTGTGAGCTGTTAATCAGGGAGAAGACTGTCTCTTTTTGAACGTTGGGAGAATCTGAAAGATATGGGTGAATGGAGAAAAGAATGAGGATTAGAAACAGTTGGTATAAATGTTGATGGGGGAGGCTGAGACTAATGATTAAAATGGAACTTAGGAATTTCATACTCTAGTTGGTGGCTTTTTGCTTTTTGAAGGCTAAAAAGGTTAGGAATTTTACAGAGGGTATGAAAGAGAATTCATGTTTGACTTGCTAACTTTGGTGGAAAA
The DNA here is from genome assembly GCF_023065955.2 of Ursus arctos. NCBI lineage: Eukaryota > Metazoa > Chordata > Mammalia > Carnivora > Ursidae > Ursus > Ursus arctos. The sequence goes on from NW_026622852.1 coordinate 39,435,860, forward strand.
AAAGATTTTGGTCTCTGCCATCAAAGTCTTATGTTCTAATAAGTTCTCTCAATAATATTAAAAATAGCAAATTGAATTCAGTTCTAACATAGAAGTCAGGTAAATGACAGTTTGTCTTCATTGCCAATGGATTGGCTAGTCTTCCCATTATATACTGCAACGTACGGTTTAATAACTTCTTAATTGGTGACATCATGGCTCTGCTTTCTGGATTACTCTATAAAATTGTTTTCAGTGATCTGACTTGGAGAAACATTAAACACATCACAAGTAAATAGTGAGCCCATTTTGTGGAAGCCAAAGGTAGTTGACTCTTAATTTTTGTTTTTCTGGGTTTTATATATTTTGGTTGATTTTCTAAAAATTGTTTTTCCTTCTTCCTATTGAAATATGATTGACTTACAATGTTGTATAAATTTAAGGTGTACAACGTGGTGATCTGATAGATTTTTATATGGTAGTGATTAGCATGTAGTGACAATTAGCAACTCTATCACATTATATACTGTGGTCAGAATAATTACATTCTAGTCTCTTAGCAAGTTTGATTATAATGCAATATTGGTGTGTACATTCACTATATTGTGCACTACACTTCTCTAGGACTTATTTACTATTCAAAAAAAAAGAGGAAAAATATATAGGGAAAGTTAAATTTTTTAAAAAGTTATACTGGTTAATCTGGAGGCCCATTTGAAGTAAAGAAGCAAAATAAGAAAAGAGTTACACTGGGAAGGTACTTCTTTGCTCAGGGGCAGTAAGATGCATGCACACCTCTCCACTTCTCTTGTTCCGTATTTTCCACCACCCCTCTGAGATCTTCCTATGGCCCTTTAGGAGAAGCAGCTCCTTGACTTAACTTTTCAAACAGTGCAAGAGCATGACTTTGTTGACAAAACCCACCTAGCCAAGACAGTCATGATGCTTTTCTTCCTCTGCAGCACCTCACTTCTTCATTACGACACTATTCCCACTACACGGGCACAAGTCACAGACTAGTTCTCACTGCCCTGGAGGGAACTGCGTTTTACCGAGATTCATGACGATTTAGAACCCAAGGGGTGCTCGTGCCCTGGTAGGGCACACGGGTTAAATAAGACACTATGGGACTCAGCCCCGTGGGTAGGCAGTAGGTTAGGAGCAAACTTGGGAAAATCCAACTGAGACTTATTAGTAAGAGAACTTTTCTTCTCGGAAAGTTTCTCCTAAGGGAAATTCGAAGTGCTTTCAAAGTGAAATAATCTCTACTTATGAGCAACAGTGAGGTATTGAGGGGTGGAGGTGGTTCAAAGTACTCAGAAAACGGTCCAAAGATACTATTAGTCTCAAGCTTAAGAAATTTACTCAGTTGTAAATGCCATGAAGTCTCGTACTCTGCAGGATGCCATGATGATGGCTACAGGTCACTATATGTTTGTCTAAACCCACAGAATATACCACACCATGAGTAAACCATAATGCAGCCTATGGATTGAGGGTGATTGTGATGTGCCAATGTAGGTTCATCAATTGAATAACAAATGTAGCCCTCCACTGTGGGGTACAGATGATGGTGGAGGATGTGGGGACAGGAGCAGGGAGTGTATGGGAAATCTCTGTACCTTCCCTTAATTTGGCTGTGAACCTAGAATTTCTCGAAAAAAATTAGGCCTAATGAAAAAACAAATTTTAAGAGAGCCAAGGTACCATGTTAAAGAACTTACCATTTAATCAAGGACATAATAGAGACTCTAAAATAAAATAGGCAAAACACTCGAATAAACATTTCTGTAGATATACAAATGTCCAAAAAGTATATGAAAAGATGCTCAGCTCTACTAATCATTAGAGAAATGAAAGTCAAAACCATAATGAGATATCACCTTATACCAATTAGAATGGTTAATGTATTAAAAAAGAAAAGAAAAAAAAAACAGAAAATTACAAATGTTGACGAGGATGTGGGCAAACTGGAAACCTTGTGCCCTGTTGGTGGGAATGTAAAATAGTGCAGCCACTATGGAAAATAGTATGGAAGTTCCTCAAAAAATTAAAAATAGCATTATCATCTGATCCAACAAACTCACTTACGGTTACATATCCAAAAGAATTGAAAGCAAGATAACAAAGGCATAGCTGCACACTCATGTTCACTGCAGCATTATTCACAACAGCCAAGAGGTGGAAGCAACCCAGGTTTCCAATCTGTCCAGCTATGGATGAGTGGATAAAGGAAATGTGTTATTGACACACATGGCAAAGGAGATCAAAGCTGCCGATGGAATTAAGGTTGCTGATCAGCTGACCTTATGAGAGAACTTATCGGCCTTGGCCAATGCAATCACAAGCGTCCTTAAAAATGGAAGGAAACAGAAGAGAGTTAGAGAAAGTTGTGATGACCGAAGCAGGGTCAGAGTGATCCAATGTGAGAAAGACTTGATTCATCCGCTGGTTTTGGAGACGGAGGAAGGGGCCACGTATGAGTCCGCTCAGGCTGCCATGACAGAATACCATAGACTGGGTGACCTAAACAACAGAAATTTACTTTCTTACAGTTCTGGAAGCCGGAAGTCTCTGCTCCAGGTACCAAACAGTAGAAAGATAGAGAAGAGAAGCAATAAGGACTCCTCCCGTGCTCTTGGGACCACAGTCCCTCCGGTCAGGAAGAAATGTTCTTTCCTAAGGATTTCAGGTGCCTGCCCAGTCACCACTGGCCCTGCCACTGTCACCACAGTACTGCCTGGGGATCTGGGCCAGAGATAATAGAAAAACATCAGGGAAAGTACTTCACTCTTTCTGATACACAGGAGCACCATTTCTCTTTCCAGACCAAAAAAGAAAAGGAATGTCTCCTGGAGATCTTTCTATCTTTCTGCCTGACCCTGGGTTTGGGTTTCAGCCTTCCCTTCAGTCAAAGTTAAGAGATACTGGGGGAGGGAGAGGAGGAGAGACAGAAATTCACCCTGAGTTTGTTGGTAGCTTGCAAGGTAGTTTCCTTCCCAGGTCTGCTTGCTATCTTATTTCTCAGAGTCCTCACATAGATCTCCACACGTTCTCTCCAGAGTATTTATTTATTCATTCATTTTCTTTTAATTTCGGTACAGTTAATATGCAGTTTCAGGGGTACAGTAAAGCGATTCAATACTTCCATACATACAAGCATACACACAAGGACCAGTGCTCCTCGTGACAAGTGCCCTCCTTAATCCCCATCACCTATTTCACTCATCCCCCACCTGCCTCCCCTCTGGTGACCATCAGTTTGTTCTCTATAGTTAAGAGTCTGTTTCTTGATTGGTCTCTCTCTCTCTCTCTCACTCTTTTTCCTTTGCTTGTATGTTTTGTTTCTTAAATTTCACCTGAGTGAGATCATACGGTATTTGTCTTTTTCTGACTTATTTCGCTTAGCATAATACTCTCTAGCTCCATCCATGTCATTGCAAATGGCAAGATTTCAATCTTTTTTATGGCTGAGTACTATTCCATTATATATATAAAAATAAAACAGGATGGCACGTGCTTACTTCATCTTGATCAAAACTGGAATCTGTGTCCTGGTTTTTGCCCTCTTCCTACTTAGAATGTGTTCCTTATCAATGTCCCTTTGTTGGCTTTTCCTATTTGATGGGCTTCATATATTAGCGTTTCTCTAGTTTCATCTTGGGCAATTTTCTCACTCTATACTCTCTCCCTAAGTTCACGTTAACCATGTTGATCACTCCATTACATATGTGCAAATATGTAACAAGTTTCTATCTCCAGGCTGATTTTTCTCATTATTTAAAACCTGTATATCCAACTGATCCTTGATATTTCTACTTATAGATCTCAAAATCATGACAAATTCACTAAAACGCAACTCATGATTTAACGTTCAACCCCACCATCAGCCTTCTTGGACACCTAGAAGTCATCTTTGACGTCTTCAGGAATGATCAAGCACCTCATTGAGTTGCCATCAGAAGTTTATTACATGCATATTTTTGTCCAACAGATGTTCACTGCCAGACCTCATGCTAATCCCTAGGTATACAATGGTTAATGAAGTTGATGGAGTCTCTGCCTCCATGACCCTGCACACTGGTACAACTGGGGTGAAACACACAAACCCACAAATTATTACCAAGTTACAAATTATGATAAGTGTTCCTAATAAAAGAAGAAGCAAGACAGAGCACACCACTTCCCCAAAACTAAAAGGAGTTGTGTGTTCCTAGAGCAAAGAATATAAATGGTGGGTAATCAGATTAAGAAAGTCCTTGAATGTCATCTTAAGGACTTCAAGTTTTAAGAGTAATAAAAGCCACTAAGGGATTGAAGCAGGGAAGTAACATGATCGGATTTTTCTACAGCATAGACCTGGTTATGTAATCATTCAGGAACTGGCTGTCAGATGTCATTTTACCTTCTCCGTCAAATATATTCCTCTTTATAACAACACCTGAAAAGGATCCCTTTACCCCAGACTCTAGAAGTTATGACTGTAATTAGTACTGGTCAAGATGGAATCTAACCCAAATGAAGGAATGCACGGCTTACCAATAATTAACTTTAGTATTGCCTATAATACATAAGACACATTTACATTTCTATTCACTTGCTTTTCATAGCAACTTTAGGCACCTTGTGGCTGTAACTACTGTAACTCCTAATCTCATCGTTAACAACTGCTACAGAGAGATCTGCCCAGGTCCCAACACGAGTCCTTTTCTGACATCCGCGTCATTTCTAATCCATTTGTGTCCTATTTTGATCCATATCCCATTCTGAAACTCTTATTTCCACGCCAATTTGCTCAGTTCCTTGCGTCAAAGTTGATGACTTTGCTCAGAGGTTGCTCAGTTGCTGTGTCTTTAAGTTCTCATAATTCACCCCTCAAAGTCAAGATTTCCGATATGTCTATAACTCTGGCTATTCCTGATATATTTGGTAGCACAGCTATTACAGCAGATTCTGGGAGGCAGATAATTAGTTCTACTCTAACATAAAAGCCAGCTCTCCTGTAATAAAAGCCTCCTACAGAATACCACTTCACTATGACTCTGAAATTACCAGGAAATGAATGTGGTATCTGGTTGTGAAGGTTGAGATATCTAAGCAGAAAAAAGAATTACTTCTGGGATGAAAGCTTTGTAGTCAGCTCTCCTCTCCTGCCCCAAAGCCATCTCCTCGGGGCTTGCTTTCATCCTCCACGATCAAACATCTGTTGGCAGCAATATATGGCATCAAATTTGTCCCCTTGCTGCATCACCAGGAATTCTTTTTTAGAGGGGGGCAGGGGCAGAGAGAGAGGGAGAGAAAGAATCTTAAGCAGTCTCCATGTCCAGCACAGAACCCGATGCCGGGCTCCATACTACAACCCTGAGAGCATGACCTGAGCCGAAATCAAGAGTCCAAAGCTTCACTGACTGAGCCACCCAGGCACCCCGGCATCACCAGAATTTTGCTGGGTGATAACTTCAAGTGTCTTTTTATGTGGGTTATACATCCCCAAACATGTAATGGAAGCCCTAGAGCTAAGGGAATGGTCTACGAGTGAAATCATCCAGAACACAACATCCAATACTAAAACAGTTTAGGTCTTTAAAATGTTGAAATTTGTCAAGTGGGTTAAACTTCCTCCGTTCAAAACCCTCTCCTCTTCCCTACCCTGGACGTGGAAGTAGACACATGAGAAGGCACACACACAGGCACAAACAATAGAAGGAAAAACAAAATTAAAAGGCGAAAGGGGAGAAATGAGAACGAATCCTACTTTTATTTTGGAATGCTAGATTTTTGCCAGAAACCATGTCTCCCAGAGTACAGTCATCTCAAAATCTGTACCAGAATTTCTCAGGGATCTATTTTGAAATGCAGACTATCAGGACCCCACCCCAGAGCTACTGAATCAGAATATCTGCGAGGAGAGACCTGGAGTCGGCATTTTATCACCAGCAATATTTTTATACAAACAAAAGTTTTAAAACAACTAACATAAACACAGTCTCTGCCATCGTTGAATATTTATAAAGCAGGAAACCTCACTGCCCTATGGGGTTCCCGGCATCACCTTCACGGTGGTACTGACTTCTCAAGGGGGTTCGTTTAAACCTGGTAAGTTTATTAGTTGACCAGATGTCTGCTGTAAGCATGAAAGGGACACCCTAACAGGTTTCCCTGCCCTTGTGAGGTCAGCCGCCTGGTAAGGAGAAAAGGCTGACACACAGAAAGCCTTTGGGGGTGGGGGGGGGGGGCACAGGCAAAGAAACAGATAACAGTTTACATGAGGATCTATGTGCTTAGAAAAGCAAGGGTGGCAGGTGAGCAAATCACACGGGTACTGGAGGCTTCAGTCACGAAGTCAGGAGCCTTCGTCAGCAGTTCTGAGTGAGGAAGGGTCCTGAGGGAGGCACGGTGGCAGCGGCAGAACTCTCGGCAGAGACAAGAGGAGAAGGGTTGCATTTCCAGTCCCACCACCGTGCGATGCCGAGAGAGGCTTTTCATTTTCCTCTAATTTTCCCATTTGCATAATCAAGGCCCATCTCGGTTATTTGTTTCTTTGCATCTTTATGCGCCCACCTCGTTCTAGAAAGGATCTGAGGCAGGGAGCACACACCAATTTCTCGGGGCGCCAACATTCACTGATGAATGCATCCAAGCGTTGCCGCAGGGCCCACGCGTGAGGAGGCTACAGACCAGCACTTCGGCAACCGGGAAACACAGCGGACAGAAACTACGACCAAAGGCCAACTGGACCTGCTGCTGCCCACGGGCAATCACTTCGGCGCACACATATCCCACAACTGTGACATTGCCGGGGCTGGGGGGGACATCAGCGTTCTAAGCGTGAGCGCACCGTGAAGGATTTCTGCGCTGACTTCTGCCAGGAGCGCACCCGAGTCAGAGATGTCCGTGTGTTCGATACAATGGTATGCGGCCCAGTACTTTTTTCACGGCCTCTTTGACTTCTTTGTTTCTCAAACTGTAAATGATGGGGTTCAACATAGGGGTCAGCACTCCATAGAGCAGTGAGATGATCTTATCGACTTCCTGTGAGCTCGAGGACGGCGGCTTCAGGTACATGGAGAGGGCGGCCCCGTAATACAAGATCACCACGGTCAGGTGGGCACCACACGTAGAAAAGGCTTTGTTTCTTCCCTCCGCTGAGCTGATTCTCAGAATGGCGGAAAGGATGAAGACATAGGAGATGCAAATGAAGAGCATGGGGCCGGGCAGGAGGAGCACGCTGACCACCAGCATGATCGTGTCCACGAGCAGTGAACGTGCGCAAGCTAACTTCAGCACGGCCAGAATTTCACACGTGAAGTGATCGATGAGATTCCCACAGAGGGGCACCTGCAGGGTGAAACTGGTCTCCAGCAGGGCGGTCAGACAGCCCGTCACCCAGGAGACAGCGGCCATCTGCATACAGACCTGCCTGCTCATGATGACGGGGTATCTCAGGGGGTCGCAAATGGCCACGTAACGGTCATACGCCATCACAGCCAGGAGCACACACTCCGTGGAGCCCATGGCCAGGGACAGGTACATCTGTACGGCACACCCAGAAAAGATGATGGTTTTCTGGGATGACAGCAAGTTCACCAGCAGAGTGGGAACAGAAGCAGATGTGTAACAAATATCCAGGACAGAGAGATTTCCAAGGAACAAGTACATGGGGGTTTGGAGGCGTGACTCTAGGACGGTGACCAAGATCAGAGTGCTGTTACCCAAGAGCGTTATCAGATACATCACGAGGCTGAAGACGAAGAGAACGATCTCTAACGCTGGGGATCTAGAAAAACCCTCCAGGAGAAAAAAGCTCCAAACGGTGAGGTTTTCTCCTTGCATTTCCTTTTCTGCCCCTGGAGTTATTCTAATATTACTCTCCTCATTTCATCTGAGGACATAAAGAGAGGGATCAAGCATCATGTTCATTTAGTTAGGAAAACACTTTCGCATTTATTTTCACTATGATATATCAATTTTGCTACAAGAAATCACAGGACTTAACCTACTGATCTAAAGGGGAGGGAAACAGGTTTGATCAACATAAAAAGTTGATTCATCCACAACAAAATTTAGAAAAGAGTGAATTTAAAAACAAGAATCAACACATTTAATACCTGAATCTCGGCCTGTTTCCCGATGCTTGGCACGCAGTTTTTCAGTAGAGATTTGAAAGTACCGTGCAACCAAAAATAGGAACGAACGCTGAAGAAACTGAGCAAAGGTTAGAAAAGTAAGCCACGGTAAGAAGGGAAGTAAAACAGGTTTGTACAATAAAAACCAGTGATGATCTTCACTGGAAGAAGAGGAGGGATGCTGAAAGAAACAAATAAATGAATTTGTTCTGGGTCTATGAAGTTCTTGGTCTAAATGAATTCTTTCCTTTCCAGCGAATAGCTTGGAGGTCCATACGCTTGTCTCAAAAATGATGACTCTGTTGAAAGCATCGTAGGTACCCATTCTGATTACACTGAAGAGCCAGTTTACAAGTCACACAAAATAAGTCACCTTATTTAAACACGGACACATCCAGGTACAGTCTCGTTCATTATTGAGACCCATGCCTTCGTGAGTATGTAAATCGTGCTAAATATTATTCCCAAGCAACAGTCTTCTCCTACACGAAAACCCATGAAGATCTCAAAGAGGTAGAAAATAAAGCCCCTTAAAAAAAAAAAAAGATTTTATTTATTTATTTGACAGAGAGAGAGGCAGCGAGAGAGGGAACACAAGCAGGGGGGTGAGAGAGGGAGAAGTAGGCTTCCTGCTGAGAAGGGAGCCCGATGCGGGGCTCGATCCCAGAACGCTAAGATCATGACCTGAGCCGAAAGCAGACGCTTAATGACTGAGCCACCCAGGCGCCCCAATAAACTCCCCTTTTAAGCTACCTTAACATCTCTTGGAAAAGAACATTATAGATTACCTAATTATAAACAAGACACTGAATGTTTCGGTTTTTTACATTTCAAATTAACAGAAAGAAAAAACAAAAACCTACCTTGCTTCGGCACTGATACCTGTCTTCATCACCTTCAACCGTTTTCCTTTCCCTACGGGTTCTTTCCTCTCTATTTTCAGATATCCTCGTTTTGAAACATTCCCTGCATCGTCGTGTTCCCTGTGCACATCCTACCTTTGCTCTTTCTCTCATTGGCAAATTCCTCCCTGATATGGTTTACTTACAATGTTTCACTCTTCCCTTTCTCATCACTGGTGTTCCTTCTTGGTTTCTCCCGTTGAGCCAGTGTTTTCACTTGCCTCCCAGCTCCCCATAGTTCAAAAGCTGGCACACAAGGGTAATGGTGTAATCACGTTGGGGGCAATATTTTGTAGCATGCCCCTAGAGCAGGAACATAGGATTTTTCCCGTAGTTTTCATATTATTATATTATTCCTTGTGACTTGTGCTCCACGGTATCTCATTCCTAGCCTACTAACAAACCCTTCCGCCGTTTCCTGTTTTACTCATCGGTCCCCAAGCAGCTTGCATTGTAGGTCCAAACATTATCAGCTCCGGCTCAGGACGCTGTCGGTATTCTAGGGAATGCTTATCAGTAGGACTTCCCTCTGCGGTCCTTGATCACGCAGAGTTCGTGCTTCTCCTCCTAAGAGCTCCATTTCTCCTACAGCACAGTAGGTAGCTCTTACCCATTTCTTAGTTAACAGATTATTTATTAGGGATTTCTCTGCTAGATTTCATATTGAACAAATTCTGTACAAAAATTTTATATTATTTTAAGAAATTATTTTAAAGAAACTAAATGAGCATGTGTGTGTGTTACTCTTAAGACTAACAAAAAAAGACAGTGTTTTTTTAGAATGAAAAATCAACCCAGTTAACCGAGACTTGATACGTTTCTACTGTTTACAAACAGTTGTCAGGAGGAGCTACCGGCTGGCTCAGCCAGTGGAGCATGGGACTCTTGATCTCAGGGTTGTGAGCTCAAGCCCCACACTGGGCGTGGACATTACTTAAAAACTTCTAAAAAATATATTTAAAAAAAATAGTAGCCAGGAAAAATCTGTCCTCCCATCTGAATCCCCTGTTGCCAACTCCAAATAAAATATTGTTTTATGAACTTCATGAAGTCAGCTACATGCAAGAAAGAATGAATGTATCATGTCTAAAATGTTAAACGTATTATGTAAAAATCAACATTGCAATTCATTTATTTCAAAACTATCGACTGTCACCTCCATAACTAAAAGTGCCAAAGGAGAGCAACGGACATACTACGTAAATTTAAATCATCTTTTGTTTGGGGGGAATACCTGTTGTCCCTGAGCAATTTAAAGTTCAGCAGCTATAATATACAGAGGTTTGAAACTTCAGATCCTTGAGGGATCATGTCCCAATGATCCAATTATATCAAACTTTTAAAAATTGAGACAGAGGGAGCCACAGTTCTCCCAAAATAATTTCAAAGAACTCATAAAAACAAAGTCTTCTATTCCTCCCTGTCCATCCTTGCTAGATCAAGATTTTTTTTTCTTAGGGGAACTCTCCCCTACACTGATGGTAGGAATGCAAGCTGGGGCAGCCACTCTGGAAAACAGTATGGAGGTTCCTCAAAGAGTTGAAAACAGAGCTACCCTATGACCCAGCAATTGCACTACTGAGTATTTACCCCAAAGATACAAACACAGTGATCTGTTCACAGCAACAATGTCTACAATAGCCAAACTATGGAAAGAGCCCAGATGTCCATCGACAGATGAATGGATAAAAAAGATGTGATACACACACGCACACACACACACACACACACACACACACAATGGAATATTACTCAGCCATCAAAAAATGAAATCTTGCCCATTTGCAATGACGTGGATGGAACTAAGGGGTATTATGCTAAGTGAAATAAGTCAATCAGAGAAAGACAATTATCCTATGATTTCACTGATATGTGGAATTTAAGAAACAAAACAGAGGATCAGAGGGGAAGAGAGGAAAAAATAAAACGAGACGAAATCAGAGAGGGAGACAAACCATAAGAGACTCTTGATCATAGGAAACAAACTGAGGGTTACTGGAGGGGAGGGAGGTGGGGGGATGGAGTAACTGGGTGATGGACATTAAGGAGAGCTCATGTTGTAATGAGCACTGGGTGTTATATAAGACTGACGAATCACAGCCGTCTATCTCTGAAACCAATAATACATTATATATTAATTCATTGAATTTAAATTTTAAAATATTTTTTAAAAAAAGACTTTTTTTTTCTTGAATGATTACAGTGTAGAATATTTAACAGTCTAGAGAGAAAAGATATCCCTAGAATTCTAAGATACACGTTTTTTTCATTTGTGGAACTACTCCCTAGTTTTCAGAGTTTACAGGAAGAAAGTTCACTCTTTAAGGCACTTGCCCTAAACAACTGATCAGAAGTTTTGCTCAATACACACATATTGAAGAGGGCCTTAAAGCAATGAACCCTCAGTAGCCATGGACACACCTGGCACCCAGTTCTTGGTTTCTAAATACGATTCTCACCTAAAAAGAAATGTAGTTCCCCTTTCCAAAGCTGGAGCAGGAAAAGGACAAGCCTGACTTAGAGTAGTTTACCGCACTAGAATCTCAGGAAATATGCGAAGAATGACAGGAATATTTCAAAAGGCCATAGGAAGCCCCTCGATGAGGCTCCCATTGGCCAAATCTGGGACAGATTATTTTGAGCATCAAGATAAATATTGGTTTAAATAGACTATAATCCAGAGAATAAATTAAGAATCCATGAGTTCTTCTGAAATAAAGTAAGGAAAACTTTCCCTTATGGGAGGATGCCAAAAAATAAATATAAAAGAATGATGTGGTTAGGAAATCATTACGGGTTGTTGGTCTGTAGATCGGAACAAGTGAAGTGTTGTAGTAGGTAAATGTAAGCATCATGGCTGTCACAAGTAGAAGCTGGATGAGAAAACAGGGTATTTACATGGTGTTAAAGTATCACACCACAAACTACTCATTAATTTCAAAAACAAGGTAATAATAGCTTTCCAGCGGGGAGACGCGGAGAACTCACCACCTTAACATCGCCAAGCACGGGACCAGTGGACTCCACGTGCTAATACGATGGGCATAATATCACTGCTATGATATTCCCGTCAAAAATACACAACCTGAATCTAATCATGAGGAAAAACCAGACAAAATTAAATTAAGGGATATTCTGAAAAAAAAAAAAAAACGGCCTACACTTATCAAAACTGTCCACATCAGGAAACAAAGGAAAAGACTAAGAAACGTTTCAGGAGATTAAAGAAACATGACAACTAAATGCAATGTATGACCCAGCACTCAGTATTAGACCGGGGCGGGGCGGGAGGGGGGGGGGATTAGCTCTAAAGGACATTATTAGGACAATAGACGAAACTTGAATATGGGCTGTAGATTAGATAACTGTATCAGAGTGAAATCATAAAACCCCATAGTGCATATATGTCCTTGTTCTAAAATACTTCAGTAGCTAGTGTTACAGGGGCAACATGTCTCCACTTACCGTCAGTCCATGAAAACACGTTTTTCGGAAGTTCGCTGCGGAGGGGCCGGCCCCGCACGTGGCCCCTCCGCTCCTGGAGCCAAGTCCTGGGCGGCGGCGGGCGGGGGTCTCGGGCCCGGGCTGGCCCCGCAGCCGAGGAAGCAGTGACGAGCGACGACCGGGGCCGCGGGGGTCCCGGGTCGGCGGCGAGTGGCGGGGGTGCGCAGCGTAGGCGTGCGGGCCTGTCCCGCGGCTTTGGCCCCGGCCTGCAGCGCCGACCCGGGGCTGCCCTCCCGCCTCGCAGCAACCACGTGCGGGGCCCCCCGGGCGGCAGCAGGACGGCACGCGCAGGCGCAGCCGGAGCCCGGGCGGCCGCGTGCGCCACGCGGACCATGAGGGTGAAGTGCATCCACGACCAGCCCTGCCGGACCCAAAGTACCGAGGAGCCTTACTCCGGCGAGGGAGAGTGTGTGCGAACAAGGGCTGAGGGCGCCAGAGCGGGCCTCGCGGCTGCGGGGCCAAAGCAGGAACCCCCCCCAATCCCCCCGCCCCAGCCCACCTGGTGCTTCGTCACGACCTCCCGGCGCAGCTGGTACCGAGAGGCCACCCCGCCGCGCACGGGAACCCGCTAATCAATCACCGGGTGTTGGGAGCTCGCGCAGGTGGAACCAATGGCTTCTGGAACACTCCTGAGGCCGCGAGCAAGAGCCGGATGCCAGGTAGGGAGGCGCTCTGACAGCGAGCGGGTGGGTGTGCGGCTTGCAGAGCCTGGGGAAGGAGGGGCTCGAGGCGTTGCGCAGGCGTTAGCCTGGACAGGGCCCTCGTGTTCTTCATTTACGAAGAGGTGGGGAAACTTCCCGACGAAGTGTGGCAGACAGACCCAGCCCCCGGGGTCTGCGTGGACGCTGCCCCGAGGCGCCTCCAGACCAGCCCCCAACGTCCCTCTCCTCACTATTCCAGTGCACTTGCTGACCTGGGGTGACTCCTGCGGCCATCGAGTCCACGTGCCCCGGGGAGCCATGCGTCCTCGTAGTCTGTATGATCCCACCATGGTGCCCATGTGTCCAACCGCGGTGGGGTATCTGTCTGACCTGTGAATCTGTGCACACTGTCCACATGCCGACTCAGGAGTCATGTTGCTTGTATTTCATGGTGTATGTCATGTGACCCTGCGTCTCACTTCTGGGGTGCCCATGTCCTGTTGCCATGACCCGGTCCCAGCCTGTGCTTTGCACCCTGGGCAGCAAGGGCCCTTGCCCTGCGGCCCACCACCGCTGCCAAGGCCTCAGCCTAGCCTCACCCACTTCTCCCGCCAGTGGCCTTGCCTGGCCCTTGGGCCCTCCACCTGGGACAGGGTGGCACTTGCCACCCTCAGGACCACCTTCCTGAGGCAGAATAAACCAAATCCTGTTGGGGGGGCAGTTGTGAATGTGTGTAGACAGCAGGTACGTTTATTACCACATTCTTTTTGCAAGGTATGCAGTTCCCATCTCTCCTGTGACCTTATGACAGTTCACACACTCTGGATCACCGAGGGTGAATGGACACCAGGAGAACTTGGTCATACCACATGAATAAGCAGATTTTTCTTCCTTCTTAGGAAAAGAAGTAACAAACAGGTCGAAAAATGTAAGAATTAAAAATAGAGCTAATTGTAGAATGACATTTTGGGAATAATGGACTAGAGTGGTCCATTCATGATAAACTTGAACTAGTTAAACCTGCTACACCCAATGGGCTTGACTGTAAAACACAGGAAACAACATAGAGTTAATGACTTCACAGTTTTAATAGGATTCATCTTGAAACTCTACTTCCCTAAATGTCAGTGCTTACAATGAATCTATCACCAGGCAACAGTGCAACAATAACTTTGCTAGAAGATTGACAGTGAGATACTAAGTAGAAATAATAGGCATTCATATTGGAGGAAAGGAGATAAAATTATCACTTGCAAACTATGTGCTTTTATGTCTAAAAAGAAGAGATCCAATTAAAACTGTTCCCCAGCAATAGTTTAGTAAAGTAATAACAGATAAGTAAATAAAAATCAGAAATTTTCTCAGAGCCAGTTGGAAGATAGAGTGACCAGAAAAAGATGCCATTATCAATTATATTAAAATTGTGAGAAATCTTAGAATGACTCTAACAGGAACAGTGCAGAACTTACATGAAGGGAACAAAAGAATTTTAATAACAGTAGTGACATAACCAGTAAACTAAATGAATCCTGATGCAAAATCTAGAGTCCACCTGTGTTATTTTGATCAATAAACAAAAACAGTTCTTTTCTAAAGGGCGCCAGGACAGCTCAGCCTATTAAGCGTCTGACTCTTGATTTTGGCTCAGGTCATGATCAGAGTCATGAGATCAAGCCCTGTGCTGGGCTCGGCACTGGGCCTGGAGCCTGCTTAAGATTCTCTCTCTCCCTCTCCCTCTGCCCCTCCCCGCTCTCTCAATAAATAAATAAATAATAATTCTTTTCTGGTAAGACACAAAATTACTATATTAAAGTGATACCTTCAAAATTGAAGCAGAAGTTTCTATAAAAGACAGTAGAGATGAAAAAAGTCTTACAGAATCATTTCTCACAAAACCAAACAAAAGAACTGAAAGGAAAAACTGCTACTTAATAGCAAAACTGACTCTAGCCAGTTCACCGTTCCAAAGAGGCATAATTATCTCATCTCCTGGTTATGTGGTTCTTTTATTTAGAAATGCACCTCCAGGGGGCTGTTTCATTGTGAAAGTAGGGCCCAGGCTCATGTAAATGGGAAAGGACTACGATAAAGGGAACTAAATTCTTCTATTTAAAAATGAAGTTACAGGATTGTAAAGTTCAATCCTGCCTTCTTCAGAAGGGGTTTAGAACACTGGAAGAGTGGAGACTGGAGAGAGTATTAGGAAGAGAGCCAAGAAACATCGAGGACTAAAAGAAATGCAGAGAAACTAGCCAATGAAAAATATTTTGTAACAGAGAAGACTAAGGATCTATTTAAATATTGATATGTCATCTTGAATTTTAGACTGTGGGCTGGTCTTAGCTATTCTCTACTCCATTACTCCCAAAATTTCAACTGAAATCATATAAACACAACAGTCTGGGGTAACAGAGCTTTGGGTAATGGAGGGATAGGAGTAGCTACCAGATTGGAGAACTTAGGGGTGCATCACTAGCCGACCGCGAAGCTAACAGATCAGTGCCTTCAGTGGTCACTTACGATAAAGCTTTGAGACTTCACAGAATGAGTTTAGGAAATCATTAAAAAAGAAACCAGCACTAACAACAACTCTTGAATGAAGGGAATCTGACTTCCAGAGTTGCCACATAATATTACTTAAATGTCCAGTCTTCAACAAAGAAATGATGAGACATGTAAAGGAAAGGAAAATATGGCCTGTGTTTCATAATGATGGAAGCGTCAATCCACCAAGAAGACATAACAAGTGTAAATACATACAGAGGCACTTAAAAAACAGAGCCCCAGGGGCACCCACGTGGCTCAGTCAGTTGAGTGTCCAACTCTTGATTTTGGCTTGGGTCGTGTTCTTAGGGTCGTGGGATCGAGCCCTGCGTGCCCTGCGTCGGGCTCCACGCTCCGAGTCAGCTTGTCCCTCTCCCTCTGCTCCTCCCCCTGCTCATGCTCTTTCACTCTCTCTCTCATCTCTCTCTTCTCTTAAAAAATAAAAAAATAAACCAGAGCCCCAAAAGACTTGAAACAGAAACTGACAGAATTAGAGGCAGAAGTAGACAATTCAACAATAGTTGAAGACGTGAATATACTCAGCTCTCAATAATTGATAAACAACTAGACAGCCTCTCAAGAAGGGCAGAGAAGACTGGAACCGCACCGTAAAACGGATAGACTGAACACCATTTCTAGAACACCCCACCCAACAACACGCACACACAGATGCACACCCTTCTCCAGCACACGTAGAACAGGGCCCGCTGACTTGGTGCCCACGCGCTGTGCATTATGGCGTGTTTGGCCTCCTTGCCTCCCCAGTGTGCTTGCGAGGTCCATGTGGATGTGTGTGGCTCGTTTGCCCGTTTGTATTGCTGCCTTGGAGTCTATTTTATTTTATTTTTTTTATTTTATTCATTTATTTCACAGAGACAGAGAGGGAACACAAGCAGGAGGAGTGGGAGAGGAAGAAGCAGGCTTCCAGAGGAGGAGCCTGATGTGGGGCTTGATCCCAGAACGCTGGGATCACGCCCTGAGCCGAAGGCAGATGCTTAACGACTGAGCTACCCAGGCGCCCCTAGAGTCTATTTTATGATCAGAACATTTTATGTATCCACTGTCCTATTGGGAGATATCTGAACTGTCTGCACTCTGGGCTCATGTTGTATTACCCTGCATGTGTGGGTCTTTGGGTACGTGTATGCCCATTTCTGATGCGTCTATACTTAGGAGTGAAAACACTGACCGAACATGCTTAAGTCGCCTTTAGGAGCCAGTGCTAAACAGCTTTCCAACATGGCATGAAAATTGAACTACTCTCGGAAGTATTAATGTCCTATCACTGCATAACAAAATAATCGAAGCTCAGCGCCTTTAAACAGTAGGCATTTTCTTTTATCTCCTGGATGTCTGGGTCAGGAATTCAGACTATTTAAGGGTAATGTTTGTGACAGGCTGTGTCCTCCCCTAACCAGGGTTTCCCTTTCTGCTGTGTGTTACCCACAGTCAGCTGCGGTCCAGAAGCACATCCTCCTCCTAATATAGCATCAGAAGGTCAATAGTAGCCTAACACTAAATACATTTAATTAAAAGTTAATAACATTTCATTAATTATTTTACTAATAATTATGTCATTGTTATTATTCCTAGAATGGTAGCCATTAAAATATTAACAGATACTGGGCACCTGGGTGGCTCAGTGTGTTAAGCGTCCATCTCTTGATTTTGGCTCAGGTCATGACCTCAGGGTTGGGTTCCATGCTGGGCGTGGAGCCTGCTTAAGAGTCTCTCTCTCCCTCTGCCCCTCCCCCCCCTCTAAAAATTAAAAAGAAAAATTAATTTAAAAAATTAACATACTATCTTTTGGAAGTTGCATATAGGTGATCTTTCTTTTCATCTTTGAAAAGTTTTGTTACATGTGCAGAAAGCATTCATTACCTTTGTAATCCAAAATAAACCTATAAAATCCTTTAGATTTATCTAAAAAATAATTTTTTAACTTTTTTTAGAGCAGTGGTAGGTTCACAGCAAAGTTGAGCAGAAAGTAGAGAGATTTACCATATCTCATCTGCCCCCAAATATGCACAACTTCCCCCACTATCAACATTTGTCAGACATTTGTTACGATCAGTGAACCTAAACTGACACATCATTCTCACCCAAAGTCCAGAGTTTACATGAGGATTTACTATGGTGTCACACACCGTCACTCTAGTATCTTACAGAATAGTTTCCCCGCCTAAAAATTCTCTGACCTGTTCATCCTTCCCTCCCTACTCCTCCCTGGTGACCACTGATCTTTTACCTGTCTGCATAGTTTTGCCTTTTCCAGAATGTCATGTGGTTGGAATCAAAGTATGTAGCCTTTTCAGATCTTTTTGATTCCATAATATGCACTTAAGTTCCCTCCATGTCTCTTCTGGGCTTGATAGCTCATTTCTGTTTAGTGCTGGATAATATTCCGTGGTCAGGATGTTCCAGTTAACGTATCCATTCAGCCTACTGACGGATATCTTGGTTGCTTCCAAGTCTTGGAAGTTATGGATAAAGCTGCTGTAAACATCCACGTGCAGGTTTCTGTGTGGACGTAAGTTTTTGATTCATGTGGGTAAATACCAAGGAGCATGACTGCTGGATCATAGGGGAGGAGTATATTTAATGTAATTTATAAACTTCCCAGAAGACTGACCCTCCTACGTAATATAACAACTATAAACTCAGACGACCTACAAAAACCAATTCTCTTAGGGCTCCAGAGTCAACAAAGGCAGATTTGGGAAGAGAGCTAAAACGTGGACGGGATCAACACACGGTGAGTTTCCTGGATTTGGGGCTTTTGTGTTAAGTGAAACACAGCCAAAATGGGGCCAGGAAGAGCTGATGTGCTCATTGAAAACCACTTCTTTCCGGCCTGAGGCAGGCAGAGCCCACAATAGTAAGTGAAGGGAAAATTCGGGAAAGAAAAAAGGCAGAGAGAGGAGCTCCACATTCTGTGCGTAAACTCTGCCCGAGTCTCTGGCTGACCTCTGAAACCACACTTGTTGCAGAGCAGATTGCAAACAGCTCCGCTGAGGGGGAAAAAAAATTGAACTGACATCTGAACTGCCACCAACCAAAGGAAGATAGTTTGCAGTTTGAGTCTAAGCCCATTAATTGCCTACTAAAAGAAAAGCACCTCATTGGAGGAATATGTTTAATAAACTCCAGATTCTCTACAACAGAACATTCATAACGTCCAGGATATAATCCCAGAACACTGGACATATGAAGAACCAGGAAAAGGTGGGGCGGCGGGGCAGCGGGGTTGGGGTGGGGGACAATCAACAGAGACCAAACCCAAGATGACCCAGGTGTGTCACTATCAGATAAGAACTTAAAAGCAGTTACTGTAAGCTTTGTGAACTTTAAGTTCGTAATGAATGAAAAGATTGGAAATATTAGGAAAAGAATATAAAAAAGAATCATATGGAAATTTTAAAACTTAATATCTGAACTAAAAATTCACAGGATGGTCTTTAATATCAGAATGGACATAGCAAACAAAAAGTCAGTGAACTTAAACATGCATTTTTTTAAAATGCGTCAGATCTGTAGAACAGTGTCAAATGATTTTTTTAAAGATTTTATTTTTTTTAGAGAGACAGAGATAGAGCACAAGTGGGGGAGGGGCAGAGGGAGATGGAAAGAATCCTTAAGCAGATGCCCCGCTGAGCACATAGCCCAATGGGACTGGGGCTCGATCCCAGGACCTTTGAGATCATGACCTGAGCTGAAATTGAGTCAGACACTCAACTGACTGAGCCACCCAGGAGCCCCCAGAACAGTATCAAATGATTTAACATAGCTATTTAATTGGAGTCTCAGGAAGAGAGGAGGGAGCAAATAGCATAGAAAAAAGCCAACAAAACTTTGGGGTAAATAATGGCCCCAAATATCCCAAATTTGGTGAAGCACGAAAATTTAGAAATTCAAAAATCTAAGCAAACCTCCAACAGGATAAATACCAAAAAAGAGTACACCTTGTTATAAAGTGCTGAAATCCAAAAATAAAGCAAATCATGGAAGAAGCCAGAAAAAAAGGACACATCCAGGGAAACAACAATTTGAATGACCGGTCATCACACTGGAAATCTTGGAGGCTAAAAACAGTGGAAATCTTTATAGCATTGAAATAAAACAAATACTCAAAAAATATTTGCTTCAACTGATGTTTGGAAGAGACGTTATATTTGAAGACAGGTCTGGAATCAAAAGTAGCATAATAGAATTATATATCTAACTGCTAATCCCAAAATTGATTTTAAAATACTCTTTTCAGGAATACAAGAACAAAAATTAGGTATCTTTTAACCACAACCTGTTTCCTCCCTGTCCTTTGTATTTTAAAGGCAACTTTATCAACGGCCCTTAAATGTCAAAGAAACATGTCATTTCTTAAGATAAAGAAAAAACTTAAGATTTTACATAGGCATTGTTGGAAAAGCTGATTGTTTCCAATTTTTGTAACATTATGATTTTCCACTTAAAAAAGATTGTTAATCCAATCCATCAAAATGGAACCTGCTTTTAGGGGAAAAGAAAACAGAAGGGAACGACGTAGGCTTGTTGGGGGCGACTACGGATACAGCAAGAGAACTCTCAAGCCTCTCTCCCTCGGTGTCAAGATTTGTCTGGCAGTTTACAGCATGGGATACGCCTCTACCTCTGACATTTGACATCCATAGCCATGTCTATCAGTCTTGGTCAAAAGCAGAGCTGCCTGTTGTTTCCATGTGTTCACCTGGGGTTACTTGTCTCAAAACAAAACAAACTTTCAATTATTACTTCCCCCCCCAAGTATCTGATTGCCACTTTTCAGCTGTCCTGCCTTTGTTTCTGCTTTGCTCCAGAACTTCCAGTTAGGCCACCAACGGCTGCTTTGGAGAGGTAGCTCGGGAGATGGCAGGCAGTAGGGCCTTTCTTGGTTTTTAAAGTGTCACTCGTCAATCCCTTGGAAGTTGAACTGTTTTCCTAGAGAACCAGTAAAAATCAAGGCACTCCTTCAAAAGAACTGATCATGCAGCTTTTATTTACCACTTAATATCTTCTTGGGCATGGGTAGGATTTTTCCTTTCAAATAGGACGATCACATGCTTAACTAGCTCAACACATATTGCAAAGGGTCCTATGAAGACTTTGCATATAAAATACAAAACTCTGTTACATATACATCCATTTCACAGCGGTTTGTACATTACAATGAGTTCCAGTGTCAAAATAACTCCCTGTACTTAAGCAGCATGAAAAGATTACGGCCGCAGCCAGTGTTCACACAGTGCAGTCCCTACGAGAGCACAGATCAACAGGGTCACAGCTTTCTTCTTTGTTCTTGTTAGTGCATACACAAGGAAGAGATGGAAGGGGACAGCAGTGGGGATTTGGCGGCGGGCAGTTTTACTGGCAGGTGAACTGTCACAGGCAGTTGTAAATTGGACACAAACATTCACTAAAGACACTGCCGCCCTTTCTCAACTTTGAGAACACAGCTTTATACTACTTTCATTACTTCGATTTCCAGTCGCCGAACTTCAGGTCCCTCCTTTTCACATACCGGTAAATTTATGGCGCTCTATCCAGTGCACTAATTTCAAGAATAAGGTGTTCGGTAATTAGGCTAAGTCAGATGCTTGTATGACCAATAGCACTGAATATTCCCAGGGGAAAAAACAATAAAATTCAGTTCCAGAGAGCTTTGGAGAATGACAGCCAAAGACATAAACATGCGTGGGTCCTTTTGCCATTTGTCCACCAGTATCAACATCCCATAATGACAAAGTCTCAGTTATTAATCCTTTTTATAAATACGTGCACGCCCAACACTACCAGTCGTGCCAGTGACTTGGCTGGTCGAGAGGAAGGCAGTAAGAGCGTAAATAAGAATTGTGCTTACAGAAAGCGACAATAAATGAACTCAACAGCATTGCACACAAAGGTTCAAGTGTCAGCACCACTCTCAGCACCATGGGAAATTCCCAGTAGTAAATAACCAAAAGTTTAGAAAGCATAAAACTGGATGAGGTGAAACACTCCATATGGGCCGAGAGCACAATTCCTGCCCTCATCCTCTTACTTCCTGAAAACAGCCGACCTGCAGGGCATTCTTGCCTCACAGGCACATCCCGGGTCCTGTAAATCAAAGTCAAGGGTGCTCAGCAGAGGGGGAAATACTGATCTGGAAAACACCAAATTCTATGAGGCCACAGGCTTTCTGAAAAAATAGCCAAAGTGGATTTTCCCCCCAAGCACAAGCCATTCTTAAGTGGAAGTCCATGAGAAGCTCCTCACAATTCATAACGCTACTAAAACCCACAATTATATTTAGTACCATCTAAGAGGATGTTTTGATAATAAAACACCTAGATTTTCATTCGTAAACCCCCTTTCCAAATCAGAAGCAACCCCAGAACACAGCCAGCCAAGTCTAAGCACTATTTATGGCAGTGTTTTTTCAAACTGTGCATTGCAACCCATTTACAAGTCAGGAAATGAATTTAGTGGGTGGAAGAGCATTTAAAATGATGGTGGGGAGGAGGGATCAAAGTATATTACACCTAGTGAAGACTATGTTATCATCACTTCTCAGCCTTTTGGCTAAGATCAAGTGAAGAGTGTATTATTTCACAAAACATTTATTTCTTACAGATATTATATTCGTTCACACACACACACACAATTCTGGGTCAAGATGTAAGAAGTTATTTTTATTATGGTCAGTCAATACAATGGTCTATAGAGACCACCAAAAACAATAACCATGGAGTTTCCACCCTGGTATTAATGTAAGGGGTCAGCACTGACTATAAAACCAATTTTGTGCTTGGAAGCCAAGGTGAGCCACGGTTGTCAGCTGACCATAAATACTTGCGTTAGACTTGGTTTTCCCCCTGACCCTACACCCTTAGGCAGGAGTATGAGCAGTACAAAAAAAAGAAAAAAACAGAAAAAAAGAAACCCGAGCTGCACTTGTTTACTGTGAGTGATATCATGTTATTCCCAAATGGCTAATTAAGATGTTTGCCCTCCTATTCCGTAGTCATACTGTGAGCCTAAAAATGGGTGGAAAATTTTAAGTCATCTTCACAGTTTTGAGATTATAAATGGTCTAAGCCAAAGCGGTCGGTCATGATGCTATTGTTGATTTGGCTTTTGCAACATACGCAACCACAGATACAGACAGAACAAGCAATCTTGTCCTGATCTACTTTCATCTGCCTGTAAAAGGACGATCGGAATTATCACATGGAGACCAAAGTCTCTCTCTCAACCTGTAAAGATGCTAGATTTTCTAAAAACTGACCCCCTAGACAAACGACAGTGTTCAGCTTCTGAGTCCCAGGACTCCCATGGCGCTTCGATAATGGGTTGGTCGGCCTCCGGTTCAAGGGCTGCACACACCTCACCTTGGGAGCTTCTCGGGCAGGCCGGGGGCAGCGCTGGGCAGGGCAGCGACACCCGGGTCCCAGCCTCGGCACAGGCCGCAGATCGGAAGCTACGTCCTCTCCTAGCCTACTTCTTTAGGCGTAATGCAAGGGGTCAAACTAAGTGAGTTAGAGAGTCCCTTCCTGAAATAACTTTATTTAACTTGGCTGCAGTTCTAAGACTTTATCCAGCTTGCTCTGCGACTCTGCCTATTGCTTTAATAACAGCTTTAATTCTTTTCATAACTATTTCCGTCCGTTTCACCAACAACCACCTCTCAAACATCCAAGGTCCCACTAAGCTCACTCGGCCCAGACACTTTTAAAAATCAAGTAAAATAAAGCTAATAAGGAACAAAATTTAAGGCATTTTTTTTTTTTTATTTCAGCCAAGGAATGATGCATGCTACAGATTAATCTTTACTTTTCCCCACTTGGTTTTTCAAAGAATACCACCATTTTAACCCCCAATGAACATGGCACTTGTTTCTTTCTTCCCCTTCTAATTTATTCCAGATTTTCAAGTGTTTTCTTCAGTAACGATGCTTTCTCCTGCAGCTCAGGTCTGCTGTCTGTCTCCAGAGTAGCTAAAGACTCAATTAGGAGCACTCTGCACTCAGATGTCAAACTTTCCCACTGTTTAGATTCTGAATGGAAAAAGAAGAAAAATAGAATCCTTATAGAACAAGCAAGCAAAAAAACTAAAACTATTCTTTCTGCTTTTCTTCCATATAGCCTATCCCCCAAATAAATGCAAAGCAACCCCCGATAACAGTTCGGAATAGAACAGGTTCAGTAGCTGTCTCTAAACCTAATGACTGACAGTCATGGGACAGCATGTCAGGGAGATTCCTCCTCTGCCCCCAGTGCTGGTGGGACAAAGAGAACCTAGGGGTGCCGAAGCAAAGTGGGGAGGAGGAGGTGTCAAGGCAGAGCACACAGCAACAAAAAAGCCACGTTTTAACAACACAAAAAAACCTCTTTATAAAATATGCTCAGTAAAAAAATCTTGAATAAGTTTCAGAATTGCCAAGTCAGTCTGAACAGACAACTTTATTATTCCTTTCTTTAAAGCACCAGAGATCTATACACATACTGAAAATTCTAGAAATTCAAAAAGTACACCAGGTCCTAAACCTTGTCTACGAGGTTCTGCCACTTCCTAGTGATAAGGTTTCAAGCAGGTTGTTTTGCTGTTTAGCCTTGTTGTCCTCATCTAGAATACATCCGTACGTATCTGGCGTACTGTGAACATTCAGTGACGTGACTAAGCGCCTGGCTCTTTTACTTCAACAAGTAAAAGCAGGTTATAAGATGTGTGGTGTTACTAAGTCTAGAAGGCCTGCTTCATGGAACCTTAAGAGGGGTGCTTTAATTGCTAAGCAAAGAGAGAGAGAGAAGTAGAAACAGCAAATATACAAGACTCCAGCGAAAACTATTCCATCTTCTCCATTCTTAATCTATGGGCTCAGAATAATCAAAAAAGAAGAGAGGGAAAAAAAGTGGCCTCCTTTTGAAATACCCTACTGGAGAAAATGAGAGTTTTCTTTCATCATTAGAAGAAATCTGCTTCTTGATAAAAGGTTTAAAAAAAAAAAAAGGAAAACAGGAAAAAAAATAAGATTAAGCAAACTGCTGTCCAATGTGACGAGTTGTGTAGACAACTGTTAAAATGGTTTCCCATCCCCACTCTGCAGGGCGTCACTCTGTTTCTCGGCGTGTATACCGACCGGAAGCCCCACTCTGCCACTGGAAGTGACCCAGATTACGTCAGGAGTCATGGTGGTAACAAAACTTTTTTATTTCAACATAACTATAGCTTCATAATACATTAAAAGTATATAAAATGAAGGAGTACAGATTAAACACTTAATAACATTTAAAGGTTTTAGCTTTGTAGACCTCAAGTGTACGTGCACTACTTCGTATTTTAGAGTATATGCTTATTAAAAACAAAAACAGAAAAAATTTCTAAAATATATGCCAGAAAGTATCCTGGCTTTCTGGTCCTCCTCCAATCAGAAGAATCAAAAACTCACCTTCAAGTTTTTTAAGCAGTAATTCTATCACAGATAAAGCTTCTGTTCTCACAGATGAGTAGGTCTTATTTTCTAAGAAGAAAATCAGATATTCACATTATTTGTTTTACAGGCCTTACAAACAGAACCTCCAAGATTAAGTGAGTGTTACCGGAAGAAGGTTGTTCAGACATTACAAATTCAGAGGAAGATACACCTGTTCTTAAGTAAGCTTTTTTTTTTTTTTTTTTTTTTTTTTTTTTAAGATTTTATTTATTTATTCGACAGAGATAGAGACAGCCAGCAAGAGAGGGAACACAAGCAGGGGGAGCGGGAGAGGAAGAAGCAGGCTCATAGCAGAAGAGCCTGACGTGGGGCTCGATCCCAGATCGCCGGGATCACGCCCTGAGCCGAAGGCAGACGCTTAACCGCTGTGCCACCCAGGCGCCCCTTAAGTAAGCTTCACTTTGCTCATTATCATCAAATACTTGAAATGTGTTACATGTCCACATTCCCTACTTTAAAAAAAAAACAAAACAAACACAAAAAAACTGTCAGTTCAATATACCAATCACCACAACAAATGGCAATATTTAAAGGACCCATTTTAGAAGTGAGAAATCAAAGGACACTATCTCAAACACAGAGTTGTCGTCACATGATACCTAAGAAAGGTCTTTAGGTTTGCATGACTTCCTCGTTTTGGCAGAGAACATCACACAACCCAGAGGGTTAAGGGCCATCAGGGACACCTGGCTGAGACCCTGCAAAGGCGAGTGTCTAAGCCGCCAGTTTTTTATTTGAAGGCAGGCTACCTCCAAGAGTTGCAACTGGAAGAGGTTTCTCTGGTGTCTATTCTAGACACAGCATCTCCTTTGGGGTGACACTGTCTAAGGAAAAAATTAATACACAACCAAACCCGAGGCAAGGAAAGCAGAGGGTGAGCTTTTAACATCGTTTCTATGCTACAAAGTACAGAGGTGCCTAAAAGGATGACAGTGACCTGCCAATAGGACATAGGAATCAGCTTAAAGGAACTTCCCCTGGCCAAATATGGAACAATCTGAGCAAAAAATTAATTAAGGAAAATAACTAATTATGAACAGTTGGGGGGAAAAGAAAATCCACGAATGACTACTGTTAACAGAAACCTAAAGAGAGGTGGGATCTTGTTTACTAGAGGAGGCCAACTGCCACATGGCAGATATGAAGAAAGCGCCAGAGCCGGAAAATCATCGCAGTAAAAACTGGCTCAGGGAAAACCATGGACGCATGCTAAGTCTAAAGAGGACGTTGTGAAGAGGAGTGGTGTGTCTGCATGGTCTTGGAGTCTTCCGACTGCTGCTTAGACACAGTTTGGAGGACGAGCTGGGTGTCTGAATGGTCTTCAAGCGTGCTCCCACAGGCTGCTTATCAGACACAAGGGAGAAAAACAGCAACTACACAATAAAGAAAACTGAGTAGAACCTTGACCAGGTAATCAAAATTAACATCGCCAAGCAGGCCAGATGAACACGCTGTGCCTCCGGAAGTGAGAGGACACAGCTTCATTTCCGGAGTTTCCCAACTGGGAACTCATAACCTGGATCCAATCATGAGGAAACATCAAACACACACCAAATGAGAAACATTCTAGTTTTAAAAAGGCAGGGGGGAGGGGTAGAGCAGAAGAAGGGGGACTTCTCTTCAAAATTGTCAATATCACGTGAGATAACAGGAAGTGTCCTAGATTCAGGGAAACTAAAAAGACACGACGGCTAAATTCAATAAATAAGCCTGGATTCCTTACTGAAGTGGGGGGGAGTCTATAAAAGAACACTGTCGAATCAACTGAACACCTAAAATACGAATGCTAAAAGTCCGATTAAGCCTACCGCGTCAGCGTCCTACGACCTACGCTGGTAACCGTACTGAGATGGTACTGAGGACGGCGCACTGAAGGACCAGGGGTCAAAGGGCGTGACGTCCCAACATGCTGTCAAATGGTTCCAAAAATACGTACACAGTGAAGTAACCGGGACAAAATACTAACAGGGGACTTTGGGTAAAAGACATACAGGTATTATATGTACTGTAACTGCAGCTTCTCTGTAAGGTTGAAAGTATTTCCAAATAAAAGTAAAAAAGACAAAAAACAAAAAAACAAAAAACCTATCACAAACATTTTCCCAATCTAGGGGTTACAATCCCAAAGTACAGCTCCAGATTAATATACCACAGTGTGGGGACACAGATCAGGTAGACGAGGTCGTTCAGCAGCTGTGCCGTAAATCTGGCTCCCAGCACAAGGGAGGGAATATCGGAAGCTTCACTGCTCGAGGTGTAAAATTAGGAGTCCTCACCGCTTCAGTGCACCACTCACCTAGAGAACACGTGACTGATTTACAAGTTTCAAGGAGAATTTCAGCCAGAGCCTCAGGGTCCGCATGTTCTTCCTCCAGAAGCATTAATCTGTACAAACCAGAAAGCAAGGTACAAATTACTAGTTAAGAGGAAACAGCCCCGAGCCTTTCTGGCACAATTTCTGTCCGCATTTATCACCTCATGACGTCACTTCAGCTTTTCAGTTTTAAAATACAAGAATTCCATTGCTTTGCTGTAAAACGCTAAGGGGGTGGGGGAGACAAAACAAAGGACTGAACTACGAAGTAAAATTACCCCTGAAAAAAGGCGTTCATGGACTGCAGGACCCCGAGCTGCACTTTCCACGTGCTCAGTTTTAGCCGCTCACACATCAGCTTGCACAGCTCCTGACGGTAACAACCTGGGGAGAGCCGGGCAGAGGGCACACAGGAACAAGAGACAGAGCGAGTGAGGGACACACAGAGGGACACAGAGAAATTGGAGCAGAGAAGGACGGAGAAAGGAGAGTAGGAGAGAGGAAAACAATAAATGCCTTTAATTAAAGCCATGAAATCTCAAAAAAAACTTCGGCATGACTTTGTGCCCAATTCCCAAATTTCCCTGGCCAGGAACACCCCCCACCCTGCCCTAGGGGTCCTATGTAACTGTTCACAAATGTTCGCTCGCCAAGGAATGAACACAAAATCTTACCCACACTACCTCCTCCTGTCAGATACCCCGGGTGACCGCCAGAGAAAGCAGAACCCTGGGGGCAGGGAACTCAACTCTGGACACGCACAAGCTTCTGCACATGGCTGGCTTATCGAGAGACAACAACGCCTTTTTCCAAGCATGTCATGCCAACTGCACTTGTTATAATTACACAATTACTATTATGCTAACTGCTGAAAAGGAGTATAAAACTCAACAAAGTAGTTATTTTTAAATGCCATAAAACTTAGCATGGTTCACAAATGATGCAGGATGGTAAAAATCTAGAAGAATGTTGCACTTAAGAAACAGAACCAGAAATTGCAGATGCTACGTTATGAGAAAGATGTGCATACAAAGCCAGTGTGGAACAGTTCAATTCTCAAAGGCCTTGGCCCTCCTCTCAGTAACCAGCAAATGAATGTACATTCCTATGTCTTCTATGAAAATAAACAGTTTTGTTTTGAGATGTGTGTCATCTTTTTTATAGAATTCCCTACTTTAACTTTTCTACCTATCAAGCAAAAGTTAGAGGAGTCCTAATGGGGTCAAATAAAGTGGACTTCCGCTGCAGTCCTCAACATCATACCAAGAAATAAGGCCACTTAACAAATCTCCGTCTTTTGGAAAATCCTTCCAATACATAGCAAATACGCTATATAAAGCTCACACAAGGAACGGCAAGGCTCAAAGACAACCTTAAGTCTGAGTTTAGACATATCCAGTCCTGAATAATCAACAACATTCTGTATAACATTCGAGAATATCGAGATGGTCAGCGGGGAGCACTGCAGGAACCAGCAAAAGGCAGGAGCAGCGCCGTGCCACGTTTAAGGCCCGCAGAATGAGCTACGACCTAAACCGACAGCGACGGTTTAGTGGTTATTTACTTAATCCTTTGGAAATATATGTTCAGTTTTAAAATCTCTCAAAAGGTTGCAAGTTTCTCAGTGAAATACAGATTTCACCTCTTCATTGAAAATTTGGTAACAAGGCCCTTAATTTTGAGATGGAAAGAACCCACTAATAAATTCTACAGATTCCTCAGAA
This sequence comes from Ursus arctos, assembly GCF_023065955.2. Lineage (NCBI taxonomy): Eukaryota > Metazoa > Chordata > Mammalia > Carnivora > Ursidae > Ursus > Ursus arctos. The sequence continues at coordinate 39,465,078 of NW_026622852.1, forward strand.
CAGAGCATCGTAAAGAGTACCAGAACTCTTTTCATGGCCAAACTACCTACATGAAATTTATCATGATTGTTACAGGTTGAACTGTGTCCCCCAAATTCGTATGTTGAAGTCCTAACGCCAAGTACCTCAGCATGCGACTACTGAAAGACAGGGACAGGGTCAGGAAAGAGGTCCTTGGGGTGGGCCTAAATCGGGTCTGACTGGTGTTCTTGTAAGAAGGGATGAGGACACAGACACAGACGGTCATTTACAAGCCAAGGAGAGATGTTTCAGAAGAAGCCAGCACTGCCAACCCCTTGACCCCACACTGCCAGCTTCCAGGACCGTGAGAAAATCGTTTCTGTCCCTCCAGCCGCCCCGTCTGTGGTGCTCTGTTACAGCACCAGCCCTCGCCAACCCGACACAGCAGGCAACGAGATCATCTGCTCACGCAGAGCACAGTTCACGCTGGATTCTTACTATACAGCAAGCGATAACCGATCTGTCACCCAGAACATCCTCACGCTCGTTCGGTAACCTCTGGGGACAGCTCTTCTTCAAATGCCGGGTGCTTACGTTGGGTCTCCACATTTCGGGGCCAGGCTTTGCCCAGGCTCTCAAAGGCTCCCAGCAGACACTCCAGCTGGAGCTCCTTTTCCTTCTCATTCTCATCTTCATTTTTGGTTGTCCGAACGCCAGTGCTTTCAGGGGAGTTCTGGGATATATCAAAGCAAAGGAAAGCAACATTTATTTTCCGTCAGAGTTACAGGTGTGCTGCAAAACGGGTACGAGAGGAGGAGGAGGTGTTAACCAAGAGCTAAATGCTGACTTCTCTACCACGGGTCTTCCTATCTGTGAAAAGAATTGTTACAGAAATACTACACCTCTCTAATAAACATGGAAAATCCTTTAAAGGATTCTGTTAGGAAAGGTGAAAAAAAATACCGTATATGTAGTATCTTAAATATAACATAAAAAGACTTGCATTAGAATCATGGGATTAAAGATGCAAGAACTCGGTAATCACCCAAATCCAAACTCTTTCTTAATAAGAAAGGGAAACAAGCTGAGAAGTGACTTATCCAGCTAGCTGGTGATATGCAAGTCTCCCAAATCCGCGTACTATCACTATGTAACAGGAACGACTTAAACAGCCTTTCTGTTGAAAGAAAACTGCAGATTAGCAGCAACACAAGAATAAAAACGCTATTGAAAATATTTCATGTTTCACAAAAAAATAAATGATAAACCATAACCTTTGTTCTCTGAACCAGTGCCCAGCCTTTACAAATGAGTACTTCATTTCCCAAATGAAACCAAAGTCTTTTTGACCAAAGTCCCTCAATATATGGCAGAGACAATTACCAGTGGCCCTCTGAGCTCCCTGCACTCGCTCTAGGCTGCCTGCGGCGGCTTCTGCACACACTTAAAAGGCAAAGCTTATCACCACTACGTCAGAAACCGTCCGTCTCTTCAGGTCAACATTCGCTCCTGGAAGTCACAGTCCTCACAGCCTTGAGCGTCACAGCGTGCGGGCTGGAAACCCCTGCAACGAACTCATCTTCCTGCTTTGTTCAGAAAGAACCACCCGCTCTCCCATCCTCCCACGCAGGGCAACTAGACGCCTGGAGGACTGCCTTTCTTAGCCTCCCGAGCAGCAGAGGTGTGGCTAGCTGGCTAAGGACAGCGAAACAGAAGCAAAAGTGCCAAGCAACGATGTCCGAGAACTCTCCTTGAGAGAGAACGGACATGGCAACTTCAACCCTTCATCCTTTCTTCAGCTCCTCTGCCATTACCCGCCTAGAAGGCAGTGACACCATGGACCACGATGACAGTGGCCACACTCCGGGGAAGGTGGAGCTAGCAGCTGTGAAGAGCCAGAACAGCTCAACTATTACGTGACAGACAAGCCTCTACCTTGTTTGAGGCCATGATGTTTTTGAGATTTTCTGCTATGTGCAGATACACTAATCCTGATAAAATATGTAAATAGGATACAGGAAAAAAAACCTTCCTTCCTTTTCTTTTTGTATTTTAGTTTTTAAGTCTAAACTAGACCTGAGAGGATACAGGTGATCATTACCTTCTTGATGAGAGGTATGACAATGTCAGAAAACTCCTGGAATCTGTCTTCTTTGGTGGCCTTCAAGACATCCGCCGCACAGCTGATTGCTACGATCTTGTATTTAAGATTCTCTTTGCAACACTCCTTCAGAACAGCCTGGAGAATCTCATTTGTGCTGGGCTGACTGGGCACAGGCTTTTCCAGCTCTGCACTACGGGAGCCACACAAAAGCATCGGGACAGTTAATAAAGACTTCAGCTTCGGGGTTCAGTTTGAGAAATGGAATCTTCATTGAAAGAACATTTACCTGCAAGCTGTCACCACACAGGCAATGGCTTTCAACAGCTCTTCCTAAAGTGTTGAAAGATGAGGGAACACTATTAAGCACACAGGTGTCATTTACATTCTACGCATTGTGACTACATTACACTTAATAACTACGAGGACAAAAATTAACCAGAGTCATCTTATCTTTAATACACTTAACTATTTAACAAGCACATCCACAGAGTTTTACTCCAAACCACAAGAGCAGGACAACGGTCTCCATCTCCATTTCATAAAGCCTAGAGACCTGACCTGCCCAAGGTCAACAGGCGGATGTGGCAATCACGGAATTCTGATTCCCAGCCCAACACTTCTTCTCTAGTCCAGCGCTGGCCACTGCTGACTGTGACAACATCGAGTGCATTGCGATATGCTGCCAGTCTCATCTTCCCCCCTGAGCGTTCGCCCTAAGTATCCCACTATCAACCCTTGTGTATAACATGACTAATTCACAGGCCTCAGAGATGGGCACCCTCGGCTCCAGGTTTAGACACAGCTTGCCCTGCTACTCAATTTCATGTGTGCCCAATCCTGATCTGTTCATGGGGTCAACAGGGACAAAATGGAACCAAGTAGATGATCTAAGGCCTCTCTTGGAAAGCTGAACGTGATACATAAAAATCAATCCCCAGCATTACTGTGCAGTATTTAAAAACACATGGGTTACACTTTGATGAAATAGCATATTTAATCAGGCAAAGTTTACCCAAAGCTTCCCATTGGCTAGGAAATCTGGGTCACAAAAACAATCCATCTGACATCGCACAAAACCAGATGCTAATTCTTATAGAAAATGAAAGATGAAGTCATAATCCTTTACAGATACCTTAAATTTAACTGGGCATGAATGGTTCCTTTACCTTTCCTGCCCACGTTCTTCCCGCCAGGCCTTGCAGTAATGCGCTCAGGATCATCCCCAGATATGGAGGTGCTAGGGAGCTGGTCTGTTTTGCAATTGATGCCATGGCAATTGCACCCTGGGCTTTCATTTTCCAAGACTGAGACTGCAAAGCCTTCTGGGTAATGGTAATCAACTCCTGCAGGTATAACCGAATGCCACCAAAGGAACCTAGGTTATGAAAAGCAAAATTAAAGCAACTTTGAAGAGAGAAAAAGAATTAACTTTTATTTAATCTGAAAAAAAAAGTCAGTGACCATCAGTCTAAAGCAATAATTCTCAATGGTTAGATCACACCTCTCTCTGAAAGAGAACAAGAGTAGCGTTGTGATATATCTTTACAACACAGGACTTCATGAACTTGAATATGCCCACAGGAGGGTGTCATGCAAATGGTCGTCTTCCATTTATCCATGTGGAGATGAAGTACAGAATGAAGGAGCACCAGTCTAAAATAACGCTCTAAGGCACCATAAAATCACCACTCTCTCCCAACTCAAATCTGTAAGGCTCTCCTTCGCTTGGGCAGAGGTTCTGTTCTCTCACATGGGCAATGAGGGAGGAGAGAGAAGAGCGCTGAGCGTCAACCTTGAGGAGGCAGCAATGTGGACAGGCTTACAAGCCGACGGGACACATACTGTTAAGGTCCTGGGAAAGGAACTCTCGGAGTTTATACATGAAAAAGAGGAGGAAGAACTCCAGCTGTGGTTCTTAAGAAACAGGGTGAATTCAAGGCACCGATGACTAACCAGGTACGTTTTCCTGCCACACTTCAGTCCATAAGTCACACTCCTCTTTCTCGGATTTCTCCTCCTCGGCGATTTCATGCATGCCCAGAAACGCCAAAGGCAGCACTTCTCTGGCGTGGCTCTTCAGTACGTCGGGGCTGTACCGCCCAATAGCGTGGACGGTCAAAGCACAGGCGGTCTTGTAGATGGGCTCTGAAGAGGAACAGAGACACAGTCATCCGTGCGGTACTGACTGTCGTGAGGGCGACTCGCTCAGCTCAACAGGTTACCGCTCAGCTTGCACCACAGCTAAACAAAGCAGTAACACCAACCAAATGTTCCTAGCAGAGCCCATGAGATCACGGAGGGCAAAACCCGGTTTGTGTTGTTTTACCAGACCGTTCACATCTAAGTTAAAAACAATAGAGGGGGCGCCGGGGTGGCTCAGTTGACAGTCTGACTCTTGATTTTGGCTCCTATCAGGATCCCAGGGTCCCGAGACGGAGCCCGCCCCTCATCTCCTCCCTGCTCAGCAGCGAGTCTGCCTCTCCCCCCCCCCCCCCCACCGTGCACGCATGTGCGCTCTCTTGCTCCCTCTCTAAAATAAATAAATCTTTAGTAAATAAAATAAAAATACTAGAGAGAAGGAAAAAAGGTACCTTCTTTCTCCATGTACCAGCCATTGAGCTTCTGCAGGAGTTTCTCAGTGCTGCTATCCCGGGAGGTCTGAAAAAGAAAACAATCCCCATTTATTTCTTTATAATTATCAAAGTATAATTACTTAATTAAATAAGAAATTCAACTCACCCGAACTAAATGGCCCATGGCAAATGCACAAGATTTCTGAATTACACTGTTCCGATCTGTCAGGCCACTAAGCAAAGCACTCATAAGTTTACCTATTAGAAATAATGAAGAAAAACCGATACTTGGTAGGCCAAATGTTCTACTCTGTTCCCAGGACCAAAACAAACAACCCTGTAATGAATATCTGATTTATCCCATGCTAGTTTAGAACCCGTGTATGTTAATGTGTACTACCCACTTGCTTCCTTTTACCCAATATAAAATTCGGATCGAGGATATTGTGGGGAAAGTTGCAAAAATGAGCGCTAGGTTCATACCGTTCATTAGCCCCATCTAGGAGCCGATCCCAAGAAGAGAAAAATGCTGATGTAAAATTAGGTATAAATGGTAAATAAATCCTACAAAAGGGCAGATACTCTCACCTCCTTATAACCAGTAAGAATTAATCTGATACTTATAAAACAGTGAACACTTGCTAAACTTGATCATCGACGCACCTCTTGCAAACAAAGAAACAAAGGTAGAAGGGGAAGTTTAAAGGGAGAAAAACCAGAGAGAAGATCACAAGCGTGTCTGAATGATATTTAATTTTTTTAAAAACCTTGTCACACAAGACATGGCCATACCGAAGTATCACCACACACGGTTTTGACAAACTCACCTGAGTAAGGTGTTAGGTCCTGGGGACACTGAGTAGTTAATGACACAATGACACTGGCACAGCCTCCCTACAGGGTTACAAAGGCAAAGGTCTAAATTTGATGGTCACAATGTTCTGTCTCTCAAACCCTTTGTCTTAGGTGTCAATGATTTAAAAGATGAGAAATATATGAAGCCTAACAGCCCCTACAGGATTCAATCTGGAAAGAGGAAGGTCCTTATTTTAAATTAGCAATGCAAAGATTTTTTTTCAAAGCTTCCAGCTGGAAGACGTGTGCTCTCACCTACACTACAAGGAAGAAAGAAAACTAATACAATCTTTTGGGAAGGTCACATAGGTCATCCCGGCCATCCTTGTTCTAACAGTTCCAGTTCTACAAATTTAACCAAATAGCTTCAGATGTGTCCAAAGACATTCATCACAGTGCTCTCTTTAATATCAAAACAGCTGAGAACAAATCCGATGTTCCCTGATGGACTAAAATAAACGATGCTACGGCCACACAACGGAGTATTCGACGGCCGTTAAAGAGGATGCCGTGGCAGACACGGGCACAGAAAAGAGACTGGAGGAAAACATCGTGGAACATTAACAGTGATTCCTTCCGGGTCCTAAACCTCACGCACAATCCTTAACCTCCTCCTGATCTATAAATGCTAAAATGTGAAAGTGCAAGCAAGTATTAATTTTGTCAGGAGAAAAACTGTGAGTTGGTTTTTAAAGTGTGGGGATAGGGACTGACCCTTGAAAGATCTGGAGAGGAGGACATTTTTCTAGCCAAACACCTGCTGGCCCTGGTGAAAATGCTAATCACCACCTACCACCACCGTCCATGCCTTGATACCTACACGAGCATTTCCATTAATGACTGATCATGGCGGGGACCCAGAGGGCATGTACACGGCAACCAGGGGACAGAAATGATCCCACTAAAAAAGTCAGACACTATTTATTGAATAAGTCACGTGTTTTCTATTCTGAGTTACATATTTTAAGTTATTAGTACAACCAGAGAGAAACAAAATGGTTCATGTAAAATGTTATTAAGTTTTACAGACAAATATGAATTTCAAATACGATGGCTGTTATATTTTTGTGGCCCCAACTAATAAAGATGCAAATTCCTCTTGTGAAAAATACACTTACTTACCTTGGTGCCAAGACCCACACCACTTCTGATCAATTCACATAATCTAGGAACAAGCTCACCCAGCACCGACACATCAAGATATTGCAGGCACTTTGGGAAAAGAATAAACATAAAGTTAACCTTAGAAAATGATGACGTCAATACCACAGCATCAATTAAAAGCCGCCATGTCAAGTATGTACCCACTGGATTCGACATGAAGTTGAAAAACTGCCAGTTTCATTTTGCACCGATTTCAACAGAAAAACCACCACTGTACTACAGACAGAAAAACTGTTCATCAGTGGTTCAACATTCAAACAAAACAAAACTTGGGGGCGCCTGGGTGGCTCAGTCGGTAAAGTGTCCAACTCCTGATTTCGACTCAGGTCATGATCTCAGGATGATGAGATCGAGCCCCACATCCGGCTCTAAGCTCAGCATGGAGTCTGCTTGTCCCTCTCCCTTCCCTCTGCCCCTCCCCCAGCTCACATGCTCTATCAGATAAACAAAAATCTTTTTAAAAAACCATGAAAAACAATGACTTACTAAAAGAGGAAATAAATTAGAATTCCCCAAGAAAGGATTTCTCTGGGCCTACTCTTCCTCCTTACCAATCCATGTTTAATGTAAAACACAGAAATTAAAACTGATTTTCAGCGGGCCTGCCCTACCAAGCCATTTTATTAAAGTCAACTTCTTAGATGAATTTGCTATACTATGTTTTTAAAAATGCAATAACATATATTCTATTATTAATGAGCATATATATATCCAAAAGGTGTTTGCTAACCATTCCTATTAAGATTCCTTTTCCCCTCAATAATCCAACTAAAACATAACATCCTTAGACCAAATTTTGGTGATAGTTCCCCAGTAAGCATTTGTCTGTAAAACTAAATTTCTTCTTCTCTTGCCCAGCCTTGCGATCCGCTTAACAAAATAATCTCCAATAGCTCATGAGTTGTCAATTAACCACTCCGGGGTATGCACAGCAGAGCTGGCTCTAGACTTTAGTGACCCCCAGTCTCAGACTCCAGGATCGTTAGAATTTAGAACCTCAGTGCCAAGCAGCTTTCTGCAAATCCCTTCTTACAACTAAAGCATTTCAACATTGCTCAGTTCTCTTTCCCTATCTTTTATGCTACCCACTTTCACTGAATGAACGCCTCCAGCTGACACCTTCGTAGGTCCTCCCCAAAGACCATACTCAGGCACAGACAACTACCTGAACCTTTCTAAACAGGCAGGCCAAAAGAGAGAGAGATTTATAGAGGAATCTTTTAATATATTGTTCTTCTATGTAACACAAATTTGAACTAATTATTCCGTTTATTAATCTAGAAGAAAAAAGAACTAGACTAAGAAAAAAACTGCAATCAACTAGCTGTTTGACTCATCCCTTAAATCTCTACTTCATTTAATGGGCCGTGAAGACTGAAACATTCCACTCGAAGGTAAGCAAAGAAAGAAACTTCCTTATTACGTGAGGCACTGACCATGTTGATTGTTTCCATCATGGGAGAGGATTTGGCAGCACTGAGTCGAGCACTATCCATCGCAGCCTGAGGACACAAATTCAAGTCACTCAGCATATTCGATCAATTAGGAAGAACACACATACACCCCCATAAAAGGGCTTTACTTCCAGAGGACATTTTTAAAAAATAATATATAGGTAAAGCAAACTCAAACATAAGTCCAACTCTAATTTCTTTTGAGCTACATTCAACAATCACCTATGGAGGCAGCATCTCACTGCAGGTGAGAAATTCTGACAATAATCAGAAATTAACTGTAGTTAGAAATTAACATAGCGTGGCTCTGAGCAAGTCATCTGCCTCCCTGAGCCTCACGCTCTCCATCCACTAAATATGGGAAAAGGCCACATAAACTTCTATCTAAGGTTTTAAAGAATTGTATCTAAGCAATAAAAAATGTTACATGTTTTTTGCTTTAACTCTGTAACAGATCTCCGTATCTACGACGGTAGTTCAGTCTAACAATGACCCTGCAGGGGAGGTTAACTATCCACACGTGGTCAATGAGGAAAGGAAGACGTATAGAAGTGACAGGCCTAAGGCTACGAAGTTTGGGCTAGACTTTGTTTCCTAATTCTCAGCACTAGTAAACAGGCTGTGGGAACTTAGGCAGAGCAAGTCCACTGCTAAAAAGGAAAGAATGATGAACAGAGAAGATAGAGAAGAAAGAGCAACATGAGAGGCAAAGCAAAAGAGAGCTGGTTATTAGAGTACTTTAGCCAAGGTAAAAACCAAATAGCAAACGGATAGAAAGCATTGGCCATCTACATGACAGGGTCGTGACAGTCCTAATAAACAGAGACCAACGTAAAAACATCAACAAGTACAAAACCAGGCATGGAATAGAAACACACAATTCACAGAATGTAGGGGACGGACACAATACGATCAGACAATGGACAGCCCTAGAAACAGGAAGGTGTAACGTAGAACGATGAGATTCTTGCTTATCAGACTGATGTTATTCAGTGTTGGCAAAGGTGTGGAAGAAACAGAACAGGCACAACCTCTGATGCTGCATAATCTCTCTGACCAAATGTGAGATCACCTCACTGCAGAATACTATGCATGCATTAAAAGGGACGGAACAGCTCTATATACAGATATGATACACAGCCCACAACAAAAAGCAAGCTGCAGAACGACATTCACAGTCTATTTTTAAATTAGTGTGTTTGGCTCTGTAGCCTATGACTATAAAGGAATTTCAAAACAGACCCAGGAAACTGACAGTGGGGACCTGGTAGGGGAGAGGGGACTCCTAGGGGATTACTTTCTCCCCTTCTGCATTATTTTTTCATAGTAAATGTTTCAACTACAATTTAAAAAAAAAAAAAAAAACTTTGATCAGTTGAGGAAACTACAGTATCTCTGAAAAGCAGAATAATTTTGGACTACGCCAGAGTCTAGATACAAATCCTCTTTACTTGTAGGGCAGGTGTGGTCCATAGAAGGACTCTGAAGGTGGAGAACCAACCCCTAAAAAAATAAACAAACATGTACAAAAAACTGTGTTAAATAAATGGAAATGCATTTTTTGAATGCAAGTGTTAGTTTTCATCCAATTCACAAAACAGTATGTGAGCCGCCTCGTGCTCCCTCCTACCCCCCAAAACACACACTGCATGTAGTCACAGGAGTCGAGTTATTTTAAGAGTGGTGAGGGTATCATTCGGATTGTGGAGTGTGTCTAAGGACGCTGGAAAGACTGTTCAGATGAACTCAGTACCTTAAGCAAGGCTTTTCCTCCTTGAGACTCACCAGCATGTCTGTGCTGTCAACTCACCTTTTCTTGGTCTGTAGCCCGGAGGCTCAAATAGTTGAGAACTTGGGGTTCCAGTACACTTAAGGATTCCAACAGAGCTGGGATGAGTTTTGGTGCATGTGGTTTCAACATGGCCCCCGCACTCTTGCTAATCTTCACAAGGGTGTTAATGCTACAGACACACAGAACACAACTCCTGAGTCCTCTTGACAAAAGCCAGCAGCTCTACAAATCTGATCCTGAGGACGTTCTGTAGTTTACTGTATTCAGGAACACACTTACATGGTTACAGTGTCTGGTCTTAGCACTACTTTTTTCCTTTACTTTTTATTATAGAAATTTTGGAGCATATGTGAAAGAAGAGAGAATCATGAATTCTACATATTCTCTACCCCGTTCAGCCATTGTCAACTTTTGACCAGTTTTGTTTCATTTATACTTCCTCCATACACACGAGCACACCTCCCCCCTCCACATCATATTATCTGGAAGTTGCCCCTAACTAAACTTCAGTATATGTCACTAAGAGGCAAGAATTCTTTACGATAATCAAAATACCATTTTCAAACCTAGAAAATATTAATTTTTTTCATATAATTTAATATCCAAATTTCCCTGTTTCACGATGTCTTCAAGAGTTGGTTTGTTGGGAGGCAGCTGAGTGGCTCAATCAGTGAAGCATTCGTCCAACTCTTGATTTGGGCTCAGGTTATGATCTCAGGGCTGTGAGATGGAGCCTGCATCGGGCTCCATGCTGGACTGGGAGCCTGCTTAACATTCTCTCTCTCTCTCGCTCCCTCTGCTCCTCCCACCCCTCCACCTCTCTCACGCAAAAAAAAAAAATTAAAAAAAAATTAAAAAGTAAGTTGGCTTGTTGGAATCAAATCCAGAGTCCACCCACACATTGCAATTTATTGCATTTCTTAAATCCTTTTTAATCATCCCTCCCCTTTCCCTTATAATTTATTTGTCCTGTTTTCCCGTGGTGTCATTTAACATGTTCCTCTGTGCCCTATATACACATCTTCAGGCGAAATCAGGTTCAGAGTCAATTTTTTTTTTTTTAACATGAATCTTTTGTAGGTGGTGGGGCACCTGTCCTATTCCATCACATTAGGATGCATGTAATGTCTGCTTGTCTTTTTTTGTGCTATTAAGAGCGATCAGTGAATTCAAGTTTGCTTGGCCTGACCATCCATTTAAAATTTCCAACAACTTTTGACCAGTGGATCTAGGAGCTGCTAATGATCATTACCCTAGATTATTTTAAGGAGGTCAGCAAAACAATAATATCCTACTTTTATCATTCCTTTGCCTTTGTTCTGTGAATTCTTTAAAAAAAAAAAAAAAAAAAAAAAAAAAAAAAACCTTTCAGGAAGCCCAGGTGGCTCAGTCAGTCGGGCGACTAGCTCTTGGTTTTGGCTCAGGTCATGATCTCAGGGTCCTGGAATCCAGCCCTGTGTTGGACTCTGCATTCAGTGAGGAGTCTGCTTCAGGATTCTCTCTCTCCCTCTGCCCCTCCCCCTGCTCACACGCCCACTCGCTCGCTCTCTCTCACTCTAAAATAAATGAATTAAAAAGTTCCCTCATCAACTATTTTATTAGTGGTGGTAAGAAATAGTTACTATTAGTATGAAACGCTGCAGGTACTATTAATTTGGTCTAATTTTAAGAGTGAAATAAAATGACAAAATTCCTAAATAAGGCTCTAGTTGAAGAACAAAACAACGTAGAAAACTTCACTGCGGAATTTTACAAAATAGCCATGTATGTCGAAACACGTGAGTGTATTTTTTTAGTATTTCATTGTTGCAGGTGGTACAGTTTATTTTAAACCTAGTTATCTAGGAAATATTACTAAATGGTATAAAACCAATAAGCAACCTCCCCAGGACCTGGGGCATCATGTGCGTGCTGAGGGCAGATGCCGATGGCAACACAGTAAGACACCTTACACAGGGTCAACGCAGGACAGCAGGACGCTGGTCCAAAGCAAGGTTCCTATGAGAATGTCTGTTTCTGAGAAAATGTTCTGCCGCAGAACTTTTCACAAATGGTCTTGGGTCACCTCAGTGTGTTCTCAACTCATTTTTCTCCATACTTTGAAGAATCTAACACTCAGAGAAACACTATTGCTGTTGAATGGCTAGAAACTAAGTAAATCCATTCATTTTATCAGCAGATTCACACCTGAGGGCTCGAACTTCTGTCACAGGACTCATCATTCCTTTGTCCAGAAGGCAAGGCAGAAGGACAGCGATGGTTCTCTGCCCAGCTGCTCCTTTGGCGGGGTCACACATTTTCACACAAACCTGACATACACAGAGCACAGAAATTAGTGACACTGACCTCTTACCCAATACAGCATTCATCTAACAAAACACTTTCTATTTCCCATAGCCATAGAAAAGAATAAGTGAATCAACTTTCCATGACACTTCGGGGAGAATCAGGAAAGAGCCCTCTGTCTGCCAATACCTAACAGGGAACTGGGTAATGTCTTCCATTCTCTAAGCTTTGGTCTTGTCATTTGTGAGACAGGAAACAGGCAAAAATGAAGCGAGAAAATTTATAAGAAAGCACTTTGCAGAGGCTTAAGGTATTATCGTCAATAATTTGGGGTGGCAGCTAACACAGTGGTCAGGCACACAAATCGGGAATAAGAAACACCTGGATTTAAAACCTGTTTTTTCTCCGTACTAACGATGTAATCTATGGCAAGGCTACACAGCTAGAATGTGGAAGCCCCTGAAATGCCATAAAATCAAGTTCAAGTAAGAAACTAGTTTCAAAAAGCTTGCCAACCTCATAAACACGGAAGGCAGCTGAACACAAAACCACAGGAATAATAAGAGAAGAGGTAGATGTGGCTGGATCTAAAGGAGTGATGTGTTCTTCAGGGTCAAGTGAGAGTCATACCTCTGTAAAGGCCCCCAGAAACTGACCAAAGAGACTAGACATATTCTCTGCTAGAAATACTAGTTTTCTAGCAGAATGGCACCGTAAGAACACTGAACTATAACACGAAGCCGATTACTTCATGTCACTGCAACTCAAGGTCAACTTATAGGACAAAAAATAAGTCGTTGTCCTGGCCACAGAAAGCCCTCCCCACCTGCCCTCCCAGTACAAGATAAGAGTTTTCACCTTGCTCAGAGTTTTCAGAGCTAGTTCTGCAGCTTTCCGTACAGATTCCTAAAAATGAGGAAAGTATGGCATGATACGGATTCGTTTCATTCCCATCCACCCCGCAATGTGTACTGAACTGCCTCTGACTCTACACACATCAGTGAAAAATCCTACTTTCGATACCAGCTTAAAAAAAAAAAAATGGTGTTTCATTAGGCTCCCTGCCCATCAGGGAACATATTATAATGGCATATATTTTTTTGGGTATGACCTATTTTGACCTTACAAAAATATGGCTACAAAGTATAACAGTTTAGGGGCCCCTGGGTGGCACAGTCAGTTAAGTGTCCGATTCTTGGTTTTGGCTCAGGTCATAATCTCAGGGTTGTGAGACTGAGCCCCACATGGGGATCTGCACTCAGCACAGAGTCTGCTAGGGACCCTTTCTCCCTCTCCCTCCGCCCCTCCCCCCCACTCTCTATCTCTCTCTCTCAAAAAAATAAATCTTAAAAAAAATATATAACAGTTTAGAAACTAAATGTATTATAAATGCAAACATATAAATATCTATATGTGGATTCTAAAAGACTTTCAAAAATCTCTTATGAATAAAGCAAAAAGAAAGGTAAAACTAAAGTGTCTAATTCTAATGGTGAGATATCAAAATATCTAAAATTTAGATTGCCCAGGAAAAATTCAAAGGAATTGGTCATGTTATTTGGGAATAACTGATCCAATTTATAAAACTGATCAAGTAGAGGTTGTCTGGATTATCTCCAAACTGCTACTTGTCCTAATCAATAACATCATGAAATCTCTATTGAAAGAAAGGCTGTTGGGGCGCCTGGGTGGCACAGCGGTTAAGCGTCTGCCTTTGGCTCAGGGTGTGATCCCGGCGTTATGGGATCGAGCCCCACATCAGGCTCCTCTGCTGTGAGCCTGCTTCTTCCTCTCCCACTCCCCCCGCTTGTGTTCCCTCTCTCGCTGGCTGTCTCTATCTCTGTTGAATAAATAAATAAAATCTTTAAAAAAAAAAAAAAAGAAAGAAAGAAAGGCTGTAGCTACCTTAAAAAAAAAAAAAAAAAAAAAAAGGCCAATTCAAGTTAGATCTAAGGATACCCAACCTTGCAACATCACAGACACATCAAGACTGAAACTTTGGGAGAAAACTACAGTCTCTTAAAATTGTCTAGAGGGTGAATTTTGAAATACCCAAGTACGTATTTTAACAATCCCAGTTAAAGTTACTCTATGAATAAATGCAGACTTATTTCTATGATACCTTGATATCATCTTGTACTCGAAAAAGAGTTTCCCAAATTTCTGGAAGTTTATCAATGATGTCATCTAAAGGTCTTCCTCTCAATAAATCATTCAGAGCTAAACAGCTGAAAATAAACAATTTAGTTTTCAAGTTTATGATCAAGAAAGCTCAATCTTTTACTATGAAACATTCATATCAAACAAGAATATGGATTCTGCCTGTATTTCCAGTTCCCACCCCCTCACTCCTGGACAGCAACGCCTATTCTCTTCTTGGCGCCTCAAACACCCCACACGCACGTGGCATTTACGGTCATCAGATGTCTGCATCCCACAACTACAATACAGCCTCTTTGAGAGGATACATCATTTATTTACCAGTGTGCGCCCACGTAGCACACTGACAAGCCGTAACAGGCACTGAATAAATTATATAAACATCTAAGTAAATGATGCCCTACAAAGTCATGACAGTATCTATCCTGGTGTCTACCAATTTAACACGTCATACTCATATACTTTAATGTCATACTTAGATAAACTACGACACTTTAGAAAAACCACTGACTAAAGCTAGGGGTTTTTTTTAGAGTTTTAAATAGTTAAGCAGAGAGAACTCTCTAACACAAACAAAAATACGCTTTTTAGTAACACTAATTTATTCCTTTTGCATAAAGTATAAGGCTTGGAAATTTGAACCAAAAAAAAAAAAAAAGTCAGTTATATTTGACTAGTCTTCTATTTCCAAAAATGGTACCTGGATTCTCGAACTCGCCACATATTGCTGGTAAGGTTCTTGACCAAATCTTGAAGAATTTCCTTCAAATATTTATCCACCTAATGAAAGAGAGAGGATAACATTCAAAATGTGAAATTCTTCAACAGTCAAGTTATTAATCTTTCAACCATACTGACCGTGTCTCTGCAGGTAATAGCCTGAGTGTCTCTGGGTGTCTTAGCCCACAAGTCTCTCCCCACTCTGCTTGCTGCCAGCTGCCAGAATGATTATTCTAAAATGCAAACTTGGGGCGCCTGGGTGGCACAGCGGTTAAGCGCCTGCCTTCGGCTCAGGGCGTGATCCTGGCGTTATGGGATCGAGCCCCACATCAGGCTCCTCCGCTATGAGCCTGCTTCTTCCTCTCCCACTCCCCCTGCTTGTGTTCCCTCTCTCGCTGGCTATCTCTGTTAAATAAATAAATAAAATCTTTAAAAAAATAAATAAATAAAATGCAAACTTGATTCTCTTGTCTCCCTCAGGACACGAGAATAAAATCCAGCCACCCAGGCATGGATACAAAGCCCTCTGTGACCGATCCAGCTCCAAAGGTACCATGTACAATCTCACCTTTATTCCTTGATACATACTACCCCTCCCTACAAACCCCTTCCATCTTTTGCTTGCCTGGCTAATTCCTGCTTGTCCTTCAAGATTCAAATCAGGCACCACCTCCGTCGAGAAGACTGGCCTACTCTCCTCTGTGTTCCCATAGCACCTTCTTAAGCATGTCATATCAGACTGTATGTAACTACACTGCTCCATCACACTGAGACCCCAAGGACAAGGAGAATGTCTGACTTGTCTTCATATCCCTGGTAACGTGCACAGTGCCTGGCACATAAGGAAGTATTAGGATTGTTCAGAACGAAAGGGGAGTTGAATCTTTTAAGCCTGTTTTGTTTGGATATACACTTAACAATTTGGTAATAACAACTAACTGATGGTAGGCTCAGTTCTTATACTGATCCAAAGAACCTCAAAACTTAAAGCTTGGGGGGGCGCCTGGGTGGCTCAGTCGTTAAGCGTCTGCCTTCGGCTCAGGTCATGATCCCAGAGCCCGGCGGGAAGCCTGCTTCTCCCTCTCCCACTCCCCCTGCTGGTGTTCCCTCTCTCGCTGTGTCTCTCTCTGTCCAATAAATAAATAAAATCTTAAAAAAAAAAAAAAAAAAAAATTAAGGCTTGGTGGCATCTGCGTGGCTCAGTTGGTTAAGCGTCTGACTTTGGCTCTGGTCATGGTCTCAGGGGCCTGGAATGGGAGCCGCACTAGGCTCCACACTCAGCAGGGAGTCTGTTTCTCCCTCCCCCCCACCTGCCCCTCCCTCTGTCCCTTTCCCTGGTCATGTGTGTGCCCTCTCCCTCATATAAAAAAATCTTAAAAAAAAAAAAGAACAAAAACTTAAGGCTTTTCCACTTTTACTCTTGCAGGTAGGAAAGGTTTTGTTATCCCTACTTATAAGTAAGAAGACAGGACAGAAAAGTAAATAACTCACCTAAGATTTAATGAACTGACATCTTCCTAAGTCCAGTTCTCTAAACATTCTCCACAGTGATCTCATGCACACTATCTCATCTACCCATTGAGAACCGATCTCATCTATCACCTTTCTCTCATAAGGAGATGATACATCGCCTCGGCCTGTGCACTGGACTCAGATCCCGAAAGCCGAGTGGCCTGTCAGAGCTTGACTGACCAGTGGTACCAAATACTCTCCCAGAGTGGTCAAAGCTGAACCCTCAAGGGCCTATCACCCTGAACAGAAGCACACTGGAGAGGAAAAGCCCCATCATGTGCAGGGACTGCCAAGATAAGGTAAGGATCACAGAGTTTAAATTTAAAGTGAACTATGAAGCCATAGTTAGGATTTTAACTCAAAATGGCACAATCCAATTTTTTTTTTAAATCACTTTTACTGCTGATTAAATGAAGGAAGGCAAAGAGCAGAGAGAGATGATACCCTGTTTGCCAGGACAGAAGACAGTGGATTCAAGAGATACTTTGCCAACAGAATCAACAGAATTTGCTACTGGATTCAACTGAAAGTAGGGGCACAACAGACAAAAATCAGGACGATACCAAGTTTCACGAAACTTGGATAAATGGATGAATGTTGAGAAGAGAGGGGAAAGGCCTGTTCTGGACACATTACGTCAAACGTATCATGAAACAACATCCAGTGAAGAGATCAAGCAGGCAGCTGGATGTGCAAGTCAGGAGCACAGTCGTGTCTGGGCCAAAAGTGTAAGGCTGGGGGAACCATCACAATTAAGATGACATTTACATTCACTGGAACTGCTGAGCTCAAAAGGTAAAGTTAAGAGAGTGAAAGGTACTCAGAGGCAAGCCCTGAGAAATCCCAGGGTCTACATGTGTAATCACGTAATCATCAGCCAGAATACGGAAAACCGAGAGAGAAAACCATATATGGTAACCGCCTGTTTCCTTGTCTAGCTCCTCAACAAAGTGAGCTCCTTGAAGGCAGAACTGCGTCCTGTCCTCCACTGTATGTTCAGGACCGATCGACACAGTGTCTCATTCGTGTGACTCTCCTGCCCCTTCCTCAGCCAGCCACCCCATGGACATTTAGATTATTTCCATTCTTGAGATTTTGATAAATGTGGCCATGAGCATCTCTGACATCTTGAAAGAAGGGAGAAAGCAAGGAATGAAAGAAAGCTTATTTGCTTAAACAGGTAAATATACAAAGCAGAAAAAAAAGATGAGCATCGGGTTTAAATCCAGATACTTGCCGTTGATTTGTCAGTGACCAATGCATTCCAAATACTCGTCATGGCCTGTCGAATCCCCAGGTTGGGATCAAACTGGTAACGGTAAAGACGAGGAACTAGCTGAGGCAGAAAAGGGGCCAGCTGTTCCCCAGCTCTGGCGGCAATCACATTAAAGCCAAAAGCAGCACCCTAAAAAAATAAGACAAGGATGAAGGGCCTCAGACATGTCTACTGTGGTAAAAATGTTAATATATTAAATCTATGAAGATCGCAAAATTCTCCCTCCCAAACTTGTCCCTGGATAGACCCTGATTTATTGGTGTCCCAGGTTAGCAGTCAGTTATAGCAGCCACGTGGTGGTCTGGCTCTCTCTAATCCCAGACTTTTACAAAACATACTGCTTATCAGTCGCCACTGTCGGCCAATGTAGCAGGTTTGGTTTGGAAGTAAGTAAAAACCGTCCAGTGACAGCAACTTACCTTCCTAGAGTTCCACATTGCATGATGGTTGGCTAAATTCATAAATTTATACACCAGATCTGGCTGACTAAGATCACTTGCCAGAGAACAAAGCTCCTTGTAGGTAGAGAGGCCCTGGCTTGGAAACAAACAAAAAGTATACAATGTATTTCTCTGTCTCCAGCCTCGTAAAAGTTACATCGCCCACATCAACAGGACATTTTTAAATTATGGTCTCAATCTCATCACCATAGAGGAAGAGAATGAGGTTGAGAGGAATACAGAAAGTCACCCTAGTTCACTTACCGACAACGTCAGGTAAATGACCTGAAGGCCCTGGGACCCCCTCACCACCCGGGACGGAGCTCAGTAATTCCCTGTTACACTGCGCCCCAATCCCTCTCAGAATTAGGAGAGTCGCTTAAAGACAACTTCTGTCATCCCTAAGTCTTTTCTAAGCTACAGCACCCCAATCATTTTTAGGTTTTTATTTTAATTCCAGTTAGCCACCATAGCGTTATATTAGTTTCAGGCATACGATGCAGTGATTCGACACTGCTGTACATCCCCCAGTGCTCATCACAAGTGCCCGCCTTGACCCCCATCACCTATTTCACCCGTCCCCCCACTGCCTCCCCTCTGGTAGCCATCAGTGTGTTCTCTATATTCAAGAGTCTGTTTCTTGGTTTTCCTCTCTTTTTTCCCAAATGATCATTTGTTTTGTTGCTTAAATTCCACATGTGAGTTACGTCATACGGAATTTGTCTTTCTCTGACTTATTTCACTTGGCATCATCCTCCCCAGCTCCATCCACATTGTCGGAAATGGCAAGATTTCATTCTTTTTTTATGTCTGAATAATACTCTATTGTGTGTGTATATATACCTTCTTTATCATCTATGTATGTACGTATGTACCATCTTCTCTATCCATTCACCTATCTCAGTGAACAGCCGGGCTGCTTCCGTATCTTGGCTACTGTAGACAATGCTGCTATAAACGTAGGGGTGCATGTATCCCTTGGAATTAGTATTTCTGTATTATCTGGGTACATACCCAGTAGTATGATTGCCGGATGATAGGGGAGTTCCATTGTTAACTTTCAGAGGAAGCTCTGTACTGTTTTCCACAATGACTGTACCAGTTTGCATTCCCATGAATAGTATAAGAGGGTTCCTTTTTCTCCACATCATTGCCAGCACCTGTTGATTTTAGCCATTCTGACAGGTGTGAGGTGGTATCTCATTGTAGGTTTGACTTGCATTTCCCTGATGACGAGTGATGTTGAGCACCTTCTCATGTGTCTGTTGGCCATCTGTATGTCGTCTTTGGAGAAATGCCTGTTCATGTCTTCTGCCCATTTCTTAATTAGATTGTTTTTTTGGGTGTTGAGTTGTATCAGTTCTTTGTATGTGTTAGATACTAACCCTTTATCAGCTATGTCATTTGCAAATATCTTCTCCCATTCCATAGGTTCCCTTAGTTTTGCTGATTGTTTCCTTTACTGTGCAGAAGCTTTTTAATTTGATGTAGTCCCAGTAGTTTATTTTTGCTTTTGTTTCCCTTGCCTCAGGAGACCTCTCTAGAAAGAAGCTGCTTTGGCCAATGTCAAAGAGGTTACTATGTTCTCTTAACAGGATTTTTCTGGTTTTAGGTCTCACATTTAGATCTTTAATCCATTTTTACTTTATTTCTGTGTATGGTGTAAGAAAGTGGTCCAGTTTTCCCAGCACCAATTGTTGAAGAGACGGTCTTTTTCCTATTGGATATTCTTTCCTGCTTTGTCAAAGATTAAATGACCACATAATTACAAGTTCCTGGATTTTCTATTCTGTTCCATTAATATATGTGTCTATTTTTGTGCCAGTACCATACTGTTTTGATTACTATGGCTTTCTAATACAGCTGCAAGTCTAGAATTGTGATACCTCTGGGCTTCACTTTTCTTTTTCAAGATGGCTTTGGCTATTCAGGGTCTGTTGTGGTTCCATACAAATTGTAAGACTGCAGCACCCTATCTTGATAACTCCTTTTAAGTCCATTAACTTTCCTCTGAACAAATACCTGATCGTTTGTATTAGTTATTCTGTGAAAAGAAAGCACTTTTCAAAAAACTCAGAAAAAGTCTATAGGGAGAGTAAGAGGAACAAAAATAATTTTCGATGTGGAAACAGTGAGCTACGGGAGAAAGTCAAGGACAGAACAAATGGCTGCTTCCTGGTGTTGCAGACAACACTGAAGCAGGGCTCTGTGTGATGCCGCAGCAAGGCCCAGCCTTGCACAGTTTGACCTGAGGGCTTTTAGAGAAAAAGCGTCAGCATAACCACAAGAGAATAATGATAAGATAAAGGAGGTAAGGCTCTAGGAATAAATTGGAAATGCTAAATTGGTGGACCCCACAATACCAAGCAGAGCTGCCCCCACCAAAAAACGAGGTGCAGTGGAAGCCGAGCTGTGCTGCCAGACCGCCCCTCACGACTCAGCTGGCTGGGAGCTAACGGAACTGCCCTCAGTCCAAGGTCAGGTCCTCCTCCAGAGTAGCCCACCACCAACGGCGAGTCACTGAGGGGATGTGAAGCCAGGTAAAGACTTGGCCCCTCAAAGCGGGACAACTCTGAAGGGCCAGCTGAGTCCAGTTCCAGGGGTCAGGATCTGCTTAAGGGCTGGCAGCAGGTCAGCTCCTCCTTGGGCCATCAGCCCTCTCCTGCCTCCTCACTCCCCCAGGTGATGAGCTTGGGGCGCTCTTCATCAGCTTCCAGCAGACAAACCTCCACCTCAGAGTCTGTTCCCAAGAACCCCAATCTGAGACACTATGCTTTCCCCACAGAAGTTTTCTTCTTCCACTAACACCCATTTCCTAGAAGGGTGGAAATCAGTGTCATGAGTGCTCCATTCACAGACTAAAGGTGTTAATGATGATTGATCAACGGATTTGGCACACTTACCCATCGGGTGTTTTGCCAAGGCTTCCCCCTTGAAATACCACTGTCTCTCCAGAAACTTCATGTTTAGCTCTAAAGCAAAACAACAGTAAGACTTTAAATTAGCCTCAAATTTTTCATACCAGCATTCAACTAATTGATTCATTCCTTTTATAAACTGATCAAATCAAATCCCATAGCAGGTAGCGACTGTGTGCAAGATGTTAAAGTCAACTAAATCCTTTCCGATCAGCCTGAGAATTCTGTAAAACTAACTCTAGGATGGACAAAGAGATACAAAAGACATTCCACATAAAGTTAAACTGAATTACAGGTGGTCATGCATTAAAAATCATCTCCCCTGAAAGGAAGGCAACATAAAGCAGTAACCAATTACAAGAATGCCTGCCCCTCTCATCCTCTTCACAAATCAGACTATGAAAGACACACAAGCTTCCCCTCCACATCTTCATTTTCATTTAGCCAACAGCAATTACTGTATTACTATAATCCAATGCTTTGATTGTCCTGAGATCATTCAACTTTCAAAGCTTGACCTACTGGCCTGTTTCTAAACAGTAGTTCAGTTTACTTCACTTTACTGTCTCAACAGTATACACTGAATAAAGAAACTGCTATCCACCACATAACAGTCCCTGACTTGCAATTTAAAGACTTAATAAACAGGAACATCAAATGCTCAATTTTCCTTCTTCTAATGCATATTCTCAGTACGTGCAAACCTTGCTGTACATGTTCAAATCTGAAATGTGCAAGTTCACTGTACCTTTTGCCAGTCATAAGTGTCTCTACAAGTGTAGAAACCAATTCCTGCTGATCTTGTTCATTGCCCAGTTCATACACCAACCCAAGGCCTTTTGAGGCAACATCTTGGCTAAGTTCTGCACAAAAGTCAAACAAAATAGTATTAGTTTAAGAAAAATTTGTCTTCTGGCCATTGTCAGATTTTTTAAAAAGTTGTAACAGATATCCAAAATGATATCAAAGTCAAGATATGAAAACATAATCAATCTGATTATTTTGTTAAAACATATTAAATCATCTCAGTGGACATGACACCAAAGGTCCCTGTAAATGAGAACTATGTTCACAAAAGAGCCAACTCACAAACCAAGTCGACCCGCTGGGCCTTAGTGTTCTGTGTACTACTTGTGGTACACAGCCTCACGGATTTCAATATACCCGCAGCCAATTTTTTAAAAAAAGAAGTCAATATAAGACTGTATGTTTAAAACAATTTACAAAACAAAGCTATTATTTAAATGTCTAACACATTTGCTTTCTCCTGGCTTACATCACAAACAGGAAAGGAACCAGAGATAGAAAAAAGCTATTATTTATAAACACTAATGTTAAAGAAGGCCTCGGCTCCATTTTTTTTTCATTTTTGATGACCTTTTTTTTCTTAATTTAAATTCAATTAACAGAGAGTGTATTATTAGTTTCAGAGGTACAGGTCAGTGATTCATCAGTCTTCTGTAACACCCAGTGCTCATTACATCACATGCCCTCCTTAATGCCCATCACCCAGTGACCCCCATCCCCCCACCCCCTTCCCCTCCAGCCACCCTCAGTTGGCTCCATTTTTTAAATGTGAAACTGAACAACACGATCTAATCAATCAAATCAACCAAAAAGAATCGACTTTCCTGTGTTCCTTTTTTTTTTTTTTTAAAGATTTTATTTATTTATTTGACAGAGAGAGAGACAGCCAGCGAGAGAGGGAACACAAGCAGGAGTGGGAGAGGAAGAAGCAGGCTCATAGCGGAGGAGCCCAATGTGGGGCTCGATCCCATAACGCTGGGATCACGCCCTGAGCCAAGGCAGACGCTTAACCGCTGTGCCACCCAGGCGCCCCTCCTGTGTTCCTTCTATTATGTTCATTAATCTAGATTTTTTTTAATTTAAAATACAAGCTTAACGAAGTTTGGAAATCAAATATTTACCAATAACTTACCATCATTTTCCGACAAAACGGAAACAAATGCGCTCTGAATTTCTTTAAGGTGAGACTGAAAGGAGAAAACAGGCGTTTAGAACACAAACTCTGCCTCTTGGTAGATAAGGGAGGGTAAGAATCTTCTCTCTGGGCATACTGCGCCTCGTAAGAGTCTTCCGACCCAAGACAGCCACAAAGCCTGCAGTGCTGTCTCTGAGGGCTGTGCGCTTACGGGTGGCCTGCTGCACCCTCGGCCTCCCCACCCTGAGCACCCGACCTCACGCCCTCAAGCTGAGAATCACCTCCCAGCCAGTGTGCACCAGGCTGCTCCTTCGCGCACAGCCTCTTCCAAAGCATCGGGTACTGGCTAGTGGCCCTCCCCTTCATATACTTTCCTTCCTATCACCTTCTCATCATAAATATTTCAAAGACACTTTCCAGCAGTGCTGAGCGCATTTCTCGCGCGGCTTACCTTCACCTCTTTATGGGTACTTAGCTTCCTCACAAGGGAAAGGAGCCAGATGCAGGCCGCTTGCCTCACGTGTGGGTTGGGGCTGACGATATGTTTATTTAAAATCACATCCAATACCCAGGGGACCACATCATTCACTTTGGCTCCTGGGGGGGGGGGGGGGCGGGGCGGGGAGAAAGGAATGATAAGCAGCAATTAAAATAAATGAACAGAGTACCCTGAAAAATTAAATTTTACTCAGTATTTACTCAATACAACAATCCTGAACACATTCAAGTCTAAATGACTAAGGTGTTCAGCTGCTGAAGGAGCTCATAATCAGCCAGTTCAGAACCACAAGACACACGAAACCGCAGTACCTATAACGTGTAGTCAGAAACCACACACTCCCTCGCCCGTGTCGTCACGAAAAGCCAGAGCACCGTCAGTGCAGAGGCACGTGGAGCATGAGCAGAAGACCCTGAGGCTTCCCTACGTGACAAAGGATTAAGGGACATGTAACGTGGAAATGTACCTATGCTGTGACTTTGGAACTGGCTAACCACGCCAACCCTTCAGGAAAGAGCACGGGTTTGAAGGTAATACAGAGCTAACTCCCTTGCTTCCCAAAGAACTAAAAAAAGAAGTTCTCATTCATTTTGTTGTGTTCACTCTCCTTTAACCAACTATTTTTCTTGACTAAACCAAACTGATAAGACATATATAAATATCTGCAAAAGAGTTAACATGGAACGCATAGATTTTTTCTTGCGCTTCAAATGCGGTAACAAGACCAGAAAGGGCGACTTGAGGGAGGTACCAGCAGGGGGGGTGTACTCGTCCTCC
This sequence comes from Ursus arctos, assembly GCF_023065955.2. NCBI lineage: Eukaryota > Metazoa > Chordata > Mammalia > Carnivora > Ursidae > Ursus > Ursus arctos. The sequence goes on from NW_026622852.1 coordinate 39,489,511, forward strand.
GTCAGCAGCCAGGCGTCGCGGGCAGCCACCGAGCTCGTCCCTACGGCCGCACTGGTGATGGCCTCGCCGACGGTGAACTGCAGTTCCAGCTGCTTGGCCTGCGACAGCGGACACAGAAGCCGTGAATCAGAGAACATTTCCCAAAGACGTCCATGTCCGCACAACGGCTGCTTCGGATCCCGCCAGTCAACCTGGTCTGTGTTTGCTCTTTTGCCTGGATTGCTCTCACCTAATCCGCGGCTCAGACGGGGAGGCGAGGGGAGGGAACGGACAATGTAAAAATGACCTGAAGATCTTTCTCCGACCCCACGCTGCCCTCTTCACCCTCAGCAGAGAACCACTAAGCAGGGATTTTTCATCGGGGGAGGAAAGGGTATGGACCGAAGCCGTACAGGTCTCGGGACAAATTCTCATCTGTCTCTCACCAGCTACATACACTTATTTAAACCGAGCCTCAACTTCGTTTGTGACGCGGGCATAACACCCTCCTCGTCGGGCTGTGAGAAGGAAATGAGGGTAACGTACATAAAGCTCCCGGCGGACACGTGGTGTGCAGTACCGGCACAACGAATAGCAGCCACTGCAACTTATTAACACCTCCTCTGTGCTCTGTTAAACTACAGGGTGTCTCTGAGCTACTCTCCAGTGCTTCCGATAAAAGAGACAGTGCACAAACAATGAATCATGGAACATTACATCAAAAACTAAGGATATGCTGTGTGGTGACTAGCATAACATAATAAAAAATCATTAAAAAAAAAAGAGAGAAACAATGCAGTATAATGGTAAAATCTGGTGTATCTGGATAAAAGAGGATAGAGGTAAGAGATCCATGAAGAGCCAGCAGGCTTCAAGAGCTTCAACAGCACGTTAATAATCCAGCAAGAACAGGAGTTCTTCACGCTATTCTTACAACTGCATCGTAAGTTTGAAATTGTTTCAAAAATCAAACATTAAGAAAATTCTATATAGTATATCCTCAAATTTTTTAAATTTTTTTGAAAGACAGCACACACAAGAGAGCAGGGGGTGGGGGGCCAGGGGGCAGGGGTAAAGGGGGAAGGAGAAAGAGAATCTTAAAGAGGCTCCACATCCAGTGGAGAGCCCGACACGGGGGCTCAATCTCATGGCCCTGAGATCACAACCTGAACCAAAATCAAGAGTCGGGACACTTAACCTACTGAGCCGCCCAGGCACCCCTCAAATTTTTTTTAATTTGGTTTAGAAATTTTGATAAGTTCGGGCGCCTGGGTGGCTCAGTCGGTTAAGCGTCTGACTCCAGCTCAGATCATGATCTTGGGGTCCTGGAATCGAGCCCCATGTCGGGCTCCCTGCTCAGTGGAGAGTCTGCTTCTTCCTCTCCGTCTGCCCCTCCCCCCTGCTTGTGCTCAGGCTCGCTCTCTGTCTCTCAAAAAAATAAATAAAATCTTATGAAAAAAATTTTTTTGACAGGTTTCACAAGCATGAAGCACTCAACATGGAACGGGACCTTAGTTCCCTTTGACCTTTTTCTGTTTCCTATAAACTGGAAAACAGCTAAGTATTTGGGGACTAAGAAGAGAATGAAGAACAGAGTTCCCATGAGGGGCATGGGAATAGTGACCTTTGAGAGAACTCTACCAAGCACACAGACCACAGTGCGGCCAGCCACTCCTAAGCTCAATCAACCAAATGCTCTCCTCTCTCAATGAGGCATCAAGTTCTGATGCCCGATGCTTCCTAATCTGTGGAAAAAGAATTTTAGGGCTTCACTTCTGCAGCTCCCCTGGTCAAAAGCGTCTTTGGAAATTCTAAGCAGAGAAAAGGTAGGTCAACACAGAGGATCCTATAGTAAGGGTTCATTTTCTGTGCCTGTTTTCAAATGTTTCCCCTTTTTCTTCTTTAAAAATTTATGAGAGAGATGGATTTCTTCTGGTTTTATTTAAATAAATGAAGCTTTGGGGTCCCTGGGTGGCTCAGTCCATTAAGCATCCGACTCTTGATTTTGGCTCAGATCATGATCTCAGGGTCATGAGACCCAAGTTGGGCTCCATGCTGAGCATGGAGCCTGCTTAAGATTCTCTCTCCCTCCCTCTCTGTCCTCCCTCATCATGTCCACACACATGCGTGCTCTCTCTAAAAAGATAATTAATTAATTTATTTATTTATTTATTTATTTTAAAAGGTGTAAGATAAGAAAGCGGAACCTATAAGCTTTTCCCCAAGTGGTTACAATGTCAATGCCACCAGGGAGAACCTGGTGTATATAATCCATTCTCAAAAAATTCACATTAAAAATACTGGATTATGAGTCCAGAGACCTGGATCCTAATACTGGCTCTGTCACTCAGTGGCCTTAGTCCTCAACTCCAACCTGCTTCCTGCCTCCCACCTCCCGCCCATCCTTCCAGGCCCAGCAGTTACCTTGCCTCCAAAAACCTGCACCAAGTCTCCAGACAGAAGTACTCACACCCTCCCTTGTAAGTCTATTCCCTGACATGCAAACGTCTCTTCATTTACTCTTCCCACATTTACTGAGGTCCTACTATTTCCAATCACGCTGTGAGGCACCTGTTTCATAATGGGGATCGGAACAGACTTTGCCTTCAGTCTAGTGGGAAATTAGAAACTGTGCTAAATGCTGTGAAGAAAAAGTATGAGAGTCAGGAGAGCCCAATAGCTAAGGAATCTACTCTAGTTCAGCAGCAACCCAAAAAAGGGCATGGTCCTCTTTCAACAGCTCAGAGCAAAGAAGATTAAGAGGCTGGGGTACAAAAATGTGAGCAAGTAACGAGAATCAAGCCTAGACAAGGGGCCACGTCGGGCCATGTTAAGACTTATGACACGGAACCAGCGACTGCCTGCTTGTAGGCCTTCCCAAAAATGCTAGAAATTTATCCAGATGACAGAAGCTTGGCCACCTGACTCAAGAGCAACTGGAATACCAGCACCCACTTCCCACATCTAGCTGACTGGGTGAGTCTCCCCTTCTGGCCACACTGAAGCGGGCTTTACTCAAAAACTAAGAGGAAAGGACTTTCCCATGAAGGTGATTTAGTCAATGCTATGCATACCAAAGTGGTAAGCCCAAGGCTGGTACTCAGTAAGTACTTGGTGAATAAATGAATAAAGGTTTAATTTAAAATCTTACAGCATGCAGGGGCACCTTGGGTGGCTCACACAGTTAAGCATCTGCCTTTGGCTCAGGTCATGATCCCAGGGTCCTGAGATTGAGCCCTGCATCCGGCTCCCTGCTCAGCAGGAAGTCTGCTTCTCACTCTTTCCTCTACCCCTCCCTTCCCCACCCCCCTCCCCGTGCTCTCTCTCTCTCAAATAAAGAGATGAAAACGCTAAAAAAAAATAAAAATAAAATCTCACAGCATGCAAAACTCTAGCTAAAAAATGCCTTTTGTTTGAATAACTAACAATCACATAGCAATATAAATACCTCCACAGAATCCATCAGACCTTGCAAGAGGAGTTTCTGGTGAGGAAACTCTCCATCCCCAACTGGAAAATATCCCAGTGTTTGGATTGCTCGTTCTTTCATCTAGAAAACCAGAGAATTTTTTTTTTTTTTAAAACAAAGTACGTAACAGCTTTATCCCAGAACAGTGTTTCCAAAATGAGATGACAGGGAGGGCAGTCTGTCTAAAGCACTGAAGCATGCAAGTATTTTTATTTAAGTATGCAATTTTACAGAATTATGTGTATAAGACATTGGAGGTAGAAAGACATAAAACTGAGTTCATTAAGGGTCCATGGCTGCAAAAGAAGAAGAAAGCCTTTAACTAGGTTTATTATCCATCAAACTGTTTATAAATGTAGATTCTGGGCCCAGAGGACCTAAGATCAAATCACAGCTTAACTATGTTAGCAGCCTTTACAGGTACGTGACCTTAGGCAAGTTATTCCACTCTCTGTGATTCCATTTCACCATCTGGGAAAAAAGAGATGACAACTGTACCTACTTCACTAGACCTTCCAGAGAGTTCCATTAACATATATGAACCACTTAGTATACCCCTGGCACATTTTAAGTGCTCAACAATGGTTGGTGATCACTAATTAGTTAATAATAGCTAACAAAACTACACTGTGATAATCTCAGGAAGTTTTAAACAGAACCTAGATCAAGAATAAGATTATGTGTTTATTAAATTTGTAGTAAATGGATTTATTTGCTCGTTAAATCATGTTATACTTCAACACTGAGGTACTCTGATCACAAATATGTTTTAAAGTTTATGAAAATGCTTATCTGAACCTAAAACATGACAACTGTCCTTCTCCTCAGATATTACTCACGCTGCTTCCTAACACCCAGACTTCTTAAAACCATTTTCACTGTCAGAGGTTAAGATTTAGATTTTAAAATTACAAAAGTGATAACAACTATTTAACACTTTATTATCCACTTCTGCATGACAGAATTACCTGATGCAGCTAGTTCTTTACCCAAATCCTAACAGTTACGGGCCTAAATTGGAAAAACTGAGGCCAAATGACGCACAGAAGTTGTACACACATCACCCCTAAATCAAAACTAAATAGTCACCTAAACTTTATCATTCTTTTTTTACATTAAATTCTTCCTCCAGCTGCACTGTCATCTATCCTCATTACAACTGCGTTTTTGCTCATTTACATATCTGTGAATAGAAAGAATTTCAGAAGAAGGGGAAAAAAGGAGAGACTTGCCTTATTTGTTTCTTTACTGGAGGGTATTCTATTCAGTAAGCTTTCTACAAGATGCAATTTGGTGAAGCCAGATCCCTCACTGGGGATCGGGAGGGGACCATTTCTGCCAATTTCACCCAGGGCTGTGCAGGCAGCAATTGCCAGGAGGGGCGACGTACTGTCCAAAAACGAGCCTGGAAGCACATTGAGACAAAACTGAGAGGAATACACTATTGCTCTTGGGGTCCAGGGCAAGAAGCAAGGGAATCAAGACTGTCTTAGAGACAGCAAAACAAAATCAAAGTCTGCATTTTCTTCTAATTGGTAATTTGTTAACACTCATTCAGAAATAAAACAACACGGAAACAGGGCATACAGCACTGTCCACTTGTAAATGTTTAAGGTTTTTCCCATAATGCAATCATCTCTGTCATACAGAAACACATAGGAAGAAACGTACGGAAAAACTAGAGTACTTTCATTGTTATTAAAAACACAGAACTTATCCACCGTCAAGCAAGGTCTTGTGGAAAGACTTGTGCCTTCAAAGTGCAATGCTGTAAGAAGAAACTAAAATGCTATGATAAATTTGAACCTAACTCAAGCCAGCACGAGCACGTCAAGTACCTATCGTTTCTGTGGCACTCTGAATGAGCTCCTCTTGTTCCGGCAGAAAATCAGGATCTGTCTCCAGGTCTTGCTGCTCCGCCATTCTCATTTTCTTTTTGGCCAAGTATCTTCCTACTGTGAATCCCAATGCAAGCAAGGATCCGTGCTGTATCTCGGGGCTCTGAGTTTAACCACACAATATCTCTGTCACTCTCTCACACATGCAAGAATGCACTGAAATAACGGTATGTTTATGACAGTCATTGCTCCAATAAAACATAAGGCCAGAGAACGAAGTGATCATCTGAGGTTCCAGTGAATGCTAACGAACCCGGAGTTTCCACACTCAAGAATTCTGAGGTCAGCTGAGTCTTGATTCACTTCAAGTATTTCCCTAACCCTACACCCACTCCAAGTCTGGATGAAGGGACTCTCCTGCCTCCTCCCCGTAGCACCCATGCTTTCTTCTAGCTTGGAGCACTTACGTAACTACACTACCGTAATTTTCAAGCATAATTTCTCCCTACTGCCAACAAAAATAAAACGAGCAGATACGATTTCTAATTGCTAAAACCTCTAAACACAAAATAGAGGGTTGACTGTTTGAAAGCACGTGTTTCCTGAGAGAACAGGCTCGATGACAGGTGGTACTAGATGGGGGTCGACAAAAGGAACTAAGTACTGGGGATCCTCATGTATTCACTCCCCACTGCATTCCTAGCACCTAAACAGCGCCGATCAGACACAAGGCACTCCCAGTGGTTGAATGGACTGAACAAATCAATGTATTCTCGATCTCACCTATTCTTCACAATCATAAAAGTTCCTTTTAGAAATGAGAACACAAAAACTAAAAACATAGCAGATGCTTTTGGAAAGCTCTCCCATCTCCCACAAAAAAGAACGAAGACAAAACGGGTAACATACATGATTGTCTTTTGTGGTCTTTATAAGCTGTTCTATCATTGACTTCAACTCATTCCCCGACACCGTAGATACCACCACAGAGTAAAACAATGCCGCCAGTTCACGCATCTCTTCTTTACTGCTATTCATCAGACTCTGAGTGGCGTAGAAAAACACATACATATATACGTGATACACAATCATCTTCCTACTGACAACATCTGACATTCAAAATTGAAAGAATGATACATTTATTGTTCAATCTGTTGGTATCTGTGAGAAAATAACACAATAAGCTAGGTCTAAATAAAACAAAAGCTGAATTATATACCAATACCTTCTGTGCATTTTCATCAAAAATGCAAGACATAAAACAGAATTAATGCACAGATGATCTAAAACAGAAGTCAATAAATGCTTTCTGTAAAGGGCCAACGAGGCTTTGTAAGCCACATGGTCTGTGCGGCAACAACTCCATTCTGCCACTGTCGGGCAAAGGCAGCCGCAATCGAGAAATGAAGGGGGGTATCTGTGTTCCAATAAAACTTTATGAATACCATAATTCTCACGTCAGAAAATACTATTCATCTTTTGATTTTTTTTCAACCATTTAAAAATGTGAAAACCACTCTTAGCTGGCAGGCCAAACAAAAACAGGAGACAAGGCAGATACGGTACATGGCCAGAGTTCGATGACCCCTCATCTACATGATCAAAAGTCAAAAACTGTGTAATCATTTTACAATCAGCAAATGTTCACAAGGAATAAAAAATCCTTTTTAAACCCGAAGCAATTTCATGAGGCCAGATTTTCCAGAAAAGCACAAAACTCACACCTCTTGGTCTATTACATTCGTGCTTTCACACTAAGAGATAATCTGCACATTTTACCATAATTCAAGCTCCAGCTTCCAAAAAGAACTGTATTATACAGCCCAAGAGGTATAGGACACTGTATAAGCCACACCTGTACTAAAAAGAATTTTTCATTGTTTACGTGAAATTCAAATGTAACTGAGAAGCTTGTTTTTTTATTTGCTAAACCTGGCAATGCTTTTGGTGTGACCATGAGACAGGAACGCTCTCCTACATGGCTCGTGGGAGTGCAAACTGGTACCGGAGGATGTGGACTCTCCATCAGAACTGAGAAAGTCTATGTCCTCAATTCCACTTCTGGGGAATCCATCTAAAAAACAGACTTCCTTATATTCAAAATGATGGACCGTTCATTGCTACCGAGTGGAAGCAACCTCAGTGACCATCCGTGAGGTTCTAGAATAAATCATGGCACATTCATACGAAGGGAAAAAGGAAGCTGTTAAAGAGGACACCCTCTAGTTCTACGGAACACCTCCACATTCTAAGGTACACGACAGTGTGAGAAGTTCAAGAACAACTTCGTAATAAAATTATACTATATGTTAACTAGAATTCGAATAAACACTTGAAACAACAATAAAACCGTGAAAACTATGTACCTTTTGTGTAAAAGAAGGAATTATTTTTATTTGTGCGTATATACATAAATAAACTCTAGAAAGTACACCATATAGAAATAAGTGTGACATACATACGTTTGTCAGGTCAGAGAAGAAGGGGCGGGAAGAAGTTGGGAGATTTGGGTAGGTGGGAGACAGTTACAGAAAGGAGACAGTTTACACATTTTTTATTTAAGCTATACACATCTATTTTGTTAACTTCTAAAACAGAAAATATATATTTTTTTCTACTTATATGATTCTCAATTCTTCTCTCACTCTCACCTAGATGGATCATTGAGATACACTGACCTACATGCTTCCCATGGAGTGCTTGATAAAAGAGTTTTCAAAACAACCCAAAGGCAAGAAAGGTCGTAGCAACACAAGTAGGAAGACGAAATTTTATAAGACTAAAGTATAAAATACACAGAATCAAAGAGAAATACACATGCATAGGATGTACCTTTATCCATTCAGTTTTGTCTACAAATTTGGTAGCCAGTTTTTCTGGATACACGGAGACAGCTTCCAACAGACAGTACATGACTGGCAAACCTAAATAAGAAAGAATTCAGAACCATTTTAGCTTCAAGAAAAGTGGTAAACAGGGGCGCCTGGGTGGCGCAGTCGTTAAGCGTCTGCCTTCGGCTCAGGGCGTGATCCTGGCGTTATGGGATCGAGCCCCGCATCAGGCTCCTTCGCTAGGAGCCTGCTTCTTCCTCTCCCACTCCCCCTGCTTGTGTTCCCTCTCTCGCTGGCTATCTCTCTGTCAAATAAATAAATAAAAATAAAATCTTTAAAAAAAAAAAAAAGTGGTAAACACACAGGACTCACAAAATTCCTTTAAAGTATGAGGCTCCTGCTTTAGGAGGCATTGCCCAGTTCTACAAAATAAACCCACTTAAACACAGTATGTGATCCAAACAGCAAACTGACAGGCTAAGTATCTGTAAGAAGATGCCTGTTCTTTACACCCGCTTCCAAAGTAAAAACATTCTGTTTCCGAGAAGCGTAACAGTGTGTGTCAAGGATGAATCAAGTAAGTTTAGAAAAGAAACAGAGACTAATGTGCAGTTACAGTAGTGAAGGGAGAAAATAGTGTTGCTACAAATTCTCAGCTGAGTTTAAGATGAGATTTTTGCATAAGTGCTTTAACATCTGTGCTCCGCAGCACGACCTCCTACCTCCAACACCTGCCAGCAGCTGCTGCAGCAGGCCGATGTAGATCTGAACAGGGTTGGTCTCTCCACTCTTGGAAGAGGAGGAGGAGGATGTCGCCTGGCTGCCTGACATCAAAGTCCGTATGTAGCGCCCAATGGCGGGGGCGTGGTCCTGCATATCAGCCAAACTCTGGGACGTGGGCACCACTCCCGCACTGTGCGCAAGGCACATGCGCAAGTACAGGACTATCTACAAGCAGAAGGAAGAAGAGCACCAGACAAGCTCCTCAAGAAATCGGTGTGGGAGGGTACTCTTCAAAATGACACTTTCCCATTTTCATTCCCCCACCCTCCTTCAGAAAGCTATTCAACAATCCTCAGGAAAGCTGGAAAACATGACTCAGTATGTTCACTGCAATTACCATAATGGAGCACAATTTACATAACAAGCTTTTATAAATCTAAAGTGTTTTTAGTGGAGTTTAATGCAGTTAAAATGCAAACTCAACTTTTAAAGTCTAAACAATTACAGAAGCGCCTGGGTGGTGCAGCCAGTTAAGCCTCCAACTCGTGATTCCGGCTCAGGTCGTGATTTCATGGATCATAAGACTGAGCCCCGCAACTGGCTCCACGTTCATCGGGGAGTCTGCTTGAGATTCTCGCCCTCTGCCCCTCCCCCACTCTCACACTCGTGTGTGCGCTCTCGCACTCTCTCTCTAATAAGTAATCTTTTTTAAAAATTAAAAGAAAAAGTCCAAACAATAATAATAAAAATTGTTATTTTTTTTAAAGGGGGGGTGAAGGGGAAGGGAAAGTGAGCAGAAACCTGGGGCAAATCATCTATTCCTGTGGAACTCCAGCTGTATTTAATCTCCACCAACTAAGAATTTGAGAAAATGGGTTCAAATTGTAAGAGTAGAGACAACACCATAAAAACCTCTGATATAAGCTGGCTACCAAGGAGTCCTCCTGAAGCTCTTCCCTTGACTGCTAAAAATGGCAGCAATTCCACTGTGAGCATTCTTACTCACTCTGAACAAGATTACCTCTTGTCATTTAATTAGCGCAAGTCAATGACCTAAACAACAGATAATCCAAACAGCCTCAACACAGCGTTGGCTTTAAAATTCAAATCTAATTTGCTGTAAAATCACAATAGTAGTCAATGCAGAGCACCCAATTCTTCCACAAAGAGAATCTCACTGAGATAAATATATTTATAGACTCCACTACAAACTAAAATAATACCAATTACCCAACACTGTTTTTCTAATAAACAATCTGGTGAAGGACAATGACATCACAACATGGGTTTATCTAGAACACAAAAAAATTCAGACATCTCTTTGGGTGTGACATTATCTTTTAGAATATTCAGAGAGAGCAAAATGGAAATAGGTCCAAGTCCTACCTCTCCAAAGGCTGCTGGGTTAAATGGAAGGACAGTGGTCCCAGTCATGTACTTAGCTGGAGTTTTCATTCGATGGGAAGCCTAATAAAAATAGGCCAAAAACAAACACAATTACTAAAACATGGAGCACGTGTGCCCTTCCTCAAGTCAAAAATAACTGTATTTCCAACTACATTATTGTCTGCTACTGTTTTTTTCTAATCAAAGCATTTTTCCATCAATCATGCTGATTGCACATGTCCCTCAAACCCTAAATGACAGGTGTGGTGCCTTTTCTTCTTCCTGTTTTTACCAGCTTATTTAAAAAGAATAAACCTGCTCAGGGCACCTGGTTGGCTCAGTCAGTTGAGCATCCGACTCTTGGTTTCGGCCCAGGTCATGATCTCTGGATAGTGACATATTGAGCCATGCATCAGGCTCTGTGCTCAGCGGGGAGTCTGCTTAAGATTCTCTCCCTCTCCCCTTTACCCCCTGCGGGCGCGTGCATGCACTCTTTCTCTCAAATAAATAAATAAATTTTAAAAAAAAAGAAGAAGGAGGAGGAGGAGGAGGAGAAGAAAAAACAACCTACTCTAGGCATCTACAAACACCGTCACCTCAGGCCTCTGCAGGCCAGTTATTTTCATTACTAATGGAGGCAGGAGGAAAAGATGAGTACAAAAGCATCTTCTGACCACAAATATGACTGTGCCTCAGAGAAAAAAATCATGGCTACTTAGTCCTGACCTCCAACTCCCTTAAGATGTCTATCTAAATAAATGGCTAGGACCACCAGCATACTCAAAGAAACACTGACGTGAAAAGTGGCACAGGATCAGGACTGGGGGTCAGGACAGCCAATACTCTGTCCGATCCACCAGCAGAGAGAACTGCGCACACACAGGAGACTTGCAAAAGCAGACGTGATGTTCTCTTATGATCACAATGGAAAAAATCTGAACTGTTCCCTGAAGCATTCTTAAATTAACAGCTTCTAAATAATATCCTTAAAAATAAAAAATTTTTCTAAAAAGGATATTTTTAAGCATATTTTTAAGCATGTCATACCAAAGAGAAAATTTTTAAACCCAGCCAAAATGTTGAAGGGCATTAAAGGAATTTAAGTAATTCAGACTGGGGCAAAACAGATCGATTTCGAGAATTACATTTTTCTCTTTTGCATTTTTCTTCCTCATCGTAAATATTAACATTGTTAGAAACCTTACTACTATTCAACATTTAGTGCTAACATTTTAAATGTGTCACCTAAAAAAATACATGTTTATTTTCATGATTCACTGTAAGACCAAACTATCTGAAGTGAAATGCCATACCTTTTCTTGGATATAATACACCATTTCCGGGAAAGAAGGCATCTGCTTAGAAGCACTTTCTTTTCTGTTTCTACCAGGAAGACACCTTAATACTCGCTGTGCTTCTCCATGAACTTCTTCCCGTCTTAGAGAAACACAAATAAGAATAAAAAATAAATGGCAATAACAGCAGAATGATCATTTGATGATTACGAACAGCCATTTTATTTGACAACTGGGGATCTGAGAAAATGTCTTAAATATATTCTTGTCTATCTAAGCAAAGAGTCATAAAATACATTGTAAGAAACTACTTCTTTTTTGGAAATTTCTTGAGATTTGAAGAGTTACTTGGCTTGCATCTTTAAAGTTTACCCACAGAAAACAAACAAGATAGGGTATAACTACAGGTCTCTATCATATCAAGGGCTGTATTTTTAACTCTTTAATGAATTGCTTCTAAATTCCATAGAGCAACACTGAAAACAATATAAATTTTAGTAATTTTCAAATAATTTAAAATGAACCCAAATTCAAATTAACGCCTTTTGAAACTTACGGATCTCCTGCAGCTAGTAAGAGCAAATATCTGGAAGGTATATGATCTGAGGGAAACACCGTGCTAGCAAATTTCACAGCCACCTGTCGAACTTGAACTTCAGGCTATTTGACACATAAATACATGCACACACAAACACATACAGATTTTAAAGAAAAAGAAGAAGAAGAATCCAATTACCAACAGCTCATTCCAGTCAAGATAAGTCATCTTATTGTAAACAATCAAAAATGAAGTTATTTTAATAAGTACGTCTAAGTAAATAAAATTAAGACAAATCATTTGTTGAAAATCTTCAATCAAGTTGTTTAAAAGTCTTCTAGACAGTGGCATCACTTAAAAAGTACTTTTAAGAGCTAAAAGGACCCTCTAAGCAAAGCAGGAAGGCCCACCAAGACCAAAGCCAGAGAATGTCCCCATACACGCTCATCTTCCACCCAACTTTGGGACCACAGTCACTGTGAACAGTTTCTGGCCATCATCTCTGCTTCCCCAACTCTCAAACTGTCAGTCACATGAATGAAATTCAGATATTTAGCAGGGAACACAAACAGAGGTTACTTGGAATCTCTGTAAATTTGAAGCAAAATGTCTCCAAGTTTTTCAGATTAGCTCTAGTTAAAATTGACTCCAAAGGAGTTTCAACTACATGACTACATTCAATTCATCTAAACAGAATAATTAACTAATCTACTAATACAAAGTCCAACCAGAGAAGCAGCTGAAGACTCTTTATTCTGAAAAGACTTATTCTCATGTACCTTCCTCGCCCCCCACCCCGCCCCAAGGTCATTCTCCTAGTCCCAAACCTAACACAGTGAGATGAGAGTGATGTTAAGAAATAGATACTGTCCTATCCGTTCAGGTATTCTTGCTCTTTAAGCATTCCTTGAGCTACAATAAAGAGCAATGATGTTAAAGACTAGTTCATATGATTTAGCCTACAGTCTGGTTGCTTTAAATGTAGTCTGAGAAAAGAATATAAATCAGCTTGGGTTTAGTAATATTGTCCCATGATTTGATCTGCGTATGTATAACCAGCGTCTATGTGCATTATACAAGCATCATACATCCTTGTACGATTACCTAGGGAAAGATTTAAGTATTCTATTCTAATGAGCTTCCAAATAAGCCCACGCCTCTTTGTCCACCATATAGGACTATGACCCATGTACACTGGACTCTGTATGACTATGAACCATGTACAAGAGCATCTGACAGTGGAACTCGATATATAATAATGTTCCTGAGTGTACATAATAATCCTGTCATATTTCAATAGAAACCAGATACCTTTTTGAACCCTTAGTAATTCCCTTGATATCAATGTATTAAATATGCCAGCCAAATTTCAGTAAGACAATATATATTTATCATACCAATATTTTTTGACATCATTCCCTCTTCTAATCTCCCTCTTTCTACTCCTAGAAATGGAGGACAAAGAACTGAATAAAGCAAATCCATATTATTTTACATTGTATATTATATATTACATACACATGTGTATATAGATACTCAATTTCTACAAACTCCCATGACAGCCGAATAAAGAGGTCTAGAAGGAAGAAGACGATGCATGATAGTACTGGCTCACTTCCTACAGACTGGATTTTAAGGCATAAAACTTTTCTTTCTTTCCTTCTGCTCCTCCCCCAGGGTTGGCTATAGACCTCCACCCCAAAGGACTGTAGTGTTCAGCTACCGAGTAAGACAAAAAACTTCCAACTTGGAGGACACGACATCAAGAACAGTTTCCCAACATGAAAGGCTTTAAACACAAAACCTCTGAGAACACCACCACTCCTTCTCCCCTAAAATCAGACGCCCATCATGAAGAATGAAAAATCAATCATAAATCACCGTGCCAGGCGCCTGGATGGCCCAGTCGGTTAAGTGTCTGCCTTTGGCTCAGGTCATGATCCCAGGGTCCTGGGATCGAGCCCCTGTGTGAGGCTCCCTGCTCAGCGGGGGGCCTGCTTCTCCCTCTCCCTCTGCCCCTCCTTCCGCTCGTGTTCTCTCTCTCTCGCAAATAAATAAAATCTTTAAAAATAAATGACTAAATCTCAGTCCAGGTGACAGCAAATATTCTCTTAATTGTCAAGATAGTTAAGGAAAAAAGCAATTCAAATTCTGTTCTTAAAAATGTACAGTTTATGTATCACCAACTATCGCAGTTCACACAGTCGGACCTACCTTTATTAAGTAGGAAGCCACAAGTGCCTCCATGAGAGTTCGCTGTGCTCCTTCCAAAGTACTATAAGCTCCAACCATCATAGATAATGCTTCTTGAATAGCAAGCCGAGTCTCGGGCTCTTCCTATAAATATGATAAAAATAGTGTTTCCCTCTCTGTCGGATTTCCAGGCCAGCATCCACATGAAAAACATAAACTTGCCGGGTGTTTCCCTACCTTACAGAGGGCTTCAAAAAGCTGCTGCACGAGAGCTATATCCTTAGTGAATAAATGGGGCATTCGACTGTAAGAGAATATAAGACCATTATTACGATCATAAATTTCCATGTGGTTAGAAGAAAATGTAACTAAACACAAATTTGCTTGAATTGCATTTTCATCTCTAAATATAATGTCAACATTACCTCCCCAAAGAGCCAAATATTTTTAAAGTAAATATTTAATTCTTCAACTGTCTGATATAAGTAACCCATGATTCAAACACATACTATCCAGATACTGCCTTTACAAGATTCCATGCATTCAGTTAACATTTCTGATTTTTGTGTTTGGGAATAGACAATTGAGACCAAACTGCTATTTAAACTAAAGGTTATCATGTAAGTGCTGTATCAGGTGACCTAGGGTGGCTTTTTTCTGAGCCCCAAAGATCCTTTCCTTGCACAGGCAGAAGAGCAAGCCCTAGTCTACACAGGCCAGTGCAGGACCTGCGCCGTGGCTGGCAGCACCACACAGTGGTGCCAGTCTCCCTGCTCTGAAATATAGGGAAGGAAGAGGAAACCAGGAGGAAGTGGAAGGAGGAAATCATACTATAAGCAGAAGGAAAAAATCCACCTCTGGAAACAGGGTCACCCAGAATCATAATATAGCACTATCAGAAAAGAAACTCAAGAGCTAAACCTTGATGACTGTGATTATAAAGACTAGCGGTAAGCAGCAACAAGAACACTTAAGGTCAATCAAATGTCTCCAGGGTGCAAGAAAAAGTAACCCATTAAGACACAATCCAGTTCAAAAATCTCATTTCAAGACTACCATTTAATATGGAAACATATCTATCTTCAAATGGAATGTCTCACATCATTTTCTTTCTACAAGGAAAACATTCCTAAACAACCATGGCCATTAAATACATTTCCTTTCAAAATCACAACCAATTTATTCTCCATCCATTATTAAATGCCACATAATTTTTCTTAGTTTACCAACAGGGTATCTCTCACTGAAGAAGAGTTTACTCACCTGGAGAGTTTTCCAACAGCTGAATATGCCATTGACAGTAGCTTAGGGTCCTTGAAATTAAGGAAAAAAAAAAAAAAAAGAACAAAAAACAGACAAAACAAAAAATACAGTAAACGGCAAAACCTTTTTGCTGCAATTACATGCATTATTTTACTCCTTGTTAAACCTGGTCTCACTCTGCCTAACTACATGATATTAGCATCTGAACAAAACAAACAAAAAAAAGTCCAAACCCAGAATCATCACACTACTAAAAAAGGAAAAACAAAACAAAACTTTGCATCCCCAACTCACTCCAAAAGGAAAATGCAGAGGTCATATATGAAAGGGTTCTCTTAGCTGGTGCTAAGTTCAGGATATTTTCAACACTATGTAACCTGTAAACACCAAAATTCATCTTCAACACACTGCGAAAACACCTTAATTTATCAGAAAATTCACCACCGGTCGCATAGACCAGGACCCGCCACCTCTCCTGCCAAAACTGCGGTAAACTGGGGAGTAACTACCTAACAATCTGCATGGTAATAAACAGCTTCCCCCCGGATCTGCCATTGTACAAAATGAAAGGGATCAGTCTCAAGTGGATGAGGTTCCCTCCTCAAACAGACAGAATTTTACATTGTTTTATGAAAACCAACAGTCTGATTACTCAACAAAGCAACACCTCTGTGAGTTGAAGTTTATACAATTAGCACAGGACTCACTCCTCCACACCTCGATGGATTCTCCACACTTACGGATTCATCTGTTGGGAAGTCACGCAGGTACCTCCAGGAGGTACAGAGATTAAGGCCCGATGGTTTCTCTGGCCTCTCGAATTTATTTTTAAATATACAGATTCTCCCTAAAAGCCCAAAAGCATTTTTAGTTCTACCAACCATCCCAAGCATCTGACTAGGCCATAAAACTACTCTGAAAGGTCCCCTAGGCCTCAAAAACCACGCGAGCACTATTTGACAAAAGACAGGAGAGCCAGGCCGGTTACCACTGCTCCCAAACACGAGTGTAGAGGGATGAACAGCTTTCCACTAATAATAATATCGACTGAAGCGCATTCAGTGTGCTGAATAATTTTTGTGTATAATCTCATTTAATCTTCACAATAATCCAATGAAGGGGTATTATTTTCATTTTTCTAATAAAGAACAGAGCTCCGAAGAATTTAAGCAACTCCTCGAAGAACAAAACTAGGATTCAAACTCAATTCCAACTCCAAATGGCAGAGTGTTAGTTACTGTGCTACTGCAAACATGCATTCATGTTTCGTTACGACTTAGTAACATGCTGACTAGAGTCCTTGATATCACTTTCTTTAGCAAATTCACCTGACCTAATGAAGATAGTAAGAGTGACACAGCAAGGACAACAGGATTCAAAAACCTGCATTCCAAAGAATCCTCCTCCCACTTAGCTTAAGGAATCAAAAACTTACTGAATGCATGTTTTTATAGAATTTTGAATTGGTAAAAACTCAGTCCTTAAGAATTAACACTATTTCTAAATATAGGCAAATCCAAATAAATATCCATATGGAAACAAATCATAAAATAAAATGTAATTCTTTCCATTCCATTTTTGCACAGGGCCTAAAAGCAGAATAAAATGCAATTGCTTTAAAAGATGTTATTTAAAGAAGCAATAAGACCCCTCAAAATTCGTACTGTATTTCAAACACTTAATTCCAAAAACAAAAAAGCAAAAGATGGCAGTAATTTCTGAAATTCACACCACTTCAAGTAAAAATGTTAAGAAATGATGGAACAATAGCAAACTGTAACTAACTAAACGAACATGTAGACCAGAAAGGTTGGTAACAGAAAATACTTTAAAATATAAAATGTTAACAGTATTTAAAAGACAAGGCACTTACTTCTTTATATTCATTGATTAGCTTGGTGAGGCCATTCAAAAGCATTGGACCTAATGGTTTAATCTTGATTTCTGGACAACTTTAAAAAAATAGCACACATACACAAAGCAAGATAAGAATCTCATTATTAGCGTATCTTTTCAGATGATGACTTAAAATAGAGACACAACTGAAATAATCTCTTAAAACTTAAATTTTTTTTAAGATGAGCAAACATGGTTACTTTCTGGGTAAGAAAGAAATACTTGAATCATTTGATCACTCCAACAGCTTGAAATTTTACAGTCAAATAGTTCAAAAAACTTACGTTATACAAATGTGATGCACAAACTGCAGCGATAATGTTCTCAATTTTGAATTTGTATTTGTACCAAAAAGTCCGTCATACACCACCTATGAGAAAGGGACAATGTCCAGAACGCCAATTAATAACAGCAATTTGCTATTCTCAGATATTAGTCAGGGTTCAACAGCAGATCTTGTGCACTACCCCTCGTTATTCAAAATTACTGCACCTCTTTTCAATACAGATAATCGTCTTAGCTGACCAACTAAGGAAGCCCGTCATTAGCTCCAATCAGTAGTCTGTGGAAGAGCAAACACACGGTTGATCTTGACAGCCTACAAAACTTGTGGATCCACCACCAGAAAGCAACAGAGTTCACAGTGGGCCCTCAGCCTGCCACTCCGTATCACACAGGGGACGTGAGCAGATAAAGCCACTCTCGTTCCTTAATTACATGTAGTCAGTCATTCTGAACAAATTATAATAAAAGCTTCACAGAAAATGTCAAGATTAAAGCATTCTACAAGTGTAGGCAGGATACAGGTGCTCCATATATTGTGCAGTCATGCCTAGGTGGCCAAAGATCACACAGGTGAGGCCTATACAGCATCCAGAAGGTTCAGCTATTAGACAGCAATGTCAAAGAAATCTAAATTCCTCAAATTCCCACTTTCTATGGGACAGTCTTACACTTAGAAAAAAAATCTTCTCACATCGGTTTCTAAAACTACGAGCAGTATTCTGGCCTTACTTAACAATGGCATGTGACTGAACAGCACTGAGCCTCTGCTGGGTAACCAACACTAAGCCAGGAACCGCGAGCTACAAAGAGACAAGCATTGCTCCCAAGGCACTCGATCTGCTTGAAGGATCAAAATGTACATACATTAAAAATGATACAGGACAATATATTGTCACATGCTACCTTATTCAGAAAAGACTTCTAGAAAATTCATCTGATAATGCTATAATATACAAAATAATATGGTAAGATAAAAGAAGCAAAAGAATTAGCCAGAATACTAATGTTTTATTGGAAAAAATAAAATTCATGGTGCACATATTATACGCAAAAAATTATGCTGGGTGCTTTCTTACGTTCGAAATCAAGGTGAGGTAATAGGTGCCTAGCTAAAGCCACTGGTGATCAGGAAAGAAGAGGCTCGTCTGAATGACACCCTGAAGGATGTCTACGATTGACAGGTGGGGAAGAGACAGGGTCAGGCCAATTACGTAGGAGAACAGTAATGCAATCATTAAAAACAGAAACAGAACGAAGAATGTGTGTGAGGGACAATGAGTTTGCCTTTGAATACACCAAGTTTTAGCCAGATTTATTCTGAAAACACATAAATAACTACCAATAAAGTACACACCTACAGGATGTCTATGAATATTTTGTCATAAAATTCTAGCTGCTTATTATGTAATGTAGTGTTACTACAACCGAATTTTCTGAACCAAAATTGTCAAGACACTCTCTGGGAAACAGTGCTTGCAAACACCAATTATAAAACACCAATCATGAAAAAGAAATGAAAGAAGCTCTGTGATAATTTTACGTTTATGGAGACACAGAATACTTTAAAGTTGTCCAATATTAGAGTACCCGACACGGGGAACAGAAGTTTTATCATCGAGGAGAAGGACATAGCTACTTCAACAAAATAAGCCTTAAGAGGGAGAGATGCTAAGACAGAAGTTGAGGTCCACCACACAGAGAGCACCACAGGGAGTGTTCTTACTTTCAGACTGAAAAGGTAGAGTGACCGGAAGTGGGAGCATTTCAGACGGGAGGTGGCAGACCAGAATGAATCCTGAAACGTTGAGTAGAGTTACCAGGCTAAAGGGGGAAAGGGAAGGGGGCTCTGCCAGGCAAAGGGAGCATTGTGAGTGGAGACACAGAGCCATGAAAACAGTGTCTTTAAAGAGGAATATCTTTTGTTGGAGCATAAGGTACAGGGCTAGGGGGTGGGGAGACAGGAGACCAGAAGAGAAGTAACTGCTAACTTGTCAGCAGTTACTAGAAACCTGATAACTGAATGAGTACTAGCCACTGTGCTCTCAACTTTCTATGATCTCATTCAGTCTTTACAACATTGCTACGAGGCAGCTGCTATTATTACACCCATTTTACAGATCAGAAAAAGAATTTTTTAAGAAAAACAGAAAAAAAAAAAAAAAGAAAAACAGAAAAACAGAAAAAACCCTGAGGCTTACCTAGGACCTACAGCAAATAACTAATGACAAAATTTTACTTAAATCTATCTGCTCCCTGAGCTGTCACCACTTGGATAAAAGTAGGAGCTTCTGCAGAGGGACTCACGTCCCACACCAACAGAGTACAATGGTTTCCAACTACAACAAAAACTCCGGTGGCAACAGAGAACACAGACAGTCTTTCAGACAAGAGGAAGGGCAACAAGATAGATTACTGTGATGACCAGAACGAAAAGGGACAGTTCCAATTAACATCAGCATTAGGTGGAGGGAGATGAAGACGTTAAGGAGGCAGAATCAAGAGAATCTGGCCACTGCCATCACGCAGGGGTTCAGTTAAGGATGACACTTGATAACTGAATGTTTCCACTTAACCCACCACCAGAAACTTGGTTGCCTAAGAAAAACATTGTTGAAGAAAAGCCACCCAGAAAAGCACTAGAGTTTGAAAGGACAGTCGCCACACATTTAAGCTGAATGTTAGTTATATACAGTATGTATTCTAGAACAAAAAACGTTTCACCGTGTCTGCAGCGAAACTTGAGACAGAAAAAAAAGATGGAATCTCATTAATCTTGTTACGTACATCAACATACCTCCTGAATATCCATTAACGCAGTTCTTTCTGTAATTAAACAGACATAAAAGTTGTAAACGGGCCATTTTTCTCTCGAAAGAATGAGTTACCTGAATGTTAGCTGGGAACGTTTCTGCAGCTTGTCTAGAACGAAGAAGATGGGGGACAATCTTTAACTTAACCCTTGTACTGACGGGGTCCCTCTTCAGCTCTGGTTTCAGAACTGCTCCCTGTTAAAAATACGTTTAATTATAACTCAGCAGTTCAAAATTACTGCGCACTGAAACAGTCATGAGAGATTATCTACATCAGTGGTCTCTTAAACTTTTGTTTCAAGATTCCTTTACACTCTTACACTACCAAACACTCCAAAGGGCTTCTGCTTATACTGAAATACTATCAATATTTGCTATCAGAAATTAAAACTGAGAAATTTTTAAATATTCACTTAAAATTATAAGTCCATTACACATTTTCAGAAATAACACTTTTTAAGAAAATTAACTATATTTTCCCAAACAAAAAACTGTACTGAGTGGCACGGTTTCACATTTTCTATAAATATCCTGACTCTCCACCTTAATAGAAGCGAGGTGGATTCTTCTATCTTCTTCTGCATTCAATCTGTTGTGATTTACTGTTTCAGTTAAATTACATTTAAAAAAAACTGGCAGTGAGTGGGGTCAAAACAAACAAACAAACAAACAAACCCCAGTTTCATAAAGATATGTGTTTGGAAAAGTGGGGATGATCTTAGCCTTTTCAGGTAATTGTAGATATTCTTTGATACTACAGCAAAACTTAATAAACAATAGTTTTTTTTAACGGCTAGTTGCAATTTGGCTTTGAAACCGTATCACTGAACTTTTGTATACTGTTATACTAAATTCCACTGATCTATGTTGCCCACCGAATGGCCCCCTGACCCTTGTAATGCTTCTGTAATATCACTGGCCATTTGGAAAATACTGGCTCATGATGTAAACATTTCATTATAAAACATTTTTTTAAATCATGTTATTATCACCACCAATCTCATCAGAAAAATCTGCAGGTACTGACAAAATGTCAGGCTCATTGTGATAGATACAAGTTTTCCTAAATTCTAATTTTTGCTTGAAAGTCCAATAAACCACGTGAATTGTTTTCCTTGAAGCCTCATTTCTTCATTTGAGAGAACGTATCTGCCAAATACTATCTCAATATCCACAGTTTCCCTGTCTAGAGGTAAAATAATTTTTACTGATTCATCAAAGATATTCTTCGTTGGTTTTGTTTTTTTTTTAAGATTTACTTATTTATTTTAGAGAGAGCAAGAGAGAGCGTGCACGAGCAGGACAGGCAGAGAGAAAGAGAGACAGGATCTGAAGCAGACTCCACGCTGAGCATGGAGCCTGACACGGGGCTCGATCCCATGACCCCAACACCATGACCCAGGCAGAAACCAAGAGTCAGCTGCTCAACTGACTGAACCACCCAAGCGCCTCAAAAAAGATATCCTTAAGTAAAGGTGAGTTTTATTCTCTTTTTTTTTTCTTTTTACCAAGAGTGCTGACAGTTAAGAACATGAGAAGTACGAGTACTGTTTAGTGACACAGTTCTGGTTTGTGCTAGGATCCCAGCAGTTACACCCACCATTGTTTGTGCACCATCAGTGCAAATCTCAACACAGTTAAAGAAAAAAAAAAAATCTCCCTATGACCCGATAAGGGTGCACGAACCACATTCTAAGAACCAAAGATCTAATCCAACCCTTTCATTTTCTCCATGAAGAATATGAGGCCAAGAAAAACTCTATGATTAGCCAAATCTCTCCTCTCCAATACATTTATGTGCAACCATTCAGGACTAGAATCCAGGGGGAGGCTCCCAATTCCCAATTCATTGTTCTTTCTGTCACATCACACTCAATTTAATCTAACTGGAAATAGTATGATGGGGGGGATATTATGATTTTTAAAACAACTCTTTATGGTTTAAAAAGCAAGCAAGCAAACAAATAATCCTTGTATGTCTGGATTTGAACTTGAGAACACTTTTAAACACAGTGAACTGAACAGAACTTAGCTTATTAAGCAAACACCTTACTTGGAGGCTTCAGAAGAACCCATCTACTGTCCTAGATTTTAGACCAGAGGTCAACAAACTGGAGCCAATGGGCCAAATCAGGCCCACCATCTGTCTTGATAAAGCCTCTGAGTTAAGAATAGTGTTTATGTTTTCAAATGATATTTTTAAAACCAAAAGAATAGTATTTCAGAATATGTGAATATAAAATCAAATTCAAATTTCAGTAACCATGAAGTTATACTGGCATCAGCCATGCTCCTTCACGTGCCGCCTACGGCTGCTTTCACGTTAGGGCAGAGCTGAACAGCTGCTGCCTCAGAACCACATGGCCAGCAAAGCCTAAAAAACTGACAGAGAAAGTGTCATCCAGACAGCATATCATCATTATTTAAGTACAGGAATTGAAACCACCAGCTCAAAACAACTAAGTTACCAGGAAATTTTAATCTACCCAGACGACATGGCTTCAAATGAGTATTTCCTATAGTACGGGTTCAGCTTAAATCCAAATAAGTAGGAGAAAAAGTTCAAATATATGGAGTTCTTGTCAACCAAATGCTTTTTTAGGATGTGAGAATAAACCAAAACAACCTACCTCTTTCGTCTTCAGTGGTATATCTCCAAGGTACACCTTGTACATCTTATTAATGATGGCAGGATTATTCCAGTCAATCAAGCTACAGAAGGTTTCAACACAGCTTGTTAAAATCATTTTTTTTGTTCCACTTCAATTATTTCAAAAAATACATAGCCCCAATATTCGTTACCAAAGGAAAATGTCAGAAACAGACAAATGAACTGAGCAACTGACATTGTGGAAGAGAAGGAAAGGGTTTTAGATCAAAGTTCGTTTTTAAACAGAAATACAGTAGGTCACCTATCCCCCCGATTCAACAGCTCATTACATCCACGGCCCAATCTGACACCCACACAAGAAAAATGGACTGCCCTCCACTCTCGGGGCCAGTGGCATGGAGCCGTTCTGACAGAGCAGAGCTACAGACACTTGTTCAAAGAGAACATCACTCTCCTGTTGAACCACCTGGAAACCCAAAAGTGATAAGGGAAGTGACCAAAATATATATATATATATCCTTTAAAGCCCCAACCCTAAGCAGCTGGCAGCCCAGCCCGTTTCTCCGCCACTGCGTCCCTGTGATCCCCAGCCTCCCCCTCTCCCTTCTCTGCCAGCACTCGCGTGCGGCCTCGTCACCTAATTCTACACAGCAGTCCCGCTGCCATTCGTCCCTGAGACTTGCTCCTCCCTGGGCCCCACTGTCAGGTGAACGAGAACACGACACTCGTCAGCGCACGGCACCCGGCCTCTGCAGCAGCCCCTCCCGGCCATTCCACACCCCCAGCAACGCTGCAGTCCTGCGGGGCACCCCACCAGTGAGATTTAGCCCTACTATCTCCTCTGTGCCTTCTGACACCGCTTCTGCTTCCGAGCTACGCTCTGTCCGTGCAAACACACTTTCTGATGCTGCTCCCACGGGTTTTCTGACCCAGCTCATCCACCTGCCCCTCCTCAGCCACAATTCGGCCAGCCTCGAAGATGTCCCACCGTTCTGTGTGAGCTTTTATTCACCTACACTCCCCTCAGATGACGGCTGCTAAGTAATCCTCAAGCTCCACCTTCGTTTCCCTTCTATGAACACGGCAGGTGGAGAGATTTCTGACAACACATACACGCTTCAGTAAAACTTAATCGTCAAAACAAACTAAAAGCTAATAAGGAGAATTTTCACTGTTGCTTCTACTTTTCCCCTTGCCATCTTTCTAGTTTTTTGATCCCAGGTTTGTTGTGAAAATTCAGAAATGTACAGAAATGTATAATCTGTATACCATATCCCTCTCTATTCTTTTCAGTAACCACTAACTTTGGTGTACTTTTTCTAGACTTCTTTCTTAGGCACGGAAAATGGGCGGACGGTATAGCAGGTAGGTAGGGAAAGAAACAGATCAAAAGACATGCATCGCTTGAAGAGATACTTCAGGATTCTTCTTTTAACAAAATGGGAAAATATCTACATATTGTTCTCAACTTACTTTTCACCTCTCATTAACAATGTTATACTCTTCTTACGAAAAAATGCGCACTTGTTTTAACAGACAAAACCAAAACGAAACTAGAATACTTCGACACCACATTTATATTTCTAACAATCCAATCCACTATATGGTGTAAAAAATGGGGCCAGCTCAAACACAATGAGAGGTTTTAAAGAAAGATTTTTTTGATACTTCAAAACCAAATAAATTCTTTGAAAGGGATACCAGGAGGATGCAGTTATAAGCAGCATGAAGGAATTTCTGACTTTGGGGGGGAGGGGGATGTGAAAGCACAGCCCAGTCCAGCTTTCTTTTCCCACAGAGTCCAAGGCCTGGCAAGTAACGAGAGTTTTCTGCACTCCGTCAGCGAGAAGCATGACCAGAATTAACTCCAGGACAACATGCTCCTCTCCTGCCCTGGAGCGTACAGTGCTCCCAACGGCCCCACACGTGCAGTGTGCTTATGGACATGCAGCCACACTACCGAAGACACAACGAAGTTATCTTACTTACTCAGTTACACCTACTTCTACCGGAAAAACTACAATATATGCACTCCACTGCCTTTCAGCATGTTATTACATTAAGCATTAAAACAAATGAAGAATATAACTCTTCTATAACTGTGATAGTTTTCAACCAAGTAACTTCAATTTCTTGTGTTGTTTTTCAGTCTCCCCTCATCTCCTGTTTTAAATCAGGACACATATTATTTTGTGTTCTGTTGTATTCACTTGCCATTACTTGGGCACAATTTACATGTTGCTTTATTACTTTCAAAATTATTTTGGCAGATATATATATAATATTCCATACAGAGACACAGAGTTAATTCACTAAACTATTTCCCTATAGTGGAAATTTGAATTTGTTTCCATTTTTCTTAAAATTACAGGAAATGGTATAATGAGCAAATCTATAACATTCTTCTAAATATAATCTTTTTCTTTTGAATGACTCTCTTAGGATAAATTCCCAGAAGATTTACATAAAAGATTATAAATATTTTTATGATTCATTACATACTGCAAAGTGCTTTCCAAAAATTATTTCAGTTTATAATGCCAATCAACGGAATATAAAAACAGCAGTTTCAACAGAAACTTAAATAGAGTTTCAACTGTTACACAATTTTATTTACCAATGGGTACAAACTGGTACACTAGTGTTTCATTTTGCATTGATTTGATTTCTCACACGAAATATTTTCTCTGAACCTATTACTAGTTGTATTTCCTCCTGTGTGAATTAAGATCTATTCAGCATTTCTTTTCATGGGACCTGTTTTTTACTGTATTAATCATAACACCAACATATCTTTTATTAAAAGCAATCTCAAATGGTTTGACACAGAGGAAGAATCAAAAGTGAGTAACTTCTGGGTTGTGACATTCTTCTTAACACCAGTTCTTTAAGTCCATTTACCTAGCTGACAAAGGTCTCACTTCTTACGGTAACTCTAATCCATTACAGTGTTAAACTGCTTTTCTGAACAGCTTTTCTCCTGTCTTATACTGAATCCTGCTCCTAAGGAAATTGTCTTTATTACAAATTAGGTATATTTCATAATCTCATAAATTGAATGTCTCATTACAGAAAATTCTGAAAGAATAAATATGTACTGAGTGAGCTTTGACAAATATGGCCTCTTTTCATTTTTTAAAGATGAAAAGTAAAGGATTTTACCTTTGCTTGCTTTTCAATTCTAGGTCCGCCGCTGTCGCTACACTGTGGCGTGTGTCACTAGAAGCAATCACCAGATGGAGAACAGCCTCGAGTTCGGGCACCTGCTCAGCTTCGATGAATTTCACTATACCCAACTTGCACTGCAGAGAAGCGAAGGGAGGGAAAAACAGCAATTAGAGAAACAAATACCACCAACCAAAAATTAATAGTAGTAACAACAGCAGCTGCTCCTGTTTAGGCTTACAATGTGCAAGGGAACTGTATATAATATATACTCATGACTTCACTTAACCCTCACAATCTAGGACATAAGTAATATTATACCCATTTTTCTGATGAGGAAACCAAGGCGAGGCTTAAGAGATTAAAATATATAGTAAGTGATGAAAAGATTCAAACCCAGGTTTCTCCAACTCGAAGACCATTATGATACACAGCCTTCCTACTGAGGATACAGCCTTTCTAGAATGATAAAGCCTTGAACTGAAGTCCAAATTTGGAGCCTGCAGGTAAGACAGTGGTACATTATGAATAGAGGGCTCCATGGATTGTCGACAGTTCAAGAAGAACTAAACCACATTCCATAGAGTTCCACTCTATTGTTAACATATTCATTCTGTCCTCAATATTCTTAGAGACTGAAAACAATAGGATTTCAAACACACTCTAGTCAAGGCAAGTGAAATTTTAACCAAACAGTATTCAATCTAATTGAATGGCTAAAATGAAACACAGACTGAAGAGGGATTCTAATTAGAACTTCATGCAATGTGAAGGACCTATGAATTTCACAACAAAGAACTCCATTTAGGACAAATATACTCGAGAACTATCTTTACCTTTAAAATCAGTTACACAATAGTTCTTATGTATATGAATCAAGATTCTGAGAGGGTTTCTAATTACTAAATAATAACAGATGCAATTTAAAAAGGTATATAAACAGATCATAAAATGCTTGCCTTCCCTCTCCTTGTTCAACACAACTTAACTTGTGGCAAGAGCTACAAGAGAAAAGACTCAACCATTTACTTAAGCCACAGAAGAACAGTTATGGAAACTAACTACACAAAGATATAAACAAAAAAATGTGCAAAGAGAACAGAAAACAATACTAATGTCCATTAATAGGAGACTAGTTAAAATCTTATGTGGTTTACACATAATTTTACATAAACATTTAAAAGGATGACTTTAAAAAAAGCCTTATATACTGTTAAATGAAAAAAGCATACCACAAATACTGTATTATATGTAAATGTATGTAAATGTAATATGTAAAAATGTATTGCATAAAACTGTATTTATATATATACACATACAAACACACATACATAGAGCAGGTTGTCGACGAATGACAAACTAGGGCGGCAAGATTCCAGGTAATTTTTAACTTCTCTTTATAATGTTCTGTACTACTTGAATCTTTATATTATCATAACTTTATCATTAGAAAAAATAAAAACCATTTTTATTTAAATAAAAGCAAAATTTTATTTCATCCTTGAAACTAAATGGTTCATTTAGATTCACTAGATGATAAAACTGACAAAAAAACATGGAGAGGCCCTTAAAAATTAGCAAATAATTACCAACAGGAGATTACAACTTAATGTTAACGATTATTCTCCAGCACCTGGAGCTTGAGCCCTCAGAGAGGCCTAGATTCAAAGCCTAGTACTAGAAGGGAGACCAGGGTACATCTCAAAACCTCAGTTCCTTTTACAAAATGGAACAATTGCTCCACCTCCTCGGGCTGCTGTGAGGATTAAAGGAGACCAGGTATTCAAAGTGCTCATTGCACTTTGGCACCTGGCACATTGCTCACACCCAGAAGAGAGGCTGATACCGCTATTTACCTTGCTTTCTTACTTACACCATGGTTTGAGGAGGGGAAAAAAGATCTACAAGACATGACGTAAATCTAATCAAACATAACCCTCGCTGAACAAATCACTCTATAAATTTGCGGGTAGAAACAATGCCCCACTTGCCTTTTGCCCTCTCCTGGGGAACACTGTTTTTTGATCAGTGGTCACTTATATTCCCAAAAAGAAAAGGCATCACATCATTTAGACCTCCATGGAGAGAGAAGGGAAGGATTGGAAGACTAACCCATGTTGCTTGAATTCCAAAATAATTACATACTGATCTCATCTGTTCTTCCCTGAGGTGCCTGATGACACAGACACAGTGAGACAACTTCTCTGGAGAGCACCAGTCTTTTTAAAAAGCTGCTCAGAGAACATCTGTGCCCTGTTTAAATCCAGAATAAAATGCTTAATGCCAATTTTTAAATTCCCAGCAAGAAATATAAAAGGCAGTCATGCTTTTCCCCCATATCGTCACATGTGAGTAACAGGAGTTCCTCACTTTACACAACATGTACAGCCCTAAAAAGCGGAATAAACTGAGATAAATTGTATCTTAACTGCACCAAAACAGCGAGATGATTATTAAACCTACACTCAAAAGCTAAAGTGAAAGATGTTAATCACACTGTGTTTCTAAGCGGGCTGGATTTTACCCTCGAACTGTGGACGCAGTGAAGAGCACTGCCCACTCCTCCCTTTCCCTGAGGCTTTAACAACCACCACGATGAGGAGCGCACATTACGTCAGTCGGTCGTTGCAGAGCTACTGCACTAGCAAGACGGAACACACGAGAACCACGGGAGACGCGGCCAGCCTGCTGGGGAGCGGCCATCATGCACACACAGTGATACCTGTTCCAACTGTTCAGGTGTCCACGGGTTATCACCAATAACTCGCTTAGCTGCATAAAAACTCATTCCTGGGGGAGGCTGGGGTATTCCAGAACCTCCCCCACTACTGGAAGAAGAACCCTGTCCTGAAGATGAATTTTGGCGACTCTGGGATTCATTTAACACATATCTGAAAAGGAAAGAGAAATTTAACCTCCCTATTAAAACACATTCATAAACACATACATGCACATTTAACACATTCAGTTATATATTTTTCTGAGAGATTTGTTCCAGAATACTTGAAATTAAAATTTTATCATAAAGAAAAATTCTGAAGATATCTAAAAAAGGGTATTTACATCTTTAGCAAATTAACCATGAGAGTCCATCTGTTCAGCTTAGTTACAAATGAACTATTACGGTTACCAACAATGAATATAAATATTTTGCTCTCAATCTATAAATAACTATTTAAGAGCCACTATGGACCTATTACATCTTGAGTTTTGGGTTGACAAATACGGAGAAAGATTAGTTGATTGTAAGACGGGTTAAAAAAAAAAAAAAACATGACATTATTCTATATCCAAAGCATAGAACATTTTTACAGTCATTCCCATTTCTGTCAAGTTGCAATTCACCTTTAATTCTCCCTATATCCCTGCATTAGAAAACCCACTGAAACCTCCAAACCACTTACCACATAAGTACATAATGCCCCAAAAAGGAAAACAAAATTCAAAAGCACCCAAAGACGAAAAGTCATAACAACTAGCTTTTCCCATTGTATTTTCAAAGTCCTTTGTAGCTACTTATTTATTAATTTCCCATCCTATTTTCATTTTTAGCTTCTATAGATTAAAAATAAGATTTCTGGTTAATTTGTTTTGATCCAGTTAACTTGGTATTTCTCATCTACAAAATGAAAATTTTGAAAAAAATTTAATTCAAGTCCCTTCAAACTCTAAAATTCTATGCTGATGAATTATCAGACTAGATACTAAAATGAAATACCCATTATAATAAAAATTAACAATAACACTTAGATCCTGATGGTATAGTAAATTATTTCACATTACTAATATGCTATATCCATTCAATCTTAAATCCGTCTATTAAAAAAAAACCTATTAAGAAATCACTTTAATATTTTTATAAAAATAAGGCCAATTCCCACTGGTAAGAAAAACTGGACTGAGTACATTTTGTGCCAAAGTTAAATTTGGATTTGGTAAGAAAAACTGGATTGAGGACGTTATGTGCCTAAGTTAAATTTGGATTTCAAAGTTTATTTACCAAAGCCATCATCACCTGCCAATTCTGGCTGCCTCCTGATTTAACAACTATAAAAAGGAGGTTTTCATTTATTTCTAAGTTAAAGCAAGCCTGGTGGCAGTAAGTAAATGAATCAGTAATTACTGAACAGCTAACATTATGCAAAACACTATCCTAAGCACAAGAAAGAAGAATACGAGGAGGTGTAAGATTGAGTCTCTGCCATCTGGAGCAGGTTGAGATAATAACACACGTATGACAGCATTTGACATATTATCACATGACAAAGAAACCACCGAGAAATAAGAAATGATAGGACACATACTAGAAGTGAATAGATAGAGGTGGTGGAAGCATTTCAAGGTCTGGAAAATAAAGCCACCAAACTAGAGGGGTAGGAGGGGAGCAAACTAGAAAGGAAAGAAGTTGTACAGCGTGAACCCTCTTGTGTCTGGATGGGGGGACAGAGGATAGGAGGCTCCACATGCTAAGCTTATAGTACATATTACACTTTTGATAGGGAAGAAACATAATGAAAGCAGCATTTTAGAGAAATATCTCTGGCAGCAAGACAACCTAGAAAATAAGTAGCCTAGAAGCAGATCACAACCTGGGCCACTGTGCAAGGGACCAGAGCTAGATAAAACAGCTCTTGACTCCAAGGAGTCCCCAATCTATTAGGGAAGATGACAGGTCAGCAGTATGATAAAAACACAAAGTGGCAATACAGCTGGATGGTTAGTGTAATAAGGACCCGGAATAGTGTCCTCTGCCAGGGCAAGAAATTTAGTCAGAGACACACACAGCTGACATCTAAGCTAGTTTGAGATGCTTTTTCAAAGCAGCTGCTTTGGCTGTTGTTTTCTTTCTTTCTTCCCTTCTTTTCTGATGGGCAGGCATTCTAAGCAGAGAGAACTGTATTCTCTTAAAACATGAAAGGCAAGGACGTAAGAGCACATGAACTGCATGAGCCTATGTAACGACTGGAAAATAATACCCCAAGGATTTTAAGGGTGATCTGGGTTTTAAAAATCAGGGATCCCTGGGGCACCTGGGTGGCTCGGTCGGTTAAGCAGCCAACTCTTGATTTCGGCTCTGGACATGATCTCAGGGTCATGAGCTCAAGCTCCCCACCCCCACCCCACAGAGGAGTCTGTCCTTCTGCCCTCTCTCTGCCCCTCTTCCCACTCAAGCACAAGTGGGTACTCACTCTATCAAATAAATAAATAATCTTTACAAAAATAAAAAAATAAAATAAATAAAAATCAGGGATACCCCTGGCAGTGTAGAGTTTTGGAGAGGAACAGCGGGTGAGAAAATCGTGACGAGAGCTGAGCAGATGAAACCAGCCCACAGCGGGCAGCAGGGAGAGTGGTTCCGGAACGCGACAGGGAGCAGAGGGGGGGTATTATGGGACTGGTATTAGCTACAAGGAAAAGGAGAGCTGGAGGCAATTTATAACTGTACACCAACATGGCCAAGAGAATCATCCAGCACGGACAGCAATTAAAGAAAAGGAACTATTTTTATGGGGAAAGACTGATTTCAGCTGGGACAGGCTGAGTCTGAAACCTAAGAGCAGCTCCACACCTGTAAGGTCAAGAGGCAGTGGGGCTGGGGTTTAGAAGAGGTCAGGGCTACAGCAGAAATGAAAATCTGAGACATATCCATTTTCAAGTGAAAGCTGAATCATTTAAAATAGTATTTAACCCCACACAGTGAAAGCAGTCAATAACAAGGTCGTTGGGTTTTTATTTTTGAACCTACCCATAAGGCATCAGAAGGACATCTAGCATGAAGTCCAAAAGCAGCTGCACAGTCTTTGGTTTCTCAGCAAGATTAAACGGAGAAGCTGATTTTGATGATTCAACAGGGTATTTCATGTGAAAAAGGGTTGGTATTAAAAGATGCATTAAGCTGAAAAAACAATTACATTTATTGCAACTACTTTAAAAATAAGGTTTTTATACATGCAAATAACAGACAAAACAAAAATCACATAACAAAAAGTGGCAGGTGTAGCAAGGGCCATGCACTTTCAAAACCACCAATTTACAAAGTCCTAATCTAGGAACTGGCCTAGCTTTCTTTGTTATTGAAAACCCAGTATAGTGAGTGATGACTGCCATTTATAGCCAATCTGGCTCATCACCAAAAACACCGGGGGGAAAAAATGTACATAATATGCCCTCAGCATCAGTATCTGACGTTACCAAAGCAATTTTCTATTAAACTTCAGGTATACTTCAACTTATCACATGTTCTTTCGATAATTTTTTTCTTTTCCACGATTAAGATAAAGTTATTCTAAAGCTAAAGAAACTAATAACCGATCATGTTAATATTTTGAATACAAAAATTTCCAATGGGTGAACTTATGTAACACAGCTTTAGTAACTGCTTCTTTCATTACACTGAAAACTTCAAAGAGTGCTTCTACTGTTTATTAATTTTATTTGTAAAGATCCATACTATAGTCTCTCTTTTAGAAATACACGTGCTCTAAAAACCAAAGTAAAACCATCTTTTAGGTCCACCTTCCCTCCACAGCTCCCACACTCTTCCTGATGCCGCTCACCACGACCAGGCTACGCTACGCAACTTTGAGCCAAATCCGAAACTAAGGGTATTATCCAAACCTTTTCACCCTTTCAATGCCCATGTGAAAATACAAACAAGCGATCTGTTCCTTAAGAAAACTGCTCTACAACTTCCTACCCTCCAAGACAGAAACGTTTTTGATGAAAAGCACTTTGTAACTAACCTGTGCAATCACATGAAATTAGTCTCTTCAAAATAACTGACAAAATAAATGCATCTAGACTGAGAAACACGCTGCTAGTTCTGCACACCTTCCAGCATGCTCGCATCACGAAACCTGATAATCACCAAAACAGTAACACTGAGGTAACACAGAAAATTCAATCATTTGTCAGCCGAAAGAGCTCAAGCCTTCGCATTAGCCTAAAACCAAACGTGTGACTCTACGTTTGCAAGGTAGCTGCTGACGCACGCAGGTGGGAGAGAAGGGAATCGGGGACCCCATACCTGTCCTGCTGTGGCTGAGGCTTCCCTTCCATGGCAGTAAGAAGCGTAGGGGCCAGTTCACACTGTTTGTCCACTGGCAGGCGAGGGTAGCCCATCTTAACATAAATTATAGTAAAATTCTAACACAACGGGAGAAAAGCAAGTGAGCGTGAAGGAAATACTCCAGGATTTCAATGCAAACACACAGTTGATAACTTAGGGAGTTATGTTATATCCAAGAAATCACATTCTCTCTCCATATGCTTATCACCTGTGTATGACAGCTTGATCAACGATATCTCAGGAAGAATTCCAGCCCTACTTACTCAAAACGCTTGCTTTAAGATGGGCTTCATGTGAGAGCGCATGACCTAATCTAAAGCACTCATGCACTCATGCATACATGTATCAAACGTCATGTCTTTTCACTTTAAATACACACAAATTTATCTATCAATTATGCCTCAAGAGAGTTGGGGGGGCGGATAAAACATGCAGATATGCAATTTTCGCTGAAAAGAAAAAGTCACCATTTGGCCTGTCTGAAGCTCCATACTACACGTTAGCATCAGAGCTCTCAGCTTGTTGCACTAAGCCTTTCAAGCGAAGAGGGGAGCACCTGTGAGATCCTAGGCTGCCGCTCCCCAACTGGTTAGTCACTCCAGCCACCCTGGTACGTGGCAGCACTCCGGTTCCTCATTCTGCTAACTGACCAGTGGATGACGAGCCAAGGGAAACGGAGTGCTGGGGGTATTCTTCTATCCCTAGAATCCGTATGAATGCTTCATTTTAAGCAAATTCAAATGCGTATCTGGATCTATGCGTAAGATAAAGATTTGCTTTTCTAACGGATTCTTCACTTTAGAATAGGCTTCATAAGGTTATTCTTTGGAAGACATTCTACTTGGCAGTTTTATCGGCACACAGTGTTTCTATTTGCTTGAACATTCAAGAGATTCAGCCTCAATGCTAGGAACAACAGGGCCACAAAACGATCGTCTGACATCACACGGCGTCCACATTTTTATATATCTACGTTTCATGAAGATGACAATTTAATAGGAACATTTCTTACCAGAATACTTCAGTATTCTACTTTTAAAAAGGATACCTTTCTGAATGTATCATAAACGGACAGTTTTTTAAAATTCAGCTTCCTATCCTTGCCATTTGCCCTTTCTTCTTCTTCTATTATTGCTTATTCATGCCTATGCTGCATAACCCTTTCTTCTCTCTGTTCAGACTGGCCTCGTACAACCTTTTACCAAAGATCAAATCACTCACTGCTTTATCTATCAGCAAACCTGAGTGGTCATTTCACCAGCCTTCCTTTTGCCCAATGTAAACGACCACGCCTTATCCTGCTCCTACCACTTCAGGGGAAAAACTGTGTGTCATTTGAAGAAAAACATCTCCTGTTTCATTTAGAATTAGTCTGAGGTACAATTCTAAACTTGCCCATATACTGATAACATCTACTAAATGTCAGGAGAGAAAACTCACTCTAAGTCAGAAATATTCCAAGAGAACACTCACTGTGACAAAGGAAACTGCAGCAGGGTCCTGGTATTGAACCAATAGTGTTTCTACCGGGAGCTGTATTTTGGGGCGGCTTTTTATACGCTTATTCAGGTGGACCAGCAGTTCCATCACCTAAGACACAGAAAGATACAAACTGAAATTATTGATACCTTTAAAACAAATTCACTTCTCAACCGTTACTTAATTTGATGAATAGCAGCTACTTTGTTCTTTTCAAGGACATAAATGTGACATCCCAGAAAAGGAATTTACAATATCAGCGTCTTGTTCCAAAATGCTGTGTCCCCAAAGCTGGGATCCCATAGGAGCCTATACTGAGGCACAGCCCCCCAGAACCTCTGTGACTGAATGGCTGCAACACACCATGCCACGAACGAATGTCTGTGTCTCCCCCAGACGCATCTGTTGAAGCCCTAATCCCCAGCTGATGGTTTTAGGAGGTACTCGGGTTTCGCTAATGTCATGGGGGTGGAGCCCTCACGACAAGACTGGTGTCTTAATAAGGGGATGAAGGGATCAGAGTCCTGTCTCTCTTCCCCTCATGAGGATGCAGCAGGGAGGCTGCCCTCTGTCAACCAGGA
Organism: Ursus arctos; assembly: GCF_023065955.2. NCBI lineage: Eukaryota > Metazoa > Chordata > Mammalia > Carnivora > Ursidae > Ursus > Ursus arctos. The sequence goes on from NW_026622852.1 coordinate 39,524,922, forward strand.
AGGTCCCTCCATGAGGAACCAGACGTGCTGGCACCCTGACCTCAGACTCCCAGCCTCCGGAACGGTGAGAAATAAAGTGTTGTTTAAATCACCCAGTCTGTGGCCTTCTGTTACAGCAGCCCAAATGGACTAAGACACACTGTGAACGTGACAACACGAGAAAGAGACAAGATACTGTGGGTTTCCAGAAAAGACAGACTCTGCCAGATCAAGGAGGACTTAGGGAGGAAGTGACAGAACATGGAAATCCTGACAAGCAGATGAAGTTCCAAGCAGAGAATCAGTTAGAAGAAGGAACGAAGTCTAAAAGAATGTAACATATTGCATGTGACTGACGCACAGAGTGATAAGAGATAAAAGCAGAGCCCAGATTATAAAAGGACTCAGGTAAAATGCTGGAGAATTTTTACTTTATTCTGAAGATCATCTGATTCTACTAAAGCGCTTTAAGTAGTAACAAGCTTCCTCTCCTTCAAGTGGGAAAAGAGAGAAGAGAGACCTGCAAGTCAATAATTCCTGTGGGTGGAAATCAAAATCCAGAGGCTTATGTCAAATGGCCCCGATCTTACTCTAAGAGTGAGATTATCTTGCTACGAGAGAAGTAAGAAACCGAGCATTGAAAAATAACATTTTATGGGTGCCCGGGTGGCTTAGTCGGATAAGCTTCTGCCTTCGGCTTGCGTCGTGATCCCGAGGGTCCTGGGATCGAGCCCCACGTCGGGCTCCCTGCTCAGGCGGGAGCCTGCTTCTCCCTCTCCCTCTGACCCTCCTCCTTGCTTGTGCTCACTCTATCTCAAATAAATAAATAAAATATTTAAAAACAAAAAAAAAAAGGAAAGAAAAGAAAGAAAGAAAAGAAAAATAACATTTTAGAAAGCCTCACCTGAGAAAAGGATTTAAGGTATCTGTTCCAGAGGGCCAGGCCTACACTATTCTCCATCATTTCTGAAATGCGTGCTCTAGCCTCAAAGCAAGTATTAAAGAGAGTTATAGTGGGGCACCTGGGTGGTTCAGTCAGTTAAGTGTCTGACTCTTGATTTTGGCTCAGGTCATGATCTCAGGGTGGTGGGATCGAGCCCCATGTGGGGCTCTGTGCTCCGCAGGAAGTCTGCTTGCCCCTTTCCTTTTGCCCCTCCCCCTACTCGTGTGGGTGCTCGGGCACACTCGCGCTCTCTCTCTCTCCCTCTTAAATACATCTTTACAAAAATAGTTGTAAAATAAAAAATGAATAAAATAAAAAAATGAATCATTGACCACTACATTAAAAACTAATGATGTACTCTATGTTGGCTAACTGAACATAATAATAAAAAAAAAATTCTGCACCTGAAAATAATACTACGGTGTATGTTAACTAACTGGAATTTAAATAAAAACTTGAAAAATTAAAAATAAACAAAAAGAAAATTAAAAATAAATAAATAAAATAAAATCTTTTTTAAAAAATCTTGATGTGATAGTTACCCAACTTTTGGTGACAGTATTTTCCAGAATCCTAAAACAGGAGCTGTATGGTATCTTGCTTTTTTAAAAAATTATTTTGCTTAATAATTGGCAACAACAAAAGTTCAAATGAATCCAGAGCAATAATGAAATGTGAATTTTAAGAACAACAAATCTATAATCTAAGTCTGTTTAATGAATAATAATGAAACACGTGACATTAATCAAACAGTTTCTGTACAGAACACACTTCTGCATAGCCCTTTGCATTTCCTATCTGATTCTCACAACAACCAGAGAGATGGTACTATCACTCCCGTTTCACAGGTGAGGAAGCGGAGGCTCCGGGGACTGAAGTAACTTGTCCAAGACACTGAGCCACCAGGTGGCATAGTAAAGGTCTGACTCCAGAGCCCATCCTTTTAACCTTTCCAACACTGACAGTCGAGCTCAATTCATCCGAAGTGTCTGTCACCGTGAGACAACCTTGGAGCCACTGATACCTTACCGAGTCCTAGAAACTTGCATTACCACACATACTCATCTCAACTTCCTAGCTGTCCAGACCTAAGACACAGCTGACTGACAGGGAAAAGAATCAGGAGGAACCAGGCTCAGAAAACAGCCCTGTTCTGACAATCGAATCTAGGCTGAGTCCTGGAAGGACTCTACGGGAAGTCATTATTAGTGACAGACAATCATGCCCACAATCACACTTTCTTTTTATGATAATTTTTTTACTTTAAATAAATTAATGACTTAATTTTCTTTTAACAATATTAGCATATTAAATATTGATTAATTTCTTTTTTTTTAAGATTCATTTATTTATTTATTTGACAGAGAGAGACAGCCAGTGAGAGAGGGAACACAAGCAGGGGAAGTGGGAGAGGAAGAAGCAGGCTCCTAGCGGTGGAGCCTGATATGGGGCTCGATCCCGGAACGCCGGGATCACACCCTGAGCCGAAGGCAGATGCTTAACGACTGTGCCACCCAGGCGCCCCTAAATATTGATTAATTTCTTAAGTTTGGTTATCCACTATCAGAAATCCTCTATAAACCCATTAAAAAAAAAAAATCAACTGACCCAACCTTCCCCATGGACAACTAGGTAACTGTTAACCTATCAGCAACCCTACAGAATCACGAGCCTCAGGTATATAGTATTTTGTCTGTATCAGTTCTTACTACTCGTGCATTTATATTCATTTATTAATACGCTTTTTAATTGAAGTATAATGCATAACTAAAGTGTGCAACTGAGAGTGTGGGGCCCAATAAATTTGCATAAACACACTAGAACCACAAAAGCCCTGTCTATATCCCACACCCCTCTGCTCACCAGCCCCTTTTCCCCAAGAGTAACCACTACCCTGACTTCGAACACCATTTTTATTTTTTTTATTTTTTTAAGGTTTTATTTCTTTATTTGAGAGAGAAAGTAAGCAAGAGAGAGCACAAGCTGGGGAAGAGGCAGAGAGAGACAGAGGGGCCGAGGCAGAGGGAGGAGCAGACTGCAGCGCTCGATCCCAGGACCCTGCCGAAGGCAGACGCTTAACCGACTGAGCCACCCAGGTGCCCTCTGGCACCATTTTTAAATTTCTGTAAATGGAACACATAAGATGAACTCATGTGTCTGAATGTTTTATTTGACGTCGTATCTGAGATTCACCCGTGCTGCTGCTCGTAGCGGCAGCTCACTGTCACTGCTCTAGTAATGAAATACCACGATGTATCCACTCTCCTACTGACAGACATGAGATGATCTCCCGTTCAGGCTATTACAAATAATGCTGCTATGAACACTCTCAGACATGCTTTTAGTGCACACAGATACATATTTCTGTTATATATACACTCAGGACTGGATATTCGTCATGGAGCACGCTTATGATAAGCTTTAGAGTATTTCCAAACAGTTTTCCAAAACGGTTATACTAACTTGCACACCTACCAGCAGTCTGCGAGAGCTCCAGTGCAACCTTGTCAGTACGTGGTATGGTCGGTCTTCCATTTCTAGCTAGTCTAATGACAGCCCACAATTTAAAGTTGGCTATAAAGTAGACTTCTACATAACAAACCTCATTTTCCTTAAAATAGCAAATGTACTCTAATGATAAGTCACCAGAGATCTCAAACTTCTATTTCTCTTTCACTCAATCTGTCCACAAATTACCAGCTACCTTGCAGGACATCCTCGTTAAGTCTAATGTGCATCACGACACTGACAGGAACCCAAAAATTACACAACTGAAAATCAATACAAGTTTTCATCAATCACAAAATTTTACATATTGAAACTATTTATACATGAGCTTTCAAAATGCTGCCCACTGGAGTCCCTGTTTCCTCTCCCCAATGCCTGACCTCCTATCACTCCCACCACTGGGTGCGCTGGGTGGCCCTCAGCTCCCTAAAGGCGTCCCACACTGTTCCAGCTCAGGACATCCACACGGGGCCTGCTGTGTCTTAAATGGTCTCCCCATCGCTCTGTCTGGCTACTTCCTACATACCACACAGGCCTTCCTAATGCCCCACATTCCGTTTAAATCAAGTGCTCAAATATATTCTTTCATAGAATCCTTTTCTATCTTGGCATTTATTACAATTTATAACTGGATACTATCTGCCTGATTGTTTAATACCAGTCTCCCCAGCTAGCTGTTTCTTTCATTCACTAGCACGTCCCTAACACCTGGCATATACAGTAGCAAGCACTGAGTATTTGCCGAATGAATGATGAGACAGAAGACGCTACATAAGTAAGCCGAAACCAACTCATGAAGGGCCTTTTATTATACCTTGCTCCCTGAGGGTAACAGAAGGCCACACAGGATTTTTAAATCGGATGGTGACAGGATCCAATATTCAGCAAGGTAGGGTTAACAACCGGCCTGTCAAATACAGTGATGAGAATGCCCTGTTTCTTCCTGCAAACACAACAGACGTTCTTCAAGAAGATTCTTTGTCCAATGAACCCAAATGGGGCCTCAGAATCCCTCTCGGGGCAGACCTCCAAGGAGCCACTGCCACACAATCAGAATGGCCCAAGGGACGAAACCTGCTGACAGCTCTAAGACCTGAAGGTCTAGTATAAATACACCAGACTAACGAACTATTTTAAAAATGAAGGGGGCAAATGTTCCTTGCAGAACATTTAGATTAAAAAAGAAAATCTTCAGAGGCACCTGGACGGCTCAGTCAGTAGAGCATGCAACTCTTGTCACAGTTGTGAGTTCGAGCCCCACACTGGGTGTAGAGATTACTTAAAAATAAAATCTTAAAAAAAAAAAAAGAAAGAAAGAAAGAAAATGTTGGGGCACCTGGGTGGCTCAATCAGTTAAGCGTTTGCCTTGGGTTCAGGTTATGATCCCAGGGTCCTGGGATCGAGCCCTCCCTGCTCATCAGGGAGTCTGCTTGTCCCTCTCCCTCTGCCCCTCCCCCCACCAGCCCGTGCCTTCTCTCTCGCTCTCTCTCTCAAATAAAAAAATGAATCATTGAACACTACATTAAAAACTAATGATGTACTCTATGTTGGCTAACTGAACATAATAATAATAAAAAAAAAATTCTGCACCTGAAAATACTACGCTGTATGTTAACTAACTGGAATTTAAATAAAAACTTGAAAAATTAAAAATAAACAAAAAGAAAATTAAAAATAAATAAAATAAAATCTTTTTTAAAAAATCTTGATGTGATAGTTACCCAACTTTTGGTGACAGTATTTTCCAGAATCCTAAAACAGGAGCTGTATGGTATCTTGCTTTTTTAAAAAATTATTTTGCTTAATTTTCATAAAGGTTGTATTCAGAGTCTGCCGATGCTAAAGAATATTTTTGCCCCGTTATCACCTGACTTTCATATTGGAATCAAGGGCACGGATTTTAGATCAAGCTTCCACATATTCAGAATAATTATCTCAGTTATATCATCTGGCAATGATGCCAAGTATACAGTTGGTACTAAATGCAGCTGTGCTAAGCATACAAAAGCTACTTTTAAATCACGAAGGCTGGTCCCAGACTCACTCTCCATTTTGAAAGGCCACAATGAGATCATGAACCGAGATTTCAATACTGAGAAGAAAACTCACTTCATAATATATACCCATTTACTCACCATTTAATTCACCCAACTGTCCCAACATGCTTACCTTTTTGCGTACGCCTTCTTGGGTGCTGGACAGCTTGAGCAAAACAGGAGGAAGGAATTTAGATATAATATTCTGTAACTGTTCATCTGTCTCAGCATGGCCAAGTCGTAAAAAGACCCGTTCAAGCTGATCTATAATACAAGAAGAAAAAAAGGAGAACTTAACAAATCAAACATAACCAAAACTAAGTATTTTTATAGCTTCATCCTTTTTCTGTACTGCAGACCATTCAGTCATGATTAACCACAACTAGCCCTGCATGCAGATGACTCTGACATACTAGGAAACAACACTAAAAAAGGTTTACTAGTTATTTATACTTTCTTACAACTGTCCTGGTCATTTAGCCGCTAGAAGAGAGGAAAGCAAAGCCAAGAATAGCAAAATTCTCTTCCACAGACAGTTACTCCTTTCTTCTACAGGGTTTGTATACTGAGAAGAATACAAAAATGGTGAGGAAATCTTCTAGATCTAGCTAGCAGAGGGAAGGAGCACTTTCATCAGCACCGGGGACAATAACTGGTGAAGCCACCTTCCTGATGAAGTTTCTCCATAGACAGAACCACCGCCCACTGCTGTGGGGGTTACCTAACCAGAAAGGGAGAGACCAGTTTCACCCGAGAAAAGTCTCCATGAGGGAAACATGTTGAACAGCACCACCATGATGCTCTCAGCAAAACCCAGACTGTGACAAAGTACAGAACAAGTAGCCAGCACATTCCAAGGGAGGGGAGAGGTAGTCACAGGGGAACCTCCAATTGCAAATGCCTGGGTTATTTGATTTTAAGGAACGACTGTTCATTTCTTAGGTGTAATAATGGTATTGTGGTTTATGTTTGTTTTTAAAAGTTCTTATAAAAATTATCACTGGTGATCGAAGGGGCTTCTGGGGGGGGCTAGAAATGCCCTGTATTTGCTCTGGATGATGGTTACAGAGATATATACGTTGACAAAAATTCATCAAGCTCTACACTTTCATACTTTCTACTCTATCATACCTCAGTTTAAAATTTTATTTAAGAGAATCTTTATTTTTTAGAGATCAAGACTAAAATATCTACAGGTGAAATACTATAATTACTGGGATTTACTTGAAATAACCAAGAATGTACTAGAAATTTGCTAAGAGAGTAAATTTCAGATTCTCTCACCACACACACAAAAAAAGATAACTATGTGAGAAGATGTATTAATTAGCTCGACTAATCATTTTACATGTACATATATATCAAATAATCATGTTGTATACCTTAAATATCTACAATTTTTATTTTTTAATATAAATACATAAAGTAATAGCCTCATTTGGGTCCTCATAAAAAATAATAATCAGGGGCGGAGGGGTGAAGAATGGGGAGAGGCCATATAAATGAAACCAAGATTGGCCTCTAATCGATAACTGTTCAAGCTGCAGGACAGATACTGAGAATTTGTACTTTTGTGTATGCTTGATATTTTCCATAATTTTTTAAAGACACACACACACAGGGGCAAGCCATTCTGGCAGCAGCAAGCACACCCTGCACCCAAACCTTGATTTTTAAATACCATTCTCCAAAAAAAGGAATGAGGCTCCTCGAAAAACTGATGGGTTCTGGGGCCGGAGCAGTGAAAAAGCAAGAGGAACCTGAAGCACCTTGTCGTGCTAGAAAGAAAATGGGCCCTGGAGCGCGTCAAAGGTCCAGGAGGCCCCTGAAAGAGTTCCAGTATGGCCAAGGCTGGAATGACTTGAGGAACAAAATAGCAGTATTGGATTATAACCCAAAGTATAAAATAAATCTATGTGAATCCATGCTGATGTGAATCAATGAGTAAATGATTAAATTCACTGGGGGAAAAGAAACACATCTTTCTTCTAAAAGAATTCCAAATAATGTATGTAGATAGTTCCCCCTGCAGGAAGTACGGCTTCATTTCTGCCTCCACCCTCTCCAAGAGGGGGCACTAGATTTAGTGACCTTGCTTCCAAAGAACGGAAACAGGAAAAAGGGAAATGTGAACTCTACAGTGAAGACACTTGATAGTAAAATACTACCTTTACCAAGTGATGAAAGTTAACACCATGACTGATGTCACGTGGCTATCATGATCCCAGATAGGATGTGACAAGAAGGGCACCGCACCTCTGTGATGGTCTTTCAAAAGCCCCCAGACCCCCTCAACTAATTATCAGTAAAATGACTAGAAAACCCCTAATTGGAAGAACTTGTACAGGATACCCGGCCAGTACCGCTCAAGGCTGTCAAGATGGTGAAACACAAGGAAAGACTAAGACACTGTCACAGACCAGAGGAGACCGGGAGACAACTAAGGCCCTGGGTTAGATCCTGCAACAGAAGGAGGCCATTAATGGCAAAAAGTGGTGAAATCCAAATAAAGTCTCAAAGTTTAGCTTTTAAGATTAATAATAAAGGAAGAGAAGAGTAAGGAGGAAGAAAGGAGGAAAGGCAGGCAGGATGGCTGTGAGAGTAGCAGACCAGATGGTTCTAAGTGATTCGAAGTGCGGATCGCAGATCCATCTGTAATATTGGTGCCAGTCCCAGGAGGCTCTGCCCCAGAGCCTCACAGATGTCAGGCAGCAAACACTGCCCACAGATTTCAGCTACAGAAACGATGGAGGAATTGTTTTGAGGAAGAAGGCAGAAAGTTAAATTCTTCGTAACAAACTGACCTAGAGAATCTGTACCGAACGATTAAAAAACCCAGTGATATCGGTCTCTTTGGTTTTTCATACAACCGTTCGGTTTCTTCCTACGGATCCCCAGTATAGTGCCTAAACTTTCCTCTCTCCCTCACTAGAAAAGAAAATGTAGCATCCTAAATGCAATAAAAGTGTTGATGATGGGACTATGGCAATGCCAAAAGGGCACCAAACATCATGCGGGGTCCCTCCAAAATGGGCCAATGTACCTACCAGAGGAAGAGTTAAAGCCTCCCACACCCTTCGAGGAGGATCGCTGTAACACTCCTATGCCATCTTTACATACACCTTTAAATTAAAGGTAATTAATCATGTTCAAGCTTTATGAAAAGAAATGCAAATAAGTGCTGATAGAATCAAGTACTAAATTTATCAACCTGTCAAAGCTAACAAAATAATAAGTAAAGCGTTAGCAATAGTATGGTCCCTGAATCCTGTTTTGAGAGGCACAGAAAGAATCTGAACTCTGGGGGTGCCTGGGTGGCTCAGTTGGTTAAGCGTCTGCCTTAGGCTTAGGTCATGATCTCAGGGTCCTGGGATCCAGGCCCACTTCTCCCTCTGCCTCCCCTACCCCCTGCTCATTGCTCGTGCTCTCTCTCAAATAAACAAAATCTTTAAAAAAAAAAAAAAAACTGAACTCTGTGCCCTTACCCAAACCAGGAAACAACCTCATGAAAGTGACAAGGCAAATCAGGCCTGGGACCCCAAAAGTGTCTATTCAGTAACAAGAAGGATTGTAACCAAAAGTTCTGAAAATTCAAAAGGAATCCAACACTCAAATTCATCTTTCACACAGACTGAGTTTTCAGTTGTAGGAAGCGAGATCCTCTGGGTCATCACACAGTATCTGAGATAATGGCAAACACTACTTCAGAGTCAGAAGCGAGTTCCACCCTCTCCACAACTCCGACATTACTCACTGTACACAAACTTACATCAAATTATTTTCACTTATGAGAAAAAGACATTGCCATAACCTCAGATAATCACTGTTAAGTGTGGAGAACTATTACTTCCTGTTCATAAAACTAACATTATTTTAACCTAAAAACTGGAATATGACATACACTATTTTACAGTTTACCTTTCTTTTTCCTTTTGATTAATACAAGTCCTTTACCAGAAACCTTCGGAGGAATATATGTCTCAGAACTTTTTAGATTTTAGAATGATAATACAGTGTATATACTGTGTATTTCAAATAACCCTATCCATCCCATGGTTCTAGAGCAGTCCCTGTAATCAAATACATTCATACTTCTGTAATGAAACATAGGGGCACTCACACTAAGTGGGATAATCAAAGATTATAAAGAACCACATATCCATTCAGGTCAGGTTTTAAATACCAAAAGAAGAACACTAAAAAAATGTTTGGATACATATAAAATCTTAAATATCTTTCCGTAGCACTCTATAAAAATCTAATTGATAATGGCTGCAGGGAGACTTTGTCTACAGAAGTAGTATAATGTATTTAACTAACCCTCTACTTGTCTTATTACCAGTTTTATAGTACCACAAACAATGCTTCAAAGAACATTCTTATCTATGTATCTGTGCACTTATATGGGTTTCTGTAAGCCAACGCCCTAAAAATGGAACTGCTGAGTCAAAGGGTAGGCGTGTCATCAAGTTTAATAGATTTTGGAAAAATATCCTTCAAAAGTCTGTGCTACTGAGTAATGCATGAAGTGTTGAATCGCTATATTGTACACCTAAAATTAATGTAACACTGTATGTACTATACCGGAGTTAAAATTAAAAACTTAATTTAAAAAGCCTGTGCTAATTTTTACCACCAGCAGTCTATGCAAGTAGCAATTTCCCCATACCCACTCCTCCACTGAGTAATCGATTTTATAGACTGTAAGTAATCAATCTCAGCTGAATAGGATAGACGAAAAGGGATCACACTATTGTCTTACTCTATACCTATTTTATCACTGAGGTAAAGTATCTTCTTAAATATTTATTGGTCTTTTGTTTTTTCTTTTTTTTTTTTTTAAAGATTTTATTTATTTATTCGACAGAGATAGAGACAGCCAGCGAGAGAGGGAACACAAGCAGGGGGAGTGGGAGAGGAAGAAACAGGCTCATAGCAGAGGAGCCTGATGTGGGGCTCGATCCCACAACGCCGGGATCACGCCCTGAGCCAAAGGCAGACGCTTAACCGCTGTGCCACCCAGGCGCCCCTATTTATTGGTCTTTTGAAATATCTTCAGCAAATTACTCATTATTCTTTTGCGTTGCTGACTTATAAAAGCTTTTATATATTGGGGAAAAAAGTCTCCCCCTATTCTCCCACACATCATACTTTTTTTTCCTAGTATGCCTTTTGACTCTACAGTACTTTCTTTTCATATCTAAGTTTTTAAAATATAAATTTACCCTTCCTTCCTTTTATGGTTTCAGAGCTTCTAGTCATGCTTAGAAATGCCTTTCTTACTCTAAGATTACAAAAAATAGTATATTCTGCAGAAAAGAGTTAACACAGCAGGCCTGAGATGGCTATCCTTAGGAACGCCTGCCTGCCAGGCCGGCCCTTGGCTGGCCTCTGGAAATGGGTTTCAGGAGAGATTCCCCCACTCCCAGAACTGCTAAGAGTAGCTCACTGGGCCTAAACTCTTTGTACGAACAATACTGTTTATGCTGAACACCTGCTTTCCTTCTCAGAATCTGGAATTGTGGTACGTGTTAGGCAGAAGATGCCAACATGACCAGCACTGATTAAAAGCCCTCGGCACTGAGCCTCTAATGAGCAGCTCTGGTAGACAACATGTCACACATGCTGTCACAACTCATTGCTAGAGGGATTAAGCACGTCCTGTGTGACTCCACTGGGAGAAGACTTTTGGAAGCCTGTACCTGGTTTCCTCTGGACGTCCGTACCTGGTTTCCTCTGGACGTCCGTACCTGGTTTCCTCTGGACGTCCGTACCTGGTTTCCTCTGGACTTTGCTCCATGTGCCTTTTCGTTTGCTGATTTTGCTTTTTATCCTTTCGCTGTAATAAATCTTAGACATGACAAATATATGCGGAGTCCTATGAATTCTCCTAACAACTCACTGAACGTGGGGGTGGCCTTGGAGGCCCCCGCCACATATATTTATCTATTTTTTCTTCCTGCTCTTATGATTCTGCTTTCTGCATTCAAGTCTTCAATCTGGCCGGCATTTTTTGGGGGGGAAGGAAGGAGACCCCATGGATATAAGAAACCTAGTCTTTAGTGAGTTTTTTAAAATCTTTTTCATTGTGAAATAAAACACTTACAAAAATGCACAAAATGGAAGTGTGCAGTTTCATGAATTATTATAAACATCCATGAAACTACCACCCAAGAAAAAAATTTATTTTGAAACCTGTACTATAAAGAAAGGTTTCTACTGAACTCACAGTTGGAGAGGACTGAAAGACTGTTCAACATAAAAAACACAGTGGGTTTTAGGGACTCACCTAAGTTCACAGAGGTAATAAGCAGCAGGGCAAGAACTAGAATGGGGTCTTCTGACCTTCAGTCTACAAAACCTTGCCTACGCTGTGCCACCGTCCGCAACAATGATCCTATTTTCTATAGGGCACTATGCTACACATACATCAGACACAGGGAGCCCTGTTTGAGAGCATCACCAAAAGATCATGTGCCTTTGTCTCATTCAAGTGGTAGTTAAGACAAAATGGAACAATGTACAAAAAGCAAAGGTCAAAAAATGACACTAGAGAAAGCTCACCACTATGAATCGGAAGCTAACACTAAATGTGTCAAGTTGCAACTCACCCTTCCTCCTTCTCCCTGCTCATCGAAATTCTCTCCTCCTTCAAGGCCCAGCACCCTCCTACTTCCACTGTGAAGCATACCTTCCCTAACAAGATCACGCATGCACTCATTCACCCTGTGTCAGGGCCTGGTGGTCATGGATCAGCAGAGTGAAGAAGGAAGAGGCGAGGATGTGGCACAGGTCCGCAGCACTTGTATATGCTAGTTGTATGCTGAAAGTAAGGGAGACAGAGTGCCCAAGACAACAGCATGGAAGGAAAAGGGAAGGAAAATCAAAAAAAGGAAATGATAGGCAGCATACACAAATAGGAAGAAAACGGAAGAAATGGGGTCAGAAGAACTAGGGAAATTAAAAACAGACTAGTCAATGAAAACTGGAAAGAATTTGTTTACCCATATAGAAAAGAAATACCTAAAAATCCCTTGCAGGTAGATTAATGACATATGTAAAAAGTAGAATATTAAAGATTTTAAAGTAAAACTGAGAAGGGAAAGTTAAAACTCAGGCACAAAACATAAAAGACTAATGGGTTAAGATTTAAAAATATCATAAAACACACCATAAAATAAAGATAAGTTATAAATAGCAACGATGTTTTTAGATGAAAAGGACTTGAATACAGAATATTGTAAACATTCCTGCAAATCAAGAAAAAGCAAATTACTCCCAATTTTTTAAATAAAAAAGGATATACACAAGCAATTCAGAGATGAGCCCCACATACCAAATAACACATACAAAGACGTTCGGTCACACCGATCAGGAACATGCAAAATTAACACAGTAAGATACAACACGGCACCTACGCATCAGAAAAACTTTGCAAATCTAACTACCACTGTTGGCAAAGACTGGAAACAAACCAAGAGGCACCTGAGTTCACTGCTGACGGGGTGTATACCAATACAACCTCTGAAAACAAATCTCTAGCAATTCGACGCCAGGGTAACATACCCTAAAGCAGTGCTATTCAAAGTAACCCAGCTGCAAACTGTCACCAGGAAGAAAAAGATAAGGGGGGGCGCCTGGGTGGCATAGCGGTTGGGCATCTGCCTTCGGCTCAGGGCGTGATCCCGGCGTTGTGGGATCGAGCCCCACATCAGGCTCCTCTGCTGGGAGCCTGCTTCTTCCTCTCCCACTCCCCCTGCTTGTGTTCCCTCTCTCGCTGGCTGTCTCTATCCTGTCAAATAAATAAATAAAAATCTTTAAAAAAAAAAAAAAAGAAAAAGATAAGGAACACTCTTCCTTCGTTGAGAACTTCTACTAGGATAAGAAACGTTAAATAAATTAACAATGATAGTTAATTTACATTCTTCCACAGCTCCCTATTTGCAGAAAATAATTCTCCCTTCCTTCGATCATACTTTGTGTAACAGTGTCCTGGAGTTTAAAACTCTCCTAGGCAAAGACAAGCACAAGGAACACCTGTAAGAAACTGATCATACACACAGGGTCAGTAAAAGCAAAAACATGGAAACAATCTAAGTGTCAGTCAATAGGAAAACGGTTAGAGAAATTGTGGCAGGGTCATACAACAGTGAAAATAAACAAGAGTTAAATGTCACACTGACCAACATGACAATACCTAAAAACCTAAGATCAATGAAATTAAGTGTAGAAGGAAATGTACAGTCTGATTCTACCTAGGTGAAGTTTTTAAATGTAACATATACACGGTGCCTATGATATATATACATCACAGGAAGGACAACCTCTGGGCTAGAAGAGAAAGAGGGAAGAAGGAGGAAAAGGGGAGAGAAGAGAAAAAAAGAGAATGAAAGGAAAATTTGGAAGGGGTAACATAGCAAGCTTGAACTGTAGCTCTAATATTTATTTCTTAAATAAAAAAATTTTCGCTAACAGCAAAAAAATGTAAAGATTTGACAAAGATGGGTAGGACATACATAAGTATTTCTTTTTTTTTTTTTTTAAAGATTTTATTTAGTTATGTGACAGAGAGACCGCCAGCAAGAGAGGGAACACAGCAGGGGAGTAGGAGAGGAAGAAGCAGGCTCCCAGCGGAGGAGCCCGATGTGGGACTCGATCCTGGAACGCCGGGATCACGCCCTGAGCCGAAGGCAGATGCTTAATGACTGCACCACCCAAGCGCCCCTACATAAGTATTTCTAAAATCAATCTCTATACTTTCTTCATACTTGAAATCTTTTATTATTTTAAAAAGAATATACACACCATACTAATTTTGTTTTAGGATACAACTACATAAAAGGGGGAAGAAAATACATCAGTAATTTTTCTTCTTTATACTTTCATGTACTTTTCAAATATTCCTCAGTAAAAATACTTTTTTTTTTTTTACAAAAATCTGTTGAAAGAAGGCATGTTTCAAGGATAAAGAAAGAAATTTAAATCACAGAATTTTAAAGCTTAAAAGGAACCATACAGAATATGGAAGGACAAAAATAAGAACATTTACTGGTGGGAATGCAAAATGGTATAGTCACTTTGAAAGACAGTTGGAGGTTCCTTACAAAACTAAAGAGTGTCACCATATGATCCAGCAATTGCACTCCTTCCTATTTACCCAAAGGAGTTGAAAACTTATGTCCACACAAAGACCTGGACAGGGATGTTTACTGCAGCTTTATTCGTAATTGCCAACACTTGGAAGCAACCAAGATGTCTTTCAGTAGGTGAATGGATAAATAAACTGGTACATACAAACGACAGAATATTTTTCAGTGCCAAATAGAAATGAGTTTTCAAGTCATGGAAAAACATGGAGGAACCTTAAAGACACATCACTAAGTGAAAGAGGCCAATCGGAAAAGGCTACATACTGTTTGATTCCAGCTGTATAATATTCTAGAAAAGGCAGAACCATGGAAACAGTAAAAAGATCAATGGTTGCCAGGAAGGAATAGGGAAGGAGGGATGAATATGAGGAGAAGAGAGGATTTTTAGAGCAGTGAAAATACTCTGTATGTTGTTATAATGATGGACATATGTCCAAACCCACACAATACAGAACACCAAGAGTGAGCTGTAATATAAACTATGGACTTCAGGGGATTATGTGTCAATGTGGTTTATCCTTGATTAAAAATGTACCATGCTGGTGAGTGATGCTGATGGGGGAAGCCATGCTACTGGGGGGGTGGGGGGGAGGGGGAGTGAAGGGGAGGATTACATGAGAAATCTCTCTGTGCCTTCTCAATTTTGTTGTAAACCTAAAACTGCTCTAAAAAAGAATAAAGTCGTTTAAAAAAACTTAGTCTCAGGGGCACCTGGGGGGCTGAGTCTGCTGCACGTCCAACTCCTGATTTCGGCTCAGGTCATGATCTTGGGGCCGTGAGATGAGCCCCACACTGGGCTCCACGCTGGGTGTGAAGTCTGCTTAAAATTCTCTCTCCTTCCCCTTCTGCTTGCCACCCCCTGCCGTGTGAGCACACTGTCTCTCTAAAATGAATAAATCTTTAAAAAACAAAACTTAGTCTCAAAAAAAATATCAAAACACTGAAATTCTTTAGTCCCAAAACAAAAAACAATTACCAGTTTAGCTTATGTCAACTATTACATTCATGCAGGAAAAAAGCCTACTAAAAATAAATATATTCATTTAGTTTCCATTAAATATTTCTATAATTCACATTATTCACCTGTCTTTAATTTCTCTATGTAAAGACAAAGAAGGGACCTTCCTTTCTTCTATCCCTCCCAAAGAAGAAATGACCAGTGAAGGTTTAAGGACTTCACTTCAATGTTAACCACCATTAGGCACTGATATTTCTGAAAACATGTAATTATTCCTGACAAATAAAACTGTCCACACAAATCACTCATTCTTCAGATCACTCCAAAAAAATACAATTTGACTTCTGAGTTAAGGAGGAAAGGCTACTTGCTAGGATTAGAAAAGGCAAACACTGGTTTTTCACTCACATAATCACTGATACAAAAAAAGTTAAAAAAAAAAAAAGAAAGAAAACAGCAATATGTCCATTTCCTCAGATGTATCATCTTTTCAGAACAACTTGAACATCAGAACATTTCTTACAAAGTGTGCAAGGCAAGCATACACCACCAAAAAGAATAGGAAAAGTTACTAAATTTAAGGTAGTGGTTATCTCCATATGATGGCATTTCAGAGGATTCTTTTTTGACTTGTTTAATTTTATGTCATTACTAATGTACTTCATGAGCATGAATTACTTGTTTGAATTAAAAAGAGAAAACAGTTATTTCAGGGTAACAGGTTTAGGAATGTTTGCAAGGCTGCCTAAGTTTTCTACAAAGAACGTTATTTTATTCTGAATATGAAAGTAAATTTTAAATTGTTAATCAGGTTAGAGCTTAAGTGGAAGCCGAGATTGAAATGGAAAAGCTGAAAATACCAAGACCACTGCCCCCTGCATCATAAATCAATTCATCACCTAACGCAACAAGGTATTCGGAGAAAGATCTACCAAGTTGCCACAGCAGCACACCCAACTCTACCGGAGTAACCTCACAAGGAGACACCGTCCCTCCTGACATTCGCTCTCTTGTGCTTCACAGACACGTGAACACATTACAGTCACGGGGCAGTGTCACAGGGCCCTTTGAGCCTCAAAGCACTGTGAGGTGGGCAACTGCTGTCTGCATTTATAGATGAAAAACAGGCTCGGGATCTGATTTGCCAAAGGTCACCAAGCTAATAAGACAAAGAATGGTTAAGTTGAACCTTGGGAGGTCTTTACCCTCTAAGTACACACGAGAATGCAGTACCCCCTCTAAAGTCCTATTTATTGAAGTAGGGTAATATTAGCTCCAACCTACAGATACAGAGCCTAAAATTCACTACGAATGGTAATTTTTTAAAAAAGAAGAATGTTAAGACTGTAAAGTAGGAAGTGTCAGGGCTTGGGTTCAAACTCCAGGCCAGTCCAACTCCAAACCCAATGTTCCTTCCAGCGTGCTGAACCGTAGCCCTGCTGAGCCGAGAAAGGGGCTGGAAATGATACGAAGGCTCACTGGACAACCACGCACAACAGAGCCAACGTGTGAGGATGGGTCCTGATCCAATTCATACCTTCCTCAGCAATCCAGAAGCGGGACCAAAAAGTCAAGCCTCCCTCGAGTGCCTGGACGTAGGAGAATAAAGCCAGTGGCCAGGGCATGGGCATCTTTAGCCTTCTCTATGAAACGGAATCAGAAGAAGCTGGTCTGAAGAAAGGACGAGCACAAAGGCACAGGGAGCAGCTGGAAGAACTAGATGATTTCTAGTTCGTGAAGGCCCCTCTTGTTTCCATAAAACTCCCTAAAATAAGTGCCCTGCTTTTGCTTAAGCCAGCTTACAACTGGGTCCAAACACAAGCAGAAGGTCTTTGCCAAAGGGGATAAAAAAAGAAGTACTTCTATCCAAGTACAGTAAAAAAAAAAAAAAAAAAAAAAATTAGCAGCGGGCGCCCGGGTGGTTCAGCAGTTAGGCATCTGCCTTCGGCTCAGGTCATGATCCCAGCGATCCCGGTATCGAGCTCCCCCCTCAGTGGGGAGTCTGCTTCTCCCTCTGCCCCTGGCCCTGCTTGTGCTCTCTCAGCCTCGCTCTGCACTCTCTCTCTCAAATAAATAAATAAAATCTTTAAAAAAAAAAAAAAAAAAAAAGCAGCCAGCACATGCCTAGGGTGAATTATCAGATCAGAGAAAGTCCTTCCTAATGGTAGGCCAATCTAGCCCCAAAAGAATCTTCTCAACCATGCACCCTATTACTCCCACAACAGCAATCCAAACTGCAATAGCTGCTTGACTGTGCCATGTTTTCCCTGCCCAATTATTTGGTCAACCAAGTCCCCCAACCGGGAATCCTCTCCCAACCTCTCCTGCCTATCTCTCCATCTCCACACAGCCAAAGCCTCCCATTCAAGGTTCAGCCCAAACATTACCTGCTGCACACTTCCACGTCCCATCCGAGCCCTACAAACTCCCTTGGACCTCTTCTACACCTCTCCTGGCACTCACTCTCTTTTGCTACACGTTACGTAACTGCCCAATCTTCTCTTCCCTAGACCAAAGCAGTTCTTGGAGGTGTGATTTCAATCTGATTCCACCTAACTACCCACTCTTTCTCTACACTCCATCCTTCTATAGAGCTCCTCGGGTTGAGAAACTGTAACTTAAATCTCTTGGTGTCCCAGCACTTAATGCAGTCCCTTGCAGAGAGTTGTTCCAATACCTGTTGAATATATGAAATAGCAATTCCCCATGCATTAGAAAAGTTATTTGGAAGTTTATACATTTAACGTCTGTAGCAAGGGAAAGGAAGGGACTGGTGACGATTTATAATACCTGACATCAGAACCTCTTGTAAAAAGGACCATGTGTATTTTAATACGATGACCAGTGCTTAGGGTTAAAAAAAAAAAAAAAAAAAAAGAGTAGGAGGAGTTCTAGAAGGTCTGATTGTGTGGCAGAACTGGTCTGCTCCAAATCAGGAGGGATGCAGTAGTTACTAGAGAGAGGAGAGGAGAAAAGAAAAAGATGGAGAGAGAGGACAGACCAGTGAAAGAACAGAAAGTCAAACACTCTACACCAAGACTTTCCCCATGACTCACATCTTCCAGAGTTAACTAAATTACTGAAATGCTTGCAAGAGTGGAGTGAGTGTGTGTGTGTGTGTGTGTGTGTGTGTGTAAACTAGTGAAACAGGTGGGTTTTCATGTCCAAGCTGACATGAGTGGAACCAAAATATCATTTTCAGAAATGGGAACCTAACAGCTAAGAAAAGCATAAGTAAAGTAAATTATGGGAAATTCACAAAAACAGGATGTGATGGGGGGTGGAGGGGTGACAGAGAGATAACCACCTTGGGACTTTGACAGTCTCTGCAATTAGGAGTGTGAGGCTAAAACTACAAAGAGTAAGGAAGGCCTAGCTGCCATCTAGATTTTATTTGTAATACTGTCTTTTCTGGTAGATCAATCCTGTGAATTATAGATCTAACCAGATACTAACTAAGGTTAAAGTAAAGTCCGTATCATCTATTGATTTCTATATGCCATTTTGATTCACTAAATGTCACACTAATACTTAAGTGACAAAATCCAAATGAGGCCAGCAAGATACTTCTTCAGGAATTAATACTTTCAATTTTGACCTCTACTGCTAGGTTTTTAAAGAGATGTCTGCCCCATCCCCTACCTTTAAAAACACGTATTAAATGCAAACATGCCTAAGAGGAGAACGTCAGGAAGTCCAGTAGTAATGATCAGTATAAGTCCGAGATGGAGAGAGGGTCCTGCAGGAGTTGCCTCCTTCCAGCCAGGGCTGCCCAAAGGGGAGTGAGAGAAGAACCTCTGCAAGCAATGCGGCTCGGAGCAGGAGGTTCCTGCTGACACAGTCCCTGCTGGTGCCCCTCACTCCCAGAACTAAGGCAATCAGACCAACTTCCCGTCCTCTAGCCCACCATCTCACCCCCAGGACCCAGGTAGACACTCCAATATGGAAACCCCTGCACCAGGATGCACTCTTGACTCTGAGCAGAGAAGGGGACAGGAGTCTTTCTTCTCCTGCCGCTCCGAAGTCCTAGCCACCTGGATATGATGTCAGACTACTTTGAGACCCCTCCCAACCCAGCATAGCCCTAAACAAGGCTACCTCCTCCTGCTCACATACACACCCCGCTGCCCCCCTACACAAACACACACACACACACACACACACACACACACACAGGGTGGGAAGGAAGAAGTCATATGGTTAGCTTGGCAGGGTTGAGCCAAGTGATGGGACAGAAGCCCTCATCCGTACCCTAGATTTAATGAATAAGTGCCACGCTTCAGATGCGGTGAGCTCCACAAACACTCCCACCTCCCCAGGAAGCCCTTTCCCCCAGAGACAGCAGCTGGCAGGTGCCCAGTTAGAAATCAATGTTAGTAAACTGATGAACGGGAAGATTAGTTCAGCTTATGAAATCCAGCTTAGAGGAGACAATATATACTATGCAAGAGTTCAGACTGTATAAAAGTCAAACATGTGATAGTTAAGATCCACCCAAAGCAGCTAATTACTTAGAACAATGCTCAGTTGGATGTGTAAACTCTAGAAAGTTCTTTCTTTAAGTCACTACTTAAATTCCAGCATTTATGGTTTGACCTGCTTGCCTTCGGTATATCATAATTTCATTAACACATCTGTCACAGGCCCAAAAGCACTGAGAAAGAATCTAGGAGCAAAGAAACAATGTCCTCATTTCTCTTCTAAACAATTCCTCCAACCTCCCAGTTTTCCATTTCTCTATAATGGAATGAAGATATGTGAGACAGAGAAAATGAACCAAAGTTTATGCTAAAGTTGAACTTTGATTTATAAAATATTCCATTCATTCTATCCTTCAAAATTCCACCTAACTGAATTAAGGAATCATACACTATCATCAGCAATATACATATTGAAAAACAATGCACTGGGGGAAAGGGAATGCAATAGTTAAATTAGAAGAAAGCAATAAGATACACCTTTGGATTGAAGCCACAAAATCCAAGGTACTCACTGGATATTGAGCTCATGGTATCAGAGAATTACAATCTTAACTGACAAGATTTCAATCAAAGGACCATCCAATATCATCCAAGAATGACACTGACACCAGTCTTATTCAGCCCCAGAATGAAGAAGAATTTAGTGGCTTTTCCATCACAGTACATGCCAAAAAGGCAGAATTAGGAATATCCAATGACTATGATGATGCCTCTTTCAGTGCGCCCCCCCCCTTTTTTTTTAACAGATAAAACAGTTAACTCCAGATAAAACATTCCTGGAGCATGTAAACTCAGTTTTTATTGTGGCAGACAAGACTACTTGTAAACTAACACTCATTGTCTTTCCCTTGTGCACACTGCTAAGTAATGTCTTCAAGCTTTTTCTTTTTCTCTCTCTTGCCAATTTTTTAAATTTATGTTTCTGCGGTGACAGAATAGAGGCTTCAGGAATATATAAACTAACATGAACCTCACTAACTCTCTCAGGATAGCTAGAAAAGGAGAAAAACCCATGAAGATCTTGGCAGGAAATTGCTTGCTACTTGATAACCTATGCATTTTTAAATGCTACTACAAAAAAATGCACACATCCTAAGGAACTAAGGAGCTACTAACCTCTACAATCAATGTGATACATGGTTTATCCAGTCTTGACAAAAATCCTCTGGATCACCAATGGTAGGTTCATCCACTCGTACATATGCAATTGTATAAAGAATCTATTATTTAGAACACCAGGAAAAAAAAACAATTAAAAGATTTATATTCATAGCTACCATTAAGAAATTTTTTTTTAAAAAGCACTTTTTATTTCTATGCTAAGATCTAATTTGATGCCCTGCTTTGCAAATTCAGAATGAGGAGGAAAAAAATTATAGTGATTACCAAACTGGAGAAAGAGTAAGGAGTATGTCCACAAATAAAAGTTACTGTATAGAAGTAACAGGCTAATACTTTAAAATTATTCACTGAAGACTAAAACACTGGAATACCAATACAACATAGATTTGATCATATATGTATATGTGTACATATACATAAAAACCATAAACATATAAAGTCTTACATTAAAATTTGAAGGAAGTGTAATTATACAGCAGTTTTATAAGAAGCATATTAGTAGGTGGGTACACATGTTATCGCACATTACGACTGAGAATGTAAATGGTTAACCCTGGGAACCTCTGCCCTCTCTCAGCACTCCTGATCCCTTTCTCTGGTTCTTCTTGGTCTTCTTCTCACCCCTACATAGGCACAGCCCCCAGACATCTGTCCTCCGGACAATCCGCCCATTCCCCTGACTCCACCATCACCCCCACGCTTTCCCAAGCTTCAGAACAAGTTCCCACACCCAATGAAGCCACACGCCTAGCACTATGCCAAGTTCGTAACATGCGTTACCTCTTCCCACTCTTATAACAATTCTGTGAAATAGGTTTGGTTATTATCCCATTTAACAGATGACAAAACCAAAGCCCAGAAGTTAGGTCCCTTGTTCAAAGACATTAATCAAAAGGCAGCAGAGCCAGGATTCAAAATCATCTCTGACTCCACATGACATTTCAGCTACTATTCCGGTCTCCCTAAACAATGCAACATGAGCGCCTCAATAATTCAACTCATTCACTCAACAAATTATTTCTTTATTGAACATAAACCCGTTCTCTGTTTTCTCCACTTTCACCTCCCTAAATCTGCCTAGAGACTTTACTCTCCACCACCTCCCCCCCACCCCCGCTAATATCTCAGGTAGATTCTTGGAATCATCTCTAACTCCTCCCTCTCTTGAACACCACTCATCTACTTGGCCGATCATTTCTGCCTATTTTAGGGATTCTAGGTTATATTACCTCCTTGCCAAATCCACTTCCACTGTCCCACTTCAGACCCTAGGTTTTTTTCACTTGGCCACTGTGACACCCTCCTAATTAGTCTTGCTCCTCTTGGTCTCTGGATCCACGCAATCAATGTTACACCACTGCCACCTGTTATCCTTATAAAACAGACCTACTCATGTTACACTCCGGCTTAAAAGCCTTTGATGGTCCTCTACTGTCTACAGAACAAAGTCCAAACTAGTTGTGTTGGCATTCCCATACAAGCCGGTCCCAACCTATCTTCCCAGCTTCGTCTCCTACTGCCTTCCCACCTAAATAATACTACTAATTTACATGGAGCTTAACTGTTTATATAGTGCATTTTCATATACATTAATCATAACAACACTATAAGTATTTCTTATTATCCCAATTTAATGAGAAAGAAACTGAGACCTAGGAAAGGTAAAATAATTCGCCAAAGATCCCAAATCATAAAAAGAGCATAAAAGACAGAAAGGGTCAAGCATCAAACTCCAAATTTTATCTCCTTTCCCAATACTTCATGTAGCCATTGCACCCCCATACTAGCATATTAGACTCAAACTTTCTCTGAAAGTATCTTCCAACCTCCCTGTCTTAGCTCAAGCTATTCTCACTCGAAATTTCCAAAGAACAGTGGTAGGCATTTTTCATTTTACACTTTGTATCAGTGATTTATATTTATATATAAACCTATGTCTACAATGAATTATAAGCCCTATGAGGATAGGACCAAAAGTTAGTCACTCAATTTTTAAAGTGTGCTTACTTAACTGGAAAATGTGTGGGGAAAATAAGCCACATAAAACGGCAAGCATCAAGGCAGAGACTGGCCAGGCCCGAAACCAGAGACTAGAAACTTGGATTAGACCATCAGAGCACGCTGGCAGTGCCGATAATTTTAACATCTATCTTCTGAACAAGGTCAAATGCCCCAGTGCCAACTACTTTCACTGACATTGGCCTTTAATATTACAGTTTATTGAAAGCATAATTCAAAACAGAATGGGGTGAAAACGAAGAATTAGAATAGAAGTTGATAAGAAACAGAAATATCATAATTTCCCATTTTAACATTCCTCTTTGACTAAGTAACCAAAATTTGAACGATACAGGCTTGATTTAGCCTTTCTACAAAGATCAGCTCAGCTGCACGGATGGCTGTCTCCGGGGCTATTTCAGTAGGCCACAGAATCACGTTCACCCACACAGCTACACAGACAGCTTCCCACGTCTCACCCTCTAAAAGAGCCACGAGGCTTCCAGGCACTGGCAGAGCCTCTCTCAGAAGGTATTTGACGTGTTGATTATCTGGCCAACTTTCGCAAGTCAAGTTCCCCATGGTTATGTCAAATGGTCAAACTGACCAGTGTCAATGTGCTTTAAGATTACAGGCCGTACTCCTTCCTGAGTTGTCTTTATCCCAATGAAGATCAGATTCTCAGGATGCCTTATAATTATAAAGCCCAGAATACGAAACCACTGAACAGCTGACCAGGTGAAAAGTCTCAAATGCTTCCTTCCCTCTGTCAGAAATCTCCCTGTCCACTGCCGAAACATAACCACAATGTCAACTTTTCCATGAACTGGCAGAGGATAATATTAGAAGAAAAACTAGCCCACATGCCCTGCACTGAATTTCATTCCATTCCAAACAGTTACAGCACTATGATCTTAAGTAATTTACAAACTGGATTTCAGAATTATCTTTAACAGTCAGAACTAACTGTTCTCTATCATGGCATCTCACCAAAATTCTAATATTTCTATTCAATGAACCTCAGGATACTGCCACAATTTATACATGACAGCAGATTTCTTCTGGAGGCTAGTGAAGACCGGGCGGGGGGTGGGGGGACACATGTTCCGCTGTTATAAACTGTATATGTTCCCTTTCAGAGAGAGTAATACAACAGTCAGAATTAACATCAACTTTGGAATCAGAGAATCTGAATTCAAGCCCTAACTCTGTAACATGAAGGCAGTTCCACCACTGAGACAGTAATAGCACCAAACTCACAGGGCTGTTGTAAGGATTCGGTCAGTCAACACGTACAAAGTGACTAGAACACATGGTAAGCTTTCAATAAACATTAACTTTACAATCACCTGATTCAAAGTGACAATTATATGAGATTTGTGAAAGGATAACAAATGCTAAGAAATCCCAGCCCAAGACTGTCCTGCTTACCTTTTGGCAACATGTCAATGATACTAATCAACCAGTCAATCGATAAAAATGAAATAAAAGAGAAACCTAACAGTTCTGCTTCTCGGGAGCTCCCACAAAGTGCGGTGCCAAACACAACTGAAAGCAACCATAGATTTCATGTAAATTTATGGCATGTGTATTACCTCAAACACAAAGATAAAAAATGCTGATCTGAGGGGCGCCTGGGTGGCACAGCGGTTAGGCGTCTGCCTTCGGCTCAGGGCGTGATCCCGGCGTTATGGGATCGAGCCCCACATCAGGCTCCTCCACTGTGAGCCTGCTTCTTCCTCTCCCACTCCCCCTGCTTGTGTTCCCTCTCTCGCTGGCTGTCTCTCTCTGTCAAATAAATAAATAAAATCTTAAAAAAAAAAAATGCTGATCTGAAATCTATAGAAACCCAGTGTACCAGCTATTCATCTCTAAATAGCAGACGTGGGAACCACAGATAATACGATTTTAGCATTACCTATATTACATAATCATACACTTTGGACCTTACATATTTGTTTACATGTATGTGTTCTCTTTCCTCTCAGCGGTATTCTAATTCCATTGGTGGAGGGTGGTGTTTCTTTTGCACCCCACGGCATGTTAAACAGCAGTCAAACGGTTGGACTAAAGTAACATCTAGCTAAGAATTTAGCAGCCCATCTGACTAGATCTTTCCATGGGCATGAACACTGACTACGGCAGACAGACGTAATACAGCCTGAAGCCTGGCTGAGCACACGCCGGAGTCTGAGACACGGGGCATCCGACGCCACCACTCACTTGCCGCAGGACCATGGGAACCTAAAAAGTCTGTTTTCCATTTCGTAAAACAGCAATAATAATTTTACCTACCTCTTAGCATTACTGTGACAAATAAAAGAATATATGCAAAACACTTAAAGCTAGTCCTGAAATACTGAGGGGTACGTTTACAGAGGTTTCCAACTTACTTTGAAACACATCAAAAAAGGATGGATGGAGTACCTAATGCCACTGGACCGTACAATTAAAAAATGATTAGGATAAGTTTCATTAGTGTATTTTACCACAGTTTTTTAACTAAAAAATAAAATAATTACAATTGTAAAAGGTGGATTGAAAGATGAACAGATACATGATGAAGGTGGTAAAACAGCAAATGCAGAATCTAAGTACTGGGTATATGAATACTCACTTTCAACTTTTCTGTATTTTTGAAGACTTTTACAATAAAATATTAGGAAAAAAACAATGCTGGCATTAAAAAGTTTGCTTTTTATTATCACTACTAGTCAAAAATAATAGTGAGCAAATATTCAGATCCTTGGCTTTTTAAAAAATTGTATAAAGCATCATTTTAGCAACCATCTCTCCTTTTATTATAACCATTCTAAAACTAAACATGGCTTATTTGAAACTTCTTAGCCAGTACTTATGTATGTGATTTCAAGTTAAATTATTCCAAGTACCAGCTGCCAAGCACTGAATCTCTTCTGAAGGAACACAGAAACCACGTCATCAGATATTTGTGGTCCATGATTGATGACCTGACCAAACAAAACAATGGAAAAGCAAGCACTGGAATTACTTGTTCCCAACTTTTTCAGTAGCGACTAAAGCTGTAAGTTCCAGAAGCACTAGCAGAAGGACTACCAGCCCCTTACCAGGCACCTGATGTACAGGAGCACACTGCGTGTCCACATATCAGCCACTTTAGAGTGACACCCAACTTGGGGCGCCAGGGTGGCTCAGTCGGTTAAGCGTCTGCCTTAGGCTTAGGTCGTGATCCCGGGGTCCTGGGACGGAGCCCCACATCAAGCACCCTGCTCAGCAGGGAGTCTGCTTCTCCCTCTACCTCTTACCCCTCCCCTGGGTCGTGTGCCCCGCACTCTCAAGTAAGTAAATAAAATCTTATTTAAAAAAAAAAAAAGAATGATATCCAATTTTCCTCTAGTTTTTTTTCCCCCATTCCAAATGGTAATTCAGATTTTAAAGTGTTTAGTGGTACTAAACTATCTGAGTGGAACTCAGATACCATGAGGTATAACAATTTAAACAGACCACCTCAAACCCATTTCAATGGCTACTTTCGAAAATACAGAAAAGAACAAATGTTGGTGGTAATGTGGAAAAACTGGAACCCTTGTGTACTGTTGGTAGGAACATAAAACGGTACAGCCACTGTGGAAAACAGTACGGTGGTCCCTCAAAAAATTAAAAATAGAATTACCATATGACCAAACAACCCCACTTCTGCATCTACACCCAAAAGAATTGGAAGCAGAGTCTCAAAGAGATATTTGTACACCTGTGTTCACAGCAGCATTACAACAGGTAAGATGTGCAAGCAGCCCAAGTGTCCACCAACAGATGAATGGATGAGAAAATGTAATATATACACACGATGGAATATCATTCAGCCTTAAAAACAAAGAAAATACAGTCCCATGCCACAACAGGGATGAACTTTGAAGACATTAGGCCAAGTGAAATAAGGCAGTCACAGAAAGACAAATAATGTATGACTCCACTTGCACGAGATACCTAGGGCACTCAAAATCATAGAGACAGTAGGATGGTGGTTGCCAGGTGCTGGAGGGGGGGTGGGGTAGGATATGGAGTTCGGGTTTAATGGGTGTAGAGTTTCAGTTCTGCAAGATGAAGAGTTCTGGAAATGGATGGTGGTGATGCTTGCTCAATAATATGTACTCAACACCACTGATACACACTTTAAAATGGTTATGATGGTAAATTTTATGTTATGTGTATGTTACCACAATAACAAAAAAATGGAAGGAAAAAAAAAATCAGGAAACTGATCTCCCCAGAAGGCCTGGCAGGGGTGCTCCAGCTTGGACCTGATCAACTCTGTGGCCCTCAGACCATGTCTATCTCCGAAAACACCTTGAGACCTTGTCCACTCGGACACTCTATTCTGCCCAGGGTCACACCAACTGTTTATTTCAGCTTCAAATGAACAAACATTACTCCTGCTACACCAGTTTTGTCAAAGCAGCAAGGAACTTAATCTCTCTAAACCTGCCTCCTCTTTAAAACAAGGATAATTCCTACCTACCCGCCTTACAAGGTTGTTAAGAGGGCAAGAGTGAGATCACGTATATAAAAGTAGCTTTAAACTGCCAAACACCAAAGAAACAGAAATTACTATGTTTATAACTACTTTCGTATGGAAATTCAGAAGGGACTATAACAACAAAAACTTCACAAGGCTTGCGACACCTCACCCATGCTTCATTCCCCTTAAAACTCACATCATCCCTAAATAACACCTTTTTTGCTTTTGTCATAAACCGAAGGGCAGCACTGAAGAAACAAACAAAAGCTCAACCTAAGCACTTCGTCTAACCACCCCAAACGCAATCAGAAATCCTCTTACGTGTCCCAGGAAAATTCAATTTTTATGACCCCAGCGTGGGCCTGCGGCGCCCTAGAACTACACTTCCCACAAAGCATCGAGGTGAACCCGGGCGGCGGGCGGGGCGGCCTGGGATTCAGGGTGACCACCGCTCTCCCCAAACCGGGATCGGCGTCCCCTGAAAAACGGCAACGATTACGGTCGAGTGTGCGCTGGCTCTCCTTTCTGAAGCGCTGTCAGCCCGCGGTCCGTCCTGCGTGTAACACCGCGACGCTCTCTCTGCCCTCCCGTCCTTCCTGCTCCACCGGAGGGTCACCGCCTATTCTTGACCTTTCCGCTGATTTCTAGGGTGTCACAGACGAGCACCTTCTCCCCCACCCCCAAAGCTCCATTTCTAGAACTCCCCCACACAGTTGAGACCCGGGGCCACGGCGGGGTCAGACGGGACGGGCCGACACAGCCTGCCACCCTGGGGGCCCCCGGCCCGTCCGCCAGCCCGAGAACCGCGAGCAGGGGGCTGGGCTGCCCCCACCCCCGGACCGGGGCGGATCGCGGGCAGAGGTGGCTCCGCCCGGGGCTCCGGTTTCAATTTCGCAACGTGACGGTGCAAACCTGAGGCCTACAAGCGCAGGCGGCGGCGGCCGGCGCCCCGCCCGCCCGCCAGGCCCGAGCGCCCCAGCCCCCCGCACGCCGCGGCCGCCGCCCGCCCACCCACCCAGCCAGCCCGGCTCCCGGCTCCCGGCGGGCGGCAGCGCGCCCCGGCCCGCCCGGCCGCCGCCCCGGGCCCTGCGCAGCGCCGGCTCTGACTCGCGGCCGCGGGCTGGCGGTGGCACTTACTCAGCTCGTCCTGGGAGGCGGAGGCGGCGGCCGCAGCCATGTTGCGCCAGGGAGGGAGGGAGGGGCCGGAGCGGGAGGGCGCGGACGGGCGGCGCGGGGGGCTCGCCGCTCTCGGTGCGGCAGGGGCCGGGAGCCGCCTCCGGTCGCTCGGCGCGGGCCGCGCTGCGCCCACGAGGCCCGCCCGCTGCCGTCGCCGCCGCCGCCTGCGTCCTCCTCTCTGCACGCGTCGCTCTCGCGGTCCCCCGCGAGCTCGCGACTAGGGCGCTCCCACCACCTCGCGCCTCTGCGGAGCCGCCGCCGTCTGTCGGCCGAGTCCCGGTGCGCCCGGCCCGCGCGGCGGCTCTGCGGCTCCGCGCCGCGCTCGCCCAACTCACGCCGGTTTTATATTTAGAAAGAGCTGAGCCATCCTCCCAGCGGCCCCCCCGCCGGGCCCCTCGCGCGCCCGCCCGCGCTCGCTCGCGGCTCGTCCTGCCCACCTGCCGCCGCCCGCCCCGCGAGCGCTCCCCGCGCGGACCCAGCACGCGGCGGCCTGCGCGGGCGGCCCGGCCTAGCCGCCCCGCCGCGCCGTAGCAGCCTGCGGCGGCCGCGACACGAAACGGACGCGCGGGCCTCTGACCTGAGTCTGAGCCGGTCTCCATGCCGGGGATGCTGCGCGCGGCGCCGCGAGGTGGGCGCCCAGAAGCGAGGCAGCGGCGGGCTCGGGCCCGAGGGGCCGCGCGCCGCAGTCCGGGAGGGGCCTGACCGGGCTGGCCCGCGCTGCCCCGGCCAGGGGAGATCCTCCGGGCGGGGGGCCCGAGCTCCCTCTTGAAGGGTCTGTGGCTGTCACGTCGGCCGGTCCCGACCTGAAGAAACACGCCTATCCAAAGGAAGAGACGTGGACTCGGAAAAGTAGAGCCGGGTTCGGAGTCGGCGGGAGGAAGCCCCGCCCTGCGCCTCCCGCGAACTTCTCGGCCCCGGCGCGTTAAACGCCCCGACCCGGCGGCTCCCTGGGCTCCTTTTCTCACTTAAAGGCCGTGATCAAGTATAGTTTTATGATGCTCTCAGAAACTAGGATTGCCGAGTGAAGGAAAGCCACGAAGTTCTTCGAAAAGTTAAATGAACCAAGATATTTAAAGTTCAAATTCAAGTATATATGCTTATATGAGCTTCTTTTTTTTTTTTTTTTTTTTTTTTTTTTTAGTTTTTATTCTAATACCTACATTCTTTTTGGTAACCCGAGTGATTTATTTTCTCTTTTTTTTTTCCCGAGTGATTTATTTTCAATATACCGATTTGAACTTTACGGCTTAAGTTTATCCATGAGGTCGTGTACGTGAAAAACACTTGCAAAATGGAATTCAAATTAAGGGGTTGCATAATTCTGTACTTTAAGTGATGGCACTGTCAACAACAGATTAGGTACAAGATCAGATTTTTTTTTTTTTTTTGGTGTAAGAGGAAGAAATCAAGACCCTAAATGGATTGAAATTGCATTTATCCCTAAAAGAAATCCATAAAGCCCTAGTTAATGCCTTGAAAAATGAATTTATGTCATTCCAGATATAACTTAGGCAAGTACAAGGTACTTACACGACATTAAAGACATATATTTCCTTTATTGCTTTAATATGGAAATTATACATGATCTTTGGGAAATTTTCAAATGATTGGGGATAAAATTAAAAGTGAAAAGTCTTCCACTCCTACCATCCCATTCCCCAGAGAAAAATGTGATTAACAGGTACAGTTGAGTGTGCATTCTCTGAGGCCTTGTCTCGGCACATATGTATACACCCCCAAAAGCAACTAGAATGGAGAGAGGCTCGTACTTACAATGAAGTTCTGTATCACTGATTTTCCCCCATAAACATTCTTCCTTGTTAACTCAAAAAGGTCTACACCACCGCTCTTTTTATTAATTACCTCATACCACAGTAAGTTCACCAATTCCTTTTCTGAGGACATTTTGCCTCTTTGGTTTGACGTTGACACAAAGTCAGTGCATAACAAACTATTTGCAAAGACTACGATACCGAAGTGTATAAAAGTAAAGATTGTCCTCCACCTCCCTGCCCACCATCCCCTCATCTTACTCCCTGGAAATAATCCTATTAACAATTTGGTGCCTCCAATATTTCCCGACTATGGATATATAAAGCAGCTGCACCAAGGATTGTTTTGAGGAAATTTTGACTTCCCATAGCCTCAAATAGATCCTTCTAAAGCCACCACAAAAAAAGAAAGAAAGAAAGAAAGAAAGAAAGAAAGAAAGAAAGAAAGAGAAAAGAATATCAATTAAAAAAAAAAGTTTGTTAGGCAATATTAACTTCCAGACAAGACTAGTTAGCATCTCATAAGTTCGTCTTATGTATAAACTTCAAAGTCCACACATGTGCAAATCATGGATATGTGTGTATGCCCAGATTTTTGTTTGTTTTAACAAAAATGGAATCCTACTACACATACTATTATGTAACTTTATCTTTCCACCAAACAATATATCGCAGGTGTCCTTCCATACAGGTAATGATAATAATACCTAATGCTAATTGTGCCAGGCAGTGTTTAAAGCGTTCTACATGGCGGAATTCATTTAGTCCTCACAACAATCCTATGAAGTAGGGATCTCTATGACACCAGATCGTGGAGGAACAAATCCAAAATGCCACAAACTAGGAAGTGATGGAGCGGCGATTTGAACCTGGGCAGTGTAGATCATTCTTCACCACTATGATTTGTATGTACAGAGCTACTTCGTTCCTTTAAATGGCTGCATAAGTACCTGACAAAACCTATTTAATCATTCCCCTACTGATAGGCATTGAGGCTGTCGACAATTTTTTCTACTAGTGCAAGCAAATGCTGTTGTAGAAAATCCCTGTACCTACATCAATCTAGTCACATATTACATACATAGAAATATGTAGAAGTGGAATTGTTAAGTTAAAAAAAGATGCCTTTAACATCTCATCACATACAGCAGCTTATAGCAGCTTACGGTGCTGCTTCTGGTCATCAGTGTTTAACGCTCTAAGCTTTTTTATAATTGCTTCTTTCTTCAAACTATTGCAGTTTATTTTTCCCACTAAATAGCTTCATATTTTTACTAGACAATTTGGTTTTGAATAGTGGCTTCAAGATACTTCCTATCTAGAATTGACTTTGATTTCCAAAAACAGACAAGAAGGAATCGTGGAAGGCATGAACAGGGGGCAAAGAGGGCACTAAGAAGCCAAAATAATGTATCACAAAATCCAAGAACTAAAAACTTACATCTTTTATTCTTTCAAAGTCCCCTCTGCCCTATGGTAGACCCAGATTACGCTAAATGTATGCACAGTTCTAACAAAGTAGTCTTGTTTCCATAGTAAAAGCAAATTAGAAGCAGAATATTAGCACTCTTCTGGGAAGGTACTTGGATGACAGAGGAGCTAATGGACACCCTAAAAATGAGGGAAGAAGCAGGGAAACTAGGAAAGTAAGCTGTAAGAATACAAAAAGCAAAACATTCTGGGGTTATTTGTAAAGTACAAAAAGCACTAACCACCCCAGAGTCCCTGAAGTCATTTCACTTGAACCACTGATGTTCTTGGCAATAATCCTGACATCAAGAAACCATACAGGGGTGCTTGGATGGCTCAGTTGGTTAAATGTCTGCCTTTGGCTCAGGTCATGATCCCAGGGTCCTGAGATCGAGCCCCACATTGAGTTCCCTGCTCTGCGGGGAGCTTGCTTGTCCCTCTCCCTATGCCACTCCCCTCTGTTTGTGCGCTTCCCCCCCCCAATAAATAAATAAAATCTTTTTTTAAAAAAAAGATTTTTAAGCCACCCAGCAGTCCCTCGAATGAGCAATTTTAGATGCCTAAAAGGATTAATTCTAAACTATCTAGAAAATCCAACTATCCCAGATGATTCAATTATCCATTCCCAAGGAGCTCCAGACAAGCCAAAATTCTATAGAAATAGATCTCACACAGTGCTCATTTTGGTTGCTGAAGAGGTCAGGGACTGGGTCCAGTCTGCCAACAGAGTCCCAGCACTCATGATCTTCATCTCTGCTCTCTTCAGTCATTCACTAAAAACAGGTTTCACTACACACAAAACCATGTCAAGACTCGAAACATTCTACTTCTAAAAATCAAACTCAGAAACATCTGCCTCTAACCACCGTAAAGAATCCTTCCACTGTTTTATTCCCTAATTCCTGTGGATTTAGAATACATTTTGGATCCTCCCCATCTCCTGGAACATTTCCACTGCTTTCTGGTCTGTGTTTCCTCTAAGTATCACATGCTCCTTTCTTAGCCTGAATCCCAAAGATGGCAATGAATTCAAGACTTTCTTACCTTGGTTTCTATCTTAAAGACAGTACCACTCAATTCCCAACCTCTGGCAAAACCTATCATTCACTTTATTTTTCCCTCCCAAATATCCCTGGAAAAAGGCAAAAAGCTGACCTGGTCCAATACAATACTATGCCTTGCATCTTAGAGGATAAGGCAACATTTCCTCTAGGGATTAAATTTATCCCTGTACCAGAAGGGATATTTCCTCTGATTTCCTTTAGACAGACATTTCAAAGTTTTTTGTTTACATTCTTCTCCCCGCCAAAAAATTTTTGAAAAATTATGTAATCCATTCACACATTTTTAGATTGGCATCTGAAATTTTCCCTTATAAATAATTGAAAGGGAGAAATTTTGACAATACATTCTATTGTAAATATTAGCATTTTAAAATAAAAACTGGGGCACCTGGGTGGCGCAGTCGGTTAAGCATCCAATTCTTGGTTTCAGCTCAGGTCGTAATCTTAAGACGTTAAGATCACGACCCCCCCCCCCCCCGCTGTGTCAGGCTTGCGGCTCAGCACGAAGTCTGCTTAAGATTCTGTCCCACTCTCCCTCTGCCCCTCCAGCTCCTGCTGGCTCTCTCTCTAAAATAAATAAATAAATCTTTAAAAAATAATAAAATAAAACCCTTCAGGTACTTCTTGAAACTATATATATAGCACTAAAATCTATCCCTGAAACTAATAATGCAGTATATGTTAATGAAATTGAAATTATTTTTTATTTTTTAAAGATTTTATTAATTTATTTGACAGAGAGAGAGAGTACAAGCAGGAAGAGCTGCAGGCAGAGGGAGAGGGAGAAGCATGCCGAGGAGAGAACCCGATGCGGGCTGGATCCCAGGACCATGGGATCATGACCTGAGCTGAAGGTGGATGCTTAACTGACTGAGCCAGGTGCCCCTGCAATTGAATTTAAATAAAAAATTAAAAAATATATATGTAGCATCTAAATACGATTTTTTAAATGAGATATTGATTTGATGCCTACTATCATCTATTTAAAAATACATGAACAATTCCTTAAAAATCAGAAATTTTATATAATTGCATTTTCTCCTTGAACTTGTATGTCAGTTTTACTTTCCCCACAATAATTTATAATAATGCAATAGTTTTAACCTTGAAAGTTTTATTGTTCACTTCATCATCATTTTCTTCAACAAAAATATGTTGAAAAATATGTTGAAATCTATTTTTTTAAAATATTTTATTTATTTATTTATTTATTTCACAGTGCGAGAGACAGCGAGAAAGGGAATCCAAGTGGGAGAGGGAGAAGCAGGCTTCCCACTGAGCAGGTAGCCCGATGCGGGCTCAATCCCAGGACCCTGGGATCATGACCTGAGCTGAAGGCAGACGCTTAACTGACTGAGCCACCCAGGTGCCCCCAAAGATATGTATATAAATTAAAATATTCAAATTTTTTCTGTGGCCATTTGAAAAATTATTATGATTGACTAAGCATAATTAGTAGTAGTATACAACTTATCAAAACAACATAAATATATTACAACTTTTTAAAATGCTTTAACTATTAGTGATTAGCATATTTTTATGTTACAATTTTTCAGAGTTGAAATATATCTCTTAATGAAAGGGACAGAGGCTTTTTGGGAAAAGAAGAGAGAGAGAGACATATCCAGGAGTTGTTATTCACTTCCTCATTAATTTGGTATATCAAATTGTCCTTTTGAAGTCACTTGAAATTTTCCAGGGGTAATCAACCATAGTTAGACCGGAGGTAGCTGAGACGTATGGCTTGCTTTTGTAAGATGAGAGAAGGGCCATTGTGAAATGGGACACCTTGACTTTAATTTTTTTAAGTTTTTTTTTTTTTTTAAGTAATCTCTACACCCAACGTGGGGCTCAAAACCACAACCCAGAGATCAAGAGTTGCATGCTCTACTGACTAAGCCAGCCAGGCGTCCCATGGACACCTTGAATTTAGAGCTTTCTTAGGCAAAGCAATATAAAGGAAGAATGGGGGCACCTGGGTGGCTCAGTCAATTAAGATCGACTCTTGATTTCGGCTGAGGTCATGATCTCAGGGTCATGAAATCAAACCCTGAGTTGTTGGGCTCTGTGCTGGGCATGGAACCTGCTTAAGATCCTCTCTCTCTCTCAAAAATAAATAAAATAAAATAAAATAAAATAAAATAAAATAAAATAAAATAATGTATATGATCTAGAGATTGATTCTCTTGACACTATCCATGTTTTCAGGGCACCTGGGTGGCTCAGTCAGTTAAGTGTCTGCCTTCAGCTCAGGCCATGATCTCAGGGTCCTGAGATCAAGCCCCATGTCCAGCTCCCTGCTCGGTGGGGAGTCTGCTTCTCCCTGTTCCTCTGCCTCTCTGCACTGCTCATAGTTTCTCTCTCTCTCTATCAAATAAATAAATAAAATCTTTTTAAAAAAGAAAAAAAAACTATCCATGTTCTTATCCTAAGAAATCCTTCACTACTCCCAGAGGACCCTAGCTTCAGGATAGTGCATCTTGAGTATTTTTTGTTCTTATCCTATTCTATCCCTAGTCTCTCCTTTAAAAAAACTTACCCCATCCTTCTCTTTCCATTCCCATATTCAAGCTGCACCTTTATTCTTTTCCCAACCCATTGGGCTTCCCTGAAACTAATCATTTGAGGATACACCAACAGCAAACCTGATGGACACTTTCATCCTGATCTTGTTTGAACTATGGACTCCATTCTCCCTTTCAAAACTCTCCACTAGATCTTCCCTACACAATGTTCTCCTGATTCTTTTCTACTTATCAGTTACCTTCACT
Organism: Ursus arctos; assembly: GCF_023065955.2. Lineage (NCBI taxonomy): Eukaryota > Metazoa > Chordata > Mammalia > Carnivora > Ursidae > Ursus > Ursus arctos. The sequence goes on from NW_026622852.1 coordinate 39,560,847, forward strand.
GTCTTCTCATTCTCTGCTACCCCTTTGAAGTCGCCACTGTATTGGCTGTTAGTCCGAGACCACTTCTCAACTCTGCCTGCCCTTTCTCTGCATTCCCTGCTGCCTCATCTTCAATTACTAAATGACGAATTTCTCTCTCCAGTTAGCTTCTCCTGGACATCTCCACCTACATGTCCTACCTGTGCTTCAAATTCAACAGATATCCAACCGAATATATTTTCCTTCTCAAACCTACCTCCTGTATCCCTCAGTGTGTGGAACCAGCATCCAGTTGACCAAACCAGAGTCCTGAGAGTAGCCCATAATCTTATCTTCTCCCTCAGTGCTACTCACCATCCGCAGATTGTCACTGAGCAGTATTAGTTAGGGGTTCTTCGGTTCCCAGTGCAGACCAACTCGTGTAAGGACGACGATATCTGAAGACGAGTACTGGAGTAATTCACAGAAACAAAGAAAAATGAAAGAAATTGGCTTCCAAAAGATAAGAAGTGGGCACAACCAGGATCTAGGCAACAGAACTCGAAGATCATCCCCCAGGGAATTACAACCAGCTGATTCAGCAATAACACAGCCTTTCATTTCTGGATGTTGTGGAAAAAGAATGATAAGCCCCAACCTCTGATTCGACCTTGATTAAAAATAAAAGAAACCTTAAGTGCAAATGCTAATAGATGAAAGGTAAACAACCTTAGTGACATAAATTCTTTGGGAACCCAAATTATTCTGTGACATAAGTACTTTGGGAATTCAAAGTATTCTGTTGGTCTAACATTTCTCAACAACAATAAAAAAAAAGAGATGATTTTTAAAACTTTGCATTCTGATGACTAGAGGAGCAGGATGAATAAGAGACCGACTTGTAAGTGGCAAAGGTCATGTTTAAGTTTCAACTAGGGGCACCTGGCTGGCTTAGTTAGTAGAGCATACAACTCTTGATTTCAGGGTTGTAGGTTTGAGCCCCATGTTGAGTGTAGAGATGATATCTTTTAAAAAAATTCAAGTATAAATGTGCTCTATTTCTTGTTATTATGATTATAGCTTCTTTAATGTTTAGTAAGGAACAAGAAACTACTCTTAAGTAATCGAATTATCTCATTCACGCTACAAATGAATTCAGTAGCCTTTGGTGTACAAAAACGCTGTGTGGATGCGTCTGTCAAATCAAGAATGACTTTGAATGACTTCCTCTCAGAGCTGTAGAAATTAAAACCACCTCTCATATAGCTGATCCAAATGCAAACGAGGTGTGATTTCTTCAACGGTGTCAAGTTTAAAGTCCTGGAATGGGAAAGTTGATTGATCTAGTTTGGATCACTTGTCCACACTGGTGGAGATTTGGGACTATTAATAGAAGAAGGAGAATGGGAAAGTTGAACAACTAGACAAACATAGCAACCACCTCCCACTGGTCTAAATAGCAAATATTCATTCTCCTTAAAATGGCTCTAATCTGCCACTTTCACTCTATACCTTGACTTTTTTCTTTTTTTGAAAGATTATTTTATTTATTTGACAGAGATAGAGACAGCCAGCGAGAGAGGGAACACAAGCAGGGGGAGTGGTAGAGGAAGAAGCAGGCTCCCAGTGGAGGAGCCTGATGTGGGGCTCGATCCCATAACACCGGGATCGCGCCCCGAGCCGAAGGCAGGCGCTTAACCGCTGTGCCACCCAGGTGCCCCTCACTCTATACCTTGACTTAATCTACTTTCTTTAAGGCATCTTTTGGTAAAAAGAAGTACTCAGTCTTTAATCCTTTGCACACTGGCTTCTGGCTTCTTCACTTTACCTTGATAAAGAACACCACTGTTGGGGCGCCTGGGTGGCACAGCGGTTGAGCGTCTGCCTTCGGCTCAGGGCGTGATCCCGGCGTTGTGGGATCGAGCCCCACGTCAGGCTCCTCCACTATGAGCCTGCTTCTTCCTCTCCCACTCCCCCTGCTTGTGTTCTCTCTCTCGCTGGCTGCCTCTATCCTGTCGAATAAATAAATAAAATCTTTAAAAAAAAAAAAAAAAGAACACCACTGTTGATCCGAAAATTTACCATGATTTCTCTATGTTTTAATTTTTTAAATTTAATACATATGTACATGTATGCTTTATACATATATTTTTATATTTTGTATAATTTATCATAAATACAAAGATTTAATTTTCAAAACTTAGTACATATGTATGCATTTTTAACATTCAGCTCTGACATGTTATTGTATTCCTTCTAGGTGTACAACACAATTTAATATATGTATATATTACCAAATGATCACTACAATAAGCGTAGTTACCATCCATCACCACACATAGTTTAAAAGATTTCTTGTGATGAGAATTTTTAAGATCTACTCTCCTAGCAACTTTTAAACCATAAGGTTTTGTTAACTATAGTCACCATGCTGCACATTTTATCCCTAAGACTTTATTATCTTGCAACCGGAAGTTTGTACCTTTTGACCATCGTCACCCATTTTGCATATCCCTCATATCATATTTAGTGGTTTTTCTTTTTTTTTTTTTTAAGATTTTATTTATTCGACAAAGACAGCCAGCGAGTGGAGGAAGAAGCAGGCTCATAGCGGAGGAGCCTGATGTGGGGCTCGATCCCATAACGCCGGGATCACGCCCTGAGCCGAAGGCAGACGCTTAACCGCTATGCTACCCAGGCGCCCCATTTAGTGGTTTTTCAAGACAGCTTAACCTCCCTGACGTCTCTCAAATATCAAACATTTCTTGCAACTCCAACCTCTCTTGTCACCCTTGACTCATTTTTCTTCTACCTTATTTTTTTTCAAGGTTTTATTTATTTATTTATTTATTTATTTATTTATTTATTTGAGAGAGCAAGCACGCAAGAGCACAAGTAGAGGGAGGGACAGAGGGATGGGCAGACTCCTCGCCAAGCTCAGAGCCTGAGAGCCCGACCTCGGGCTCCATCCCAGGACCTCCCCCTCCCATTAAGATCATGACCAGAGTGGAAATCAGACACTTTACCGACAGCCGCTCAGGCACCCCTCTTCTACCTTTCTAAAGTTTGCCTGATTCCCTCACCATTTCCCCTTCCTACTCCTTTATGCACCTTATCAGCCAATCTTCAGCCCTTCCTGTAAAGGGCTAGCTAGTATACAGTTTAGGCTTTGTGGGCTACAGAGTTTCACAACTATTCAATTCTGCCATTATAACGTGAGAGCAGTCGTGAATACTACGGAAACCAAGGAGCATGGTCATGTTCCAATAAAACTTTATTTACAAAAACAGTGGGCTGATTTGGACTAAAGACCAAAGTTTGCTGATCTCTCATCTAGGAGCTTCCTGAGAAAGGGAGACTAGGAGATGAATGTTGGGGGCTTATATGTCTAAAACTGTCTCTAATCTCCAACTGAAATACCCAGGATGACTGGAATAGAATTCTAGGTTGGAAATAACCACTCCTCGTAATTTTGAAGGTACTGCTCAATTTCTTCTACCTTCCCCAACGGCTTCTTTCCTTTAGCTTGGTTAGCTCCACTAGCCGCCAGAGGTAGGGCTTTGCCTTAAGATTTTATTCAGGCTCACGGAGCTATTTTACTTCATTAGTAACATTTTTTCATTTCTAAAAAATAAAATGCATTTGAAGAAATTGACCATGATGTTTTCCAATTTCCTGTACCCAAGGAATACCTTTTCCTAGGATTTGGTACCAGGAAAATGTTTGAATCTCATGGAAACTTCTATGCTTTCTTTCATGAGACAACGGGCATTAAGTAATCCATTGTGATTCATTTTTTGTCTTGACTATTAGTGTCCAATTGCATTAAACTCTCATACTATATTCAATTCATTTGCATCCTCAGATGTTTAATAAAAGTAAATAAATGTGGAGGAACAGACAATGCGAAGGCAACTATTTTGTCAACTATTTCAGCACTCCAGACTGAAGGGAAAGAAATAGATATTTCTTTCAATGGAAGGGCATCAACATCAGGTTGTAATAATATATATCTAGATTGGAAATAGATCAGTGCAGCCATCTTTACAAAATATAATCTGCCATATTGTGCATGATTTTGATGATTTCTTTGTTCTCACCCATCAGTATTTGCATTAAATCACCAAATCCTACTACTACCACGTGCTGGGTCTTTTTTAGTTCGTCACCATTTAGACCACCTTCATTGTCCCACCTGGATTATTGCACAACCTCCTAACAAAACCAGTCCTTTTGCCTCCAGCCTTCTCTCTCCAATCTTTTCTCCATCCTGAAGCCAAAACAGCTAAAAACAAACAAAAAGCCTACTTATTTAAGTATTACTTAGTTTGCTTATCATGGCTAGAGATCCCACCAGATTGCTTACAAGTGAAACTAATTGACTTGTGGTTTTTCTCTTTCTTTACTGATGCACGATCTCCCACCCTTTACCATGATGGTGGCATTTAATCAAAAGTTACAGTTTTGTCACAGTTCCAAGAAGGAGTCATTTTTTCCCTGGGAATTTATTCATATGTAACATGTCACTTACTTACAGAGTATTTCAACTAGCATAGTGTTTCTCAAAGTGTAGTCCAAGGATCACTCACAATGGGTTGTGGAGGGGAAGGTCCCCGAATTTGTATTCAAATGAAGAATACCATGTGGTTCTAAGGTACATACAGTTTGAGAACCACTAAGTAAAGTTTCTCTGACTTGCCCAGTTAAACTTAAGAGCCAATTTGATTTCACATCCCTCTGCTTTCTCCAGCTTCTCCTTGATGCCCCATTTTCAGCCTGACAAGGAGAGGTGGGTATAGGATAAGAATATGTACTCGGACCTGGGACTGGGATAGCTTCTTCTTGACTGTTTCTTCAGCTTGCATTGCTGCCTGTGAGATGAACCTAGTGGTTCATTTAGTTGAGTTTGCTCTATCTTTTTAAAGTCTCAGTGCCTTGACTTACCCTGGTCTTTCAGTCTAGAATGTTTTTCTCTCCCGACTCCACCCCTCCAAAAATCATCTCATTATTAGAACCCTCCAAACAATCCTTCTGGAGTCCCTCAGCCCTTTTTGCTATGCCCCCAGGAATCCGGGCCAACGGCCATTCATATAGTCAACAAATCGACTGACCCCTGCTATGTAGCACGTACTGTTCCAAGGACTGGAGATTGTGTCTCATGGAACAGACCAGATAAAAATTCTTACTCTGGAATTGGTATTCTAGTGAAAAAGACAGACCCCCCCCCCAAAAAAAAGACTGCCAACACGTAGTAAACAAATAAAACTGTATGTTAGAAGGGGAAACAGGAGTGGGGAGGGTTGGGGTCCAATTTAAGCAGTGTGGTGGGAGAGCTTCATTGAGAAGCTATTAAAGGATGGAAGAGTGAGCCATAGGGCTACCTACTGGAGAAGCGCGCAGCCAGAAATGCCAAGCAGGTTGGAAGGAGAGGGAGAGCAAGGAGACCCTTGTGACTGGCGATTTCTAGGAAGAGTTCAAGGTTATGGGTGATCAGTTTCTATCAAGCTTTGTAAGCCACTGTTAAAATTCGGGTTTTTACTCCAAGTGGAATGGGAAGCCTTTGCAGGGTGTTAAGCAGAAGGACATTATCTGTTTCACGTTTTTAACCATCCCTTCGCTGCAGTGTAAAGAACTTAACCATCCCTTCGCTACAGTGTAAAGAACGGACAAGATTAGAAAAGTGGGGGCGCCTGGGTGGCTCAGTCGTTAAGCGTCTGCCTTCGGCTCAGGGCGTGATCCCAGCGATCTGGGATCGAGCCCCACATCAGGCTCCTCTGCTGGGGTCCTGCTTCTTCCTCTCCCACTCCCCCTGCTTGTGTGTTACCTCTCTCGCTGGCTGTCTCTCTCTGTCAAATAAATAAATAAAATCTTAAAAAAAAAAAAAAAAGATTAGAAAAGTGCATTCAACAGGCTATTGCAGTAACCCAGGGGAGGCATGATGGTGTTCTGGAGCATGGTGGCAGGTGTGAAATTAATAAAATTACTATTTGTTCAAATGCAACTTGTGGCATTAATTATGGGTTGCATTGAATGCATCACTGGTATGCTTCTGCAGTGGGTTTTTCCAGCCTGGATTTCAGGGAAGGGCAGAAAGAAGAAGGAGGAGGGATGGTTTGAGGTGACCAAGGAGACCGAGCATCAAAAACCTGAAAACCTGAGATGGTTCCAGGCCTTTAGGCCTCTGGCGCAGCAATAATTCTCTGGGCGAGCCCACCAGCCGTTTCCCAATGACCATGCGCAACAGGCCAGGTGGGAGCCTATGGAAAACACAGGACTCTCGCAAAGCGGGACAAACGCATTCCGGGAATCGTAGTTCTGCGCCTTTACGCAGGCGCAGTGGCCCCTCGCCGGCTTGCGCGCGCAGCTCCTGCAGGACCAGTTTCTAGAAGCTCATTGCGGTGGCGATGGTTCTGACTGCGGGTGCTGATGCAGGTAGCGGTTGTCCCGGGCCCCTGATTTGGGGGCCGCGGCCGGCTCTCCGGTTCCAAGGATGCACCCGGAGCGGGGTGGGTGGGGAGCCGAGCGACCTCACCGTGCACTCCCGATGCCGCAGCTTCGGGGGGGGGGGGGGCGGGTAGGTGGGCACTGTCCTGAATGATGGAGCTTTCCTCCATCCCTTCCCTGCCCTTACGGTCCTGCAACTTGGGGACGCGGGCATTTTGGGCGGGAAAGTTCTTTGATGTGTGCGCGTAGGGGAAGGGAGCTATGCGGTAACTGCAGGATGTTTAGCAGCATCCGCTGTACGCGCCAGGTAGGTACGAGTAGCGCGCCTCCTCCAGTCGTGATAACCAAAATGTCTTCAGCGCCCCCCTCCCTTTGAGAACTTCTCTCTGCCTGCGTCACATTTTCGCGGAGCCTCTGTTGTAGGCTCCCTGGAGACCGAGACGAGTGTCTGGTCACCGCACAGCCCCAGGTGCTCAGCGCGGCGCAGGTACTCCGTAGGCGCCTAATATTTGGCGGAGGAATAAGTGACGTCATGCATACGTGTGAGCCAGGCTCTGTGCTCGGAGGTGGGAAATTACTGGTGTTATAGTTGCAACAGGAGGAGAGAGTGCTTTCACCTGCCGCATTGTAGCGCATCTCACTCAGGCTGTATTGTCATTTCCTGGGTGTTGTCTGAGGGTGGGGACCCTGCCACATCTGTCCACGCGTGTCTCCATAGTGTCCTGATGTTCAGTTATTTGCAGCATGAAAGAACGCACGTAGCACAGGATAGGTTCTGTGCAAAAGAGCACCTGGGGATCAGAGAAAGCTTTGTACAAGAGGTGACAGTTGAAAGGAGTCAAGTTTTAACGGATGAGTAAAAGTTTGGTAGGAGAGGGAAAGAAGGCAGCTTTCAAGGAGAGGGAAGGGCCCAGTGAAAGGATGGAAGGGGAGAGAGGGTGTGTGGAAATGGGGACATTCTTTCTGGCTGCAGCCCCCATCAGGGGCAGCTAGAGCTCGAGAGGTGAGGTCTTTAGGGCAGGGTCTCTAGCTCATCATGCATGGCCTCTGCATTTGAATTTTACCTTGGTACAGATGGGGGGGGGGTTGACCCAGGTGTGCATATTAGAAGGCATCCTTAGGCTGCAGTGTGACTGAATTGAAACCTGTACATGGGTAGCTTAAGTAGGATAGAATGGAGAGGTTCTTAGGAAATAAAACCGCCAGAACTTGGTTATTGATTATGAGAAATTTGAGAGGCAAATAGGAAATCAGGCTGGTAAGTTGAGCACCTGGTGGGAAGTGGGTGGCCCTTCACTGCAATAGTTCAGGAGCTGATAAATAACTTTGTGCCTGGATTCTCTTGTAGCCGTGAGCCTTTTCTTATGTGTTTTACTTATGAGGAGTATTTAGTTTGAAGAAATTGTTTTCTTGGAGGGTATCTTTAATTACTGTTAAATAACTCCTCCGCTTCTCACGTAGACCTTTAATGTAGCAGCTGGGCAGGGCTGTTCTAGGCTTCTAGATACACGCATGTCTACATATATCTGAACCAATCCAAGAACTATGTTCTTAGGAGTAATAATTTGTTTTGCTTAATATCTTCTATTTCTTGACAGTTGCTGCAAGACCATAAGCTGAATGCTTGGAACCCTTGATATTTCACTGTCTATAGTGCCTGTTGGTGGACTGTACTGATAATTCAACTAGAGTCTAAAGGGAATTGGGTTCCTGCTGCTGATACACATTGCAGGCTGTGGTATCCTTGAAGAAGATGACAGCCATCTCCCCAGACCCTCACACTCTGGCCTCAAGTGAACCAAGCAAGGTCCTAAGCATGGATACTCCTGGGGATCAAGAAGCCATCCTGAGAGGAGACAGTACTGACCCAGAGACTTTCAGACAGAGATTCAGGTGGTTTTGTTACTCAGAAGCAGCTGGACCCAGAAAAGCCCTGAATCAGCTCTGGGATCTCTGCATTCGGTGGCTGAGACCAGACATCCACACGAAAGAGCAGATTTTGGAGCTTTTGGTGTTTGAGCAATTCCTGACCATTCTGCCCGGGGAGATCAGGATTTGGGTAAAGTCACAGCATCCTGAGAGTAGTGAGGAAGTGGTGACCCTAATAGAGGATTTGACCCCAATGCTTGAAGAAAAGGAAGGTGAGATTTATAGAGGGCGGGAGGAAGAGGGAGCAGTCTTCTCAAGGTGTGAAAGTAAACTCCCCCAAAGAAAGCAACTGATTGCTAAAAAGGAGTCTAAGTTTGGGGTTGGAACTGGCTTTGGATCAGCCCTGACTTTACGGTGTAATCGTGGGCAAGCTATGCAACCTCTCAGAACCTTCTTCTTCTTTTTTTTTTTTAATCTTTACGAGGGTTAAACTTGATAAGGTATAATACTAATTTCTTTCCTTTCAGCCTTGAGTAAAAGGGAATCTTAGAACACGGGAAATTACCTGAAAATGTGGGGACTCACAAGCATATCATCCAGCCCAGGCCTTAACTTTTGCCTCCACTGTGTGTGGGAGCAAGTTTCTAGATTGGGGTGCCCGGTATCCGTGATGATGGAAATGCATTCTGTGCTGTTTGGCACTGCAGGTTAAGCCTCTGAAATGTAACAAGGGCAAATAAGGAAATGAATCTTAAATTTAAATGGCTGTAGGTGGCAAGCAGCTACGCTATTGGATAGTACGATTTCCACAGCATCGGGGGAGGAACAGCTGACCTACAGTTTTATAATTACATTATTATACATATACACATGCTTAAAACATAAATTGAATTATATCTTCGTAAAATATTGATAAAAAGACTTCTAGGGTGGCTAGCCCTTTGAGGTCATGTGGTTCAACTTTTATAAAATCCCTCTAATATGCTACAAGTGTTCCGAATATGTGGAGCGGACGAGCTACCGTAAGGCTCTCAGTACATTCATAGGACAGTTTATATTCCACCAAGAGTTCCACGGTAGGAAAATGGCATTTACCTCCACAGAGTTAGGTTGTGGTGACACAGCTAATTGGTATGTTCGACATTGGGGTTTCCTGACTTCTCTGACTTGTCATGGCAACACAGTGCTTCTCCAAAATTAGGGCCTCTGTGTGGAAGCCTCTTGCAATAAAAAAGTTCGTGAATTAATTGCTTTAGCACTCTGTAAGAACAGTTTCCTTAAAAGAGTCCCTTCTACATAATTCTGATTCTTAATTCCTCTTGATTATCTAATCAATACGCTGCCTAAGATTCTCTTCATAAGAAAGTAAAGCCTGATTTAAAAAATACTTAACCCTTATCAGAAGAAGATCTGTTGACATCTCAAGGTATATAATCTCTTTAGTTGATATGTTCAGGTTCCTCATTTCCCTCTTTAGGCATCTGCTGGTGACCGCAGAAGAGGTGCGTGTTCCTGAGACCAGCCCCATGCTTTCATTCGAGAAGTGACTCTCTGCGAGGCACTGTGCTAGGACTATGAAGAAAACAAATTAATACATAAAACAAATATGCTGTTTTATATTAATACAGCCTGTGAATATTTTAAAAATAACTTATGCAAATTAAACACATTAAAACTGTAGGTGTGTGGATTGAATGAAATCAATTATTGTGAGCTTAGGGATTGAAAGGCTATTTTGTGGAGTAGGGGAAAAACTTGGATTTTAAAAAGAGAGTGTATGTGGCTTTTATCTCTGTTTTAAAAAGAGTGGGAAAAACTTTGTTTCTTCTGACCTTTTTCTCCAAAGAAACATGTATAAGAATTTCTAGCCTGAGGAATGCATTTGAAAGACTAGAGTGTTCTTTCCCACCCCCCGTTCCTAGATCCAGTCTCTCAAGAGTCTGTTATTTCCCAAGAGGAGAACCCTGAAGAAAATAAAGTGGTTTCTGTCCTTCCAAGTACTGAGTCCCAGGTAAGCTTCCTTTCACTGGTTTTCATTCTTAAGTGAATTACTTGCTGAGCTCCTACAGAGTGGTATAAAGATACTAGAATGATGAAGACAGTTTCCTTCACATTCTTCACATTCTTCGAACTCATTCTTCAGATGCTGTTTTATTTCAGTTACCAGAATTTGTCACAGGTCTGACTCTAAGAAAAACAACAACAAAAAGTTTACTAAAATTCTACAGTTATTCTTGATAAAGTTAGTCAAGTGGAAATAGAATTATATTTCCTTAAAACAATTTTAAAAAATCTCCAGCTGAGCGGTGTTGGAAAATAAAAAGCATCTCTCACAATGCCTGTAAAAAGATAAGGATGTCTAATCATGCTGCTGTTAATGAGTAGTTTTTGAATATTCTAGCCAATGCAGTAAGATAAGAAGGGAATGAGGTAAGTATTGGTATGAAAGAGACAAATGTGTTATTTGCAGATAACATGGTCTATTTGGAAAACCTCTGAGAATCAACTGAACAAGTACTAAAACTCATAATTGAGAAAAGGAGCTAGTTACAAATCAGAATAACTTGTAATCAGTTAAAAATCACTTAGAAAAACATTTTTTTAAAGATTTTACTTATTTGAGAGAGAGAACACATGTGCACGCACGCATGAGCAGCGGGGATCAGCAGAGGGGAGGGAGAAGAAGGCTCTTCACTGAGCAGGGAACCCGGATGCAGGGCTTTACCAGGATCCTGGGATCATGACATGAGCCAAAGGCAGACGCTTAACTGAGCCACCCAGACACCCTGGGAAAAAAAATTCTTATTCACAGTTGTAATTAATACTGCTATCGTAGACTGATAATGGCTCCCCAAAATATGTCCACTTCCTGATCTCTAGAACCTGTGAATGTTAATCCAATGCAAAAAGACTGTATTTTATGTGTTTGTTAGGAATCCATGACATTCAAGGATGTGATCGTGAGCTTTTCCAGAGGAGAGTGGAGGAGGCTGGAGCCTTTTCAGAAGGAGCTCTATAAGGAAGTGCTACTGGAGAACTTTAGGAACCTAGAGTTTCTGGGTAAAGATACCTCTTTATGATCTAACATATAAGCTGTGTACCTTTTTGTCCCCTATTATTGAAAGATAAGTGCTATTAACTATATTGGCTGGGCATGCAGGGGTGATAACGACTAATCCTAAAAGTGGGTTCTGAAAATGTACTTTTCTGCAATGTTTTCTCCAAAAAAGCATTTCCGCTTCATTGAACTGGAAATGTTGAGTATCACTGTGCTGTTTTCAAGGACATACCTTCCCCAGTTCCTCATATTCCAGGATTAATGTCTGTATTTGACAGCATCTTCTCTTTCCTGGAGAACCAGAGGCTGTGTGTGAATGTTGGAACATCTTCATCCTGTGCAGAAACAGTCATTTTTTTCATTCTTTTCTCTATGAGCAGGATTTCCAGTTTCCAAATTAGATTTGATTTCCCAGTTTAAGTGGGTTGAACTGCCATGGCTGCTGGAAAAAGAAATCGCAAAAGGCTCCAGACCAGGTGAGTTGGTGAAAAGCAAAGAAATTAAAACAGTTGCTTAACCAAGTCATTTGTGAAGAGCTTTTGAAATGTTGGGTGGGCTAGATGCTAAAATAGAAAGGTTGACTAGAGTAGACCCTTGCTTTCCTGGAATATTCATTTGAGCGGAGAGACCATTCGTGTAGGTCCCCTGAGAGGTAGATGCCAAGACATGATTAGCTATGCCAGGGACTTAGTGGGGAGAATTGCAGTGAGGGAAATGGGGAGACCTGTCAGGGCATAAGGTGGGTGTGACACCTGTGAATGAGAGAGGGAAGGAAGGAAGGCTGGGTAGGAAGTGTCTTAGACTGATGTGCAGTGTTTTGTTTTTTAAGTATTTGAGAGCGAGAGAGGGACAAGAGAGCATGAGTTGGGGGGGGAGGGGCAGAGGGAGAAGCAGACTCCCTGCTGAGCAGGGAGCTCAATGTTGGACTCCATCCCATCATGAGCTGAGCTGAAGGCAGGTACCTAGCCAACTGAGCCACCCAGGCGCATGATGTGCCGTTTAGGAAAGTTTTGGCAAGGCCAAAGAAGAGTTCTCCAGCTGGAGTCGCCTATCAGGAGTGCTGTGTCTCTGGGCTGCCCAGGTGTACCTGCCGTACTTGCCATTGCCTGGGAGCAGCTGTGGGAAAGTGGCCTTGGCGGGAATGCCGTGGTGGAATCAGAGAGCAGCCATGGGGGCTGTTAAGTAAGCACTGCAGAGCTGGAGATCTGAGCAGTGCATTTCTGGGAATGCCATAATACAGATATCAAAGCACACAGTGTTAGTAATGGGATGTATGCTGTACTAACAGCCGTATAAGGAGCAGTGGGAAATGCAGGAGCAATGGCTTAATTAACGTTGAAGTTGAACTTTGAAGGAAAAGGAGGAATTCATCCAGCGGACAGCATGGAAAGTATAATCTCATTTTTGTTAAAAGGAAAAAAACGTACATATATGTGTATAGATATAGATAGATTTTTTAATGTCTGGAGAACATTCACATTAACCCTGGTCATCTTCGAGGGATTACGTTTTTTCTTTGTCCTTCTATTTTAAAATTTAGCAGTAAATTTCAAGAAAAATTTTAGCAGTAAATATATTAACTTTACATTTAAAAAATAAGTTATTGTTTATATATCAATACCTTGTTGGTTTTTTTTTTTTAAGGAAAAAACCCTGTAATTTCACTTAGCTCTATTCCATCTTAACCAAAGTCAACCTATTGGCTGTTTTCAGTATAGATGCCCAATGAAAGGATATTATGTTTAATACAAATGATGTAAATATGCACCCCTCTCCTGCATAAGCATTATGTAGATGTACAACTTGTTTAAAAAGTTATTTACAACAGACTGGAGAAAAAACTTTTTTGATAGACAAAGCAGAGTCGGTAGCTATAATTTAGAAAATACTTTAGCAAATCAATAAGGAACGCTGAGCCTGTTAGAAAGATGGGCAAAGAACTTGAGCAGATAGCTGACAAAATTAAAAGTAACCGACAAAACTAAACTTTAAATTGCTGTAAACTTGAAAAAAATGTTCCAACTCACCAGTCAACAATGAAATATACATTTAAAGCAACAGTATGGAGGCGCCCGAGTGGCATAGTTGGTTAAGCCTCCAACTCTTTGGTTTTGACTCAGGTCATGATCTCAGGGTCCTGAGATCGAGCCTCACATCGGGCTCCACGTTCAGCGGGAAGTCTGCTTGAGCTTCTGTCACCCTGTCCCTCTACCTCTCCCCCCGTGCACTCTCTCTAAAATAAATAATTCTTTTTAAAAATGCACAGACTTTTTAATAATGGTTAACTTCTGGGGAATAGAATTTTGTTTTTTATAGTTAACTCTTTAAAAAATAGTTTTATGAAAGTGATGGTGTGATCTCATGATTAAGAGTCAAGATGAATGATGTGGTTAATAAGTGAGTTCAAAGTTCGGAGAGGAGTATAGAGTATGGTATTGGAGAAAGCTGTGGGGATTGTGGGACTTGAACCCGAGGCTCTGGGTGTTTGTGTTCAGGAAGGTGCTATGAGATTGCATTTGAGGGAGGACAAAGACCGAAGGAATAGGATTGAAAACACAGTAGTGTGATAGGGACAGCGAATGGATGCCTGATTAGAGTGAATCCATAAGGTTGACTGTGATAACCTTTGAAAGCCTAACATAGGGAATACTGCATGTCTATGACATTTTCTATAAACTTAGTGCTACTTGGCTGCTTTGAGAAGCAGTGTGGTATAGGGATCAAAAGTATGGGCTTTGGTGTCAGAATAGATGAAAAATCTGGTTCTGTCACTTAGAACACGTGTGACTTTGGGCATGCTTCTTACACCCTCTGTGCCTAGTTGCCACACCCACAAAACAGGGATAATATCAAGACCAACCTTATAGGGCTGTTGTGAAAATTAAGGGAGATACAAGTATAGTGCTTGATATGGGGCCTGGCGTTTATTAAGCATTCAATAAACGTTTGCACTGTCATTATTTGGAAAGAGAATAGAGTGGATTGAGAGAGAGTGCGTTTGTACCTCTTACAGAAATTTGAAATGAGGGTAAGAACTTGCATCTTTATTCTAACTATAAAGCACAAACTTTTCATTTTCCCCAATATTTTTCTTAACCCCTATATTTACCTAGTTTCTCTATATTTTTTCCTTCTCTGTTTCCTAAGATTCTGAAAATCATCCAAGACATATTCATATCGTTTATAGTCATTCCTTCATCTCTTCCTGTCTCAATCCCAGATAGGACAGCTTCCTTCATTGCAAACAGGACACATTCTATTTGTTATTTCTTTTAGAGTGTGAACCTAGAGGTGAATTGAAGGAATCCTCTCGAAATCAAGATGTTCTTCTGGAAGAATCTACTTTAGATAAAATAATAGAAAGATGCCTAATGGGTGGTAATTATGGCTTGATGGGAGAGTCCCGGAAACGTAGCAGTAAGGAATATTCGCAAGTCACAGGCACACAAAAGAAAACTCATGGGAGAGGCAGTAAGGGTGAGGAATTTGACCCAGAAAAGAGCCCCTTTGGAAGTAGTTTCAAGCAAACCTCAGATATAATTAAACATCTGAGAGTCTACTTAAGGAAGAAATCTCGGAGGTATAATGAATGCAAGAAACCCTTCAGTTTTCATTCAGACCTTATTCTGAACCGCAAAGAACACACTGGAGAGAAGCCACGGAAATGTAATGAAGGCAGAAAAGTCTTAGGTCACTCTTCCTCCCTAACTGAACACCAGAAACATCAGAAAATGCACTTGGGGGGGAAGACCCAAAAGTGCACTAATTGTGGGATAGCCTTTACGCGGAGCTCATCCCTTAAGAGAAAAAACTCCTCTATCTGTGAAAAATGTTGGAAAAATTTAAATCAAGATGCAACCTCAGATAAAGATGAGGGAGCTGAGATGGGAGAGAAGACCCATAAATGTAGCAAATGCGGAAAAGCCTTTGGCTACAGTGCCTCACTGACCAAACATAGGAGAATTCACACAGGGGAGAAACCCTACATGTGCAATGAATGTGGAAAAGCTTTCAGTGATAGTTCATCCCTCACGCCACATCACAGAACTCATAGCGGAGAAAAACCCTACAAATGTGACGACTGTGGAAAAGCTTTCACCCTGAGTGCCCACCTCATCAAACACCAGAGAGTTCATACTGGAGAAAAACCCTATAAATGTAAAGAATGCGGGAGACCCTTCAGTGACAGTTCCTCTCTTATTCAACATCAGCGAATTCATACTGGCGAAAAACCCTACACGTGTAACAACTGTGGAAAATCCTTCAGTCACAGCTCGTCCCTTTCCAAACATCAGAGGATTCATACTGGAGAGAAACCCTATAAATGCGGTGAATGTGGAAAAGCCTTTAGACAGAATTCTTGCCTCACTCGACATCAGAGGATCCACACTGGAGAAAAACCCTATTTGTGTAACGACTGCGGGATGACTTTCAGCCATTTTACATCTGTCATTTACCATCAGAGACTTCATTCAGGAGAAAAGCCCTACAAGTGTAACCAGTGTGAGAAGGCCTTCCCTACCCATTCACTCCTCAGCCGCCATCAGAGAATTCATACTGGCGTAAAACCGTATAAATGTAAAGAATGTGGGAAGTCTTTCAGTCAGAGTTCATCTCTTAACGAGCACCATCGAATTCATACCGGAGAGAAGCCCTATGAATGTAATTACTGCGGAGCAACCTTCAGCCGGAGCTCCATCCTCGTCGAGCACCTAAAAATCCATACTGGCAGGAGAGAGTACGAATGTAATGAATGTGAAAAGACATTTAAGAGTAACTCAGGCCTCATCAGACATCGGGGATTTCACTCTGGAGAGTAATTCTTGAAATACAGTTAAGGTGGTTGGGGGGGTGGAATCTCATCAAATTGTCCCTTATTGAAAACCCGGGGTGTCCACTACCACAGCACGGATCCGGAGCTACAACTTTAATGGGTTGGCAGCTGGGAAAACATATTGTGCCACTCACCACTCTTCTGTGGTAGATCATAAGAGGCTTGGTAAAGTCCCGTGGGAAGCGAAGGAAGCAGGATGAGATGCGCAATGATTCTGAAAGGCCAAATGCAGATTTAAAAAGCAAGAGGAGGTGCACGGGACCCACTGGCGAACCTTTTTTTTTTCTTCAAGAGATTTCCCTCTTCTAGCTTCTAGCAAGAACTGGTCTCGAGTCATAACCTAGGTTCTGGGTTCTGTCCCAGTTTGCCAACGAGCTCACTAACCTTGGGCACATCATTTGACCTTTCTAAATTTGAGTTTTCTTTACTGGCAGCATGAAGGGGGTGGGACTCACGATTTCTAAGTTTACCTCCGATCCTCTCCGAAGCTGTGGGAATAAGCTAACCACTTTGGGTTTGATGGAATTTTCAGGTTTCTCTAGTAGAAAGTGCTCATTTGGGATCCTGAACTGAGACTGTGGTATACTTTTTGAATGGCTGGTGCTGGGAACCCTAGAGTATCAACAGGGCCGAGTCGGCGGAGCTCACGTGGGTGTGTCTTCAGGGAACGTTTTAACTGGACAAAGTACCCCAACCTGTTTTTCCCTCTGGGCTTTGACTGAGGGGATTAGGAATCTAGAGGGCATACATTGGAGCCATCTTGGCCATGAGAGTGCCAGTCCTAGGAAAATGGGTTGGGGGCTGGGAAACGGGGGGGGGGTGGTGTGGAAGGAAATGGGTGCTGAAAACAGAGCTATTTGGGATGGATTATCTTTTGCAAAATAGAATTCTATTTTTTTTAAAAGTTTGCTTATCCTAAGTACAGCCCCCTGTGATCGGAGTGCAAATGTGTAGGACAAAGGTCACAAGCTATGATTGGGCCGTCTGATATGTTTTGGTTGGTCTGCATGGTAAGGGGTGTGTGTGTGTGTGAGAGAGAGAGAGAGACAGACTAGTTGTCACCATTTAAAAAGGAGATTTCATACCAAAAAAAAAAAAAAAAAATCTTGCCTTGAAAAATTATAAGGGCTGACAACCCTGGCCCGTATTTCTGTGGGGTCGTCAGCTGGTTTGGAGTAGCAGCTGCTGCCTTTTCATGGGGAATCTACTCTTCTACTGGCCAAGTCCTCTGATTTATAGGACCTGACTTGCCCCACTATAGGAACTTGATACTATGGTCCCCTACCATCTGGAGAATACATATTCTAAAGTCTAAAGAGACTGCTCCACTGATAGTAAAATTCAGGAAAAGAATGTAGAAATCCCACAAAATAACTTCTCCATTAAGTGTTTTGTTGAGAAATTAGACCTGAAAATAAGAGTGAACAGATATCAGTGGGTCATTTCTTACGATGCCTCTCATTGGTGGAGCGTGAGTAATAATTTCTGACTGAAAAAGGAACTAAAAACCCAGAGTCAGGTTTAGGTCTCAAGTCCTAGGGTTCTGGAGGCACCCTACAGATTCACCGATGGTACCACAAAGTTCGTAAAGTTGAAATTTGAGGTAGCTCCTATAAGTGAGGACGCAAACAGACAACTGTTTATGAAAGTGAAGAGATCCTTAGTGCTGATGGGAGACTCAGCAGTATTTGCTGTGATTTAAGGGGTGTAGGCTTGCAGTGCTACCTCTGAATAATGCTTCTGGTTTCTTCCTTATACCCCAACTCCCCCCCCCACCCCCCAAAAAAGTTTGTAGTTCGGATATTGCTGTATGGTAATCTGATCTGCATAGTTACTGCTAAATGGACCAACCAGAGACATTCTAGCCATGAGAGGAATATGGCTTACAGGAATCATTCATCTGGTCTTAAGTTTTTTGCAAACATATATAAACCCTGATTTGTTTTCTTGAGAAAGAGACAATTTATAGAGAAATATATAAGATTCTTGAAAAGAGACTTCTTCAGGACGTTTACTGGTTACAGCCTCCAGCATACATAAGAGGAGGTGTTATACCAGCACCGGCTGGGTATCTGGAACATAGAGGCGCTTTTTAAAACAAGTTTTTGGGGTATAAAGTACGTATAAAAGTCATTTCAAGTGTACAATCCAGTGAGTTTTGGCAGATTGACCGAGTTGTACCAAATCACCATAATCCATTTTTAGAACATTATGTAACCTCAGTAAGATCCCTCGTGCCCGTTTACAGCTAACCCCCTTCCCACACCTAGTCTCAGGCAACCACTCATCAGTTTACACTCCTGTCTTTGGAGAGTTGCCTTTTCTGGACATTTTATACAAGTGGGATCATATGTGCTCTTGTGTATTTCATTGACGTATTTTCTAAGTTTATGTTCTAGCACATCAGGCCTTTATTGCTAAATGATACCCTGTTTTATGGGTATACTGTATTTTGTCCATTCACCGGCGCAAGGACGTTTGGGTCGTTTACAGTTTATGGCTCTTCAGAATAATGCTGCTTTGAATATTGATGCGTAAGTCTTTCTGTAGACACGTTTTCATTGTTCTTAGATGCCTGAGTGGCTGGCTCATAGGGTAAATTTTTGTTTAACTTTTTAGGAAATTGCCAAATTGTTGAGCAGCCCTGTATGATCCCCTACAATCTGGGGAATATGTATCTTTTTTTTTTTTTTAAGATTTTTATTTATTTATTTGACAGAGATAGAGACAGCCAGCGAGAGAGGGAACACAAGCAGGGGGAGTGGGAGAGGAAGAAGCAGGCTCATAGCGGAGGAGCCTGATGTGGGGCTCGATCCCATAACGCCGGGATCACGCCCTGAGCCGAAGGCAGACGCTTAACCGCTGTGCCACCCAGGCGCCCCCATGGGGAATATGTATCTTAACATCCAAGACTCCGTTGAGAGTAAGTGAAATTCAGGAAAAGCATAAAAAAATCATACAGAGTGCCTTTTCAGTTAAGTTTTCTTTGTGAAATTAGACCTCAGAGGAATAGAGTGTGCAGATACTAGTGATTATCTCTTTAAGAATTTCATTGGCAAAGTCTCCGTCATAATTTCTAAATGGAAAGGGAACTGAAGCCCTGAGTCAGTCAGGTTTCCCTACATCCTCACCAACCCTTGTCTGTCTGTTTCATTATCGCTGTCCTAAGGGCTGAAATGGTATCTCTTTGTGATTTTAATTTGCATTTCCCTGATGGCTGATGATGGCGAGAATATTTCCATGTGCCCTGTAGCTATTCATATATCTTCAGCAAAATGTTTATTCAAGTGTTTTTTCCATTTAAAGAATGGAGTTTATTGAGTTGTCATATTTTTTATTCTACATAAAAGTCCCTTCTCCAGTATGAACTCTCTAAATACTAGCCACAGAGAGCAACCTCAAACCCTGCTTCACGACATTTATCAAAAGCTTGCTTTCAATAACTCCTTAGGTATAATTGCCTAAAGGATATTCAATGCGGGCTGTCATCTAAGTACTTAAATTCATTTTTTATGTCCTATCAGATCATCAAGAGATTTTAAACTTCTTTTGATTCCTTATAGAATTGTTCTTATTAACCAGCGTGTGACTTCGTGCTGTTGATGTACATTGACAGGTATTAAAATCAGCCCTTTAACACATTCTACTTCAAAGTGAAGACTTTGCTTTTCAAAATGTTTCTTCTTAATGACTTTCCACTGAAGACACTTCTTTCAGGTCACAGGACAAGATAAAGCTGCTCCTGCCAGCGAATCTCCTTTTATATACTTATTTTTGAGTTAGTTTTTAATGTGTCAAAATACACATAACATAAAATGGGCCATTTTAACCCCTTTTGGGAGTACAACTCAGTGGCATTAAGTACATTCATGTTGTTGTGTAATCATCACCACTGTCCATCTCCAGAACTATTCTGTCCTGCCCTCAGCCCCTGGCGACCACTGTTCTGCTTTCTGTCTCTCTGAATTTGAATATTCTAGGTACCTCCTATACATGGAATCATTGAATATTTGTTCTTTTGTGTCTGGCTTTTTTCACTTAGCAAAATGTTTTTTGTTTTTTTTTTTTTTTAAGGTTCATGTTGTAGCAGGTGTCAGAATCTCATTCCTTTTCAAGACTGAATAATATTCCATCATATGTATATACCACATTTTGTTCCTTCATCCATCAATGGACATTTGGGTTATTTCCACCATTTTGACTGTTTTTAGTGGTGTAAAATAGCAGAGTCCCTGTATTCAGTTCTTCACAGATGTTGTTAATGGCATCTAGAACGGAGACTCTTCCAGAAGGTTTTCAGTTCACTTTTCCGAGATCCCACAGAGGAATCACTATGGCAGCTACAGCCTTACGAAATGTATTCCTGATGAGACCTGGAAGTTGAAATCAATCCTTGATGTTGATGCGGGGGTTGCAGAGAGGATATTGTGTTAGCAGTGACAAAAACCACAACCTTGTACATCTTCATCAGAGCCCTTGGGTGACCAGGTAAATTACTACGAGCAGTAATATTTTGAAAGGGATTTTTTTTTTTTCTGAGCAGTAGGTCTCAATAGTGGGCTTACAGAATTCAGTAAAAACCGTGTTGTAAACAGATGTGCTGTCATCCAGGTGTTGTTCCATGTATAGAGCACAGGCAGAGAAGATACTAGCATAATTCTTAAGGGCCCTAGGATTTTTAGAATGGTAAGTTAGCATGGTTGCAACTTGAAGTCACCAACTGCATTCGTGCCTAACAAGAGAGTTAGCCTTCCCTTTGAAGCCAGGCACTGACCTCTCTGGTTATGAAAGTCCTAGATGGCATTTTCTTATAAGGCTGTTTGGTCCTCACTGAAAATCTGTCGTTTGGGGTAACCACCTTCATTAAGTAGCTAGTTCTGGATAACTTGCTGCAGCTTCTGCATCAGCTGTTTATCTGTTATCTGTTTATCTGTTATGTAGCTGTTATTTCTATTTACTGCTTATGTGATGAAGGTGCCTTCTTTCCTTAACTCTCATGACCCAATCCCTGCTCACTTTGAATTTTTCTGTGCACCTTTCTTACCTCTCTCAGCCTTCATAGAATTCAGGAGAGTTAGGGCCTGGCTCTGGATGAGGCTTTGGCTTAAGGGAATGTTGTGGCTGGTTTGATCTTCTCTCCAGACCACTCAGACTTTCTCCCTATCACTAAGAAGGGTACTTTGCTTTCTTATCATTCATGTGTTCATTGGAGTAGCAGGTTTAATTTCTTTCAAAAACTTTTCCTTTGTGTTCACAACTTGGCTAACTGACGCCAGAGGCCTAGCTTTTGGCCAGTCAGCTTTCGACATGCCTTCCTTACTAAGCTTAATTATTTCTGGTTTTTTGATTTAAAGCGAGGAATGTGTGACTCTTCCTTTCACTTGAACCCTTAGAGGCCATTATAGGGTTATTAACTGGCCTCATTTCAGTATTGTTGTGTCTCAGGGAATCAGGAGGTCTGAGGAGAGGGAGAGAGACCTGGGGACCATGGGTCAATGGCACAGTCAGAACATACACATTAATCAGTTAAGTTCGCCGTCTTATGTGGGTGTGGTTCGTGATGGCCCAAAACAATACAGTAGTAACATCAAGGATCACTGATCACAGAACACCATAACAGAAACGGTAATAGTCGAAAAGTTTGAAATATTGTGAGAATCCCCCAAACGTGACACATAAAGTGAGCAGATGCTGTTGGAAAATGGTGCCAGTAGACTTGCTCAACCCAAGGTTGGTGCGAACTTTCAATTTGTGTAACACAAAAAACCACATGCACAATATCTCTGAAGCACAATAAGATATGCCTCTATTTTTGTAAATGCTACAAACATTCATTAATGCTTAGTATATACAATGCACTTTATGAGGAGACGAATAGTTCACATTCTCCACCCTGTAGAAATCCAGTCGGATGTGTAAGACTGACGTGTATTGGAAGGGTGCGTAGGCTGCAGGTCAGAGCAGGATTGCAGCTAACAGCTAAAATGAGCTGTGTGCAGTGCTAAAAATGAAGGGAAACCTCGCAGGTGGGAACACACGGGAAAGTGACTCTGACACTTGGGGGTAGGAGTCGGTTGCACCTCGTGTTGCCACAGTTGAGGCCCCACATCATAAAGACCTTTCTTCCCAGCCCCTTTGAGGAGTTTGTGTTTTATTAGCAGGGCAGTGGAGAACCACTGGAAGTTCTTCCCGTGTGTGTGTATTACCTGATAGAGACTTCTATTTTTGTTGTTTCTTGTTTTGTGTTTTCCTCAGAATTATTTCTCTGAGGTGGAACTACTTGATGAAAAGGGAGACACATTTTAAGGTTCTGAAAATGTACTGTCAAATTGTCGTTTATGAAGTACAGCACTTTCATAGGGTCTCTCCCTTATGTGGAAATATGGACGTCTATAACGGTCTGACCTAAGGAAGCTTTTCCCCAAACCAGGGCACTTGTGTGGGCTCTCTCCTGAATTAATCTCATGCTTACAAAGTTGGAAATTACTAGCAAAATATTTTCTACCCTGAGGGCATTGGTGAGATCTTGCTGCTGGACTCTTTCTTACAGGTTCTAAGGTCAAGAGATTCTTCCAGGTTGGAGTCCTCAAGTGTCTCTCCCTATAGAGTGATTCTGGTAACCTACAAGCATTGCCAAATCTATCAGTAGCTCTTCTGGGGGCTTTGCCGTTGGTATTCAAGAGGTTTGTAGTCTTTTTGTAAAACAGAACCAAGGAGAGCAGTCCCCTCTAAAGTAGTAATTCATGGATGCCTAGTCCCTGTTTTTTTCTGCTTTGAAGAATCTTCATTTTCTCACTTGATCTGCCAGCCTCATCAGAACCTTCCTTTCACTCTTAAAGATCTTTAAGACGGTTGTTTTAAAGGTTTTGTTTAGCAAGTCTGATCCCTGGGCTTCCCAAGCTACGTTTTCTATTGATTTGTGTTATTCCTTCAAATGGGCCTTACTTTTCTGTTTCTTTGTATGCCTTGTGATTTTTTTCGTTGAAAACTCGACATATAAATCTTCTGGTTTGGTAGCTCTGGAAATCAGGCTTTCCCTCTTTTGAGAGTTTGTCATCTTTTTGATTGTTTTAGGGTGTGTCTGTGCTGGGGATCAGTCTGTGCGGAATGCTTAAATTTTTCTGACTCTGTATTTCCCTGGGCAGAGGCTATGGTTTTCTAAATTCTCCCATATGTGAATTTTTTTTTTTCAATGTCCAGAAAAACCAGGTGCTCTCCCTTACTTCCTCTGGAAGCTACTTTAGCCAGTGGGGGTTGGAAGAATGGTGGCTGGCTTCTGTGTCTGCTCTTCCTTCATGATCAAAAGATCCACCCACAGTCAGAACCCAGAACTCCGATATATAGAGGCAAAGGTGTTTATTGCCTCCTGTGGCTCCAGCAAGGCAAACTATGGATGTGGGCCGGCCAGTAGAGGCTGGGTGGCTCCTTACTGTCCTGAAGGCTAACATCCACCGTGAATCATCCCAGTTTACCAGTCAAGGTTTCCCCTGGGAGCTCTTAAGTTTTTTTAAATAGACCTCCTGTATTCCAGAATAATCACTAGATACCTTCTTCCAGTACAGTTGTTGTCTAGGTGGCAAGATGGATTCCTGGCACTTCCTACTCCACCATCTTCCCTGACATCACTTCCTCCACATCTTTGATCTTTATCTTGCTTTCTGGAAAATTTTTTTGGCTTTATCCTCCAACTCTACTACTAAATGTTTTGAGTGTTTTATTGCTGTTGTCATATTTATAATTCTAAATGCATTTTCAGATTCTCTTTTCTTTTTTGATCATTGGTTTTTGTTTCATGGGTGAATTTTTTCTTCCTCTGAGGATGCTACTACAGTGTCTTTCCATGTTATTCTGCTCTCTGCATTGTCTGTCTTCCTCCAGGTTTTTAACCTATTTTCTATCTTTCACATTGGAAGCTTTCCTCAAATTTCTGGTGATCTTTGTCCACATTTAAGAAGAGGGCTCTAAAAAGCTGACTGGAAGGTGTTTAAGTTACTGCAGCACTGTCCAAGAGGAGCAAACTGTGAGCCACATATGTAATGTCAAATTTTCTAGTAGCTACTTTTAAAAAGCAAAGCAGATGAAGCTAACAGTATATTTTATTTTGAGGGAGACATAATATTATTTCAACATATTTTAACCAGTGTAAAACTTATTGATGAGATATTTTATATTATTTTTTGCATTGTCTTCAAAACCCAGTGTGTATTTTATAAACGTTGCAGCACATTTTAATCCATATACTAAATTTTCATCTGAATTACTTGATGCATTTTTAGATTTATAAAACTTAGTGTTGAAAAGTAGATTCACATAGTTCTTCCAAACATATCTTGTTATTCTAAATAGATGTAAAATTTTCCAATAACTACATCAAGTATCAAAAGAATAACTTTACTTCGATATTTGCATCCACATTGACAAAACTATTCATCTTTTTATTGGAAGAACTGATTTGATTTTGAAGCAGAAGCATATCATTTTGAAAACTGTTCAAGTAAATTCACTAACTCTTACGTCAACTCAGTATTATTAACATCAAATTTGGTATAAGGTATTGCATTAAATAGAAACAAAACTAAATTTATCCGTATCAACAAACCAGTCTTTACATCTTTTTTTTTTTGCAGCTAACATACATAAAATGCTACTGATTACATTTAAAATTTCAATATTGACCCAATGTTAGAAAAATGTATACAATTGTCATTTTTAATTTGTATTATGAAATGTTTCAGTTTTAACTAAATTATTTTAAATAAATTTTTTCACCTAAGTAGGTACAAGTTTTTCCTGTTTTAAGGATCTTCAAATTTAGCTTATTCGTGCACAGTGTTACGTTAAGGAGAATTATCATACTGCCACTTTTTGTCCTTGATTAAGTGGCAGGCATTCCTTTCATTTTAAGAAAACCTTGAATTGGAATTCCTCATATAGGAAATCTTTGTAAAAATTCTTTTACGACGCAACCAAAGGACATTAATAAAAACGCAAGATCATTAAAACCATTATCGTCACCAATTCCATAACCTGGCAATGATTATTTCATGGGCATTCGCAAATATATATTGAAGAATTTTGACATCTGTATTCCTGACTCCTTAGAGTCTAACTTAGAAAACAACACAAGTATTTTCAACAGTTATCAGACAATGGAACAAAGCAATGAGGGAAACATCATTCTCTTGCTTTAAAATTCCACTACTTTTGGTCTTTTGACTTAACATAGCTGGAGTCTCCTTCTTATGATAGAAACTAATTTTTCTATGTCTAGCTGAAATTCTTCAACAGATGAAAAACTGTCAAAAGTACCTGTCATGAGTTCGAGTTTTTAGGCAATGAATTGACATTCCTTTGTAAATTTGGATGTTCTTTGAGACAGAATGTTCCAAAATTTCCGACGGGCACTGTCTTACTTTACATGACTCATCTAAAGCTAAAGTATATACTTCGCAACTTTTAAAATTGTGAATCAACTGATCTTTGATAGTATTAGAAACTTCTTGTATACTATGAATAACATTGCTTAGAGGGTTAATTGAAAATTTCAACTTTTGGAAATGTCTTTTTAAGTCTTTCTCATAATTTTCTAACTAAATTACCATAACTGAAATGATCATTTCTTTTTATCATCTTTCCACCGAGGATCGTGTGTGTGTGTGTGTGTGTGTGTGTGTGTGCCCAAGAATTCAAGTATTGTATAGCTGGCCAAGTTTACAAGCTCAAAAATCCTGTTAAAAACTGTTTAAATTTTTTTGATGGATATTGCTCATTTCATGTGACTAATTTCGTGGATTTTTTTTTTTTTTGACTGTTAGAATACTTATCGAACTCACTAGATTGTTACTGGAAATGACAAATATTAGCTGTTGTCTTAAATATAGTCTACTGTATTTAACGCTTCTGTATACAACAGACAGCTTTTCCATTTCGCTGTGCCTGCAGTAAATTGCAATCACCATTCATCGCACTATCCCCCCTTCCCCTTTTCCCTTTGCTAGTTGTAGTACTTGCTTCTGTAGTGCACTGAATTCTGCCTCGGTAATATGCCTTCATTTAAAAGTTAAATATTTTCCCATTATTTTTTTAACCTAGAAAATGATTATAATCAAAATCGTGCGTCTCTCAGTTGATGATTACGATTTGCATAGGTATCACCATAACTCGTACTGTCTATCTAGGTATACTTGAACTCGTGCTAGCCACAACAAATATCCAAGCAAACGCATCGTGATGTTATTTCAGTGCATAGAAGAAAATCATCTGAACCGAATCAATCTGTCGATCCTGCCTAGATTGGTGAAGTGTTTATCTGTAATCCTAGAACTAATGCACGTTCCTGTATAAGCATTACAGTACAACATCCTGTGCGATGCAACAGTTAAAGTGAATTGTAGTTCTATGAAAACAATAAAGTTGTGTTTAATGGGAAAACATTGCGCTTCAGTGTTTTAAATCTCAGAACGTGGCACTGTTCATACTTGCAACTTTATGTGGCTACCATATTGGACAATACAGGGTCGGAGTAACCCTTGCTGGCCAGTAAGCCCAACAGGTCAAAGTGGCCTAACTGAACAACAGTTCCTTACCCAGGCAGGCTTCCTGCATTTTGTTGCCTTCCAACATTTTGTAGCTGTGCCATCTGGAGGCCCCAGAGGCAAAGAAAGCAAGAATAGGAGCATTGTACATTTATACATATATATTTAAACACTAACCTGGAAGCAGCTTAGAACCATGGGTCCTGGGGCACCTGGGTGGCTCAGTTGGTTAAACAGCTGCCTTCAGCTCAGGTCATGATCTCGGGGTCCTGGGATTGAGCCCCATATCAGGCTCCCTACTCAGTGGGGAGTCTGCTTCTCCCTCTTCCTCTGCTGCTCTCTTGCTTGTGCCCTCTCTCAAATAAATGAATAAAATCTTAAAAAAAAAAAAAGAAAGAAAGAAAGAAAGAAAAGAACCATGGGTCCCAACTGGGTCCCAAGGTATCACAGGTCACAAGAGAACTCATAGGGATTTCCCAGGATATTTTAAATTTTAGGGAAACAGCTATCACTATTGGGCATAGTACCAAATACTATTTGGACCTATTTAGCAAATGGGACAGTTAGGTATTTCTTACTTAATTGTGCCTAGGGGCACTGTGAAAAGCTGACTGTGGTGCTAAGAATGCTCTAACCAAGAAACAGGGAGCATGTGGCTTAGAAATCGCTTCCGCTCTTTTCTGTTGGCCAGAAATCAGTCACATGACACCTCACTGCAAAGGAGCCTGGGAAATTGTCTTCCCCTCATTGTAAGCACATGGATTGGTTTGGCCACAGCCTCTCCTAATCACTATGGACTTTCATTATCCCCCCACACAGTACATACCTTCTTTTCCTAAGGGAGGCAATCCAAAGTCTGTTATCAGTGTTTCCACCTGTAAGTCCAGGGTCTCTGGGTTAGAAGCTTGAGTACATGGGAGCAGCAGATCAATTTGTGGGCTTCACAGAAGGATGGGGTGTTCACTTAGTTTTTGCCTTAGGGACCCCAAATGTCAGTGTCTGTCGGTCATCCTTGGAGTGGTGTTATTTCTCCAGAAGGATCTACAGTTTTCCAGAGAGGGAACTAATCTGCCAGGGGCTATACAGCTGGCTGTTGTGGACTAGGTGGAAGAAAGCAGCATGGCAGGATGGGAGTTGGACTTCACCCCGCCCCCCTTATACAGACTTCCGCTTAATCTGTTCTCAGCCTTACATCTCATCTCCACCCTCTTCCAGGGCCAGGGACCCAAGTTAAAAGCCTCAGTTCCCATTCGGTCAAAGATTATACTTCAGTTTTCTGTGGGGGTTGTGGAGGGATAGATAATCACTGTGCAAAGTAGGAGTGGCATTGTGGGCTTGAGCTGCTCTTTACGCATATTTTCAAGCACTATCTTTTTAGCCCCCCGATTTCCTCCCCACTTCCAGAGTACCTGATGCCTCCACCCCCCAATTCCTTGTAGGTTTCATCAGTGCCCTTTGAAAGAAGGCAGTCGTGCCTTTTTTTTTTTTTCCTGTGCTGTCAATAGAAGTTCCTCTAAACAGTATGTGTCTTCATACAATATTGTTTGGAGTTATATGTGTTTCTTAATTTTTTATAACAGATTTCTTGAGATATAGTTCACATATCAAAATTTCACCTCCCTTTTCAGCTTTGTAGAGGTAAAATCGACAAAATTGTAAGATATTTAAAGCATACAAAGTGATGATTTGATATACATATACATTGTGAAATGATCTCCCCCTTGAGTAAATTCACACATCCATCACTTTACCTTTTTTTGATGGGAACATTTAAGTTCTACTCCTAGCAAATTTCAATGATACAATATGATGTTATCAACTATACTCATCATGTAATACATTCGGTCCTCAGAACTTATTCATCTTATAACTGAGTTTGTATCCTTTTACAAACCTCTCACTATTTCTCCCCACCCCCAACCCCTGGCAACCACTTTTCTACTCTGCTTCTATGAGTTTGACTTTTTTCTTTCTTTTTCTTTTCTTTTTTTTTTTTTTTAAGATTTTATTTTTGAGAGAGAGCACGAGCGGGGGAGAGGGGCAAAGGGAGAAGCAGACTTCCTGCTGAGCAGGGAGCCTGATGTGGGGCTCCATCCCAGAACCTTAGTATCATGACCTGAGCTGAAGGCAGACGCGTAACTGAGCCACTGAGGCGCCCAACTTTTTTCTTTTTTTAGATTGCATATATGGTGCCACACAGTATTTGTCTTTTCCTGACTGGCTTATTTCACTTAGCATACATAATGCCCTTGTTTCATCCATGTTGTTGCAAGCGGCAATTTCCTCTTCTAAGTCTGAAGGATATTTGTGTGCGTGTGCATGTGTGTATGTGCGTTTTCTTTATCCGTTCATCTGTTGATGAATGATGATGATGATACATTGGCTATCGTGAATAATGCTGCAAAAATTCGTTTCTTTGAAAAGCGTACAATTTAGTGGTTTTAGTGTAGTCACAAATATGTGCAACTATCACCATTATATAATTCAAGAATATTTTTATCTCCCCCAAAATAAATTCCAAACCTATTAGCCATCACTTCTGACTCCTCCCTGCCCCATCCATACAACCACTAATCTACTTTCTGTCTCTGAATTTGCCTGTTTGTTCTGGACATTTCATATAAATAGGATCATACAGGGGCGCCTGGGTGGCTCAGTCAGTTAAGTGTCTGTCTCGGGCTCAGGTCGTGATCCCGAGTCCAGGGATGGAGCCCCATGTCAGGCTCCCAGCTCACTGGGGAGTCTGTTTCTCCCTCTGCCCCTTACCCCGCTCGTGCTCTCTCTCTCCCAAATAAATAAAATCTTTTAAAAAAAAATCATACAATGAATGGTCTTTTGTGTCTGTCTTCTTTCAGTTAGCCTAATGTTTTCAACATCTATTTAGGTTGTAGCATGTATCAGTACTTCATTCCTTTTTATGGCTGAATAGTATTCCATTGTATGGATATGCCACATTATAGCCATTCATCGTTTGATGAACATTGGGTTGTTTCTTCTTTGGGCTATTATGAATAATGCTGCTATGAGCACCATGTGTACAAGTTTTTGTGTGGATGTATGTTTTCAGTTCTCTTTGGTGTATACCTGTGAGTGAAATTGGCGGTGCACATGGCAACTCTGTTTAGCATTTTGAAGAATTGCTGAACTGTTTCCCGAAGCGGCCACACCACTTTACATTCCCACCAGCAATGTGTGAGTAAATTGGTAAAATCAATTTTTCACCTCTTTGCCATCACTTGTTATTACCTGTCTTTTTTTTTTTTATAACAACTGGTTATAAAAATCCTACTGGTTCCTCTTAATTTTTCTTAAACAGAGTTTCTTTTTAATTTTTATTTATTTATGTTTCTTATGCCCTTTGTTGTTTTGGATGATTTTCCAGATGAGAGGGCAGAATTCTTGCTTCCTTAAAATTAGAAGCTCTGTACATCTTGTTAAACTTTCTGTTGGGCTGATGATACATGTCAGTGGTGATGTCCTGCCTGGTTCTTCATCGGGAAATGTCCATAGCATGCTGACTGTCACTTTACTATTGAAATTACACTGAAAAAATTATATTCTTGGGACATACACAAGTTCACAGAACATAAACTCAGAATACTTGAATTGTGGAATATTACATGCTGGCAAAAATCACATTTTTTTTTGATGCAGTGAGTTGTAGCATACCAAGTCCAGTTAGTCACTTGGCAGTAGTTCTGGATTATGACAAAACACTGCGGGGGCGCCTGGGTGGCACAGCGGTTAAGCTTCTGCCTTCGGCTCAGGGCGTGATCCCGGCGTTGTGGGATCGAGCCCCACATCAGGCTCCTCTGCTATGAGCCTGCTTCTTCCTCTCCCACTCCCCCTGCTTGTGTTCCCTCTCTCGCTGGCTGTCTCTATCTCTGTCAAATAAATAAATAAATTCTTTAAAAAAAAAAACAAAAACAAACAAACAAAAAAAAACACTGCGGCAAGTATTTTAAGTGAGTTAATCTTCTGAAACTAATAATACATGTTAATTAACTGAATTTAAATAAAATTCAAAAAAATAAATGAGTTAATCTGAAATACTATATTAAAAAGAGCATTCTTTTCTTCAATACTTTATTAAAAAATGCATAATTGTGCATAGATTGATAGACATATTTAAAAACTTTCCCAAGCTCTAGCAGTAACTAAAAAAAAAAAAGTAATGGAAAAAAGATCCTATTCACATTATTGTCAAAATAATGAAACACAAATCTTTGTGTTTTGAGTGACAAAGTCTAGATATGGAACCAAGTACCTATGAATAGGAAACATAGTAAAAGATGTATTTTAAGACAATGAAGGGAAAATGGATTCCATCAATGATGTAGAAAAACTGGGTCATAACTTGGGAAAAAATTAAGACAGAAACCTATCTTACTGTTGGGACCAAAATAAATTCCAGAAAGAGATGTCGATGGGAGTGGGGGAAACATGAAGACCTGTGTTCCTCCTGTCTCCTCTGAAATTGAAAATATGAATGCCCGCTTGGGAGGTTTTCCCACAAAGTATATGTAGCGTGTGGTTGTGAGTCTCATAGACTTTGGCCTTACCTTGGCTGTTTATTGTCTTTCTCCCTCAGAGTGAGTCAGGGCTCCATAGCAGTTTGGCAGCCAGTACACTCCTGTCTTGCGGCCGACTTTTGTACTGGATGTATTTTTTTCTTCTTTTAAAAAATTAACTGTATTGAGGTATAATTTACATATAATAAGATGCACATTTAAACATACTGCTTTATGAGTTCTGACAAATGTCTCCCCTTATGTCATCCCCACCCCAACGGAACACTGAAATCACCCCCAGAAAATTCTCTCTTGCTCCTTTGTAGTCAGCCTCACTCAATCCCCTATTCTCTGCTCTGTCACAGATCAAATGGAACAGCTAAAATATGGGAGAAAAATTTCATGAGCTTGAGCTAGGCAAAGGTTTGTTAGGTGAGACATGAAAATCAGTAACTGTAAAGGAAAAAAAGTAAGTATTATCAAAATTAAAAATAAATCCTCTTGGGGCACCTGGGTGGCTCAGTCAGTTAAGCATCCGACTCTTGATTTCGGCTTGGGGCATGATCTCAGGGTTGTGGGATCAAGCCCCTGTGGGCTCCACGCTCAGTGGGCAGTCTCCTTGAAGATTCTCTCGCTCTGCCCCTCCTCCCACTTGTGCTCGTGCACGCTCGCTCTCTCTCAAATAAAGCTTGAAATATATAAAAATAAAATAAGTACTCATGACAACCAGTTTCTGGGCCAGCATGTATTGCATTTGGAAGTCATCACTCTGTCCTAACAAGAAACAAGTTGAGGAAACTGAAAGATCAACTCTTTTGAGATACAGCAGAGAACTGAGGTCACAAACAGCTGCCCCCAAAATTGGAGAGTCAGGCAGGTAGATACAGACACGTGCTGTTGGAGTTGAAGCCCAAGAGCAGAAATCTCCATGAGCACCAGTGGCACCATGGTAGGAAAACTCAAACTGTAAGCGAAGAATTGCTGGAGGCTCAGTCTGGACATCTTTGAGGTAAAAACACCAGAGGCGCCCATCTTGGGTGAGGATACCCCCACACTTTCCTGAGTTTTCTCTCACACAGATATTTTACTTCCCCCGTACGGAATGGGGACATGGAAGAGCAGAGACTTTTATTTTCTTAATTGTATTTTTAATAGTGGATAATTTATAAGATTTAGAATTTAGAGTTCAGAAAGTACAAAAGTACAAAAGGTTAGGCAGTGTCAGGTTTCTTTCTTATCCCTGCCCTTCAGGCATTCCTCAGTTCTCTTCCCTGGAGACAAATCACGTGTTTATTACATTCCTCCAGAGGTTTCTCACACTTTCTTCTCCCATTCTTTCACTGTGGTCTGATTTAACCCCTACTCTATTCGGAGGCAGAACTGATCAATAGAATTGACATCTTTGTAATTCTGAATCTTCCTGTCCAAAAGCATGGTACCTTTCTAACCATTCAAGTCTTTTGAGTTCCTGAGTAGTGCTTTAAAGCTAGAAAGTGTTGATGGGGCTGGCTCAGTTGGTGGGGCATCTGACTCTTGATCTAGGGGTCAGAAGTTCAAGCTCCACGTTGGGTGCAGAGATTACTTTTAAAAAAATAAAGCTTGAAAGTGTTCTTCATATAAATCTCACACATTTTTGTAGGCTTATATTCCCATGTGTTACCTTTTTGTAGCTGTTGTGAATGACAGATCCCTTCCTTGGTCTGATGTTATTAGACTTAGCTGCAGAGGACCAGTGTGGGCTGCCCTGAGAACCCCATATACTAGCAATGATTATTTCTTCTCATGTAATCATAAGCAATAAGGGTGGTAACCTCATGACTTCAAATTCACTGATTTCTCCAGGAAAGTAGCTAACTGTGCACCTAATATAGGCCAGCTGTTATGCTGGTGTTTTTGTTTTGTTTTTAAGATTTACTGATTTTTTTATTTTAGAGAGAGAGAGCGTGTATGCAGTGAGAGGAAAAAGGCAGAGGGAGAGAGAATCTGGAGCAGACTCCCCACTGAGCACAGAACCTGACATGGGACTCGATCTTACAACCCTGAGATCATGACCTGAGCTGAAATCAAGAGTCAGATGCTTACCAGCTAAGCCACCCAGGTGCCCCTATGCTGATGTTTTAAATAAATGTATAACATGTATATAAAGCAGATGTTACTATCCTTACTTTACAGATCGAAAACACACACACACACACACACACATAACTCCAAAGTCACAGAAGCAGTAAACTCTTGGACTCCAAACCATTATTTTGCACCATAACCCAGAAGGAGCTGTAGCAGGGAGTGAGGTGGTTGGCCATTGTTCACTATGAAATTTTCACTCTCTGTTCTGATCACATACCACTTAAATGTGTTTTATTAGGTAGTCAAGCTCATTACAATGACTATTTCTTAGATCATGAAGGTAGTATATACAGTTTTACTAAATGGTTAAAAAGGAGTTAATCATCCAAATGATTTCTAGATTCCATGTGTCATTTTTTTCATGCTTTCACTATTGTTTTTCCCAAATTATCTCCTTTCAGCATTCCCATAAATGCAGCTGGCATGTTTTCAAATCCTTCAGTGATGTATTCATGGTACTGGATTTTACCCTGTGTCAGAATGAAAAACAAATATAACAGATCAATTTCATAAACTAAATGATACATTTTTCTCATCACAGCAACAAATTTATCAGGTAGACTATGGGAAACCTGGAAATCTAAGACGGAGGCCCTGTCGTCTGTGAGCTTACAGTCAGTCTCGGGGTATGATCCACAAAGTACAGATGAAGTTTTGATCATAGGTGTTAGATCACAGTATAATAATAGGAGAAACGTCACAGGAAGTGATTAAGCAATTTCTAAGTAACTTATATAGAAAAGCTTATTAATGTAATGATCTCAGAAGAGATGGAAGAAGATGGAAAAAGGGGCCCCCTTCCAGGTTATTATCTGTTTTAATCCTTCCAGTAGCTTGTAGCATCATGACCTCTTTGACCCCAAAGCAGCAGAGCCTGTTCGGCAAATGCAAAGGCCATGGCAGGCTAACAGTTTGTCCTTGCATCAAGCCCAGATTCTCTCAATATATGCTGAACATTCACTAAGGAGTGTGGGAGGGAAGGGTTCATTTAATGAGGGCTTTCCATTTTTCTTTCTACTGCAAGGCAGTCTACTAAGTGGAACTAATTTACATTTTCAAGGTTTTTTTAAAGGGGTCTTATGTGGAGACTGGAGTTACCTGATACCACTTACTTTCCTAATGTATTCCAGTGATGGCTTAGCACCCAGTATGGATTCATGGAGGGACTATTTGCCTGGGGGTCACTCAACTAGTTAATATGTATGGGAGCTGGGATTTGAACCTTGACTAGAAAGCCCCAGCTCTTTCCTGTTCTTAAAGAGGCAAAGAGCCTGGAAAGGGGTTAAAAACTGTAACCCAAAGCTTAAAAGTTCGAAGATGAATACTAATATAAAAGTGTTGTTAATATGGTCATTTAAGGTACAGAATACAGGGTATAGAGAAATTCTTTGTACTTCGTGATTTTTCTGTAAATCGAAAACTAAAAGAAAAGTATTTTTCAGAAGGGGAAGAGATGAGAAAAAAAATAAGTAGACGAGAGAGAAATTAGGCCAATTCATTAGTTACTGAAAACAAAACTGTCACTAGGTCCACTCTGTAAGGAGGAGGCATTTGGGACCCCAACACAGTGGCTTCTTGTCGTCGGCTGGGATTGTGGGAGGGCTAGATCAGATTTCACCAACAGGGACAAAGAGGCTCCACAGTGGGGATTAAAAATCATTCAGCTCTTCTCAGCTTCCGGGAAAGAGCCCAGCTCAGCACTCCAAGAGTTGCACTGGGAAAAACACCAAGCTCGGTGGCTGCCAGAGGAGCAATCAATTTCTTTGAATTGGGAAGTGATGATAAAGCGAGGAGTTTAGAAGTGTGATACCACTTTCCCCTCTAAAACGAAAATGATGCCCCTTGGTTATGCGTGGTGTAAGGTGGGAGAGCATCACAGCACAGGACAAGGGGATGGGCTTCCTCCTGTGGATCTAAGGCCGTGGCTCTAAGAAGACACCCACCTGGGGCCCGAAAGAGCCACAGCTCGAACATATGCCCCTCCAGCACGTACTCAGCAGTATTCGTCTATTTACATTGACTCAGACACTGTTCTAGATGCTGAGGGTACCTCAGAAAACAATGCACAAATGTTTCTGCCTTCATGGAAGTTACGTTCTCACAGGAGGGAGACGGGCAATAAATACAAGTGAATTATAGCATGCATTATGTTGAAAGATGATAACTGCTCTCGGTAAAAGTAAGATAAGGAGGATCAAGAGTGAAGGGGGCTTGCAGGCGCGCCTGGGTGACTCAGTCAGTTAAGCCTCTGACTCTTGGTTTCCACTCAGGTCGTGATGTTGGGGTTGCGATCTCAGGGTCGTGGGATTGAGCGCCTCAATGGGCTCTGAGCTTGTCCATCTCCCTCCCCTTCCACTGCCTCCCCCGCTCCCCTGAGGGCACATGCACTCACGTGCACGCAGGCCTGCGCTCTCTCTCAAAATAAATAAATAAAATCTTTGAAAAAAGGAGAATGAAGGGCGACAGCAATTTAAAATAGGGCCATTTTAAAAGTTGCCTTATTCAGAAGGTAGCTTTTAACAAAGTCCTAAGGGGAATGAGCGAATTAAGGAAGCAGTTACAGAGGGACAGAGGGAAGTGGGGAGGGATCGGGCAGAGCAAGCAAGGGGTGAGCACTAAGAAATGAAATTAGAGAGGTAATGGAGGTCAGATCACGTACAGCCTTGTAGGTTTTATTGTACGTGAAATGGGGAGTTTTGCAGGGATTTGAGCCGAAGAATGACATGGTTTGATTTTTGCTTTAAAAGATCACTCTGGCAGCTGTGTTGGGAATTGTCTGTTGGGGCACAAGGTCGGGAGGTCAGAGAGAGGCTCCTGCAACATCCAGGCTAGACCAGATGGCGGCCTGGCCCAGGGTGGTAGCAGCCGAGGTGGGAGAGCTGGTCAGATTCTGTGGGTATTTTAAAGGTTGAGCCACCAGAATTTCCTGACAGATGAGATGTGGGTAGGAGAGAAAGAATCAAAGATGATTTCAAGGTTTTTGGACTGAGCAATTAGGAGGATGGAATTGCCGTAACTGAGATGGTGAGGTCTGTCTATGGAACGGGTTTGGCAGGAAAGATCAAGACATATTTAGTTTTTTGACGTGTTGAGTCAAAGATGTGTATTACACATGCAAGTGCAGCTGCTGAGCAGCTGAGAGCCCCGGGGAGAGATCCCGGCTGGAGACAGACGTTTAGAAGCTGTCAGCATATGCAGGATATTTAAAGCCAAGAGCCCGGCTGAGCTAAGTAAGGGATAGGCAGACTGTGGGTAGAGAAGAAAAGAAGCCCAGTGAGCCCAGTCCTGTCCCTTGGGACACTCGATTATTAATTTGGAGAGCAGAAAAGAAGCTGGAGAGGAGGAGATCCTCTGAGGAAGACAAATCTGCAAGGAAAGCCAAGAGCCACGGGAAGAAAGTGTACCGAGAGCGTGATCGCCTCTGTCAAATACTCGCCACAGCCGGGTGGCGTGAAGAACTGACCCCTGCAGTTCACAGCACGAGGACATCGTCAACCTTGACAAAGGCCATTTGGGTAGAAAGGCAAGAGTGTAAAAGCCTGATATGTGGGTTTAAGAAAGGACGGATAGAGAGGAACGGCAGACAGTGAGTGTGAACACTCTCTGGGATTTTGTTCTAAAAGGGGGAGCAGTGAGATGGACCTATATTTACAGTGGAGGTGAAACCTATAGTGTGGAAAGGGAATGGAAGCTCGTGTGCAGCTGGGATGGTGGCTCTGGAGCCCATTACCTCTATGACCCATTTCAGCAAGTCCTTCAGAGCCTTCTGGCGGACCTCTCCTTGCCAGCGGGTGACGATGAACCCTTCCATGCGGAGCTGCTGGTAGATAATATTCTCTGGGGATGGGCCTGTGAACAGGAGGACACGTTTAGGCGACAAGGTCCAGGGAGGTGGCCATGGTGAAAACACAAGCAGTACAAGTCACGTCACTGTTCTAGATGTCTCCACTTGTTTCTGATCCATGGGGCTGTCCACAAATCAAAGTGGCCTCTGTGGTTGGCAGAATCACCCCAAAGATGGCTGTATCTTAACTCCCAGAAACTGTGAATGCCTCTCCTTATGTGGCAAAAGGGACTTTGCAGGTATGATCAAGTTAAGAGCCTTTAGCTGAAGAGATTATTGTGTATAATTCAGGTGGGCCCAATATAATCACAAGGGTCCTTGTAAGGGAGGCAGAAAAGTCAGAAGCAGGAAAAAATGTGTGATGATGGAAGCACAGACCAGAGTAAAAGAGAGAGAGAGACACTGGAAGACTTTGTGCTGCTGGCTTTGTGGATGGAGGAAGGGACCTCGAGCCAGGGGACAGCAAGCAGCCTCTAGAAGCTGGAAAAGGCAAGGAAACAGCCTCTGCTCTTGAGCCTTCAGAAAGAATTCAGCCCTGCTGACCCAGTGTAGACTTTTGATCTCTGGAATTATTAGACAATAAACCTGTGTTGTTGTAAGCCACTAAACTTGAGATAATTTGTCACAGCAGCAATAGGACTGACACACTCAGAGCCCGTTCACAGGCCAGGCAGCAGGGAATGTTCAGTTTCACATGCCGGAAGCAAGGCCCACCAGAACCATCCCAAACAGTTCTACAGAACAGGAAGAGGTCCTGAAGATAACCTGTGAAAATGTTTCTGTGCTACTCAGGCACGAATACCCTGATGTTCCCAATACTTCGCATGTTCTTTTTTTACGCCTTACTGCAGTCATTCTATGGCATAGCCCTATCTCCTGTTCTCTTATCAAAGCAGGTATAAAAAAGCTAGTGTCTACCTCTGGCCCAAGAGCCAAGAGAGAAGAGATCAAGAGGTTCCACAACTCTAGCTGCCCCTGGCTTCGCCATTTTGGAATACCAAGAGTCAGCCCTGTGGTCGCACAACTGCGTGTGTATGAGAATCACACAAAGGGCTTGTGGAAAGAGGTCGCTGGTCCCTCTCCCAATTTCTGACTTTGGATATGGACTGGGTCCCAAGAATCTGTATTTCTAACAAGTTCTCAGGAGATGGTGATGCTGCTGGTCCTGGGCCGACACTTTGAGAACGACCAGCCTAGAAAAAGCCCTAGGCTACTCTGTGGCCTATCAAGAAGGTAGTTCTCTTCTGTGTGAGAGAGAAAAGGTTGTGTTGGTTACCTGGCTTATTTTCCCAAGGATCCTAAGGGACCAGAAACTGAGGGAAAGACCCCCAAGCATAGTGTTCCAGGAAGTCAGGTGAAAATGCCTGGGAAGAAGAGCCAAGGTGACTGGCATCACTCAAGCTCTAAGTTCCCACTCACTACTTTGAAGAAAGTCACAGGAGCAGTCAGAAAAATAGGGCTTTGTCTGGAACCAAAAGAAACTGATGCAAGTATGAGTGAGACTTGAGGGTGACCCAGGAGAGTGGCACGTCCAAATGCTAGACTGCTCTTGCAGAAAGAGTGCTTCTTCAGAAGATCCACACCAACCATATTTCTTTTCAGGTTAAGGATTGGAATCCTCATCTTCTCATCTTGGAAGAGGATGAAATACTATTTCTGGGCTTATCCACCCTGTTGGGTGGATAAGCCTTATTGGGAGCAGTAAGAATGCGCATCCTTTTAGCACAGAGGATGGGAAGGAAAAATAAAACAAGATAAAGTCAAAGAGGGAGACAAACCATAAGAGACTCTTAACCATAGGAAACAAACTGAGGGGGGCTGGAGGGGAGGGGGTTGGGGGATGGGTAACTGGGTGATGGGCATTAAGGGGGGCACTTGATGGAATGAGCACTGGGTGTTATACACAACTGATGAATCTCTGAACTCTACCTCTGAAACTAATACTACACTATGTGTTAATTAATTGAATTTAAATTTTAAAAAAGTTGGGGCACCTGGGTGGCTCAGTTGGTTAAGCGTCTGCCTTCAGCTCAGGTCATGATCTCAGGCTCCTGGGATTGAGCCTCAGTGGGGAGTCTCCTTCTCCTTCTCCCTCTGCCTCCCCACCCCATGCTCTGTCTCTGTCTCTGAAATAAATAAATAAAATCTTTTAAAAAATAAAATAAAATAAAATATAGTTAAAACCCATCAGAGAAAAAAAAAAGAGTGTGGCATTTTAATGTGGAATTAAAGCCGGGGAAATAATTAATTACCCCTGAGCTATCCTAACAATGAAATATGTCAGAATTTCTAGAGATCAGAAGCAAGGCAGAATCTCATCCAGAATGGATGGACAAGGCCAGCTGATGTCTTAAAGACCTATCTAAGCAGCTGAACTTCCAAACTCTAATTGCTAAAAAGACTAGATCAAGTTACTGGACCCAAAATATTTGGCTGTACCTAATTGGACTATGGTCAAGAAAATGCATCCTGGAGCTTTGCTCAATGGGCAGGCAGAAGATTTCCCATGATTCTAGCTTAGCATCAGTTAGGAAAATATAAGGGGAAAAAGTCCCTAACAATACGACTGCCAAGTGCACCTGGAGTCTTCTTAGAGAAGATAATGCTTTGATTTTTCACAGCCAAGAGGGAATCTACAAGCTGACCTTTCTCGGCCCCTTCCACTCTCGCTCACTTGTCTTAATGCAGTTGTGGGGTTGTTAACTAGCAGAGCTGTAGGGTTTCATTCCCATGAGTGAAGCCTAGCCCAGAATGAATGCCCAATTTATTTATGGTTATCATCCCAGATCCCGATGACACTCTCCAAGATTCCTTTTTGCTCTTTTTTTCTCCTTTTTTTGGACCACAGGTAAATCTGTCATCTCACCAACAGCACAGAATTGTAGTAGAGGGGCGTCTGGGTGGCTTAGTCGGTTGAGTGACTGACTCTTGGTTTCCACTCAGGTCTTGATCTCAGGGTCGTGGGATTGAGCCCTGTGTTAGACTCTGCACTTAGCTCGGAGTCTGCCTGAGATTCTCTCCCTTGGCCTTTTACCCTCCCCCCCACTGGCTCCCTCCCTCTCTCTCTATAAAATAAAATAAAATAATTTTTAAAAGAAAAAAGAATTGTTGTAGTAGAGAAGGACTCTGTATGAGGAAGGAGTTTAGAAGACTCATCTTTGAATCTCTTGCTAATAGGATTTAAAGAGCCTCTGGTCCTCTTGCCATTCATCTCCCCATCCATAAAATAAGAGGCCTGTACAATGTCTCTCAGAGAAGTAGGACTTAAGGAATATAGTTCTCTAGTTGATACTGCTTTTAGACCTCTGTGGTATGAAGAGGGAAGGGGGCGGTCTCCGCACTGGAGAGTGGAGAAGTGGGGGAGAGAGGCACAGGAGAAACAAAACAAGAACAATCCCGGAACCGAGGGGGAATGCACACTCCTTTCCCTTTCCATGGAAAAGGGTGTCAGTTTTGGGGAGCCAGTGTGTCCTGCTGCTCTAGGAAGCACTGCCCACTACTGTCAGAAGGAAATGGTGGCCCGTTGTTCCCTTCACGTCAAGTCATCCTCTCCCCAACACCATACCTCCAGCAACATCTCAAATATCCTAAAGAACCCTCATATTGCACCAGCCAGACCAATGTAGTCTGTTTCTAAATCAAATCATGGCTGCCTTTTTACAACTTTGCCCAAAACAATAGATAAAAAAACTAAAACTTTTAAAAATTATCAACGTTCTTCTATATTTTCAGATTCTGTTATTTCTCTGTATCAAAACGTAATGTAAAGGTATTTAGTACAAATATATGAAATTACGTATTTTTTCATTTAATAAACACTATTTCATCAAGAATATCAGGAAGTCTTTTTAACATTTTGATAGTCACTGGCCTATACCATATCTGTCCATCTTCTCCTTGTCCAGTCTTTCTACATCTGTGACCATGTGCATGAGCTCATTACCTGGGGGAAGCGGGCGAGTACTGTTATATGTAGAGATGGCTCCACATATAGCAATTCTTCCAAATTTCTTCATCTGGGGGATAACAATGTTTGAAAACTCTCCACCTACCTAAACAGGAAGAAAAAAAAAACCATTTTAAATAATCTAAACACTAGAAGACTCAGGAGAATCAGTAAGTCACAACCATCACTTCACAAAATTTACTCTAGAAGTAAAAAAACCCTGATTGATTTAGCACAGCAGTGCAGAAAACTGCAGTTGGAAAAAGATAGGAGAGGCTGGGCATTTCTATTTGTAGGAACATACCATATATAACTTATACCTTTTATTATATTTTGGAGTTCTCTGATCAGTTCAATAATCTCATTGCTTCTATCTAAGAGTATGGAAAAAAATACTCAAAAGCCACATCAAGAACAAAGTTGGAGGACTCACATTTTCCAATTTCAAAACTTACTACAAAGCTGTATCCATCAAGACAGTGTGGGAACAGAAATATAGATCAACAGAACTAACTTGAGAGTCCAGAAATAAACCCTTATTTCATGGTTCATTGATTTCAACAAGAGTGCTAAAACAACACATTAGGAGGAAAAATAGTCTTTTCAACAAATGGTGTAGAATAACTGGATATGGAAAAGAATGAAATCGGACCCCTTCTTATGCAATACACAAAAATTAACATAAAATGTATCATGGGTCTAAATGTAAGGGCTAAAACCATAAAACTCTTAGAAGAAAACATAGGAGCAAATTTTTGTGACCTTAGATAAGGCAAGGCCTTCTTAGACATGACACCAAACGCCCAAGTAACAAAAGGAGAAATACACCGGCCTTCATTAAAATTTAAAACTTTGGTGCTTCAAAGGACACCATGAAGAAAGTGAAAGAAAAGCAAAAAGGAAAGTGAAAGACAACTCACAGAACAGGAGAAAAGAATCGCAAACCATAGAGTCAATCCTCCTTATTAGTGTATTCCGTATTTGAGAATGGGACTACTTGCTAACGTTTATTTATAACCCCCAATGCAACACTCACAGAGCTTGCCGGCTCATTTGGAGACATGCCTAGAGCCGCAAAAGAGAGACACAAAGTTCCCAGCTAAGGTCAACAAAGGCCAAGGCTCTGTCCTTTTTTCAGCTCTCCCAGAGATTACTGGGGCGGGGCGGGGAGTGGGGGAGCGGAGGGCAATAGGGGGCAGTACAGAGTAGTTCAAAAAGCTTCAGCTCTAAGGCTGGTTGGATGGGGTGTGAATCCCAAATCTGGAAGAATGAGTTTGTGGGGCACTCTCAGGCAAGCTTCTTACCACTTCTGAGCCTCCTTTTCCTCTTTTAAAAAATAAAAAAAGTAGAAGCTTTTAGGATAGAGCCGTTTTTAGGATTTAAGATTGTAATTAAGCTGAAACATGTACATGTATGTACGTACTTCCTCTAGAAGCAATGGTTTAGGGTTTGTGGTGCTTGATGGAACATAATACCAGGAATATTGAGAATTGACTATATCTGATAAGGGACTTATCAGAACTTTTATGAAGAACTCTTAAAACTCAACAAACAACCCAATTGAAAAATGGGCAAAAGATTTGAATGGACATATCTCCAAAGATATACAAATGGCCAATAAGCACATGAAAAGATGCCCGATATCATTAGCAATTAGGGAAATGCAAATCAAAACCACAGTGAAATACTACTCAAACCCACGAGGATAGCCATAATAAAAATGATAGATAGTGTTGGTGAGGATGTAGGGAAATTAGAACCCTCATACATTGCTGGTCCGAATGTAAAATAGTGCAGCCATTTTGCAAAATTGCTTGTCCATTCCTCAAAATGTTAAATATGGAGTTACCACATGACCCAACAATTCCACGTATAGGTATATACCCAAGAAAAATGAAAACGTATGTCCACACAAAAACTTGATCATGAATGTTCATAGCAACATTATGCATAATAGCCAAAAAGTGAAAATTACTCAGAAGCTCATCAATTGATGGATGGATAAATAAAATGTGGTGTATCCATACAATGGAATATTACTTGGCCATGAAAAGGAATGAAGCACTGAGACACATTACAACATGGGTGAACCTTGAAAACATGCTAATGTATAATGCAAGAAGGCAGTCACAAAAGGCCACTTTTGGGGGGAAATGGGGAGTGACTATAATGAGTACAGCATTTCTTTTTGGGATAATGAAATGTTCTAAAATTGATTGTGGTGATGGTTGTATAAGTCTGCGAATATACTAAAAACCACTAGATTCAACACTTTAAAATGGGTGAATTATATCTCAATAAACCTGTTTTTTTAAGGCATATATACTTTACATATTTTGGGTGGAAACTCTAGAAGCATACTCTCTGTATAGTACTTTGTTAGTAAAGAAGATAGTAAGTCCAATTTGTACTCACATTATCAAAGTAACAATCATAACCATCAGGAGAGGCTTTTTTCAAAGTTTCTTCCAAAGACTCTACTGTTTTGTAGTTAAAGGCAACATCATATCCAAGCTTTTTAAGGTAGGCAACCTTTTCATCAGACCCTGCTGCTCCAACAACTTTGCAGCCCTAAATGGGAAGAAAAAAATGGAAACCATGTATAAGCCGAAAGCATGGACCAACCCCCCCTCCTAGTCTAGCATGGTCAGGTTCCCCAATAACACCCTAAGTGCTGAGCCACATATATGAAGACACCATAATGGGTCAATGGGCCCAGAGGTGAAATTAGTCCCTGCATCAG
The DNA here is from genome assembly GCF_023065955.2 of Ursus arctos. Taxonomy (NCBI): domain Eukaryota; kingdom Metazoa; phylum Chordata; class Mammalia; order Carnivora; family Ursidae; genus Ursus; species Ursus arctos. The sequence goes on from NW_026622852.1 coordinate 39,604,716, forward strand.
CCTACAACCCAACTTGTAACTTCAGCTTGCCTCTGACCAACCCATAGATTCCGGTCTATGGTTATGTGGTTTGCAGCTTATTTTAACTTGCTAGCTTGACAACCTTTTTATGTGACTGTCTTATTTCTTTAATTTTGGGCTTCTCTTACAGTGACTTGCATGCTATCTTTTGGCACAGTGGTCCTTTAGACTATAATTTGGGCTTAGCTCTGGGACTCTCAGCCCTCTTGTCAGCCCTCCTGGTGACTGCCCCCTTAGCCTTTGATTTGGGCTAAAGCATTGGACTAGATCCTGTCTAATCACAGAGGAACTGGAGAGCATCCTGAAAAACACTTTCAGGATGAGACTAGAGACTGAATTGGTACACAGAGAGTAACTCTTCAGAAATCTCTTATATTCTGAATGTATCTTCAACTTCTAAACAAGACCCACTGAACTAAACTCCGTGAGACTGGGGCAGGTCTGCTCTGTTCACTGTTGTATTCTCAGTGCACACTGTGGGTACTGAGTAAATATTTGGTACTGGAAGAAGACACTTACCTTGAGCTTAGCTATCTGCCCCACCACAGAGCCCACTGCTCCTGCTGCTGCATTAACCATCACTGTTTCTCCACCCTTCACACCACAGATGTCAAGTAGGCCAAAGTAGGCTGTTAGCCTGAGGGAAGAAAATTAAAGATATGTGGATAGATTTGTTGCTTTCCCCTATAATTCATTCAGATACATCCTGAAGGCCTTCTCAACAGCCCAGTGCCATGGGTCCAAGTAAAAGACAAAAAATATAGAAAATGAATATTACTAGCCACTAATGGTCCACCTCCTCCTTCTTCGCTCTTAAATAGGAATAAAGATGATGGAAACTAGAGAAGAAATGGAGAGCTGGTTGGAAAGGGGCTGCACCTAGGCCAAGTCTCAGCATAAGAAGATAAACTCTAGGGATCCTAGAAGAGACAGCTCGTGTCTCAGTCCCATGTATGTCCTATGGAGAGGTTGAGCTTCATGAGGAAAGCCTCCACGTCATCATGGTGCCACAGCCTCAGAACAGATATAATGGTATGTGGTGTCTAGGTATAAGAGGTTCTCAGAGAAACACCTGGAGTTTTCCATGGCTCCTAAGTGAGATGGAAGAACTGAAATTTCCCCATCTCATTCCAAATGAGATGTCGAAGTTAGCTTGCAAGGAAAGAACTACGAGGTCTACAAAGATACAGCTCAGACAGTATTGGACAAGTACTGGGTGAAGAAGCCACCAGCTTGGATGGCCAGCTTGGAAGGCGATGTGGCTGAGGACTCAGTGGGAAAAGGAGACCAGCATAAGATTAAGACAGAGCAAGTTCTAGAAGCTGTTGTCTCCCCTCTATTGACACAGAATCTGCGTTAGCGATTGGACCTTTGCATTAACCGTAGGGAGAGGAAAAAAGGAAATCCTGAGTTTTAAACCTGAACAATGTGAAAAATCACTGAATTTAACTGAGGCTCTGTTTTTCTAACCAAGCCAAGATGCAGGCTTGAGACAGAAATGATGTACAGTGCTTTTCTAAGTTATGTTTTTGCACCCCTGAGTCTGAGCCAATGAAATCTATATCCACTATGGTGATGGCTAAGCTGCTTGCAAAATTTCAGACAGATTCATGTAAAGTTATTTCTCTATGAAACAGAAACTCTACGTCTGCCTCTGAGTATATCTGGGGATCCATTAGGGTTGGACATCAAAGGTGAGGCAGCGAAAGGCACCGAAAACTACAATTTTTCTGAGGACCCAAAAGCTAATATTCCCAAAGTGTTTTTTGAAAGTTGGATGGAGAACCACCTGCTCCAGAATCACCTGGAGTTTTATGAAAAATTTACATTCCCAGAAATTCAATTGACCCTTCTTCTCCAGGCCATAAAAGGAAACTTGAGGTCCCAAGTACAGTTGAGACAGGAGTCTTCCTGAGGGATAAGGCCAAGGAACTCCTAAGTAGTTCAAGTCTGTGTCAAGCTGAGTGATTGTACAACCATACTTATGATTCATCTCAGTTTAAATAATCTCAGATCCCTTCATACCTCGGGAAATTCAGATGTGCATGGGGAAAGGTGGGGAATAAGAGACACTATAGAAAAGGCAAGGCAGACTGAATTCTTTTCCCCCTTTTAAATTCTGAATGGAGGCAGAGATGAGTGAGGAGTGAAGCCAAGATGCTTCCAGGGACTGAAGGAGCTGGTTCCGTTGTGTTACATTTGCCAGCTGCTAGGAAGGGATCGTGCCCCATGCTGCTCCTCACTGCCACTCTCTGGACCGGAGGGTCGGACCAGAGGGTCTCTGGCCTCAATTTCCCTCTTTCCTTCAGTCCAAGACTAACTCTAGCCCATCTTCTTCCCTTCTTAGTCCTACCATCTACTCGAACCGGCCCCTGAGCCTAGACTGTCTCAAGTCTCTTCTTGTTGACCAAACTACTGTGGAAAACCAGAATGTCAGGTATTTAAACAAATGAAATATACCCATGAAACTCACCCTGTCATGCCAACTGTTCCCAGAGCCAAAGACACTGGGATCGTGTCTGGCCACTCTGCGGGTAGCTTTTCCAGATCTTTCCCATCAGAAATAGAGTGCGTCGTCCAGCCTGAAAAAGCCACTACTATAGTTCCTGCTGGGAAGGCTGAGTTTTTGCTTTCCACAACTCTGAAAGACAAAGCACATTAAGACATGGGAAACCTCTTTCAAGGGAATTGGGGTGCTACATGGTTAGTTTCCTAAAAGGGCACTGAAGTTAATAATCCATGATTAAACACCCGACATCTCTCCATCGGAATTCCTAGGCGTTGGTTCTCCTCCTCCTTGAGAGCAAATGTGGACCACTAGAGAGGAACTCTCTGAACTGGTTCCACATCCATCCCTGTCCTCACCCACTTCTCTCTAAGCAAGAGGCATGCATCCTCTGGCTCAAGGTGCCCTGGATACCAGCCTCTTCTGTTCTTCAGAGGCCACCATCCATCCCTAGCCCCTCGTCTCTCCTGAATCTTTAGCAATGTCCTCTCCAGTGCAGCCTGTCTTCCACTCCTCCTCCTTCACTAAGGTCACAACTTCTGATTGCAAAATCCAGTGGACACTCTTCATTCATTATCTGATTTTACCTTTCTACCATATTAAACAGTCTGGGCTACCCACACTCCTCCTCACTGGTTTCCATAATACTGAATTCACTGGGATTTTGGCCTCTCCTTCTAAGCTGCTTCTTTTCAGTCTCATTTGCTGATTCTCTTTCTCCCACCTTCTCCCACCATTATCATTTTTTACTGTCTTCCCCCTGCTCATTAAGTTATATAACACATTTATTTTAGAAAATTTGATATACTAAATAAAAATATCAGCTCTAATCCCACAATACAAATATAACTGCTAATATTTTGAGGTGTGTTATGGCAATCTTAATGATATATTTAAAAATGTATATTAGAAGAAGGCAAACTGGTGCAGCCACTGTGGACAACAGTATGGAGATTCCTCAAAAAATTAAAAATAGAACTACCATATGATCCAGTAATTCCACTACTGGGTATTTACCCAAAGAATATGAAAACACTAATTCAAAAAGATATATGCACCTCTATGTTTTCCCCGAATTTAAAAAGATACATGCACCCTGATGTTTACCTGCATTACTTACAATAGCCAAACTATGGAAGCAACCCAAGTGTCCACTTATAGATGAATGGATAAAGAAGATGTGGTACATATACACAATGGAATATTACTCAGCTATCAAAAAGAATGAAATCTTGCCACCTGCAACAATGGTAATGGTTCTAGAGGGCATAATGCTAAGTGAAATAAGCCAGTCAGAGAAAGACAAATACCATACGATCTTACTCATATGTGGAATTTTTTAAAAAGATTTTTATTTATTTATTTATTTATTTATTTAAAAAGATTTTTATTTATTTATTAGAGAGTGTGTGTGCAAGAGAGAGCAAGAGCAGGGGCAGAGGGAGGAGAAGCAGACTCCCTGCTGAGCAGAGAGCCCAATGTGGGGCTTGATCCCAGGACCCTAAGATCATAACCTGAGCTGAAGGCAGACGCTTAACTGACTGAGCCACCTAGGGACCCTCATATGTAGATTTTAAGAAACAAAACAAACAAACAAAGAAAAAAAGAGACAAACAAAAAAACAGACTCTTAAATGAAGTGAAGAAACTGGTGGTTGACAGAAGGAAGGTGGGCCCTGGGGGGATGGGTGAAATAGGTGGTGGGGACTAAGAGTACACTTACTATTGTTTTTAAAGGTTTTATTTATTTATTTGACAGAGACAGACAGAGAGCACAAGCAGGGGGAGCTGCAGGCAGAAGGAGAGGGAAAAGCAGGCTCCCCACTGAGCAAGGAGTCAGATGCAGGGCTTGATCCTAGGACCCTGGGATCATGACCTGAGCCAAAGGCAAAACTTAACTGACTGAGCCACCCAGGTGCCCCAAGAGTACACTTATTGTAATGAGCATTGAATAATGTATAAATTTTTGAATCACTATCTTGTACACCTGAAACTAGTAACACTGAATGTTAATTACACTGGAATTAAACAAACAAATGCATTTTTAAAAATGTATATTATATGTATTTACATAATTGAAATCACTTTATGTTTTGCAACCCAGTTTTTCTGTCTCAACATTATACTAGTATATATGACTTATACTTTTTCCCATGTTAGTAAGAATCCTTTAAAAACAAATAAATTTAGGGGTGCCTGCATGGCTCAGTTTGTGAAGGATCTGACTCTTGATTTCAGCTCAGGCCATGATCTCATGGTTGTGAGATCAAGCCCCGCATTTGGCTCCGTGCTGGGCGCAGAGCCTGCTTAATATTCTCTCAAGCAGACTCCACGCTGAGGGCTGAGCCAGATGTGGGCTCGATCGCATGATCCTCAGATCACAACCTAAGCCAAAACTGAGAGTCAGACGCTCCACCAACTGGGCCACCCAGGTGCCCCACATAAAAACTTTGAACTACGATTGGACATGGGAGAAAAATAAAGATAAACAAAGACCCAAATACTTGCAACACTAATATTCCTAACATATAAGAAGATCTTACAAATCACTATAAAAGATGAAAAGACCTGAAGGAACAAAGGAAAGGGCATGAACATAATCCACAGAAGAAAACTGATAATTAATTTATCAAAAAAATGTCAACATTGCTAATAATGAAAGAAATGGAAGTTAAATGGACATATCAACGTGAATTCATCTCAGATTGCCAAGATGATAAGCAATGGGCATATAGGTATGAGAAAACAAGTTCTTTAATATGCTATTGGTGGGAGTGGATATTCATACTATCTTTTTGAAGAGCAATTTGACATCAAAACGTCAAATTAAAAATTTGCATCTCTCGGGTTGGTGATTCTGGACGAAATAAGTGTACGGCATGGGGAAGCAAAAGAAAGAAAGTATGTGACCACGAAGTGAATGCTTAGTCTCCGAGATCAGAGGCTTAAAGGAAAGGATAGATTAAAACCTAAAAAGAAAAAAAAAGAAAGATCCCAGTGCACTCAAGGAAGGAAGTCCCCCAACATCCTTCCTGCTTATTCTTCCAATATAACACACAACTGGGCCCACCTTAGCACATCTTGGTTGATACCAACTTTATCAACTTTTCCATTAAAGCCAAACTTGACTTAGTACAGTCAATAATGGACTGTCTGTATGCCAAGGGTATCCGTTGTATAACTGACTGTGTAATGGCTGAGACTGAGAAGCTGGGGCAAAAGTATCGAGTGGCTCTAAGGATTGCCAAGGATCCAAGATTTGAACGATTACCGTGGACATACAAAGGAACCTATGCAGATGACTGCTTAGTACAGAGAGTAACTCAGCACAAGTGTTACATTGTGGCTATAGTTGAACCGGGACCTTAAAGGAAAGATCTGGAAGATCAACATTGAGCAGATGCCAGATGATCATGGAGCCCTTCGGTTCTAATTCTTAAAAGATAGAGTTCCTCTGCCTTCCTTTACCAACTTTTTCTGTTGCCAGTTCATATTAGCAATATGCTATAGCATGAATTATTCTTCTTACCCATTTGCTGTTATGAGCAGAGTATGGTTAAGCACACTCACTTTTTCATGTTGTTTTGAAATCGATATTTTGTATCATTTTAAATATTGTTGCATTTTTTTATAAATCAGATGATTGCTCATATTTTAAAAAAGATGATTGCTCATATCAGGCACCTGAGTGGCACAGTTGGTTAAGCATCAAATCATGATCTCAGGGTGCTGAGATCGAACCCCGCGTTGGGCTCTGTGCTCAGCGCAGGGTCTGCTTAAGACTCTCCCTCTCTCTCTGCCCCTTCCCAACCCTGTGATCTCTCTCACTCTCTCTAAAGTAAATAAATAAATCTTTAAAAATAAATAAATAAATAAATAAATAAATAAATAAATAAATAAAATAAGCATCTCCTTTGACCTAGAATTTATACTTCTGGGAATTTATTGTGAAGCAATATTCATCCAAGTAGGCAAAGAATACACAGACATGCACATAAAGAGGCATACATGTTCCTTGCAGAACTATTTGTGATAGAAAAAATTGGAAACAGTTGCTACCAGCTGTAGATTAGTTACATGGCAGATAACAATGGGATAAATTGGCAGCCATTAAAGGGTGCCTGGGTGGCTCGGTCAGTTGAGCATCTGACTTCAGCTCAGGTTGTGATTCTAGAGTCCGGGGATTGAGCCCTCTGTCAGGCTCCCTGCTCAGTGGGGAGTCTGCTTCTCTCTCTGTGCCTCCCTGCTCCACTTGTGTTCTCTCTGTCTCTCTCAAATAAATACATAAAATCTTTGGGAGAAAAAAAAAAGATTGATTTTTAAAAATTTGCTATTAAAAGGTAGGTAGTATATTTTCATATTATCCACAAATGGTATCCACAATATATTAAGTGAGAAAAAGCAATTTGTTGAAGGGCATATAATCCCATTATTTAAGAAAAATTATAAATATTAGTTTGTGTACTAAACAATTTTTGAAATAATAATACATTAACAACAGTCACCTCTAAGGTTCAGATGGTGAGGGGACTTTCAGTTTCCAAGATATACATTTTTGATTTATTTGAATTTTTGCAATAATCATAAACTGGACAATTACAATTACAATTTTTTAAGTAATTAAAAGTTGCAACTACGGTAATTTCACAGGTTTCCCTCCCTCCCAATTAGTCAGGAAAGATTTCCCAAGTTGCTTCCAAGATCAGTGAGTGAACCACATGGACTAAAGAAATTATAGGGGTGATAGAGGCAGATCCAGAAGGAGGTAAAGGAAAGACATATTTTTCAAGCACTGAGACACACAGAAATACCTGGCCACTTGCTGCCCCATCATCGTATCACCCTCCTTCAATCTTCTGGCTGCCACTCTGAAAAAAAAAAAATCCATTCTTAATACATAAGGACTTCTGGTGAGGGGCACCTGGGTGGCTCAGTGGGCTGTGTGTCTGACTCTTGATTTTGGCTGGGTCATCAAACCCCGCCTCTAGTTGGAATTGGTTGGTATTGTAGGAGAATTGGTTGGAAAAGGCTTACAAATTGGAATTATTATCACAGAATCATACTAGCCACACAAAAAGGGATGCTAGTTAACATCTGGAAACATTTTTTTACCTTATATTTGAATCTCTATTGATCAGCTCTGAAAACAATGATATTAAAGAATGATGACTACATTATTTACCAATAAGCAAAAATTACTGAGAGGTTAGTGCCCCATAAAGGCTTTTATTCCCTCTCTTCCCTGAATTGTTTACTGAGTACACATATTTGATTAAATTAAAAGAATACAGGTAAATGGAAGGCAAGAAAAGCTTATTTTCGTCTTACCATCTTCCTCTACCCAAATTAGTTGTCAGTAGTGAAATGACAAATTGGATTTGGGCTTCTTTAGTCTTTTAATTTTTCGGGAGCAGTGAGAGGCAAATTGTACACATTAAGATAGGAAATGGTGGTCAAATAAAGGGGCCGGGGGAATCCCTCATCAAACTTCTCAAACCTTTGCTAGCAAAGATGAGCATCCGTGAATCTCACCGCTGATATTATACTCGGACAATGGGGGGGTGACAATCAGTTGGATATTTTAAAAGATGGACTATTTCAAAACGGGGTTCGAAGCACAACACTTGACTTCTTAGGAGGAAAATCATACCTCATATAAGGATCCACGGTAAGGAACAAGGCTTCCAGCAGGACCTCTATAAAATAAAGCATTCCATAGGCAATTAGAAACTCAATGCTTGATGCCTTCCTTGACTTTGGCATGCTAAATAAACACTCGAAATAAACATTGTAAATAAGATCATCTTTCTGCTTCACGGTTGCCCTTCTGTGCTTGCTACTGAAGAGACAAGAGGGGTCCAGCCCAGATTATCATCATCCTCACCATCACCGTCATCATCATGTTATTCACTCAGCACTCACTCCGTGCTTTACATGGATTATTTCACATGATATTCCCAACTATTATTGTTCCCGTTTTATCTAGGATTAGATTAAGGAACTTGTTCAGGAACACATTTGTAATCACTATGTTACAGCGCTCACGTAAGGTTTCACTGACAGCCCCCATTAGTATTAAATATATTTTGCTGGAGTGACCCTCATGCACACATTCTCTGGAATCCTGAATCTCAGTCCTGGCTATCTATCCAACTTAGATGGGACTGAACTTGGCTATGCTATTTGATTGCATGCCCCTTTCTCAAAGCCTGCCTACCTACCTGTAAACACCCCTTAATTGTCTGCTCTACAAAGCTAATCTCTAAACATGGTATAGACTGTGCTGCTGTTTCTCTCCCCTAGATTCTTTAGGGGTTTGCCTTGTCCTTCCACTTCCCCCAATGATGGGAGACTCCTCAGTGAAGGATGTGAGTTTTTCCCTCCTATCTTCACACAGGATAATCTGAGTTCTGCACATGGCTGCTAGGCCCCGCTTACCCCACTTGCTTACCCCATCATCAGTCTTGCCAGGACAGAGAGAAAATCCTCCCCAGGGTGTGGTCAAAGTCACAAACAATGTACCATTTCAGTTATGAAAGAAATCAGAGGGCTCCTCCCACATGACATCAAGGCTTCAAACAGAAAACCTTGAAAAAGTCTCTGTGGCGGATTGCGAAATTGTCACGAATACCTCCCATTGCTGTGTGGGGCGTCCTCACCACTCCTCCCAGCAAGAAGTCTATGTGTCACTCCTTGAATCCGGACTTGCTTTGCAAATTAGCAAACATGATACAAGTAGAGGCTTGAAAAGTACTTGCCAACACCCAGTGCTCTAGATCAGTGAAGATCAGTGAGCGAAGACAGAGAGCTCACAGCCTGCTAGGAATGAGCCTGCTAGGAAGGCCACCCAGAGGACTGAGGCACGCACCTCTGCTGAGAGCTTGCTAACCACCAAATGAGTGAGGTCCATCCTAGATTAAACGGTTAGCCCAGATGAAACCTACAGAGTTACCACCAATGTAACCCAGCCCAAACTGCCAACCCACAGAACTGTGAGCCGATAAATGACTGTTGTTCGATGTCACTAAATGTCGCCGTAGTTTATTAAGCAGCAAAAGCTAACGGATACAGACTTTTCCAACTCAAACCTTATGACTTACCTCCATTTTTTAAGGATGGGAGTTCAACAGTCTTTAACTCAAAGTTACTATGAGTAGGGCTGCCTTCAAAGTGCTTCTTCAGGGTCCAGCTCTTAGTGTGAACCATCCTGAAGTTCCTGGAACACAGTAAACACATAGTCAACTGCCATGACGTGACTGGATTATTAGGACTTCCTCACCCCTGCACTGAAGCCAGGCAGCAGGGTCTATCACCATCTACTTCTCTTCGTGGTCATTTAACGCCAACCACATTTATTAGGTATTTACTACATTTCTATTCCTGTGCTAAGCACTTCATATGCATTATCTCATTTTCTTCTCATGAATTTTAATATAGGTATTATTATCATTGCCAGGGTACAGTACAGGCCTCCTCAGAAATCTCCAAGACAAGGAAAAATGCTAAAACGGACACAGAAATTCTTCGCATCCCCCGCTGGGGTTTCGCTAGGGCACTGGACAGCTACGTGGTGTTCGAATACTCTGTTCCTCGCGTCACACACAGCGAATCCTGAGAAAGAGCATCAAACACAAAGAACCGAGGAGAAGTCCCCGCACACATTTCAGACAGCTACAACAGCTTTCTCAGGCAGGCTCAGCCTCCTGAATGCCACGGCGTGGCGCTGCTGCTCCGCTCAGTGCCGAGTCTACTTTGGCACCAAACTGGAAATCCAGGGTTTAAACTTGCCTCCACAGGAAACTAAGAGAGGTGATTCAGGCGGCCCTGAGCTTTGGGATCAGGACGCTTTGCTTGGACGGATCTCCCCCGCATCACGCGGGAGCCGCTCCTTCCCCACATGTGTACCTCCAGCGGACAGGACTGCAGTCGCTGGCGATTTCAACGGTCCCACGGCAGTGTAAGCAGAAAAGAGTCAGGGGCCCCCGGAAAGGAAAACTGAGACATAGCTTTCCGGCCACAGGAGAAGTCATTTTAGGCCGTAGGCTATCCTTGCGATCTATGCCCTACTGACTCTACTTGCCCGAGCACGCTTCCTGCAGAACTTCCTCTACGATGTGTTAGAATTACAAAAGAATGCAAAACCTCAGTAGTCTAGAATTTTATGGGAACGAGGGGAATGCAAAACCTAGTTGTTTTTACCTGGCCAGAAAAGAGCCCAACCGGATCAGAGACAATAAACCAATGGTAAAACTCCCAGCGCTGTTTCAAAAGCAAAGACCGATCTCAGGCACATCCTTCGGCTTTCTGAGCACTCAACCTCCGGGCGAACTGGAGTCAGAGAGTTGATGATGCCGACTCTCCACGGCCCTCAAGACTTCTGTCAGCTAGGACTTGGGCTCTGTCACCTTTGCCCCAAGTCAATACTGAACTCTCTTTTGCCCAACCCCCTCATGAATATGCATATACCCTAAGCTTAAAACTTCCCCAATTTTGTTTTTCGGGGTGACACTACTTTGGGAAATATCCCTGGTGTTCTTTACTCTTGCAAGTAAAACCCTTCCTTTTACTATGCGTTGGCTTGGTTGTGTCTTTTAACTGGACACCCACTGAGAGGCAACCCCAGCTGGGGTTAACAGCGGTGCCCTGGAAACTTTTCCATTGCAAATAGAGCGTTCCCGACGTCGGGTCCGCAGCCCTGTTCTCCTATTTGTCTCTTCCCAAAAAGGCAGCCAAGAGCAAATTCTGACCTCGCTGCAAGTCCAGACGTTTCCCCCTCCCCGCCCCCGCCTCCCAGTCCCAAAGGACATGGCCTCAGAGGCGGCCGAAGTTCAGGAGAATCGCACCACCAGGGGAAGATGTCCGGGTGCAGTGCCCGCAGGCACACTCGCCTCTGGCTTCCACCGCTTCTCCCTGCACACACCGGTGCCCACTAACCGAATTCCGACCCCTATCTTTCTTCTCCTTCCACACTGGTCCCAGTTTTGCAGTCCGAGCTAAGGCAGCTATGCAATGCACCCGAATGCAGACAGACCATGCCCTTCCTTCCAGCATGTCTCCGAACTCTCCAAGAACAAGCAGGGACCCATAGACATTGATCGGGACATCTGGCTTTCACTTTCCTCGTAGTGCAAGACTCAGAAGTTATTAAGCAAGAGGAGAGGGAGAGCAACGTGCAAATGTTCCACAATAGGGAATTCTAGGAACTTAGCAGGAGAAAAAGAGTGGGGCGGAGATGTTTACTTACCGGAGTCCGTAGGTCCCACTATGTACACGGAGAATGTGGTTGGGGTTGTGCGGCAGAGCCCCCACCGCCTGGATTTAAGGCCCTCCAGGAGAGGGTGGGGCTTCCCCCAGGGGCGGAGCTGCTCCTTCAAGAGTGAGTGTGTGTGTGTGTCTGCGCTTCCAATAGTAAAGGCCTCCATTGGAGCCCTACCCAGGTGGAACTCTACCTGCACGAGCTTCCTAACTGGGAACTGGGTGCAAAGATGGTGTGTGGGAGAACCAACCGCAACCTTCCCTGCTTAGGCAGGAAGGAGACAAATGCAGGGTCCCTGAGCAGAGCCCGAAGTTTTCCACTTTTTATTTATTTGTTTATTTATTTATCTACCTGAGAGAGAGAGAGAGCGCGCGTGCGCGCATGGAGGAGGGGCAGAGGGAGGAAGAGACAGAATCTCAAGCAGATTCCCCACTGGGCTCCAATCCAGCCTGGAACTAATAAGCCTAATATATTTCCAGATATATATATATATATATATAAACATATACTATATGTTTTCCAAAAATATAGTAGCAATTTACATTCCTACCATCAATGTAAGCGAGTTTCTGTGACCTGAAGCCAACATCAGAACTGGTATTATTGTTGTATTCACTTTTTGCCAATTTGATCAGTGCAAATGAATTTATGCCCTCCAAGGGATGAGATCTGACTTTATTCAGATTTATACCCTTGCACCTACCTGTATCATTTGGAATGTTCTATATTTTTTTTGCAAGTTACATAAGACTCATATTGGCTTTAAAAATAAGAGAGATTTACTGGTTCGTGTGACTGGAAAGTCCAGAAGTAGGATGGGCTTGAGGGTTGGTCTGAATCAAAATTTGGCATATTTCATCCTTACACACTGCTTTCTGGACATCAGAAAGGCTTGCTTCCCTCATGGTGACACAATGGCTGCGGTAGTTCTACTAACCTAAAGGAAAGAAAGATATCCATGTCACAAAATTCCTAGCAAGACTCCTCTACCTCTTGTTGGTTGAAATGTCTCTAAATCAATCTCTGGCCAATTAAAGACTGAAAAGCTTGGGCCTGGGCTACCTAAACCAATCATGTGTCGTCAGGGGTAGGAGTCCTCTCTTCTCTTTGCTAGGCTTTCAATTAACAAGGTACTGCGTGAAAGATTCAGAACTCCAAGAGACAGACTTCTCAGCTTTCAACATAAAATAGCATTAAGTAATAATCAGATGTTAGCTGTTAAGTATTGTCAGTTTCGCAGGAAAGCTGGTTTGTTTGGTGGCTTGAAAAGCTATCAACAGAAGAGTTGAAAGAAATCTGGGCATCTCTGAGAATGTATTTTGGATTGTTAGGGCTGCCATAACAAATTACCATAGGTTGAGTAGTTTAAACAACAGAAATTTAAGTTTCTCATAGTTATGGAGGCTGGAAGTCCAGATCAGAGTGTTGGCAAGTTTGGCTTCTCCTGAGCCCACGGTTTTCGGCTTGCTAATGGCCATCTTCTTTCTGTGTCCTCACATGGCTTTTCTCTGTGTACACACGTTCCTGGTGCATCTCTCTTCTTTAAGCCCCACCTGACAGTCTCCATTGAACTTAGTCATCTTTTTGAAGGCCCTGTCTCCAAATACAATCACGTAGTTTAGAGCTCATCCATTTATGACCTCATTTAATTTCAATTACCTCTTTAAAGATCCTTTCTTGGGGCTTCTGGGTGGCTCAGTTGGTTAGGTATCTGCTTTCGGCTCAGGTCATGATCCCGGGATCGAGTCCCGCATTGGGCTCCCTCTCAGCGGGAAGACTGCTTCCCCTTCTCCCTCTGCCTCTTCCTTCTGCTTGTGCGTGCGTGCTCTCTCTTTCTCTCTCTCAAATAAATAAATAAATAAATAAATAAATAAATAAATATTTTTTTTTAAAAAAGAATTGTATCAGATACTAGCCAAGTGGATAGCAGGGTGGGAAGAGGTACTAAGAGGGGAAACCAGCATGAGAGAGTGACATTCCAAGACATTCAGTATACTTGTATGTCCAAAATAACATTACTAATAGTTGTTTACAGAGATCCCATAAGTGTGACCTTCCTAAATTTGTTCTTCCCTACAAGAGGAACCCATCTCACCTATACTGGGAGATAAAAAGAAACAGTGAAAAGTGCAGGGTTTTGAAGCATGGTAACTCAGCTTCAAATCTCAGCCCTCCTCCTGACTAACTCTGTGATCTTGTCAAATTGATTTCACCTCTTGAAATTCAGATCCCTTAGGCTCTGAGGAAAATAATAGTAATATTTGCTTCCCTGGACTGTTGTGAGGCTTAGAAATCAAGCTACCAAGGGCTCCTAGGTGGTGCTGCAGTGGCCACATTCATTGTGCTGTGGGAAGAGGCATAATCGTTCTCTCTCCAAATGTAGCATCTTACATGTATTAAGGGATTCTTTCAATTATAAGAATAGTATTACTATTCAGTTTTATAATTATCTCACAATCATTATCTCTCCAGACTAATGCAATGGAAGTTGTAGAAAAGAAAGAAGGTCTATTTTTAAAGTGCATTGCCATAGAAAAGCATCAGAAGTAATTTCCACCAAACAGATAACAATGACTTTTGCTTTTTACGCTGTACACATCTGTATTATCTGAATTATTTGACTAGATACATTCTCTTATAACTTGAGTGATTGTATTAAGTGAAGTGTTCCCTCAGCTTGCTAGATCAGAACTCCTTGAAACCTAACGTCAGAGCACTGAATTGAAAAAGATTTTGTCTTAGAACAAAATAAAGGAAACATCTTCCTTGATCCTTTAATCCATATTCTGTCTCTGTGATGATGCAACAGCCAAGATTTAGCTTTATCATCATGACAACTCATTTCAGTCATTAAACCTGAGTCACAATGACTGGGAACGAGATCCTGGTTAACCTGGCATGGTCATATCTTTCCTTTTTTTCTTTTTTTTAAGGATTTATTTATTTATTTGAGAGAGAGAGAGAGAGCGCTTGTGTGAGAGAGGGCATGAGCAGGGGTGAGGGGCAGAGGGAGAGGGAGAAGCAGGCTCCCCGCTGAGCAGAGAGCCTGATGCAGGACCCAGTGCAGGGCTCTACCCCAGGACATTGCTCAGGAAACCAGACACCTTTTCTCTGTCTACTGCCATCTGTGGTGAAAGGCAGAGGGCCAGATATAAACACTTTGAAAAAGGTTTCATGCTTGTTATATCCAGAAGCAGACTGTGCTGATTGCCTGTCCGATATCCACTTTCCCCTTCATCTTTCCTACATACATATCCCAATTTTGTTCACGGTAGCAGGGTGCCCAGTTAAAGAACTCTGCTTTCCAGACTCCTCTGCAGCTGGGGTTTTGACACAAGCCCAGGACTCATGGATCATGACCTGAGCTGAAGGCAGATGCTTAACTGACTGAGCCACACAGGCGCCCCTGGATTCATAGACATTTCAAATCTGTTTTAGGTTTTCATTATCATAGAATAAAATCCGACTCAAAGCTTCTTCAGTTTGCTTTAAACCAAAAGAATTTTGGGTAAAGGCAGATTATTTTTACAATGTTGTTGATATTCAAGTCAAAGTTATTGGTAATAAAGAACTCATGAATTTTACAGTAACAATTTGGTTTTTTTTTTTCTTATTATAACATTAAAAACAAGACAAGTAGGTGTAGTATTTTTGTGCCTAGGCATTTGTGGAATGGAAGGAAGATCAATCTACACTGGGAGCCCCCCTGCAGTTCTGGTCAAGTTCAGGAGGCAGGATTCTCTCTGAAGCAGCCTCTCTGATTTAGCAATTTTCTGTGAAAGAAACTCATTTAGGGGAATGAATAAGGAGTTAACCCTAACCAAAAGCTTTTTTTTTTAAACCACCCCTGCCTTCTTAATTTGCTTCTTTTGAATTGTTTCCTTTGTATCACAGGATGATACATGTTTATGTTCCTGACAGAATTGTGACATAGTGTCCTTGAAAACAATTTCCAACCTCAAAGGACCATACAAGTAAGGGTTAAAATCACTAACACAGGGACCAAAGTGCTCTGTGATAGGAACAAGCAATTGAAAACACTAACGTTCGAGGAGAGACAGGAGCAACTCTATTTGATTTTCTCCATTTACCTTCCAGATCCACTCTCCACACTGCTTTTCACAAATCCTGCCCCCTTCCCTCAAACTTCTGCTTGGTTTTGGGGGAGTCTACTGTTGATTCTCTCTGTCAGTCTACTTTGGATTGGCACTGTTAAAAAGCACAGCTCCTCTAGGCAGCCTCTCGGCACACCTCTGTCCCCTGACCCCTTTGGGCTCAAGTGGGAGGGTGTGTTCGCAGGGCCCATTGGTTTCCCTTTGCCCTACATACTGCCTTTTGGGTGGGTGTGCCCTCTGTCTCTGCTAGGAGACTGCGCAGTCTACATAACATGTGTAATTATTGTTTTGAAAAAACACAGATATGAGAGTACATGTACTTTGAAAGAGAAACTACGTTTCAAAGGAATTTTAGACAAATGGTTTAAATTAATAAAAATTGGAAAAAGGACATGCACACTCCCAAAGGTATATGGGAGCAAATGACACCTTGTCCTGTCACCACCGCAGGTAAGTATGCATATCACATCTCTCAGTCCTGTAGAGAAAGCTCTGCACTCTGAAATGTAAACAAAAAGAAAAACAGGGTCATCACCCTACATACTTTTTTCTTTTTTTTTACCATGTATACTTCTGGTCCCCAAAATGAGTGAAACTCAAATTTTTCCTGTAAGTCATTTACTTCCTAACATAATTCCATCTCTCACATTCTCAATACTGACCTTTTATGGATATGCAACATTTGTGGCTATTGTAATCATGGGAGAAAGTATGTTTTTCCACTAAGAACTTGGAAATGTCGGCAATTTTTAAATTTTCTTTTCTTTTAAATACATGTTGTATTAAATTTAATGAGCCGATCCTTTCAAAGTCTTTACTTTCCCTAAACATCTTCATTGGAAAGAAATTGGTTTCCTTTCTTTTGGTTCCGAGTCTTCCTTATACAGCAAGAACTCAAAAATCCTGTGTTTTAAATAAAAGGAAAAAACATTGTTGACTTTATCAGGTAGGCATAAATTTAGAAAGGAAGAGAAAGTTTTGCTAAATATTTAAGGGAATTAGAAAGACGATGCTTATCTTTTTTTAATTTTTAGGTGCTCTGTACACCCAACGTGGGCCTTGAACTCACAACCCTGAGATCTAGAGTCTCACACTTCAGCCAGCCAGGCACAATGCTTATCCTTGATTCTCAAGCTTTGGTGTCTATCAGAATCACCTGTGGGCTTATTAAAAATAAACATCATGTTGGGGCACCTGGGTGGCTCAGTGGGTTAAGTGGGTGAATCTGGATCTCAGCTCAGGTCCCGATCCCAGGATAGTGAGTTCAGGTGCTGCATTAGACTCCATGCTGGGGGTGGAGCCTACTTTGAAAACAAACAAACAAACAAACATCAAACATCATGCTCCTTTCAGGCCTTAGGAGGTCAGTGTCTCCAGTGATCTGAATCATTACAGACTCTCTACCTTCTGTATTATTACAAAATTCCATTTTCTCATTTGTGAAATGGGGAAAACCTCACAGAGTTGTTGTGAGGAGTAAGTGGCATAATATATATAAAGCATTAAAGCACATAGAACTGTTCCTAATACACAGTAATCACTATATGAGTGTAACTACTATTATTTTTGTCAGGAGACAATTCTCCTTGTTTCTTCATGCTTGTGAACAGGGGCACTGACCACTAGTGTTCTGGACTATTTTCTCCAGGATATTTGAACGGCAAACAACCTGGGAAAACATAAGGTCTCCCGTCAGAGCGGAGGGCAGGTTTGTTTTCTGTCTAGTGTAACATCTCCCATTGGTGCAAGTGTCTATTATAAAAGCTTTGGGTTCCCTAAGCTCAGAGTTCCTCAGCTGTGATGCAAATCCACTTCATGCACAGCATTCACCTGGGCTCCCCTCGGTTACCCCCTGTGGGTGGGGGTGGGGGTGCAGGTGGGGAGCCAACGTGGACATGAACCTCGTGCTGCTTGCTGTGCCATGAGTGATAAAGTCCTGTGTCTCTGACCCTGGAGTCTGTGTTTTCTGCCAGCATCTGTGAAACTGTGCCAGGCTAACTTGCTAGTTTGCAAAAGAAGGTAAGAATCTGCATGCCTTCACAGTTCTTGACAATTGTAAAGTACAAAAATATGCAGTCATGTATAAAGAAGCACAATTTGGCAACCAAAAGTGATCAAGAAGTAATTTCATTTTTCACTCCTAAATGAATATTTAAAGGATTCAATTCATAATAACTTTATTGCACAACTGTGGCACCATGTAGCCTCTCCCACACACAGTTATGGTCCCCATCTTCTGGTTTGAAGGATACTATTAACGACCCGTGGAATCTAAATCAATCTGGCCATTATCCAAAACCACTGATCAGTGGCCAAGTGGTAGAATTGCAGAGTGTTTTAAGAGAATTGGCATTTCTGAACTCCCTCCAATATCTCAATTGACCCCTTTGTCAGCGTCCTAGCATCTGATGCACAATTCCCAGCATCTTCCTCCCAAACACCCAATTTCATAGCAACTATAGAGTTTTGTCCCTGTCACTTCTTCATTCCACTCAGTACCACTGACATCCTAAAAGAAATACAGGCTGCCAAGAAGGGCATCTAGGAGACTCCGTTTTCATAACCTATAGATCTTTTATTGATGTGTTTTTCTTTCCCTGCTGGCCTTTCATTATCATTATCATAGCGGGTATGAATTTTAGTTCAATTTAGTTCATACAAGATTTCAAGGCACTTCATTATAATTACTTCCTGGCAAATGCCTTCAGCTTCCTTGCTTCTCTCTGCCTTTATCAGTCACCTTGGCATAATACTAACCCTGAATAAAACCAACTATTGCCTTTTCCACACCTTCTCATGAGCAGCTGAACACTGGTTTTTACTTGAATGATCACAAACAATGTATTGGCACACTCAACCCCACCCAGCAATCCCAATCATTTTCCAGTAAATTTACTTTCTCACACGGTGTGATAACAGTTTTATATTTTTGCTTCTGTTCTCAAACCTCAGCTCCCAAGAGATAATCTTACCTTTGGCTTCATTGAGAAAATAGAAACCATTAGATCAGAGACCTTGTCTTTTCATGGTCAAAGTTACAAACTTCTCTGCATCTGTACCCATCCTCCCTTTTCTTCCTCTGATAATGGGGAAGCTCTCTCTTCCTATTAAAGGTTAATGAACATGGATCGTATCTCTTCTAACTTTCTTAGGCTACTTGGGTTATTTCTTTTCTCCTGCATGATCAACCTCTTCTGTATCAACTAGAATGCTTTCCATAACAAATAAAAAGACAAAAACCACTTGTAGACTAAAAGCTCTCAAATTTATATCCCCTGCCCACACTCTGGAGCCAGACAGATCTGAGTGGGTGTTATGCTAATTAGTAGATGCATATGTCCTTAAACTTCCCATGTAAAACCTTATCATAGAGAATATTTCTGAAATGACTCTTTACCTAATTTCACACATTATTTAGACAAAAAGTAAATAGATATACGTTTGCATATTGGAGATCTTTCTTTGCAAATGTTTTTCTTCCTTTTAAAAACAGAGCCAAATGCTAGTGTTTAAATTATATGGTTGGTCCAAAATCCTTATAACTGCCATCCCGTTATGGAGCATGCCAGGGGAGTGGGCATTGGAGCTATGTTTAGTTTTCCTCTTTTGTCTGTGCAACCAATCAGGTTTATTTTCCCTTCTTAGATCCTTGGTTTTAGAAAGCGCTTCATTCAAGAATTCTGAGGGAAGGCCAAGAAAAATTGAAGCCATTGTAAATTGTGGAATTTAGCCATCAGACGGCTATAACAGACTGTGCAGAAATGGGTAGCACCCTCTGGTGGACAATATGGAACTGGTATAGTCTCTGTCTAACTCATGGGAACCAGTCAGAGGTATAGAGCCAGGACGAACTCTCTCCAGAATTTCTGCTCAACAAGATTTTGTTTGTGGCTCTCTGGTGGTCAACAAATGAAAAATTGGCTTCTGTCTACCTGATGACCTAGCGCGTCCAGGATATAAACCCAGTAGGAGTCGGGTATGTGAGTTGTGCAAACTGTACGATTTTTCTTCTTAAATAAGAATACCAGATGAGGGGAGAACTGCAAAATGAGTTTCTCCACAGAAGTGACTGAGTGGGCTGAACAGTTAAAAGGCAAATGGATGTGAGAAACAACAAGAATTGATACAGTCAGAAACTTCCCCTCCCTCATTCTTCAAGTGGATGGCTGATAGAAGAGACAGGGAAGAAACAGATATTACCTCTTTTTAATAAGCAGGCATATCAAGAAAGCAGAAGAGAGGTTATATTCATAGAATTCTGACAAAATTTAAAAACGACTTTGGCAGGGGCACTTGGGTGGCTCAGTCAGTTAAGCGTTCAACTCTTGATTTTGGCTCAGGTCGTGATCTCAGGATCATGAGATTGAGCTCCAGGTCAGGCTCTGTGCTGGGCCTGAAGCCTGCTTAAGATTCTCTCTTCCCATCTCCTTCTGCCGCCCCCCCCCGCCAAATGAGTTTGGCAATGAAATTGGTGGTGTTCCAACTCCATAAACCACCTTGTTCACATGAGCAGACCTCTGGGCTAGTAGGTATGAGCTAAAGGAAGATCGAAAGCAATGCTGGTTTTGAATTAGCTTTTTTTTTTCCTTCCTAATTTTACAATATTTTTCAGGTTTTAAAAAACAGATCCGGTAGCACCTATTCCTTGTCTTATAAGTACAGAGAACTTTAAAATAGTATAATACCCCAAGGTGTATATGGAATGGTTGTTTTTCAACCATTTATTGATTTGTGGGTATGTAGGTGTAACTTTTGTTCACTTAATTCAAATCAACTTTTGAGCCAAGCAAGTCAATCTAAGTATGAAAAAAGTATGCTCAATTTGAAGGCAAAGACCTTTTAAAAGTCTCATATCCAGAAATTATAAGGAGGTTTTCTCTTGTTTCAGGTGAATGGAGATTGTAGATACATTCTCACTGGCCTATGACTTTTGGTCAGACTGATCAGTAGTCATCCAGCACAGTGGTACAAATGTCAGCTATCTGGGAGTATGAATTACGACAGCCCACTGCTCTAGTTGGACAGTGTTGATCCACTAGGCTAAAATCTATGGTTAGAGTAGTTTATTATCTTTACTGTTTTACCTTTGGATACACAGAAAAAGCCAATCAACTCCAAATTATTTTACCCAGATTATTCACCTGGTAGATGAGTCAATTCGTTGCTCAGTTGGAAAATATTTATTGAACGCTAAATACATAAAGACACAGTAAGAATACAGAGAATTACAAGGCATGGCCTTAGTGGGTTTTTTTTTTTACAGACTTTTTTTAATAGCAGTTTTAGATTCACAGCAGAAGACTGAGGGGAAGGTACAGAGATTTCCCATATGCCCCTTGCCCCACACATGCACAGCCTCCCCTATTATCAACAAGCTCCACCAGAGTGGTAGGTACATTTGCTCTAATTAATGAACCTACACTGATGATCATAATCCCTCCAAATCCATAGTTTATACTAGTGTTCATTCTTGGTGTTGTACATTTTATTTGTTTGGACAAATGTATACTGACATGGATTTGTCATTACAATGTTATACAGAATATTTTTACTGCCTTAAAAATTCTCTGTGCTCTGCCTTTTCATCCCTTCCTCTAACCCCTGGCAACCACTGACCTTTTTACTGTCTCCATAGTTTTGCCTTTTCCAGAATGTTATATAGCTGGAGTCATACAATATGCAGACTTTTCAGATTAGCTGCTTTCACTTATGATATGCATTTAAGGTTCTTCTCTGTCTTTTAAGACTTGATAGCTCATTTCTTTGTAGTGCTGATTAATACTCCATTGTCTAGAGGTACCACAGTTTATCCACTTACCTGCTGAAGGACAGCTTGGTCCTTCCAGGTTTTGGCAGGTATGAATAAAGGTGCTCTAAACATCTATGTGCAGGTTTTTGTGTGGACATAAATTTCTAGCTCCTTTGGGTAAATACCAAGGAGTGCAATTACTGGATTATATGGTAAGAGTATGTTTAGTTTTGGGGCGCCTGGGTGGCACAGCGGTTGGGCGTCTGCCTTCGGCTCAGGGCGTGATCCCGGCGTTATGGGATCGAGCCCCACATCAGGCTCCTCCGCTGGGAGCCTGCTTCTTCCTCTCCCACTCCCCCTGCTTGTGTTCCCTCTCTCGCTGGCTGTCTCTATCTCTGTCAAATAAATAAATAAATAAATAAATAATCTAAAAAAAAAAGAGTATGTTTAGTTTTTTAGTTTTTTTAAAAAATGTTTATACCCAACATGGGGCTTGAACTCATGATCTCGAAATCTAAAGTTGCATACCCTACCCACTGAGCCATCCAGGTGCCCCAGAGTATGTTAAGTTTTATAAGAAAATGCCAAACATCTTCCAAAGCGACTGTACCATTTTACATTTCCACCAACAATGAATGAGAGCCCCTGTTGCTTCACATCTTTGCTAGTATTTGGTGTTGGCAGTGTTCCAGATTTTGGCCATTCTAATAAGTATGCAGTGATATCTCATTGTTTTAATTCGCATTTCCCTGGTGACATAGGATGTAGAGCATCTTTTCATATACTAATTTTCTATCTATATACCTTCCCTGGTGAGGTGTCAAGATCTTTGGCTCATCTTTTATTTTTTATTTTTTTAAAGATTTTATTTACTTATTTGAGAGAGAGAGAGAGAGAGAGAGAGAGAGAGAGAACGAGCAGGGGAAGGGGCAGAGGGAGAGGGAGAAGCAAACTCCCTACTGAGCAGAGAGCCCAAATTGGGGCTCAATCCTAGGACCCTGGGATCATGACTTGAGCTGAAGGCAGGTGCTTAACTGACTGGGCTACCCAGGTGCCCCTTTGGCCCACCTTTTAATCATGTTATTTGTTTTCTCATTGTTGAGTTTTACGAGTTCTTTGTATATTTTGGTCAGATGTGTTCTTTGCAAATATTTTTTCTCAGTTTGTGGCTTGTCTTTCCATTCTTTTGACCTTGTTTTTCACAGAGCATAAATTTTTGTTTGTTTGTTTTTTTAAGATTGTATTTATTTGTTTATTTGACAGAGAGAGCGAGAGTGAGAGAGCACAAGCAGGAGGAGCAGCAGAGGGAGAGGGAGAAGCAGGCTTCCCGCTGAGCAGGGAGGTGGAAGTGGGCTCCATTCCAGAACCTTGGGATCATGACCTGAGCCAAAGCAGACACTTAACTGGCTGAGCCACCCAGGTGCCCCAGATTTTTAATTTTTTAAAGTAATCTTCACACCCAACATGGGGCTTGAACTCACAACCCCAAGACTAAGAGTCACATGCTCTACTGACTGAGCCAGCTCAGGTGCCCCAGAAGTTTTTAATTTTAATGAAGTCTAGCTTAACAGTTATTTCTTTCATGGATACCGCCTTTGGTGTTTATCTTTAAAGTCACTGTCATACTCTAGTTGAATAAGCTTTTTAAACTGTAATTTCATTTTTAAAATATATGTGAATTAAGGTGGGGCTTGAACTCATGACCCTGAGATCAAGACCTGAGCTGATATCAAGAGTTGGATGCTTAACCCACTGAGCCACCCATGTGCCCCATTAAACTGTAATCTCATTTTTTTTTAAAGATTTTATTTATTTATTCGACAGAGATAGAGACAGCCAGCGAGAGAGGGAACACAAGCAGGGGGAGTGGGAGTGGAAGAAGCAGGCTCATAGCGGAAGAGCCTGATGTGGGACTCGATCCCGTAACGCCGGGATCACGCCCTGAGCCGAAGGCAGACGATTAACTGCTGTGCCACCCAGGCGCCCCTGTAATCTCATTTTTTAAGTATATATGAATTAAGGCATTTCTTCCTCCACTTAGAAGAGAAAGATTTTAATTTTGGGACATTCTGCCATGTGTGTAAATTAATTGTGCTTGTACTTGCAAAATTTCAAATGTTACTATTAATAGAGGCTTATATTTTGGAATAAGTTTGTGTGCTTATTCCAAATGTAACAAGTTAACATCAAATGAAATAAAGTTAAGTTTATGGAAGTCTCAAGACTGCGTTGACACTATAAAATCACTTGTATTCCATATGACCTTCCGATATTGTTTATCAAAACTTAGAAATGATGTAGAGATCAATCTCAATTACCAGAATCCTAAGTACAGTGGTCATCAAGTTTCTAATCACAAACTTTGTTAACCTGTGAATCTACTAACTCATTGAAGTCATTTGGTGAAAGGTTATCTGTGAAGAAATCATTATTTACTATACTTATTATTCCTCCTTTCATATTTCACATACCTTATGAAGAAATTCAAGGTACAGATAATTTTGGGATGGAATGTAGAGACTACATTTCAATATTCCATCCGTGCTCATCTAATCTTGAACTTTGGATTAAAGGAATGGAATCAGGGGCGCCTGGGTGGCCCAGTTGGTTGAGGGTCCAACTCTTGGTTTTGGCTGGGGTGGTGATCTCAGGGTCATGGGATTGAACCCCGTGTCGGGCTCCATGCTCAGTACGAAAACTGCTTGAGACTCTCTTGCCCTCTCCCTATGCCCCTTCCCACTCTCTCAAATAAATAAATAAATCTTCAAAAAAATAATAAAAGAAATGGAATCAAAGGCCAGAGTTTTGGATTAAGTTATTATTACTCAGATAATTTACACTGGTCAACACAACCTACCCAGAAGATTGTTCTGATTTATTGAACAGTTTTTACCTAAGCAGTTGAGCCATAGGTGGTAATAGCCTCAAACCCCACTCCTGGGTTCTAGCATGAAATAAACCAATGAATGATAAGCCACCCCCCTACTTGTTCTATTACAGCCTAAGGAAAGAAAGCCAGGAAGAAAGAAGTTCTGCTCTGAGGGCAAGGATTATGAGGAGAACATTATAAATGACATAAACCCTGCTGCTGCAGTTAGTAGTACATCCATTCCTACTAGATCAAGATGTAAAACTGTTTACAAACACTGTTGGATTCAATTCGCTATTATTATGTTTTTGTATTGCCCTTATCTGGTTTTGGAATCAAAATTACAGTAACCTCATAAAATGAGGATGCAGGTTTTGAAAGTCGGTCTTCTATTATTTTCTAACAACTTGTTCTTTTCAGGAAAGACAGTCTGACGACTTTTCAGTTTCCTTAATATTGACACAAGCACCAATCTTGGCATTTAAAAAATATCTAGGAACTTTTGCATCTCGTCCAAATTTTCCAATTTACTATCCATACAGTAGTTTTCCTAATATGTTATTCCAGATTCTGTTTCATGGAGTTTCCCACAATGAGAGAGAGGAAGGGAGACATGAGTGGGTCAACACTGCGCAAGCATACTGTCCACCTCTTTGACTGGGGTAATTCTTTCCAGGATGCAGCTTCCGGTGACTAGTCTAGCATCTGACCTTGGCCTGGCCTGGCCTGTTTGTGGTCCTCCCTGGCTGCCCTTTGGTTTGCCTTATCTTCCCTTGGAGTTCTACCTCTGGGTTAGGTATACTCTTTTATGGTGCTGGCTATAGTTAGCAACTAAGAGGCACAAGAGAGAGCTCTAAGGGGTACAGAGCAAAAAAAAGGTAGTGGGGCTTCACAGATATAGCATTTCCTTTTGGGGTGATGGAAAGTTCTGGAACTAGATCATGGAAATGGCTGCATGCTTCACAGATATAGCATTTCTTTTTGGGGTGATGGAAAGTTCTGGAACTAGATCGTGGAAATGGTTACATGACACTATGAAGGTACTTAACACCATTGAACTGTACACTTTAAAAATCGTTTAGATGGCAAATTTCATGTGTATTTTACCACAATAAAAAAAGTTAATCTCAGACTTGGGGCAAGGGCCTCCTCTGAGTTTCTGAGTTCCTCGTTTACTTTTCCTTCAGCCCTAGGGATAGTAGCTGCCCTTTGCATTTACTATTTCTTTTTTTTTTTTTTAAAGATTTTATTTATTTATTTGACAGAGAGAGAGACAGCCAGCGAGAGAGGGAACACAAGCAGGGGGAGTGGGAGAGGAAGAAGCAGGCTCACAGCAGAAGAGCCTGATGTGGGGCTCGATCCCAGATCGCCAGGATCACGCCCTGAGCCGAAGGCAGACGCTTAACCGCTGTGCCACCCAGGCGCCCCTACTATTTCTTTCTAATTAAATTTACCATCTTAACCATTTTGCACAACCATTACCATGATCTAGTTCCAGAACTTTTCATCACCCCAAAAGATAATCCAGTACCCATCAAGCATGTCTTTATTATATATTTTTATGACTCTTTTGCTCTGGGGCGAGAGTGCGGTTGTCACAGAAGCATGCTGCCTGCTGCTGTGGTGAAGAAACTGGCCTCTGCTGAAAGCTGACAGCTGCTGCCCCTCTGGTGACAAAGGTCCTGACTGGAGGTGCGTTAGTTTCCTAGGGCTGCTGTAAAAATTGCCACGAACTGGCTGGCTGAAAACCACAGACATTTATTCTCTCATAGTTCCTGAGGTTATGATTCTGTAAGCAAGGTATTGGCAGGGTGGGTTCCTTCTGGGGCCTCTGAGAGAGAATCTTTCCAGGCCTTTCTCTCAGGTTCTGGCAGTTGCTGGCAATCCTTGGCATTCCCTGGCTTGTGGAAGCACACCTCCAATTTCTACCTCTGTCTTCACACGGTCATTTTCCCTCTGTGTATGGCTATTTTCTCTTCTTATGAGGGCACAAGTCATTGGATCAGAACCCACCATATCCAGTGTGACTTCGTTTTAACTAATTACATCTGCAAAGCCTCTATTTCCAAAAAAAGACCACATTGACGGGTACCAGAGGTTAGGACTTGAACGTGTCTTTTTGGGGAGACACATTTCAATCCACAATAGGAGCCATCACCAATGTGGTGACAAAGAAACCAGTGCTGAACAGGGAACACTGCACACTGATCTGTTTGGGGGGGGGGGAGCCCTTTTTCTTTCCCAGCCTTGCAGTGTGCCTCAAGCACCCTCTACAGGCAGAGTTTAACATTCAGCCAGCTGGCAACGCCGGAAATGCAGTCTGCAGAGGTCTGTTCCCCAGGGCAAAGAGTGGTGAGTTTGCAGCTCAGAGGCAGTACATTAATTACGGCCACGATCAAAGTCCTGTCTGCTTTGAAGTGGGCCTTCCCTACGCTAGTTTGATCTTGACTACAAAGCTCTAAATCAGCTGTGCGACTATGACCTGACAAGGGAAGATTCCAAATAGAAGAGAACTTCGGCTAGATCCTGCAGGATATAGGGGTTGGAGGGAATTGGAGAAGGGGAGGAATGATATTTTAGGCAGAGAGACCAGTATAAGCAAAAGCAGAGCATACACACCCTAGATTGTCACAGAATCCTGAAAGCCTGCTGAAGTATTTGAACACTAAACTGAGAGTAAAGCTGGGTGAGAGTAACATGACCAAATTTCTAGTGTACCAAATTTCCTTTAACTCAAGGTAGCGTGGGAGCTTCTTACATCTGGGAAGCAGAGCCCTGAACAGGTGTCAGTGAGCCTCTATAAGAGCTTGCGTGGAAGAAGTGGACCAGGAAACCTGTGTATCTGAAGAGCCTCACGGGAGGCAAGGTTCAATGAGAATCATCACATGTTTCAAATACGGACATGACATACTCTGATGTGGACGTGGCTGTGATCTCAAACACAACATGTCTCAAATGGATGCATCATCTTACAGCATAAGACTACTTTCCTTCTGCGATCCTTTTTTTTAGAGATGGCACCTGGTTGCTCAATCCGGAACCTGGGCATTATCATGACTTATTCCTGTCCTTCACTCTTCCAGAGTCGATGACCCCAAACTTCCCATTTTGTTTCACAAATGTGTCTCAACTTTTCACTATGCTTTCTCCATTCTCAGTGCTATTACCTTGAAACAGGTAGCATCTCTTATTTGGACTCTTAAAACTGTCTCAAAATGGTAGTCCTGACATGTCCCAACTCATTCTCTTAGTAGAGTAATTGTTCTGATGTGCCAATTTGAAGGTGTCACTTTGCTACCTAAATTTCCACACTGGTTCTCCATTGCTCTTAGGATAAAGAGCAACTTCTTCAACATGGAAGAAAATGACCTCTCACAATCTGGGTTCTTCCAGTTTCATGCCCTCCACTCCTCACCCCCACTCCCAGGCATATGGGCTGCCTTTTATTTCTTGAAAAGCTTCACATTCTTTTCTTGCCTCTGCCTCTTTTCCCCTCTTGGTACTTACTTCACAACTCTCCTATCCCAAAACTCCCTCACACCCCTCAAGTCATCTTCTATTTGTCCTTTGAGTCAGTTTAGATGTCCCAGAATTGACTCTAACGATTGACCCTGACTGTAATTTCAGCTTAGGTGACTCTCCTATGTGTTTGCATTACTTCTCTTGATCTCTATATCTATATATGTATGCTGTATGTCATATGTACCTTTCCCTTGTTTAATTTTCTTAAAGGAATTTATTATATCTTAAAGTTTATTTGCTTGTTTATTGTCTGTCATCCTGCACTAGAATATATGTTCCTGAGATCAACAATCTTGTCTACCGGGGCACCTGGGTGGCTCACTCGGTTTAGCGTCTGCCTTAGGCTCCAGTCACCATCCAGGATCCTGGGATGGAGCCCTGCATCCGGCTCCCTGCTCAGTGGGGGATCTGCTTCTCCCTCTGCCTGCCCCTCCGCCTACTTGTGCTCTCTCTCTGTGTCAAATAAATGGATAAATACAATCTTTTAAAAAAAGAATCTTGTCTACCTTACTCACCACTATGTCCTCAGAGCCTCCAACAGTGCCTAGCTCATATTAGAGACTCAATAAATACGAACTGAGCGAATGGTAGAAGCACATTTTTCTGAGGCAAATTCTTCATGCTGTTGTAGAGTCCCATGCAATATTTGGGACATAATTATGCCAAGAAATTATTTGTTGTTGTCAGAAATTCAAATTTAAGTGAGTGACCTGTGTTCATTCTGGCAGCCCTATACCCTGAACACATTAAGCAATATCTGGAGACTTTTTTGATTGTCAGGACTGGAGTGGTGGTACTACTGGTACCTAGTGTGTAGAGGGATGCTGCTAACCATCTTACAATGCATAGTCAAGCTCTTACTTGGCAAAGAATTATAAGATCCAAAATGTTAATGATGTGGAGGTTGAGAAACCCTGAACTAGATGTTCATGAACTTCAAAGGTCCCTAGCAGGCAGAGACAGCCCCTAGAATTTCTAAATTCATCTTCCTTTTGGAAAGACAGCATGAGGTTAGTGAAAGGAAGGCATCCGGGGCTGGGGACTCGGCTTTGAATTTCTGTGCACACACCTTCTTTACATGGATAACCAGACGGCAAGAAAGCCAGATTACCAATTGCCGCAGGTGAAGTAATGATGCAGAAAAGATCGCGTGTGAAGGCCACGGTGGACGGTAATGCGCTCTGCACACGTTGGTTACGTGCGCCTCTGACACTGAGACATCCTTTAGCTCCAACTAAAAACAAATCCTGTAGCAGCTGTGGCTAGGAAGGCAGAGAGACACCGGAAGCTGCCGGGCGGCTGAGGCGTCCTTCTCCCCTAGCAACGGTCGTGAAGGAAGTGGTTGTTGCAGTCGCGTCCTGTGCGCCTGCGCGGAAGCGCCGCCTGCTGACGTGGAGCTAGGTCCCGGAGGCCGAGCCCGGCGGTGTGCGGGAGAGCGGCTGGGGCGGTGGAGCAGCGGCCGAGGCCGGGATGGCGGCGCCGCTCGCTCCGCGCGGGGGAGCCGGCGTTGCCGGCCGGTGCTGGTTGGTGCTGCTGCCGCCCCTGCTGCTGGTGCTGCTGCTAGCGCGGTCCGCGGGGGCCCTGGTGGAGGGGCTGTACTGCGGCACGCGCGACTGCTATGAGGTGCTGGGCGTGAGCCGCACGGCGGGGAAGGCGGAGATCGCGCGGGCCTACCGCCAGCTGGCCCGGCGCTACCACCCCGACCGCTACCGGCCTGAGCCTGGCGACGAGGGGCCCGGACGGACGCCGCAGAGCGCCGAAGAGGCCTTCCTGCTGGTGGCGACCGCCTACGAGACTCTTAAGGTGAGGTCTGGGGACGCGGATGGGCAGCGAGGACTTCTGGCCGGCGGAGCAGGGTTCTCGGTGACCCCGTCACGACCCCTAGGATGTTCGCGATTTCCTACGTGGCCTTGCGAAAGAACCCGCACGCGGCTCATTGGCAAAGATGGGAACCCCCTCGGGTCTTGGAGGACAGCTACCCCGTTCCTTTTTGTGACAGTTTTTGTTATGCAAAGCTTTGGATATCTTACAATTTAGTGAAAGCACTTTAAAAACGTGCAGCTCACACTTGGAATGCAGGGTCATTATTATTACAAGGATCTGTGATAGAACCCAGGAAAGGTCTCCAATATTGAATGACTGATGGCGCCAATCTGACTTGACAAAAACTAGATTTCTGGGGATGGTATTACATGTGACATTTAGGGGCGTCTGGGTGGCTCAGTGGGTTGAGCGTCGGACTCTTGATTTCGGCTCAGGTCATGCATGATCTCAGGGTCGTGAGATCAGGCGCGCTGTCAGTGGGGAGTCTACTTGGGATTCTCTCTCTCCCTCTGCCCCTCACCCTGCTCTCTCTAAATCTTTAAAAAAGTAAAAATAAATGTGACATTTAGCTTGGGTTTAAGGACTTAGAAAAACACTGAGAAGAACAATGAACAAGCAGTCAGAAGACCGGATATTTGACTCTTGGCTCCTACTACCCCACTATGACCTTGGATAGTGACTTAATATGTCACAGTAGCTGTTTCTTCATATGCAAAATTAAAGCCATCCTTACAGGGTTCAGTCAATGAGAACTGAATAAATGTGAGAAATCCCCATACAGGACCTGTAAATACATGCTTAATGACTTGGGGTTCAAGACTTAGTTCTGTCAGGAAAAATTTGTGAATATTGGTGTAGTCATTTGACAAAGGTTTTATCGAGTCCTTTGGGGATGGGGAGATTTAGCCTGTTCCTATTTCCTTCTGCTACTGCAAAAATCAAACCATATAAGGAATCACAAAGTATAAATCATATTTGATGGAAGTGTTACTGCTTCCAGGGCCCCATCATGCTAATGTAACAGTAATTGTAGGTGTAAGGTGTTTCTTTCTGGCCTCTTTTTTTTTTTGTTAGGCAGAGTTTTCCATGTTGCTATGTAACTTGTTTTTAATGACTACTTTGAGTTGGGTATACTGTAATTTAACCATGGATTATTTGTTCAGAATAGCTTTCCAGAGCTGAAAATACTGAATCAAGGAGCTAAAGTCTCTTCATTCATGCTTTCCAGAGCAGTTTATATAATATGGAGTCTTATTAATGAGTATGCCAAGTTCACTGAATTCTCCCGAGCATTGGCGAGATTGTAATTCTTATTGGCAGTTGACTGAAGAATGGGTGGGGGCTGGGGAAAGTGCAGACACCAGGGGGTTTAGTTGCTTGTTATTTAGGATATAGAGGGATTGAGAAAAGCCTTCAGAACAATGGGAAAGAACTTCTCTATCCAGGGCAACCCAGCATCTAAAATCCCAATTTTTATTTTTCTGCAGTGAAGAAAAACAGTGGTCCACACAAGCAGGCAGAAGGCTCTGGTGACACATAGGGAAGCACCGGGAGGATAGAGAACTTCCAGAAGAGAGGGCAGCAGAAACACTGGCAACTGCTGCCTTCTGTTGGGATTGGAGATGGGTAGGTTTGGCATGAGAGTGGTGAACATGTTAGTAAGACATGAGCCAAGAAAGAGAGACAGTAGAGAAATTCTTGCTGGAAGGAACCCCAAGACTCTATTCTTGCCATTTTCTTGAACAGACAATGATTTGATGAATCTGTAATGGTTGCTGATTTGATGAATCTGTAATGGTTGCCTCTAAAAGTTTCTGCCTCTAAAGTTCAGTGCTGATTTGTCAGCAAATAAAGGCTCAATAAAATAATTTGTCCACTTTTGGGCAGTTAAAAACTGGTATGTCTGGGGAAAGTAACACTTTTAATCTTGATTCCAACAAGAGGTTTGTGGTACTACTGATGTCTCCAAACAGGAAACAAAAATTGAGTTATACTGATGGAGGAGGGAGTGAGAGAATGTGCTGTAGTTTCCCCAGCCCCATTCAGTGTTACTGTCAGAGGACAGGGATGTGTGGGGATGGTTTGGACCCTTGAAAACCAGACCTAACTGAGCTCCATGAAAGCTGTTTTAAGGTTAAAGAGACGGACTTCTAAGTGGAACACCTCCAGAAACTTTCTTTTTCAGACTTCACTGCAGATGCTCTCTCCTGGAATAAGGAAAAGGACTTTGATTTGCTGTATGTGGAAGTTGTTAAAAACAAAGAGGGTGGTCAGATTTTATTTGTCATAATGGAAAATTGTGAGTAAGCTGCCAGAGAATATAATTTCTGGGTAATGCAGAGACCTAATGAACTGGAGTCATCCAATTTGGACAGCCTCAGCCTTCCAAATTATCCCCTTGAGGCAATGAGTTTGTAACCACTACTTTACTCAAATTTTATCTGCCGGCTAGAATGAGGGCAAGAAGAGGTCCATGTGGCCTTTGCTAAGACCAGGTCAGATAGAATAGTGGGAGAAGTTGATGAGTTCCAGTGGCTCCAGAATAAAGAGGAGATACAGAAGCCTATACAGAATTCCACATATCATCTTATGGAGGTAGCAGATGTCTACCTGGGACCACTTCATTTCTGTTGGCTGTTTTTGTTATATGCTATATCTTTCTCCATAAATAATAATAGTAAAGGTGTACTTATCTACAGAGCCAGCCAAAAAGGAGGGAGGGACTTGGGAAGACTATGTCATCCTTCATGCCATGTGCAGTTATTGCTGGCATATGGAAGAAGAAGCTAACTTGATGTTTGTTTTGTAAAATGCACAGGCAGGTTCCATTTCTGGAACAGTGTATCTAACAGAAATTGTTCCTTTCTTGAAATCTGAAATCATTTAGTTGTAAATTCATTGGAGCTAGGAGTCTTTTTTTTCTCCCCCCATAATTTTTTTTAAAGATTTATTTATTTTAGAGCGAGCGCACGAGTGGGGAGGGAGGGGCAAGGGGAGAGGGAGAGAGAATCTCAAGCAGACTGCACACTAAGCGCAGAGCCCAATGCAGGGCTCAATCCCACCACCCCGAGATCACAACCTGAGCTGAACAGTATGAGGCTCAACCAACTGTGCCACCCAGGCGCCCCCTCCCCCCATAATTTTTTGATAACCTTTTAATTTCTCTTATTAGTTTGTTCAAGTCTCTTAATATTTTTAATGTATATGATATAAGAAGCAATATTATATTTTTGTTATAACGTTCTAGTGGTATTCATCAAAACTTCTAATAACCAAGGATCTCTGAATGTTGATAATATGTACATCACCAAAATGGGAATTTATATTCGTGAAATATAGTGGATTTATGACTCTGAGGTTGTGTTGGTCAAATACATGCCTCTTTGAGAGAGGGTCTTTTTTGATGGTGGTTGTTAGTACACTAACATGATTTAAGTACAGTCGGTAAGACAAGAAGATATTATCACACTTGATCATTGTTATTTTAGAAACACAGATTCTACCTGTGCATAGAGAGATAGAGGAAAACTAGAAAAAGAAGGATGGGTAATAATGGAAGGCAAAGTCACTGGTCAGATGCTTTCATCATGTCATGCTTAGTTCATATTCGCGAATAACTTAAAATTACAGTTCTCAGCAGGACTTCAGACCATTATGATTTCACACACTGCTTTATATTTGCTTCATAATATAAGCAAAGTTAAGACAATAAAATAGTATTTAGTGTGTTTGACTACTGGGATTCAGGGAATTCATGGACTTTGGAAGTTAAGTAAATGGACTCTCACTTGCTGTGTCAACATTGGATCTTTTTATGTGGATATAGCACTTATCACACTGCGCTGTAAATACTGAGTAGCCCTCCCCTCTCCACTAAACCATCTCCTTGCCTTTTTGTTTGTATATCCATGGCACCTAGCCCAGTGTCTGGCACATCAGATAATGAATGTTCATTAAATGAAAACTGGTATCTGGAGATAGATTCAGTGGATTTCTGACATTTTGACATTGTTATGTGAAGCCTACTTTGGCATTTTACCCTAAATGTAGTTTTGAAGAGTGGTACAGATAAAGTAGATTGGATGGCTATGAATGAAAAATTTCCACATGAGATAAAAACTGCACTTCTATTTTTAAGGAGAAATTCTGTTTTTTCAAGTGAGAACATTAATCCTTTTTGAATATAGATAAGAGTTGGATGAAGTAGATGAAATATGGACGGCCTAGAAATCAACAGATGACGGAACATGTGCAAAGAATGCACTTAGAACATGGGAAAATAGACTTTGACGGCATTTTGGAAAATCACAAAAGAACAGAAAAGGTCTTGGCAGTATTACTGGCCTGAAGGTTATCTGTTAAGGTGACAGATAACGTAGTGAGAGCCTTTTACTACCCTAGCCTTGTCTTGGCAGGGAGGTCACAAGAATACTTCAGTTTCTTTTTATCAGTCTGATTGATGTAGCAGGGCTTTAGCACTTATGACGAATTTGGCATAAAGGGGGGATTCTGAATGCCCTGCCCTTTTATGTTACTGTTCATTGTTCTCTCCTAGTTTATTCTACTCAATCCTTTCTGTAACCGGTACGAGTTGGGCGCTGGGGGAGGAAACCATAACAATGAAGAAGGCACAGTTCTTGCCTTTAAGCTTTTAACATAACAAGGAGACAGATACTAATTGTTCGGTTATTATTTATTTAAGTTATATAATAAAGATATGTGTAGATTATATTACAGCACTGAGAGGATACAATTACTGCTTCTTCGGGGATTGGAGAAGAATGTAGTCTTTGGTCTGGATCTAGAACAGTCACCAAAGGTTGACCACAAAGGGACATTTCTGGTCGAGGGAAAACTTGATCAACAAAAACATGGAGTCATGAATGTGCAAGACTTGTTCCAGGAACAAGATGTAGTTTCGTGAGGTATTAGTGTTTTCTCCACCAATGATCACTTTTATTATATTTCTCCCAGGGACTCTTTGTTTTTGGGAAAAACAATTAATTGTACTTCTTAATACTGTTTTTCTTTTTCGCCATCTATCCACATTAATCAGTCATTCATAATAATTGGGTATTCATAAAAATAATAAAAAACATGTAAATTTCTATTACAGTTGTGATGCTGATAAAACAGCGAAATTAAGTAAGCTTGATGGCAGATAGTTTTCATTTCACATGTCAACTCTGATTGGTCATGACTCCTTTAAACACTTGTAAAGGTTTTGAGGTCTTGTCTGGGTTTAGTGGGAAAGATGAGATGTTTGATAGTGATTTCTCCCATGGGTCCAGAAGAAGGGTGTGGTACTTTATGTACCACATTTGCTATTTCTGCTGTGACCCCATAAGTGCTCTTTATTTTCTACTGATATCGTAATTTCAGCTGTTATTCCCTACTTAGGCAAAGGTTGACTGAACACCAAATATGTTTAATTTTAGTTCTGTGACAACACATGATGTTAACAACCAATCAGAGCTTCTGATTAACATAAGTTAATGAGTTGATATAACATGTGTTGATTTAATTCTGGCCAGAAACCGAGCACTTGAGATTTTAATTTAGCTTGTGTGGATTTATCATAGATAAAAGAACATTTTGAGATATTCACTGAACGAAGATCGTTATTGCATTTTTCACAGATATTAGAG
Source organism: Ursus arctos (assembly GCF_023065955.2). NCBI lineage: Eukaryota > Metazoa > Chordata > Mammalia > Carnivora > Ursidae > Ursus > Ursus arctos. The sequence continues at coordinate 39,640,225 of NW_026622852.1, forward strand.
GAGCTACTGCTTCTGGGTTAGAAGCCTGTCAGATGCCTGGTAGGGAGAATGTTTCAGGAGACTGGAACATAGTTTGGGATCAGGTGATGAACAGCCATTTAAGCTGTGTTCAGGAATTTGAACTTTATGTATTGAATAGTGACCAGAGGTTTTAAAGTGGAGAAATAACGCAATCAGAGGTTTCTTTCAGAAAGAAAATTCTGGGAACAATATTGAGAATGGGTTGGGGAAGGCTGGAAGGTTCTTGTCTGAATTCATTTCCACCATTTTCTGGAATCTCATCATTCCTCTTTGGTAACTTGAAAACTTCTTAGTTGGTGTATTTCACATTCCTTTTGCTTAATTTTGCTTCTTTTAAAGCTACAGTCACATTTTTCTTCTTTTTTACTGTTGGCTATCTTCACTTTATCTCCTTTTCTTTCAAGCTGTTGTAGACTGACGTGTATCAGCACACATAATGAAATTGTTCTTAAGGTGGACAGTGGTGTTCCAATGTCAGATTTGAGTGCTGCTCTTCATTTCTCTCCTCTGGCACTGTCTGTGACATCTGATGTTGTTGATCATGTAGCTCTTTAAGCTGCTGTCCCTTGACCCCCTCAGTGTTATTCTTTCCTGTTTCTCCTGTCTTTCTAGTCATGTCTTTTCAGTCTTTATAATCTTCTTTTCTTCTGCCTACACCTTAAACATTGCTTTTCCTTAGAGTTCTGTCCTTTGGGTCTTTTTGTTTTCTAAGCTCTTCCTGATGAAACTCAACCACATCTGAGACAACTCTAAAATCTGTGCGCTCTCTAGGTTCATATTTTCAGTTGTGTCTCATTTGTCTGACAGTTACCCAAAATTAAACATTTTGGAAATCAATCTTGTTATGTTTGTTAAAGCATACTTTTTTCTTTAAGATTTGTTTATCTGAGAGAGTGCACACACATGGGGTGGGAAAGGGGCAGAGGGTGAGGGAGAAGGAGAGAAGCAGACTCTGTGCTGAGCACAGGGTGTGACGCGGGGCTGATCTCACCACCCTGAAATCATGACCTGAGCCGAAACCAAGAACGGGATGCTTAACGGGGTGGAACTGAGCCACCCAGGCGCCCCAAAGCATATGTTTTAAAAGAGGATATAATCATGACTCCTATATGGACACAAAATGAACATCTGTCAGATTTTATTTAATTCATTAACTAATAAAGGAACCAGTAAGATAATAAAACCAGTTCAGAAGAGGAAAAAGTGCTACACATTCAGTGTCAAAACGGGGAATACTAAAGTGCCTGTAAAACTGGCCAATATGACAAGGCAGTAATCAGTTGCATTCCACTGGACATGATTTTTCTTTTTGTGAATAAGAATTATTTGTATTACTTCCAGTTTTCTACAAGTTACTTCTGTCTCTAGAAAGTCGCACCCCGTCTACAGGAATAGATAATCCCAGAGGTTCCAGGACTTGAAAAGATTCCAGAAATTTTATTTGTCCCTATTTCAGAATCTTCCACTATTTTCCCCAGCATCTTCTCCAAACTTGATGCCCTGTTCCTTTATTCTTTATCTCAGAGTAACGTGGGTCTCACAGTGACTATAATTAGAAACTTCACTGTTAATCCTCAACATGATTGGTTCTTAAACTCCCTTGATCATTAAGTCCTATTTATTCTATTTCTTGGTCCCTAAAATCTCTTTCTCCCTCGTTCTATTCTTTACAATAATGTCAGAGTCAACTTTCAAAAATAAACACACCTACTCAGTGCTTTTGTTCTCATGCATTCAAAAATGAATAACACTCTAGCACTTTAGCATGGCATATAAGGTCCTCTCTGTAGTTCTTATCCAAATCAGTCTTCCTGGTCACATTTACTACACCTTTCTTCCTAAATTTCCCTAGTGCTCAAGCTTTAATGAATCCATCTTATTCACTGATGCTTCTGTACCTTCATACTTCCTGTTACCTTTATCTGGAAAAAGTTTTACTACATCGTACTTGCTTTTCAAGATCCAGTACTCATTTCTTCTCTGCTATGGATCCCATTACCAGTGATCTCAAGCAGAGTTAGTTAGTTCTTTCTTGCTTAGCACATCAAATTGCATTATTCTTGCTTGCTAGATTCTTCTAGATGGGAGCATTCTTGAGACCAGGACATTATCTTGTCTTTTTATCCTCCCTTGGGTCCAGCACAAGGATTAATGCCCTGCGTAATTATTTGCTGAATTGGAAATAACTAAAGTTTCTAAAAGCTCAAGTAACCAACTAGATGGTGATACTCTACTATTAATTAAAACACTGAGGGACAGATTTGGGTTTTGAGCATGTTTACTTTGAGATATTTATGTTACATTTAGGAAATGCTTAGGAGGTATTTGAAAATAGGACACAGGAAAAGCAGATCTGAGTGTCACTAGTAATTAGGTGATACTGCAAATCATGGAAGTTGTTGAGGCCACATGTAGACAGAAGAGAAGACATATGAGAAGACAGTTGCACTAGTGACTAGGGACAGAGAACAAGAAGAGAAATAAAACTGATAGCAGTTAATTTTCTTCCTCTTTAATAGAATGTAATGGCCTGGAAAAAAATTGAGGGAAATAGGGGCGCCTGGGTGGCTCAGTCGTTAAATGTCTGCCTTCAGCTCAGGTTGTGGGATTGAGCCCCGCATCAGGCTCCCTGCTCCACTGGGAGCCTGCTTCTTCCTTTCCCACTCCCCCAGCTTGTGTTCCCTCTCTTGCTGGCTCTCTCTCTGTCAAATAAATAAATAAAATCTTAAAGAAAGAAAGAAAGAAAGAAAGAAAGAAAGAAAGAAAGAAAGAAAGAAGGAAAGAAACAAGAGTCTTTTTTTAAAAAAAATTGAGGGAAACGTGATTTTTTTTAAGGATCATTTGTGTATGTGTATTTCTTTTAAAATGGGATATATATATATGTGTGTGTGTGTGTGTGTGTGTATATATATATTTTAAAGATTTATTTATTTTTTTTGAGAGGGAGAGAGAGTGCCAAGCAGACCCACAATGAGCATGGAGCCCGACAGAGGGACCAATCTCATGATCCTGAGATCACGACCTGAGCCAAAACCAGGAGTTGGCTGCTCAACTGACTGTGCCACCCAGGCGCCCCAATGGGATTAATATGTATTTTTAAGAATGAACAAAATAGAGGGAATTAAGATAGTGGAGGAGTAGGGGACCCTAAGTTTGATCCCTCAAATACACCTAGATGGTTATCAAATCATTCCGAACACCTGCAAAATCAATTGGAAATCTGAGAAAAGAAATGCTGCAGTTCTACAAATAGAAAAGCAATCACTTTTTGGAAGGTAGGAGGTGGGAAGACTTGGATCTGGGGTGATATATCAGAGGATACAGTGGAGGGGAGGGAGCTTGCTTAGGAAGGCTACCATAAATTATTATAAGCAGCGGAACACAAAATCGAAACTTCTAGAAGTCTGCTACAGTGTGGTAGTCCCTGGCTTAAAGGTGCTCAGGTGGTGAAGCAGGGATAGCTTGGTATCAGGATCCCTGGGATCACAAGAAGAATGGGAGTGCCTGAGTGTGGCAGATTTCCTAGGCACAAGAGTGGGGACGCTGGCTGAAAACAGCGAGTTTAGGTGCTGGCTTTCTGCTCTGGGTTGCCATAAACCTGGGAACTACTGACGATCAGTGTCAAGCAAAAGGTAGAAGCATGGTGGGAGGAACAGCACAGGTCTATACAGCAGGAATCTGTAAAATTTGGAGTTTTGAAACTCAGTTGTGTGCCTGGGATAAAAATGCTTGGTCACAGGCTGGGTGAACACAGAGTTCAGACAGAAACCAGGGAGCCAAGAGTGATTGACTGCTTTTCTGTGAGGGCTCACTGGTGTGAACTTTCAGCTCCTGGATTATAGAGCAGGGAGCTGTCATTTTCTTCCCACCTGTGGGTGCTGAAAGCCTTCAGGGAGCAAAACAGTGCCACATAGTGGAACCCAGAGCGGCTTACACTGAGCCTGGCCCCCTGGCAAGGGAGGCACATTTCCACTAGGGCAAGGGCACTTGAGAATCAGCACAACAGACCCCTCCCCGAGAAGATGAGCAGGAACAACTGGCTCGCACAAATTTACTGATCATAGACAGCTGCAGAGCTTCAGCTCTTGGGGAAAACAGTATATAGTATTTGTGGGGTTTTGTTTTATTCTTTAGTCTTTCAGTATTATTCTTTCAGTTATTTTCTTATTTTTTCAATTATTTTTTTCATTTTTTTAATATATACATTATATATTTTATTTTTTTGTTTTTTTATTGTATTTTATTTTTTGTATATATGTAAGTTTTCTTTCTTTTTTATTTTGAGATCTAGTTTCTTTTAACAAGCAGACCAAAACACCAGGATCTAGTGGGGTTTTTTTGTTGCTTCTTGTTTGTTTTTTTTTCTCATTTTGTTTTGTTTTTGTTTTCTGGTTTGTTTTGTGTTTTTTTCCTCTGTTGTTGTTGTTATTGTACTTTTTTCCCTCTTTCTTCTATTCTTTTCTGGACAAAATGACGAGAGTGAGAAATTCACCCCAAAAGAAAGGACAGGAGGTAGTACTCACTGCCAGGGATTTAATCAATATGAATATAAGTAAGATGTCTAAACTAAAATTGAAAACAACGATTATAAAGATACTAGTGGGCTTGAAAAAAGCATAGAAGACACTAGAGAATCCCTTACTGTAGAAATAAAAGAACTAAAGTCTAGGCAAGCTGAAATTTAAAATGCTGTTGCTGAGATACAGTCCCAAATGGAGGCTATAAAAATGAGGATGAAAGAGGCAGAAGAGAGAGTCAGTGATATAGAAGATAAAATGATGGAAAATAAGGAAGCTGAAAAGAAGAGAGAAAGAAAACTACTGGATCAGGAAGGGAGACTTAGAGAATTCAGCGATTCCATAAAGCGAAATAATATCTGGATAATAGGGGTCTCAGAAGATGAAGAGCGGTAGAGAGGGGCAGAAGGTTTATTTGAACAAATTATAGTAGAGAACTTCCCTAACCTGGGGAAGGAAACAGACATTTAAATCCGGGAGGCACAGAGAACCCCACCCATCAATAAATCAATAAAAATAGGTCAACACCTCAACATATAATAGTGAAGGTTGCAAATTTCAAAGATAAAATTCTGAAAGTAGCTTGGGGCAAGAGGTCCTTAATCTACAAGGGTAGAAACATAAGGCTGGCAGCAGACCTGTCCACAGAGACCTGGCAGGGCAGAAAGGACTGGCGTGATATACACTCAACATGCTAAATGGGAAAAATATGCAGCTAAGAGTACTTTATCCAGCAAGTATGTCATTCAGATTAGAAGGAGAGCTAAAGAGTTTCCAGGACAAACAAAAAATAAAGGAATTTGTGAACAGTAAACCATCCCTGTAAGAAATATTAAAGGGGATCCTTTGAGTGAAGAGAAAGCCCAAAAGTAACAAAGATCAGAAAGGACCAGAAACAATCTACAGGAACAATGAGTTGACAGGTAATACAAAGTTACTAAATTCATCTTTTAATACTGTAAATGGACTAAATGCTTCAATCAAAAGACATAAGGTATCAGAATGGATTTAAAAAAAAACCCATCGATATGCTGTTTACAAGAGACTCGTTTTAGACCCAAAGACACCTCCAGATTGAAATTGAAGGGGTGGAGAACCATTTACCATGCCAGTGGACATGAAAAGAAAGCTGGAGTAGCCATCCCAATATCAGACAAACTAGATTTTAAACCAAAGACTATAATGAGAGATGAAGAAAGGCATTATATCATAATAAAAGGGTCTATCCAACAAGAAGATTAACAGTTGTACATATTTATGCCCCTAAGTTGGGAGCAGCCAAATATATAAACCAATTAACAAAATTTAACTCATTGATAATAATACAATAGGGGACTTTTTACCCCACTCACAGCAACAGACAGATCAGTTAAACAGAAGATCAACAAGGAAACAAGTTTTGAATGACACACTGGACCAGATGGAGTTAAGAGATATATTCAGAGTATTTCATCCTAAAGCAACAGAATACACATTCTTCTTGAGTGAACATGGAACATTTTCCAGAATAGATCACATACTGGGCCACAAATCAGGTCTCAGTTGGTACAAAAAGATTAAGATTATACCATGCATATTTTCAAACCACCATACTTTAAAACTTGAAGTCAACCACAAGAAAAAATTTGGAAGGACCACAAATATATGGAGATTAAAGAACATCCTACTAAAGAATGAATGGGGGAGGGGGTGCCTGTGTGGCTCAGTTGGTTAAGGGCCTGCCTTCATCTCAGGTCATGATCCCGAGTCCTGGGATCGAGCCCTGCAATGGGCTCCCTGCTCAGCAGGGAGTCTGCTTCTCCCCTTCCCCCCCGCTCATACTCTCTCTTGCTATCTCTTTCTGTCTCTCAAATAAATAAAATCTAAAAAAAAAAAAAAAAAAAAAGAATGCATCAACCAGGAAATTAAAGAAGAATTTAAAAAAATACGTGGAAGCAAATGAAAGTGAAAACATGACAGTTCAGAACCTTTGGGATGCAGCAAAGGTAGACCTAAGAGGGAAGTATATAGCAACACAGGCCTTTCTCAAGAAACAAGAAAAGTCTCATACACAACCTAACCTTACACCTAAAGGCGCTGGAAAAGGAAGAACAAATAGGGTGCATGGGTGGCTCAGTCAATTAAGCAACCAACTTTTGAGTTCATCTCAGGTTGTGATCCTAGGGTCCTGGGATCAAGCCCTGCATCAGGTTTACCGCTCAGCAGGGAGTCTGCTGGTCTCCCTCTCTCTCTTCCTCTGCCCCTCCCCTCACTTACACATGTACTCTCTCTTTCTCTCTAAAATAAATAAATCTTTAAAAAAAAAAAAAAAAACCAGCAAATAAAGCCTAAATCCAGCAGGAGAGAGAAATAATAAAGATTAGAGCAGAAAGCAATGATATAGAAACCAAAAAACCTGTAGAACATATCAATGAAACTAGGAGCTGTTTCTTTGAAAGAATTAATAAGATTGATAAACTGCTAATCAGACTTATCAAAAAGAAAAGAGAAAGGACCCAAATAAATAAAATCATGAATGAAAGAGGAGAGATCACAACCAACACCAAAGAAATACAGACAATTACAAGAACATATTATATGAGCAACTATATGCCAACAAATTCGGTAATCTGGAAGAAATGGATGCTTTCCTAGAAACATATAAACTACCAAGACTGAAACAGGAAGAAATAGAAAACCTGAACAGAACCATAACCACCAAGAAAAGTGAAGCAATAATCAAAAATCTCCCAACAAACAAGAGAGTCCAGGGCCAGATGGCTTCCCAGGGGAATTCTACCAAACATTTAAAGAAGAATTAATACCTATTCTTCTGAAGGTGCTTCAAAAAATAGAAATGGAAGGAAAACTTCCAAGCTCTTTCTATGTGGCCGGTATTACCTTGATCCCAAAACCAGACAAAGACCCCACCAAAAAGGAGAATTACAGACCAATATTCCTGATGAACATGGATGCAAAAATTCTCACCAAGATACTAGCCAGTAGTATCCAACAGTACATTAAAAGGATTATTCACTACGTCCAAGTGGGATTTAGTTCTGGGCTCCAACGGTAGTTCAACATCCACAAATCAATCAGTGTGATACACTACATTAATAAAAGAAAGGACAAATATGATCCTCTCAATAGATGCAGAAAACACATTTGGGAAAATACAGCATCCTTTCTTGATTAAAACTCTTCACAGTGTAGGGATAGAGGATACATACCTCAATATCATAAAAGCCATCTACAAGAATCCCACAACGAATATCATTCTCAATGGGGAAAAACTGAGAGCTTTTCCCCTTAAGGTCAGGACCACAGCGGGGATGTCCACTATCACCACTGTTTTTGTTGGTCAACATAGTACTAGAAGTCCTAGCCTCAGCAATCAGACAACAAAAAGAAATAGAAGGCATCTGAATCGGCAAAGAAGTCAAACTCTCACTTTTCCCAGATGACGTAATACTCTGTGGAAAACCCAAAAGACTGCACCCCAAAATTGCTAGAACTCATACGGGAATTCAGCAAAGTGGCAGGATATAAAATCAATGCACAGAAATCAGTTGCATTTCTATACACTAACAATGAGACAGAAGAAAGAGAAATCGAGGAGTCAATCTCATATACAATTGCACCAAAAACCATAAGATACCTAGGAATAAACCTAACCAAAGGGGCAAAAGATCTGTACTCAGAAAACTAGAGAATATTCATGAAAGAAATTGAGGAAGACACAAAGAAATGGAGAAACATTCCATGCTCATGGCTTGGAAGAACAAATATTGTTAAAATGTCTATCCTACCTACAGAAATCTATACATTGAATGCAATCCCTATCAAAATACCACCAACTTTTTTCACAGAGCTGGAACAAAGAATCCTAAAATTTGTGTGGAACCAGAAAAGACCCCAAATAGCCAAAGGAATGTTGAAAAAGAAAAAGCAGATGGCATCACATTCAGGACTTCAAACTGTATTACAAAAGTATAATCATCAAGACAGTATGGTACTGGCAAAAAAACAGACACACAGATCAATGGAACAGAATAAAGAACCCAGAAATGGAGCCTCAACTCTATGGTCAACTAATCTTGGACAGAGCAGGAAAGAATATCCAGTGGAAAAAAGTTTCTTCAACAAATGTTGCTGGGAAAATTGGACACCCACATGCAAAAGAATGAAACTGGACCATTTTCTTATACCATATCGAAAAATAAACTCAATGAATGAAGGACCTAAATATGAGATAGGAATCCATCAAAGTCCTAGAGGAGAACATGGGCAACAACCTCTTTGACCTTGGCTGTGGCAGCTTACTAGACACATCTCCAAAGGCAAGAGAAACAAAAGCAAAAATGAACTATTGGGACTTCACCAAGATAAAAAGCTTTTGCACAGCAAAAGAAGTAGTCAGCAAAACTAAAAGGCAGCCTGTGGAATGGGAGAAGATATTTGCAAATGTCTTATCAGGTAAAGGGGGCTAGTATCCAAAATCTATAAAGAACTTATCAAACTCAATACCCAAAGAACAAAAAATTCAGTCAAGAGATGGGCAGAAGACATGAACAGACATGTCTCCAAAGAACACATACAGATGGCCAACAGACACATGAAAAAATGCTCAGCATCAGGGAAATACAAATCAAAACCACAATGAGTTACCACCTCACACCTATCAGAATGGCTAAAATTGACAACTCAGGAAACAACGGATGTCAGCGAGGATGTGGAGAAAAGGGAACCCTCTTATGCTGCTGGTGGGAATGCAAGCTGGTGAAGCCACTCTGGGAAACAGTATGGAGGTTCCACAACAAATTAAAAATAGAGCTACTCTACGACCCAGTGATGGCACTACTAGATATTTATCCAAAGGACACAAACAGTGATTTGAAGGGGCACATGCACCCCAATGTTTATAGCAGCATTATCAACAATAACCAAATTATGGAAAGAGCCCAAATGTCCATCAGCTGATGAATGGATAAAGAAGATCTGGTATATATATCCACTGGAATATTACTCAGCCATCAAAAAGAATGAAATCTTGCCATTTGCAACAACGTGGATGAAACTAGAGGGTATTATGCTGAGCGAAATAAGTCAGAGAAAGACAAAACTGGATGATTTGACTCATATGTGGAATTTAAGAAAACAGATGAACATAGGGGAAGGGAAGGAGAAATAAAATAAGATCAAAACAGAGGGAGGCAAACCATAAGAGACTCTTAACTATAGGAAACAAACTGAGGGTTGCTAGAGGAGAGGTGGGTGGCAGTAAGGGGCAACTGGGCGATGGGCATTAAGGTTGGGTACTTGATGTAATGAGCACTGGGTGTTATATGCAACTGAGGAATCACTAAATTCTACCCCTGAAACTAATAATACAGTATATGCTAACTAAATTGAATTTAAATAAAGAATTTTTAAAAAGAAAAAAAATGAACAAAATATTATTATATTTTCATATATTACTGATTCCTGGCCTTTAACGTCCTAAAATGGTTTCTACTATCTGTGTAACTGAAAATTTTAAATGTGAAAGTGGCTGCAATATCAAATTATTGCAATTATGTATATTGAAATCAAACAATTATTTCTTTCAAGGGCAAGAACGTAATATAATTTTGCCTCTGGGGAGGGGGGAGAATGATCATTTTCGTAAGAGAAGGAAGGATTCAGTGCTTTCTTTGCTTGTGGGTTTCCTCTTGTTCACTTTTGATCTAGATATTGGTGGTTATGTTCCAGTCCTCCTGCATGTGCCCAAGAGGATTGGGAGTGGAGTGGACACCAGCAGAAGCACCATTTTTTCCTGTAGACATTAGAAACAAGGAGCTTATTGCCCTGCTTGTCAAGGCTCAGGACAGAGAGGAGGAAGAAACAAGTATAAAGGTTTTGGTTTTGGAAAGAAGTTGGAATCTCCTGACCCTGGGACCTTAAGATCCACAAAATTGCTGAAAGAAAAAGTACTACCTTATTGAAAGGTAAGACATTAAACTGTTTTAAGGTTTAAGCCGTTTTAGCCACATTAGCATGTTTTCATAAGCTGTGAAATCAAGCAGTCATTTCTGCGAAGCCAAAGTTTTTGTGAAATAATCACCCATCCAGCCTTCCTGGGGAGATAGAGACCTGTATGGCTCAAGGGACGTTTATAGTGAGGGAGAGCCTTTACAAAATTGTACTCATATTTTAAATGACATTTACTGAATGCCAGGCACTGTGGTAGGCCTTGGATATACAGAGATTAATATGTCAGTCACCCTCCCTATCTTCCAGAAGTTCTCATTCAAGGAAAAAAACCCTGATGATTACAATGTGATAAGTGCTATAATAAATAGGTCATATGTGTAATAAGAGTGGTCTAAATCTGAAGGAGTAATGTTGTGTCCTAAAGGATTAATGGAAGCTCATGAGGTTGGAAGAAAGGGATGGGCATTTGAAGTAGAGAGAATTATATGTTTAAAGACATAGGAATGAAAAAGTGTGCTGTGCTGGAAGAACACACCAAATTGCAGAAATTACTATCTGATGTTTGCTGTGGAGCAGAAGAGGAGCAAGTGTTGAGATGTTGCTAGGTGAGAGTGGACTAGTTATGGAGGTCTTGTTGCATGCCAAGGAAATTTTAACTTACTTATTAGCCATGGGGAAGCACTGAAGATGAAAAAAAATTGTGGGACTACCTGAGTTTCAAGATGGGTAGGAGAAAAAATAAGTATAATAGTTTTAAAATAAGTATGTACCTATAGCTCTCAGTTGGGTCCCAGTCTTTTGTCTCTTCTTTTTTGCTAATATTCCTCATATCCTTGTGTTCTTACTAGGTTGATTCTAAACTTTGTAGGTTACTGGAGAGTAGGATTTTGATTTAGACTATTGAGAACTAACTCTCCAATTTGTGCCAACCTTGAACACCTTCCAAAGTGTATTATGCATACCTCAACCTAAAATAATTTTCCTCATTCTGGAGAGAAAGCTATAAACCCAAGAGTAAAGATTCTGGCTGATTAAATGCTGTAACAAGGAGGTGGCCAACGTTTCTTGTCTTTAATCTTGACAAAAACAGGGTCATAAGTTTATGGTGACCCCAAGGAAAAGAAAATCATCCTAAGAGAAGTCAGACTTGATCCTGAAACCTTCTACGGGAATTAGTTAATTTGAGGACTCATTGGAGGGCTGGTTGCAGTAGAGAGGCCAGATACAAGGTACATAATTTGGAGTGGCCAGTTGCTGGAGCATTAGTTGACCATCCTGTCAGAGGAGCTCAAGACTCAATGAAGTAAGTCACATATTTAGGGACCAGTGAGAAGATGGTGACCCTGGTGGAAGATCTGGGTGAAATGTTTGAATAGGGGTATCTGTATTCTATGGACTGTGACTTTCACTAAGATAAGAGAACAAAGAAGGAAGGATAATTTTTGGACCCATGACATTCAAGATTTTTATTTATTTATTCGACAGAGAGAGAGACAGCCAGCGAGAGAGGGAACACAAGCAGGGGGAGTGGGAGAGGAAGAAGCAGCCTCATAGCGGAGGAGCCTGATGTGGGGCTCGATCCCATAACGCCGGGATCACGCCCTGAGCCGAAGGCAGACGCTTTAACCGCTGTGCCACCCAGGCGCCCCAAGGACCCATGACATTCAAATAGTAGATTTCAGTGACACTCAAAGATCTTGCTGTATACTTTAACCAGGAGGAGTACAGTCAGGCTGGGCAAAGAGCTCTGTATAGATAATGATGCTGGAGATCTGTCGGAATCTGATCTCACTGTGGCCATTAGTTTCAAAACTACATGTAATCTAGTTGGAGCAAGGAAAAGAATTATATTTGAAGAGTACATTTCAAAAGGCATCTGCCAAGATTGGAAGGCTGAATTAAAAGTCAAAGATTTCAAGCCAGAAGCAGAACATTTCTATAAAATTAGTCCAAAAAGCAAAAACTGGAGGGAAAATCGAAAAATTCATAAAAGATGTCTTGAAGTACTCAAAATGAGATGTATCAAAAGTTGTAGGCTTTAGGGGCGCCTGGGTGGCACAGCGGTTGGGCGTCTGCCTTCAGCTCAGGGCGTGATCCCGGCGTTCTGGGATCGAGTCCCACATCAGGCTCCTCCGTTATGAGCCTGCTTCTTCCTCTCCCACTCCCCCTGCTTGTGTTCCCTCTCTCGCTGGCTGTCTCTATCTCTGTCAAATAAACAAAATCTTAAAAAAAAAAAAAAAGTTGTAGGCTTTAAGTCTTCAGAGCTATCTATGACCTATAAAGTTTCTGTATGTCCTATAAAGTTTTACCCTCTTTAGGTTAGAAGCTCTAAAGTATGATAATTATAGAAATCATAATAGATTGACAATTGAGGTGTGTGGCAGTTGCCACAGAAAATCCTTTTTGACAGAAAGGAACATTCAAGAAGCGAATTTGAGAATGATAACAGCCTGAGCTCAGCCCTCCTTATATAACAGACAGTTCTCATACTGGCCCTCCAAATAGTGCTGTGGAATAGACTTTAAATATATTTACATTTAATTCTACTAGATACTAGTTTAGTTTCGAATTCTAGTCAGAGGTAAAAATATTTTGAATGTACTGAACCTAAGAGAATTGTCATTCAAATTCAAAATTTTTTTAAAGATTCTATTTATTTATTTTAGAGAGAGAGCGTGGGCACGCACACACAAGGGGGGGAGGGGCAGATGGAGAAGCAAGCTCCCTGCTGAGCAGGGAGCCCATACGGGGCTCAATACCAGGACTCTGGGATCATGACCTGAGTCAAAGGCAGATGCTTAACTGACTGAGCCACCCAGGCACCCCCAGAATTCTTTCTTTTAAAAGATTGTTTGTTTATGAGAGAAAGAAAAAGTGCGGTGCACAGGGAAAGGAGCAGAGGGAGAGGGACAAGCAGACTCCATGCTGAGTGCAGAGCCCAATGTGGGGCTCGATCTCAGGACCCTGAGATCATGACCTGAGCCAAAACCAAGAGTCAGATGCTTAACCGACTTGACTGTACCACCCAAGTACCCCACAAATTCAGAATTCTTAATAGAAAATACATGATTTTAATGGGTACAGAGGAGATTTTGTCATTAGCAAACTTATTTTAAATCTAAGAAACTGCATGTTGGAAGATCAGGAGATCTGAATAGACCTGAGAGCCTCTGTCTGTGGTAGAAAAGCACTAGGTTTAGATTCTGAAATGCCTTTAGTTAAGTATTTGCAACTTTATGAATGTTGAATAATTCATCCTAGAAAGACGTCCTCTGGGTTAAAAAAGGTTTTTTATTTTCATAATGATTTGTATTGTACTTCCTTACAGAGAGTAGAGAATTTGTTGGTTTTACTCTTTAACATTTTTTGGACATGAGACAAAATAGAGGTGCCTGGCTGGCTTAGTTGGTAGAGCATGCAACTCTTGATTTCTGGGTTGTGAGTTGAAGCCCCACATGGGGGTAGAGTTTACTTAAAAAAAAAAAAACAAACAAACAGTAAGACAAAATAGGTTTCCTGTGTGATGAAAAAAGCAAATCATAACCCAGTGTAATAGTTCTTCAACAAATGTAGCTCATAGGGTTTGCTTAAAAAAAACCCCAAAAAGACAAAATAGGTTTCCCGTGTGATAAAAAAAGCAAATCATAACCCAGTGTAATAGTTCTTCAACGTATGTAGCTCAGTAAGAGATTGGCATTTATCCCTATTTGAAATTGATTAAAATTAAAGGTTTTAAGAAATGTTTTATTTGTGAACATCAGAGCAGCATTTCAGAATGCTATGATTTTTTTTGAACATGTTTGTATGATTAAGAAAGATGTATATGTTAACTTATTTATGAACTGGGCTGTGACAATATGTTATAATGTCATAATATGTATTATGTATTTGTAACGTATTTATGTATAATGTCATTTGATATTCAAAACACTAAAATTAGTAGAGCAGATATTATCTGTTTTACTAATGAGGATGAGTGAGGCTCAGAGAGGCTAAAAATATCACCTGAAGTCACAGAGTTAAACTTTGACCATTATACTGAATCAGGGTTTCTTTGAGATGAGCATAATTCAGTTTTATAGGCACAGACTGGCTTCATCTGCTTTTTATTGTCTTAATCATTGCTTAACAGAAAAGTTTTTACACAAGGCTGGAAAATGATTGTGAATACCTATAATAGGAACATTTGTTCCTATCAACAATTATTGAGAAGAGGTATCAACAAGTTCTGAAGTTACAAGAACACAACATCCTTATTACCAACATAACACTGGCTAAAACAGCATGGTTAATTGTTATTAAAATGTTTTTCTTTTTCTAGGAGGACTAACAATACTTAAGAATTTGGAGAGATTACTTTTATTATGCTTATACCTAATATTAAAGTTCTAGAAACAAATATATGTGTGCTTTTGAAGAGTGGTAGGGAATTTTTTGATTTTGATAGTTTCACTTTTATTCAGATTAATCTTACATGGTTATAAAATTGTTTGACTTAACAGATAACAAACTAAGGCCATTTTCTGAAATATCCTATGAGACTGGGTATCTTGTTATTTTACAGGATGAAGAAACACGAAAAGATTATGACTACATGCTGGATCACCCAGAAGAGTACTATAGCCATTACTACCACTACTACAGCAGGCGCTTAGCCCCTAAAGTGGATGTTAGAGTTGTGATTTTGGTCAGTGTATGTGCTATTTCAGTGTTCCAGGTGTGTATTGATGGAGGTGTGTGTCTACGTGTATGCTTAGTGCACGTTGCCTAGTCTGGTCACTAAAACTGAATTAGAAGTACCTTTTAATAAAATTTTACTTGTAGTTGAGACTAATTTTTTTAGAGTAGAAAAATATTCATTTATTCAACCAATTGATTAACAATGGAATCTTTGTCAATGGCAAATCTAAGAAATTGATGATAAATGCCATTATATAATAAGAAAACCCAACAATAGATATTTTTCTCATTGTTCCCTTTAGAGTATTTCTCTCCTAACCTGATAATATTACTTTTGTAGGACTTTTCAATGATTTCCCATTAAATTTGTTAAAAACCTGAACTTCTTAATATGACCTAACAAGTCTTGGTACCTATCCACCAAATGCTAGGAGTGCTTGCCATTACTGTAACAACCAAAAATGTCCCACACATTTCCACTGCCTGCTAAGGGCAGTTTTGCTTTGGTTGAAAACTACTGAAATAGATTAAAAGAGTAGTAATCTTTCATGTTGTTTTAAATGTCAAAAAAATTTCACTTCATCTTGAAATGAGTTTTTCCTACTATTATTCTTAAACTAACCACAGCTATCATGTCTTCTTTTGGAGGGAAAGAACATGTCAGGTGACTAGAATGAATCAATTTGCTAGTCTGAAAAGTGCTTCTCTAGCTTAATGCCCAGAAATGAGATTCACTTTATATGACATAAAGAATTACTATTGAAAATTAAGGTTGTGGATTTTAAATGTATCTGCTTTTGCAGAAATATTTTCTTTTCAAAGGGGAAAGCAGTAATAATTTTACCTCTCTGTTTTAGATAATACCCTGGTAACATTTTTTTCCCCTAGTCCTAATAGAGTGCTATTATAATATTTCAAGATATTATTGGTGTAACTGCAATATTCATTCAGTAAAACAGCAAATGAAATGTGTGGTAATGTGAAGAATAGGACTTTTTCTGACAATTAACAAAACCCTTTGTGTGTATTTATGAAGTAAGTTATGTATTTTCCAGTCAAATAAGAGTTCAAACATATTAGAATCCTTTACCTCAGAATATGATGAACATTACTGTGATATATTGAGATGGTTTAGGGAAGAGATGGGAATGAATATAGTTGCCTGAGTCTATCCTGTCATTTTTCTTTTTTTAAACAAGTTCTTCACTGGCTAGTTTTACCATTTAACTATTCCCCCCAGAATGTAGATCACAGTCTTATAGTCTTAAAAAAAAAAAAAGAGAGAGAGAGAGATTTCTTAATAGTGATCTAGGGAAAGCCAAATGGTAGATATGAAATCACAGGTGTGGTGTGATTCTATTGATTTATCCCCTAATCTTGGGTATTTCCTGTCTGAATTAATGGCTTTTTGGCCTAGCGTAAGGCTTACCTGATTTATCCAGCCTCAGGTCCCAGGTACATGTGGGTCTTATTCAGCTTTATCTTTTACTTACAGAGAGAGATGATTGAGGTCCCTTTTTTTTTTTTTTTTAAGTAAGCTCTGTGCTGACTGTGGGGTTTAAATTCATGACCCCAAGATTAAGAGTTGCATGCTCTACTAACTGAGCCAGCCAGGCACCCCTTAAGGTCCCTATTTTTAATCAGAATTGCTTTGTGGGGGGTGGGGTATGGTGTTCACCAAGGTGCATTTTGGTAGTAAAAATAACCCATTTTTCTTTGTTAAATATTTCAGTTTTTCAGCTGGTGGAACAGCTATGACAAGGCAATCAGCTACCTAGCCACAGTGCCCAAATACCGTATCCAAGCCATGGAGATTGCCAAGCAGCAGGGGTTACTCAGAAAAGCCAAAGAGAAGGGCAGAAACAAAAAGTCCAAAGAAGAAATTCGTGACGAGGAGGAGAATATCATAAAAAACATTATAAAAAGTAAAATAGATATAAAGGGAGGCTATCAGAAACCCCAGATATGTGATCTTCTCCTGTTTCAAATTCTCTTAGCACCTTTCCACCTGTGCTCATATATAGTCTGGTATTGTCGGTGGATCTATAATTTTAACATCAAAGGCAAAGAATATGGGGAAGAAGAAAGACTATACATCATACGGAAATCCATGAAGATGTCAAAATCTCAGTTTGATAGTCTAGAAGATCATCAGAAAGAAACTTTTCTTAAACGAGAGCTCTGGATAAAGGAGAATTATGAGGTAATTATTTGCTGGGATATTTGTGTCATCTTACTTATGAAGTTAAAATTTGGTGTAGGGGAAGGGATCACAGAAATGCCTTCCAGTTTCTGAAATCCAAGATTTAAATAATGAATAAAGATCTTATTTTTATTGAAAGTGTGACTATATTTGGTAGTGGGACAGTGGGTTTTTGACCTGTAATTTGTCTTAAAAGATGAACTTCAAATACTTTAACTGACTCATGCTGAAAATCTTAAGAATGGTCTGATTTGTTATGTTAAACTGCAGTGGGATAATATGTATGTTTGCAAGGATGTCACAACTTTCTGTTAATTGTTCTAATTTAAATTTGTTCTTCCCCAAATTTTCTTTCAGTCATGTAAACTTAGCTACAGGGATTAAAAAACAAAACGGAGGGAATAAGACATGGAAATTTTGTTGAAATAACTTCATTTCAAAATAGAGCACAAAATCTTCTATATAGTAACTAACATGTCTGAAAAGTTACTTTTTTTAAAAATGTCTCTAAACTTTGGGCAGCTTAATAAATATTATATTCTATAATTGTCAGCTACATCAGTTATCTTGAGGTGATCGCTGCTTAGCTCAAGTCTTAAAGGAACTATTTATCTTATCATAATGATATTATTTTAGGTTTTGCATAAAATTAATTGGCTAATGTATTAAAGATAAGAATAAAGCACAGTGATGGGGCACCTGGCTGGCTCAGTCAGTAGAGCATGGGACTCTTGATTTCATGGTCGTGATTTGAGCCTCAGGTCAGGGTAGAGTTTATTCAAAACAAAACAAAACAAAAAGATTTCTTAAGAAATCTGAATATATTTGTGTTTTTAGTTTCATAGGCATTCCTTTTTTTTTTTTTTTTAAGAATGCACTGAAATTTTAATAATGTCAACTAATGTGATTAAAGCTAAGGTTTCCCCTTAATGATCAGTTACTTTTCTCACTTCTATTATTCTTTTTTTTTTTTTTTATTAATAATGATTTTTTATTATATTATGTTAGTCACCATACAGTACATCCCCGGTTTCCGATGTAAGGCTCGATGATTCATTAGTTGTGTATAACACCCAGTGCACCATGCAATATGTGTATAGGCATTCCTTTTTATATGTGGTATCCTAAATAGATTTTACTGAAGTAGAGTTCCAGTCTGAATTATATAAGTAACTTACTATGAATTGCCCGAATGTTCTGGCAAGTAGATATAGTTAGCCTGCCTGTAAATAACATAAAAATGGAAAGTAACATACTATTTTGCTTCTAAAGTACTTGAAAATTTTTCTCTTAAGTAGGGTAAGCAGCCCAGTTCACAAAACTGTATCTTTCAGGGAGTACTATCCTGGGCTGAATTGTCACGTTATTTTATGAGGTGATCTTAGTCATTACTTCCTAAAATTTGGAAATAAAGTCATCTCTTTCTAAAATTTGATGAAACTGGTTATGAAAACTTTTCCATTTAGTTTCAACTGACATCCACAAAAAGTTACAGAAATTAAGATTTTCTTTGTCCTTAACCTGCATGGTTTGTTTAACCGTCTTTGGGAATCTTAATAAAATACTTGGAAAACCAATAATTATCTTTGAATTTGGAGACAGTTGTATATATAAGGTCATTTTATTCCTTGGTTAGGATCAGTAAATACTGAAAGTCATCAATTAAATTTTCAGAGTACCATATTAAAGAAATAAAGTGTGATACTTTAAGATTGGACATTAGTTGTAGAAAGTGTTTAAACCCTTTAAGCTCAGCTGATGTATGATGTCAATGAGGAAAAGGATGTATTCTCAGGTTACAGAAATCAGTGACAAAAATTACTAAGTTCTTGTACAATTTTTTTCTTTGTTTTTAATTTAACATTGAGTGTTAAGGTGCTTAACTCCTTAGTATTTTTAGATGGATGGTCTTCGGAAGACAAACCAGTACATTCATAGGAAACTTTTACCTAAAGTTATATTTGAAAAATGTAAATATGCCATAAAGGTAATCACAAATGTTTCCCTTTAGATGGTAAAGTCATTTAGTGTTGTTTATACTTACAGGTTTATAAACAAGAACAAGAGGAAGAACTAAAGAAAAAATTGGCAAATGACCCCAGATGGAAGAGATACAGGAGATGGATGAAGAATGAAGGGCCTGGACGGTTAACGTTTGTGGATGACTGAGGATTACTGAATGCTACTATGCCAAACCTTAATTGTGATATTTTCATAACTGAATTATTTTAGAAATGTATCAACTGCTCCTCAGCAGTACTTAAAATTTCTCAAATATTTGATTAAACAGAATAATGTAGAAATTTAAACTTTCCCTTAAAACTTTATACATAAGACATTTATGATTGTTCAATTTTTATAATCTATTTGTGGATTTTGTTAAATGATCTGACATGAAGATTTACTTGTTGCCATTTTAAATTTTTATATGTTTAGTTAAAAGATTTGACATGAAAATTTATTAGATACCATTTAAAATTTTTACGTGTTAAGTGTTTATTCTTTAAAAGTGTTTCCTTATTCTTTGTTACAGTGCTACATTTTTCTGCTTCCATGGCCTCTGATATTTTCACAAAACATAAAAAATTATAACAGCATTTAATTACATTTTGAGTGTCTTTAGACACGAACTTCTTCAGCAAAATGATTTCAACTGTCATGTCATCTTCATTACAGTCATTCTAGGATTGAAATACGTTCAAAATATCTCTCTAGGAGAGTCTTCTGCCAGAATGTGCTTAAACTATTTTTCCCCCTGTCATAATGTTCTTAATATGATCAGAAACTCTCCAGGAGAGTGAATCAACCTTCACGTCCTTGTAGGATGATCTTGATTACAGTCATTATAGGACTATAACTGTATTCTCAAAACGTTTTTCCAGAAGAGACCTTAAAAAGGTCTTTTGTACCACAGTATTGCTTTCCCCACCCACTTCAGTTAAAAAAAAAAAATGACAGAGCAGAAGTAGTGTACTGAAAAGTTGTTCATGTATTATGAAGTCCTTGAGCCATGAAAAATCCAGCGTACGTGAGTGTATTTACATGCATTTAAACAAGACAGGAGGTGCATGGCTGTGTGCTGTTCTTTCAAACAATGAAATATGTTTTATACATGTGGAAGTGAAAGTAATTCACACATAAATTGACAGAAGCAAGTATGATACTGCATCAAGGTATTGATACACAATCATGGTAGTGAATCAGTACTCCTGTTAAAGGATTTATCTCATTGCTTCATATTAATAAAATGGTTGCAATATATCACAAGTTTGTTGGTATGACATTTTAAATCAAGGATTAACATAATTGCTTTTGTAGTATGTAGTTTAAAAAGATTAGTGTAGGTAATAGATACGCAGAGTCTGTTTCTAGCTAAAATAAACTAGTGCTTTCAGGAGCTCAGCCCAAATATGTGATATACAAAGAGGCAGGAGGGAAGAGTTTTGACCTTGTGAGTCATTTAATCTGTGAGTGAGGGCCTCAGTTACCTTAGTAGATAGAAAGTTGGGAGAGGACTTTAACTAGATTATCAGTAGACCCCTTTGCTGTTCTTAAATTCTGAAATAGTTTTATTTTTTTAAAGCACTTGCCCCTCTGTTAAAATTTCAAACTTCTGATACTCTAAGTATTTTTTTTTTACACCTAGTAATAAGGCATAATAAAAGGACTGGGTATGTTAGCATTCATAAAGGTTGGCTGATACAAACAATGTGTGTTGGAAATTATTTTGAATATCTGCTAGATTGTTGTATTTTTCTCTGGCTTTATAGAAACCTCATTTCTGGAATCACCCCCAGCAGCCTTCTCTCTTGGTAAAAGTTTGGTCGTTATTTGGAATCAGGGTCATTGCATGGGTCAAGATAAATGGACTCTCCTTAACGGAAGGACTGTTATTCTTCTCTTTCCTTCCCTCAACAAAATATGCTTCAAAATCCTATAGTGAAGGAAGAGCCATTAGTTGCAAGTGTCATTCAAGTACTATGAATATCTTTATTTATATTCTGCCCATCCCTCACCAAAAAGCCAAACGCTTCTCAATTTTAGAACCATCTGGAGAAGAAACCTGGATAGAGGATCCCACAACCTCACTAGTTAGATACTTTTCCTTGTGCTTCTTAAGGCTATCCTATCACCATTTCCTTTTGTTTGACATGTAGGGGTTTATAGTGCATAGCTGTTCATTGGTATCTATTATCACTCCATATAATTGAGGTCTGTGGTAAAATCACTCTTAGGATAATATTCATGTCAAATATCTTCATAAGAGATTCTACTACTAACCCTTTCCTCAGTGTTATTTGTTTGTTTTTTGTTTTTTTTTTTTAAGATTTTTTTCTGTTTATTTGACAGAGAAACCATAAGCAGGGGGTGCAGAAGGGAGAGGGAGAAGCAGGCTCCCCGCTGTGGGGCTTGATCCCAGAAACCTGGGATCATGACCTGAGCCAAAGACAGATGCTTAACCAACTGAGCCACCTGGGTGCCCTTCAGTGGTCTTATTTCTTTATGAATTCTCCAAGTTCTGCAAATCAGAGGTTGCTGTTTCATTGCTCATATTCATATAGTCTTAAGAATTACAATTGGTGGGGCGCCTGGGTGGCACAGCGGTTAAGCGTCTGCCTTCGGCTCAGGGCGTGATCCCAGCGTTCTGGGATCGAGCCCCGCATCAGGCTCCTCCGCTATGAGCCTGCTTCTTCCTCTCCCACTCCCCCTGCCCTCTCTCGCTGGCTGTCTCTATCTCTGTCGAATAAATAAATAAAATCTTAAAAAAAAAAAAATTACAATTGGTAAATAGGATTTTTAAATGTTACATGAAAAAAGAGTTTGAGATTAGAGAATTAACAAGTATTTTAGTACTATTGAATTTATGTTTAGAAAAATCATAGTTCATTTTCTTTTTTGTTTTGTTTTGTTTTGTTTTTACTTTGGACAGGGCAATAAACGTTTAACTTCCAAACCTTGGAGAGATTTTGCTTGACTGGAAGGCATCGCTAAGCTAAGCTAACATTCAGCTAGTATTATGAACCAGTCTACTGACCCCAAACCGAAAGTTTTGTGAAAAGTAAAGATAAATGGCTTTTATTAGACATTATTATAAATAGATCTAGCTACTTTTAAGACATTAAGTTAGATATGATCTCTGTTGAGTTGCAATTGCGCATTTGAGGGAGATAAATACTGGTATTGACACAAACTAGTATATGGATGAGTATAATTAATCTTATTTGCAAAATGCAATACTCTTCACATTTAAGTGTGGGTTAAGGCCAACTCTAGAACCTAATAACTAAATAAAATTTGCTAAACAATGGGTGCCTGGGTGGCTCAGTTAGTTAAGTGGCTGCTTTCAGCTCAGGTCATGATCCCAAGATCCTGGGATCAAGCGCCACATTGGGCTCCCTGCTTGGCAGGGAGTCTGCTTCTCCCTCTACCTGTAGCTCCCCCCACTTGTGCGCGCTCTCTCTCTCTCTGTCAAATAAATAAATAAAATTTTTAAAAAATTTGCTAAACAAATTATTTTACCTTTCTGGTTTTCTCATCTGTGAAATGAGGGGATCTTTTTAGATAATTAAGATTTAACATTCTAATATAGCCTGCAAACTCATATAGGTTTAGGGTCCAAAGTAGATTAGATTACCTGCAATTGAGAAATGTTATGGGGATTAAAAAGGCTACCTAATTAGTTGTAAACTTTAATCAGATTCTTAGTATTTAAAGGATTCAGAGTATCCCTGACAATTATGTATGGAATGGATCACATGGTCTTAGGTCAGTAACAAATGGGGTTGCTTACAGACCCATCCTCCTGGGTGTCATTAGGGATGGAGAAACTTCCTCCCATTTGACAGTTCTCTTGTAACCTCAGGAAGAGTGAGCCAGATGCAGTGGAAGGGCTCAGGCTTTGCAGCCAGATAGACCAAGATTTGGTTTCTGGCTCTGTAACTGACCCAGTAACTTGACTTTGGGCAGGTTAACCTCTGAACCTCATTTTCCCATCATCATGATTATCATATTTATTTATGTTATGTCAGTCACCATACTTCATTAGTTTTTAATGTAGTGTTCCATGAATCATTATTTGTGTATAACACCAAGTCCCATTTTTAATAGTACAGTTACTACCTCACAGGATTCATGTGAGAATTAAACAAGATAGGGGTAAAGTATTGGTGTATGTTAAGTGCTCAATAAATGGGTTTTCTTGCTTTTAGAGGAAACAAGGAAGAGTCATTTTCATTTGTTAAAATCCACGTTAATAGGAGTGTGTTTAGTGATGATTACAAACCCCTTGTTTCTTTATTCTTTTAACAGGTATTTGAATCCCTTACCTTGGGCAAGGTACTGTGATGGAGTGGAAAAGTGATGCCTCTTAGGACTGGAATTGTGTATTTTAGTGGCAGCTACCTGCCCCTTGTTGCCTTTGAGGTAGAAGTTGAAGCAGCTGAGATGACAACTCAAGAAAGACTGTACTTTCAGGGACAACAAACAGCATCAGCTACTTAACTAGTTTACGGCCTATATTTACTGCAGGGACACTGTCAATGAGATAAAGAGGCAGGCTTGGAACAGCTGTTCAAAAAGACAAGTAGCCCTAAGTTCTGCTGCCTCCCAAAGTCTCAAAAATGCCTGTGAAAATCTCTGGAGAAGCTGCACCTACAAACCTGCCAGTGAGCCTCTAGCTCCTGATTCATTACACTAAGTTCTAAAAATAATGCAATGGGTATAAGAAGTGAAAGAGTTTTTTTATGGTACATTATACTGTGTCACATGAAATACAGTTGTTAATGTGTTTCCTTTTAAATCATTTTAGAAAACTGAAGGTATATATTGTCATTTTGACATAACGTTGGCGGAAAGACATACCTTCCCATTATATATCATATATATCATTTTTTTAAAAGATATATTTATTTACTTGAGAGAGTGAGAGAGCCAGCAAGTGGGGGAGGGGCAGAGAGAGGGAGAGTGAGTATCTCAAGCAGACTCCCCACTGAGTGCAGAACCCGAGGTGGGGCTCAATCTCAAGACTCTGAGATCATGGCCTGAGCTGAAATCAAGAGTTGGCTGCTTAACCAACTGAGCCACCCTTGTGCCCCTCGTTATTTTTATGGAGAAGAATTATTTGAAGACCCTTTTCTGAAAAATAGCCCATGGTTAGTAAAACGGTGACAAAAATACAGGTCAAAGGAGTGAAGAATTGTATACATCATAACAGGGAAATAAAACTTTTGTCTTTACAAGGACACTGACATTTCTAAAAAGTACTGAGATTCTTAAAAACAGTGGAAATTAGTAAGTTCTTATATTTTTATTTCAAGTTTTTATTTAAATTCTAGTTGACATATATGGTAAAACTGGTTTTAGGTGTAGACTTTAGTGATTCATCACTTATATGTAACACCCACTGCTCATCAGAAGTGTCCTTTAATCCCCATCGCCTATTCAGCCCATCCTCCACCCACCTCCCTCCATCAACCCTCAGTTTGTTCTTTATAGTTAAGAGTCTCTTATGGGTTTGCTTCCCTCTTTTTTTTTTCTTCCCTTCCCCTATGTTCATCTGTTTTGTTTCTTAAATTCCACATATGAATGAAATCATACAATATTTGTCTTTCTCTGACTGACTTATTTCGCTTAGCATAATACCCTCTAGTTCCATCCACGTTGTTGCAAATGGCAAGATTTCATTCTTTTTGATGGCTGAGTAATATTCCAGTGGATATATATACCACATCTTCTTTATCCATTCATCAGCTGATGGACATTTGGGCTCTTTCCATAATTTGGCTATTGTTGATAATGCTGCTATAAACATTGGGATGCACATGGCCCTTCGAATCACTATGTTTGTGTCCTTTGGATGAATATCTAGTAGTGCAATCGCTGGGTCATAGAGTAGCTCTATTTTTAACTTGTTGTGGAACCTCCATACTGTTTCCGAGAGTGGCTGCACCAGCTTGCATTCCCACCAGCAACATAAGAGTGTTCCTTTTCTCCACATCCTTGTCAACATCTGTTGTTTCCTGAGTTGTTAATTTTAGCTGTTCTGATAGGTGTGAGGTGGTAACTCATTGTGGTTTTGACGTGTATTATAAGTTCTTATTTTAACCAAGAAAAAAATGTATAACAAATGTTTATAATAATATATTGGTGATCTGTGCATTTTAGCAGGAAAGGATTCTCTGGCCCTGGGCCTCACCTACTTTCAGAGCTCTAGAAATAACTACATCTGTGGGAACAGACTCTACTCCAGATGAGCAGTGACTTCTCTTGGAAGCTAAAATGGAAGTTCTTCTCCCTATTCCCACTTTGTGAGATGTTACGTAAGTCACTTTCCTTAGTGGCTTTTAGTTTCCTCATCTCTAAAATTGGGATGGATTACATTATATGAAGGTCTCTTCACTCTGAAGTTCCATGATACAAAAATAATGGATGAGAAGACATTTTGGTAAAGTATAAAGCAAAACACAGATGGTCAGTGGCACCAAGCTTGTCTGTCCATGGATCACTGTGGGAGGCACTATGCTTGAACCTTGCTGTTTCTTTCCAAGTCAGACCACTCCTCTCCAAGAGTAGCACAATCAATCATATGGAAGTGGGCAGGAGTGGTGGGTGTGTACAGCATGAAAGAGGGATATGGGACACATCTCTAAACATTTTCTGCTACCTATGGCTGATACACAAGTATTACATTATGTGTCCCCTCACTGTGGGTGGCCCCAAAGCTGCCTTTTCTAATTGGAGATAATCTCACTGCTTCGGCTGTCATTGTGCTGTGCAGATGTCTCCCATATGAACACCTTGCCACTTAACATTTCTAACAGCCTAGAGGCACATAGCATTACAGCTGAAGACTTGGTTTCTCCTAAGCCAAACTCATCTTTGTTCTTTACTCCTCCCTTCAAACCTAGGCCTGTTTCCTAACATCTGTCACAGGCTCCAGTTCTAGCCTGCTCTCTGCTTCAGAACCTTTATCCCCTTTCCTTTGCATTTTATAACCGCCATGGAATATGCCTGATTAAGTCTTTTAAATTTATTCTCCATCCTACCTTCGTAGTTCTACCTAGGGCCTCATTCCAGCCACTCTCTCCACCAAAAAGACAAAACAAAATCATTATTGAAGTCTTTGTTTCTCCACTTTCAGTTCATTTCGTATCCTCATTCCAGATTAATATTCCTAAAATATGTTACCATGTGGCTATGCCGCTGTTTGCTACAAACTTTTCTGTTTCTTTTGAGGTTTTCTGTGACTTTGAGTCTTAACAGCTTTGTATTTTCTACTGCTCACTAGAGCCTTCTCCATTCTTTAATTCATTCCTTTATTCATTCCATATATACATGGCCTGCTCTCCCCTCGTTGGAATGCTTTCCCCTGTCCTTGGTGCCATGTGCAAGATTCATATTTTCAAAGTCTTGGTCCTGCCATTTACGGGAGCTTTCCCTAACCCTTCCAGTCTGTCTTTGCTCTGAGTTCTTTGCCACACTTTTTTGACACATGACCTTTCTGCTCCACCTTACTCACCAACCTAGTAATGTTTCTAACATGTAGTTTCATCTTTTAACTTAAATGTAATTTAAGTTCTTTGTGGTAAGGAAACTTGTCACTAGAGAGGGCTTTAACATTTGCAAATTTGCTCATCATAAGAAAAACTTTAACACCGCAAAGACTGAACACATAGCTCACAAAATAAAAAGAAGAAATGTTTAGTCTCAACACTTAAGATGCTTAAAAGATGTGAGATGCCATATTTCATCTACTAGGTTAGTAAAGATAAAGAACCACAACATAGAATTGTGAGGGTGCAGAGAAATAAGCAGTGTTCTGGTGGAAACAGCAATTGATTGCTACCACCTTCTGGAGGATCAAGTTGGAAAAAGTGTAAGAAACCGTTTATATTTTTAGTCCATCAATTCCACTTTTAGGAATGCATCCAAAAAACTGCCCCCCCAAAACCAAACATGCACAAAGCTGTATGTTTAAGGAGGCCACTGCAGTGTTAAGTAATCGGGCAGTAGGTACGTTATGATGCAGTTCTACAATGGAATATCATGCAGTCATTAAAAGTAATAGATGTAGGGTATATCTTTTCTGACTGCTCCCGGCCCCCTTCCGGTATCTGCATCTTGGGTTTCCTTTAGGGAACCACTCTTCCCCTACCCCCCTCAGTCCATGTAGTTTGGGTGTCTTAGCTTGGGTTCCTCAGAGAAATAGACTCTAAGAGATTTTCATGCAGAAAGTTTACTGGGGAGTGTCAAAATCAACACCTGAGGGAGAGGCTAGGGAGTGGGGATGTGGGCAGAGGGTGGAATTGAACTGTGAAGTAGTTGCCATAAAGGCCTCAGATGATCCCAGCAAGGAGCTGTGGAGCTGGGATCATCTTTCAGTGTTGTTCCAACTTGAGGCAAGGGGATTGGGGTTCAGGTCTTATACATCCCACATCAATTTGGATGAGTGCTGACGCTGGGAGGGATGCCTGTCAGCTAAGGGCAGTTCCCAGAGAGGGACTTAGCTGAGGCATCAGCTGCAGCTCTCCCAGCAGCTGGGGGAATGAGTGCCTCAGTCCTAAATGGCATCCTCATCCTCCTCCTGGCCAGGCACAGCTAATCTGGGCATTCCAACCCTACATAATGCTTGCTTTCAAATAATGATTGGTTCGGGGGGGGGCACATAACTGAATAAGGTTGGTAAGATTCAATATGGGGGTTTTTGTTGGAACAATGAGAAGGAAAAGAGGCGCTCTTGCTCCTGAGTTTGCTAGGTTGGGACAATGAAAGCATGGAACGAAACTTCCTTCACAGCACCTTTTAGAGAGAGTCTATTTACCACTGAAGAAAGTGAGGCCAACACCCAGAAAAAGCAGAGCCAAAAGATAGAGAGCCCCAAAGGCTACTATTCGGGCAATTAAATCCACTACTTTAAAGTCCCTGGGCTTTTCAGTTATTTAAGTCACTATATTACCTTTTTGCATTACTCGATTCAAACGAGTTCTGACATATACAGTTGACCCTTGAACAACGGGGGAATAGGGGCACTGACCCAATGCAGTCAAAAATTCACATATAAATTTTGACTCCCCCCAAACTTAACCACTAATAGACTACTGTTGACTAGAAGCCTTACTAATAACATAAACAGTTGATTAACACATATTTTGTATGCTGTAATATATACTGTACTCTTCCAATAAAGCTAGAGAAAAGAAAATGTTAAGAAAATCATAAGGAAGGGGGTGCCTGGGTGGCTCAGTTGGTTGAGCTACTGATTGGTGGTTTTGGCTCTCATGGTGATCTCAGGGTGCTGACATGGAGCCCGGAGTTGGGCTCCATGGTCCATGGGAAATCTGCTTCTCTCTTCCCCTCCCTCTGACTCTCCACTCTCTCTCTCTCTCAAATAAATAAATAAATAAATAAATCTTAAAAAAAACAAAAACAAAATCATAAGGAAGAGAAAATACTTTCAGTACTGTATTGAAAAAAAAAACAAACATGTATAAGTGGACCTGCACAGTTCAAGCCTGTGTTGCTCAAGGATCTACTACTGTACAATGGTATACAACAATAAAGGCAATATTCACGATACATTAAGTGAAAAAAATTAACGCAAGACATACATTTTACATATAGTAATGATGCCGGTTTTGTAGAACAAACTAATGTACACCATTAAAAAAATAATTAAAAAAAAAGAAAAAGAGGGGCGCCTAGGTGGCACAGTCAGTTAAGAGTCTGACTTCGGCTCAGGTCATGATCTCAGAGTCCTGGGATCCAGGCCCTCTCTTGGCAGAGTCTGCTTGAGATTCTCTCCCTCTCCCCCTCCCCCTGCTCTCTCTCTCTCTCTCTGATAAAATAAATCTAAAAAAAAAAAAAAAAGAATGCAGCACAACAGAAAAATGTTACATACATAAAGTGGTGAGATGGGACGGAGGGCGGGGAGGCTGAATTTGATTTTCTTCTAAAGGTTCCGCAAAGATGTCAAGGCCTGGGATTTGAGCCCTGCTTACCTCACTTACCTACCGAGTCAACTGACGGGATTCCCACGGAACAGTAACAGGGGACTCACAGACCTGTCACCGTTGCATGGGGCTCCTGCCAACCGTCCCCCTCTTCCCCCACCCTCATTACAGCAAGGCACGGAAGCCTTCGCGAGCTTACTTCATCAACTCCTTTGCCACCTGGGCTCCAGCCACACGGAGTGACAGTGCCGATTTCTCAGGAGTGCGTCTCCACCTTCCCGAGCCCCAGCCCCCCCGCCCCACCCGCAGCTCGCGCCCGCTCCTCCAAAAGCCCCGCCGCGCTGAGGAGATGGGCCCACCGCGCGGCTCCGCGTCCAGGCGCAGGTGCGGGTACTCTCCACGTTCCGAGAGCAGAGAGAGTTAAGTGTCAGGCGACTCGGGACCCGACACTGTCGCTTACCTGCAGCTCCTGTCGCGCGGGGGACGGCCACCGGGAGAGGCGGGGCAGCGGGCGGCGGGGCGGGCGCAACGGCTTCCCCGCCCCGGGGCGGTGCTCGCGCTCGGGGCCTCGCGGCTCCCGCAGCCCGGCTCCCCCGCCCTCGGAGCCCAGCGCCGCCGCCATGTCTTCCGGGGCCAGCGTGAACGCCCTGCAGCGGCTGGTGGAGCAGCTCAAGCTGGAGGCCGGTGTGGAGAGGATCAAGGTGAGGCGGGCGGCGGCGCCCTTTCCTCGGGGCGCGATAACCGCGCCCCCGCCGCCGCCCGGGAGACGTGAGGGGAGAGGCCGGCTGCCCCTCGCCGCGGCTGGGTCGTGGTTGGGCGGCCGTGAAGACGGCGGCCCGGTCCCGGCCAGCTGCCCGGCCTCGGCGGGGATGCGGCCAGTGAGAGGAAGCCGGGCCTGCTGGGCCGGGGGAGACGGGCGAGCCCTCCGGAGCGTGGCCCGGGCCGAGTGCCCCGGGAGCGTTTCCCAGTCGCCCGTGCGGACCCGGACTCGGGGTGGGGGCGGGGTGGGGGCTGCGGAGCGGGGCGCGCGCGCGCAGACCAGGGATGCGGGCGCCGCGCGGCCGGCCTGACTGGGCTGTTGCGGGAGGATGCGGTCCCAGTCTGCGGCGGCGACGAGGACCGGCCTTAGTGAAGGGTTGATGGGACGAGAGCGAAAGCGCGGAGGAAGACGGGGCTCAGGTTTCTGGCGTGGTGTCAGGGTGTAGGGCGCTGCCCTTCGCGCTGGCAGAGAGGAGGCAGAGCGGGTTCGCGGGAAGAGGAGTTCAGTGTTGCACGTGGACTTCGCCGAGCTATCCAGGCTCAGAGAACAAGGCTGAAAGAGGTCATTAGAATGTGTGGGAGTAAAAAAAAAGTGCATTAACGAAGAGACCAGAGTGTGGAACCCAGGGCCAGCCAAAAGATGGCTGAGAGGGGAGGAGAACCAAGAGAAAGCAAGGAAGGAGGGGATTTCAAAAATGTAGGGCTTAGTTACTATGTCTAATGTTTCAGTTGATTGAAAAGCCTGTGTTGCGTATTGTGGGGAGCGACTAGGGTGGCATTATTTGTAGAATGTATGTCCGAGTGTATGAATGAACACTGCTGTGGATATTCCGTGTACCTCCATACTGCCTTTTCTCTACAGCTGGCACTATTGTAGGCACTGAGAATATGTGATAATAGTGGCGGAGATCATCAATAAACGCATTAACTAATAAGTAAAATAATTTCGGACCGTAAGTGGAGATTCTAAAACAAGGTGTAGAGAGTTATGGAATGCAGAAGAGGTTTTCGTAACATAGGTAGTAGTAGAAGCAGAATCTAGATTGTAATAGGGTATACAGGCCTTTTTAAAAAAGAGATCTGGCTTTAAAGAGGAAACAACCTTTTTTTTTTTAATTTAGGAAATGAAAAAGCCTTATTTTGAGGTTGAGGGAAAGAAACAAATTATTTTTAGATTGAGGGGGACCAACTACAGAAGGGGAATTGGAGGAAGAGGAGACAGACAGTCTGCCTATGGGAACATGGGATTGGAGGGTTGCCTTCTGAGATAGGAAGAAAAGACATCAGGACCTTCGTGAAGATAGATGATTTTAGACATATGGACTTAAGGACTTGTATGATGACAGTTTTCTTTGTGAAACAGAAGGCCAAGTTTTCTTCTAGGGCAGAGGGGACGGAGCTAATGGAGTCACAAGAGTGAGGGTGGAGGAGAGGGCCGTTGGGAATGGGAGAGAAGCCCCTATCAGGCACATCCATAGAAACCTTGTGACCCTAAAGACCCAGCTACTTTGAGATTGGAGACTGATTGCCCTGCTTGTGGATTTTTTTTTTTTTTTCTCCACTAGCATTTAGCCACCCAGGAATCTGAGTTGATCCAACTCTTGGGTTAGCAGAGGCGGTATACCACAAAGATGGAGGGGGGACAAAGGGCAAGGAGCTTGAGGGGTTGGCCAGAAAGAGGCTTAAACACAGGTTGGATAGAGAAGGAACTGAGCTGGCCTCCTGGTGGTGGGCCTGGCAAAAGAGGAGGAGGTTTTCTCCCTGAGGTCAAAGAACAGGAAGCAACATTCTGGATGGGTAGGAGAGATGTGGTCAGAAAGTAGGAAGTTGAAGTGTAAAATTTCAGATGTGGAGCGGTTATAGGTGTTGGCTGTAACTGTTGGCATTGAGGAGAAGGCTGTCTGAGGAAAGGAAGGCAGGGAACTGAAACTGGGGTTGTTGAAAGTGTTCAGGATGATGTTGGCACCTGAGAGGGAAAGGAGAGCTGTGGGCCAGAAGCCTGCCTACCCTGTGGAGTAGCTAGGCAAGATATTTTCTACATTTCAAAAATAATTACGGGTGATGAAACAGACCCAAAGAATTCAAGTGAATTGCTCAAGGTCACACAGATAATACCTTATTTGTGGGGTATTCTCATGATAGTGTGGTTTCAGGTGTTTGGTGGGCTTCTCTCAGGCAGCACCCCAGGGAGTCACAACGTTGCAGGGTCTAGTTTGCCTCATTTCAGGGCTCATTGATGAATGCATGCTCTCAGCACACCCAAAGATGTCTTCTCTTTAGCAGACTTGCTAACTAATAAATAAACCAGGACACCAGTTTCCTAGCTTATAATGGAGGGCATCTTTTCCCAGTGATTGGAATACTCGATATCCTTCCAAGGGCCCCTTCTCTGTTTTGGAGAAATCTCTGAGAAGTTGCATGGTGAGCGTGGACTCAAACCAAGGAAAGCCATATAATTTGGGTATACTACCTCCCATGGCAAATGACAGCTTCTAAGCGTTTGGGCTTGTACTCCACCCCCAAAGTCTCTTTCCTATAAAAGTACTAGAGAAATGCTGACCACTTTTATTCTTCTCTTATTTTCTCTGCATATCCACTCAGCTTAACTTTTTGCTCATGTTCTTTAGGCGAGGGTCCATTTAGTCCCATTTCTCCAGGGGTCCTGGAAGATAGTCTCTTTCTACCCATCATGTGTAAGTTCATCTGTTCTCTCTGATGGAGAGATAGTAAGCATGAGCATAGTTGGTTCTAAATTCCTTGTGAATTAATAATTGTTGTATATAACCATTAATTCCAATTATAATTAACATGAAATTATAATATTATTAGTTTGATAATATTATATTATGTTTTTATATTTATGTAATAAAAACTGTTATTACATTATGAAACCGAAATTCCTAAAGCATTCTAGAAACTAGATGGTAACTGTAACATAAGGAGTTGATTTTCCAGTTATAACACAAGGAGTTGATTTTTTAGTTATAACATAAGGAGTTGATTTTCCAGTTATAACATAAGGAGTTGATTTTCCAGTTATTTAGAAGCTTGGAAAATTAACACAAACTAGTGGTAATACTTGAACAGCAATTGGAACCATTTTTGTACAATAAGAGTGAGATTTTATACAAAATACCTTCTCAGTACACATAAAACGGAATGTGAGGAAAGCCTCAATGTACAAATCTGCATCAAATGGAGGCTAAGAAGAAAGGCAGAATAATATTTATCAGTGCTGCCTAATAAACTTCTCTAAAACTTAGTGATTTAAAGCAACATTTATTAATCCGTAGTTCTTAGGTCAACAATTTGAGCTGGGCTGAACTGTGTAGTTCTGCTGATCTTTGCTGGGCTCTTCCATGCATCTGCAGTCAAATGCAGGGTTGGTTGGTACCTGGATGATCTAGGTTGGCCTCCCGTGCCTGTCGGGATGTTTGTAGGCAGGTGGCAGGAGCTGGCTCACTGCTTCTTCCCACAACATCTCCAGTAGGCAAGCCTGGGCTCATTGGATGGTCTTACAGTTCCAACTACAGCAAGAGAGGTAGCTGCAAAGGCTCTTGAGACCTGGGGCTTAGAACTTGCCCATTATTTCTGCCACATTTTCCTGGTCAAAGCAGGTCACAAGGCCAACCCAGATTCAAGGGGTGTTAGGTAAAGACTCTACTTCCTGGTGAGAGGAGCTTTGCAAAATATTGTGACTGTTTTTGTAGTTGGCCACAAATGTATTGCTGACTGTGTGTCAACACTATTCTAAGTGTTTCACATGCATTTAGCTCATTTAATCGCCTCATCAACTCACTGAGTCAGGTACTAAAAATACATTTCACAGATGAGAAAACAAAAACTGAGAAATTAAGTTAACTTGCCCAAGATCATACAGGTAATGATGGAGCTGAATTTCAGTCCAGGCATTCTGGTTCCAGAGGCTGCACTCTTAGCCAATAAGCTATCCTGCCTCAAAAGCTTGGTGGAGAAAACTTGTCTTATTTTGGGCAGACTGGATAGGGTTCCAGCTTTGTAAACAAAACAGTTTGCTCACATGGCAAACCTGACTATATAAATGCACTCTTTATAAGTGAAAATTTGTAAAGGAAGCACTATTTCTTTACCAATTTATTCTCAAAACTTAGGATTCTAAATGGATCAAAGATACAGCTTTATTGTTCCTTTATTGAAGAAGCAAATGAATAATATCCTAAATCATGGAAATTGTAATATTTCCTCTTTTGAGTTCAGTTATTAGAACTTTCAGCAAAAAAGACACTTTTGTTGATCACAAGGTGTGGGACCTTTATCAAGTTGTAGGATCATTTTTCAGAATTTCAAATGGCTGCTGGATGGCTCTGGCTGTGAGCAGCGCGTCAAGCTGTTGTCCCTTTGTTTCAGGTCTCGCAGGCAGCTGCAGAGCTTCAACAGTACTGCATGCAGAATGCCTGCAAGGATGCCCTGCTGGTAGGTGTTCCAGCTGGAAGCAACCCCTTCCGGGAGCCCAGATCCTGTGCTTTATTCTAAAGGCTGGTGAGTAAATGATACACCCTGCTATCTTGGGGCCATGGCATTATCACAGGGCTTCCCAAGCGATTGGGTACCTGAGTTTTGAATATCTACTATTGTTGGGGAAATTAAAATAAGAAACAGCAAAACGCACCTGAAGGGTGACTCTAGTCAGCATGCTTGTGGAATACATCTCATTAAGAGAGTCTCAATCCTCTTGGGCACTAACTCATGGGATGTTAATATTCTTATATACTTGAGCTCTTTAACTGAATTGGCCGATAGTAATTTCATGACCTTAATCCCCCCATCTCTGTCCTAACACCATCCCAGAGTTGTGATTTGCTGCTTGGTGCTATCAAGGAGACTTGCTGCTCTCTGGACTAAGGACTCCCCAGAGGAGACTTGTTCCTACCACCAGCTGTGATTTCTTTCAGAGGCTTTCAGAATATATCTGTTTTAATAGAGGAAGAAATGTAGCTACTAGGGAAAAGCGTGGGTAGAGTTCAAAGAGCTTTACAAATTGATTACTGAAATGAAAATACCTCTTTGGTGGCATATTAGAAATTTCATGGGTCCTAATGTGTTGTGTTTCATTCACATTTTCATTTTTCCCCCCCTTTTTGGAAGAGGTCAGGGCATAGATTACTGGAGTCTTTGGGGGCCAACATATTTCAAATTATGTATTCTGGGGGTTTTCCTGCAGTAAGTAATCATCTTAGGTCCTTTTTCACATATTTGCAAAAGGAAATTATTCATATTAACAGAAGGAAGTAATCATGCTATCAGGTACTACTGTACCTTTTAATGGAAAATGTCCACATTTATGGTATTAAAATAATAGTCTTATGGTGGCATAGTATTTTCCTTTTTACAGAGCACCTTCATGGGTCTTACTCATTCAACAATGTAGCTTGGATGTTTTTTATATTGTTACTTTCTACTTTGAGAACACTAAAGTGACCTGAAATGACCACTAGTTAATTTTATGTATGTCTTACTAACGTGAAAACCTACCAATTCTCTTTCCAGTAAGGAAGAAGTTCACTGAGGAATGCTTTTAAGCGCAAAGTGATGAATAACTAACTGCCTCCAAGTCTCAAGAAAACACTTTTCTCCAGCCAAATGACTTTTAGATATTTCAGACCTTTCCTTGGCCTGGTCCTATAGCCAAAATTCTATGGAAATTGATGAGTTTCTACTCAGATAAGGAAACTGGGTGAGGGGAAAGACTTTAGATAATAATGGCCAGACTCTTTTGGTAAAGTGCTTTTATATTTAAGACAAACAAAAATGTTACCACCAAATACACCTCTTTCATAAGCAAATTACTAGTGTTTCTATACCTGGAATATTTGTTTTATTTACTGGATGTTTACATTTTGGGAAGGCAAACATTTTGTTTGTTAGAAAATTGAATATTTGTAATTTGTTGTTACTAAGATTTTTATACCATACATAACAAAACTTGTTCTTTTCTTCTGAATTTACAGTTTCTAAATGAAGACAAACAAGTATAAAACTGGGGGAAGAATAGGCTTTATTAATCAAATGATGTCTTGATTTTTCTAAATGAGGAGATTGTTTTATTTGTAACTAAACATGGGAGCTGTTTCTTAGCAAACTTGTTTGGAAAGATTCATGTTGTGTTGTGTATTAGATTGCCCCATCCTGTGTATGAAGATTTGGTGTTTGTCTTCTTAAGTTCCTGTATTTTATAGTTGTGGTTGTACTTAAAAAAAAAAACACACACACACAAAACCTACATTATTTCATGTCTTTAAAAAAATGTTTAAATGTGATCTTTAGAACATTGCAAATGATTAAAAACAAAATAATGTGAAAATACTACAACCTAAATGAATTCTTCGTGTCACGATTATTTTGCTTTGATGATGTGCCTTTGATTTAATTTGGGACACTTTTAAAAGGATACTTTATTTGTGTTTGTAATAATCTTTGATGAGCTTGGAAATAAAATTTCTGCTTAATTCATCATTTTCTATGATAGCAACATTTTGTGTCTGATTTTGTTTTAAGGCGTCATGGATTTTTGTTTGCTTGTGAAATCAAG
The DNA here is from genome assembly GCF_023065955.2 of Ursus arctos. Lineage (NCBI taxonomy): Eukaryota > Metazoa > Chordata > Mammalia > Carnivora > Ursidae > Ursus > Ursus arctos. Next base: position 39,676,873 of record NW_026622852.1, read on the forward strand.
TGCTAGAAGTGGGAAGTGAAATTTTTTCTTAAAAGTCCTTGTAGAACTTTGTAAAAGAAATTTTATATATATATATATATATATATATGTACACACAATATATATATGTATAACTTGCAGAAACATCTCAATTTCTGGCGACATTTACACTTTGAAAATTGTATAAATCCATAAATAAATAAATGAAAGTATCTGTTAGCCTAATTAGTGTTACTATATAGAGAAAATAGAAGCCATCATGTGGAAACTCCCTTAACTTCTGGCCACAAAACTTCTAAATCTAAATGATCTGAATCTCTTCCATTCAATCAAAATTCAAGTGTCTCTTCTAACCCTGGTATTTGTTCTCTGGATCTCTTTCACCTTCTCTGAAATCACACTATCAATTATCCTTTCTCCTTTATCTTCAACTACTTTATTGGATCTTTTCTGTCAACATTTAAACATGGTCCATTCTCCATCTTAACACAATAAGCATTTTAAAAAATCTCCATTAAAAAACTCATTTTCACTTATATAAGATAAGCAAGTCCTAGAGATCTACTCTACAGCATAGTGCCCATGGTTAGCATATTGTATTATATTCTGAAAAATTTACTAAGAGGGTTGATCTTATGTTAGGTGTTACCACAAAAAATAAGAGGGTGGAAGAAGTTGAGTCTGTTCCAAATAATTCCTTGTGATGGGGTGTTTGGAAGAGGATCTTGGAGGCTGGACTGACACTTTTGGTCTCCTAACAAGGGCCCAACCAGACCCTTTGGGTTTCTATGGATCACCCCAACCTGTCATGTGACCATGGCTCCCAGGGAGTGCTCTGCTGAAGCAGAGCTCACTTACATTATCCATTGTTCCCAGACTCCTCTAACACAAGACTTGCTTCCCAATACCTCTGACAAAGGCTGTTCTAGGCCCAGGCAGAATGTGTCCTTAAACAGCAAGCACCATTGAGAAATGCCCACAGGAGGACTCAGATACTTCCACTCCATTTGATGAGGAAGCAGGGACATGAGTGTTGATAGCCTAGCCTCAAGGCTTGCTGCAGTTGATGGCCTATGAAGAAACTCCTTTCCTCTGGAAGCTGATTAAAGGCAGGATGAAGGAGATCTGCAAGCTGAGAAGCCTTAGCCTTACCTTAGTTTAGAAGCTATCCTGCCAAAACTTTATGTAGAACAGAAATTCCAACTAGATTTCCGGAAATAGTTTCTCTTTAAAGTCTCCACCCGCTACATACCCAAGCAAAACCAAACATCCTATAAATAAAAGTATAATAGCAAGAGGAGAGTAGGAGGAGGAAAGTAAGAGGTGGTGTTAAGCCTGTTTCAAAAAGGAGGGCATGATTAACAGTATCAGACGCTGAAGAGGAGTCAAGTAGGGTGATGTCTGCGTGCCTCTTGGATCTAAGAAAGTACAGGTCAATTTTGGTAGTAATCGGGTGATAATTTCAGAAGCCAGGAAAGAAGAGTATGCTTGTGGTCTTCAAACATTTTTGCTGGTGTACCACCTACAATAATGTCAAAAACCCAATACCTCCATTTTAGAGGTGACATATAAAAGTTTTGTTAATAACCGAATAGTTGCAAAGAATATAACTTTATTAGAAATTGTGACATTTTAAAAATTAAATCTTTAAAAAATAATGGAATATAAATACCAGAGTAATTAGAAACCTACAACCATCCATTAAAAAAATATAAACTATCCTCCAAAAATGTTGTACCAACAGTGTAAGAAAGTGTTCTTTCTTCAATATGTTGACATTGAATATTACTAATTTTCAAAAATTTTGCTGACCTGATAGGTGATCTGTTTTCCTTTGCATTTGCCTGATGAGTAATGAAGCTACATATAATTTCAAATGTTTATTGGCTATTTTTGTTTCTTCAGTATAATATCTGTTCATGTATTTTGCCCACTCTTCTATTAGGTTGTCTTCTTCCTATCAATTTGTAGGATTCTTTGTATATTAGGAATGTAATTTTTTTTTTATTATGTAGGTTGCAAATATTTTCTTAGTGATTTGTTTTAAATTTTTACTTATGAAGGCAACACTTTATTTTTTTTTAAGTATTTATATATGTATGTATTTATATAATCTCTACACCCAGTGTGGGGCTTAGGAAACTAATGACCCCAGGATCAAGAGTTGCACACTCCTCCGACTGAGCCAGTCAAGCATCCCTGAAGGCAACACTTTAAATGGGAACTTCTCTGGTGCCTGGGTGGCTCAGTTGGTGAGGGGTCTGTCTTCGACTCAGGTCATGATCTCACAGTCCTGGGATCAAGTCCCACATCTGGCTCTCTGCTCAGCGGGGAGTTGGCTTCTCCCTCTCACTCTCCCTTTGTGCATGCTCTCTCTCAAATAAATAAATCTTAAAAAAAATAAATGGGAAGTTCTCTGACTTCAACTTTGCCTAGATTTTAACTTTCTTGGCTATCGGAGAATTGAGTCTAGTGATCTTCACTTCTTGACTTAAAGGGTCAGACAGAGATGGGGACTTATTTTAAAAGGCTTGCTGGAGGAAAGGTGGGAAGCAGTGAGCCCTTCCGAAGACAACTAAATAACCCTTCTATACACACACACACACACACACACACACACACACACACACAATACTGTATATACTGCTATTGCTCTAAATGTATATATTGTATCTACTGCTTTAAAAAAAAAGGCTTGCAATGTTCAGGTGAATCTGGAAGATATTTGGATCTTACGACAATTATGCCAATTAGAATATTTTACATACAAAGATGCACACAAGAGGACAGAATATATATTTTGAAAATTTAATATGGAAACACCAAGAACATCTAACAACTGTATTTTCTTTAATGAATGAGCAAACCTAATCATTTTGTTACTAGATTTTCATCAAAAACAAAGGAATGTGGCACAGAACATTATCCTTTCTTTCAAAAAAACCTCAGACGAGTTTGTCCATCAACTCTACCAGGGACTTTTTCATACACTAGACGTCGTTTTTTGAATTTTGGTAGTTGTGAGCACATGAAATCTGTTAAAAGGAGAAAAAGGAAAACCATTTTATTTCTGACAATAATAAAGTGTAGCCATTTTTTCCAGCTATTCTGGTGCATCCTATCTCTTCATCTATCTACAAAGTGTTAAAATTTCCAAACTGAGATAAAATGACTATAAAAATTACATTTTTAGCATAAATGCACTTGTACTAAATGGCCCAATACTAATTAGTGTCATGTACACATATTCGTATGCTCATGCTTTGCACAAATAATTAAATCGCCCTGGATTTAAGATTCCTTCATTTAAGTTTTCCCTCATTAAGCCTGTTCTTTACCTCCTATCTGTAATGTTGTGGAATTTATCCTGAGCTCTGATATATGATAGGTGGTGATCATGTATGGACTCACTTTCTATGGCTGTATTATATATGACACACTAGCCTGAAATATCCTAGATTTGGATTCTTATAGAGGTTAGTTAATTAAATCAGTAAAAAAGGAGGCTAAAATATTTAAAACTTTTAGTAATTATTCCTGGGAATATAATCTCATAATTATAAGAGTTGGATGCCATTATAAGCAAATTTAGAAAGCAGTATAGTAGGTAATTTTTACCATAGAGGTCACAATACACATCTATAAGACAAATGGAAAATTATCTTGGGATTATGCCAATGGCTTTGGGTAAATTGTCTAACCCTGCATTAATATGAATTCTAAAAGTGTTATATCTTAAACAATGCAGGTAATGATATGCTATGGGAAACAACAGTAAAAATGTCAAAAGTTTCCATAGTGATAATGATACTAGTATCAAAGATTCATGTGAACTGTTTGAATAAGATGATTTTATGGAAGAAGTCTGAAAGTGGAAAAAAACAATATTTCTAAACTAACATTATTTATCTAATAAAATATTTAAAAATATATTTATAACTAAGTTAATGAATTAAAATGTAAGTAGACATTTGACTATTCCATCCATATCCCCAAAAGCTTAAATATTAAAAGTTATTAGAAATAATTTCTGAGATCTTCTCATTAAGAAAGTGGGAGGATTATCTTATACATTGGGATGCCCTATGTTCAAGAACATATAGTAGTAATTCACATGCTTGATTTGGTTCAAGATGAAAAAAATGGAATTTTTAATGCAGTTCATTTATGAAGCTGGAATAAACATGTCAAAATGTGACAGAGCACAAGTAAAGAACACAATAGATTAACTGCATTATGAATATAGATATGAAAATCATAAATATTAGTAACCATATACAACAGCATATTAAAAGAATCACTCTTCAAAAGCCAATTGTTTATTAAAGAATAATAAGAATGATTTAATATTAGTAAACCTGTTAATATAATCCTTGACCTTAATGGATCAGTGGAGAAAACATGTTTGATTTTCCCCAATAGCTACCAAAAAAAGTTTGGATAAAATTTGGCATCTATTCCTCACAAAAGTTTACAAAACTAGGGATAGAATATTTCCCATTAAGATCAGGAACAAAACAAATTATGACTATTAAAAAGGACCAAATCCAAGTTTTGTGAGTCCTGGGGTTTATACAGTTGATCCTTGAACAATGTGGACGTTAGGGATGCTGACTCTTTCCCCCTACTCAAAAATCTATATATAACTTTTTTTAAAGTAAGCTCTGCATCCAGCATGGGGCACAAACTCATGGCCCTGAGATCAAGAGTCACATGCACCACTGACTGAGCCAGCCAGGCATCTCAAAATTCTATATATAACTTTTGATTTCTCTAATACTTAACTACTAAGAGCCTACTGTAGACTGGAAGTCTTACTGATAACATAAACAGTCAACTAACATATTTTGTTTGTTATATGTACTATATACTGTGTTCTTACAAAGAAGTAAGCTAGAGAAAAGAAATGTTACTAAGAAATCATAAGGAAGAGAAAATACATTTATAGTACCATATTGTATTTATCAAAAACTCCGTGTATAAGGAGCCCCATGCATTTCAAACCTGTGTTGTTCAAGGGTCAACTGTACAGGTTGGGAGGTCCTCTTTTATTTTCTTTTTTCTTTCTTTATTATTGTTATTTAATCCCAGTATAGTTAACATACAGTGTTATATTAGTTTCAGGTGATTCAACAAATCTATGTATTACTCAGTGCTTATCATGGCAAGTGCACTCTTTAATCCCCATCCGCTATTTCACCCATCCCCTCACCCACCTCCTCTCTGGTGACCATCAGTTTGTTCTCTATAGTTAAGGGTATGTTTCTTGGTTTGTCTCTTTTTTTTCTTTGTTCATTTGTTTTGTTTCTTAAATCCACATATGGGTAAGATCATATGGTATTTGGGGAGGTCCTCTTTTAACAAAACAAAGAATACAGGATTTTCTGGGCCCCTCTCAAGCCTCACAAAAGGGCCTATGCAAAAAAGGAGCTTTGAAGCTTAAGCTTCTCCCTTTTTTATTATTATTTTTCCCTATCATGGTAAGTCTACATTTGTATGGCTATTAGAACTTAATATTTTGTTATAGATGTTCAAGCCAATGTAATAAGAAATGACATAGAAAATAAAGGTACAAGAGGTATCATTACTAGAAAAGAGAAAATAAAATTGTCCTTTTAAAAATTGATAGGATTAAGTGTTCAGAAACATCGATTGTAGAGCTAATAGTAGTATCTATTTAATAGTATTGTCAGAATTCAATAATCCACATAAAGGGCCTAGATGGGCACCCGACCTATAATAAGCTCTTAATAAATGTTAGCCCATTAAATATTCCTGCCTGCCAAAGAAGCTAATTTTCTAATTCACTGATTTCTCAGTTTAATCTTTGCTAATTTTAGTCTTCAGCTTTACTTAGACTGTTCTGAGGTTTTATTTTTAACTTCTTAAATTGAACGCTTAGTTCATCTAAAGCTACAAGGATTTGACATATTTTATTTGCATTTATTTTCCTAGATGTCTATAATTAGAATTTTGATTTTCTTTTTGACCCCAAAGTTATTGAAGATTCTTTAAGTATAGTAATTAAAACAAACGTTTAAAAAAAATTTAGAGATGATTCTATCTTTTAAAACATCTGCAAGGGGTGCCTGGGTGGCTCATGTTGGGAGGGCATGTGACTCTTTATCTTGGGGTCATGAGTTTGAGCCCCACACTTGGTGTAGAGATTGCTAAAAGAATAAATAAACTTAAAAAAATTACATATGTGAGCAGTTTTATTAACGTTAGATAGTGTTACCTGGTAACGATTTCATGCCTCCTGAGTTAGGTGAGGATTCAGAGTGCCTTTTCTGTCCTGAACATTTTCCAGCTCTTTGGTGGAAACGAAGACTGCTGAATTCTTTTTGATTTACATTAGGATCGGAAGCACAAAATAAATCCAAACTGGGGACAGATGGTAATTCTTTCCAGAAGGTCTTTTTAGTCCCAGCATTTGAACTTTCACATATGAAGCCTTCTAACTCATCCGATAGACATTTTTGCTGATTAGTGATTAAATTATCTTTCTGAGAGTACCATTTGTCACATGTAGTCTCCCCTGCATCATATTCTAAGTTGAATGAGTGATTCTGCTGTTCCCATACATTTTTCTTAAAGTTCCAGGGAAGAGGAGATGGGGAGCCTTCTAGTGAAAAGTTAGGGGCAGACACTTCTATATTTATAGGTCCTTTTGCATCATGTGTTCCTTTTTTCTTGTAATTTATAAAATTAGGGGCAACTCTCTTCTGAGTGTCAATTGGTGATATTATGTTTTCACAGTTCATTTGTGTTAGATCCAAATAAAAGACATCTGACTCTGAATCATTTTGGTTTTGAAAGGAGTTACCAGCCACATTCCTTGATTCTGTATTAATCAGGAAAGGGTTATGCACTATGTTAGGGTTACAACTGGAGTCCTTCCAGTGGCTGGCCTGATTATAAGAAGTCACAGGTGGTAAAATGCATGGCATTTCTCTTAGTTCCATAAGGGAAGAGTTATAGTTTAAAGTGCTGTTTGTGTCTCCATGCACTGTCTCTCCTATGTCTGAATAGTGGTAATACTCATTATGTTCTTGAAAGACAGAGTTTGAAGAGTCACAAGCTGAGTTCTGGGAGGTAAAGGTACTAGTCTGATTCCCATTTTCCTGAGGTGATGGACTTTGAGATGAGTTTGTTATGGAAGAAGAACTAATCTTGAATAAGGAAGTGATGCTACAAAAATGCTAAAAAATTTTAAAAATTAATATAATACAAATACAATATAAACATCAGTCAAGTAATATAAATAAATATATACATCAGTCAAGTAAAGATAAATAACAATGCTTATATATATATGTAAAGAAAGCAAAATATAAATAAGTAGGGTATTATAGTGATCCATGTCATAAGAACATAACATAATTAGGCTCCATTAAAAGAAAAATTTATTATAATTAGAAAACCCATTTTCTAATCACTTGTAATAGAATTTTTAGTTACACAAGTTATACATGAATACCATCTGCTTGATAAAAATTTAAAATTTTTACCAATAAGGCTAAAGTTTTCTTTACTACTGTAATGAAGGACATCAGGATTGTAAGCACATATGAATAGAGTGTGTGATCACGTACTTGTGGACACGATAACATGTCAAAATAATTTAAAGTGTGATAAACTGACTGTACTGAATTATCTGTATAAGAGCTTTAAAATGTATAATGTGATTGACAGCCAATGAGAATTCTATTTGAAATTTAGTTCAACTAAATTATTTCTTTGCTACATGAAGTCCCAAACAATTAAATTTGGATACCTTCCTTTTGAAAACCGCTATGGTAAGAATCAGTACTCAAATGGAAAGGAAATAAACTCATATAAGATGATGGAATTCAAATAACTAACCTTTAACACTTTTTCTGGAACTTCAGGTAAAAGCTCCTGAAGTTGACACAGAGTTGCTAATAATATCCAGTGCAGTGAAGGTCCTTTGTTTAACATGAGCTGAGCCACCAATGGGTTAATACATGGAAAATCAAGTAAGTACATTTCTTCCTAGAAAAGAGTTTAAAGGAATAATCAGCCACCTTTGAAAATCTAGCAGTTTAAAATTTTTGTCATTGCATCTATCACTCAATTTGAGATGCTTGGGGAAAAGTATGGCTAGTAGGGAAAGGAACTTCTTTGGCAGTTAAGATTCATATGCTCTCAGAATTGAGAAAGATCTTAAAGTTCATTCATTTTAATCACTCATCCAAAAAAATTTCTTACAGTTCATCCCCTTTGAATGATAATTGTTTCACCTAATGGTAGATTTTCTAATGAGAAACATTTTAGGGGACTTTTATACCTCAAGTTTTCTTTAGCTCTCTCTTTGTAGGCCATATACTACTTTCACTATTTGATTAAGATGAACCACGTTTATGATAAACCATGTTTATGATACTTTCAGGAAAGCCTTGCTGTGAAGAGTGTAGGAAGAACTTCTGTCGGCCAGAACTGACCTTGATGGTCTAAAAATGTGTGTTTTCAGAAAGATCTCACGCAAGTCTAGGAATATAGCAGCCATGTTTTACTATTACTATATTTCCTTTTCTTTCTGGGTTACACTGGCTTTTTGCACCCTCTTTGATTTTACCAAATAACAGACATGTGAGTAGATTAGACATAACTTGGTAAGATGGAAACTGCACATACATACATACATCCCATAATTAATTAATTATACCCATATTTGCCAATAGTATTATGTTCTGTTTAGGCATATAAAAATTCTGTAATGTAATATATATGAATATATGAATGATGAATGTATATGAATACGTTAATATTTTATTTAACTTATTTGCTTTATAATTTTATTTTTTAAATTGTTAAAATAGTCACATGGTTCAAAATTCAAAAGGTACTAAAAGTTATGCAGTAAAAACTCTCATCCTCACCCCATTATCCCAGTTCTCCTCTCTGGAGATAACTAATGTTATCATTTCTTGGTATCCTTCCACAGATGTTTTATTCATTTACAAACACATATAAATATTAATTTCCCCTTGTTTTACACAAGTGGTAGATTACAAGCTCTATGCTGCAACTTCATTTTTCATGTAATATATCTTAAAGATCATTCCATGTTAGTATGTAAAAAGCTTCATTATTCCTTTTTTATGTTTTCATGATTTGAATATATAAAAAAAATAAAGGTAACAGAGATACTCGGTTGGTATGAGAACTTGGAAATATTTATGCTTAAACAAAAGGAATTTCTAAAAATTTACTATTCAGTCTTACAAATATTTTACGATTCTACTTTCAGCTTCAATTATGTAACTGGCAAAATGGAATGGTGGAATTTTGCTAGTCTCATATTTACTACTCTTAAATGTTTAAATTTAGGAACTAGAAAACAGTTATGTTTTGAAAATATTAGGCACTGAAGTCATTATATCACCCTATAATACACTTGATTGATAGTTCATTATAAAAGATCTCATTAAAGTACTTCTGTGAAGTTGAAAAATACACGATTCTGGAAAATGATCTAAATAAATGTTGTACATTATGTTTACTGCTATATATGCTCATGCAAACATTATAGGACAAAAATATGCTACCAAAAAGAGAACTCAAGTACATGTATTTATATTTGCTTTGCAAATATCTAATTTACATATTTAGGAAATGAACCTTAGATGGTGAAACGTCAAGCCAAGATTTATCCAACCATTCATGAGGATCTCTCTTCGAGGTCATTAAATTGTGATCAGCAATTTGCCGAATTATCAGTGCAGCCTCTTCCACTCCTGGGGCAATTATAAGCTAAAATATATTTTTTATATGTTAGATTATAGAAAATTTTAGGAAGCAAAATATATCATTCAAGAATTATTTGTAATTAGAAGAAAAAAACCCCAGCAGATTTTAATCTTTGAATACAATTTTAGATATAATTTATTAAAATGTCTATGTGAAATCCAGCATATTTTATTTGTGAGGATAAGCAATTTTCTTTCCTTCTTTAAATATGATATCCTTATAGTTTTCCAATTTTTGGAGCTAAATTTCTTCACTTCCATTTTGTATTTATTAATAAATTTATTTGCAATTTGGATGTCAATAATATTTAATATTTTGGTTTTTTCCAAATTAATAGTTCTCAAAAATAAGAATTTAAGGGGAGACTGGGTGGCTCTGTCGGTTAGGCGTTTGCCTTTGGCTCAGGTCATGATCCCGGGGTCCTGGGATCGAATTGGGGATTGGGCTCCCTGATCCATGGGGAGCCTGCTTTTCCCTCTCCCTCTGCCTGCTGCTCCCCTTGCTTGTGCTAACGCACTCTCTCTGTCAAATAAATAAATACAATCTTTTTAAAAAAGTAAGAATTTAAAAAACATAGTGTAAGATTTTTCAAAACAACATTTAAAGATAAAGGATATTTACAGATGAATTTGACTGTATTCAAAAAGAAAAAAGTTGGGTTTTTTAAAGATTTTATTTATTTATTTGACAGAGAGAGAGCACCAGCAGGGTGAGGGAGAAGGAGAAGGGAGCCCACTGCGGGGCTTTATCCCAGGACCCTGGGATCATGACCTGAGCTGAAGGCAGACGCTTAACCAACTGAGCCATCCAGACACCTGCAAAAAGAAAAAAAGTTTTAATTTAGAATATTTTGGGAATTGTTCATACCATATTGGCTTATGTGTGTGTTAAACTTAACTCTAAAAAAAGTTTCTTAGTATCTCCTACTTCCTGTCACTTGTGTTTTCCTCCATGCCCTTCTCTCTTTCGAAATGCCAGCCTTTTTCTTCTGCTTTCAGTTCTATTTTTATCTTCTTCATCTTTTAGATTCAGTTGAAGGAAATATAGTCCATGGGTTAGCAGGGTTTTTTTTTTTTTTTAAAGATATATTTATGTATTTTAGAGAGAGAAGGGGGTGGGGAAGAGGCAGAGGGAGAGGGAGAGAGAGTCCTAAGCAGACTCCGTGCTAAGTGAGGAGCCCGACGGGGGGGGGGGGGTTCAATCTCAAGACCCTGAGATCAGGAGTGGAGCCCAAACCAAGAGTCAGTGGTGCAACCAACTGCACCACCCAGGCACCCCAGTCCATGGGTTAGCAGTTTAATGTGAATAGGGAACACTGCCTTAAACAATCATATCTTAGAAATATAAACATCCTGTCCTGTAGTGAAAATTCAAGAAACAAAGACTGTACAAACCTCATAAATAATTATGACAATTTTTTTCTCTCACAGGGTAACAAATGCAAACCTATTAGTACATACCTGGGGAGTACATGTATTCTAAAGAAAGATTTTCTTTAAATTATATTAAATATGCACAAATTTCTTTCTTTCTTTCTTTCTTTCTTTCTTTCTTTCTTTCTTTCTTTCTTTTTTTTTTTTTTTGAGAGAGAGCAAGCACTGTGGGGGGAGGGGCAGAGTGAGAGGGAAAGAGAGAATCTTAAGCAGGCTCCATCCCCAGTGGAGTGGGGAGCCTGACTAGGGCTCAACTCAGACTCAATCTGACGACCCTGAGATCATGACCTGAGCTGAAATCAAGTCAGTTGCTTAACTGACTGAGTCACCCAGGCACCCCAAATATGTATAGAGTGCACAGAAATAACAGTTTGATTCCAAATTAGTTTTATTGCAGTTTTGGATGTTTTAAGAAGATCTGACACTTCTATTTAAATATAAAAAGGCAAAATTTTATGGTGATGGTAATGAATATTACCTTAATTTATCAGGACAAGGATTCTGGAGCTCATGGCTAGACTATGGGAGATTCAGGAACCTCCTAACATTATTTTCAAAATTTTGCATATATGTTTATCTATGCATTTTTCTGCAAAAGGAGTTCATAAAAAATTTATAGAACTTTTTTTGACATTAGAATAAAATATAGCATAATGCTACTAGCAGTATTTTCTTTTAGTTTAAGAAAATGTACTTAAACTTCCTAATGCTTCCTTTATGGCTAGACTCTTCAGATGCCTGAAAAAAATTTTTTTAAATCCATACAGGCCCAAAGCCTTATTACTAAAAATGGTAAAGTAAAGCAAAAATATACTCTAAAATAATATGAGTCTAGGGAACCTCCTTTAAGGTGGTAATGTCATCAAGTCAGAAGAATAGGAGGCTTGAGTACTGGTGACATATTGATAATAGAGCAAATTGGTATTTGTTTCTCAAATTCTATGGAAAAACTGACCTACTTTTAAGATTATTATGTATAACTTGAAAAGCTTTTGGAATAGTTTGATCCAGGTGGGAGCAGACTTTTGTTTGGAATGGATTATGCCTGGGCATACTTCCTGTGTCATCCCTAAATGCCTTCTTTGGAACATGTCCTCTATGGGCCGTATCACTGTACCTGAATATAGAATTGCTCACTGGTATCATATAACCCATGTATAGAGGAGTAAAATGATTCTTTGAAGTATATTTTGCATTTAACTGCTTACCATTACCTGAAAAGAGGCTGGTTAAGTGGTGAAACCATGCTTGAATGGGTAAAGGGAAAAAACTTATATTTGCCATTCATTGATAACTTTTCTAAGAATTTTATTTCAATGTTTAATATGTATCACAGGCTCAAAGTGATCAGGATTCTACTTCAAATAGATCATTTGTTAATTTTCTTAACAGGTTGTGCTTTGATTTAATTCTATTCAGTAGATGTTTGTTGAACATTTTTACTGTGTACAAAGCACTGTGCTGGATGCTATACATTTTTTCAAAGAAAAAGGGTCTGCTTCTTACCCTCCAGGGGGGAAGGTATATGAATGACTATGTCATGCTACAATAAAGGTATGAAGTGCTCTTGGGAGAATGGGAGGAGAGGTTTATCCTGAGAGAGCATACTTGGGGCACATTTCTTAAAGGAGATAGTGTTTGAGTGGGGCAACAAAAGAGAACTCTAAAGGCTAGCAGTAAGAGGAAGAGGGAAACAGGCTGGGATGACATGTTTGTGCATGGGCTGAACTGTGATAGTGTGAACATATTCAGGAAACGGTGAGTAGAATGATGCTAAAAGAAGAATTACTAGCGGCCAAATCATGAAGTTTGAATCCAGCTAAGTTTGATCTCTATTTTGAACCAAGTAGGAAGCTACGGAAGGTCTTTTGAGCAAGAAAATTCAGTTTAACAACACGTATTTATCAAGAGCCTACTACATACTTGGTACTGTGCTGGGTGCCAGGAATATGAAGACAAACATGTTTCCTTTCTTTCAGGGGCTTAGAGTTCAGGAAGTGAAATGTTCAGAGCTGTATTTCAGAAATGTAATTGATGTCAATGTATATTATGCATCAAAGGAGGATGACTAGAAATAAGTAGATTAGTCAGAAGTTGCTTTAAAACTCCAAAAGAGAGGTGAAGGCCTGAATTTGGGAAAAAGCAGTGGGAGGAGAATGGAGAGACGTATTCTGGAGACACTGCAGCTACTGATTAGGTTACAGTAGGAATCCCATAAACTAAGTGTGGGGAGGATGAGAAGTTGTGTTTTGGACATGCAGAGTTTGAGGCACCTGTGGGATATTCATGTGGAGATTCCCAGTACAATGCTAGAATATCGGTGCAGATCTTAAGAAAAGCCAGGAAAATTTTAAGGATTGTACTCAGAAATGAAAGCTAAATTTGTGGGAATTCTGAATTTATTAAGGAAAGAGTACAGTGGTAACAGAAGAGGACTGAGCCCTGAATTTGGGGGCATGTCTAAATTTCATAGTGGGACATGGAAAAAAGAACCAAGAAAGGACACTGGTTAGAGATCACTACAGCAGATAAAAAGAGTATATGTTCCTTAAGTGAACATTTTTCATCAATGGGTATTTACTTTTATTCATATCCTGCCAAGAGGTAATTAAGAGATAAAATATGACTATAAATTTATAAAAGGCGTTTAATTTTTCTTAAAATTTATTTATTTATTTGAGAGAGAGAGCACAAGCAGGGGGAGCAGGAGAGGGAGAGGGAGAAGCAGACTTCATCCCAGGATCCCCCAGATCATGACCGGAGCCAAAGGCAGATGCTCAATCAACAGAGACACCCAGGTGCCCCAAGGCACCCTTCTTTTAGAACAGAAGTTTAAGTGGAAAGAATATTTATTAATTTGAAAACTGTACTTTAAAGGCTTTTAAGCATTTTTTAGTTTACTAATTTAATGTTTCTTTGCAGTGGGCACCTGAGTTTAATTTTGCTTAATGAAAAATACAAACAAACATTTAAGAAAAGAATACCTTTATATCCAGTTCTTCTGATTTTAGCCCAAATGTTACCAAAGCTGCATAAATCAATGCTAGATGATGAAGTGTTTTTTCTGTAAGATGGTACCTAAAAAAAAAATTATATTACTATACTTGTACTCATTTGATACCTATTAGAAGATCATTTCATTTTCCACATTTCATGTTATGAGAATAATCTGGCTAAGATAAAGCTGTGTGACAGACTCAAAACTCTTTTAAGAAGATGGTCCCCCCCCCCCCTCCATTCTTTAACAATCCAGTTGCATCTAGGGGATGCTGAGAGTGTGTTTGAGGGGAGAGCCCTTACCGGCTCCAGGGATGGCTATCTGACTGACACCAACTAAAATACTCTATACCCCTGGCCAAAGTAACAGGTTCAGATATGAACATGTGACCAGAGCTAGGATAACTAGAATCCTCCCTGGGTCTTTTTCTTGAACTGTTAGAAAAAACACTTCTTAAAAAATAATCATTACGTGATGTGATAGAGCTGTTAGCTAATATATATTGCAATATATAAATATATCAAATCAGCATGTTGTAGACTTTAAACTTACACAATCTGGTATGTCAATTATATCTCAATTAAAAGAACGCATTTCCCCCCCTATGGCTATTAAGGAGATCAGATGTGAGTCTTGAGCTATGGGTAGATATTTCTACTGCCTTTATCCACACTAAGTACCCTAAGCCCCCAAAAGGAAATTTATTGGCTCATATTAGTAGGAAGTCCAGGAGAAGACATTATTAGATCCAGGGACTCAAACTATGTCATTGAGACAAGGGCTCTCTTAATTTCTTGGCTCTCCTTTCTCTTGCTAGTTTTTTTCTCAGGCAAGCTTTTTCCATAAGAGTGGCTGACAAGAGCGGTTTACTGTGCCTAAACTGTTTGTACAAACAATGTGGTTTCTGCTGAACACCTGCTTTTTTTCTTGGGAGTCTAGAATTTTGCTATGTGCTAGGCAGAGGGTGCCTATATGACCAGTCCTTAGTGAAAGCCCTGGGCATTGAGTCTCTAGAGAGTTTCCCTGGTACACAACATTTTACAACATTTACAACTCTTTCCTGTGGAAATTAAGCACATTCTGTGTGATTCTACTAGGAGGAGATTCCTGGAAGCTTCCTTCTAGCTTCCTCTGGATTTTGTTCCATGTACCTTTTCCCTTTGCTGATTTTGCTTGGTAAGCATTTACTATAATAAATCATAGTCATGATTACAAGTACATGCCGAGTCCAGTGAATCCTCTTATCAAATCATCAAACTTGGGGGTAGTCTTAGGGATTCCTTTTTTTTTTTTTTTTAAAGATTTTATTTATTTATGTGACAGAGAGACAGCCAGCGAGAGAGGGAACACAGCAGGGGGAGTGGGAGAGGAAGAAGCAGGCTCCTAGCAGAGGACCCCGATGGGGGACTCGATCCCGGTACGCCGGGATCACGTCCTGAGCCGAAGGCAGACGCTTTAACGACTGCGCTACTCAGGCGCCCCAGTCTTAGGGATTCCTAATACATTTTCTTAAACAGGAACTAATGGCATGAACTACTGAGGTAATTCAAGCAATTTTATTTTGTATGTTGAATTTTCCTCATTTGGTCAGTTGATTAAGATACTTCTTAAATGTTTCATACATCTAAAAATATAGAACTGAGATACCTAGAAGTCTGAAAATAACTACATTTTATAATAACATCTTATTGTGAATAAATAACTTCATATCCTGAACATAAAATTATCTCAGACTATTACATAATTGGGGTTTTTTTCCCATGAAAATCTGGGTAAAAATAAGTTTGAATCCCCTCTTTTTTGCTGTATTTCAATTACACCTCTGGAACATAGGTGAATAGCAATCTAAGAACAACTTAAATTTTTTTCCAAAACAGTTTCATCTATAGGATACTTCCAAGATCTTGATAAAGCTTAAATGCTGTACAAGCAAGTTCCAAGCTTAAAATGCTATACAGCCTTTACTAATATTCAAAATGAAGATTTCAGACCTAAATTATTATTTTTATTTTTCAATTTTGGTAGAAAGGAAAAACAAAGTTATATGACTTGCTAGAGGTTGTTGTTAATAGAAAAAGAAATAACCAAGCTGTTTGGACTCTTAAATTTTAACTTATACTTATCCCCACATAATAATAATTGTATACAAAGAGCTTGGTACAGTAGGTAAACAAAAATGGAATCAAAGTGGAAAGTCATCACATATTCAATGTCAAATAAGGAAAGATCTCTATACCTTCTCTAATAACTAAATAATGTATTTTTAAAGATTTTATTTATTTGAGAGAGAGAGAGAGCATGAGCGGGAGGAGGGTCAGAGGGAGAAGTAGACTCCATGCTGAGTAGGGAGCCCGATACAGGGCTCAATCCCAGGACCTCAGGATGGTGACCTGAGCCAAAGGAAGCCAAACTAACCAGACTAAATAATATTTTAAAAACTTCTACTATAAGTGATGTGATACTGTAGAGATTTAAAAAAAAAAAGGAGACTAGTTTGCAATTTAGTGGGAAAGATTCATTCACTTGATCAAGGAATATTTACCAAGCATCTATCATATGAAACAATATGCAGTGCCATGGGGCAAGTACTCCAAAATGATAATACAAAGCAAAATGTGATAAATATCAAAGATGAGGAAAAGATAGCAAGCTAAGGAGTGCAAAGGATGGAGAGGTCACAATTAACTATTTGTGTGCATGAGATGGGGGTATTAAGGAAAGATAGAATAGAAAAAGTGATATTTGGGGGCAGGTTTTGAAAAATAGTCACAATTTCACCAGATCAGTTGTTGGAAATAGAGAATACTGTAGAAAGAGAGAAATGTATCAGCAAAAGTAGAAGTGGGAAAGTAAGGACCATGTTTGTGAACCAATGAGCAATCCTTCTGGCTGAAATGGAAAACAGTGAAAATTAAGCCTGAAAATATAGGTCAGGATTATATTCTGAAGACTTTGAATATTAGGGTGAATAGTATGTATGTATACAGTAGATAATAGGGAAGTCAGTGAAGGCTTTTTATCAGAGTGAAACAGTGAAAGCCTGGTTTTGGGAATATTAATTGAATGTATGAAAGATTATGGAGGGTAACATGGAGAGCCATGAGGTGGGAAAACAGTTGGTAGCCTATTTTAACAGTCCACATAAGATCTGAACTAAGATGTTGGTAATACATGGAGAGAGGGGATAGATTAAAGAGGCTAGTGGTTACATCCATAAGATATGTTTTCTAATTTTGGTGACTAAAAGAAAGGCAATGGTCATAAATAGCCAAAGGGCAGAAAAGAGGAGACACTGTTTTGGAGGAGACAGAGAATATAATGAATTCACCCTGGAAAATGTTAAGTTTGAGAGCCTATAAAATATCAGGGTGGAAATATGTAATAGAAAATTAGAAATACATGTCAGGAATTTCAAAGAGAGACTGAAGCTGCAGATATAAATATAAAATTATAGGTAGAAAGATGCTGATCGAAGCGATGGCAGTGGGTAAGGTTTCTAATGGATTGAATAGAAGAAAGAGAATTGAGATGTATCTGGAGACTGGGACAAGGAAGAAGAGGTAAAGACAGAGAAAGAGTAGTAGAGAGAAGATCAAAACTGTGAAGTGTCATGGGACTGAAGAGCTTCAAGTAAGGAAGCACTGATAACGTCTTCAATACTTCAGAGCAGAGAAAGATAAAAATACTTTTGGAGGTGGAAGTGATCCTGAGAGAAAGATTAGTACAGGCGTAGGAAGAAAAGTCAGACTGCAGAGAATTAAAAAAGGAGGTGGAAGCTGTGGGTTCATAAAATTTTGAGATGAAGGGAAGAAGGGGCATTTAATGATAACTTGAGCCAGTATGTTGGCATGGATTTTTGGTAATTTTTAAGTTAAGCACATCAATGAAACAAAGAATTGCAAGGTGCTACTTAGTTGGTAAATTTAATGAGCTTTTAGAGAGAAATGATATAAGAATGGCATCTTTTAACAGACAATTCCAGAACTAAAAAGTAATAAAAAGTGAAACACATAAAGCAGCGACTCTTAGTGAACTAGAGGAGATTGATTTGCACAGAATGTCCAGCAGAAATACGTCATCTCCAAAATTCTGATTTGTTTTCCTATGGGCATGATTCCACCTCGAAGATCCCTGACTCAAAGCAAACTAGATGAGCAAATGGAAAATTTGCATAGCTACTTTTATTCAAGGAAGAGGACCAAATAACTTAAGAAATATAAACGTGACTTTGGATGAAGAAATGTTTACTTACTCTGAGTTTAATGTTTTTTTGGTATATAAGATTATCCAACAGTAGCTGTATTGGAATGATAATGCCATCAGTCTCATAATGATATTGTCTGATGCCTTCTCACAATTCAATTCTTCTAGGTCCTACCAGAAAATAAATACAATAAAAAGATTCACTAGGTTGAATAGTTGTTATGAAATTATTAACATATTTCAATATTCTATTTTATATATATCATATATATATGATATATATCAACTTGAGAAGAGTTATGGGTATGGGCTTCCATTTTGTGGAAAAATTAAAATCGCACTGGAAGTAGTAGGGGAAAAGCTATAGTAGATGTCAATCAGCAAATGATAGCTTCAGCAAGGAAGGCTCATGAATCTCCCAAAGTCCTAGATATGAAGAAAGCAGCCTATATGCTGCCCCTATTTGGGGAAAGTCCTTTGTAGACAGGGATTTGGCTACTCATAAAATATGTTTAAAAACTCATGGGATAATCTGCGCTGAATGCTTATTTAAGGAAGATGATAAAGAAGCCATCATGGACTTCAGGAATTGCTCTCTAATGGTCTAGGATCCTCTTTTTCCTTTAATGCAATTAATTTTTTTTTCAAAGTTACATTCTATTTTATTTTATTTTATTTTATTTTATTTTATTTTATTTTAGAGAAAAAGCATGCACAAGTGGGGTTGGCTGGGGCAGAGGGAGAGGGAAACAGAGAATCTTAGAGAATCTTAAGCAGGCTGCACGGAGCTCAACTTGGGTCTACAATTAATTTTTGATAGAATGAATGATTCAGGAAGTGTCTTACTCTAACAAGTTATGTAACTATGAATTAAAATTAAAAGTTTCCCAAATGGTATTTCTCCCTAAATAATTGTTTTTTTTTTTTTTTAAAACTTTAGGGGTGTCTGGGTGGCTTAGCCAGTTAAGCATCTGCCCTTGGCTTAGGTCATG
Organism: Ursus arctos; assembly: GCF_023065955.2. Lineage (NCBI taxonomy): Eukaryota > Metazoa > Chordata > Mammalia > Carnivora > Ursidae > Ursus > Ursus arctos. Next base: position 39,696,252 of record NW_026622852.1, read on the forward strand.
ATCCCAGGGTCCTGGGATAGGGCCCCAGATCGGGATCCCTGCTCAGCCGGGCACCTGCTTCTCCCTCTCCCTCTGCCACTTCCCCTGCTTGTGCTCTCTCTCTCAAATAAATAAAAAAAAATCTTTTAAAAAAGCTTTAAATATGTAAGACATGGTAGCTCTTAAGAAACCTTTAAACAGAGCTTTGTTTTTCCATTATATAATTCTTAGATTGCTAACATTTGCTCATGATCAGACTTCTACTTTACCATACTTGCCACGAATTTATATTCCATACCATCAAACTTGGTTTCTGCTTCCCACTTCCACCCTGCTGAATTAATTTCATTGTAATTTGTACTCCAATCAAGCAAACATATCAGGGAGATTCAGTCAAGAATTTGTACATCTTAAACAGGCCAATTAATTACGAAGAAATTGAGTCAGTGATAAACAACCTTCCAAATAACAAAACTCCAGGCCCGGACGGTTTTCCTGGGGAATTCTACCAAACATTCAAAGAAGAAATAATAACCTATTCTCCTAAAGCTATTTCAAAAAATAGAAACAGAAGGAAAGCTACCAAACTCATTCTATGAGGCCAATATTACCTTGATCCCCAAACCAGGCAAAGACCCCCTCAAAAAGGAGAATTACAGACCGATTTCCCTAATGAATATGGACGCCAAAATCCTCAACAAGATACTTGCTAATAGAATCCAACAGTACATTAAAAGGATTATCCATCACGATCAAGTGGGATTCATACCTGGGATGCAAGCGTGGTTCAATATTCGCAAATCAATCAGCGTGATACATCATATCAACAAGAAAAGACTCAGGAACCATATGATCCTCTCAATCGATGCCGAAAAAGCATTTGACAAAATACAGCATCCTTTCCTGATTAAAACCCTTCAGAGTGTAGGAATAGAAGGTACATTTCTCAATCTCATAAAAGCCATCTATGAAAAGCCTACTGCAAATATTATTCTCAATGGGGAAAAGCTGGAAGCCTTTCCCTTAAGATCAGGAACTCGACAAGGATGCCCACTCTCGCCACTATTATTCAACATAGTACTAGAAGTCCTTGCAACAGCAATCAGACGACAAAAAGGGATCAAAGGTATTCAAATTGGCAAAGAAGAAGTCAAAATGTCTCTCTTTGCAGATGACATGATACTCTATATGGAAAACCCAAAAGAATCCACTCCCAAACTATTAGAAGTTATAGAGCAATTCAGTAACGTGGCGGGATACAAAATCAATGCTCAGAAATCAGTTGCATTTCTATACACGAATAACGAGACCGAAGAAAGAGAAATTAGGGAATCCATCCCATTTACAATAGCACCAAAAACCATACGTTACCTTGGAATTAACTTAACCAGAGACGTAAAGGACCTATATTCTAGAAACTATAAATCACTCTTGAAAGACATTGAGGAAGACATAAAAAGATGGAAAGATATTCCATGCTCATGGATCGGAAGAATTAACATAGTTAAAATGTCCATGCTACCCAGAGCAATCTACACTTTCAATGCTATCCCGATCAAAACACCGAGGACATTTTTCAAAGAACTGGAACAAACAGTCCTTAAATTTGTATGGAAACAGAAAAGGCCCCGAATCTCCAAGGAACTGTTGAAAAGGAAAAACAAAGCTGGGGGCATCACAATGCCGGATTTCGAGCTGTACTACAAAGCTGTGATCACAAAGACAGCATGGTACTGGCACAAAAACAGACACATAGACCAATGGAACAGAATAGAGAGCCCAGAAATGGACCCTCGGCTCTTTGGGCAACTAATCTTTGATAAAGCAGGAAAAAACATCCAGTGGAAAAAAGACAGTCTCTTCAATAAATGGTGCTGGGAAAATTGGATAGCTACATGCAAAAGAATGAAACTTGACCACTCTCTCACACCATACACAAAGATATACTCCAAATGGATGAAAGACCTCGATGTGAGACAGGAATCCATCAAAATTCTGGAGGAGAACATAGGCAACAACCTCTACGACATCGGCCAAAGCAACCTTTTTCATGACACATCCCCAAAGGCAAGAGAAACAAAAGATAAAATGAATTTATGGGACTTCATCAAGATTAAAAGTTTCTGCACATCCAAGGAAACAGTCAGAAAAACTAAGAGGCAGCCCACGGAATGGGAGAAGATATTTGCAAATGACACTACAGATAAAGGACTGGTATCCAAGATCTACAAAGAACTTCTCAAACTCAATATGCGAGAAACAAATAAACAAATCAAAAAATGGGCAGAAGATATGAACAGACACTTTTCCAATGAAGACATACAAATGGCTAACAGACACATGAAAAAATGTTCAAAATCATTAGCCATCAAGGAAATTCAAATCAAAACCACACTGAGATACCACCTTACGCCAGTTAGAATGGCAAAAATAGACAAGGCAAGAAACAGCAATTGTTGGAGAGGATGTGGAGAAAGGGGATCCCTCCTACATTGTTGGTGGGAATGCAAGTTGGTACAGCCACTCTGGAAAACAGTGTGGAGGTCCCTTAAAAAGTTAAAAATTGAACTACCCTATGATCCAGCCATTGCACTACTGGGTATTTACCCCAAAGATACAGACGTAGTGAAGAGAAGGGCCATATGCACCCCAATGTTCATAGCAGCAATGTCCACAATAGCTAAATCGTGGAAGGACCCGAGATGCCCTTCAACAGATGACTGGATTAAGAAGTTGTGGTCCATATATACGATGGAATATTACTCAGCTATCAGAAAGAACGAGTTCTCAACATTTGCTACAACATGGACAGCACTGGAGGAGATAATGCTAAGTGAAATAAGTCAAGCAGAGAAAGACAACTATCATATGATTTCTCTCATCTATGGAACATAAGAACTAGGATGATCGGTAGGGGAAGAAAGGGATAAAGAAAGGGGGGGTAATCAGAAGGGGGAATGAAACATGAGAGACTATGGACTATGAGAAACAAACTGAGGACTTCAGAGGGGAGGGGGGTGGGGGAATGGGATAGACCGGTGATGGGTAGTAAGGAGGGCACATATTGCATGGTGCACTGGGTGTTATACACAACTAATGAATCATCGAGCCTTACATCGGAAACCGGGGATGTACTGTATGGTGACTAACATAATATAATAAAAAATCAATAAAAAAAAAAAAAACCCGAAAAAAAAAAAAAAGAATTTGTACATCTTAAACCCAAACTATAGGGATTTTTTAAAGAGAATTTTTCTTTCTTCTTTTTTTTAAACCGGCTTACTTATAGGCACTCCTCACTTACCTTAGAGGAAATCCCATATTACTTATCATGGATTAATATACTACCACCTTTTAAGAAACATAGTGGCTAGGATTTGATTTTTAAGGTTTTCAACACTAATTATTCTATAAATATATTTTAAAATAGGTCAATATATAACATTAAAGATTCCATATTTGCTTTGTCTCCTCAAAGTATGTTAAAAATTACAAGGCCTTAAAGAAGCTTGGTAATAGTCATTTCCCATAGTGATAATTTTAATACTTGTCCATTTGCAAAGTTTTGGAAGAAAACACTAATGGATTATAGTTAAGCTCTCTATAGTCAAGCTAATAATAAACTACACAATTATATATATTGTACTCTATTTACTTTGTATTTTTTACTGTATAATTTTACCTGCAAAATTATGGCAGTGTGTTCATCAATTGTCACCACTACATAACACTCTGTACCTCCAAAGAGTTTCAGCGACTCACTGCAGCATCTCTCCACTAGTGTGATATTATACCTATAAAATACCATATTTTTGGGTGACATAATGAAATGGCTAAGAAAAATTCTTTAAGAAAAGCTGTATTGTCCTCTTGCATATTAAATTATTTGAACTACTGTGCTTTTTCTTTCATACATCAATTTATTCTACTTTGTAAATTTGAGGAATGAAATAATGATTTATTCAGTATATATGACAAATTAGTTGAGATGTGCATTGCCTTAGGTATTTCATTTAGAACTTCACAGTCCTATTTCCCATGCAATATTTAAAGCCCTCTAAATAAGACCACTCATTCTCAATATTATCAATGACCCAAAGATATGACCATAAAACTCACAGGAAAAAAAAGACACATTAAGTGTTCATATTTGCTGGTAACGAAAGAAATGAAATTAAGATATAAATTTAGACAATAATGAAATATTTTTTCTTCACAAGATTGACATATATTGCCAGAAAAGATAATATTCAGTAATTATGATGGTGTACTATAGGGAGAGAAGTGTAACTTGACATAGACTCTCTGGAAAACTACTTCTATGTGATATAATTTCATGCTTCAATAAGAGAGAAATATGCCACATATATAGCACAATGTTTTTCCATTTAGGATATATATACCTTTGCTAAAGTTATGAAATCGATAACTTACTTGGATTCTAGCAACTGAAGTATTTCTGGAGTATTAAGAAGTCCTTCAGATGCAAAAAACACATATGGAACCTGAATTTCCAAAAGAAATCCACCAAAACTATCCAGCAGGTTGCTTCCTGAATAAGAGAAAGTTTATAAATATTTCTCCTTTTTCTCATCCTTCAGGTCTTTCTCTTTTTTACTAAACATGAGAACAGCAAGTGTATGTTCAAGGAGCAGTACAAAAATAAAACATATTCATTGTAAAAAATCATAAATCAGAATACAGAAAGGTCTGAAGAATAAAATAAAAACCATATGTTATCCTACCACCTAAAAATAGAACAGCATTAACAGAACTTACTAAAACTACCATATGATTCGTTAACAGGAAAATAATAAATACCTCAATAGATAAATGGACAAAGAACATTAATAGGCAACTTACAAAAGAATGGCTATACAAGATCAATTCACAGCTGAAAGATATGGATAATCAAAGACATTATCTGTAATATAGCTATAAAATATTTCATGCCTATAATTCTGTCAAAGACTTAAAAGAATAATAATACCTACTCACAGTAAAGATATTGGGGAAAGTATTCTCTTATACTTTCTGCACAAATATGAATTGAGATAGCATTTCTGGAAGGATATTTGGCAATATATAAATGTGTGTATACCTTTGACCCAGCAACTCACTTTATTTCTTAGAACAAGTATATAAAAATAAATAAGATTTATGAGCTACTATAAATCTTACACTATAATAGTGGAAAATTGAGAGATTGTGAATGCTCCAAATAAGGAACTGGCTGAATCAATTAAGTTCATCTTTGAAAGAATGGAAGAAGCCTCTACATATAAACTGGGATACTTATCTTTTATCTTTTTGGGGGCCCTTATTTAATCAACTTAACATTTACTTCTATATATCAAAAATTCCAAAGTAATCATTATGGTGACTATATTTTTAGAATTGAATTGGAATATCTCAGAATTCAAACTTCCCACTCAGACTTGAGGTGGATAGAAAATAACTTATGGCAAGTATTGAAAGGGATGCATTGGGACTTAAAGTGTACAGGGTTTTTAATTTAATAATGTGAGAATTCACAACCTGAGTCATGTGAAGTGTTGCTGAGAAATACAAAGAAACCAAATGATATACAAAGTGGTTTTAGACTCTTTTCAAAGTGTTTGTGTAAAAATTTTTTTTGCACACTCAGTTTTCTGAATCAGTCAATATACTACGACAGAATTTTCCCCTAAAATTCAATAAAAATACTATTGCATAGAAGTATCAGGTGAAGATTAGATATAATGGTAATAAATTGTGCTATTATAAGTAAAATTTAGAAGGTAAAGGGATGAAGACAAATATAACTGTAAAGTTTACTTTTCAAATGAGGACTATGAAGTAAGGGGTAAAGAACTGGCCCAAGGTCACATGGAGTGCTGAGGTTAGAGCTTGAACTCAAGTCCTTAAATGCCATTGCTCATTCTTTTTCCACAGATAAGAAGTAGAAAACAGACAATTTCCATTCTATCACCACAACAGAAGGATTTTAGTTTAAATCCTTACTCTTTAAAACTGTGTCTGGAAGAATCACTTTGAAGACCTTGTGAGGAATGTTCAACTTCTCGCAGTGTTTAGTCCAACAAGAGTTTTCTACAAAATTGTATTCCACCACAAATGAGAAGTTACTCCAGGGAAAATCTGATCCAATATATTGATTATGTACAACCACACAGGAACTTGTACTGAAGACAAAACAAAGCCAAGAAAATGGAATTATATTTGCATCATTAATTATTTGGAGGGCCAAAAGAGTACTGTTTTTGGCTATTGTATTCTTCTCTAGTCTGTGCCTGCTTATCTTGGAAAGGCACTGGTGTATTTTCTGTTGATTTGTTTTCCAATTGTGCTAATTCCTTTTTATCTTTCTTTTTGATGGTCATACACTAAAAAAAAATTTTTTTAAAGATTTTTAAAAAAGATTTTATTTATTTATTCGAGAGAGAGAGAGAGAGCCAGCCCAAGGCGGGGGGGGGGGGGGCAGAGGGAGAAGCAGACTCCCCACTGAGCAGGGAGCCCTACGATGATGATGATGATGACGACGACGACGATGATGATGACGATGATGATGTGGGGCTTGATCCCAGGACCCTGGGATCATGACCTGAGCCACAGGCAGACGTTTGACTGAGCCACCCAGGTGTCCCTTTTAAGATTTTATTTTTAAGTAATCTCTACATCCAATGTGGGGCTCAAACTCATGACCCCGAGATCAAGAGTTGTGTGCTCTTCCAACGGAGCCAGCCAGGTGCCCCTATGGTCATACATTTTTTTAAAAGAACAGGAGCTGTGGACTACTTCACATTCTGAAATGCAAGGGGCCCTAATTTTATTAACTGAGTCCTATCAATAACAGAAAAGTCACTGTGAGAATTCATTTTCTTACACATGTGAGGTTTCATCTTTGAGGATCTACATAATAGAATATTATCTGACAATTTTGAAATGATTTTTCTTTTTCTCAATGAGCTTCATAGGTGATTTAGCAACAACAAAAAACATGGATACTTAAATATCATGTTTATCTTTCCTATCTTCAAATTCCATATAATAGCACTCATTGTAATGAAAATTCTCTACTGCTGCTTTCTGTCTAGAGCAATCTAGATAGATAATAGACATAAGTTAAATGCTTTTATGGGCTTCTATTTGATTTACAACTCCTCTTTTTATTATCTGGATCCCAGTATTAGAAATAGAAATTTCTACATAAAATAAGGCACAATTAAAACATTTTTAGACAAGTCAACACTAATTTTATTATTAGCACGCTCTCACTAAAAGAATTTCTAAAGGATGTACTTCAGGAAGAAGGAGAACTTGAAAGAGAGGAAGAAGATATAAGAAAAAATGCTGAGCAAAAAAAACCCCTGAAACTGGTATAAACAAGGGTAGATCTAAATGGGTACTTCCTGTACTAACAGTGACACTGATAATGATAAGTTGGGAATATTAAAGCAAGATTGAACTAAAATTCTGGACAACAATATTATATAATACATAAGGCAATGACCTGAGCTCAAATATTCTAATGTAAAACACTTTTCAGGACAAGGAGAGATACACTGATTCATTTCAGGTTTTATTAAACCTTTTTTTTTTTTAATTTTAACTTAACTTTTTTTTTTTATTAAACCTTCTAAAAAGTTAAATTCCAGGAGAAATTGCGCTTTTCCTGTGGAACTGGTATGCTTATTCCCCACAGGTGAAGAAATACATTTTTACCCATTTAAAACACGTTCAGGTTCCAGAAAATCTTTCCTTTTGTTTGAATGTAAGACAGTCAATGTTAAACCTGTTGGGAAAAAAAGAGTAATACAAAAAAGTGTTTTTCAGTGTTTTGTTCATATATAATTTTTAGGTGTTCATATATTTCACTACCATAAAAATGAATTAAAGATCTGTGAACAAGGAAACTGCTTAAAATACAATTTGCTGGATTATTTTTCTGTCTGTGGGTATCAGAAAATTTGAAGCATGGGCAATATTTCTGGTGTGTGTATATGTTTTGTATATATAAGCATGGAAATTCTGAATTTATTATGTAAAATAATAAAATGTATCAAAATCTTAATTTTAAAGTAGCCAAATTAAACACTCATCAATTCTGTGCATTTAATTTTACTTTGCTAAAAATCATGGTTGATTTCACCTTTTTTCTCTAGTCAAAAATTTAAGTACATAACTAAATCACAAGAGACTACATTTTGATGTCTTTTTTCCTTTCTATTGGCTGTATGAGAAGCAGAAGACCCACCATCTGCTCCTTAGATTCACTTCTGCCTAATTATAATTTAAGTTTCTTATGTTACTGATTTTTTAACAAAATACAATAAATTTCAAAAAATTCTGTAGCCACACATACAGTTTATTTTTGGTAGACATCATTGGTTTAAGAATAGCTAATTCTAGTTAAAATAAATTTTACACTTTATTGGTGTATTTTTGTCAGTTGTAAAGTTGACAAAAGCATAATGTGATAATGACAGAGTAATGCTCAATAATTTCATGTTTACTTGGCTTGATATGACAATAGTTTTGGTAGCAGTAAGAAGAGGATGAGTAGTATTTCTCTTTTGTATATATATTTATAAGGTCATATTATTAGTATTATTTTATTTTATTTTTTAAAGATTTTATTTATTTATTTGACAGAGAGACAGCGAGCGAGAGAGGGAACACAAGCAGGGGGAGTGGGAGAGGAAGAAGCAGGCTCCCAGTGGAGGAGCCTGATGTGGGGCTCCATCCCAGAACTCCAGGATCACGTCCTGAGCCAAAGGCAGATGCTTAACGACTGAGCCACCCAGGCACCCCTATTATTAGTATTATTTTAAAAGATTTTATTTTTAAGCAATCTCTACACCCAACGTGGGGCTCAAATTCAAAATGCTGAGATCAAGAGTTGCATGGTCCATAAACTGAGCCCCCCAGGCACTTCAGGCTCATACTATTTAAAACCTAATCTCTAGCTGATTTGTCTTAGCTGTAAGCTCAAAGCAGATTACTGACTAAGTGCATTACTAGATCTTGTAAGCACAGAGAAGATAAAACCATATTTCTACTTTCTAACACTAGACAGAAAAAGAAAAAGACCTCATTCCTAGACACAGAGGAGAGCTGCTTGTTAGAAAGATGGGAAAAACATTTTTTCAGCTTAGAGAGTCAAATTTATTTTTGTGTCAGTAAACCTTGTTGAAATAAAATAGTAGAGTAGTGATGACATAATCCCAAAAGCCAAAAGAAATAGAATGTTCAGCATGAAGCCTACATAAGAAAGTGATATATACAGTAATAATTTGTCCTTGTGTCTTAATTACATCAAAGGAAAAGGTGCCCCATTAAGTAGGTTTAAGTATTCTTCTCTGTGGGGCAGGAATATTTCCTCAGTCTCTTCACAAAAGTATTACTTCAGTTACCCAAATCCCTTTGTTTCACAATGCTACATTGCTCAGCACTTTTCTAATTAAAAAAAAAAAAAATGTTTTCAGTTACCCTGATTCCAGACAGGTGTAGCAAGTTCAGCCTCATGATTGTTAACTACTATTTTAACATTTTGGTACTAGCAAAATCTTGTGAATTTAGTGGATAAGACCTCATCTTCCCAGGACAAGAAAACTGGATGAAATAATAAAATCTAAGTTTGCAAATCTGGACTCTAGACACATGATAATGTCTAGAAATAGCACCTTATAAAGTTCTGCTTGAAAGTCTTCCATTCTCACATTACTATAATTAATTAATTTTGCTAAGCAGACATTTGCAATATTTGTATACAGTTCAGTTCAATCTTTTTCACTAGTCTCAGTCTACTAGGTATATAGAGAGGTATTCATTACTGCAATTATTCAATTTGTTTTTATTAAGTTCCTTCTATATTCCAGACATTTTTGTGGGTGTTGGGAATTCAAATTAGGGCATGGTCCTTATCCTCCAGAAGCTGACATGCTAGTGAGGGAAAGAGGCAAGAGACTCAGTTGTTATAGCCTAGGATGGTAAGTAGTGCCTTAGAAGTATGCACATAGGGGCGCCTGGGTGGCACAGCGGTTAAGCATCTGCCTTCGGCTCAGGGCGTGATCCTGGCATTGTGGGATCGAGCCCCACATCAGGCTCCTCCGCTATGAGCCTGCTTCTTCCTCTCCCACTCCCCCTGCTTGTGTTCCCTCTCTCGCTGGCTGTCTCTATCTCTGTCAAATAAATAAATAAAATCTTTAAAAAAAAAAAAAAGAAGTATGCACATAATACACTGAGAGCACAAGGGAAAGCATTTAAATCAAAGCTTCCTGAGCAAATGTTTTAACTAATTTTTAAAGGATGTGTAGCAGTTAGCTGCTAAAGAAGGGAGAGGAGTGCTACTATAGCAGGAACAGGAGGCATAAAGGCATAGGAAATAGGAAAGGCATAAAGGCAAAGGAGATAGGAAACAGCATGATAAATAGTCTGGTGGGGTTACAGCAAAGACATCTTTGGAGATGGCCGAAGATACAATTTATGGAGGGAAGAGAAACAGTAAACAATGGGTGACATAGGTTGAGGGTGGTATTTTATTTTTAATACTGGAGGGCTTAATGATTAAGGGAGAGTCATTTGAGAGGAAGATTGGGCGAGGAAATAACTGATGGGAACACACTGATGTGGGAAGAGATGGGATCCAAAGCAGAAGTGAAAAATTGGTTTTCCAAGGGAGGAGGTTCACCTCCTTTATAAAGAGGAGGAAAAGATAAAAGAATAGAAGAAATGAAGGTAAGTTTGTAGATGGCAAGGTCGTAAGATGAAATGTTGTTAAGAGGTATTAAGAGCCCATACAAGGTCAGAGAAGTTAAGTTTGTAGTGGTACTAAACTATCTGATTTTCTCTAATATTGCTCAGGAGCTCAGGTACAGGAACAGATGGGTTAAATGTCTTGATGGATTCAGGGGCGCCTGGGTGGCTCAGTCGTTAAGCGTCTGCCTTCGGCTTAGGGTGTGATCCCGGAGCCCTGGGATCGAGCCCCGCATTGGGCTCCCTGCTCTGCTGGGATCCTGCTTCTTCCTCTCCCACTCCCCCTGCTTGTGTTCCCTCTCTCCCTGGGCTGTCTCTCTCTCTGTCAAATAAATAAATAAAATCTTCAAAAAAAATGTCTTGATGGATTCAGAGCTGAGATTTAAATGGAAGGTACACTAGAAGGACAAGACTGATTAAAGTTATGGGCACATCACCAAGTCTGGAAAGATAAAAATGTGAAAGAAAAAAAAAACAGGAGTTGACTGATTACAGATCTCTAAGTTGCTGAATATCATGGAAGAGATAAGACAGCTGTGGACAGTGAGCACTGTATCAGAGTTTAAAGTCCAGAAGTAGCACAGTTCTGCATTATTACAAGGTCAATGGCATAGCCAAGGAGTGAATATCATTTCTTCTGTGGAAGCAAATGAAACTATAAGGTCAGGGTGTTGAATGAGTCATTCACATTAAAGACACCTAGGATAATGGCAAAACTAGGAGTGAAAAGAATACCACGAACCAGGTGCACAACTGTCCATGGATGATGGGAAATGTTGGGTGGTTACTAGATGATGGCAATATGGAGTGGTAGAGAATGGTGTGGCAATATTGCATAGCCTCAGAGGATAGAGAAATAATGTTTTGGAAAGGATAATGGAAAGCAAGAAATGGCCCTTTCAATCCTATGATATATATATATATGGGAGAGAATTATCAGCTTATATATGAAAGGGATACAGGGGAAGCTGTATCATCGTGGAAAGCTGGGTTGGCTTAAGACACGGAGATAAAAAAGGAAAAGAGTTTATATATAAGCAATGGGTTCTATGGCAGAAGGTGGAAAGTGTTGGCAGAGGGGGCAATAGTGGGTAGAAGAGTTGAAGAATAACACTAGAACAAGACAGACCTTGGTTCAAATCCTGATTTCCTCACTGAACTACCTGTGAGGTGTGGCATGTTACAACACCTTTATGAACTTTAGTTTCTTTATTTGGAAAACTGATTTATAGAGTTGTTGTAAGTATATAGAATTAAGCAACTAGGAGGCAATCAATAAAAGGTGTCAATTGATAATAACAATATACACAAAAGTACATTTAATGTACATGTAAGTACATTATAGTATATTTATATTGCAGACTTAAAGTCCAGATTTATTTAAAAACTGGTTAGATTCTACTGAGTTATATACTTTTAAAGAATGTATTTTATGGTATGTTATTATATCTTTATTTTAAAACTTAGATCACTACATTTCTATATGTTCCAAACATCTTATCAAATGAAGCATAACTTAAAACTCCCTACCTTCCATTTTGTTAAGGATTTTAATGAGTAAATGTTTTTCACCATCTGAGTCCATTCTTATTATAATCAGCACCTGATCAAAAATAAGAATTTCATGTATCTCTGAATAATTATTCTTTTTCATAGTTTTGCTACTGTGACAAAATAACAAGCTTGATTGGTTACATACAAAAAGATTACCAAGTAAATATTTGTGCTGTAAAAAATGTCAGTGCTTAAACACAAAGGAATAAATTCTGGTAAGATCAAATATCAATGAGGAAAATATTCTGGAGTGGGGCATTCTTAGCATCCATATACTCCCATATGGGTGACTGTATACATAAATTGTCTCTACCTGCATTGTTAGTGTTAAATGCAACTCAGACAAGTTTGAATTGGTTGGAAAAAAGCAATGATTTGTTGCTATGCTTTCCTAGTTATCGTTATAGCTTTTTTTTGGTGGCAGTGGAGGAGGACAACAAATAAATTTCAATTTTTAAATTTCTTACATTTTACTTTATTTTAATGACAAGCAAGTTATCTAAGTAACCACAGAGCTGGAGATAAAGACACAGGGGAGACAAAGAAAAAAAGAAGAAAAAGGCCAAATTTGTATACAGATTTAGCATAAAGCATTTGAAATGTTTTTCAGCTTGAAAACATTTAAGAAAGTGTTTACTCTTAAGTCTTTATCTATATAACCTTCATGTGCTTGAGGTAGGGTGGGCAAAAATTTCCAATATAATCCAAAGCATAAGCTAAATGCTTTTTTTATAGAATCATATAAGATGAGATTCTGGCTCAATATCTAAATATAATTATTGTAGTTCTATTATTTGATATATGTTCATGAACTTAGATGTACCAGACAACAGTTTTGAGATCTGGAGAGCCAATCCATAGAAAACTGCGTGTAAAAAAAGTAAAGTATTTTTAAATTCAAGATACATGAACAATGATGCAAATCATCCTTTCTCTGGGTCTGATTCTGTTTTGTTAGCTTACTTAAGGAGAAAACTATCAAAGGACCAAATAATCTAGACTATTTCATAATTTCAGAGTTAAATGCAAAAATTTATCTTACATCCAATTCTTATTTAAGCTGATTACTGTTATCTGCTTTAATCCAGCACTTACCTTAATCTGTTGCTCACTTTGCATCCAATTTAGTATCTGACTTTGCAGTTCTTGTATCTTGTAATTGGTTTCAGGCTTTTTCCCCCTAATAAACTGTACAATCTCCAGCTGTCTCCAAATGTCATCCAAATAGAAGCCTAAAATGCTTTTGTAGATATCTTTTGCATTTGACAAATATCCTGTTAAAAACAAAAGTAGGGGGGGAGGGCACATCCTTTTGTTCCATGAGTCATAGTAGAGTTAAAATTTTCTTTAATCCTTTTCTGATTTTGATGAAAGATACTGACTAATGAAAACCTTAAACCTGAGTGAAGCTGAAAAATATGTACCAAATGTCTCCTTTTAAGCTACATAATGACATATGCTATATATCCTCTGAATATATCCCATCTTTTCCTGCCTTTTGGCTTGGTCTACACTTACATGCAAGTCCTATGGAAATGTCACTTCATTGGAATTTCCTTGGTCTATAGAGCTTTTGTAATTGATTTCTTATTTGCTTATATGACAACCTCATTAGTTTATAAACTCTTGGGATATAATCCATGATATGCATAATTCACTTATATAGCTGCTAAAACAGCAGAGCCTAAATTCAGACTCACTAAAGCAGTTTCTAAACACAGAATCCTGACACCAATCCCTGAAAGTTCATATTTCCCAGGGTTTTCTGCCTAAAAGCTCTTCCTGATTCTCTAGATCTAACCTGAAAGAGAAGCCTAATCCAGCAGCATTCCCGTTTCAATGGCTCTCTGTCATCTACAGAATAAGGTCTGCACCCTTTTGTGCAGCTTAAAAGGCTATTCATGATTTGTCTCTTTGTTATGTCTTCAGGCTTAGTTCTTATTCCTTTCTACCTTATACTCTTGGATTTAGCTACATGGAACTATATGCAGCACACCCACTGGGTCATTCTTCTGGACTCAATTCTGCCTATAATACCCTTTACATACTTTTTACTTGGCAAACTCCTACTTGTTTTTAAACAAATATTCAGCTTTAAGGGTAACAGTCTCCATCCTTTGTGCCATTGGTACATGTTGCTGCTATAATACCCATTACACAATACTGAATTTATTTCTGGGTTAAAGCCCAGAAGTGAAACTCTATACCTTTAGTCTTGAAACTCATTAACCTGCTAACTTGGGAGAGGTAGCAAACTAGAAGCTGGGAGAAAAATACAGAATTCTGGAAGGAGGCAGGGCAGACAGCCAGACCCCCATGGACATTTCTTTCTCTCCCACTATGCAGAGAAGAAGAAAAGAGGACAATCTAACTCACTCTTTGATTTTGAGAGGTTTAGAGGAGTGAGAAATCTCTCCACTAAAAATGTCCAAGGTGGCTAGGTTATTCCTTATGGCTTGGTATATAGGGCTTATTAAGAAGTTCATTTTCCAACAAGGATTTTACTTTCATAGTATTCCTCAAGGTGGCCAAACAGCAATGACCAAGTTTGATTTGGTGAAAGTATTTCTTTGAGGAGCAAAAATAATTCAGCCCAAGTACATAGTTCTTAATGGTCTCACCTAATCTAGGGTAGATTGTAAGAGTACTTAAAAGTGCATATACCTCAAGCAATCCTCCGTAAATATTATTTCTCTAATTCTAACTCTCTAATACCAATAAGTACTGAGCAGCAGTGAATCACAACTGCACTCTCTTTACAGCACTAGGAGCTCAGATATTCTAGATTCTGACATTTGACTTACATTACACTTTAACAATCAGCCTCGCTTTAGATAGAACTGAGGATCTTTTATGGAAGCCTGAAAAGTACAATGAAGACATGTGACTAAATAGAAGGGCGTGTAATATTACACCCTTATACCAATTTCAGGTACTGTAAACTAGGGCGAGAGCCCTCAATCCATACTTGTCTGAGGATGGAGGTAAAACAACCCAATCCAGTATCAACACCCAAGTAGTTTAATTGGAGTGGAAAGGAAAAGCACCATGTCGGGCTTTCTAAAGGTAGCTGTAATTTAGTTATAATAGTTGGCCAGATAATACTAATATAATACTTGGCCAAATATTATAACTCCCAGTGCTGTAGAGGGAGTACAGTTGTAATTCACTGCTTTTCAGTACTTATCAAAACCTTGGATTAGAGAAATACTTGTCTGGGTCACAGTTATAAAACAAAACCTCTGGGTCACAGATCAGACTAAAATTATTTTCACTTTATATTTTAAATAGGTTCTAGAAATTCTAAATTATAAAATAATTCTATAAGCATACCATTATTAAGCAAGTCTAAATAATCCTGCAATAAGGAGCCTAAAGCAGTAATGTATTGAGACAGATATTTAAATGATTTTGATAGGTTACAAAAATTTTTAAAATCTTTAAATTTTCCAATGTATTCAAAATAGCTTGATTTTTATTCCTCCAGTAATTCATATCCTAATTTATAGGCAAAACTAAAAAAGAAATAGCAAAATATCTTGCTACTAATAATTTGGTTATATTAGTTATATATATTCACCTAGCAAAGATTCAAAGCCACAAACATTCAAAGAAGACCTAAAATGTACATGGCAAAATATCACCTTACATTAAAAAGTAGTGCATGACAATGATTATAGCATCAAATTTGTTTAGGCCATTATAACTCAGGCCTAGATTAGAGAATTCTAAACCTATTTTTCTAAGTGATGGTATTTGTTACAAATGATTTCTTTTAAAGAATACAGGCAGAATAAAAAATATATTCTATTGTAATTATGTCAAAATGTATATAATGTATAGTGTGGAAGTAAAAGAGGCTACATAATTTCTTATAAGGTAGATCTTTTTCAGAAAAGTAAAAGTTATTTCAGATGAAATATTTCAATAGGAAGAAAAAGGGAAATAAAAATTTCTCCCACTAACCCAATGCTGTGTCCAAGCTACATGTTAAAAGGACATCTCTAATTGTTACCAGAAGATGTAAGACAGCAGCATGCTTGAACGTCATTTCTTTTTCATTATTTGTACCTAAGCAAGCAGAAACATATTTAAAAACATAAGATATACATCATAATTATAGAATATGTATCAGAATGCTTAACAATAATAGTTAACACTCATTATCAGGTGCTTACTATTGCCGGGCTGTATGTATGCTGGTTATTTCACTGAATCTATAATGATAACCCTGTCAGACAAGTTTATTATGAGGCTCATTTTTTGGATGAGGAAATAGTCTGAACAAGGTTCAGTAACTGTCCAAGGTCAATATGTGAACAAACGATGGAGCTGGCATTCAAACCCAGACGGCTAACCTTAGTGCTCATACTCTTGTTGCTTTCCCACTTTGGGTAAGAAAAAAGATCAGTGATTCCCAGTTATAAAACAAGAAGAAAATTAAACTCATAACTTGCCGGTTGGTGAAGATAAAGATGGGTGATCATAACATAAAGCAATACCTTGAAATGGAGGTAGAGACACCTGGGAATAATTGTCCAAATATGACTCAAACAAGAGATACATTCACAGGGACAGGCCAATTATCTACTTAATGTGTTCCATATAGTTCTAGAGCTTTTTGAAGATAATAGATTGGATTTTACTGTGTGCAAAAGTGAAACAAAGAAGATAGGAATTTAGGCCCATTGCCCTGATTCAACCAGAAAAGCTCTACTTTTCTCTGTTTTATATAGTGGTATCCCATGAAATATTTATTTGTACAAAAAGTTCTGCTAAAAATTTTGAAAACTGCTCATCTAATCAATCAATAAAGATCAAGGCAAATATGAAGTAGTTACTGGGAACAAAGAGGCAACAGGAGAACCATTTATGGGTAGTATATCCAGCTCCCATAAGGACTTGCAGAAACAACTCAGTCATGACTTGGAAGGGATAAGAACAGGGCAAAGAAGCCAGATTTGGTATTATTTTTCTTCTTTCTTTAGGAGAACATTTCTTGAACATCTCTTATAGTGCAGGTCTGCAGCTGATGAATTCTTTCAGCTTTTGTATGTATGAAAACATCTTTATTTCACCTTTGCTTTCATAATATATTTTTGCCTAGTATAGAAAACTAGGATTTTTTCTTTCAGTAATTCATTTTATTTTTTAAAGATTTATTTATTTGAGAGAGAGAAAGAGAGAGAGAGAGAGAGAGAGAGAGAGAGAGAAAGTGGGGGAGGGGCAGAGGGAGAGAGGGAACCTCAAGCAGACTCCCAGCTAAATGCAGAGCCAGATGCAGGGCTCAATCCCAGGACCCTGAGATCATGACCTGAGCTAAAATCAAGACTCGGTTACTCAACCGGCTAAGCCACCCAGGCACCCCTTCTTTCGGTATTTTAAAGATTTTACTCCACTGTCTTTTCACTTGTATTACTTCTGACAAGAAATTGCGTCATCCTTATCTTTGCTTTCCTTATGCAACGTGTCTTTCCCCCCTCTGGCTGCTCCTACAATTTTCTCTTTACTACCAGTTTTGAGCAATTTGACTATGGTATGACTTGATGTAGTTTCATTATGCTTCTCATGCTTGGGGTTCACTAAGTTTCTTGGATCTGTGGGTTTGTAGTTCTTAACTAAGTTTGGAAACCTTTCCGTCACTATTTCTTCAAATATTTCCTTTCAGTCACTATTTCTTCAAATATTTTAATTTTTTTTTTCACTTGTATTACTTCTGACAAGAAATTGCGTCATCCTTATCTTTGCTTTCCGTATGCAACGTGTCTTTCCCCCCTCTGCCTCTCCTTTGAGAACTTCACTTACTATTATGTCAGGCTATTTGAAGTTGTTTCACAGCACACTGATGCTCTTTTCTTTCTTCCTCTTCTTCTTCTTTTTTTTTTTTTTCAGATTATTTTATCTACCCGTGTTTTATTTTGGAATAGTTTCTATTGCTATGGCTTCAAGTCTACTAATCTTTTCTTCTGCAATATTTACTCTGCCATTAAGCCAGTGCATTTTTCATCTCATACATCATATTTTCATTTCTGTCTTTTTTATGTCTCTAACTTACTGAACATATGGAACAGAGTTATAAGAAGTTTCAGTGCCTTTCTCTAATATTGCTAACATCTTTGTTAGTTCTGAGTTTGCTTTGATGGATTATTCTTATTATGAGTTATGTTTTCCTATCCCTTGTCATGCCTGATAATCTTTGACTGGATGCCAGACATTATGAATTTTACCATGTTAGGTGTCCCACAAATTATGAGTTTTTCTAATCTAGCTGATCAGAGCAGGCATTACTCCCTGCCCTGTGTGAGTGCAGAGTACTACTCCCTCTAATCCTTTCAGATGGTTTGCTTCCCCAACCTCAGGTGGTTTCCTCACATACACTCTGATCAGTACTCTGCTCAATACTCTGTGTGAAGCTCTCTCTCTCATATTCTATCCTTTGAACTCTAGCTGCCTTGGTCTCCCTGGACTCTGAGTTCTGTTTCCTCAACACAGATCATCCACTGGGCTCTGCCCCTACTACCGCTTCCTGTGCTATGGCCTGGCGACTCTTTCAAGGCAGTAAGCTAGGGCAATGGTAGGGCTCACCTTACTTGTTTCCCATCTCTCGAGAATCACTGTGTTTCACTGCCTGAAGCCTAGGATCTTAACTGGTTTCATGTATTTTGTCTTTATCTTTTCTTTTTTTTTTCCCTGAAAGTAGGGTAAATCCTTCTGGCCCTCTTACTCCATCTTGGCCAGAAGAAAAGTCCAGGAATGACTTTAGTTAATCTATTTTTTGACCTTCCCCCTAATTTGGGAGGGAACTAGGTGGTTCAGATGTTAACAATAATAGGGTTAATTTGGTTTTTGCAATAGGATCTGTCAAGTAATATATGCCAATTAGGAGCATTATTGAGAAGCAATGCCGATGATTTTGTTACCTTTTTCTCCTTACTTAGCTGACCCTCCAGTATTAGTTTATGGGTGTCATATTCTGAATTAAAGTTATGCCTTCATCCATGACTAATTTCTATACCTTCTATATTCAATTTTTACTCATTTGATACAACAACCCATACATTTTTATCCTTTTAAATAATATGACTTTTATTTGTACTCACCTTGCTGAATAGCATCACTTATTACTTTTTCTTGTTCCTTTAAGAGGAACCTTGTTTGGTCAAAAATGACAGTGGCAAATGTCCAATTAGCTGTAGGCAGAGTACAGAGGCATACAAGTTTTTTTAGGATAGGAGTAGCTGCTGCTTCTAGGAGACAGAATGCTTGGCACTGGCTGTCTGTGAAAATAAAAGCATTAAAGATAGTGTTTTTTAAGGATGGCATGCTCTTTTTGATAAACCAATTAAACATGTCACTTCATGGAAGACTGAACTACATCCAAATTATTTTCTGAGTTAAAAATCATGAGATTATATAGAGGTTCATTTTAGGATATTTATTCTAAATAAACTAATAACGACAAAACAAAACAAAAACCCTCTGTAGAATTTGTATAATTTTATGGTTATCCTGCTTGTTAGAAAATACTTATTCAGTAACTAACTTGGCATGGAAGTGTGAAGAGCCATATAAAGAGATCACATATTTTTTTTTCTTTTCCCTCCACAATTAGCTTACAACCTTAAGCTGAACAAATTTACCACAATGACAAATTGTTTCTAGTTTTCACCAGAATATCAATACTTTAAGATTTTCATTATCAGCTAAAGGTCATAAATAAAACTAAACCAAAAAAATGAAAAGATATTAAAAACGAGTGTCATATTTCCTTATTGATTTTAATAATGAGCATGATGTTCTTAAGCAGGCTATTCTTTAGGAGTCAAAGAATATTCTTCTTCACAGCAGAAGCAAAAATTTTA
The DNA here is from genome assembly GCF_023065955.2 of Ursus arctos. Classification (NCBI taxonomy): domain Eukaryota; kingdom Metazoa; phylum Chordata; class Mammalia; order Carnivora; family Ursidae; genus Ursus; species Ursus arctos. The sequence goes on from NW_026622852.1 coordinate 39,716,402, forward strand.
ATCAGTATAGGAAACAATAATAGCTTTTTTAACATCACCCTGAGGGTGGGTAAGAGAACAGAGGGAGTAAGCCACAGCAGTTCATTTTTTCTGACTGGGCAGAAGAGTCTGAGTAGCTGCAGTTTCCTGTCTGATGAATTTAGGGAAGCAGCAGTTTAAATGAAGGAAGAAGTAACAGCGACTGGACTGGATTAGGGCAATGGAAAGGGGCAGAAGCAGTGAATGGGGTGTTCAGGTGTGGGAATATCTTAAAAGTAGGAATGGAACGAAGAAACATCTGAAACAAGTGAAGAAAATTACATGGAAAAGCAGGTATGTCCTAGATACTCAGGAAAGGGCTTTCAAATTTACTTAATTTGAATGTATTTTTAAAGCATACAGCATACCTGACGCTTGAATTTTAATGACATTATCCACTCCCTTATCCTGATTTATTTTCTCTATGGCTTTATTAGTACAAACAGGAGGACTTTCTTCCTGAAGAGTCAAACAATGTTCTTCATCTTGAAATTCTAATAAAAAATATTAATTTGCATTATTCAGGGAAACTTAATGTTGCTTTACTTAAAATGTTTTCATGTAATATGATCACAATTGTTAAAGTTCTTTCTTGAAACACGTCAGTATTAAATTGAACAACTATTCAGGTCAATGGATGTTGCACAGTGCTGAATGGCAATAACGGGAAGAATCTTGGCATCGAATCACTGTTTCAGTCTAGGTTCTGACACTAGCTTCAGTGTCTTCATATGTAAAATATAGATAAACATACCTATTTTGAATATTGTTATAAGGATTAAACACTAAGTATAGTTCCTGATACCTAAAAGGCCCAAACAGCTCAATTTCATTTCTCTGTGACTTTCCACATATCCCTCCTCCTGCTACTAATTCTTTCCTATGCCCCAAGCCCTCCCTGGCTCCATCCTTTCTTAATTGGGTCAGTTCTTACCACTCACCCTTCTGTTCTCAGGCATTTTCTATAAGCCTAGTCTACCATGTTGTAAGCTTCTCAAGGTCAGCAATGGTATCATTTTTATCTCTAATATGTATTTTAGTCCCTGCATACAACATTCAACAAATGTCAGTTTCTTCCTTCTTTCGTAAGTATTGTAGAGGATTACAAATACATATATAACTAATTTATTTATAGTTACTTATATTTACTAGATAGCAATGTTATCTATTAATAATATGATTACAGGGTAATTTTAGAAACACAACACCATCTTAAAACATTTTAATATATGAGTTTTAAATACATGGTGAAAAATAATGGAGTAAAATATCCTAAACAAGATTATGTTATTATTTTCAAGTATACTTTTAATTAACTATAAATAATTGGAATAGCTAGGATTAAATACTAATTACTAGAGTTTTTGAGGGGGCCTAGTAAGTTGTAACATTCTTTCTTGCCCCTGAATTAACTATAAAATAAGGCAAGAAGTAAAATATATACCAAAATATTACCTCTGTTACTAATAAAGGCTAAGCTTGAGAAGGAGCTTAGTTTGAGATCAAATGGGCTTACTAACTAAATAGCAGCATTGCATGTTAATAACATATGAGACTGTAAGACCTAACTATGCCGTAACTCTCACACATAACTATTTTTGTACTTAATCCTTCTGGGTAACGTATGTCAAACATATTCTAGAATACCTATTGTTTCTTTACCAGAAATGAAATGATATGACACGTACTACCTTTGATGGTTATAAGTAGTGAACGTAAAACAGTTACAACTCACACAGAAACTCTTCGGTAAATTTAAGAAGAGTAATAAGTAATCAAATGGGCAAAGTGTTCTTAAGTACACATTAAAATGTAATACTGAGAACTGTCAGCTAAAAGAGAAAAAAGAATGGCAGAATGATCAATAAAAGTTAGAAATACTGACTCTGTGGCCAAGTTGCAGAAAGCAAGTTTTACAAATAGTGGCTTTTCTTACAAGTTCAAATGTACTTTTAAATTTTTTGGAAAATACATATCTATGTCTTTATCTAAACAGCCACATCTATCTCCATACTCAATAAGTATCATGCATGAACAACGTTTTCTTTGACTTTGAAAAAGAATATATTCTATTCAAAAGAGCTTTAAATTTTCTTACCTTCTGTAATAAATTATACATTTAGTCCCTAAAGCTATCATATCTGTGCCAAAATATTGCTAAATTACCCACCATCATTTTCTTTACTTCCTGTGACTTCGGTCTTTGAGGTGCAAGTCTTATATTTATTTCGCAGCATAATAAAGTCACTCAAAAGATCCAAATCATTCTCCCATTTTTTACCATGTTTAAAAGATGGTTTTTCAATTTTTGGAGAGGAAGATGATTCAATAGATGGTACTGCACAGTCAAGTTCCAAGTAATCTTCATTTTCTTTATTTTGGCTTATTCTATAAACTAGTTCTAGATCATTCTTTGGTTTTTCTTCTTTTGTTGGTTGTTTAACAGATGAATTGTCATCAGAAAAACACAGGTCTGGTATTTCTTCTGCTGGAGATGAAATCTTTTGTGGAAGTAATAAATGATCATTTGTAGACTTCTCATTAGTAAGTACAATAGGTGAGGAACAACTTTTATGTTCTAGCCATGCTGAAAACAGAAAATAAAAATATCCAAATGACTGCCATGCATAAATGAGTGTTCTACTAGTGTATTAGAGTAACTTTTATTTGTAAGTTCTTATTAATATAGTTTGATCCTTAGAAGTACTTTGTTTATTGCTTTGAAAATCAGTTTTGGCCTGAATAAAATAAATTTTTAAAAAGGGCAAAAATTCAGCACCTCTTTTTCTTAATCCTGAGGCTAGGTTACCAAGCAAAGAAAGAATTCCAGAAAAGCCTTATTGCCAATAGGCTTGTAATTAACTCTAAAGATCAAAACCTTAGGTACCAAGCAATCCACAGACCAGAAGAATATATTTGCAATACATATACTTGAAAAAGGACTGTATCCAATATACAAAAAGAACTCTTTTGGCTTCATATTTAAAAAGAAAGCTAACTTAAAATTTGACAAAATATTTGAACAATACTTCACATAAGATATGTACATACTGCAACATGGATGAATCTTGAAAACATTCTAAATGAAAGAAGCCAATCACAAAAGACCACATATTGTATGATTCCATTTATAAGAAAAATCTATAGAGACAGAAAATAGATTAGTGGTTCCATAGCTGGGGAAAACGGGAAGTGACTCCTAATGGGTACAGTATTTCTTTTGGGGGATGAGAAATATGTTCTAAAATTTTTTGTGGTGATGATTACAATTCTGTGAATATACTAAAACCATTGAATGGTATACTTTAAATGGATAAATTGTATGGTATGTAAATTATATTTCAATAAAGCTATTATATATATATATATATATATATATATATATATATATATATATGGTTTATTTATTTTAGAGAGGGAGTGTGTGTGCAAGTAGGGGGAGGGGCAGAGGGAGAGAATATTCAAGCAGACTCCCTGCTCAGCATGCAGCCTGGTCCCTGGGGCTCTGTCTCATGACCCATGAGATCATGACCTGAGTCGAAACCAAGAGTCAGACACTTAATCAACTGAGTCACCCAGGCGACCCATAATATATTTTTTAAGGGAAGATATACAAATGGCCAACGACCAGGTAAAATGATGTTCATCATCATTAGTCATCAAGAAAATACAAATTAAAACTGCAATGAGATACCACAACACACCCATTAGAATGGCTAAAATTAAAGACTGTCAATACCAACTGTTGACAAGGATATAGAGTAACTGGAACTCTTACACATTGCTAATGTGAATGCACAATGGTACAACCACTTTGGAAAACAATTCAGTAGTTTGTTTTTTTTTAAGATTTTATTTATTTATTTGAGAGAAAGAGACAGAGACAGAGATAGGTGAGAGAGACAGCGAGAGACAGCATGAGCTCTCGGAGTTCACTCCCAGAGAGAGAGAAGCAGGCTCCCCACTGAGCAGGGAGCCTGATGCAGGGCTTGATCCCAGGACCCTGGGATCATGACCTGAGCTGAAGGCAGACACTTAACTGAGTGAGCCACCCAGGTACCCCTTTAGCAGTTTCTCATGAAGTTAAATATATACCTACCATAAGACTCAGTAATTATATTCATAGACATTCACTCAAGAGAAATGATAACATATGCCCACAAAAAGACTTTTATACGAATATTATAGAAAATTTTTTCCTAATAGTAAAAATCTGGGAAATAAATCCAGGAGAGTTGATAAGCAAACTGGGGTACACCGATATGAAAAATTCCTCAGTAATAAGAAATGAACTAGTCATACACATAACATCATAAATGAATCTCAAAAGTGTTATGCTGAGTGGAAGAAGTCTGACACAAAAGAGTTACTATATGATTCCATAAACGAAATTCTAGAACAAGGCAAACTAATACATAGTGACAGAAAGTAGACCAGTGGATCTGACCTGGCATCAGAGGTAAAGGTTAGAAGAAGAGAGGAATGGTAATGACTACAGAATGCAAAGGGGCACAGGGAACTTTTTTGGTGATAGAAATATTCTATATCCTTGGATAAAGAAGATAAGGTATATGTATATATATGTATATATGTGTATGTATATATGTATATGTATATATGCATACAGAACGGAATATTACGCAGCCATCAAAAATGAAATCTTGCCATTTGCAATGACATGGCTGGAACTAGAGGGTATTATGCAAAGCAAAATAAGTCAATCAGAGAAAGAAAATTATCATATGATCTCACTGATATGTGGAATTTAAGAAACAAAACAGAGGATCATAGGGGAAGAGAGTTAAAAATAAAACAAGACAAAACCAGAGAGGAAGACAATCCATAAGAGACTCTTAATCATAAGAAACAAACTGAGGGTTGCTGCAGGGGAGGGGGGTGGAAGGATGGAGTAACTGGGTGATGGACATTAAGGAGGGCGTGTGATGTAATGAGCACTGGGTATAATATAAGACTGATAAATCACAGGCCTGTACCTCTGAAACCAATACTACATTATATGTTAATTAATTGAATTTAAATAAAAACACATAAAAAATATTCCATATCCTAATTGTGGGGGTTGTTTCATTGGTATGCACATTTGTTACAATGCATAAAACTGTACAGTTAGAATGGGTACATTTTATTTATGTAAATTATGCCTTATAATGTTTGAGAAAAACTTAAATGTCTAGGAGCCAGATAAATAAGGTATGTAAATGAATGAAGTATATGGCCAGTGCTTAAATCATAATCTTTAGGAATATAAATTTTGAGTTTTTTCTTCCAAACGTAGTCTGTAATTTTTTTGTTTTTCCTTTTATTAGAGATACTGGTTTAAGAAACATTTTACTTCCCTCCTAACTATACTAAATGTAAGACAAAAGTGCAAGAGTAATGCTAAATGCTAACTAACACCTGGTTTCAATTTATGAGTGCTGGGAACTATGGTGAACTGGAGGTGGGTGAGCTATTAATGGCCTGTCTAAAGTGGTGAGCTGCTATTGGTTCCAACAAATTGTTGCCATATAAGAGTATGGGTCTGGTTTTTGGAATTTTTAAAAACAAGCTCAAAATACAGATCATTTATCTGCAACCCCCAAAACTATAAATGTTGGTAACTAATTAAAACACTATATGGGTCAATAATATGTGGGCTGACTAGGACCAGAGGTTACCAATTAGCAACCTCTGAGATATTTTCTAGAGATATCCTGGTATGTTTAGCAGGCAAATAGGAACTATTTATTATTTCCCTTTTCTGATTATTTTCTTCTACTTCTCTGTGTTTAATAAACCCTATCCTGACAACCTGGCAATGAGCTTCTGATATAGTTCTTGCTTTTTATTATTTTTTCAGTTATTGCTTTTTAAACTTCATAATTAAACTATCATCATAATTCTGTCAGATGTCAAAATGAATTATATGTTTTATTTTAACCTCAAAATAGTTACATATCATAATAAAGACTTTACATAGTCTTACAGATTTAATACATTATTCTGGATATTTGAAGACCCCATAAAATCTTCCTCTCCCTTTTCTTTATCTAGCAATCTGACTTAATCTCTTTTAAAATTCTTCTTCTACCCGAATACCCACCTGGGCCTTAGGATAGATAGACTGGTGTACATTTCCTTGACATAGTCTATTTTCCTTTCTACCAAAGCCCTCTGTCTTCTGTCTTTGAGACATCTCTTGCTGATAACAATTCTTGCCCCAGTTCCCATCTCCTTAGAGCAGTCTCCCAACACACATAATAATTTCTAAAATGCATTTTTAAATATATTTATTTAGTCTATAATAAACTAAAAGTGAACTTTCCCAACTTCTTTAAGATCTAAAGCTATTGCACAAACTGACTTTAAAAAACAATCCAGGGGCGCCTGGGTGGCTCAGTTGTTAAGCGTCTGCCTTCGGTTCAGGGCATGATCCCAGGGTCCTGGGATCGAGCCCCACATTGGGCTCCCTGCTTTGCTGGGAGGCTGCTTCTTCCTCTCCCACTCCCCCTGCTTGTGTTCCCTCTCTCGCTGGCTGTCTCTCTCTCTCTGTCAAATAAATAAAATCTTTAAAAAAAAAAATAAAAAAATAAAAACAATCCATATATACTTCAAAAAGATGTAATTCAGAATAAGTGTGTTCCATTTATTATAATGCCATATATAACAACCAAAATAACTCAAAAGATAGATACTCAAAACACATTTTTGCCGCCTTAAATTGTATAAGTAAAAAATGTTAACTGAGTAAACTCTTTGGAAACAAAGGAAGATTATCTACTGTTACGGAGAGGTTACTAGATATAATTAAACACCCAGAGTTCACCTGTCAGATGAAAAATAACAGCGCTGCTTTGAGTCTAGTCTGATGTAAATAAACACTGGGCTAGTAATTAATCATTTATAAAAACAAACAAAGTCACTTTAATTGAAAATGGCTAGAAATTTAAAAACTGAGACTATAGAATTTTAGAACAACAAAGGATTTTAGGATGAGCTAGTCAAACGTCCTCATTTTTTTCAAGGAACAAAATGGGGCTTAGTGGAGCTCAAAGTTATAAATTCTGACAGAGCCAGGTCTAATACTGAATGCTGGAATTTAGTTTTAATTTCCCAATCACCTAATGGAAAGCCAGTATCTAACATTTTCTCATTCTGAAAAATTCACACAAGTGATATTTACTATTGCATACTTACATTCTAATTGAAGCACTTTTATTGGCAAAAATATCTCCATTTTAGTATCATCAGAAGATAGATCATCATGACACAAATATGTATTCAGATGTTCCAAAGTTTCTGCCTCTTTCAGATTTAGTCTTCCTTTTTCCCACCACTCTGTGCTTACAGGATTAACTACAAGCCTTTCTTCTTCAATAGAAAATATCTTTTTCAAATCCATAGCAGAATATTGACTGTTGGGCTCTTCAGTCCTTGGCACTTAAAAAACAAAAACAAAAACAAACCAAAAACAAATAGAAACAGTTCATAGGGCAAAAGAGATGAAAAACAAAATAAACAGAACCACACTGAAAATTCCTTATAAAATAGATTTTCACACATTGGGGAAAAAAGTGAAATTTGAAGTTATATAGCTAGTATTTTGTCTTCAAGACACTAGTACTTGTAAAAGTCCAGAATATTATAGCAATAGAAGTCACATAAGGGATTTATTTTAAACTGTGGAAATATCATAAAGTTAAAATTATTCTAATATTTACTAGGAGATATAACCATTATTTTGTTTGAACATTTTAGTAATTACTAAATTAATACATTTGATAACATTTTGAAGAATTAAAGTTAGATTTATTAAATTTGAAATTCTATTTTATTAATATGAACCTAAACTAGAAGATATATTTGATCAGATTTTATGATGACTATCATCCTAGATATTGTGGCACAGAGATGTCCACCTCATTACTTTTAACCTAAATAATAACAAATCATAATGTATGGAGGAACTGAAATAGCATAACTACTCAAATTATTATCTGCATTATAAGCATCAACCCAAAATTAAGATGAAAAATTCTAAAATCCTAATTTTGGAACTGTGTTTTTTATAATGACAGTAACAATAATAAAAAAATAATAAAGCTGACAATACATTTCTACTAATTATACCTTCTCACCTTTACTTTTTGTTTAGCCTTCAAAATCAATTAATCTTTACCTGTGAGCAAAAATGGTTTCAATGAGCTTCTGCAGCTTTCTAACTGCCACACCATCCAGTTTTTGCTAACTGATTCCTCAGCGGTAAGCAAACTACTGAAAAAGAGGAGTTAAAGCCTAATATATTAATAATATTGAGACTTCTTGTATAATAAAATTTTATTATTTTCTTCTTTTTTAAAAATTTAAATTCAATTAGTCAACATATAGTAGTACATCATTAGTTTTTGATGTAGCGTTCAGTGATTCATTAGTTGCATATAACACCCAGTGCTCATCACATCATGTAATAAAATTTTATTTTAAGAAAATTATTTTTCTAAGTATTTTTTTACATTCAAAAGCAAGTGAAAAATTTACTCTATAAATGTGTAAACTGAAGTAGAGAGTTTCATAGACCAAATTTCATACACTTAATTTTCCTCCCCTTGGAAGTTTTGGCAATTTGTTAGCCTCTTAATTGCTCCTGCTTGCCTATACCTTAATTCCTACCTCTCTGTCCCTCAACGAAACCTGGAGCCAAAGGAGGCTGATTCAGGAGGATTTTAGCACTTCCTTCCATGAAGTGTGCCAACATCAACCCTATAAGCCACTGGTTATACTGGTTATTTTTTAAATTAAAAATATAATTTAAGTAAAATTAATGTGCTTTCCATACAAAACAGTCGCTTTAACACAAATTTTTTACAAAATTGCTGTCCCCCAAGTCCATTCTAAACAAATTCTGGAGCCTCTACTGGCTGAGGGTCAGAATTATGAAAAAGTTCTGTCTGCTCTACTTTCTTAGGAAGGTAAGAGTTTAGCGCTAAAATTTAGTTCAGGTCCTTCAATCTTAGTGGGTGTGTGAATGAGTGATGTATGTCTGTTTGTGTGTTTTGAGGTGCTAGGAAGAGAAAGGAAGAAAGATGCATGACAATTAGTGTAAATCACAGCTTATCAGTAGCTATGAAGTTACTAGCCTTGATAGAGAAGATAACATTAATCCACAAACCCCTTAATCTATGCCCCCAAACCTCTCATTCCAAGGCAAGAATTAATTGTATTCTGTTTCTCTGTTCATATAGAACATATGTGAGCATGCTACTTATAAGTACTGCTAGTTGAGTTCACAGTCCTAGGCAGCAGAAAGCTGTTTTATGTCTAAGCTATCCAATTTACCTACATAACCCAAAATCTAGGAAGAGGGGGCAAACTGTGAGATTCTAGATAATTCTTGAACCTTACCAAGATTTCTTTGACAAGCAGACACCTCAGATTATAGGCAATTACTTTAAAGCAAAAGGAAGGCAAGCCAAGTCCAATAGGAGGCCATAATATAAACAAATACTCTTAATCTTAATGGAACTTTCTGAAGACATGTCTGAATTTGATATATTCTTAGGTCATATATAAAAATATGTTCACAATTCAGTAATCAGTGTAGAAACAAAGTCTGGTGCTACACAGGCTTTTCTTTTTAGCTCCATAAAATCTAGCAGAGTTTGACATGTGGTAAGTACCCAAAATATTTGTTAACTGGATATATTTCCAGCCAAAATGTTGTGTTCTGAAATAAAAGTAATTGGGGACATAAAAGCAAATTAAGAGTACAGTAACATTACATATTATTTTTCCCTTCTGTTGTTTTTTTATTTTAACATTTTTTTCTTTCCTTTTAGATTCACAGTTGAGGTGAAAATCCATTTTTAAGATAGGAATTTTAAGGTGTTCATATTCATAAACCAAACAGAAGTGATTTACCTCTTGCTAATGAATATAGCAGTGATGAGATGACCTCTTTAAGTTGTTTTAGATGGCCCTAGAACATTTGGCTAATTTTAAAATGCTTTTTTGTTCTAACTTAGCCAAATCATAATACATAAATAAGACTTAAGTTTCATAAATTCTAATTAGATAGTTGAGTTACAACAATAAGTAGATATATCACTTGTGTGATTAACAGGAGTTTATGATAGTTAAGTAAATGCTTGTAATATCAGATTGAAATTCAAGATTGTACTAATTTCTGCTAGTTTCTGTTTCTGATTGCAAATCTGCCTTAACAGATGGATTAGGGTATATGGAGTAAAAGAGCACTAGAAAAGACAGTACAGGTCCTGCAAATAAACATCTGCCCCTCAGCAAAGGGACTAAAAGTATTTAAACAAATTATAAGTAGTTTCTGTATTTGTTCCATGAGATTTTTTAGAGTTCATATCTGATATGGGCAGTTCTGGTTCATGGTAGAGTTTTGTATATCACAGATTTATTCCCCAAATGACACAATTCTTTGCCAGAAGATGAAGGTAACTGGGGCCCTCAATACCAGGCTCCTCCATTGTGTGCTGTGACACCTTCCTGAGATCATTAGTAGAAACCTGAGCAGCTAGTGATGAGTTGTTCCAGTTGCTCCCAAATATCCAACAGAATTCTCATTTGACAGATCAGCCAATCATAGCTAAAAACTCAAAACTCAGTACTCAGCTCCCACAACACCCATTCTGGGAACAATTCATTAGAGTCTTGTAGACTTTCTTGTAATTTTCCTGAAAATGTATTATTTTAGGACTCATTTAGTTTCAGGACTACAGTGGGGAAGAAAGAGCTGTGCTGGTTATGCTCCTAGTTTTGTAACTGGTGTAAGAGCACGGGAATGGAATGACAATTCCAGGATAGCAGACTAATCTAACTTAGGACACATTAAGTTACATGTATGCCACATGGTAGAAGATAGCAACCAAAGCTATCTCAGATTCCACCGGAGGGCAAAGTTGCTGGGCCATTAAGCTATACAATTTTGCCTCAAACTAGAATACAATGATCCAGCCTTGCAATATCAATTCTGAGATTACAGACCATTCTGTGCAGTGACAATGGGGTATTGAACAGATTTGTGGATCAATACTTGGTTCTACATGTCTAGTTCCCCCAACACCAATACCACATTGACAGAGGTAAACAAGGTCAGAGGATGTCCTCTGTTAGAGATGGGATGTGATTCCTAGTACTCCTAGGAAAGTAATTTGATAGACAAATCTATTGATGGACGCTATCCACACTGCCCTGTGATCCTTGGCTATTCCTGGTCAGAGAGCTATGACAATCTTTTAGAAGACCTATAACAATCCTAAAAGGTATATACTGTTAATATCCCAATATTACAGATAAGGAAACTGAGGCACAGGGCAATTAAGGTCCGAGCTAGTAAGTGATACAGCCAGACAATCTGGCTATAGTTCAGGGCACTTAACTACTTTTTATGGGCTAAATTTCAATCATATATTGAAGCCCTAACTCTCAGTGCCTCCGAATGTGACTACATTTGGAGAGAGGGCCTTTAAAGAGGCAATTAAGTTAAAATGGGGTGGTTAAGATGGGTGCTAATCCAATATGAATACGAAATTAGGACGCAGACATGCATGGAGGAAAGACTGTAAGAAGAGAAAGAACTAAAATCGAATCAAGTTGAAATCAAAAGGCTATTAATGAATGCAACCAAAAATGGAGGCTGTAACTGCTAGGATAAATGAGGCAAAAAAGAGAATTAGTGATATAGAAGACAAAATGATGGAGAATGAAGAAGTGGAGAAAAAGAGAGATAAACAACTACTGGATCATGAGGGGAGAATCTGAGAGATAAGTGATACCATAAAGCAAAACAATATTAGAATAATTGGGATCCCAGAAGAAGAGGAAAGACAGAAAGGGGGAAGGTATATTAGAGCAAATTATAGTGGAGAACTTCCCTAATCTGGGCAAGGAAACAGGCATTCAAGTTGAGGAGGCACAAGAACCTCCCTCAAAATCAATAAAAATTGGTCAACACCCCAACATACAATAGTGAAACTTGCAAATCTCAGAGACAAAGAGAAAGATCCTGAAAGCAGCTCTGGACAAGAGGTCCACAGCTACAAGGGCAGAAACATTAGACTGGCAGCAGACCTATTCGCAGAGACTTGGCAGGCCAGAAAGGACTGGCATGATATATTCAGGGTGCTAAATGAGAAAAATATGCAGCCAAGAATACTTTATCCAGCTAGGCTTTCATTCAAAATAGAGGGAGAGATGAGGAGCTTCTAGGACAAACAGAAACTAAAAGAATTTGTGATCACTAAACCAACCCTACAAGAAATATTAAAAGGGATCCTTTAAGCAAAGAGAGAGCCCAAAAGTAACATAGACCAGAAAGGAACAAAGACAATATACAGAAACAGTGACTTTACAGGTAATACAATGGCACTAAACTCATATCTTTCAATAGTTTCTCTGAATGTAAATAAGCTAAATGCCCCAATCAAAAGACATAGGGTATCAGATTGGATAAAAAAGCAAGACACATTAACATGCTGTCTGCAAGAGACCCATTTTAGACCCAAAGACACCTCCAGATTGAAACTGAGGGGGTGGAAAACCATTTATCATGTTAATGAACATCAAAAGAAAGCTGGAGTGGCAATCCTTATATCAGGCATATTAAATTGTAAACCAAAGACTGTAATAAGAGATGAGGAAGGACACTATATCATAATTAAAGGGTCTATCCAACAAGAAGATCTAACAGTTGTAAGTATTTATGCCCCTAACATGGAAGCAGCCAATTATATAAACCAACTAATAACAAAATTAAAGAAACACATTGATAATAATACAATAATTATAGGGGACTTTAACACCTCTCTCATGCAATGGACAGATCATCTAAGCAGAAGATCAACAAGGAAACAAGGACTTTGAATGACATATTGGACCAGATGGACTTTGCAGATATATTCAGAGCATTCCACCTTAAAGCAACAGAATACACGTTCTTCTTGAATGCACATGGAACATTCTTCAGAATAGATCACATACTTGGTCACAAATCAAGTCTCAACCAGTACCAAAAGATTGGGATCATTCCCTGCATATTTGCAGACCACAATGCTTTGAAACTTGAACTCAATCACGAGAGGAAGGAAAGAACTCAAATACACAGAGGCTAAAGAGCATCCTACTAAAGAATGAATGGGTCAACTAGGAAATTAAAGAAGAATTTAAAAAATTCATGGAAACATGAAAATGAAAACACAACTGTTCAAAAGGATGCAGTAAAGGCGGTCTTAAGAGGGAAGTATATAGCAATACAAGCCTTTCTCAAGAAGCAAGAAAGGTATCAAATATACGACCTAACCTTACGCCCTAAAGGAGCTGGAGAAAGAACAGCAAATAAAGCCTAAACCCAGCAGGAGAAGAGAATAAAGATTAGAGCAGAAATCAATGAAATAGAAACCAAAAGAACAGTAGAACAGATGAATGAAACTAGGAGCTGGCTCTTTGAAAGAATTAATAAGATTAATAAACCCCTGGCCAGACTTATCAAAAGAAAAGAGAAAGGACCCAAATAAATAAAATCATGAATGAAAGAGGAGAGATCACAAGGAACACCAAAGAAATACAAACAATTATAAGAACATGTTATGAACAACTATATGCCAAGAAATTAGGCAATGAATCACTGAACACTACATCAAAAACTAATGATGTACTATATGTTGGCTAACTGAACATAATAAAAAAAAAAAGAAATGAAAGTAAAAAAAAAAAAAGAAAAAAGAAAAAGAAATAAATTAAATAAACTATGACATCTGAGATAACTGGGGAAAAAAGAAGAGATATATATATACACACACATACATACACACAATGGAATACTACTCAGCCATCAAAATATGAAATCTTGCCATTCGCAATGCATGGATGGAACTAGAGGGCATTATGCTAAGTGAAATAAGTCAATCAGAAAAAGATAAATATCATATGATTTCACTCCTACGTGGAATTTAAGAAACAAAACAGGATTATAGGGGAAGAGAGGAAAAAATAAAACAAGACAAAATCAGAGAGGGAAAAAAACCATAAGAAACTCTTAATCATAGGAAACAAGCTGAGGATTGCTGGGGGGAAGGGGGCATAGGGGCGGGATAACTGGGTGATGGACATTAAAGAGGGCATGTGCTGTAATGAGCACTGGGTGTTATATAAGACTGATGAATCACTGACCTCTACCTCTGAAACTAATAATACATTGTATGTTAATTAATTGAATTTAAACCAAAAAATTTTAAAAAGAAAAAGAAAAAAATAAAAGCTCAAATAAATAAATAAAATCTTTTTTTAAAAAAAGAAGAGAAAGGTAGAAGACAGTTACCTAAGATGAAGCCAAGAAAAGACATCTCATAATGAATTCAACCCTGCTAATATCTTAACCTGAGACTTCTAGCCTCCAGACTGTGACTAAATAAATTTAAATTTATTTACCATAGACTGGGTGTTTAAGCCATTCAGTCTATGGTATTTGTTAAGGCAGCCTGAGCAAATGAATATACTACTACACTGTCTTTCGTAGCAGAGTGCCAATAGAGGCATACCATTAGCAGGTATCCAATGGCAATACCCTAAAAAAATTCTTCTAGTGCCAGAATCTTTACAATTTTTCAAGCTGTTTATTTTTAATGGTAATATGTTCACATAAAAATACTAAAAATATAAAAGAACCTGGCTCTATCACTTACTAGCTTCCATATTGCCACGTTACCCAGCTCCCTTCCAGACACAACCAAAGCTACCTGATTCTTATGTGTCTTTCTAAAAATATTCTATAAATATAAAAACAAGTATGTACAAATGGCCAACAGACATGTGAAAAGATGCTCAACATCACTCAGCATCAGGGAAATACAAATCAAAACCATAATGAGATACCACCTCACACTGGTTAAAACGGCTAAAATTAATAACAGATGTTGGCAAGGATGCAGAGAAAGGGGAACCCTTCTCACACTGTTGGTAGGAATGCAAACTGGTACAGCCACTCTGGAAAACAGTATGGAGGTTCCTCAAAAAGTTGAAAATAGAGATACCCTACGACCCAGCAATTGCACTAGTGGGTATTTACCCCAAAGATACAAATGTAGTGATCCGAAGGGGCATGTGCACCCCAATGTTTATAGCAGCAGTGTCCACAATAGCCAAACTATGGAAAGAGCCCAGATGTCCATTGACAGATGAATGGATAAAGATGTGGTATAAATATACAATGGAATTCTACTCAGCCATCAAAAAATGAAATCTTATCATTTGCAATGATGTGCATGGAACTAGAGGGCATTATGCTAAGTGAAATAAGTCAAGCAGAGAAAGAATTATCATATGATTTCACTCCTATGTGGAATTTAAGAAACAAAACAGAGGAGAGCATAGGGAAAGGGAGGGAAAAATAAAACAAGATGAAATTAGAGAAGGAGACAAACCATAAGAAACTCTTAATCATAGGAAACAAACTGAGGGTTACTGGAGGGGAGGGGGGGGTGAGGGGATGGGGAGGCTGGGTGCTGGACATTAAGGAGAGCACATGATATAATGAGCACTGTGAATTATGTAAGACTGATGAATCACTGACCTCTATCTCTGAAACTAATAATATGCTATATGTTAATTAATTGAATTTAAATTAAAAATAGTATTAAAAATTTTTTAAAGTATGTACATATATATTCATATATTCTCTCTATTTGCTTACTATAGACACTATCCTTTCTAACATTTTTTTCACAGAGGTATCTTGAAAATTGCCTTTATATGGAGGGATTTAACTAAGGACTGATTATTCTGAATTGCAATTTAAGTTCTAGCTATAATCTTTACTTACATTTTACAAACAGGAGAAAATGGAAATGTCTGAAGTCCTGTACATAATGAAGTCATGGAAGAATGTTGGTTTGTTCGATGTAGATGAGTTAATGGCATTTCTAACTCTACTAGAATACAAAAAGTTTAAAAAATAATTAATTACATAAACATTGAATAAAATTAAGTATAGTTTAGAACTTTTTGTAAGTAACTCTGATGCTGATCATTCTGTTATAACAAAAATTTTCAGTAAAAAGACATTTGGGTTACTTGAAATACAAAATAACAGTTTTAAATTTCCATCTATAAGGAATTACACATATATCACATGCTATCTCAACAGTGATAGTGGTGATTTTAAAAAAATACACTGACAACTAAACTTTATTGTTTACTGTATGAGATAAATTCTAAGAGTTTTATGTGTAATAATGCTTTCAATTCTGACAACTTATGTTGTCAGTACTTAGGAGACAGTACTATTTTCATCTTCATACTAAATATTGGTGATGTTAAGTAAATAGTATTAATGGAGACTAAGTCTTCACCTTAGTAAGTCTGGAGTCTGGGTGGCCCAGCAGTTACATATTTATAGGGTGGGCTTGAGAAACTGAAACTCAGTCAGTCTGGTATGACTATTCAGAAGTAGTCAGTGTGTTCCTATCACTTTCATAAATAAAGCAATAAACTTCCAAATAGATGATTAATGTGATTCAATTATAAATGTAACTAAAGGAGCACCTGGCTGGCTCAGTTGGTTAAGTGTCTGACTCTTGATTTTGGCTTAGGTCATGATCTCAGCGTTGCGAGATTAGGTTCCACACTGGGTGTTGGAGCCTGTTTAAGATTCTCTCTCTCCCTCTCCCTCTGCCTACCTTTCCCCATACCCGCTAAAATAAATAAATAAATAAATAAATAAATAAATAAACCAATAAAAAACATGTAACTAAATAATAGTATCATCAACATAGTTAAGAAGCAACACAACTTGGCATTACATTGGAACAAAAGATGATTCAGAGTCCAAAGCTGGTATGATAATAATAGTAATAGTAATGATAGGATTGCTTTGGGTGATTAAAAAGTTAAATTTACAAAAGTGTAACAAGGGTCAGCGAGATCACTAATACTGAGATAAAATATAAAATTTTATTTACTGAACTCTAATATAAGATTTCTGATTTTAATATTAATGCTATTTCCTCCATTCCTCTTCCTCAATCTTTGTAACCTCTGTATATTATTCAGTTTTGATGCTAGAAGGATAATGAGTTAGTGATAGTAACAAATGTAAATGGACAGATAAGAGAAAAAATGACAACTTGGATTGCAATAATCAAATTTTAAACATGAAAACTGTCTTCTAGTAGACCTTACATGTGAATGTATTGTACTTTTACATCAGATATATTAACCACTGATAAACTCAATGTTTCGTCCAAAATTTCTACCTGGTTCACTGTATTCTGGTTCACAATGGCTTTGAATGGCCAAAATCTCTGTGGAGCTGCATTTTATATCCTCAATGTCAATTCCATGCTTGGTAGTAAGTTCTGAAAAGAAAAATAAGAAAGTCTACTATCAGCATAAGTACTACTATCTCAGTTTTTTTGTAATGTTGTCCGTTCCTCTGTGGCAATGACTGTTTTACTTAGTATACCATCAGAGCCAACTGAAGCCTGGGCGTGTACCACCACAGTCCTTCAGTAAAGTCAACTGTCCTTTACAATAGCATTCATGTCCTTTATAATAGTCCTGCTAATAAGCCAATAGGTCAACCTGCAGTTTTAAGCTCTGCTATATTTTCAAGTTCTGGTATGAATTTGATCTTACTCAGGTTGACTTTTCATTCCTTTGCTTTGACTTGTAGGCTAATCAGTAATTCACTTGATTTAGTCTTGTCTACAAGAATTCCTTCAAGTTTGTGGTCTAGTAATGGCAAGCATCCCTGTTCTCAATGGATATCATAAATCACCCTTCACTCCTCCCTAATATTATATATCTTTGATGATTTCAACTGGAATTTATAAAAGGGTAGCTAAATATTTGAGCTTAAATTGTCATTAGAAAGAATTCAATAATATTTACTAAGTCTAACTGGGATAAAAGAATATACAATTTAGGTTATGATTCTCTCAGTCATCTGATTCCATGAATCATAACCTCACTGAGCTTCTCCATATCTAACTAAAGTCAGCACAGAAGTTGTTAGTGCTTTGTCGTCGTTTATAAGAAAACAACTTTAAAAAATTAGTATAGTCATAGGCGATTTAGCTTTATCTGTATAATTATCTTGAAATGGTTGATTTCAGAGATGTGTAAGTTTGCTGTTATATAAGTTAACACACACACACACACACACACACATATATATATGTTAAATTATAAAGAGAAAGACAAGGAGAAAAGAGTCTTATCAACAATAATTCTGAGATTTTACCACGGAACCTGAAGAACACTTCTTAAAAACTTGGAGGTTCAGAAAACAGTTTAATCAACATATTTTTATAACAAACATTATTAAGTAGTTTTTACAAATAATAGATTTTTGAATTTATTCTCACCTATTTTGAAAAGCTTTTCATTTTCATCTGCATAATTTATTATTTCTGGCATTAAGTTTAAGGATTCCTTCAGTTCGGTGAGTGATGGAATATCAACTTCTTGTTTGAGGTTTGTAGGTATTAAGAATTCACACTCAGGCAAAATTGATGGCTGAAATAGTTTAAGTAAAAGAAGCTTTTAGGGAGGTTTTCCAGATAAATATTTCTGGACTCATAAACAGATAAAATTTGTTTAATTAGTGTATCAAATTTTAAGCTAAACATTCAAAATTTTTAATGTTATGAAAACATTTTAAAAAACAGAGGTGTAGTAGCCAAAAATATATTACAAGCAATGTTCTGAGTAATGTCCTTTATGGCCACTGATTACATTAGTGGTGTACAGTGCCCTTGATGCAGAAATCTTTTGGGGTAATAACAAATTGTTTAACTTCTGAATTAAAAATAATCACTGCAATAGATGAGAGATGGCGAATGGGGAGAAGTAAAAAGGGTAGATGAAATGGAATGGATCTTCACTACACTCATTAAATATGCTTCTCTTTCATTCCTACAGAACTAGATTCTATGTGCACAATGCTCAGAGCTAATGGGTGAGGGAGAGGGGGACTAGAGAAAAGGGCTAATTAGTGAATTAATATTGTCACCACGTGTGTTAAAATTTTTAATTGTAAGGAGACCCTTTAAATGCCTTAAGATATCTATATCTGTATCTTTATCTATATCTACAACTCTATTTCCTTTGAATGTTTTAAGAAAAGCCCCAAATATGAAATATTTTCAGTTGTTTCAAAAAAATGTTTAAAGTAACTTTGTAAATGCATCTAATCTATGTGGGCCTAGTTTTTTGAATTTGTTAAATTGCAAAAAGTTACTTGCACTCTCAACTGCTAAAATTCTTTACATACTAATATCATAATAATTATTTCGTGTACTATTGGAACTGTATGCTAAAAAAGGGGGGCTCCTTTGACGAATTTGATCTTTAATATGTGAAGGTGCTATCTTCCTTATTAACCACTGGCAGCACCTAAAATGAAATCTTGGACCATCTTTTTTCTTACTACTTCAGCGAGATCCCTTCTCTTACATAGTGTAAGTGCTGTTTTGTGTATAACTCACAAATCAAAATCAACATTTCTAGCTCTGGTTTCCAATTTTTTAATTAGAATATGAGCACTTAATGTCCTATACCAGGTACATTAATTAAAATCATTAAGAGACGTTTTTAAATTCACTATACCTGGGCTGTACAACAGACCAGTTCAATCAGAATACATCTGAGTAGGACCCAGGCTTCAGTATTTTATTAAAACTCTCCAAATAATTCCAATGTGTAGCAAAGGTTTAGAATGACTACCTTAAAGTAAATTTGACTTCACTATTGATATAGTCAACCCATTACCAAGTCTTTTTTAACTTGACAAGAGTAGATGGCCAATACATATTACTAAAATTATATTATTTGAGCTCTAATGACAACAGGATTCTCTGAAAGAACAGTTTAAAGCAATTTATCTCAATTATTTATTTTTTTAATTAAGCAAATTATGGGGTGTAATTATATTACTAACTTTAATAAAGATATTACTGAAAGTATTACAGTTTCATTTAAACCTACCGTATCTTCTAGCTTTTCCTGACAAAAGTTCTCTTTATCCATGTAAAAATCTTCTTTTACTAGATCTTTCAAATCTCCTTGAAAAGAGAAACATTCCCTTAACAAAAAATAAAACACTAAATTAGTGTTTACTAAAAGCAAGGTACATACTAAATGTAGCAAATCAAATTAAATAATAATTTAATACAATGATTAAAACTGGAATTGATGTAAAGCAATGATAATATATTATTATTGATAACATCTAGACTTGTGAGCATACGAAGAATACGTTCTCCTTTAGAAATATTTACATCAGACAATTAAGTACCTGAAGAAATTAGCTTCTGTGAAGATCTGTTCTTTGAAATCTAAAATGGGGTCTTTTACCAAAAATAGTTTTAGCCTACTCAACAAAGTATGAGAAGTTGGTAGCTGACTTTTATAGGTCATCAAGTTATTTAAAAAAAGTATTTCTTCATCAATAGACAAATCTGAAAAAAAAAAGAAACATAAAGGAATAAGAAAAAATCTAAAAGTTACACAAAGGGATCTAGACAGTTACTGCAGTCAGCCACTCAAACACACTTTAAATTCTTTAGTTCTTCGTCGCATTGCGCATATAATGTATGCAGCATAGAATTAGCATATATGTAAAAGCTCAATAAATTTTAGTATTACTTAGTACACTGACTAGTAACCAAATGTCCTGAAAAAGTTATAGTGGCTCATTTTCTTTTCAACAAAGATTAGTTTAATCAAGGGAGGAAAATATCTTGCAGTCTTTTGCTTCAAAACAACCAGGGGTAGCCTAAGCAAAGTTGTAAAGATATAAAAGCATTTGACTTTTATGGAACCTAGTCTTTTCTCTGCATCATTTTGCCTCTTAAAGTCTCTAATTCATCCCTAGAGACTCTGAGATGTAGGGGAAGGAAAAGGTCTACAAAACCTACAAATGAGATCAATTCAGATGCTACCATTGTCATGATAAAAAAATTGTATCTATTGTAAAATAGAAATAAAACTTTCATTGTAAAATTGATCACAATAAAAGTTATATGGCAAAGTATCTACTTGAGAAGTGTGATATATCTTATATATCAGGAAACACTACTGCTAACAGTTAATTGCTGGAATAAATTTCTCCTGTCTCCCCCCACCCTATGTTCATGTTACTTTAGAATCTTAGCCAACTGTGTCAGGGCTTTAACAGTTTCTGAGCCAAGGGAGGGAACATAAAACCTGCTCCCATTCTTCAATAAGCTCCTGAGTGGAAAAAAAAGGAAAATATAAGTTCAGATGAGGAAATGCTCAGAAAGCCAAACTCTCCAAAGTGAAATCTACATTGAAGAGGGAGCAACAGTTTCTTGTTCTGGGTAGTGACCTTTCAGTTAAGTAAATTTAAAATGACATGAGAGAGGAATAGTATGGAGTGATGTCTTCCATGACCAATTACACCATTGGTATGCATATGTTTAATAAATATGTGGTGTTCAGCAGGCAACCAGGAAACATCCCTTTGCCTGGTGCTACCTTGAAATGCTAAATGAGAACTTGTTCCATAAACTAGCCTCCTAAGAGATTACTCATCTGAACCTGCTAAGTTCCTGATAATTTTGTGGCCAAGAGCTTCCCGTGACAAATTTGGCATAGTTCTTTTATATACCAAAGAGAGGTAGCCAATCAATTCCATATCTAAACAGGGCTCACGTGGGACAATTAAAGATGGTTATCTGTACATCCACTCTGAAAGTATTAATGAACTCATATTAATAGTAAAAACCCAAACAGCATTTCTTTATATCCCTGTCTCCACCTTCCACTTCCAAACACAGGTCCTCCAGCCATCTTCCCTTCCTACAGGCTCATCCTAGTATTTCTGCAAGTCCAAGGAATTATGAGGTCTTGTTTTCCAACCACCCATATTTGATAGAGCCACTTGAGGGCAGCATCACACCACAACCAATGTTCTTTGTAACAACACAAAAGTTGTTTTAAGAAGGGTGCTACTTCCTTATATTCTTACGGTTATACAACACTTCCTGGAGTTCTTACTTTATTACAGCTCTTCTATTACCAACACAGATATGAGGAGACTGTTCTCCTCTATTGTAAATAACTGTTAAATTCTTACAAAGAAGCAAAATTTTAGCTAGTTAACTATGAAAAGAAACAGAAAATAGAGGTCTACTGACAGGAAAGACAAGTTTATTCTTGGCAGAAGATTCCTTTGTCTACCTAGAAAACCCAAGGTAACTAAATGAAAACAAATAAAGGAGTTCACTAGGTGTCTGATAAAAAAATTATAAGATCCTCTGGTTTTTAAACATACATAAAAACCCCAAAATTAATGGAAAAAATTCATCCGTAACGGTGACAAGTATACAAACATCAAGGAATCAACCTAACGAAAATATACAGAGAGTATATGCAGGAAACTACAAAATTTTAATGAGGATCATTAAAAGAAATTGAATAAAAGGCAAGATAAACCATTTTCCTGGCTAGTAAGACTAACAATGGTTAAAAAAAAAAAAGTAAAAAAACACAATGACATTTCAATTTCTCAAGAGATCTGTTTTGGAACTTGAAAAAGTTCCAGAAGAATAAAAACATGAGATTAGGAAAAAATTTAATAACAAAAAAGAGACTATTAATACATGTTATAATTACATATTAAATAGTTAAACTGTATGATACAATAATAGACAAAATCCATAGAACAAAACAGAAAATCCAAAAACACTAATGTGGGCAAGGATTTAGCATATTTTGTAAATGGCTTTTCTAATCAGTAGAGAAAGGAAAGACCATTCCATAAACGATACTGAGATGACTGCCAAAACATTTGGAAAAAATATTTTTTATCTTTACTTTGAAACATATACCAAAATCTTAAGGAAAACCTTAAAGAAAATTTGAATAAATATTTATCTAATTTAAGGAAGAATTTTCTAAGTATAAAAGCAATGAAAGAACCCTTAAAGGAAAACATTCATGGGACTGGTTAGTTTTAAATTAAACATTAACTATATCTTTGACATATACAGACAAAATATAAGAATAGAAAAATAGATAAAAGGGGCGCCTGGGTGGCACAGCAGTTAAGCGTCTGCCTTCGGCTCAGGGCGTGATCCCGGCGTTCTAGGATCAAGGCCCACATCAGGCTCTTCTGCTATGAGCCTGCTTCTTCCTCTCCCACTCCCCCTGTTTGTGTTCCCTCTCTCGCTGGCTGTCTCTATCTCTGTCGAATAAATAAATTTAAAAAAAAATCTTAAAAAAAAAAGAAAAATAGATAAAAGAATCATTCACAAAATAAAAATATGCAAATGGCCAATAAACATGAATAATTTTAAAAGATTTTATTTATGTATATATGTATGTATATATTTACTTATTTTTTATTGAGAGAGAGAGAGTGTGTGTGTGGGAGGGCATACGAGTGCGAGGGGGCGGGGAGAGGGAGAAGGAAAGTGAGAGAATCTCTTGCAGACTCTCTGCCCAGTGTGGAGTCCCATTCAGGGCTTGATCCCACAACCCTGACATCATGACCGAAGCCAAAATCAGGAGTTGGATGCTCAACTAACTGAGCCATCCAGGCACCACAGACATGAATAATTTTTAAAATCCAAGTAAAAATATAATTTTTGCCCATCACATTGGTTAAAATGCATTAACACAGTATCAGTAGTAATATATCCAATGATGATAAGGCTGGTATGAACAGGATATTCTCATATCATGCTAGTGGACATATAGCTAAAAGAAATACTTTTATCAAGTAATTCCATTTCCATGAATTTACTCTATGGAAAGAACTGGAAATGGAAGCATACATTTATGTCCATATTTGAAATTAAAAACATTAGTGTTCTTAAATTGGGAAATGTATGATGCATACACAATATTTAAAACTGCAGTCATTAAAAGCCATGCTTTTGAAGACAAGTATATGGTGAGATGTTTCCAAGATAATGTTAACATTTAACAATAATATAATGCAGGGGCGCCTGGGTGTCTCAGTCGTTAAGCGTCTGCCTTTGGCTCAGAGCCTGATGCCAGCGTTCTGGGATCCAGCCCCACATCAGGCTCCTCCCTTGGGAGCCTGATTCTTCCTCTCCCACTTCCCCTGTTCGTGTTCCCTCTCTCGCTGGCTGTCTGTCAAATAAATAATAAAAATCTTAAAAACAAAAACAAAAACAATAATATAATGCAGACACAATCTGATCCCAATAGTAAAATGATTTCTGTTTAGATTATAGGTTTGGAAGTTTTTAATAAAGGGATATTCTACATATTTAGTATGTAGATATCTTAATAGATGTAGAAAACATTAATAAAATTCACTCCTCATTCATGATCAAAAGCTTTTAGAAAACTCAGAACAGAAAGAGCTTCCTCGACCCAATAAAATAAATTCTTCCAACATTTAACCATTGAAACTGACGTAAACATTGTAAATGATTCACCATTCAAGTGATATTACATCATTTTTAATGATGAAATGTTAAAGTATTTCCTTTACTGTCAAGAACAACACGAGGATGGCAACATTGCTACTTCTATTAAACAATGTACTGTAGGTCCTAGTCAGCACAATAAGACCAAAAAAAAAAAAAAAAAGATATAAATTTTGTAAAGGGAGAATGGCCAACAAAATTACTGTCTTAAAGACATATCTGTACTCCCACTGCAGCATTATTCACAATAGTCAAGGTGTGGAAACCATGTAATAAGTGTCTGTCCACAGATAAATGGATAAAAAAATGTATTTCAAAGAAAATATGTTTTAAACACACAGACACAAGAAAATATTGTTGAACCTTAAAAAAGTAGGAAATCCTGCCATTTGCAGTATGGATGAAAACGGAAGACTTTCTGCTAAGTGAAATAAACCAGGCAGAGAACAACAAATACTACATGGTATCACTTATATGTGGAATCTTAAAAACAAAACAAACAAACAAAAAAAGTAGAACTCATGAAAACAGAGAGTAGAATGGTGGTTGCCAGGGACTGGGGCTGGGCTGTGGGGAAATAGGGAGAGGTTGGTAAAACAATACAAACTTCCAACTATAAGATGAATAAGGTGTGAGGATCTGATGTATAAAATGGTGACTATAGCTGATACTACTGCAGTGTATAATTGAAATTTTTTTTTAAGATTTTATTTATTTAACAGAGAGAGAAAGAGACAGAGTGTACGCACAGACAGGGGGAGCAGCAGGCAGAGGGAGAGGGAGAAGCAGATTCCCCGCTGAGTAGGGAGCCTGATGCAGGGCTTGATCCCAGGCTATAGGATCATGACCTGAGCTGAAGGCAGACACTCAACCGACTAAGCCACCCAGACACTCCACAATAAAAGAAAATCACCCACTGTTTTCATGTCTTAAAGAAATAGATGTTTTGAAATTAACTTATAATTTAGTAATTAACTACATTTCTTTTAAGACAGAAAATTTACAGTATCAATTGAATTTCAAAACAATGCATTCCTTTGGTTTTAGACACTGAGACCAAAGTATCTATAAATCTGGCAGCAATCAATCTAGCTGCAAAGACAATAAGTGAAATTGCAAATCTGAATTTATAAAATGATGTCTAATGACACAGGACCCTTAAGGCAATATAGGATATGGACAATTTATATGCATTTAGGAAACCCAAGCATATTTTCATTCAGTGAATAGTAGTTAAGGAAGCTTCTGACTTTGGTTGATGATAGATATTATGAAGTTTGCCAATAACGGCTTCTAGTTTTCCACATTAATAATAATAGCTATGTTTGGATATCTGTTATTTTTTACAATCTCATTACATGTGCAAATACATTAGTTGATCCTCACAAACATTTTTATAAGAAATTAGAAGAATAAGTTAAAAAGAAATTATAGAAGAAAATTCAAAACCATAAAATTTGTAATAACTGCCCTCAAATTGCACCACTTTTTAAGAGTAGATTTCGACTATGAACAAATTCAGATTATTCCTAATATATCATGTTCTCAAGTTTAGTCTTTATTCTTTCTTAAAGATTTTATTTATTTATTTTTAGAGAGAGAGAGAGTGCGTGCATGAGCAAGCGGGCGTAGGGGCAGAGGGAGAAGAGGAGGGAGAGAAGCAGACTCCCCACTGAGCACAGAACCAGACCTGGGGCTCCATCTCACAACCCCAAGTACATGACCTGAGCTGAAATCAAGAGTTGGATGCTCAACCTACAGAGCCCTCCAGGTGCCCCTCAAGTTTAGTCTTTAATGCAATCTCTTACTCTCTCTTTCATCTCAAACTAAGAGGGATCTAACTCTATATCATCACACACCTATTTGCCAACACCAAAAATTTTATACATAATTTACGTATTTACATAAAAACAGCAGTAAAAGAACCAAATTATTATATATTATCTATCTGTTAGATTATCATAGTTCAAGCTATAGCACATCTTAAACTTTTTATTTTAAAAGGAATAGGCTGTTTCACATACAAGAAAGGTAGTTCTCAGCAAATTTTTATGCAATTGGAAGAATTCAGCACCCTCTAGGAAGATGAAAATTTGGAATATAGTTTGGATAAAATGTGCTTTAATTATTAATTATGGTAAATTTGTAAAAATGAGGTGAATTTCCTGATCTAATACTGCAACTATTCCATCTCTACTTTGAATTATGGTTTCACATCAATTTGATGAGACTGAAAATCTTGAGCATATTTTGAAAATAAAATACAGCCATCATTTAGTAATCTACTATTTGAATGTTATGCCAGATTGCTATGTCATCAAATCTGGTTATAGTAATATGGTGTGAGCACACTATGATCAAATCCCTGACGCTATTTTGATGCCCAGCTCACATAAACTCCAAAAACAACCAAATTGACAAAAAGGGGATTAATATAAAAGAGAAAGTATCTCCCTAATGTGGCAAAGCTTAGAATTATAATTTTGCAGGTGGATAACTTTAATAAAACAGAAAAATTAAAAATCCAATAAAACAGAAAAACACTCACAAAAATGAAAATCTGTATGTTAGTAAGAAATGTTTTATAACAATAGAAATAATAAACATTTTACCTCTGTTCTGTATTTGAAGTGCTGGACATTTTTCTAAACCGCTGACAAGTGTAAAGACTTCAGTGTAGTCCTTATGGGTATATAAACTGGCTTCCTCTATTTCAGTTTGGGAGTTTGGGTTTGAACTTGGAACAACTTCCTCAAAACCATAGTCAGTCTGAATCACCATTCCTGTAATTGCTTTTCTATAACATTATAAAATTACTGATTTTATGTATGTCCTATTTTAAAACATCTTTATTAACAAATAGTATATGTTCATTGTAGAAAAATTACAAAATTCCAACAGATACAGAGAAAAGTTACCCATAGCCCCAACACTCAAGAGATGAATTCAAAAATTATGTATTTTCTCAATCACTTTTGGATATTTTTAAACAAAAGTGGATTCATGTACATAGTATTATGAAACCTGCCTTTTCTGGTAAACAATAAAGCATGAGTACATTTATATGTCAATCGATGTACATTCATTTCATTGTTGATGGATGAACAGGATCTTATTGTATCAGTAGGCCATAATTTACTCAAACAGTTCCCTATTGTTGGCAATTTAAATTTGTTGTAATCGTTTGCCATTATAATGCAAGGAATATCTTTGTGCACTTGACTGTTTTCTCAAAATATGTTTCCTAAAAACAGAAATGATGAGGTTAAAGGTATACAGATTTTTAGACTTTGCCATGCATTGCCAAGTTGCCTTTGTATTGAATACTCAATGTTTGCTTTTCCACATCATTATCCAATCCTTTGTATTCTGTTCTTCAACCTGGGAGGCTCATCTCCATGACTGAACTAAGCTCCCTTGGTCTCTGGCTTCTGGTTGGGTTCAGCCAATAGGAAGCATTGACAGGATCAAAGGTGGAAAGAGAGACAAGTTGGGATATTATTGTTCCCAAATCCTTCCTGGGCCGCAATTTGGAAGTGGCTGCATTTGTCTACCAACAGTTATATCTCTTGTGAGACAGCCTCTCTCCTACAGCTAGCTGTAGTTCTTACTGGGTTGATTACTGTTCAGTCTCCTTGCTCCTACAACCTTAGAGTGTTAACAACTTCCTGCTGTTTTGGGGCACTTTTTTTTGGCTCCCTTGACCTTGTCCATACCTTGCCTGTTTCCTGATTCATCCAGGTATATCTGCCACTGTCTCTAACACTGGGAGATTTGGACTTACAAGAGATCTTTTTAATGAATTTTCTGACAAATAAATATATTATTGGCAACTTAACTACACATTCTAATATACCTCCCCCCCAATATCCTAAAATATTTTAGCCTCAATAATTTTCTACACAGACTGAGAGAACCAAAATCAATATAACTCCCTAATGTAATTGAAGAAAAATGAGTATATCTTCAAATCATAGATAGAAAAATCTCTAAAGTTTCTCCTTTACTCTTTAAGAAAATAAAAGGCACAAGAAAAAATATTTCAACTCACCTAGGTCCATATTACTCATAAGACCATTGATTCCTATGTGAATCTTTACAGACTTCTAAATTCAGCATTTATATCACAATTATCTTTTTTGTTTTCAATGTTACTAATAGGATCAGCACTTTGTAATAATCCTCGGTACTACAGTTTTGAGAAAACCCAGTCAGTTCCCTTTCCCTAGATATACATGTTCTATGAAGAAAAGTATTTCCTGGATGTCCTCTTACCTCCATGTCCAATATTATCTATTCTTTGTTCACTGGTGTCTCCTTCTCCACCTAACCTGTAGTACTGACATTTCACAGGATTCTAATCTAGATGGTGTTTGCTTTCTTTCCATAACATTCTATCTGGGTAGGTTCATCCACTCCAATTCACTAATTACTTAACTTAAAAGAAATATTTACTGAGTGTTCACAGTGTGCTAACACCATTTTAGGCACTGAGAATGGAGTGGTAGAGCAAAACAAAGTTCTTACCCTCATGAAGCTTACCTGTTAATGGGATGATAGACAAACAAACAAATAACATAATGTCAGGTGATGAAACACTGTTATGAATAAAATAAAATATTAGGACATCAAGTAACAGCCAGAGGGTTGGTAAAAGGTCTATTTTAGAAAGCGGCCAGCTGAGGAGCTGATAATTCCACAGCTACCTGAATAATGGTAGGGAGTGACCTATACAAAGGCCTAAAGTGGGGGAATAAGGTTTGCATAGTCTAAAAAAAGCAGAAAGGTCAAGGTGACCGGAACAGAATAAGGTTAAATAGGTAGGAAGGGACCAGATCATGTTGGGCATTATAATATCTGGTAAGAACTTTGGATTTTATTCTATGTGCAATAGGATACTGTCAGTAGGTTATAACAGAGACAGTTTATGATCTGATTTGTGACTTAAAAAAAAAATATTCCAGGGGCGCCTGGGTGGCACAGCAGTTAGGTGTCTGCCTTCGGCTCAGGGCGTGATCCCGGCGTTCTGGGATCAAGCCCCACATCAGGCTCCTCTGCTATGAGCCTGCTTCTTCCTCTCCCACTCCCCCTGCTTGTGTTCCCTCTCTCGCTGGCTGTCTCTATCTCTGTCGAATGAATGAATAAATAAAACCTTTAAAAAAAATTATTCCAGGCAAACTCTTAGAAGAAAATAGAGGAGTAAATCCTCACGACTTTGGATTAGCAAAGCCTTCTCAGATATGGTGCCAAAAGCCTAAGTGACGAAAGAAAAGAAAAGATAAATTGGACTTCATCAAAATTTTTAAAAATTGTGTTTCAAAGGATACTATCAAGAAACCAGAAAGATAATCCACAGAAGAAAATATCTGCAAATCTTGTATCTGATAAGGGACTTGTATCTAGATTATATAACAAACTCTTAAAATCCAACTATAAAAAGACATGTAAGCCAACTGGAAAATGGGCAAAGTACTTAAACAAACATTTTCTTGAAGAAGATAAACTAAAGGCCAATAATTACACAAAAAGATGCTAAACGTCATTTGCTATGAGGGAAATGCAAATCAAAACAACAATGACATACATAAGCCACCCATTAGGATGGCTATAATAAAAAAGAAAGATAATAAGGAATGTTGGCAAGGATGTAAATAAATTGTAGCCTTCACACACTGCTGGCGGAAATGCAAGAAGGTAGAGCTGCTTGGAAAATAATTTCACAATTCCTCAAACAGTTATACACTGAGTTACCATATGATCTAGTAATTCTACTACTAGAGAAATGAAATCATATGTATGCACAAAAATTTACCCACAGATACTTATAATAGCTTTATTCATACCAGCTAAAAACTGAAAACAACCTAAATGTCCAACAACTAATGGATGGATAAATAAAATGTGCTATGTCCACACAATGGAATATTATTTGGCCATTAAAAAAAAAAGCTAAGTGCTGATACATGCTACAACACAGATGAACCTTGAATACATTATGCTAAGTGAAAGAAACCAGTCACAAAAGATCCCATACTGTATGTGTCATACTGTGTTTTACAACACAAGAGATGTATAGTTGGTCTTCATCCCCATTTCTGGCAAGGAACTCCTAAAGCCCTTGGAATTTCCTAAGTGTTGAGAATGATAAAGGTATATTTAGTTGTTAATGAGGTGACTTTTGGAAAACCTCTCCATTGCCCAGAGAAACAACCATGTGATCAGAGGGATGGAATTTTAGCCCCATTCCTCTGACCTCCAGCAAGAAGGGCTGGAGGTTGCATCAACTGCCAATGGCCAATGATAGAGTCAATCGCGTGTATGCAATAAAGCCTTTGCAAGAACACAAGAGGATGGGGTTCAGAGAGCTTCTGGGTTGGTGAATACATGGAAATTCTGGGAGAGTGGTGTGGAGGTAGAGGGTATGGAAACTCTGTGCCCCTTTCCCATACCTTGCCCTACGTATCTCTTCCATCTGGCTGTTCCTGTGTTATATCCTTTTATAATAATCAGTAATCCAGTAAGTAAAATGTTTCTGTGAATTCTGTGAGTCTGTCTAGCAAATTGATCAAATCCAAGGAGGAGGTTGCTGGAACCTCCAATCTATAGCCAGTGGGTCAGAAGCATAGGTTATAACCTGGACTTCAAGTGGAGTCTGAAGTGGCAGGAGAGGGGAGGCAGTCTTGCAAGACTGAGCCCTTAACAGGACGTATCTTATACTATCTCTGGGTAGATAGTGTCAGAATTGAGTTGAATTGTAGGATACCCAGCTGGTATGAGAACACTGCTTGTGGTTTGGGGAACTACGCCCCCTCCCTATGTTGGAATTGTTGTATGATTTTACTTTGATTCCATTCATATGAAATGTCCAGAATAGGCAAGTCTAGAGAGGCAGAAAGTAGACTAGTAGTTGCCTGTCTGGAGGAGGGGAAAAAGTGGGGAGTGGATATTAATAAGTATAAGATTTCTTTTTGTGTTGATGAAAATGCACTAAAATTGATTGTGATAATTGCACAACTCTACTAAAAACCACTGAATTGGAATGGGTGAATTATATGGATATGAATCATATTTCAATAAAGCACTACTATAAACCAAACCAAACCAAAGAGTATAGGGTTTGAAGTCAGACAGACTAGGGTTTGAGTATTTGAATAGCTCCAACTATTGACTGTGGGACAGTTATTTAATCTAAGTCTCAGTTTCCCATATATAACATTGGGATAGTAATATCCACCTCACATAATAGTTATGAGGTATACAGGAAATAAATATATGCGCAATGCCCTTCATTCAACTGCATTCATCTGAATATAACAAGCCACAGAGGAATAGGGGATATTGTTATACATTCTTCCTCTTACTCTACTTAGCCATGTGCTCCCTCCTGGAAGCTAGGAAGTTTATGCATGGTTCTTCCCAATGTTTTTGCATTTTGCCCTTGTCTCCATAATTTGATAGCCTCAACCCCTTCTTTATCCTGTCCATCAAGCTAAAAAAAGTGCTATATTTACTCTAATATGTATGTATTTATTAGGAGCTTAATATGTTTTTTAAACTATGCTGCTTTTGTTTTTTTCTTTGCCGGTGGTTTTCTAAAAATTAAAATAGTTATTATTTTTGTTAGTGCTCTGTCTCAAGTTATAGCTTTGACTACAGAAGCCAATTTTCTTGTATGTCCTGTTATTTCTAGTGTGTAATTTTGTAGAACATAAGATTTCTTAAGAACACACGGCAGAAAATGCCCATATATGTTAAAACACAGTACACCAACAAGTTAGTTAAAGAATTGAGGCCTTAGGATCGATATTAAGAAGTAACAAAAATAGACACAAGGAACAAAGAGACGGGAGAAAGAGAGGAAAAGCAAGATTTAGGAACTCTAGGTAGTGCTAATGATCAGAATGCTTATTCCTAAAATCCATTAGGTAATAAAACTGTAGTAGCAGAATTATTTAAAATTAAATTTTAACATGGGAAATCTCTATACTTTCTGCTCAATTCTGCTATGAACCAAAACTTCTCTAAAAATACAGCCTATTAAAAATTAAATCTTGCTATATGAGACAAAATTGAAATTAATAGCTTAAACACACATAAAAAGTGGCATTTAGAAGTTCATGGCTAGTAAAGCAGTTTGCAGTGTGTCAGAGACTAAAGCTCCTTTTGTTCCACTCTTTCACTCCTATATTTAGTTCTTGTCAGTATAGTCCAAGCTGGTTGCTGGAGCCAGTCATTACATCTCTATTCCAGCATTGGGAAGAAGAAAAGTGAAGGAGAAAAACATGCTGCTTCCTTTTAAGCACATTCCCCAGAAATTGCATAAGCCTCTTTTGCTTAATACCCCATTGGGAAGAACTTAGTCGTATGGGTATGTGTAGTTACAGGGAGGCTGAGAAATGTAAATGTGATTCTAGGTGGTGCCACAGGTCCACCTTCTTTGCCGTGGACTCTATCTTGGTACTGCAAAATGAATGGAAGGTCAGATAAGATTGGGCATCCATTCTTTCAGGGCCTCCATTTCTCCCATACATGAATCTTGTTTGAGTCAAAGTAGCTAGATCATTGCCTTCACTGAGGACTTATTGCATATTCTCGCTCTATGCCTTCAGACTTGCTCTTTCCTTTACCTGAAAAACTTTCTCTCAAGTTAGTTTCTCCTTCAATGTCCAGCTCAAGCTCAATTCCTACTTCTTTGTAAAGCTAATCTCTCCTGCTTATAAATGCACAGCCTTACCAATCTAACTCATAAAATGAAGAGATCTTAGAGATCATCTTGTTTCTTGTTACTTTAAGTAGGTTCTTCGGTCAGCAGTATCAGCACACCTTAGAGCAGAATCTGGGCAGTATCTGGGGTGCCCGGTTGGCTCAGTCAGTTAAGCATCTAACTCTTGATCTCAGCTCAGGTCTTGATCTCAGGGTCATGAATTCAAGCCCTGTGTTGGGCTCCATGCTGGCCATGGAGCCCACTTTAAAAAAAAAAAAAAAAGTGCAGAATCATAGGCCCCCAACACAGAACAACTGAATAAGGATCTCGTTTTTAATAAGATTATCAGGTGATTCATATGCACATTAAAGTTTGAGAAGCACTGATCCAGTATCATTACACTGATAGAGAGTGAGGGTCAGAGAGAGAAGATGACTGCGTACTTGACTTTTCAAATCAAGACTTGAAATCCACATTTTTTAAAAATTCATGGAGCAGAGTTCTTTTCACTACACATTCCTGCTTCCTCACTGCTCGGTTTAGTCATGGAATAGGCACTTTGTATTGGCCTTATGCCTTGTGATAGACTTTATGATGGTCATCTTATATTATTATTTAATTCTTACATGGTTAATTTTTTTATGTCTATATATTATCTTCCTAACCTGACTTTTAAATTCCTAGATGATGGAAATGGTATATTGGGTTTCTTTGCATTTTGAGTCTGGACACGTTTAAATTGGTTATTTGTTTCTTTCCAGCACATTAAGGAAAACTTAAATTACTAAAACCTGAAAATGTGAATAATAACTAAATCCTTCCTGGGTCTGATCAGCACTCTTTGTACAAAGTGAAGCAACAGAGTAAATTATTTACCTTTGAACTGAAATCTCTAATTTATGTCTATATTAACAAGGTAGACTGGGTTAGATGTTCTTCCTTGTATTATGTATGCTCTGTGTTCCTATCTTTTTCATCGTACTTCCCATATTGTGTTGTAATTATTTATTTATAAATCTCTACTCCCTATTTTTTTGTGTTCTTTGAGAGTAGAGACTGTGTCTTATTCATTTGTGTATCCTGTATCCAGCACACAGGATTGTATATAATAAAGATTTGATGAATGACTTAAGAAATAATAAATAATCTTTTGACAA
The DNA here is from genome assembly GCF_023065955.2 of Ursus arctos. Taxonomy (NCBI): domain Eukaryota; kingdom Metazoa; phylum Chordata; class Mammalia; order Carnivora; family Ursidae; genus Ursus; species Ursus arctos. Next base: position 39,750,730 of record NW_026622852.1, read on the forward strand.
ATTTATGTTAGAAAATAGCCTTAAATCTGCATTTATACTACAAGAAAAAAAGACCAATTTTAATATAAAGTGTCCTATAGACACATTCTACAAGAAGTTTACTTATTGATTAAAAGTATAACATATTTGCTTTATTTTTCTGTGTGTTTTACAACACAAATGCATAGAGAACAGTTAATATGTGATAAATGAGGCTAAAATAAGAAGGGTATAAATCACTTCTATTAACCTCTCTTTCGTGGCTCAGATTAGGGCTTTTCCTTCAGATAAAAGAATAAAATCTGTGAGGATACAAAGGAAAGGATCTTCTCTCTGCAGGTGTCTGGAGAACTTACAATTTCTTTCCTAGATGTAAAGAGGAAATTGAGGTTAAGGACACATACTTCTCTAGGAACTCCTCCACAAAGAGACTTGCTTTCCATTGATCCAACACTGAAATATCATCTGTCATTCCCCACACTGAAACAGCTGAAACTAGAAAGGAAAACGATAAACATAAGTTTCTAGAATTTTCTTTTGCAGCTAATACAAGGAAGCCAAACATGAACCTTTTACATTATGGTGTTATCTTTATTTGTTCACAAATGTAATTTTTCCCCAAATTTTACCAGACTCCAAGTATTTAAATAACCTTTCTCATGATTACAATTCACCCCCCAAAACCCCTCAATTATAGTCAGAACAATATCACCTGAACATATCATCCTCATTTTTACATCCTCTCTTTTGCTAATACAGCCCTACCATCCTAGATAGTCCTGTTCAACAGCTCATATTGTTCCTCATAAACTTTTATTATTAACCATCTCAGCTTGTTCTGACATATTCTCCTTGAAGGACCATAATTGTCAGTAGCACTCACTCTGGTACATCATCATACACAGACATATTTTAAAATTTTAGATATCTATAGCTTGTCTCTCAAATTAGACCCTTGGTTCCTTAAGAGAGAGATCATGTCACATACTAATGTCAGAAGAAGCAACTGAGTGAAGTTAAGAGTCAAAGGACCTGTATTCTGCCACCAATGTTACATCTTACTAGTTTTGTTATCTTGAACATCTGAGTCTGTGTGTCGTTGAAAAAAATTCAAGTTTAGTGGTTAGGAGTACAGATTCTGGAATCATCCTGACTAGATTTTAATACTTGTATTGCTACTTATTAAGTGTATGAGCTTGGATAAACCTCTCAACCCCTTTGTACCTGTATTCCTTACCTACAAATTAGGAATAATAATAATAATGGCCTTTTCGTAGTGTTGTGTAGATTAAATACGATGAGACATATAAATTGCTTAGGACAGTGACTTACATATTGTAAACAAAGTTTAGGGATCCCTAATGGGGATGCCTGGGTTGTTCAGTCCATTAAGCATCTGCCTTCAGCTCAGGTCATGATCTCAGGGTCCTGGGATCGAATCCTACATTGGGCTCCTTGTTCAGCGGGAAGCCTGCTTCTCCCTCTACCTGCCACTTCCCCTGCTTGTTCTCTCTCTCTCTCTGGCAAATAAATAAACAAAATCTTTAAAAAAATTTTTTGGCTGTTAATGTTATTACCTTTTTCAAAAAAAGAAAAAGAAGTAGGAAAAAGTGATGAACTCATTTTTCCTTCTGTACATTTATTTATTTACTTTTCCTCCTGTACTTTTAGATAAGCAGTTTAATGAAAGCTATTCTTTATCTTATTTCCAACCTGATTGAGATTCATTCCATTTTTATAATATTCTTTGCAAAATGAAGACATTCCTTCCTCATGTCCTTACTTCCTTTCTTACACAGTTTAGTCTCCACAGCTAGTTCCATAACCACTACCTTACAAAGACCCTGGATTCCTTTGCCTCTCTTTCCCTTGTACTAACTTAGGAAAACCCCTTGTGTACATACAACTCTCTGCCTTGTGTACATACACTAGAACAGCTGAAAATTATTGGAAAAAGATCATCCAGTCATGCTGAATGAACTCATTTCAGATTATGACCATAAATTTCAAATGGGCATCCAACATTGACAGATGATAATAGTACACCTTCCTGGGGTGCCTGGGTGGCTCAGTGGTTAAGTGTCTGCCTTCAGCTCAGGGAGTGATCCCAGCATTCTGGGATCGAGCCCCGCATCAGGCTCCTCCACTGAGAGCCTCCTTCTTCCTCTCCCACTCCCCCTGCTGGTGTTCCCTCTCTTGCTGGCTGTCTCTCTGTCTGTCAAATAAATAAATAAAATCTCTTTTTTTTTTTTTTTAAAGTACACCTTCCTAAGCAAACTGGCATTCTCATTCTTCTTCTTCTTCTTCTTTTTTTTAAAGATTTATTTATTTTAGAAAGAGGGAGAAAGCGAGTGTGTGGGCAGGGGAAAGGGCAGAGGGAGAAGGAAGAATCTCAAGCAGACTCCTTGCTGAGTGTAGGGCTTCATCCCAGGACCCTGAGATCATGACCTAAGCTGAAGGCAGATGCTTAACGGATTGAGCCACCCAGGTGTCCCTATCTCACTTGTCTTCTTATCTGGTTCTGCCTTTTAACTGTTGGAGTGTTCTAGGGCTCTGTCCTAGGTGCTCTGCTCAATGAATACTCATGCTTTCAGTGACTTCATCCACTTCCATAAGTTTATGTGCAATCCATATATGATTACCCTAATTTGAAACTCCAGCAGTGCTCAAGATCTGTATAATGAATTGTCTCCTTGATGTCTTCATGTAGATGCCTAAATAGACATTTTAACCCGGCCAAAGCAGAGCTATTGACTCTAGCCACAAATTGGCTTCCCCATGAGACTCCTTATCTTAGGAAACAGCACTGCCACCCACCCAGCTGCTCAGGTCAAAAACCTAGAAGAAATTCTTTATTGTTCTATTTTTTCTTTATCCCTCTCACTGTTGGCTGGACCTAAAATAATCTCAATTCAACCACTCCTCACACCTCCATTGATCTAAGCCTAGTTCAAGACACTATCATCTTTTATGTGGAGTGTAGATTCACCTATCAATCTAGATTCTGAACCACCAATATGATAGCTTTCTGATTGATTTTATCATCCCTACTCTTTCCCAATTCCTACCCCTTCCATACTCCAGACAACCAGAACGATTTTTCTTTTTTTTTTTTTTTTTAAGATTTTATTTATTTATTTGACAGAGACAGAGACAGCCAGCGAGAGAGGGAACACAAGCAGGGGGAGTGGGAGAGGAAGAAGCAGGCTCATAGCGGAGGAGCCTGATGTGGGGCTCGATCCCATAATGCCAGGATCACGCCCTGAGCCGAAGGCAGACGCCCAACCGCTGTGCCACCAGGTGCCCCCAGAACGATTTTTCTAAAGCATATATCAGATTATGTCACTCCCCTTTTAAAAACTGTCCAATCATTTGCCACATTAGCCATAATATAAACAAACAAATAAACTCCATATTATGGCCTACAATGCCTTATATTTTTTAGAAGCTGCCTACTTCTTAGATATCCCCTTTTCATTAACCTGTCACAGTGGCCTAATTTTCTGGTCCTAAAACTCATCAAGTTTATTCCTGAGTCAACTCTGCATTTGTTTGAAAGGCTTCTCCTCCATATCTTTTTATCGTTGTTGCCTTCTCATCATTCAGATCTCAACTCAAATGTCCACTTCCTTCCCTAAGCATCTTAGAAAATAGTGCTCCCTAATCAATCTTGTATCACATTACCCTATTGTGTCTTCTCTACACATTTATTAATACCAGACATTAGCTTATATATGTAATGGTTTTATTGCTGCATCCTTCTTACCAGTCTGAAAACCCACTGAGGGAAGAAACTACTTCTGTCTTATTAGTAACTGTCTTTAGCACCTGTAACAGTACCTGGTACATAATATATGCTAAATTAATGTTGTTAACTGACTTGACTTCTCTATGGAAGCTACCTCTTTCTTAAATCCATGACATGATAAGAGTAAAAGATAATATTTTGTACATATACATTTAAAAATAGTTTTATGTGCAGTATATCATAACATTTTAAAGTAGCCCTCCTACGGTTGAGCAAGATCCTATTACAACACAACAAATGTTTACAATGCTAGAGTATTTTAAGACTTCATCATCTACATATCTTTTATTTGTTCTATTCATATCTAGTATAAGTGTCCCAATTCCCTACTTTGTCACCTAAATTCTGTCATAAAAATATTAATTTGTAACCTTCTTGGAGTTCTTTTTTTTTTTTAAGATTTTATTTATTTGAGAGAGAGAGAGCGAGAGAGAGCACGAGAGGGGAAGGGACAGAGGGAAAAGCAGACTCCCCGCTGAGCAGGGAGCCCAACGTGGGGCTCAATCCTGGGACTCCAGGATCATGACCCGAGCCGAAAGCAGATGCTTAACTGACTGAGCCACCCAGGTGCCCCTCAGAGTTCTGATATGAATAAATGCAATGTAGTTTTATTCATAAGAAAAGCACATTTTCTTAATAATTTATTGTGCTACACTCTGATATCACTTTTAAGATAGACTTTTGAGAAATAAAAATAAAACATACCTCTCATCCATGGCCTCCTAAATTTATTATCAGTAACTCCTGCATCTTGATATAAACATGAAGGGACTCGAAGCAATAAAGCATCTCTGCAAAACTTCTTTCTAACTATATTCTATGTAGGAAAGTAAGATTATAAAATCTTTTAATACATTTAACAGATGCAACTATCAATATTCAGAATATTAAAATTCTTTATTCTTTTAAATTCATATTATTTAAAGGTAATACCTGCTCATTATAAGATATAAAATAACACAGAACACATAACTGAGAAAATCAAGGTCCCTAGTGATATCAGTAATAGTTTGGCATATTTTCCACAGACTTCCTTTCCTAGGCTAGGCTAAAGTGTGTGTGTGTGTGTGTGTGTGTGTATGTTTGACAAAAACAAGATCACATCATTTATACAGTATGCCATTTAGCAATGTGCTTTTTTTCACTTAACAGTATAATATGGCTGTCTTAATTTTGTTTAGCATGTCTTTGCATTATTAAACTTGTGACAACCAATAAATAAGTTTCTAACTTAAAAAAAATCAACAAATAAAACTATTTCTTCAACCTCATTGTCTATGGTGTGCCTCTGAAAAATGTCCCACTATTCTCAGATTATCAAAATCCTATTTATCTTTCAAGGCCCATCTTAAGCAATATCTCCTCTATGAAGCTTTTCCTCAGTAACTCTCAACTTCCCACAAAATTCATTATTCTATGTATTTGGACAAATGATAGTTTCTTGCATTATTTCCCAAGAGTTTTATGTTTGCTGAAGGTGTTATACATATTAAATAAGAGGTCTTAATTACCCAAGAATAAACGGTACAAAGAAAGAAAAGATGAGTTAAACTAATTTATATAAAATGAGGACCAAAGATTCATTGCAAAACAGAAAAAAAACTTGATTAATACTTTGTCTAAGAAAAATGAAGTAAAGTTATAAAAATTAAATTTTATAGCTAATAAAATTTTGTTTATAATTAGCTTGTAACCATAGCTAGTTTTTTGTCAAAAATTTCCCACAAACTGTATTATATAATGATATGCATGATATTAGTCATTTTGTCACCTTTGATTATAAATAAGATATTTTAAAAAAATATTTAACCAAAATATTCTCAAGGCATCTCTGACTCCTTTAATATTTGAACCATTCTCTTCCTCTTATCTGTAACTAATCTAATGTCACAAGGTCTTCATTTGACAATAGCTTTACCCGTTGAGTGGTTCCTCAACACTGTTTCCATGAACTTTACAAAATTCCACAACTTTTGCAAGATTTGCCATCAATCACTATCATATTTATAGTATATCAGGGGGTGTGATCCACCAGTGAGAAACTAAGACATCATGGGCAAGGATAAAAGTTTAAGGATGTTTGAATACAGACTAATTTTGAAGTCGCCAATATATTCACAAATATATTTGGTTAATGATAACTTTTTTTTTTTTTTTAAAGATTTTATTTATTTATTCGACATGTTAGAGACAGCCAGCGAGAGAGGGAACACAAGCAGGGGGAGTGGGAGAGGAAGAAGCAGGCTCATAGCGGAGGAGCCTGATGTGGGGCTCGATCCCATAATGCCAGGATCACGCCCTGAGCCGAAGGCAGATGCCTAACCGCTGTGCCACCGAGGCACCCCAGTTAATGATAACTTCTGATTCCCTACCATGTATATGTTATAATAACACATTTACCTCCCAGTTATGAAGAAATAATAAAACCTGAAGATGTCTAAATATCTTTCTTATTTCCTATAAAATGTAACAGCTTTAGGTACATTGGAATAATTTTTTTTTCCTGGTAATGAGGTGAAGGTTATAAAGAAAATCAAAATTTAACTTGTCAATTAAGATCATAAGAATAATGAATTGTTGTATGATGACTATTCCAATTAGATTCTTAACAATGTACTGGACTTGAATCTCAGCTTTGTATAAGCTGTTTAAGTTCTCTAGACATCATTTTCCTATCCTGTAAAATTGTAAAATCTAGCTCTTGGAGCAGTTATGATGATCAAATGGCATAATCCATCAAAAGAGCAAATGATATAATCCAGCAAAAGAGCAAAGTATCTGGCCCATAGCAAGTGGTCAATACATGCTGTTATTGTTATTTCCTCATAAAGATAACTGAGACTGCTTTTCCCCCACTCTTTTCAAGGAAGATCACTCAAGAATGTTCATATAAAAACAGCCCAAATATGTCAAGCTTCCATTTTCTTCTGCTGACAACTTCAAATTCACAATACGTTGTCAACAATTTCCTTCCAAAAGTGGTGTTTTTAAGGTACATTGGAAGTGGGAAGAAATTTTAAATAAATCTCAAAGTAATTAGACTAAGGATTAATCTAACGACTACTGCAAAATTATCATCATCATGTAGTGAATGCAGATAGTACTTTTCATATCATAATTCTTAGTAGTTAGTGACCCAGTAACACTCTACCTCATATAAATAGTCTATTGCACAATATTTGAATGTTGAAAACATGTCTTCTTTCCTTGAAAGCAGTACAAATTTCGTATCTGGAAATATAAAAATTAAAATCAAATGTTGGTAAAATAGCAAAGCAAGGAGAAGAAAACCATTCTTAATCACAAAACTTTAGTTCATTCATTTTTAAAGGCACTGAATGATAAAAACATTAACTATAAAAATAACACTTATTATTATGATTTAAATCTAATATGAAAATAATGAATGCTGATATAAAATCATTCATCTGGGGCGCCTGGTTGGCACAGTGGTTAAGCGTCTGCCTTCAGCTCAGGGCGTGATCTCGGCGTTATGGGATCGAGCCCCACATCAGGCTCCTCCGCTATGAGCCTGCTTCTTCCTCTCCCACTCCCCCTGCTTGTGTTCCCTCTCTCGCTGGCTGTCTGTCAAATAAATAAATAAAATCTTTAAAAAAAAATCATTCATCTATTTTTCACACATGTTCATAATTGTTTAATCCACACAACTTCTGGTTAGTGGATTGAAATATATATTCTGTGATCATCTTGTTGCAAAAGAGGCAGGAATTCGCAAGACTGGTACAGTGGTTTTCTCAGGATAACCATATTTCTTAAGTGGTCTTGAAATAGAATAACCACAGGAAAAACTGTGCTGAAGCAGGGGAGAAGAATCTGGGAAATTTCAGTCTCTTAAAAAATAAAAAGCTCAGGGGTGCCTGACTGGCTCAGTTGGAAGAACATGTGACTCTTGATCTTAGGGTCATGAGTTCAAGCCCCTGTTGGGGGTAGAGTTCACTAAAAAAAATAAATAAAAACTTAAAATAAAAAGGCTGAAGTTAGAATTCCCTAATAGCTCATTTGGAATAAAGCCACTAAAACATATTATTCCTGGTCAATGGGTCATTATGGATAAACAAACAAATTCATCTAATGAATCAGTAAAATTTAGAATGCTGAAAGAGTCCAAGATGATTCTCATTTATGTGAGAACCAGAGCAATTACAGCTTATAAGAGTCACTCTAGAACAGAGTCCAGTGTATCAGATAGTTCTTAGCATTTTGATCAGTTATGTTTTGGGGAATTCAGATGTAAGATAGAATCTTCATATAGTAGTTTGTCAGTAAGTTTTTAGTGAGTGAAATAAACATTTTAATCTGAATGGTTTTGCCTTAGTTTTGTTATTATTTTAAATTTGTTTGAGGTTTACCTGTTTCCTTATCTATGATGAAGGTACTGCCCCAGAAGACCTTAAGAGCTCATCTCCATTAATTAGCTATGAATCTACTCCTATTTTCAGTCATCATCGAGTGAACATTCTTAACTACTCAACTACTGTATTAAAAAAACTAAGAGCAAACTGGTTTGGAATACAATTACTTTATTTGATTAATGAATCAGAAGACATTTTGGATATTACAATAAGCTTTCCAATGAAAACAAACCCAATAAGCTATCTGAATTATTTTTAATATTGTTAGGTTCTGTGGTATCAACAGATGTGGGGAGTACATAGTGTGGGTGCCCTCTTTCACTCTTAATTAAACAATGTCAACATAGCATTTTACTGGTGATTGCTTCTCTGGAAATATTTTCCAATCATTGTACTTCCATACCTTTTCCATACAGTGTGTCACTATCTTTGAGGCAAATATTAATTTAGAATTTCCATTTCTTGATATTGTGCTTTCAAAAAACATTATCTGATTGTGCTTCATTCTAGAAGTCATTTCAAAAAGTTTAAAACAATCGATCTACTTAGTTATTCCATTCAGTTATTGTCAGCATTTATCTTAAAATTTCCTTTCTTGTGAAGCCTAATATTTTTATCAGCTTCAGATTCATCATTCTCATCAACTACCTTAAACAATAATTACTGTTGTATTGAAGTTAATCATTTAAATTTATGCTGAACATACAGTACTTAAATAAGATACTATATATCATATATATTCATAGAATTCCTTTCACCTGTCAACCTTACTTCACTGCATTACAGGTATTTGACCCCATCTTATAATAGTGGATGGATAGGAAGAGAGATAAATTGGCCTTATTTCTAAAGTCAAAGGGAGAAAACAAGCAAAATCATGGCTAAAGAGTTAGGTATTTTAAAAATAATCAATCAATCAATCAGGAATTACAGCAATTCCTGAAATATTTTTCCTTACCTGTTTCTAAAGATTTTATTTCTCTTGTACTACCTCCTAATCGGGGCCAAAATGGAAGTGCATATAAGTAATAAGTTAGGCTCTTATGCACAAGGCCAGAGAAGTAAGGCACAAGATTTTTTTCCACGCAGTTTTACTGAAGTATGATTGAGATAAAAATTTTACATATTTAAAGTGTAGGCATATATAATGGAATATTATTTCCAAGATTATTTAAGACACATACGAATGAATGTGAATTTTAGGGCTGGCTTCCCATCTCCTCTCACCAGGCTAAGGCATATGGCGATTTCTCCCCTTCCTCACTCCTTTGCCTAAAAACCACACTTTAACCATGTAAAATCGCAGAGGAGGCAAGGTTCACACATTTTCTCGTATTGTTTAATCTACCCAACTCCTTGTTAGCGGGCTGAAATCCCACTGGCCTTTCTGTGCCCGTCACAACCTCTATCCCCGCCTCATTAGGTTACGTGGACCCTTGTTCTGGAGGTCTCGTCCCCACAGAGCCACATCAACCGGGCCTCACAAATCTGTTTGCCAGAAATTTTAGAGCTGCCTTACGCTAGCCCCATCCTGACCTTTTCTTCTCCTCTGCTGAAGAACACCTTCCCTCTCTCCTCTCTTCAGCCTCTCAGGGCTGCTACCGGAGGTAAAATCGCCACCTACACGTCTTCGCCTGAGAAAATTCCCGCCTACTGAACATGTGACCTCTGGCCCTGGACTCAGCGCTGGCATTGGCCAGCCAGGCCAGGCCCCGCCCCTCGGGCTCCCGCCACTTCCGCTTGCGGTTGCCCAATGCCTGGGGTGCCAGGGTCCTCGCGGGTGAGCGAAATCTTTGAGGCACGGAGTGGAGAGTGACAGCGGAGAAGGTGGCGGGAAGCGGGACGGAGCGGGTGTGAAAGGCAGGGAAGACCAGGCCGGGGAATCTGGACTTCTAATGTTATTAGCTAATCCTCACCAAACGGGACAGGACAGAGGGAAGGCAAGGACAGAAGCGTTCCAGAGGTAAAACGGAGGATTTAGCCATCAGATTCAGGGAGACCGGAAAGCGAAAGGGAGGAGGCCAGCCTGATTCAGGTGTCTGGCTAGGTGTTGGCTGTGCCTTGACGGCGGAAGAGCATTTGAGGAGGGGCAGGAAGACAGAATTGGGACATGCAGATTGTACACGTTGATTGATAGCCACCGCTTCACAAACACACTCATTTAGGAATCGCTAGACCCACCTGATCAGGAAGAAGTGTCGCTGTATTTCTTAACTCCTGTCTTTCTTTCCATAACATACCTTGGCATTAAATTTCTTCCTAGAATATTACAAGAAGTAACGTGCATTTATTTTACTAACACATGGGTGTCTTTCTAGTTAATCACTAACAAAATACTAATTATGAAACAGTAGTGGATAAGCCACATTACTCTCCCAAGTTACTGACTTCATTCTATTTTGTACAGGTTTGTGCAGTTTGCTTCACTGATATGGATTTAACGTTTGGCGGTAATCAATATAAAGATGTTGGCATCTGGCATTGAGGTACATTACTATCCATTCTTGGATGTATACCTTTTATTAAAACTAATTTTAAATTAAATAGTTTTGTAAAAATTACAAAAGTAACACATAGTTAGACTCATTGTAACCAGTAAAACCATCCTAAAATGAATATAGAAAAAGTAATCTCTGTTACTGACCCTATTCCCGGATAACCAATGTTAACAATCTGGGGTGTATCTTTTAAAAATTAAATTAAATTAAAATTTTTTTATTTACAATCAATTAATTAACATATATTATATTATTAGTTTCAGAGGTAGAGTTTAGTAATTCATCAGTTGCATATAACACCTAGTGTTCACTACATCAAGTGCCCTCCTTAATGCCCATCACCCAGTTACCCCATCTCCCCACCCAGGGGTATATCTTTTCATACCTTCTTGTATGTTCACACAAATTTATATGGACATGCACACACAAAATAATTTGGCCAATTATATAAAAATGGGTGACTTATTTTTCACCCTTCTTCACTAAACAATATATCATGACCAACCTTCCAGATAAAAATATATAGATTTAACTCATTTTTAACAGCTGCATAATATTTCATAGTTAAGCTATGCCATAATTTATCCAAATATTCTGGTACTAATGGATTTAACAGATTGTTTTCAGGTTTTTTTTTTTTTAATCTTGACAAATAATGCTGCAATAAGAATTCTTAGACATAGAGTTTTAAATATTATTGCTGTTATTCCTATGATACAGATTTGTGCTCCTTCGCTGCCTTAAGTGTAAGAGCATTTCAAATTTAATAGTGCCAATTTACCTTCCAAAAATTTATAGCACTTTATGTTAACAATGCCTGAGAGGGGTCATTTTCCTGAATACTCAACAGAAATGAATATTTTGCTCTTTAAAAATGTTTGCTGCTCTGACACATGAAAAATACTATCTCATTATTGTTTTAATTTGCATTTTCCTCATTACTGCTGAGATTAAACACTTTTTAGATGGTCATGAGCCCTTTGGATTTCTTCTTGCATGAATCCCATTAATTGCCTAATTGTGTGTGTGTGTGCAAGATCAGGCAATTTTTCTATTCAGTAGGTTGTCTTTTGAAGATCTTGTATATAGGTACATTAGTTAGTATCAAATTTGACTATGTAGATTTCAAATATGTAGATTCAGATTTCCAAGCAATATAAAACTTATTTCTCTGTCATGTAAATGAGGTACAGAAGCAAAGGGTTTTGGTCTGATATGGCAGCTGTGCCCCACAAAGTCCTCAGGGACTTAACCATCCAGCTCATTACTCTGATATTCCTGAGTATCCCTGGTCTCATGGTCCTTGGCCTCATGGTTTCAGGTGGCAATATTTATGTTTCAGGCAGCAAGATGGAGCAAGGAATAGGAGAGGCCAAGGGCATAATATTTCTTTATGTATCTGTAATTAAAATTGTGAAATATAATGTTCATATAGAAAAATGCATAAGATAATCTAAAGCTTAAAAAATTATTTTAAAGAAATATCCATGCAGCCTCCACTCAAAGTAAAGAAACAGAGCATGGCAAGAGTTTCAGAAGCTGTGTTTCCTTTTCTAATCACAGCTCTCCCTTGAGGAAGTCTCTCTCTAGACCTAGAGATTACTATAATCCTGACTTTTTGGTAATCACTGCTTTGCTTTTCTTTAGTTTCACCCAAGTATGCATTTCTAAATGATACAGTTCTGCTTATTTTTAAATATTGCTGTTTGTGTTAGTTTGGTTCTTGTTTCTATTCAGTGGATGCTGTTGTATGTATGTATGTTAATTCAATTTCATTGCTGAATACACCTTTGTATAAATATACCTCAGTTTATTTATCCAGTCTATTGTTGATGGACCTTCAGATTATTACAAATTACAAATAGTGCTGCTATCAATATTCTTGTACATATATCCCAGTATACATAAACATTTTTCTGGAATATAATTTTAGGAATGAATTTCTGGGTTATTGAGTGTGCATATCATCACATTTATTCAGTAATGGCAAACCATTTTCGGAAGTGATTGTCACCTAGTCACTCTTAGCTGTAGTAAAGCCTAGAAGACTCATTGTTTATACTGGACAGTCATGTGCATAGTTACAACTTGGAGATTCTATTATTAAAATGAGAAGGAAAGAACAGATTTTGAGAAATATAGTTTCTGCTACATTAAGAATAATAATTTAAAAACAGCTAACTTTTATTGAGCACTTACTATGTGCCAAGCACTATTCTAAACACTTTTCAATTTACTTATAAACTAAATACTATATCACAAACCCCAGTTTACAGGTAAGAAAACTGGGACATTGAAAACTTAAGTGTTTTACCCAAGATTAAACAGCTAGAAAGTATGAGACAGAGTTGCAAACCCAGGCAGGCTGGTTCAGAGTCCATGCTCTTAGCTAGGCCACGCACTCTTTAAAAGGAATATTTGCTCTTGGTCTGCCATATATATTACAAATATTTTCTTCCTGCTTATCTTTGGAAAGTTTTCTTTATATAGCTATAGTGAATTTCACCTGTATATCTAAGTCATCTGTGTTTTTTTCTCAGTAGATAATGTTTGTGCATTATTTCTAAAATTATGCATATGAAAAGAATCTTAGAACAATTTTCCCCATAAATTTTAATTCACCATTGTTTATGTTACTATTGTTTTGTAATAGGTGGAAGTAAATTTAAACACACTTGAATATAAAGATTTTATTTATTTATGTATTTATTTGAGAGAGAGTGTGAGCGAGAGAGCACATATGGGGAGGGGCAGAGGAAGAGGGAGAGAGAATCGCAAGCAGACTCCACACTGAGCACAGAGCCTGATGCAGGGCTCGATCTTATAACACTGAAATCATGATCAAAGCTGAAACAGAGTTAGATGCTTAACTAACTGAGCCACCTAGGCGCCTCTAAACACACTTGAATATAAACTAAGCTGAGGAGCCATAAAGGAAGGTGGAAAAACCCTCTACTATCCAGATCAATTCCATACATTTGTGGAAATCTCTTATAATGATATTAAACTTCGTTGTTGTATTCACATGCTATGTGGTTGAGGACAGAGTAATAATGTTTAATGTTTACTGAGAACATACTTTTTGTGAGGCATAATGTTAGGCACTGAAGATGCAAAAATCATGAATTTTTGTCTGATGTTATTCTTATTTTTCATTTTTGTTTTCTTCAGACAATTCTATATATTGCTGCCAGGATGATATTTCTGAAACAACTAATTGAGAATGTCACTCCCCTGCTCAGACTTCATAATTTAGCACATACAGGATGAAATCTGAAATTCTTAGCATGGAACAATTATTCCACCCCGTTTACTTTGGAACCCTGAACCATTAGCCATTCTTTGAACATCTCCCAGATCCTTCAACTTCCAAGTCTTTGTTCCTGCTCTTTTATTTGTATTCTGATCACATGTTGAAAACCTATTTATTCTACAGGGTGCAGTTCAACTGTTTCCTCTTCCTGCTGATAATCTTAGAATTAGTTGTTACGTTTTTGGCACTCTTACAGTTTTTCTCAGTGTCCCACTTTGGGTAGTTTTCATGCTTTACATTATAATTGTTTTATTCATGCCTGCCTTTCCTACCAGATTGATGTCTTCTTGAGATCATGGGCCATGGACCATGTCTTAATTATCTTTACACACTTTGGTTATACTAGCACAATGCCTTATCTAGAGTAAGCTCTAAAATAGGTATTTAATTCACTAGTTAAAATTTGGCACTAGGTCATTTTGAAATAAAATTTTTTTAGCATTTTCTATTAAATGTAGGTTTTCAGTGTTTTTGCAGGAGCATTAATGTGTTTGAAGTATTACACACACATCAGCCAAAGCAGACATTGCATAAATATGGCAGATAATCAATTGGAAACAGAGTTGCAGATTAGTCTGAACCAGATTATGCAGAAAATCTGGATATATGGAATGAAATAATATTGCACAAATGTGTTGCCTAAGTAACTTGTCTTGTGGTTGCTAATTTATGGGTGTAGTCTCACATACTATCTTTTGATCAGTAAGGAACTATTGTACATCAGTAGATTGAGAGCAAATATTTTGGCACAACATATTTAATCTAATTAAACTAGATAATAATGCTAGAAACAAGCTGTGGTGGCATCAGCATGTAAACAAATTTTCACAAGTATACAAGGGAAACCTAATATTTCATATTTCATATTTCATATTTCATGTAGTTTACCTTTTTTTTCAAATACAGAAGCCAAATGTTATTGTAGTCTAATTTTGCAACATTTGTCTCTATAAACACTATCACTTTTTTCTTTTCTACATGCTGAACCCCTAAACATTTTTCTGATTATGAGTCATCTCATACCTTATATGTTTATTGTATCTTATACACACATTGAAAAATTCACTTAAGCTAAGCTTCTGGCTAGGATAAAAACATTATCCATGCTTAGACTTGACTCTGTTCCCCTAAAGAAGCCTTAAAGCTGGAATAAACAGTTATACTTGAGTGTCCATTTCCTTCTGAAAAAATGGAAGGGCTAACTCTATGCTTTAATATTTCCCTGGGTAACATTCACCCTACCACCTCTCATATTTTATGGTCCAGTGAAATTAAGGCATTTGCCAAAAATTACATACGTGGGATAGGAATATAGGTCTTTTGACTTCCACCCAGTGAGGTGTAATTGTTCACTCATTGATTTATCCATCAGTTTCTTGGGGGGAGGGCAGAGGGAGAGGGAGAATCTTAAGCAGGCTCCATGCTCAGGGCAAAGACCAGCACAGGGCTGGATCTCATGACCCTGAGATCATGACCTGAGTGAAATCAAGAGTTGGACGCTTAATTGACTAAGCCACCCAGGTGCCCTTATCCATCAATTATTTTGGGGCACATATTATGTGCAAGGAACTATGTTAGTTGGGGAGAGCAAATGATTCTACTCTTGTCAGTGTGGCAGGGGAAATAAGACATTTACATAAAAACTAGTTATTCCCTGAGGAAATTAATGTTACAAGAGTTATGGGAGCTTAAAGGAAATAATGCTTTGTTGTTTTAACAAATAAGTTGTAGAGATACAGAATAATTGAGTAAGTAGCTCTTTTAGATATTTACCAGATTAACCACACCTATGGGAAATCTAGCTGTTTGAACCACAAAAGCATAACAGCACCACTGTGTACCTAATGGAAAATTAACCAACTTATAAAATAAATAACTTCCTAAGGTCTAAACTGCAAATTCAAACTATAATAAGTTATAACAAATCACCAATATCCAGGGTAGCCAATGTCATCCTTATACAAGATGAGAAAACTATTTCTCTTTTTCGCTCCAAAAGAAGCCTTTATTTTTTTAAGTTTTTATTTATTTTTGCTAGAAAGAGAGGGAGAGAATGAGTAGGGGGAGGGACAGAGGGAGAAGCAGACTCCCAGCCGAGCAGAGAGCCCAATGCAGGACTTGATCCCAGGACCCTGGGATCATGACCTGAGCAGAAGGCAGATGCTTAACTGGCTGAGCCACCCAGGCACCCCTCTCCAAAAGAAGTCTTAATGTTGTTTCATAAACAGCAATTCTAACAACTTCATATTTTGAATTTGGACCGAATCTCGTACCTCACAATGTAAATTTAACAAATAATTTTTGAACACCTACTACATGCTTGGTATGTACAAACTTAGTAGATTAGCAACTTGTATTGTCTCTTACAGGAAAAAAGGAAAAAAAAGTACCTGGAAACAATAATATCTAACACTGTGAAGCAACTTCTCTTTTATTTATTTTTTTATAAGTTGTTATTTATTTATTTATTTATTTATTTATTTATTTTTTAAAAGATTTTATTTATTTATTTGACAGAGAGATAGCCAGCGAGAGAGGGAACACAGCAGGGGAGTGGGAGAGGAAGAAGCAGGCTCCCAGCAGAGGAGCCCGATGTGGGACTCCATCCCGGAACGCCAGGATCACGCCCTTAGCCGAAGGCAGACGCTTAATGACTGCGCCACCCAGGCGCCCCTGTTTGTTTGTTTTTAATTATATCCAGTTAGCCAGCATATAGGACATCATTAGTTTTTGATGTAGTGTTCCATGATTCATTAGCTGCATGTAACACCCAGTGCTCATCACAACACAGACCTCCTTCTCTTTTAAATACCTTTCTCTTTAGGCTTCTAGATTCCTGATTTCTCCCACCTGTATAATTTGGGGAGAAAATAATAAAACCATAAAATCAGATTTATTGGTTCCACTACAAATATATGTTATGCAACTTCAGCTAGTCCCTCAATGCCAATTGTCAATCATTATTTTCCTTCATATATATATGAATATATATATATAGGAGAGAGAATGTATATGAATATATATATATAGGAGAGAGAGAGTCTGTATGTGCCAGCAATGTTCTGAATGTGAGAAAGAGTCTCAAGACAATGTCCTATCTATGGGCCCCTTGTCATGTTCCAACAGCTAGAGCAGTGGTTCTCATTTGAGATGATTTTTGCTTCCTAGAGGGCATTTGGGCCTATCTAGAGACATTTTTGGTTGTCATAACTTGGGGAAGGTTTGCTACTGGCATCTAATTAGCAGAGGCCAGGATCCTGCTATGAACATCCTAAAATTAAAAGGAAGTCTATCACTACCCTTAAATAAGAATTATCCAGCCCATAATATCGATAGTACAAAGGTTGAGAAATCGTGATCTTAGCTGATTAAAGACTAAACTATATCCACACTCTTCTAGTCATACATATATAACTTACCCCATTCCCTGGAGATGACTTCATCTTCTTCTTGAATGAGAAATTGTGTTCCTTCACTTTTCTCTTTTTATATCAAAATGTCCATATAGTCTCATTTGGCATTTTCTTAATTCTTTCTGTAGATAAATATTCTTTCTTTCCAAGACTAATCTCTTCCAATATTTATGCCCTACCTATTTTCCAAATTATTTACGCTGCTGACAAGAATGCATTCTGTATCACAGAATAAAACAGATAAGAAATCAAGCAAAGAGTACTGTTTTCTCTGGATTCTTTACCTCATTCCCCACTCACCAGCTCCAGAATTTAGTTCACAGGTTATTTCCTCTCATGTATCTTCATTCTCTCCCCTACAGTGGGTTCTCTCTGTGTCTAAAAAGTACCTAATTATATTCTATCTTAAAATATTCTTTAAAACACTTATTTTGATCCTTCTGTTTTTTAGCTTATCTGTATCCCCTAGGACTCCTATAATTTTCTCCTAACTGTTCTCCCAGCCTCTAATCTAGTCTGCATTGTGCTGTAGAATTTAGATTATGTCAACTACTTTCATCAAAGTCCTTCAGTAGTCAACCAGTGCCTGCACACAATAGCTATGCCACATCAAGCATCTTTTATTTACAAGATACTATGCTTGAAACTTGACTTAAGTTAGTATCTCCATCATATAGATGAGAAACTGAGGCTTAGAGAGGTTAAGCGTCTTGCTCAAAACTCTACAGCTAGGATGTGAGGAGCCGATTCAAATTGAAGTCAGTCTTATGCCAAAGTCTTGGCATATATTTTACACGGCTCTTTATTCCCTAAGGCATCAAGTCTAGACTGCCCAGTTTGGCCTTCAGGTCTCTCTGTGATCTGGCTTCAAACTTTTTCCAGATACTGCTGACCTTCATCCACCCTACACTCGTGTTAAAGTACTGCTGTTCTCTGCATACTCTTTGCTTTCTTTTCTTCTCTTTGCTTCCGTTTATATCATACCCTCTATGTTATCCTTTTCATGCGTCTCTAGAGGTCCAAATACCACCCACTTTCAAAACCAACTCAAGCTTCCCAGCTGAGTTCCCTAATCTCCGATCTTTTCCTTTTTTTTTTTTCTCCTTGTGGCCTTTTTCTCACAAATTTTGATATTATAAAGTATGTATATGCTTTTTTGCTCTTTATTTTTACGTCCTTTAGAACAGGAAACTCATTATGTGATAGTAACATATTTTTGTGTAGAATTTTATAAGCACTGTTTCAAGTATGTTAAGAACCTGGCAAAGAACAAGAGCTCAATAAATGTTTGTTTTCTTGTTTGGTTCTAATCTTCATAGCAATTCTCCAAGGTATTATTATACTTTACTACCAGATAAGAAAACTGAGGCTCAGAGAGATCAAGTTACCTGCCAAAGGGCAGAAATATTCCACTATGACCCAAGCTCTAACTCAAGAGTTCTATCTCTGATTGAGGGCTCTTTCTACTATAGTACCTAGGGCTTCAGAATTTTGGTTCCCCGGTATATCCTAGTTCTATGCCTTGGTCATAGTAGTTATTGAATATGAGCTGAATGAATGAGTAAATGTCTGTTAAGAACATATTCTTTGAGGTTGAAAGTCATGAGAGGTTTATCGGCCACCAAGAATAACAGCATTTTAGGATGTGACTCATCCTCACACATAGTATTTAGGTAGAAGGAAAACAAACCCTCCCATTCTGATAAAGTATCTTAGGCAACATTAGGTTCAAGTCTGTATTATTATCCATTTAAGAACACTCGTGCCACACACCTTTAACAAACAAGTTTTTATGTTATTTAAAATCAGTAGGTAGGAAGAAAATTGAGAGTAATTTTTCAATTTTTGTTTTTCATTTTTCTGTAGCCAAATTTATCTTTCTCTTTCCTTATTGTCTCTACTTTTTGGATCATGTTTAGAAAGATCACCTCTATCCCAAGAATTATACAGATACTCAAATATATTTTCTTCTACTGTTTTTATCATGTCATTCTTTACATTTAGAATCTCTGGGATTATGTGTCTGTGCATGTGTGTGTGTGTTTCCATGCATGCGTGTAAGGCATGAAATAGGTTTATAATTTAATATTTTTCTTACATAGTTTAGTGAGTTATGATTTTCCCTTCTGATTTAAATTACATCTTTATTATATATGTCCACATACAGATTATTATATATGTAAACTAAACTTTCCAGATTTGTAACTTATTCTATTGATAGTTTACTCCTGAGCTGTTTTTATTTACTTATTTACACTTTTTTTTTAAATTTTATTTATTTATTTGACAGAGAGAGAGCCAGCGAGAGAGGGAACACAAGCAGGGGGAGTGGGAGAGGAAGAAGCAGGAGGAGCCTGATGTGGGGCTCAATCCCAGAATGCTGGGATCACGCCCTGAGGCGAAGGCAGACACTTAACGACTGCGCCACCCAGGCGCCCCTATTTACAGTTTTAATTATTAAAGTTTTATTTTCTGGGCAGCAGTCTCATTCGCTACTCTTATTTTTTTTATTTTTACTTTTTTAAAAGATTTTATTTATTATTTGAGCGAGAGAGAGAGAGAGAGAGAGAGAGAGCAAGCAAATGGTGGGAGGAGCAGAGGGAGAGAGACAAGCAGACTCTGCACTGAGCACAGAGCTCGTCTTGGCGCTTAGGCTCACGCCTGCAAGATCATGACCTAAGCGGAAGTCGAGAGTTGGATGCTTAACTGACCTAGCCAACCAGGTGCCCCAACTGCTCTTCTTTAAAAAAAATATATATATATATATATTTTTTTTTCGTGGCTACTCTTTAAGGTTTATTCTTTTTTTAAGTTTATTTATTTATTTGTTTATTTATTTAAGTAGTCTCTACACCCAGTGTGGGACTTGAACTCATGACCCTGAAACCAAGAGCTGTGTGTTCCTCTGACTGAGCCAGCCAGGCACCCCTCTAAGGTTTATTCTTTAAAAAAAGGCATAAGAAATATTTTGTTAAGAAATATTTTGTTAAGCTCCCACATTTTCTTTTACTGGGATTCTGATTAAGATGAAATAGAAGTGATAGATTAATTTGGAGAATTGACTCATTTTAACATGTAATCTTCAGAATCAGAGAATCTAATATGGTTTTCCATTTACTCAAGTCTTCTGTCATTTTCCCCAATGATTTTATACTTTTACAATTTCTTTTTTTAAATTTATTTTTTAAAGAGTTTATTTATTTATGTGAGAGAGAGAGAGAGTGAGATGCTCTGGGACTCTGGGATCATGACCTAGGCAGACACTTAACCGAGTGAGCCACCCAGGCACCCAGTTTTTTTTTCTTTTCAAAGATGTTATTTATTTATTTGATAGAGCACAAGCAGGGGGAGTGGCAGAGGGAGAAGGAGAAGCAGGCTTCCCACTGAATAGGGAGCCCAACTCGGGGCTCGATCCCAGGACCCTGGGATCATGACCTGAGCCAAAGGCAGATGCTTATCCAACTGAGCCACCCAGGCGCCCAATTTTACAATTTGTGTGTGTGCGTGAACACTTTAATAGAGCATAGTGCTTTAGTTCATATATGCAAGAATCAGCTGCCTGCATTCCAAACTCAGCTATGCCATTTACTAGCCATGTAACCTGTTCCTTCACCTTTGTGTACTTGTTCTTTATTTCTCCCTCCTATAATATGGGGGATGATAATAATAGTGCCTCCCAGAGTTATCATGAAGATTAAATGTGTTAATATATCTAAAGTGCTTAAAACATATGAGTACTATGTATGATTACATGATTGTATAGTATATATACACATTTTATGTGTGTAATAATTTCTTACTAAATTTATTTGTGTTTTATGTACTGTTGTTAAAAATGGATTTCCCCCCCTATTCTCTTCTTATTGGTGGCCATTTTATTAATTTTGATTATGGAGTGCAATCTCAATAAACACTAAACTTTGAAATTTCAGCCTCCAGAGGGCTCCCCTTTCCTGTGAATTACTATCATTTCCTATAACTTTTTTTTTAAGAATTTTATGTCACTTAAAGCCAAGTGATGAAAAAGAAAATGTGTGTATGATGCATTTGAAAGGTCAAGTAAGATAAATAAGATCAACAGCCAGTCCGTTGAAAATACTAATAAGACAAACAGTCCTCTTGCAAAACTGAAGAAAGAGAAAACAGCTGAAAATGCAAAAAAAAAAAGGAATTAACAGATGCATGTAGATATCCAAGAAGTTTAAAAATTACAAGAATACTCAAAGTTTAACCTATCAATAAAGTGAAAATTTTGACAACATAGGATATTACTTAAGAAATATAGGGGCGCCTGGGTGGCTCAGTCGTTAAGCATCTGCCTTCGGCTCAGGGCGTGATCCCAGGGTCCTGGGATCAAGCCCGCATTGGGCTCCCTGCTCCACTGGGAGCCTGCTTCTTCCTCTCCCACTCCCCCTGCTTGTGTTCCCTCTCTTGCTGGCTGTCTGTCTCTCTGTGTCAAATAAATAAATAAAATCTTTAAAAAATATATATATATATATAAATTATGAAAATTGATGCAAGGAGAGGCAGAAAATTTGAACTGATCAACAGAAGAAATGGGAAATGTTACCAAAGTTCTACCTCTGAAAAAGGCACTAGGTCAAGGTGGGTTTTTTTTTTTTTAAGATTTTATTCATTTATTTATTTGAGAGAGGGAGACAGAGCAGGGGGAGGGGCAGAGGGAAAAAGAAAGAATTTTGAGCAGACTCTACACTGTACATGGAGCCTAGTGCAGGGCTCAGTCTCATGACCCTGAGATCATGACCTGAGCTGAAATCCAGTCAGATGCTTAACCTGTTGAGCCACCCAGGCGCCCTTTGGTCAAGATGTTTTAAAAACGTGGATTCTGGGGCGCGTGGGTGGCTCAGTCGTTGGGCGTCTGCCTTTGGCTCAGGGCGTGGTCCTGGCGTTCTGGGTTTGAGCTCCATCCACATCAGGCTCCTCCGCTGGGAGCCTGCTTCTTCCTCTTCCACTCCCCCAGCTTGTGTTCCCTCTCTCGCTGGCTGTCTCTCTCTCTGTCCAATAGATAAATGAAAATCTTTAAAAAAATAAAAAATAAATAAAACGTGGATTCTATCAGAACTTTTAGGAGCAATGTTATTTACAGAGCTTTGAAAAAGATGGAAAACTTTATAACTCATTATACAAGGCTGACATAACTATGAAACCAAATTAGTGAGGAATAGCAGAAGAAAAGAAAAAGCAATAGGCCAATTAATAATGAAATAAATGCAGAAATCCTAAATAAAACATTAACAAATTGAATACAACAGCATTTTAAAAGTTAGCATGACCCAAATGGATTTTTATTTCAGGAATGCAAAGATAATTCAATATAGTAAGACTTGAGCCTCTAACGATTTACAGCTAAATAATAAGTAAATCTTTAAAAATTTCATAGAATTTTTTCTCCTAACTACCTTGTTAATCATCCCTTCCTAGAACATTTTCTTCTCCATCCAGTACACTCCGATTCCTCTTTAAAGACTCATCTCCGGTCACTTCTGGTTCGTCTCCCCCCCCCCCCCCCCCCCCCCCCCCCCGACCTGAGGCTAAGAAGCTGCTGCTCTTGTATACTTCCACAATACCTTGTATTTACCTCTATTACAGACTTATCATACTGTTCTGTAAATGCTAGTTAACTCGTTTGTCTCCCCCACCAAACTGTGAACTCTGGAGATAGAGTCAATTTATTTCTGTGTTTTGGAAGCCCGACATACAAAAATTGGGCAGAATCCATTGAGAAATACACATAGATCAAAACTGGAAATAAAAAGTTTTAGCTAATTACTATAAAAGCCATATTGGAGGACATGATTTTGATGTCTAGACTGGACTTCTTAATGCTTCACCTTTAAATCAAACTTCCTTATCCTTTTATAGAAAAGTTGGGCAACCTCAGGCCTCCCTGAAAGGCACTAGCTTCTTACCGGATAGTTAAGAACAGGCTAGTGTTAACCTTTTCTGTAGGGAGCCTAGAAGATGCTAATGTATTTATTAATGTACTAATCAAATGTACTAATCAAGTCAGTCGTTCTTCCTATGGTTAAGAGAAAGGCCAGGAGTATCATTCTAGCTGAAATACTGCATGGGGACATGAAGCCAGAGAAATACACCATACCCCCTGTAATAGCTACCTAACTTAGAATATTTTCCTTTAGAACTTAGCTGCCTACAATTTCAGAGAAAACATTTCAATTGCAGTAACTATATTTAGCCTGAGTGCTCTCATTTAACTTAGCAGGACTTTGTTCTTTAATTTATAATTTGATTTGTGTGCTTCCTCAAATTTCTGTTAGAATAGACGGGGTAAGAAAAGTAACCACAAGACATGTAAAATTTCCTCACAAATCTATTTGCATTCTATTATGTTTTCTGTATTTTTTTTCTAGTTAATGCAAGATCGCTTTCAAGGCACTCTTAACCAGGTGAACTGTTCCTTGTGTTGCCTCATGAAATGGAATAAGAAGGAATTGTCATCTGTGTATATCCTGGATCTCCTCAATCTAATAGTATGCTCTGCTAACACTGCCAGAGGAGGGAAGGGCCAGTGAAAGTCAGAGAGTGAGGACAGTTTTAGAATATAAGTCCATTCACTTAACATTTGTTTCACTAGCTTTTTCCCTCTGCTACCAATGCAACTAGTAGATAAATTTTGAAGATCTAATGCACAGCATAGTGATTATAGTCAACAATACTGTATTGTATACTTCAAAACTGCTAAGAGACTAGATCTTCAATGTTCTCACCACAAAAAAAGAAATGGTAATTACGTGACGTGATAGAGGTTTTAGACGGGATAAAGCTATGGTGGTAATCATGTTGTAATATATACATATCAAATCAACACATCGCACATCTTAAACTTATACAATATTACATGTCAATTATATCTCAATGAAAAATAAAATAAAGATATATCAGAATTTGTTCTCACCTGTTGATGGACACTTAGGTTATTTGCAACTATCGCAAATAAAGCTGCTGTGAATGTTTGTATACAAGTCTTGGTGTGGATATGTTTTCATTTTCTCTTGGATAAACACCTAGGAGTGAATGGCTGGGTCTTATGGCTTGTGTACCTATAATTTCTTATTGTGATTTAATTGACACATAGTATTGTATTCATTTCAGGTGGACAGCATAATGATTCAATATTTGTATATATTGTGAAATAATCACCTCAATAAGTCTAGTTAACATCCATCACCACACAGAGTTACAAATTTTTTTCTTGTGATGAGAACTTTTTAAAAAGATTTTATTTATTTATTTGAGAAACAAAGAGCGAGTGAGCTTGAGGTGGGGAGGGGCAGAGGGAGAAGCAGTCTCCCTGCTGAGCAGAGAGGCTGATGCAGGACTCCTTCCCAGGACCCCCGGATCATGACCTGAGCTGAAGGCAGACACACTTAACCGACTGAGCCACCCAGGTGCCCTATTGTGATGAGAACTTTTAAAATCTATTCTCTTAACTTTCAAATACGCAATACAGTATTATTAACTGTGGTCAATATGCTGTATATTACATCCCTTATGACTTATTTATTTTATAACTGGAAGTTCATTCCCTTTGACCACCTTTACTCATTTCACCCACCCCACAGTCCCTGTTCTGCCAACAGTCAATCTGTTCTTTGTATCTGGAAGTTAGTTTTTGTTTGTTTTGATTTTTAGATTTCACATATAAGTAAGTCATACATTCATACCTACATATATATATTCTTGTCATACATCATATGTTTTGTCTTTCTCTGTCAAACTTATTTCACTTAGCATAATGCCCTCAAGGTCCATGTATGTTCTTGTAAATGGCAAGATTTCCTTCTTTTTATGGCTGAATAATATTCCTCTGTGTGTGTATGTATATATGTGTGTGTGTGTGTGTGTGTGTGTGTGTGTGTGTGTGAGAAATCACATTTTCTTAGACACTTCAGTAGTTTTCATGCCTTGGCTATTGTAAATAATGCTGAAATGAAATGGGGATGCAGATATCTTTGATTTAGTGTTTTTGTTTCCTTCAGATAAATACCCAGAAGTGGAAGTGGTGGATCATATGGTAATTCTATTTTTAATCTTTTGAGGCACCTCCATACTGTTTTCCATAGTGGCTGCACCAATTTGGATTTCACCAATAGAGCACAATTTTTCCCTTTTCTCCACATCAACACTTGTTATTTCTTGTCTTTTTGACAGTAGCCATCCTAACAGGTGTAAGGTGATATCTCACTGTGATTTTGATGTGCATTTCCCTGATGATGAGTGATGTTGAGCACTTTTTCATGTACCTGTTGGCCATCTGTATTCTTTTTTGGAAAAATGTCTGTTCAGATCCTTTACCCATTTTTTAATTGGATTGTCTTTTTGCTACTGAGTTGTATGAGTTCTTTATTTGTTGGATATTAACCCATTATCAGGTAAATGATTTACAGATATTTTCTCCTATTCAGTAAGGTTACCTCTTCATTTGCTATGTGGAAGCGCTTTAGTTTGATGTAGTCCCACTTGTTGATTTTTGCTTTTGTTGTTTGTGCTTTTGTTTTTAAATCCAAAAAAATCATTGCCAAGACCGACATCAAGGAGTCCGCCCCCTATGTTTTCTTCTAGGAGTTTTATGATTTCAGGTCTTATGCTCAAGTCTTTAATCCATTCTGAGTTTGTTTTTGTGGGTAGTGTAAGGAAGTGGTCCAGTTTCATTCTTCTGCATGTGGCTGTCCAGTTTTCCCAGCACCATTTATTGAAGAGACTATTTTTTCCCCATTGCATATTCTTGGCTCTTTTGTCATAAATTAGTTAACCATATATGTGTGAGTTTATTTCTGGGCTCTCTATTCTGTTCTATTGATCTATGATACCATTACTGTTTTGATTACTACAGCTTTGTAATATAGTTTAAAATCAGAAACTACAATGCCTCCAGCTTTGTTCTTCATTAAGATTACTTTGGCTGTTTGAGAGCAACTTTCTTAATCCCTCAAATCTTATAGTTTTTTTAAAGATTTTATTTATTTATTAGAGAGAGAATGAGCAAGTGAGAGAGAGAGCATGAGCAGGACGAGGGGCAGAGGGAGAAGCAGACTCCCCACTGAGCATGGAGCCTGACCTGATGCAGGGCTCGATCCCAGGACCCTAGGATCATGACCCAACCTGAGATGCTTAACTGACTGAGCCACCCAGGTGCCCCATTAAACCCTCAAATCTTATTGAGGACAGCTCTTATTTCTTGCCTTCTCTTCTTACATCTTTCCTCCCCAGTGTTTTCTTTTCTTATTCCTCTTCTTAAATAACTTTTTTTTCTACTTCTCTTCTTCATCTTCCTTCTTTGACTTTCCCCTTCATATTCATGTCATTTCTTCTTTTCTGTATTGATTTAATACAAATATGGGTAGCTTCTTCCTTAAGTGGCAAAGTGAGAGTATTGCAGCCTCAGGAAAATTATCAGTGGTACTAGGGTACAACAGACGTCTGTGAATGTAGGGAGAGTACTGAAAAATGCAATGAAAAAATTAATTGGATTGTCAGTACATATAGTGATGCCTGAGATGAGAGGAAGTTGGGAAGAGTATAACTCTCCTCAAAGGAAATAAATACTAAATATCCCTGTAAAATATCACAGAAAGAATGAAGCTGTGATATTGTGGTTTACAATAAGAAATAAATATTTGGTCTTCTTCTGGTTCCTGGCATAGCGCTCGCTCTTTTTTTTTTTTTAAGATTCAGTTTATTTATTTAAGAGAGAGAGCACAATCAGGGAGGAGAGGCTGACAGAAGAGGGAGAAGCCCGCTGAGCAGGGAGCCTGACACGACACTCAATTCCAGCACTCTGAGATCATGACCTGAGCCCAAGGGAGAAGGTTAACTGACTGAGCCACCAAGGCGCCCAGGCATAGGACTGCTTAAACCCTTGGAATTAAGTGTGGAGAAAGAGATAAAGGTGTCTTTCATTATGTTAATGAGGGAATTTTTGGACCGCACCTAAGGCTAGGGCTGGTTGCCTGTGGAGCTAACCTTGTGATTTGAGGGCTGGGACTTTTAGTCTACTCCTCCCCCACCTCTGGGGAGGGGAGAGGAGCTGGCAGTGAAGTGCAGTCACCAGTAGCTGATGGTTTAATCAATCATGACTGTAATGAAGCCTCTATAAAAGCCCCAAAGGACAAGGTTAAGGTAGCTTCCAGATTGGTGAACACATGGAGATTGTGGGAGAGTGGTGTGTTCGGAGAGCGGATGGAAGCTTAGTGTTCCTTTTCCCTTACCTTGCCCTACGCATCTCTTCAATTTGGCTGTTTCTGAGTTCTGTCCTTTTATAGTAAACTGGTAATGTAGTAAGTAAAATGTTTCTCTGACTTCTGTGAGCCACTCTAGCAAATTAATGGAAACTAAGGACAGATCTTTGGAATCTCCAATCTATACTCAGTTGATCAGAAGCATAGGTGACTACCTGTACTTGATATTGGTGTCTGAAGTGTGTGTGTGGTGGGGTTGGGGTGGGGTGCAGTCTTGTAGGACCGAGCCCTTAACCTGTGTGATCTGATTATATCTTTGGGTAGATAGTGTCAGAATTGAGTTGAGTTGTGGGATACCCAGCTGGTGTCAGAAATTGCTCGGTGTGGGGGAAAAACCCATACATTAGAATTCAGTGTCGAATCTTAGCAGCACACTCACCGTTTGAGTAATTTTTGAGAAAATAATCCAAAACCCTGGTTAGGAAAAACTAAGAAAACAATGCTTCTATAGGCTTTAGGTGGCCTATTACTGATTTCCTGTAATTATGGAGACTTCCACTAAATCCAGAATTGAGGGAATTTAAAGGACATTGTAATATAATCACCCCATGATTTTTTATATGTGCTGAGGTTCCTGTTAGTCAACAGTAATTTGATCTGGCCATTTGGTAAAACTACCTTGGATTAAAGTGGGAATGTTGAGAGATTTAACTAACTGCTTTGTAAGGACCACCTAACAATAGGGGACTGATTATCAGGCAGGCAGGCAGGCTTTGTCTAATAAGGATTGCTCAAGCAGTCTACTACTACTCAGTTTTTTAATTGCTGAACTATGTTGTGTGATTGAGCTCCGATCTAGTACCACTCTATTCCAGCAGACACATCTATTTTACAGATATGACTATCTATTCTCCACTCTTACACCATCCTATCTCAACCAGTCAGGTATGAAGACAGAAGGCAACCACCAAAAAAGAAAAGAAAACAGTTCTAAATAGCCCTCTACATAATTTGACTTTGGATATCAT
This sequence comes from Ursus arctos, assembly GCF_023065955.2. Taxonomy (NCBI): domain Eukaryota; kingdom Metazoa; phylum Chordata; class Mammalia; order Carnivora; family Ursidae; genus Ursus; species Ursus arctos. The sequence goes on from NW_026622852.1 coordinate 39,779,362, forward strand.
ACAACTACCTAAGGAAACAGAACATTTTATATGATAGGGCAGTATGTGCTCTCCAAGTTCTACTAGAGCTCTTTAACTTACATTAATTCAGCTAATTCTGGAATGTTTGCAAGAACCTTTTTAGAGTGGGGCCAACATTTATGTAATCACCTGTATGTGAGGAAGGTTAGACAAATTTTGGTAAATACAAATTTTGACTTGCTGAAATGTAATCCTCGACAGTTAAAAAATACTACATTGACATGAAATCAGAATTTGGGAGATTAGATTATAAATAAAATGATCATGTAATTTATTGTCTAAATCCGACACTTTCAAGAAAGAAAGAAGCAAATTAATAATCATACCACGGCAACAGGAACAAACTGAGGTTGTCCCAGGCAAACAGGGAATATAGTCACCCTAATTACAAACTACATTTTGTGTAAACATATTCAGGATTTCGCAAGTTAAGGATGGAGTTCTGGAGAATTTCTCTCTCTGTATCTACATTCTCACTTTCCTTCCTCAACCCACTTCCCTAAGGTTTTTTAATGTTTCCTTCAACATACCAGCCACCTTTTCTCATTATTATCTACAAGAATGTGAAGTGAATAAAACGTTAAAACTAGTTTCACACATACTTGAACTTCAGCCGCTCTCTATACTTAGCAGCAAAACAGATGTAGTTTTGAGTTCCCACAAAAGTTTTGCGTTCCCAGTATGGCTGCTGGAGGAACAGCATTTATGTAAAAGGTTAATCTGTATTTCCTGTTTTCCTTTAGAGAAGGAACGTTAGCCTCCCCCCCCCCCCCCCCCCCCCCGTCTGATGTATAAAAAGTCAACAGGATTAGCATGTTAATCCAAAATCACATAAAGTTTTATGCGTAATAGCTTGCAGATTAATAAAGTATTCTTGATTCTTTTTTTAATTGAGATATAGTTGACATAATATTATGTATGTTTAAGGTATACAACATGCTGATTTGATACATTTTTGTACTGCAATATGATTAACACTGAAGCATTAGCTAATATCTCCCTCACGTCACATAATTACCATTTCTTTTTTGTGGTGAAAGTACTCTTGATTCTATCCTATGTGGCACTAGCATGGCTTTTCCTATCTCCCCCAAGCAAAGTGAGAACAAGTCTGCCTTATTCATAAATTGATGTATCCATGCTGAATGTTTTAGATGTACACACTGTGCATGTCACAAGACATAATCATGTCTTCATAAGGTTGAAGAAAGAGGTAAACCTGTGACAGCCAGCCCAGTGCCCTCTGGGAACTTCCAAAAAATGTCATCAACTTCACAACTGACAGAAAGGTCAGAGGGAGGGCATATGATGGGAGGAAGACTTTTTTTTTTAATGTTATGTTAGTCACCATACAGTACATCATTAGTTTTTAATGTACTGTTCCATGATTGATTGTTTGCATATAACACCTAGTGCTCCATGCAATACGTGCCCTCCTTAATACCCACCCATCACTGGGCTAACCCATCCCCTACCCCCCTCCCCTCTGAAACCCTCAGTTTGTTTCCCGGAGTCCTTAGTCTCTCATGGTTCGTCTCCCCCTCTGATTTCCCCCCATTCATTTTTCCCTTCCTTCTCTGAATGTCCTCCATGCTATTCCTTATGTTCCACATGTAAGTGAAACCATATGATAATTGTCTTTCTCTGCTTGACTTATTTCACTTAGCATAATCCCCTCCAGTTCCATCCATGTCGATGCAAATGGTGGGTATTCATCCTTTCTGATGGCTGAGTAATATTCCATCGTATATATGACCACATCTTCTTTATCCATTCATCTGTTGAAGGGCATCTCAGCTCCTTCCACAGTTTGGCTGTTGTGGACATTGCTGCTATGAACATTGGGGTACACGTGCTCCTTCTTTTCACTACATCTGTATCTTTGGGGTAAATACTCAGTAGTGCAACTGCTGGATCGTAGGGTAGCTCCATTCTTAACATCTTGAGGAACCTCCATACTGTTTTTCAGAGTGGCTGTACCAGCTTGCAATCCCACCAACAGTGTAAGAGTGTTCCCCTGGAAGAAAGGGATAAAGAAGGGGGGTGTAATCAGACGGGGGAATGAAGCATGAGAGACTATGGACTATGAGAAACAAACTGAGGGCTTCAGAGGGGAGGGGGTGGGGGAATGGGATAGACTGGTGATGGGTAGTGAGGAGGGCATGTATTGCATGGTGCACTGGGTGTTATATGCAACTAATGAATCATCAAACTTTACATCAGAAACCAGGGATGTACTGTATGGTGACTAACATAATATAATAAAAAAAATAAAAAAAAGAGTGTTCCCCTGTCCCCACATCCTAGCCAACATTTGTTGTTTCCTGTCTTGTTAATTTTGGTCGTTCTAATTAGTGTAAGGTGGTATCTCATTGTGGTTTTGGTTTGTATTTCCCTGATGGCTAGTGATGTTGAGCATTTTTTCATGTGTCTGTTAGCCATTTGTGTCTCTTTTTTGGAGAAGTGTCTGTTCATATCTTCTGCCCATTTTTTGACTGGGTTATTAGTTTTATGAGTGTTGAGTTTGAGAAGTTCTTTATAGATTTGGATATCAGCCCTTTATCTGTAATGTCATTTGCAAATATCTTCTCCCATTCCATGGGCTGCCTCTCAATTTTGTTGACTATTTCCTTTGCTGTGCAGAAGCTTTTTATCTTGGTGAAGTCCCAAAAGTTTTGCTTTTGTTTCACTTGCCTTTGGACACGTGTCTTGAAAGAAGTTACCGTGGCCGATGTCGAAGACGTTACTGTATATGTTCTCCTCTAGGATTTTGATGGATTCCTGTCCCATATTGAGGTCTCTCATCCATTTTGAGTTTATCTTTATGTATGGTGTAATGGAATGTCCAGTTTCATTCTTCTATATGTAGCTGTCCAGTTTTCCCAGCACCACTTATTGAAGAGACTGTCTTTTTTCCATTGGATGTTTTTTCCTGCTTTGTCAAAGATTAGTTGATCCTAGAGTTGAGGGTCCATTTCTGGAGTCTCTATTCTGTTCCATTGGTGTGTGTGTCTCTTTTTATGCCAGTACCATGCTGCCTTGGTGAACACAGCTTTGTAATATAGGGAAAACGTACTTTCAAACAACTTTTGAAAACTGGCTTTTTAAATGGGAAACAGGTTGTCCTCGCCTATAAATTGGACAGATACTTGTTCTCAAGTTCCTGGTATGAATGGCATTTGGGAATTGAAGGGGAGCAGAATGTGCCACAAAATAATCAAAATGTGGATTATTTTGAGCTGAAGTCAGTTAAGACCCAGAAGACTCAAGAAAAACTTTTACCTCTCAAATATCTAAAAGAATTTAGAAAAGGGGACTGGCCCAGAAAAAGAGCTATTACCAGAGATAACTTTTTAAAAATGTATTCTTTTTTTAAATTGAAGTATAGTCGATATGCAATGTGACATTAGTTTTAAGTGTACAACGTAGTGATTCAACAACTGTATACATTATGCTCACAAGTATAGCTACCATCTATCCCCATATAACACTATTACAATACCATTGACCATATTCCCTATGCTGTTCTTTTCATCTCTGTGACTTATTCATTCCATAACTGGAAGCCTTTAGCTCCCACTCCCCTTCACCCATTTTGCCCATCCCCCCACTCCTCCCCTCTGGCAATCATCAGTTTGTTCTTTGTATTTATGGGTCTGTTTCTGCTTTTTATTTGTTTGTTAACTTATTATTTTTTAGTTTCCACATATAAGTGAAAAATGGTTTTATCTTTCTTTGTCTGACTTATTTCACTTAATCTAATACTCTCTGTGTCCATCCATATTGTTGCAAATAGCAAGACCTCATTCTCTTCCACATCTCCTTTATCCATTCATCTGTCCATGGACACTTAGGTTACTTCCATATCTTGGCTATTGGAAATAATGCTTCAGTAAACATAGGGTGCATGTATTTTTTGAATTAGTATTTTCATTTTCTTTGAATAAATACTCAGTAGTAGAATTAATGGATTATATGGCATTTCAATTTTTAATTTTTTAAAAAAATTTTAAGTAGGGTCCATGTCCAACATGAGGCTTGAACCCAGGAACCAGAGATTGAAAGTCACATGCTCTACTGACTGAACCAGTCAGGCGCCACAATCTTATTTTTAAAGTAATGTCTACACCCAACGTGGGCTTGAACCCACAACCCAAAAATCAAGAGTTGCATGCTCCACCAACTGAGCCAACTAAGTGTCCATACTGTCTTCCTTGGAGGCTACACGAATTTACATTCCCACTGACAATGCATGAGGGTTCCTTTTTACCGGAGATAACTTTTTATCTAAAAGACCTATCTGTAGGGCAGGGCAAACATCTAATTACCAAACATATCTTCTTATCATCCTGTGAATTACCCTCCTTCCCTTTGAAACCCCAGGCGCCTATCCCAATCCTTAGCTCAGGATAGCATAGAAGCCTCAACTGCTCTACTCACCCTTGAGTCTCATATGTCTTTGGAGCTTCTGTATGTACAAAATTAAATTTGTTTTTCTCCTGTTAATCTGTCTTATGTCAATTTAATTATTAGACAGTCCAAAGAACCTAGAAAGGAAGAAGGAAAAAATTTCTTCCCCTACAGAATGAAGTCATCTTCAAGTAATGTCTCCACGTTTGTCCCAGCACATGGGAATCATTGTCAGAAAAAAGAGGGGGCACTCTTGAGAAACACTGTAATGTGTAATAATGACTTAAAGAATATCCAGAATTTACATGGGACTTACTATAATTCAGGAGCTGTTATGAATACTTTTCATATATTACCTCAGGAAAAACCTGGGCTTGGAGTCATACAGGTCTGAGTCTGAATGCTGGTTCTGTCAGTGTATAGTTGCGTGGTCATAGGAAGAAGATTCTTAAACTTTAATTTTAAGTTTCTTCAAATGCAAAGTACTCCTAGGGTTGTTGTGGAAATAAATGAGATCAGGTATGTATAAGCTCTAGTAGCATGCTGGCACATTATGGTCCTTTCCCTCTTGTGTTTATTGGTTACCCTGTGAACCCTCAGATGACAAAAATTGGTGCTAAGTGAGCATTCTTCGAAGGCCAGGGAGTAGTTAGCCATTCTGATATCACATGATATGGAACATTCACATGAATGCCCATTAACGTTGAAAAGATTATGTGTCTCCCTCTGCTTGGGAAAAATAGTCTCTGTTTCTATGACCTGTTTTCTGCAAACATGGAGAAGTTTGGAAACAAAGAGCCTGGTAGGATTCACCAAAGCCACAGGAGACATTACAAGAATGGCAAAGACTGAAATTATGAAGATGATGAACTTAATTTGCATTTCTAGGGTCCTGAGATTTAAGATTTTAATTTTACCAGAAGAGCATTCATGGAGAGATATCTAAGTGTCTGCAGTATATAAACAGAAACATTTATTTCTTGTGAACTAGCACTTACTGAAGGAGAGTGACCCTCACATGGTTTCTTTTTGTCAAAACTTTCAGGTATGTGATATTTGCATCCCCACCCATACAATTACCAGTAAAGAGTATAGATGGTTTATACTGATAATTCTTAGTACTAAAAGACTTGCTAATTAAAATAGTCAACAGCCACAGACCACTTTGGGAGTGAGGCTGGTCCTTATAATTAACCTCATTTTGCAAGTGAAGGAACATGAGCACTGAAACAATGTGACCAAGCCAAAGCCACAAGTTAAGGGCAAGGATAAAGACTAGACTTCAGCAAACCCGGAAAATCAAATCACAGTTGCCTTGTATAATCAACCTTTGTTAACCTTCAGCAATTTTATGGTTCTTTTCTGTGGTTGTGTTTGTGGGATTCAGAATGGGGCTTTATTGTTGTTCCTTGGTATGTATAATAAAGAAGCAAAGCAAATTGTGCCTAAAAGCAATCTCTCTCTCTCTCTCTCTCTCTCTCTCACACACACACACACACACACAATCTATTGAGAAAATTCCTTCCTAAACAGTAACCTACTAATAAGTACTTTTAGATAATCAAAGGATAAGTGCATCAAAAGTATGTCCTGCTGAGTCCCTTTACGGGGACTTTTAGACTAAAATGTTATATAGAGGTACCAGGAACAATTTAGGATGTAAGGTAGTTCACTTCCATGCTGTGTGTTACCCTGTTTCTGGCCCTTTTGATTTAGCCAACCCATAGAGAGTGTGTCAAAGTCAGTCACCAGTACCAGCTCTCAATACCAGTGGTATTTGCCTAGGATCCTGTGCCATTTGCCTAGTTAGGATCCCCATCCCAGGATGCATGAGTATCCTATTATTCTGAGTTCTCAGCTTTCGGAATTCTCTCATGTTCTCTTGTACTCTGGTTTTGAGAAACTGTCTCAGGCTCTTTTCTGGCTGACTGGTTTCATACCCCTAGTAATAAGTAACACACTTTGTATCTATGAACTGTGGTAGAGCCAAGCAAACAGCTGTAAACTATTTTGAGATAATGAAGATTGTTTTCCTTTTGGCCCTTGTGCTTTCTTGAACAAGCTACCCTCTTCCTAGCTTTCTTAAACAAGCTATTGCATGGCTACAATCACTTCTAAAGGTACTGATCTAGAGGGGTTGGCTTATACAGTCAAGAACAAAAAGTCAAATTCTTGGCTTTGAATTCTGAAGTAGACTGTTGAAATTGATAGCAGAGAAAACGGGCTTGCAAGCACAGACTTTTAAATTGCAATAGTTGGGCTGTTTGAGAGTGAAAGTATTTTTAAGTTCAGAAGCTTGTCATTGAAAACCAAGAGCCGAAATCCAAATATAAAGTTTATACCATAATTATCAGATTTTGGAACAATATAGGATGCTGAAAGAGCAGTTTTCCTAGCCAAAGGAAAGTAAGATTTCCAGCACTTGGCAGGAGAAAGAGAATTGGAGAGGACATGAAAGGAACTTGTCTTTATGGGTGCAGTTTCCATCCTTAACACTTTTCAGGTTGAGTCCCAGGAGGGATATGGAAGAAACTCATCAGCTGGCTATTCTGCTGAGATTTAGGGGGCTGTCAGAGCAGGAGAACCACCATCGAACTCCCCAGAATGTTGCCTGATGAGATGGCACACCTTGTTGTGAAGGCTTAGTCTCTAGGAGAGCATCTGAACTGAGGAGGAGTAATTGCTAAATGAGTCACCAGGTAGCTGGGCCTGAGGCAGCTTCTTGGTGTTTGCACACCTCTGTGTAGCGTGAGAGAACCTTCGAAAGTTCCTATGCCAAAGTATGATAGTTCCTTGAAAAGCAAACACAATTATCATTTGATCCAGCAATTTAACTTGTAGCTATGTACCCCAAAGAATTAAAAGCAGAAACTCAAACATACATTTTTGTAATCATGTTCATAGCAGCATTATTCACAATAGCCAGAAGGTAGAAACAACCCAAATATCCATTGACAAGTGACCAGATAAGTGAGATGTGTTATATACACACAATGAAATATTATTCAGCCTTAAAAGGAATAAAATTCTGATGCATGCTACAATAGGATTGAACCTAGAAAACATTATGCTAAGTGAAATAAGATGCAAAAGGACAAGTACTATATGATTCCATTTATATGGCATTATTTAGAATAGTCACATTCAGAGACAGTAGTGATTACCAGGGGCTTGGGGGAAGGGAGAATGGAGAGATTTAGAGGTATTAGGTTTTAGTTGAGATGATGAAAAAGTTGTGGAGATGGATAGTGGTGTTATTTGCATGAAAATGACATTATGAGCGGCGCCTGGGTGGCTCAGTTGGTTAAACATCCAACTCCATTTCGGCTCAGGTCATGATCTCAGGGTCATGAGATTGAGCCCCACATTGGGCTCTGCGCTCAGTGCACAGAGTCTGCTTGAGAGTCTCTCTCTCCCTCTCCCTCTGCCCCTCCTCCCACTCACACACACTCTCTGAATAAATAAATAAATAAAATCTTTTTAAAAATGAGAATATGAACAATAATGCCAATGAACTGTACACTTAAAAATGGTTAAAATGGAAATTTTTATGTGATATATACTTTACTGTAATTCTTAAAAATCGAGGGAGAAAAAATTACCATGCCCCTAGTAGGAAGACAAAAATGACTGAAAGTCAAGTCAGTAGGTCAGGACAGTGGGGTATAGAGTGACTTGTGAAGCCCTGATGATTGATAAGCCAAGATGACACACAGCTTGGCATGGTTATAGTGGGAATAGGCAACCACTACACAGGAAATGGATTTTTTTTCTCTCAGCAGAAGCCACTGGGTGATTTGCTAATGACTGCAAAACATATTACTCTCCCCCAAAGTCCGGGTGATAGACTACCCAGGACTCGAATCATCCAGATCTTAGATGACTACTAAAAAGTGACAGAAAAAAGTGAAGGGGAAAAAATACTAATTTGACCATTTATCCAAAAAAGATTGAGTTTAAATAGAATTTACCAAGATTACTTTGGATTACAGGGTTAGGTTTTCCATCATCAGTGCAATAAGGACTCCAGAGCTAAAGTAAGTTGAGTTATAAGTAAATCATTTCCATTTTGCATGCATGAATGTGAATGACGGTGAGATGTATTCCCATTACATCGCTATATGCCTTTTCCAAACCCAAAACTAAGGTGCTTCTCAAATCTACGGCAATTTTGAAGCAGTTCTGTAAGTAACAGGGAGTTCTGTCTGGTGCAAGATTAGTTCAGCTTCCTTGGGCTCACCATCAGAGATGGCCACACAGTTTCACTGATGGCCAACCGCAAGACCAATCCCAGAACGTGGGTGTTCATGAAGCTGGATCTTTGGGGTACCTGCAATTAAACAGTGAACAAACCTGACTCTCCAAGTCTCATGATACTCATTGGCCTTAAGAACACTCTTGGACTACTGGGACTAATGGATAACCTTCCTACCATCATCTTCCAGTGGTTAGAGATAAGGATACAGAACGGCCTCCTGCAGTAAAAGCTATTAGTAACTGCTAATCTGTATTACATACGTATTCTCTGCTGGCACTGTGCTGCGAACTTTACGTGATTATCCCATTTCGGCCTCAATACACATCTGTGAGGTTAAGTACTAGTATTAATCATATTTTGCAGAAAAGGAAACTGAAGATTAATAAAGGCAGATAACTTGCTCCAGGTCACCCAGCTAGTAAATAACAGAGCGAGGAACAACCCAAAAACCTGACTTGACAGCCCAAGTGCTAACCATGACAGTACATTGCTTTTTGTTTGGGGACACCCTCCTACTCTAAAAATCTAGCTTGACATGGGTATTCCTGGATACAGTATAGTAAGAACTGGCTTAACTGTTAGTTTTGTGTTTAAGGACTTACAGGATGATTACAGATCCACATAAACAAGGCTTCCATGTGATACCTAATAATTTAACAATGGTTTTGAAATAGGACTTTTTCAAAAGCATTTAGCATATCTTGGGGTTTATTGTTTTATGAACAATTCATCACCCCAATTTTATCCAAATCACCTTAATAAAGAAAACATGCTACATCTTTAAGCCGTGAAAAACATCCATTGTCCCAAGCCTTCCCCACGCCCATACTGTTGGAAGCTTTACTTTTATCTGTGGTATAGGATTATCATATTCATATAGGCACAGATAACTGCGCCATTGGGAGTGAGAGTTAAAGGCTGCCTTAGAAGCATGAGGGCTAATCTCAGGGAGTAAGCTTGGAGCAACTGAGATAGACATAGAGGCTTACCTCACGTCCTACAAGATGGTCCAGCTTTTTGTTTCTGTCCTGTAGGCACTGCGCAGGCAGGTAGATAATTCCTTATCTCACAAACAAGGGAAATAACATTACAAACACTTCTCTATTCCTCATTCCCTCTATCCTGTGATATCTCATCAGTCCAGCCCCAGTGATGACTTGGCACTGTTTGGTACAGGAAACATTCAAATGCTGTGTACCTGAGCTTGGTTATGACCACCCAGCCATCCAGAGCTTGCCTGTGGGAATGCAGAATTCAGAGGGGAACTGTTCTAACCAGGAACAGTTATGGATGAAATGAAATTCAGTCCAGAGAAGCCATTTCTGGGTGTTTTATTTTTGTCTTAAAATGAATCTAACCAACCTCTCCAGATTATCCAAAGCCCTTAACATGCTCCACAGAGACATCTGATAGCCTGACACAGCCCCCCTTCTAATGTACTCACACTTACGGCACCTTAACCAGGTGTAAAGACAGGCCTCCAGAGGCCTAAGGAACTGCTCACCTATTTCTGATCATGAATGTCTCTGGGCCAACTTCCAGAACATGTCCCTCCATATAAAGTCCTTCCAGAATTTTAAAGTTCTAAGGAAAGATTATTTTCAAAATACAATCCAACACTGAGCAAACTATTAATCAAGGATAAAGGAAGAAAACTTTTCAGACACGAAAAGACTAAAATTTTGCCTTCCAAGTAACTGTTCTTAGAACTTACTTGAGGATATACCCCAGCAAATTTAGAAAACAGACCAAGAAAGATGAGATATGGAATCCAGAAAACAGTGTACCACTCTAACTCAAAAAAACACGGAGAAAAGAAGTTCCTGGATGAAGCTAATTAGCAAGTCTATAGAACAGATACTCCAGATTGAAACTGCAAGATTAAGGGCTCTTAGACAAAAGTTTATAGAAATAAAGGGAACTCAGTATTAAAATATTTTTGACAACTTGGAAAACTTGAGGAAACCATAAATACAAATAAATCAAGAAGAAAGAAATGCCATTAGAAATCCCAGGAAAAGGGGCGCCTGGGTGGCACAGAGGTTAAGCGTCTGCCTTCGGCTCAGGGCGTGATCCCGGCGTTATGGGATCGAGCCCCACGTCAGGCTCCTCCGCTATGAGCCTGCTTCTTCCTCTCCCACTCCCCCTGCTTGTGTTCCCTCTCTCACTGGCTGTCTCTATCTCTGTCTAATAAATAAATAAAATCTTTAAAAAAAAAAAAAAAGAAATCCCAGGAAAAGAATTAAGAAATATAGAAAAAAGTCATGACCCAAATGTGAAGCAAAAGACTTTCCGATCAAGATGGTACAGTGGATTTATACCATGAAATCCCACTTTGCTCCATATACATAGCAATAATAAAAATATAAAGAAAGAAAACCAAAAGGCATAAGTAGGCTCAAATACCAGATAAATGCAAAAAATCCAAAAAGGAACAGAAACTCAAACCAGTAAAAAGGACTAAAGCTGAGGCATCTTGAAGTTTGCCTTTTATAAGGAACAGAAACTCAAACCAGTAAAAAAGGACTAAAGCCAGGGCATCTTGAAGTTTGCCTTTTATAAAGTGAAAGGGATTGAAAATACGCCAATGAACAGGAGACTGGAACTAGACACATAGCTCAGAACCCTGAGCAATAGTGGGGCATCTTCAGAACCATGAAAAGAGAGTGAAAATTAACTACTGCTAACTGCTGCCTGGGACCATAACTTCTAATGAACTGCAGGCCTAAGGAGGCCGAGGTCGAGGTCATAGCCTTGCAACCAGGGTATAAGCCAAGACACTCAATAGTACATGACTAGATCTGCCTTATCCTTAATATCAGCCCTGAGCCACTATTATGAGACCTAGTTCTGAATTAGGGACCCAGAGGGCTGAATGGAGGTAAAAAAAACTGATAGGCAAGGAAGGGTACGGAGAGAGGTTAAGAGAGAGAGAGAGAGAGCCATAAAATAAATGACAAATTCTCACTTAAGACGAAACAAAATTTTAAGACACAAATTTATTGCTAATAAAGATGACTACTAAGTAGAGGGTGGATAGGAGGATGTGGAGTGTTGGTGGGTTACAAAAAAAAGGTGGCCACTACAGTCTAAGGGAGACTTTTCTTAGTTTACACTTTGGTACCTTTCAAATTTGGGGAGTGAATTTTCTTTTTAAAAAAGGTCTATGAAAACCTACCTGCTTCAATCTATAAATCTTAAATTGATAATATTCCTTATTTTTAAGGCTGTCTCTGGAAGGTTTTTTTAAAGAATAGAAGATCTTTCAGAACCTCAACCCAAAGATCCTGTTGACGGTTTTACAGAGAAGGCACCCAGTAAATATTTGCTGACATTGGTGTTGTTATTGTTGATAACAATTACGATAGTGCCAATGATGAGATGAGCAGGAACTCACTTCAACACTACCCAAGCCAAAGCACCAGAGCTTTGTGAAGAGTCAACATCCTAATTTCCCCAGAATGGCATGTCAACAATGTCATTGCCCATTTGCTTCAGGGCCGGGCACTGCCCTTAACATGACTTCTACTTGCTATAAGGAGTCTCTCCTGTGTACTCTCTTAGCATATCATTCTGCCCCCCTAATGGGTTTTTGGATATCATTAAATCTGGTAGCCATGACTCTCATAATTCTCTCCATTCAGTAGCTGATGCCGTGGTTGAGAGTGACCCGTGCATTTGCGGAACCTGCATTTCAGAAAGCTGTATGTGCTCACAAGTAAAGTGAAGAATCTCAGAAAGCATATTATTAAGAGATGCATTCTTATCTCTCAGGGGCCAAACACATCCACTACAGCATTGTCTGGCAATTGCAGACATGCAGACTAGGGGTAGGGGCAGAGACATATGAAGATCATTGCCACATAGCATACCATTTAGCCCAATTAATCCTGCATCAGCTCTCTGAATAGAGCGTGGCCCAAGGCTGCTCCTGGAATTCTGTATTCTTCATCACATAGACATGGTCTTTGTTACAGAGGATTTTCCATCCTTGCTCCTTCCTCTACCTCTTCCTCTATTCTTTCTTCCCCTTTGCCTTCCTTCGCTCATTAGGCATGCTTTGAGCTATGCGTGTCAGACACAACTCAGTAAGAAGGTGGTAAGAATCACATGCCAACTTTATTTTTTTTCTAAAGATTTTATTTACTTGAGAGAGAGAGAAAGAGAGAGAGCACAGAGGGAGAGGGAGAAGCAGACTCCTCACTGAGCAGGGAGCCCTACTTGGGGCTCCATCCCAGGACCCTGAGATCATGACTTGAGCCATAACTGAGTGAGCCACCCAGGCGTCCCACATGCCAACTTTAAATCAGGACAGTCTGAAAGACTCCAATATTAGGAGCTGAAGTGGGTTTTTTATCAGACTCTGAGGAATGTGTGGAAAAAACTCCAATTAAGACTGAGCAAATCCCATCAGAGTTGCATATGCTTGAGTAACGCCCTCCCCTACACCCACACCTGATTTGTTGATAAGATCCTGTGGGCAGGTTTAAGTACAGGGATAGAAAGATTCCCCTGAGTTATCTGGGCTCTTTGAAGGAGGAACAGAAAGGGCCACTGCCCAGTATTGTTGTGTAAGTTGCTACGCAAGCGAGTGCCTGGAGGAGGAGAGTCCGGGCAGAAATCTAGCCTGTGCTCTGAGCGCACTAACCCGTGAGGCGAGGGCTGCAGGGCATGGGCGCATTTTTCTCATTCCCATAAAGTAGTGTATGTTGTAGGAAGCAGATCCATGTTCTCTGATTGTAATTCTCTGATGGGAAGGTCAAGGAGTTCTAAGCCAGAGTGGGAACACTGGCTATGTGGTGAGGTACAGGCTTTATGAAGCGAGGCACTGAGTGGACATCACCATCCACATCAGGTCCCCCTGCTTTGAAACAGCCTAGAGCCAGGGTTTTCTGAAGATCCATTTCTAACCTGGAATTCAGCCTTCATAATGGGTCTTCTGGTTTCCAGCCAGTCATTCCTCACATTAGTCCTATGGATATTTCTCTCCCCTGAATGTGAATATATGCTCTTTATTCTCACTGACATCTCTGTATGGGGAATTTCTAGAGAATCCCCAGGAAGATGCAACTGAACTTGAACACTTAAGCATTTGAGGAAGTGTGGCATAGAACTGCTGATTTCCCAGGGCCAACCTTGTTGTCCCCTAAAAAAACTGCCTGGAAAACACAAGGTTCCAGTTGTGGTTTTGATCCTAATTCTATGCCTGCTCTTGAATAAGTCCTTACCTCTCTCTGGGCATCAGTCTCTTGGTCTATACAATAAGAGGTCTTTATTGTTCTGTCAGGCTGTAGTTATACCCTGCTTGGCCTTCAGAGGTTGGAACCGTACAAGTGACTTGGCAGCAAGGGCTGGTTTGTAGTCCCATGGAGCCCACATCTAGGACAAGAGGAAAGATATGGTTGGAAGACACAGAGCCCTGTCTTCTCTTCCTATTCAGCTCATGCCAAGTGAATCAAGGATATAATTGCCCTTTGCATACCAAACATTACTATACTTATTTCAGTTCAGCTTCTCCTTTTATTTGTTAAGCCCTTGTGGAAGTTGCCATCCCTCCCACCTGTACATGAGTATGCAGGTTGCTACAGTAAAAACCCAGGAGCTTTGAAGTCCTGGTTTCACCCCTTAATAATTATGTGACTGATTCCCAGTTTCCTAATCTGTAAAGTGGAGATAATAATGTTTATGTCGTGGAGTTGCTGTAAGGATTAAATGAGATTCTGTCTAAAAAGGGTATAGCACAGGGCCTGGCTGATACATGATAACTTCCTTTCCACTCTTACCACCCACTTACCCCCTACCCCCCACCACCCCACCACCAGTGTGCACCTGTCAGTAAAGACTATTAAAATTTTGCACCCTGGAGGGGTGAATTGACTGTCTAATGACACAAGTTCAGGCATGAAACAGGTATGCACTTGGCTATTTGTGGCTTGAAATCTCACTCCTGCCAATTTTTCACTACGTTTTCATCCGAAACGATGTCTCATTAGAATGATTAAAAAAAAATGTATGTTTTTTCTTCTGAAGTGATAGGTTCCCTTAGTTATGCTGGACCTGATAATTTTGTGTGTGTGTGTGGAAGAGGTTAGTCCACTTAAATGCCATTGGGAAGTCCCCTTAAATTTCAACCTCAATGCTTCCTTGTAAGTTGACTATCTCCCATCACCTATCTATGATTTGAAATTCTTCAAGAATTTCACCCCTTCCACTAGGCAGCCCATTCCATCTGTGAAGAGTTCTCTTTTAGTCAAATGTACCATCTGCAACAATCATCCACTGCTCCTATCTGTATAAAACAAGCAAGTTAGTATAATGTACTGGTAAAGAGCAAGGTCTCCATATTCAGACTGTTTGATTTTGAAGACTGACTTTGCACTTACTAGCTTTGTGACCTTGGGTATAGTTAATTTCTCAATTTCCTTATCTACAAAAATGGAGCCAACCTGAGAAGATTGCTGAAAAGATTAAATGCATCAGTATATATAAATGTCTGATACATATTAAGTTCTCATTAATGTCTAATACTAATAATAATGGCAAAGGTCTCTTCTCCACATGATAAGTTGTCATATCCTAGCATGAAGCTGAGAATGGCTCAGTTAACTGCAGTAGAACTGGATGGGTGAGAGGAGCCAGTACCTAGAACTTGAACCATCCATTTCAGAGATATACCCAGCTGCAGGGCTTAGAAACCTTATCTTGAGACAAACCATTTTAACTGGAAGGAAAGACCATAGATAGCAGGTAGATAATTTCAATGTGAAGAGCAGTTTTCTGCTTATTTGTCTCCTGCCTGATCATATAAGAGAGCTCAAGTCCCTCACTCTGCCAGGTGGGATACCTGAACACTATAAGGTCAGAATGGCTGTGGATTCCTCATAATCAGCCATCTTTGCGTTGTTGGTTTGATGGCCATGAACTCCTAGGCTACGTCCTTTACCTCAGTCAGCTTCTATGAATGGTCTATGCAACTTGTGTCAGTTACCAAATGGCTCCACCAGGACTTGGAGAACCTGATTAAGCGAATTTCTTGGGAGAAAAGGAAAAAGAGATGCCCCTGGCTCTGACCTCATGCCTAAATTCTAAGAGTATGCTTGCTTTTAGGTGCTGAAGGCCTGAGTTTTTAGAAAGGACAAAAAGAAACTGTTGGTAAAGGTTTATCTGCCTTTTGGTTTACCCTACTATGTAAAAAAAGGTGGGGGCACCTGGGTGGCTCAGTTGGTTGTGCGTCTCTCTTCTGCTCAGGTCATGATCCGGGGTCTTGGAATCGAGTCCCACATCGGGCTTCAGGCTCCGCGGCAAGCCTGCTTCTCCCTCTGCCTCTGCCTCTCTCTCTCTCTCTCTGTTTCTCATGAATAAATAAATTAAATATTTAAAAAAGGGGGGGTCAGGAATCAGGGTATGTTAGGATTACTAAGGCTTCTTGGTAGTCAGAGCACGCAATAACCACCCACACCTGATCATTCTCAACTTGCTGGACCAGTTGAGGAAAGCTGGAATATTCACAAAGTCTTAACTCAGGTGTGTAACATCAGAATCTAGGAGGATGCCTAGAAAGCAGTATTCTACAATGACTCAGGTAGTCTGGATACTGAGGGATGCCCTTCAGTTTCTGCACTTGAAGACATTAATTTTTAGAAGTGCAGAGAATAAAGGATAAATAAAAACCGGATTGGTGGGGAAAAGTTCCCTATGGGATCCACACTCTCCACTTCTACTTCCAAGACCAGCTTCCTCACTTTCCCCTCACTCCACCCGGATCATGTTAACTCATGTCCTCTACATCTTTGACCTCTTCCTCTTGACCTAACAGACACGGGTTCTCCCCAAAGGACACTACTTCCCCTACTGCCCTTTCCATACTCTGTCAACCACAAGTGCCAGAAGAAAGAGCATCATTCTTACATCCCAATGTCATTTTCAGGCTATTACTCCTACTCTAGTTCTATTCAAGTAGAACATTTTCCTCTGTTGAATTTCAGGCCACTAGATTATACCACAGTTCCCTTCCCTCACTCAAACTATCATCTTCCTAGTCCTTCCCCCACATTTACCTCTGGCCCCTGATCCATGTCCAGTCCCTTAATAACCGTGGGTGACCACAATGTCTGTGGGGATGATCTATCCAATAACTTCTTGACATTCTCGATGTCATGACCTCCATGTAATTTTAGTCACACCCCCTTCCCCCCAGTCACAGACAAATCTTGGATCTTGTCAACTGCCCCAAACTACACCTCCAGAATCGAAACTCTAGTACCCTCTGGCTTCAGTACCCCACTTCTTTCACTCCTTGCTCTTTCTAAACCTGCTCTTTGATCTTAACAAAACCTCCAGTATTTGATTGTTCCATTTTCTTCCAGTCTGTTTGTCTCTCCCCTATCTAACTTAAATTCTCAGCTCTTCAGATCAACTACTGATTGGCAAAATTTTCTGTTCTTTTGTCCCCTTAACTTTTTATCTAACCCACCTGGAAAACCATTTGGACCTTCCATGACACATCACTGATCAGCTGTCCTATTCCTCATCAAAGTTTGGGTTGTTTTTAATTTCTCTCTTCTCTGCAAACTCTCTACCCCTTCTGTGTCTCACCCTACCTCATCACTCTTACAAAATAGCCACATTTAATATCTTACACAGAAAATAAAAAGTGTTAAAGAGCAATTACCTTAAGTCTCTGTCCCTCATCTCCAGTATGCAAAATTACTTTCCTCGCCCTCCTCTGGTCTAAAGCTAATTCTCTGATCTAATGCTAATCTAAAGCCAAAGCTACCTGTGGTCTGAATTTTATCCCTCTCTACCCTCTCATGGGCCTTACTACATCAGTTAACTCTCTGGTATCATTAATGTCTCTCTCTTGACTTGCATCTCAGAAGCTTCAATACCAGATAGGTCTCTGTTCCCTAGGCTTTTGCCTCATCTGGGAAATATGCACTCTGAGCATCACTTCAGGGGTACCATTGATAGAAATAAGAAAGTCCGAAAAGGGGAAATATTTTTAGGAGCAGGAATTAGGAATTGGGATTTTAGGGTTTTTGTTTTGTTTTAAGATTTTATTTATTTGAGAGAGAGAGAGAGCACAAGTAGGGGGTGGGGCAGGGGAGAGGGAGAAGGATAAGCGGACTCCTCTCTGAGCACGGGGCCCAACGCAGGGCTTGATGTAGGGCTTGATCCCAGGACCCCTAGATCACAACCTAAGCCAAAGTTAGACGTTTAACAGACTGAGCCATCCAGGTGTCCCTGGGACTTTAGTTTTTTAAGTACAGAATTTGATGGGCTATTCCAGTAGAAATGTAAAGTAGGAGGTTTGTAGATACACACATGTATCTTTAAGAGAGAGAGATCAATCCTAGATATCCAACTTTCTTCCTTTCTCTAACACATTGAGGGTATGTAACTATCCATTAACTTGAATAGGACAAGGGTAGGGCTTATCCCTAAGTATTTCTTTTCCTAGTGTTTTTCTATGAAGGCCCTCTAAGTTTTGAGCATATTAACATATTTATTTTAAAGGTATTTCCATGGTGTTGAAAACTAAGATGTTAAAACTTTGAATTTCATCTCATCTCCAGATGTGGAATCCAGAAAAATTTCTCTAGTCTTATAGCAGAAAATGACAGTGTAACTCTGGATCCTTATTAGGAATTCTTATATTTTATATAATTTTATATAATTGAGGAAACCCTTAGAGTCAATGTGCAGCCATATTTATTAAAAGAAGGGCTCCCCAAACTCTTGTTAGAGAATGACTTTACTGGATCACCTGGCTGGCTCAGTTGGTAGAGCATGCAACTCTTGATCTCAGGGTTGTGAGCTCAAGCCTCATGTTGGGTGTGGAGTGTACTTAAAAAAAAATAATAAAGCAGGGTTTGCTTTCTTTTTTTCTTCCTTCATTTCCTTCCTTCCTCCCTCCCTCTTTTTTTTTTTTTTTTTTTACACTTTCATTTCTTTATATGCCACAAAGAGAGAGAGCACAAGCAGGGGGAGCAGCAGGCAGAGGGAGAAGCAGACTCCCCGCAGAGCAGGGAACCCGATGTAGGACTTGATCCCAGGACCCTGGGATCGTGACCCGAGCGGAAAGCAGATGCTTAACTGACTGAGCCACCCAGGCGCCCCCTCTGTCCTGTCTCTTTCTTTCTTTCTTTCTTTCTTTCTTTCTTTCTTTCTTACTTTCTTTCTTTCTTTCCTTCCTTCCTTCCTTCCTTCCTTCCTTCCTTCCTTCCTTCCTTCTTTCTCTCTCTCTCTCTCTTTCTTTCTTTCCTTCCTTCCTTCCTTCCTTCCTTCCTTCCTTTCTTTCTTTCTCTTCCTTCCTTCCTTCCTTCCTTCCTCCCTCCCTTACCTCCCTCCCTTCCTCGCTTCCTTCCTTTCTCTAGGGCTTGCTTTAAAAAAAACAACAACAACAACAAGAAAATGACTTTAATATTTCTCTGGGAGTGAAAGTGCATTATTCTCTAGATGCTTCAACCTCCCCCTTTGAATACCACCTCCTAACAGAATATCTACTATATTTAGAGTAGAATAGGCAGAAGCTGAGAAATGCTGATGAACTTTTGGGTAGCATGTCTTTAGCCTTTGGTTTAACTACTCCTCAGAAGTTTATCATATTCCAAATTCCTTTGATAAAGTTGAGCTTTGTTTCTCTGATGGATCGTTGCTGTCAGTCTCAATTACCTCATTATATATTTAAAAATTTTTATGTTGCTTTGAACTGCCATAATCAACAGACTTTTTTGATGATAACACACTGGTTATAAATATCATCACAAAGTGCATTTGAACATTCATCAGAAACTTGAGGATTCACGTGAACTAACAGGATGACATTCATCAGCGTGCTTGAATATACGCAGTGAAGCTCTGCTAAATGGTCATCTGTCTTCTTTTTGAGTCATGGGTCATTATACAGGATTTGGAGAGATGAAAACTTAGAAATAAAAAGATTAGATTTATAAGACAAGAATTACAAGACTAGAAGAGTCTTTTAAAGATCACCTACTCTTGGGATGCCTGGGTGGCTAAGTCCATTGAGCATCTGCCTTCGGCTCAGGTCATGATCTCAGGGTCCTGGGATGGAGTGCCATGAGTCCCACTTTGGGCTCCTTGTTCAGCAGGGAGCTTGTTTCTCCTTCTGCCTGCCGCTCCCGCTGCTTGTGCTCTCTTTCTCTCTCCCTGACAAATAAATAAAATCTTAAAAAAAAAAGAAGTCACCTTATTCTTTTCAGACACTGGACCATAAGTCATTCTGTAGGATGAGATTTTATAATATGTTCTTTTAAAATTAAAAAAATGTGTTAATAAAATTCTTAAATTCCAGTATAGTTAACATACAGTGTTATCTTAGTTTCAGGTATACAATATAGGTGACTCAACAGTTCTCTACATTCTTCAGTGCTCATGATGATAAGTGTACTCTTTAATCCCCATCACCTATTTCACCCATCCCCCCACCCACCTCCACTCTGGTGACCATCAGTTTGTTCTCTATAGTTAAGAGTATGTTTCTTGGTTTGTCTGTCTCTCCTTTTCTTTCCCCTTTGCTTATATGTTTTGTTTCTTAAATTCCACATATGAGTGAAATCATATGGTATTTGTCTTTCTCTGACTTATTTCACTTAGCATTATACTCTCTAGCTCCATCCATGTTGTTACAAATGGCAAGATTTCATTCTTTTTTATGGCCAAATATTCCATTATATATATATAATGGAATATTTTACACTCATATCACATCACATCACATCACATCACATCTTCTTTATCCATTCGTCAGTTGATGAACACTTGGGCTCCTTCCATATCTTAGTTATTGTAAATAATGCTGCTGTAAACATAGGGGTGCATGTATCCCTTTGAATTAGTGTTCTTGCACTCTTTGGGTACATACACAGTAGTGTGATTGCTGGATCATAGGGTAGTTCCATTTTTAACTTTTTGAGGAACTCCATAGCGTTTTCCACAGTAGCTATGTCAGTTTGCGCTTTTACCAAGAGTGCGCAAGGGTTTCTTTTTCTCTCCAACACTTGTTGTTTCCTGTGTTTTGATCTTAACCATTGTGACGGTATGAGATGATATCTCATTGTAGTTTTGATTTGTATTTCCCTGATGTTGAGTGATATTGAGCATCTTTTCATGTCTGTTGGCCATCTGTATATAATATATTCTTATCTCCCTCCCTTTCTTCCTTCCTTTCCTCTCTTCTTCCTTGTCCTCCTCTTTACATAAACATTTACTGAGCACTTACAATGTGCCAGTTCCTATGTTAAGTACTGATTAGTATTTAGTATTGATTTAGTGATGAACAATAATCAGTTCCTATCTTTAATACTATCTAGTAGGAAAAAGAGTGAACATGTTACTACATCCAGGAGACTAGGCAGGACATCTATATTCCTTAACTGAGTGATCAGGAAATATTTCTAGGGAGGTTATGCTTGAATTCACCCTTTAAAGAATGAGTAGCAAGTAGCCAAACAGGTAGGGGGGAACAGGGATTCCCAACAGAAGAGACACGATGAACAGCATCATGGAAGAGTGAGAGCACATGGTGAAATTGTAAATGGTGAAATGCAAATGAGCATATTGTGCAAATGTGGGTAAAGGAGTGTCTGGTCACCTATTCTGATGATATTTCAGTAAAAAGAAAACTAGACCTTAATTTTAACCGTCTTCCTTAGCAGAATCCTTAAAAAATTGATAAGAATAAAATCTGAGTCTATACCATTTAATTAGAAGTGCCTTAGTATCAAATATAGGAAGAAGAAACTCAAAGAAAATTTTTCATCTCTTCAACTTTTAAGAGTTACTCTTACTATTTGCTGTGGGCAATGGTTATTAATAGGAATAGTCAAGGGAATAATTTCTCAGTTATTCTCAGCCAATCTTCCTGGCAGTATTTCGTTCAAATCAGAAGGATGTTAATTCTATTTTTCATAAGATAGAGGAGTATGACCAGTTGTAGCAAGTAGAATCCCAACCTCAAAGAGTCCGTTGGATTAGCCTCAGGAAATCCTGGTTTTTATCCACCGTGGCCCGTAAACTCAATTATTATATTCATGAGAGAAGTTCTTTAAGGACTGGCTATTAGCTTCATTTTGCATTCAAAGGCAGGAAGTGATAAACCTTAAAACAGGGTCACATGGCTTTTAGAGCTGATGTCACTGAAGTCTCTCGTCCTCTCTCCCTCTTGATCTCTATCCTTCCTTTTGACCCTCATCCTTCCTCTTTGTCCATTTTCTTTTTCTTTTGTGTAAATTTCTTCTTAATTTATGTCTTATGCCTACCAGTATCTCTTTGGGCATTTAAATTTTTCTGCTAGTGATTTGGGTCTCTAACATTTTACCTAAAAAAGATTTCAAGTAACTCTTCAGACTGTTCACTTGTCAAGGAATGTCCAATAAATTCCTCTTATGATTCCTCACATATTCCCACACTTGACAGAACCACACCTAGAGGAATGGGATTATTATTGTTTCTGTGTCACTCAGGAGCAAGTCTCTTGTGGAGGATCCTGTCTATCCTTGGCCCTGCCCTGCTTGACACTTTTAACAGGGATGTGTATGAAGGCATAGATGACAGAATCAGTTTCCAAAATGATCTCAGTTGGATGGAATGCTGGTATGAAATCAACAAGCTGAAATTTAAATCAGGCAGATGTAAAGTCCAGTATGTTAAATTTAAAGAGAACCGGCAGCAACTCAAGTCCTGACTGGGATTAGTTCATGTGGACTAGATTGAAGGGTTTTAATCGAATATTAGCTTAATATAAACCCAAAGCATGAAGCAGCTGTTGAAAAGGCTAACATATTATTAGACCGAATTAAAAGTAGGGTCCAAATCAAAGGAAGGAATTGTCATACTGTACTGTGTGTTGTCGTATCTGAAACATGGTTTTCTATGGTGAGGCAAAATAGGTGAGGTAGATGGAGGGGGAAGGATAGTGAGAGGTCAGAAAACTAGAAGGGGGTCTATCCACTATGTCAGGTGGAAGTGGTGAAAAAAACTTGGAAAATAACAAGTAGGAGGAGACTTGCTATCCCAAGGTCAGTGTGAGCCAGACAACAACTCAAGAATGTAACAATAGCTAAAGTTGATCCCCGTCTCCGTCCTCCTGTGCTCCCTGTCTCTGCCCAGTTCCCTTTATCCCTGTGAGTTCTAAAATGAGTTCAGACTTCTTCCATCCCTGGCCCTAGCTCTAGAACACAGATTTTATCTCTCTATCATGACTAAGGTATGGGAGGGGTTCACTTCATGGGTATATGATCTGTGATGTTGCACAAGGCTCTGCACTTAGATGGACCCTGTGCTTGGTTTAATGTTTCCTTGAAACTCATAACCAGTTTTGAATAAGGGGCCTGGCATTTTCATTTTCCACTGAGACCCACAAATTATGTAGCCCATCCTGGGTATAGAAAACAACCTTTTCTTCTTAGACCAATTGGAGTTTTCTACAAGGAAGATTTGCTGTGAAAATGAGTTAGCAAACAATGTCAGCTGTACTGATAGCTAGAAAAGAATAAAATTTCAGATTACAGGTTAATCCCAAAGTGAACTAGAACTCAGCCAAAAAAATGTGATAGGACAGTTAAGGGGGTCTATAGCTTCTGGCTCCCTTCCACCTCATTTTTAGCTGCCCTGAATGTTAAAATAAGATATGTACATGATCTGAAATGGATTTTGGTTTAGCAATAAAACCAAGCCTTAGGATCTATAATACAGGCTCCATGTCAGGAATGGGTCCTAGGTCACTGGCTTTAGCTTTAATTACCACGTGTCACTCCCCTATTTCTTACCTCCTCCTTCTGCCTCTTTATACTCACTGGAGATTGGAGCTCTGGCTTCTTCAGTTTGACTCCATTTACTTCCTGTTTACTAGCGAATTAAAAAGTCCAGTTACACAAATTGGAGAATCTTGTCTTCCTCACCAATTATTGGCATCATGTAAAGTTGCCAGATATAACAAATAAAAGTACAGGATGCCCAGTTAAATTAGAATTTTAGATAAATAGTGGGTAATTTTTTAGCATGTGTTCCAAATATGGCAGGACATATACTTACACTAAAAGAAAAATTTGTTGTCTACCTGAAATTCAAATTTATTTGAACATCCTGTATTTTATCTTGGAACCCTAGAATCATTTACACCTGTGGACGTTGGGCTGTGCTGAACATCTGTGATATGCCTACCATCTAATTTCCTTGGAATCCATTGGCATGTCTTCAGTTTTTTGTCTTCTGGTCTTGTCTAATGCCAAATCCTGGCTCCTGCAGTTTCTGCCTCCTCTCTGATTCCCATGTCAACAAGAGAGCAGAAATGCAGAAATAACTAACAGATGCATCCTGAGTTTATTAAACAATCACTTTTCTTTCCCAATTCATGTTACCAATTCTTCCCATTTATTCAAGTTCTTCTTCATTTCCATCTCCAAGTTTGCAACAGAGATTGTGAGTAGTTTTCTCACCGTTATTTCCCCAGTAGCTACTGTATTGTATGGCACCCAGTGGAGTTCAATAGATATTTGTCAAATCAGTTAAGTAAAGAATAAATTCCCTATGAACTGTTAGAACAAATGGAATAAAGTGTTCTATTTTATTCTAGGAGAAGCACTAGGGCCAATAGTATTAATGCTTAGGGAAAGAATTTTGGCTTCAACACCCCCCAAAATTTCCTACCATCAGAGGTCTGAGTGGTAGTGTTGAGAAGGCGAGAGCTGCCCAACCCTGGCAGTGTTCAGGAGGAGAAGGGTGATTCCCCCCTGGTAAGAAGCTGTTGCCATAGACAAAATTCCTGGATTGCAGTCAGAATTGCTATATTACTTCTAGTCCTAAAATTTAAGGATGCGGATGTACTCTCTCCACACACGCTTTTTTTTTTTTCTTTTGCAGCTTAAAAGTTGCCTATGCTATTGAATGCTGCCCTTCTGAGACCTAGGATGTATAATGGTTGCATCCATGTATTAATGATGTGCCAACTACCTTTGGTTTCAGATCTTGTAGGACATGAAGACAAGAAAGGGATTCCTATTAATGGAACACAAAAGACTCTTAATTTTTCAGTTTATCTTTGATTTATAAGTTTCTGTGTCTGTATATGGCCAGGCTTTCCTTGGCCTTTTTCAAAAGGAACACAGTGTAACAGTTGAAAATAAATGACTACATGTCCATGGGGGAAATGTTATGAGTGTCACCTGAAAGTACAGTCACTCATGGAAACCCAAACTAGTCCTTCAACATGAAAGAGTGTATTTGTATGTAGAGTAAACATAACTGTTACCTCTAGCAACCCTGGACTCCTTATATGTCCCTTCACTCTTTTAATGTTGTAATGTGAGGGAAAGAATGAGATATCTATGGTAGAGTTATGTTTGAGCAATGCATGGTGTTGGCAGGGGGCAGGGGGCAGCAGGGAGATAAAGAGGTATAGGAGAGTGGAGGCAAGAACAGTGATGGGGCATCTGGGTGGCTCAGTGAGTTAAGCATCAGACTGTTGGTTTTGGCTCAGGTCATGATCTCAGGGTCATGAGATTGAGCCCCCCCCCCCCCGCCCCCACCACCTCCCACCAAGCCCTCATCAGGCTCTGCACTGAGCATGGAGTCTGCTTGAAATTCTCTCTCCCTTTCCCTCTGCCCCCACCCCCACCATATGCTCTCTCTCTCTAAAATAAATAAATGAATACAATCTTAAAAAAAAAAAAAGATGAGGGATATTCCTGGGGTTGGGATAAGAGAGTGTGTGACAGCTCCAGATGTGTGTGTCAGATGTGAAAGCTGAGTAGAGGCAGTGTGTATGTAATAATACACTCAGTAATATTTAATGTTACATTTCTTTAAATAAAAATTAATGCTTTGGGTGATGAACATGTTTTAAAATTAGATAATAGTAGGGTGCCTGGGTGGCTCAGTCAGTTGAATGACTGACTCTTGGTTTCTGCTCCAGTCATGATCTCAGGGTCCTGGGATTGAGCCCCGCATTGGGCTCTGTGCTCAGCACAGAGTCCACTGGTGATTCTCTCCCTCTCCCTCTGTTCCTCCCCTGCTCATGCACTCTCTGTCTCACTCTCTCTAAAATAAAAAGAAATAAAATCTTTAAAAACAAATAAATAAAATAAAATTAGATAACGGTGATGACGGCACAACTCTATGAATATACTGAAAACCACTGAATTGTACACTTTAAAAGGAAGAATGTTATGGTATGTGAATTATATCTCAATAAAGCTGTTATAAAAAATTAATACAAAAAACCCCACACACAACTTCATGATGAATTAAATACCAAAATTTTAATGAAAGTAAGGATCAGACCGGAGCCCACCCAAACCCGAGGGTACCAGTTTCCAGATCTCAGGACCACCAGTACTGCCTGAAAAAGGTGGGAGAAGGAAGGGGAAGGGCCCACATACAGCAAGGAGGAACAAATACTTCTCTGTCTCCTTTTTGTAGTTTCAATTTTTCTTTCCTAAGCCACAAACACTAACTTCCCCTGATTTCCTCTTTGAACAGTCCTCTCCGTGTTTGTTCCTTCCCTTTCCTTTCTCTGCTCCATAGTTTACAGTGGAGTGCAGGGGAGATGGGGAAAGAAGCAGGCCAGGAGCTAAGTTTAGATGGAGTGAGGAAAGCAAGTCCATCCTGTTTATTTCAGGACCACCTCTAACTCTGGCAAATGTTTGTAATAAAGTGAGGAAAGTACTCAATTAACAAACTGAGGAAAGTACTCAAGTAACAGTTTCTAAGGGAGGAAATGTAAGGAGGGAAAAATGCCTCAAAATTGTTTGGGGTAGAAGATGGGGTCGTAAAAGCATGGGTGTCAGCCTGTTGGCTAAGCTAAGAGACCAGCCTTGCTTCCTAAGTCAAAGAGAGGAATTTGTTTGTCTGGAGAGGATGGGGTAGCAGCAGCGGGACAGGACGGAATAGTTGATTGTGACAATGGACGAAAAAGAGGGACCCTGGGGAATATATGAGACTGGGGTCTGCATAGGTAGATTGATGTCCCCTAAATCAGGACTTTTAAAAACAAGAATATCTAAAGTGCTTTTAAAAGTTGTTTGATGTGTTCTGTGTGTTATATTCTCCCCCCCCCCACAAGCCCCTGCTCTTAAATAAAATCTATGTGTATAGTTGAGGTTTGCATGGGAACCAGTGAAGAAACTGAATTTTATGTACAGAGTAATCTGTTCAGAATGGAAAATGGGACAGAAGAGGCTGAAGCCCAGTATGCAGGCAAGACTATGAGATGTAAGCCCCCTAGACTGCAGAAGCTTTACAAAGGGCTCTGAACTCTTGCTGGCTATGGAATTAGGACAGTTGAGTCAGTTCTATCTATCTCTCAAAGACCAGGGAGGCCACATCTGAGATCTGTTAAAATTAAATCTGTTAAACAGGGTTAAATCCTATTTGGAAAGCATCTGTGGGCCCAATGGGAGAGTAGGGAGAATCTTGCCAATACATTCTACTTATATCTAAAAGGGCCTTTGGAAGAAAGAAGAATTGACACCAATATTGCCTCAATAGACTCAGTTTAAATATTTGGGGCCCAATTCTCTAAGGTTCATACTTACATTATTACTTGACACATCTCAAGGGGTTATTCACACTCAAGATATTAGAATCTATATTAAGCTCAAGATCCCAGCTAGATAACCAAATTTCTTCTTTTCCTAACAGATGTTCCAACTTAAGAGCAGATGTTTACAATATTACCTTGTATATATGATTCTCTTCTTTCCACATTAAAGGTTTCCCATTGAAAATGATGGTTTAATATGAACCATGACAGACCCTATAGTTTCACAGCACTCAAGAGGCGTGAAGATAACTATCTATTGGCTTTTCTATACTCGTTTCTTGTCAATAAGTCACTGCCCCCCCTCCCCAGAACTTTCTGACTTTAGCCCTATTCTGTTTTACAGTGGGCAAGCCTCAAAAGGACTCACTCCAACCCAAATCAGAAACTCCAGAGTTAGGGCTCCAGGCATCAGTATTTTTTTAACGCTTTCCAGATTTTTCCAGTGTTTTGCCTTAGTTGAAAATTGCAGGAACTGAATCTTCAGAGGCATGTGTATTTTGAAAAATTCTCATCCCCTCCTATCAGTTGAGATTTATTTAATTCTATGGATTGAATAACTAATTATTTAAGACTTACTGTGTTTTTTCCCTTACTATCACTTGTCAAAAGCACAACCTAAAGAATGAGAATTTAGAAACCAATGTATTAATCTGGAGTAGCCTGATAATTTAGTTCCTAATAATAGTAATTTGAATTACTCCATTGACACTCAGTTGATTAATTCATTAATTTATTCATTAACTCATGCATTCTTAAGCACTTATTATGTGCCCATACTCTTCTAAGCACTGGTGATATAAAAGTGAACAAGATACAGTCCTTGCCCTCAGGAAAAATTGACAAGTTGGTAGGCAATTACAATATAGTGTGATGCATATTAATAAAAGAGTAAACACATGGAACCCTGGGTCCTCACTGAAGGGCATTTTACTGAATCTTGAAAGTTGGAAAGTTT
The DNA here is from genome assembly GCF_023065955.2 of Ursus arctos. Classification (NCBI taxonomy): domain Eukaryota; kingdom Metazoa; phylum Chordata; class Mammalia; order Carnivora; family Ursidae; genus Ursus; species Ursus arctos. The sequence continues at coordinate 39,807,571 of NW_026622852.1, forward strand.
AGAAAGCGTTGTCTAAGCTGAGACTCAGTGGATGAGAAGGACTCAATCTGAATGTAAAGACAGAAGAAATGAATAATGCAAAGGCCAGAAGGAAAACAGAATGAACCCAACCAAAGAATTCTCAAAGATCCACAAGTAGTTCAGCAGGACTACAGCTTAAAATTCAAGGGGGATATGAGGCTGAACAGATAGGCGAAAGTCAGATTATGAAGAACTCCATCCATCACATTATGGACTTTACACTTTATCTAGGTGGGGTGTCATAGAAAGATTTTTTGAAAGTCAGAATGACTAAAATTGAAAATATTGACAACACCAAGAATTGATAAGGATATGGAGTAACTGGAATTCTCATATGCAATACCTACTAATAATGCTCTACGACCCAGCAGTTCTACCCTAGGTTACGTACCAAAAGAAATGAGTGCATGTGTTAAACAAGTGATACACACAAAAATGTTGAAACAGTTTTGTTCATATTATCTAAAACCCTACAGATGACCCAAATAGCTATCAATGGTGAAAAGGGTAAATAAATTGAGGTATATTCATAGAATGAAATACTACATAGCAATAAAGAAGAATGAACTACTTATATGTGCTATATACTGGATGAATATCACAGACATTGAGTAAAAGGGTCATACACAAAAAAGAACCTATTGTATGATTCCGTTTATATGAATTTTTAAAGCAGGCAAGACTAATCTGTGGTGACAGCAGTCAGAATGGTAATTACCTTGGAGGTGGAGCATGACTCAAGTGGGAACATGAGTGAGCCTTCTGGCATGCCAGAATGTTTTACATCTTGATCTGCTATACATAACTGAAAATCTATCAAGTCATATATTTAAGATTTGGGCATGTTACTAGGTTACACTGTGGGCACTTTACTAATAACATCTTTATTAAGTTCATACCTCAATAAAAATACAAAAGGGGAGTGACATAACAAGATTTGCATTTTGAAGTGGCCGCTCTAGTTGTAGAATGGACTGGAAGCAAGAAGAAAAATTAGCAATAATATCAGTAAGACAGTGGTGGCCTGAAGTAGGAGATGGATTAATTTTACACCGAAAAGGTAAGGAAGAAGGAGCTTGATATTTCTTGTATGTGGTGGATGAGAGAGAAGGAAGTGTTCAGAATGGTTCAGAAGTTTCTGGCTTAAGCAATGGGATGGATGGTGATGACATTTGCTGAGAGAAAGAGCACAGAGGTGGAGCAAACTTGAAGTCATATTTAGTAAATGAGAAAAGGTCTGGGAAGGAGAAATGGGTGTGACCAAGGCAGTCCATCCATTGTCTCTGGCTGGTTCGGTGAGAGGGTCATAATCTCAATTTGAGTCACCTGCGTTTGGTTAGCACTGGAAGGACAGGCTCCATCCAGTCAGAGTGGTTGAGGGAGATATTAGGAGCCTCTGTCACCTTGTGAATAGGAATCTGTGGTTTGAAAACAAGGCCTGTGAGAAGTAAAGATTGATTTAGAGCAATGGGGGCCTCAAGTTTCTAAAATGTCAGAAAATGAAAAAGTAAAGGCAGGTTATGCCAAAGGAAATAAATGCGCAGACCATCTTCAGACATGTGATGAGGAACACAGATCTTGGGCCTTTGAGAATGAGTTTATGTGGTTGGTTTTGTGGAATGAGGGGTGAGGGGAGGCACAAGGGCTCTGGAGCCCAACAGACATAGGTTCAAACTCCACCACCACTACTTATTTACATTATGACTGAAGGCAAGCCAATTAAACATCTATAGGCCTCAATTTCTTTATTTGAAAATGTAGCAAATAATACCCACTCTCCCAGGTGTGAGATTTAAATAATTTCATGTATGTGGAAGAAGTTAATTCGTTATGGGTATTAAATATATATGGATTTCCCTTTCTTCTTATGGATAAAATGTCTCCTGTTAAAATCATATAGAGATTCCCAAGGGTAAAATGGCCCACTCAGACCACTTTACCAGATACCACTGTGCCTTTTGTTCATTGGTTTTCCAAATCCTGTTCTGCAACCATTTCTAATTGTGTAAAGCAATCATCTTCTCGCTATAATGCATGGTATAAGAAAGTAACCCTTAAGCACTATAGTCTTTATTTTTGTCCATTCTAGCTCTGATCTGCCATCTTTCTCCTTCTAAAATGCTGTTAAAGATTGTTGCATAGGACTCAGCGATTGAAAAATTGGTTTTATTACTATAGTTTAAAATATCAATTTGACAAATGTATTTAATTAGGATTAGTTGGGCAGTATTTCACTAAATGCCCTAAAACAATGATGACTCAAAAATACAGAAATGTATTTCTCCTGTAGAAGAAGTCTGGAGGTAGGCATTCCTGGGTTAGTGCAGCAGCAATCTGATAACATATGGGCTTCAAGCTACTGTATTTCTGTCCGCCATATTAGCACGTAGCTGCCATCCTTAAGGCACCTCGTGATTCAGGATGGCAGCTGCAGCTGCAGGCATCTTGTCTTAGTTGCAGGCCAGAAGGAAAAGAAAAGGCATTAAAAGCAATAAAGGAACACTTGCAGATGGGGCAGTTTTCTTTATGTTGCCTTCATGAAAATTTCATAAAACATTTCATTTTACATTTCATTGACCAAAACTAGCTGCAAGGGAAGCTGGAAAACATAATTCCAGGTGGTGAGGACAAAAATCCAGATTCTGTTACTAAGGAGGGAGGAAAGAATTCACCTTGAAGTAGGTAACTTGTAGCCTCCAGGATTCATTCATCCAAAAAATATTTATTGTATGACTCTATTTATTAGGCACCAGACCCTATTCCAAACACTAGGATTTCATCAGGGAAAAAAAAAATTTCTATCTTCGTTAAATTTACATTCCAGTGGAATAGTGATTGATAACATTTATTAAGTAATTAGTACACACGAGACATGGTTTTAAACATTTTATTTGTATTAATTTATTGGATATTTGCAATAATCCTTTGGGGTAGTGCCATCATTATCCATATTTCAGAGATAAACTAAGCCACAGAGTTAATAATTTGGCAAGTTAATAACTTGGCCAAATTGATACAACTGGTAGATCTAGGATTTGAATTCAGTCTAACTCCTATATGAATGCTTTTAACCTCTGTACTATATTGCATCTCCTTAATGTTTTCATATGTTTAATTTGCATTCTCTTTTGGGCATAAGTAATTACATATGTTTTGTGGACACAAAATAGTTGAGTCCAATCCTCCCTCTTTCTTTTACTGGTTGTGAGGCACTGGAAGAATGGCTGGCTATATGTTCTACCAGGAGTGAGTGGGAAAGAGTCGCCATATTTGGACCCAGGAAATTAGGCTGCCTACCAACTTACAGTGCCGCTTGGATGCAATAGGAAGTAAGAAGTGTCCTCTTTTTTAAAAGCTGTGACTAGTTGGCATCACTAGTTGTTCAATCCAGAAAACTGGACATCATTTCTGACTCTTCCCACTATTTCACTTCTACACATAATCAATTAGTCCTTTTGTTTGAACTTTCTAAATATCTTTAAAATTTGTCAACTTATCTTCATCTCTATTGTCACATCTCCAAATTCATGGCATTATCACATGTCTGTGTAATTCAGTGTCTGCATATATGGTGTTCCTGCCTCCAGTCAAGCCCTCTTGGATCTACTGTCCACACTGTAGCCTGAGGATTTAATAACCATAGCTGATCACATTACCCCTTCTTAAAATCCTTCAATGATTTCACTTTATCCTCAGACTAATGTCCAGACTCTTAACCTGACTTAAGAAGTCTTTAAATCCCAAAGCAGGATGAAAGACTGTTGTAGGTTGGATTTCCCCAGGAAGTTGACTCAGAGATTAGCATGCAGGAAGTTTATTAGGAGTCTTCTTGGGGGCTGTGCTCCATCTGTGAAGGAGAAGGGGAGAAGTAAGATTGAACGGAGTAGGAAGTTAAACTGTGATGTGGTCACATTGGAGGCCTCAGCTACCAATATGTCTCCATCTGAAGCTGGGATGACCCATCAGAATTGTCCCAAGTTGGAGTGAGAGGGCTGGGTCTTTATATCCCGCATAGTGATCATCCATTGGCTTTGGGTCGCCCTGGGAAGAGGACATGACCTTGGATGAGGCCATCACACATTCTATAGCCTCTTATGCTAATGCCAAGCCCTTTTTAGAACTTGAGCTCAAACTCAGCACTTCCATGTGCCACACCCTTACGTATTCAGGACCTCTCACCTAATTTTCTCAGCTTACTAATTAATCATGTTCTTCCCTTTCATCCCTTTCTTTATTTGGCTTCTATAACACTGAAGTCTTCTAATTTTCCTCCCACTTCTTGGGTTATTCTGTCTCAGTTTTATGTGTTGGATTAATTCAGTTTGCTAACTTCTAAACATCTGAGTCGGAGTCTTAGAGTTCAGTTCTTAGGCCTCTTCTTTATCAATGCTGATGACTTTACCCATCATTATTTTTGTTAATGGTGATGGCTTTTCAGTTTTTGGATATGTGGATAAAATGATATTTCATTATAATTGACTTCCTTTGTAATACTATATATTTAATATTTTACATCTAAAAAATGTTTTTTGAGGAGGGATCCATAAAAATCTCTAGTTTAACAAAGGGTTCTGTGTCATACAAAAGGCTAAGAACACCTACATAATAATTTCATTTATGCTCTTAAAGTTTATTTACATGTAGATGACCCTCAGATTTATATTTTCCATACTTGGAATTTATCCCAGTTATTTACTGCTGTGTAACAAATTGCCAAAAATCGTAGCGGCATAAAACAGCAACTGTTCTATTTCACCATTTTGTAGGTGAAGAATTTGGCATTGACAGAGATCACTCATTAGCATTCAGTTGGCAGATGGCCAGGTGTGGAGAGTCTAAGACAGCTTCACTTTGACAGTGACGGCTGGAAAGCTGAACCTATCTGGGATAATTGACTAAAATACCTACTGTGGCCTCTCTATCATGGTGGTCTGAGAGGGTAAGATTTTTTTACATGGAGGATCAGGGCACTCTAGAGTATGTTCCAACAGGCCTCGGTAGAAATTCCAAGGCTTCCCATGGCCTAACCCTAGGGTGTCACTTTTTGGCCTAACCCAAAATGTCACTTTTACTACTGTTTGTGGGTCAGACAATTCTCTATTGCAGCCCAGATTCAAGAAGAGAGGAATTTAGACTCTGTCTCTCAAAGCAAAGGGAAGCAGAGGATCCATGGCCATCTTTAATCTATCACAAATACCTAATAGGTATCTCACTTGTAACATGTCCTAACAAGACTCTTAATTTCCTCTCCAAATCTGTTCCTTGTGGTGATCACCATCCCAGTAAATTGGACCACTGTTCACCCAGTTACTCAGGCTCTGTATCTTAGAGCCATTCGTGACTGTCCTCTTCTCTCATACTCTCTGTCCTATTTATTAGCAGATCCTGTTGGCACCACCTTCAAAATACATCCTAAATCTAATTGCTTATTCACTTCACCTCCACGGTTCCTGTTCTCATGGAATCTATATTTTAATGGAGAAGGCAAGCAATAAAAAAAATATATGTACCCTAATACAATCCACATCATCCTTTTCCTGAACTACTTTAATAGTCTCCCAACTGGATTATTAGCTTCCACTCTTATTCTCATGGACTTGTCACTATACAACAGTCAGAGATATCCTATTAAAGTCTTATCAAAATCATGTCACCCATGTGCTCATAATGTTCCAGTGGCTTCAATCTCAAAGTAAAATCCAAAATCCTTACTATGACTGTCAGAGTTTTATATTGTCTAGGCCCTGGCCCTTACTCTGACCAATTTCCTACCTTTCTTCCCTTCACTAACTATACTCTACCCCCACTGGCTTATATGCTCTTCCTCCAAGAAGCCAAATGTGCTCTTCTGCAGGGCCTTTGCACCTACACTTTGCACTAACTGGAACTCTCCCTCTTTACATATTTACATGGCTTACTCCCTCTCTTTGTTCAGGTCTTTACTCAAATGTCATCTCTTCAGAGAAGCCCTCTCTACTACTGCAGAGATATTTACTCTTTACCCCCTCTACCACACTATACTAAGTATATATTTTTACTGCCTGCATTCATGAGAACAGGCTCCATGAGAACAGGAACTTAGTTTTGCTCACTGCTATTTCCCCATCACTCAGAACAGTGTCTATTACATAATAGGTACTCAACAAATATTTGTTAAGTGAGTGAATAGATAAATATGCTTAGTCTGCCTGTTGGGTGATCCAACACTTGGAGCCAGAAGAGGATGTTCAATAAAATCTTGGGAGTAATTTGGCTCAATGTGGAGCAGCACCTTCCCTAATATTAATAACGAGATTCCACTGTAAATCCAAGAAAGGTATAAAATTTGTGAATCTACCTCTCATTCATTCTCTTCTGGGGATCTAACAATAGTCCCTCTTGGAAGAATTATGAATTGCCAACATTAACACAACTACTTTCCTTTTATTCCTTCTTTAGAATATTAGATTATTTCCTATCTCTTTCTGGCATATACATTTTATAGTCCTCTGACAGGATTCCCGTTCTACTGATAAATGTATGTATCCTAGCCAACGTTAGTTGATAATGTAAACCATGGAATAAATCGTCAAGGCCCGTGTACGAGACGAGCTGATCAAGGTGTTAGGAGGACATAGACATAAGAAGAGACTGGAAAAGTTACTATAACATAGGAGGTTATAAATGCTAGTAAAAATTACCCTTTCCTAAACAGTCTTAAGTTAAGACATAACCTAACTCCCATTTTACAATGTATGCTAAATGGTTAAATATCACAATGTAAGAATATTAAATTCTATATTTTTGTCAATTTTTGCCATTCTAACTGGTGTAAGGTGGTATCTCAATGTGCTCTTGATTTGAATTTCCCTGATTGCTAATGATGTTAGACATTTTTTCATGTGTCTGTTAGCCATTCATATATCTTCATTGGAAAAGTGTCTGTTCATATCTTCTGCCCATTTTTTAAATTTGATTATTTGTTTCTTGGGTATTGAGTTTGAGAAGTTCTTTATAGATCTTGGATACCAGCCTTTTATCTGTAGTGTCATTTGCAAATATCTTCTCCCATCCCGTGGGTTGGCTCTTTGTTCTGTTGACTGTTTTCTTTGCTGTGCAGAAGCTTTTTATCTTGATGAAGTCCCAAAAGTTCATTATTGCTTTTGTTTCCTTTGCCTTTGGAGACATAATTGACAAGGCAAGAAACAACAAATGTTGGAGAGGATATGGAGAAAGGGGAACCCTCTTACACTGTTGGTGGGAATGCAAGTTGGTACAGCCACTTTGGAGTGTGGAGGTTCCTTAAAAAATTAAAAATAGAGCTACCTTATGACCCAGCAATTGCACTATTGGGTATTTACCCCAAAGATACAGATGTAGTGAAAAGAAGGGCCATATGCACCCCAATGTTCAGAGCAGTATTATCCACAATAGCCCAGCTGTGGAAGGAGCTGAGATCCTTCAACAGATGAATGGATAAAGATTTGGTCCATATATACAATGGAATATTACTCAGCCATCAGAAAGAATGATTACCCAACATTTGCATCAACATGGATGGGACTGGAGGAGATTATGCTAAGTGAAATAAGTCAAGCAGAGGAAAACTTTTATCATATGGTTTCACTCATTTTTGGAACATAAGGAATAGCAGGGAGATCATTAGGAGAAGGAAGGGGAAAATGAAGGGGGAGAAACAGAGGGGGAGATGAACCATGAGAGACTATGGACTCCGGGAAACAAACTGAGGGTTTTAGAGTGGAGGGGAGTGGGGGAGAGGGCTAGCCCAGTGAAGGGTATTAAGGAGGGCATGTGTTGCGTGGAGCACTGGGTGTTACACACAATGAATCATGGAACACTACATAAAAAACTAATGATGTACTGTATGGTGACTAACATAATAAAAAAAATTGTATCTTTTTGAAATACTAAAAGCAATGTGAACACTAGCAGAAACTGTCAAAATTAATTTTTTTCAGAACTCTGTAAATTAATCAAAACCTACAACCATCTAAGGAGACTTTATTTAAGAAAAATGGCCGAATCTGGGTAAGAACAGTTGGTTTTGTGACATTTTCGTTTGCCCTATTTGCATACTTTGAGGTGAATGGAAACAAAACTACAATATCCTGAAACTTACGGTGTACAGCTCAGGCACTACAGAGAGAAATTTATAGCTGTAAACATCTATATTAAAAAAGAAGAAAGATCTCAAATCAAGAATCTAAACTTCCACCTTAAAAATCTAGAAAAAAAGAAAGAGCAAGCTAAATTCAATGTAAGCAGAAGTAGGAAACTAATAACAATGAATGTGGAAATAAATGAAATAGAGAATAAAAAAACAGTAGAGAGTGAAATGAGAAGTTGGTACTTGGAAAAGATCAACAGAATTGACAACATTTAGCCAGACTGACCAAGAGAAAAGGAGAGGACTCAATTACTAAAGTCAGCTGTGGAAGAGGGGACTTTACTGCTGAGCTTACAGAAATAAAGGATTACAGGGGAGTGATATGAACAACTGTCCACAAAGCAGATAACCTAGATAAAATAGAAAGTTCCTAGAAAGACACAAACTATTGAAACTGATTCAAGAAGAAATAGAATATCTGAATAGACCTATAACAAGTAAAGACACCAAAATGATAATAATAATAATAATAATAATAATAATAATAAACCCAAAAGAAAAATCCAAGCCCAGATGGCTTCACTAGTGAATTCTACCAAACATTTAAGGAAGAACTAACACAAATCCCTTAAAAACTTTCCAAAAATTAGATAGAGAGGGAATGCTAACCAGCTGTTCTATGAGGCCAATATTATCACTACCTAAACCAAAGACATTGTAAGAAAATAAAACTACAGACTAATATCCCTTGTGAATATAGGCATTAAAATCTTCAACGAAATACTAGCAAACTGAATCCAGCAATATCTAAAGAGGTTTATACACCATGACCAAGTGGGATTTATTCCAGGAACACAAGGTTTGTTTAACATCTGAAAATCAATGTAATATACCGTACTGATAGAATAAAGGACAGTAACTATATGATCCTTTGAGTAGATGCAGAAAATGTATATAACAAAATTCAGCACCCTTTTATGATAAAAATATTCAACAATCTGGGAATATAAAGGAATTTCCTCACCCTGATAAAATTCACAGCTAATATCATAATTAATGATGAAGGACTGAAAGGTGTCCCCCCCAGCCTCCCATCATCAGGAACAAGAGAAGGATTTCTGATTTTGCCCTTCCTTCCTTCCTTCCTTTCTTTCTTTCTTTCTTTCTTTCTTTCTTTCTTTCTTTCTTTCTTTCTTTCTTTTTCTTTTTAAGATTTTATTTATTTATTTGACAGAGAGAGAGAGACAGCCAGTGAGAGAGGGAACACAAGCAGTGGGAATGGGAGAGGAAAAAGCAGGCTCCCAGCAGAGCAGGGAGCCTGATGCAGGGCTGGATCCCAGGACCCTGGGATCACACCCAGAGCCGAAGGCAGACGCTTAATGACTGGGCCACCCAGGTGACCCTGATTTTGCCATTTCTATTCATATTATACTAAAGGTTCTAGCTGGGGCACTTAGGCAAGGAAAGGAAATAAAGGGCACTCAGATTGAAAAGAATGAAGTAAAACTGTTTCTTTTTGTTTTTTGTGTTTTTTTTTTTTGAAGTAAAACTATTTCTATTGGAAGATCATGATCTTATGTATAGAAAATCTTAATGAACCCACAAAGAAGCCATTAGAACTAATAAACAAGTTCAGTAAGGCTTCAGGATACAAGATCAATATATAAAATCAGCTGTATTTCTATACATTAGTAACGAACAATCCACAAATGAAAACAGTTGTATTTACAATAGCATCAAAGAGAATAAAATACTTTGGAAATAAATTTCCCAAGAAATAAAATACTTGGGAATAAATTTAAGAAAGGAAGTGTAAGACCTATGCACTAAAATGTAGAAAACACTGTTGAATGAAATTAAAGAAGACCTAACTAAATGAAAAATCATCCCATATTCATGGATCAAAAGACTTTTATTAAGATGGCAATCCTACCCAAATTGATCTATAGACCCAATGCAAGCCCAATCAATATCTCAGCTGTCTTTTTTGCAGAAATTGACAGGCTGATCCTAAAATTCATATTGAAACTCAAGAGCCAAAGCAATCTTGAAAAAGAACAAATTTGGAGAACTCACACATCCCAATTTCAAATTTATTGCCAAGTCTACAATGATGAAAACCATATGGTACTAGCAATAGAATTGAGAGTCTAAAAATAAATCCATATATTGATGGTCCACAGATTTTCAATAAGCATGCCAAGACCATTCAAGGGGGGAAAATTGTCTTTTAAATAAATGGTGCCAGGAGCAACTGGATGTCCATGTACAAAAGATGTTGGACCCCTATGTCACATCATATAAAAAATTAATTTAAAAAATTGAATCAAATTGGATCAAAGACCTAAATATAAGAGCTGAACTATAAAAGAAGAAAACAGGGGAGTGAATCGTGTGACCTTGAATTAGGAAATGGTGTCTTTGATATGATACTGAAGCACAAGTGACTAAAGAAAAAATAGATGAACTGGACCATTAAAATGAAAAACTTTTGTGTTTCAAAGGGCACCATCAAGAAAGGAAAAAAGACAAGACACAAAATGGCTTAAATGTTTACAAATCATATATCTGATAAGGGACTTGTATCTAAGATATATAAAGAACTCGTACAACCCAATAATAAAAAGATAAAAAACCAATTAAGAATCAACAAGGGATTTTAATAGACATTCCTTCAAAGAATATATGTATAAATAGCCAATAAACACATGAAAATATGTTCACCATGTGTCTTAGTCCATTCAGACTGCTAAAACAAAATACACAGACTGGGTGACTTATAAACAATAGAAAATTATTTCTCATAGTTCTGAAGGCTGGGAAGTCCAAGATCAAGAGGCCAACATGGTCGTGTTACTATTGAGAACCCTCTTCATGGTTCGTAGCCGGCATCTTTTGACTGCCTCACATGGTGGAAGAGGCTGGGGACCATTGTAGGATCTCTTTTATAAGAGCAGTAATGCTATTCATGAGGGCTTCATCTTCATGCTCTACTCACCTCCCAAAGGCTCCACTTCTTTATAACGTCATCTTTGAAGGTTGGAATTTCAACATATGAATTTTAGGGGGTCACAAAAATTTAAGTTAAAAGATTTTTGTGTAGACATATATTTTTATTTCTCTTGGATACAAATCTAGGAGTGCTGAGTTGTGTGGTAACTTAAACTTTTTGAGGAATTGTCAGACTTTTTTCTAATGTGGCTCTACCGTTTTACAATCTCACCAGCAATATATCTGAGTTTCCATTTTCCCACATCCTCACCAAAACTTGTTATAACCATATTAGTATATGTGAAATGGTATTTCATTATAGTTCTGATTTGCATTTCCTTAATGGCTAATGTTGTTTCTATGGTCTAAATGTGATTTCAATTCAATGATTTTTAGTATATTCACAGAGTTGTGCAACCATTACTACCTAACTTCAGGACATTTTCATCACTGCAAGAAGAAACCACAGACCCATTAGAAGTCCTTTCCCATTTCCCTCTCCCTCCAGCCCATGGTAACCACTAATTTAATTTCTGTCTCTATAGATTTTCCTGTTCTGGCTATTTCATTAAAATAGAATTATGCAGTTTGTGTCCACCTTCTTTCATAGCATAATGTTTTCAAGGTTTATCCACACTGTAGCGTTTATCAGTACTTTGTTCCTTTTTATAGCTACATAATATTCCATTGTATTGATATACTTCATTTTATTTATCCTTTTATCAGTTGAGCTAGATTTAGATTGTTTTCATTTTTTTGGCTATTATGAATAATGCCGTAATCTTTGAAAGAGTGAATTTTATGGTATGTGATTCTATCTCAATAAAGATGTAATAAAAAATAATAAAAGCTGAAAGAGGTTAAAAGGGATCTTTCATATTTAAGACTTTCTAGAAATTTCCCATTCTTTGAGAAGAACTCTGTAGTGGGTATTGTGGTTATCTCTCCAGTTCTATTTTTCCCCATTCATTACATAGCTGCTATGCAGTTTGGGTGTGATTTATCCCTACTACCAGCTTCAGTGGGTCCTGACTTGACCATTTTAGTCTTCTTGCCATAGCCTAAGCCAGTTAACAAGTGACATCAAGGGTTTTTGTTAGATAGGTTTGAATAACACATTTTCTTTCATCTTGCATGTGAAGGGAAAACTATGAGGTACAGGTAACTGTTAGCCACCATCTTACAACCATGAGAGAAGTCAGCTGAAAGATAAAACTGACACATTAAGAAGGAGAAAGCCAAGACTATCACAGAAAAATGGAGCAAGAGCCCTAATGGAGCCTTGGCTGACTCCCGTGTCTTTTAAATTGTGTGTGGCCACATGACTAAGTTGCCTGAGACAGTCTCAGTTTACACCAATTCTCCTAGCCTGATTGGTAATAGTGCCCCCTTGCTTTCTCAAAAGGGTCCTGATTTAGACAGACAATCATTTATATGATCACATTCCCCATAACTGGATTTTCAATTTCATATCAATTAAATTCTTAGTTAACCAAGGCCAACTGTTTCTCAGACTGTGTCCATTCAAACTGTTTTCTGGCCGACTCCCAGCATGCTCCCTCAGATTATTCAGTTGTTTAAAATACTTGGAGTCACAAAGGAACCACATAAGACATGTTCCTTTCCTCTCACTTTATCTGTTAATCTCTTACTCTTTCTTCAGGACCCAGGACTTCTCCATGAAGTCTTTCTAGACTTTACTAAATAGAAATAATCATTCCCAATCCCAAACAATTTTCCTTATACCTCTTTATCAACACTTCTAACATTGCATACAATGATCTGTTGTCATGTTTATCCTCATAGTCAACTGGGAACTTCTGAAAAAAAAAATTACATCAATTTTAACTTTGTATCCAAAGCATGAGAACAATGTTCTCCTGGAACATAGTTTCTTTTAAAATTTGTTGAGGAATAAAGGAAAAGAAATAACTGAATAGGAAAGCCGTTTGTTTACCTTGTTACCTGAACAGTCTTGTTCATATAATTTTGCTCAGTATTTTCCATTGTACAGCGACTGGCCCTTAATGATGTCTCCCAAACCCAAATGATTACAAAATAGTTACAATGGGCTATTGAATTTGGGGATGAGCTTAGTATGAAAAGGCCCCAATAGTTGTTTCTATTTCCTGAAATTGCACAATGGGCTGTTTGATGCTTCTTCACACTTGAGATAACACTTCAAACTTATTCCCACAACAAAATAAAGGTTTAACAGTAATCTGAAAGTATTTTTGAAACATAAAATTGCCAGCTGGATGGAGGGCTCATCTTAACAAATTTATTCTCAGTTTGGTGCTATGCAAATATTGTAATCTTTTCTTTTTTTAAACATCTATCTATCTATCTATCTATCTATCTATCTATCTATCAGTCTGATAGAGAGAGAGAGCACAAGCATGGGGAGAGGCACAGGGAGAGGGAGAAGCAGGCTATCCGCTGAGCAGAGAGCTCGATGTGGGGCTCCATCCCAGGACCCTGGGATCATGACCTGAGCCAAAGGCAGTTGCTGAACTAACTGAGCCACCCAGGCTCAGTCTTCTTGTCATCTTTTTTTTTAAAAACCAAGTCTGAGCTAAAAAAACAAAACAAAACAAAACACAACAAAATATGTATATATATTGTCATGTAAACTAGACTCTGGAAGCTTTGCCTTCTGTTAATCCTGATAGCCTGATGCATTTTATTCTGAGTATTTTAAAGGTATTTATTACACCAAATAATATGAACACTTACTCAGTATCTCTGTTTCTTATGCGTCAGAAGGCCCTCTGTATATCTAAATACCTTTTTAATCTTATTCTGTGCTTCATATAATATTACATTTCAAGGCCTGAAATAAAAGGAATTTATTCGTGGAATAAAAGTATCTTTGTTTGCTCTTTACTATTATATTTTTCCTATTCCATACAATTGTCATCTAATTGCACTTGTTTCTGATTGACTAAACCAGTTTGTTGGCAAGAAAATGAGAGCTATAGGATATTCTTGTGTAAAATGCAAGACTCGTGGAATGGGATACGCTTCTATTACAGATAGACTGATTTGCTAAAAAAAATCCTTATAAGTGTAATTTTATTTTTTTATATGTAAAAACAGTAGAGAGAGAAGTGGAGAAAACAAGTGATCTAGATGAAATTAGAATGAATGAGCTCTATTAAGGAATAGTAATAATACTTTCGTGGAATTTACATGTGCTTAAAACTGTTCTGAATATTTAAAATGTGTTAAATTTAATCCCCACAACATATAGCCAGTAAATGGTAGGGCTGGGATTCAAACCCCATCACTCTGAAGTTCACAGTGGATGGGCTTAACTGATAGTCTACACGGAATCCTAAAACACAGCATTCTTAAGATAAAAGGTATTTTGTAGAGATCCTAAGCTCAGGTGATACTGGTTATCTCAATAGCCTTTGCTACTTAGTAAAAGTTAAATTCACTCTTGAATTATATTGTTAATGCTGTGAAATACTACCAGAAGAAGCAGATTTGATTGTCATTTCCCTGAATTATTTTATGGGAAGAAAGCACTTATGAAAAAGACTGTTCTTTTTTATTCTTCTACTTGTTGTTTACTCTCTTAGATGAATTGTTCTTTTTTTTTTTTTTTTTTTTTTTTAAAGATTTTATTTATTTGACAGGGATAGAGACAGCCAGCGAGAGAGGGAACACAAGCAGGGAGAGTGGGAGAGGAAGAAGCAGGCTCATAGCAGAAGAGCCTGATGTGGGGCTCGATCCCAGATCGCCGGGATCACGCCCTGAGCCGAAGGCAGACGCTTAACCGCTGTGCCACCCAGGCGCCCCTAGATGAATTGTTCTGAAATGACAACATATTTTACGAAATTCCTCTTAACTGAAGCAAAACATGTGGTAAAAGAAAAGAGCAAGCTGTTTAAATTGCCAGTGTATCAGCATAAAATATATGATCTATTCTTAATATATTTTCCTACATCTCCGATGGTGAAATTGACCTATACAGAACATTTGGTTTCCAAACTAAATAATGCTAAACAAAAATCTACTTCACAATCTGAACTGTGAGGATTGATTATCTACTATATGTTGTTTAAAATAACTTAATATTTTACTTGCTTATATAAAGAGCATTGGCTTTGAAGTCTGACAGACCTAGGTCCAAACTCCAGCTCCCTCACTTATAAGGTGTGTCACCTGGATAGCTAACTTAATCTTTTGGCTTCTAATTATACATTTCATGACTTTTGTGAAAATCAAGTTAATATTTCAAAAACTCTCTGGTATATAATTCATGTTCTTGTGTTCAATAAAAGAGTCTCATCCTCAGTTCAATAAATATTAGTGTCTCTTTCAATAAACTGTGGAGTTTGTTTACACACACACACACACACGCAGCTTAGGTGAAGTTTTTAACATTATAAACTTCAATAAATAAATTGAATTGAGTCTATCTAAAAAGAAAGCGATTTTAGGGGTACCTGGCTGGCTCAGCCAGTGGAACATGCAATTCTTGATCTCAGTGTCATGAGTTCAAGTCCCACGTTGGGGGTAGAGATTACTTTAAAAACAAAACAAAAGTCTAAAGAAAATAAATAAAAATTTTAAAAGCAATTTTTAAAACATTTTGAAAAAGAAAATACTTGACATTTATATCAGACATATTTGCAAGTATTTTAAATTTAGCTGCCTTTAAGAATAAACACTGGTGCTTCCGCCTAGCACGCTAGCACCCTATGGATTAAAATAAAATCAAATACGAAAGTTGAAAAGAAATGAGTGTGAGGTAAATCTTTTTAATTAGTCGTTTGGATGTGAGTTAGCAAAACACCTGTGAATGAAATGAACTCTAGTGAACTCCAGGCACTCCCCTGGACCACACCCAGACATACAAACACACTCTACCTGTGGATTGTCAGGATCAGGCCCTGAACTGAGAGTTCGCCTAGAACCTTTGCGCATTTGAGGGCTATTCACAGTAATATATAGTATCTTAGGATTTGTTCCTACCCATTTCATGGGTAACAAAACCAGCGTAAGTTAAGCACCTGAGCTAATACAGTAGATAAAGCATTTTTCTAACTAATTGCAAACATGCTTAGGGGAAAAAAAGCAACAAGAATTAAATTCTTTCTTTTGGCATTAGCACCACAGATTTCAAATCAATTGATTCTAACTTTGTTTTTGAAACTTCAGATTTACTCGATTTCTGGAGGATCACCTTTTTTTGTTTGTTTAATCTTATTTTTAAAACTTTTTTTATAGGGCTGAAAATTTACAGTATACCTGCCTTTTTAAAATAACACATTCACCATAGGGAATGGAATTGTGATTTTGAAAATGTTTATATGAAAGATTCTTTATAATAATGACAAAGATGGAAAATATGTCCGATGCTGATATACACATCATGCTGTTGACTGTCAAGTAGAGCCTGGGCGTTGGAGCAGGTCTTCAGGTTGTGATTAGGCAAACTAATGTGTAGTTACTCTCACTCTGTGATCTATTTGTATAATATGAAGGAAGGGTTATGGTAGTTAACGTGTCCATGCATATTTTTTCCACAAAGAAAAAATATTTTTAAAGTATTTGCAAACAAAGGAGAAAGGTGAGCAATTTTTCCAGTGACTTCTCTCAGTGTAGATTATTTATTCATTTGTCCAACAAATATTTGAGTGCCTAGAAGGTGCAAAGCCCTAGTATCTGATGACAACTAGTTTATCTCACTTATTCTGACACAACATTTTCAATATATATGTTTTTGAGTGGAGTACTTATTAATTTTTAAAAGATAGACTTTATTTTCTGGAGTTTTAGGCTAACAACAAAACTGAGCAGAAATTACGGACAGTTCTCATATACTCCCTGCCCCAACACATGCACAGTCTCCCTGCTATCAACATCACCACCAGAATGGTGCATTTGTTATAGCTGATGAACCTCCACTGACACATCATTATCATCCAAAGACCACAATTTATACTAGAATTCACTCTTAGTGTTGTAAATTCTATGGGTTTTGACAAATGTGTAATAGTGTATCCACCATTGTAGTATTGTACAGAATAGTTTCAACGCTCTAAAAATCCTCTGTGATCTGCCTATTCATCCCTCCTCTCCTCCCTGGATAACTACTGATCTTTTTACTGTCTCCATAGTTTTGCCTTTCCCGGAATGTCATATAGTTGGAAAGATTCTTTCCCTTAGTGGTATACATTTAAGCTTCCTCCATGTCTTTCATGGCTTGATAGCTCATTTCTTCTTGGTGCTGAATAATATTCCATTGTTTGGACGTACCACAGTTTATTTATCCATTAATCTACTGAAGGACATGGTTACTTCCACGTTTTGTCAGTTATGATTAAAGCTGTTATAAACATCTGTGTGCAGGTTTTTGTGTGGACATGTTTTCAGCTCACTTGGGTAAATACCAAGGATACAATTGCTGGATCATATGGTAAGGGTATGTTTAGTTTTGTAAGTAACTGCCAAACTATCTTCCAAAGTGTACCACTCGTAATATGAAAAAAAATTATGAAAAATTTCTACTTGATTTTTATCAATTCCTTTGTAAAATAGAAAACTGACCATTTTTTCACCATAAAAACAATAATGCTCGTTATAGGAAATCAACAACATAAAAAGTAAAAAATATTAACACATTTCATTCTTCAAAGACAAATACTTATAATCATCTGGTGTAATTTTTTTGTCTTTTTTTCTATGCATAGCCTTTCAGTGCCACATTTTAAACTTGATTTATCTAGAATCTTACCAAAGATGATGTTTTTCTTAGAAACAACCCAAATCAGGAATCCTGATTGTTGAAAATGTAACTTTAAAAAATGTAATACCAACTTTTAAATACAGGCAATTGGGGCATAATGTAACTAAGAGTATCAACTTGCCAAAGATAAATTGTTTTGTTTCTCTGGAGTAACTTATGTACCTATGTTCTCCCAGCCTTCTGCCCTATCTTTTCTGGGACATGGGGCTAGAACCAATAAAATTTCATTTCACTTTCAGTTTCCAGTCAGCTAAATATTTTGGTTTGGGTTTGGTTCAAGCCAAAAATGTGTTCTAACTACTTGGTTTGAATCAGATATTTTGAATTCTTTTCTTGTTAAGGTTTTATAAACTAAAATATCTCAGGCCATTAAATGACAATCAAATTTGGATTTTGTTTGTCTCTGAAAATATTGCTCCTCAAACTGTATGAATTCTAATATATACTAAAGCTACTGGATTGTCCCTGGAAAGAATCAGAAGCCCTGACCTCAGTGAAATTGGTTTTCTAAGAGAGGAGGGCCCTTTAGAAGACAACAACAAAAATGTTAACTGCCAAGAAGTAAGATCAGTGGACAGGGTCGTTGCTAGATTCCTATGCTGCTGTGCTACGTGGAAGAAATGTACACTTTTATAGTATCTATAGAATGTTAGGATTATATATTCTAATGTTAGGATTATATATTCATGCATATTCATTTTAGAATATGCAATCCTAATATTCTGTAGATACTATAGAATGGTTTGGACACGACCAAGTTTAACTAGGCCTAAGTACAACATAGCTGGTCTTTAATCTACTGATTATACTCAATTATACTAATTCTGTTGATTCTTATGAATATGTGCTTCTTTCACTTTTCTTGGCCTCATTTTCCATGTTATTGTTCATACTGTATAAAATCTTTTGTTGTAAGGTTCCAAGAAAACATTTTGGAGAAAAGCAGAATATAACAAAATGCTTTAATTGACCAATTGATATAGTTCACTGAATCTAAGAGGGCAGTCATTGTAAGAGGCACTGTTATTTACATCTTATCAAGAAAAAACATCTACTAGTTAGGGTTAAGATGTTACTGACTGTGAGATACATTTCAGAAATGTTAAAATATGTTAAAGTGTTTTTTTAAAGAGGGGGGAGGGGCAGAGGGAGAGGGAGAATCTTAAGGAGAATCTCACAACCCTGAGATCTTGACCTGAGCTGAAACCAAAAGTGGGACTTAGCCAACTGAGCCACTCAGGTGCCCCACATTAAAGCGTTTTTAAAAGTGAGTCCTAGGGGTACCTGGGTAGCTCAGTGGGTTAAGCATCAGATTCTTGGTTTTGGCTCAGGTCATGATTTAGGGTTGTGAGATCAAGGCCCTGTGGGTGGGGAGTAGGACTCTGCACTCATCATGGAGTCTGCTTGAGATTCTCTCTCTCTCCCTCTGTCGCTCCCCCCACTGGTGTGGGCATGCCATCTCTCTCATAAATAAATAAATAAGTAAATAAATAAATAAATAAAATCTTTTTCTTTTTAAAGTGAATCCTAGAATTAATGAACTACAATGGTGATGTTTTAAAAATTTTCCATTTGTAGTTATTTTGCTGATAGCATTCTTTTTTTTTTTTTTTAAGATTTTATTTATTTATTCGACAGAGATAGAGACAGCCAGCGAGAGAGGGAACACAAGCAGGGGGAATGGGAGAGAAAGAAACAGGCTCATAGCAGAGGAGCCTGACGTGGGGCTCGATTCCATATCACCGGGATCACACCCTGAGCCAAAGGCAGACGCTTAACCGCTGTGCCACCCAGGCGCCCCTGCTGGTAGCATTCTATCCCACTCTAACTTTAATTCCTTAACCAGTTACTCTGAACAAGTGGAAGTTTCATTTGTAAACATTGTTCCTTCTCATTGACTTCACCCCAGTAAAACGCAGAGTATAGTGAATGCAGAATTGGGACTCAGTACAGACATCAATTGAAATTCTTCTCTGATTGTAGTTTACCATTTAACTGTAGATTAAGGTACTTCGTTTAATCAATATCAAACATAATAAATAGCAACGATAAAATAACCTTTTCAAAATGGAATTCAATTCTGAAATCTCTCAAGGGAGGTCATGGATTATTTAAAAGGAAATCACTGGAAATAATAAACATTGTCTAAACATAAAACAATCAAGAAACAATATAAACTCATCTAGGCTAAAGAAACAAACAGAAACATTTAGTACTAGATTAAAACATCTCCCTGAACTGATTTAAAATTAAGATAACAGCTAAATTGACTTACTATCCAAAGTGTCACTTGTTTACATTTTAGAGCAGTGCTACCCACATGTGTAATTTAAAATTTTCTAGTAGCTAGACACATTTAAAAAGTAAAACAACAAAAAGTGAAATTAATAATTTTTAATTTAACCCAATATATCAAAAATATTGTTTCGACATGTAATCAATATAAAATTTATTAAGGAGGCGGTCTTTGACATCCAGTGTACGGTTTAGACGCACAGGACCTCCAAATTCCTACCACCCACCTTTTAAGCGCTCAATAGCCCCGTATGGCTACCGTGTTGAACAGTAGTCTTACGGGACGTTGATATTAACTGATTCCTTACATTCCGAGTTTGAGAATTTCTTTTACATTACACGCTGTCTCTATGGTGCTTACGAATCTGTGAGGAGTAAGATTATTTTGCTCTCGGGTCGGTTGCGGTCAAAGATAACACAGCATGAGAAGCAGTGAGGGAGGAAGGCAATGGGACAGCCAAGCGCCCAGGAACGTGGCCTGGAGGAGGGCCTAAGCCTCTCTGAGCAGTGCCGGCCAGAGAAGCTGCAGAGACAGCTTTGGAAGCTGGATTTCCAGACAACTCGGGGGGCCGCCTGGAACTCCGTGTCTTTCTCTGGGACGCCTGGAAACACTGGAGCCCACAGAGGGCAAGCAGTCTTCGAGCCGGACACAGGGTCACGTGCCGCCACCGCCGAAGGAGGCCGGCCCAGAGGTGCAGTGGCCCCCGCCGCCCGACGCCGAGGATTAGGCCGGGCCGGAGACAGGAGCCCGCGGGGAAGGCGGGCTAGCGTCCAGCAGAAGCCTCCCAGGGGCGCGCTCCCGACGGTGACGGTGACGCAGCGGGCGCGAGGGCGGCAGGGTGGGCGGGGAGCAGCGGCGCGCACCGCCCCTTAGAGGGACGGGCGCCGCCGTTCCGGAGGGCGGGGGCGGGGCGGGGCGCGCCGGGGAGTCGGAGCGCTGGCCGCCGGTTTCGATTAGTGCGCGGAGCTGCGGCGGCGGAGCAGGGTGCGGAGTTGTGCGGCCCGGAGTCGGGCGGCGGGGCGGCGGGGCGTTGGCATCGGGGGCGCCGGCGCGCGGGGTCCGGCCGGCGACCGCGAGGGTGTGGAGAGGCGAGCCTGAGCGCGGGCCACGGCCCCTCTGACCACGGAGCCCGGCCACCGCAGCGCCCGCAGCCGCGAGCGCGCCCAGAACAGAGCGCGAACGAGTGCGCGCGGGCGGGGCGCGCAGGCCCTGCCCGCCCCTTCCGTCCCCACCCCCCTCCGCCCCTTCCTCTCCCCATCTTCCTCTCCCCTCCTGCGCCCCCGCGCCGGGCGCCCACCCTGTCCTCCTGCGGGAGCGCGGTCCGCGGCGGCGGCCGGAGCGGGCCGGGCCGGGCCGGGGGATGGCGCTGCTGGACCTGGCCTTGGAGGGAATGGCCGTCTTCGGGTTCGTCCTCTTCTTGGTGCTGTGGCTGATGCATTTCATGGCTATCATCTACACGTGAGTGAGGGGCTGCTGGAGGAGCCGTTGGCGCGGGGGTCAGGGCCTCGGGGTGGGAGGGTGGGAGGCATTGCGCTTTGGAGAGGATTGGGCTCGGGTGGGGGTGGAGAAAGCTAATTCTCTTACTGTCCCCCCCCCCCCATTCCCTTTCCCCTTGGACCAGCTGGGGCGAGGGTCCTTGAGGGGGAAAAGTGATAAGTGAGGGGTTTTGCTGGGCTGCGGGCGACTGCACGGCCAGGGGAAAGGAGACTGTGCTCTTTCTACGTGTCGGGCGGAAGGTTGCTTGCTAGGTTTCATTGTGTTGGGAATTCGTTTGGGCCAAGATGTATATTGTGTTGTTGCTGCTGTTGTTTTCTCGACCTGGACGACATTTCTATTATGATGATCGTTCCCACTCTTCTGGGAGTTGCACACAGCTACCCGGAGACCTCCCTGTGGATTTTCTTCCTGGAAGAGCTCTGTGCTTTTAGATAGGTATGGAGCACCTGTCCACCTTGAAAAATGTCCACCAAACCTCCGGGCTGACGTTATAGCCTTGAGTCATGTCAGCTTGTACATTTCATTTTGGTTTTCTTTCCTTTTTCCAATTCCTTATTTATAGCCCCCCCCTTTTCATTATTCAACAAATTCTCCTTGAGGCCTACTAGATGCCATTCACTGGGGACACAGTGGTGAGAAGGACAGAATTCCTGTCCTCATAGAGCTTACATTCTAGAAGGGAGAGACAGGTAATAAAAATTCGAATAAGGTTATTTCAGATAGTGATAAAGTCTGTGAATAATATAAACCAGGGTGGTGGGATGAATAATGACAGAAGGTATGTGTCTAGTTTTGACATTTCAATTTTTTAAATGTCTTTAAAATAAAATCTGTTTTTCCAAAGAAGTGAAAGAATTGCATAGAGCACATTTCTGATATAGATTCACTGGCATTTTAGCCTGAAAAAAAAGAATACATAGTAATCTTTATCGCCAACTAGAAGAGGGCATGTGTTAATAGAGAGATGGGAGGACTTTTAAGAAATTCGTTGCTTCCCCCCCCCTTTTTTTTTTACCACAGAAAAATGTGCTTTTTCTTTTGGAAATTCTGCATTTTAGTAGTATAGGGTGGCATTTCGTGGTACTGGAGAAAGATGCTACATTGTAGAAGACATACCGATACTTCTTTGGAGGTGAAAGAAAACATGCCATTTGGATTTTGCTGATATTAGTGTTTGTAGTTTGTGAGCTCTTGTCACTGAACACTTTCTGGAGTTCATTTTAAATATATGAGTTCTTAAAAATCAATTTTGTTACTTTTTTCCAATCATAATAATTTTTAAAAATGCCTACTATATAAGGAATTTAGACAATACAGAGAGGAATAAAGAAGAAAGTTAAACGTACACACCAAAACTCCACTACCTTGTTAACCTTTTGTGACTGTTGTTCCAATTGTGTGTATGTGGAGAGAGAGAGAGAGAGAGAGGAAGGAGAGAGGAAGGTGGGAGTCAGCATTGTGATTATTGTTCTGTAGCTTGCTTTTAAAATTAATCTATTTAGTAAATGCTTCTTGGGAAGCTCTTGTACAAGGCACTATTCTAGGTGATGGAAGTAAGGTTGAAGAACAAGGCGTCCAGGCTTTGCCCAATCTGCTCACATGGAGTTTCCATGTAAAGTGTCATGACCCTTTTTTTCCATGTCAATAAATGTATGATCTCTGCATCATTTTAAATAGATGCATGGCACTTTCGTTTATGAGGTACTAATATGTGTTTGTTGTTATTAATTGGCATTTAGGTTGTCAATTCATCAAGATTACAAACACTGGTGAATTCATATGGATACATTTTGATAGAGGATTTCCATAGTTTACATTCCTGAAAGAGGAATTATTGGGCCAGAAGCTTGCGCATTTTAAACTTTGATACATATTGCCCTATAGAAAGTTGTATCTAGTCATAGTCCTGGTAACAATGTATGATGGTGCCCATTTCCCCTTACTGAGTATCAGGCTCTTCACTATTTTCTGTTATTTTCATTCCTTTAATTACTAGTTCCATTGAACATTTTTCATATATTGATATCCTAGTTACATCTAGTTGTAAATTATATACTCATAATCCTTTGTGATGCAATCCATTGCTCTGTTAATCTTGATACGAAGATTGTTTTTCTGTGGTAGGTTGCAGTTTTTTCCCTAGCTTTTTTTTTTTTTTTTTTTTTTTTGGGTCTTTCAACTATGTTCGTATGTTTAACATAGAGAAAAGTATGTGTGCCTGTGTTTTGGGTTCTCAGGGCTTTTTTTTTTTTTTTTTTTTTAATGTTTCTGATCTGTGTAATTTTATATGTAGTCCTCCAATTATTATATAGTTAATATCTGTTTTTCTTTAGTAATTTGAATTCCATTGTTTTTTGGGTTTTTTTTTTACATTTTATTCTGTAATGTACTCATTTTACTTCATTATATGATGAGAGCCAGAACCTTAATTTTAGATTCATATAAATATTTAGCCACTTGTCCCAAAATCACTTAGTGAATTATTATTTGATTGTTCCATGGTTTTGAAATACTGTATTATAGACTAAATTCTTCTGTATACTTGCATATGTCTCAAGGCTCCCAGTGCTGTTTCACTGATCTATTCTAGTGTCCACTGTTTTAATTAATGAAGTTTTATTACCTTATTACTGGTGAGGCAGACCCCTCATTCTTTTCAAAACTTCATTGGCTTTTACACATTTTTACTTAAAGATGTACTTTAAAATTTTTAACAAGACCCTAAATAATCTTCTTTTTTTAACTGCAATTTTTAAATCTTGTTTTTAAATTGGAGTTATTAAATTCACAGCTCAGTTTGGAAAAATTTGACTTCTTTCAACATAGGACTGTGATATATCCCCTTCCCTCAATTATTCATACATAATGATAAAGTCATACCTCTTTAATTAAAATGAACACTAGTGATATAGCCTAATATTCCAAGTAACCTGTGCTGTTAGACTTGAGACAACTCCACAGTTCTTTTAAGTTATTTATTTTGTGTTTAATGATGAACAGCAGAGTTCTCTTTAAATACTTTGGGTTTGAGAATAACTTAGCTTGGTTAAAATACTGTAGGGAGGCTTTGTATTTATTTGTGTATTTATTTTCTAATGCCCCATATAGTTAACCTTTGTGACTGATAGTAACAGGATCCTGAAAACAGAATGAAAAAAAATGCAATTAATTTATAACAGATGATAATGAACAGCTAATTAAAGGAATTTTGTGAATACCGTTCTGAAATGGGCAATTCAACATAGAGCAAATAGTCAACAGCTTTATTTATAAATTAAATCTTAACCTTTTTGGGGGTAGCTTCCTTTCTTCTGGTCCCACCTTCAAAATTACTTACATGTTTGATCTGATTACTTTCTTATTGAAATAAAGATACTTCCCAGTTAAATGAGTTATTTTCAGCAGAGAACTACGGTTTGTGCCCCCCCCACAACTGTACTTAGTGAAATTGCAAACCTGATATCTAACATTTTGACAAGGAAAGCTAAAGAACACTGGCAACAATATTTTGGTTAAAATAGTGTGTTCACATTCTGTATTTTATTGAAGAATATATTTTCTGAACACATGTTCTGTATCTCTCAAATCTTTTTTGCAATAAGGTAAAGTGTACATAAAATAAGCAGATATTGAAACTCTCCTTCCACTTTGTGCTTGCAACTGGTGGAAATGGAGCCTATTTCAAAAACTTAACATTGCTCCATTATGTCACATTAAAGAGATTAATCATGGACACCTACTTGTTAAAAGCATTTAAGTCATGCAAATATTATAGTAAATGGCTAAGGAAAGATATAAAACTTTTAAAAACCAAATGGTTATTTTTTAAAATTAAATACAGTGTGTAATGGTATCTAGTTAATTTAGATTCGGTGTTCTATTGAATCGTGTCCTCTCTTAGAAAGAGAGCTAAGTATTGGCCTATGTTAAAAAATGGAGCTCAGGAGCACCTGGCTGGCTCAGTTGGTAGAGCATGCAACTCTTGATGTCAGGGTTGTGAATTCGAGCCCCACATTGGGTGTAGAGATTACATACATACATACATAAACAAACTAACTCCAAAAAATGGAGCTCAGTGTGATTAATATAATGAATGGCTCTTGCTCAAATTATTCAGATTTCACAAATGTCTCACAATTCCTATAAGCCTGCAATTAAAAAAAAAGAAAAGGGCGCCTGGGTGGCTCAGTTGGTTAAGCATCTGCCTTCAGCTCAGGTCGTGATCTGGGTCCTGGGATCGAGCCCCACATGGGGCTCCCTGCTTAGTGGAGAACCTGCTTCTCCCGCTCCCTCTCTGCCTGCCACTTTGCCTATTTGTGCTCTCTCTCTCTCTGTCAAATAAATAAATAAAATCTTTCAAAAAAATTTTTTTAAATTTAGAAATGGAGATAATTTATAAGCTAGAAAGCCATTCTTTTTAAAGGTTTTATTTATTCATTTGAGAGAGAGCTCACGAGGGCATGCGACCATGAGCAGCAGAGTGGGGCAGAGGGAGAGGGAGAAGCAGACTGGTCCCAGCTGAGCAGGGAGCCCCATGTGGGGCTCGATCCCACAACCCTGAGATCACGACCTGAGCCAAAATCAAGAGTGGGATGCCCAACCCACTGAGGCACCCTTCCTTTCCAATTTTCATATTGAACTGATGCTTAGCATTTTTTAAATACATTTTAGATGGCAGACACTTGTGGGATTTCTACCTATGATATTCAGATTAGAGTCTAAAATTCAGGGCTCCTATGCCCAAGATTTTTTTTTTTTAATTTCAAAAAAACCCTAATGATTCTAGCCTCAGTAGGCAGAGTTGGTTAAGTGATCTTGGAGTTTTTCCTTTTTGAGAGCTAGTGTGGTTTGATAGCTTGGGAGCTGCGGTGAAATCCTACAGAAGTCTGGACCAGTCGTTTTCTTCTCTTTTTAGCCCTTGTGAGCCATATTGCTGGATGATAAGGGTATCTGAGCAAGGCACCTTGCTTTTTTCCCTCCCATCTGCCTTTTTCTTCTTCTCTCTCTCTCCCCATTTCTCCCTCTCCTTGGATTACTATTTTTTGTCCTCTATTTGTAATGTTCTAATGTTCAGTGCTAGGCTTTATCTTCTGATTGACTGGAGGTGCTGGGCTAGTGTGGAAATACTTTTTGTATCTGTAAATATTAACTGCCCTCTAAAGCAGAGGTCTTTCCCTGGAGTTTCCTTTCAGGTTCATTCTACTTTTTCAAACCTTTGTAGTGCAACAACTTTTATACCTGCTGCATAGCTTTTGAGTGCAATTTTAGATAGTATGATCTTTACCTTAAATTCATTAATACGGTGGTGTTCTGAGCTGTAGTGGAATGTAAATTGAGAGCTTCCTTTCTGGGTTCAGTTCTGAGGATGCTCTTGGACTTTGGTCACGTGTTGATCAGTCAGGGCCATTGCTGCCAAGACCACTTTTGGGAGAATGAATGAGGCAATTGAGCCCCTTAACCTGAGCCTGGAAAGATACGGAATTGGATGATAGTGTGACAGCTTTAAAAAGCAAAATGACGATTGTAATTCAGTGTTAATATTCAGTGATGGTTCCAACTCATCATCCCACCCTTTTCCTATATCTTGAGTGCAGTACCCTTTCTCTCTACTCTAGATAATTGAAACTGTCTCTATTCACTGGTATCTCTACCAACAGCCTCGTTCCCTTTCTACTTTTTTTTTCTTACTGTAGCCTTATCTTCCTGGAGCACTAATCTTAGATCATGTGCTTAAAATTTTACCTTGGTTCCCTCATTGCCTTCAGGTTAACATTCAGGTTCCTTAACAAGACATGCATAGTTCTTCAGGAGCTGAGCCCTTGCACCTAATTCTTCAGCAGTATTGAATTACTGACATTCCCCTGAATATGCTGTGTATTTTCTTTAGAATTCTTTCCTTCTTTCCTTTTTTTCCCTCCCTCTCTTCTAACTTCTACTCATTCAAGTCTATTTAGACTTTGCTTTTTACTGTATTAGGCTCTTCTTTTTTAAGATTTTATTTATTTGTCAGAGAGAGAGAGAGCACAAGCAGGGGGAGTGGCAGGCAGAGGGAAAAGCAGGCTCCCCGCTGAGCGGGAGCCTGATGCGGGACTGGATCCCAGCACCCTGAGATCATGACCTGAGCTGAAGGCAGACGCTTAACTGACTGAGCCACCCAGGCATCCCAGAAACCTCTTCTTATATCCTTCTTTGGTGCCTTGAATTTACCCATCCAGATTGTAAATGTGTGTTCTGTTGTCTCTTTTCCCAATTAGATTGTAAGCTCTCCAGGGTAGGGATAGTGTTTTACTGTTCTGTGTCCAGTGTGTAGTAGGCACTTAATTATTGCTGGTTGAATGAATGAACTTTCAGTTTTTTCCAGTAGTAATGGTGGATTTTTCAGTGTTGTTAGTTCAGTGTCATTGGCCCTTGCGATCTGAAGTAGATGGTCAGATTTGGGGATGCTTTCAGTGGTGATGGACTTTATTTTTTATTTATTTTTTATTTTTAAAAAGATTTTATTTATTTATTTGACAGAGAGAGACAGCCAGCTCGAGAGAGGGAACACAAGCAGGGGAAGTGGGAGAGGAAGAAGCAGGCTCTTAGTGGAGGAGCCTGATGTGGGGCTCGAACCCAGAACGCTGGGATCACGCCCTGAGCCGAAGGCAGCTGCTTAACCACTGCGCTACCCAGGCGCCCCAGTGGTGATGGACTTTAATGAAAGTTATTGGACCAAATGGAATCTTTATTTCAGTATTTCTAATTAATAGCGCGTTAAAATAGAAACAGGGTTCTATTAATAACATGATTACCTACAAATCTGAGCCCCCTCCCCCAGGTTTTCCTATGGGAATTCCTCATAAGTAATCTCTACACTAAGATCTGGCTTTCAGGGGATGCAGAGCCCAGTGCTCTCCTGAGTTGGTTGATGTGCAAATCATAAGTGTCCCCACTTTCCCTCCATCCACAATTTTATTTTATGCACAGAATAAACATCACATTCTGCTTTAGGGAATTTTGTAGAAGAGCATTGGGATAGTTCCATTAGTTTCCTTTTGATTTGAAAAGAGTTTGAGCATACGGCATGTTTGAGGGTCTCCTGTGTTTTTGAGCACTGTGTGCTGGGACCACAGCTTCTGCTGGGCGCCTGGCTTACTTTGTTGCTCTTAGCACAGCACCGTGCTCTATCCATTTCCCATACACTAGGGCCAGCTCTGTTGTCACCAAAGGATAGTGAGTTGGGGGTTCTGGGGGGGGGGGCATGATAAAATTGATGAAGATCTCTTACTTGTTTTCAATGGTAATGGAATCTTTTGTAGTATATAAGTCTACTGTCCAGTGGAAATAGTTTGTGTTTTCCTATAAAGCTAACTCACTATTGGTTATTCTGTGTTCTGTGGGGAATCTCACGTCTGCAGAGTTGAGGTTGAACCAGAAGGTGTGCTTCGTGTTGCCGAAGAAGCCCACTTTGATGCCGTACCATGTGGAAAAGATAGGTGCAGTATGGAAGTGACATGAGTCATGACACATACTGATCATAAACACACGGTAACAGCCTTCCAGGGCACAGTCGCCAGTACCACCACCAGAAGCCTTTCATTATGGGACATTGCAGGCACGGACTCTGAAGAAGGGGACCTACTGATAGGGCAGTCAGCCTCATTTTACACAACATGGTAGGTAACAAGCTTGGTGGCGTGGAGCAGAGGAGATAAATTCCCAGAGTCAGATACAGTGGTTCAACTGAGCCACCCAGCAGAACTGTAAAAAAAAAAAAAAAAGCGTGATGCAGAGTGAACTTTGCCCTCAAGGAATCCATAGTCTCCCTTGAAAGCCTCTGTGACGCTCTCGGGCTGCCCGTCTGCTTTGCACCGAGACTGCTGCAGGGGCCTCCGCCAGCCCACTGAAGGGGCACAGCCTGCCCTCTCTCCAGGGAGCTTCCCGTCGCACCAGGCTTCCCTCCTGCTCAGAGCGAAGTTAGAATATGAACCGGTAAAATGAATCATTTAAAGTGGTACACACTATCAAACCAAAAACTTGTGAGAGAGAGAGAGTGCGAGCAGGGAGGGGAACTGCAAGATGAGACGGATAAAACAGTAGGCCACAATGATGAAAAAGAGCGACAATTTCAGAGACTGAGCTCTTAGGAAATAAAAATCACCTAAGATGAAAGAAGGTCATTCCATCAGCTCAGAAGTTGAAAACCCGGGGCGCCTGGGTGGCTCAGTCATTAAGGGTCTGCCTTTGGCCCAGGGTGTGATCCCAGAGTCCTGGGATCGAGCCCCGCATCGGGCTTCTCCACTGGGAGCCTGCTTCTCCCTCTCCCACTCCCCCTGCTTGTGTTCCCTCTCTCGCTGGCTGTCTCTCTCTCTCTCAAATAAATAAATAAAAATCTTAAAAAAAAAAAAGTTGAAAATCCTTGTGCTGAGAGGTGATTAGGCTTCATCAAGCTAAAGCTACTATAAAGTCCCGCAGAGGAATCCCTGAGTATTTTCTGCCAGTTCCTTGGCGTTCTTTGAAGTGCTCCCTGAATAGATGGCCTTCTAGCTCACAATGGAAAGCAGGACCCCGAAGGCCTCTGTCTTTTGCCAGTGATTCATCCCTCACGACCTTTTGGGCTTCACTTACTCCGAGGAAGCACCCCAGATGGTGTACCAGTACTCCTCCCTGCCGTGAGCCCCTCCTCCCCCTGCCCTTGAGGGTGCAGGGCCTTAATTACATGAATGTGAGTTTTGTGACGGAGTGACTAGCTTCTGATTGAGAATTTAATTTCGAAATCATTCCTCGAGAGTGACACATTGAAATTTTCCTGTGCTTTCTGTCTCCCCAGCATTGCTCACTCACATTCCAGGACCATGTTATTCTTTAAAAATGAAACAAATCAAAACCATTGACCCGACATAGAGGAGGTGCATTCCTTTTATAGCCAGTGTGTTCCTGAAAATGTAATAAAATCAAATTTCTGAAAATCAAACGGATGTAGGTGTTAGGGGAGATTCTGTTTCATAAAGAACTAAGGTTATGATGAAAATCCCAGGTTATGGTTCTGCCGGGCCCGAGGCCTGGGACGTGCTACCCCTTGATTCAGGGCTTTCTGGGTGTTAGGCGTTGTGCGGAGGGCCTCCCCCTGGCCTGGATTAGGGTGAGAAGGCTGCCTTGTAGCATTTGCTCTGGGGACTGCCCTGGGCATGGCGATTTAATGGTGAACAAAACACTCTCTTCTGGACTCTCTCAAAACTTCTCCATCCTAGAAGGCATGTGCTTGGATTACATAGTAACTGGGAGTTACTTTGCCCATCGTGTCTGGTCTTCTCTCAGCTCTGAGTGTGGCAAGCTTTCCCTCTAGCAGAGGCAAGGGAAGGGTTCTTGGGGCAATGGAATCCCACGTCTTGAGTGAGGCTCTGAGGGCAGAGGAATCCAGAGAAGCTAGGACCACACAGCGCCTCTGCCCCATTGAGAACCTCTCTAGCGGTTTAAAAGGACAGCTCAGGCCACTTTCCGTGGATCATTGGTGATATTGATTCCTCTCTGTTGTACTTCCATTGCCTCTGTGCTTTTGGATGATCTCTGTAGAACTTTGAATCGGTTCCTAAATATTGGGCGTAATTTAAACTTTGAATATAATTTTAGCCTAAATACTGCATGTAATTTAAACTTTGCATTAAATGTGTCTTATGCCATGTTTTGACTTACTCTGTTTTAACCATGATTTGGGACTTTTGATGATTCCCCTTTCCCCTTTAATCTTTCTTAATACACAAGGGTTGTTTTATGTTCTAAAAAACCCTCAAGAGCTTGGGTAGCTGAGTCAGTTAAGTGTCCAACTCTTTTTTTTTTTTTTTTTTTTAAGATTTTATTTATTTATTTGACAGAGATAGAGACAGCCAGCGAGAGAGGGAACACAAGCAGGGGGAGAGGGAGAGGAAGAAGCAGGCTCATAGCGGAAGAGCCTGATGTGGGGCTCGATCCCATAACGCCGGGATCACGCCCTGAGCCGAAGGCAGACGCTTAACCGCTGTGCCACCCAGGCGCCCCAAGTGTCCAACTCTTGATTTCTGCTCAGGTCATGATCTCAGGGTTGTGAGATTGAGTGCTGCTTGGAGCCTGCTTAAGATTCTCCCTCTCCATCTGCCCCCCCCCCCCGCAAGTGCTCATGCTCTCTCGCTCTCTCTAAAACAAACAAACAAACAAACAAAAAAACACCAACATAGGGGTGCCTGGCTGGCTCAGTCTGTGGAGCCTGCCACTCTTGATCTTGGGGTTGTGAGTTTGAGCCCACATTGGGTATAAAGATTAATTAAAAACAAAATCTTTAAAAAATAAAAATAAATTAAAAAACACCCAACATAATGGCTTAATATTTATTTCTGAAAGAATCTTTAAATATTGAATTATTAAATATGAATTTCCAGTTCTTCCATTCTGGCATATAAGCCTCATCAATGTTTGACATTTCTAAATCTCTTACTAAAACTATGGTAACTCAGAGAAGTGGAATATGTCCTTAAAATAAGCAGTTTTTAAAAAATTATCAGTCATAGCTATCATTGAATGTTCACGTTGTGGCTTAATCTCGTCTATTTTTCACTACTTTATGAGGTAGGTGCTAATTGTCCACACTTTTTTTAAAAAAGGGGATAAAGAAGTAATTTACCCAAGGATACTCAGTTAGCTGTGAAGCTGGTATAACAGTCCAGGTGATCGGCTCCAGCCCAGGTTCTTAAACCAGCATGCTGCTCTATACAGCCAGTGATAACCTAAAAATAACCCCGGAAGTAATCCGGGATAGAGTATCAGTACGGGACTTTCTCCAGTTGGTGTGAATCTTAAGTTTCTGGTGACTGGCAACATTGAGAGTACCATGGAGAGACCCCCTACTCCTTTTCTGCGGCTCTTCCCCATTGTCACAGTAGTAGAACTGCTCCTTCAGGGCCTCGTCGTTCCCAGCCATCCCGTAACTGATGATCTTCCTGAGTTTCCACCCCTTCTTGCGTTCTTCTCTTCTCAGAGTGATCTGGTCTTCCCTAGGGCCATGGTTCTCAGCTTTGACTGCACTTGGAGTCACCAGGGGAGTCCTTAAAAAAACAAAAATTGCTGCTTGCCTAGGTCTTAGCCCTAGACATTCTGATTTAATTCGTCTGAGCAGCGGGATTTTTTTTTTTTTTTTTTTAACGCTCCAGGTGATTCTTGTGCAGTCAAGGTTGAGAACAACTGCCCTAGGCTGTCTCTCCACTGTTGTGGCCTCCACCTGTTATCTCCTGATTTTGTCGAATTCTCCATCTAGCCAGAACTCAGAGTTCATCACTCCATCATCTTGCCCTTCACCTTCCCTCCTATCAGTCTGCCTTGTTATCCTGAATTATGTTATCTCATAATTTATAGCTTCTCAACTTTCAAAATCCGTGCAGAGTGCAGTCAGTCACACAGCCACCTGGGTTAGTACTACTACACATTCATGGTCTCAGATCGCCGCCGAGCCGTCGGTGCTATTTGGCAATACTTTCTTTCTTTAGCCTCTGTCACCTGTTACTGGCAGAACCTCGTCTAACTCCACCCTTCTACCTTCAGTCTTGGCAGATTTGCCTAACTCCTGTTTCACACCATAGGTCCTGTCATGCCGTTAATTATTTTAAATTTTCTCTCTCTTTACCTTTGACTAGCTTGTTCCCCTTACTTTATAGACTCAAGTATTAAGGAAAAAAAATTTTTTTTCCCCAAAATTAAACTGAAAAGCCTTTCTCCATCTGGTTCTTCTGGCCAGAGTAACTTTTATTCGGGTCAGGTTTCAGGAGAGACTGGTGTTGACTCCCTGTTACCACATTGCACTTCTCATTCATTTGCTTCTTAGCCTGTTTCCATTTACCTGCCCTGCCCACAGCGCTCCAAGGGCCCCAAGCCTACACAGTCGGGGACATTTCAGCTCTGGTCTTGACCTCTCAGCTGCATTCACTGTTGCTCTTCCTTGAACAGTTTCAAAAAGGAAAACAGCTTAGCCAAATAAAGCCTTCTTTACTAAAACCTCTCTTCCTGCCTATCTTTCTGCTTCTTGGGTTACTGGCTCAGTCTCCTTCATGCATTACCGGCCTCTATCAGTGACACTGATTTGTGGCGACCTGCTAATGGCATCTACCTGGGAGAGCTTATGCATTTGACAAACTCTGGATGGCTCCATATTTTTATCTCTAGACTGACCTTACCTTCTGAGTTCTGAATACGTTCATTTACTCTCATTTAGTCTGCTTTTTTTTTTAATTGAGATAAACGTACTGTTTATCATTATTTTGCTGGAGCCTGGAGAATTTATAGTCTAGTGTGGTTCACTGCTAGCCTGCATCAGATCATTTGGGATGCTTGTAAAAATACAGATTCATGAGCTCTGCAGCTGGTCCATTAAGTTGTGATTGTTACCTCTGGGCGTTATGTATATAAATGTTGAAGAACACTGGTCTCCTGGCCTGGAAATGGTTTCAAAGCAGTAAGCTGGGGCAGTGGGAGGGCTGGCTTCATTTGTTTTCCACGTTGCAGGAAATCGATGTCCTTCTTTACCTTGTGTCCAGTAGCTTAAAAACCGTTGTTTCCCATATTTTGTCTGATTTTTTAAAAATTGCTTCAGGTGGGCAAGCAAATCCAGCACCTCTTTCTTCATCTTGTCTGAAAGTTTAAGTCCAGGGGTGCGGTGGGGTTTAGGCCAGGGTTTTGACACTTTTGCAATGACAGAGACAGGGCTGCAGACTGTTTGTGTTAGCCCCAAATAGGAAATAACCGAGAGGCCCGGCAACAGAAAGCAGCTAAGTAAAGCGTGGTATATTAATACCAGGAATACATGCCGTAATAAGAGTGAATGAACTAGGGGCGCCCGAGTGGGACAGTTGGTCGAGCATCCAACTCTTGGTTTGGGCTCAGGTCCTGATCTCAGGGTCGTGAGATCGAGCCCTGTGTCGGACCCCACGTGCAGTGCCGTCTGCTTGAGGTTCTTTCTGCTCCTGCCTGTGCGTGCATATGCACGCTCTCCCACTTAAATAGGTAAATCTTCCAAAAAAATGAATGAACTAGAACTAATGTAACAGCAAAGATGAATCTCACGAACATTGAAGTCAAAGAAACCAGACACAAATGGGTACATCCTATGGGATTCCATTCAGATAAGATTTTACTGCTGGCAGAGTTCGTGTGTTGGAAGTCGGGATGGTGGTGACCCTTGAGGAGGAGGGCAGTTGGTAGGTGAGGACACGGCAAGGGCTTCTGGGGTTCCGGTAATATTCTGCTTCTTGATCTGGGTACTGGTTACATGGGTGTTTCACTCTGAGAAAATTCACTGAGCTGCGTACTTACATGTGACTTTACTATATGTGTGTTACCCATCAATAAAAAAATAGACCCCCCCCCCAAGAAAGGACAAGCCCCGCAAGCCAAATGTGTGATGGGGAGGTAGAACGGGATTCCCAGTGTAGAGCCGGAACCAGGAAGCTCTGTACAAAGGATCCTGACAGAAAGCAAGTCAGCTGCTCTAGGCCGAGGATGGAAATGGGCACCCATGATAAAGCCTGTGCAATGTGCGGATGCGGTGAGCTCAAATTCTAAGTCATACCCCTTCCCTGAGATACCAAAGTGAAAACTGATTTGGAATCAGTAAACCGGTAGACCCCATCAGAGCCACCCCACTTGGAAGACTCCACCACTTAGGCCACTTTCGAGACCCTGGGCAAATGGGCTGCTGATCATATTTTGAAAAATACAGATTGGTTTACAAAACATTGGCCATGGCCAAGGCACCCATCAGCATCATTTCTCTGGGTGGCAGGCCAAGTTAATATATTTCTGGCTTTAGAACGTAGCTTGGTTGACTATAAAAGTTTCATACGGGGAAGAGCTTCTATCCGCACGCGGCTCCCCCATTAGACAGGAGCTCCCTGACAGTCGGGAATTCTCCTGTTCATTGCTGTGTCTCCCGTGCACAGGATAATGCCTGGTGTACATTTGGGGTTCAGAAATGATTGTTCAGCAAGGGAACGCTAAGTAGTCGTGCAGCACTGCTGTGTGCTGGGCACAGTGCCAAGTGATTTGGTGTGTCACTTAACGGATATTTTACTGTTTTTGATCAACATTTCACATAGTTTGTAACAGGGGCTTTGTCAGTTGTATTACATAAATCGAAACAATATTCTCCAAAGTAGGATTCTTGTATCCTAGGGTATACTCCACAAGATGACTCCTAGGGGTGTGAATGAAAATATTGGGGGATGGGGGAGGAGAGAGAGATATGAGAGAAACATAAATGAGAATTTTTTGTTTTAAGGTCCTGTGATATAGTTTAGGTTATAGTTATTTTGAGTAGAAATCCCATTCGCTCCGTGCCACATCCTGAGTAATTTCTTCAAATCTAGATTCCAGTTCTCTTTTAAACTGTATATGCATTCTTCTGTCCTAGCTGTCTCTTGAATTTCTAATGTCAGTGATTATAATTTTTATTTCTCTTGGGTTTTGTTCAAGCAGCACAGGTAGTTTGCGTTTTGGGTTCCAAACCCATGTGGCTGGGTGTTCTCTTGGAAGACTTTTTCCTTTTACTCCACTTCATTCAGGAGCGAATCTAAGAAGGCAGCATCCCCATCTTCCCACTGTGGGCCAGCATTTTTCTACTTTGCCTTTCAGAGATTCCATATTTATACAAAGGTGGACAGAACAGAGTTCCCTCATTCTTGTCTCAGGCTTGTCTCCATCTCTCGATCATCAGGGACCAACAGATGGCCCTGGGGCCAAGCAGCCAGCACTCCCTCCCTCAGAGATTTCTCCTCATTTCTGACCTGGGAGGTTTCCTTTATTTTCCTAACAGTTCAGTTATGTATTTTAAAATAATGCTTTTAATGCATCTATATTAAACATTATAAATATTACATAAGAATTTGTGCATGTGTGTTGGCTTGTATATGCGTTTTTAAAAAGTCTCTGGAAGGATGAGTAAGAAACTAATAATGCTGAGAATGGGGGACAGGGGTGACAGGGAGACTTTTTTATGTGACTGTCTTAATAGCTTCAGTGATTTGAACCATGTCTGTATTACTGTCAATCAATTAAATATATAAACTTTTTTTCTCCAGCAGTCTGTATGTTCTGTATTGGGTAGGCGGTTGGGGGGGGGGCGTTGGGGGGAGGGAGAGAGAATCTTAAGCAGGCTCCATGCTCAGCCCCATTCAGGGCTCAATCTCACAACCCGAGATCATGACCTGAGGCAAAATCAAGAGTCGGATGCTTAACCGGCTGAGCCATTTAGGCACCCCTTATTTTAATTTTTCAGAGATAGAGAGAAAGAGAGAGAGTGCGTGCGTGTGCTTGCGAGGGGGCAGGAGGGAGAGAGAGAATCCTAAGCAGGTTGCATACTCAGCGCAGGCTCGATCCCACGACCCTGAGATCATGACCTTTGTGCCGAAATCAAGAGTCCAGTGCTTAACCACCTGCGCCTCCCTGGTGCTCTAAAATGTAAATTTTAGATCGCGGTTTTACCCCTGTCCAACCTCTAGATGAACTTGCTAGATGACTATTTTCCAAACTATCTCTGGCAGAGGATCAGCTCTTTAAAAGTTTTCCAGTCTGGCAGGGACGGATACTTTGGTAAACTACAATAAAAATAAATACTCATCACGTGCTTGGATGGCATGGAAATGTCAAATTGCTGTAAGTGTTTCTAAATGCTTTCTCTCCATTTCTTCTCATCGCATGCAGACCAGTAAAAAAGCGACTTAGGCACTAACCACATTGAGCAGCACTCCTGGAAATGGTGCCCCGTTATTTTCCGGCGTTTGGGAGCTGTAGATCGGATATTGATACCAATCTTGTTCTTTAAAACATCTCTTACTGGTTTAAATTTTTTCCATTGTAGGTAACCCGTTTTCTTTCAGCAAAGTGTTTTGTGGCCGTGTCTGACACGCGAGATGTTCTCCGTGGCCTTCCCTGCCTGCAGTTCGCTGAGCGCGAGCCCAGGGCTGACTGCTCTGCGCGGTGTTAGTGCTGTACTTTCAGGAGTCAGTCATGGATGAACAGTGTATTTCATCAGGTCAAAGATGCATTGATGCCAGTGTTTTTTTGATCTTCTAGAAGGTTTCATTGGTTGGTTTTCAGGCTACTAATTTAGGACTGCCATCTGGCTGCGACCAATTGTTAAGATGCCATCGATTTGAGGGATGTTAAACTGTGGAAGAACGCGTGTCTTAAAATATCTTGCGCATGGTCTCGTGATTGTTCTAACCTCTAATTACTGTTGAGTGCTTGGAGACTTGCTCATGAGGAGGAGGAAAGACTTCGGTGACTTCCTTCAGAAACACCACCACTCTGCTGAAAGGCATCTCTCCTCTTGTTGTCACACCACACACGTTAACTGTGGCAGATTCTCTCATTTGGCATGGCTTCCGCTCCTCAGGAGTCCTGTGCTCGAGTGCCCTAGGATTGCACCAGCACTGAGAACCTAGGCCAGCTTCTCTGTGTATTGGTGGCACTGGTATATCTTCCAATGTTGTCATAGACATTTTTCTCATCATTGAGATTTTTTTTTCTTACTTTCAAATTCCCTCTGTTCCACGCCTGCCTGCCCTTCTCATCTTGTGAATGTCGGGAGTTCTGCTAGTTTTCCCATTTTCTTGCTTGCCATGCCGGTAGCGTAGTACTTCTTTCAGTCCGGTGTTGTGTGGACTGCTTGTTACAGAAATTTCCCAGATTTTTCTGGTTACATTTCTCTTGGGGAAGATAGGGATCCCCCCCCCCCCCACTGTTGTTACAGTTCTTGGTCCACGTTGATGGCAGTTTGGGAGGAAGGGCAGTTCATATGTGGGCTAACACTGTAATTCATTTCTTCACCATGTATTTATCGAATGCCTGCTCTCTGCCGGGCATAGTTCTCTAAGCACTGAGAGGACAGCCGTAAACAACAGTCTTAGGCTCCAGCCCTCACCAGAACATTCATTCTGCTTAGTTCTGGTTTTCCTAAACTGGACGCTTATCTGGTTACTTTTCTTCATTTTCAGATCGCTTTTTAAAACTTAGAATTTAGTAATTTCTTGATAGCTTAACACATACTTTATACAGATTTGGCACTAATGTGTTTTCCAGAAATAATGTATATATCATTTGCTTTTTAGCCGATTACACCTTAACAAGAAGGCGACGGACAAACAGCCATATAGCAAGCTCCCAGGCGTGTCTCTTCTGAAGCCCCTGAAAGGAGTAGACCCTAACCTAATCAACAACTTGGAGACATTCTTCGAATTGGATTACCCCAAAGTAGGTACAGCCTGGTACTCCTTAGGGATGGGTGAGACGTTTTTCCCTTTTCTCTCATGGTAAACACTTAAAAAGGCATTTCGACTGTAAAAGGTGGCAGAATTAAGAATGCATGATGCCGTCGGCCTCGTACAATTGATGCCGTAATAGCAGCAGTCACCGGACAGAAATGGGGCTAAGGAAGGGCTGCAGATTCCTTTTGTAACCTTGTGACCACCTGCCTGTCCATCTGAATTAGAAATCCCGGAGTTGAGCTCCTGGAGCTCAGACATTGTTAGGTGCCTGATAGTTTGACACAAAAATCTTGTTCCATGAGAGTCGTATGTGAACGACCGGAGGAAGAGTCAGTGGGAGAAAAAGCAGTGTCTCGTGGTCTGAAATGAGATTCAGGAGAGCTAGAAGTAAACGTAAATTCCCTCGAGACTCTGTCTTTTGAGCCAAAAATAGGTTATAATTAGCCGTAAGATGGGGCTTCCTCCTACCTAATTTCTAATTTCCTTGTCTTTCTGGGTTTTAATGCCTAATTGTATTGTAGGTCTGTGAACTCAACGTACTCCTTCATTGGCGAATTCCCGGTTTTCTTAAGATGACAGTATTCTTTTTATCTCTTCCCTTTAGTATTCCACCTGTAGTTTCTTGGGAGAACTTACTCTTTCTGGATTTATATATCTAGCTTTATTGCAGTCTTTTAAATTGCCTCTTTGAAACTGTTTTTGAATGTATCTTTACATTTCTACCTGCTTGATTTTTCAGTCCATTTGAATTTTCCTCCAAGGTCCCTCTTCTGTTGTGCCAGTTTTGACCTTGACTGTCCCAGTTGTCCATAGTTTTTGCCACTTGGAGACTCTTCCCCTCCTATTTCTTTAGGTCAGTGTATCCCAAGTTGTGAGAAAGAAGATAATACACACACCACACTTCTCATTTTCACACTCATTTCTTTTCTTTTAGCCCTTATTTTTCTCGGTAGCATTAATGAAATGAATAGAGAAGACACAGTTTGATAGCCTTAATACAGCTCTTATTAAGTATGTAGACATGAGTATAATTCGGTTATTTTTTAGTGTTGTTTTTGTATTAGTGCCTTTAAAGTCTAGGTATTTGAAGCTAATTTGAAGCAAAACAATTATGTGTTTTTCTTCTATTTTCTGTGTGTGTGTGTGTGTGTGTGTGTGTGTATTAATTTTGGAGATCTGAATCATGCATGCAGTAACCATCCAATAAATTGAATATGTAATTTTGTAAAAATAAGAAGATATATACTTGATCTTTTTCAAACTAAAAGTGCAAAAAGTGTCCTTTTGTAATTTAGAAAGGATGATACAATAAAATCAATTGTAAAATAAGCTTTGCAATAAGAAAAATGGGAGGTTTTCAATCCCCACATTATGTAAGGAAATGCAAAGAGAATTAATTTTTTTAATGAAAAATACTTTATTATTATTAAATCTCAGAATAGCTTAGAATCAGGCATTTATCCTTGTGAAACTTAATGTCACATTTCAATTGTTTAATTATCATCCTACCCTTTCCCCATTCACCCACTCTCAGAACTTAGTTATGGAACTTTTATTTTGGGTCCTTGGGAGATGATAGTCATGGAATCGAATTGGTTGCCGAAGTTAGTGTGGGTTTTCGTTGTAGAAAGTGTTTCTAAAAATAAGCCAGGAACATATGTATCCATTAATCCTGAACATTTGGGTAAGTCAGTAATTGATTTCTTCTTCTGAATGAAGATTTTTTTTGTTATAATTTGAGATTATCTCAAGAGCTCTAGTTTTCGCTTCTTTTTCCACTTAACGCCATTGAGGTATTTAAATTGGTTGCGGAGAAAGCTGTTTTGATACTTATTATAAAAATGAGGAACCGCATGTGTAAGAGATTGTTTTTATTCTTTTTTCAAAACTTTACTAATTAGAAAAGTAGTTTGTTAGCTGTGTAAATAGAAAATACAGAAAGCGGAGAGAAAGAGCCAAGGACCTGTAATCTAAAGGAAAACTTGGACCTCATGGCATTTTATTGGCTTTTTAAAAGATCAAGTCCAGTGGCAAATGTTCCACGAGAAACTGAAGTTAAACCACTGAAATCCCCCAAATTTGAGTGGACAGGTCGCTCGTGTCACCCAGGAGGCACGTAGTCCTGAAACGAGCACTTGTGTGACTGCCAGGCCCAGCAAGCTTGACTGTTGGCATTTTGTGGACTGTGAACATTGTTTTCCGGAAGGATGTCCGGTTTCACTCTGGACATAAGTTTTTCCTCCTGATTTGATTCGGAACATTATAGGCCATTCTGGAAAAAGAACATGTTGAAGTTCAGAAATTTTATTTAATTTTGGACGAGTGCAAGACAATTTACTGCTGGTACTTGTTCTGAATTTCTGGGTTTAAGTTTTGGTGAGAATCGTTACTATACTAATTGCCCTGAAAGATTTCTGTACTCTTCGTATCTTGTCAATCCACTTAACTTGGGTGTTTGTTTTTTTTTAAGATTTTATTTATTTGAGAGAGAGAACACATGGGAGTGGGGGGCGGGGGGGAGCAGGAACAGAGGGAGAGGAAGTCTTAAGCAGACTCTGCACTGAGCTCGAAGCCTGACTTGGGGCCCCATCCCAGGACCCCGAGATCACGACTGGAGCCGAAACCAAGTGTTGGGACACTTAACTGTCTCTGTCACTCAGGAGCCCCAGTCCACTTACTTTGATGTTTATTCCTTGGGGGGAAAAACAAAAGAATGGAAAGGCCATACAATTCATTTTTCACAAAATTGAGCAGTCAGCTTGGCGTCAGCATAGATGGCATTTTAGGGAGAGATTTAGCCGTACAGGGAAGATGCAGCAATCTGTCTCAGATGGCTTGACAGCTTTATGTTAGTAAATTCTGGCCACATGAAGTGTTTTTAAATTAAATGATCAGAGTTCATACCAGAGTGAGGCTATGGTAATAGTGGTGGTTTTTGCCTTTTTTGCAATTACAGAATTGGTTTAAAATGTTACAAACCCGGTGCCATGTTTGGACTCTTTCTTGTTCGTGGTATAGTTATCCTTAACAGGAATTGTTTTCTTACTGAATGGTCTTCTAAACAAAGAATTAGAAAAGACAGAAAATCGAATCCATTATCAAAAGACCAAGCACAGCATATGTGGTAAAACTAGTAAATCTGCAGGATAGGAATTTGCCAAGTAAATTTGGAAAACTGTATAGACGATTTCTTGAAAATGGAGAAGTATATAATATTAACTTGTCCAGACTTGGAATTCAGAGCTGTGGTCTACGAAACTTCTCCTTCCTGGCATCTGTCTTTCACTCAAAAAGTTATCCTAAGGACCAATGGATTAAATTAATAAGTGTATTAATCACTCCATGCCAGAGAATGTTCTAGGTATTTGGGGTCTAAATCTGTTCCATCATAGAAAATTCATATTCTGCTGTCATCCAAATACCATCATAAAATTTTTCTGTAAAAATGACGTGTAGTTATTTATAGAACAATTCAAGATATTCCTACTTGATATGCAATATAATTGATCAATATCATTAAAACAGTTTTCTATTTTAAGAGGATGTTTTATCTTCTTTGCTTTCATACAAAGTTTATATTCCTAATGTCTACAGGGCTGAATCAGTGAGGTTTTCTAATGTTATTTATATACCTAAATCTAATATTATATATGCATCTAAATTTATTCGTAAAAGCTGAAAAGTAGCATTCTTAAATATCAGACGGCTGAATCCCAGTTTGTGGATTTCCTACACCTCTCTCGTACTTAGCCTTTTAGTCATTGCACTGTTTGAAAAGGAGAAGGGAAAATTAGCCAGTTTAGCTATTTTGCATAGTAACCTTAGTAAAGAATTGTCAGACACTAACCTCATCTAAACTACTCTGGGGTTTATCTGTAGACTTTATGTATTCGTACTATGCTGATTTATAATGGAATTCACTATATCTTATAGCCCTTTTGGATCTATAAAGTAAATGTTTTCTTGAAATATTTTTGAAGTGTAATAGTTTTAATAAACACTATGTTTTTGAACATACATACTTATGCCCGATCCTTTAGATAATATAAAAATATCCAGGGGCCCCTGGGCGGCTCAGTCAGTTAAGCCTCCGCCTCTTGATTTCCACTCATGTCATGATCTCAGGGTCGTGAGATCGAGCCCACATCAGGCTCTGCGTGGAGGGGGGAGGGTCAGCTTGTCCCTCTCCTTCTGTTTCCCCCCCACACTCAGGCACTCTCTCTCTGTCTAAATAATTGAATAAACACAGTCTTTAAAAAAATTTCAGAAATTTTTTTTGTATTAGCTAAGAAAGCCTTTAACCAATTTGATATGTTGTGTTTTACCAGTTGCCGGGTAGTTGGAGTGACTTAACTATTCCAATACAGAGATTCCTAGCAAATAAAATGATCAAACTGAAGACACAGGTGCTCATCATAGCTGAAAAGTGAGCTCCTGGCTAAGAT
Source organism: Ursus arctos (assembly GCF_023065955.2). Classification (NCBI taxonomy): domain Eukaryota; kingdom Metazoa; phylum Chordata; class Mammalia; order Carnivora; family Ursidae; genus Ursus; species Ursus arctos. Next base: position 39,850,952 of record NW_026622852.1, read on the forward strand.
CTGATACTTCAGAAAATACTTGCAATGCTTACCTCCTGTTCGGTATGGTTTTCAATATCAGAAACAAGCAAAAGTTACGTGTTTTTAATAAGAGTCTGAATGTTTTTTAGACAATGCGAATGAGTTTTATTTGCACTCTGGCTAATCAGGAGGTTTTTAATTTTCGTTTGAAATTAAGTTTAAGAAGTATAATCAATAAAAATTAAAACTTTATTTTTTTAAAAGATTTATTTATCTATTTTAGAGAGCGCAAGCCCCCCCCCCCTTGCAGAGGGGAGAGAGGGAGAGAGAGAGAATCTCAAGTGGACTCCCCGCTGAGCAGGGAGCCCCACGTGGAACTCCGGCTCTCGGGACCCTGAGATCATGGCCTGAGCCGAAATCAAGAGTTGAACACTTAACTGACTGAGCTCCCAGGCACCCCTGAAATAAAAACTTTAAATCTTCCATTTGAAGGAAGGTAAACTCTGCCTCCTTTGAAATCATTCCTAGAACTATATTTTGCAAGGTTTTCTCTTGCTAGGGAAAAAAGCTAAGACTGACTTCTTGATTATATTTTATGGAATTATATCACTTATGAACATTTCCTTTCACTGCATTCGCTCATACCTGCAAAACAGCATAAATTATAAAAGCATTAAAGTAACTATGTAGTGTTTAGACGAACAAGGAATTCTTTACCACAAGCCTGGCTGAACAACTTGCTCTAGGAGGGAAGCCAATTGTTACTTTTACCCTTTGGAAGGTCATTTAATCTTTCTGATCTTCATTGTTAAAATCAATGCCTTTTGGCTGGTTCAACCAAACATTGTTTTGAGAGTCAGGTTGGGAGGATGACTGATGCTTTATAGGATTTAAGAGTCAACTCTTTGGGAAATTCAAGGGCGCGGGCGGAAATGGTGTCCTTCCCATTCTCAGATTTTTATCTGGTCCCTGGAGACTAGGTAGTTGTAGAGTTGGTTTCGGTATCTCCCGAGTGACACTTTTGGGCAGTCATCATTGAAGCAGAGCGGTGATAGAATGTATAGTAGTAGGTAGAAAGTATGAGAGAAGTATACATTGTTTTCCCTTCTACTTAATTATTGAGAGAACATTTTTTTTTCCACTTAATCGCATTACCTTCTTCTTTGACCTTAGTCTTGGCCCTTTTCCTACTCAACCATTAATTTCCATAATGCCAGTTTTTGCTGAGTTTCCCCTTTACCTGAGCCTAGTCCCTGTATGTTAGACACTTAAACAGTTATGTCCTTAGCTCTTTTTATTTTTTAGGACCCATGGATTTGTTATTTTTTCGTGAACATAATTAACCTCCCTCCTTTGCTTAAAAATGCCCACCCCATTTTAGAAAGAGGATTGGTAGGAAATTTGTCACGGAGTCAGCATGAATTTAGCGGCACTTCTGAAAAAAAAAATTACTACTTAGAATACTTCCCCCATAAAATATTAAAGTAGCATCTTTGTATGTGAAAGCACATACTTTTTAAAAATTTTGTAATTTACTAAATGGTAACTTAAAGTTTAGCTCAAGATTTTATAAAACTGGTTACATGTCTGAATCACCCCCAGAGTTCTAATTCAAACGTTTAAGAGTGGGGCCCAGTATTCTCTTCTTTAAATAAATATCCAGGGTAACAGGCACAGCCAGTCAAGTGCAAAGAAATGACTCCCTAATCTACTGAGCAGAATAGAACCCTGGGTATTTTCATTTTTCAGAAGGCTAACCATGCTTCTCAGAATGATAGATTTTCAGTCAAATTCTGTTTTATTTCAAAAAATTATTATACAGCCAAAATCTAATCTCACTTTGTCCTTTTCATGTGAAGAGTTTGGGAAAGCCCTTTAAATTGATCATAATGGAAGTTGATATGTAATTTATAGCACCTTCACGAAATACTAAATTCAGAGACCCAGCTTCTGGAGAACAGAGGGGGTGTTTATTCTGCTTGCTTTCTATGTTGCTTTTACACTGCTGGGCACCCTGTGAGTATTCGGTAAAGCGTCAGTGATGAAGGCCGAGGAGAAGCCTGAGATCCAGTTTAATTACCAGGTCATGCCTGTCTGGGAATGGCAGGACTTCAGCTGTGAGAGCTGCCAGTCTCTTCATTATCTCTTTTGCTTGCGAATAGGCCCCTGTTCTGGGAGAAGCTGCCCTCGATTAAAGCAACACTTGATACCATAAGTGTTTGCATCCCTCATGAGTACTCTCTTAACTTTTAAGCTGTGTGTGTACAATTGCTTGTTTTTCTTAACGCCTTTTTATCAGTCAGTAAATACTAATAATGTGCTTATTTTTGTAAGAGATTAATTTACATAAAATGTGTTCTTTGACTAGTATGAAGTCCTCCTTTGTGTACAAGATCATGATGATCCAGCCATTGATGTGTGTAAGAAGCTTCTTGGAAAATACCCAAATGTTGATGCTAGATTGTTTATTGGTAGGTAACAGATTAATTCTGCCATAACCCTTTTGCTTTAATAATATTAAGTATCAGTAATCTTTGTATTAAAGTAGAGTGAAGTTATTAGCATGTTTGCTTTATGCATGTTGGAGTAGTGATAGGATATGTTTTAGCCTTTTGAGAAAACTTAAGTTCTAAAAACACAGGTTTTTTTCATATCTGGGATTAACAAAATAACAACCACCACCAAAAAACCCTATTCCTCCCCCCCTTACCCTGTTAACGGTTTTCTGTCAGACATGAGAATCTGTTATTCTTGTTTCTTTAATATTTTCACTCTGTGGGCTTTCCTCTGTCTCATTCACTGTCACTGGGAGTGAGCGATAGAATTTACTTTTTTGATAATGCAAAAAAAATATTTAAAAAAAAAAAAAGAATTTTTTTAAAAGCCTATAGGCGTATTCTCAAGACTTGTAGAGAGATATTTGCCATTAAACTTTGATTCGTACTTACTACTGATGCATTAACTTAAGAATTAAAAAACTGAAACTAATACATTTTCAAAGAAATTAATTCTCTTTGAGAATGAACAGTTTCTTTCTAAATACATTATGAATAATAAGGAATGTAAAGCATAATGTTAAAGTATGTTTGTTTAAATTATTATGTATGAAAGTACTTTTCACTTCTCTACCCTATATTTGTATTATAGAAAATATTTTCAAGGTTGCATAAATCTTTCATTGTTGCCTTTACATTTTTAGGTGGCAAAAAAGTTGGCATTAATCCTAAAATTAATAATTTAATGCCAGGCTATGAAGTTGCAAAGTATGATCTGATATGGATTTGTGATAGTGGAATAAGAGGTGAGCTTCTCTTTATTTTATTTATTTCATAAAACTATTCATTTGATAAAATGCCAAAAGCAGTCTGAAAATATATTAATCCTTTTTGTCTGCCTCACAAAGTAATTTATTTCATCTTATTTCATGGTAAAATGTCAAGTTATTACTTACTAAGATTTGGAATTTTTTATTGCTAACCTAGAATGTTAACATGTATGAAAACATTTTTGCTTTGAAGAAAAAAATTCCAGCTATTAAAAAAAAAATAGTCGCGGTCCATTTTACAGACCCTTATACCAGATTTTTCATAGTTGTAAATTTTCCCTTGTTCCTATAACCCTTATCTTTTACTGTAATCTGTTCGTGGCACCAATAATATACTATCTCACACAAAGGGACAAAAATTAATAGGTGAATATATTAGAAAATACATACGTGGCTTATTTTAGTAGGAAGGTGTTGATATACTGAAATTATAATTTGCATTTTTGCATTGTTAAATATTTATATTCTGATTACCACAAGTTTCCCGACCTCGGCATTTGGGGCTGGATAACTCTTTGTGGTTGAGGCTGCCCTGTGGGCTGGTTAGCGAGCATCCCGGGCCCATACACACTCAATGCCAGTAGCGCCCCTTTCTCGGTTGTGACAACCAAAAACTGTCTCCAGACATAGCTGAATGTCCCCTGCGGGGCCGCGGTTGAGAACCACTGCGCTGTGATACGTGTATTTGAGGTGCAAATACACTTTTATAGGGTAAATTTCATTCGTAAAGACTTGAAGGAAATAAAAATATAAAGTTATGTAAAAAGATACGAGATGTTTGCTATTTGAAAAGGGGACAATGATTTAAATTTTTTTTATTAGCTTAAAATGCAGATTTAAAAATTAATTGAAGTGTGGCATGCATTCAGGATCATTACAGATCTCTCAGTTCATGGTCAGAGATTCTGTTCATTCTTCATGTTTGCTATCTTAAATTATTTTTTATCATATACTACGTTTTCATAACATCTGTACACATTTCTGTCAAGTATCATCTCATTCAGTTCCCATTAGCAGTTTATGAGATGGGATATCTCATACCCTCTAAGAAGTGGAGCTCATTTCCTGTGGTAGAGAATGCAGGAACCAGCATAAGGACTGAGGTCCTTTGACCTCTGCTCCTCTACCTTTTCTGTTAGGACACATTGTCTCTAGTCTGGTTTGGAGGTTTTGAAATAGGGGGAGAAACATTTTCAAGGTATATCCTGTCTGTGGTGCATATTAGGTATATATTAGCCTGAAAATGTATTGTGTACATTAGCTTACCATATATTATGCCTTTTTTGAGATTTTGTATTCTACTTAGAAAAGTGATTGAGAATGATTCTATTAGATTCAAATGCAAAAAAATAATAATAGCTCACAAAATGTATTTCACATTAGTGGGCATTTTACTAAAAAGAATTTTTTCCTCTCTCTCTCCCTTGCCACCTTTTTGTCTTTTTTATTGTAGTAATTCCAGACACACTCACTGACATGGTTAACCAAATGACAGAGAAAGTAGGCCTGGTTCATGGTCTGCCTTATGTAGCAGACAGACAGGGCTTTGCCGCCACCTTAGAACAGGTAAGTATGGTGGTCATACGTAACGTTCTTATTGTCACATCCCTCATCTGCCAGAAACCTGAGACTAGTTTAAGTCTGAGAGTTGGGATGAGGTACCCGAAGTTAACTGTAATTAAACCTGTTTTAACCTGCTAGGTACTGGCATCCTCAAGATGGAGAGTAGTTGTGTTATTAGTGAAGACATTTTTGGGCCCCTGGAATCACTCACAGCTGAGGTTACTGCCTTCCGGCAGGGAATGGGTCTCATTCACCCCAACATCGTGGGGTCTCATTACCAGCTGAACACAATATATTCCCTCGCCTTAGGGCCCTCACTCTCAGTTCTAGAGTGTGCTTCTAGACTACTGACTTACATAAAAGCACATGGCATATAGTTCTTTCAGAGATCCAATCTGAAAAGAATCTTTTTTAAATATCACAGAGTCTTTTAGTTTTTAAAGGTTTTATTTATTTATTTGTCAGAGCAGAAGCAGGGGGAACAGCAGGCAGAGGGAGAAGCAGGCTCCCCGATGTGGGACTCGATCCCAGGACCCTGGGATCATGACCTGAGCCAAAGGTAGATACTCAACCGACTAAGCCACCCAGGTGTCCCCAGAGTATTTTAAATATACAAAAAGGGGAAAATTATTCATACAAGTCATTATAAAATCCATTTGATTTCCTATTTTTTTAAAAGATTTTTTTTTTTTTTTAACCAGCATGCTGCAGCTTGGTGGGGGGGTGCAGAGGGAGAGAAAGTGAAGCAGACTCCCCACTGAACAGGAAATCCTGGCGTTGGAGGGGGGGCTCGATCCCAGGACCCTGAGATCGTGATCTGAACCAAAGACAGGTGCTTAGCCGACTGAGCCACCCAGGCGCCCCTATTTGATTTCCTTTTAAAACAGATCTCTAAAAGTTACCTGAGAAACTTATTTTTTTTCCTCTTCATCCTATAACAGAAATGTAAACTGTAGGTTGTGGGAAAATATAAGTAGCAAAAACTAAAAAACAACCCATAACCTACCAATTAGAGGAAGTTTCCATTTTTTTTTCTATGTGCCTTTTTAAAAACAAGTTGAGATGGTACTCTAAGAACACTTTGCATCTGACTTTTGCACTTCGTTAGCTTTTCTCCATGTCATTAATAACTTCTTATAAAACAGTCTATCGTACGTATGTTCTATATCTGACTGCACCATTCCTGTGCTGTTACACATTTAGGAAGAAAAACTTGCCTCACTGTCATCAGGGAGGGATACATGGTTGTAGTCTTTTAAACATATCAACTTGCTTTTAAGCGTATCTGCACTTATATTATTTTGAATTGCAGTCTTGTGATTACCACAGATCTGAGGGGGTAAAGGTACATTGTGAGTGGAATTTAACCTTTGGCAATTTGAGCCATGAGCTCTTAATACTGCCTACGAATATATTTGTCCTATTGCAAGAAATTGTTAAGTCTTTAAATACCAGATTTTTGTTTAGTAAGAGAAACTCTGAGTAGCTAACTACTTTCAAAAAAATACTTTTTATTCTTATTGCCACATTGTATTTTTGCTTTAGAAATATCCAAGTTGGTGTATATGGCAGTGGTAAACATCTCCCAGATTACGGTCAGTCCCTTAGGTTAAATTTAATCTTGAAAGGCCCCTTTTGCCGTACTTAGATTAAGTGGAAACAGAGGGATTGTTCCAGTCTGTAAAGAAATCCTGGGAGCCGTTGACGTAGTCCCTATTTCCACCTCATTCTTAAAACCCCCACTTAATAACTGCTAAAGGAAATAAGATGTGAGCTTCTGGTCTTAGATATTTGGTTCAGTTCAGTCCTATAAGCACCAGAGCTTCATTGCAGTCTGGACATAGGGTAGATACCAAGAATCATCTTCTTCATCACCCCTGATAATTCTCTTGTTCCACACTGTGCGTGTAACTGCTGCCATTGAGAAAAATCACCGTTCTCCTTTCAAGCTAATTAGAAAAGGCAGCATATCTCAGGTGTAAATACTAGGGTTTTATGTCTAATAATTAGGGTGATGACCAGTTTGTTCTGCCGCTAATTTAGCAACTTGCGTAGTTCGTGACGTCAAAGCATATCTAGGGAAAGGGGGAGTAAAATGGGAGACAGAATTTTAGTATCTACCCTGGTGAAAAAATACATTGAAAAATAGCATTGGGGAAATCGGGAAAAAGCTCCGTGACTCGGGCAGGAGGCAGCCAGCTGTGAAGGGAATTAAAATAGGATTGTCCTGTAGGTTGATACACCTGTAGGTGGTGTAGGGGTGTGTGTGTGTGGGGGGGAGAGTACACACATATATTCACATACATACACCTGTATGTGTAGGGGTGTGTGTGTGTGTAGTTACACAAACATTTGAAAGTAGGCTGTATAAAATATTTGTTAATATTTCACATGTCAGTGAGAGATATTTTTATCTGACTTATTTTATATCCCAGTTAAGTTTTATTTGGATAAATCTTTGAATCTTGCAGCTTTACAGAACACAATATTTATATTTGAGAATAGAATACACTTTTTTTTACCCAGAAGTATTATTTTTCTTTGTAATGGTGGTAACAAGAATAGTCAATCTAGGGGCGTGTGGGTGGCACAGTTGGTTGAACGTGTGACCCTTGGTGTTGGGTCAGGTCATGATCTCATGGTTGTGGGATCGAGCCCCACATCGGGCTCCTTGCTCAGTGCAAAGTCCGCTTGAGATTCTCTCCCCCTCTGCCCCTGCTCCCTGCGCATGTGCTCTCTCTCTCTCGTGCTCGCTCTCACTCTAAAATAAACAAGTAAATCTTAAGAAAAAGAAAAAGAATAGTCAATCAAATAAGAAATTACTGATTACCCGCTATATGTAAACACTATTTTATAATAACTTTTATTGAGGTAGTTTATGTAAGAATAATAAGATACTTAGTCATACTTAAAGGAAGTTCATTAGGGAAAGAATGTTTATAAATACCATACTTTTAACATAACATTCTAATTACACATATGTGTTTTTGCTTTTGTTTGGCAGGTGTATTTTGGAACTTCTCATCCAAGGTCGTATATCTCTGCCAATGTAACTGGCTTCAAGTGTGTGACGGGAATGTCTTGTTTAATGAGAAAGGATGTGTTAGATCAAGCAGGAGGGCTTATAGCTTTTGCTCAGTACATTGCTGAAGATTACTTTATGGCCAAAGCCATAGCTGACAGGTGAGCAAACAAAACTACATCAGGCTATAGTGTTTTTAGTACCTGACTTCTGTTGGTTTATTGTATTTGTTAAACCCACTGGTTAAGGGGCTATTTTATTTCTTGCTAGTGAGTACAGAATAGGTGAATATTTTTAGAAAGTAATTCCTATTTTTCATAGATATGAAAGAATTAAGTGAAGAAAATAAGTGTTCTCTTTTACATTCTTTAATGTGGTTTGACATTAAAAGGAAGCTTCTCTGTGATTATAAATTTACATTATTATAGACGTAAATTTCTATGTGTTTTAGAAGGATTAAAAATATTAGTGCAGTCATAAGCCAGCAGGTAAAAATTTAAAGAATATGATTTCACATTTTGGAATTTCTCAGATTATTTGATGCTTTGCTGAAAGCCACCTAACAATTCACAGAATGACATACGGCATTTCTCTATCGCAAAGTGCTTGTTTGCTTTTAAAGGGGTTCATTGCCTTGTGTGATAATTTACTAGAGATAGGATTTTAAAAATGGAGGTATGCTTTTAAAATTCTTTCATGATGGTATTCATGTGGCTCATAGTTTCATAGTGTTTCCCGAGAAATACATAATGCTACTTTTTATTTGCGTTTCTTGAATATCCACAACGTGGATAGCTTGTTGATACCACATATCTCCCCTCCCCCCATTTGAGTTGGTGGTTTTTTTGGTTTTGGTTTTATTTAGTAGTGATCAGGGACTAAATTATGAAATACAGAACCCACACCCTTTAGTACTTTCAGAATGTCTGTATTTTAAGTTTCTTAAACTGTAAACGGAGGGGTTGGAGTTCCTTCCAGGCGTAGATGGTACTGTCCGTGGGCCTGTGTCTTTGCTAAAACATCCGTAAGTATGGTAAACCGCAGGTCGTGTGCTAATCCCGAGAACCAGGCTCCCCGTGAACACCAGCGGTTGTGTCCTCGATAGTGATGCCTAGCTGCGTAATCAGCCGTGCCTGCATGTGTTCATCATTTTATAATTGTCTTCATTTTCAGAGGTTGGAGGTTTGCGATGTCCACTCAGGTTGCAATGCAAAACTCTGGCTCTTACTCGATTTCCCAGTTTCAGTCCAGGATGATCAGGTAAATCCGCCGGTCTTCTTCTTTTTATACTTCGTTAAAAAGGGTGGGGGAAGTAATTTTTACATGGTCTAACTTGGTATTTAAAATAACTAAAAGTCAAATTTTGCTTAGTTCCAGAAAAAAGCGTTTAGCATCTTTATTAAAATAAATTTAATGTCTAAATATTTCTTTGCTGTGTAACCCTGAAAACATTTAATAACGAGATGCTGGGGTGGGTGGGGCAGGGTAACTGGGTGACGGGCATTAAGAAGAGCACATGATGGAATGAGCGCTGGGTGTTGTATGCGACTGATGAATCAGTAAATTCTACCTCTGGAACCAGTAATACAGTATATGTTAACTAAATTGAATTTGAATAAAGAATTTTTAAAAAGAAATGTTGAGAATTTGATTCCTTTAGTATGCTGATCTCTATTTTTGACTTTCTGTATTTTGACTTTTATAATCTTTATTCATTAGAGTGTAGGCCATACAAATGAATTTATAGACTTTTTTCTTTGATATACTAAATAAAAATAGAGATTCATTAAATACTCTTTAAAGAGGAGGGCCTTTATGTAACCAGGGTAAAGAGCTGATCCTTTGGGGGAGAAATTGATTAGTCTTGTAACCAGGTTGTTGTTTAAAGAAAATCTTTTTTTTTATTTTTTTTTAGGTGGACCAAATTGCGAATTAACATGCTTCCTGCTACAATAATTTGTGAGCCAATTTCAGAGTGCTTTGTTGCCAGTTTAATTATCGGATGGGCAGCCCACCATGTATTCAGATGGGATATTATGGTATTTTTCATGTGTCATTGCCTGGCATGGTTTATATTTGACTACATTCAACTCAGGGGTGTCCAGGTATGTGGATAGGCATGAAAAGGTTGGCAGTCGTTTGGCAGAACTAAAACTATTTTAATTTAGAAAGGGTTGAAGAAATCTCTCTGAGCCATTCTTTACTTCCCATTGAAGGTTAATATTATGTTTAAACATGAGTTCCTTAGTAGAATACGGATGCAAAATTTAACTTGATTTTCACCTTTCAGTTGGCAGTTACATGACTTTTATTAAGGCTTCTCCCAAAAATCGAGTATTCAAACTGAGATATTCAGGTTAGCCATGATTTGAATGCATTTCCTACTCATCATTAACACTTTTTAACGGCTGTAGCATGGCAGTTAAATTATATAAAGAAGCAGGCTTGGTTTTTATATAGTTTATATATATTTGAAAGTGTGAAATTGAAGCATCTCATTTTTTTTTTAACTGTGTCTCATTCGACAGTCGGTAAATCAGTTCTGTTTTGTTTTGTTTTAAATCCCCAGGGTGGCACACTGTGTTTCTCAAAGCTTGATTATGCAGTAGCCTGGTTCATCCGTGAGTCCATGACAATATACATTTTTTTGTCGGCGTTGTGGGACCCTACCATAAGCTGGAGAACTGGTCGCTATAGATTGCGGTGTGGAGGCACGGCGGAGGAGATTCTAGATGTATAACCACAGCTTTGTGACTGTACAGAAAGGAAAGAAGAGAAGTATTATAAATTATGTTTCTATAAATACTTTTAAAAGATCTACCTTCAGTAGTTTTATCACATGTATGTTTGATATCTGTTCTTTAATTTATTTTGCATGGCACTTGCATCTGTGAAGAAAAAAAAAAAAAAAAAACAAAAACACATCTGTAGTCTTGGCCAAATGGTACACATTATTTTGTGGACGTAGTGAATCAAGAGAATTGGTTCTAGGAACCTGGGTTTGGTTTTTTGTTGTTGTTTGTTTATTTTTTAAAAATAAAATATATATATAAATATATGAACGCTCTGCAGCAAACACTATGACAGTATCCTTCAGTAGAGAAAGTTTCTTACTGTGAGTACACTCTTCCAGAACATTCATGGGGTGGCAGCAGCTTTGTGTTGGGGTTTAGGAAAGACTCGAAAGTAACCCCTTGACATGTCTAAAGGGAAAGGTATGAACGTGGTGAGCAGCCCACAGCGAGGTACTAACTAAGAAACTTTTTCATGCTCTATGCCTACCTCTTGTAGTTGTTGCAGAGCAAGTATAAATTGTAATAAGGTAGCTAGGCCTTGCGAAAACAAATGGGAAAACTTTAAAGATAATAATAATAAAAGAGCTGGAGTCTAGTATTTATATGAATCTGTGAGAGATATTTTTTTGGTCTCACTGCAATGAACCAAAAGTGGTTGAGTTTGGTTTTTAATTGTAGCCATGTATCGAAGGCATCCTTTTGACCAACTCGTGTTGGTTCTGTCTTGAACCATTGTTAATCACTGTGCTGGTAAACCTTTCCTTCCCTGCTCCTTACCCGACCCCACCCCATCTTTCCTGAACTTTTTTTCTTGGGGGGAGGGAGGGGGTTTGGGTGGTTTTGTTTTAGTGTGAGTGGATGTTTTGATAGTCGTGAGGAAAAATGCATTTCAGACACATTTCACACATGAGCTATTTTCTTACACAGTATGTCTTATTGTTAAAAAGAATGTAATTTCATGATACAGGTATTTAATATCTTTTTTAAGTAAATATTCTAGCCATCAAATAAATTGCAGTAGAGTATTAAGTGGGGACAGGATGAGTTTTACTCTTAAAATTAATCAGTATCAAACTAAGTCTACTGTGTGTGTGTGTTGTTTTTTTTTTAACTCTTACAGTTAGTCTGGTCTTATTTAAATTGGATTTTTGTACTCCAGTTTGTATGACAGAATGGACTGGACCAGCGCTAGTTGTAAATGCATGCTGCCTCTCACTCTTCTCTCCTCATCTTGCCGCCGAACTTGCTTGTCAGGTTGTGCTTAACTTGTGGTGAACTGGACTAGTTTTTGTTTTTTGTTTTTTTTTAAATAGGCAAAAATGTAAGGGACAGTGCATAAGCCTTTTTTTTTTTTTTTTTTTTTCCTTTCCTGTCATGGAATTTTTGCTTTTTTCCAGGAGATGATGGCATGTTGTCCACATGAACGCCTGCTGCAGGGCTGACGCTGGCAATATGGCAGCTTTAAATTCTAAGTTACTACAGTTTCCGTGTCAAAGCATAATGTGTAGCATATCAGCAATAATTACATATTTATAGAAAATGGACACATTTTCACTTCACTGAGCCAATTCATTTAATTGTCTAATGACTAACATAGTCGCAGTTGTAATATATCTATTAATGTGTATACACCGTGTATACACATTATGTATAAGCTTTTCTCTGGGCCAGACTGCTTCATTTAAAAAAAATATATTTTTTTTTTTGTTTTTTTGCGCCTTATGACGAATTTGTTTGAAGGGCATTTTCTTCATGAACAAAGGCTTTGATGCATATTCCTTTCTATGTGAAATGGGTAGTATTGTTCCCTGAGGAAAGTTGCACAGTGAAAACCAGTCTAGTTGTGACCCACTTTGTGTTGTCTTTTTTAATCTCTATTACACAAGTTGAATTTTGCTGAATATGTTTGTAATTTGTTGGTTTGTTTAACGAAGTTTGGTTGATGCCATCTTTTGCACTGCGGAAGTGAAATCTTGCTTATTACTTAGCTTTTTGCTAATCTCAGTATGGGCAATGTAACAACAAATCCAAATGGCTGGACAGACTTCTTGTGTTTTGTAAATATAAAAAAATCACTGTTCTGTATGTGTGTTTTGTGTGGTAAAATGAAGCTTAAGTGAAGCTTCACTTAGAGTGATTCTTTGTTTAGCAAGTTTAGAGTGGTGATAATATGGTAAGAAATAATATAAATGTTGAAGAAAGCATCACAACAGAACTGTAGGAGTCCAAATTTAATAGACCATTTTAAAAAAAGTGTCTAGAATATACCACGTTTTATTATTTAAAATCATTGTATTAAGTTTTTTGTTCAAAATAAAAATTTAAATACAATCAAAACATTAACAATAATGTATTTTTGTTTACTGTCTTTCCTTTTCTTATTTTATATTTTTATAAAAACGTGTTCCACCATTCACATCAGAATTACTGGGAGAATTCTGTCAAGTGTTAAATTTGAAATCTTCCTTTTTACCTACACTACAGTCAGCCTCATGGCTTAACATTGGGCTTTTCTACCTTGTTGGCACCCGGAGAACTCTTTTTTAAAAAATACAGATGCCTGGGCCCTGCCCACAGAGATTCTGGTTCAGTTATTCTGGGGTGAGGCCTGAGCTCTGCTTGTTCTGAGCAGACAGACCTGAGAAACACTGGCCCGTAATCTCCTGGAGAAGAGACCCATTGGCCCCTTTGGCCCCCTCCCGCCTTGGCTCACAACCTGACTCAGCCTCTTAGATGGTACCACTCCAGTGGCTGGGAAAGGCCCAACCAAGGACAGGAAAGGAATGGCTCTGCTGCTGGAGACCTACATGGGAGACTGACTAAGCCGACCCACACACTGTCGGGGCCAGGCTCCTCCCAAGCTGCAGGCATTTGCAGACTTATTTCACCATCAGCCTGTGAGGGAAGACTACTTTGAACTGGAGAGCAGATCCCAGGGGAGGAAGAGTCTAAAAGGAATTTGAAATGATGAAACTGTTTTGCCATAAAACAGCAGTGATGGTTGCACAACCTTATGAATATACAAAAAACAAATGAATTGTATACTTTAAAAGACAAATTTTATGGTCTGTTAATTATATCTGAATTTTTTGAAATAAATAAAGGAAATATGGAAACCACTGTTAATGTATTCTTTCCTTCCAGTCTTCTGACACCTGTTGCTGAGATGGATTCGAGAGAGCATGCAGAACTGGTCATGTCTGGCATCCTTGCTCAGTTTTGAAATCTTTCTAAAATGGACAGATGAAAATATTGTACCTCATTGTTTAAACATGGATTTTTTTTTTAAAGTAGGCTCCATGCCCAGTATGGTGCCCAACACAGGATTTGAACTCACAACACTGAGATCAAGACCTGAGCTGAGATCGAGTCAGACAACCCACTGAGCTACCCAGGCACCCCTCAAATATGGATTTTTTTTAATGACTGGCAGAATTATTTTTGTATGTATGATTTATAACCACTGGAATTTCTTCCGTTTCTTGATCTTACTTGAGGGTCTTAATGCTTATTGTGCATTCCATGTCTCTTTTCTTAACCGTAAGAAACAGTTTACATTACCAGACAGGACACTGTTAAAATCTTTGCATTTAGGATAATGTTTTCCCAAGGCAAGATGGGTTGGACATGGAAATAATTGATGAACTGTTTGTGCGACTAAGTGGCCCACACCAGTGTCCCGATCAAAGATAAGCCTTTCCAAATGTGGTTTCCCTGTCTTAGAACAGAACCATTTTCAGCTTTGAAGTAACAATATTTTCACAGTCTATATGCAGTCACATTTCTGACACAAAGCTTACTTGGCCTTTGGATACTGTTTTCTCAGTACATTTCTGAACTTTATTTGCTAGTATTTAATGAAATATTTTCTAGGTTTTTCTGGATTATGCTAACTGCAAAGTCATTTGGGCTTCCCCCCCCCACACCTGTGCTCCAGAAATTATTTAGCCAGGAATGATCTATTCCTTGGAAGTTTGAAAGAATTTATCCATAATGCTTTAGGGGCCTGACACTTGAAAAACCTTCTCAGTTTATTTCATTGATAAGTAATCAGTTCATACTTTCTATGTCTTTTAAAGTCCATTTTCGTCATTTACACCATAGAGATGCACACAGCATTTTCATAATTCTCTTCAGTCTCACGCTGTCGGGCAGGAGGTTTGCAGCCCCTGTGTGCATTGAACTTGGACCTCTGGCCTGAGGGCAGGGTTGCAGGCAAGGCCGTCCCTCCCCAGGCCACCAATATCCTCTTAGTGTAAAGAAAACCTGGCCCCATGACTCCTCCTCTTAGAACAGTTTAATGGCTCGATGTTCCCTTCAGGATAAAGCCCAAGGTTTACTCATGGCAGAAAGGCCATTTTCGGTTACATTCTTGCCAGCACCTCCCCTCTTGCGTTTTGCCAAACCCACTCACATTAAACTCGCATTGTGAACTGACTGCAGTTTCCCCGACGTCGGCTCTTTCCTGCTCTGGGCCTTCACGCATGTTGCTCCCTCAAACTCCATTCCTCCAACCTCCACATTGCCCTTGGGACTCGACTCGGGTGCCAGGTCCTCCGTGACTTATCTGCACGGGTTGTGTACCCTGTGTCCGTCTGCACAGCCTCACCCTGCACTTCTGCTCTCGCACCTAATACTAGTTATTTTAATTGGTCCTAGAGTTGTTTGTGTTCATCATTAAATTGGAAATACCAAGGGCAGGGAGGGTCAGTAATGTACTTGACTTTGTGCCCCAAGCTCCTGGCTTAGGACCTGATACAAAGTCCACTTTCCTGAATGAACGAATGAATGAATGAACACAGATAAGCCTGACCGTGTCACTAATCTTAAACCTGTGGCTTATCACGTAACAGGAATGCCGTCTGTGGTGCCAGCCTGCTTGGGTCCGCTTTCCAGCATCGACCATTTGCTTCCTGCACACCACGTCTGTGCCTCGGTGGACACCAAAGTGATGTACTTCGCAGGGTCAGGGTGAGCATTAAAGGAAATACTGCGTTTGGAAAGCCACGTTCTCAGTAAAAGCTTGTGTGATAAGGATCTCGAGTCAGTGAAAACGAAAGCTTAGTTACACAGTCGACAAAGTAGCCGTTCTTCCTCCCAGGCTTGAGGAAAAGAACTGTTCACAATCTGATGGAGAGGGTTGCACTGTCTTTTGTAGGGCAACTGACCCCTCAGCCCTGGGTGGTTCAGAGCAAATATTCTAGCATTCTAGATGAAAATCAATCTGACTTGTTTAAACTATTCTAAATAGTGCTATTGTAGCCCATATAATACTGTTCAGAATGTCAGCGCCAACAGCCTGAGCCGCAAGGCCTGGCAGAAAATGCAATATCTCGCCGCACAGACCTGCATTCCGACAAGAATAGTCCACGGGATCTAGAAGGCTGAGAACCTGGCGTTCACAGCAGAGCACTGCAACACATTCTGTGTGGAATGAGGTGTACCCATGAAATGGGCAACATTCAAGGAATTTTACCTGGCTGGCATGTTTCCAGCTATTATTCCTTTCGAGGACAATTTTCTGTATCATTCAAAGAGAGTTTCCTGGGTGTTCTCGGACTCTGGGCACTGAGAGCAGTGAGCATGGCCATCTGAAGGGGAATTTTCTTCGCATGGCTTTGTACCTTCCGCGATTCCCAAACTGTAGTATAAGATTTATTTTATTTTTTAAAGATTTTATTTATTTGTCGGAGAGAGCACAAGCAGGGAGAGCAGCAGGCGGAGGGAGAAGCAGGCTCCCCACTGAGCAAGGAGCGTGATACGGGACTAGATCCCAGGACCCTGGGATCATGATTTGAGCCGAAGGCAGACACTTAACCATATAAGAGTTATTTTAAATGCCAACTGCTGTGCTCCACTCCCGTGTCCTAAAGCCAAAAACTCTATACCTTTATAAGCTTTCCTTAGATTCTGCTGCAGGCACTTTCTGGGACACTTCAAGGAATATTTCGGCAGAGCTATATTAGCATGGGATGGATTTCACACGAGTCGAGGACAGTGGAGTGAAGGTGGTGGCCTTGTGGGCAGGAGAGTTGAGGCTCAGCCCTGAGGACTTAATTTTTTTGATGTCTAAATGAGGTGGCTGAGATGCTGTGATTCATAATAAGAAACATAGGGGCGTCTGGGTGGCTCAGTCGGTTGAGTGTCCACTCTTGGTCTTAGCTCAGGTCTCGATCTCAGGGTCGTGAGTTAGAGCCCTGAGTTGGGCTCTGCACTGGGCGTGGAGTCTACTTTAGAAAATAATAATAAACATATTTGATCTTCATCCCCGTTTCTGGCACAGAGCTCCTAAAACCCTCATAATTTCCTACTTGAAGAGAGGCCTTTTGATATTAATGAGGTGACTCTTCAGACTGCACCTAGGGTTGGAACTGGTTGCCAGGAAAACCAAACTTGTGAATGGAGGGTTGGAACTTTCAGTCCCATCCCCCCACACCGACTTGCAGGGAAGGGAGAGCGGCTGGAAGTTGAATCAATCACCAATGGCCAGTGATATAATTAATTGTGCTATATGTAATGAAGCCTCCATAAAAACCTAAAGGATGAGACTCAGAGAACTTCTAGGATGGTGAACACATGGAGATTTGGGGGAGATCCACGTGCCTGGAGAGAGTATGGAAACTCCAAGCCTTTCCTCACGCCATGGCCCCGTATCTTTTCCATCTGGCTGTTCCTGAGTTATTTCCTTTAGTAAACTGGTAATCTAGTAAGTGAGATGTTTCTCTGAGTTCTGTGAGCCACTCTGGCAGATTAATGGAACCCAAGGCCAGGGTGGTTGGAAACTCCAATCTATAGCCAGTTGGTCAGGATCACAGGTGATAACCTGGACTGGCTTCCGAAGTGGCAGGGGGCAGGTTGGGGAACAGTCCCATAACTGAAACCTTACCCTGTGAGATCTCATGCTATCTCTGGGTAGACAGTGTCACAATGGAGTTAAGTTGTGGGACACCCAGCTGGTGTCCTGAGCATTGCTTGGTGTGTGGGGGAACCGCCCCTGCCACATGGCGGAATGGTGATCAGGAACCAAATAGTGGCCCCGTGGACGTGTCATCACCAGGGGTTGCCACAACACCCAGGAACTTCAAGGCAGATTGTACAGAATGGCAGATGTTGACTGGCGAACAAGAGACCTGGTCATGGGAACTTAGACACAGAGGAAAACACATTGAAAAGCTAACAAAGTTTTCAAATATTTTTTTCTTAGAAACGAATTTTCAACTTTGTTACGAGGGTAGCCGGAACTTAAAATTTTTACTTGTTTTCTTGGATTAGCCCAAGGTGGGGAAATGTGTGGAAGACTACCATTGCTATGTCTGAAGACATGAACCAAAGCTGCTGAGTGCTGCACCTGCCATCCCAGGGAGTTCTGGGAAAATGACAACCTGTTATAGTCACTTTCTTAAAAAAGATTTTATTTATTTGACAGAGAAAGAGAGAGAGAGTGAGAAAGAACACAAGCAGGGGGAGTGGGAGAGGGAGAAGCAAGCTTCCCGCCAAGCAGGGAGCCCAATGTGGGACTCAGTCCCAGGACTCTGGGATTATGACCTGAGCTGAAGGCAGACACTTAACAACTGAGCCACCCAGGCGCCCCTGTTATAGTCACTTCTGATCTCAGTCCCTCCCAGCTAGGACCACTCAGCCACAGAATAAAGAGTCCAGACACAGCTTCTAGAAGCTCGTTGCTTGAAATCTAGGCATGAGGATCCAAATCTGACTGCCATAAATCCTTGCTGTGATCTTGTCTGGGAGAAACTGGTGTGATCTCACTGACGGCAGTGGCTTTAGAAAGAAGATTGAGCTTTCTTCCACTGGAGAACAGAGACCCCGCCCCCAAAGCCTTCAACAGAAATGTCAGGCTTCCTGTCCCTGTTACAGCTGGCCCATATTACAGTGGCAGTCAGCCCACCACGGCTGGAGGGATTCCAACAGCTGACTTGCCAAATTATCAGGCAAAAGAAATTGCAGAGGAAGAGAACATGTCGTTTGCAAGGGAAGAGACCAAGCTGGCCAGAAGATGTGGGTAAGTGGAGGCAGAATTAATGGGAGAAACAGAGGGGAAATTCAATTAAAAAACATTATAATGAGTGGGAAAACACAATGAGAACTTTCAAGAAGACCGAATTAGAGCATAACAAATGAAATTATGGAACTAAACGGCAAGATTTCTAAACTTAGAATTTCGACGTAGAGAAAGAGTGATTCCATCTAAAAACCAAATTTGTGTTTCGGGATGGGAGGGTGTCTTAATAACCCAGCACCAAACAAAACAAAAGAAAGCATTCTAAATGAAAAAATGCACAGATCCAAGACTAAAGGACCGGCTGGGTGGAGACTTACTAGTCCAAAAGTAGGAGGCCCGGGAGAAAGGGGAAGAGAGAAGAAACCTGACGACATGATGATTTCTATTTAAAGGGCCCAGGTGGGCTTACTGAAAAGACACACCCACAAAGAAGCATCCTGGTGAAAGTTCTGAGCTTCAAGGATGAATTTCACTTTCATCAGCCAGGAAGAGCAAGTTACTGACAAAGGAAAGAGGGTGAGGCCAGCATTGGACTCTCAGCCATACCAGAGGCTCTTGGGAGGCACAGGAATGGTATCTACAGGCTAGTCCGGAGGGGAAGTGGATTAGGTCAGAAAAGCTCACGTCCAGTCAAAACGTTATTACAGGAAGGCAAAAAAAAAAAAAAAAAAAAGGCATTTTTTTGGACACGTAGGGCCTCAGAAAGTACACCAGCCATGTTCTCTGAAGAAATTCATCAGGAAAGTACTCAAGAAAATAACCCCAATCAGAAATCTCTGCAAGGGAGAACTGACAGAATTCAAGGAACCTGTGGTGGATAAGGAACCTTGGGTTAGTCGTGGTCTGAATGGAGAGTGTGAGTGTGGCATGGACTAGTGAGAAATTTTGGGATCAGATAAGATTTTTATAGGGGAAAGTTCAATAGTCTTGGCTAAAATTCTAACTTATCTCCAAACCTAGGAGTAGGGACGTGAAAGAAAATGGGGAAGTGAAAGTGGTTTCAAGCTTTGTTGAGGTTTACCAAGTGGCGAGGGACGGGCTGTGGGGCCACGTCACGGTGCACAACAAACCACTTCAACTTGCTCCCCAGACATGCAAGTCCTTTGTCCGTCCTTCCTTCCACTGAGGATTTCTCAACGGTAGTAGTGGTACCCCTTCAATCTCTCTCTCTCACTCACCGCCTGGGGCTCTCTTTCTCTCACCTAGTGGTGTCCTTTCTTTACCTTCTCAGCTCCCCATCCTTGTTTTTGTTCCTAGTCACATTCTGCTAACTCTCGACACCGGGCAGGTTAGTTACAGACTGCACACTTAGTCCAGGCCCACCGTTGAGCTCAAAAACCCATCAAGACGCTCAATTGGACAAAAGGAACAATTTCTCCCCTAGAAATAAAAAGGACTAGCAGAAACCTTGTGATCATGGTCTGTCTTTTGATAGAATCCACCCCATTAGAAGGCTGTGCACTTTTAAAGAACAGTTTTCCCCCTGGTGACAGAGTCCTGGATGAAGTTCAGGGTCATTGGGAAGCAATAGGGTTGAGAATAGGGGTAGGGATGGGAGGTGGGGACCATGAGATGAAGATGGATGCAACGACAGGGCAGGAGCATGCTAAGCCTTGAATTTAAGCTTTATCCTGAAGGCAGTAGGGAGCCATTGAACGTTTTGTGTGTTAGAAAGATTTCTCTGGTTGCTACATGGAGATAAGAGTTTTTTAGTGATAATGACCTTGACAGCAGGGACCAGAAGGAAAGTTATTGCTCTAATCTAAGAGGAATTCTGTTTGTTTATAGAAACCATCCCACCTTTATGACCACCGTATGGCTAGAAACTTTTCTTTTTTTCCCTTTGTGCAGGTCACATGGGAATGTTCCGCTTACAACCTGCTCGCTTTCTACAGTTGGGAACCCTTTCATGTTCCATACTGACCCTAAGCCTGCATTCATGAGGGTCTGACTTCCCAAATTCCCAGAAGGCGGACACCTAAGAAAAATCCGTGTCAGGATGACAGCCCACTGCATCTGACTTCCTGCTTTACCTGCAAGGACACCACTCTCCAATTTGTTCCTGCATATGGTGGGCTCTCAGTGCTACTAACTTTATTTCCCTGTTCCAGTCTCCTACTCATAGCTTGGCTCTCTCTGCTGCTACCTAATATTCAAAATTTGATTCTGAAGCTTGTTAAATTAAAACTGTAGCTGAATCCATAGCTTCATCAGGTCTATTGTAAAAGTTATGGCATTGACCAGAAGGAAGTAGGTCCCCAAGAACTGATCTGGGGGGATTCGCGTGCTTCAGAGTATCCCGGATCCCACGGAGCCTCGTGCCAGCAGAGGCAGCTTCTCTTCCTCCTCTTCCAGCGGGGATCCCACACCGATCTTCTCTGGGGAGTTGCTCTGCAAGGGGAAGCCAGTTTCTTCATGCCCCACCCTTATCATCTCTGATTATCTCCAAACTTATAACTAGAATTATATCCTAGTATGTCCTCAGGGGCCCAGAACCAGGAAGATGGTTAAGACATCAAAGGAATTTTTAATCTTGGCTAATTTTTATCAGCAAAACCCTGGCCAATGTGTGTGAGATGAAGGGCTTGGCCAAAGAGAGAGGGACATAAAGATTAGGCTACATTTTTCGAGATGATATTCTTGCCGGAGATTCTGGATGAAAATACTAGCTCCAACAGCTGGGAGCACATCTGATTGTTTTTCTCAATTGGCTGGCTGGACACTGCCTCACAGATGGAACACATCAAATGAAGGCCAGAAAGTCAGAAATTTCTGGGACAACAGCAAGGACAGAATAGAGAGATTTAGGAAGACAGGAATTGGGGAATGCATTTATCATTCGTGATTCAGTCCATCTCCCATTAAAGAGCAAGAATGTACTCCTATCACCAAAGCACTGAAAAACATATTTGTTCAGGAAGAGCAAGGATCTTTGTAAAGGTATTTGGCCAAAGATGCCGATGGGAGGAACTGGTTGTACAAAATATCTTCCTGATTTCAGTAAGGATGGTGGAATCAGGGCAGGTCTCTTGAGCAAGGCCAAACATGGCATTTATCCATCAGAGGCATGGTATCTGTAATTAATGTACGTGGCCAAGGTACTACGGTGGGAACCGGAATGGTCTGACTCTTTGACGGTATCTAATAAGCAGATCCAGGGGTGAAACAGATGGGCAGCCTCCTCCAAGGTTGTACTTGATTTCTGGAACCGAAAAAACCCCGGCCTAGAGGAAAGAGATCTTCCTTGAGCCACTGCCATAGAGAACCCCGTGTCCTCACTCATTTTACAGGCCTGATTTATTCCAGAAACTCTGAGCCCCTTAAATGAAAGGAAGGGTGCATATCCCCGACAGCAGCCTCTATGATAACATGTCAGGGTCATACTGTGCCTCTCTCTCCTCGTCTTCTCCGGAGGGACCATTACTTATCAGCATCAACATACACTGAGGGAAAGAAAATCTCCAAACCTTTGGCTTTGAAATCATGGCAAACTAGGACGGCTCTGTGGATTACCAGTGAGTGGCAGCCTTATCATGATCAGATGGTAAATATTCTAACTCAAATCAGCCTCACATTGGGCCCTGTGAAACCCCGCACTTATCTGTGGTTGAGTGCAGCTGGGACAGATAAATGTAGCAATGAGCGTAATTTCCAAGTTTGCTTCCTGACCCCTGTCCTGAGGGCTGTTGTGGTAAGAGAAGCAAATCAAGCCCCAAGGAGTACTGTCCAAGAGAGATAGGATGTGAGCACACATCTAATTTTAAATTTTCTAGTGCCCCTATTTGACAAAGGTAAAAAGAAACAGGGGACATTAATTTTAGTCGTATTTTTTGTTTAACCCACTATATCCAAAATAGTATCTTTTCAACGTGAAATCAATACACAACTTATTAAAACACTCATTTTTGTCCTCAGCTGCACTTACAGAACATCTAATGGTGGACGAGCCCGTGTCAAGTGCTCGGCAGCCACACGCGGGTAGTGGCTATGGTATCGGAGAGCTCAGCTCTCCAGCTTTTCCCCCCACTGCGAGAGCTAGCCAGAAGCAATGACACATTCAGGAAGATTCTCAGAAATGCATATGCAATCGAAAAAGATTTGTTTGTGGTTATGGTAGTGTGGGAATTGTTCCTTTCATAGCTCTTTTTAAAACAAATCCGTTTTACCCATGCAGCTGTCAGATAAACTCAAAGTATTATTATAGCTGTAATTAGGTCGGGACTCAAATTGTATCTGCCGCTCCAGATGTGGTCTCTTCACCGGAGCAAACAAGCCCAGTTCCTAACATCTGGTGGGCACCCACGGGCGTGGTAGCTGTGCTTGTCCATTCTAACAAGGAGAAAGCGTTGAGCTGCGATTTGCTTTCACCCGGCAGGCACAGCTGTCCACCTTCGCCGGTCTGCTTTGGGATTACACGGACTCTGCCCCGTGCCACAATTTAGTCTGTGCTTGGCTTTCTCCCTATTGCGCAGGGCGTGATGCTGGCCCGTTATATGGATGACGTCAAGCTAATAGAACCTGGGGCCGGGATGCAGGTGCTTCAGGTACCTTGGGGAAGATACAGATGTGACTAAAGTGAGAGACGCTCGCCAGGAAGATATAGAGGCTGCTGCCCGCCGCGTTAAGTATAAAGCTTGGGATACCGCTTTTTTTTTTTTTTTTTAGGATTTTTGTTCATTATTTATTTGAGAGAGAAAGAGCGAGAGAGCATGAGCAGGCAGAGAGGCAGAGGGAGAGGGAGAGGCAGACATCCCCACTGAGCAGGGAGCCCCAGGCGGGGCTCGATCCCAGGACCCTGGGATCATGACCTGAGCCAAAGGCAGACGCTTAACCCACTGAGCCACCCAGGCGCCCCAAGGCTTGGGATACCACTTTCAAAGGAGGAGGCAGGTGGCCTTGCAACTTCTACCATTAAGAAAGCAGCACATCGCTCGGCAGACCTCTTTAGATGCGGGAGGCACTCTATGCCACGTGCAAGCATGCTGTTTTGACCTTTTTACTGTGTGACCAATCCTTCCAGGAGTGAGCAGGATCCAGAGCAAGAAAAAGCGGAAATGGGGGCCGTAGCATCTTCACTGCTGCATATACCACTTAGCTTGACGCTCACTCGCACAGCTACGCGGGTGCTGGTTTAGCAGGCTTCCTACCAAACGAGGAACATTGCCACCAGGGACACAAAAACGATGACACCGAAGTAAAAGCTGAACAGTCACGTGGCCATTTGGGGCTCTTCCTATCACTTGAAGAACAGGCATAAAGGCGGTCACGGTGTTGATTAGAATGACTTACCCTGATTTTCAAGGAGGAAGAGGGATGCCGTTATGCAACGGAGGCAGGGAGGAGGTATGTCTGAAAGCCAGATATACCTTAGGTCTACGTAAGCAAAGACCCTGTCTTCCGGAATCTTCTGTATCTCCTGCGCCCTCACCCCGCCACGCTCACGGCCCTACTGACACCAGGTATGTGGAGGCTCCCCCCACTGAGCAATTCTCTGAGACACCAGCTCGGTGTCCTACAACTTCATGCCAATCTGACACTCCCCGGAGACAGCATCAGATCCCACCGGTTAAGGGCTCAGCCCCCTGAGACTGCTCCCACCCCGCTTCCGGTGCCTGTCACAAGTCCCACTTGTCACCTGTGCTGCTGACTGATCAGCTATGAATCTAAGGGTCCCATGGCTCCCCTCCTCCAGTTCAATTTGCTAGAATGGCTCACAGAACTCAGAGAAACCTTTCCTTATGTTTACCGGCGCATTGAAGGCTATGATAAAGGAAACGGATGAACAGCCAGATGAAGAGATACTTTGGGTGAGCTCCAGGAGGTGCCACGCTCAGAAGCTTCTGTCCTCACCAAGTTCGGGTGCATGGATGTGTTCACGAGCCCAGAAGCTCCCCAAACCCCGTACTACTGGGATGCTACCGAGGATCCGTCACGTAGGCCTGATCAACCATGAACTCCGTGTCTAGCCCTTCTCCCCTCATTGGCGCTGAAAATTGCAAGCTTCTAATCATGGCCTGGTCTTTCTGGTGACCATCCCCTATCACCCACCAAGAGTCATCTCAGTAGAACAAAAGATTCTCCTAGCGCTCTGATCGTTTAGGAATGTACAGTCTGAGTCAGCAACCGGGGACAGAAACCAAAATACATTTTTCTTAATATTTCACAACCTCCCAGTATTTCTTCACCCAGGAGCAGTCAAATGAAAAACACGAATAGAATCATCCAGCCAACGTGCTAACTGAGGGCAAAGGAGCACAGGATCGGCAGAGGAAAGAAGACATATAAACACCAACTCTGACCATTTAATCAATAGTGGGGGGAAAAGCTATATTCTGTACTTGTATCTTTTCCTTCCTGTGTCATAACTAATTGTTCTTTTTCCTCTTTCCTATACCCTTACTAATTTATACAGAGGGTTGTAGTGCTGGTGGTGATCTTTACGATATAATCCACAGGTTACAGGATATAAAGTCAGAATCCAGATGAAACTAGAGAAAGAATGTACATCCCCCAGAAATCCAGGACTTGAAGCTGGATGCCCTAAATGGTGAGACCTCGAGTTGTCTCCTTTTTGAACAGAGGATGTTTTCATTTGGGGGATAGTTGCATTACCTCGAGGCAGAAGACTTGTCATTGGTAAGCTTAAGCAAGCAGGAAGGGTGAGTAAACAGGGTTGACTGTATCGTAAATACTCGTCGTATTTTCTAGCTGCCCAGCCGTTTTTGAGCACCCTTGCTATGTTTTGGGAATTTGCCACCTTATAAATCTCAGCCCACCCCATCCCCAGGTAAAAGCCAAAAGAATTCTCCCAGTGTTCCTGTCAACGGTAGCCCAAACATGTAATCCAGACCCCATCTGTAAGGCTTACCCACAGGGACAGTGATTTTGAAGCGAGTAATATAAGGAAACAGTAGTGTACCCATGTTTATTTTTTCTGTCCATAGGGTAGCAGAACTCTGGCTTCCAGAGCCCTCCAGACTGAGCTCCTGCTGAGGAGATGGCACAGATGCTGGCAGAAATAACAGTTACAATAAAATGGAATTTCAGACCCAGAAGTGGCAGCAGGGAAAACCACAGGTCTGGTTAGTGCTTGGGAAAACGACCAAGCTGTTTTCCTCATAAAGCCAGTTCTGTGGCTCGGCTGTTCAGGCTCTAGAAATACAGAGCTGTGGCTGACTCTCTGGTCTTATTGATCAGTCTGCAAACTACCCAATACCCAGAGACTGTTTCTGTCACTTGCACCCGGTGACCCACTGATCCATACAGGTGCAGGGCGCTAGAAAGGGTTGAAGGCTGCATAAAAAGAAGGAATGGACGGCAATTTGCAAAGTGTGATTGTGGAACAGTGCAGGTCTCTGAGCAGGGAACTGATGCCGTCAGAGTGGTGCGTTGGGAAAAATTCAGCTGGCAACAGTAGGGAAGCTTTATTGAGGAGGAATTTGAGAGCAGTTCCAAATAAGGCCAAGACAAGGCCCATGAAGAGACCATTGTGCTGGTGTAGGTGGGACATGAAGGCTTGGACCCCATGGGGATCTAGGTCAGGGATATAGAATTGGAGAAGTCTCATTCTGGTTTGACTGTTGGCAAAGAACTCACATGGCTTTGTAATCTCAACTTTTAATATTAAAAGTCACTACTGGGATGCCTGGGTGGCTCAGTGGGTTAAGCGTGTACCTTTGGCTCAGGTCATGATCTCAGGGTCCTGGGATGGAGCCCCACATCAGGCTCCCTGCTCAGTGGGGAGTCTGCTTCTCCCTCTGCCCTTCCCCCTGCTCATGCTCTCATTCTCTCTCTCTCAAATACATAAAATCTTAAAAAAAAAAAGTCACTACTAATTGTTTTTCTGGTATTTGACGAAAAAAATTATCAAACTCAAATCTGTCCAGATGTCACATGACAGTTCTCTGTGTGGACTCAAGTTTGGACCTGACATCCTGTGAGCTTTCTTTGTCGTGTGGTCCTCAAAAATCACATTTCTGCAAAGCAAGTTATTTCTGTAAGAAACACGTGTGAGGAGCATCTTACCCAGTGTTTAATGGAAAGAGATAACATTTAAATTTCTAATCATGTGCCAGAGAGCTGAGCCCATTTATTCCCTCTGAGAACTTTATGAGATTGGAATGATTATATTCATTTTAGAGATGATAAGGGTACCCAGGGATTCTGACAAGTGAATTCCCCACAGTTTTCAGAATTCCCACCTGCCAGGCTGATTTAGCCCCAGTTGGCCTAGCTAAGGCCCCTGTTCTCCTTTTGCTCCAGAAGAAGGGGTTCACAGAAAACTTAGCGATGCTGTAGTCATCAGAAAACTACTGCATCTTTTTCATTTCCAGCTTGGGACCACCAGAACTCGGGAGGGAAAGCAGAGGGAGGTGGGTGGGTGAGAGGAGCACAATGCACTCATTCTCAGTGCAGTTGCTGGCAACCACTCCCATCCGTAGAGTTGGCAAACGTGTTCCCACTTATTTCCTTATTGAATGAGATTTTCACAAGGACTGAGTAAGTATCATGAGGTTCATCTTAAAGAGGGAGAAACTGAGACTCAGTAGACTTACATATACGTACAATTATGCAACTAATAACCATCAGAGCTGAGGTTTGAATTCAAATCCTCTGACTCCGAACCCAGAACATTCTCCACTGCACAGAGCTACAGAAGAAAATGAAGGATGGAGCATCTTTCTGATAGAGTCAGGGGCCTGGGATTCCCTGGTAGGAGGCCAGTATCCCTGCAGGGTGTCCTTCTTTCCTCAGGTTGCTTTGGGACCCTTGAGACAAATCACTCTGTGCTGTATCAAAGCTGGCGGCATGCTTTCTCAAGCATCCAGGCCCAATGATGGCCATATATTGGGACACAAGGTGGTGTTCATTGACCATACTCCTCCCTCCTAAGCCACCTTCCAAAGTGACTGAGACATAATTGTAAGATTTTACAAAGACAAAGATCAAAATACGAGCTTTATGGCTGCAAAGGACACCATGGCTTCACCTCCCCAGACTTCCTACTATGTACCCCCCCAAATAGTAGTCTTTTCTCTCTCTAAGGAGAAGAATATGTTCTGGTAAGTTCTCTGCATGGAGAAGCAGAGAATCTGTGTTTTCAGAGAGTAAGCTGCTCCAAAAGAGAATTTTCCAGTTGGTCACTCCTCCTCCCTTGGGGAGTACTATGTGGAGAGACAGGCTGAACGTGTCTGAACATGCTTTCTCTATGACAGTGTCAGGAACAGGGAACAAGCATTCCTTCCTCTCAACACTGTGCTTCCGCATTGCAACATCCTGAGTCTATCAGGGACCATCAGCAGATGCAATATGTAATCCATTGTGATGAGGAAAGACAATGGTCTTTGATGTCTTATCTCAAATGGTAAGTAAATGAGATAATCATATAGGAGGAAGGACTGGTAACCAGGAAGAGCAGATGTGTTATTTGCAGACTGGTATAACCACCAAATTAGATTGTCAGGGCTGTAAAGAACCTTGGAGACCATGTGTAACAAATCCCTGCTTACCTGACAGGCTTGTTTGTCAAGGTCATATGGGAATTCATGGAGCTGGGATGTGAGTCCAGGCATTTAGTCTGGTGTCCTAAAGACGTCTAATGACATCAGCTCCATACCCATGACCCCTTCTAAGGCTTTCTCACGTTAGAGCCCATGCTGCCACTGTTGACCCCTCTGGCATGGCCAGAACTGAATGGGCATCTGATGGAACGGTAGCCAGCCTAGATGCTGGTCTATAAACTGAGCAGAAGGGACGCCAGTGACGAAGTGAACCCACCAGACTCTGCCTTTTGAGGATTTTTGAATAGGAGACATTGGGCACTGAGCAACTAATAGGAAGAGCAAAAGACATAGAGAACAGAAGAAGACATGAGCTGAAGCTATGAGCGGGCAGAGTGTGAGGTCAGGTGGAGTAAAGAGCGTTGCATTGGCAGAGATGAGGACAGCAGAAGAAAGGATGGAGAAGCCGGGTCCAGAGGATGGCGAAGCTGTGGAGCGGCAGTTAGCTCCTCCTGCTGCAGAGGGACGGTCAACATCACCCAGTTGCCAGACCCACATTGGATCCTGTACCTTCCCATCATCAGACTAGGTTCTAAACCCTGGGGAGGTTAGCTACTGAGCTATTCATAGGTTCACCAGAGACCTGGTTATATGGCCAAGATGTCACTCTTTCTTAAAACATGTAGCTTCATAAACCACCAACACTCAGGGTAACCTGGATAAGCCTCTTTGCATAATACAACCCAAACAGGCTAACACATTAGCTTTTCCACAGGCAACTGCCCCTGTACAAACTATATACATTAGAATTAAAATTTTTGATCTAATAGTTTTATCCCCCCTGGCAGGAAGACCTAAGGTCTTTTAATAAGCCAGAATCCCACCTGTGATCATTTCCTCCATCCCAAGTAATTGCTAATGCGGCCTTAGAAACCTTCTGGTACAGCCTAAACAACTCGTTTTCTCCTGGCACACGTGGCAGGGACCCCCCACCCCCGCCGGGCAGTGGGTGCCTCCATGTCTAGTGTCCGTCCTGAGGTCCAAGCATGGCATGAGCAGTCAGGATGATTAAGTGCCCAGAGCATGACTACCTATTCATGGATGCGGAGCGGCTGGATGGAATGTATGCATTGGACAGAGGGAAGTAAATCAGGTGGGGAGAGAGGAGGAATGCACCTGAGAGCTAGGAACTGTCACCTCTAGCTTTGCTGGCTGTGCCCCAACCTACTACTACTTGACTTCCTCACCCTTTTCACCTTTTTTTTTTTTTTTGCTCTGTACCACTCTTCTCTCCTCCCCAATCCCCCTCTCTCCAGCCTCTTTATAGGACCCTGGGGTGATATAAGTAAACCTCAACAAAACTTCTGCAAAATCCAGGCCTCCTTCTGCCAAAGAGTCTCCAGTGATAAAAGCATGGATTTTTCACAGCTGAATGCAAACTTTATTTTATGTTCTCATCTATAAAATTGGCAGAGTTTAAATGCCCGTTTTCTTTACAAAGGTATAGGACAACCAGCACTCTCATACATTGCTGGTGGAGGTATAAATTGGCCGTTTTCAGTATGAAAATTACAGATCACGTGCCTTTTGACCTAATAGTTTCACTTCTAGGAGTTTATCCTAAAGATATATATGTAGCAAACTTTATATTTATTCTCTTTCTTTCAGGAAGTATCCATTAAGGATGGCTCCAATGAGGAAGAAGCAATCTTTGGAAGTCTCTGCAGCCTGTGATATGGGGTAAGCAGTGTTGTAGCCAACAGTCCGTCTGGATCAAGAATGGATCCCTCCAATCAAGCCTTCCTCAGTTTTTCCCATAGAACGACACAGAGAGCACTTTGCTACATCTCTTACAGATCGCAGCTGAAGAACTCAAACTATTCACCAATTATTCTGCCTTTCTGATGAATGAAAGAGTGCAAGAGAATTGTGACCATGTCATAGGGGATATTGGGCAAAAAGTGACAGTATTGTTGCATAGGAAATTCCAGAGTGCTGTGTAAATGGGGAACTCATTTTCAGTTCTGACCTCAAGGAGGAAGGGACTTCTCTGCCCAGAGAGCCTTTAAAACCCCTTTTTGCCACCACAGTTTGTAATGAATACAGCCACCAGAAAAGAGGAGTCCCAGCAGAGTGTACACTCAGAGTCCTTGGGTAAGAGATTCAGGGCACCAGCCTCACTCAACTATTCCCACACTTAGCAACCAAACACTGTACCTTTAAGCATGTGCGAGAGATGACATGTAGCAGTTGGATCCTACAGAAAGAGGCAGACCTTGGGGTGCCTGGGTGGCTCGGGTGGTTGAGTGTTTGACTCTTGGTTTCGGCTCAAGTCATGATCTCAGGGTTATGAGATCAAGCCCTGCATTAGGCTCGCCACTCAGCATCACAGTCTGCTTGAGATTCTCTCCCTCTCCCTCTGCCCCGTTCCCTGCTTGCATGCGCATGTGCTCTCTCTCTCTGTCTCTTAAATAAATACATAAACAAAATATTAAAAAAAAAAAAAAAAGAAAGAAAAAGAAAGAGGCAGACATCCCAGTGCAGGGCATACTGTGTGAGATGGGGAGACGTGGGCTGCCTACAGAGAATTAGACCCCACCTGCCCCTCTGTTTAGGGTCATCACCAGAATCATCTAAAGAGGAGCTGGAGCTGGGGTTCAGAACTCACCATGGGCTATTACCCAGTGTATACTATGGCCTTGCTTCAATTATTTTCAATATTTCACTTTGCCATTTCCATGAAGTTCTGAGCTTGGTGAATTCCAAGGCAATGTTAGAGTCCTCTAGAAAAATAAAGCTATGTACCGCCTTTCCTATCATTCCTGCCACATATTACAACAGTTCTTCATTTGAGGGGCATGGTAACGGGGTGAAAAGACCACTTCACTTGCTATTTTATGTAGAATGAGCCTTCCTGTGCTTTATTTCCTTATCTGCAGTATCAAGTTTTATGATTCTGAGATAAATTTTCTGACATGGAAAGAACAGGAGAGGAAGGGAGGGAGTTGAACAGAATAATGGTGGGGTCTAAAGTTCCTGGATGGCTGGAAGATACTTCAGACAGAAAAATAACAAGGCCCCAAATTAGTTGTGCCCTGGCTGTAACGTTAGCTGTGTTCACTGTGAGGACAGGTGTTTGCCCTCTGATAATGAGTAGACTTTAATCCTAGGTGTGAGTACAAGTCATGTCAACAGGGGTGGTTCCAGAGAAATCCACAGTAATTGCCCAAGACACAACATGAGCCCACAACCAAATTCTCACACTGAAAAATGACCGGCAAGTAGGAATGGCAGTCTTAATGCAGCTCATGAGGTAACAGAAGAGGCACTGATTGTTCCAAGTCAACAAACATCTTCTGATGCTTCAAAGGCTAGCCAGGCAAGCTCTTCCAGCAATGGAGAGGTGTGGCTCTGGCAGGTGGGGACACATGGTGAACACCCAAGCTCTGCAGTGCTGATGAGTTGTGTAATGGGTGGATGAGTCAAAGATCATGCCTCCTAGTTTGTTAGCTACTTGGTAGCTCCCAGGAACTTGCTCCAGACTCCCAGTGGCTCCATGCAAGCAATCCTGGGGCTGGTTATGAGCCCACAGAGTCATCATCGAGACTCAGATTTCAGTGTCTTAAGCACTGAAGCAAAATACTCCTGACTCACATCCTTGAATCCAATGAAGAAGTTTTGGTCAGAGATTGTGTTTCTGTGAGCATCTTCATTTTCATCAAGAAGTTGTGAATTTGTGTTGATAGTGCAAGAGAAGGAGGAAAGTAAGAGTCTGGTCCAGCAAAGTCAGCTCTTGCAAGGTATGAAATCTTACCTACAAGACACAACCCCACTGACCAGTCAATAGCACCCACAGTTCTGGTTCCATGTTCCCTCCAGTGAACTTCCTCCCACAAGTCCCCTGATTGTAATATTGGTACCAGCCCTGATTGCCCTGCTACCCAGTAGTCATGGAGCGGGTAGAATGGTTAGCTTTCTTTCCAATCCTCAGCGCTCCAGGAAGAATCAAGGAGTCATATACTCCCAGGGATAATCTCTGGCTAAGCTACTTAATAATTGGATGACCATGGACAAATAATCTGAGTCTCAATTTCTTCATCTGTATATTAAAAATAATAACATCCATTTTGTTGGGTGGTTATGAAGATTAAATTAAATCAGGTATATAAAGTACTTAACACAATGCCAAGCATAAGTTGAAGCTCCATAAATGGTGGTTTTCTTATTTATTTATTTTTATTTATTTTTAAGATTTTATTTATTTGAGAGAGAGAGAGAGAGAGCACATGAGTGGGGGGAGGGGCAGAGGGAGAGGGAGAAGCAGACTCCCTACTGAGCAGGGAACCCACTGCAGGCCTCCAACCCAGGAACCTAGGATCATGACCTGAGCCGAAGGCAGATGCTTAACTGATTGAGCCACCCAGGTGCCCCTACTTTTATTTTTTAAATACTTTTATTTGTTTGTTTGTTTATTTATTTATATATTTGAGAGAGAGAGAGAGAGAGCATGTGCAGGAGCAGGGGGGGCAGAGGGAGGGGCAGAGAATCCCAAGCAGACTCTGAGCTTGGTGTGAAGCCCAACAAGGGGCTTGATCTCATAACCCCGAGATCACAACCTGAGCTGAAACCAAGAGTCAGACACTCCACCCACTGAGCCATCCAGGCACTGTGATAAATGGTGATTTTCATCTCTGGGATTAGTGAGTCTCACAATTTGAAAAATGTTAAAGGTCATCCAATAAAACCCTCCTTCTGCTATTCTGTTGACAGAATCCCCTATTGCACCTCCAACACATGTGGCCATCAAGCCTCTGCTTTGAGTCTATCCAGGGCAAGAGAAAATACTCTTTAGGAGTTCTGAGGTTCTTGCTGAAACTGAGCTGAAATACCACTCTCAGGGGCTTCTTCTATTTGGAATAGCAACTCCTTGCCCACATACAAGAGTAGTGCTTCCGGCTGTGCAGACTTGTTGCTGTTCACATGGACTGCAATGTAAGGAGTTGGGCAGTGTGATGGCCCTGTCTATGTAACAGTCATCCAAATATTTGGTGTCAATCTCATATTTCTTTGAGTCTTTCCTTCTCCAATGAAAACCTCCAAATTCCTTCTGTCATGTCTCACATGACAAGTTTTGTATCTACCACCACTCAAGTCACTCTTCTCCCAGTGCTCAACCAAGTACTGCCTTGATCTGGGCATAATGCTCTAGTCATCATCTGACCAGTTGGGAGAAATGAGATCCACTTTTCACATTTCATGCTGCTAAGCTATGTTCTTCCACTACTCCATCCTGACTTGCATGATGTCTTTTATTATTTTACTTCTCACTTAATCCCTACACTTGCCCTGTGAAATTTCATACTGCTAGGTGCAACTCATCATTCCAGATGATGAAGACATCTTTGTATCATGCAACATACTCATTCTCTCATGTTGGTACAAAGATTACTCAAGACTCACAGGACAACAGGTAGAGCTCTTTATTCCATTCTTAGAAAATGCCCTCCAACTTGGCATAGAATCAATCTAGCCCTTTCTTTCTTTCTCTTTCTTTCTTTCTTTCTTTCTTTCTTTCTTTCTTTCTTCTTTCTTTCTTTCTTTCTTTCTTTCTTTCTTTCTTTCTTTTCTTTCTTTCTCTCCATTTCTTTATTTTCTATCCCTTTTCTTTCCTTTCCTTTCCTTCCCTTCCCTTCCCTTCCCTTCCCCTTCCTTCCTTCCTTCCTTCCTTCCTTCCTTCCTTTCTTTCTTTTTCGCTTTTGATATTTGTTGCACTAGTACCCAGTTCAAATGTCTCTTTATTGACCCCAACTTCACTATGGGAGACTTTGTTGAGTTTCTTGTTCAAGTTATTTATTCCTTCAGACAACAGTATTGGGCACCTGCTGTGTCTTGGCAGTAGTAGACACCTAGATTACAGGTAGTGTTGTGCTGGAAAATGTTTAACATTGACTACCACCCCTGCCAAAAAAAATTCTTGGTTTGTAGCATTTGCTGATTTCCATGACATAAGTACTTCCCAAATGGCAGATTTCAACCTATTAATGTGATGTCACTGAACATGGAGTTGGGAGGACCTGTGTATCATCAGCTCTTGTGAGCCATCGTGAGCCAACTCCAGCACACCAGTGATGATGTACACATGAACCATGGATGGTTTCTTTTTTTTAAGGCTTTTTTTTTTTTTTTTTGAGAGAGAGAGAGCTGTGGGAAGGGCAGAGGGAGAGAGAGAATCCCAAGCAGACTCCACGCTGAGTGCAGAGCTCATGGCAGAGCTGGATCTCATGATGGTAGATCATGACATAAGCCAAAATCAAGAGTTGGATGCCTAACCGACGAAGCCACCCAGGTTCCCTGAACCATAGATGGTTTCTGCTGTAGAAAAGCTCCAAGAGTTTCTTATAGTCTGGCGATGCACAATGCCTGTCTTCCCTTTAGACCTACCATGGAGAAACCATGTCAGTGGAGGAAATACGATTTGTCTGATGTGATTTCTCCTCAGTGAACCCATGTCATTTCATAACTGCAATGGACCCTTTTAAGTGCTTGTGAACCTAAATGTTTCATCCAAAGTTACTTCCAGAACCAATGTTGAACTCATTCACCTATAGTTTAAGGAATCTATATTCTCCTTTATAAAAACCAGTACATTTCTAATCTTTTAACATGTTTACAATTCTCTGTAAGTCCTTCAAACTCTCCATGAGCAATTTGGAAATCTCATTCCTAAATTCTCAGTATCTTGAAGTGAATTCCATTCCAATCTGAGAGCCCAGAGCACATACTGCCTCTTCACCCACCTTGAGCTGTTTATTCTTCTCTTTTGGATCCAAAGATGTTTCTATTTGATGAGAATGATAAAAGGAAAATAAGGATAAGGATCCTTTCTCCATGTTTTCATGACAGATAATATTTGCTAACTGATAGGCAGAATAAGCTCCCCCTCCCCAAGATGTCCTCATCCTAATTCCTGCATTAGGAGGGATGTGTTATCTTATATGTAAATATGTTACTTTTTTTGGCAAAGAGGAACTA
The DNA here is from genome assembly GCF_023065955.2 of Ursus arctos. NCBI lineage: Eukaryota > Metazoa > Chordata > Mammalia > Carnivora > Ursidae > Ursus > Ursus arctos. Next base: position 39,886,170 of record NW_026622852.1, read on the forward strand.
AGGTAGTATATGGAATGCAGCTTGCTAAACAGGAGATCTTAAAATGAGAAGATTATTCTAGATTATCCAGATGATCCCAGTGTAATTACAAAGGTTTTTTAAATTTGGAAGAGAGAGGCCGAAAAGATTTAAAGATGCTACATTGCTGGCTTTAAAGATGGAGGAAGGGACCATGAGCCAGAAAATGCAGGTGGCCCCTAGAACTGGAAAAGGCAAGGAAACAGATTCTCCTTTAGAGCCTCCAGAAGGAAAAGGGCTCTGCTTACTCTTTGATTTTAGCTCCGTGAGACCCATTGTGGACTCTGACCCCCAGAATTGTAAGACAATAACTTTGTGTTTTTTAAACTACCAACTTTGAGGTAGATTTGCGGTAGTAGCCATGACTCATACATGAGGGGCACCTGCGTGGCTCAGTCGGTGAAGCGTCCGAATCTTGATTTCAGCTCAGATCATAATCTCAGGGTCTTTGGTTCGAGTCCTGTGTCGGGCTGTGCATTTAGAGGGGAATCTGCCTGAGATTCTCTCCCTCTCCCTCTGTCCACACCTGCTCATGCACGCTCTCTTTCTAAAATAAATAGATGAATCTTTAAAAAGAAGAAGAGGAAAAGGAAGAGGAAGAGGAAGAGGAAGAAGAAGAAGAAGAAGAAGAAGAAGAAGAAGAAGAGGAAGAAGAAGAAGAAGAAAGGGAAAGAAAACTCATACATCAACCTATTCCAGGCCTTCTTCCTTGCATTCTTCCACTATCAAGACCCAAGAGTCCAGTACAGACAGTCCTCAACTTACGAAGTTTTGACTCACAATCTTTTGACGTTAGCATGGTGTGAAAGCAATACACATTCAGTAGAAATCATACTTCAAAATTTGAATTTTGATCTTTTTCCAGGCTAGTGATATTTGGTAGGACTGTCTCTCATGATTCTGGGCAGTGGCAGCCACAGCTCCCAGTCAGCCATGCGATCACAGGTGCAAACAACTGACACACTTACCACCATTCTGTACCCACACAACCCCTCTGCTTCTCTACCCTTGCTTTTCTAACGCATTGCTCCCCCACCCCCCAACTTTCTCTCCACCATGAAACCATCAGGAAAGCAAAACAAGAACTTTGTCACATATTTGGTAGAGAGGCCACTTTCAGACAGCAGGCTTGAGCAATGGAAACCTGAGCAAGGCAAAAGGGCCCATGGCGACCACCAGGCTGAATGCAAACAGGATCCTTAAGTGACCCACGTCAAAATAGCCATAGACCCTAACTTACCAACTACACCCAGGCACAGTTCCTAAGATTACCAAAAAAGGGAAAATTCCATACCATCGCATACTCCCTCACTCCACCATATAACTGTGGACTCTCACCACTGCCTCATGGCAGTCTCTCCTTTGCTGTCCTGTCCACCTCTCCCTAGCAATGTATTCAATAAACTTCTATCTCTTTTGTTCTGCCTTGGGTGAATTCTTTCACTGCTTGAACCACTGGCCCCCACCCAACTGGGACACCCCACATTTGGTGGCCTCCCTCATTCAATCGGATGACCCCATATTTGGGTCTTACATGAGTGAGATTTTCAGGAGAGGGTGGAAAGCTCATGTACTGCCGTTATCTTGCCCTTTGCTTCCCTTCAGCTGGGTGGGCAGGATGCAGTTCTTTCCCACAACTGAAGTTCTTGTATGTTCTCCCTTCTTATCCTTCCTTACCTATGTGCCCTCCACTGAGTCTCTAGACTAAGGTAATTGATTTCCACACCACCATAAATGTTCCCTTGAGTAACTCTGCTCTCTTTTATCTCTGGTTCCAGCCTTACACTTCAGGTTTCAGAGTCTCTGGAACTGTGTTCAATGAGTTTATTACTCATGCTCTGTACTCAAGTACCCTGAGTTCCATCAATCATTAATATGTCCTAGGGGCTGTGGGACATGAAAATGCTCCATGTGACCTGAATCCTCCTTGTTAGTTGGGACATTATCAGGTAACTATGCTGTGAGGTAGGAAGTGGTATGTGCTTTAAGAAAAGAATCGATAAGGTCCAATAGGAGCGCTGATGTGGGCAAAGGTCACTTCCAATTTGAAGACAGGCTTCAAGGAGGAGGGACTTTCCAGCAGGGCCTCGAAGAGTACGAACAATTTAGAGATGGGAAGAAAGGGGCTATCCTGTGAGCCAAAACTCAGAGTTGTGATAAGGCTGGGTGTATCCATGGAGAAGAATGAAGTTTGGCTTGGACAAGCATAGCTTGGTGGGTGAAGAATGTGAGATAAGACTAGAAATGTAGGTGGGGCCAGACCTTGGAAGATTGTCAAGTCAGCAAACAGGATTTGGCTTTTCGGCTGTAGTCAATGGGTGTCTTCAAAGTTTGGTAAGCACAGAGTAAAATCACATACTTTTTCAAAGGTATAATAACCACTCATTAAAAAGAAAATTGGTATTCAGTAATTTAACTAAGTTATATAGGTTGTTGCCTAACCACTGATAGCTCTCAAAAAATTTTTTTTCTTTAACAAAAGTTCTGAATTAAAAGGGGAGAGTGAAGAAAGTGTAACTCAGGTCCTAAAAGGCCCTGCCCGTGTGCACCCCAGAGATCAAGGCTGGAAACAAAAACCTTACCCAGGTCCACCAGGCAGAGGCCTGTCCTAAGCCATACAGTTGGAGACAGAGGAAGAGGAGGCAGCTTGCAAATGCCGCGGGTGCTGCAGTGGAAATGACCTTGTAATGACATTCAGGAACCTAGCTTTGTCACTGATTCACAGGACCCTTCCCTTCTGTGGGCCTCAGTTTCCCATCTGGACACCGAGGGGGTCCATCACAGTGATCCCTGGATATGGGAGGTTCAGTGACTTCTGTCCTGCTAGCTTCTGCAATGTCTCACTCCCTCTGTCTCTACCCCCAAAAGGACCTGAAATGAATGTACCTCATCCATGCTTCTGGCCTGATCTGTGGGACTTCTCTTGTTCTAAATGTTGCACATAGAACTCTAGATTCAGGGAATGTCAACTCTAGGCCCCCTAATTCTATTACTTTGTCAGGTAGGTTTTGACATGCATTGGAGAGAAGTTTCAGCTGTGGTGAGGAAACCTTGAAGGAAACCAGCTAAAAACCTTCTTCTAAGGAAGGCCTGCCTGAGAGTACTGTAAGAAAGTGGCTTTTAGAAAAAGCTTGGCTTGATAGAATAAATGAGGTCATGTAAAGTTGTGAAGTGTCAGGTGGGATGGGGATGACAGTCAGGTCTTGGATGGGAAGTAGCACTGGAAAATGGCCCATTGACAGGGGTTCTACTCTTCACAGATTCCCTGGCCCCAGTACCTGGAGTTGCAGGTTGGCCTGGGAAGACGTATCTGATTGGTTTGTAAGTGCAGCCATCAATCTTTTGGTATCCGCTGTCTCCTCTGAGGGGGCAGCACAGTGCTGAGAAGATGGCCATAGAGAGAGAGCGGAGGTAGAAGTAGGGACGGGAAAGGAAGAGGAGGCATACAGGGTCCTAAAAGCTCCCCCAGATCTTACAGCATAGCCTGGCTCTGAGTGAGTCATACCCTGAGGAAGATTTCACATCTTCCCTGGCAACAACTTCTATTCTCTGGAGACAGGTGCCTTCTCAAAGCTAAGCCAAGGCCCCATCTGTTGTTGAAGTCTTCCATCCAGACCACTGACCAAAAGGATGGTATGGGGCCATGCCTGGCAGGGCTAAGCTCAAAGGCTCTTAGAGGGTACCTAAGTGAAGACCTCTCTCTACCAAGGAGGAAAATTAGGCTCAGAGACAGGAAAGGATTAGCTGCATTAGAACTTGACACCAAGCCTTCTTATACAAGATATAGTGGTTAAGAGAACATCAGCCTCAGAGCCGGACAACACACTGTCAAATCCTGCCTCCTCCACACCTAGCTGAGCAATTTGACCAACTTAACCTCTCTCAGGCTCTAGCTGCTGCATTTATCAAAATGGAGACAGTAATAGAATCCACCGCAGAGGGTTGCTGCAATGCTTAAATGAAATAATAACCGACACACAACATAACTGACTCACAACAGAGTCAGTGCTCAGGACATGTTCAGGGAGCAAAGTACAGTCTTCTTTTCTCTACAGCCTGGAATAAACACCTTCAACCCCCAATTCTTGGGCCAGAGCGAACCACTCGGTGGTTGATACTGGGTTTTCCACAGCTGGTCATAGGCATCACTCTGGTTTTGCTCAAAGCACGGGTCAGAGAGGGGAGGGAGAAGAGGGCCTAATTCCACAAGCCCCACCTCTATCTCCGCTCTCTCTGTTTACACTGGGGTTGCAATTGTAAATATCCACAGAGAACAGACACGTATATAAACACGTGAAGCAGGCCAGGTGAGATGTGTGACAAATTGGAGAGTACAGTTTGATCCTGGCCTCATAAAATCGCCTTTGCTTACACTTCCTGGGGTGCTGAGGGCTGGCAGACAGACAGCCATTATGGGTCCAGCCGTAGTTTGAATTGTACAAACACTTACAATGTCACCTTTGTGGGGACACATGAGTCAATTCTTGACTGATAATGCTATCAACACTGGGTGGGTACCTGTAACCCCCAGCCTGAGCTTTTATCTCATGGACATGGTGAACTGTTCCCAACAACCTGTACTTGTGGAAACTGCAGTATTGACAGCTCAGAGGAGACTCTGTGGCCACACACAGAGACGCATCAGTTACTATGCATTTTAGGGTTGTTTTTTTCTTTCTTTTATCCTACCTGATTTTTTACAATTCCCTACTTCCATTAAGAAAGAAATTGTGCTTTGGTAATATGTTCAAGTAAAAGTGTGCAAAGTCAAATGTATAATTAAAATCCCTTCTAGAACCTTCTCTTTGGAAATAACCTCAGCAAGATCTTTTTCAGTTTTATTTTATTGCATACACACACTGTACTAGTTTGCTAGGACGGCCATAACCAAGTACCACACACTGGGCGACTTAAATAATAGAAATGAATTTTCTCACAGTTCTGGAAGCTACAAGTCTAAGATCAAGGTGTCAGCAGCGTTAGTGTCTCCTGAGGCCTCTCTCCTTGGCTTGCAAATGGTCATCATCCCCCTCTGCCTTCACACGGTTTTCACTTGTGTACATCTGCGTCCTCCTTTCCTTTTCCTATTGGCTTAGAGTCCACGCTAAAGACCTCATTTAACTTTAACTACCTCTTTAAAGATCTTTCCTCCAAATACAGTCACATCCTGAAATCCTGGGGAGTCGGGCTTGGACATAGGAATTGGTGGGTGGCATACAACTCCGCCCGCAACAACATAGAACAACTCCTTTTCTGCAGAGTTCTGCAACTTGGTTTTTTCACTTAAAGTAGTTTCAGCACGTTTTCTTTTTTTTTTTTTTTTTTTTTTTTTAAAGATTTTATTTATTTATTCGACAGAGAGACAGAGACAGCCAGCGAGAGAGGGAACACAAGCAGGGGGAGTGGGAGAGGAAGAAGCAGGCTCATAGCGGAGGAGCCTGATGTGGGGCTCGATCCCAGAACGCCGGGATCACGCCCTGAGCCGAAGGCAGACGTTTAACCGCTGTGCCACCCAGGCACCCCTCAACACGTTTTCAAGTCAGAAGGTTGTGTATCTTCCTGAGGAGGCTGAGATAGAGTATTTAGCTTTCTCATCTCCTATACATATACAGCAAGAGAGAAGAGGTTGGGAAGGGCCATTTGGGTCAACAACCAACAGCGTCCGTCAAGAAGCTATGCTGGCTCTTCACTGACTCTCTTCCTTCTTCTAATTGCTTTTATTGCTTTGTGTTTTCATCCAAAGTTCATGTGACTTTCTTCTGCTTTTTCTCCATATCCCACATTACATTGGCTACTGCATAAATTCTGCTCTGTGTGCTATTTCTATGATGTGTATTCATTGGAAAATGCTATTATGTCCTTGCTTTCTTTTCTTAGCTCTTTTGGCTTCCTTGTTTCATCTCATTCCTTTGATTTATTACTCTTATCTTTTATCTCTTTTTTTCCACAGAGGTCACATGCTCTATCTTTTCTGTGGGAAGTGCAAGGCATATGGTATCTGAAAATCCTACTGCTCCCTGGGACGTGTTCTCCAAGTCTCCTGTTTGGCTCTCAGTAGTGCAAGTGGTTCCTCCTTTACTCACTTCCTTGTGTCTTTGGGTTCCCTGTACATTCTGCCCCTTGTACTAAAAAAGGCACATTGATGCCCTATTGTTTGCTGTCAAAAGTCTGTGTGTGCACGCATGCGTTTGTGAATTTTGTCTCAACTCTCTTCCTTGACCTTGTCAGGGCCCATCCTTTGGGCATGCCTTCAGTCTTTAGAGTGTTCCCAACCTGAGGTGAAGCTCATTCCGTTTGCAGGCTCCTTAAGGCCCCTGGAGCATTGCTTTGATGTGTCAGTCGAATCTATTTTAGTGTCTTTAATGTCATTATTAGGAAAGATTTTCTTACTTCAAGATTATGTAAATGTTCATCCATGTATGGAAATATACTTATCACTTTTTTTTCCAAATGGCTAGCCAACTTTTCCAATATCATTTTAAAAATTATCCAAATCTTCCCTACCTGTATAATTTGCTGGATGGTGTTTTTACACATAGTGTATATAACATACCAAATAATGTACAGACATAGAACTTTTCTAGGCTTTTCTTTCAGCCTCACTAAAATAGCTCTTCAGGCTATAACTATTGTCAGAACACTAATGTATATTCACAAACATATTAGATTATATTGCATTATATTATATTATTATATATAATATATATGAAATCAGCTTTATAATACAAGAAATTAAAAGCTGCATAAATTAAATAAAAGCTTCCACTGCTCTCACCTCCCACTGAGACCCCATGGACAAGGTCTAGTCAGAATGTTGACCTGATTAAAGCACAATGGATATGCCTTAAACAGGAAAACTTAGGGACAGCCTCTACTACCTGTGGGTAAGGCTGCTAGAGCAGGGCACAGGGACCCATGCTGTGACTCAAGAGTGAGAATTTTATCTGAAGTTATCAAATCTTTATTTTCATATAACAGACAGGGTCAAGTCTTATATAGATCATTCTTCAAATGATCAAAACAAGTGGCCCAAGGATTTATCTTAGGGAGGGAGCACTCTGTTTAAAAAACATTTCATAGTCCACTTAGATAGATAAAGTTGGCTCTCGGTCACCAAAGCCTAGTCATGAGGTGCAAAAAGGGAGTTCGATTGCTTTATGACAACAAAAGGAATTATTTAGAGTTCATGAGGAGAAGACAGAAACAAGAAGGAAGACAGAAAAAGCAGAAAGCAGTGATACAGTAAAATCCCCAGGGCTGGGAGAGCTAAATGCACTTTGAAGAAGATATCCAATATTCAAAGTTGAGTTGTTAGTATTCTACTTTTTTTTAAAGATTTTATTTCTCAATTTGAGAGAGAGAGGGAGTGGGAGTGGGGGGAGGGGCAGAGGGAGAGGGAGAAGCAGACCCGTTGCTGAGCAGGGAGCCCCACATGGGGCTCGATCCCAGGACCCTGAGATCATGACCTGAGCCCAAGGCTGATGCTTTTTTTTTTTATAATATTTTTTTTATTATGTTATGTTAGTCACCATACATTATATCCTTAGTTTTTGATGTAATGTTCCATGATTCATTATTTGCGTATAACACCCAGTGCCAAGGCTGATGCTTAACCGACTGAGCCACCCAAGTGCCCCTGTTAGTATTGTTTTGACATAAACTCGCCCATTTCCCCAAGTTCTCAGCATCCTTTGCTCCTCAAATGAAAAGCCTGCGTGTAGTGGGGTGGGGAGAGGAGTAGAGGACAGTAGCTGTGTTCATATCTAGGTCTATGTGTTGTCATGGATGTCCATAATCTAAACTTATTCAGCAGAAATATGAACCAAAACAGAGGTAACAATGCGCAGGCAGGACCTGCCTCAAACTATGGCAAAAACTTCGTGAGATCATTGATTTCTACAAGTTATAAAATGGGGACTTTAAAGTACACTAAATTTTGCAAGCACAATGAACCCAGCTGACGTCTTGTAGTTTTCCAAAACGTCACTGGCTATGCCCACATTTGCCCCTCAAAGGAACTGGCATACTCATATCTTTGGCAAAATGCATTGCTGTATTTCTCAGTTTACCTCCCAGAAACAAGTGGGGAGAGAGAAGGAATAAACAAAATGTCAAAACCTCTGCTAGTTTTTCTAATGGTCCGTTTTTAAGCAGAGCAGGTTGGATACGATTACATTTTTTTTTATTTGTAAAATGTGGCTAATCGTAATAGCTTCTTCACAGGATTGTGGTGAAGATTACGTGGTTACTGCTGTACGTACCGTGCTTTAGAAGTGCCTGGCACACAGTAAATTCTGCGTACATTTACTATTACGACTACAAATACAGCTGTCATGATCATGCCTACTAGAATAAGGGGAGTTGAGCTGGAGGGAGTCTAAGAAGAAAGGAGCTGGAAACTTCAGGAGCAGGGAGTCAAGTGTCTGCCCCCGGCTCCCTCTTCACCCCAAACCTTTGACAACTAGACCATATACAAAAAAACAAATGCCTGTAGGAAGTTTCGGGGTGGGGGGGCAGTTGTGGGGCAAGGAATCACAGAAAAGGAGCTGCGTTATGGAGTAGAGAAGAGAGGAAGGCTTCAGGAGGTGGAATGTCAATGAAATCATGAGTGCAAGAGAGCTGGAACTTGAACTCAAAACCAGAAATGACCAGGGGGGTCAATAAACTCGCCAGGAATCTGCAAACAAAATTGAATGGACATTGAACTTCCCATTGAATTTGGAATTAAAGAAATTGTGCCAATCAAAAACAAAACAAAACAAAACAAAACAAAACAAAACAAAACAAAACAAAAAAAAGCCAAACAACATGCCAGGGATGATGTCAGCTTACCCAAGCTCACATTAAAAATAGAATGTACAAGAAAGTTAAGAAGCAACTTATTGAAAATATATCAGATATTTCCCACTTCTGGGAAAACAGTCATTTCAATGCAAATTTACAAGTTCCCTTCCAGCCTATACTCATTAAATAAACAAAAATATCCCCAAATAGAGAAGGCCCCTATCTCATACATATTACGAAAATTGGCTGGCTAGGATTCAATTCATACCAAATTGAAAACTGGTGCTGGGATTGAAAGCATTAAAATTTGAGTTGGTGAGCATTGCTGGTATTGGTAGGGGACAAAATTCTGTGGGTCCCACTATTACTACCCAACAGAGAGTTGGGGTGGGTTGTGGGATAGTACATTCGGGACACATTGCTCTGTAAGATCTTAAAAAAGTTACAGAGAACACTGGGCAAGTAGATCGTCTTGTTGATTGACGCTGCTTCCATCCGGGACAGGTTAGGTCTTCAGGGAAGCTGTAAAGGAGTGACGGGGTGGGGTGTGGGGGGAAGATATACCAACCAACAAAATCAAGCACCAGCATCTCCCTGGCCAGACCTCCTCCAAAATGGCTGTCCTTCCCCAAAGTTGGGATCAACCAGAAGTATGGAGACTCACCCCAGTGTTCCCCCACCAGAAAGACAAGATCCTAAATCAGTGAAGTTGCTCACAGCTATGGGATTTTTAACGCCTCCTGAAAGGAAATGCCGCTTCCCAGAAGATTACCAAAAAACCCCAAACAATAAATAAACTAATGGAATACAAGAGAGAGTCCAGAAGTAATACAAAATGTTTATTGTTTGCCAGGCACTCTTCTAAGTCTTGTATACATATTAGCTCATTTAATCCCCTGAGCAACTCTATGAGGTAGGAATTCCATTTTACAGATGAGCAAACCGAGGCAGGATGAAGATAAGTGGTGTGCCGAATGTCACAGAGCTAGTGAGGGCTGAGCTAGGATTTAAACCCAGTCAGCCTGGCTCCAGACTCAGGGCTCTTGTTTCTGTATTCTGCTCCCTCCCATTACAGTGTCAGGAGACGCAGGGTGAGGGAATGGCTGAAGGAGCACACTCTCCCCCTGCCATTCCCTCTCCCCCACGCTGCCCTCCCTGGGTGAATGGCAGGAGGATGGCGATGCCCACAGAAGGTCAGTTGGAGAGGGCCCTTCCATCCTCCACAGCATCTTCTGATAATGACAGGTGAGGCGGGCGGTTGGCCCCTGACCATCACCCTGCTTCTCTCCCCAGTCTGTGACTAGGAGGTGATAAACTGGGAAAGCACCCCTGCAAAAGCTCTGTGCCTGGACACAGTGGTTTAGAGATTGCCCAGAGTGGGATTGCCGGCAGGGCGGCGGAGGGGGGGGGGTGTCCTCGGGGGTGCGCTACTGTGGAGTGGTTGAGCCTACCTGGGGCTCCCCCATCCCACTCGTGTGGACAAGAAGACAGTGCTCAGGCCTTCATCCCTCCCTGGGAGACACACGGTCAGCCCGAGTGGGGAGCCGGCACAGGGCAACACGCGCTCCCAAGAAAAAAACAATGAGCCATCCGAGGAACGCAAACACTTTAAAATACAGATGACAAACTGAAAAGCCGACAGCAGAGGAATTAAAGGACCAGCAAAATAAATATCAAATTAAGATTATGGATGTCCTCGGAAGTGCAGGGGAGGAATTAGAAAAGCCACGGTATGAAAAGAATAATAGATGTTGTGAGAAAGAAGCAATGTCACGTGAGACTTCAGTAAATTTAACTTTATCACCACCTAACTAAATAATGGCAAAAACTAAGAAAGAAAATGCGTGTTCACGACAATGCATGACTACAACTAGAGAATTCCAACATTGTGGGAGAGAAGGCTGGGTCACAGGGATGTGCAATTGTGCTGAGAGACTTGACTCATTTGGGGAGAAGGCATGGAGAAATGTAAAAGGTAGGAGATAAGGGGACAAGGAGGAACGCATAGATGATAGGGGCTGGAGAAAGCTGGAGCCGCAGTTTAATTTTTGGCAACACAGATTTCAAACTCTTTATTCCCCTTCCTCCCCCTCAAAACAAAACACCAGACTGCGGGAAAAATAATGATGTCATAAAACGGTACAAGTATAGTAGACCCAAAAAGACGAAAGCATGTATACATCTGACTAATGAGCCTTAAAGTAGATAAAGCCATACCTGATGTAAGCAGGGCAGAAAGAGAGAAAACCACCATTTTTAGAAGAAGTTTTAACACTTACTCAGAAACTGTTAGATCACACAGATTTAAAAAATTAACTACAGTATAGAAGATTTAATAAATAGAGGATTGGACATTTTTAAACCAGGACTTAGCAACATAGTTTTTCTCAGCACAGCGGAAGGAAGAGGCTCACTATAGCAGTGATTCTCAAAACGGCAAGTCTCGTTGAGAAAGAGACAGGGTGCTAATTCATAAAATTAATGATGATAAAGGAAACTTATAGAATCAGAAAAAGCGAGTCTTAAAGTTTAAAAATCTGCAAGGAAAGAGATAAAATTCTAGGACAGTTGGCCAAACAAGAATGAGACTCTGATATAATCATGGATTATCTGTCTAGACCCCGGCTAACCCTAACTCATCTCCTTCGATTCTTAGAACTAGTATTTAGTAAGCACCTACTGGGGGCCAAGTGCTCTTTCACATCGTATCTCATCATATTCCATCCTTACAACAACTCTGTGAGCTAGGCACCATTCTTATAGAAAAGGAAACTGAGGCACAGAGAAATTAAGTATCTTTCTCAAGGTTACCCAACTTCTAAATGGCTATAAGTAACCAGTTAAAATACACTGAATATTAGAATATGAGAGGTAATATTATCATCATTATATCTATTATTTTTTTTAAGAGAGAGAGGGAGAGAATTCCAAGCACGCTCTGCTCTGACTGAGTCACCCAGGAGCCCCCATTATATTTATTTTTTTAAATTGAGGAATCTCACTTAGGGAGGGTTAATGAATTTTCCCAAGGTCACGGAGGTAGGAAGTGATGGACCAGGTACTTGAATCTAGTGAATCTCACTCTAAGAGCCGAAGCATGTGACCATTAACACGCCTCTCATCGGTGAGACCAGAAGTAGCTCTCTATATACTCCTTTTGAAATTGCTCAAGATACATTGTTAGGCGGCGGAGGGACTTTTACTCCAAAAGTAGTATGTAAAATATTTCCTTTAAAATCATAACGTACGTTATATGTGCATATTATATCATATAATATATATATTATTTATATAAATTTATAATTATTGTATATAAATCTATTTAACTTTAACATATTTATAGTAAGTATGTAATAAAATTATATATTATATATAGAGAGAGGGGAAACAGAGAGACAGAGATACAGAGAGTGACAGAGAGAGACTGAACAGCCTGGGAAGAGCTCTGGAGTCACACTGCATATACTGGATCCCAGCTCTACCATTTACAAACTGGGTAGCCTCCGGCAAGATATATAATCTCTCCAGGCCTCAGTTCCTTTGCCATAAAATGGGGCTAATAATCGTACCTAATCCAGGGCTGTAAAGATGAAACCAGTCGCTACATGGACGAGTGGTTGACCAAGGGCAGCTGCTTACTAAGTATTAGTTACTTTGGTTGTTATAAAGGCTATTTCTGGAGAACATTTCACTGTTGTTACTTTTGTAATCAAGGAAAATTATTAAATTAGGAATAATTAAATATTATTAAATTTTAATACTGTAATTAAAACCATGTGATACTGATGCAGAAATAGGAAGATCAATGAACTAGACTGGAGACTTCAGAGAAGTCCCCATTATCTGGGGATATTAATAGATAATAAGAATGCGGAATCAGTGCGGAAAGTAGGGGCTATTTCATCTCGCCATTTGGGGGAAATGTGTGGCTATTCTGGGGAGAAAACCGAAGCCGGAGTCAACAAAGCACCTGCATTCCTTCTGCAGAGGTGCTGGGCGAGGGCTGGGCTAACTGAGCCATCCTGCTTGTCTGCAGTGGACCAGCGAGCTGGTTTAATTTAGTGCCGCTAATATCGCCGTTTCCTCTTCCCTTTTCTGAATTAGAGTATCCACCTAAGCTGGGAGTCAGGTGGATAGAGCCCACTTAGGACAGTGTTTGCAGCCCTGGCTGCACAGCAGACGCACGTGGAGGGCCTTTAAAATGACTGTGGCCCGGGCCCCACCCTGTGCATTTAAACCATCATCTGGAATAGGGCCCAATCCATCAGCATTCTTCAAAGACTCCCCCAGATGATTCTAGCATGCAGTCAGGATTATTAACCACTATTTTACAGGGTATAATTTTACCAAAATGTTATATTAAAGGTTCATTTCCTCGGAACAAAAGCTCACACAAGTTGTTTATTAAGAGATTCGCTCTTCCTGCATTCCTCCCCGTAGGGGATCCTAGTTGGAAGGTACACTTTGCATTTAGATTTTCCCTCGGGAATGTTAATTGCTTGAGCTATCATAACAGGATGGAATTTTTACTTATCCCTGGTAGGAGAGAAGGATCTGTACAACATGGTTGAACTCTGACCTCTATGCCTATTTGGATAGCCCCCCAAACTCAGCAAAGTAAGTGGTCCTGTTTTTTTATTTATTTTTAGAGATTTTACTTATTTATTTGACAGACAGAGAGCACAGGCAGAGGGAGTGGCGGAGGGAGAAGGAGAAGCAGGCTCCCCGCAGAGCAGAAAGCCCCATGAGGGACGTGATCCCAGGACCCTGGGATCATGACCCGAGCGGAAGGCAGACACTTAACCGACTGAGCCACCCCGGCGCCCCAGTGGTCCTGTTCAATTGCCAGACTTGTGCACCAGTAAAAATGCAGGATAGAGTCAGTTAACAACACCGAGAAATCACCAGGCCCCCACTATAGAGGCTGAGATAACGAGGAAACCAAAAGTCTTTCTAAGACCAGAAAGTTCTGCTGTATCTCTAGAACTTCTTCCTGGTTTCCAAGCAGCCAGCCACCTGCTCTCAGCTTTCACCAAGAACTAAACAATTAAAGGAAGGAAAAAGATTATTCTAGGCCAGAAATGTTCTGGGAAACTTTAAGCAACCTTGCCTGTGGAGAGGACGTTCCTTGGCCTCTTTCCCTTGTCAAGCATGACCATCTTCTGGGCGGGGGAGAAGAAAGCTCACACTGAAACACCTGTCGACCACTGCACTGGGGGAGAGGAGCAGCGTAAGATCAGACCACTGACGATAAGGCTGCACAGGATCAGTTGCTAGACTCCCTCGTTTACATACCCACGGTGCGAGCCGTGCAGTAACACGGAGATGTGTTACCAAGCCAGAAATGACAAAACATCTCAGGTCTTTCCGGAAACCTGTGAAAGCTGCCCCTTGGGAGGTGAGGGCAGGCTGCAAACAGGAATGGTTTGACTGATGGGTTTAAAGAATTATCTGATGGCTCAATGTGGACACACTGCTTGCTTTCAGCGCCCATCCCTGACTTCTGCAGCCCCTGCTAGGGAAGAGATACTGTGGGACTAAGCATTACAGGTAAAAAGAGAGTTGACGCAGGAAGCAAGCAGAGAAAAAATAAGAAGGTTCAGAAAGGTCCCAGCCCGGTCTAGGCCTTTCCCTCCTGCAGGCCTGCCACCCCAGGGGCAGTGGACCACGGAGGAGCCCAGGGCTGGCAGGAGCTGCCCTCCCCTAGTGTTTTAGGCACTGTGCTTCCTCAGACTGCCATCCGCCCAACACTCCCCAGCAAATCCCTCCGCTTTTATGTCACACACCTGCCTTCCTTTCCCTTTAGAGATTTTCTGGGCCCCCAGAGAGATCTGAATGAGGAACTAAAGAACATGAGTCAGGAAATGAGTAGACCAGAGCTTTGGGATCCTGTGCCCAAAGACACTACGTTTTTTTTTCTCTGAACCTCATTTCTGTATTTTAAAAGAATCAGAGACTAGATTTCCCCCCTCCCGCCTAGGAACATTTTCCGGGCCCCACACCTCCCTCATCATAGCAACTGTATTGCTTCTTCTGTCTCCCTGACCAGACTGAGAGCTCACAGTATGAGAGGAGCCACGTCTGTCTTTATTTATTCTTGCGTCCCCACTACAGGGACACGCATATAGGCAATCAAAAACTGTATCTGTTGGATGAGAGAGAGGAAGGAGGGAAGGAGGATAAGATACCTCAGCTAGCTACTGGTCTCTTATTTGCATAAAGATTGCTAGGAGTCCTAAAAATTGCTACAAATCAGGAAGGAAGGAAGCTGCTTCTCTCCAGCCCCTAAGCAAGGGAAAATAAATGAGGCCAGAAGCAAAAACAAGACGTGGCCTAGATCTCCAACACAAGGCTCTGGCAACGTGCAAAAGCAGAGCTACCTGGGGGGGCCATGGTTTCACTGAACACCCCAAGTTAGCCCTCCCAGGGGTTTGGCAGAACAGGGGGTGGAAGGGTTTTCTTCCAATGGCATCGGAGATGCCGGAGGCCTTGCAAGAGCCAGCAGATGAGGCTTTGTTAGAGCTGTGCTATACGCATTTTCCTAATCTCAAAGGAATTCTGCAGAACAAGGAGGTCACCTGGGGGCTGGGGAAGACTACTGGTGTTAGCATGGGGCCGGGCCTGGGATGGACTGGCTGGAAGGGCCCCACAGTGGGCAGCCCCAGGATTCTCCCCCCACCTGGAGTGACTGGGGGAAGACTCTGGTGCAGCCCTTTAGCAAATGTGGCCCCAGAGGAGGAGGGAGAGGGGACGCCGATGGACTTGGAATGACGGAGTCTGAGGATAATCTGGCAAACATGTCTTGGAGTATAACCCAGGGTCTTAATTTTTCCAAAAAAAGGAAAACAGAGAAATATTTATCATTAGATTATTTTTGCAGTAATCCTGACCTCATGCTCAAATCATAGAATCAGAATCAGGGGCGTCTGGGTGGCTCAGTCTCTTAAGCGTCCAACTCTTGATTTCAGCTCAGGTCACGATCTCAGGGTTGTGAGATCTGAGCCTCACATCAGATCTTGCGCTCAGTGGGGAGTCAGCCTGAGGTCTCTCCTCTCCCTCTAGCTCTACCCCTGCCCCTGCTCTCATGTGCTCTCTAAATAAATAAATAAATAAACAAACAAATAAAATCTTTTTTTTTTTAAATCACAGAATCAGAGGTCTTGCCCAGAGGCCCATTCCAACTTTTTTAGAAAGTATCCCTAAGAGCAACATCAACAGCGGCTACCATTTCACTCCATTGCTTTCGGCCCACAGGGCCAGGACTAGAGGAAGATAAGTGAGGCACTGGCCTTGCAAAATTTACAGGGTGCCCCCAAACTTAGCAATCACAGTAAATAATATGTTAATGCACTGATGCAAAAAAGCCCAGGATGAATAAAAGAGCAAAATTTTCGAGAAAGACAAATACCACATGATTTCACTCATATGTGGAATTTAAGAAACAAAACAGATGAACATCGAGGAAGGGAAGGAAAAATAAAGTAAGATGAAAACAGAGAGGGAGGCAAATCATCAGAGACTCTTAATGATAGAGAAACAAACTGAGGGTTGCTGGACAGGAGGGAATGGGGGGATGGGGTAACTGGGTGATGGGCATTAAGGAGGGCATGTGATGTAATGAGCACTGGGTGTTGTATGCAAATGATGAATCATCAAATTCTACCTCTGAAACTAATAATATACTATGTTAATTAAATTGAATTTAAATTTTAAAAAAAGAGTGCACTTACGGTGATGAGCAGTGAGTAATGTAGAGAACTGTTGAATCACTATATCGTACACCTGAAACTAATATAGCACTGTGTTAATTATACTTCAATAAAACAACTAAAAGCAAAACAAAACCAAAATATTTTAAATAAAGACGGAATCTAATCCTGTACTGGCTGGACCTTGAGAGTGAGCACTGAGTTCGCCTCACCCTAGTCGTGGCTCCAACCAAACTCATTCTAATTTTAGGGCTTTTGTACTTGCTGTTCTCTGCCTGGAATGTTCCTCCCAAATCCTTGCATAGCCAGCTTCTTCTCATTATATGGGATTTTGCTCTAGTGTCATCAGCTCAGAAAGGCCCTCTCTTCTCTGACTTTGCTGTAAAATCGCCCTCCCTAGCCCCACCCCCACCCCCGCCCAGTTACTCTCTATTCCATTACTGTTTTGCTTTTTTCAAAACACTCATCTCTATGAAATTATGTTATTTGTTTCTATATTCGCTGATCTCCCTTCAGTCCCTGATACACAGTATAAGCTCATAGTATATTTGTTAAATGAATAAAGTACTTGCCTAGGAGATATCTCGCTAAGTGCTTTGCGTGCATGATTTCAACCCCTGTCGTACAGATAAGGAAACTGAAGCTCAGTGGGCTTACGAGACGATGATTTTAGTTCATGTGACATAAGGTCACATAGCTAGCCAGTGAACGAAGGATCCAGTGATTGATTTCATCATCTCTACGGTTACCACCCATGTTTTGGGTTCCTTATTTCTCTCTTCCAAGGAAAGATTTAACTCTTTTATTCCCAAAGTCAGCCCTGCCTTCTCCAGGGAGCCATTGTTGTGGAAACAGCAAAATACCAACGCTTTCCTGGATTAAAAGCATGGCCAACAGTAGGTTTGCACATCCAGGGAAGGCTCTGGTATGACCCGCTCATGGATGGGGCTGTTCTCACCAGTTTCGCTGAGGTGGGGTCTGCCTCCTTCCTGCAAGTCTGGCACGTAGTCATGTAGCACCCACATTCTTCTTCCTTCGAGGCTACAAACTGTCCAACTGTCCGATCAGGTTTGATGACATGGTGCGAGATCTGAGACCCAGAGCCCATCTGGGCTTGAGCTAATTTCCTCTTTCGTCTTGTATTAAAAGATGCCGTGCTTCTGCCTTCCTCAAGGCCTGTGTGTGTCTAAATGAGTTTAGATACCTTAAGATTCACTAATAATTTTACTGAGTTGTGTAACTAGCATCACAACCGAGGATCAAACATTCCCATCATCCCCTAAGATCTCCCATCCTCATTTACAGTTAATCCCCATTTCTACCCACAACCCCAGGCAACCACTAATCTACTTTCTGTCTCTATGGATTGGCCTTTTCTGGACATTTTATATTGATGGAATCATTCAACGTGTGACCTTCTGTGTCGGGCTTCTTTCGGTTAGCTTAATGCTTTTGAGGCTCATCTGTGTTGTAGCATGTATATATTTTGTTCCTTTTTATTGTATGAATAGTGTTCCAGATGTGTGATTTGAATGGGACCGAATGAGCAGCTCTGGTGCCTGGCTTCTTCCTCTAGGCCTCATTCCTGAAGAAGACATCCAATGGCCCTACTCACGGGGCCTCCCCCAGCTCTGAGTAACCTTCCAATTCTGTCTTCGTGGGAGGGCCCATCTGACCCCCTCATCATGCACTTGGAAACAGGTTGCTCTTCACATCCTCAACCCAATGTCCTCTGCGGTCCTGGGTCTCCTTCGTCAGACTGAAAGCTCTCTGCAGGGAGAAATGGGGTCCTCAGCGGCTTCTACATTGTTCAGTCTTCCAAGAACAGTGCTGAGCAGAAAGCAAGTGCCCATTAGGTATGTGTGAAGGATGCTTGTGTGCGAAGCCAGGCTGCCCCAGGGACTGTGGACGATGCCCACGTTCCCTCCGTCCCTTCGGCCCCAGCTGCCTGATGCTCAGTGCATGCTCAGCACCGCGACACTGAGTGAGTCCAGCAAGACACAGGGCGAGAGTTTGGCTGCGTCAGCTCTCCTGAGGCCATGGGCCCAGATATCCCTCCAGTCAGTTCTCCAGAATATACTGGAAATATTCAGTTCTCCAGAATATACAAAAGCTCTGAGTCTGAGTGACCTCAGGAACGGTTTCTCCTCTGGAAAACAGGAGAAGTATCTCCGCCACAGGCTAGGAGGACTGAATGAGATAAGGTATCAATAACGCAGGCCCAGAACACGCAGCCGCCTTCCCCGCAGTGCTTCCATCTTCTCCCTTCTCCTCCCGTCCTACCTCTCCCAAAGTCAGTAGATAATGGAAATTCCAAGCTGCTTTAGAACCTGGTAAAAAGCGGTATTATCACTATCCTAAAGGTATTACTATCTCTGTGGAAGGATTTAACCTGTTAGGGGAAGGCGTTCCAAGGACAGATTCCGAGTGGATACTGCTGAGCTGTTGCAAGGCCGAGGGGCACATGGACAGTTCTCAGCTGTGTTTCATTTGATTTCTATAACAGAAGTTCCAGAGAGGAATTGTCAACATTTAACAATGTAGAGGTTTCATATTATAATCTGGATTTCTGTCTTCTCTTGAAAACAAAAACAAAACAGAAGACCTGGCCGTTGGGCTTCATGCTTTGAAGGGCAAGCACTTCCCAAATGGCCTCAGTCCCCATGGGTTTTCTCTGAAGACGAGGGTCCATTCTCTTCACCGACATTTATATTTCCTGCCTGGCCCATGACGCACTTGAATCTGTGCCCCCTTCAACAGAGATGCCCAAAGAGAATCATTGCTGGAACGTACAAAGGCTCAGTAAAGAGGTGAGTTGCTCAGAGATGCTAACTGCCCACTTGGGGTGAGGCCGCTGTTACTCTGCCTTTGTTTTATCTTAATATCCACTGCAAAATATAGGCGATAGTAAGAGCTTGAAGTGGGGAGTAGGGGGGGTTGGGGGGCGGTGGGCTCAGCTTGGTCTTAACTTTTGGCTAGAGTCTAGGAAGGGGAGGTTTGGTGAATTCCTTTCTATGCTTCAGACCAGAAGACCCGCCCAGCCCTTTACCTCTTCACGAGAGGCGGTGAATATAACCTGCTCGGGCTGGTGGCCGCGCAGACACTGGGGGCACTGCATGCACACTTGACAGCAAGTGTTATGATGCTTTTGTTGTTACCATAACCAAACCCCTGATTTCCTGCCACTCAGCCAGCTCGCAGCAGGATGGGCTCCTGATACCCTTGCTTTTCAACAGCCACCTCCACTACCCTCTGTCTCCTGACCTCTTCCAAATGCCTCCACTCACTTTGCAGCCCCGCACCCACACCTTAGATCTACCCACGGCCCCACCCCTTTGGCCCTAACTTCTGGCTTTTCTCCAACAAGACTAGCACGTCTATCCCCGGTTGCACTGCTCCTCGCTGCTCCAGGTCAACAGCTCAGGCTGCCTACTCCTGCCCCAGGCCTAAAATGCAAGCTCTTGGAGGCAGTGCCTCCCAGTGGGAATCAAGATAGCAGAGGACACAAATGCAGAGGCTCCTTGACTCTCAGGGGAGTGAGGACCGCCACGGGGGCAGGGACATGTCCGTGTCTGCCTTGTTGGCTGCTGTATCCCCAGCACCTAGGCCAGTCCCTGGTACACAGCAGGTGCTCAGTAAATGCTTGTTGAACGGATAAATGAATTAACACATGAATGAATGAAGGAGTGAATGAAATGGATCAGAGACCCGAGTGGGAAAAATCGCATAAATTCTGTAACTCTCCCAGATGGGTTGGTTTTGCAAGGCTGCTTATTTTTCTTTCGGGAGTAGGGATAAAATCATTAAGGGGAAGACAGTCTGTGCGCTGGCCTTCTAGGGAAGAAGCAGGGAGATTTCCCTCTACACTGCACTCAAGCCTTAACTAGGGCATGGGGTCCTTGACGGTGACCTCCAAAGGAGCTGGGAGGGATAAAGAGGGAGGGAGGGGAGCACCCACAGCACAGCAAGGCCAGACAGCTTGGGGAGCCACTGGGGATTGAGAAGCCACCGAGAGCCAAGCAGGAGAGAGGCCTGCTGGGATTTTCCTCCCGTGGGCACCACTAATGAAATGCCTGCCCCACAAACCCTAACTCTGATTTGCTACTGACCTTAAACAAGACCCTCACTCCATTTATGGGTGAGTCACCTGGGGCCCTGCTCTGGGGTTGTCAAAAGGCAGCCCCCTCATCAATGTAGCTAGTAATTGGCCCTGAATGATGTAAAACCAACAGCATCACCACCACAGTACATGACCTTCCTCTTCCTCTCAGTTCTCTTGCTCTTCCTGCCTGTTTTCTGTGCTAAGTGGATAGCTATGGCAGCTTGGGCTTACCAAGCCCCAGACCGATGAAACCACTTCCTTCCCGTGGAGCAGTGCCAGCATCGTGAGCCCAGACGTGGATTTTTTCCCCTCCTCCTCCCCACTGCCCCCATCTGTCCATGTGTCCCCAGAGATGAGCCATGAACCCCTTTGGGCAGTGGGAGCCAAGATGAAAGAAGCAGCCCCAAGCACTGGCCAGCAGATAGCTACTTCTCCCCTTTCTTCTGGCCACGTGTCTCCCTCTTTGGGCTCAAGTTAATGTCAGTCAACCTCTATCAACTTCCTGAGGTTGACTGTCTTTCACCATGATTTTTCTGGAAATTTGAGCTTTTCTATTTCTGGGACACAGCAAACCTGGGGTGCCCCGAAGGTCTGGGATGGGAGCAGAGTCCAAGCAGCTTTAGGCCTCTGGGATGCTGCTCCTTCTGCATCCATTCCCTTCCACCACGATGATGCTATAGTTGGGGGGCGCCAGGGAAGGCCCTTTGCAACAGGCCCTGCATTACCTTAGAACTCTTCCCTCTCAGGGCTCCTGGCTGGCCCAGTCGGTGGAACGTGCAGCTCTGGGTCTTGGGATTGTGAGTTCGAGCCCCACGTTGGGCGAAGAACCTACTTAAATTTAAAAAAATTAAAAATTATATATAAAAAAAAGAACTCTGCCCTCTCGTTTGTTACTCAGGATCTAGAACAGACGCTCTGCCCTAGGCATCTCCTTGCGGAGCTGGTAATCACAGCTAAAATTTGTTAAGCATTTATTTTGTTTGACCAGGCCTTACACCAAACACTTCATTATCTCATTTGACGCTCATAACAATCTACAAGGTATGTGATATTATTTCCTTCATTCTTCAAATGAAAAAAAAAAAAGGGCTTAGGGAGTTAGGTAATTGGCCCAAACTCACCAGCCAATAAGTGGTAGAGCTGGAAATTTGAACCCAGGAAATGAGACTCCAAAGTCTTAGGTCTTGTCACCATTTCCGTATCCTCTCATTGGGCCGAAGGGTTGGGGGAGGAGGGGGGGTCAGTACAAGGGTTTCCTTTTGGGGCTGTTAGTAAGCCATCTCTAGGGGTGGGAAACCAACATCCGTGAGGAACCTGAGGCAGCTATCTGGTCTCCCCAGTTCCCAGCTGCTGGGGAATATGTCTGCGCCAGCTAGAATCCAGCACCTAGCAGGTATGGCAGCAGGCTATCTCTTCGTGCCCTCATGATTACCCCAGTCTTCAGATCAGAAAGAAGGCCCTTCTCACTGGATCCTCTCATGACCCAGCCTCTGACCAGCTCCCAGGGGGTCATGGTCTTGTGGGGCTAGCAAACTCCTCTCCTCCACCCTGTGTTCCCTGCCCCCACCTTCTTCCTCGGGAAAGGCCCCCCCTCCTGGGCCTTGTCTGAAAGAGTCCCTGCCTTGAAGGAGACCAGCCCTTGAGCCACAGACCCAAGGAAGAAGTCCTCACCACCCATCAGTCTCCTGCCCCGGGCGGGCCTCTGTTGGCACTGCCTGAGCTACTCTGTCTCCAGGGAAACCGCCAGGTTACCTGAGATTAACACAATCTGGCAGAATTCCACCCTCACATTTATGGGCCTGAGTAATATTCCATTGTATAAATGGACCACATCTCTATCCATTCGTCTGCTGAAGGGCATCTCAGCTCCTTCCACAGTTTGGCTCTTGTGGACATTGCTGCTATAAACATTGGGGTGCATGGGTCCCTTCTTTTCACTACATCTGTATCTTTGGGGTAAATACCCAGTAGTGCAATTGCTGGGTCATAGGGTAGCTCTATTTTTAACATCTTGAGGAACCTCCATACTGTTTTCCAGAGTGGCTGTACCAGCTTGCATTCCCAACAACAGTGTAAGAGGGTTCCCCTTTCTCCACATCCTCTCCAACATTTGTTGTTTCCTGTTTTGTTAATTTTGGCCATTCTGACTGGTGTAAGGTTAGGTATCTCATTGCGGTTTTGATTTGTATTTCCCTGATGGCTACTGATTTTGAGCATTTTTTCATGTGTCTGTTAGCCATTTGTATGTCTTCTTTGGAGAAGTGTCTGTTCATGTCTTCTGCCCATTTTTTTGACTGGGTTATTTGTCTCTGGCCTTTTTTAACTAGAAAAACTGCCCCTAACTGCTCCCTGCACACACCCACATGCTTATTTTGTTCTTGTCACAAAAGTGAAATACGTCCATTGCGGTTTGAGATGCCTCAGGAAGACAGAACCGCCAGGCCTTGCTCAGGGACTGGATGAGGAGGGTCAGAGAAAGAGAGGAATCTGGAATGATGTGGAGATTTCCGGCCTGAGCACGTGGATATAGAGACTAAAGGAAGGAAGCTTCTGGTAGGCAACTGACAGTCCCACTTCCTGAAACGGGGCTACTCTCTCCAAGACAAAATGAAGAAATTTGGGAAGTGTTTCCCACCTTCTGATACGGAGCAGAGGGACCCGGGAGCAAGGCTGGCCGTGGGACGCGGGGACCCACGGTGTTTCCCTCATTTGTGTCGCTGTGGATCAACCAAGGTCAGAGCGGCTTCTATGAGAACAGAAGACTCTGGGCCAGCAAGAGGAGGCAGGAAGCCAGGAAGGAGGCCACACCACACCATGCCATGTGCCTTGAGTGGCCGTTGAGCCGAGGAGAAAACATGAGAAAACCGACCCCCTTGCAGCTGTTACACCAGATGAGAAACCACAAGAGCGAAGCTGCCCCGCGAGGGCTGCCGGGGCCCAGCTCTCTGCAGGCTGTGTGTCAGCGAGGCAACGGGGGTACAGCTCGCCTCCTCTTACAGGAACACCTCTCAGCCAGGAGTAGTGCTAAGGACTAAAACGCCAGGCACAGAGGAGGAACCTCTAGCAAGGCCTGGCAAGTTCGACCCCAAAGTGCCCCCTCCGGAACACAGGCAGTTTTGGGAAGTCAGGATAGCGGATGCGAGCTTCACAGCGCCACACTCGGGTGTGAGAAATGTCACATTTCTTTGTCTCTATAAATACGATGAGTTTTCTCAGGGCCCTCACCCACTTTGCGGAGACGAAGATCCCATCACGGTCACAATCCAGACGCTCCGTCTCTCATCTCAGCTTCTCCCTACCACACACTCGCACGTACACACAGAAAATGCTGCCAAGTCCCGAGACTGCCGGGCAGAGCAAGCCGGGGAGGGGGCAAGTGGTCCAAAAGAGGCGCAGCAAGGAAATCCGTGAGACGGGAGCCACTGGCTGTGCAAACTGCGAAAGGTCTCAGGCCACGGCTGGGAGCCCCGTTTGGTTCCTGCCAGGGGCACAGCAAACGAAGCCGCGAGAAGAGAGGCAGCGCCGGTCTGGGCCCGCTGCTATCTTGTAGAAAGCTCTCTACATGACAGAGACCATCGCGACGGCCCACGAGGCCTCAGGCCCTCACGGAGGGTCACACAGCAGGGGAGGAGGCTTGCCCGGGAGAGACTCCCAGGAGGGCTCCTTCCGCCCCCCGAAGCCTCTGGAAGCAGGCCTCCTGCAATGTTCCTGTCGCCCGCCGTGTGCTTCTCAGACAGTCCTCCTCAAGCCACTCGCTCTCGTCTTGCCTCTCACCTCCCCTGCAGGTCCTGGCTTGTATCTGGTTTCAGTTCTCCACGTCCACGTTTCGTCTCTTCTTGCCTTTCCCAGCTCCCTCATGCGGACTCAAGCCGCGTTCCCTCGTGATGCTCTTTCCTCACTCTGAGGCCAGGGGTCCTTCCTGCTGACTCCCTTTCTCTGGCTGCTTCAGGGAGCCTAGGCGGGAATGCATGGGCGCTACTCTCTCAAAAGCCCAAGTTCCACAGTTACCCCCCTTGCCCCGGAGTCGGGGTGGGGGTGGGGGGGTCCACATTTATCCCAGGCCCCAGCTCGGGCTCGAGAGGACAACTCCGGCTTGCTTGGCCTTTCTGCGGCCTGGCCTCACCCTGCCCTTCTCCTGCACCACCGTCAGCTGATTCTCCAGCAATGACAAATTCTTCCTACTCAAACGAGGGAGAGAGCAGGGGCTCTTTCCTGGCCGAGTTCCTCAGCCCGGAAATCCGGGGAAGGGGAGGGATCGTGCCCCTAAGGCTCACGGCTCCCTCTAGTGGCGGCGATGCATCTACAGCTAAGGGCACCGAGCAATTGCTAACACCGTTGCTAGGCACTGTATAATGTATTCTACATAGATTAGTAATTTAATGTTCACATCAGCCCACGGAGAGAGGCATTATTATTATTACCATCATTTTACAGATAAGAAGACAGGCACGGAGAGATCAAGTAACTAGCCCAAGGTCACACGGCCAGTTAGGAATAAAGCCAGGCTTGAAGCCCAGGAAGTCTGGTTCCAAAGTTGGTGATTTAACCTCTGTGCTGCACTGAATCTCAAAAAACAAAAAACAAACAAAAAAACCCAAAAAGCCATAGCACCCACCCACTCTACTAAAACCCTCAGACACACCTCCACCCCTCCCACAGAATATTCTTTTCCAACAGACATGCTACAGGCTTACAGATGGATAGTGTGAGCCCCCTTCCTCATTTTACTCTTAGCAGGTAAGGTGAGAGAAGGATGGTACTTCTCTGACCAGGCAGGCCACTGCTCCAAGCTTCCCCTGGTTCTGGAGCAGCAAGATGCATGTTCAATGGCCTTATCCAGCATAAAGAGAGTCACTGTCTTAAGCTGCAGGCTCAGCCTGGGGATACACAGGTTCTCTTGCTACGTGGTTATGGCTCTTTAGCCAGGCACAGAAATGGAATGATGTTGGACTACGGACTCGGTTCTAGAAAGAACTCAAGAACATAGTCTCCAAAGAACTTGCCTGCCCCATTTCTCCTGGCTGCCACACCTCCCTGTGAAGAGAGGAGCAAACCTCACATATCAGCTGCCACTCAGGCCAGAAGCCAGCACGCAGAAACACCGAGGAACCACCACAAGGCTCAGCAACTGCAAGAGATGTCCTACTTCTGGTCAAGGACCCCTGTCCTCACATGAGGGGTAATCTGAGCATGAGGGGCAGGCTCAGCTCCAACGTGACTCAGCAGTGGGAGGAAGGTGAAGGGTCTCACGAGATATTTCCTCCTGACCCTCATGCGGGAGAGCACGTGGTCCTGGTGGGTTGAGGATGGGCCCATGACAGTCTCGTGGGCACTCTTCTCCCTCTTAGTTTTCCTTTCACTTTTGCTGCCTGCATGCCCAGAACCCTGCAAAGCCTCTTTCCGCCTAATATCCTCATGGCGGGAGTTCTGGGAAAACACAGACAGCATTTATGAATCCCAAACCCAAGTAGGTATGAAGTCATAGTTTAAAAATCGCATTCCACAAGTGAAAAGAATTTTTAAAAGGAAGCCAAATCTTTAATTTGTGTCTCTACTGTAGTAGAAGGGATTTAATTTATAATTTCTAACGAGGTTATATGGGGCAGAGCCTTTAAAAGTAAGACTGCCAAAAGAACAGTCTTTGAGGTTTATAAATGATTCGTGAGAATCTTCTCTTCCTTTTTTCTGTTATGCCATCTGTAAAGTTAACTGCCCAGCCCTCCAGCAGCTGTTGGTAGCAAAAGCAGGCTTGATGGAGAGTTCTGCCCCTCACCAAGCGGAAAGCCCAGTGTTCTTAATTAAAAGGACAATGCAGGGCCCAGTATTAGAGTAAATGTCTGTTCTTGCTGAGGCCTTAAAATATAAAAGAATCCCACAATGGGACATCAGACCTTCTCTAACTTAGTGGTTCCCAGACTGGAGTTCACAAAGGTAGCACATTTGAGCTGTTAGAATCAACTCTAAGATGCCATGACGTCGTTAAAGTGAATAACAGCACTATTTTATGTACCATTGAGAAAGAAAAAAAAAATGCTATCAATTAAACCAAGTGTTCTCTTTGTTATAAGATGCATTTGGGTTTTAGAGATGTTAAAATGTGAAAACGAATTCACAGAATCAATGAAACATGACTGATCGAGTGTTGTGAGGATGAAAGGGGTCACTCCTCACAGCGTGCTTTGGGCAGCGTTTGACACGCCGGGAGAACTCCGATAAATGTTAACTAGGAACTTGAATTGTTGACGTATCTTGGCTGTTCCTATTTGGGATTTAATCCTAAGAAAGATAAGAGGCTGTATTCAGGAAGAATAATTCGCTTCCCACAGCAGAATGGAGAAGCGGAGGTTGAGTTGGTGAGGAGGATGGTCGCGAGGAGGCTGTCAGAGGATACGCCAGAAAGATGGGTTGCATGGAGCTGAGATGAGCACACTTGGTCCATGCCAGGGAGCATTCAGAAGTCTGGTCCCTGTCTAGACTCAGCCTGGAGAACAGGAGCCACTGCCTAGCAGAAGCAGAGTCATGGCAGGGGAATCCTGTGACAAGGTCTAAAAAACCTGTATCATTACCATAATAATGAGGCCACGAACTAACAACATGTCTGCTGGGCAAGGGTCCCTCATCCCCTCCCCCAGAGTAATTGCGTTCATGAGGGCATTGGGCAGGAAGGACTGGTTATATCACCAGAGAAGGGAGAGTAAGGCCACCACATGACACCTCTCCACTCACCACAAAGTTCTGTGTAGCTCAGGGAGGGGACCAAAACAAGACCACGAAGGGAGGGCCATCTGGCTCAGATCGACTTCCTCATGGCCACCAACTGTGCCCACATTTGGTAGTTGCTGGTACCAAAGGACCATGAGGGAAAGAAGCCCCTGGTTTACACCAAACCCACTGCGCCTCATTTCTAGGTCCCAGCTAAGTCCTGTTATCTCTACTTTTACCTCTCCTTTTCCATTGCCATGAGACAATAGGACCCGTAAGATTTCTGTTTCGGGGAATGTATGATGGTTGCCTCTCTGGCCCCATAGGTGGTGGTGGTAGTACTCCATGAGCAAGGGATTCCAATTAAGGCAAATGGGACACGTTAAAAACCCACTCAAATGACAGTAAAAGGAATGTTTTTCAAAAGCCATAAACCCACAAAGAGAATTGTAGAGGAAATAATAGTCGACTCAGGTGTCAGAACTATTTTTTTAAATGGAAAGCTGACGGAAGAGATAGAAGATGGGAGGAAAGTGGGGAGCCTGTCAGGGGAAGCCAAGAAGAAGCAAGATGATTTCCACCCAGGAAAGGCTTAGGGCTTGGAGACACTCATACCTCTCACAGCAACATAGAAGCCAGAAGACAAGTAAACAATAGCAGCCCTAACTGCGACAAATATCATTTTTTTAAAGAAAAAGAAAGCATCATTCAACCACCCCGTCCTCATCAAGATACATCCCTCTGTTCCTTCTCTCCTATAGTCAAACTGATCTTAAATATTGTCAGCGTTCCGTCTTCATGTCCTCATCTCCTCCCATTCCTTAATGAACTTCAGTCTGCTTTTCTCCCCCATCACTTTGCCTAAAGCCCATCCTGCAGTCGCTAATCCGATGGGCACTTCGGCATCCATATAAATCTGAGATCTCTTCCGTGTTAAGGTGACATTGTTCATCTTTCTCTCCTTCTTTAAGAAAGTTTTAAACTCTTTTTGCCCTTGGTTTCTGAATCTCCACACTCCTCTGAGGTCTGGCCTCTCCTTCATGACCTTCTTAACAAGCTCTTCCTTTGCCTCTCTCTTATGTTGGTTTCCTGGGGATTCTGCATCTTCTCGTTTCACTCTAGCCACTCTGCCAACTCCTTCTGTACCTACTGGAGAGTCCACAAGGGTTTCTCATTGATGAATGACACTCAAGTGAATTAATCATCTTCCCAACCATCTTCTAGTTCAGAAAAAGGCACCACCATAAACTAGGCATTCCTATTCCATTTTCCCCTCTCCCTCCCTGTGTTTGCTATCTATTGCTGCATAAAAAATTACTCCCAAAGCATAGTGGTTAAAAACAGGTATTTATTTTACTCGTGATTTTGTGGGTCAGAATTCACGAAGGGCTTGGCTAGGCAGTCCATCTCTGATCCACGTGGTATCAGTCGGGACCTCCTGGGGTGTAGGATCTACTTTCAAGATGTCTTCTTCACTCACGTTGTGTGACACCTCAGTACTCCTCAATCTTTTTCTCTTCGCATGGCATCTCATTCTCCAAAGTCTCTCCAATGCCTTGGGCTTTTCACAGCTTGTTCTCTGCATAGTCATATTTCCTACCCAGAGGTTCTAAGAGACAGGAAGTGGCCAGGCTAGTTGGGTACTAACTTGGAACCGACACAGTTACTTCTACGTTCTATCGGTCACAGTAGCCTCTAGGAGCACTCAGAGTTAAGAGGGTGGAGAAAGGCTCCATCTCTTGATATGGATGGGGACCCATCTTAGGAAATAAAATCTACTGTGTTTACCCACACAACCAATCACTGGATCTTATCTGTTCTACTTTCTAACTGCCTCTCAAATGCATTTACTCCTCTCCTTTTCCACTATCACCACCTTATGTAGGCCAGCATTGTCTCCCTCCTGGATTCTTGTCTTAGCGTCCTAACTGGCTTCCATGGTACTTCTAGATCTTCTTTATTCTCTGTAGGACTGATAGCATGATCCTTTTAAAAGGCAAATTTAATTATGTTTCTTCCTATAGTTAAAGCTTTTACATAGCTCCCATTGCCTTTAAAAGGAAAAATCTAACATAGTTTACAAGTCCATTCAGGACCCCACCTCTGCCTATATTTCCACCCTCAACCCAGACGGTATGATGGATTTAAGTATAGTTCTACATATTTAGAAGCATTTTATTTTAATTTTTTTTAAAGATTTTATTTATTTATTTGACAGAGATAGAGACAGCCAGCGAGAGAGGGAACACAGGCAGGGGGAGTGGGAGAGGAAGAAGCAGGCTCCCAGCGGAGGAGCCTGATGTGGGGCTCGATCCCATAACTTCGGGATCACGCCCTGAGCCGAAGGCAGACGCTTAACAACTGAGCCACCCAGGCGCCCCTATTTAGAAGCATTTTATACAAAGTTGTATTTATGTGAATGTTTCATCTATGCCTTTTGGGTAATTTAATTTTGATTATGAATTTCCGGTGCCCATAAAATAGCTATCACCTGAAAGTTACTTAGAGGTGAAGGTGGTACTATTTCTAAAAATGTATCACTATGACACGTTTCTATCTTCCTACTTTCAATCTTGCCTCCTTTGTTCTTTTTGGATGCAACTTAAATGATTGGTTATTCACAAAGACTAAAACTTCTACACCTCCAGCACTCTCACTGTGTTCATGGCTTCGATTTTATAACAGTAGCTCTTTTTGAATGGCCTGTTTGACACCAATAAAATTTATGTGATGTTAAGTATAAATAAATAGCAGAACTTCAAAAAATTAGTACAAATGTTTTTGTCTTTCGATAGGATAATTTTACCCATTTACATTTCTTGTCATTACTGATAAATTTGGCGTCTTGTCTTAAATTTTATGTTTTGCATTTTTTCTTATGTTTCCTTTTTTCCCCTTTGTTTTCTGTCTTCTGATACTTAGCTTAAAGTTTTTATGAGAGACCTTTGATAGTGTCTTGGAAAATAAATCAATGTTTCTAATTCTATCCATACTTATCTTTATATCTTTTCATGACAAAAAACCTTTTTTAAATTTTGACTATAGTATCCAAAATCTATAAAGAACTTATCAAACTCAACACCCAAAGAACAAAGAATCCAATCAAGAAATGGGCAGAAGTCACGAACAGACATTTCTTCAAAGAAGACACGCAAATGGCCAAAAGACACATGAAAAAATGCTCAACATCACTTGACATCAGGGAAATACAAATCAAAACCACAATGAGATACCACCTCACACCAGTCAGAATGGCTAAAATTAACAAGTCAGGAAATAGCAGATATTGGTGAGGATACAGAGAAAGGGGAACCATCTGACACTGTTGGTGTGAATGCAAGTTGGTGCAGCCACTCTCGAAAATACTATGGAGGTCCTCAAAAAGTTGAAAATAGAGCTACCCTATGACCCAGCAATTGAACTACTGGGTAATTATTCCAAAGATACAAATGTAGTGATCTGAAGGGGGACCTGCACCCCAATGTTTATAGCAGCAATGTCCACAACAGCCAAATTATGGAAAGAGCCCAGCTGTCCATTGACCGATGAATGGATAAAGAAGATGTGGTGTATACATACAATGGAATACTACTCAACCATCAAAAAATGAAATCTTGCCATCTGCAGCCATGTGGATGGAACTAGAGGGCATCATGCTAAGCGAAATAAGTCAATCAGAGAAGGACAATTATCATATGATCTCACTGATATGTGGAATTTAAGAAACAAAACAGAGGAGCATAGGGGAAGAGAGGAAAAAATAAAACAAGACGAAATCAGAGAGGGAGACAAACCATAAGAGACTCTTGATCATAGGAAACAAACTGTGGGTTGCTGGAGGGGGGTGGAGTGGGGGGAGGGGGTAACTGGGTGATGGACATTAAGGAGGGCATGTGATGTAATGAACACTGCGTGTTATATAAGACTGATGAATCGCTGACCTCTACCTCTGAAACTAATAATACATTATATGTTAATTACTTGAATTTAAATTTTAAAAAATGGAAAAAAATAAAATAAAATTTTGACTAGACCACTTTTTTTTCCTACTGTTCAATATTGGTTACTGACCACCTAGTAAACAGAAAACACAGATGACACAATGGTAAAGAAAAGAAACAGTCTCTTCCCTCACAGAGCCTATATTTTAGCAAAGAAGACTGACATTAACATTAAAAAAAAGTAAAATAAGGCCAGATACAGGCTTTATAGTCAGGTTATTGTCAAACATGTTTAACTATACAATCAATTGAAAGAATAATCTTTGGCTTTTGTGGTCCATTTGGAAGTGAGTTTCCCTTTATGATAGATAGTAATGATTTTTCAGGCTGCCATGATGTTCCCATTATTGGGTCCTTTATTTATCTCTCGTAGGCTATAACATGTCATTCAAGTAGCTGGGTAAAGGGATTCTTTTATGGGCCCTCCAAGAGCCAGCCAGCAAGGCAAAGGGAACTCAATACCATGAAAAACTGACACATTCATGATTTTTACCATCAGGGGACCATGATACATTAGGAAAAACAAAACTTCCTAGCAAAGTTCTAAAGACCACTGCTCAGTTTTGAAAGGGACATTTTTCTGACTTTAGGAACTGGAGTAACTTTTATGCATTGCTTATGACCATTTCAAGGTTCACTGCACCCACAATGAGATCTCATAGTTAGCCATGCCCAAGTTGAGGTATACCTGGTAGTCGTAGCAGGGGCAAGGCTGTCTCAGGAAACCAGAAAGGAACTGAAATGATGGACCCTGCTCCCACAGAGTCTAGACAGAGATGGCACCTGTTTCCTCTCTCAACCAGACATCTGGGACCTGACACAGGATAGTGGGTGAGGGGAACGACTAGACACTTGCATAATGACTGGTTTTATGAACAGATACTTAATCTAGACAAATATAAGCAGGAGGCCAACTCTGAAATTGTAGAACCCAGAGACTGGAGAAATAAATATTATTCTGAGAATCAAGAGAGCATGTCAAGAGATTCATGTCAGGAAACCAGCCCAAGTTCCATGCCAACATTGTACACCCCTGTCCGTATGTCAAAGACAGCTGTTTACTCTTTGGTGATACAATGCATATTAGCGGTCCATCTGACTCTGGGAACATTCTGCCTGCCTGCCTATGTGGGTCACCTTCAGAGGTGGTAGAAGAGAAAAGAAGCTAGCGTGAGAAAAAAGATAAAGCACCCAATATTCAGGCCTACTCTCTTGACCCTCGAAAGGTCTAGAGGAGTATCACTTGCCAACAAACCCTTCACTTCTCAAATAGGAGTTAGTCCTAGAAAAAAGAAAACACATGTGGGGTATTTGGGGCAGAGCCTCATATCCCATTCTCTGGGGGAAGGTGGTGGAGACACCTGGAGAAGAGGCAAATTTTCTATGTGGGACCACAAGGATTTACTAAAAGGAGATGTGTAGGACAAGTTTGGTAGCATAAACCAAGGATTTGTTTCCACCATTACTTCTCTCCTCTCCTCTCTTCCACTGCTCCTCATCAAACATAGACTCCGTATTCACAATGATATTCAGCAAAAGGTATTTCCTTAGATATCATCTATCTATCATCTATCTATCTATCTATCTATCTATCTATCTATCTATCTATCATCTATCTATCATCTATCATCTATCTATCTATCTATCTATCTATCTATCTATCTATCTATCATCTATCTATCTATCATCTATCTATCTATCTATCTATCTATCTATCTATCTATCTATCATCTATCTATCATCTATCTATCTATCTATCTATCTATCTATCTATCATCTATCTATCTATCATCTATTTATCTATCTATCATCTATCTATCATCTATCTATCTATCTATCTATCATCTATCTATCTATCTATCTATCTATCTATCTATCATCTATCTATCATCTATCTATCTATCTATCTATCATCTATCTATCTATCATCTATCTATCTATCTATCTATCTATCTATCTATCTATCATCTATCTATCTATCTATCTATCATCTATCTATCTATCATCTATCTATCTATCTATCTATCATCTATCTATCTATCATCTATCTATCTATCATCTATCTATCTATCTATCATCTATCTATCTATCATCTATCTATCTATCTATCATCTATCTATCTATCTATCATCTATCTATCATCTATCTATCTATCATCTATCATCTATCTATCTATCTATCTATCATCTATCTATCTATCTATCATCTATCTATCATCTATCTATCTATCTATCTATCTATCATCTATCTATCTATCTATCATCTATCTATCTATCATCTATCTATCTATCTATTATCTATCTATCTATCGTCTATCTATCATCTATCTATGTATCTATCATCTATCTATCTATCTATCTATCTATCTATCTATCTATATACAATGGAATGCTACTCAGCCATCAAAAAAATGAAATCTTGCCATTTGCAACCATGTGGATGGAACTAGAGGGTTCCTATCTATCTATCTATGTATCTATCATCATCTGTCTATCTGTATACACATATATGTACTTTTTATATATTTACAGCTCTTTATATATAAAGTTCATTTAATGCGTTCTGTTAATTACTCATATATTTTCCCTATTTTTTAGGAATTAAAAAACATCATTTTTGCATGGTATATAATATAGAAGCAATTTTAATTTTAAAATAATTTCTTTAGTATCTTATCAGTGTAGTAAAAGTTGATTTTAATATAGTCTGATAATTTTCATAATATGTAAAGGCAAAACTCTATTTTCTCTTACTTAACAAATGACATAGTATGAATTTCTTTTTTTTAAAGATTTTATTTATTTATTTGACAGAGAGAGAGAGAGCATGAGAGTGAGCACAAGCAGAGGGGAGAGGGGAGAGGCAGAGGGAGAGGGAAGAGCAGGCTTCCAGGACACGGAGATCATGACCTGAGCTGAAGGCAGATGCTTAACCGACTGAGCTACGCAGGTGCCCCTGAATTTCTTTGATTATATACAAAAATAATTTTTTTGAGAGAGAGAGTGCACAAGTGGAAGCAGGGGGAGGGACAGAGGGAGAGAGAGAGGGAGAAGCCCAAGCGGGCTCCACGGTCAGTGTGAAGCCTGCTGCGGGGCTCAATCCCATGACCCCGAGATCATGACCTGAACCAAAATCAAGAGTTTGATGCTCAACTGACTGAGCCACGCAGGGCCCCCCAAAAATCATAATTTTAAACAAAAAACTTAAACAACATGTTATATTGAGTTTAGTTGGGGATCAAGCACGTACTAAAATGAAGAACTAAATCGCCAGGTGTAATGTCATCAAAAGCAGACAAAACCCATGGTTCATAACTTTGAAATTTTTGAATATTAGAAATAAATTGATTTACTGTTTTAATTTTTGCATTTTATTTCTGACTAATAAGATTACAAAGAAAGTTCCAGGCAGCTAACTGGAGACCTTCTCTGCAAATGAAAGAATCTAGGTGTAGATAATCTTTATTCCCAATAGGTAAAAAAGGTAAATGGGAAATGCATGTCACTATAGTTTCTTTTTTTTATATTAATTTTCAAGCATCAGACACTCTTTGTTATGCTATAAGAGAATTTGATTTACATGAATGCAACATTTGCTAGAATGAAGATTAGTTAGAGGCAAACGTACAGAATTATTCCTGCATATCCTTCATGAGTTTGTGGCATTTATCACAATCAATTGTGAGAATAAATCAAATAATATAAATGATAAGTAATAAAAACAGCTGTTGAACCAAGCGATACAACCTCTAGACAATTCTTTCACCGGAACATTTGTCTGACTCTCATTAAGTATTGTGTATGCTCACTCCCTGAGCACCTGGAGGCTCTCAAATGTCCCAGATCACAGGGAAGAACGTCGCTTAAAGAAAGAGACCTTGAACCAGATGCCATTAGCCACCTTTGATGATATATCACTTGAAAAATGCTAACATATTGATGTTCAAGACAGAAGATGATAGAACACAATTTAGAGCTGCCTAACAGCTTATAAATAAATATTTCTGCAAATCATAATGTGTAATAATAGCCTTAGGAGGAAAGTCCCCACAAAATTGCTGGAGAGATACAAACTCTTAAAAATGCATTTATAAATTTACTTAAATACTTTGGAGTTGATTTGAATTGAATTGCAGTTACTGGAGAAGGCCCGCCCTCCTTCCAAACTCAGTGTTTTCCACTGAGAGAGTAGCCTTCTGGATATGTCGTTATTTTTCATGCCATATGTTGTTAGTTGCACTGGGTTACTGAACATATTCTCGAACTGCTCTTTCTACCCAAACCTACAGAATAAGTAAGAAAGGGAAACAGTGATTTAAATAGGGCCTGGACTGTCCTCCAGGAAGACACCTCCAAGAGCCCATAGGCTGTAGCTGATAGCCAAAAAGTGATGTGAGTTTTGGGAAAATCCGCCCACGTATATTCAAGGACATTGTCACTATATTTTTGCATCAGAGATATTTGTTTTTCAACTTGTAAGGAAACCCATCCAACTTGTCTTTATTAATTGCTCTAGGGCCCAAAACAAAAGACTTAAGAAATAAATGTTGGCATAACTTTCATCTTGTTTGTTTGTTTGCTTCCCTTTAGCGAATCACAGGTTTAACACCCTTCCTTTCTCTGCTGTGTTATATTTGTTCTTCTAACACCTGTCATAACTGACCTCAGTAGCAATGACATTGAGGGAAGTAATTCCCCAAGGCACCTCACAAAGCTAGCCCACAAAACCAAATCTGGCTGCCAAACTCAGAATTCTTCCTGCAACACCATGCTGCCGCGGTTCTCTGGAGTCGGAAGCCACGGGACTGGCTCTGGGAGAGCCGTGCGGCAGGGAAGAGTGGTGGTTATCAGAATTGCAAGTGTTCTTTTTTCTGACTAACTCAGATCATCACATAAATCACAAAGATTACTCTTGCAAGCTCAGCTGGAAAGCACCGTTCATTCCTTCCAGGAAAAAAAGAAAAGCGAGAGAGGAGTCATCCTGGAGAGGGATGCTATTTCATACTGCCTTTTTGAATTTCCTAAATCAGCCAGTGTACCATTTCTCTCCTCACTTCAATCCAGACCTGGAATGTGGGAAAAACTAGAAAGACTTTCCTGAAAGCTCAAGGAAGCCCTGGAAGGAAATGAAACCAGAGTGTTCCCACCTCACTAGAAGGCCCCACACAAAGTCACCAGCCACATGGGATTAGGCTAAGTCTCCTCCTCCCATCTCTTTGTCCACACTCCTGCCATATTGACACAAGTCAGAGGGAAGTGTTTACTCCTAAGCAGGCACATCTCTTCTGTTTTGATTTCATGGGAATAATGAAGGTTGCAATCATTACAGCACTATCCAAAGGAACTGGAACCCTCATATACTGCTAATCCGGAATGTAAACTGGTATACACTATTTCTTAAAACGTCGACCACGCTCTGCTAAATGAAAGAAGCCAGACACAAAAGGCCACATATTGTATGATTCCATATTCATGAAATTTCCAGAATAGGCAAATTCATAGATATAGAAAGTAGGTTAGTGTGGTTTTCGGGGGATGGGAGAGGGAGGAATTGGGACTGATGGCTAATAGGTATGGGGTCTCTTTCTGGAATGATGAAAATATTCTGGAATCAGATAGTGGTGATGGTTTTACAACATAGTGAATATACCCCAAACCACACAACTGTATACTTCAACATGGTAAATTTCATGTTATGTGAATTATATCTCAGTTAAAACAAATTAAAACTAAAAACACTGGGGCCCCACATTCCAAAAGGTCTGAATTAAAGCAACAACTTTATATGTATATCCAATTACATAAAGGATGCCTTTCTCAGTTTGGAAAAAAAAAAAAAAGGAATGGAGAGAAATCGGAAGACCAGTGGTGTCTGATAAAAATGGTCTACTGATCGACTTGTGTTCATCAGCAAAAAATAAAGTCAGGCAGAATCTTACCACACATCTTAACACAGAGTCCACTCCTGAGAATCCACCCAAGGGAAATGAAAATATGGCCACACAAATAATTGTACAAGAATAGTCCTAGCAGCATTATTCGTGATGACCGAAAGCTGGTCCACCCCGTGGTGAGTAGAACAGTAAAATATGGGGGTGCCTGGGTGGCACAGCGGTTGGGCGCCTGCCTTCGGCTCAGGGCGTGATCCCAGAGTCCTGGGATCGAGCCCCACATCAGGCTCCTCCGCTATGAGCCTGCTTCTTCCTCTCCCACTCCCCCTGCTTGTGTTCCCGCTCTCGCTGGCTGTCTCTATCTCTGTCGAATAAATAAGTGCAAAAAAGCCAGACGCTAAGTGCAAAAAAGCCAGAGACAGGGGCGCCTGGGTGGCACAGTCGTTAAGCGTCTGCCTTCGGCTCAGGGCGTGATCCTGGCGTTACGGGATCGAGTCCCACATCGGGCTCCTCGGCTGGGAGCCTGCTTCTTCCTCTCCCACTCCCCCTGCTTGTGTTCCCTCTCTCGCTGGCTGTCTCTCTGTCACATAAATAAATAAAATCTTAAAAAAAAAAAAAGCCAGAGACAAAAGACTACATATTCTATGATTTCACTTGTGTGAATTTCACAGAAAAGGGGAATGTTGATAAAGTTCTAAGATCGGACTGCCGTGGTGGTCACACAGCTCTATGAATGTATGAAAAATTACTGAAGTGTACATTTCAGTTAGTGACAGGGGGGAAGAACGCCAGAGGAGGGCAGGCAGGAAAGAGGAAGAGAAGAATTGAAACAGAAAGAAATATTTTTTAACACAAAAAATATAAAACAGGGTGACAGAAGTAACACGGAAATTTCAGATTAAGACAGAGTTAATGCAAAAATACTCAGAAAATTTTAAATAAAATGCAGGTAAAAGTACATCAAGCAAACACATAAAAGCCTGGCAATATTCATAGCAGAAAAGTGGAATTCAAGGGCTAAGCCTTCGACGAGACAAAGAGAAGCATTTTATATGAATAAAAGGTAAAAGATGCAGGGAAGAAATATGAAAGTTTATCATGTTCTGATTTTCTAAATACATGATTGTAACTGTTCCTACTGGTCTATCACCAATCAAACGGACAACAAATAAGTTTATAAAAATGTCAAATAATACATATAAGTTTGAATTCTTAGATATATTAAATATGTATAAAATCGTTTCTTTTTAAATGTCCAGGAAAATTTTGCACAGAGGAACAGCCCAGCAAGAAAATCTCAAGTACTGAAACACGGACCTTTTGCAGACCATATTCTCTGACCACGGAGCATAAGGAGACATTAATAACAAAACTATGACACAAAAATAAAACCTCTACTATAGAGGAAGGGAAATTTTAGGTCTTCTCCCCACGCCACATGCTTCTCTGCCCACCCTCCTCCTCCCCCACACTCCTCCCCTAAGCCAGGTGGCTGCAGAGTTCTGCTCACTTCTTTGGCCTTTTCCAGGTCTGCATGTCTGGGGACCGCTGATGCCCAGGTGAGCACCATCAGGGCACCTCGTAGAACCCAGCCAGCTCTCCCAGCCTGATGCCTGAATATTGGCTCCCAGGATTTAGAGCACGGTCTCTGTTGGGTTTGACCCTGAGTTATGTGCTCCATTCTAGCTTCTCCAGGGCCTCTTGATGAACATTATTATGAACTGGCTCAGCTATTAATAAAATGGTGCTTCCATTTTATTCCCATTTGATTCATGTTTCTTCTGTAAAGCTCTGTGGGAATCTTCAAAGAGAAGTATAGAGTGACTGGATGAGGATGATTTATGCATTTCTGCAATCCCAGATATAAATATTACTGGCAAGTTTCACTAACATTCCATCTTGATTTTTAATAGCTACCAATTGGAGACTAGAAAAGATTTCTGTGCTGCCCAACATTAAAATACTATTACAAACTATTTATAAAATAGAACTTATGAAAACTAATGAGATGCTTCCAAAAAATGAACTATTGGGACTTTATCGAGATAAAAATCTTCTGCATGGTGAAGGAAACAATCAACAAAACTAAAAGGCAACCTACAGAATGGGAGAAGATAGTTGCAGATGTCTTATCAGATAAAGGGCTAGTATCCAAGATCTATAAAGAACTTATCAAACTCAACACTCCAAAAATAAATAAACCAGTTAAGAAATGGGCAGAAGACATGAGCAGATATTTCTCCAAAGAAGACATACAAATGGCTAATAGACTAACATGAAAAATGCTTAACATCACTCATCATCAGGGAAATACAAATCAAAACCACAGTGAGATACCACCTCACACCTGTCAGAATGGCTAAAATGAAAAACGAACAACTCAGAAAACAGCAGATGCTGGCGAGGATGTGGAGAAAAGGGAACACTTTTGCACTGTTGGTGGGAATGCAAACTGATGCAGCCACTCTGGAAAACAGTATGGAGTTTCCTCAAAAAGTTAAAAAATAGAGCTACTCTATGACCTAGCAATTGCACTACTGGGGATTTATCCAAAGGAGACAAACATAGTAATTTGAAGGGGCACATGCAGCCCCATGTTTATAGCAGCAGTGTCCACAACAGCCAAATTATGGAAAGAGCCCCAAAGTCCATTGACTAATGAATGGATAAAGAAGATATGGTGTATACACACACACACACACACACACACACACACACACACACAGAGGAATATTATTCAGCCATCAAAAAGAATGAAATCTCGCCATTTGCAATGACGTGGATGGAACTAGAGTATATTAGGCTAACCAAAATAAGTCACTTAGAGAAAGACAAACACCATATACCTTCACTCATATATGGAATTTAAGAAACAAAACAGATGAACATAGGGGAAGGGAAAGAAAAATAAAATAAGATAAAGACAGAGAGGGAGGCAAACCATAAGAGTCTCAACTATAGAGAACAAACTGAAGGTTGCTGGAGGGAGGTGGGTAGGTATGGGCTAAATGGGTGATGGGCATTAAGGAGGGCACGTGTTGTGATGAGCACTGGGTATTATATGTAAGTGATGAGTCACTAAATTCTACTCCTGAAACCAATACTACACCATATGTTAAGTGACTTGAATTTAAATAAAATCTTGGAAGAAAAAAAACAGACCTTTAGAGAGGTAATCAAATTAAAATAAGATCATAATGGTGATCCCTAATCCAACATGACCAGTGTCCTTATAAAGAAGGGACATTTGGACTCAGAGACAGACCTACATAGAGGGAAGATGATGTGAAGACAGGGAGGACGTGAGGTAAAAGTGAAGACAGATATCGGAGTGATGCATCTACAAGCCAAGGAATTATACAATTTGCCAGCAAATCACCCGAAGTTAGGAGAGGGCATGGAGCAGATTCTTTCTCACAGCCCACAAGGCAACCAGCCTGTGGACACCTTGATATTGGACTTCTGGCCTCCAAGACAGTGAGATAATGAATTCCTGTTGTTTGAACCACACAATTTGTGGGACTCGTTAAGGCAACCCCAGGAAACTAAGGCACCATCCAAAATGCCAGCTCTTTTGCAGGGCAGATCTTTTGAAAGCCCTACGAAAAGTTGCCGCTCCCTCCCATTTGTTCTGCGACATGAGTCTTCCGGCCTACGTGTGACCTCTTCCACCATTCCCTAACCCCCACGGGAGAGCTCCCATCTCCTAGGATTCCTTGTCTGGGTGATGGCCCTATTGGTAGTGTACCAGGAAAAAGGCTCAAGCCTAAGGACCTTCTTCAGTCAGTGCTCACTCTTTCCATGGGAAATTTCTACCACAGAAGATGTTGAGAATGTAAGCTTCTCCACTGGTAAGCATACATCCAAGCAGGAATAAAATGCCAATCCTCCATTCTTGAACTTTAAAAGTGATTATTTTGAAACCACCTTGCCATTGAAAGGGCCAGTGGCTCCTTCCTCCTCAGAAGCGTGTGAGGAGAGCCTCTACTTGGAAGCATTCGTTTCTCAAAGAGATGTCAACCTCCTGGTGCTTCTCAGGCCTCCCCTTGTACTGACCTGGGGTTGGGAGACTGAGGTTAGTGGCAGGGCCAGATTTATTCTTCCATGTGTCACAGAGCAGTCTGTGAGGGATCTGACCCCAGCTTCTAGAAGTTTTTGAACTTAGAATACATGGTGCTTAGTTAGCTCCATTTGCCCTCAGTTTCAGCCACAGGTCCAAAACAATAGGAAAAATGCCACTCAGTACCTGTTATGTATGGATGGTGATTCTGCTGTTAAATTAAAATGTTTTCTTGTTTAAAAAAAAAAAAACAACTAATAAGATGCTTCCATTTAATAATGACTTTTTTTTACATCAAACAAAGAATAACAATAATGTGTTAACGTTTAACGAGACAGATTTAAATAAAATCCACTGGAAAAAAATTAAGAGCATCAAAATAATAAAGATAAAGGTAGAAATGAGTAAGGAAACAAAATTGGACAGAACAGGTAAGTAAACCCAAGAGCTGTTTCTTTGGGTTATCTAGTTATTTAAAAATAACACTAAGGCAACACAAATAATAAGATTTATCCTGAGTTTTAAAAGGATTTATTTAGTGACATGAAGATTTAGAAATCATCGACAAATACCATAAATTTCTGTGTTCTAATGAATACAAGGATCTCCATGAAATACACAATTCTCATTCTACCAAGCTCCCTGCCACCGACTGCGCCCCATCACACCCTAAGACCTCACTCTTCACTTCAACAGCCCTGGAGCAATGGAATTTTCTTAGAACAAGGCCGTTGGCCCTTAAGGCTTGGCAAGACTTTTCAACCCCTTTCTCTAACAATGCAAAAAAATACAAGGTTGCATTACAAACCTCAGGGCACAATGCCCACTCCTTTCAAGTAGTGTTGATCTTGTCTCTCTTCAAGCTGACCTGCAGCCCCACTGTGAGCCTTGCAAGAAAGCTTAACTATAAAATAAGCTGGGGAAACCTGGAGATTAAAGGGCGTAGTGCCCAGTGTTTGACCTGGAGAATACTGATCGAAAGACTTTATTACAGGAGAAAGCAAACGGGGGTGGAGGTTGGGTTTGGGGTGGGGGAAAAGATCGTAACTGTTCCATGGGAAAAAGCTAAACAATTGTGCACCAGACTAATCCATTCAATTTCTTATCTAGTCCCATCTTTTCTATTTTAGTTGTATGACTTCTGATTTTGTCTTTTCTGTAAATTGGACATAATCACTAACCTCACAGAATTGTTAGAGGAAATAAGGTAGCATATGTGGAAGCACTTTGCAAAGAACAATGCTTGATAGGATGGTAGTGCGGGGAGAGGGCTTTCACTCCTCAGTGAGGGATGAGATAAGACAACACATGCCTTGACTCTGTTCCAGGACAGTCATGACGTTCAGCTTCCAAATGCAACTGTCCTCCTTGGTCTCCTCGGACCCGCTTGGAGCTGCAAGTAGGCTGCTGTGAGGTAAAAGACCCTTTTTAAGTCAGAAAGTCCAGCTGTCCCAGCCAACGAGGGGAAGTAGCATACCCACCCACATTTCTTGATCACCAAGGCCTTTGGGTAAGAGCTTGAGTGGAAGTACAGGTCTAGAGAACTGACTTTTAATTATGAAACAAATATTTGAAAACCCCATCAGGACTCAGACCCATGTGGAGAAACATAGAGCACATGAGGCCATTGGAGGTGGCTCAGCCCAGCCGGGACTGGGGGCTTTTTGACTGGTTTGTATGTTGGTGTGTGATGGAAACCCACTCCTCCGTCTTTCCTAGCAAATATTTAGTAGAATCCACATTGATCATTAAAGTTTTGTTAAATGGACTTTTCTTTAGGAAGGAGCGCAAAGAGGCCTCGAGTCGGGTGTCATGAGTAGCAAGATCAGAGGCTGCACTTGGAAGTTAGAAACTCCTGAAACAGACAGTAATATACATCTTAAGAGTCCAAATGAAAAATTTGAGAGAGAGTTTCTGGCTGGCCCAACTTGGGGCAGGAATGATGGTTTGGATTAATAAACTATGATCAAGTGGGGAGAGCCAAGTA